>NC_060880.1:18590165-21090165 GCF_021901495.1 Neodiprion virginianus
GCCGCACACCTGGAAAACCTCAAAAACCTAGAAATGTCGGGGGATTTTTAAATTGGGCATGGAAAAAACTGAAAATATCACTTTTCTACAATCGGAATTAGAAATGATATTTTGAGATACCAAGTTCACCTTTTTTCGTCGAGAAAAGAAAATCGGCTAAAACTGATATTTTTGTACATTGTATTTTCCTTCGATCCGAACTGAATTTCAACCGAATATAGAGTCAACAACCTAAACGATTTAGTTTTTAGTAACTTGCCAGAAGTGGGAAGATGTCAGGGAAAACTATATTTTAGGTCCCGGACCCAAACCTTAAACCTGGAAATGTCATAGAATTTTTTCCCCTAAAATTTGCGGCCACCCTTTACTTGGAATATTCTCTCACCTCGTTGCGATGAGGGGGCAGGTTATGCTGGGGGACGCCCACGCCTCCGGACTCCAGGGTGCGCACTCGTAGAGTCTTAGTTCACGGCCAGATACGGCTCCGAAAACGCTGCGCCATCCTCCGCTGCATCCGCCCGGCAGACCAAGACCGAATCCACTTCCGGCACCGCGGGACGTGCTGGCGCTACTTCCGGCTCCGTCTTCGCTGCTCTCGCTGCTGCCCCGTCCATTCTGCAACTTCAATTACGTAGTCATTTAACGATTAAACCTCGCCTTCCCCGAACCCCCGATTTCCGATCAATCGTCGATTAACGAGCTCGAACTTTTCCCTCCGGCATGACGATTTCCCCCCATTTTTTTTTTTTTTTTGGTTATTTTACTCTCTGTGCTTCGCTTCTGCCCCAAGAATTTATAGTCACACGCTGTGCCAGGGGTGTAAAATTTATGTCGATGTCGCGATTAATATTGTTCGATTTTGATTATTGTTTTTTTTTGGTATTTTGATACGAAGATTGGTTTTTTGCCAATTCGTACGGGTGGTATTGCATTTGAAATTGAATTCGAGTTTATTGTACGACTCTATGATTATTATTTCAAGATGTTCGAAACAGAAAATTGAATCGCTAGAAAATTAAAAAAAAAACACGTTACGTATTGCTATCGAAACTAATTTACATTTCTTTTCTTTCACCTCGATCAAAATACTCAAACGTGATTAAATTTTCTGCGTTAAATAATCCCAACTAAATACATACACGAATCGTGCTTATTCAATTAAATGTTTTTATTGGTATAAAAATTGGTGTTTCATTTTTACATTGACAAATAATGTGTGTCTAAGATTTGAAAAATATTGGTGATGCGAAGGTTAAAACTGCCAGATTCTCGACAAATTTACAGTACGAATGAGAAACTCATAATTGTTAGATAATGGTGTAAAAGTATCATCGCAAAGCGAATTTGAATGCATGCCTGTACGAGAGAGAAAAATATGAAAGAAAGAAGATAAAAAAAAAAAAAAAAAAACTGCAGACGCGAAATGAGGCGGGTGAATATACTACGCTTGTGAGTTGAAGATCAGCCTGAATATTTGCCGAATGTTATTTATTAATTCCAATTAAACGAACGGTTGAATAACCCAAAGCGCATGGAGCGAGAGATCGAGAAAGGGTTTGAATTTGCCTTCAACGTTATAAATTAATTGCAGCCACACCGAAGTTTTCATACGATGAAAGGAAATGCCGCCGGCCGCTGCCAGATATACCTACATACATTTATGATGCATAGACACTAGAGTTTTTCTCTTCGACTACTAAAACACTGACGACACAAAACCCGGCATCGATTCGTCCTTTGCAATTTCATTTTTGTAACATGTTTTAAGCAACTTTTATTCCGGGTTTATCTGTTTTTGTTATTATCAATCATTCGTATAATCAATCATTTTTCGTATGTTTTTACACTATCTTACAGAAAATTATTCGAATCACCGGAATATCAACGAGTGTTTTGCGTTTCTTTGATTTTTGGCCATCTGATTTTGGCTTCTTTTTAATACTCCTTATTTTTCTAATCATTAGCAGAACTTGCGATGTTCCTTTTTCCTCACTCTTACACTCTTATTACATCGAATCGATATCATCTATGTGATCATGAATTTTTTCTAATTAATTCGGTCAGGATTGATTCAAAATTTGTAGACATTAGTCCGTAAGTTGCACACATTCGTTGTGACACTGGGGTCACTGGAGACCCCGCATCCAAAATCATTGCGTAGAAACGGGGATATCGATTTAAATGATTTGAAAAAATTCTGAGATCATCTTTAACTATGATGTTTCGAGATAAATTAGTTATTCTTAGCGAAATGAAGTTATCATAAAAATCATAAAACAACAAAACACCAGAAAATGGATCCTTCTACTCAAACGATCATAATTCACTGAATTTTCAATGTTTTGAGCTGAAAATTGATTGAGTAACTCTCAAGACACAGATTCTCGAGAAAAAAAATAGGAAAATACTGCACGATGAAAAAGAGATATTTATTTGAGTGAGTGAGGTTGAATTTTTGGAAAAATAATGAATCAACTATTTCCACAATATTTCATTAATCATCTTGAATCAAATGATATTATTTTGGGTGTTTTTCATATCGAGTTTACTACGTTGAACATATCGCGGGGGTCATTTTGACCCCGGTAAACGACGTAGGGGTTAATGACACTTCCAATATTGTTCCAGAATATACGTAATATTGAACAAGTTTCACTGATTAAAAGTGAATAAATCAAAATTTGACACGGGCAGTTTTTCGAATGATAAGGAGAAAAAACATTCTCTGAAAATTGCAGATTATCTCATTTTTCCCAGACATAACAATCACTACGAGTATATACTGTACAGAAAAAAAAAAAAAAACATTCACAACTTAATGTACAAAACACGAAGTCAAGAATGATCATTCAATTTTTTTCCATCTATATTTGGAATGTAGTCTCGCCGAGTTGTGTGTAATAAAATTGCGAATATAGCTGGTACAGGTAACAGGTGCTCGTCATAGTTTAACATTATCATACAGATACGTGCAGGTACGTGATACGCGACACTCGAATAATCGACACACCCACACGCGTTATATACACAGAAGCGCCAGGACGTGGGGTGGAAAAAAAAAACAAAAAATCTCGTAATTATACAATTTGTCATGCAGGATGTGCAGAGAGCGAACGAAACGTGTGGCGTAACGTAACCTAACGTAACGGAACGTAACGTAACGGAATACAGGAGGAATCAGGAAATAAGCAACGAAAATCGTATAGTGTGACTCGAATCTCGAAACGTGTAATAATTTTTCTAACAAACGAGGGAGTTGAAATTTTTTCCCTCGCTGTTTAATACGTGAGTGGGTGGGAAGGATTTCGTTTTCTCTTTAAAAAGCTGTCTTTTTTTTTTAAAGTTACACATTTACTTCTTCCATTTTTCTTTTCCTGTGTTGCGTTTCTTTTTTGTTGTTTTTTGCTTTTTTTTTTACCTTTTTTTCTCAGTTTTTTGAAATATTTGATTCACCGGGACGTGACGGCGTCCCCTTGTCCCAGCATTCCGAGGATCGGGGGCTGGACCAGCGTAATCCCTTCAACATGCGTACCTACCCGCAACCGTTTTGTGATCGAGATTAATCGCCAACACCGTATAAGGCATATTTATATGTGTGTCGCGTGTGCGTGTGTGTGTGTGTTTGTGTGTCGGATTGTACATGCGACGAATTAATCGATCAGGAAATATACCGCGACATCCGAGTGGACGGTGCTTGCATATACTGGCTGGCATTATACGCGGCAGGAATTTGTCACAAGTATAATTAAAGTGAAAACCTCGATTCTTATTCCACATTTTAAAACGAATTATATCCGGCATTCCGCATGTTGTCAGATATAATGAATATATTTCGCATCGATTAATTCAGATTCCTAAAATAATTAATTGATTTCAAAATGTACATGGTGAGAAAAAAAAATCGTCGAATCAACTAAATGTCCGTTCACGGGCAGCGAAATGAATATTTAATCGTATCGATTCAAGATTTGTTGGTCTAACAAAATGTTTAATTGGATTGTTTAATTCGACTCAATATTTTGTTAGAACAATGGATCTTGGATTGACTCAAATGAATATTCATTTTGCCGCCCGTGAACGCACATTTAATTGATTCAGCGAGTTTTTTCTTTCAGTGTAGCTCAACACTTGAAAGCTAATTGGCACATGATTTTTATTACTATATATGTGCACTTAATATTGCATAATTGAGAGAAAAAAAATAAAAAATAACACCGAGTGGATCATGATGAGATTTTAATAATACTTTGAGGTGAACCGAAGTTTGCAGGAAGTTATTTCATTCCACCGTTCATGAACGTGTAATGATAAACACTTTTTCAGATGTTAAATAAATATTATTCCTCTCGCAGAGAAAATGGCTATCAAGTGTCCTGAAATTCTCATTATTATACACGAATCTTGTTGTTTTAACATATTTAACAGGCCGAAGCAATTCCAGGAAATTGACGATTGGGAAAACGTGTTACGAATTAAGGAGCCTGCTTCGCCACAAAATAATACGTTTTATCGATGTTCAATGATCTAAATTGTAAATTGAGTAAATCGAGTATTCATCTAATTGTTGTAATCATAAGCTACGAACATTTGTTCCAAAATGGAGAAATACAAAATACTAGAATTCAAAATGGTTAAAAGTTTAGTAGATTCGTTCAATTTTACTGCACGGTGGCTAATATTAGACAGAAAACTATTTTTTTCAAAACTAAACAAAGCAGATTTCGTTCCTTTTCAACAGCCATTACAATACATCTATTCGTTGATTACAACCAGTGTCAATGCAGCACTAAATATCCTAAACTAAATGTTTAACAAACTTGGTAAATTTTTAGGAAACAGTCTTTTGAACATATGACAAGAAGAGTATCAGACATTTTGACCAAGCATTCTGCTGCAACTTGTATTATAGGACTGTTTCTTTTTGCCATCCATTGGACCTTCCTTCGTTCGATTTTCAATACATAAAGTTTTCTGAGACTCGTAGTACAAACATTACCACGACTGGGAAATAATAGTGTATCCGTTTACAATTGATTCCATGAGAGCTTGCCATCGAAATTTCAAGAAAGGGCAATGAAAATTAATGTTTCATGCAAAACTACACATTAGGTTTAGTTCATTAGGGCACTTTCCACCTATGAAACTGCGCATCACAAGCTTCACATTTTGAGCCAAAGAAACATCCCTAAAAGTTTCAGCCGAATCCGTGATTCGGAGGTCTGATAACCGTCTTGTTAGCCTCACGAGAATCCTTAACCTAGGTATTTGAAGTCTTACGAATACAACAATCTGATCGAACACCCAGTGTAGGACAATATTAGAGGTTAATATTATTTTCTTCATTTGGTAAATGTTGGAATAACCAATTGCCGAATGTGAAAACACATCGTTAAAGGAAAATTGTACACGATGAACCACCAACTTTCGCGAAATTGTATTTTTCCAGAAGATTTCTGGTTGAGTGAGAGAGGTAGAGATACCGGAGGCGGAGTTATTCCCGGTAGAGTCACCCACGTAGCTGGAGGACGCGTATTTATTCAGCGTTGAAATGCGCATACCTTCAGTAGGCGTCGTCCTCAGAGCGACTGCACCATCCGCAACTCCTCGGCAAAGCCGGGGCAGCAGGGCTTCCCGAGAGGAAAGGGAAGCTTAATACAAACCCCAAGGGTAACACTGAATCGCACTACTTGCGAAGGGGGCTGAGTGCTTAACCCGGCTGTCCGAACTTAGCTCCGTTTGGAAAATTAGCACACCGTAGTGATACGGTGGTTGTGGTTATTACGGTGGTCGAAGAGAAGACCGGATCGATGCACCACAGACTTGCCGAGTTCGCCGGTTTCTGCACCTTTACCAAATAACGGTGAGGCTTTGTGCGATGTAACGATGACACGATATCACAATAAGGAGAAAAGAAGGAAAGAAGAAGAAGAAAAAGAAGAGGAGGAGAAAAAACCGCAACACTCGATTAACCCTGTTATCGCAATGCTCAACTGGCGTCGAGCCTCCGCTGCTTAATGCTTTGGAAAAATGTTTCACGCGGTATATCGAAGAATTATACATTTTTGTAGGCTGAGGAAGATTTAGATGGCTGTAAACCGAATGAAACGTAGTTCATTCCCTCGTCACTCTGTACCTGTATTCCAGCTTTCGTTGCAAAACTGTTTACCCGAATTTCAGAAATCATGAATTCATTCGCTAGAACTACTCCATCCATCGAAGTTTTTTTATTCAAAAATTATAGACAAAATACAATTCAGAAGCTATGTATGACACAAATTTTTTAGTACGACAGTTCACCAATCGTGATTGCACACCCGCAGGTGTAACACAATTTATACGGTACCGTCTTGTCGCAACGGATAAGGCATGTCATCTTTACCAACTGACGAAAGAAGTTTTCAAACTTGTAAGTTCAAACAATCATAAAGTCATTTCCCACCCTCAATTAATGCACTGTATTAATACATTACAGACAGGGTGATATCGCATTGAATTCGGAAGAAGATGAACGGCTGCATGCGGAGTTTGCAACGTGCGGTGCCCATAAAGTCTGGCCGAATGTAGGTATGCGGTTATAGTGGGATACCTAATCCTGAGAATATCCATACATCACAAGGAGCTTAAGTGTCATGGGTGGGGGGTTTGCTTATTGTGCATATACATAATCGGCGGTATAGATACGCCCGTTCTGAAGAATGAATACGTATTCATCCTGCTCCAGCTCGTACATCGCGTATACGCACACACACGCACACTAAGGCTCGAGAGAAACAGGAGGGTATAGAAGGGATTTCCACTTGTTATATTAATACTCGTAGAAGAACCTGGCCCATCCGCCCTCGTATTTATACACCGAGCCGAGGTGAAATTATAATTTTACTACACCCATAAAGATTAGGAGAAATTAGCGGAGTGATTTAGCACTGAACCACCCCCACATACGGCTACCAGCTTCATAACCAACATTTCGGCTATGCACTAGGGGCTGGAAATCGATTCCTCAGCTTTATGCTTGCGAAATAACCGTACAACTTATACGCACACCGCCAAGTAGTTTATGGAACTTCTCAAGCTACTCTGCCTCTTCGAAATTGTTTTTATCCATTTCTCCTTCGCCTTGGTTATAAGGTCACAGTATTATCTCGTATTGGAACAACGACCATTCGATTCGCCATTTTTCTGGCTCTTTGTTGACCTTCTCAGTTAAACAGAGATCATGGTATTTTATTGCCATTCCGTCACCGTAAGAAACACTTTTTCTTTTGTCAACTAAAATCAGTCTGATACTATCTGATGTCAGTTTAACACTATGTCATGCCAGTCCAACACCATCTGACGTCGATTTGACACTGTTTAATAAAGCAGTTTACCATTACCCGGTGTCACTCTAACGCTGTCTGATGTCAGTTTAACACTATCTGATGTCAAAACAACGCAATTTGATTTCAGTCTAATACTATCTGATGTTCAACTCCCAAATTGACCAATTTTTATCAATTTCAACTCCATCATTTTTGACAGTGTACGGCTCTTCTATTCTGAAGAAATAATGTTTACAGTAATTATGCTAAAGACACTTTGCACTATTTCCAATTTTCATAGACGACGATGCACAATTTTCAATAAACATTCCAATCCGCGAAGGACTGAACTGAGAGGACCGAAGCGAGGTATGCTTTATACAACGTGTGACGTTGGTTTCTGGAACCGATGCGAAATTAGTTTCGATCCTTTGATCAGAAGACGGTTTTTCCCTCCTGTTTACTATTTAACGAGTTGGGTTTATTTTTCCACCACAACGCGGAACCGGGGCTGGTAAAGGGGATGATAGCGGCAATTCGCGTCAAAGTACACACAGACGGAACGTGTTGTGGATGCGAGAGAGTGTTTTCACCCCGATCCAAATCTGGTGCCAGAAAGTCCCCGAGGCTAGGCGCGAGCTGGATTTCTTTGGCAAATACGAGGCGACACAGTACCGAGTGAGGGGGCTAATTTCAGAGTCGGTGCTGCGTACCGAAATCAGCGAACCCATCCGAGGCTTTGCCGGCAGCTGCTATTCGGAGGGGTGAAGGAGGAGAGAACGAGGATCGTCGGTTCCTCCTCCTCCTCCTCCTTCTCCTCGGCGATGAGGATCGTTTGCCGAGCTTGTAATTTTCCCCCGAAACCAAGCAATCGTCGCGAGCTCGAGTAGGCTCCTCCTCGGGCTCGAATTCAATACGCAAAGTTAGCTCAATTTATCGGTGAATGCACTCGGAATCGGCGGTGCGTTAGGCGCGCGCCATTACGGCACAGACGCCACTGCCAGCAGTCTGCAAACCGCTCGTACGGATTAGGAGAGAGCTGACAGCGGTGCAAACATCCCGCACTCCGCCCGCTTGAAGCGCACCGACGTTTCGCGACGACGAAAACCGCTGCAGCGGGTTAAGTGCGGACGTATGTACGTGGATGGGTGGATGGGTGGAAGAGTGGAAGGGTGTACTCGTGCGCCCGGAAGGCTTGTGCAAATATCCATCCAGGCAAGCGTAGCAAAAGATGCGGATTACTTTCGCGATGTTTGAATTTTTCTGCACATTTCATTCCCCCGCCCTACACTCGGAATAATTACACTGTTCAAGACTAAAAAAATCGTCGATACCTCGGATAGCTATTCGCATTAGGTACCTATGTCTGGTAAGAAAGGAAAATAAAAGAAATTTATATTTAGATACCACGCCTCAAAACCACGCTCTTACATTACAGGTCTGAAGACTCATTTCCTCGGTAACCACAAGTCACCAGATTTCTATGAAAATATTAAATTGATGCTGAATGCTCGTGACAAATTAGGATGAAATGTTTCGTTGAAAATCCATTTTCTACACTGCAATTTTTGTTTCTTTCCGGAAAACATGAGTTTAGCAAGCGATTAACACGGGGAACGCTTTCATCAGGATATAGCAGAGTTTCAGAAGCGTTATATCAAGGTAGATGGAAACCAACCGTGCTTGCAGACTACTGTTGGTGCTTTCAGAGGGTCAAAACGATAACTGACTAGAATGGGAAAGCTAATCGCTCAAAAAAATACAAGTTTTTCAATGAAAAATAAAGTTTTGTGTCACTTCTGCATGTAATTTAAAAAAAAAAAATAAAAATCAATAAACACTTTTCTACTATAATGAAACCTGATGTGATGTGAGAATTTAATTTATATTATTTATACCTGAATTGGCTTTAAGGTGAGGTATCATAACTACATATACTGTAAACCCAGTGAAGAGAAATATTTCATTTGTTGCATGGCGTTATTGATAGCGAAAATTAATGTTTTGGAGGATGCGTTAAAAAAAATTCCAGGCAACATTGGTATAGTTCTGTGGTCTATTGAATAAATCTAATTTGGGAAACAAGTCTGTCAAATTGACCGCAGTAATATTATTATGGACAATTCAACAGGGTTGAAGTGAATGAGGTTATTGTAGCGACCGCGACGGGATCTATCAGAAAATATCGCTGCATTCCAATTTTGGGACAGTGTATGAATTTCAGTTAACAATAGTGAAGCATAACATTAGTCACATGTTTTGAACTCAACTTCTTCAAATTCAATCCAAAGTTGCAAAACCGCGCTTGGAACATTGTAAGCTGGTAAAATGATCAACTTGGATCCTGAATAGAAAATTCAACTAACCCAGAATTATTTCCCCGAGGGAATCTTGTCTCTTTATGTACACTGCCAAAGAATGTAAGGAGAAAAAGGCAGAGGAGTAACGAAGGGAGAAAAAAAAAGAAGATAGTCAAAATTGCAGCCTGAATAGTTTCATGAGCATAGCGCGATAAGGGACCAATTATAGAAAAGTTGTCTGTGTTTGATGTCTTCTATTTTTTTGCAGTTTTCTTTCACCGTCGCGAACAGATAAAAAAATCAACGAACAATTCACGCTCAGTCCCCCCCCCTCCTTCAATTCAAACAATGTTCTTATCAAATTTAAATTAGATCAACCGATCAGTTCAATTCCAAAATCTTGAACTTGATAATTTCCACATGGCTGAAACTTTATTTTATCCCACGTCGGAATGCTTCCGGGATGGAATGTCAGCGTTATCGTTTTCCTCCCGATCGAGGCATTAGCTCTGAAAGAAAGAGGTCTTGACACACATGGCGGCACGGTAAGAGGCTAGATCTTTTCTTCGAGGACTAGACAAGCACCGTAGTAGAATCTCCACGACCGAGAATTATCCAAAGAGGAAAAATAAGAAGGAGAAGAAGAGTCCTCGAGATGTTGTTAGGATAAAGTTTGAACCACCTCAACAGCGTCTCTGAGAATCCGAGAGCCGGAGTACGAGACTGATCGAATGATCATCAGCGATTTAAATTCAACGGGGTTGGTTAGCGAGCAGTGGAGAAGCACAGCCCAGAACTGAAAGGTCGAGTCTGGTCTAACGGTCGATTTGCGGTTTAGTTTTGCCTCGGCAGCAGATCTTTACCGGAGTCTGCAGGCTCATACGGATAATACTTTCGGGGCCAGTTTCTGCAGCATCCGCGGTTTAAAAACGGCGCTTTTATCTAGACGGGTCTCTGGAGACGCGCACCACTTCATATCCCGTATCTTGCGTTTCGATCTCCTTCTCTCCCCTTTGCTTTCTGTCCCCGTCTCCTTCGTACCATCCTTTTCATGTGCGCTGTGCACCCGCTTGTTAAGTTAACTTGACAGCTAGTTTCACGGTTAAAGAACTCGGAAAGTTTAGGGGCGAGAGGGGGGAAAGGAATAATACTAATGAGTTTCGCATACCCCGAGTACCTTCACCTCGCTCGTTTTCACAATTTATCCAATTCGTTCTACAACTGGCAGTTCAGAATAGAGATGAAACGAGTCTAACAAGCGTTCACTTTTAACTGGTGTTTGAGTCAGACGTTTAGATTCACTCATCAGATCATTCCAAGGGGTCTAGTCAATTGATAAGGAAACTTTAGAAATCATTGGACGCGACGGCGTCAAAAGTTCTCGATAAGTCGGTTCACTTACAGTGAAGAAAGAAGATGAAGTCATCGACTATTGTGCTTTATGAACCATCCCACGGAAGTTCCGTAATCGGTGCCTTTACTTACTCGAGTCTTCCAAAGTCACTTGAAGTTGCATCAAGTTCGGAGTTATGGGAGGTGAAAAAACATTGACCTCTCTACACAGTCTCTAGAGTTTCGTTCGCTATTGATTAGATGCTACTCATCCTACTAAACTCCGAAGAGCGAGTATTGCCTGGGCGGTCGGGATGAGGTACCGTTAAGCAACCTTTCGACTGATTCATCTTATTTGAACCGGGTTATTATTCCCGCTGGCGTTAGCCGCTTTCACGGATGATTGGCCGACGGTGGAAGAGGAGAAGAAGCACCGGAATCCGTGTGCGTATGCACGAGTTCGTACACAGAGAGAGAGAGAGAATAGAATAGAATGGAACAATTTTTATTATTCTAAGGCGATGAATCCAAAAGTATAAATGGGCTGCCCTGGTCGATATCGAAATTGCCGAATACATCTCCAAATATCGGAGTCCACGTATCTGAAACGCAAAAACGGGCTTGATAGCCTATTATACAAGCAATTCTGAACAAAAACACTCTGACACATTTTCATTTGACGCAGAAATAAATAAATGGCATGAATTCTACGAATTTACTATTGCGATTTCGTAGAATCCATTGCCATTTCTTTATTTCTGCGTCAAATGAAAATGGATTGGAGTACTTTTGTTCATAATTGACAAAACTGAAGCTAGCAGCCAAAAGTAGCAGTTAAACGTTCTAATGTTCATTCAAATAAGGTAACGATGTGTCGAAATCTAAATTTTTAGTAATACTTTCCATACCTCTATAGAATTCTAAGGATGAAACTGAAATGCAATTTTTTTATTTCCAAAAAGTTTAACTCGTTAGACTGCTAACTCTGGCCGCTAGCTTCAGCTTCATTCATAATTGCGTGTACAATCGGGCTGTAAAGCCCTTTTTTTGCGTTTGGAATACGTGTATCTCAATATTTGGAGATAGCCTAGAGCAGGGCAGCCCCAAATCTAGATTACAAATCAGTAAGTAACAGCAAGATACCTGCACAGTAAGGGGCAAGTTATAAACCACTAGAAAGACAGGCTTATAAGAAGAACTCAAGACAATAGCTAAACTAATAGGTGGTGAATAGAACACAGGTCCACGATTGAACTAATTGTAAGCTAGAACTATGTAATACTGATCTAACTACTACTATGCTACTGAGCCCGAGTAGAGAGATCTCAATGGTGGGGGAGAGAGAATTCCACAGCCGAGCAGCTAAAACCAGCGTCGATTTTTGATATTCCGAAGTCCTGCATACAGGCACGACAAGGTTGGATGTGGGAGAGAGAGAGGGAGAGAGGGAGAGAGAGAGACTGAGAGAGAGTGAGAGAGGAGGGTGGTCCGGCAATCAGGCATGCTCACGGCGCTAATTCCAATCAATTATGTGCCGCCCCAGCACGCCTGCCTTCGACCCTGTAACCGTCCTCTCAGCCCCTTTATCAATACACCTACGCCACGTCCGATATATTAGTTATCGATTTCAAGGCTTGCTCCATCCTCCATCTCCATCTCGCGTGTTTCCTACAACCACGTCATCGCTGCTGCTGCTGCTGCTGGTGCTGTTTCTGGTAATACCTCCAGAGCCGCTCCTGCGCCTGACAGCTCCAAACTGCTCCACCTTCGACCATTGTGCATAAAAACCCAAGCATGAATCGGTCCGCTCACCCTCCTCCCGTAGCTCAAGGCGCAGCTTGGGTAGAAGCCATAAACAGCCCGTTCGGGCCTCTCATATACACCGGAAATCAGGTTTGGCTCAATTAAGTGAGTTAGGCTTACCTCAGGTTAGATTGAGCTTTCGGTCTGGAATCCCTCGACGCAAACTGTGTACGCTCCGGTACGCAGCAGTGTGTGAAAATTTACCAAAAACTTCGGTAACGGTACAGAGCCCAACGATTCAACCCTTTCGGAAGTGACATAAAATCTGTTTTTTGTCATCATTTTCATGGCGTTCGGTAAACGGAAAGTTATCCTTAAAGCAAATTTTGATAGTACGAAAGTTTCCGAGAGTTTGGGAAAGTGTTCGAAATGGATTTCGAAGTTTGTGGTGCGCACGTTTTACGTGTCACCGAAGAAGGAGATACCCTCGTTCGCAGGTTCTGTATTCAGGTGGGGTAACTTCCGCTGAAAATCTCGGTTAATTTGACCGAGGAACTTGGTTAACTCAAACAAATCAACGTGCCAGAATGTATTCATAGCAAACTCAGTTCGTCCTGCAGAAGTAACCCAGTAAACATGAGCCGGTTAAAATGTGGTTGAAGAAACGTTAAGGTCGTATAATTATGGTATAGGTAGAAAATATTACCGTGTTCGATATACGGTAATTTTTCAGTAAAATATTAATCGTTGTCTCTCCACAAATATTATACGATTTTCATTACACGTACATTTAAACAACGGTTTCTAGACTAATAATCAACGTTTTATTTACTAGTTCAATTGCTAATTTAAATTCGTTAAAAACCGGTATATTTATAGATATTAAAATACAAATTTTCTACGTTTCATCGTCAACGTTTTGTTGTGGTAAGCGAGATTCGTAGTATAAACGTGTGGTAAAACCGTTTATATTTCTAGTCTTATGAACAGTTAATATACATGTTTTATTCCTTCACCGGTAACACAAGTTTAACGTTTCATTCACTGCTTTTCTACAACATTTAAACAACGGTTTCTAGACTAATAATCAACGTTTTGTTTACTAGCTCAATTGTCAATTTAAATTCGTTAAAAATCGGTACATTTGTAGGTATTAAAATACAAAATTTCTGCGTTCCATCATCAACGTTTTATTGTGGTAAGCGAGATCCGTAGTATAAACGTGTGGTAAAATCCATTATATTTCTAGTCTCATGAACAGCTAATATACTATTTTATTCCTTCACCAGTAACACAAGTTTAACGTTTCGTATGGTTACCATACCTTGCCAATATGTTCTCATTAATTGTTTAATAATTAAGTCAATACACTTTTGATCTACTGATCACATGTAATACGTGAAAATTACGTCGTACATAGACTTGTCATATCGATACACAGAATTATATACCTACTCGGGCCGAAACGAAAACAAGATTTGTTTCGTACCTTTCTGACCTTCATATCCAAGAATACTACCCTTTTCAACATAGTGAGGGCAGGAATCAACTTTTACATCATTTACTTACATATTGCGATGTTTGAATTTGGAACTATAATCATTATATTCAAGTTTTTCTCATGTTAGCAGTGACTAAAATTCAACGTTTTGTTATCCTCCTCAGCACGTTTTTCTGATTACCTTAAATTTTGTAAACAACTGGTCATTCGATTTCCAATCTTTTTTTTCATTCGATAAACTAGTAAGTATCATCAAAAATATGAAAAAATTCAGGTGACATAACACTAGAAGTGATAATTTTATTCTACGTAATATTGTAAAGTAGAACAATATGTTACCTCCATTTTTTCAAATTCTTTTCCTTGTGTTATTGTTAATTCCCCAACATAGGAAAAAAAGTTGAAAAATCGATGAACAGATTTTTCTACAAAGGTCACCAAGAAATTACGTAGTTGAGCATATAAGTGCATCCCTTCGCGGCGTCTTTATTAATTGTAAAACATACGTTTTCCTATACCATAATGTATATATTGGAATAACCCATGCTAGGAAAGCGAGTGGCCGCAGATGAAGCTCGTGTACCATGGATGTTACATATACGTATAATGAGCGCATGTGTCAAACGACAAGCGGTCGCGAAGAATCGAGAATGTCCTAGCGTGAAATACTCGCGCCTCTTCTTCTGCCTCTGATTGGCTCGCTAGGTCAGCGTGTTGTAACTCGTACGGTTCCTGCACGCTGAGAGCCGAGGACGACGCGCCAGAATGCCCCCCCACCACCGTTCGCGAAGGCTCTCAGCTCACGCGATCAGTGAATCAGTCTAATTTGACCAACTTCCGAGGTCAGTGCACGTCCGTGTTTATGTGAGCCTTCATAAGCTGGTAAGTACAAATGTATTTTCTATTTGGAAAAATTTATCACGATGATTCAATACAGACGAAAATGACAATACAGGCGTAAATAACCTGACAATAAAAAGAAGAAACAAATACTTTGTGATTGCGTCGTACTTGCTTTTGAACGTCGCCGAAAGGATGTAGGCACAATAGAATTGCTTGTAGATAATGCTATAAGAAGCATGTGTATGGTATGGAATATATACTGATTGCAAATAGAAGCCGCAGATATTTATTATTAGCTTCACTCTTACTTGTGCAGGCATCGTTTTTCTTTTATAAGGTTATCCAGTGAAATAGATCGCTAACACATACGTATCATGTACGAATGAACGATCATTTAGTGGCTGCATCTTTTCCCAATAAACACACAGTGGTTGAAATGATATATGTATAATAGACCTGTCAAGACACGTTGAGAGAACGTTGAAATGGCACATAAAGATTATTCTACCTAGAATACAGGTGTTAAATACTATGTATTTTCAGGTATTTGACGGATTAGCAGTGATATCGAGGAAGTGAATGCTCCAGCTGCGGTCGAATAATAATTAAAACTTATGCGTACTGCGTACCTAGACAACGCTTTCTATAGCGTCTGTGTTCTTTTTTGAAATAATGTGCCAATACTTTTTATTATTTTACTTTGTCAGGATTGTGATTTTTTACCTAGTCCCGAGATGAAAGTTAACAATTTTCCTCGTTAGGGTATAATCATAGTATGATTATTTTGTTTCATGTTTTATTTGTTATCAAACCTCTTGTATCGGATATAAGTTTTTGTTTGTCCATGTTTACTTAATTTTACTATTTGCTATACTTCTATACTCTTGTGAGTACATCTGTACAATTGAGGTATGCGTATATGTAAAAGACTGTATGTTTATTTATACATCCCAGTCAACATTCACACAGTTACATCGTTGGCATAATAAAATGTCCGCATCAACGATACAGACAAACTGGTATATAAAAAACTACTGTTATGTTTCGGATACATTGTTAAAGCGGATATTTCGATACGTGTGCAATGTAACTATTGTCATTGTTGCCTTGGATGAAAGTAACTTATAATAAATATATATCATGTTTCGCAAAGGTGTGTGCTTTATCTCATTTAGTTGTCCTGTATTTCTCATAAGAATACATAGGTGTGGATGTAAAATAATTAATATCATTCAATTGGTGCAAGTTACCATTACTGAAATAGCTAAGAATGTGAGCGTTGCTGTATCATCTAACCCCTGAGATAAGTCCATATTGACCATACAAGAAGCTTTTAACAGCTTGTGTATTAATATAGTACATGAAAAATTATACCGAAAACATATTCTCAAGTCGGTTGTTACACGTTTATCGGAACCGCGTGATATTCGATTAAGTGTATTCAATTAAACGTATAATAATTGTTTACGGATATCGTTTTTACGTTAAATCAACACACATTAAGTACGTGTATTATTATAAAAAAAAATTTCCAATGAACACGCTTATTAAACGTGTTTGAACCACGAAAAATGGTGGCTATAACAGGTATATATTAAACGTCTACGTTAACATTTAAATTGCGTTCTTCCATACTTGTTTCATTACGTTTCCGAAAACCGTAATTTCGACGTTTACTTCAACCGTGGAATATCCGGATCATAATCACTAACAGAAAACGTTGATGAGCGCAGTCGAAAATACCTATATCAGGGCGGACATTTTTCACGAGAAAAAACGTATGTGCTGAACGATTATTCAACTATATACAACGTTATTTTTCGACGAATTTCTTACGATTTATTTACCAGCAATGTTTATTGGGAATCTTCAATTTCCAAATCAGCAGCAGCAGCAGCGGCGGTGAGAGCGTTGAATTCGACCCTTGGCCTGAATATAACTTTCAGTGTTAGCGATTCAGAACTGATTAAGGTAGGAGAAAACGCAATAAGTCAAGACAGGTTAAGCCTGATATATATATCACGTGCCCATGAATCTGCAGAACAAAAGAGAGAAAAGAAGCGAGACGTTTTTCCTTCGGGGGAGGATATCTATTTATCCTGAACGTTGTAACGTCGACGTTTTCTCGTCTGGCTCTCCGTTGTGTCCTACAGTCGTCGAGAGCAGGGTGCCGATAGCAAATGTGTCACGGTTCGGTTGACACATGATCTAATCACGGTGCAGGATAGATGGGAAACCGTGGCCCGGTCGCGTCGTTCGCCATCCAGTAGCTGGATCCGTGCATAAACGACGACGACGACGACGACGACTACGGGAGGCTCTGCAGTGAAGGATTGACGAATTTCTCCACGTAAAGCAAACGGGTGTCGGGAGGTACCCGATGTCGTCTACAGGTTGTAAGTGCACGAGCTCACGTATCCACCGGATGTCGTTAGCGGTTTCCGGACGGTACGAAATTCAATCCGCAAGCAGAATTGCCGAGGGGCCTACCATCGGCGGCACCAACGGCAACGGTGTTGGGGAGAAATCCGGCACTCCAACCCAGTTCACCGCGTTCCAACGGATCACTGGCTCTCTAGGTCGCCTAATCGTTCCAGCCCATTAGGGCTCAATTAAGCAGCCCGTGGCTGGTGGTTTTAAAGCTGTTGCTAATGTTGCAAATGTTGTTTCTGACGCCGATCCGTAACACGATACTTCCCGGTAACCTCTTCGGCTCAAACTTTCTTCTTCGGTTTAATTTCGTCTTGCATTCCGCTAACGAGACTCCGAACAGGTGTCACTTTCCATTCCGAGATTGTAGGTCCATCATGGAATCGAAACCGGTCCTCAAGGGATCGCTGATGAAAAAAATGACCTAACCGACTTTCGGGCGAATATGTCGGTGAAACCGAGGGTTGGATGAACGGTGTTTGAAACTTTGCTTCAAACAAGGTGGTGGTGGAAATAACGCGCGCGTTTAGGGTGAGAAATTAACAATTAACGGCGTGCCGCCTAGTTGGCAGAGAATCCATGGGGTTGGGGGTAATTTTAGTCACTAATTGATTCGCTCACTGGTACGTGTGTCGGTCGCGCACGTCACCTCTCTCTTGCCCAACCTGTCGAGAGGGGGGGAAGGGGGGTGGGGGGTGGGATAGAGAGAGGGAGAGAATTGGGGGAAGTGGAGGGCAGGCGATGGAACGAGTTAATCGAAGTGTGAAACGGTTAGTGGAGCGCGACGTTGGCGGCGTTTCTGTAGGGTGAGGAGTTTGGCGGCCGACGGAAGGCACAGGATGGTTTTGCGGGAGGTCACGATTCCCTGACAGACACGCTACACGCCGTATGCTGATCCCTGGGGCTCGAAACAATTTGATAAGTTGACAGTGTCGCCTCTTGGTATCCTTATTAACCTTCTCTATTTAAACGTTAGTTGGTAAAGATATGTGTGGAAGTCTGAGAGCCGCTTTCAAACGTCATGCGTCACATGCACGCTTTTAATATGCGGATGCTGAACCATCCCCTTCCGTATCTCTTGAATTATCATTGTGAAACTACTCGAAAGTCAAGAGTTGAACGTACTTACGGTGCATCGAAACATGGAAGCTAGTTCAGGACACAGATATGTACTATATAACATGTTTAAATCTTGTTCAAGGAACGCTGTGGTTGCGTACAATTTCGGTCAGTTTCAACATCGTTACTCATTTTTACTTCAGCGAAAAAACAAGTATCGATTTTGGACAAAAAATTACTCCTGCCAGTTTTTACATGTCTCGCAAAGTTACGAGTTTACGAGCTCGCAAAAGTAAAAAAAAATAATACGGGGTATCAACAAGGTGTCAGTCAGTTGGGCGCAATTACATTCGAATCGACTGTAGACAAGAATTTGAAATTTTCAGAGTAAATTCGGCTACTATCCAAGTGACCAACCTTTTCCACTTTTGGTCTGATCCTGCTTATAGGTAACAATTTTGTGGTACAGAATCTCTATATAACTACTAAGTAACGAAAAGTTTTAATTTTGTTCTGACAGATAATCTTAGAAGTCAGTACTTCGAGTCATTATTATAACGCTCCACTAAAATGATCTCGTGCGATTCAAAGTATTGAAATCCATGATGTATTACTATTCAAAGTCACAGGAACATTTATACAATAGGATCTCAGAATTGTTTTTGATATTCCGATTCAATGATGTTTGTGAAGTAGACCAATTGAGAGTATGACTATTCACACGTTGTAAAATCAATTCCAGAATCCTAATAAGGTATATGCACCATGTGTGGTCACCGTTCCGTTTATGGTCACCATTATAAAATTCTATATTTATTCGTTTGATATTTAATCGCGTCAATTTTACTTTATTCGTGACTATAGCCCAACATTACGCAACTTTCGGCAAAAATTTTCAATACCTGATATACGGTGTTGTTATTTAAAAATCAGCGTTTACGTAGATAAAAATCACTCTACTGTTTCATCTGTGAATAACACGTCATATTACACGTCACGCAAGTGGATCAAAGGATGGTAACAACCGTTACTCAAGTGTCAAAAACCAGCACCTCTACAATACGATTTAACGGAGTGTCTTACCTGTAGGCAGTGTCTTCTTGCGAGCCATCCAATGTGCTGTAGCTGAGGAGGATCGGGTAGAGCAGAAGCGAGCCGCAAGGCCTTCTGGGTGAGGGCGGCGAGGGCGGAATGTAGAGCATTGAACCAGGCGTTGGCTTCAGTGGTGTCCAGTGCCCTGAGCCAGCACTCGTGAACACCGTCGGGTGAATGTAGCTCGAGAGTGCGACCCTCTGAAAGAGCGAAGCAAAGAAACGGGTTCAAGGCTGAGCGGTGAAGTTCAACGGCGAAAGAAGAGTGAAACCGAAACCCGGAACCGAAAGTGGTGGAGGAGTAGAAGGTGGGGGGGAGAAAGAGTGAAAGGAAGCCGGCTGCAGCGGAGTGCCGGTGTAAAATTCATTCGGGAAATGCGGGGGCGGGAAGCAAATGGTATTGGGTCCCGGAGCGGAGAGTGCTGGGCATCGGACGTGAGGAATCGTCGAAATCCGGGGCTGGAGTCAGCCGGTTCGAACCTCGTATATTATCGTAACGGTAAAGTGCGTAGGGTCGAGTGAAGAGGAGGTGGCGTGTTGCGGGGGTGGAGAGAAGCGTCCCTCCTCGGCAACGAGACAGCCACGACGGCGTGCCTTTTCTACTCTCGGTATTTTAGCCGGTGATTTTACGTCCTGACGTTTAAAACCCCCTTCAGAATGAAACCCTCAAACACCCCTTTTCTTCCCGACACGCGTTTGGATTAGTTTTCCTCTTTTCACGCCCCCCCCTCCCCCGCCACCGAATTTTTTCCCGATTGATTCTTTCCCCGGTTCTCAATGGCTCGCAAGAACTATGAAAGCCGAACTGACGCGAATGCCAGTGAAACATGACAAGTAGGTCACATGTACCTGTGTCTATCATCTTACTACCACTTGTGACAATAGTTTGAACCATTCGTGGCTATATTCATTAATCAGAGATTATTCACTTTGTTGTCCGTTTCACTTTGAGATAGTAGCACATTGCACATTCATCAAATTTATAGGAAAGGTGAGAGTGAAATTGGAAATTCAGGGAAAGAGCTTTCTAAACTACTAACTAGATTTTTGTTTTTCTGGGCGAAGTGGAACTATTAAAAAAAATTGCAAAGAGCAAATTTGTCATTCAATTTTTGACCTAAGTACCTGAATTAGTATCGAAAATTGAAAGCAATGAAAAAAAATACTAAAATTATAATCAAGATCGAATCAGGTACTCATTTCTCACACTAAATCGTTGTATAATGGTTAAAAACCTAGTATCGTATTCTCCGTTAATTTCTGCAGTCTACAATGATTCGTTTTGTTCGGAAGACTACTTTTTTCTTGCACTTTCAGGATAATCGTCATATATTAATGTTATACATATAATAAATTTGATAAATATTTAATACGCCAATATCTCATAACAAAGTTAAGCGAAATTTATTGTAAATTGTGTCACAGATGGAAGAAGTTGTTAAAACTGTTCCGATCAGCTTGCCCGGGTGAAGTTTGAGGTGGTCAGAGGACGAGATTATGCTTTCCGCTAAAGGGGACGGGAATACAGGACCCGGAGAAACGGGTCATTATATTTCGGTGATTGAACAAACTTTGGGCAATATCTTTGCCCGGTGCGCAATTAAATACAAGCCTCCCGCGTCGAAGTTTGCCTGGGGAAGAGCTCAGCTGGCTGAGAGGCCGAATAGAAGGCGCGGGTTTTCTCATCGGCGACCGGACTTCGGCAGTCTGCCCGAGGCAGTTCGGATTATCCTACAGCATTTCGTCTGCATCCCCGAGGAGAAATAATTAAATTGGAGAGCCCTTTTAAAGAGGTAATCCTCAAAAGCGGAACGTCACTCCTCCCGAAAAGTAAATATCAAACGAACACGGCATTATTCTTTCATCGGCCCCTCGCCGTAAGCACGAGTTATAAAGAAACGGAGAAGGAAAGAGAAGGAACAGACGCTGCCTTGCCGCGGGACTTCCTCACTCCTCCAATTTCGCAAGTGTACATTAACGAAGACAAGAATGAAAAAAGACTCTTGTCGCTCGCTTTTATCTCGCTGATCACGCGGGGCGGATGACCTTTGACGATGGTATTTGGGGGATGCGGAATTTTGTAAAGATATTTTTGAGGTATCGTAGTCGAGCCGCACACAATTGTTCCCGAAGGCGATCAAATATCGAACATTTTCCTCAAAGCGATCTTTTGGTCAACGAGGATGAGAACGACTCGACAAGCCGTAACGACACATCCTGTTCCTTTTTCTCTTTCTGTATCTCGGTGACCAAACGCACCGCAAAAACGAGGACGGATTCTTACGCACACTTGCGTTTTCACCGAAAGGCGGACGCTGCTCCGAGGAAACAAAATAATTGAATCTCTGAAGAGGAGGGAGGAAAAAGGAACGAGACTGGGTCAAAGCATATGGCACGATGTCCTTACACTCTGCGCCGAGCCTTTGACCCAACGCTGTCCACAATGTCGATGAAGAGACATATAATGGAACATCAAATCTATGAAGTAAGGTAAGGAAAGGATATAACCAAGACCTCAACAAAAAAAAAAAAAAAAGGGAAACAACTTGAACAAGGTTAACGCGTTGACGCCAATTTTTTCAAGCTCCGATTCGGACGATTTGCTGTTGGGAACGCTCCAACCTTAATAGTGAAAAATACTTTGATCTCGGTATAAAAAAAATTTCAAACTGAATATATTTACATCAAAACATTCAGAACAATCCTAGAACTAGAAAACTAGAAGAATCCTAGACATTACGTGGCGTTGCTTAAAAAATGACTCAAACGAGACGAAATCGGACTTGTAACCAACTTCGAGCTGAGTGAGATAAACTCCGAGATATTGAGAACCGCTGCGAAGCTCAGTGCGCAGGGTTCTGACAACGACAATGATGTCTGGCTGTTAACATCTCGCTCGCTTGCCTTGCCCTCACTCGAAAATTCCCCCTTTCTTTGACTAGGGTACTTTCCTTTATAACGTGACCCTCGCCTCGTCCGTTTTTCCCGCTCTTCAGCGCCCCCTTCGTCATGCCGGATTCGAGGGTTTTGTACGTCTAGACTGGAAGACTGGACGACATGTATGGATAAAAAATCCACTTGCGATCACATCCCGGTTATTCTGGGATTCCGGCTTGCTTCCGTAGTTCGAGGCTTTCGAATTTTAACGAAAACTTGAGACATCAGCCCTTATCCAAATTCGAGGCGTTGGCGATTTCAGAGTATAAAATTCAAATTCAAGACCTGCGGAAAATCGGCGAGTATCCAAATTGTTTTTTTTTTTTTTTTCTGGCTTCACATCCGATTGATTGCTGTGTCGACTCTTCACTTTCTGGTAATTATTAGATTGTTCCGAGTTTTGCTTATCTGATAGAAAAATTGTTCGATGAGTATAGAGAGTATTAAGAATTGATAGAAAAATTGTATTAGCTTGCAAATAGATTTTCTTTTTCCTGAATCGTAATATGATTTGAAAATTCTGGAACATATTCTTGACCGTCGGGTCAGTAATGTCAAATTCATAAAATTTGAAACCAGAATTAGGATTTTCGTTCATTATTGATGAAACTAAGCAGCATTCCTTTTGTTGCTATACTAGTAAGAATGTTAAGAAAGTTTAATGGTATAAAAATATGTAAATTATTCAGTAAATTTTTTCCAAGTAATTCAAAAAATTAATTGTACAAAAATACTTTCTCTGTATCAAACGGTTATAGCTATACATGATAAAATATGCTGATTAGCACATGGATGAAATGCAGTGTTGATGATTGTAGAAAAATTTATTATCCTAATTACGGTGATGGTTTTTATTTTTCAGTTAATGCCTGCAGCAAGTATGCAGATTAACCAGACTACGCAACGAAGAGCTTGAGAAGATTAAATAAAAAATTTTTACTTTCCTCTTTCCCTTGTGCTTCATATATACGTATACATTTTTTTACTCTCTTTTCTCTTTCTCTTTTACCCCCGAGCTTAATTTTTCCGATTTTAATTTCCTGTTAAGAGCTTTCAGTGTTTCCCCATTTTAAGATATTTGACACAAATGCGCCGCCAAGAGCGTTCTTCTTCCTCGTATTGGCAGAATTTTAATCAGAAATAAAAGGCGGAGCAGCTGCTTTGTTCTTGGGGAATAATGCGAAACTCGCGTAACAAACAGCGAGCTCGGGCGATAAGGGGGAGGGAGGTGAATAGCGAAAAGCGGAAAGTACCTACCAACCATTCGGAGCGGTCGGTTGTTGCAGAATTGGGGTGGAAACTGGATGTCTTGTTCATATACCGAAACACAAGCGCATTTGTATTTTATGCCCCTTGAAAATTATGATAACGCGTGCAAAAAATTAATGGTCCATGCGTTTCAAATACGCACGAAAAAATTTGAAAGTAACAAAAAACAACGCGATCGCTACGTTGTAAAACGAAACAACAAATCTACGTATTTATACATCCCGAGGCATAACCTTTATTCCATTTCCATTATACAGGTATTTCATATTCACTTCCCAAGGTTTTCACTCATCGTCTCGAATGTGCTGTACAGCTGGATTTGCACTTTACCTACTAATCAAGGGGGAAAAAAAAACATCCACCGATTTGAGAGAGAAAAGAACCTGATACATAATTAAATAAAAAGAAGCATCAACGCGAAGTACTTGAATATCTCACGCTTCGGTTTCACAAGGAAGAGACACGATGTTGAATACTTTATTCCCCCCACCCCCTCGGTCCCTTTGCCTAATTTTTGGTCCCATCAGAAAGTAAAGCACTCCCTTACTCCTACGGTGCGTGCACCCGTAGTCCAACATCTTTGATCCTACGGATACAGTGCATGTGTATACATGTGTATACGTATGTAAGCGCGTACATAGATGAGACCCGAAATTACTCAGCGAACGTTACGTTTATGGTTAGATATCCCCGGTATAAATGGGATGGCTGGTTGTTGGCACAGTCACCGTGTGTCATTACACCGAATAAATACATGCCTGTGGCGACGACGACGATGACGTCGACAAATTGATATTATACCTTATGCACATACATCTAAGAGGAATATCTGCGTACGTGTATATTTCAATCAAAATTAACAAACCGTGTTTCAGAGATCCCCGCAATGGTCGAGATGTAATTAAAGAAAGTACATAATGCGTGCATTAAGACCGTCTCTGTGCGCGCGTGTGAGCGTGTGTGTGCCTCGAGCAAACTGTTTATTTAGCTCATTGTACAAACACGCGAAAACGTGAGGAGACATTAAATTTTCATTTCCCCTTCTTTTTACCCTCACCTCGAAATCTCTGATGTCGTACGAATCGCTTAAAGCGAGATGAATTCGTCTCCGAAGTCGTCTGTAATCTCACCACACAACTCGGGTAATTTCAATATCAATTCATATAACATCAAACACGTCCGTCACAAGCAACGATCTGAACTTGTCTGAATTCAGCCAGAGCACCTTTCCGGGACCAGTCAGGTTCGCGAAGCGGGCTTAATGCACTCCCGAAGCGAGGTGTGCTTTCCGCGGCAGAATGGTCAACCCCTGGAGTATTTTGCACCTGGTACCGGGAAAGGGGAAGCTCTGGTTCGATCCAAGCTGCGTCCGCCTCTCTTCCTTCCCCCCATCTCGGTTAATTCGAATGGGAATTACGCGGAGTTTAGATGGCCGGGCCCCGGGAGTGGAGTTAGAATAAACGTAGTGTATGGACTTTAGAGTGACCTAGAGGTATTTGCAAGAGGGATGCTATTTGTCCACTCCAGTAGACTGGACTCTGCAGGGCTTCTGGAGAGGCGGGCTTGGGTGGAGGAACTCAGGGTGAGTCATTGTAGCCCGAAAGTGGACAAACATTTGCTCTATCTAAACTGCAGAGTTTGGAGTCAAAGAAGAAGAAGAAGAAGAAGAAGAGGTGCTGCTCGTTGGCTGAGTTCGACAGAGCGGAAGGAAAATATGGTAGGTACGAGAAATTACGAGGAGAGTTGTCGCAGTACGAACAAACTGTACGTATTATGAAGATCCGGAGACAACATCCGATTCGGATGCTTTCAAATTTACTTTACCGTCTACTTCTGAAATAACATCGAAAGTAAAACAGTCAAGATAAATTTAAACAGTATCCACAGATTGTTACCGGTTTCAAGAACAGGTCCAAAAAGTTCGCGGATGTTTTTCCAGAATCTACGCTTGCTTGTAGCCTCTAAGAATTGAAAACTCTCTCGCGAAGCCCTGGAATACAAGGGAAAAATTGCCAAGGGATTATAATGGAGCGCAGGTATCTACATCGAGGGTCTGCGGAGGAGGATATTGAAGAGGTCGTTAAGCCTTGACGATAACTAGTGTACCGATATTCGTATCCGAGTATCGATAACATTCAATGCTGGATATTGCCAACACTTCGTGCACCTAGTCATGCATACACGCAGTATACCGAAGTTGAACAAGGTTTCATACGAAGTTGGAGAGGCCGTTCGCATGGTCGGGGAGGTAACGTAAACTCAACGACTGGGGCGGAGCGGTTGTTGGGTGGTGGGCACGTGTTTGTTCTGTAGGTTAGTCAGGGTTAGGCTGTTAGGCAGGCATAAACAATCCTACAGCAAAGACCGATGGCACCGGCTCAAGCACCCTATGAAACAGCGACAAATCCGCGGAACAATTTACCCGCAATCCTAGCTCGTCGGTCCGCCGTAGAAACGTAGCAGGCGTGGGCTTAAAATTCATCGTTTCTATCCATGCTTAACCCCCCCCCCATTACAAGGAAATCCGGAATTAGGTCCTAAAATCAGTTGGGCGCAGAAACACGGCCGTAACAATTAACGTCGCTTCTCTTCTGCTGCAAAGGGTTATCTCTTATTGCTGGTACCGTGAGCGATATTCGACCAAAACGTCGACGTACTCCATGCGTTCCTTGCTCGCTTCGCTTGCAAAAAAAAAAAAAAATGGTTTCGCACTTCAGTGAATCGCCCGATTTTACTCCAACTCGCAATATTGACATGGCGAATTAGGTGCCTGTTTTTGATTTGTGATAAACTAAGGCATGACTAGCCAATTTTCAGAAACAAATCTTGCCCAGGTCTAAGGTTAGTAGGAACGTATGACAGTCGTGCAGAAACAGTATACAAAATGTTTGAACGTGAAATTCAGAATATGTGATTGATGGAATGAAGTGGAATAGAGTTGCAACTTAAAATGATTCACGATGTTCCGACTTGCTTTGTATCTATAAAAAAAATTTTCTTGCGCATTGGTGCGAATATGACATACAATGCATAAACTTTCCTCGCATTCAACTTAT
This sequence comes from Neodiprion virginianus, assembly GCF_021901495.1. NCBI lineage: Eukaryota > Metazoa > Arthropoda > Insecta > Hymenoptera > Diprionidae > Neodiprion > Neodiprion virginianus. The sequence goes on from NC_060880.1 coordinate 18,617,028, forward strand.
GTTGCTCGCTGTCACTTTGGAAGTTGTTCAGACTATTAAATGGATCCTGTGCATGGAGGAAACTTCAATCCATTCTACATCAATGTTAATCTTTTCATAGATTTTGGGCATGCGCAATTCCCAGCAGACATTAAAAGGTGCGTCTCTACACTGATTCAATCGAAAAGTTACGTTTTCTTATCAATTACAATGCACTTTTTTTTTCGTACCCAAACACGCGGACACTGTTTCTACATGATTTACAATTATGTTTTGACTCGTTTCAAGAGCCATGAAAAAACTGAGATTAGAAATAATCAGTTTCAGGACCGTCGATCCTATTTCACTTCTGGGAAATAGTTCGAGTAATCAGCTAATTCAGCGTTATGAGAAATCAAGAAGAAAGAGCAACACCGAACTCACCTGTTCAGAATATAGATCTGTACTCAAAGACCATATAGTGTGCAAAACTGATGTATAAAAAAAAAAAGAGAAAAAGAAATCTTCCACGGGGTTGAAAATTTGCTAAACAGACAACATTTTCCAAGGCAGCGCAGCGTCTGCGGATATTAATCTGTCATAATCCGGTTTAATACGGCGATGCTCTACTGGGTTTGGACTCGGTATCGTATAACCCGTATTATTTTTCTCCCATTCCGTTCGTTACGAGAAGATTTTTATTCGCGATGCGGGTGAGAACTTTAAATTGTACCCGTGAGAGTAGATTCCCCGCTGACTGTGTGGGCCAGTCGTTATACAAGATACACAAAGGTTCTCTGCACCCTCCCCCAGACACACCGAGTAGCCGAGCTGGAAGCGACTTCCGCTAATCCATATAAAAATAAAAGCTTTCTTTTTGTAAGGTGTATGCGAAACCGATAATATAACTTGTAGTTTGCAGATAGGTAGGTACGTACTATTAGTCAGTTGAGAAATGAACTCTTTTACAACTCCGATTCTCATTTCCTGTATCGCAAGCTTTAATAGTGTCTATAGTTTGAGATAAGGTGAAAAGTCGGTCTTCCAATTTTAAATCTCTTGCAGTTTCCCCGCAGAAATTAAATTTTAGATATGAAACGATTGTTTCCAATTTCTGGACTTGTATTAGCTCTGGATTTTTTCCTTTTCTTTTGATATCACATTTAAAGTGAAAGAGATGAGTATTTCTCGTTTTTTTTTTTTTTTTGTTCTCCTTTCTGTATGAAAATCAACTTTACTAATAACGTATTTTTATTTGTAATTTATATTGAGATTCTTGATTCCGATTGTTCGAAAATAAAGCTCTAGGCCAGGCTGTCAGACTTTCAGATATTTTCACCTAAGTTTTGCATATTTACGTGAGTTTTGAAAATCAACATTGTAGCAAAGACTAAAAACGAATCGAAAGTTACGTTACGGGAAGAATAAAGTTTGTACACTAAAATATCACTGCAAGTTTGTGACAAAAACAATTTTCAAATCAGTTCGCTAATAAGAAAAAAAAAAAGTGACCACTAGTCGAAGGTTCCCAAGCTGAATAGTAATCTGGGTAAAAGTTGACGGTTCGAAAAGAACATTTTCCTCGTGAATATCTTGTGTTTGCGAAATAAAAGGGAATAGAAGTTTCGTTGCCTCCCTTTTCGCGATAACACGTGTTTAGTTTTACCCGGGTTGAAAAAGGCTCGGCACCCCCTTCCCATAATGCATGCACACTTGAAGCCGAGGCTCACCATCTTCCGGGGTAAAAATCGACCCGAGCTTTATTTCGCCGGTCGCTGTTTATTGTAGGGTTGACTGCAGAGCGCGAGGCTTAAAGTCGACACTAACACAATCCATTGTGCGAATTTACAGGGTCAGAAGCATGTATCGGACTCTGAAGCCGAGCGGTTTTCCTTTGTGTTATTATTTCCTCTTCTTTCCTTTCCTTTCCGTTTCTTTCCTTTCCTTCCGCCCACACAACTGCAGTAACTACATACACAGACATACGACCACAAACTCACTCGCACGATGTGGGAGTACAATTATGACGTTTGAAGAGCACAATGGCGGTGGGAAAGGGGGAAGGAAGGCCTTCGAAGTAACAAGAGCCGCGGGAAGTCAGGCGGGAAGCAACGTGTATAAAGAAAAACAAATAAACGAATAAACGGACAACAGACGAACGAACGAACGAACGAACGAACAAACAAACAAACAAATAAATAATCGAGCAAACAAAGAAACGATACAATAAACAAAACTGAACTAAAAGGGAGGAAAGGCGACCACTCCCCCTCCCTGCTAGTCCAAAAAAAGACGCGGTGGTGTAAAAAGGGAGAAAAATGAAGAGAAAATAAAAACGCCGCTTCCACCCCCGGTGATCCAGACTCGCGCGCTGGGCGTCGCGACAATAAAACCCAGATGAATGAAGGCGCGGAACGTGTAGCTCCGGGTCGAGCCGTCACGACGCGAGGCGCCGGGGATTCCCGGGACCCGGAGAACCGCGGCACACAAGGGCTGTGACCGCGACGGGCGTCGAGCGGAAGCGGACGGATGGGATGAAAACAAGAAAAATTTGCATCACAATCGCGGATGGAAATAATTACGCGAAAGCGCGACGGTCGGCTTCCTATTCTGTACCGCTGCCGCCGACCCAACGTCGAACGGGAAACAATATTAGAGGGCAGGGGTTAAGGAGGCAGCAGGTCTCTTTTCAAACTCGTATCATTAATGCTTGAAAATCGAACCAATGGTTTCCGGTGATCATTGCCATTTATTTCAAGTTGTTTCTATTGATTTTTACGCGTTGCCCGTAATGATTTCATCTCGAAATTCGAATCAGTGAAAATTCACTGGTTTATAGGTGTAATTATACAATTGGATAAAACTAGTGCGTATGCACTGACGATTCACCGACTTTTCACTGATATTTCACTGATTTTCAGTGTATAATTGTGTATACAGAGATTTTTATCAGCGGCAACTGATTCGCATTTAGAGAGTTTGATTCCAGTGCACGAATTAGCGATTTTTATTGATTTCCAACGACCTGTGGCAGCGTTTAATAAATTGCAGTGAATTCTTGATCGAACAAAGTCACAGGAAATCACATCACAATGGAAATTAACTGAAACGCTGAAAAATTATTGAACGGAAAAGGAAAGCAGTGCATGACACGTTGGAAGTAAACAGCAGCCACTTGAAATCCGTGACACCAATCAATTTCAGTGATTTCTGGATCAGATATAATTACGTGAAATACAACACTAAACAACACTTTGATCATTGGGAAATCATTATTTTAAAATCAATGGAAATCAGTTGTTGAACTGGAAATAAACGAGATTTACTGTGCAGTACAGTGAATATCGATAAAAATTGGTGATCTCGGAGATTACGTAAAATCAAAAAAATAAAAAAAAAATAAAAATTACTTGGATCATTAGGAAATCATTGGGAATTACTTGGTGAACTGAATATTAACCACATCCACTGTATAACAAGGCAGAAATCACTCTAAATTAGTGGTCCTAATCGAGTGAGCGGTTTTCTGATTAGATAAAAATCACAACAAATCACTGAAATGCACCAAGAACGGTGTAAAATCATTAAAAATCAACGAAAATCACTTGGTAAACTAAATATCTACAAAAGCACATAATTCATTAGAAATGAATGGGATGTTGATGAATTCAAACTATTCGGCATTGACTGGAAGATTTACGACGATCTGCATGATTTCCAAATACTGCCGCGCTACTTTTTCAACTATGTGGTTTTAAGCGATTCGCATTGATTTTCGATGATTTCAATTATTTCTATCGATTCCTCGTTATTTAAAAAAATGCATTTCAGTTGAATTCAAGTTTCTTGTCGATTTACAATTTGATTATCGAGTGTTTATTGTATGACATTCTCAAATGAACGGCACACCTTGGTCTCTGCAAACCACACCAACGTCAAAACGTAGACCAAAAAATCGCGGACGCCTTATAATTTCGGTAAATAGATAACGCGCTCACATTCCGATCGATAAGAAATACGAATACAATTTTTGTCGTACGGAAATTGACCCTTAAAAATCAAATTTGAGAATTCAATTTTCGAGAAGAATGTTCCGAAAATTTCTAAACGTATCAGTCGGCGAAGTTCACGCAGGCGGCGTTGCTCGTCGAGTAAACGATAGTCGCAATCATCCTCGCGAATGGATGTACATAAAATCGAGCCGAATACAGCCGTAGGCGGAGAATGACCGGATGCCTGCTGCGTTAATGGGTCACGAAATGTATATAAATGCATATACGTATAGTACAACCGAGTGGGATAAGGGAAGCATTCTGTTGTACAAGCTTCGCTCCATGTTCGACGCGCAGGGGCCGAAACAGTGCGTAAGCTGGGCCGAATTATTATCACCGCTCGGAACACGACTCACACCTCGCGATATGCGAAACTCGATACTTCGAGCGAACATTGACGCTCTCCGACAAGCCCGAGTCCATATTGTTCCGTACCCACGGTTTCCGATCAATTTTGACACTCGACAATAAATGCATCCACGCGAATCTCACCCCACGGGCTTCCGATATTTTGCCAGTTTCCGAAAGCTCGGCGCGTTGAGCTTACAATGAATACGTAAAAGCTCGTTCGCTTCTACATTGCACCAGAGCGATTAACATAAAATCAACCTCGGTAGGTTTTTTTTTTCTTCTCTCAATTTTAAAACAAGTAGGTTTTTCCGCTACAAGCATGATTAACATATTCAAGGTGGGGGAATGATTTATTTTATTAATGAAGTTCGTTTTCAATCACTTTCACTGCAAAGGGTGAAACAATCCCTCGTTACGGGCTCAGTAACGTCATCTGTCGTTTTTACACTTAGAGAACCACGGATTTTTATTATCAGCGGGTCGTCGACGAACGGTTATGAATTGATTAAAACTGATTTAAAATAACAATTTAACCGCGCTAACGACGTTCGGTTCAGCTTCGTTCTCACCGAGCGTACACGGAAAAAAAAATTCTGTTCGGCGAGCTGTATTCTACAGCTCCAGTAACTATACGCACTCTACGGTCTATCTTGTAGTTACAGCAACTATATATTAGTCAGCTCTGATAGCTGCAAGTTGTTCAGCTCTCACAGCTGAATGGTTTTGCTCTAAGAGCTGTAAGTTGCGCTGTGCTCTGGTGCGTTGACATATTTCATAACCTTCAAATTTCATGAGTATGATTTAAATACAGTTGATAGATAATTGTTTAAATAGTCCATTCAAATATGTAAATGACACTGAATAAATAATGATAATAATGATGAAAAATAGTACTAATAGCAATATAATTGTACTATTAAATAATAAGCGCTGTGAGCGGAGCCGAAAAATTCTGGTCTAGCTCTTCGAACGAAGCTGTTTAGCTGAGAGAGCTGAACAACGTACAGCTATGACAGCTGACTAACAGTCAGTTATACGAACCATGCAGTGCTCTTCCAATAACAGAACGTTTAGTTCGACGAACTGTTTACAAGTAACTATCTAATATTTAGTTCCACGAGCTGAATTTTTTTTTCCGTGTATGATTGTGAAAATTTGATTTTCGCGAAAGATGAAACACGCGGAGTGAATGTATGCTGTGGGTACATACAAACATTATATATTCACACATAAATTTATAATACACAAAGACTTGAATATAAGGCGAAATGAGGCATGACGCGATGATCTAAATACGTCGCTAAAATCGTCCGAGAGCCTAAAACCGTCACAGCAAGATCTTTGGGGTGAAACTGGATGAAAAAAGTTTTCCAAGTACTTATATCCCGAAGCTTGACAGGAATATTGCATTGAATATTCATAACGGGGAAGTCATTTTAAAGAAATTTCTTATCCTTTTTTTCCATATTTTATTTCATATTCTTTTCTCTCTTTCCTTCTTCCGCTTCACTTTTGCATCGGAACCAGTATCCGTTTTTTCGCCAATCCAATATCGTACCAAGAACGTAAGGCAAACTGATCAGAAATAATCAAGAAAGAAAAATTTACTTTTCAATTGCACTTCGGCTCTCTATATTTTTATACGGGACTTTGTCGCGAAATTTGTAATTATCATGAAATTATCAAACTTCTCGACAGCTCTTTACTTTTTTTCCGCACAGGTACATCCGAAAGTGAAATATAACTGTGATTGAGTAAAAATTTTGAAGGACTTGCATTTCATTTTTCATCCCACCCGACCCAATTACACTAGCCAAGGTATATTTGTCCTTCAATTTCTCCTCGCTTACCCTTGCGCTTTTATTTTTCTTCTTCTTTGTCTTCTGCAGGATACTTCGCGCTTCTGGGTTCAACTTTAATCATCGAATTTCGCCAAGAGTTTGTATAAGAAAGGTGATATAATATTTGCACGATTATCTTGCGAATTGAAATTTGATCAAGCTCTCTTAGCTAATTTCGAAACGACTTAACGTAGCATCGAAGTAGCTCGATTCTTTCGCTTGAAATTACAAATTTCAATATTACGATTTTCGTTCGACGTTATGCGATAATTGAAGTCAAAGAGCGGCTTTACAAAAAGAACTTGTTGTCCTACAAATTCCGAAATTCTAAACCGCAGGCTCGAAACAAATGACGAGGATTCAAGAATAATTAAACATTTTGAGAACTGTACTCCACTACAAAACATAAAACGATTAGTCTAATTCAGTCGATGGATCTCAGCAATGTAACGAAACGGAATAATTTTTGGGCCCAGTTTGGTCGCAAGCATTCTTAGATGACTAATTTTTTCGACGAGTTTGTTATGTACGTTGGTAACGTAGAAACAGCCCGCAGCGTCACCGGCGACTGGTAGTGAAACAGGCTCAGTCTTTGTGAACATAACATAACCCATGAATGTCGAATTTAACCCAAAAACACAAACAAGCACTGTTCATTTTTTGTAAAGCAAAGCGAGTGCTCAAAAAAAAAAATTGTTTACAAAAATTGAGCCTGTCTCGTGACCAGCAGGCAGTGGCGCTGCGGGCTGATTCTGCATTTCAAAACTTAACCGTCTGAGAATCACTGCGACCAAGGTTAGGTACACTGAAAAAAAATTCATTTGTTACAGTAAATAGAGGAGTTGAGTAAAACAGGTATCGTTAAAAAAATTGTTTGAATATTGTTCGTATTACGAAAGACGAGGTACGCGTAAACATTTTGCACTATTGTTGATCCTTTTTTGGTAATTGCAACGCAAAATCAGGTTGTTCGGTTTACTCTACTCTTTTAGTTAAATAAGGCTTTAACATCAATTTATTGTTGCACAAGCATTAAATTTTCGCAACAGTTATAAGAAAATATAGCAACAGTGATCGTAATGAGAAAGAACAGTAACGGATACCAGACTTTCCGGTAACAGCTAAAAGACTAATTTTCATTTTTTACCTACAACCGTATTTTTCGATTGTGGTAAAAAATGAAAATAGTCAAGGACTGAGCGGTGACCGGAACTAAAAATTTCTCTCAGTGTACAGACCTTTGACATTTTCCGAATGAAATTCTCGCACGGCCGAATGTTGACTGAACGAATAATTTGCCGATCGACCGGATTCTCGAACCAATTATTCTCTCTTTCCCGAATTTTCGGGGTTTCGCTTTATCCCGGCGAATCCTTAGACGATGTACCAACCCAAGTGCGGTTTGACGAGAGACGCTCTACATCGGATGCGAGCGACGCGCGACGTCGCGACGCGTCGCTATTCGCCGTCGGCTCAAGAATATCTCGTATATTCAAGTCACGCGCTCACATCTACCTTCGGCGAGAATCTTTGCTTTGACGGTGACGCGTGCGATAGCAATTACGAAATTCAGAGCGACGCACGCGGGGCGCGAAGAGGGCGAGACGCGAGGCACGAAGCACCTGTAAGTAGCTCAACCAAAGTAGTTTAACCGAAGTAGAGAAGGAAGGATGGTAGGAAGGAAGGAAGGAAAGCAGCTGGAAGTGGGAGCCGGGGGAAACGTACGGAAAACACACTTGGGGCCCTGGGTGCCGGGATTGACGTCGCCGTTTTACCTCTCTGGGAAATCTATTCAAGCTTTATCGTGTTTCGAATACGAATCAGCTTTGACTATAACCGGAATAACGAACAAATCTGAACGGGCAACCGGAAAACCTGAGATGACGCGGGTGAATTTAAGGTGAACGGGTGAGGGGGTCGATTTTCCGATACGAAATAACGCACATCCGTTATGTGAGAAACACGTGTTGTGAACTTTCATAGGCCATAATTTAGCACTACTTGATTTCATTTTAACACTATCCGATGTCAATCTAATATCACCTTATTCCAACCTAACACTATTTGATGTTAATTTAACACTATTCAATGTTAACCTGCCACCATTTGATATCAATTTAACGCTATTTGATGTCGAGGTAACACTATCTAACGTCAATCTTATATCACCTCGATCCAACCTAACATTATCTGATGCCAGTCATGTAACAATATCGGTTGTTGTCCTCACACTATCTGATTTTGAATTTCCGAATTGACTACGAGAATTGTTCTATAGTAGTCTACACCGAGCTATTTTGGTCAATTTGAACACCACCGTTATTTATATTTATCTATCCTACAGTGTAGCGTCTTAATTTTATCTTTCTTCTCTAGTCTCCTGAGAACATCTTGTCGGATGATAAACGGTCACAATATCCTTGCAACATGACGCTGGTCACTAAGGCTCAAAAGATCTCCAATATCACGTTGAAGTGGAGAAGAACTAAACGACCAGAATCCATTTCGAAGTATGCAGAGGTTAGTGTATTCATTACCCAGAACAGCGGGTATATTCATGGCGACGCGGCGATGTGCCTTGATCACGCAATGTTGACATTGCCGAGGTTGGGAGATGCGATAGAGATCAGAGAGGTACGAAACACCCGGAGTGATCTTCGCCGGAGGTTCAGGGGCCACGGAATAGACACCGGGCTAGTGCAGAATGGACTGAGCTCCAAACTACACGTGGGGGTAACACACGCCTGGGAGTTGGGCTCGCCGTTGTTGTAATGCGATTTGCAAGTGTTATCGGCCCTCCGGCCGACCCCACAGTCTTCGCCCTTCATCCTTCAACGACGCCGCTCTGGCCGGCTCTATTTCCATACACATTGGACCGGGACAACGCCGGCTAGATGCTCGACTCGATAGCCACTCAATACCTCCCAGACCAACCTCCGGTGTACATAGTACGTTCTAATTATGACTCCGATATCGATTTGCATTCTCCAAACATCCCTGTTGTTCTCAACGGAGGAGAAGATCTCGTTCCGAAGCATGGCGGCCCGAAGTTGAAAGAAAAACTGAAGATTCAATCGATTAATGATCGATAAATGCAAAACCGAGTATGTCATTCGTTTCTCATTGACCTCTGAAACAGCCCAATTCGATAAGAATGCAATGCCAAGTGTTCAACGTTTTCATTTCCAAACGAAACTGTCGCACATGTAGGTACTCAGTCTATTGAAAAACTATTACTTTTTGTAATTCAAGCTTGGAGGATATTGACAGTAAAATTGATAAAACTTATCAATATCGTACTTTCGAATAACTTACTAGGTTTCTTTTACCACTCGGAAATTTACCTTCAAACTTGGGCTTGCGATCTAACTTGATCGGTTGGAACCTCAGGTTCATCGCGTTTACGTACCAAATACCAACATGAGGTTGAAGTTAGTAACGTTAGCGTGACGGTGCATGTTTAGGAAAAACTGTCGTTTCGTAACTTCAAAATTATCTGGAATTTGTAAAACCTCAATAAAGCAGAGCATGTTCATCTTTTAAAAATTAAATTCGTTCAAATTCATTCTAAAATTGCACGGTAACGATTTTTTTCGTAATGTTCAGCCAGGTTAACGTTACTAATTTCAATTTTGTTCAGCAAAATTTTGTCTTCTTAAGTGAATAATCTCTTTTGTAGATACATTATAGAAGCCACATTCGCCTGAAAAGAAACGGTAAGCCGCAAACGAACTGATGTAATGACACCGTGTGTGGTGCTGATGATCGGCGCACACCAGTTGATTCAACTTAAGGAAAAACGCAATACTGTACGAGATTTTGAAATGAAACGAAACAGGCGTCGTTTTTCAACACACTTAAAAACGTTGACTTACCAAGTTGAGGTATGAATTGGTTAGCAATTTGATCTTTCGATGCGATGCTGAGTATGATGAGACCTCGGTTATTGCAGGAAAGAAAGTGTTACAGAATGATGCGAGTGTCGTCTGTGGGTAAAGTGAGAATATTTGGGTGAGAGGGTAGAAGAAGGTGAAGAAGGAGGAGAAGTTTCTCAAACCATTCGTTACATTTATTGTTAATACACGAGGCGGGGCTATTGTTCGGATTGGCAACAAAGAAGGAGTGGAATGAAAAACGCGGAAAAGACTCTTCGGACAAAGAGAGACTTCAGGGGTTGAAACCGGCGGTGAAAAAGGACGGGCGAAGAGTGGTGCCAAGGGTGAAGAAGGGAGGCTTGCACGGGCTGCCGTCACCCCAGCCAAACCTTGCAGCATGGCGGACAGATGGATACAGACGGACGTTGCTTCGGGCGTAGGAATAAAAGACAGTGCCGGAGGACGGTTTGATTTGTGGCCGATCATTTTTCTGTGTTCTAATATCTAATGGAAGGGAACGAGCCGGACAGATCGCTGGGCGGGCTCCCAAAACGAATTGTGAAAGACGGGGAAACTCCGACGAAACGGAACAAGTGCCATCCATCACGGTTCACCAGGCCTATCAGCCATTTCTCCTCACGCCACTGAAGACGAAGAAGGAGAAGACGAAGAAGAAGAAGAAGAGGAGGAGGAGGAAGAGAATACAGTGGCAAACATCTCGGGAGACAAAATATGAGTCTACATCTCACTTTTAAGCGCAATCAAAACTCGAACGACGTGAAATGTTGCGATAATGTATCGCGGCCGGTTACCAACCCTTAACTTCCCGCCGGTCCTTTTTGTTTGTTCGAACCGGAATAATCGGTGTCGTCTTTCGCCACCCGAGCAACTCGACTCCTACAGACAATATCCGACGACCGTATATCCGCGATTCTCTCTCTGAAATATCGGATACAATTATACCGGAGTTGGGACAATCCCATTGTCTCCATCCCTACTCTCATCCTTTGCCGATCAAGGCAGCAATTTCGGGGGTTGCATTTTCATTCCACTTCACCGTCCAACCGTTTTCACTGCGAGTTGTGTTATGGCAAACTCGATGTTTGTCTTTTTCTATGAAATTCGGCTACGGAACCGTTCACCACTCTCGATGGGATGAAAGAAAAACCATACACAGGCTCTCTTCTCTTGTGAATTATCCAATTCCAACCAAGAAAATCAACCAAATTGACTTTTGAACTGAAAATCACAATTGAAATTACCGAAATCACGTAGTTCTCTCGCACATTTGTTGACACCTTTCATTTCAGTTCACTTCCTGAAGCTTTTGGGCAACGTTAATCTTTCCAAGCGAAGTCGGATTATGTGTTAGTCAGATCCGATTCGCTTCAGATACTATAAAATTTATCCTCAAAGATAAAGAAAAAAATAACGAAACGATAAAGCTACACAGAGTTGTTCCTAAATGATACATAAAAATTTCTGACAGCTAAGATACCCTTTATTCGTGAGAGTAATCCGATTTCAAACATCAAAGTGAAATTGTACAGCGTGATTCTGTGGCCTTTTCAAATCAAGCGGAAAACGTTATAAAATATGCAGACTCCACTTAAAGTCTATAGAATTCGATTTTGAGGAGCTTGCTTAAGGTCGGATTCGAGCTTTGCCACGGTATGTTTTATTACGAGTCGCGGGATGCGCATGGTTATACATAGATGACTCTTTCACGCTTTTGGAGTTGGGTTTAATTGCTGCGACTGGTGCGGTCTCGGCAATTCATCTCTCTTTTGGTGTTTAAAAATTTTTTTTCTCACGTCTCGTTCTGTTTTTAATTCGTTTCTTCTTATTTAAGCCAGCGTTGAACTTTTGACTGGCAATGTGGTTCCCGGTGAGTTCGTCGTTTACGTGCCCAGGTGAACAGAAGACGGACGAACGAACGAGCGAACGAAGAAGCGGGGCAAAAAATGGAAGAATACAGCTCAGCGATGCGCGGTAAAGAAAGATTTTACTACCGTCTCTTCAAGCATCAGAGTTCTTACGGCAGTTTCTCTGTGAAATATTCAACTAAATATGGAATGCTCAAATGCCCGAGTAGCGTACCTACTCATTTCCAACGACACATCTCCGCTGTTTTATCACCGACATTTTCATTTAACGAAGACGCAAGAGTCTCTCAGTTATCAAAGGAACGTTCTGCGACTAATACTACAGTCACAACCCTTTCACATTCCTATGGTTTCGCAACCCGCTGCACGTTTTTCTCTGAATATCGAACGGTGATTGATTAAAGCTCTGAAATGCCGACGATGATTTCAATCATTTCCAAGATATCTCTACACTGCGTAACACTGCTGTCGATATTAATTTGACCGTTAATAATTGGCTTATGGTGATGCAACGTAACGAGAAAAGGAAACTCGACGCTGGCCAATATGCATAGATAAACAGTGTACAATTATTCCGATAACATATTTACGATACCCTCATGCGCATAGTATTAGCCAGTCCAAAGGCAATCACAGCTCGGTTAATTGGTCATTCAATCGCGTAACGAAGTACCTGCATCGCACGCCCGGGGACTGATCATGTGGGTGTAAATTAGAGATGGTACATTTTTTGTTAATGAGGTGAAAATTGGAATATTCCGCAGGGCGCGGTATTGATCATATTCCAGGCACAGAATGTCGCGCCGCAACATCATCCTCCGGCAAAACCCGATAACGATTGATGAATGTAAATGTACACTTTGATGGCTCGATCATCATCAGCATCGGAGTAAGTAAACTACTGGACTGCCTGCCTCTCTCTCTTTCTCTCTTGACTCTTGGCAAGTATCGTCGTTGTACATGCAGCATGGGGCAGTCAGGACTGCCTTGAACACGTTCGACTAATGGTTCTCTGACCGCAAAAAAGAGCATGACAAATGGAAATATGTTTTGGTTGTTAAGTGATTAATGATTCAATTCGTCCGTCCTATGATTTGTTTCGGTATTCCCTGTCAGCGGAGGCGTTTCCAGCCGACCTTCCGCCATTCACGTCGCGTTACATTCGTTCTACGTCGACGTCACGCGTTGTACCGCTTCTGCTCGAAAAATTATCTCCGATAAAGTGCTTTACCCTTATTTTGTCCAAATTCGTTTCTTCCATTTGGTCCATAATATTGTAATGTTGATGTGGATGCTTGTTATAAATTAAGTTGATACAATGCGGTGCCTATTTAACGGATAAAAACGTGAACTTCAATGTTCAATCTAACGATATTTTCGCAATCTCACATCTCATGTACATTTGACTCGAGATTTGATGCGGTACTTTTTGGATGTGGATCGAGATCAGTGATAAACAAAATTACCGAAACATTTGGGAAATGATAAAATCGAGGTTGAAGAAATAGAATGAAGTTTATTGAGTCAAAACTCATTGAAGTAATCTCTTTTCAAAGTGAAAAATGAATTCTGAATTGCAAATTTCGAATAATCAAGAAAGTTTACAATTAGTATATAGAGAAATACATTATCGATGATTGGAAGAATAAATAATTAAGAACGAACTACAGCAAAACGACACAAGATGTAATGTGACAAAATAATTGATTAAAATGTATGTAAATAATGATGAAAATTTTTCAGAGGTATAAAAGGTGAAGAAATCGAAATGGTAGGAATATAATTCTGAACGTTGGTAAAATTGCGAAAACGGAGTCACATCAACGGAGAAAAGAGACACCGTGTGGGAAAATAAAAAAGGGTAAAAACTCGTTTTCGTAAAACGCGTTCAGAATTAGTCCCACCGAGTTTTCTAACTAGCGTTTATTTTCACTAGCACTTCCGACGTAGAAGCTCTACAGTAGCCAAGCAACCGCGTAACGTGAATACAAGCGAACACGTTATAGTAATGTAATAAAGAGCGGCGGTGCAGTGCTGCATATAGAAATTGTTAAAATTGCGTCGTTGTTAATTCCCCCTTCAAATCCACTTTCCGCAGGATCCTATCTTCGAAATTTCGCGAAAAAAACATCACGGCTGTGCCTTTTCGTGTCGCTTTCCCAGGGATTCGAGAAATTCGCAAGTGAGCATGAAGATTCGTCAAGAGGTTTTCCAAATAACGTGGACATACGGAAGGATCAGACTGCACGCACGTTCGTTCTGTCTGCGTTGATTGCACACGAGACTCGAACCCCTTTTGGTTATTGTGGCAAAACAATAGAACAATTACTACGGACGCAGGCGCTCGCGTTTGCACCGACGCCATTATATTGTGTTGCAGACTGCAGCGATGCGGCTGCACATTGATACCCCGGACTTAAAACCCGGCAGGCATTGGCTCGTGATGTGAAATCTGATGAGTCCCGAGCATACAGCGACCCCGGAGCTTCGGGGGGACGAAGAGAGAAGCCTGGGAGAAGCAGCCCGAGGTTTGCGAGGAGTGGTGTCTTCCAAGATGTGCGAATAGCGTGGGTTTCGATTGGATGTTCGGGTTTCGTTGATTTGTTGAAAGATGGCGACAATTGGCAATTCCGCACGGGCTGTTTTGCGACGTTTCCGCCTCTAGCGAACCCGGGAAAATCCAATGCCTCGTAAATGAGACGAAGAAGAAGAAGACGAATCAGAAGAAGAAGAAGAATAAGATAGAGCGGCACATCACCGGCTTGATTCCTTTGACACGCCGAGTTATTGTCACGGCTTGTAGATATTGCGAGACGCAACTTTTTACGGCCGAACATCGTGCCGAGGAGACCGCAACGGCGTTATATTCGACCGTCATAGAAACTGGGCACAGCATTGTGTGCCTCGCGGAGCGAATCACCGCTGCAATCGCGTTGCAATTTTGCTGTGCAGAAATCGAAGTGCAGAATAGTAGCCGGGGCAGTTGGTTCCAGGGCATGGAGTCAATTCAATCAATTGGTCCGCGGCTGTGTTCATCCCCACTTTTACCCCCGAGGTACGTACGCGCCCTTCTCTTTCCCTGTCGCCCTTTGCTCTTTGGCTGGCAGCCTGGGCACCGAGCCTATTTGCATTCAGTACCAGAGCGCCAACGGAATGCCACAACAGACCAGCCGGAAATTAATGCGTTGGCTCGTTAATTGCTAATTAAAAACCGGCCGCCATTTTACACCGGGATTTACAAGCTCGTCCAGCCTCGGTTGCCGCGTTTATTTACACCTGTCGATCGCACATCTCCGTGTCGGTGCTCATTTTGTCTTCTTTACGAGTACTAACGGGGGTTCCGGCTGATGGTTATTTACGCCAGATGTATTATGGATTATGCATGGATTTCTAGTGACTTTTCAAATCCAGTACGCAATGGGATTAAATCTTTTTCAAGTCCCAATGACGGTACACGTTAAATGAAATTTCAAAGTCTACTCTATACAAATTTTTAACATGAAACACACTCCTTCGATCTAAAACATCCTCAGTCTGACTATAAATGTGATATTATATTTTGGTCATGCTCAAACTAGATATATCAGCTAAACGAGACTCTATTATTTTCCAAACGACATAAAAAAATAAAAAAAAAAATAAAAAAATGCCGCCAGAGCCATATCCAGACGAATGATTTATGGAGAAATGCAGGCGAAAGAAGTAAAAAGTCTAGCACAAAACTGATCCGTCTTCTGCAGGGGAGAGTGAAAAAAAAAAAAAAGTGCAACGGTTGTCAAAGAATGTATGTATATTGCTCTTCAAGGTGCACCCGCATCGCCTTGAGCCGATTCTATCCAGCGACGAGATTCAAATAATTTCGTTACGCTTCGATCATCAAATACGTGCCCCGATCTTCAGCCATGCATGGGCAAACACCTCGCCCCTAATTCTTCGCTAACGTTTCCAATTTCTTGATGGGCGTCGGGTGGGTTGGAAGGAGCGAATTTCTTCTCGGCACCTTGAATTCCGTGATCCTTTTCGGGGGGGTGCAAAGCAACGGAGCGGAGCAGAGCAGATCAAGAAAGGCGTTGATCAGCCCTCAGCTCTGCTGCCGCGGCTCCGAAGATACCGTCGAGAGTGGTATGTCTGCTTCCTCGTACGAATACGAAGACGACGAAGACGAGGGATGGATGATCGAGCTACGGGGTTGTTTTATTAGAGGCAGCCCAGGGCGACGAAGACCCGCAACCCGATCTCAAATTGAACGCGATCAGCTGTGGCTTGCGCCGCAAAACCAGGCCCCTTCCTCGCCCTTCTCATTCCTTCCCTTCCCTTTCCTTTCGCCAAGATTTACCCGAAGAGATAGCGTCGAATTGATTCGCTATGCAAATAGCATTTCTTCGATGGTATTACCATTCCGGGGCTATCGCTCTTTGCGATTACCGATTTCTACCGCCTACTTGTTACTCTTCCCTCCCCGCCACCCTCTCACCCAACCTCACCTCCTCTGTATTTCCCATATCCTATCAGCTCACCCATCGCTATTTACGCCCAGGTATGCGTTACACGCAGATACGTGAAAATCGTATACGTACGCGCGTATCGCCTATTTCGCTTTATCGCGCGCTTGACGCTTTATTCAAGTGGATCCAAATTGTACCCGACTTTCACCGAAATGGCATTTCTCACGAGCGATTTGTTCTGTCAAGAGAAATTTTCGGATATTTATTTCTTTCCGTTATATGTGGCGGTACATGGGCAGACAATTATGTCCGAATACCCATATTGTAGGTGACTACGGTTATTCGATAGAAGAGAGGAAGAAAAAAAATGTACAATATTTACGGACTATCGTTATTGAAACTTTGTCAATGTTTTTGTCTTACTTTACTACTTGAATACTACAACGTATCGAGCGAAAAAAGATTGCGGATTTCCGAACTGTGAATAATGTAATTCAACGGTTGATCACCGTTCGATAAAAGCAAAGAAATAAAATAAAATAGATGCGAAAGGGAGAGTGAATTCATGAAATACAGAGAAAAAAACCTTTCACAGTTCGATGAATTTCATCCAGTGAATTTTTGAGGTAAAGTGTATTAGCGACGATGGAGGTGCAGGGCGAACTGCATGCAGGTTGACATGAGGAACAATTGAAACGTCCGTACCAAATTCCGCAGTTCAATAAAACGGGGCAGGAGGGTGGAGGGAGGAGGCTGGCAATGGAGGAAGGAGGAATATTGTGAACGGCGAAAAGTTCATCATGCATGTACCGACGACGCTTTTCGACGCGTAGCCATTTCGCATGGCACCGGCTAAAATATATTCGACAGGGCGAAATTCGCGGCAAAGCGATCGTCGATGCAGGACGCCCAAATACTGGTACAGAGGATGCGGGTCGGCAGGTAGAGCACTGCCAGTTCACTGCTCGTTACATCCCATAATGCACAGTTACACAGCACAGTCGATCGGCGAACCGATACCACAATCAATCGAACAATGCCTACAGGTTATCGTCTAATTAAGCCGACAGTCTAGCTGCATTGAAGAAATCTCTCATTCCGGGAAAAGGTAAACAATGTTCAAATATACGACACATGTAGTCAAACTGTCACCGTCTCGTGACTTCCGTATGAATTCTATTTTTGATCGTGATTGAACCACAAGATTGATCAATTGTATTTCAAGTATACACGCATTCAAGTATCAAGTAAAGGAACCAAGTTTGAAATAAAAAGGTGAAACTTGCGATGGGAATGAGCTTTGGCAAGGTCGTTATTCAATTTGTGCCGAGCTAATTGGCAACGAGGTTCTTGCGGACCAAGGTAAAAAAATGAGAAGCGAAAGAAAAAGAAAAAAAAAATAGGTCTGATGTGATCCTGCTCCGTAGGTACCTACTGCAAGAGAGACGGCTTTTGTTCGCAACATAAATATGAATTTAAGTCGACCTTTAATCGAACGGAAAAGTTTTTTTTCTCTCCTCCCTTTTCTGCAGGTCGGTAGGATCCAGGCCAAGAGAAGAGGGCGAGGGACGAGAGAGACAGAGAGAAGGCAAGAGAGATAGAAAGAGAGAGAGAGAGAGAGAGAGAGAACCGGATAACGACCCTGCGAGCAACTTGGTTTCGCGTTAGGCTCCGGAGTGCCGAGAGCGCAGGTCCCGGGCCTATAAACGTTTTATCCTCAGCCCACCGCCCCGCTCTACCAGCTTGCATAACGCTCCTCTCCTCCCGGCTCGAAGAGTATCCCTGTGTAGAAAACGTAGGAAACACAATTACGGACCCACCCTCGCACAGCTCCACCTTCAACCCCGTCGCTCTACCCTACTACTACTACTACTACTACTACTACTACTACGACCCAAACCCCGAGCTTCGTAAGAGCTGACGTTGAACTTCCCCAAAAGCACATTCAGGCAAAATTTCTTACGTGCATTGAAATGGAAGCGTTCACTTCTCAACAAGGTAGGTAGAGAGAGAGAGAGAGAGAGAGAGTGAGACAGAGAGACCTGACGCCCCAGACGTTCATACTGACGAACCTATTCGCTACCTAGAATCTTTAAAAATTATTGGAGCTAATTTTTCACACTGCAGAAATTTTCAGAAGATGCACTTCACGAATATCAAGTTTAAATTGAACTTGACATCGTTTAGTCGTAATCGGGAGAAAGTTCTACCAGGCATCGTCTTACTGATCTTCCACGGCGTCTCCTGGGGTCTGGCATCGGGGAAATTTTAATTATGAGACCGTCAACGTGATAATCGTCTGATTTACGGATCAATGAAATCGGTAAAAGCATGGGTGGGGTACGTAAGGAATGGAAACGATTTCCATATTCTATGTGCCCGGAGTGAAAGTGAATAAACAAGTTTCCCGACTAGTATACTCATGATCAAATAATACCGTTTAATGTATTCAAGACTGACTAATTCGAACGTCGCTTATCGTTTCGTTTTACTTTCCTTCCCGTCGTCAAGAGTCGTTACGCTGGGAGAATTAGCAATATATGGGTGGGTGTAGAGAATGTTTGTCGACGATAAAACGAGGCAGTGAACGTAGGTAAATCATCATCCCCTCTGAGCCTTGACGTATTTATACCTGTACGTGTAAAGGTCTTGGTAGGTAACTCAGCAGGAGACACAATTACAAGGCAGACGTTGTGTTCCCCTGACGTTGCTAAACTTTCGCAAAGTGGAAGTCAGCCCCTGTCTCACTTAATCTCTCTCTCTCTCTCTCTCGGTCTCGTCTCTTCTCTCCCGGACT
Source organism: Neodiprion virginianus (assembly GCF_021901495.1). Lineage (NCBI taxonomy): Eukaryota > Metazoa > Arthropoda > Insecta > Hymenoptera > Diprionidae > Neodiprion > Neodiprion virginianus. The sequence continues at coordinate 18,636,233 of NC_060880.1, forward strand.
TTTCTCATCCAGATCCCATTTAAACAAAACGAATTACGCCACCTCTTCTCCATTGTATCACTCCGAAGCGGAGGACGCGGACGATGTACCCACGGCGTATAATGTATTCTTGACTTTCGGTCTCTGATCCTGCGTCACCCCTTGTTATAACGGACAAGCGATGGACTCCGGTACAGAGGGAAATTGCACCAACTATTTAAACTTTGACGCCATCGCGAAGCAGAGCTCGAGACTCTTTGGGACGAAATAGCGAATAAGAAAAGAGCATCATCCCACCTCGGATCAATCGGAGCTGCTGGATTGAGCATCAGCTCACCAAAGACGTGACTCAGATTTGGATTAAGATAAGGAACGAGGAAGGAAGATCTTTTTATTGTCCCTTTTCCTCAAGTCTGAAACAAATTTCAGCGGCTGAGATCAAATGGCCGCGACTTGGGTCCAGTGCTAATGGCTATATGGCATCTCTCCATCTCTTATTTGTTTTTGTGCCCCAAGGGAAAAGACGAGTCAAGTAGCATCCTTAGTCTCTCTAGCCAAACCAAACTGGGTTGAGCTTTTCTTCGCATTTTCTTCTTGCCCACTGAATCACTCTGAAGAGATCTTTTCATAGCTAAAGAAGAAAGATGGAGAGAAAGAGCGAAGAGGAGGGAAAATGGAAAGGTGTATGGGTGTAGTTTTCTTTCGTTGTTAGGTTAGGCGAAACGTCCTTACGCTGAGCCACCTTACCCAAAGTTACTTCAGTAGGACGCGGATGATTTGTTGCTCGACGGAAAAGCAGCCATTACCTGAGACCGTTCGCCCCCAAATATACCCACGTACGGATCCGCAAGGCTCTGAGCACTAGACGGTTAGAAGGATGGAATAAAGAGTGTGGAAAGCAAAGAAACGTAAGATACTTGGAAAAATTTCTTTACGGGACTTAAGTAGCAACAGCCTTTGCGATGGCATAATGCCGCCTATCGCACATGACGCGGACCTAAAATACGAGGATCTATCTTCATTTTCACGTCGGCATCATGATTGTGCCGATGTTCAAGGTGCGCGTGTTGCTTCTCTTCCAACCTCGATGATAATGACGACGATGATAAGGATGTAGATCTTTTTGAATACAACGCTTGGTCGTCTGAACATTTACACGAAGAGAGCTAGGTGTACGAAGGTAATGCTATGAATTACTGCCCACTCCGAGATCCATATAACTGTCGATAATAATTTCAGAATCGACTACGTGAGCGATGGTACGTGAGTTTTACGAATGGCGGCCGGATATCCGGCCCTGCGAGCTCGTGGATCGTATAATTCCGAGTGCATTGTCTGCGGGAAGGAGAGTGCAGTGGAAATATGATAGAGATGAAAAACGTGGGTGGTGTAGAAGAGAGAGAATCGCCGGTTCATCGGCAGCCGAAGGGTGTGAAAATTGAACCTACGTGGCGAGGCGTTCGCCAACTGAACGCTGACTAATTGTCAGAGACCCTGAGGAATGGAATAAAATGAAACCGAATGAGAGGAATGGTGTAAAAAAGAAAAAATCTTCGTACCATCTCCGGACGTAACGAGCAACGCCAGCGCGACCACTGACGCGGGATTCCAACTCCGCCCGTGCTATTCTCCACCAGCTATTCCGCACAATTTCAAATTGTCCATCCAACTGTTAACTAGTTCGCGGTGTCCGAAATTGCCAGAATTATCAAAAGGAATTAACGTCCAACACGAAACGCAAATAACGGATATCCAAAGTTGTCGACCACCGTCTAGTCGTCTCCGTCCGCTGTCGCAATTCCACCATTACCGAAGCTCGATAATTTCATAGACTTGGGTAGTCCGCGTTCAGTCAAAAACTCCCATTTCCTCCGTCACCCGTTATCATCAACGTTACACCGTAGAACAGTACGTAAAATTATTTCAAATCATTAGGATTAGAACAATTTCGTTTAAACCTGGATCGTCAGTACCGATATTTCATTTTTCTCTGGACAAAAATCACCGTCATTTTTGGGCCCCGATCTCTCTTGCAAAAGGTCAATGATCTTGACCTCGATTCAAAAGGTATTCTCGACAAATCTACCTCTCTAATTATCTCTAGACTTGGAGGTATACTTTCCCTTCAAGGACTTTTAACTGCAACAATTAATCACAGACTGCCACTTTGAATTTCGTTATCGGGAGCAGTGAGGGAACCCTCTCATTAAATGTGTCACAGATAAGGACTTTCAGGTGCCTGCTTGCGAGATCAAAATGTGGCCTGAAGAAAGAGGTGGGATAATAGATTCTAAAATAAACATATGCCTCGCGTCGTTGTCCATGGTTACGTGCTTCCAACCATGGCAAACAATTCTGAGCTTTTTTGAAAAATAGCGTGCAGTGCATCAACGGATAGTTCTTGGCAGAAGAAGCAATTTTCCACTCCTGGAAGACCCTACGTTAACTGTAAGTAATAACATGTACACATGTGCTTCTCCAGTCGAGGTACGAAGCAAAGAATCCTATCGTGGTCTGCACCAGGAGAACTTTTCCAATCACCGACTCGATAACGTATGTTTGCTCGGTGTTCAGACAGTAAAAAATCACATGTTTATACTGTATTTCGTATCATGCCAGTCGGTACATCCTGCGGTTGACACAAGGCAGAGAATATACCGCGGGCAAAGGACTCTCCAACTTCCAGACTGCACATAAATATTCTCCGGCGTATAAAAGATATAGGTAAATATATTTTCGACACTGGATACGCATGTGTCAGGTGAACGGGATCAGGTTCCCCCATAAGCAACGCAGCTTTCCAAATGACAAAAAACTTGGATCAAGTAACTTATCACTGACAAATTTTAAATCCTATTTCGAGGATACTGATCATCCAACGGTACGGTACTGATATTGATGGTGGATATCAAAGATATATTCGGCAAAGAAAATACTGATACCGTGAAAGCGGGTCACACGGCCGACGGTGATTCTAGCAAAGTCAGGTCACGTGAACTGGCGACAATTAGGCCGCGGAAGATGGGCTTCTACGGTCAGTCCCCTCGGTCCGGTCGACGGGCAGCTCAACCGACATATGGGAGATAGGGGGAGCCAGGAAAGGGGGGCTAATGTCAGACTATTGTCCCCTAAGGCTCCGAAGGCCTTCCAAAGCCACCCACAGGGTCTGAAACCTTGTTAACTCGACGGAAACCATTAACGGAGTCACGTACGCCTTGGCATCACGATTTGTTGGCGAAGTGATCGCGCCGCGCCAGGTCCATTCCTCCCTTATCCCCCCGTCTAGGTGGCCAATAATCTTTGTTTGTTTGTTTGTGTTTCTTTTTATTTCCCCCCGTCTGTGTTTTTTCACTCCACGAATGTGTTTTCAGTCGCTTATTACCGTTCCACACTCGCGCAATTCCGACAGTGCAATTATTATACGGAGAATATTTCCGAAGAGTAGGCAGTAGCGTTACGTTCACTTGCTTCCAGCAAACACCGGAGTTATCAAGCTCGTTGTAATTATTCACCGGCAAAGCTTCAATTACGACTTGTGTCGCGTATAATGATCCTGGATGCCTGCCTCGCCCGTTATGCAGCTATCAATCGGGGCCAATCGTATCGGGGTGACACCGATAAACACATAAATTCTGTTATTAATCCACGTTGTTATTGAATGTTCCCGTGCAGGCACCCCCGATAATATAATCGGTCACCATCACAGCACCGTATTGTTTCCAATGCCACGTACATATAATCACAGGCATGTGCCTCTAACACATTAGGATTTTGGAGTAATAATTTTTGTGTGAGGTGGTGAAATAAAGAAAACAAAAATTATGAGATACTAACATGAATTTTTCAAACAGATCCACCCTTTTTACGTTAGAAATTAAAAATTTTTGAAATATTTTTTTCAACGGTGTATAAGCGAGGAACATTCCACATTTTTTAAATTCATTATCATTTTTATTTTTTTTTTCACCCTCGTTCCAAATATATCCCCCTTTTACATATGTACTTTTTTTCATTTTATTACTCGTGGTAGTCGCACACGGCAGTCGACTGTAATTCACCCTGTGCAGTAAATTAGTATCGTAGAGGTGCGGAGCTAGCAATGCGTCAGCATTATTTAATTGTCCCTTTCAAGGACCAGCCAACCCCTACAGCGCACGGCAGGTTAAACGTTTCGGAGGTGGAATCCGGGCCCGCCCCCAAGTTTCGACATCGTTCTATCAGTCGCTAATCTCGCGTGAAACTTGTTTCCTAATATCAGTCAAAGTCTCCCCATGGTATTAGCTGGCGTCCAATTCACTCGTATCCTGATTTACAATCTCGGAGGTTGGTGACAACTTCATAACAGCAACCTCGGGACTGGAATTGAGAACGATGTTGCACTGGTGTGTGAACCAGCGTCAAATATCGCAACCTTTGCAGGTGTCGATCCCATAATTTCAAGTAGAACGACCCTGTTTTTCAATTTCAATAATTTCTTATTCCTTCATATTCAGATTTGGCTGAAGGTTAAGCGGGCTTGATATCACGGGTGAACACCTTTCGCCAAATGAAAAAGGCCGATCGTGCGTCAAAAAGCGGATGGAAGTTTTTGAGGGTGTTCAAGCGGGGTAAAGCACACTTGTCAATGTCGCGGCGAATATCGCGATGTACTTGAAATGCTCGGAGAGTGGATTAAAGCTTGATAGACGCATATACAATAGTCGGAGAGAAGAACCATTGGATCAGGATACAGGATCTCACACACATTGCTTCCTGTTTATGGGAGATCTGAATCGGGGTTCAACTGGCTATTCTCCCCAACACTGAACTCGATGTGATGAACCGATATTGAGGCTATTTCGACAGTTGAGGGGAAATCGACATTCAATCGTCCAGATTATCAGCCGATAAACTATAAGTACGTTACAAACTCTCCACGTGTACAGAGCGCTGCTGTTGCTGCACTGACACATTTTACAAAGGGTCACCATAACTACGCTGCTCGGTGATTATACGGATATTGATGCAACAAATCCCAAAATCAATAACGTCTCGTAGTCACGATGGAAATATGTACACATTCGCATGTGAGATTTAAAAAAAACTCAAGTTTGCAAAAGATACCAAAGTCCTGCTCCGTTTGAAGAACTTTTGGAGCAAATCGTTCGGGACTATCTTTTTTAAAGCCACTATGCAGGAATCACACCTCGTACTGCGAGATAGGGATTAATTTTTTTCACTTTTTTTAGCCTTCTTTTTTTTTGCTATTGCTTAGGCCCAGCTGATGGGGTAGGACGGGATTGCTGTTCATCCTCAGGGTATTAGCACAGGGTGAGAAATTGTCGAGGCGATTACCGAAACTTGTTTGTTCAGAGAGCGTTGGGTGAAGCCCGTTAGTCAATGGTACCGTAGACAAGGGTGTGGGGTACCCACTTCTGAGGCGAGGGTTAAAGGTCGTTTGAGCTCGCGTTAAAGCCGAGAAATCGCGAATACGGAAGTAGAAACCCTTTAGGGTGAAAGGGAAAGAAAAGTGTAACTAAGGGTGGACGGAGCTCGAGACCATGAGCAAGAAGAAGGGAGGGAGAGCGTGAGGAGGAGAGAGGGAGGGATGGAGGGAGAGAGAGAGAGAGAGAGAGAGAGAGAGAGAGAGAGAGAGAGAGAGAGAATGGGCAAGAAGTGGAAGCGAAACGACGAGAGATCGAATGAAGGCGGTGGCTCTGAAGTCGTCGGGGAAGGAATTATATTCAGCCAAAAGGCTGCAGCGCAATCCTTCGGACTGAACATCATTCACGTGGAAGTGATCGAACGCCTTTCGAATCTTTTATGCATGACTCGACCCAATATTATTCCTTCTGGTGCTCCACCTCCCGGACGGCTTGCCATCGGGTAAACACTCGAAACCCCTTCTAGAAGTCAACCCGAACTTATTAGCATGTCTGACAAGGTATCTTCCTCTTCTTCTTCCTCGTTCCAAAAACCTACCGCATGGATTATCATTGAATTCATTATTGTGCGAGTATTAGGCATGATATCGTTTGGCTGCATGATACAAGTCGAATACAAACACACGCCGTCACTTACTCACCGTGTTTCCAACGCGGCTGGTTCACGCTAGCTGCCAAGCACAATTCTCCAGGTCCAACGCGCATCGGCTCGAGGATATATGGGTTACTGATCAAAGTGATTTGATCGTGAATTAATTAGAGCCTTCGGCGTGAAGTGGGGTGGGTGCTGTTTGATACACTGAATGCGTCTACGTCTGCCTGTTAGTCTTTTGAAGTTCTACCTACGTTCCCAGCTGACTCTGATTGACAAAAAGTTGCACGGAGCAAGATTCGCGCCTCGATGGTGGCATCATTTTTATGAAAAATTCTTCCATTATCTTCAAACATTCGAACTAAGAACTGATCCACTCGCGTTCCGATCGTAGTTTTGAAAATTGCAGCAAGATCTTGAGGGTTCCAAGATCAAAATTACTGCAAATGAAGAAACAAAAAATAAGAAGTGCTCGCAAGGATTTGACCGTGTTCTCAGCGACTAGTGGAACCGTAATGATGGTATACAGTCTACTACAAATAATGGCCCCGTCACTCGATTCAGAGCCTCATCGGCCAGAGAAGAGAACTGCGAATATACGGTTGGTAGGTACACGGTTGAGTGTTTCCAAAGATTTTTCGGGCAAGGCTGAAGGTCGTCAAACAAACTTGTTAGTCCAGCGGCTATCCCCGCAGCATGTGGAGAGTAAGAAGAAAAGCTTCTCCGGAGCGAGGAAAAGAGGTCCATTTTATCGTCTGATTAAATCAATGCTAATAAAATAAAGAGCAAGAAGAAGAAAGGAAAGGAAAGGAAGAGAAGAAAAACCTAAGGAAAAAATAGAGGAAGCTCCACGAATAGATAGGAACCATGGGTGTGTCGACATCCGCCGGGCACTATCGTCAAGTTAACGAACAGCGAATAGGCTCTTAATTCTATAAAGCTATCTTACTTCCCACCACACAGAGCATCGAAAAAAACAAAGGGAAAAAACCAGGTCCCGAGTGTGTGCCACACTTTGGAGAGAGGAGGAGAGACGAGAGTTGAGGAGGAACGAAACGATGGAACAGGTATGAGAGGAGTAAGAAAAGCAATCAGAAACGTGCGGTATCTTTCGCGCTTCCGAGCCACTATAAAGTCTCTCTCTACCTTTCGTTCGTTTATTGCACTGTAGAGGAGGATGCTTCTAAAGTCGATATTAAAGCGGACGCGTGCACGTTGCATATTCAATTAAAACCTGCGACGAATATAGGACACTCGTATTCCTGCTTCTTGCGGTTCCGACTCCTCGCGGCTGGCCAACTACGTATATGTACATATTGTACATATATGTATGCATGTATTCTATGTGTGTATGTGTGTGTGTGTGTGTGTGTGTGTGTTTGTGTGTGTGTGTGTGTTACACCACTTTCAAACCACTGCGGTTGCTAGCGAGGTGAAGAAAATCTCTTCAAGCCACTCACCCCCAGAAGTTGCTCCTCGCTAATCCAGCTTATACCTACTCTCACCTATAAGTTTGTATAAACCTCGCAATAAGTTATTTAAAACTACCGGCAAGGCGCACAAGCCTACTCAGCGGATACCGGAAAAAGTCAGGAAAGGTCAGAGCGGCGGTATTGGTATTTCGGAAAACACCTTTTCCTGAATTCATTACCAAGGTTACAGGAGTATTCGACATTTGACCACGATGGTTCGATTGGATCCTGAGCTTATACCGCCTTCTTTCCTTTTTTTATTCGCAATCGCCGGGAGATTTTAGAATCGTTAGGGGCTGAAGAGATCCTCAAAGACCTTCCTTATTGCTTCTGTTAAATATCAATCGCTGGTTGGTATTGACCCGAGGTTAGCATACCAAGTGAAGTGGGAATCGAAAGAAGTGCGTAATTTGGCCAAACCGTTGAATCCCATTTCACCCAGCGTACATCTCTGCGATAGTGATTTTCCGGAAACATCTTAGCTCAGAGACGAAGTCTGGTAATTCCAGGGAGTGACAAATATCGCAGTAACCCCTGTCAAGATAAGAAGGTCTCCGCGCAGTGCGACGTTTATTCTCAGCAGAGTAAATCGAGGCGATGTGGATCTATCTGCTCTGAACTTTATGCTCAGCGTGATTCGAGTCTCTTCTCGCTTTCGAGCTGTCTGGACACGAAGCACGGCAAGACTGTCTGGGATAAGTATATATAGAGATTGAGGTGCACGAGTCGATACAGATGAAAAGTTCGAGTCGAAGTGAACAAGTTGTAAAACCGTCTCTCGCTGCTGACGACTACTGCTTCTTGCGGGGTAAGCTCCCCACAAATCTAAAAAGTTGTCCCGGTCGTTTCGCTTCCGAAGGTAAGAAAAGAAAAGAAAAGGAAAAAAGAAGAAAAATTTCTACATGGCTTGCGCGATTGATAAGAGGAATGACGGATCGATTCGGTGACCTCCGTACGCGGGGCACGTTCACAACCTGCCACAATGTGCCTTCGGAAAATAATTAATGATGAAGTGCCTCGTGTGACTACACTCACCGGCACCTGAATACCAGTGGCCTGAACAAATACCGAACGGAATATACAAGGTAATCAAACACCAGGGCTCGAGGAACGGAATGTGACGCAGAAAGCTCGCTGAGTTATTCGTCATTTTTCGGTGGGAGAATGTTGACGTCTTGCTCGGGTTGCTTACACATCATTCATCCTCCTGCCACGAGGTAAATACTGCTACTCAACCACCCGTCCGTACAGTAAAACGACCAGTTTGAGCCAACGAAAATTTTGCCACAACATAACCACAATCGTTTATCATCGGGAAAAAGAAAAATAATAATACCTTATCTGGATGACGAAGAAAAAGAGACCCGAACAAAACGGGACAGTGTCGCTACAATGAAGAAGTAAGATCGTTCTTCCGCAAGACTCGTGCGTCTGAATGATTGATTTGACCTTTCTCTTCGGCAAATTGACAATGCATTCACCATTTTGATCAAATGCGCAATCTTTTTTCAGAACGGCGAGTGACAGTTAGAATTCAGGACAAAGGTGAGGAGGATGTTATCTTCCTCTTACTGTAACTTTAACCGTGACTCTTACTCTCGCTCGTCATCTTGAATTTGACTCCACGTCACGCGGTGGTGAAAACGTATCACGTGAAGATCTTCCACGTTGTTTCTCACCGTCGAAGCTCACGCACAGATGGATAATTAAATTCTCTGTGAGTTAACTCGGTTAACCGTTGTAAGCATTTTGGCCCCGAGACCCGACTCTCCTACACCCTTTGCCAAATAATATCCCATACCTCGGTACCAACACCCCTAAGATTCCGAACTTTCGCACTGCAGCCCTGGCTTCAACCGACAGTACCAACGCTCAACGATCGAAGTAAACTCAGCAATCACAGTTGCGTTACAGGGTGGTTAGAGGGCTGGTAACCCGTTTAATTGCCGACGAGAAAGAGAAGTTAAATCAGTGACAGGTTCTTTCATTTTCAAAAAAGCTCGATACCAAATGGTCCCAATTACTGAGAGTAAGAAATCCTTGGTACGATGGCATGAATTCCACTGAACTTTGCGAAGGAATGATTTCAACATCGGTTAATATATTTTCTCGACTTCCAAGGATGCAGACTTTGATTCGAGACTCTCGTTAGGTGAGACGATATCGTCTTGTCTTGGCAACTTAGGGGCGGTAGTAGCTAGCTTTGACAAGTTATTAATTAGTATTTGTTTACCCGGTTAAGCGGAGGAAATGAGACTTCCATGACTTCTCCCTTTCTCTCACAGAGTACGGTATGACACGGCCTGCCGTGAACTTCCGACTCCGAGGAGCAATGTTTGCGTGCTTGTAAGTCAACTTGCTCGTAGTTTTCGGAGTTTCCACATGCGCGAGGGTTCGGAGCGCGGTCCCAGTTTCATGATGCTTGCACCCTCTCCTTCCCGACTACTACGGAGTGTTTATTTGACTTGAAATCAATATCGTGTCGGGTCGCCTCTTCGCGATATCCAAGGGCCGCAAGCTCTTTGTTGAAGAAATCCGGAACACGATACTCTCAGCTCCTCGATCACGGTTATAGTACAAGGGTGAAGGGATGAAAAGGGGCCGAAGAGGCAAAGCGAAACAAAATCCGTCAGGTTTCAGAGAGCATTTTTCTGCCCCTTGTTCGCACTTTCAACTATAGGGCACGAAACCCGTACATCGATTCATTTTTATACATTTCGAAAGGACTAGAAATCGTTTGTAAATCAAATGGCAAGGAAAATTTAACGCGCGCAAACTTGATCTGAAGTAATTTCAAATTTCCAGAATACTTTAGAGGGGAATCCCCTGAGATGAATCCGGGAAGTGTGAATTCCTGAAATTTCCGGGTCACCGCCGAAAAGCTGTAAACGAGGCTCGCCAACATTTTTTCGCTTCTCCTGCGACAAGAACGAATTCACTGTTATTATATACATTCGTCCTCTGCACCTTCAGGGTGCCAAACGGTTTTATGTACCCACCTTCGCCAAATTATCGCGGTGCGACAGTCCATGAGATCAAAGGGGGCTGAAAATTGTCTCACATGTCGCGATTATTATACAAGTGAGCAGACGAAGCGAATCGGAGAAGTACTCGATTTCAAGGCTGAACCAGCCAGTCGAGAGATAAATTATGTTATTCCAAATCGCGAAAGAAAGATACATTACACCGTTGTGTATAAGGTACATTATTTTCGCAGCTACTGGCAACAATATACCCGCATTTCTTTCTTGTCCAGAAAAGGGAGATTGGATATAAACCGAAAGACATAGCCGATCCCGTTATAAAAATGTATAAAAATGAAGTTTGAAAGGCGAAATCGATGTTAATTGAGTTCAACTTTATTAAAAAGGATTTCCGCTTTCCTTTATAGAGAACAGAAGAAGTTCGGTACAGATCGCTTAATCGAACAAGGAATTAGGTTCGTTTCGTTGAACACTGTAGAAAGATGATAGAACACTGTTCTGTTTTTTAATGCGACAAGTCGTACAATAGTTTGTCGAATTTCGACGAATCAGATGGATAGTTTCGATAGCAAATGAATTCTCTGTTAGCAAATATCCCCGTAAATTCATTAACGTCAATTTTATTTCAATAAAGCACAAGATATATTGATTGTGAATAATGCCGTTTCTGGTTAAATGAAAAAAAAATGTTGCAAGCGATCGTGTATTTTCTCTCAAATTATTATTTAAAATTTTCAAGTTTCAGCCGTTAAATCTGTCACATGATTTTCTGTGACGGATGTAAATATATGCGAGGCAGGTTGTTAAATGTGCATGCCAATATATCGGCAAGTTTCGCAGACATTTCATACCACGCAATAGTTGCTTCCCTGTCACGGTAACCTAACAACCCAGCTGTCCAAGATTACGGTAAGTGGCTAGAAAGCGTCGAGCTCCAGGAAGCCAATAATGAGGAATACTGTCACCAAATACGATTTGACAAGTAGACCGCGAGAGCTTCCGGAAGCAATTATAATTTTAGGTCATACGGATTCCACCGCGGTTCTATGCTTTCAGATCATCAGCCAAATATGCTCTCACAAATACGCCAACGGAAAATCTAGAATTTGTTTTAAGAAGTTTCTAGAATTTTCAGAGTTTCGCGTGATGTTGGAAGGAATTATGGTAATGCGGTGTTTTTTTTTTTTTTTTTTTTTTTTCTAGATACTGTAGCTGAGATACGATATGTACCAGCTGGAAACGCACCCCCAGAGACAAGTTGAGTTTCTTTAAAAAAGTTACAGCCTGTCAAAAACGCGTTTGAATTGAAGATAAAAATGATAACCACGGACAATTCAGAGTCCACATGTACAAAACCAGTAAATATATAAGGTACCTATGACTTAATCTTATTAAGAAATAAGAAAGAAGTGGTGTTTATTCAATTTCGTGAGTTTTTAATACTCTTTTAAACGAAATATATTTCAGCCTTACAAGCGTTGAAGTGTCGACTAGGTATAATAATAAAGTTGCACGGTCTAAGACGAGGGAGAAAAAGATTTCTTTGCATAGAGTATAAATTGCTTCACCTTCGCCGAATATTAGTCTAGAAGCCCGTAAGGAGACCTGTGAGATTAATTATTCCAGCTCACGATCTCATAATTTTACTGTGGCACTACTTTCATGGTTGATAAATCTTAATCTCATTGTCTCTACGACAGTTATATAGTGTGCAGTGTGTAAGGGTCCCTTATTGAACCCGTTTCACTCTGACGCATCGTTCACCATGAGCCCGAAATATTTGAGCACAGTGGATCTCAAACTGTCCTCGTCTGTTCGGTTTAGAAATTAATGATGGAAATATGGAAGAGGTGAGAGAATAAAAAAATGTTCAATTTGAAAGGCAGAAGGTTGAAACTAAAATTGATTGAAGAATAAGGGACTAATCCAAATCTTTTGCGGAGAAAAAACATGAACAAAAGAAATTGTTCATTCTGATTTTTTATTCCTTCGATAGATATTTTGTTTGGTTAGAATAAGATGTTAAGAAATCTAATAAATTTACTACGGTTGATTTACGCATAGACGGTTGTTTGATTCAATATTTTTTCCCCCGTAACAAGTAAATGTGCGTAAAAATACTATTCCAATAAATAAGACAGTTCGAATCGTTTGAATGTTCATGAGATTTGAATAAAATTTCACCCAAATCCAGAAAAATCTAATTCGAACTCGGTGAATATTTTGGGAACTCAATCTTGTGGTTCCTAAGGTTTTAAAATTGTTCAAAAATCATGCCAATAATTCAAATTATTGTAACTATTGCAACTATTGGAACTGTTCCAACTGTTTGAATTATTTGAGGGATGTCAACTGTTCTATTTAATAGAACTATTCGAATAATCTGAACACGTATATTCGGTTCGATTTTCGCGTTAAATTTCACTACCGAATGAGATTTTTTAATCAAGTTTTACTATTTGATTAAATGCTTATATCAAACTTCACCATTCGATTGGATATTCGAATAAAAATTTGCTATTTGATTTTATTAGATTCAACCGCTATTCCCCCATCCCTAAACTCCTCCGAAACACTTCCGATAAAGTAAATATTTATCACGGCAGTGAGAAGAGGATGTGATTTCGGTCTACGGCGACAACAAATCTAAAATTGTAAATACTTGGTGCAAGTGAATTGTAGAGGGGTGAAAAAATGGTGTCGAAATTATCACGAGGACCGGATGAACAAAGCCACTCGACGATATTCCGCCCGCCCGAAGCGTAACGATATTCGAGTGGAGAATAAGAGTCGCAGAGACAGCGAAGCGATCCGGAACGACGTCAATCAGCCAATCCAGTCCGTAGGACTCCAGAGGATCGAGGCGTGTTTTATTATATCGTCCGCACCTCACGAAGGGGACAAACGAGACTTTCAAGAGCCATCTACGACTCCAGTTATCGGGCTTACCTGGATCGGAAGAGGGATGACTTCTGGTCAATCTGCATAGTTGGAGTGGAAGGTATCGAGTGTCCGCTCTCGGCGGCGACTTCGGAGGTGGAGGAGCTGCGCTCAAGAATCCTCTCTGAAGCTCCCACCCAACTTCCTGGATTATCGATGCCTTGCGGAAGTAAGGCGTAACCTCGCGAAGGTATTTCACTGAAACAAAAATCATCGAGGCGATATTTTTACAATCAAATTTTCGAACGAGAAATTTGAGACAATATTTTACAGATATTTCTTCTACTTTTTATTCATTCGCAGATTCATTGGAACAAGCCAGCAAAATCTTTCCTTTCTTTTTTCATACCTCGTTTCCGAATTTTCATATTCTTTTGAGAATGTTGAACCTTACAGCAGCTGCTTAGGTGAATTGACATTTTTTTACTGTTTTTTAGAAGTTAAGATATGACCGTTTCTTGTAACTCGGTATTTTAACAAAAAAAAATTTTTCAAACTGCCAACGTACGCTGAAAAATCAGATATTCAGATACAGTTTCTATTCCACATCCTTTTTTATCAATTGAATGATATTTCATCGGTGCGCCTAATAGAAAATACGATCAAACAAATATACGTTATTTTATAAAACGAACAATCCAATTTTCTCTATACTTCAAACAAAAAAATTTAAAAAAAAAGCACGAACAGCATATTTACATAGCGCAATAGGAAGAAACGAGAACACTGATTTAACTTCAGATTAAAAGCAATTCTTCAGAGATTGTGAGAAGCAGTTAAAAACCACAGATGTATCTGTGATTGGCTCTGATCCAGGGTTACTTAAAAAAAAAAATAATCCGATAAACTGTACGCATATAATATTCGTACCTCGATGTCACCACGAATAAGTTTCATTTTCACGATACAAGCAGAGGTTTTCGTTCTTTAGAAATTTAAGAGGAACTGCAGTGCGTTCAAGTCCGCATTCATGGAAAATTCAGTACGCAGAGAAATCCCGCGGAATGCGAATAAATGGTTGTGAGAGAGTAAGAGAGTGAGAGAGACTGAGAGAGAGATTGGAGTTGAGCCGAGTTGAGGGAGTTCTTCGCGCCGAAGACACGTTTTGGGCAATAAAAAGAAATTGGGGAAGATTTGGCATTTTCGTATACACGCATACACACGCACACAGTGCAGAGTACGTTTTACCGATTTCCCGCAGAGTGGCGGTAAAGGGGAGAAGGAATAGGGGGCGACTAGAGAGGGAGAGGGGGGCATTCTATCGGTCTCCCGAAAGGACCTTATACTCTCATATATGACGGAGGGGGAGGATTTTCAGGGGTGAATTCTGGACTGCGCCGGCCAGACGCGATACCCCTGAAGCCCCCGGGTGTCCCAGGAGTATACCAACTCTTTGTGGTATCCAAAATAGCCCCGGGCACCCGCTGAGCATTTCAAGCATTTCAATTTCGCGCCGCATGGCGAGAGAGAAAGCGAGAGAGAGCAATACATATATTACATACATATATATATACATATATATTATATATATATGCGTACGTGGGTGTATGAATACACATAGAAGAAAAAAACTCACAGACAAATCGGCCAGCCGGGGCACAAAAAACTTCACGTACACTTAGACGTATATATGCATTAGGTTGTTTCAGAACAAAATAATTTACGATTCTTCACCGTGGCTAATGCTGAGAAGTTTGTTTGGGTTGAAAGAAAGATTCTGTGAGAAGATGAGCGTTCTACGTTATGCGAAAGATCGCGCTCGTTTGATTTTTCTCATTTTTTTTTTTTTTTTTACACATTTTTTTGAATTTCTATGGAAACACGACGTAGCATTTCAATTATTATTTCTTTCCTGACACTTATATTTTAAAGTCTAAAGATCACGATTCATAAAGCAACGATATATTATCCGGAAATCTTATTTTCCTAATTTAAAAGTCCGTATTAAATATAACTATTTAATGAGCTTGAATTATTAACGAAAAAAATCTTCAGATCCATCTCTCAAACATCAACCGGAAACTTATTATTACGAGTATGGGTTTTCTTTGTTACGTAAAGTGATATTGTGATTAATGTAAGCAACAAATACAAATTTTATTCACGATACTTCACAAATTAAAAATAAAAAATATCTCAAAATAAAAGATCAACTGACAATGATCGCGATCTTTTACATAACGTAGAGCGCTCATCTTTAGATAGAACCTTTCCTTTAGCGTAAACAAACTTTTTAGGGGTTGCCATGGTGGAAAATTGCACATTATTTTTTTCTGAAACATTCTAATATGTATGTCTGTGAATTTACACAAAGAGATGTCGTGATTCAATCTGTGTAACATGTATTATCAGTGTTTCACACGGTAATTTGGAATACTTAAACCATCATTAGTTTTTGTTTTTTTTTTTGTTGTTAAAAAGGAATAAAACAACAAAGTAATTAATAATAATCTAAGCAGATGCGTCTGAATTCTGATCGCGATATAATTATTGTATAATTTACTACTCGCGTGGTCTCCAAAATCTCCAAAATATTTATCATCCTTGCAAAATTTCATACGGCCAAGAGCTTTCATGTACATCTTTTGTACGTTTTGAAAATCAAAAAGCTCTGGAAAACCTTGACAAGCTTCCGAGCATAGTGAAGGCAGTTTTAAGTTAAAAAGTGCGTGTATTCAGCCTGAAAGATTGAAAAAAAAAACCCTTCTAGAATCTTCAAGAGAAAATTTTACCTCCGGATTCACCCTGCATTGTACATGATACATAAATACACAGAGCTAGAGATAAATGAAGGTAGAATTTGTATCGCGATCGGGGTTGAAATTGCGGCGAGCTATCAATCGGGCGAAGGAGTGGCAGGGCCTGAATCAAAGGTCCTCCAGGATCGTGCCTCGGTCTAATCTCCTAAAGAAGGAGGCCGATGAGGAGGAGAAGGAGGCTCCGTAGAATCCCAACGCCCTCGCCCATGGCTGAGGGTAATTACCGGAAGCACGACCTTCCGATGATGACGTCATTAATCGCTATTCACGACCCGATGATCAGCTCAATTTAGAACCCACGCACAGTGATTTCTATTCGTTGGAGTTTTTGCCATCGGAAGCTTGTTATTGCACTCATGTGAACTGCGAGTATTACCTGAACGCGTTTTCTTTTCCTTTTTGTGTTGTATTTGCCTTTATCAGAGAAGGGATATATTGATTTTTAGAAAAAAAAAAAACATTAGTGCGGATAGAATTACATTCGTACCACTGTCGAGGAAAGTTATGAATTTTTACAGATATTTCCAGTAATCGTCGTTTAAACCGAGTGGAAATTTCATGTACTCGGAGTTATTCACTTTGCAAATTTTCTCATCCGCGAAATTTTTCGACTATTTCATGTATTTCAGCATTACGCATTTATATATGTACGATTCCGATTGATGATTTTGAAATATTTCATGTGAAGAATGATATTTTACCTACGATTGTAATAACTCATGCAAATTCTGCAATATACAAGATACCAATTTAGCTACCGCAGAATGCGATTATTCGAGAAGAAATCAAGTGTTCAAAACAGGCTTTGCCTCTTGAGTATTTCAGATTTGGAACAACTCTGAAATGTCTGAAGTGATTCAGAGATCGTTTAAATTGCTACTGGCAGAGACTTTATCCCACAAACTTCGTTGTTTACTTCTTCTTTCAATGCAAAGGAGAAGCATGAACACGTATATTTTTTGCGAATTCTTCGAGTTTACAAAATTTCACATGGTTATCGTGAAATCCTGAAGAAACGATTTTAGAAGATAAGCCTTGAGGGTGGTTCCCATCTTTTCAACGCCGAAATTAACACCTAAGAAAAAATACGTGTCAAAAGTTTCAAGTGCGTACGGAAACATGGAGCGGGGTTGAAGTTCCGAATTTGAAAAGTTCCGAAAGCGCCTAATTTCGAGTTATTTGGTGGCGAAACTTGAAGTACAGAAATCAAAATTTTACGAAACAACAAAGTTCATAATAGTCGGACACCCGTCGGCTCAAAATTTCGAATTGTAAGCTTCCGAAAAGTAAGGTTCCGACGGAGTAAAATTCTGAAAATTAAAATATACTCACACAGCGTAGTTTACTCAACCAGTGGGTGTAAAAAATCAGAAAAGTCAAAAACCAGAATGACCAGGATTCCAAGCGTAAAAATATCTAAAATCCAAAACAAAGACAGATCGAAGGGGTGAAATTTCAGAAAATCTTCGATCATTCAGAATTTCGATGTTTGAGATTCCTAAATTTTCTAATTTTCGCACTTTCGGAACTTTGAACGGCGGGCTTGAGATCATTTAAAACTTTGATGTTCCGTCAGAGTTTGATTTTTTTACTTCAAGTTTCGCGACCCAAAAATTCGGAATCAACCCTCCACCCCCTTCTCAGCACATCGTCGAATGAAGCAAATCAGCAGGTCGGGGGTAGACCTCGAGTACTTTCCTTGCGGGTACGCAATAAAGGAATACAACGAAAGATAGAACGAGGCGGAGAGAGAAAGAGGAATCGAGGGAGGAGGGAGAGAGGCTCGCAAAGTCCGGAACACTTAACGAAGTTGGTCTTCGAAGGAAGGCGTCGTTAAGATAAACGCTCGAATATTGTGGAAACTGGAAGACAGTTCCACCACTCAGGGCATCGCCATGGGAACAATATCCTTACCAACTTACCGCCACCGCCACCTGCCTTCACCCCGTGGCAACGAGTTCGCCTCCTTATAACTATCCCGGCCTAATAACCGGTAAAGATTCTTTACCCAGAAAATTTCTCGTCAACGATTTCAGACACGTATAAAACCCCGTGCCGTTTCACTCGCTGGAGAAACGAAAGAGAAACAAACGAGAAAACAATTTTTTAAGATAAATAAAAATGATACAACTTTTTAAAAACCTTTTTCAAACGCTTTTCATTTAGCCGTGCTTGGTAATTTTTATACGGAGAACATGTTGATGATAAATAAAGATAATTGAAAAAAGGCGGCACGAGCGAAAAAAAAGAGAAAACGAGCGTTGAGTGAAACAATTTGTTTTTCTACCCTCCCTTTGATTCTTCAAATTTTCTACTTCCCTTTTAATTTTGGTGAATTTCACGCGAACTCGTCAAGCACAATGTTTGTTTTTCGCAAGGGTACATGCATGGGGATAATATATGTAAACATAAACTCCGTAATGAAATTTTTACGAGCCAGTGACTTCACACAGTCGAGAAACAAGAAAGTTGCGACGAATTTCTTGTTGATTCTGAAGCGAGTAAATCTTTCTTCTACGTGTGTGTGTTTTTTTTTTCGTTTCTCTTTTTCTTCCCACAGTTGAGATTTTGACGAAAAATATTTCGCTTCAACGTTTTCTCTGTTCGATGTGCTAACAAGATTAGATATGTCCCGACAAATATACTTGAAAATAAATTTCGAAACGATTTCATCCGAATTTCAACGCAGGGGTGAAAATTCGAGGTTATGAATTGCAAAATGCTCGAGTTACACGTAAAACGAAGTGCTCAACAAACGAGAATAAAAATAAAAGTCCTTTCGACACGGTTCTGGCAATTACCGAATTGATTTCGAGTTTCGTTTCCTTGTTTCTAGTTTTTATTTATTTTTTTTTCCCGCATCGGATTTCACTCACACCGTTCGATGTCCGCAAAACTTCATTATTCTTTTCTTTTAGATTCCTCCTTCAATCCATGTACACCCACACATATATTAGGTTTTCGGTAATTCGAAACCATTTTTAATTACCGCTATAATTATTATCGGATTTTTTTATTCTTCGCTTCCTTTTTGTCCATCCCATCCAATAATCGAGGGTTGTTTTATTTCCTAAAAAATCAGAACCGATTTCGCCCGAAGCGATCGTACAGTATATCCAAATACGCGACGCGAAAATCCGTTCGATTAAATACTCTTTCAGGCGTGAATATGACACATTCTGACGAATAAAATACACCCACCTCCATTTAGGGGGTTCACGCATTTATGTTATCGTATTGATTTTAAAACTTTACTGTATTGATTTTCCTCATTCACTTCTTCCTTTATTTATTCATTTGTCTAGTTGATTTTGTGCTACATTGAAAAAAGCAAACTAAACTGAAAAAAAAACAAATTCTAAAAACCCCATACACGCACATTTATCCAGACTGCGCTGCATTCGATCGATCGATGCAAACGAACGTTTTTTTCCTCTCTGTACGCGCACATTTAAAAATCACTGTGGCCGCCGAAAATGTTCCAACAACTCGCTGAACCGCACCAAGTGATTAATTTAGCGGTGTGTGAAGTGTATATAGAATTTTTCCCTCCGTTTTTCTCTCTTTGAGGCGTTCTATATAATTAATTTTTGAATGACATAAATATTATATATTTATATATAGATTGTACACCTATACACAATGTATATATGTATGTATAGCCGTATGTTTATATATAAGTAGGTATTATTAAAAAATTCAATTGGTCAACTTGAGCCCTCGCTTCAGTTTAAATCTACATCAAATAATCCATTAACCGGGGATAAAGAAAATGATGAAGAAAACGGGAGAGATCCCTTCTGGTAACTGGAATATCAGACTTGCTATCCCTTCGGCGGTTATAATAAGCCCGGATAAAAATTAGACCAAGAGAAGTCGGGGCACGTTATTCGAGTTAAGATTAACCCTCGGCTTTACTACGTGTTTCTATACGTGACTTCGACTCGGTAAAATTCCGCCCACCTGCTCGCCTGATATTCTCTGACTGGAAGTTTTTTTTTTTTCTTTTTTTTTTACGTCGTTCACGTTTTTAATGCCAAGCAGATGAGAACATTTCTTTTCGCATTGATATTTTACTAGACGTGAGGTGAACGAAAACTTTATTCGTGAAAAATTAATGGTGGGAGAGAGAAATCATTCAGTTAGGAAATGCACCCGGATTTTATTGTCGCTTGTCAAAATTATTACTGTTGAATCAATCGCTCCAAAATGTCATACACAACGATAGATTTTTTGCTACAATTTTTGAAATTAATAAAAATCGATTCAAAGTCTGTAACGAAAATAAGATTGCACAAATAACTTTTGAAGAAATGATCGGAAATCGTGTGAAAAAAAGGTTCAAAAATCAGCGGAGCTAATAAGCTGAATCAAACTCGCAGAGGAGGAATCATCCCGAGACTTCGTCAGTGTCTACAATTAGTTGTTTACCTAATTTCAGTTAACCGCGTTGATAAAAATCAGCTCCTAGGTGATATTTGCAGTCGGTAACTGAAAATTGTCGAATAAACATTACCCTAAACGGGCAATTAAAAGTCAAAACGTAAATTTCGTTCACTTGAATTTGCAATTGAAAATATGTTTCGCCGGTTAAGGAGAGATTCTTTTAATATTATAGTAAATTCAACTCGATTCCACTGTTTGAACTTTGATTCAATTACGTTCTTTAGTTTCACTGATTTTTCAAATATATTTTTTGCACTTAACTCCTGATGCATGTTTAAATTATTGAGTACTCACAACTAATAAGAGAGTGTTAAATAATCAAATGGATGAATAAATGAACAGATTGGATTGTACGATGATTTCGTTGAACCGAATTAAAAATAAAAAAAAAAAAAAAAACGGTCCGCATCTTTTGAAGAATATGTAGAGACAGACGGAACGAGAAGATGAAAATAAATTGAAATCTGTTGAATCAGAGAAATGTATTTCCCGTTAGTACACCGACAATCTCATTAACTTGAGTTACTCGATTTTATGCACGGTCGTCTTTCCACCCTAGGGAAAACTCCCATATAATTATTATGGAAAAAATGTATGTATAAAATATACCGTATGTATACATAAGTTATCATTATTATACACCTGTTCCTGCATCATTCCTTCGTAATTAACATTGTTCTGCGATACAATAATTACCCCGATGGTAATTTTACTTTTTTCCCCTCACCCGCCTGCGAAAACAAAAAAATAGAGAGGGATGAATGAATATTTCGCCTTCCAGCTGACAATAGATATTAAATATCCACCGGAGGTCTCTGCATGCTCATGTGAACATACCGGAAACGCGTATAAATATACAGGGGCATAAATCCCGGGCGTGCTTTTATCCCAGCTGTGTGTGTGGGTGTGTGTGTGCCGTGGAAGAAGATATAGGAGGGATCGCCCCTCGCGCTCATCGAAGGGCGTCGCGACGCGCCGCGTCGGAAGCGCAAGAAACACGATAACCGGAACTAACGCTTGTTTTAATTGAAAGGCAAAACAATGCTACGCATGCAGCAACGGCGGGGAGGGGCCAAGTTTATTATCGTTAATATGGCAATGAAATAAATCACAAACCCACCGCGAGTTGCCCGCTAAATACAAGGACCGGCCCTGTGTGCGATGCTTGTAACGAGGGATGATAACTGCGTCCGGTTTTCCTAAGGCGAACGGCGGTCGGGGAGTAAATTCAATGAATTCCAATTCCCCAAGGAGGATGATAAGTTGGAAACAAAGGTCGTCAATCGCCCAATGAGTATTCGTTATATGGATCTATTAGAATGCTGCGGCGATGATTATTCGAAAATTGCAACTTGACGAAAAGAAAAAAAAAAAGGAAAATACTCAAATTATAAAATAGAGCTTGTACGACATGAATATTTTTCAATTTGGAAGACGGTTTGTAAATTGTAAACAATTTGTGGAGATTCGATTGACTTTACCTCACGATTGCTTGTGTTACTTGTTTATTTGTTTATTTTTTTCGAATAAACTGTTTGTGCCAGATTCACTGGAACAGAATTCTACTTTTTTCATTAAAAGATTAACGACAACAACCCCATCGGGAAAGAAAGTTTTCGAGTTTCGTTGCAGTGAATATAATTTTCTGAATAAAATTAGCAATTGGGTAGTGAAATTCAAGATACATAGTAAATTTTAGTCGGATTTAAAACAATTTGAAACGAATAATCAATGTCTAAGCAATTGTACATCATCCCTCGGACTTTTTTTTCTCACGTTTTTCAGAAAATCCCATTAATTTGTTAATTATCGCGAGATGTTTATTAATATTTACAAAAGTTGGATCGGTACATAAACATATAAACGTATGATTTCGACGTCGGAACTTTTATAAATACTTCTGTAATTCGTCGTACCGAAAATATTATTTTAAAATTTGATGCGGTAAGAAAACCATGGGCAAATAATTCGTTTGAAAAATCTTTCGCATATCTGGACCAAATTTTGTATATTTCGTTAACATATAGCTGTAAAATTAAACACGCGTCTCTCACATAGTGAAAATTCCTTGTTACATGTGGCCGTTTCTGAATAGCGGATATTGAATTTTTGCCGAATCAAAAGCTCTTCTAAATAATGAATGGTTTCGGGAAAATCGAGTAAAAAAAGATTCAAACCCGAATTGACGGTTATTCATGTATCTGGCACAATTTTGAAATTCGAATTTTGAATAATAATGCAATTCAATTCAGAGCCCCCTGAAAATCTCTCGTGCATCTGTTTTTAGGCGATTGAAGTGGAATGGTCTGTACACAAGCAATGATTTCCGCCGGATTAAAGAGAAGAGAGTAAATTAAATAAAAAATTAAAAAAGAAACATAGAAAAACCACGTTCAATCGATGACTACATTTTAATTTTTTCTCTTCACTCTCCCGTTGTTTAAAAAGCAATTAATCACCGATTTCCCGATTTTATACCGACGTCAGTTAACCTTTTTCATCAAAGGACGGTATACAGAATGCACAGCGATTCGAATAGCGATTGTAGTTACACTAAAATCGATTATACGTCACTCTCAACGTCAGCGTCACACTTGCTATGCACCATGGATACGTTCGCGTCGTCGGTTATTATTGTCATCGAACCGTTAGTCCTGACCGCATATCAAAGTGCTTCGTACTTCTTTTCCACGTGAATAATTCATGCTAGCACAAATTCAAACGTGAAAACACCTCGCGAGTTACGATTGCAAGCACATTTTTCTATACGATATTCTAATTCACTGTCTACATTAAAAAAAGAAAATAATGAAGTGATTTGTATAAGAAAATCGTTTCAATCGACACGTTATGGTATTACGATGAAATTTCAAGAATAATTCACACCCAAGGCACGTAAGAGACTAAGAAAATTTTCGAAACTACAGAATTGTGTTATTCGTATTGAGAAACAATTTTTTTTTTTTTTTTTTTTACCATTTGGTAAATAAATGACGGATTTTAATTTTTACAATCGATCAGAAACTGAGGAGTACGTTATTTAGTATAGGAAGTGGGTTTTCAACTTACGATTCTATTCACCGCGAGGCTTGTGACGTCTTCCGCATTCTCACAAATATTCGACACGACTGACGCACTGAGGCACTGAACAAGAATCAGTTATTACCTGTCGCTCCGGGGACACAAGAGCGTAATATAAACATAAACAGTCTAGGCTCGGACATATCGTCCTTGTGTACAATAAAGATTAGTTTTTGTACACATACACCTGTATATGATATACATATGTATGTATGAAACCAACGTTTACACCTTAATCGCTCTTAAAATATGGAAGTTTCATCTGTATTTTTTTTTCATTTCATATTTCATTGGTTTGATCTGATGTTGGTTTCTTTTTTTTTTTACATTGGACTAAAAAATTATACCAATTGAATGCATGCAAAAACATGTATTTAAACGTATGAAAAATAGTGAAATTCAATTGTACGTAAATTTTGCAATTATCATTTTTGACGGAAATGAAAAATATACAACCTTATTATTTTCAAACGCTGTATACTTCATGCGAATACGAGAAGCCTAAATTGATAGCGAATTTGACGTGTCAACATGAAGGCGAGGGGAGGAAATTTGATAGACAGGAAAGCTACGTACAGATTAAACCTAAATCGTGGATAGCGCGAGTAACGAAGAACCAGACTGCGAACACGTCCCAATAAGCGGGCCGTAAAAGCACAGTTTTATCTCGACTTCAGAGGGTTTTTTTTCCGGGATGCTTGTAAAAGAGAGAGGAAAGAGAAAGAGAGAGAGAGAGAGAGAGAGAATCGCGAGAGAGAAAAAGAACAAAGAACAGAAAAAAGCTTGGGTTATATTTTACTCGTTAAAGTATGCATATTTTTTTCCTTGCTTTTGCATTCACCTGTTTTTATACATATATACGTGCACGCGTTTTCCTTTTCTTTATTTTTCCACCCTCCTCCCTCATTCTTGCCCCTTTAATTTGTCCTTTTATTTATCTTCTCAACCTCACCGCGAACCGCGCTCTAGATAAAACGCTGGCGTAAAACGAGAAAATAGGAGTAACGTAAAGTTTGCGTCGCTGTACCTCAGCTGTGTAATGTGAAATTTCGTATAGATCACGTGCGTTGTACATAGGCATGGATGTACATATACATGAGGCGTTCTATACCAAACCCACGAGAGATTTAAAAATTTCTTAAGTATGGTGTACTGTACAAAAAAAAAAAAAAAAAACCATCTTTCATCTGATTTGAGATTTTTTGGACCACTGGTTCGATTCTTACCACTTCCAAAAACAGGAAAATCCAATTTTCGAACGAATAATCCCAATCGATGCACTTCGAATTTTTCTCACGAATGATTTGTTGAAGAACAAAAATTTTGAGATCCACATGAAAGTTGGCATGCCTTTGGTTTAGAATCTACAGATGAAAGAAGTAAGTGAAAAATGAGTAAAAACGTATAATATCTAAATTTGTAATTTTGAAATTCACATTTCATTCGATTTTTCTCTTGGTCTTAAACTTTAAAAAAAATTTTTTTTCTTCTTAGAATGCAGTGAACAGAAAAAAAAATACCCTGCTGTGAACGGAAAACGCATTGATTTGAATTGATGAAAAATTTCTTTATCTCATATTTGATAAATTCAGCATGTTGGTTTTTTCTTTTTTCGGGCCTGTAAAAGTAAATTAAACGCATATGACGGAAACGTTATGTGACGGGTAATTTAGACGAGTTAATTTCAATTTCACATTCCGTAAATGCAATAAAACGGACCTGCTGCGGAACCGGCGGTGAAAGCGGTTGAAGAATATTTCGATGAGAGGAAAATTTGATAATTCCGTGGCTTTAAAATTGAGGTGTTAGGTACATAGTTTCACGCTCGACCCAGGTTATAATAATTGTCATAATTATAATAAGCCTGCGACGACGACTACGTTGAGATGTGTAAAAACGGGGATGGTTTCGGGTCGTGTGGAAACCGTGAAATTAACATTTCGATCATTGCTCCCATTGTTCGCGGCATGGAATGGCTAAAACCGGGAAACAAGGGATGAGGGATCGGGCTTCGGGGTGACAGAAGAAAAAATGTTTACGAGGGCACGCAACAATTGGATGAGCGACGGCCGATGGCAATTGACGGGTTCAATTTGGCCCCGATGAATCGGAAGAGTTGAACAAACCGGTGAATTATTGACGCGC
The DNA here is from genome assembly GCF_021901495.1 of Neodiprion virginianus. Classification (NCBI taxonomy): domain Eukaryota; kingdom Metazoa; phylum Arthropoda; class Insecta; order Hymenoptera; family Diprionidae; genus Neodiprion; species Neodiprion virginianus. The sequence goes on from NC_060880.1 coordinate 18,662,054, forward strand.
GTCGAACATCCTCCCCTCTTTCATCCCCTCTCGTCCTACGCTGAGTTAGTTACCGTCAGTTAACCGCACCTATATCCATCCCACAGATAGAGAGACAGCGGGAGGAGGAGAAAGAGAGAAAAGATTCGTTGATTTTACCGAATATGGCGACCAAATATGGCGGAAGATATTTTTTTCTTGATTTATTGTCAATAAATGTGCCGTCGATTCACTCGATAACAATAATCGTTGTTCTGAACATTTTCTTTTTTTTTCCTGTGTCGAATCAGATTTCTTTGACTGAAAAAAACCTCACTTTCATCCAAAGAAAATAGATATTGATTTGAAATAATTTTCATCAATTTCTATCTCACACCTAACATTATATTCATTTATATACAGTGTGCCAAGTGATTTCCATTCATTGCCAATGATTTCTCAGCGTTCTAGTTAATGATCTTTTTAACAGCTACCAAAGTGAAATGTACTTTATAACAATTAGAAATCAATGAAAACGAGCGAAATCACGTGATAAATAAAAATTACTGGAAATCAACCTTAACGAATTGAAACCTTGCAGCAATATCCGTGATTTCTAGCACTATAATCGATCTGATTTCTTTGAAGCTGACCATGATTTCCAGCGATTCACAATGATCCCCAACGATTTCCTCTATAATTCTGATCAAATTAGTGACTTCATTTCGATCTATTCACAGTTTTCATCTGTTCAATCTGTGACTTCCTTGAGTGAATCCCCCCACGAATTTATTCCAAAGCTCGGAAATATAGTTTGAAGTCAGATTTTGGATACCGAGTTACAGAAGAGAGTGAATTTCTTCTTATAGCCGGGCCTATTACAGGATGTGCGTCATGCGACGGTGGCTTGCGGAGCACTTCGTTACAGGGAAGACGCCGAATTTTTCTCTATTCTTTACCCTCGCCCTCGCCTTCACCCTTAACCTTACACCCTCGCGCGTCGACTCCGGCGTCTCTTATTTCCTCTTCATCCATCTCGATTTACCGCACCTTCATTCCTAGCCGAGGAGGAAGGACGAAATGAAGAATCCTCGAAATTCTCTCGCTCGCTTTCTCTCTTGAGATTATATCAGCCACGCGCCTACCACCATCTCTAAAGTCACTGCCGCCTTTTCATCCGGGAATCAAATTGATGTAGACCCATGGGGAACTACGAAAAGTGAGAAAAATATTGAACGCGCATCTTTATTGCCCCTGTCGTAACTTGGCGGTTGGGGGTATCACGCAGCAGACATCTATTTTTGCGGGGTGGGGAAAAGATCAGAATTCAAAAATTGAGAACACCCCAGAATAATTTTTGCGCATCAGGTCTTAGTCATTATCCAAAGATTTTTACCAGTTTCGAGTATTCACTTTTTTACACATTTTTTTTTCACATTTTGTGATATGTTTTAATACATCAAAAAATATTAGACCTTTCGCGTCATGATTCAGCTGTTTGAGGCTTAACAACCACCACTGATGTTTATCCCCCAAAAATAAGGGATGAAACCTGTTGAGAAATGAATAATATCCAACTCGTTTCACTGAAAACATTTGCGTCATTGTCGAGAAATCCTGAAAAATTGATTTTTGATGGTCAAGTGTTTAATTAACACGTACAAAAACCGTGTGTCGAATATTTATCGATCTATTAGAATATATCACAGAATCAATAATCGTTCTATAATGGGAACAGGTTTAGAAATGTTTTAAGCGGTAAGCAATTTTGAGAATTTTTCGGGAATTTTCAGACCGTTCGAAGAATGTTTTAGTTGGCTAAAAAAGTTGAAAGTAGCGAAATAAAATGTAAAAAGAAACGTCCCATCACGGACCCCGTCATGAAATATTCGGAATAGAAAACACAGTTTATGAGAATTTTGTGAGAATTTTGAAAATTGTCATTTTAAAATTCTCTTCAAATACTTATAAATAATTATGCAATTGAATGAAAAATCTGAAAAAAATTCAGGGTACTGTTTCGGGGTTGGGACAGTTGCGGAAAAAATATTTTAACAAAATCAGAAACGGTGAGGACGTTGGTCGGGTTCGCATGGAATTTCCCATATACATATATATTATATATTATATATACATGTATACATGTATTACACGTATGCAGAGCGTGAAAAATTGGTATAAAGAAAAGTCTGCAAGGATATTTCCGCGTTATGCGGGGACACGTCTCACCCGTTAAAGTAACTGGTCGTCTGGAGAAGAGACACCGAGGAGGAAGAAGAACATGTATCGCAGACTGGGCGGTGCAACGCGAACGTGTTACGAGTGCATCCTGCAGGCCGTATAACTCTCTGCGGTTATGTGGAAATTCCTCGGATCCGACGCGACGCGAAAATCATTGGATGGATACGCGGCGGTCGGTCTACTGCCTGCAGGACCCAGGGGAACCTTTGCGGGATCCGCTTTCCGTTACCACCGGCTACATACATGCAGGCTTCGTTCACCAAGTGAATTTCACCCAACGTTTCTATGCCTGGCACCAGCTGCTCGTCATCCCGACGTTGCAGCGGTTGGAGTTCGAACGATTACATTGCATTTGGATAATTTCATTGGCGACAAAACACGGTCGAAAATTATCACATTGGAATTAACATGGTATGTACGTACACTTGGGGAAAATGAATCTGAGACGGCTATTTTTTTTACACTGGACAGTTATGTTGGCAACACGGAGGAACTTACAGCGCCATAGTCGGCCGAGCGGGAAACAAACTCAATCTCAATAAACGTAATGTAACCCATGACCGTCGAATCTAACCGAAGAATACCCGTCAATCTAACAAGTCGTCATCCCTGCGGTATTCTAAGGTTAGATTCGACGGTCATGGGTTACATTACGTTTATTGAGATTGAGTTTGTTTCCCGCTCGGCCGACTGTGGCGCTCTATGTCTCTCTGTGTTGCCAACATAACTGTCTAGTGTGAAAAATAAGCCGTCTCAGATTCATTGTCTCCAAGTGTACATGCATGGCTAAAGTTTGACTTGCGTGTTCCGATTTTGCGTCTTATGTGGCTAATTCTGCTCTATTCTAACATGTTGCAACGAATTTGTGTTCTCATCCCTTGTACAGTCTGGCAGTCATCAAATGTTTAATCCACTGTCTTTTGTTCGGTTGCTCGATCAACCGATATCTTTGTAACAACAGTCAGTCTCGAGACTTTAAAACGAGTAGTTCTATAAATATATCGTATTTCTCGTTGCTTTGCCGAGGAAGCCTTTATTTAACTCGTCGTTCCCCAATCTCACACGAAGGATCCATTTATTCATTTCTAGAGGCAATTCGTAGATTGCCCAATATTGTTGAGCGTAAGGTAGTTCTGAGATTGTACAGACCTAGACTAAGTTGCGGGTGAGCACGGGGGCTCTTTAGGCTACGACTGGCCTCTTGTGTTTGCCATTTGTCATTCTCGACATTAACCAGGTCGACTCTTTAGGTACTTTAGGAGAGTTCGACTAGCGATACAGGCATCGTGGGAACGTGGTGATCGTGAGAAAATAATTCTTTCTCACCAAACGCAGGCCTTATGACCTTGGCACGAGTCCTCTGCGAGAAAATTCAATGGTTTCAAAACGTCAAAGCGACATCATCTACTCAATGTGATAAACAGACAAGTTCTTTACGACGGAAACAAATATATAAACTTACAAATTCGCCACGGCGACAATACGAACCAATATAAAATGACTTTACTTTTATAAAACTATTAAAAATACATCCGAATATGTGTGAAAAAATTATCTTTTTCATTCATTGAACTACCTGTCTAAAAACGGTGTTGGCAAACAGGAAAAGGGGATTTCTAATACAAAATATTCTGACTATTCATAATTTTTTTATGCGATAAACTACGCTGTTCAGACATGTTTCGTATTCTTATTTCTCTTATTCATGGCTTCAACCATCCAGCAGACTTTTCTTTTCTAAATATTCAGTTGATTAAAGCCAGGCGCACACGGTGCATATTTTCTTGCTGGATCGCTTGCTTGGATCCGTGATGGCAGCTGAGCAGGAAACCGTGCTTGAAAATTATGCCACTGCTGGTGCTGGTGATATCTGCCTTTAAAGTTTTCGATGATTGACTATGTGTTATTTTCGTTGCATGTTTCGATGCTGACAAGCGAGTGCAGTGCATGTACAGGTGGTGTTTTTTTGGTTAAGATGCGTACAAGTTTGATAGCTGCTTATAGGCTGTGAACTCGGCATTAATTCGTTGAATACAGAAATTTGTAGCGTGAACACGAAGAGTGATAAAAAAATTAATCATTCTCGACTATTTTTATGAACTGAAAACCGTAGCACAAAATAAACATACAGAAATGAAAAATTTCGAGACTAGCACTCTACTGAAAATTAATTTTGTGATAATTACATATTCAAAAGACCTCGCACCATGTCTCTCCGCACAGCCAAGAACGGCTCCATATTCTGCGGTTTAAGTTTCGATCACATTCTTGCTTCAATGTATCAACAATTATTACAATACGAGCGATTGCTGCCCGTCTTTGACGAACAACCTTTGGCGCAACGGCGTCCATCTTTGTTTAAATTGCGAAACAAGACTCAGTGCGGGCCAGCCGGCACAGCTACGAGCACGATGAACCAGCAAGCGTTTCTACTTGAAAAAATGTACCGTGTGCACCGGGCTTTAAAATAAGCTTCGTTGATCTGCACTTTTACAGTAATGCATAATGGGACATTTCAAAGCTGCTTTTACAATAAGCTGATGGAGATGAAACTTTGAAGCACCAGCAAATGAACACTTGAAGTAATGCTCATCATAGCCAATGAACGGAAATACGGTACCGTATAAACTTATGACGGACATGTTTACTAGTAACTTGTCATTTGCCTAAACGAATCAAATATTTTTCAAAAGAATATGGAATTGTGATAGCTAACCAGAATTGATGATCCCTCAGACTCCAATGTCGAGGTATAAGTTCCCTCAAACTCGCGAAAGTTCTCCTCCAATTTTGTTCTGCGTTGAAGTAAGAAATTGCAGTTGTTTCCTCCGAGTTGGACCGATGCGAATCAACATCGCATGTAGTAAACATTAGAGGGTGAATGCATCAACGAATGAACAAGGTCGATAAAGATAAATAACACGAACTGATCATTGTACAAAATTTTTCTTCTGGAACGTGATAACGTGTGTCAAAAATCTGAACTGTAAGAAAGCCAAAGACAATTCGATAAGGTACATCGTAACAAACTAATAAAAATGCTTCAAGTTATAACTCCCGGTTCGCCAACCTTGGTACCTACACCGTCTTAATTTTCGAAGTCATTACGAAAAGTAACCAGTTAGCGGTAGTATTCGAAGAGCTGCATACATACTCTCTTTGAGGAAGGTACTGTAACGAGAGTCCTTCTGCCATCCAGCGGTCGAATGGCGGCCCACGACACGTCGCGGGGATGGGTCGACGTTTGTCATGCCTGAACAAGGTGTATCGATGACGAAAGGGGAAACTAGAAGTGTAGACGGATGACGGTCGTGTGTTAGCGCATCAGAAACCATACATAATACATACGGCAAACCTATCTCAACGACGTCGTTGACCCAACTGACGAGAGGTCATTACGTTGCGCGAGGATAGGAGAACCCTCCTCTCCTCTCCTCTCCTCTCCTCTCCTCTCCTCTCCTCTCCTCTCCTCTCCTCACCGCCCCTTCTCCGGATGATGCGTTCTCAGATTTCCACTTAATTTACCCCCGTCGCGGTCGTGGCTGTGGCTACACCCCAGCGATCTTCGTCGCTTTTGGGTCACCGGTCACGCGGCGTTCGTCCCCTCGTCATTTGCCCAAGACCGGTCGTTTTTCCCTCCCGCCTCAAGGACTCCTTACCGATCCTCGCTTCGGCGTAGGCGCACCGTATTCCATCCAATGACGTCGAGATTCAGCTCTGCTTATCTCTGCACCAGCAGTCCCAATTTCAAATACTCTTCTCAGCCACGCAGAGTCCATCTTAAAAAAGGTGCAACTTGCGCCTTCGCTATCCGCTCAGAATTCAAATTCAAAGGAGGGTCGAACCGAACTTGAAATTGGGAATTCGGGACTCGGAGACACTCGTCGGTGTTCAAATGGCTGATTGTGAGTATTAGGTCCGTAACCTCAACGCAACGGAGCATTGAGACAAAATTCAACATTTTGCTACTTTCAACCGCTTTGCAGGAGCTGAGTTTTCGAAATGTTGTGTCTAGTGAACTTCCCTTGTTATGGTTTACCAAGTTTTAAAACAATCCTCAAGATTCTAGACAGCGACTTTTTTCTAAACATCGTGCGTCAACATTATAAACTCAATCAATTGATCATTTAAAAGCTTCGAGCACCTCTCTTTTATCAAGTTTTGGGCAACTATTCCTTTAAAATTCTTTTCAAAATTTTTTACTTTGTTAGGAAATATGACTAGGCTGGAGTTCCCATAAAAATATTGTCACAAAGGGTGAAATCACCCGTCTAACCTCCTTTTTACAGAACTAGTAGTCATCATAGATAAAAGAAGTTTATAAACGTCTTATGTCTTTCAAAAGAATAAGGTTGCTGCGTCAACCAGCATTATTCTAAAAACAGTCCTGTTTCAGACTTTAAACCGAAAACACGTACTCTGCTATTAAAGCTTTTCCTCAACGTTTTATTTGCGCCTTTAATTGATTGTCTAAATAAACTCACGAACCCGTATTTATTTCGTAACGTCCTAAAACGTTACAATATTATATTGATGCACTTCCATTTTTGGGAAATATCCTTACTTCGCAACTTCAGGATTGTTTAGAATTTAATATCTAAACCACGGAACAGCAACGCACGTTCATGTTCTGGAAAATGAACTTCTTTCAAAGTCACTCTGAAGTTGTTTTGACAATGTTTTTTTTTCTTTTTTTTTTTCACGTACTTCAATAAGTCAATCTTAGTAAGAAAAAAATTGAACTGAATTTTCTTTTTGCAATCATTCCCGTTTCATCCAGTAACTTGAGAAACTTTCTGAACCACTAATGATAAATCTCTATTCTGCGCAATGAAGTTCACCATTCGAGGCTTTGAAAGTTTCCGACAAATCGAGCTCAAGCTAGAGGTGAAATCGAATGAAAATATCGAGAAACAATTAGCACGTCGATCGTACTGACGATATTTGGAAAATTCAAGTGAATATTCATCGAAATGTCCAATATACAATATTAGTACACAGGAAGCTTTAGCTTGCAGTGTTGTTCAATAATCCCATGCATATTCTGTGTACTACCACGGTTTTCATTTGTACAAATACAGCTTTAGTATTGTATTTTCCCATCAACAAATTGTTGATTTAACAACAATATCTCGTAAGGTACGAAAGCAAAGACAGAGGTGGTGAACGGCCGTGGTTAGTATGAAATTGAAGCCTTGATTCTAGTCATATATTATTTCGTCGAACGGTAAATGCGCAGGTAGTCGAACTTTCCACGAAATGATGAATTGTAAATTACGAACGAGCATTACTCGCCATTTGCGTTACAGCGCGTCGGTTCGCCCCGCGCCAACCACTCGACCGATATGAATTGCCTAATAATTATTGCTCGCACCCCGGTAAGCCAGACCCCGAATTCATTTTCGATAATTCGAAAATGGCCGGTACAACAGAGAATTATGCACCTATGTGTGTGTGTGTACCAAACGGAGTGTCAAGGACGATTTAAACGGCGCGTGGTTAAAAAAAAAAAAAAAAGAATGGAATTTGAAATCGGGGATCAGTGACACCTGCCAATTTTTACAAATATAATCGAATATGAGAGTGAAGGTGAGGGTGAATCGCTCCCCGTCGGCACGTCGTTCTTTAATCTTTCACGGAAGTACAACACCGGATTGCCGAAATGGGTTGACTGGCCCTCTTCTCGCGTAAACCTTGCCCTGTGCTTTAGGACTGGACGCAAGAGAGAATCCCGGAAGCGGGCTATTTCTCATCATGGATCTCTCGCTCTTCTGCGGACCGCCGCGCAGGCACTCCCTCGAGGGTCGTGAGCTCTTCTTTCAGTCGATACAAACAACCCCTCGTCAACTTAACCACGGTGATATACAACTAGCGGAACGCAAATTGAGAGTAACGCCTCGCCGCCGCGTCCCCTGAGCGAGAGAATTCACTTTGTTGCTGGAAGAGGATAACGCGAACGAAAATTACATTCGTCGAGGAGAATTATTCCACACGAATCTCTGGTCTCAGATTGTAGCCGACACTCGCGACGAATCCAACGAAACCAATTACGTTGAATTAGAAAAACCTGATCCCGAAATATCGTACATTGAAACGTAAGTCGAACGCGCAAACTGCGTGAAACCTATTCCAGTTTTCACGAGCTACTCGCGATGCGCTTTGTTCGAAAGATGATAACTAGGAGATCTTTGGATTCGTCTCGATGTTCCTCAAGCCTGGAACAACTTAAGCGACATCGCATTTTGTTGAAAAACAATTGAAATTTCCTTTCCACGTTTCGCTTTTCCGTCTATGACGGATAAATATGATTCAGTTACGCGAGGTGTTATTTTCCGAATAAATGGAATGCTACGTTAGTTTGTCCGGAGGTGTATATCTTCTCGAACAAAAAACGTGTCCCTTCTAGGTACCCGAGCCCAATGGTGATGATATACCTTCCTCAGATTAAACGAAAAATATCCAAGAACCCCTCGTCGTCTCCCCGTCTCAAAGACGATGTACATGAATATTTAAACGATCAAATAACGCAGAGATAAGAAGAGACGAAGAGAATCGTCCGCTGGTTGCTCGTCGCCACGGGCGAAATTTTCTCCTGAAGAAAATATGAAAATAAAAGGAGGAAAACGAAAACGAGAGAAAGTGGGTATACACATAAAAAGCCGGATAAGACGAAATTATTTTTTAAAGCTGACAAGTATCAAAGTGTCTCTCCGTGGTACATAGACCTACTTGATAATCTTTCGGAGCTTTCGTAATAACGTACTATATGCATGTATATATACACGAGCACAGAGCGTAAAGTAATTACCTACTTTAAGAGCGTTTAAATGGCGACGAAATTTTATCACCGAGCAGCTTGCAGCTCGAGGGGCTGAAGAAAGAAGCTGAGGAGATGTTTCGAGCGTGTCTTTTACTTCTCACCTCGCTCCTCTTTCGCGTAACAACTTGCCTAAATATTGCCAAGACGGGGTATAGAAAATGGGATTTTGCTAAGCGGAAAGGTGGAGGATGCGAAGCGGATGGCATCACCGATACCGCTAACAAGCCGAGCATGCTCAATCAGTCACAACCATCGGAGACGTTCACCGCAGGCCTCGTGGTACGTGTGCGATTAGAAAAACGCTCTGCACATGCTCGCACTCGGTTTTCCATATACACTGCAAATGCGGGATCAGCAGCTAATCCCCGACTAGCAAGAGCGAAAGCTCGCTAAACGCGAAACGCTGGCTGCTGTTGTTAAAGCTGGCGGAGTTCAGACTGACAGCTAATAACGCCGTCGAGCTCGGCCGGGTTGTACTTTCATATTTTTAAGCATAAATACACGGTACACGTGTCTACTGTACGCCTCTCAAACTCGTCCTCGAAAACCAAGCGAGACGAACTCAAGCAAGTCTCTGCCTGCTCGGCACGATTTTTAAAAAGAAATAAAGCGCTTATTCGACAACGAGACGTCGTTACGTCGGTATTGTACTCGAGCAGAAATGGAAGTAGAAATTTGTTGTGAAGCGGGCTCCGCGATTTCAGAAATTATAATCAAACGGAATTGCTTCGTTACTTAAGTACCAAGCAGCAAGTTCTGAGCACAGTGTTTCGTTACTTCGGTTAATCGTCGCAAAATTTAAGGCCCAGTTCACTGATCATCGGCGATTTTTGATCGAGAATTGGTAAAGTTGACCATTGTTCGATATCGTACCGTCAGTTGGGTTTGCCGATGATGAGTGACTGGATGAGAAAATCTGTTTCACCGAACCGATTGATACAGTCAAGCAAATGGACGTCCCGACATGTTGGAAACAATTAGGTGCAGTTTATCGACCATCAGTGATTTGTAATTGAGGATTCGTAGAGTTTATCATTATTTAATATCGTACCGTCATATCAGTTCTGTTTTGCTGATGATGAGTGAAATAATTAATAAATATTTTTTGACAAATTGGTTAATAGCCACAGAAATGCAAGTTCTAACTGGTTGCAAACCAGGATCACTTTATCGATAACGAGCGATTTGTGATTGAGGATTGGCAAAGGTAACCATTTTTCGATATCGTATCATCAGTTCCGTTCGCTGCCGTTGAGTGACTCAACGACAAAGTGAACTTCTTTGCTGGACGAGCTTTGACTTAACGAACAGAGCATTCTCTCGACATAACGTCCTGTTTGAGTATTCCTAGCAGCAGGATGTAATAGAAGTGTCTCAATAAAGACCGTGTGTTATTTTCGGACGCTGAAGGATGAAGGGAATACCCGAGTCAAAAACGGCGCACGTGAGGATCCTCGATCACCCCGGTAAATCCGACTGACCAAGCGCGAGGAAGGCCGTTTGTAGTTTCCGTTCGGTGATAGACAAAGCCCATTTCTTTCCGAGGGACTCGACACCCGGACCGCAAACGGTAGATCCGTTTGTTTCCCAGAAAAGACAAAGGACCGTCCACACATGCGGCCAGAAAATAGCCCGCTATCATGAAACTGGTATAAAACTGATGGCCTACCTGCCACCCGTAGAGTCCGACGCGAACAGCTCGATTCCTCAGCGCAATGCTATCGTTAAAGCACCTTGCAAACATGCCCTAAATCTGGCGAGACTCGAAGTATCATCACGTGTAACCTGGATCCTGAACACCCGGCACACGAGCCGGAAGAAGACCGTTATAAGCCGGTGTGGCACGCAAAGGGAAAGGGAACAACATCAGCGATTACATGGAGTGGAGGACAGGGACCCTCTGCCCATCTACCAACAAGATATCGTGTACGTAGAGACGTCGGGCGAGCCCAGAGAGAGTGCAATTCCATCGCCGCACCAACGACTGCTGAGCCGAGTCGTAAAATGTAAATTGCACCGACCATCCTGGGACCGAAATCCGGCTTCTCTGTGCGATCACTGGCCTTTCTAATCCGGCCCGTAAGGATGAGGAAATTACGACTTATCGCTAATCACCGAGTCCGGTCGGTACGGAATGTTCTCCTGGATTTGACTCGCGCATTCGCTCCACGAATGATCATTCACTTGTACTGTACAACGCTGATCGCAAGTCAGAGATGATACAAGGATTAATACATTAAATCGCTGATTGGTTTCGAACGTGAACTCCTGAGGTAATGAAGTTCTTGGGAAGTTGCTTTCAAAAGTTAAGATAAGAGTAGGAACCTTTGAAACAGTTTCTATCAATGATGGTGAAAACGAATGAAGCAACATCCATAATACGTGACTGAAATGATTCTGAGCATATTATAAATATAATAAAATATCAACAGTTTGAGGAAAGGCTTTAAATGGTATGTTGCTTTGTTAGCGCTCGTCATCATTGGTTTCAAATACGCGTAACCTAAGACATCAATAATTTAAAATGAGATATTGAAGGATGTTGTTTCATCAGTGTTTACCTAAGCTCGGGAAAATAACATTACCGGAGATTATCCAAACGGCGTCTTGTATTTTCCTCAACTTTCGTTTCACAGGGTGCGGCCGGTTCCTCCCTAACAATAAAGCACCGATATTTGGTAGTAATGATTCAGAGAGGCTGTAAGCGCATTTCAATGGAGACATGCGCCTGCAAAAAGAGATGCTGACTTTACCACACGCGTAAATCGAGTGTGATTCATCCTGTATAAATCTTTTCTGGAAGGGATCATGATCGCGGGTATACTGTGAGCCCCGTTGGTGAGTTGTGCCATGATTTCACGACTCCGTGAACACGAAGCTGAGCGTTTTCATCGAGCGAGATTGATCACGGACGCTACAAGGATGTGTGTAGGTAGGTGTATAGGTAGGTGGGTACATGGCGTGATAGCCGACAGTTAGAATTAGAATTTACATAACTTTGCAAACGCCCACCGTTATAGGTATTTTCAAGTCATTTACACCCCCCGGGTCTGTACCTCAGCCTATTAATGTATACGAACCTACAGGGTGGCCGATTTCAATCTGGCTTAACCAATGCTCCTTTTTCATGAAATGGGAGAGATTTTCACTCCAGCAGAAACGTGGAATTTCCAATTCAATGTCGAGTAAACAACGATATTTTCTTAATTTACTTCTAAATCGGTTCGACGAAACATTTCAATTACGTTTCGTTTGTTTTTTTTTTTTTACCACTTTCAGTTTGGAATACTAACTGCTTATGAATACGAAATCACATAGTTGAGGCAGTTAATCGATCGAAAAAATGTATATTCGATTGGTCACACTTTTACTACAGTGATGAAAAATTATTGAAAACTTCATCAACTGTGTAAAACGGACAAAATGTATCCAGTGTGGTGCGATGAAAGAAAAAAAAACAGAAAACGTGGAAGGAAATTCCATATTTTCATCTCTTTCACTATGATCAAAGCGGTGACAGACCACCGGATGAAAAGAGACATTGAAGAATATATCAAAGGTGTCACGTCTGGCACAGTTGAATGAGAAAAAACTTACAACAAACTGAAAAAGTTAACGGGCAACTGGTGAAAATGATTTATAAATTCTGTTACATGATAAGGACAAGAAGAAAAGATAATCTTACAAATTATCATTATTATTCTTATTATTATTAATTTTGCTATGGGATAAAGGTGAAAATGATGTCCTTGTAAAAACCAATGACGATGATAGTAAACTTTCAGATTTATGAAAACTTCTCGCCTTTATTCAGATTCTGCTTTCACGATCTCTGCGCGAAAGCTGGACTTTGATCTATGAAAACTTTATATCTGATAGCGAGCGTATAAAGCCCTTCTACCTCCTGTTAATTATGGAAGGTAATCAGCGCTTTTCATCGTCCGGGCGACCACTGTTTTCAGTCAAATCGTACCATGGTCCGCAATACCAGCAGAGTAGAGAAATTCAGATCCGGATTTAACCAGAAATCCTGAACCAAGCTCTGCGCGAGTTATCAGCCGTAGAAATTCGCGATTCGTCAGCATAATTCCGTCGAAACGAGCATTGTTGGTAAACCGTCCTTGTTGCCCGATGTCGAGTTGTTTGACGGTGTTTGAAATGCCGTCGACGGATGATTTTTATCACTTACAAAAGGCACGAGAAAAGGGAAGAGCGTTGAGAAACAGCGTGAAATAATTTCTTCCAATTTTTTCAACAGTCTTCCAAGATTATGGTGGCAATTCAATCGTATCCAAGCGCAAGGGAGACGGATGAAATTTCCAGATCGTTTTTTCGTGTATACGTAAGATGAACCGAAATTAGGCCTGCAACGAAATTGTCATTGATTTCAATCAAGCACCGAAGCAGCGTCTCGACGCCCGGCGCCGCATCGCCACTTTTTAACCCCACCTCCTTTTCGCCAGTATTTTCGACAATTTATTCGAGTAATTTCTTCCGTGAGATTACACAGCTCGACGCTGATCGGAGCAGCTGCTTCTCATCTCGGGGGAGTCGCTCGCCACCGGGCGAAAAGAAGAAGAGAAATAAAAAGAAGAAGGGGATTTAAAAAGAGAGCGAAAGGAGGAAACTTATCCCGTTCTGGCGTATAATTTCTCGTATTCTTGGAAACGAGGGATAGAGAAAGAGAGAGAGAGAAGAATGAAAAAAGGAGAAGAAGAAACGCGAAAATAGGAGAAAGACGCTGCTCATCGATACTCCGCGCTCTCACAATTTTCAGCCCGCCAGCTGCTTTCTCGGCACTTTTTTACACCGAGAATAGCAAGGTTCGAAACGACGAGTTATATCGGCCTGATCTATAATGATCGACGTTGTATAACGGCCCAGGATTCAGTCGTATCGTAAATTGCCACGCGTTTCGTGCGGATGACGAGCCGATATTTTAATACCCGCTATCACGCATATATGAGCAACGGTTACAGATGAAAATTTCTGAACCTGATATTCATCGAGCAAACTAATCGACGAACAGCGATTCGTACGTCGCGGAAAAATGAGACGTGTTCACTGGATGAGAAAATTTGTTTTTTGTATGATTTATCGCGGTCGAATAAATACTCATTCGCTCAAATACATAATGTCGTGTGAAATTGAATGAGCTTTGCTTCCATCCATTGAATAATACCGGATCGAAAATAAATTTTTGTCAAGTCCCGTTGCTGGAAGCCGGGGACCTTTTTGACATGCTCGGGTGAGTTTTAAAACAGAATTCATTTGAATGGGGAAAATTCTTTCATTGGTGCGAACATTTACAGAAATGTTCGTTAGATTGAAAGAAATTCCCTGTTCGTTATTCGGTTAATTTGCTTGGACAAAAATTTTTGCATTCTTTCATTTTCCTGGAAAAGTGTCTGCAAAAATTGTAGAAATAATTTGTTCTGCCTAAGTCAGTACTGATTCATTTATTGATTCTTTTGTTTTTTTGTAGTTCGTAAATAGTTTTCACTAGGGACGAGATTCTATTTAATACGATGCCGATAATTACGTAGGTATTGCAGTTAAAACTGTCAGAAATGCTGAATGACAAACATTTATTTTGGGATTAGAAGAACGACAGGGGAAAAATATGAAAAACCCGTTAATCGTAAGCAATGAAAGTGTTTTATAAAACCAACCAAATATACGTATAAAACAAATAACCGATTTGGAGAAGAAACGTCGAGCAAAAGAGTAAAATAAAATTTAGGTTTATTGGAAGACATTTTCTATCGAATGGAATTTGAATATGTAAATCAACTTCGGTACAAAAATTTCTGAAAAAATGTACTAAGCTTTCGATAATTGTAAAGAAAGTTTTATAACACCAGCGGTTGGTTAGAAACTTTATTTATTCAGGTAAAAAATTGACAATCCGAACAGCAATTTGTTCAAATCAGAAATTTCACACAATTTATGACAGTTGAAACAAAATATTTTTTTATCGTGAATTGAATCAGCCCAGGAAAGAATGTCTTCATGTGATCGGATAAATTTGTATGAAATGATATCTCGAAAATGACCTGATAAAATTATATAACATTCTACACATATAATTTTGCATAATTTTGTATAATTATACATATGTTTTTCACAATTTTATAATATTTTATCAAAATTTTTGTATGGTCTGTATGATTCTATAATATTTCACAGGGTTGGATAAAATTTATGAAATTTATTTACACTCAGATAAAATTATACAAACGTATGTAAAATTACATGCGTATAATTTTGTATAATTTTATCACGTCAAATCCGAGATAAAATTACACATAAATTTATCTGACTGTATAAACACATTGTTTTTCAAGAGTGGATATCGGATTTAGATATTTCCAATCATCGTGTGTTTCGCGCTTAAAAAATCAAATTTTAACCGTGTCGTTATTTGTCCGAGGTGAAATACCGATTGAATAATAAAACGAGGGTAAATTATTGCGATTTTCAACGAGACGTCAGGTGAAAAAATCATCATCGTGCAATTTCCCAACGACTTTAAAATGGTTGACTTTTCGAAATATACGAGTATGTTTCCTTCGTCACGGGTTTACGAAATTTCGGTCAATCCCAAGGATGCGAAGTAACGATTTTTCCTCAAAATTCGTCGTTACCGTAACGTTACCGACATCATCCTCGCGAGTTTTACCAGGTCGCCGCAAGCCCGCGGAACGTGGAATTAAACATCAGTGTCACCGTTGCGCTGCCGCAACGGTGGGAAAATTTGAATGAATTTAAATGACAGTGGAGAGAACGAACCGACGGATTAACGCGCGTGTCATAAAACCCTCAACCCTCTACGCACGGGGAGCCGGAGGCTCGGAATAACGCAACAACCTCGGATTCCCGGTTATTATTCGTCCGGCCCCCGAAGCGCCGGGACGGACACGGATACACCATTTCCTAAACTGTCACTACCTCAACGTTTACCACCGCCATTCTCAATCGTTTAGCGAGACACCCCTTCAACCCCGACGGACCCTCGACGCCGCTGAGGTCAGACGGTGATCGATTGCTCGGACGCTCCCTCGCGACGTTTTAATCACGGGCCGTATGTGCGATGCCCCGTTTGCCAAGCTACTCCGAGTCCCTCTTCTTCTTCTTCTTTTGCGATGTGTCTTGAGGAACCGAAGAATTGGATGTACGAGCTGTCGAGGAACCGTGAGCTTTTTTGGAGATTTCTTACGGCCGAGGGGTAAGAAGTAGAATAGGAAATACGCGATGTGGAGGTCGGACGTTCGGATTTTCGAAAGCTGAAAGTCAGCAGGGAAAAAAGCCCGTTCGATTTACACGCGTGACGGTAATTATGTGGGCCGGACGTTTTTGAAGTATAAATTACCTCGACTGTGGAATTTGACGAGTTCGATTGGCTAATGTAAATTCGACGTATTGATAAGTACCTAACCCTACCAGATGTACCTGAAATTTTTACTCGAAAAACGTGCTGTTCGTACAATTAATTTCGCGCGCGTGATTTGAACAGATTTTCTTTTACGTCTGGTTCGTAGAATTACGAAATCTAGAACAATCGCGAAGTACAGAGAAGTCAAAATGTAGACAGGTAAAGTATGGTAGCGGGGGTAAAAACTGTAATACAGAAGAGGCAGAATATCGAAATTTGAGGAACGTGATAATCTATTTTGCATAAAACTATTTAAATACACAAAGGCGAAACATGGAAAAGTGAAAGTGTAGAAAGCTGTAATGTAATATATAAATTTGTCAGAATGAGTAAATATATAATATTCAAAACGCAGTTTTTCCATGACATGTTCCGCGTCCTAGTTACCAAGTGTCCCAACTAGTTCCGATGCTACCTTATCCCGAAATTCGGCAAAAATTTTCACTTTTCGTAAAGAGAAATCAGTTTGCCATGTATCAAAGATCGATTTCGAATTCTAACATAAAAGCTGACGTTTATATTTTTGATTTTTTTTTTCCCCATTACCACGATTCCAATTCAATGAAAATTCAAAGTTTCCCACGAGCAATTTCAATTTTTCCAGCTAATTCGCCACCCGGCGAAACTTCCTCCTCGCAAGTACAGGAAAAATGCAATACCCACCGCAAGACATTTTCATTTCATTTTTATGAAGATAAATCAAGACTGCGCTGCTCGACATTCCCGTAAGCTGCAAGCTCGGGCTCTCTTTACGAGGTTTCTCTTCCCCGCTAGCTTCGCGCGTGAAGTTGAGACTGGCCGCACATCCGTTCGACGGGAGGATCAATATTTGACCAATTTCAAGGTATTCCGAATGCATAAAACGAACCATTGCACGCCCCACGGACGCGCTAAAGCTCTTGCATGTACGCGATACATTTGCTCAGCGAGCTGCGCTGCAACGCTCGCTATCTCCTCTCGTTCACATTCACGTTCGGGCCACCGAACGAGCTAAATTATGACGCCGACGTTTTTACATTCACTTTTTTCACTGCACCTCCTTTCGCCTTTGCCTACTTTTTCCGACATTTTATTATCCTGCTATATTTCAGATTATTTTTTTTTTCGCTCGGCACACGCCGATATATTTGTATTTTAAGTCACTTTGGGTTGAGATAAATCGTGGAAGAATACTCACAGAATTAACTTGCTTTATACATTTATGCAGAGACAAAAAGGGATCGTTGTAATTCAATCAAGATTATGAAAATAGATGGTAAAAGTGCGAATTAAACATCAACGGTGTAATTTTATATCCTTCAAATTTTCTCTCAAATTCAAATAGAAATATTTTCACGAATCGTAATTAAAGCAGTTTGAAAATCGGTATAACTCTTTGTGTAAGTAAGGAGTAAGATCTTGTAAGGTGTTTGAAATTAACAATGAATATTTTTCAATAATTGTGAAGAATTCATTGCGATAACCATTCGAAAATAATTCACTGGTCATATTTAAGAGAGGTTTAAGAAAGGAAGCAGCTAGAATGACCAACTTGGTTCGTGACTTTCCTTTTTATTGGATAATAATCCGATAAGGGTTAAATTTTTACGTCCAACTATCATAAAAAAAAAGTAAATTCCGGAGAAAATTTTTATCCTAAATCATTACAACAGCGGAGTACATTTAGAAAACTTGCCATTTCGATAGTTTTATTTTATTTTGCACCACGTGTTTGTTCCTTGTTATCATTATTTTTTATTCCTCGTCCAATCTACCTTTCGTTATTTTCTTTTTCTAGCTTTTTTGTCTCCACCTTCGGACACTCGGAATTTACGTCGTCTCGCACGTTCCCGAAAAGTTAAACAAGAATGGAAGAATTCTAGGAGAAAGAGTGTCGGAATCGTGATAAAAGTTGACGGTGGACCGTGGAAACATGACCCTTTCCTTCCCCTCCGTCTCAGCCCAGCACCCCGTCTCCAGCCACTCGTCACGAATCCTTTTTCCATGGTCGTGAATCGAAGAAAAGGTTCCGCTGATATGAGATTAAGGCGCGAATCAGGTTAGCTGGTTCGGAGTTCGTACGCTTCTTGAAATCCGAAATTCCCCGATTTTACTGGTATTCCAACCCGAGCGTAGAATTTTTTTGAATAACTTTTCGTGAAAAATTTCGCTGATTGATGACAATTTTTTTACACATTAATACCATCGATATTACGCAGTGACTGATTTATTCTCTGACTATCAATTTAAAAATAACATCCTGCGAAAACGAGAGCAGGTTTGGTATTAAGTAATATACATAGAATGTATGAAGTGGTGCGACGAAACGAAATTTTGAGAGCAATTTTATTTTTTCTCAAGATCGATGGTACTTCGTACAAGGACGAGTTTATTTCTTCGACAGACTCAAAATTCCAGTCTTATTTTCGAAATTCCCTGACTTTTCCCGGACGCCTCCCTGCTGTGAGGAATTTCCCGAGGTTTTCCCGGTTTTTCCTTTGCGTACGAACCCTGCTGATGGCATAAAATAACACGTAAGTACGTATGTACGACACAAGTCGTAGATGTTCCGAAAACGGAAAATAAGACACGACGTAAGTATCACGTGGCGATTCGAATCACTGCAGGAGAAAGAATTTCCCCCCTGAAAATTCCAGTTCCTTTTCTCTCCTTCCCTCTCATTTCGCTTCGTTTCACTTCCTCTCAACGCAATATCCGATACACTCGTCGATGTGTGCAGAGCAACAGCAACAGCAATAGAAAGTGGACTCTGCATATGTGGGAAAAAAACGTGCGTGTATTCACATAGGAGGAAATACAGGGGCAAATCGAAGGTCACATAAATTTGTGTAAAAGTAAAAGAGGGCTGCAGGGGTGGTGACCCTTTGCCACTGAGTTACGCCGTTCGATGCCCGAATTTACACCTCACTTTGCAGCCGACAAAAGGCGGCTGTTACGCTTCGGTGGTTGTGCGCAGGGTCGAGAAGAAAAAAAAAAAATAAATAAATAAACAAATGAAAAAGGAGAAAGAAAAAGAAAAACCAGGGAGAAAGTGCAATATAAAAGCAAGAGGAGTACGTGGGAAGTGAAAATTCCGAAGCCGCTTTGCTCTCGTGCCGGCAAATGTGGAAAGGCGAGTACAATGCGCTTCGATTTACGACTTGCCTATATCACTCTCGTCGTACGCGCATTCGGCCGGACAAGCGACGCCTTTTGTAACTACGACCCTTCGCGTATTATATCCTTCACCAACCCTTTGGACACTCGACACGCCAGTCTTTCCAAACTTCCCCGACTTGATCGTTGCGCGAGTTGCTTGTTTTTTCTGGGGTTATATGATAGGTTATATGATGAAACGGCTTTGAGAACAGAGATCGACCATTAAGCCACGGCTGGAACAAAGTGAGTCGGAAAATTTGGGTGTGCTTCTGAATTGAAAACATCGCTTGAAAATTATGAGGCTGAAGTTAGTAACGTTAACGTAACGAAACGTTAGGGGAAAAAATCATTGTTTCGCAATTCTAGTACGACTTTCAACGAGTTATATCATGGTTTACTACTTTTCGGACTTTTCTAAACGTGCGACGTAATGATTTTTCTCAAACAGTAACTTACTAACTTCATCATCATTCGAAATGATGAAAAATCGTCAGTTTATTTGATCAATTTCATTCTAGAATGGCTAATTTTATCAATCACTGAACCGGATTTTATTATAATTTTGTTTTTCAGTAGTCGATTCAACAGCAGTTTCGAACGAAGCATCGATATTTATAAAGCTTTTCTTTGCAATTCTAGTATTTTCGGCTTTTTTTCTATTTTCGGACAGATCCTCGCAGTGTACGGAAACAACGTTTCGATAAATACTTAATGCATAACTATCTCCCAACAAAATTATATAAACGCATTGATTTTTGGTCAAGAAACGTCCGCAATGATTGTACAATAATTTTTCGAAGTAATTTATACTTGAATCTAGGCCATTATAACATAAATACATACTTTTACACAGCTAATTATTCCGATATACCAGGCAGATTGCTTTCCCAGTGATTTTCAAGTGAGAAAACTATCGCCGGCAAGTGATGAAATTCTAAGAAATTCTGTGCTAGCTACAGCTCAACACCCCAAAAATCTTACTGTGAAATCTGAAAATAAAGAAATGAATAAAGTCCAACAATCGTTATTAATTCTGTGGACGCGTGATTTTTCATTGGACCATATAATTGATGATTACGGGTATAAAAAAGGTATACGAGACCCGCGTGCGTATAAATTTGTCAAGATATCTTTGCAGCAGATCTGGTATCAAGATTGTATCGATATAATAATACGTAAAGAGGATTGTGACGTGTTTTATACACCGTTAAAAAAACCCTCATCGTGTTCAATTTCGCGTGATTTTATTTTTCGTTTTCCTTTACTATTATATTTCCACTTCCAAACTTTACGCAAGCTCAGGTTATAAGCTTTTTTTTCCACAACGGTTTTTCTTCGATTAACATAAAAATTAAAAGCCTAATCCAGACTATAATATCATAAGAAGAATTAATAATGCCCATCGATCGGTTTTCCACATCGCGTCTTTGTACCGTAAGAACTTATAATTGGTCCGAGGATGGATCTTTTGTCCGTAAATCCGTGGATTAACCCGTCGCTCCGATTTGTAAAACAATCGAGTGCCCAAATTAAATTTGAACTAAGTGAGAAGAGAAGGATAATGCAGAGAAGAATGAAAAGAAGAAACCGTCAGCCTTATATTATCCCGGGTTCCCCTCATCGAATCGCTCGAGAACAATAAGCAAAGAAGGCGAAGGGGAGAGAAGAAGAAAGGAATTAACCGAGGAGTTGAAACTTTGGGGGCAAAACTGTAGAGAGATACCGAATTGATGAACCGCGGGTCGAAATGCGAAGCCGAGACGACGAATCGGCGAGTAAAAAGGATCTGGAGAAAACGGTGAGGCGAAACCGTAGGAAACGAGCGACCGGCTTAAAAACAATTCGGTGCGATGTTCGCCGGTGGAATATGAAGGAGTTTTCGCGGTCCGCCGAACAGGAAGGCTGCAGTGACTTAATGAATTAAGTTTCCTCCGTTAATTGCTTCAGTTGTTTCATTATTCCTTGCCTCCGCCGTCCCTTTCCTATCGCACAACCGGCATCGAAGCGGTAGGCGATATACGAGAGTTGAAGGGGTTTTCCCCGTTTTTCCATCCGAGTTCATTACGAAATATGCAGTCGGGGAGTTTGAGTGCGCGAGCGAGCGGAAGAGCGGAAGAGCGGAAGGAAAAGGAGAAGGAGAAGGAGGAGGAGGAGGAGGAGGAGGAGGAGGAGGGGGATGAGAAGCAAGGACGATCCCCGGACGCCCCGCCGGGAATTATAAGGACAATCGCAATATCGCGGAGCGGCGAGACCCGATATGAGAAACAGCGATTCGCCCCGAACGCAGCCGGAATCTGAACCGAGATGGTCGCCGATATAGGCACTAAAAAGACCCCGATTACCCTGATCTTAACCTGCAGGCCGGACTAACCCCGGCGGCGTCGACGATCACGTGCCGGGTGTCCGACTGCGAGACCGCTGTACGGGGGAAATATGAGCTTGCAATCAAGATCGCGAGTATTTTAGCTGAGGAATATATGCTCTACGTGCGGTACATTTTGTTGAGCTTTTACAGCAGTTTATTCTGGAGTAAATGTGGAACAATAATTTTCAACGGTTTGTCTTGCGATCAGGTGATGTTGGTTTTTGAGCTGGATATTCTACAGTGAAAATCACCGTTTTGTTACTTGGTTAAACAGTCCACAAATCAACAACTATTAGGAAACAAATCGGAAATAATTGTCAGGGTTGGATGCACGTTGGCCAAGAATTGCCGCGGAATATCCTATACGCGTAAGTTTCGAGATTCAAATAAATTAGTACTTTCGTATATTACAAGAAGCGTCGTCGAAGGGGTGCTCTGACAAAAAAGGTTAAGAAGTGTCTCAGTCGACCAGTAGTCGTAATGATGAGGCACCGGTTAGACTTAATTGACCGAAATCCCCTTTCGCGAGGTGAAATTTCACAGCAAATTGAATAAAATCACAAGTTGGTAGAGGGAATAGACTAATAAAAAATAATACTTCAAGAACGGAATTAAAAAATTATACATTTTATTAAAAGGCAAATAATAAAGAGAAAAACAAAATTAATTAAAAAACATAAGCACAAACGATCCCTTATTCACCACGTTAAACTTTGACTTTCAAATCGAACGAAGAGGATCTGAAAAGCAACAGTGAAGCTCATAAATGACGCAGGGACATTGACCGAAGACCGACAAATGGGCTGGAAGGGCAGACAGTGGTATGAAAAGTTAAAGGATTAGAGCCAGACGACGAGCGAGTCGTTGCGTCGATACTGGAGCGTGAGAATTCACGTTGGTAAAATATAATAAATAAACCGACTCGCCAGATCGTAGTGTGGGTAGATTTTTGACGAAGAAGGCGCGATCTTTGAAATCGGGAGAACCGATCGATCGGTACAAGTTGTTGCCGATTCGTTTAACTCGGAGCCTGATTCGTGCAGCGAATTGTAAAACAACTTGTGCTATGCGAATCGCAATTGCTGGATTCTTGCAATGAATAATTTCCGCTCTATTTTAATATAGCGATCCGACACGCTGCAACGCTCGAGGCAGACTGAGTCTCACGCTTCCCCCACCACAGATCTGGACCGTAGGATAAGAGTGGGGAGATGGATTTACGGTTAGCGAGTCACTCGCTGTGCGCCGTTTTATGTTTTCAGGATAAATCGGTCTGAATGGAAATGTAGGAAAAGCGACATAATCGACTGCAAAATCTCCAGCAATATTATTTGTGCCAATTACGGTGAATACGAATAAAAAAATACACATGTATTTTACACGCTAACTTAATTTGGTGTAAATTATTTGTGTCTTTTCACGAATAAACTTGGTATTTGATTTTGCTCTAAGTTTATTTGTACAATAATGATGAATTTGTAATCAAAACGTTCGTACTGATTAAACTCTGCGTTTTTAGGCCCATCTTGATCACTGGTCGGACACCTAAAAATTGCTTTGTAAAAATTCAAGAAATATTAGATTACAGTATAGTTATAACGCACAGATTTATTTGTTAAAGAAAATCACCGCTATTTTTATCTCCTCTGAACATAATTATTTGTGAAAAAATTTTGCAATCTTTTAAAATCGTTGTGGCAGATAAAATAAATTCAAAAATATTAGAATCGGATCAAAAATAGAAGATTTCAATCATTTGGGGTGTTCTTATCATAAAACCTTTTCTCGAATTGTTAATATCTGATTGTGAGTTTATATACGTTATTCGAAATTGCTCGGATTCATATCTATTAAATGCTTAGGTTGTTCTGTCATTCATTTTCACCATCACTACCGTAAATACTATTTCTGGAGTTTTTTCAAAACGGTTTTATCTCTTTCCCCAAACTCTCATTCAGGCCGATTCATGCTTGTATCTGCGGTAAGTACAGAATTCACTAATATGTCTAACAGTTGTTTAGTTTTTTCATTATCCCTGAGAATGAAAGAAAAAAAAAATGAAGTAAATTTTTTTTTAAATCATACTATTCGCGTCGTTTTTTCTTCGTTATTATTTATTTTATTTCTGTTATAAAAATACCGTCACTACTCAGTCCCGTTTCACGAAGTGAATAATTCGATTGTCGAACCGGTTACAATGACAAATCGTCGGGTAAACGCCATCGTGTGATAAGAAAACCGTGCGCTTACATGGATAATCGCAACGCTGTGAGATGTATGCGTTTTTGCGGAGCGTTATATTTCGCCCTTTGCTTGGGACAATATGTATGTACCTCGACTGTAACGCGAAGTGAGAGGAATAGAACGAGGGTTGTATAGGTGCTGCGTCATCGCAGATAAAGTTTTCGGTACAGAATAAGAACCCGTAGGTGTTGCACCGGAGGGGGTGAAATTTACGAGAAACTCTCTGTATTGTTATCATCATCGTGCCTGCCTATGGACCCGCCGCTGCTGCTGCTGCTTCTACTGCTGCAGTGTAAAACGGTGTACATGCAGGCCGCCGACGTGTACACGGAGTAATGGAACGAGCGGACTCGGGGCAAAACTCGAAGCGCATCCAGGTGCCCTCTCCCTACCACCCTCTCACCCTCGGACGAACAAAGCACATCCTCGAACACGTTGTACAAACTTTACAAATTTGCGCCAGCACAGAGGGGGCGTCGAAACTGGATGCTGGAGGATGAAGGGCGAAGGGTGGTGGGGATAAAAAGGTAACAACAAACGAAACGTTAACGCAGAGCGTCGTCTTCACTCCGTTCCGGTGTATTCCCGTTAAGAAATTAAACTCACCCACCACCCCCCTTATTCTTCCTCTTTTTCTTTTTCTTCCTCATCGCCTTCTTCTTATTCTGCAGGAAATATGGTTCGAAAACTCAACCGACCCCAGATGAAGCGAAAGGTTTTTTTTTTTTTTTTTTGAAGAGTTGCCATGAGGCGTGTTGATAAACTGTGATGCGCGGATAAACGGGTGAAAAAATGTTTTAAGCCGACAATTGCTTTATTTATTCATTTTTGCTTTCTTTGGTTTTTTTTTTTTCTAAATACTGCTACAACGTACCGGTGCCTCCAATTTTATTAAATTTCAATTTGTCACTTTTATCGTACAAATGAATTCTACTAAAGTCGTCCAAATTGAATTTTGTTACTGAAAACACCTCGGTTGCTTTACAAAAATACGTGATAACCAAACTGAATAGTGAAAATTATGTTGTTACAATAAATCATGGACGGATTGTACATTTAGATAAGGAACACGTGACGACTTTATTGAATACCTGGAATTGCATTTTTGAGTTACGGTTGCTTTTTTCTTTCTTTTTTTTTTTGTTATTCTCGACACCCAAAACATACAATTGCCTCTGGTTTCATTGAACTTTGATTCACTATTCTCTTCACCTCTAAAAGTCGCCTCGGTCAAATTGTATACTTGAAATCGATGCACTTTATGTTATCAAGCTGAATAAACTTTTATTTTACGAAAGAAAAACCTAATAATATTACTAAAAATGAATGCTAGACAATTCTAAAAAAATCAGCCTAAATTTATTAACTCAAAATTGAACGAAATAGTAAAATCAGGCGATCATTCTTGGTCGAAGACGGCATGAGCATTGTCAGTGAAATCTGAGGTAGGATTGCAATTTAAAATCGGAGAAAAACGCTGTTTCTTTTATAAACACGAAGAGGCAGAACATTTTGATTGAATTCATTTTAATTATGCCCTCATGTAACACTAAATGCAAATCGAAATAAGCAGAAGAATATTCCTCTAGATACCCTCTAGAACGCGGCTAAGTTTAATAAACGCAATGACAATTTCCGGTTCTTTGTTTCCAACGACTATTTTAAATAAAAAATATGCAATAAGCCAGCCAACAAAGATCAGCAGTCCTATGTATGCGATAAAAACAAGGGCAAGAACGGGAGTAAAAACGACCGGGTTTCAAAGTGATACGCGAGAACACTTTGAGTTTAATGAAAATCGTTTCAGCGTTTACCCCCAGTCGTAAAGGGTCCTGCAGACATAATTGCACAAAAAAGTAAGAGCCACCATTGACCCGGCATATACATGTATACGTAGGGGTTATAACAGCGGCGAGAAAAAAAAAATGCTGATATAATGAAAATAACAGTATCCATTGTATGCGGGGATTAGTCGGTTGGTTAAAACTCACGAAAATTCATAATCTGGAAAATGTTATGAATTTCCAGACATTCCAGGTGGGTACAGTTTGGGTAAGTTCGCGTACCCTTATATTACCCTGAAAATAAACTCCTTCGAGAAGAAAATTATCGCGCGTACAGTCGAGAGACAAAAGACGTGACGAAACAATGGTCCAAAAGTTGCGACTGAAGTCCGTCAAGTTCACTTTAATTAAAATTGTCTGCCGCCTTGATGTCGAAAATGATTTGAAATTAAAGGATTTCAAGTGAGAGAGACATCGTGACTGATAAAAGTTTTGATTGCAAGTACATTGATTCGTAACATTTTTCAAAAACAAAAACAAATCTACTGAAAGAAAAGCAGTTTTGTAGCAGCAATCGTATAAAATGACCTCTGATCAGGGTGGGGTTGAGGTTCCGAATTTGAAAAGAAACATTAAAATTCTGTGAAATTTTGAATCAACAAAATGCTGAAAGGGCGTAACCCCGAGAAGTCAAAGTTCCGATAGTGCAAAAATGAGAAAATTTCCAAATTTGAAACATCGAAATTCTGAATGATCGAAGATTTTCCGTTCGTTCAATTTCTGACTTGGTGAAATTTCACCACTTTGATCTTTCTTTGTTTTGGATTTTAGATATTTTTACTGATTTTTTACACGCACTCGTTGTGTAAATTACGCTGTGTGAGTATATTTTGATTTTCGGAACTTTACTTCATCGGAACTTTACTTTTCGGAACTTTTCTCTATCCTAACTTAAATTTCCGGAATCTTGCACTTCGGAACTTTGAGTCATCGGGTTTCCGACTATTCCAAACTTTGTTTGCTCGAAAGTTTGATGTCCTGACTTTAAGTTTCGCGATCAAATAATTCGGAATTAGCCAGTTTCGAATCTTGTCAAATTCAGAACCTCAATCCCACCCTCCTTATCCATTTCATAAATTGGAAAACATCACGATTTTGGTATGGACAAAGCTGCGTCAAAATCTTATTATTATCAATTTATAGACGACTGAATATAGTGTCTTAAATTTTTCTATTCTTCGATTCGTTCTGTATTCGAAACAGGCACTTGAAACAAAATGATTTAACTCGACTAACCTAGAAGTTTCACATTTTCGTCTCTATTCCCATCATTTCAGCATTTGATTAACTTCTTACTGATCTCATCTCAAAAAATCTTTAACTTCGTGCACAGAGAATCATCAAGTGTGTCATCCGTTGCAAGCGAAGGAAAAAGAAAAGTACAACTAAACAGAATTTAGTAACGAGCCAGCCGTGTTTTGGAAAGAATGCTACGTTAGAAAGAAGGAATTGATGTGGATAATGAGAAAAATAAGGTATGCGTAAAGTGAGCGAAATAATTTATCAGCAGGGTGATAATTTGACGTGTGTCACCAAAGAAGAGAAACGCGGCTCTTTTTCACGCTGCAAGAAAGGCGAATGAAAGGAAATTACGCCGAAACAGACAGCGAGCGAAAATAAAACGCCAAATAAAAATTGCTCACGTTCGCTGAACGACGAAGGTACGCGAAAAGAGAGAATGGGGGCTGCGGGGATAATCTAGGAAATATTGAAATCGCTTGAAAATTGTCATATCGTAGGCAATAACCCGGCATTAGCCTGTGACGCTGTCAACAAATTTACGAGAGCTCGTACACAGACAAACATGCATGTGCATCATCTCTCTCCGATGCGTGCATATCAGCTCATATGACACGGATGAAAAAACACAAGTATAGAGGGTGTTACGCACACGTATTACATGCATCGGATTCGAGTTTGACCGAAAATACAATTTTCGTTTCGGATTTCAATAAATTCTCGAGCTTGGTATACGATAAAAACAATATTTTCAAAACAAGTTTATCAGAATTTCAAAACGTCCAAGTCACAAGTTGTAATCAAAAGTTCTAATTAATTTGTTGAGATTCTAATGGCGGTCGTTCATTCATTTGTTCATAATTTATGTTTGAATCCCTTCGGGTTGATATTTGTTTTGGTTTCGGTGAAAATCGAGCGTTTGGTTCTATCTGTAAGATTACAAGAATCGTTTCGAAAATAAATACCCGAGAATTCGCAAAAAATTGTGTTAAAATTAATTGTTGTAAAAACTCATTTGTTCGACAGAATGGGAATGAAAATTGAGGACAATTCTCCAGGCAAATCAACTGCAGACGAAGTAAATTTATTCTTATTACATCCACGCAGGTTGGTTGAATATTTTTTTTTTTTTTGTATGTAATTTCGTGTGAAATTCCGCACGTTCTCGTGGAAAATGCGCAATTTTCTCCAGCAAATTCAAATCCACTCGGACATTTTTATTATATACGTAAAATTCAGCTTGCAGCTTGTATCGAGTTAGTGAAAAAATGTCACTTCCTCTTTTCCTTTCACTTGGTCTTTGTGTATAATTTCTTGTTTCTTCTTATAATTACATTTTTTTCACTTACTTTCACTTGGGTTCATTCAAGATTAGAGTACCTGTATTGCGAATCCGCAGACACATTTAGGGTGGGCATAAGGACACAAATTGGCACGTTTTTTTGTGCGTACCGGTATGCTCGTACAGTCTTTTTCTCTCATCCATGAAACGCCAACGCCGAGCGTCGACGAAACTGCTCTGTCACATTCATTCAACCGTGTATATTTTTTTTTTTTTCTCTTTTTTATTTTCTTTCGTCCACGTTTTTCCACCCCGTTTTTCACCACTTTTTAATCTTGTATACGCACGTCGTGCGCCGTCGCAGACGCTTAAATAAGCTCTTGAATATGTTTTATGGATCCACGCATTATACCAAAATGCGTTTTTTTTTTCTTTTTCGTTCATCCATTCAATCATACATATAACGTAATTTTATCATGGTTCATAATTTTCGTTAAATTATAATAATAATTCACTGTGTCACATATGTTTGAATAAATTCAAGACTATTTATTTAGTTATTTCGGTAGTCTTTGCATTTGTTTTTATTTGAGAATATTACGATTCGTGATGCGGAAAATAATAATGAAATGTATCATTACACTCGCGAAAAAATGTCCAAAAATATTAACCTCAAGAATCCAAAGTGCTGTACGATTTAGCTGTCTTAGTCGGTCAAGACAGTTAACTGGGTTAATTAGCTAAAAGTTAGCTGGCTACAACAATTAGCCGTCCAAAATAGTTATCCGGTTAACCGGTTTAGCTATTCAGCTAATTTTAGCCGGCTAAACCTCAAAATGTACAAAATCAACAAGCAAATGAATTTTTCTGAACTAAAAAGTTGATCAATCAGTAATAATCAGGTGAGCTAAGAATAAGAATTAACGTCCGTCAAATCGTAATACTTGTTCGAGTTAACATTTCAAAGTCACTTACTAAGCATCGCATATTTTCGAATAATTTGATACTTATTCTTTCCCACCTGTAGTTAGTATATTATTCAGTAATATCAAAATTCTATTCGCTCAAAAAATTCTCTAATTATGACTGACAAACGTGTATTTATGTAATATTTTAGTTGGAAGTTTGACTACAAAAGGTAAAAAATTCATTTGCTTGTTGGTTTTCTGGATTTTTAACATACGTTTGGCCGATTAAAATCAGCTGATTACTTATTTTTGGCCGGTTAAGCCGGTCAACCGATCAACTGTTTTGGCCGACTAATTACTTCAGCCAGCTAACTTTCAACTAATAAGCCAAGTTGACCGTCTTGGCCGCCCAAGCCAGCTAAATCGTACAGCACTAATCTAGACCAATAACAGGGTTTGTACACACAGGGAAAACCTGGAAAACCGGGAAAACTCAGGGAGTTTCTTACAGCAGGGAAAAGTCAGGGAATTTCGAAAATAAGATTGGAATTTTAATTTTCTTGAAGAAATAAACTCGTTCTTATACGTACATTACTTGATATCAAACCTCCTTTCCTTTTTATTTTTTACTGAAAACCGCTGGCTGTTGTTTGTAAATTAGTAGTCGGACGGTAAATTAATTACTAGGTAATATCGAAGGTATTAGTATTAATAAGCAAAAAAATTGTCATTAATCAGCGGCATATTTCTTGGAAGGTTACTGAAAAAAATCCTATTTTCAGGCTGGAACACCTGGAAAAGTTAGGAAATTACGGGTTCCAAAAAGCGTACGAACCCTGAATAACAGTCTGATATTAAATTTTTTATACAACACTGATTTACTTCATACCTATATCGACAAAAATTAATTCCGGAATAAATCAGCTGTGTTTTTTCTAAAAGACGTGGATTTTCGAAGAGGTTGAAATTATATTTGAAAAAAAAAAACAAAAGAAAAAAATCTATACAAATAGGAGTTGGAAGAAAAAAACGAAATGATAGCTTGTTGCGGATAGTTGCGGTGTAAAAATGTCGATATATATATATATATCAATGGTGATATTAATATAACGTGCGTTGATACGATAAGTTTAAGTGAGTGCCCAACCGGTACATTAACTTGATATTAAATTAGCATAAGGTTAATAAAGGCGTGCACAGCGGCGGCGCGACGAGACGGCATCAAGAGGCAGGCCTGCAGGATTGCGTTGGTATTATTTCGAGAAGTTCGCCCCGTCGTCGGTCTGGCAAAGACGCCCCTTAACCTTCCGCCCCTGGGAACTGCTGGGGTGACTTCACCCTCTGCCGGTGGGAATATTTAGCATTTTAATATCGCGTATCAGGACAGCAATATAGTGGCTTAACCGCCCTTCTCTCTGATCGTGGCTCGAGGAACGCGCGTGTGCAGCCAACGCATACTTCGAGTCGTACATGTGTGTGGAAGTTGATGCATGCATATTACAGGCGCAATATACATATTCGTATATTCCTACATATATGTATAGTTATATGTGTGTGCGTGTGTGTATATATACAAAATTCATCAAACAAAATATATATATATGTATACGTATACTATGCATGAGAGCTGAGAGGTCGAAGGGAGCGGAAGACGTCTCGACGCAGTCCGGAAACTGGATTCGAGACGAGCCATGCATAATGAGTATAGTTAGGGGGTGCATGGATGATGTCAGGCTATTACTGTTGCATCGTATTACACCGCGTAATACTGCCTAATAATTAATCACGGAAGAGATAATTGGGAGAGAAGAATCTCGATTCACCCGCTGTTGCAGGCTGGTCGAGGTGTTGCTTTTTGTGTTTTATTTCTTTTTTTTTTTTTTTATGGAAGTCATTTGATTGACCAACGATCGATAACTTTTTGTCAATTTCATCACCATTTACAGGTACCGACTCGTACATTTGGTATTTATCAAATTATTGTTTTGTTCGTGAAATACGAAAATCCCGTTAGGAGTAAAAAGAAGAAAAAAAAAACCGCAGATTACGGAACCGTGGAAAAAATAGACGTCGATGTTTTATTTTTCAAATATCTGATAAAAGAAAAAAAAAACGTTGAAATTCTGTTAGATACAATTTTATTCTCACTCAACAATGGCTATAATTTTATTCCGAATACTTTTTTCTAGAAATTCAGATTGTAACAAAATATCGAACAAGAAGAGACGAACAAACAAAAAAAATAAATAAATAAATATAGAAGAAAAAAAGAGGTCAATATAAAGAGAGAAATAAAGCGAATAAAAATTCTCTCTTTCGAATGAAAATTCCACGTCTCAAGTCGGACGTCGCGACGGGTGTCTGCTACCCCCTTTCCCACCATTTTATTCTATTCCATTTGGTTATTTTACTTTCTTCATCTTTCCCGGCATTCCTTCTCTTTTGCATCCCCCCCCCCCACCTTCGACGACCCCACCCAGTTTTTTCACTCCCTCACAGAGCTGCGAATGGAACGCGACGACGTTGGTCGGGTAATATAAAACGAGTCGGACAGGACCGCGACGTTCTGACTAAAATTCCAACGGGATATATATAAGCGTCGCGCCGTCGTCGCGACGTCAAGAGCGGCGTAGAAGGGGTGCGAGAACGCATCCGCACCCTCGCTCGTTCCTACGGGCTTGTTGGCTCTTCGGCTTCTCGGTTGCGGTGCCTGCGCTTGCATTCGCAATCGCTGCTTTCGATCTAACATTGTGTACTTAGAACGACCACGGGGATGAAGAAGGAGGGTGGAAGGGGGATGGGGGATGGGGGGGGGGGGGGGGGTATATGGGCACGGAGGTAGGGATTTGGGGCCGCGGTTAAGTGGCCGATGATAAGATACAAGGTTGGTAATTAATTCACCGAGTCGCCTAGGTAAACACGAGCTGAGAAATTAAAAGCAATTTGTCAGTCGAGTCCCTATCTCTCTCTCTCTCTCTCCCTCTTTCTCGCCTAGTTTCCTCGCCGTATACGTGAGTATACACTCAGGAGTTAAGATTACCGCGATACAACATCGTGAGCCGATGTTTCGTAAACGACCTACACACCCCACCTTCCTCCTTAACTTGCCCCCTACGTATTAAGGATAAGAACTGAGGGGGTAAAGAAGCTGAAATACACGCGTACCATGGGTTAATCACCCTTGAAATCTAAAGCTTTCTCACCGGCGAGGAAAGTACCCTAAGTCTACCTTACCGATTTATTCTTTATTTTAGGATATGTTGCGGTACGTTGAAAAACATTCGACACGTGTCTCTTTTCACATTCTGAATTCGGCCATTTGAAGGGTGAACATTACCACCAAAGTTTACTCCCAGAAATCGGGGTTATTTTTTTTTTCGAGTCCCCGACAACGATGGCAAACTTTTTAACAAAACCAATTAGGCGATGATCGTTTGGAATGAAAACCAACTATAAATTTCACCTCCGAAGAAATATTTTAAAGGATTTCTCGTTAATGACGTAACATTTTTTTTTTATGAAACCAATCGGACGTCGTTTACTATAGACAGTTAACATACGCATTGTTTTTATTTTTAGGGATTGAATCCTTTATTCTTTGGGGGTTAAACTTTAGGAGTGTTTCTTACTTCTTGGAGAGCTAACATGGTGCGCCAGAAAAATACGTTTTTCACGCTTTTCGGTACGCTACAACATGTCACAGAATAAAGAAAATCTTCGAGGTACGACTCGGGTGTTTTATCTCTGATCGTGAGACATTTTGGGAACACCGGAGACTGCCGAAATCTTTAAAATCCTTTCTCAGATGCAGGGAAATGTCCATTCGAAAATCGCGCAAAATGAGGCAACAGAAAAGTTACAAAAATCTGTTGGTAACTATGTGGAAATTTTGTATTTCAGGAAATTATTTACATCAGCTTTGCGGGTTTATTATGAGAAATCCCGGAAATTGCAAATACTGTATAATAATTCATTTTTCATATTTACCGAATCTTAGATACCAGGTTCAACTGCTCGATATGCTTGAGAATTACATAAAACGATAATTTGAATATGATAACTGAATATGGAAGTTTGAAGTTCAATTACTGACTCGATTCCGGTCAACATAACGGATAAGTACTTCATCCCTGAATAGGAGAGCAGGGAATTTTTCCTGGTATCTGTGATCGTATAGAAAAATATTCAGGACTTTACATACATCGTATAATATACGCAGATGCATTAGGTGAACTTTTTCAATCGAGATTGAAACGTTTCTGGTGGTTTTAAATACGATCAATCTTATTCCTCTCCTCCTCCTTATCGCTTCACGTGATTCTTAATAACACAACGACGACGGTACGTTGAGAGCGCGTGAATATAAAATGTATAATAAAAGTCATGAAAGGAACGAAACGTTGAAAGAGAGTGGAACGAAAAAAAGAGAATAACGAGATGCAAAAAAAATTGTAAAAGTGACGTCGATCTAATCACCTACGCACACGTTATTCGAAACCCGGGCACATGTTCCGTATCGCGTGCCGAGGCTCTTTTAATGCTAATTAAGATAAACCGCGAGACTTTTGTACGCGGGGTTAAGTACCGTTGATTAAATATTCAAAACTCTACGTACGTATAACGCGGTCCTTTGCCCGGCTCGGGAATGGCCATTCTCTGCATCAGGAATAGCCTATATATACGGGTAGTCCACCACTTCCGACACTTACCTGCAATAGAGGAAAAAAATTCAGGTATTAGGCGTTGGTTATTATTTAAAAATGAACGAAAATCTTGTGTAAATAAGATCTGAAAAATCTCGCATCAGAAAAGTGTCGAATCGACAATTACCCATTTGTTTCACCCTCGTGAAATTTTGGTTTTTCTACTCAAAATCCAGTCCTGCCGCTTTGAGTTTTGAATACTTTGTTATTACGGAATGTGTGCATGCATAATAACAATGAGTAATCATAATGAGGTATAGAGCGCATGTGCGATGCGCGTCGTTTAACTGATAAAGAAGTGGCGAGTGCAACTCGATTCTACTTTAATCACTTAAGTAGACCAAGAAGACATGGTTGTGTGTATGAAACGCATCAAGTAGCATGTAGTTACGATACAGCAGTTACAGAGCGGTGCAGCGAATCAATTTATTAAAGCCGCGGTGATGAATAAAATATTACGGTTAAAGGTACATTTTCGCCGTTCTCCGGTGTGTCGAAAATTCTATTTTACGCAACGGAATGGTAAGAGAAAAACGAACAGTTCTCTTTCCAGCGTTAAAGCTCGACCGACATATTTTTCCTGCGATTTTAATGGGTGAAAAAATAATGAAACTGAAAGATTAGTCACAAAATGAATATCTTTAAAATGATATTTTAGTTACCGTTTATAAAAAATATTATCACTCTCTTTTAATGTGTAGATAATAATTTGTTTAATTATTCTACGATTCCTGTAAACGTTACTCGGTGAAAAATGAATAAATCGCGTAACAGAATGTTGAATAACCATTGTACAAGTGGAACGAAAAAAAAGAAACTGTACAAAAAAGTATTCGCTTTCTAAAAACTGTATCACGAAACCGATAAGAAGATGAAACGCGATAATTTCTTTGGATATGCATTAACTGCTCGTCAGACTCACGAAACATGAATGCGATAGTATGTGTTTGTTTACAGTTACGGCATATGCACGTACCTGTTTGCACCGTAACATTACATACATAATATAAGCCGTACTCACATACCAGAGAAAAGATAAGTCGAGTTTTGTTTGCTTCTCTCGCACGCTGGTAGATAACAGAAAAATCCAAGCTCAACGTACAATTTTCCTCGGTACAATATTTTTCTCCCTTGGATTTTTATTCGCGATTTGAAACGCATGGTACGTTGGATCACGTCACGCGGATGAAATTATATTGATTGTGAGACCGTTCTCATGGCTAAGGTTTAATTCGGAGTAAATTTTCACAGGCTTGATGGATAATAATGATATAGTGTTAATCAATCGGACAAGTGATTCTCCCAAGGGTCTAATGAGAAAGTAGCGTTGTATCGGTCGAGGAGAATTCCATTAGACATCGAAGAACCCGAGTCTTCTTCAATTTCCTGCTACGCAATCGCCGATCGTGAAATCCGGGTCAAAATACGGATAAGCCGTGTGGATAATAAACCCGGAGGAGAGAAAGTGTGGCCGAAACCTGCACCCGAGAGATATAGAGATCGGAAGATAAGAGGATTATCTTTTGATCGGGCGATCAAACGCAGTAGAAAGATTATTTCCAATCGTGGAACGGCAGCGAGTCGGATCATGATACATCGGAATCCCCATATCCCGTCGCAAATAGCCACGATCTATCATCCGTCGAGATTCGGAGAATCGGGTGGGATTTGCCAGGAAGCCGGATTCACACCACAGAGGAATTTCATCGAGAAGTTATCTTCAACTCCGATCTTGAGCCTTCGCACATTTTTAAAACCCTACATCAGCTCATCGATACGGCGACAAATGAGCATCAATGGCGTGTTCCGTAAATGGTCGGTGACGCATGACGTCATGATCGTAGTAATCGGTAACAGTGACGCGGGAAATTTGAATGCCGAGAGAAGCCGAAACGCCGTTTTATGTTCTCGAAGGCTCGAAACGAAATTCTGACCCATATTTTTCTGATCGATCTTCAACAACAGTCACAGATATGGGGAATTCGACTCGATATACAATTCGGATTCGGGACTTTTTTGAATAAGGATTTTATCCAATGCAAGGACAGTTGGAAGGTTCAACTGCAGCCTGCAGAGCTTGGATAGACTCGTTCGATGGCTGGCTAGATCCGCTTAGCGTCACCGTAACAATCGGTTTTATATTATTCAAAAGGAGGGCGCTGGTGTATCGCTACCGGGGGTAATTGACGGCGCTTATATGGGATAGCGGAATGGGAATGAGAATAGCAAAGTAGTTACTGCGGATGAGAGGCACCTGGCGCTACGGAAAGTGAGTGCCCCCCACCTTCCCTGCCGGCACCTGCACCCTTCATTGGCTCTCAAGCCGCCCGACAAACTGGAACACAGCTGAATTCTGCATGAGGGACCTGTAAGGAACACGAGACGAGGCGAGGCTTCGAATGCCTACTTTGTATTGATACATCACGACGCGAAGGTCCACTTTCATCGATTGTTTCGCAATCGAATTCTCTCTCTCTCTCTCTCTCTCTCTCGCTCTGGCAAGTAACTCTAGACTTAAACTATGCGGTCTCGCAGGAATTAGAGCACTGGAATCCGTGAGAATTCAAGATGTATCAGGTGTATACTTCAGTAAAGGCAGTGTCCGAAAAAATTGTAAAGCATGAGATAAAGATTGGACAAGTGCGAATGAGATTAAGATAGTTAAATTATGTGAATCAAACATACAAGTTTCCATCGGTAAAGAAAAACATTGGCTTTCCACGAACAACATCTAAACTGAAAATATCTCGAAATGTCTGAATAAAATTATTTGAAATCCTTGCAAATCCCTGTAGTCAGCTACGTGAACCTCACGAAATCTTTGGAAATCCTTTGAAATTATTGTGGAAGTCTCGAAATCCAGTGACAGTAAAAATTTATCACTGCGAATATCCCTATAGAATAAAACTCTATTCGATGATAAATATCTGTAATAACGATTAAGAATGTTTGCCCTACTCGCATCATCACCAATACGGTAACAAACCGTTTGAATGATCGATCCGATAATAATAACCGCCAAACTCAATTTTCTGTCATGAGATTTTGACAGATACCTTCTTCAAAGTTCGGGGACAAGTCGAAGGAAGGAACATCGCAAATTTGATGAAATCTTGCGACAGTAAACATTCGCCTGATAGCGTTAGCGAGTTTCAGAGGGGGGTTACTTGAAATCCAAGCCACCCCGCCTCGAAAGCGACAGAGCAGAGACTGTTATAATTTTGGCAAGGGTTGATAGCCGGTGTGAGCGCGGGAAATACGAGTATAACTTCGGTCAAACAAATTACTAAAGTTTAGGTTCGTTATAACAAATTGCCGGGGAGCAATTAGAAACTAAAATAAAAGTTAGTGTAGCTCGGCTTACTTTTTATCGATTACTTAATGCGACGACCGCCAGTCTTGCTGCAAGCACCTCGATCCCCTCATCCTTTCCAAACTGACAGTCAAGCCACAGATCTCACGAATATCTCCAGAAGTCCCCGTCATTCGGCTAACCGACTGCAGATTGACTGACTGACTGACTGACTGACTGACTGACTGACTGACTGACTGACTGACTGACTGACTACCTGACAGTGCGGAGAGGGTTTTGGCGTGGCGAGATAGAGAACGGCACGTATCATCCCAACGGGCTAAACTCGATTTCACCCCGATACCGCCACCGCCGCCGACAGCAGACAGACTGCAGCAGCACAGGGATGAAAAAGATTCCATCAGCTTTTCTCAGGTTTCTTTTCCGAGCGAGAAGGAATTCCATTTCTCGGCTGAGCGACCGCCGTCTTTTCGAAAGCCTGACCTAACTTAACCTTTCCCTTACGGGTAACCATACCATTATTGAGTTACCAACGGCGATACCGTTTCGTTCAGGGGTCAGAAGATGGAAAAGGGAACGCAAACATCTTTGACACGCGATAAGATAAAGAATAAATCAAAAGAGGAAGAAAAAGAGGGAAAGAAAAAAATGTAGACCAGAGCTGTGTAATAGTCAAGAGTTACCTTTGCCGTCAGTTTCGTGTCAGGTACATGAGTCGGGAAGAAGCATACCGTACGAAAGCCATTATCATGCGATACACTTAATCTTTGTCTGTACTAAACATTTCGGCAAGCAGCTGCTGAACCGTCTGGAAGACGTCTGTCATCCCTCCCTGGCGATGAACGAGCCTTTCGTTCTTCTTACTTGGTATTCTTTTTCTTTTAATCAAAGAGAGTAAGTTACGGCTAGACAGACCGAAGAGACAGAAAGTGTTGGAATATGCGAAACACATGGAGGATCGTGGAGCCAATGTACGCCGTATCCGCGTCAATCACTCTCCGGGCTCTGGGCCGCCTTCAGAATGTGGCACTGCACTTCTGCAGCTTTTCTCACAAAAGCGACAGCCACTGGAGCGTGTATTTTTCAGCACAGCGTATACGCCTGCGCCTGGCTCAACGTTCACCAGTCGCTTTGATCCACACTTTTCTATGTGCTCTACGCGTTTTGCGAGCTACACCCAGCCTCCACGCTGGCGAAAGCAAACATGAACAGACGGCACACCCAGACCCTGCATGGGTGGAAAAGTATCAACACATCACACGTCGTACAGACTCCGGTCCCTTTTGATGCGGCGAATTTCGTTTCTTTTACATTGCCGTAATTCTGCAGTGAAATTAACACGCACGCTTCCGTCAAACGAATATCAAACCTAGCATTTGCTCATCTTTACTAAAGCAAACACATTCGTCTGGTACCGTATCGACCATTCCAGCCATGTCAATGCACAAGCTGGCTTAAATTAGGTCAGATACTCTGCAGTCGCGTCTTTAGTTAGGCTATAATCCTTTCTTGCTTTCAATTTTGTCAAATAATTGACCTCGGTATGTTCGCCACTAGCGAAACAATGAGTTCCATTGACATCGGATAACGTTAGTTGAAACCAAATTATAATCTATAGAAATCCGAACCGGATTCTTCTGACATTGTGATTTACGTACCATTCACAGGAATTTATTCAGTGGTTTGAAAATGGGTAAATCAATGATCCTCCAGGTAGCTAAAACCAAAATCCCTGTTTGGAATCTTGCTATAATTTTGCATCTCACTTTAAACGGGCGGGTGAAATTCGGTCGGTGTATTCATTTACAAGAATTCCCGAGTGACTGTACGGTTTTCTTCGGATTTCAGTGGTGGCAATTGCTCGACCCTCCGCAGGGCCGGAGAAGGTGGGTATATTTATTAAGAGCTGTTCAATTAACATCCAGCCAGCCGAGGGCGAGGGAATTCTTAGGATATTTATGGTAAGCACGCGTTGGGGCGAGAGTTGCAAGAGAAAGCACTCGCCGAAGACGCTTCATTCACCATTCCGTTTCCCGAGATTGGTCCCCATTGTGAGGAGGACCAAACTCTGGACATATTTATTATAACCCAGTCTTGCGGAGGCTGGTTGGAGTTCTCTGCGGAGTAAAGTCTCGTTGTTGCTGCCTCTTCCCGCGATCTTGGAACGCGAAACATGTCTGTCCGCTCGCTCCGTTGGATATTATACGGGAGCATTTCTTGCCCTCGAGCGAGGAGCCCGTGTCATAAAGATAACATCCTCTTTTGAGATCTTCCAGTAAAGGTGGAGGATATCTAGCACGGCGGGAGGATGAGAGGAATAAAATGCGTGGTGCACTCCTACCCCACCTCGCCAAACCCTCGTCCTAGAAGAAAATATTACATCTATCGTCGTAAACAAACCCTCCGCCGAATCTTTAACCGTCGGGTCATAACCGCCAATGGCTCGAAATTTTTATGCGGAATGGGCACTGCTGGCCAACCCCGAACCAATATCTGAACACTTCCTCAACTCGGTTCACACTAAGTTGACAGGCAATCACCGAGACTTTGGAAAATTCTGAAGCTGTTTACTTTGGCAGTAGGTATTGAGATGGTCGTGTACCTGAGCAATTTAAGTTCGTTAATTGCTGGGGTAATTCCAGATCCGGAAAACCTGGGCGATATTACGCTTGAACCCAGACACCTCAACGGAACACGGAGGAGCGATGGGAAAGGAGATTATAGAAGAGGGTTGCTTTATATCACCGACGAATTGTAGATTGGCAATTTTTACGGCCCATAAGCTTCCATATTGTGCGGTAATGTGCGGTAATTTAAAGTAAATTGCTCCATTTTACGTTAAAATACAAGAGAGGAACGTTGACGGAGCTTCGGGAGAAGGAGGAGCAGAAAGAGGAGAAAGGGAAAGAGTAGAGGGGCGAGCCCACGAAAGTAATGGTAATCCAGCTGAGCTGGGGTCGGTTGGAAGTGAAAAATGTGCGATTGACTAATTACACATCCAGAGAAACTCTAAAATTAGGGTGTAAGTACTTCTCGGTAGTAGATACGTACGTGTAAATTCTATACTAAAGGGCTTTACGAGGGTCGGATGGATGCGTTGAGATTAAAAAGAAACTCGGATAGCACCGTCGGAAAAAAATGTTACCGTTACCGTACGTGGTTGGCAATCCAAAGTTCCATGGAGAGCGTTTACTTGGTACTTGCTCACGAACTTTACCGACGAGTAAAAGAAATATTATACTTATGTGTGGAAAAATGTGAATATATGCGTTTTCCGCGTTGATTCACCATTTTTCTTCTGATTATTCTTATTCACACCTTGACTATTGCCAGCCAAAAGTTGACTCAGGTAATTGATGAAGTTTATACAGCGAATATCAAATCGACGATGCAGCAGTGGATTGACATTTTTTTTTTTTTTTTTAGATTAATCAAACAAAACGAGTGAAAAAAGTAGCTCATGAAATCTACGGTAGATTCATCATAGCAAATGAGAGTTAGCTTCTGATATTTCTCACGTTCCTTTTCGTGCCTGATCAATTCACTGTCACATTCTGTCACCATTCCAAATGACGAGGATTATAAAAAAATGAGAATTACGAAAAATCTCATTAATTCCAAAGGTCAGTTTGACCACGGTTAAAATATTTACAATTTTCCCCACTGTTTCGACATCGTGATTTATGGAGCATAATCAAACCGGCACGGAGATGACCGTCCGCATTTAGGTATGCGGTAGACTAAACGCGAGATTAAACATAGACTGAAAACCGCCAGAGTGGTAATCACTTAGATTAGAGGTCACGTACAACTTGACATGATGTACGTCGAGGCGGAGAGCGTTGCCCTTGTTAAAACAGTGGACAACCGGGGAGACGGTGGGTCAAGAGAAAAGCGGGTTTTGTGCTAAGCGCGAGGATGCGGAAGTGGAGTAATCCATTTTAGCCCGACAATTTGGTAGCGGTGAGGGTAGTACAGAAATCGGTGCCACGAACTGCGGCGACATTTTCATCCTTATCCTCACGACCAGGTTCCCGCCTGCCAACCAGCCAGCCGGCAAGCTCGCCTCGCGCACGTTTTCCCAGAAAATTACTTTTATGATCTCGCATATATCCGGCGGCAACTTTTACGGTCGTTTTACGCGCGATACATACCTTAAATGCGACGTACCAGGACGGTCTAGTCGTAGCTAGCCAGCTACGGTCCCTGTTCTCCCTCCAGGGATATACTACGCGGACTAGGAAGACGTACATGTGCACAGATAGCCTGTTACCTTGTCGTGTTTTGCGACAATGGCACGTATGAGGTACGCCTCGAATCCGGTGCATCGAATGGCCGAGAATGTCAGTTTCATGCTTCTCCTAGCAGAAAGAAATACTGAATCACCGCATCATAATTCGAGATTCACGGACTCGTGCCTCCTCGTTCCACGAGAAAAACATGCCGATAGATTCACGGAGAGGTAAAAGGATTATCCACTAAAAATTCACAAACGGTATAGTAGCGGACACACTATGAAGATAAGTCTTGTACTGCGTAGAACGTTCTACTAAAGTTGACGGTGAGAATAGTGTTAGAGAATCGTACTAATCGTAATATTTCCCCCGTTGTACGATATGCAAATTTTTAGTATAACATTTTTTATCACACAACGCGTGAAAAGTGGGACTTTGCGTAGCGGTTCAACGGGACGAAAGTAGCCAATCCCATCTCAGTATCGTAAAGATAGGTTAACGCATGCGAAGTCCACAATTGCTTCACTTTCGTCCCTAGGGAGAAAAAATTTAACGCTCACGTCCCGTGAAACCTACCACGCAAAGCTCGATCGCTTTTCATTCACTGGTTACGAAAACTATCGCGTGTGACTCGGGCCAAAAGTTGATATTCGCTCAGGCACAAACTTCACACTCGTCACAACCGCCAAGTATCGTCTCTTGCCACCCAATATAAAATTCTGTATATTCTTCCAAGTTTCACCCTATGAAATGACTTGGAAGATTCGAGTCAGGAAGAACCATGAACGAAAAGTTTCTTCGGAATTCCGATTCGCCGTTACCCTGAGTCGGAAGTATATAATCGAATTATATTATCGCGGGGTAGAAATGATGCGCCATATACCGCTTTCTATCAGAGTTTACAGAGAACAAACACCTTCAACCGATCGTAAGTATCACGTCCCGAACGTAACTTCAGCGGTATCTGTACAGGTCATAAAATGGTTGGATATCAACGGAGGTGAAGGAACGTGGGTTTTAAAACAAGAGATTAACCGCGACGATAGAGCGAAATCCATACTAATCAACGCGCCGCAGCGTCCCTGACCCGTGAAATTTACACTAGTACACAATTTGTACGTTTTTTAATGTTTCGGTACTCATTATGTAGCCCGCCTCTAAGTAATCGCGTGAGCTGTAACCATTCAACGGTGTCCGGAACTGAACCTACGTTGAAAATCCAACCGTCACAAGTGGCGGACAGCTATGAATTCCCCCTTCCCCCCTTCCCTAATACCTCAACAAATTAACCCCGATTGTAATTGATCCTAACCGTCTCCATTGCCTCTTATGCTCAATCCGACCTCAGTGTCAACTTTTTGCGCGTGTTACACTAAACCGTTACTGCATCCAAAGATGCGGTTTAGACCTTGTCGTTTTACGGTTACATGAGGTAGATGCATCGTTTTTGACCACCTTAGTACCTTAGTTTGTGGCCATTAATTGATCCATTTGTGGCCACATCAACTGTATGTAAATGAGAACATGACCACAAATGGTACAAAACTGTTGAATCGGCATTGATCATTGTCAAAATTACTTTTAAAACAATCGATTATCAAATAGTTCCGTTTTACATTATCCGCAGATTAGGTTCTTGCAATAAATGCAATAACTGGATAAATTTGTAGGGCTATATACGAGTAAAACGTTACACAAAGTTGGTAAAAAATTATGCAGTGGTCACAAACGGTGCTTTTACCCTATTCGTATCACGGTGCATAAGAGAGGCAGAAAGTATCCTGGAGGGCAAACTGGCGTTCATGGGGGTGGATGTATTGCGCCATCACGCCACTAGCCGCGAGCATACAGCGTTCGCGTTATTTGCGGACTACAACCGACGAGCCAAATAGATCGATCGTCGGTTCGTGACGAGTGTGAAAACGCTTTCTTTTTTTTTTTTTTTTAATATCTTCTCTGCTGTCCGTGTTTCTCTCCTTTTTTTTTTACTTTTATTATTATATCCTTTGCTCCCGAGTGATCTGCACAGCAGAGCGTGAGTTCCACCTACACGCGTATTTACACTCCGATTATCTCATGCGCGCGGTTTTTCGTATTACCGAGTGATTAAATCGCACGCCAGTTATTTTACACCGAAACGCAAGTGCTTATGCGCTTCGTTTCACACGAAAGTGTCTGTCGAAGATAACCGATCTCCTAGTTGCTCGTCACGATCGTTACCTTCATTCGGTACGTAATTGGACATCGAATTTGTTTCCCGACAAACGGCTAATCGCGATTTCCACGTAATTCAACGGTTGAAATATCGTTGTGAGAAACGTTGCGGGAGCTTTGGCGGTCTGCTCTCGCCGAAACGTTCATATCATGAGAACTAGCAGCGAATGGCTTTGAGTTCAAAGCCGGATGAACGGTCTGAACGAGAAACGTGATGTAAGAGTGTGCGCGGAGAGAATGGGAGTCGGAACAGTTGAATGGCGAGAGGTCTAATCGGTACACATACGTCAGCCAAAGGACAGACGGTGAAGCGAGGAACGAGGAGAACGAAGAAGGGGATCGCTAATGACCAATCTGAAATGCATAAGCGCAGAGAACGTGGAATCCGCAATTCCTACAAGCCGCAAAGACCTAGCCGAGCGGAATGACGGCAGGACGGTGAAAACCGCTTATCTCCATTCCACTCGCCCCCGAAACCACGAATCTCGACTTATCATGGTCCATGATACATCCAAGTACGGGCACCGCAGCCTTGCATCGCCTCGTCTTCTCCCTTCGAATCCACGCCGCGGAATCCGTTCCTGTGCCCCGGGTTCAGGGGGTTCACAAGGTTC
Source organism: Neodiprion virginianus (assembly GCF_021901495.1). NCBI lineage: Eukaryota > Metazoa > Arthropoda > Insecta > Hymenoptera > Diprionidae > Neodiprion > Neodiprion virginianus. Next base: position 18,706,607 of record NC_060880.1, read on the forward strand.
GCCGCCGCTCCATCAGCTTCGTTAACGGATGATCAGTCTCAGCAACGTATATCCTATACAGCATCCAACCACCGTTGTATCAGGTGCTGGATTACTTGAGTGTTTCTACTGCAAACTTTGACGGAATGTTACTACAGCTCCCTTGGTATTTGTGTTTGGAATGATGTAATAATCTCCGAAGCTACGATCATGTACAAGATGTGAGATTCGTGCCAGCAGTCGGACGCTGTGTTCGATGATCGATATTTCAGGAAAGGTATCTTTCAATGTTTCACAGCACGTGCAGTCGTTCGTACCTATTACTCGTTACCAACGATGTGCCCCAGTTTTACTCAAAATTAATCTTCTGCTACGACGTCATTTACTTTCTAATCCCACCCAAGATATAAAAGAAATTATAACAATCGCTATATCCTAAAAAATATTGTACATATTTGACTTTGATTGTTAGGATATTAAAAATGAACAAATAGCAATTTTGGGATGTCCGTTGAAAGAAAAATCTGATACAATGTATTCGTAAATGATTATTTTCTAAACAAAATAAGCCATCAATGATGTATTTGATATGAAAAATGAGTATCCATCGATAAACTTTATTCCGAGATTTCTGTGAAACGTTTCTTGCGCATTAGCTTTAACCGTGGTAGGTTAAAATTTTTTATCGACGCCCTAACACATCACAGACTATTAATTGTTGCAGCAGGAATTTTTTCGCTCCAATTTTCCAACTCATTCGGTTTGTAGGCTCAACTACCCGAGTTTTAACGTTTGGTCATATCTTATGAAAATTTCACCGAATACCTCCCTCGAAGAGGCCGGTTGAGTACCGGTACGTGTAATTCTTGGCAGGGCTACTCTGCGGAGAAATCTGGGGTAAAGTTTATCGGCCGCGGTCGTCGCGCATAATCTTGGTCGAGACGCCGCGATATCCTTTTAGTAGTTTGACTTGGAGTTTCGCCTCGGCTCGATCCTGGCGGCGGCGACCAGAGCGCCCACCCCAACCTCAACCCCCAATCCCCAACCCCCGGACATTCAAATGGCCGTCAAAGACAAGCAAACTCCCTCGGCTCAGGCTGACCCGGTCTGTTTACACGGGCCGTTAATTCGGCCCGACTCGCACCCTGTCCCGAGTTTAACATTCGTTATTACGTCGGGATACCACGTGCCAGATACCGCGGTCTGCTAACGGGCTGGATGGACACCGCTTTTTGGGATTTCGGATGAGAAAAGAGAAAGAAGCCCGACCTTCTGCCCTCGGCCGAATTCACCTCGGTTCGATCAACTGGCGCTATTTCGAGGATAAGCGTGAACGTTCTTTAAAAACGTTCACCTTTTTCTCCACCGTAGGTGTGTAAAAGCTGTGACCTTATGATCGGACCGTAAACATAGCAGGGGATATCAAATTAATACATAATTACAAACGATGTGTAATGCATTTTTTCTTGACACAAATATTTCGCGGTCTCAACTTACCCGTCGATAAAATTTCCTTGTAAATAACTTTCGATCAGTGAAATTAGTCACAATTCTCAATTTGGCTTGATCTTCTCCTGTCAGAAGTCGAGAAATTATGCAGCCGACATTTTGGAGCATTCGAATCTACCTAGTAGCAAAAACGTAATACATTAACCCAAAAAAAAAATAAAAAATAAAAATTTCAATACCCGGGTCGCGATATTAAAATTTTCAGAAGACTTCATCAATCAAACAGACTGTGATTTACATTTTCCTACCGAACAACCATCACTCGCCATCTTCCACGAGAATGATTTTTATTTCAATACTCTCCCCACGTTCATTTAACGCCACAAATTCAATCCTGTACACATCGCTATTCGTACAATAAAATTACACGAAGAGCTCTATTACATTCTTCTCAGAATATATATATATATAAACGTGCACATATATATTGCAAAGAAGAATGTTGTCCCATAAAATTTTCGTGACCGAAGACCGGCGTAAAGTTGATGGGTCGTCGAAAACACGACGATTGAACGATCAGGTGAGTATCGAGGGTGGGAATCGTCGAGTTCGAGAGGCGAGGAGGCTTAATGCCTGAATCGAGGGGTGAGGGCGATAATACATCGGCGAAAGTATGCATTGAGATGGGATTTAATTAGCGGAGTAAGCGGCCCAAGAACCAAGGACCACCGACCGACCGATCGACCGACGCCGACCAATTCTGGCTAATTTTCACAGCCGGGTATCCTTCCTTTAATTAAAGCCTCCATGCCCCCCGGATTGTCCGTTTGTATTATACAACAGAAAAAGAACGGACTGGGAATGAATATCACCTTCCTGCGGGACTCGGGCGAGGGATCAGAAAATGGCCGGTAGATAGAGGAAGTCCTTTTTCGATTCTGCCAAACCGCGTGCCTTCGTTGCCAAGAAAGCTAGTGTCGTAGGAGCGTTTTAAAGCGTTTCAAACTCTAATTACGTACCTGTTTTTGTTCCCTTTTTGTCTCCGCTTAGCTCCCTCCTCTTTCGACCTACTGCGGCGTACGCAGCGTCGGCCAAAACTATCGCTGTTTCACCCCTTTAGCTGCCATTAGCGTCGAGGGTGAAAAAGGGAACGAGGTATTAAAAGGAACGACAAAAAAGAATACAAAGAAAAAATTTAAAAAAAAAAAAAAACACACGCACACACACACACCAACCCAACAACCTTCTCCTACTCACATTTTTCCTTCGCACGGTAGTCACGCAAAAAACATCACACTGATGACGAAAATATGCTAATTCAAAGGTTAGCAAAAATTCACTTTATGCGAATATGATTGCATAATTTGCAAGTTTTGTACTACAGTGTCTTGTAATAACTAATTGTGTTACCGTGTATTGTTCACGGATAATTGTGAATTATTTGAAACTTGAATTATGTCGAAATTCGTCAACTCGTTTTTTCCTTTCTTTCGAACCAATTTTCAAAGAATCGACATTATCTAACGAGAAATGCAAAAACTGATGTTCGGTGAATATAATCAACACAATTCGAGAGATCGGCCGCTAAAATAGTCATTGTGCCACCTCTTATTGTACTCACTCTGTAACAATTTTGATCGCTTAGTAGTCGTGAAAACTTCTGCAACCTAAGAATCAATTTTCATTATTGTAATCATTGGCAATCATATCGCAGTAACTGTGATTACAATAATCATGAAATCTTTAAAAATTCGAGCTGAATTATATGAAATTTGAAAATCGTGCCAGTCTTGTGCGTTGTTCGTCAGATGGGAAAAACAAAATCAGTGACGACTATAGATGATTGCTTATCTATTGTAATAGCAGTAATCGCGTAATTTTTCTGTAGTCACATATAGTCGAATTTCAATATTCGAAACAGGAAATCTTTTGTCATCGTAAGAATTTTTATGAAACCTCTCTAGCCTGCGATAATCGTGTCACTTATTTTGAGCGGTGCAATTGAATTGAAATACCTTAAAGAAATTATTTTTACGACGGGTGTTTTTCAATCGAAATCGAAGGGCACAGACAGCCCGGTAAGATGATTTTCCCTGCATGGGGCAGGTGCACTGCAGCAATGGCGATTTTTTATTCGACTTTTATATCGAGGAGGTCGAGTTCAATTATTGGCTCGAGTTCAGCGACTGTGCAGGGGGATAACTATCTGCCGCTAGCTGTACCTGGAATCGAGATCCTCTCTCGGCTATTTCCTACCCTTATTAGATTTATTTACCTCGCTCATGGTCCGATTCAATTTTTTTTTCCTTCTTCCCTCCCCCTCGCAGATGCCACGGGATTGCTAACCGGCTCGATGTATACACTCGTGCCAAGAAAGTTGAAACTAACAACTGACCCTCTCTTTCGTTTCACATTTTCACCCTGCCAAATCGAGCGGCGCGGCTGCGTGAGTCGCAGTAACCTCGCTTGGGAGTGTTGTTAACATTTTTCTTCAGTTCAACCAGAGAAGGGTAAACCTGATTTTAAAACCAATTCGCAGTTCATGTACCGATACTTGTAGGTATGTGTTTTTGACAGCTTGTTCAAATGTTCGACGTAACAACTGTAACGAGTTTTATAAGATCAATTTTCTATAGATTAAACTTTGGTATTCCTAATTTAAAAAGAAAGTACATTTCTTCGTAATCGAGTAAATAAATCCACCGTGTAGTCCAAGGCTGTAATGCATTGTAATGTCCAGAGATAATCTACCAACTGAAAATCGACTATCGGACGCCAACTTCCTTGATAATAGTGAGGAATTTTTGAATCCTGTATAATCTCAACGACGCAAGAAGCTCATTGCCAAGTGACTTACGACTCGGAAAACGACCGGCTAGTTTGATCCTAGGCTGAATTGGAATGGGCTGATTCACATATTTTATCATAGATATCGGTATGGGGTCTAGGAGGCGATAGGGAGTCCGGGTGCGTGAGTTGTGTGCGCCGTTCTTCCCCAGCTTTTTCTTGTTTCTTCTTCTTCTTTTTTTTTCTTCTTTTATTCTTTTACTTCTTCTTGTTCGACGGAACAAGAATCTGTTCCCTGATCCGCACTCTGATACTACAAGCTTCTGCTCCTGAATACACTATGAAGATTCCCGCGGTGTACATAAGCTATTTCGACAGATAAAGTCTTTGAGAGAAAAGTCTGGATCGCCCGAGGCAGCGAAGAAACAACGTCCAGAAGACGTAGAACTTTTCCTTCGCGGCAAAAGCAGCTACGTCATCGTTCGAGACGTTTGGAAAAGGAGAGAGAAGGAGAGAAGAATGATCAATTTCCTTCGTGTCTAAAAACGAACAAACAGCAGTGACTGGCAGGATTTGACACAGCACAGATGAGATTCATTGACACTGTGACCGGAGTCGCCGATAGTGTTGGCGAGTAAATTTTTCGAACCCAGATGCTCGGTGTGAAACTCGTCTTCAGATCCAATGTGAATTTCTTCAACGATAATTTCGATTCGGGAAGATTTTGAGCCGACATTTTGTGGAACTCGGATTTCGAACTATTGGAGTTCTCGAAGTCCGCGGTTGAAAATTTGGCAAACAGTGAGAAACTGCGAGGGAGAAGAGACGACATTCCAATTTGAAATTCGATCAGCATGGATGGAGCGCTTCTTTCTCCGTTGTAACCCGGTTTACTGGTAATTTAATTCCAGCGCTACGGGGTTGAGATATGGCAGTTTTCGAGGTTCGGAAGGTTTGAAGAAGAGAGAGCCCGGCACCTCTCAATTAGATTCTATCAACTTTCCAGCAGGAACGGCTCCGCCTCGCGTGAAGAAGAAGGCGACGCTTTCGCGTTCGTTCCGCGATGGCGCGGCGGTGGCGGCAGCAGCCAGAGAACGCACAAAGATTCGTAATTAATGTTATTAAAGTCTGCGACCCTGGTAACGGTTATAAGGACATTAGCGACAACCCCCGCCGCCTCCGCCTGCCATCCCCGGCGGCAAATGTCCGTGCATTAGCCGACTCACGGTACCTATACATGCATCCTCGAACGGTTTTGTACACGTAGAAACTTGAGTTCTTTACCCTCGCGAGGAGAAGGGATGAAAAGTAGTTTTTCAACCACGAGGATACGGCCGATGTAACTAATACTGAAACCAAGTATCCGGCTGGGCGTAAATTCATCGTTGTATAAACGTTTCGTCGCTGAACGATTTGCAAAAGGCAGCCTGAACACCGATTGAAATACCTTTGTGAAAACAGTCTCAATCCTCTTCGAATACTCGCTTCTCCTTCCAATCCGATGGGGTATTGAAATCCTATAGGTTAATTAATTATATTCAGTTCACAAAGTGTATTCGATCCTCTTTCCTCGACTCATTAGTCCCTGATACGTAGAACGTAACTAAGCGCCCACCAGCTGCGAGTTTTTCACGTTTATTAGAAAATGGGGTGAATAGTACTTTTCATCCACAAAGACACGGTCAATATAACTAATACCGAAACCGAGTAACCATTCGAGCGGCAATTCATCGTCATTCAAACGTTTCGTTACAGACAGAGTGGTAAAAGGTATACCCTAAACAGTGATTGAGATACCTCGTGGAAACAGTCTCATTTCGTTTCGAATACTCGCTTCTCCTTCCATTCCGATCAACCATTGAAATTCTGGGTTAATTAATTATTTTCAGTTCCAAAAATTCATACAATCCGCTTTACTTGGCTAATTAGTCCCTGATACATGGAAAGTATCCAATTTAACAGGGCACACGGAATACGTAAAAAGCATTCACATTCAGAATGGCGAACCCTTTGAACAGTTTCACACTTAATAATACAGCTGAGAAACTGTGTTCATAGTATATCAAGCTGGTTATCTGACTTCCAAGGTGTAATTGTTCGGAGTAAATACAGCACACCTGGTCTTTACTTAATGTATGGAAAGATCGAGCTGGAGAAGTGTTTTCACGCGAGAGAAGTTTATGGAAGGAAATAATTGGAAGTATGAGAATCGTCGGGATGGTTTTTTCGAGTGTCTGCGCCTGAGGGAAGCTGCTTGTTGAACGAGACAATTCGGTGGAATGTTAACTATTCCAGTAATCCAAGATAACTGCTGGTAGCGTGTGCCAGTGTTCTACCGAGGAGACATTGCATGCCTCGATGTCAAGATTACGAAGCTATACGTAAAGGCTGAGGGGACTGTCAAGCATGAGAACCAGATGTCGACTTTCCAGTTTCCGGCCCTCTTTCCGCCTAACGTTACGTCTCACCGAGGGGTAAATTCCGCGAGATTATCACTGGATAAGGAGGCGGAAAAAAGATTTCTCCCCTATTGTTTGGGAAACTCGTTGTTGGATACCTACTGCTGCTTCAAGGATGTCGCACTTGTGCTTAACGCGTTCGCATATTAAGCATGAGACGCGGATTCGTTCACGGTAATGAGACAACGAGCGAGGAAATTTCTTTCTCCTAATTCGACTGTGAAAAACGTTCACGAACGAATTCCGGCAAGTGAGGAAATGGCAATTTCTGCTCCAAACTCGGGCCTTAATAATTTAGGGTTAACGTTTCGTTCCCTCGAAATGAATTCGAACCATTAATATCAGTTATCGAGACGCGTTGGTCTTGGCACCTTCAACGGTAACAACCTTCGCAGAAATTTTAGCCCAGTTTCGCCCGCTGTATATACCGTATATAGAAATGTCCGAGATGCTGCTGTCGCGATTAATCACCACTGCCAACTGCCCAGCCATCCTCTGGGTATGGCAAAACCGTGAAATTATACGACGGACCGACTCGGTGAGAAGTGGAAAAGTTGCGTTCACGTGACGTCTGGATGATCACTAAAAAAGCGTTTTAATAGCTGGCTTGGACCATACTCAATCAGCTTTCTCTAACCTATCGCACACGCGGAACATTGATCTCCAAATGGTTCGTACCATGGACAGCCATGATCGATACGCAATATCTCTATTAGACAGACATAGATTTTAATCGAAATGATCGTCAGTTGTCCACATTGAAGGTCCAAATTTCCGCTTCTTCTTCATCTAATATAACTCTATTAGGTATACGTATAGATAATCATCAGGGATTCCATGAATTTCGTGGACTTTGATGACAAAGTATTTACATCTTAAGTGGACTTGATTTTTAAATTATCTATCGGAGTTCAGATACCACGAAATATATCAGGAATTGTAGCTCGCTTATGTGCTATGGATATTCATGGACATCCAACGAATTTCAATCACCGTTTTAGATCGAACCATGTATATATATTGTGTATTTTCGTGGATGTCTTTTACGAATTCAGTAATAGAATACGAATCTTTCATGGAGCCGTGAATCTTGTACGGACCTTTGATAAAATGTTCCGTCTAGGCGGAGCTGTCTATATCATTAAAAACAGATGACATGAGCGAATGGGAAAAGGACGAAGAGTGTGTAACGTACCGGTGATGAAAACAGAGAGAAATGCGGCATAATCGGAGTGCCGATAATGTCTCGCCCGCTAACGAACCGTGACCCCTTGGCCGGGGTTTGAAATGAGAATAAAAAGAGGAAGAGGAAGAAGAAGGGTGAGCAATAAGAGGGAGAAAGTGAGGAACGTCGTGGCTGCCTGGTCTGCTTGTAGAGGCGACATCCTTATCGTCCTTGGGGAGGGAGCTAATTACCTATAATAACAAATTGGCAAAGTCTTCCCGCTAATTACCGAAAAGGAGGTGGAACGCTCGGCTCAACCCGCCGCCAACCACCTCAACCATCCATTCATCCATCCATCCACGTTGAGCAGCGAGAGTTTTTCGATAGTTTGGAAAGTCAGCCCGAGTCGTGCAGCATGAGGTAAACGAACCGTGAGGCCTTTCAACGTGGGTGAGAATCGACTCCGGTGCCAAAAGGTCAAAGAAGCCAATCTGTAGTATTACATTGGTAAAATTTCGAGTCCTTTGAGATTTTGGAAAGCAATGAATGCGTTGCTTACTAAATGAGTGCCATGCTCCGATGAGATCGTCATATTGCAAAATGGACGCCAACCATCGTTCTTTGAGCTTCAGGGATAACTGTGAAGTTATGTCTGATCTTCACTTTAATAAAAAGCGCTACACTGCAAAGAGCATTTTGTAGAACACCTATTTTCGGCTGCACAACTTGAATAAATATCTGGAAACTTACCGAATGCAATCGATTCAAACAGGCAAGAAAATACTCATGTTCCAAGAAACTTGACGGATACCTAATTAGGATCTCATATCAATTTAAAAAGTTTGGCATTTTACTGACGTGTCCCAGCTGTAACGGAATTTATACAGTTGAAATTCAGAGTGGAATATTTTTTTTTTTTGGTTCGCAGGGACTTTCTTAATTGCAAGATTGAACTTGACTGGCTTCGGTAGACTTTTCCAAACTTTTTCCTTGTCACATTTTTTCTTGTACATAATTTTTGACCCAACTATACCATACGATTAAAAAAAATGTGCAATGTTTATCGAGCTTTTAAGCGTTGGCGGGGAAGAAATTTACCCGAGTGGATAGGAAATTTCGTGAATAATCTACAAACAACGCAGCGCGTTACGCGTGTACCTTGTTCTTACATTAATAATATGTATAGGATGAATGAATGTATCATTCACATGAGTGGTCGCCGAACCAAAGAGAGAAATGTACCTACCTATCAAATTGTCATGAACTTGTAAGCTCGCGTTACGGTGATATTGATGACCACCATTTCTGGATGATGTTTCATGTGAGAACACTTTTAGACAACTGTTCATTATCAGCATACGAAAAAACTTTGGAAATTACTATGACCTAGTTGAGTTGAGAAACCTTTACTGTAATGATCGTCATATCTATTATATTATGTGAAAACAACAACTATAAAGAGTAACTTTTTCCAAGAACTTCATTCCTACGACTTGATGTAGCTTATATAGGTACTTGGATCGAAACTACTTCACTACTTACAGAATTAATTATGTCGGTAAAACGATCGTATCCGTTTTATTGAAAGTTTCCTGGTTACTGGATAATCTTTGAAGTACCGGCTTTGTTCGTTACGTGCAATTAACTAATTGGAATAAGTTGCTAGAATTGTAATTTTCGAAAACCACTCTACGAGCAGTTTTATAATTGTACAGCAAAACAATTTCACGAATATATACGAAAAAACTAGAGTCCAATATCTCACTCTCCGTTTTTATTTTATTTCTATTCGTCAATCCCATTTTTATCGTATTATTCATTTTTATCGGATTATTATTGAAATATCGCGAGTAACGTAACTTTAAACTCGCTACCGTTATAGGCATGCCGGAACAAATCAAAATTCATTAGTTTCGCCGAAGGATATATGCATTGTAACACCGTATACAACGACGTGGGGAAAATTTGAGAATTAAATTTCTGCTCTTGGCTCGCATATGACACGAGGAACGGGAAAATTATTCCATCGACATCACAGAGAGAGATGGAGAGAGAGAGAGAGAGATAGAGTGAGTAAGTGAAAATATACGAACGCGAGGGAACTCGTGCAGGATATGAATGGATGAACTTCCGCCATTCGAACTCTCCACGTCAGAATCTGTAGACGAATTCTCGGGAATATGTCTACAATGAAATTGAAGCCAAACCTTTTTCAAGGATTATGGCAATACTGACGAATGTATACGTGAGAATGTCGTTAAAGTGAAATAACTAAATATTCCAAACCTTCGTGATTGGAAAATGAAAAATGTATGATTTTTAGCGGATTTATACGTATCATCTTGTCATATTTGCATTCACCTGTAGCAAAATCTACTCATATTATTAATTACAACATTTCACCGCAGCGCGTGCTCGGTCAAGATCAATCCAGATAAATTTTCAATTGGACGACCGAACCGAGCAAAGAAATTGACGCAAACCAATTTTGGATATTTATGACTCGACGATCAGTTATTCAAACCTACCGGGGCTTCTTTTATTCACAAATTATATAGATTCAGCTTCATCCGCTTATTTTTTCATCACAATCAATGAATGAGAAGTATTGTTATTGACAATAAAGTCACGTTTTGCGGTACCCGCGATATCTAAAATACGGCTGACCCGATTGACTTCAAACTTGAATACGATGTTCCTTCGTAGTTTATCCTCTTTGCCACAGTCCGACATTTTTTTTTTACCTTGTCTTTGATAAACTGTCGGCTGTTTGAAGTAAAAATTTCGCAAGGTGTCCAAGAGTTTGAAATAAATCGATTGAGCCGTGTTTCGAGATATTGCTGGGCGGAAAATGTGTCACTGAGTGAAATCGTTTGAAAAAAAATAAATACTTTAACGAATCTGGATTTACATACCTTTGAATAAAACAACCGCGAATCGAATTGAATAATTCGTTGTCAACATATAATAAATTCCCAATATTGATCATCTTCTTAAACCGTCTTATTGTATGAAATTGGAATACATATAAATATATTTGGAAATTATTACGCGGACCGAGGAGCAAATCGAGCCGTGATAAACAGAGTAAGCGGAGGGTATTTCTCCGCATATTTTGACGCAGGGAAACGCGTGATATAATGAGACCTCGAAAGGCTCGGCGGCGAGGGGAAGGGCAGATATTACGTAATCATGAGATTACGAGAAGATCGTAATTAGTTGGCTCAAAGGTAATAAGAGGGGGTCGGGGGAGAAAGGGAGAGAGGGAAGGGGAGAGAGAGAGAGACACGAAGGTCCTCGAGGAGGCACGAAAATTGGCGAAGGGACGAAGGGTCGAAGTTAGAGGGTCGGACACTCGTGCTTCGAGATATCCATCTCGGCGGGTGAAACGAGAACGATTCTCTTCTCGTCTCTCGAGCCCGACTCATTGTTCGCTTGTACCCCATTGTCTTATTGTTCCTCGTGCCCGTAGCGGAGATGCTGCAATGGGTAAAAGTGAAGAGCGAGCGCTTCACAGCCCTTCCCGCCGATTCTAACAACTGCGAATTTAACAGCTGGCGTTTGGAAAACTTTGCACACACGCTCGGGCACAAAGCCTTGACCTCTTGACCGATGATGCACGAGCGAGCGGAAATTTGGCCCGAAGGGGGGATGAGTGAAAAAAAAAAAAAAAAAAAAAAAGTTAAGACGAGGAAAAAACGCGTAGGTATGGGAACTCCGTCGAAAGTTTCGTAAGAATGTAATTCTTGCGACACTTGTGTTCTTAAAGTTAATCCTAATCGCTTCACTCTGGTCGAATTTTAGAAATGGGATTGAAATTCGGATGGGCTGTCTTGGTCAAAGGTTACTACTGGGAAAAAAAATAAAAATAAAAAAAAAAAAACAAAATAACACTCTGTCTCCGGCAGTGTTAAATAACATAGTATCAGACGATTATGATCAAGAATAAAATAAAACAATTCTTACTATGTTATTGAAATAAATGTAAAATAATTTAAAAGACACAAGTCAGGATGTCAACAGCTGAAGAAAAGATTTTACAATTATAACGTTCGAAATTCCTAAACTCTGGTATTGTTGGATCAGATTTTGAGATTCCTTGGTTTTATTTTGCAGACCGTATGGAGATTTTCATAGATCACCTGAAGAAAATTTTACGTATAATTATATGTATATCGATCGTGGTTGGATTTCCTAATATTTAAATATTTTTTTTATTTATTTTTTATCACGGATATGTTTTTCAAGAAGATTCATTCCTCGATAAAACCAGCCAGAGCTTAACCACTGAGGAATTTTAAAACAAAAGGAACAGTGTAATTCGAGTACATAACAAGCTTGGTATTCGTAAACTATGAATTTCAGTATAACGTAGATAATACGATTGTGGCACTATTTCAATGATTATTATCGATGAGTTTCGACGGAATACCGAAGCGTCTGTACAGGAACTCGAAAAGTTCTGTCCGGTTCCTCCTACCGAGTGAATAATAATTAATCCAACTACGGAACTCGTTGTTCTCTCTTCCCTCCGTGCTTTCTCCCCCCCCCCCCCCCCCCCCCCCACTTTTCCCGTCGCCAAGAAGAGCACGTGTACAATACCGAGCGATCCGAGTCCCTCGTTCACCGCTTCGCCTTGTTCGAGGTAGACGTGAGAGAAGCAGAAAAGCAGAAAAGCGCGTGAACGGGGGTTTGCAACGCTTGCAGAACTTGCTATTTACCGGTTGTAATCGGATTCTGTACCCGGCCGTAGTGAGAAAGAGAAGGGGAAGAGAAACTACGACTACGTTGCCGTTGAAGAACACATTTCCCCGGCATAACGAAGGGGTGGAAAAGGGAAAGAGAACCTGGGGAAACACTCAATGCTCGCATAACTACGCCGGAGTAATTGACTCGGTGTTATTTCTTTCGAGGTAGCGGGATGAGACGAGGGAAAGAGGAAAAAGTAAGGAACTGGGGCTCCGTTCGAGACTTCATATCTCCCGGTGCCCGCCTAATACGATGAAAATGAAGGAGAAGAAAAAAAAAAAAAAACAACCAACTCCGGAAGGACCGCCGAGAAAACTATGAGGGAAAAAAACTTTCAGCTACAGCTGGAATGAAATCATATCATCCTCCAGTGTCGTTGTATCATTGAAAAAGTTTCTCTCGATCTCCGCTCCCACGGATATTATTATCCTACGTATAGGTATACAACTTGCAAGTTGTGTACAATTTGAGAAGTGCGTTCTCGGTCACGGAATTATAGTCTCGATTTTTTTTTATCAAATATCTTTTTTTCGTAACGGATAATTTCTACTTCTGTTTTTCATTTTTCATTTTTTTTTTTTTTTTTTTCTTGCTCGCTTGTGATTTTCCACGATTTCCACGACGATAGAACTATAACTCGAAGCTGGATTGATAGATCGTAGTGTGATTTTTCAAGGGATCGAAAATTGAAACTGTTATCGCCAATATACAGAAATAACAATTCGTCAAAATTATCTAGCTAGCTTACCTATACAGAATACATATATCTCGCAGGCGAAGTTTCACAATTTGTTGAGAGAAATTTCAACTGAAGTACAAAGACATCAGCGACAGCAGCAGCAGCAGCGCGAGAGGTTGGACAAGAAGAAGGAGGTGAAGGAGAGCGACTGAATTTGAAAATCCATCAAATCGCAGAGGAGAAAGGTCCCGAGTTGATAATTGTTTCATCGCCGGTGGAGCGACAGTGTCTGAAAACGATGCTGGCTTTCGTTGCCGAACGAAAGACGGATCTTGGTATAAGAGAGAGAGAGAGAGAGAGGGAAAGATGGGATGAGTAAAAGGAGAGGCTAGGAGCAAAGAAGGGGCGGCATTTGTTTAATTAATGGAAACTTTGTTGCCGAGGAGTTTGAGCGGAAGTTTTAATCGGCGGTTGGGAATCGAATAAGAAATATATGGCGAGAAAATTAACTCCAGGGGCGTGTGATAAAGAAAAAAAGAAACAGAGAGAAAGAAAGAGAGAAAGTGGTTGACCCCTTTTTGCTGCTGCAAAAACCGAAAGCAATCCTCAGCTCCGCAAAGTCGTCTTAAGAATTTGTCGGACGTCGGTACAGTCAGATCAAAAATCCGTCTAAACGGTATGCAAGCAAATTAGATTAAAATTAATCCAATTAAAACAGTTTCTGTGATTCGTGGATAAAAACTATTTACACAATGAATTTCAACTGTTGAGATGTTCTGATTGAAAGATTCAGAAAAATTATGAAGCTAAGTTGGTAACGTTGACGTAAAGAAATATTGAGGAGAGGGATAATTATTTAACAAGTTTATAGTGACTTTTATAGTCAAGTTTACAAAATATCAGTAAACACATTTCCTTATTATAATTTACTGAATTTAAGACATTCCTGCAACTGTGAAATAACGATTTTCCGTAACGTCAATCATTACAGTGACGTTACTAACTTCAGACTAATGAAAAATTACGCTGATCTAACATTTTATAGCGAAAAAATTCGTACGCTTAGACTGATTTGAATCAAGAATAGCTCATTTTATCCGTAAATCAGTTCCCTAAAAATCGTCTGAAAGACATTTTTTCGAGAGCTGAAGGCTGTTGTTTATCTGAATTGGAAAAGCGATATACAATTTTCGGTGAAAATATTTTAGGTACGATGATTGCCTGATATTGTTGATGAAATCAAGTATTTAAACATTTTTTCATCTGTCATGGTAAATTTTTATCAGATAAATGTGACTTTTTGTTATTTTTTTTTTTTTTTGTTTTTCAAGCATAGGAAAAACAATTTATACCGTCGAATGTAAATAAGCTTCATTTTCCTCGACCATTCTCCTTTCTTTCCCAATCACAACAACGACAAAGTCCAGAAAGGGGGCGGAATTTTATCGGCGGATGAGTTTTTTTTCCCGCCGAACTGTTCTTCCTGCTTTGAAAGCTTCTTTCAATTTCTGCCCAGAGGCTAAGACACCCTTTCCATTCGACTTCTTTCCCTCCTCCAGCCGCGGCAATTCGTGGGCTCGAAAAAACCGTAGGAGTGAAAAAAAAAAAAAACGAAGAGAAGAGAGAAGACAAAAGAGAAGAAATAAAAAAGAAAATCATCCCCGTAAGGGTAAAAGGGGGGGAAAAAAAACACCCCAGTATTCAATTGATTCGCTCGTTCGAGCCGATAAATCGTCGCGGCGTGGATATAAACTCGATTCTAGCCGGCCGCAGCGGCTATTTTAAACAGCCGTTAACCGAATTGGCAAAAGATATACAGTACGCGTGGGACAAAGTAGCCGGAAGCTTGTAGCCCGTATTTTTTTCCTCCGCTTTTGCGCTTCGCATGTTTTCAAAAACTGTGCTATTCCTTTTAATTTCGTCTTTAATTCGACGCGAATCGCTCGCCTTTCCTTAAATGTCCGCAGAGAAGCTGTAACGAGTCGAGATGGCAGAGTGGATGCGGTAACAAGACGTCTTGAAGGAAGACTTTCCGATTTCCGGTAGAACGAAGAATCGACCGACTAAAGGGACCTTTTCAATGTCTGCAGCAGCGGCGCGTCGAAGGTTGAGAAAATTCAGGTGGAAATCCTATATGGCGGAAAGTTTCCAGACTGTATAACGTTTCGCTTCCCCGTCCCCTCGTCATCCTCTTCCGCTTCCTGTTCCATCCACCTCCCCTTCATCCCCCCTGCCCTTCTCAGCATCTTTTCTCTTCCGCAACCCCAAACTTTCCTGCATAGGAAGGAATAACCGGTTGGTTAGGCGTCACCGCCAACCGTCGCTGTTTCCCTCAAAGCCGATAATTAACTGTACGACTAATTGTAATTAAACGATACGAACGCTAAACGCCTCGCTACACGATTCCGTTACAAATCTGTCTAAAACGTACGGTGAACTTCCGGTTTGAAATCCGTATATGAGGGATTCTCCGTCAACTCGGCCACTTTTTTTTCGACCATCTCAGATCTGCCCCATAATTGGTTATATCAAAGTACTACTAAAAGGTACTCTACGTGAATTTTTTCAGATTTTTTAATTCATTATTTGAGAAGTTGCCGTTTTCTTTTTTCAAATGAATATATCTCGGAAACTTGAAGTAACTGAAAAAAAAATGACTCTGCATTAAAGTTGTAGTTTTTGGTTTGCTTTCGAGAGGAATTTTCGAAAAAAATTTTACCTTCCGGTAATGCTGATCTTTTACCAAAAAAGGAAGAAATTTTTTTTTTTATTCAAAAAGGACCCTTTTTTTTGCTGAAAAAATTACACAGTCTTCCAACATGTGTGGAAATATCGCGAAAAAATCGCCAGAGTGGCACGGATCGAGGTTCTAGGGTGAAAAAAATGAAGCCACACAGATTAATTTTTTTATACCGGAACCTCGACCGAATTTGTGTGGCTTCATTATTTTTACCCTAGAACCTCGATCCGTGCCACTCTGGCGATTTTTTGTTGATTCAAGTTGCCGAGATATATTCATTTGAAAAAAAAACGGCAATTTCTCAAATAATGAATTAAAAAATCTGAAAAAATTCACGTAGAGTACCTTTTAGTAGTACTTTGATATAACCAATTATGGGGGAGATCCGAGATGGTCGAAAAAAAAAGTGGCCGAGTTCACGGAGATTCCCTCATATCCGAAATCAAATTCCCTAGTCTTGTGATGTTCTGCAATATGTAAAGAAATTTAGTTCCGTGATGGGAAGTAAATGTTTACCTTCGAGTGAACCTGTTATTAATTGTTTAATTCAATTATTAAGAATCTTTTCTTTGAACAAATTGAGCATGAATTTTTTAAAAATATTCATCAACTTTCCAGTAGCTTCATGTAAAAACTGACATTCTAAATCAGCTGTATCGAGAACTTCGTTTTTTTTTTAGTAAAACCGTCGAGTCTTCCTTTCCCTCTCTCTCATTTTTATCTCCCGTAATATAGATATACCTACACCAATCATTATCGCACAACCTATGTCATTATTGAAAAAAAAAAAAAAATATCCATTCTTCGACAATAACGAACAATATTCATTGCGACAGAAAAATCTGTGCAGGCTTTATGCAGTGGGTGAAATTTAAAATGAAAACTTGAATTTTCTAACAATGGCTGAAGAAAAGTTACACTGTTTTTTTTTTTTTTTTTTTTTTTGACTCAGGATAAATTCACTACACGTTAACACTTCCAAACTCTGCAAACTGTTTCGAAACGACGATTTTTCGCACATCAATCTGTTCGATCTCTACGGTTTTGTTTTCGAAAAAATCGAAATGTACGAGAGATCGGTAAAAATACAATAATGATGTTGACTAACGACGAACACGGTTAAAGGAGATTAAAAATATGTATGAACCTTTAATTATGGTTCGTCTGGTTTTATTCAGCGTGCGAATAATCGAAGATGTTTTTTATTTTTTATTGTTCTTGTTTGTTCGTCAAATCAAGAACGCGAGAATAAGAGAGGCAAAGAGCGGAATGTATGTGAAAGATTAAAAAAAAAAAAAAAAAAAAGAAATAATAATGAAACACTCGAAGACATCATTAGTATCGCGAAAGTGCGCGAATACTTGTAACACATGGCTACGTATATATATACCTCATCGAACGAAGAGAAGCGTAGCAAGAGACTGTATCAGCAAACGATCACTCAGGCGAAGGGACAAGTAACTAGATCGTCGATAACTTTAAACGAGATATATCGAAGTGGCAGACTGTCGGCTTGACTGTATGTTTTTCTCTCTTCTTCTTCTTCTTCCTTCCTCCCTTAAGACCTGTGCAGCAGAGAAATATAGAGAGAGAAGCATTTGTTCACCCTGGGACAAGCCTCCCCCTGAGAGAGCGAGAGAGAGAGAGAGAGAGAGAGAGAGAGAAGGAAATAAAGTAAAAAAAATTTTTTGCCCCAGTTCCATTTCCGTTCCATTTGTATTTACGGCGTCGTTATTTGTTACTTCAACTTTTCAGGGACTCGTATCGAAAACAAATGGTTCCTGTTTCTACTTTGCTCTTTCTCCCTGCTCTTACGAGTTACACACCCGTTTTTGCCCGGTAACTGCGTGCCAAACGAGAGAGAAAGAGAGAGAATAAAAAAACAATGAAAAAAAAAAAAAAAACAAAACCGAGAAAGAAGACAAAGAAAAAAGAAGGCTATTATTAGCAAAAAAACTTGTTTCAGGAGTAATAAAAATCTTTTGTCAATCTCCGGCGAAATTCAAAGTCCAGGTACGAACGTTAAAAAAGAAATTGACAGAAGGAAAGATTGGATGAATATTTTTCGTCGAGAAATAAATAACGTCTGATCCTGAAGCTTTGAACATTGCTCATAAGGATATAAAATAATGTGAATCGAATCGAAAGCGTATTGCGAAAAATCAGATTCCGCGTTATTATATGTACATATATTTTTTTACATACATGTATGTATGTATAAGGGGCGGTGGAAAATTTCGTTGGTCATATAATATCTCGGAGATGATGAAATGTAAATTGAACCCCTGTCGTCCTTCTCTCTTGTTTCTGTACGTCTCCCTCTTTCTTCTCTCTCTCTCTCCCTCTCTTCTCTCGCTGGCACGTATCTCCGGAATTTTCAACCCCTTTCTGCGGCCTGTATTATTTAATACGCGAGGACAGCCGGCAGCGCAAACCTGCAACCCTTGCTCAATCCTACGGTTCGCGTGATTTATCGAATATAAAAGAGAACGATAGAGAGAGAGAGAGAGAGAGAGAGAGAGAGAGAAGGCACGTGACAAAAAATATGTCCCGTGATTCATTCGACATTTTGATTTCACCCACCTACCGTAATGTTTCCCAAAAATATTTTCACAATTCGCGTTAAAAACGCTCGTCAAACACTCGTCGACCAAAAAATTTCTCACCTTCGTTCAAAGTAATTTGACTTTCAGTAATATAAACTACAAGAAAAAGGTAAATATTTTTACTTTTATAGTCTCATAGTTAAAAAAAAAAGTTCGAGCAAAAATGTTCATTCGTACAACGTCCGTTCATTTTTTCACTTATATTTAGACCGTAACTCAAGTTGTGTGTAATTATCGTCTCTGAATTTCACTCGTCTTGGAAAATTGAAAAAAATTTTTTTTTTTTTTAGTATTCAATACACCGAGAAATATGAATGAATTAATTGCCCGTGTAACGGAAGTAACGGGGAGAAAGTTGCGGAAGCGAGAAACGTTAGGGGTTGAAAAGACGCATATATATACATATAGTGTATGTAATGTATACATATATAGGTAGAACGTGAAGAAACAAGAAGAAGAGGAAAGAGGAAGTATGAGAAGGGGGGAGGAGGGGGGGGGGGGGCAGCAAAGTTTGAGCAAAACGTTTCATTATGCAACTTTCCTGCCCCCCTCCCGTTATATATTATACGAATAATAAAGCATACTCGATTCGGGGGGTCGTCATTCTGCGGATGTATTATATATATATATATATATACATATGTATTATATAAGAATTATAAGTATTATGTGTATTATATATACTATATATACTATATATATATATATATATATATATATGTGTGTGTGTGTGTGTGTGTGTGTGTATGTATATGGGTCATTCCATGTCAATTCAACGACGTTGCGACGGTGACCCTCTTAGTTTTTTATGATTTTTTAATATGTTTTTATACGAGTACATGTAGAAAGAAGTCCTCGGCTAAATTTTTAGCTCTTTATCTCCGCCCATTCCGGAGTTCTCGATTTTTGAAGAAATTAACGAAAAAAATTCATGTTTCTGACAACAATTGAAATAACCTAATTATATACAAAAAATTTTAAGTATTTTTTGATGCTCTTTCTGAAAAAAAAATACAAGAATTGAAAAAACAAAATTGAAAAAACAAAATTCTTGAGCCATAATAGAAGATGGGCTTTCAATAACTTATAGTGAAAATAATTTAAAAACAAATTTTTTTTCACTAATTTTGATTTATTTTTCGAAGAAAACGTAGTTAACGTAGAATTTGGTACATTTTTTTGGATAAAATCAAAAGTGCCCCATTGAACGGAAAATCAAATTTTTCGATTAAAAATTGCCAAAAATGGCCAAAAAAGCATCAAGAAATTTTTTTTTTTTTTCAATTTTTGTATTTTTTTTCAGAAAGAGCATCAAAAAATGCTTGAAAATTTTTGTATTCAATTAGGTTATTTCAATTGTTGTCAGAAACATGAATTTTTTTCGTTAATTTCTTCAAAAATCGACAACTCCGGAATGGGAGGAGATGAAGAGCTAAAAATTTAGCTGAGGACTTCTTACTACACGTATAAAAACATATTAAAAAATCATAAAAATCTAAGAGGGTCACCGTCGCAACGTCGTTGAATTCACATGGAACGACGCATATATATATGTATGTATACATACATACCACTACATCGGGCCATCGCTCGCTAAGCCTCGCGAGTGAAATTACCAATTAATGACCCGTTACTGCGAACCAACTTTTCGCCCCCTAATTATAATCGTCACCGGCTTAAATCTCGTAGCTTAAGCTGCACCCCACTGCAGCTTTTTCCCTTTCTCTCTCTCTCTCTCTCTCTCTCTCTCTCTCTCTCTCTCTCTCTGTCACTGTCGGGCCGAACCCTCGGGAATTTATTTTTCATACGAGGGATGTTTCGAACGACAAGGAAGACGATGTTTTATCCTAGTAAAGCAGCTACAAGAGATAAAAAAAAGGAGTGGGATATTCACGAAATTTCAAATAAATACCGGAATATCTCGTTTCGAAATGGACAACGAAAAATAGAAAAAAAGCGTGTGAAATTTTTTTTCATCCAACGGAAGTGTGACATTTCATTCGAATGTAAGTTTAATTGCGAAAAAGTGAATAATTTTACCGCGGTAAGAAAAAATTTTGTTTTTCACCCTCGTGACAACGAAATTTCTCCTGAAAAAAATCATTTTTACGTGTATATTGTACATCGTTGTTGAGTAACTTTTAAAATTGTAAGAATTTGAGTAAAAAAAATTATCGACTCAGACAATATACAGAATTTTAGTTTCAGTATTTACCTGCAACAATTTTTACATTGTCTAACGATTCTGTTGTTTAAAAAAACATCAGTCGGTGATATTTTTCGTTTCATTCAAACTTTTCAACCCTTCTCATCCGTTGCATAATTGTATAATATTTCCTTAATGTTTATCTTGTAAGAGAAAATTGAAATTATACCGACAGCAAAATTCATCGATATTAGTCAATTCGAGTAATTAACGTAACGAAAAATTCAGTCGTCATTATAACAAAATTGCCTAGCCACAAATTCCGTTCAGAATTTCCGGAAAAAATTAACCCATCCACATTCTAAATCGATCGTGTTTTTATAATGTTCACAAACGAAACGGAATGATTAAAATTGCATGAGCTTTCGATCATCGATTAAAAGAGATGCGACAAATGATCAACGAATGATTCGAGGATCGTCGGTTCATCGGAGTGAAGGAAATTCCAGTTTCTGACGCGAAGATGGAGTGTAAAAAAAAAAAAAGAAATTCCGTGACGTCATCGCTTCCGCATTGCATCCGTTCAACTCGGAGACTGAATGCTTCATCAAGATAACCTTCCTTCATCGAAATTGATTGGTAGAGAAAAATAGGGATTCGCCGGATGACGAATAACCGTATAAAGTCTTGTTAACCTGTAAGGGTCGGAAGAAAATCGACCCTGCTTTATTTCCGTCTTCCGGTCCGATAATATCGGCCGATGTTCGATTTTAGGTTCACGGTTTAGTGAGATGAGTCCCTAGTTAAGGCTAGTACACGATCCTTGACTATTCCTCAACTGTTTTCATTTTTTTTATTATAACCGAGAAATATATGTACTTGAAGGTAAAAAATCACGAGGATTCAATATTCAAGTTTTCGACAAACTCCCGCGATAATCTCGGAAACGGTGAATGAACAATATTTGATATCTACGCGACATTTCAATCAAGTAATCCACGGGCACGAAAGCATTTTTTTGAACGCATGCTATCGAAAATGAAATTCAAGATTCAAATTTTTTATAAACTTCGGTAATGATATTGGAAAAATCTGAAACTTATACCTCCTTACGTTCAATGTCGATCAAATAACCCGATGGGAAATAATTTTGTGTAAAATATAGAAGACGATTTGTGAAAAAAAAAAAAAAAAATTGTCGCCGAGGAAAGATGCCGATTGTGTATACTTAATGGTACTTCCAGCAATAAAATTAGTCTGTATAAGGTGATGAAAAGTACCGCGAAAAATACTATACTTTACGGCTTGTTTATTTTTTACCCGCCCCAAAAATTTTCAAAATTATTTGATTCACTCGTCTTTACCCACTGAGTTTTTCACCCCATCCCAAAAACATTCAGATCAATTTTTTCAAAACAAGATAAAAAACATTCTTGTGCTCTAAGTAAAATATTTTCACCCACGATTCAAAGTGGAGAGATGGTTTTTTTTTCTATTTTCGTACCTGTTCAACATCTATTATAAAACGTACCGCTTTCTCCGGTTTGATTACTGATTTTTTAAAATTAATTCTCTAATCAAAAATTATTTTTTGTCATCCAGACTCCGCCCGCCATTTTCGAACCATTATCAAAATAGATAGAACGACGATGATAAAAAAAACCGACAAAAACATCCTTTCGAAAACGGAATGTTTTATTTCTCGTTTCAAGAAAATTGACGTGTGTATTTTAATATTTTTGAAATGGATTTAAAAATTCAGAGGCTAAAGACGAGTGATTCAAAAAAAAAACAAACTTTTACTTCCCGTAAACATTCTCAGGTACAAAAAATCCTTGATGAAATAAAAAAAATACCATGACCAACCGTTTACCGAGTTCACGTGAAGAGCCCCTCACAGATAAGTTTTCATAATTAAAAAGCAGAAATCTGTTCGGTCGATCGCTATTCTCCTCGTTGGTCAACATCGGAACCTGCAGCGAAAATCCGGGAAAAGCTCATATTCTCTCCTGAGCCGGCTAGAGAAAGATAGAAGAGATTTCCGTGCCCGTAGCGCGGATACAACCGAGTAACCGATGGCACTTAAGACCCATCAGTCAGGCAGTTATACAGCGGTGTGTTATACTCTGCAGGAATCGAGCAGCAGCAGCAGCAACGGCCGGCTTTCTCTAGCGAATTCCGAGCGGCTCTAGGAGACGCATTATCTCATCTAGGCAGACGCTGGCGGTGTTATTAAATGCGGGCTGCTTTCCCATCCGAAATGGCTCGGGCGTCCGTGGGCAACAATTTGTAACAAGTCTGGACAGCGATGGAAGATATACGGGGAAAACCAAGATGCCCGTAACCTGACCTCTTTTCCTTTCCTTGGAGTCCTTGGATACTGATACATTTATTTTTTAATTCTAGTTTCGGACTTATTTTCATTTTACTTTACCGTTGAACTTTGTCTCGGTACTTTTACCTTCTTTCTCGTGTACTCGATATTATTGTTGCACAATATTGTTCCGTTGGTTCGGAAATTTGTTATTGTATTTTTGCTATCTCATTTTTCAAATTTTGAACTCGTGTTTGTACTTCTCGTTTGAGACAGATCGAAATTGTCCAATACTGTTGTGGACATGAAGACAGGTTGGCAACAACAACGACGATAACCCCATCATCCGCTTGGAGTTTTTCGATTCAAGGTCGAAAGATGTCAAAGAGGTTTGAAGACAGAAATGTGACGCGACAAAGGTTTGAAAAAGTGCAAAAATGAAGTCACCCGAGTTGAATTTAATTGGAAGAATATTTTCCCTTGCCGGAGAAGAAATTCAAGGGCCGTAAAGTTTGGCCGGTAACTTTCAAAAGATCGCATTATTCAATCACCGCTGCTATGAAAAAAACCCATCGTTTTACCGATTTATTGATTTAAAATAATCGACTGTAGGGTTTAATTTTACTACCTAAATGAATTCTCTAAAAACCAAAAAAGTCATCGTTTTTATTTAGCTCTTCGGTTGATATATAAAAAAAAAAACGTGATTAGTGAAATCACTGCAAGTAATAAATAGTGTATTTTAATGTCGCGATGCCTTGATAAAAAATATGTAATCCACAACTGGTTCAATTCAACTTTTTGACCAAAGTAACCTATTTCTTGCCGAATCATTCAACATTTGTAAATTATAACGATTGTTAAACATACCGAATTTTCATTGTCGCCAACTAACGAGCACAAGAAGAAGAATCTGCTTCAAACAATTTACAAGGGATTCGTTTGCGAATGAATTGACCAATTTCTTACTGTAATCAGGTAAACTTCACAGATTTTTTTGGTGAAAAAGTAGCAAAGTCACGTGATTTCTCTGACTTTGTTAATAACAAGGTATTTACTGTTAAGACTCAGTGTTCAAATACTTTTTTTTGATCAAATGTAGGTTTTTTTTTTTTTGAAATTAAATTCTTGATTAGCTTCAGTTGCACTTTTTATATCATTGTCTCAACAAAATTTTGACCTGACTTTACGCCCCCAAATCCTTAAGCTCTGTATATTCGATTGAATTTCAATTCCAGCGGTAAACGGTTTTTAAAAAAAAATAACCAATTCTGATCGAGAGCGAAAAGACAATTCTTGTTTCTACTCGTTTCCGATCAGTTTCAACTTTCCTCTAATAAATATGTCAGCAAGACGCACTCAGTTTAGAAACCTTTGCCATTTAAAGCTCAATGATGTAACAGCGATAATTCGAATTCATAGGTTTAAAATAGCAACCCCTGCGTAATAATTAAATCTAACGAATGACGGAGCTAAAATGTAGGAAAAAGAAGCGGGTGAAAAGAGACGAAGGAGGAAATTGATTGGAGAGCCGCTGCAGGTACTGAAAGTAAGTACCCTGCTAACCTCATTTCGCGGCGAGATTGAGTGACGTGAATGCAAAACCGTTATTTTGAAGCTCGCGAGCTACAAGCAGCGAAACGATAATGATTTTCGAAATGAACAAAATTAATTCAGACTTTGATAACAAAGAGGATTCTATAATGACGTCATTATTGTTTCTGACAGCTTGAAAATCGGCGGCTCCCCCAGACTGAAATAAAACGTAACGTAACGTAACGTGACGTAATGCAACATCACAAGGGAATAACGCGCAACATCAAGCAACGTTTTTCTCCTCGTTGTGAATCAAAATTCAATTCACCGAGTAGAGGATCGAATTTAAGCCCTTCCGCAATCATCGGCTCTCTTTTTATTGGCTGTTCCGTAAGCTGAAAAAAATTTCGTTTCTCAACAACGAGGAAATTCTAGTAATATTAGTATCGTTATAAAAAAACGTTTTGAATACTGTTGTAAGAATAAGAAAAAAAAAAAAATAATTCTTCAGATAACTATTTAGTGCAATTACAATTGTCGACACTATATATTTGTTGCGTGCAACGTCAAATTTGTTTATCTAGTCGATTGATTTTTCTTCGCACGAACGAGGCATCGAAATTAAATTATTGCAATAGTTGCATAAGATTACGATTAGTGACGTTAATAAAAAGGAATAGCAACACCACCGATACATTTTCGGACCACAGCTAGGAAGCTAATTTTCAATTTGTACCCGGAACTATATTTTTCGGTTACACCAAAAAAGAAAATAGTCTAGGAGTGTAGTAAAGTAACAATGTACAAATAGAAATTTTTCTCGTTTTAGGTATTTAGTCGCGAATTTCAGCTGTAATACGTAGAAGGACGAAAATGGCTGTCTCGTTTTTCGATAATATCGGTAATATCGACTGATTGGAAATATAGGTTCCCAATAATAGCTGTAACGATATTTCAATAATGCCGCGATTCCGATATTCGATCGCTTTCGCCGCATATATCTGACACCGATATTCACCGACACGTTTGCCGATTGCCAAGCCGATCGGATACGTATTTTTGATGAACCGTTTTAATTCTAATCCGTATCTTTCAGGTAAGCATTCAGCATTGTTCGAAGATAGAAATTTCTCGTATCTTTTAAGCAACGTTTTCACATCCAGATTTAACAACGGATATTGACTAATTATTTTAATATACGTACATTCGCATAATATTTATTGAAAATTATCAATATTTTATACGCAGAGAATAATTATGTTTGTTTCTTAAAATTACAAAATGCGCAAATTTATTCCAGCCCTACGAATATAAATGAATTTTTGATCAAAAATTTTTTCTTGAAAATTGCAGCTTTTCGAAACGAGTGAAAATGTTCTCCGATTTTTGTTAAACAAACGTTATTTGAGGTAAAATTTTTATGATTCGTGAAAAACAATAGGTGCACACATGTTCGAGGATTTTCTAAATTATAGAACCGAATCCCGGTAGTTGGAATATTCGAACGAATATATTTAGCAGCAGCAGCAAAATCAGAAGCAGTCAACGACGCGCGAGCCGTTGGATATGCACGATTTGTCGAAAGCTGCGTGACATTTGCACCTGCACACGTTACGACACCAAATTCAACGAGGGGTTGATTCGATGGGCCGTCGATGAATTTCATGAATAAAAAATGGAACGCGGATCCTTGTTTTATCTTTATTTCTCTATCTCTTCCTCTAGCCGTTCCTTTTTCTTTCTTCCTTGCTGCACATGCGGAATATTTTCTAATTACGGTTATTGGCTAACATCGCAATTTCAATTACTTCGCCCACGTATAAATAAATTGTACGCTGTAGATATGTGTAAAAACAGTAAAGCAAACACGGACGAAGTAAACAGGTTACTTCGTATCGTGAAATTCGTGAAATGAAAAAGGCGATAGGATAAGCAAAATTCGTGAAATATACGAAAATATTCCACGAAATTGTTGTTTGTATAATTCAGGCTGAAAAGATACTCGAAATTTTAAAGCGATGAAAAATTATCCTTCTGCAAAAAAATTAGTATAGTAAATCATTGTTCTAATCCGTGGTAAATTACGTATACAATCGGTAATGTGTTGAAAAATGAAACAGCAAATGTAACAATTTTGTGCCGAATAAAGGGGGGGGGGGGGGGGGGGGAATTCACCGGTGTAAAAATTGAGAGCTTGCAAGCGTGCAGAATCGCATTACACGCGATAAAACGTAAGAGCAGAGAAAATGTTGGGGATGAAGAGGAACGGCAAGAGTAAGAATTGTATAAGTAATTGTTGCGAATTAGTGTCAGTGCAGTTTATATCTCGGTCGTTATAAATCAGATTTAAAAAGGCCATTATTACGGTGAGAATAAGAGTCCTTGCAAGCCACGGTTTCAACCCTCGCGTTTCTCTCTTTACGACACTTCTTCCAAAATACTTTCGAGATCCCAGAGCACCGATCCTGTCGCTGTATATCTCGCTGCTTGTAAGAAGGAAAATAGGAGGGACGATACCGTCGACTAATTGCCGCGGCTTTCACCGTCTTTTCAAACCCACGTACAATGCGTGAATATTACGAGTATTATTGATCCACGCGTATCGAGATACTCGCTTCTTGAAGATACTCAGATTCTACCAACCGCAATTATAAATGATAGAGACCTCAAAGGTTATTTCGACGATATTGTGAATATCCTCCGGGAAATAATTGAGAAATCGGCCTACATTGAGTTGAATTTTATCAGAAGAATAAATATCAAATTTATCAAAAAATTTGATGCAGACTAATTTTCAGACCGTTTTATAACTGGGGATGAAAAATTTCACGAACCAGACTATAACAATCATCGTCAATATTATCAACAACTACGGAATTTTAAAAAAGTTTCATTTCATCCCGAGGTAATTTATTAGTATTTTTTCCGCGGTAAAAAATAATACGTCTTCATTACGGGCATTCTAGCTCAATTTTCTTTTTCTTTTTTTACTTTTCGTTGCTTTTTTTCCTTTTTCACTGTACTCGAACCATACATACACTAGGTTTTCATACACACAGTTTATTTGTATAGGTCAAAATTCTGTAACTTTTTAATCTACACAGTTGTACGTCATCATCTATGATAGCGGTAGTGTTATTATTATTATTATCGTTATACTCTGACGTTGATAAACAGGATTCATTGTTAAAAAATGGTCGCATCTGTACAAAGAGAAGGTGAAGACGAAAGGAAAAAAGCTCGCTCCAATGTTTCCAGCTGAAACTTAGTGTCCGATTTATTATTAAGAATACAAGTAAAACTTATTCTTTAATAATCACTGATTAATTATCAAGTAAAGTTAACGAAATTATTTGGGTTATATATTCTAATCCGCTCACAAACTTCTCGCACAAAACCAAATTAAAAACGACCGTCTCGGGTGTTTGTATTTCAATCACAATGAATTTCACGCGACACGACGAATTGAGAGAAGAGGCCATTTCGAATACGTACCCGATGTAAAGGAATGGATAATTGGCGGCACGGTTTCTGACTAATCCTACGCCACTGTGATGAGATCTCGACGTTTTTTCATCCCTGTTTATTACACAGAGAATTGGGAGATTTCTTACCCTCTTCTCGATTCTGCTACGGGTTCTCGACACGAGGAAGAAAGGGAGAGAGGGAGAGTGAGAAAAAATCAGAGGACGAAAACTTCGTACCTGCCAAGTATCGCCGACGTGATTGAAACTGGACTCAGAGAGGCATGAAAATTTAATTTTGCCAAAGTATGTATTATAGGCTCAATATATATATATATACATATATTAAAGCGTGTATGAATATATATTTATACATGTAATATTTATAACTTGATTTTTATTCGCCATTTATATGATGTGCGCGTGTATTTCGTATCATTTTATTTCTCATCAGCAATACCATTGTCTTTTTTCATCTTGTATACATTATGCCAGAATATGACATTATCAACGCTTGCAGATAACTTTTTGCAAAGTTTTTCTCCATGCCATTACAAGTTACAGGCTAATTTTTAAAAGCATAATTCGTATTATTTTCCATCCACCTTCAGACGTAATTTTGTATCTTGCATTTAATTCACTCGATATGAGAATTTAAATATTTAAAAATATTTCCAATAAAATTCGACAAATTTTTGCTATTCCATCAAGGGTTGAAAAAATTCTTATGCAAATTACTAAACAATCACATGTATAATACGTTGACCCTAATATGGGGTTGAAAAAAACATTCACGATGGAGCCTGTTAAATCGGTTCCAAATGATGAAGAGAAAATTATTCCTTGATTTTTTTTCATATTTTCAGATCGTTCCACTAGTCTCCGTGTTTAAGCTGGAAGTTTCAAATTATTCAAAATTATGGTCAGTCACCACATTTCGTACTGAATTTTATTTCAAATTAATTTGTAGGCAAAAAAATCCTTAATCTCGAATATTCGGTAAGATTCATCTTCTTTTACGTGGAAAAAAAAAAAAAAACAAAAATTGTTTTGTCAATCGGACATAATCTGAAAATAAAAATTTGAAACAAAACGCTAGCATTCATTTATTCGGCACTCTAATGGAATAACCCATGTGTCAACACTACGTCACATCACAGTTGATGACGTGCAAATATTGAGAATATTTTTTTACTTAATCTGATCATTTGTCATCTTGATAAAAAATTAAATTAATGTAGGACACGTTTCTCATGGAATACCTAATTTATGATTTTATATTTTACACTGAAAAGAAAATCAATCTCGATGAATATTCCAGAATATAAATTTCTTTTTTTTCCAACGAATAACCTTGAAATAAAGTTCAAAATATGGTAACGACCGTATTTATGAATATTTTGAAACTTCCCGCTTAAACAGGGAGACTAGGGGAGTGAAATAAAAATCTGAAAAAAATTGAGGAATATTTTTTCACCATTTCGAACTGATTTGACGAGCTCCATCATTAATATGTTTTTCGACCCAATACAAGGACCACCCTAATGTATAAATATAAATATATCGATACGTTTTTCAGCAGTACGAAACGTTAACAAATTAAATTCCTTTCCCAGGAAACGTTGACTGTTTAAAAAAAAAAAAAAAAAAAGATCGAAAAAAAGATCTCAAGGAAAAAATTCGACAAAAGAAAAAAATAAAAATAACAAAGCAATATTTTTCCACAACAAATAACTTCTCTCCTCTCGGAATGTTATTTCGGTTGATTTCCCATACTTTCCGGGTATAATAAAACATAGTCGAAGTAGCTACCGCTGGGTATCGAAATCGCGATGTAGAAGGATTACAGCCGCGGATTCGCACTTGTAGGAAGGTAGGAGGGGGGGAAGGAAGGGAAAACTTTACGCGGTTAACCCAAAACGAGGGGCGCTTAAACTCAGGATCAACCGCAACCAATTGCACAGTACCTATTCCGCTGGCCGGATTTCCGATATATGTATACCAACCCCAGCGAGTCTCGACTTACACAGCATTCGCAGCCTTAACCTCACCGCCGTGTGCATGTGTATACATGTGTGTGTCTGTGTGTGTGAATATATATATATATATATATATATATATATATATATATATATATATATATATATATATATATATATATATATATATATATATATATATGAGAAATACAACCGGGATCAGAGCGTCGTCGATGGCCTCTTTCCCGGCCGGCTTCGTCATTCTCAAATCCTTTCCTGTCTATCCGAGAAGCCGGAATTCTCAGATTCGGAATTTTTATCACCCTCGAATAGCGTGGATTCGATATTCAGTCTTTGATACAGTGTATTGCGATGCTCGATGAATTTCAATCGCACAGCACCGAATTGATCACTTCTCCGAAAGTCCGTAAGCCCGAGTTTCTCGAGTACCTGAAGCTTTCATCGATGAAATTCAATCGAGAGCTCGAATCGTTAGTAATACTGAATTCTTATATAATTAAAACGAGTGTGTAGTAACAGATCACAGCGCGTTATTCAGCCTCGAATAAATTCACCCTTCAAGAAATTTATAATGAAACCCGGTATACATTGAGTTAAAAACTTGAGCGTACAATCAAGTTTGATCGATCAAAAGTTTCTGGGAAATTATTTAGTTTCATTTGACGAAATGAGATTTCGCGTTAACTATTCCACGAAGTAAGAAATAATTTGAACAAATTTAACGACGAGAGAGAGAGAGAGCTATACAATGGCGTTGAATCAGTGATTAAATTAACTGAAATTTGTATGCATAGTCTGACGGAGTGAAAGAAATAATTCACCAGTCCAGCATATTTCAGTGTATCAATAATAACGTAAATCATACCGCCAAACAATTTTTCACACCAGGTGCGGACAAAAACTTTACACTGAGTACAGAAAATCGAGTTTTCCAAATTATAAAGCCTGTTGATCAAGCTTGCCAAGTTGGCAGAGTCTAAAATTTTCCGACGATGCAGGGGAGTTCTTCATCTACTCTATACAAATAATCGTATATACTTACTTGATATTTCTTCGCGTCGAATAGAATTAAAAACGAAGAAAAGAAATCTCTGCAGCAGAGTTACAATTTGTACTCTTTATCGTAACGAAGAACCGTCGAAGCTTTCGTAGATTTCAATCCCCTTGCATCGAGTCACGTACGCTGTAAAAGTAAGGCTGGCACATCGAGTGAAAGCAGCCGAAAATGGGTGCTTTCAGGGATTTTAAGTTACATCTTCGGGGCGGATTCGCGTTAATTCGTGATTTGTATTCGCGTATTGTGGGAAAGTCGGTATTTTCGAGAGGGGGGTTATAATTTATATAAACCTTCCCCCCCCCCCTTTCCACCCCCCTGAGAATTTCGAAATACATTATTTATATCGACTCATGTTCTTCTCGGCTTACGCAGTGTTTCGCCCGTTTCTTCTCCCCCTCTTTCCGATATTATCACCCTTACTTAACGAGCCATTTATTCGATACTTGCTGCGCAACTCAACGCCTGCTTTTTATATTAAAATATACATATTAACGATGTTGATTCTGATAAAACAAAATTAAGTCCATACTCGGTACACAATTTAAACAAACTCCATTGATTCGAGGTTGTTTGATTTGCGAAGCGTCGAATCAAGCCGACCTCGTTGTCTCGCTAAAGCTAAAAAGCTCCGAGTCTCTTCACTCTCGAATCTCCATTTTTCTGCGAAATTTTTTTCAGGATTGTGCAGAAAATTATCGACGAGCAGTTAATGCTCTTCTTCTTCACGACTGAATCGAATCATTGAAAAGATTTGGGGGCGTTTTCACAGCGTGTTTCAAGAATTCTTAAATCAATCCTCATAAGGTTGATACAAACCAGCAAGAATGTCATGACAACAGTGAAAATGAACGAAGCTACAATATTTCGTACTATCCATGAAATGAATTGAGGTTAGAGTTCATATTTTTCTCTCAGTGTATCGGTTCCAGTTTCGAAAAACGTAAAATACGGTGAATTCTTTGTGAAAATAGGCCAAGAACAACTTCCGGTTGTGGGTACTCTACATTTTTGCATCGCGAGCGAAAAATATTGCTCCGTGTAATAAACGAAAATAAATTTTGGAACCGTAACGAGAAAATCTAGTCGTATTGTTGTTGATTATTTCTACTCGTATTATATTTTCTCGTACGCCTATCTCGATGATTTGATGTTATTGAAATAATAAATAGTTAATATTCCAACGCCTTATTATTCATCGGAAAAATAATACAGTTAGCTAAACAAAAAGATTCAACGTTGCAGTATAAATGAGAAAATCTATACATATAAAACATCGACGACTATAATTCCACTAAATAGTTGCTAACTTGACGGAATTTCCTCGTGATTCCATCGGTATTTCAATATTATACCCTTTTCGCTAGAATCTTCCAGTCTCCGTGAAAAGTGAGGTTTCTGAGATTGGCCGGATGCGAGGGAGATTGTGATAAAGCTCCGCACCCCCGAGTGTTTGATTCGCGGTGAGTGAAGTTCGATGCTGATATCATTAATTATCGTTGATGCTGGCGAAAATTTCGCCTCTTTCCATCCGCGATATATAATAATTCGGACGTGAAACCGGATCGCTGGGCTCTCTCTCTCCCTCTCTCTCTCTCTCTCTTTCTCTCTGCACGAGGCAATATGTCGCGAGTGATCAAAGCCGCGTTGCGAATTAAATTGGCAAATTATTATTACAGGGGATGTACCGTTAAATTTCAGCACGAATTTTCCGCGTGCTCACCGGCTGCAGGAAGAGACGATCCGCCCTTTGAACCAAACGACCTTCACCGATATTATTCACCCTGGTACGAAACTTCATTCGTCAATTTCGCATACGCGTTACATATATGAACATATATAAATTACATGCATAAACGAGTATATGCAGGTCCGGTTATGTGACAGAACGGATGAAATTATTGCCTGTACATTGACTGTGCAGTTTGGAACGGAAAATTGGAACATTGATGGGAAAATCTGGGAAAAACGAATCTCGAAAATTCGATATTTTCAATTTCCTGTAATGAAAACGGAAAGTCGATAAAAAAAGAAATGAAAAAACACGCAGTCGTAATAGAATAGTAAGTATACTGCATTTTAATTCCGAAGCACTAATTGAGAACAAATTTTTTAATACCACAACTTCAAAATTTTTCATAATCGAAACAAATTTCCAGTAAATTGATGATGTAACTTTCAAAATTGTCGTGCGAATTTTCAGAACTACTCTTTTATAAATTCAGTATGAGGTAACAGGAATGGGGAAATGAAAATGTTTGCAGAAGTTGAGCTAAAATGACTAATAATGTCGTTAAAATTTAATTATCAGTCTCTCCGAAGTTCCCCTCGAATTTTCGTGAATACGAAATTGCGTTGTGAATTCTGATAAAATCGCAGGTGATTTCCTGTAATATTCGAATGCTTTGAAGATATGATACGAAATCCCGTAAATCCATGGATGATATATCCCCGAATGAAATATATATGTATCACCGAGAAGCCGGCTCGCCTGATTCCACCTAAGTCAATTACGAAATCCCACCAATTCTACAAAGTCGTGTAAGTTCACTTTCATTTCAGTTTCGATCGAACAAACGTGATGAAAAAACGAACCAGGTTATAAAATCACGAATATTGACTTGCGAATTTAATTCACGAAGTCTTCACTCGTGGATTTTTGTCTAAGTCGTCAGTGTCGTCGATCAAATTACGAGGCAATTTAAAAACAGACCCGGGGCGTTAATTACTAAAAAAAAAATAATAATTCACCACGCGTCAGAATGAGAACAAGTTTACATTCTCACAGATTTCCCAAATTTCATAAGACTTGAAAAATTCCGACGTATCCGCTGCATAAATTGAACTTTATCTTGACAAGTTTCACGAAATTTAACAAGACTTCGAGGATTTTATATCCAGCAAGATTTTATGAAATTAAGTACAAATACAAAATTCGAAAAATCTACCGGCGGATTTCAAAATGAGATTTTCGTGAAACTTTGAGAACGTACTTCTTACGAGTATAGTGATAATTAAGCTTGGAAAGAAGAATTTCTTATACAACTTCGTCTATTATAGAATACCGGAAAAATTTAATTGTGCAGGAAGTTGAACAAGTCGATTTGACAGGGCTGAAAGATTTTCAAAGTAACTTACCCAGAGAAAAGATCCGTTCGAATAATAATAAAAAGCAATTAAATTTAAATAAACTTCGGTCGAATCAAATGAAATTTTTTCTCCTCGCTCGAAAGTAAAATAAATTATAAATTGTTAAATAGATTCATATTCTAATAAAATCTAGAAGAATTTTTTTTCCGAACGTTGCGGCGTTCCACGCACTCAGAAGAGAGGGGAAATAAAATCTTCCTGTTCTTGGATTTACCTGAGACAAAATGATTGTATTCAATGTGAATCTATGAAATAATTTACTCCGCGTAAGCGATAAAATTTCATCAGATATTCGATCGAGATTCATTTTAATCCAATAAATTTTCTTTCCGAGCGATGAAATTTCCCAACAGATTCATATTCAAACAGATATTTTTCCTGGACGTAGAGAATGACGACGGAGAACCTTTGGAAAGGTGAAATGAACCGAGATTTCCGGATCGAACATCCGCTGACACGACAGGTCGAGAAGCGGCGTCCGGTCCTGCAAAAGGCATCGAAGCGTCTCTTTTTGGAATTCGTTGGTAGGTTGGCAGTCGGGTATCGAAAAAGGGTCGAGCGATGGAAGGAGGGTGGAAATTCGGCTCGGTGTTATCTGTTAACACATGGTCAGTCGTTCGAAAGACACGGAGGCGGCGAGGCTCTGTCAAATGGGGAGTAAAGTAGCTGATAGCGACGTCGCTGCTAATGTTCTTGCTCATGGCGAACTCGACAAGAATAAGGGTAACCTCCATCCACCCCCCGTGAGTTTTTCCGCCGTTTAACGCGAGTCGAGGGAGGTTTCGCGTTTCGCCATCGGCCCATTGAATATGCACGGATATATGACGCGTGCATTTCCGCCGCCTTATCCTCTCCTCCAATGGTGTATTTTATCACATGACTAGACGTATGCATAACCCAATGTGTGTATAAGCCCCGATGATATCGAAACGATGCCGCAGCTATCCGAGAATGAATAACGATTTCGGATGGAGGAAAAAAAAAAAAGAGAGAGATATGTTACAAAGGGGCGGGGGTGAAAAATTACTGAAACATTTTGTGCCCTCATCAATTCCGTGTCACGATTTATGTGCGGATATAGAGACCACGCGTATTATCCGTGCATATATTGTCTGACAAAAACAAAAACTTTCTTTTTTCTATTCCTATATTTGTATTCGTACGCAACAATTGCCATTTGTCGAAAATTATTCTCGCAGTCATCGAATTGACGGTATTATTGAATTATCCTACAAGTATGTATGTCACTTAAGCTCCATTCGTTTGTAAATGTGTCATATAATTTTTTTCCACTCAAAAACTCATACAATATACGACGTGAAAAATACAGTACGGTATGTTTTTTCTTTTAGAAACAAATTTTTAAAAAAACCTACGGTATACTATAGTTTTGCACACACGTTTCGCGAATTTCAAACACTCAGAGAATAACATATTCTGTAATAATAATTATATCGATAATACCAATGAACTGTTCCAATTGAAAAATGATCACATCTTTACAGCCATGAAGAAGAAAACGAAAAATGTTGAAAAAAAAAATTGCAACCATGTGAAAAAAAAGCTACAACTTCGTACAATTTTCCCGGACAGACATTTTCCGAGTAACAATTTAACCATTTACGATGTACAAACGGTAAGTAAGTGACGTATTCTGTAAAAACAATAATAACAACAACAATAATAATAATAACAATAACAACAATCGTATGTAATGAAAAAAGAAAAAATGAATAGATCAGTACAGCAGAATGAAAAAACAGGAATGTCGAATCAAAGATGGCTCGAAAAAAGAAGCAACGAAAAAACAAAACAATTAACGACTTCGTCCGATTTTCCCGTACGGATATTTTCCGAGTAACAAGACCTTAGAAAAAGGGGATGGCAAGCCTTTATAGGCAGCCACGTGGGGTTGACGACGTTACAGGCCAGGATGGCTACAATATACAGGTATATACGTTATACGTATATAATATAAGAAAGAATAAAAAAAAAAAAAAAAAGGAGAGGGTGGGGGAAAAGAGATGGCGGAGAAAAAAAGGCGTAGGTGCGGGCAGGGGGACGAGGAAAAGAGAGAGAGAGAGAGAAAAAAAAGAAAAAAAAAAACACCAGAGAAAGGGGAAAAAATTTTCCCCGTAGCGGACTTCATTAGGCGTTCACCCTCCTCTCTCGCTCTTTCTCATCGAGGAACGCGGGGCCGCTTTAACAAATGACAAGCGACACGCGTCGTCCCCAGGGACATCTCGCCCAACCGGGAGAGGAGAGAGCCATCGATCAACCAACCGCGACTGCCTACCCCGCGGGACCTTTCTTGACTATAATATAGTGCCGTCGTGTGTGAATATATACTATATGTATGAAGATAGGGGGGGTGGGGGGGCGGGGGTGGATCGGGGACGGTTTATTATTATAGATCGCTGCACCCACAGGTCGCATCATTGCGCACGACCTGCCGATAACATAGGTATACGTAACACGCGTTCCCTGATACGATAAGTCTATTTTTTAAAACGTATCTTCGCGTTTCAGGCGCATCTCTTACTGTCTACCTTTTACTCTGTAGTTGTACAATTTTTCCAACCCCCGGCAACTGTTGCAACGTTACGCTAGCGGTAAACAATTATTCTTCATCGAAACATGGGAGTAGACAGGGGGTGTTTTCAAGTAAACACCGTAGTGTGGTTTGGTTGCCTACTACTGAGGGAAACGAATGTCGGTAAAACAGACACACCGAGTCGTAATCAAGTTAGTCGGTTCAAGTCGTGTAATCAGTTTAACGTGACTCTGGGCGGCTACCACTGATTGCTTTAGCACATGAAACAACGAAAAAACTGCTTGGACTAATCCACGCAACTTGGCAACAGGGACAGTTCCAGCTCACCGATAACTCGGTACGTCTGTATTACCGTTAATTGTTCCCCTCGGTGACAGGCAGTCCAACGTACTGTGGCGTTTACTTGAAGACACCCCGTAGATGAGCAAATTGATTTTCGAAAAAGGCCACGTTACGTGTAGTTTTTGAATATATATTTTTTTGTTTTTTTGTCATTCAACTCGTGGGAAATACGTAATGTGGGATCGAAAATTAGGTAGAAATGAAAATAGTAAGTGACCAAAGGTGCAATATCTTAAATCAAATTCGGTACATTTATACAGCGAACAATTTATTTGTTAATAAAATTAGCTAACAGTTATTAAAATATACAAGTAATGTTCGTTTTTCGATAGAAATATTGTACAACGATATGATTTCTCAGAGGTAGTTGTTGTTATAAAAGGATATTTATATTTCACATCAAGTATTTTTAAATTCTTGTCAAAGAGATGTAACGTCCTACTGGACCAGCTTCGGATGCACTTTTCAAACCTGCGTTACGACACTTTTTTTGAACTGTCTGTATTGCATTGGAATTGGTATGGTGGAAGGTCGGTGTCTTTCTAGGAGGTACCCTCTACCTACCCTTACCACGCAACAGCTATGAGAGGAAGAAAAATGATGCGTTGAAATATCCCGCTTAGCATTTTTCCCTCTCGAGTTTAATATCATATATTATGTACATGGGAAGAATGCTAAGCGATGTGTATGCATGTGTATATACCTACACATATTGGTACTGTTACGGATAAGTTTTCCTCGTCTTATTATTATTATACCACTATTACGATGACTGTTATTTAGATTGTTATTACTATTAACGGCATGAATTTATTAGCTTGTTCTTCCCACACCTCGCTTTCAGCTCATGCGCTTTAGGCTGGCAGGTATGTCAGGCATTTCTTCAGCACCGGTAAATCCTGACGAACGAGAACAAGCACGTCACTTTTATGATACATATCCTCGACCCCTTCACTTAGGCTGCATACATATACGTACATATATGTATACATACATAGACGTATATATAAACGTCGCACCTTCGTCTTAATGCGACCTGCCCTCCTCTCGCCACCAATCCTTTATTTGCAGAGATTTCATACAGGAAGAGGGAAAAGAAAACGAAACGTGGGTGGATAACGAAACATACATACATGTACGATTTATACTCCTACACAGATACGTCTAGCGAATACGTGGCGATGGTGAAGTTTGAGTTTCGTTTTCACATAATTTTCAAGAAAACTCACTCTTCGCGAAGACACAATTTCAGCTGTAATTAATTACGTACGATCATTGAAAAAGTACTGCCGGGGTCGGGGTAACCTAACCTTGTTCGAAAAATTCACTCATCACCGATATTCCGTGCGACGTTAAATAAATTATACAGGATCCTTGAGGGGCGAATGCCCCCGAATTCTCGACCTTGATTAATGGA
Source organism: Neodiprion virginianus (assembly GCF_021901495.1). Taxonomy (NCBI): domain Eukaryota; kingdom Metazoa; phylum Arthropoda; class Insecta; order Hymenoptera; family Diprionidae; genus Neodiprion; species Neodiprion virginianus. The sequence continues at coordinate 18,745,197 of NC_060880.1, forward strand.
TCAGTTTGTCGAACCTGTTCTTGTTAGTCCCGCCCTTTAAGTATATCACGTAACGCAATTTTCACAGAATGAAAGAGAAAGAGAAAAGGATAGACAAGGAGAGAGTGGTTTGTCTTCCTCCTTTTCTCCTCCCTGTTTTTTCGAACGTTTCTTACACCGCTCTCTCTCTCTCTCTCTTTCTCTCTTTCTTTCCGTCTCATCCTTCTTATCTTTGTCTATAAAAAGGCCACCATCTGTACATTGTGAGTCACTCGACACTGTGTCAATCTGCTCGTTAAGTGGCTGGGAGAAAAGCCTGAGCGGTATATCGGAAATTGACATTTATAAAATGTACGTGAGGCCTTGAATAATTCCCATTTTGAAATCATATCAACCTTGTGTTTGAACTACAATACTCGATAAACCTTCACCGAGTAAAATATCATATCACATACTACGACCAATATTTTTTACTTGAAATGCACGAATATTGACGATTTGCTGATAATTAATGGAAGTTCATGCATTGTCTCGTTAATCGATTAAGGGGGTCGGAGATCCCTAAAGCAGAGCAAATCGACCCTAAAATAATATTGTTAACCAGTATCTCCCGGCACGGGAAGACTTTCCAATAAGTAACCCAAAGAGCAGGACCGTTCGAAGCTTTGGACCCATCAATCATAATCACATTCCGATTCAACTCGACGGTAGAAAAGGAGTAAAAAAACGGCAACTCGACGAGACGGTGGTCGCCAAAGAGCTGGCATACATGAGGAAAGAGAGGGATGAGATGATGGGGGAGGAGGAGGAGGGCTTGGTGCAGTGGGTTGTCCGGGAGTGGAAAGATCTTCCTTCCTTCCTTGCGGAATATCCGGTAGAAAAACGTCATTAGAGGATTTGTCATGCGGCTGTTATACACACACACACATACACTTGAGCTGCACGTTTTCGAGCGGAGATTCGGATGGAAAGCGGGAGAAAGAAGAGGTAGAAGAAGAGAAGAGGGGGAGCTCGTACGCTAATGCGCCCCGGGATAGTCGGGGTAAAAACACCTTCCTCGTTCGTTCGTTCGTTCGTTCGCAATATAACGAGCGGGAGGGTGAAAGTCTCAATTCTCTTCTCAAAGTCTAGGCAGAAGAGCTTTTTGGGTATAAAGCTTTGGCTGAAGAGAAGATGGCAAGCCGTGGTGAGTCGATCTTCGTCTTCTTCTTCTTCTTCTTCCTCTTTCTCTTCTTCTTCGTCTATTTCTTCTTCTTATTCTTCTTCTTCTTCTCAGTCGTCGTCGTTCTTTGTCGTCTTTGTCGCTTATGCGGAAATGAGAAAAACCCTCGTAGGTATACCTTGACGGTGCGGGATTTGGCAAATCTTAAATCGCGCGAGATTTTTTGGCACTGGCTAAAATCCCGACCCCCGTTTTTCCCTCTTCATCCTTTTCGATGCTGCTGCTGTCTCGTCTCCTCCCTTCGTCTCATCGCTGGCTCGGGGTGTCGCAGTTGTTCAAACGGAAAGAAACCCATTCATTCGAAAGTAACCGGCGAGCGGAGAACGACAGAGAGAGAGAGAGAGAGAGAGAGACAGAGAGGAGGGAGGGGGGGGGGGGGGGGGGGGAGGATGCGCCAGGATTTCGGGGGAGGGAATAATAATCGTCGGAGATTCCGGGGACGACGTTTCTACATCGTGGAGGAAACTTTTAAGATTTCGTTCTAACCGGTGGGTACCTATGTGTAATACACACACATATACACATACCTATATGTTCTCCGGGTATGTCGGTGGTATTCGCGCCCGAAGGATAAGGGAGGAGGAGGATAACCGTGATCCAGGAGAGCGGAAGGGATAAAATGTGTTCCAAGCTCGGGGAATACACCAGCCACCGGGAATCGGAACACCGATTCCGAATATTCTACAGGCATCGACATACTTTCTGAATAGGGACGGAGTGAGTAGGTTGTAAAATATTTTTCAAATGTCGGAGAGAAGGGAAGAAAATACCCTTCGAACTTGTAAAATTCCTCCCCTTTTTTTTTCAGAACACGATCCTGTTCCTCGACGTAAGTCATCTTCCGTAAACCTGACGTCGACATTGTTTTCTTACCACGGCAATTAATCATTCTCACGTTGACAACGAATTTGACGCACCTAACTTTACGATAACTCGCATCGGAGTTCAACAGGCTCTGAGTCGACTCGCAATCAAACCGCTTTCATGACTCTGAGTGACGTCAAGTATTCATGGAACTTCACGTATGATCAACCTTTGGATACGTATCTGTCTGAACCGACACATATGTGTATCGGAATTGCCTCGTTCTACGTTCATACTGTCAAAAAATTCGTTAAATTCCAAACGCAATTTATAATTTTGTCGTAGAAATGTCTTTCAAGATTTCAAACAAAATTGTTTCAGCATGAGGAAGAACAGTAATATGTTTTGGAAACCCAGTGAAATTATGACCCACCGAAAATCGAGGATAAGCCTTGAGTTTCAGGTTGCGTTTGAATTGGTTTAGCGGCGAGCTGAATCAATCGTATTTCAGAGTGACGTTTGGTTAACCATAACAAAGCTTCTGGTTTCGCCCACAGTCCGAGCAGTTTGAAGCTGCAGGTCCGAAAGCGGAAGAGAAGCCAGGAGTTTTCTTTTACTTCGCGGAGACCCGACCAGCTTAAGCTCTGTGCCAATATCCTGACCTGACCAATTTGTATTTGGCGAAGAAGTGCCTTTGGAGTCGATCTGTAACCCTTTCCACCCTTTGCACCCTCGAAGAGATCGATTTTAACCGACTCTCATTGACGTTTGTCTATCGACCGCGTCTCAGACTCTAAGAGACCTCTGCAGCAGCCGTTGGAACCCATCGTAGGAGAATTTTAAACCACTATCACAACGCCGGTGTAACGCACTGAAATTTTTACCTCCGGTTACCGCTCAGTCCTTAACTACTTTCATTTTTTACCACATTCGAAAAATATAGTTCTAGGTAGAAAATGAAAATTAGTTTTCTAGCTGTTACCGGAAAGTCTAGTATCCGTTACTATTCTTTTTCATTACGATCACTGTTACTATATTTTCTTGTAACTGTTGCGAAAATTTAACGCTTGTGCAACGATAAATCGATGCTAAAGCCTTGTTTAACTAAAAAAATAGAGCAAGCCGAAAAACTGATTTTGCGCTGCAAAAACCAAAAAAGGATCGACGATAGCGCAAAATGGTTACGCGTACCTCATTTTTCGTAATTCCAAAAATATTCAAACAATTTTTTTAACGATACCTGTTTTACTGAATATTTCTGGTTACTATAGCAAATGAAATTTTTCTCACAATCAGTGCGGATCAAAAAGAAATCGTAGCGTGATATGGGGTGTCATCCGGCAGTTGCTTCTCATTTCCTACATCAGAACATCAACGCTTCGAGTGGTTTAAAGAAATTTAGGACACTTCAAGTGTGTTGAAATTACTTCAACTGTATTCAAATCATCTTGAGTCGTTTCACGCAATGCGAATTAAAGCCGAAATTCGGAACATTGGAGTTGGCTTCGAGCCGATTCGAATGAGTTGACATAATTTCAAGTGAATCCGTGCGAACCCGAGTAACGAACAGCTCAAAACTCAAGTTATGACAAAAGTTCTGATAGAATCCCGAGAGGTTTTTACTAGCTCGAATAACTATTTCCAGGATCGTTACGAATACCTTCGAGTTTTTTTCGCTATACCGCTTTAACCACGGACTCTGATATGAATACATCCTCACGGTTCATTAGATTTGTCTGTCGAAGTACACCCTCGGTGCGCCAGATAGGAATGACAGTTTAATTATTAAATTCAATGATACCGGTGGCGGTTGGTTGGAAGTACGGATTCGTGAGTGGATGGGCAGAAGGTGTACGTATGTGTGTATATACATATATATAGACGCTTTGGTGATAATGAGCCCAGAGTCTTGGCCTGGAACCTGTAATCTTTGTCATGCCGGGATCAAAGACGAACCTTCGCGAAGAGAAGAGAAGAGAAGAGAAACGAGGCTCTCAAGCGTAGCCTTGTATCTTTTAAATTCAGAAACCACAGGAGCCGTGAGCTTTTCCCCGCCCTTTGAAAAGGTAATTGTGTCGCGGAGTGAGCGAAGGCAATTACAGTGAGCAAAACCGCCCCCTGAAATTGGTCGGTTGTAATTGTCAGTCAGCCAATAAGTATCGCACCGTGCACAAAGATTCCGTACAAGCTCGGGGCGAGAAGCTAAGAAGACGAAGTAAAAGGCGGAAAAATGGCTCGGGGAATATTGCATAGAAAATTTTCCTCACAGTATGTCGCCGCTGCTGCCGGTCCTTTTAGTCCTTTAACCCTTTTATCCCTTTTACTAACCGCGCTCTTCCGCGACCTTACACCACGCCCGATTATATGGCCTGTACCCGGCAATGCTCCACGCCGTGTAGACGACGACGAAGCTGGGAAACCGGAGGCGGAGAACTTACTACCTACAGCCTAGACGTTCAGCGTAATTTTCAACGCAATCTAGCCCGGCCTCCCCGTTGTCGGCGTGTCGCACCGGTGATATAGAACTGCTATTCTATGCATGGAACTTCTCACGTAAACCCCGCGGCATCTTTCCAGGACCCCTTCTTACTCCTTCCAACTCATCCGCGAAACCTGCACAAGTGGTATGAAAAATTATGCATGGGACAGTCAAGTGCAGACACCCGCACCGCGAGTCGCTTACCTATACCCATTTCGATTCATACACACGGATGTGGTGGAATACTATGGAGTAGTGTTTCTCCTTGTGTTTAACGGTACTCCGAACTCACGACGCATCGACCGATCGCAAAGTCTTCGCTAACGTTTCACAATTGAAGACACTCTTTGAAGATGGTTCGGATAGAGTTCCTCTGGTTCGCAAGAGAGTTGAACATTCTTTTACGGTGTAATTAAACACTTAGGTATTTCATTGCAGTAGGCAGTCAACGGTATAGTGCTGAGAGTGCTTCAAGAAACTGGCCTTCTTCATTCAGCGCTTTCGCGCAACGAGCAGACGCCTGTTCGTTTTAGGATGCTTAAAATGCATGGCGAGGTTTCCGAATGAGAAAGGTTATCAGGTGACCCGTGTTACACAATTGTCCGTGGGTGATAAAGAGTTGATCGTAAAGGCAGGGGAAGGAGGAGGAGGAGGAGGAGGAGGACCAGCGAATCCAGCACCTTGGGGTTCGACGATGGTGCGACGTATGAAAAGACAAACGAAGATTCCCGGAAAGGACGGAAACCCTCGACAAGAGGGTTAAGAAAATTTGATCACGAATCAAAAGTCTTCGAGGTCTGCCGGTGACCTCGGAAACACGATTGCGTCTCGCTAAATAAAGTTGCGAGCAGTGAGCTAGAGAGTTAAAGAACAAAGGTAGTCGAGCCGCGTACTCACAAGTTTCAGGCAAGAATACAGGGTTCGGGTACGGACTTTTGTTTAATGTCCCGGCCACCTCTCTCTCTCTCTCTCTCTCTCTCTCTCTCTCTCTCTCTTTAATTCACGCTGCGAGAAAGAGCTTTACGATACGACGGCAGGGAGAGTCGGGCGTATTGTGCCCCGGTACTCGCATGGGCATCGGGGAACGAGACGATGGTTATAGAAGCGGTGAGCAGACCTGAGCTTTTCACCGAAACACTCTTTATCCTTTTTTCTTCGTGCTTCTTCTACTTCTTCGTCTTCTTCTTCTTCTTCGTTTACCGACGTCGAGGATGAGAAACTTTTTAAAGACTGTCGTCTCGGGACGCATCGGCGAAAGTGTATGCAGCCAGCCAGCCTTGGCTCAGCCACGTTATACGGAGGGATATCCGAGCCAAAGGGGCGATTTACTCTTTTATTAAAGTAAGCATAAGAGAGGAGGCAAAGAAGGTTTGGATAAAACTTTTCACGAATACGTACACCCACGACGCTCTTCTCTTTTCATCTATACTTTTCCTTCGTGGCTTAGAGCTTTGCCAGTATGCGTATAAGATGTATTTGGCCGAGAAAATCCAAAAAAGAGCACCAAGGATACGGAGACTGAAACTAGAATGATGAAATGCTTTTCACAATCGTTTTTTTTTTTTTTTTTTTAATCGATTCTCTCGTTAAATGAGCCATAGAAATATGCACATACCGTTCTATAATCCTCCTTTCTATACTCTATTTTTTTTTCTTTTTCGTTACAGGTTTATAGGCGGCATCGTTGATTTGATCGAAGTTCATCGCAGTGCATCCGTTATTGGAATCCAGTAAACGAAATCCACCCGCTGCAGAAGTCACAGAAAAACGGTTCGCCGTTTCCTCTCATCCAGGATTCGGAATTCTTGGTTGGTTATAAGATGCACGAATCTGTACATCAGAATGATTGCACGGTAAAATCCATATCCTCCAATACTCAAAGCCCGTATCTTTCTTCGGCTTAAATGCAATCCACCGAAAAGGGGTCTTCATACCAAGTCCCAAACGTCAAGTTACAAAAGAATCGTACAAGCAGCAGTCGAAAAGAGTACACCTTTGACAAAAAGCCTAGCTTTCAAATTTTCGGGACTCAAAGCCCAGTGCTTTTCAACCACGAGGTAATATTTCAGTTCATGAAACTCCCGTCACATTTACAGGTGTCATCCTTGCCTGACCAATCAAGGCAAGCTCTCCTCAAAACTCTTGACTAATTGTGGAACCGAGGTTGAAATTAGGGTTAAGTAGGGGATTTTCGGAGCGGTTGGGACGGTCGAGTTTTCCGTCCCTCCGGAGCCTCGCGAGCAGAGCAGCCTTTTTCCTCTCTCTGAAGAGACAAACTCAGCACTGCCACCGGCAGTGGCTGAGAAGGAGGTCCTCGGGGAGAAAAGACGAGATTTTCGGAGAGAGGCCAGTCGCTGCTTCCTAGCGCAACGGACTGGTTTAATTGATGATAAAATTATCGTTGTACGCTGAGAGAAATTTTTAGTTCCAGTTACCGCTCAGTCCTTGGCTATTTTCATTTTTTACCACTACCAAAATTATAGTTCTGGGTACATAATGAAAATTAGTTTTGTAACTGTCATCAGAAATTCTAGTATCCGTTACTATTCTTTCTCATTACGATCACTGTTACCACATTTTCTTGTAACTGTTGCGAGAATTTAATGCTTGCGCAAGAACAAATTGACATTAAAGCCTGGTTTAACTAAAAAAGTAGCGTAAACCGAACAAACTGATTTTGCGTTGCAATTAACAAAAAAAGATCTACAACAGCGCAAAATGTTTACACGCACCTCGTTTTCGTAATTCCAACAATATTCAAACAGTTTTTTCAACGATACCTGTTTTTATTGAATTTTTCTAGTTACCATAAAAAATGAAATTTTTCTCAGTGTAGTTGTAGGCACACACCGAGGTCAACTCAGCTCAATGTTAACCTTTTCAGGACGGGAATTTTTACGTTGAAATCGACCTTTTATTTTACACGAAATTTGTGTATAATATCAATGAATTTCTCACGTGGAGTGTCCGACCAACCCAGTGGTTGAAATTTCGACCACTCCCGTCTGCAACGTAAAGTCCAATGTTATTATCTACGAAAGCATGATTCATCGATTAATAAAAAAAAATTCTATTCCTCTCATTCACAGGCATTACAGAAAAAGCGATTCACTTCAACAAGAACTGAAACATCTTTGTGAATAGTAGTTAATTAACGAATGTACTTGACAATTTGGAGTTAAAATGGACTGTATTCCAGGGTTCGAGACACAGCTTTGCTTCTAGAAACTATTGACCTCGCGGTACTGGACAAAGAACAAGCTAATCGTAAGAATGTTTTCCGTCGTACGGAGTTTTCAGCACCGCTCGTTTCAGGTTACGTCTCTTTTTCTCAAGGGTGGTTTCCGTTTACCCCTTTCTCCAGATAACGAAATCCCGACAAGAAAAGCACATCGCACCTTTTCCAGACAGTGCCTCTTGCAGCCAAGTAAATTACAGGAGGTACATAACGCTAACCGGCTGCCAGCGAGGCCAGTTTTCTAATTATCGTTGTGCTCGAGCAGCAGGTACCGTGTAAATTCAGCTCCCCGAACAGTCTTCCTCAACAGCTGATACGCTCCGCTGGCATCGCGGCGCCGTTTCACCGTCGGGTGAAATTGACCGAAGGGGTCAAACAAACAACGCTGTGCACCTCGAGCGCCATCAAGATCGCAAGAAGAAGCGGAGCTGAGCCTTAGGGGAAATTGAGATCATCTCGTCAAGATGACGGGGGTCGCAAAGACGAAACTGCCGGGCGGATGACGACCGCCGGTCAGTGTGGCGGCAGAAAATGCGTCTCGTGGGTGCGACGGCATAATTCCTGCACCGGGTTATCGCTGAGAAGCTTTCGCCCCCTTTCCCCCGTCCGTTTCCCCTCCCTCGGGTCGTAGGTTAGCGTTAGAAACGCCTTCCGGTGAATTATTGGATCGACCTTGTCCCGGGAGTATTTCTTCTGTTGGGAAAGTTGCTGCAGCCGCGCAAAGAGGCGTGAAGGGTTTGAGGGAGGAGGGGAGGGAGAAAAAACGGGAGTAATGGAAGGTGTGCGAGGGAAGAAGAATAGCTCTTCTTTCGCGTCGAGAGTATCAATTTAATCGACAACAATTAGCGAGATCGTCTGCTAGGTTCAAGACCGCGACGAAGGGTTTTCAGAAGAGTGAGCTAAAATGGGGGGGGGGGGGGGGGGGGGTAAAGCGAGAAGAAAGGGGTTCGGGTTTCTGTTCGACGGAGAGAAGCAGGGAAAGATGGAAAGAGAAAGAGGAGTTTGGCTATATTGCTGACTCACGCGGCGGAGAGGGTGAAATCCGAGTTGGGAAAAGGGTTTGTCATTTTTCTTCCAAAGGTTGAAGCCTCGCGGGAACTTCTTATCTTTCACACCCCGCTTTTCCTCTTACTCCGCCTTCAACTCGCGGCCGGAAAGAGTGGGATCAGCGAATTCAATTTAATTAAGCCAACGCTCTCAGCCTGCAGCAGGTCTCTCCCTCTCTCTCTCTCTCTATCTCTCTTTCTAGTTCTCTGTCTACTTCTCGGAGTCGAAAAACTATGCCGTATATAAGGGGAGAGGAAACTACCACCAGAACTTCAATTTCAATCCTGAATATATATACATACTGATCGCGTGATTCTCACAGTTTATACCTGCTATCTTTCTTAAACAAAAATTCATTACAGGTATTGAGCTTCTTCGTTCTCGGTGCCGCAAAATTTATGGTCAAGAAAAAAAAAAAACTTCAGGGTCTTTGCCTGAAAAAAGATTTATACGAATATACAGGGATAAGCGGGTCATATATTTTTTTTTCGATTGCAATTAAACGAAAATTCAAACACAAATGAAATACCTAGATATATCAGAAAATCGGTAAACTCGAATCGATTGCCTAACACCCGCAATATTTGTTTTCTTTCCCGGAACCGAAAAAATACGATTATTTTTTTTTTCCTTTCTACTTCTCTGGGTCTCTGAACTTTATGCGCGTGCAAAAATTGTTTGTTTTTTTTTTTTTTCGCATGCAAAGACCCGATTCTCGAGGGTTTTTCGTCGGATAAAAATTCCAAGAGGATAAGGGCGGGGAAGGTATTACAGTCCGATAAAATGGAATGTGCAGGAAAAAACTAGCGAATAAGAAGAAGAGAACAACGGAAGCGAAGGTAAACGAAAATGAGAAAAAAAAAAAAAAAAAAAAAGGAAAAACGAAAGAAAACGGTTTTGTACGAGTTCGGAACGCCCTTCATAAAAAGCTCGCTTTACAAGCTCGCAAATTTTTGGGATGCATAAATATACCAAGGTTTTACTTTCCACCTCCCTTTCACCCTTTTCCCTTTCACCTTTCTGTCTCTCTCCCTCTCTCTCTTTCTGCTGCTGTTGGATATCCCGAATGCTCTGCACCCTACGGACTTATAAACGCAGGGGGAAATCTCTATTGCCCATGGAATAAAATATAGCTGACTCAAACTGAAAGACAAGAACCCCTCGCTTCGCTTTGTCGATGCAAGCAGCGTGGCCATAACGGTTATGTCTGCGTATAACTGGCGTGTGTGAGAATTGATGGGAAAATGTGAAGTCTTAAGACTGCCCGGATTTGTTATTATATATATATATATATATTTTTTTTTTCACCATGTTTTCCGTTCAATATTTCATTCCTTATAATATTTTCCGTCTTCTCGCGTTGATCCACAAATAGACGCAAAAATATGTTTAATTGTGATATTGTTTTTTTTCCATGCAAAGCCGCTTACCAATTTTGACAAGCTGACGAATAACGTGAAAATCTGATTATACATGTATATAATATACTATATAGAATAATACGTGAAACGCCGCTTTCCGTATTTCAATCAAATATTTCATTACATACGCGCGCGCTGGAAGTTAGCGAATTGCACGAATTCGGAGGTAGATATTATATTATATTGTATTATATTATACATATGTATGTACAGATATACATACGCAAAATTGCTACGAGCTTTTACTTTCACAGATTTCACCTCTCGCCCACAAATATATTATACGTATATATATTTATATACGTATATAAACGGACCGGCACTTGGAACAAAGTTGTTACCGGCAATCTGTGGGGTGAAAATTTCGATTCTAAAGAAAACCATTTTTCGGCTTCGCGTCAGGTTATATTAAGAATAATACAATAACAAAATCTCCGATACACAGATAACGAATTGTCATTGTTAAAATGAATTTAAGTGTGTTTCAAAAATTCTGAAACTGTGAACAAGGTTTTCGCACGTCATTCCCTTTTTTTTTTTTGTTTTTCTCTTCTTTTTCATAGTGAACCAACATTTGACAGAAATTAAATCGGGCATACGGGAGGAATTATGAAAAGGCAAGAAAACGAATAAGAAAATTTTAATATAAAAACTTGCGGTAAATGATAGACACCAACGGAATAACATGTTATACACACGGAGGAAATTTTTCAAAGTTTCTTGTAAAATTTTCAGACGAAAAAGTTGCAAGGTTTTTTCCGCCCCTTCGAACTTCGCAGTGACATCAGTCCGGAGTTTGTTACAGGAGAGAAGAATAAGTCGGTATAGATAAGGGGACGGCTGCCTCCCTGACTTTTAAAGCGTCTGTCTGTCGTACGGACGGCTTTTGAATCGCAATTCGTTTCCGGCGAATTCGAAACTCGGTTCGTTTCCCGTTTTATCAGGATAATGGCGCGGCTTCTTCGCTCCTCGCGGTTTTATCACGCGCGGCAACTGCAGCAATTATCATCGATAAGGTCGTCGCGACGCTTAGGCGTCGGGACGGTTGGTACAGGCGGCTCGTATCACGGCGCCATTAAATTTGACGGAGACCGGATATTGGGGTCGGTTCCGATCGGGCGTTTCGGATTAAGTGTGGAGGAAACAGGCAACAGGAAATTGAGTTCAGACTTCGCGGGCCTCCCCCAATGATTAAATTCCAACCACTCCGAGGGCCCGACTGTATACAGTCGGCTCTCCGTCCTCTGCATGTACATGTGCTCAGGATTTCAGGCATCCTAACATCGTGCCCTCTGAATACCGGAACTGCCGTTGCTTTGTCACGCCGATGATGCCTGCTTCTCGAGTTACGGAAATCAGGGATCCATCCGTGTTGTTTAGAGATAGAGAATGTTCGATAATTTTAATCGTGGAAGGGAAAGGGTTTCGGATTACCTGGTGATCGAAGCAAAGAGAGAAAAATTTTGCTTCAACGGTTCGCTTTATTCCGCGTTTAGAGCACTTCTAACGGTACCTACACCTGATAAGGGAAGTTCGCGAAGCTGGAGAGAACGTAAGGACGGTAAACATAGAGACGATAGAAACAAGGAGAATAAGCGGAAAGAAACGGATATAGCGACGAGAGTGACATCGGGACTTTAAATTTTCGAAACAGATGAGACGTAAATTACAGATGCACATATCGAGCAATCCATGTATAGGGCATTCGTAGAAACACGTGTTTTAAAGGGAGCAGTAGAGGTTTTATCGAACAAGAAAATTGCTGTAGTAACAAAATCGACTTATTTCCTGATCGAAGACTTGTTCACATCAAAAAAATTTTCCTTGCAATGATTCTTGACGAACCATTTATCGTGAAATAAAAAAACAATCTTTTCACCAAGTTATTTGCAGATGATTGTAAATTTTGACGATTCGTGATAACGAGTCGCGTAATGTTTTTTTTTTTTAATACCGACAACCTACGTTTAAACAATGAGGAATGGTTCATCGAAGGATATATGAGGTGTGGACAAGATGAATCCAGCCTTCGGCGTGCGAAAACCGTAACAACGCAATTTTTTTTTATTTTTTTTTTTTTTGAAGCATTGCTTGTCATGTAAAACGGACTTTTATTGAGAAACGAAACGATTTTGTACTGTGATAATTTTGTTTTTAAGGAAGCTACACTGATCCACTTGAAAGTGTTGCTGAAACTGATCTCTATTTACATCCAAATGAAAAAGCCTCTCTGAAGAAGAAGAACGTACCGTCAAAGAACTAAATTTAAAAAATAATTCAAATCGTTATATTAACAACCTTGAAGAAAACAGATTATATTACAATTTTTACACCTAGAAAATCTGTACTGAAAGTACAAACATAAGTGAAATATCCACAAATTTAATAAGTAGGTATATCGTATTTTGCACGGAATCGTAAATGTATCATCTCTAATTTGCAACGATTTTATACACGTCAGACTTCTCTTTCACCAACCGATGAGCTTAATTTGTAGTATATTTACGTCTGAATAATGTGAACTATTTTTCGCTTGTATCGGACAAACTAAAAAAATTCTTTAATTAAAAATGGTAGAATAATATGCTCCCCCTAAGACTATCGATAATAAACTGTTTACAAATGAAATTTCGTCTCTCAGTATTTTTTTTCTGAGTCACGGAAACTGTTACGATTAGATTTAATTTGAAAGTCAAGTTTTGTTACATTTCCGACACGCCACCTTTTTAACCTGACCGTAATTTCGATGCATCCTTAAATCGGTCGGACTTCTTATCATTCTTAACAAAATTCACGCTATTGAAGCGAGCGAAGTTAAAATGTAACAAATTATTCAACAAGAAATCACCGTCTCATAATTTTGAGAATGACATCGAAGAGAACCGAGTATACCTATATTCTCAGTAAAAACTTCACGAATCAGTGGTTCTGCTTAAAATAAAATCCCTACATCGACGCGACCAACTTTTGCAGCTTCGTCTTCCGTCGGCTTGTTATTTAATTTCCTTGATGATCGATCTTATAACTTTTTTTTTCGCAACCTCCTCCATACGCACCAACTTCTTATAATTTGTAAAGAAGGTGAATGATACGAAACATTAGTGATTCCCTCTAACAAAAGGTACAACGTACCTCATCGTGGTAAGCATAAAAAAAACGACCAAGAAATTTGCGTTACCAAATGAATAAAAGACCTCGGCGAGTAAACGAATCCGCAGATCATTAGAGCCGAGTGTCGTGTATGTGTGTGTGTTTGTGTGTGTGTGAATATGCGCGTCGTAAGATATTCGGCGAGCATCCCTCCGGTAGGTTTAGGTTCAGAGGTTTGTCGGTAGCGCCATTTCAGTCTGGAAGAGGAGCCTCTATAATCTTTCCCTCCTTAATGATTTAATTATTTCAACAATCCCGTTCCGCAGGCTCCCAAGGTTTCTTAATTAAAGGTGAAGAAAATCCTCCTACCCTCAGCGTGAATCATCCGAGTGAGCAGTATTTTTGCGGTTCTTGAGAGCTGAGGGCTTCTCCGTCTTCTCTCTCTCTCTCTCTCTCTCTCTATCTCTCTCTCTCTCTCTCTCTGTCGGTCTTTCATAATGAGGGTTGATAGCGCGAGGAGAAAACCGACGATGGGGGCAGAGAGAGAGAGAAAGAAAGCCGTCGGTTAAGGGCTGCAAGCGAGAAGACGAAGGGGGAAAACTGGGGGTGGACGATTCTCGAGGCGCTCAGAATATGGCGAAGCAGAGAGATAGAGAGAGAGAGAGCGAGAGGGGGGGGGGGGGGAGGATGGGAGAGAGGGTGTCCCGGTTGATGGAGTACCACCCGGTATATTATCTGCACTTGGCGGAGGGTGAAGAGGGAGGGAGGAAGAACCGCCAAAGATATTTTTTTATTAATTTCCTGAGAAATTATGTGTGTGTGCGCGTGGAACGAGGATGGCGACGATGGCGTAACGGAGAGACGGCAATGGCGATGGTGCGAGCAGCCGGGGGGTAATTTTGTTACCCTTTAATGGAAATTTCTCGAAGACCTACCCCTTCCTATACTCGGTTCCAGTTCTTTATACTCGTCTCCTCGCCCAACTCGGTTAATTATCCACACCGCGACGCGCTTCTTCTTTTATACCGTGACGTCGAATGAAAATTGGCGGGCTTCTGACGTTGTACGTATACCTTATAAATATAAATATATGTAAGGATTTATGTACGTACCTCATCGCGCAACGGCTGTATAGGTATTACGTGTAACCCCCATATACTCGTGATGTAATTAGAAACCCGCCTCGCGCAACGCGACTACTAATTGAGAATTATCGCTTTACAGACTATTATCGTCTGCAGGGCTAGAATTATGCACATACATATATCGGTGTCCCGAAATTACCGAGATTTTCTAGTCGATTTACCAGGTACGATCTTACGATTAAAGAGTCGTATTGTTATATTGTGGAACAGAAATATCGAGCTGAGCTTTTGCTGCTACTTTAATTTTTATTGATCTTGTTTGTTGATACAAGCTCTTTGTAGAAAGACGAATATTTTTAAACTGCTGAATTGAAAAGGAATTTGATCGGAACAGTTGAAACAGTAAACGATTGCCGATTTTCAAAAGACAAGAAATTTACAACGTGGTGATATTGCGGTCAGAATTTTAGTTTTGAAATGAGTTGAATTGATTCACTTGTACATCTTGAAATTAAACATGCACGTCGATCTCCCCTCAAAACTGAAAGTTTTATAGTCTCTTACAAAAACTTATGGTCTGAATTTCATTGAATCTTGTTTATCACAGTGTGGATCTCGTTTAAACTGAACTGCATTTCGATATGCAATCATGCAATCACTGAAAGGTAATTTTAACGGAGTGAAAGTAAGAATGTAGAAAGAGTTGAAAATACAACGGTTGCGACATAGAATTTTTAAAAATCCACAAATCTGTTTTACGTAATTTCGACATATAGAAATTCAAAGTAAGAAAAAGTCAAAATATAGAAAGGTAGAATATAGATAATCAAAATACAACACCGCATTCTAGTTGGTTCAAGCGATCCTATACATACTTTAACTTTCTGCACTTAAAAATTCGTAAAAACATTACTTTCGTGCCCTTAAAAATTCGATAACCTATCCCTTCTATTTTCCAATCTTTCAGCCTCGCCTTTTTCCCCAATAAAACTAATCGCGAATTTCGTTTTTATTCACGGAATATAACTATAGAGAGGAAAATAAAATGATCCAATATGCCACTCCGCATATGACGCTGGAGTCAAGAACAGTAGGGGAGGAGAACTGGAGAAACAATTAGCATGATTGGAGCTTGAATAGTAATCTTGAGGATGGTTGGAATTTCATTGGTACCCGAGGTAACCGTGGCAAATGCTACACACACACACACACACACGTACGAATAACGTGCCGTTCACGTCGAGAGGAGAAGACAGACGGAGCTAGTCTCGTCATCCGAACGAAGTCAAACAGAGGGTAAGGTTAACCACGTGTAACCCTTCAATCGAGGCTAATTAGCCTGCACTGAACGCCGCTGCGAAGCTGCACGACTTTCACGTAGAGATACGTATAACAATACCGTGCAGCTACACGTGTCTTTGCACGTGTGAAATTAAACACCGGATTGAAGTCGGTAACGTTGATGTAACGAAATATTGAAATTAGAATGATTGTTTCAAAAGTTTCGAAGAACTTAGAAAGGAGTTTAATTTCCAAAGTCTGAATACACTTTGCTTGTTAAAAATAGGTTGCTCGCTTTGAGACGATTCTACGTTTGGGTTGTAATGATTTTTATTAAAAATGAACCGTTACGTTAACGTTACGAAATTCACTCTCTTAATTATATCGTACATAATCACGATCACCTGTAAATACCAGTTAAAGTCATTTACCTCGCGATCCACGAGTTCAAGCGAATATTTTTCAACCATTTCGCAAAAACTTCAAGTACAAAAAGGCCGTGAAAGCTAAAAGATAAAGTATTTTTATCCGTGATTTTATTAAGTGCTGTGCGATCAATCGATTGATCGTCCAGTTTCATTCGTGAACTCATATTGCCCAATGCGCAGAGTTGAATTAGCGATGAGAATTGACTAAATATTAAAAATAAAACTCTTCGCAAGTTCCCGCTTTCGGGGATCTGACTGGAGAGCAGTGGAGAAACGAACGAATAATCAAAGACCAAGATATGCTTCGTATTATGTTTCTTTTATTCATTCCAACGTACTTTTTACCGTTTTCGTTCTGCCGTGACCGAAAAGTATATTTCTATGCCGTTTAACAATCATCTGACAAATGAAATTTTTCTTAAAAATTGGCACTGCGAGATATTCGAATTTAACCCGACTCTGGCAAATCGTGGCAACACTTTGAACTGGGTTGAAAATAATAAAAATAATAAATAAAAAAAAAAAAAAAAATACGAAAAACGAAAGAAGGTTGAGAAAAAAGAGGGCTGGATAGAAGCCCGCCATTAGTGATAACCTAATTTTGCTGATCCTGCGGGTGAGACCGAGCGAATAATCCCCCCACCCGCCCCGCTCGACCTCCCCCTGCGCTCTCGCAACTTTAAAATAATTCTAAACCAATTTAAACTTCAAGTTATATCGTGTTTGACAGCAAGTCGCAAATATACGTGCAACGACTGAGAGAAAAAAAAAAAAAAAAAGAAAAGCAAATTCAAGAAAAACCGAAACTTTTATCAAACAAGTTCCGCTCATTTTCGCGTAAATGCATATAACGACTTCAAACTCTCGTTTTATAAATATGTACAGTTGCGTGTGAAATACATGGCGTATATTACATATATACGTACAGCGAGGAGGAAAAACTGAAGTATGAATAATTGATAGAAAGACAAAGTTGTGGGAAGAAACAAAGAATAAAAAAATAACGAACAAAGAAAAATACACTTCCACCAACGTTTTTTCCACCTCCCTTTCCATCTCCCCCCGCGCACTGTGGAATGTTTTCCATTCTTTTTCCCTGAATTTGCGAGCGTACATTAAAACGTACATTAACTTATAGCTGGAGTATAATATCACGTAGGTACATATGCATGCACTTGTAAAACGACACGAAAGCAGGAATACATTCTGAATATATATTATATGCAAGGCTCTTCGTCTCAGCGGGGTTTTTACTATTTTCACAGCGACTTCCGGCCCGAGCTTTAGGAGTCTCAATCCTTTTCTCCTCGCCCCATTCCCACTTTCCGTTTCCTTCTTCCTTCGGCAGCCCGAAGACCCGTCTTGATAGCGTTATAGTGTCTTTAAGCGAAACGGCGAGAAAGTCATTTTGGCGGTGTGTAGACTGAACTGTACACGCTGTATACCTGCAACGCGGGATCGATAAGCCATCGCTCCTCTTCCTTTTTTCGTCCATCTTCGTCGATATTTATCGTCTCTTTCCACCTTTTTTGTTCTTTTGTTTCCTCTCCTTACTTTCATTGGAGATTTAAGAAACAAAAAATAATTCATCATTTGAGTAATGACCCACCATTTTTATTCACCCCTTAAATTCGTCGATAGTTGAAACAACTGACAAACGAATTCTTTGCATCGTACGAATAAATATTCACTCTCGTGAAAGTTATATAATTCAATCCAGTATTAAACCATCTATACACCAACATTTACGAATATTCACGAAATTTTTCCTCAACTTTTCAGTCAAATTAAAATTAATGTCTGCCTGCACTATGGAGAAACTTTTAAATGGTCTCGAAGCTTGAAGTTTTGAAAAAATTACGAACTTTATAATGAACCTTGATAACGTGCCATCGCTTTTCCGGGGAGAACATTCGAAAAAAAAAAAAAAAAATATGTATATATAAATGAAAAAGAAATAAAGAAAGAAATCTTTTTCCTCGTCAAAACTGTATAATTATGCTAATTGGTATTCCATTTCATTCCAACTCTGTCGTTCTTCCGTTTAGTGTATCTTTTTTTTTCTCTTTCCACTGTCCATCTCCTATTTTTCCCCATCTATACATAAACAGTGTCTGACTGGCTACTTTTATTCGCACGTCACTCACAGCAGCGCAGAACGTATAACTGCAGCAGCAGCGTGAAGAATAGGAGAGGAAAAAGAGGCTCGTATAGGTGAAAGCGATCTGCACCGAGTTACGTTATTACCAGTTTTCCATTATTTCGTTCCAATCTATTTTCCGTTCCCTCCGTTATTTTTTATTTTATTTGTTTTTTTTTTTTTTGTTTTTTTTCTCTCCGTTCGTTTCCTATCTGGATATTTTATTGTTTTCTGTTTTCCATCCCCCCCCCCCCCCTCTCTCCCTCTCTCCTTACCATTCTCTCCTTTTTTATTATCGACATTTCACACAAGTACAGCGTTCAAACTCGGCTCAGTTCGGTTCAGTTGCGCTGCGACTGATGGATTGACGGACAGGACGCGTAATTCGTGTCGTTCAAGCGCCAACGATAGACAGAAATATCTGTTAATAATCGTTTGATCCGGGCAATTTTTTGTCCCCGCCCATTCAGACCCTCTTCCAAGTTCATAATCGCGATTAAAATTCGAAAAAAAAAAAAATTGCCTGCAGGATTTCAACCAAATGCCGGTTACCATTTTTGTACGATATAACGCAAGAATAATCCTTCACCTCTGAATTGACAGAAATAATTCCTTGTGCCAGCAATAAAGAGTTGAAAATTTTCAGTCAATTTCTCACCGATGATACTACTGATTTTCATTTTACTCGTACACACACCTACAAACATTACGAAAGTTTTACAGTCGATTCATGTGCAATGTACATTGTACTCTGTGTTTCATTTCTCTCGGTCGAGTAAAAAGGACTATTATACACCACGTTTAATCCTTTCTTCCGTGCTATATTTATTTATTTTATTTATTTATTTATTTTTTTCTCATCTTGTTTTTCCTTTATTTTCTAGCAAAACTGTAAATCGTGGTTTAAAACTCCCTGCAACCACGTACCTGCAGCGAAATGAATATAAACCCAGAAACAACGCGGGCAATTATTCTTAATGTAACCATTTGTATACTAACCCAGGGTAAGCAAAAAAAAATATATATTTTTTTTTATTTTTTTAAACAAATAAACAAACAATGCGGAGAAAGATAGACAAAATGTATTGTAACGGAAACAAAATACACAGATTATACTTTCCAAATGTTCGACAATACTCCGATAACAAGAAGGGTATATTATCTTTCCAAATATCGCAATATTATTCACTTGTAAAATATCATTTCACATCCCCGATATTTTATTCATACGTTTTTTGCTTCGATAATTCTTCCCCTCGTTACAATTTCCATTTAATTTTCATTGGAGTGAAAAATAATAATTTTCCAAGAGATGAGAATTCATTGATTTTCTGTGGATATGATTACGGCGTTTCGTGGATACTTGAAGAAGAAACTGGATACGATCTGTATTTTTTTTCCTCCCCAAGGGTTGCTCAGCCCTGGGAGAGAGATTAGGCGGAAATTTTTCGAGTTCATAACTTATCTTTGTACATATATTTAAATATATATACACGTATATACGTATATGTACAATGCCAGTTTACACAAGATTTGAAGTTATCGTTTTTCGGGGTGACATTTTACCCTCTTCAAACTCCTCGAGACTGCGAGAGACAATTTTTAGAATAGAAAGTCGAATAAAAAGAGGAAAACGTATGATATACGTGTAATATCGACGGTGCGCAGAGAGGTTGCAATTTTTAATAACGCGTTCATAATTATATGTATAATACTGGGGGGAGGTGGAGGAATATTTCTCATTGCCAGTTCTCTGTGAATTCGAAACCCCGGGCGGTAAGAAGAAACAAGTGTGCTCGAGGGATAAAACTAAGAATGTGTGGTTTAGGGTGTACAATGCAAAAGAATGATAAAGAGGTGAAGGATGAAATTAAGAGAGAAGGACGATGCGGAGAGGAGAGAGTGAAATGAGACGGCGAAAAGGAGACGCGGGGTGAAGAATTGAAGAGACTCGGGGACGAGCCAACCGAACCCTTATATTCCACTCTCTCCTTACCTCCTTAATTACGTTCGGAGAATTTCGCGGATACCGGCCGCAGAGGCTTCTCCGTTCTCTTTTTGACTCCGAGGACCGACTTAATTGTCAACGAACCCGCATCAAGAGAACCTCTCGTAAGGCTACCCTCACATCGCAAATTATTCACGCTATATAATGTTGGAATAAATATTATTTCGAAGGAGCTTCAAGTTTGACGTTAAGTCACAAGACTCGTGTATAATTTTTACAATCACGGCGGCGATCGTTGAATGTTTATTTTATTTTTTTCTTATTAATTCTGAATCGACAAACGTTCCGAGTATTTAACTTTATTTATTATTTTTTACTCAGGATCTTTCCCTGGTAGATTTCAACGCGAGTCTCATTTTTCTCCTTTTGCTAATTACTTCATTCTCTCGATTGATTCTCTCAAAAAAATAAAAGAAAACCGAGTCGAATCTGTTCGTGTAGTAAAAACGGAAAATTGTTACTTCACAAATGAAATTCCAGTCGAAAAAATAATTTTCTCTTCGAAGTTCTGCTGATATTTAATTACGATTGAATCAAAAGAAAAACCAATTCAGTCCAATTTCGCAAAAATTGAGACGCTAATTTACCGTCATAATACTACTGTACTTGAAGCGTAGTTTAGGAATCGCCTCGTAATTTTCGAATCCTGCGTAACGGCGAAGAGCTTTCTCCACGCGGTGCAAGCTTCGCTTCATCCTCCCGCATTCTTCAAGTCGCGTTACGCCTAAGCGACTTAATCGCGGAGAAGAGCCGCTTTCTGTCTACTTAACCTACAATGGATGGAAATCTTCCGAAGCCAAGCTAGTTATCAGCTTTGGAGACAGACGAGAATCGCGGGGTTGATTAATTTTTTTTTTTTTTTTTTTTTTTTTTTACGAGAGCAATATTAACTCCGCTTTAGGATCGCGAATCGAAATAAAATGGATTTCCCGGGTCATCTCGACGTCCCGAACGGCTCGGACAACGGTCGAAATTTATACCTGTACGTATCGCGTGAATACGAGTCAATTTTGACACGACGAGAAAACGGGCCTGAAGAACGTCTGGATGACCGAGACGTCCCAAATATCCCGAGCGTCCCGAACGTCCGTCGAAAAAAAAAGGTATCACGGAATCATAAAACGAGTGTTTAACCATGGGAGACGGGGGCCTGAAGAATGTCCGGGTGTCCCGAATGTCTCGAATGTTCCGAATATCCCGTATGATCCAGGGAGGGAAGGTGTTCACATAATCGTGAAACGAACCTCTAACAATGAAAAAACGGCCCTGGAGAATGTCCGGATGACCCGAACTTACCGGGAAAAAGATATCACGGAATGACAAAGGGAGCCTTCAGCGTTGAAAGAATAAGCCTGAAGAATGTTCGCCTACGCATAAATTGAGTTTCAAGTGACAATGTAAAAATTTATAGCCTGATTGTAATTAATTTGTGAATTACCGGACGTCCTGAACATCTCCGCGGATTATATATCGTGCATTATGCATGTACGATGTATCTTGATTAAAAGAGAAGAAAAAGCTTAGCGATCAAGCTTTATTCCAACGGGATATAAGTCGGCAACGCAATTGCAATGTACTAGAGACTTGAAATACATTTCAAGTTAAATGCTAGATTTCAAACTTATCGTCAGGAGCGGCCAGCTTAATTAGTTCCTGAGTTACGGAATGTAACAAACGTTTTTTGCCTTGTTAATTTTTCTAAAACCGGATCCCCCGTAGACGTTTCATACATCATTTTGGATTTTATTGATGAAAGATCGATAAGAATGAAATGCTTTCATCGGTTAATAATTTCGTTAATATACGTCTAGTCCGTGTCGCAAAATTTCTCGCGCCAAACACTGAGAGATATTTTTAGTTCTAGTTACCGTTCAGTCCATTTTTTACGAATATCGAAAAATATAGTTCCAGATACAAAATGAAAATCAGTTTCGTAGCTGTTACCGGAAAGTCTAGTACTCTGTTCGTAATTCCAACAATGTTCGAATAATATTTTTTTTAACGATACCTGTTTTACTCAATTTTTCTACTTACCGTAACATATTAAAATTTTCTCATTGCAACGCGAAATTTGATCAAATTAGCTATCCCTCATCCAGGGATTGTTGCAGCAGCGTACTATTTTCTTAATAATATCAATGTGATATTTAACACGAACAACGTTGAAAGGACCGTCATACATAATATAATTCTAGGAGAGTTATAATCCGTCTCCGTCGCCTCCGTGTCCCGGAATTCTAACGCAAGGTGATGATGAATAACATACGACGCGTGTTGCCTCCTCGGGCGTCGCTCGGCGTCTTCCTCCGTCATCCGGACCGTAACGGAGATCGTTGGGTATAATATAGGTAGGTGGTTGACGGTACACGGTACACGGATGCAACGTACATTTTAAGTCGTCGCCATTAATTAGAAAACAGGGTAGGCATTCGCAATTATGTCGTGAAAAAAGGCCGAGAACCCTGGCGCCGAGTGCCGTACGCGGTATAATGACATCGCGAATATATATATATATATATATATATCTTAATATATATAAATCTCGTGTCACGATGTTTGTCCTGAATGGACTCCTAAACCACTTAACCGATTATAATAAAATACGCACACCATGTGCAGTTCGATCCAACTTGAGAGATAGGATAGTTTAAATCTCAAATTATAGTCGCAATTTTAATTTATTGCTAATTATTTGTCTGTTATTATTCGACAGTCACAATTATCTGTTAACTCCGAATGATTCTAACAGATGTCGATACCTTTCGACTGGGTTGAGTAAGTAATCAATAGATGGCGCTGCTATGGTAAATCTACGAACGTGTCATATAAGCTACATTTTAACAGCATAACTAGCAACCCATCCCGGCTTCGCACGGGCATATAATAATATAATAAAAGAAAATACACAATGTTTACAGTGAGTTTCTAGAAAAATAACATTTATATTATTACTTAATATTATTATATGCCCGTGCGAAGCCGGGATGGGCTGCTAGTATATATATATATATATATATGCGTAGGTTGTGCCAAAAAAAAAAAGAAGATTTTTTATTTCAAACCCGCAGCGAAATTTCGGTGAAGCATCTCAAATAGAATATTAGAGCCACATTTTAGCTCGTAATACTGATGTTCAGAAGTGCCTATTTTATTTTTGCCATTCTCTGTTTAAATCATATGTAAAACAAAAAAAAATCGGAAATATTTCGAATTTTTTCAAAAAGTAGCTTAAGTGGTACCTAATTTTTCATAGAACGTGAAATTTCCTATAAGAGTCTGTATTCAGATGGTTTATAAGTCGAGCCGTTTACGGACGAAAAAAAAATTCAAAAATTTTCCAATTCTTTTAACAGTTGTTTGTATGGAAAACGAAAGAATTGAAATAGGCGCCTACAAATATCAGTATTAAGAGCTCATATTTGGCTGAGATATTCCATTTCAGATGCTCTACCGAAACTTTGACGCGCGTTTGAAAAAAAGAATATTTACCCTGACACACCGTAATACATACATATACATATCCACCAGCTATATAGTCGGACATTATACATACCGGATAATAAACTTGCTGGTAATGTCAAATGTACAACTTTCCTCGTTACACAGTAATACATAATGCGTGGTTTTTAATACTACGTATACGTAATAAAAACAACAAGTAAATAACGTGGAACTGCATATTTCGTCATATTAATCTAGATTATTGTTGTATAGAAGTAGGAATCCATTGAAGAATAAACTCGCTTACCTCTTTGTCAGTGAGCCGTTCAACTTTAAAGTTTCAGTGGTTAAAACGGCGCAATGATATAATACGGACACTATGAACAGTCACCCTGCAACTCACCTGAAACATAAATTGAGGAAACTTGATTAAAACCAACTCGTTGTGTCTCGACGCCACCGAAGTTTCAACATTCTCGAATTGTTTAATTGCGGAATATCTGGGCGAGGGTGGCTATTATATTTCGCATCCCCCCCCCCCCCGCCCTTTTCACTTTTCTCCAACCATCGAAATTCTCCACTGGTATAATACATGTATGTTATAAAATTAGACTCTGTGCAAAAAAAATCTGCTATTTTGTATTTTCAAAATTCAAGACAAAAATGTTGTTTCAAATAGCGAGAAAAAAAAGTACCGTCAACGTTTGAGCTCTGAATATTAATATTAAGAGGTGCGTCAACGCGAATTTTTATTTCCCATTTAAGTATCGTGAAACATTTTTTGCAAACTTTGGAATTTTAAAACACGTCAACGCATTAGCATACCGATAAGACCGGAAGGTATTTTTGTAAGAAATTGAATGCTCTACGAAAAAGCTGTCTCATCATTTTATGATGAATCTAGTCATGCAAAAGTTATTTAAGATCAAAGTTTAATTTAGAGTAAATTTCACGATTTTTCTACTTTTTCAGCGAAATTGTCAGACTAATCGTAAAATTTTACAGGACTTGTTTTATAGAACGTTATCGTTTCCTGCAAATTATCTCGCACAAAGTTTTCGAAATTCTTGAAGTATCTTTAGCGATCTTAATATGTGTCAGGATTTTTCAAAATAAATTGTCGTTCTAGTGCAAATAACCAAAGATCCTTCAGGGATTTCAAAAACTTTATGAGATAATTTAAATGAAATGAAACGTTCTATAAAATAATTCCTATAAAATTTTACGATTAGTCTTATAATTTCGCTGAAAGAGTTTTAAAAAATCGTGAAATTTACAGTAAACTAAACTTTGACCTTAAATAACTTTATACATGTCGTATACATTCTATATAAAAATATTTTATATATTTTCGTCGCGAATGAAGTGATGATAAATATTCGTGGTAAAAATATGCTTAAGGTGAAAATTGATAAAGTGAAGAAAATTAAAATCGCCATACGCATTGCATGTAACACGTAAATTTCTAGTAAATGCCACTGCGCACATAATAATATATAACAGTATATTAGAGAAGAATTGAAATTAGTTTGTTGGAAAAGTTCTTTAATTGCAGATTCGGTATCCTCCCGCACTTTCCGAGTTCATCAGAGTAATTCCTTAGACGGGCGGGAGGGAGGGGTTGGCATTCCGATTAAGTATTCAACGTCGAGGGAACAGATATTACACTCGAATGATAATATAATCAGTCGAGCCAGCGAGAGGTGCCTGCCTCAGCGCGTGCCACAAACTTTTCCGAGATGAGCTATTTACTTCGACTTCTTCTTCTCCATCAATTTCTCTCCAACCCTCATCCAATCACGCTTGCAACGTCTTGCAGATTACAGATTTCCGATTACATTGCAAATAGTTATACCTTACATATTATATCAGGAACCGTTCTACATTTTTTTTCAGAGAAAATTTCTTGCGCAAAGGCAACTTTGATATTCCACTAATTGTAAGTGTAATAAAATTGACGTCGTCATTTTTTATACCGTTATATACCGCCGAGCAATGATTTCTCTTTTTTTGCAACTAATCGATTGAATCGAAGTGCGTTTTTACGGGTTTGGATAAGTGCACTGATCGGAAATGTCGAGATTTCCCCTTAGAAATGCTGGAACGATACTACGAGGGGTGGTTTAGCGGTAAGAGTGAGAATAAGTTTCTTCCGGAGAAGAAGGAAAAAAAGAGTGAGAGAGAGAGAGAAAGAGAGGAAAAAGCCGACAAACTTGACATTCGGTGTGTAAATGTCAGTAGATGGCCACTTCCTGAGAGATCCTTCCTTCGATTTCCTCAAAAACTTTTCGATCAGACACTTTTCAGCTCCCTTCGCCACCGCCGACCTATACATACACCTACTTTCCGATAGAATCAATCCACTTACCTACTTTCCTCATCCGGTTTTCCCAGGCTTTTCCCCCTCCTTTTTCCTATCGCACGACCTTAATGCTGCGCCCTTTCGACCAACGCCACTATAAATACACGCCAATTTTCAACCCTCTTGCTGCACCGAAACGCTCTTCGTTAATCTTAAACCGTGAACGATATTTTTTCGAACGAAATTCGAACCTGTTTTATAGATTGCTTCTCATTTACCGAAAGCACGAAGTGTAAAAATAATACTTAACACATTTCCAATATCGTTTACTATAAAAAAGAAATGACGGAATTTCTAATTTTTATACCATCGGTAAAGAAGATCACGGTCTTGCCAATTTCTTTCCTTCATTACCCGATGTAATAAATATTGTACGCATTTTTCCCACGCGTTATTCAGCACTCGAATATGTCCGTCGTGCGTGACGACATTCGATTCTCTCGAGCTGTTGCAGTGCCTGCAGAATAAAGTTATCTCGGATCTGTAATATCGAATTTCTCGTCATTTGTAAGGCGTTATCTGTTACACGCCGCGTATACGGTGTTGAATTCTACCCGCGATATTTCATCGCCTTACTCTAGCCAGCACCACTCCTCTCAATTTTGCGTAACGATCCGTAAAAGTGGGACAGATGGTTAGTAATTTTTAATCAAAACACGAACCTCTCTCAAACATCGCGACGATTTTTTAACAGACGATGATCGAATTGGGCGGAAATTTTTGGGACTACATTGAAAGCTCAGACAGAAATTTTTGACCATAAAAATAAAAAAGATTTCACCCTCAGCGGCTAATGTTATCATGTAAAATATTTTTATTCGACAGTTCAAATGAATCCTGAAAAAGAGGGGCGACGGCATTATGAAACTTCATTAAAATCCTATCAGACTAACGAACAAAGATGTGCAATTGTTCCAAATTACCGTCCTCGCGTCTTCCTGGAATTCTGGTAAATTGAAAGTAGTTTTTTTTTTTCTTTGCTTTGCTCCTTTTCGCTATTTTTACACTCAGCAAACAACTGCAAGATCCAATTTTTGTAACGTGACAAAACGAATTATACGGTTCACTCTGCCGCTGAACTCAGCACGCACGCAATTTCACGTAATGGTAGATTTGAGTATTTCTTGTGTGCAAAATGACCAGCGTTATTATCGCTTGGTAGAAAGGAAAGATAATCGCTTTTTCGTATCTTGGCCCCGAAACGCCAGTTTCAATACTCGTGGTTGATGATTATCCACTCGAAAATATCAGATTTCATCAATGAAAACTTATCGCACGATCCTGATCTGTTTTCATTTTCAAACGAATAAGCAGAATAATATTGCAATAAGCAACTCTTGCAATTAAATTCACATAAAAATGGTGACTTGTGCGAAAATTTCGCTGATTGTAAAAACGTCTAAGCGTTATCGTGTAAAGGTGGCGAAAAATTTCCCGACATCAAATTTGACGATGGCTTCGAAATTTGATGAGAATTCTCTACGTCGCCGAGGATGGAAACTGTGACGTAAAGTGCGAATATCTGATCGAGTTAATTCTGTGGAAGGTGGAAAGTGGGTTTAAGAGAAGAGGAAGGAAAAGGAAAGGAAGAGAAATTCTGTTTTGCCCGCGTTTAGCCGTAAATCTGGTGGAAATCCTTGCGTAAGCCGAGCCGGCCAGTTAATTCAAATTTAAGCGGCGGAGATCCTTGGGATGGCAATTTAATAAACGCCTCCAATTTCGAGACTCCGTAACTCGGTGCGGGTTAGCGAATAAGCCGAGCAGCTAGGCGGTAGAGTCCTTGCCACATCCTATTTCTGGATATTCTGATCAAAACCCGTTTGCATTTCAGATCCCAAATTCTAATTCGCGGAATGCCTTTCCCACTCCTGATAACCCTTCCGGGATCTTTACCTCGACTTCCAAAGCTCGCAGTTTCTTAAAATTTGAAAAGGGATTTCTGTCGTATAACAACACCGGAGAAAAATTTCATTTATTATGTAAATAAGTATACAAAACCGATTCTGAATACAGATTCCCATACCGGCATTTACCGACACTTAGCCAAGACACAAACTTTTTTCTAGAATAAGGTTTATGCCTTGGCTGAGTGCCGGTACTTACGGAGGCTAGAAAAACTTCTGATAATATTGATGAATATTATCAAAATTACAAATAAACATGATATAAGTAAATATTTAATGTAATTATAGTTGTCAACGGTAAATTTTCGAGTCAATGCAAAATTCAATCTGTTTGTTTAGTTGACTACATTTGTTCGATCAAACGATATCTTATCATCGATTTATTTTTTTACCAGCTTCATGTTAACCAAACAGTTGTACAAAAAAAAAATATCGCAGGTACGAGTGACGCTAATAAAAAGTAATGGTAACACATGAGAAATTTTTTGGTGATAAATCTTACAGAAATTCGTCTCCTTTCGTACCTGGAACAATATATTTTTCGTTACGATGGTAAGAAATGAAAACAATTGACCGTACGTAGAAATTTGACGGCGATCGTTTTATGGCCGGCAAATTTATTGGAGCAAAACCCTGTTTGAGGAATCGACGAATTCATGGCGTGCTTCGATCAACTGACTTTTCCCAAAACTCACATCGAATCTAAAGTGTGATTGTTAACTTCCGGAACGCCGCTCGAGTATGAAAGAGTATTTTCCGGGGTGAAGCGTCAAATCTTGTGAAGATAGATTCTATTTGGCCGATCGCGTTTCCGGAGCGAAACTGTTTCTGCAAGCCCGATGAAATGAGATACGTATGATACCTATACAAGACGCGGGCCGAATATGTGTATCTCTGACAAAGTTTGTTGAGCACATTTTGCGATCCGGCAAGCCAAAATACCGGAAAATGACGCGATTCTATCACGTATGCCTTTGCAAGTCCGAGTTCATACCATTCGAATCCCCTTTAATACGAGTATCCGTGATCCCTCTAGGAAAAGGGATATCCGAGTATCATGAAAACCGCTGCCTCTTTCTTTCTCTTTGAATCCTCTTTTCGCGAATTCGGATTAACCCTATTTTACATATATACAGATCTCTGGCTAATATCGCATTTTCTCTTTCCCTCTCCCTGTCTTTTGTCTCATTTTATTTACATTCACTATGCGGAGTAAAAATTTCTACTGATAATTCGAAAATTCATAAGGTCTACACAATGGTCTGAATAGAAATAAATAATCATGCAGAACAGATTTTCGAAACAATTACGACGCATTTGATAATATTTTCGTAAAAATCGTGTGCGCAGATTTTTCCTTCCCATTTTCACTATCAAATAAGACGAGAAATAAAACAGATTTTGAGAATATCACCGCCCTCATTTCAATCCGCAAAAGGGTTGGTGCGTTTATTTTCCGAAAGAATGGTTTCGAACGAGCGTTGAGTAAAGCTAATTTCACGGAATGATAGACAATCTCGGTTGAATTTGTCGGATGCAAATCGAGCCCAATATAGTCAGTCAGCCCTCCGCTTCTCCCTCCGATTACGAATCAGAAATGTGAATTTTTCCAACCCCTAATGAACAGCTGCGCGTACACCAACCACAGTTCCGAGGGCGAGTCGCGGCGCGGATTGAACAACGCTGATGGTTGGGTAGGGGAAAGAAGAAGGGGGGGAAAGTCGAGGCAACCCCTTCCAGACATCGCTGTCGCACCCTCCGAGTTGTCGCAGGGTGGTCCGAGGGTTTGTTTCACCCCCCCAAAATCCCGTGCGAAATCCGCACCTCGTGATCCGCGGACATAATTGCCGGGTCTCGTTAGAGTAAATGTTATGGGAGAAAGTTATACCTGCCTACCCTTGCAGCGTTGTTACAACGTTGTGTTGCTAAAACAAGCCGAGCAAGTCGGACCTTCCACTCTCATCTCGGCGCAATCGGACAAATTATTCTGTTTCCCCATAAACGGAATCGTTTCGTTCGCTCGTACCTACAGATTTCTATCCCCCGCCGACGGAATCTGACCAAAAATTCTATCCCGTTTTCACGGGGGTATAATAATGTATAAACATCGGAAAATAGAAGGGGTGAAAAGTTTTACAAAATTTTCGAAAACGTAAAAAACTATTTGACAGGGTTTTAATACGTGCAGAATCAATGTATAGAATACTTTAAGTGTAGAATCGTCAGAATTTTAACGGTTTCGAGTTTTGGCATTCTACATTCTGATTTGGCTTTTGTATTTCGTTCCTTCTATACTTTGAAATTCTTCTAATAACATTTTCGCGTAGTTAAAAACTCGATAACTTGTGAATCTGCCAATTTTTGATCTCTCTACTTTTTCTTATCCAAACCTCGAGTGCAAATTAGATTTTCTTTTTACGCTGTCGACTATTTTTGTCTCAGAAAACAATTCGTCAGCTTAACATAATATCGAATTACGAAATATTTCATGAGAATCTCGATTCAGGGTTACAGAGATTATAATGTTTGTAACATCAATTTTCTCTTTCACGTTATTAAAAAATTTTACACAATATTAGAGACACTCAACTTTCCTGAAACGTCAACTTTTCATGCTTTCCTGTAAATTCGACGTTTGTTTCTGAATTGAAAGAACAAAGAGGACATCAAAAACGTTTACATCAACCTGCAGACAATTTTCAATATACCCTACAATCTTTTCGCGTACAGAGTTTTTATACTCGTTGTGCAATTTTACGCAGGACTATGTTTATGTCCGTGTCTGTATATACATTATATATCTATGTTCATGTATACCACGTGTTATACGTGCATATTATGTAAATTCACTCCGTTCAATCAACCTAAGAAAACAGAGGAGGAGTTTACAGTAGCTGTACTTCGAACTGCACTGATCCCCTGAAATAATCCAACGAGACTAGAGATACAATCGAAAAATGAGAAAAGTCTAGAGTCTGCGTGAAAGATTTGTACATCGTATTAGAAAAAAAAGCGAATCGTTAACGAACGAAATTGATTTTGTTCACACCGCCAGCCGTTTTTCTTTTTTTTTTTCTTTTTTTGTTGCATTAACCGAATCTCGATTTGCACCGTGCATTTGAAGAATAAATGTTCCGGCTATTGACTCGATCTGGAAGAAGAGTGAAGAGTGCATGGAACGAGGGTTGGCAAAGACGTGAAGTTTGTACAAAGAAGGGGGATCGTTTCAAGAAACAAACGAAAACCGTGAGACGCGGGGCGGTTTCTGCGGCCTAATTGCTGCGGCAAAGAAACGGGCAGATCCGATTAGCTGAGAAAACTCCGCATTGGTATACCGAAATACTCCTCTCAAAGATTCGGTTCAACGAATTGTTATACCTATATCTTAAACTTTTGGCGAAGAAGCCGAGGCTCAAACTGCTGCCAAAATGTAATTATGTAATCAGAAGCTGGCAGCCAAACATATCGCTGCCTTTCACGAAGAAGAATGCTTTTTTCCCCCCTTTTTGCTAAACAGGCGCCAAACATGCACACTCTTCGTGACGGAAAATTCCTTCTAGCTTTCAGTCTTGAACTCACGCTGCTCTTTTCCAATTAGACGATGAATAAAATACAGAACGAAGTCGTGGATGTTGAATGGTAAAACGGTTTTAGACAAAATTTCAGATATTCTAACCAAGTTGTGTCGAAAACTTCGCTTTATTTGTTCGAAAATCGAAAGGAAATATATAAATGTACCAAAAAAAGAAAGAAAGAAAAATTCGTGTCAAAAATTTTCCTGATTCTTTAATTTCGCAGATAATTTGTCAAATTTGAGGAAAAAGTGACATGGAATATAAAAAATATTCAGATGTTATTCAGTACTGACAAATTTAAACAACATCCACCTCGGATACATTTCCGAAATCAACAGAGAGCTGTTCAAAAACACTCCCGTGTAATCAATATTCCCTAATTCTTTTACCTGCGCCATGCAATTTTCCAGCTGGGTAACAAAATCTGGTGTAATTAATGACCGCACAAAAAGCAATTATCTAAATGCGTCGTTACTGCGACACCATCGACCGGACAGGGAACAACTAGATGAAAAAGTAGAGTGAAATCGACTTTTGAACTCAGCTCTAGAAGCTGCTTGGCCTGGATATTCACCCCTCCGGGTCGCCATATGTGAATATGAAGTGTGTACTCTAATCATAGATTGAGCAGAGTTTGAATGATTTTTGCAATTCGTTTCGACAGGATTTGATAAATTGTAAAAAAAAAAGAACGCCAACTACAGAAACAACACTATAAAATAATTTCTTACGAAAATTTTGTTCTAACTTTACTTACCATACACAAATTACTTTAAAATTGCTATGAGAACAAAGAAAGGAAACCGGTTCACAACGCTATCGTTATTATACTTCCATTAAGCATACGTAAATTAATGAATGAGAAATAAACCGAGTCACTCTCAATCCATCAAGAAAAGAGTCATGTCCGTGTGAATAAAGCCGAGTCGGTGACTACAATCACGTAAGGGTTTAGATTAGATTTGCCGTTATTATCAAAATGTATACGACAAGCAAAGCACCCCAAATTTTTGGACCAATAGTATGCTTATCGGGGGAACAACATTTACTTTATTTATTTATCTGGTTCTATCGGCCGCTCGTTCCACTTAAACCAGTTAAAAATTAGTAGCAGCACTAAAAACTGTTGCCGGTGTTCAAACTTAGTCATGGATGAGAAAAGGAGCGTAAAGAAAAATTGTTACGGAAATAAAAGACCAACAAACCTAATGTTGAAGACCTTAAGACACTAGTTCAAAACATGGCGTCTGTTCATCTACGTCATCATGGCTCCGCAAAATCTGTCTCTCGACTTACCGACCTATTAGTTAAATCCTCTCCCGTAGGAAGGATTAATTTTTCACCTTATTCTTAATTAAACTGTGATCTACATCCGAGAGCTTGTAACTTTCTGATCTAAGATTCTACGATATATTTTGATCTACGATATTGCACATTTCTAAAACAAGCCTTTTTTGTACAATCCTTTTCACACATTTTCACTGTGCTATTCCAAGGCCTGATTGTAATCGAATAAACATTGGCGTAATATGTAGTCTCAAATCAGCCATTTGGCACTTTTCGACACAGTTTATACCAAGTTTTATCCACTCTTCCGTACCATGTTATCAGATTTTTCCATACCAAATTCGAACGATCAAAATTTCAGATACATATAATGAAAGTATATAGACACAAGATGTAGAAGAGGTATGAGATAGACGCGATATTCGATAAGAAAAAAAAATAAATAAATAAAGTTAGAAGCGACGAAAGATGTAAAATAGAAAATTGTAGATTGAAAATACACAGAGTATAATACAACGTTCCTTCCCTCTCTTCCGTCTCTCCACTCCTATATACCTGAGGCAATATTTAACCTGGGTGAAAAAGTCCCCCCCCCCCAACCCCTCCCTCACCCTCCCGCCATTCCTGATCGCCTCCTAAACCGAGGGAGCAACTGTACCCACCACCGGCAGGGACCGCAGAAGCACGGAATTTCGTGAGAGATTGCAAACTTCGAGGGTATGGGCACGGGGTCACATATCTGGTATAAAGTTGGCTACATAAGAGGTGCAGGAGCCAGGATCGTGTAAGTCCAGGGGAAGTTTACACTCGGCAATTTCCTAAAGTAACCCCCGTCCGTCGATACCGGTTCGGTTCAGCTTCGTTCCCGTTTCCAGTTTCGCGTTTTCCATCGTCGGTGGGTCGCCACGG
This sequence comes from Neodiprion virginianus, assembly GCF_021901495.1. Classification (NCBI taxonomy): domain Eukaryota; kingdom Metazoa; phylum Arthropoda; class Insecta; order Hymenoptera; family Diprionidae; genus Neodiprion; species Neodiprion virginianus. The sequence continues at coordinate 18,778,897 of NC_060880.1, forward strand.
CTCTTCGATTGGTACGGGAAAACCGGGGACCGCGGTATCCAGGTTTCCATTCACGGTTAGACGACGCCTCTCTCCTTTCAGGAAAAAGGAAGAAGGGATTCGACGAGGGAGCAGTTTTTAACCGAGAGAAGGCGGTCTTGCGGAAAGGGCGAGAAGGCACCGGGAAAACGGAAGGTAAAGATATATAAAAAGGCGAAGAAGAGAGAGAAAGTGAAAACGTTGAAGAGAAAAAGAGACGAGGAACAATCTCCGCAGCTTCGCTGTACGTATGATGATATAGCTGCATGCCCGACAACGCAAGGTACGAAAAATAAATCTCATCACGAAACTGGAGATAGATATAAACTGTCGGTGCGGATTGTGGTGGTTTTGAGAAAGCTGCGAATGTCGACTTTCGTTGCGGAAAAAAAAAAACACAAGGTATCTATATTTTTTTTTTTTACAACATCATGATCCAAATCTTCAAAACTTCGAAATTCTCGTGAGAGGTTTTATAAAATGAATGATTCGATCTTATGCATGATTGAAAACATTTAAAAAAATTGTTTTTGTTACACATTTTGCTAAGCCAGGCTTTCTTAGTAATTTTCTTTTCTCTTTTATTAGTTGTAAAGCACTCTAAGTGTGAAAAAATTATTCCATGAACTGTTGATCAGCGGATAAAATAGTGTTTTGTAAGCTCTAACAACTCGATTTTTCTACTCTATGCTTAATTGATAGATGTTTTCAAGGAAAACAGCCTACAAGGTGTGTCTTACCGATTTTCTTCGTTCCGTGATGTACCTTAGTACGTCAAAAGCAATAACGCGCTTTTTTTAAGTGCCAATGCGGTCGTTTAGAGCTTAAGTATCACCCCAAAACTTACCACAAGAAATTGAAAAATGCAACACCTGGGGGTAAAAACACTGCCCGTATTATCTTCCCCACTTATAGCGAATACCATTCAATTGGGTTATTTGAAAAAATTTACGTCAGTTTGGAGAATTCGTATGAAGCTGAATTTTGAGGGTAAGCTTTAGGAGTGGTACTCACTCTTCAAACGCCCGAATAGGGATGCAAAAAAATGCACGTCTAATGTTTTCTTATGTACCACACCATCGTATTGCGAGACGAAGAAAATTGGTGGGATGCATCTCGGGTACTTTCTTTGTAAGTGTGAGAAAATAATTCCGGGAACTTTAAATCAGCGAATGAAACCGAATTTCATTTAAGAATCTGACAACTCTCGACTTTCCCGCTCTTTATATTCAATCCTTAAACACTCAGCGAAGCTGCACAAGCGCAACAAGACAGCCAACTTCGATAATAAATTTATCCAAAACCCTGCAGTCTCAATGCCGCTGCGTTTCCTGTACATCGACTACAGTCTTCCTTCCTTCGTTCCTTGTTCCCCCTTTGCCAGGACTTGAAGGTCGTTGGCAAGGAGGCAGATCCGAGTTACAGAACTTCCCGAGAAATAATTATCCTAGGAGTATGTAAGCGAACGATGTAAGAGAACTAGACGAACAGTAGACTAAGGCAACCTCAGGTCGTAAAATAAACTGGAGATACCTGCACAATGATGCCGAGGGCAGGAGTCTGTATAATCAGCGAGAAGATCTGCGAGCGAATGTGCAGATAAGAGTGATTTAAACGGTAACACGTAAGCGAGAGGATATGGAGAAGAATCGGCGAGGTTAATTGCGTCCCATATCATCGGTGTGCACCAGCAGCTGGTTTCCCTATTTGTCTCTCTCTGTTTTTGTCGCAATTCGCTACTGCAACGGGCATAAAATGTAGAGAGAAAGCAGTGAAACGTTGTTCGTTTAAAGTCCGCTGATTGGGTTTGCGAAAGGTTTTGCACCAGTCGAGTTCCATCAGACGAGCGAAGCAGGTCGGCCGCTCGCCCTTCGGAATTAGGTGCGGGTCGTAGATTCGCCTCCGTTGCTAGAAGACGACGCGGAAGGAGGAGGGGGAGAAGAGGGAATCAGCTTAAAACTTTTCAGTGCAAACAAGACTAGCTAGCGATTCGAGCCAGGGACTCTTAACAGTTTCGCCACTTTGACCGCGGTGAGAATAAATGGATAATACCAGGGGTAGACTCCGCCTCTGCGCCAAAGACCGTAAAGTCGAGGATGAAGAAAACGAGAAAAACCGCCGCACCGTTACACCGGGGACCAAATTTTCACAAGCATCATAAACTCCCGCCTCTCTCTCTCTCCGGGTTTTTGAAAGAAAAATTTTTTTAAATTGAAAGAATACTAATAACAATTTTCCCGTGCCCTTCGAACTCTAGTCTAAGATCTAAATATTTACAATTAACGAAGAGCTGAAATTCCTAACAAGGTTAATTGATTAGGACAGATAGGAATACAACCATTATGAAGATACTGATAAAATTGAACGTGAATCCTGAATTGAATTTTGATCGCTGTGAATTTTGTTTCACACTTGTCGTTGGGCACTATGAAAATATAGACAAAAAGAAATATGGTAAAAGAAGACGAGAGAAGAAAAAAAAAGAAAATTGAAAACCCCGAGACTTTTCATACAACCTTCGTGATCAAGAGCATCGTGGTGAAAGAAGAAAAGTAGAGAGAAAAATATAGAGCGGGAGGGAGACTTTCTTCATCATCGAGGGAAGTAAGAAGGCTTTGCCGGTAATGAAAAGCGCTGGATGAAACTTCATTGTCAGGTGGGAATGATCGAGGGCCACTCATGTCTCTGGGGGTGTTGGGTGTCCAGGGGTTGAAATAATTGAGCAGCAGCAACAGCAGCAGCAACGTCTTGGGCGGCAACAAAGAGGATGAAGGCGTATAGAGTGACTCGGCACGAAGGAAGCGATAAGTAATTGACGTTATTTCAGAACGTGCACGAGAGGAAGAAAACGAGGAATAGGGAGCGAGGTTGTTTGTGTATCGACGCGATGCAAATAGGGAGGAAGGAAACGAAGGGCTCTGTCGTGATAAGGGATAATCATTCAACCGAAGAACACCTAGTCACGTGTTCTCACCGTTTCTGGACGATCAGATCAGTCCACTCCTATACTGAAACTGAGTCAAGCCGTTCTGTGTCCCCCAGGTAAACGTTACACGGTTACACACCCTTCCGTGCACAACCTTTGCTCACCTCTACCGACCTCACCCCAGCTCACCCAAATAAAAAATCTCCGAGTAGAATCCTGCGTATCATTGTAGTCCAAAAAGACAACAGAATGAAAAACCACACGTATGGTTTTAAAATGTTATTTGGGTACACGAAGCCCGTGGGAAGCAAGAGAAAGACCGATTCTAAGACATTTTGAGATTATGGCACAGGCCTTTAAAGCTGAATTCGATACTTTTTTTTACCATTTCCCAAGCTTTCCTTACTTACAACTCAAGGATGGCCAAAAAATGAGTACTTGTTCGAAAATTGAAATAATTTCATGGTTCGTAAATGGGAGGAAATTGTAAATTGCGATTTGCTGAACTTGCCGATAAATGATGAAGGTCCAACATCTCCTCGAGATCAATTATTCTCTTCGGCACAGTGTTGAGCATGCCCACAACGCTTGCATAACGAGTGGGTATAACAGCGGTACAGGCCACGAGTATCGCGAGAGTAGAAGCCGAAGCTGGTTTCCTATCTAGTATAAGGGGCAGTACAGTAGCTCGTTAGAAACTTGAGCTGCTCGGCCAAGCCTTTCCGCATCCTCAGGGTACCAGGAAGCTTTGTGCTCGGAGGCCGTCATCGAAGACTGAAGGCTCTGAAATCTGGGTGAGGTGAGTCAGAGTGAAGAGCCGGATACCCGATACACACCGCTGACTTGAGGCTACGCCGGGAAGACCAAGACCAAGTTGGGCTGGGCTGGGCTGGGCTGGGCCGAGCACCGAATTGCGGTCTCTAGTCGATTTACGCTGTATGCGGGTGTAATACAGAGTTCGGAAATCCCCGAGCAGCCACTAACCAGCCATCGCGAATCGGGCAAACTTTGGTAACCGACCATCGCGAAGAACTTGGGTATCACGAACAGTGGTCTGATCTTCACCGACCGTAGAAACCGTCTTTAAATAATTATGGAACGATCGTCGATAGAGATGATGATGTTAATTCTTGACACTAATTTGTCCCTGTGATCAAAAAAGCAATCTTTGACCCAGACCGTATGTGGCAACACTACGTTTCGCTTACTTTCTGCTGTCGGATCCCTAAATATTCAACTTTTAGTTCAAGTCACTATACATCACAATTAGTCGAAGATAAGAGGAATCACGAATTTGTCTTCCGGAATCTGCACTTCGCTAACGATTGTGGTTTAAAAACAAACAAAAAAGAACGAAATCTATGGTTTATATAATATCGGGTCACCGTTTTGTGCCTTATCTCGTACTGAAAACACTAAACTTCATCGTGTATGAATTCATGACGAGGTCGGGAGTTCATGTATTGGTTTAGAATTCTATTTAATTTCCAAAGATTCCACGATAAGAAAACGGAATTTCATATAAGCTAGAAGAGAAGATAGAACCTACCAATGAATAGGGAAGACTTTCACCGTGTTATTCATTCTCGCATATCTAACAAATCTCTTCAATTTCCAGATACGATTAGTTACCTCGTGGGCAGTATGTGTGTAAATACCTTCAGGTCTGTGTGGTGAATGTAATTGCTGGATAAAAGTATAGAGGCGAGATTGAGTTGGGGTAATTATTGTTCACGGTAAGCACCATAGCGAAGATTACAATGGTAGAGGGAACTTATATATATATATATATTCCCGGTAGAAATTTTCTATAGTCTAGAAGCGAAGACCATAATGGACCAAACTGGCTTAACGAGCAAGCTGTATTCAATTTTAACGCGGAGTCATTACTTTTAGTCCTCGTTGGAAGATGTCTCATTCAGCGAAGCGACGCTACGCTACGCCACGAAGGCTTCGCGATTGAAAGAGACTCACGCGCCACGACGGCGACGACGTCGACGACGATGACAGGAGGAGTGTCTCAAGTTGTGTACACAAAGAACGCGTACCCACCCTCACTGTCCCGTACAAACGCTTCGTCCTCCCCTCTGGCGACGAGTCCTCGCTTCCAGTCCCGCCATCCCCGTCTGCGCGAGAGAAAACGAGAAGCATATTCGCATCCCCAACGAGATCGCAGCGATCTTCAGCTTTTTGCAACCACTATCCGTACTCCGCTGTAATGCAACCACTGCAGGGATAAGGGTTGGTTCTGTGATTACGTATTCCCCAGTTATACCGCGCCAGAACCTTCTCGAACGAAAACACCTGATTCGGTCCGAAACTGAACGTCTCTGGTATGTTTTGTTCCAAGATTAACCATTTGGCAAACTCCCAAGCCCATCGGGAGTTACCGATATCATTTATTCATAGTTTCACTTCAGGGAAGGATCTCCATCTTTTTGCACTCAGGTATTTACACTCACGCTGCAACACTCTTCGCAAGATTATCAAAACCAGGCAGCAATTTATTATGGTAAATTGATCGACTTCGTCAACTTAAAAGTTAGCCTGAGGAGTAATTTTACGTCTCAGGACAATTGTCACACGGTGTGAAACGAAAGTTTTATCTAAATTTTGAGACAATTGTATTGAAAAGTTGAACTTGAACATCTTGGCACGGAACTTGGCATGTTTCCTAATTGTTTCTCCTTTTTTTTCTCGTAACAAGGTTTAGAACTTGGTATCTGCCACCCGTAAATTCGTTTTTCTCCAAGAACCCTTTCTCTCCTTTCTCTTGTTTTCTCCGCTATGTTGACCTCTGTGCTAAAGGTCACATTGTTTTCCTGCAGCGTCGGTTCTCTTGACTATTCGTAAATTCAGAGGAGACTGGATATCGCTACCAAGTTTCGAAAGCGTCTTATTGGTGTTTCGAAATTTATCCTTGAGGACCGCCGAGCTCCACGCCTCGCTGTAAGGCGAGATAAAAGTTCGACTACTATCACGGAGGGTTCGGGGCCAGAAACAAGGATGGAAGACTAAGCTGAGGGCGCCGACTGACCGTACGTTAAAACTCCCTCGAGATCACCGGTGCTGCCCCTCCAGCACAGCTCTAGTGTCAGGACAAAAGTTACACGCTTTACGCGATGGGACGATAAAGACGTATACCTATATATATATGTGTACACGTTGTACCTTGGCGATAACTTTCATTTCAACTCCCTAAAGCACACTATTTTTACGTACTTAAATTAATCCCCGTACTCGTATACTATCTAAGCATTCGGCCAGAGCTTATTTCCGTTTTTCTCCTCTCTAACTTTATGTACTTAAATTTGTTTTATCTTCCGCTTTTTGCGAGGTGGCATTAACTTGGAAATCAAGCGAATGATTAGAACTCATTAGCATTGATTTTGAGTGATTTTAATTGACACGAAATGGTAACCATGCTTGTAAATAATTTTTAAGTCTGCGGAGCGGTTTTCAATTATTTCTGGATTGGATATAATCGCAGGAAATCACCTATAACGTTTGGAAATCATGAGAAATCAAGAAAACCACATAATAAAACAGAAATCAATCGAAAACTCGTGTTGATCATTAGTGGAAACACTCGACACTTAAAAAAACCTTTTCAAATTTCCAAATTTTATATACATAAATGCATGCAAAAAAATACTTGTATCCTGTGACGCAACACTGCGATACGCATTATTATTTGCCTGCGGTGTATTTTAGGAAGCCGCTGAAGTCTGCAGCGGAGCAAGGACGATCGATAATAAGTTACAAACCTGAAAAATGATGATCGTTGAAAAATATGGGTAATTATCTTTATTCACCGCTCTAATATTAGTCTAATAGCAGAAACGTGAAAGTGTATATAAACACTACATAATAGAACGAAAGCATTAAAAAGGAAGAAGACGTATTAGTTCTTTTCACCGGATATGTACTTAATGTGTCTATATCATTTTTCGTGCTTTTTATATTCGACTTATTATAACAGGTCTGCTTAATTCTCGTGAAATTTTTTTGCCCCATGAGTTTTAGAAATGCATAATCTCTCATGTTTCATCATTTTATAGACGTAAACACCTCAACAGGAATTGTGAATAAGAATTTAATTTGTTATAGTAACTGGAATAATTCAGTAAAACAGGTATCGTTAAAAAACCTGTTCGAATATTGTTGGGATTACGAAAAACGATACATTAAGAGTAAGTAACAAATGATCAAAATTTAATCTCTCTTGAACGAAATTTGATATATTTCCTAATGAAAATGACTTACGTACACATAAATGATAATGGCGATGATGAATTGTTGCAGTTGATCGATGTCGTGGACTCGAAAGTTTGGAAACTGGGCCGGGTTTAATAATCTTTTTTATCGCCGCTTTGAAATAAATTCAGCACCTTAACAGAAAGGTGGGATCGAGGAGAGGTGGAGGAGCGAGAAGAGAACGGATGACGAATTGAAGGCTCTGAAAGAAATCAATAAAACGTCCAAACTATAGAGAACCGCTCCTTCTTTACGGCCGTGTTTGATTCGACGATGGTGAAAATCCGCGCCATCGGCCAAAACATATATATATATATATATATATACATCTGAGGGTGGTGGGCGTTGTGATCTTTGTTGGTTGATGGTTTGGACGTAAAATATCGGTTCAGGATACTCGCATAAAACGAATGATTTGACGTGTCGGTGCCTCAAACTTTCGTTACACCCTTGCCGAAGGACCCCAAGAGGACATTCCTCGGCTCGAAGAAAGCCTTCGCAAGGCATTAGCTCAGCGTTATTCAAAGAGTGCCCATAGAAGCTCGAAAATCTCTTTTTGTCACCTAATCCACGATAAAACAAACGCCATGAATTCAGGAACATCAAAAATACTACGCCATTTCAGGTTTACGTCCATTCTTTGTCTCACTCTACAGAAGCAATGGTTTAAAAATTTGAGTAAAATATCGAGTGATTTTTTCAATCCAAAATTGATTCGGCTGTACGATTCAGTGATGATTAATTCGAATATTTCCAAAGGTTGTACGTATATTTCTATTTACCGAATGAACTGAACTGCAGGTAAAAAAAACTTGTGGTAGGATGATTAATCGAAAGGATAATTCGGTGTAATTGAACTTCAGAAGCAAACAATGTCTGCGGTAACATTTTGTTCCGGTATATTACCCCATATAACGTGAAAAGAAAAACGGCGTAAAAATAAAGCAAAACAGTTTAAAATTAAAAAAGAATTCGGTACAAGATTGTTTACGGCGGAAAATTACAAGCTTCGTTGATTATACCATTTACGGTTTTTAGTGGCCAACTTTACGATCAACATAACCTGTAGCATTATGTCCCGTAATTCACAAAATGGCTTGACGCGTAGCCACCCTGACGAGGTCTTAAAAAGTGGGATAAAAAAAGGAGTGTCAGATGTGTAAGAAGAGAAAAACAGAGAGAAAGAGAGAGAAGAAAAACCGGCAAAAAGGGGGAGGCGTCATCCATTCAGTAACGAAAAAAAGGTTAAACGTTGAGTTGATTATAATTAGCGCACAGGGTGGATTTACCCGATAGAGCGAGCTTTTCGCCCCCACCTTTTTTTAATCCCTCTTCTCCCTTTTCTCGCCGCCATCAGCACCTCGGGGAATGAAGACTAAGGCGAAGTTTTCGAGTGCCTTCCCTGTTTTCCTTTGCGGCAAGGTCTTAGGGTGTGATCGATTAGACCGTCGAGGTGTGTACCGGAGCTGGTTAGTGGGCAGAGAAGAGGAAGAGGAAAAGGAAGTTGGGACAAGGGTTCCGAGGTCAGAGGCGAAAAAAGCCTCACGGTGACCCAGACCACGTGTTCGTTCTCGTCCTCTTGTTTATTCTTACCGGGCAGAGATGAAAATTTACAGGTCCGGAGAGGAAAGTTGAAAAACCGTTCCTCGCTTCCATGATCGATTCGAAAGTGTCCCTCTACCCCATAAATCGTGTTCAGCATGTGTGAAACTATTCGACCAGCTGAGATCTGCATTCTGGGAATTCAGCTTCTTCGGTGTAACCGAGGACGAGAGATTCGTCCCTTTGGTCTGTTCAGCGATATTCAGGACGCGATTCCTGCGCCAGCCGCGTGGGCGGAATGAATGTTCAGCTGACCTGGTAGATTCCACATAATCCTGCTCCACGGAATCGGTCGGGTACACAGACACATAGAATTTTCATTCAAAGTTCCGAAGTTAGTTCTCCCATTAATAGTTCGAGAAGAGAACCTAGACTCCGGAGGAAGAGGTCGCCAGTTTCCTCCGTCTTGGCTATACCACGTCTTGCCGACTATGTAGATTCGATACGTAAGGTTGCACTTTGAACAGAGTGCAAATTGCGGACAAGTTTGTTCGGGAGGCCAAACGGATTCCTTCATCGAATACCGTGCACGGTGGTCCCTTCTTCCAAAAATTTGTCCGCCACCCCCAGTGATCCGGGACCTTGGTCTATTTACGGTGTCACTTGACTTGAACGGCGAGGCGAGACAAGCACAATTTTTAACCGCTGGACACCCAGCAGCATAGTTGGTGGCTTGTAGTACCTGGTAGCGAGTCTGGCGCTAATTATCTCTCGGTGCGCACTATCTGGAGCAGGTATCTGCGCAATCCGTTACCGAGGAGGGTTCAGGACTGAAGTGCCGTCGACCCTACGCTTCGAAAACACAATGGTATTGTGTCCGGAGCATGCCGAGAGGCGGTGGGTCTAAATTATTACGGGTACGCTATCCTCCCAGTCCCTGGAATCACGTGCCTCCTACTTCCTAGTTCCTATTCCGCTCGGTGCCAACGGATCCTTGTCCCTGCCGGAGCAGCGGCTCAGCCCCGGAAACATAACTCAAGGACCAAAAGCGGCCGGCAATGGGCGTTGGACTGGGGCTTTTTATCGGCGGGAATGGTCCTGAGAAAGATGCCACTTTACAGAGAGTCTCGGTGGCTCGTACGGACACCTCGATTTACCTACCTAGTGCAGATCCACCAGCCAACCAACAAGTCGACCAGCCGGCTAGCAATTCCATTAACGGACCACCTGGTGTGCGTTAGAGTGCATTGGCGTTGGTTTTGTCAGGCTAAAGTGGGAATGCAATTGGCAAGCGTGAGTCGCCCTCATCCCCGTCTAGAATATGGAGTGAATATATATTCAGCGCTGAGTCTGGGAGCGGAAGGAAGGAAACGCCGTTTCAAGCACTTGTCGGTGAGTGGAGAACAGGGAGGCTTTCTTTCTAAAAACCCCCGGTGATGACGCGACGTTGCGACGTACTCGCTCCTCTCACGTATACGTGTACGTTATGTTGATCTACGCACGTCTCCGATGCGACGTGTGAGAAAAAAAACCCAGAACGGCACTCGGCTTGGGAAAATATTTGCAAATAAATACAAGAGGTTAAAACAAGCAAAATACCAGATAACAGACCCAAAGGCCTGAATAAGTGACCGGGTATCGGGGGCTATCAGGATTGTAAATTTTTCAGTCCTTTCGATGGCCCGGCCACAACCCTGGATCAAGTACGTGGGAGCGAGCCGAGGAATACCATTATACAACACTCGTCATCAGCCATCTTTCCTTCTCTCATCGTTTGAATGATATAATTTTTGTCGACAGTCTTGACGCAAATTCAACCCATAGTTTCTTCTATTTTATAACCTGCCGTTAACTTCCTTAAAACCTATTCCAGCAACCCAGACTCTGTATCATTGTACACGTTCTGACGGAGACACATCAAAGAGCGAGCTGAACTGCTGGTGCCGCTGCCTGCTGGAGACCGGGAGGAAGGGTGGAAGCCAACCGTCTCTCCGCGTCGTCGTCGTCGTCGTTCAGCGTCGTTGAGCTTCGAACGACAGCAATTTTCACCCGGCCTTTTCCTATCCCCCATTCCTCCCTGCAGCCTGCTGCGATGTTTCAACCAAGCCCGCGAAAACTCTAATCCCCCTTTCATCCCCTCACACACATGCCTGGTTATTTAGACAACTCTGAAACATTCTCGCTTACGTTTTGTCAACTGCCGTCTTCGTGGCATGTTTCAAAAGTGAACGAAAATGTAACAATTCGTTTCAGTAGAATTCGATAATAGTCGGGATATCTTTTCATTACTCTACTGGCTCGCATGCTTGTAACATTTACCGATGAAAGTTGCATCGAGTATTGATTGGCTTGGCTTCAAAATCGATATTGAGGCGTTGAAAAGCTTTCATTTGACGGTTCTAACACATTGAATTCGATCATTGAGCACAATTCAAGATGAAACAGGGTTTTCACAAGTTACCGGTAAAGCTCCGGCAATTTACCGTAACACCAATAAAAAGAAACGAACACGTGCGATTCAAAGGAAACCCTTTTGTTCGTGTCAACAAAAGAGATTTGCTGTATGGGATCTCATCAGGGCTTTGCTTTGTTTCTGAAAATCGGTTTGAACTACCTTCCGACTAGAAACTGGCAAGTCGATCATGTCAGGATCTATTCTGCGAAGCGTTACATTTCCAGAAATATAAAGAAATCAATTGTACGGTACGTTTCGAGCTTCTTTTAACAACCTAGCCCAGTAACCATCGTCGTCAATTTGGTCTCCGTTTTACTGACCAGTTCTTTTCGTTAAAACAGTGAAAAATTTGTAACGTTTCACAAGTTTCATCGCCAAAGCATGAGATGACGACCCGTCGGAGTTGATAATCATCAAGGAAACGAACTGTGTGCTTTCATCCCGTACAGAGCGGACCCTAGTTACCACAAACACAATGATGTCCGTCCATCAATTTCGACGGAAGCCACTTTTCCCGACCCTAAGTTTAAACGAAGCGAGGAGTTGATCGGTGATGTAGATACATCGAAAGGACCGAAAGGTCTTGCAGCAGGCATGTGAAAGGGTAAACCGCGGTCTTCTCTTCCCCCGCACGATTCTGATTTGCCTTGAATAATAACTCAAAGGGTCGGCCTGCCGTTGGATAGGTGGATACCTGGTTCTACGAACCAGGCGACGAGGACAACGCCAAAGCTGAATGTGTCTCCTGGAGCACACAAGGAAGGGAGGAAGGCACATCACGATGACGTGAGTCTGCTCGTCGCTCAACTATATGCTTATGGTTTCATACATATTTCAGAGAGGGCGAGAATCATACTTGGTAATTTATTCCCGGCGCTGTTTTGCAAAGGTATGTATACACCCTAGCCTCTCGCTCGGCCTTTGAAGACTAAACTGCATTTGATATCGTATCTGGCCTTCACCTGACCACCGATTACACGGCCATCGTCGCGAACTGCTGAAATTTGACGAATCAGTGCTGCGCCGCACTCCGAGACGTCTTCCAAGCGTTTCCCCGCCTCTAGATGAGGATCAAGGATCCTGCCAAGGATACCTTGATGCTAACAAGCGAGTGCCTCGTAGATCAAAGCTCGTGAGCTACTTGGAGCGTGTGATGGACTCCGGAAGTCGTAGCCCACCGGAACAGGAAATTAACTAGAGTACGTGAGAAACAATGAGCTAGGTGGCGGAGGCTGGGCATTTGGGCATTGTACACGAGTCATGACGACCGGCTCTCGAAGCTGGCTTGTCGGATTGCACCGAGGGTGACTTTGCCGACCGTTTCAACCGTCACGATTTGGCCCCCTCTCTAGCTCTTTCTCTCTGTATATATTCAGTTGAAGAGCTTTTCGAAAGGCTCAAAGTCTTATCTCTCCGCAAGCCCAAGTCGTCCTTCCGCTTTACTCCCTCTCTTCATCCCGTAGTCAACCTTCAACGGTGATCCGAACCGACAGAACAAACTCACCGCACAAACTGCTTTTACCCTAACCTAACGATAACACGAAATGAAGACAAACAATGTTGATGTACTGGATAAAATAGCGATGGTGCAGGACGCTGAACAAATATCGATGATGTTTTATGCAGCACCTCGGGTACACGTGGCTATTTTGATCCGTAATGTGGTTTTCGGGCAACTAAATGACACACCGTCCGATCAAAAATGTGTCTGAAGTGGAGAAATAGAGAAACAAAAGTTTCAATTCGATAACTGAATTAAATTCTGATTAGTTTCATCAGAAGATCATCGGAATTCTTTTACAAACAAAATGAGCTGCGTTAAGTTGAGATTGGATGTACGGTGCAGTTTATTTAATAGTCAAAAAAGCAGGACGGTATTACCTCTCAACAGTTATTAATCATTAAGGAGGAAATGATCATTCTGTTTAATTTTTTACTGTGACAAGAACTAATGGGCGGAACAGACGGAAGCAAAACGCATTTGAAAGCTGCGGATTTTCGCTTTATAACACAAAAAGCTTTTTCAGATTATTTTATAAATTGCCTCATGTACGTTTATTCAAATGGAGCTCTGCAGAAAACGATTGACAAAACGGTAACCACGTTTTCAGGCGAATAAAATATCCGAAATACAAAAACCAAGACTTTTTAGAATCGTCAATATATACGCTAAGCTTCTATAGAACGAGCTTTTAATAAACTGAAATTTGGCAACGTTTGTATTAATTTCTCAGAAACGAAAGCATGAATCAAAAATCTGTTCCACGGAAGCTTAGATGATATCTCAACCATTGTAAAAGGTCTTGGTTTTTATATCTCGGATATTCTATTCGCTTACAAACATGGTTACCGTTTAACCAATTTTTTCTGTAAACTTTCAGTTAAATCGACGCGACGTACACAAGTTAATTATTCAGATAATAGAAACAATTGTTCTTGGTTTCAAAACGGAAATTTGTAGCTTTCGAATGCATTGTGTTTAGTTCTATTCCGTCCGTTATTCTAGCCACAGCGAAAGAATAAAATCTGTTAGCTTTTTATTCTTCCTCCATATAAATAAAAAATTGTTCTAGTTTTATTCAACTCAACCATTTGAGTCTTCGTTTCAAACTCTTACTTTTTTTATTATAGTTTCTACTCTAGCGTACACGATGATAAATCGTTGAACGGACCGAGATTTCGATGTACGATAAACACGACACATTCCTTGAGGATTTCGGATCCATATCGATCGGATATTCGACCCTCTTAAGTCGTTGTAAGCGTAGACATGCTTGTATATTGTGCTAATCGCATTTCAATTCACCTGGGAAAAGGTATCGCTGCAAAGATCGACGACCCTCCGAGCCATACACTGTCGAGCATTACCAAGAGCGAATAAACTCGGAGTTGGGTTCAATTCAACATTTTCAAGGATTCCAGATTCGACGTAAAGATCCCGAAGCGCGATTCCCCGATCATTCTTCTCCGATCTCGAAAGAGATTCTACGCGACAGCTTCAAGTTTTCTGAACGAATAAACAAATTCGAAGACCCAAAAAATCGCCCGTTAGGATCGTGGGTTTGCGGCCTCATAACTGGGACAAGTGTAGACGGTTTTCGGGAGTTGGGTATAATTAAACCAAATTCCGGTGCCCCGTTTGCGATTATCGGGATAATGGGAAGAAGAGCGGGGAACGTGGGCTGCTGGGCGACGTGGTAAACCTCGTACGTCTCGTCGTCGGGAGCGACCAAAAGCTGCAGGGGATAGTACAGAACTCATCTCGTCTAATCCCGTGGTGAGAATCAGCGTGGATGAGGTAGACGTATTATTATTCTTCGCGCGATTGGAACGCAGAGCGAAAGGAAGCGGAATGGAGAGCCGGATTCCGATATAACCCCAACTCTGTCCCCCTATCGTCGTTCTTCAATTCCATGGGGATACAGGTGATGCCGCGAGAACTGGATTTATAGTCTATGGATGCCTCAGAATTTCCAACTTTAATAACCAGGTCGTTGTAGTCGCCGCCACCGCCGCGAATGAAGTCGTGACAGACACCTTTAGTGCGCTGCTTCTGCGCAAAGCGCAATGCGCCACCGACGCTATAACAACTTCGGGAATTAAAACTACATGCATAAATCCCCGGGAAGAGGGATTCCTGCTTCGCTGCGAGCTCGTCAATTCCGATATTATTACTGTTATACAACTTCGTCGTTGTAGTCAAAAACCTAACGAGGGGTCGGCCGGTAAAACAGTCATTGTGTCAATCTCTATGCTAGTCATTTTGCAATCACGGAAACATCTGCGATCTAACAATCATTTTTTTATTATTGTAATCGTAGTCAAATCTTTAAAACTAATTATATGAAATTTGTAAATCGTACCAGGAAGACAGTCTTATTCGTTGTTCGTCAGATGGCAAGAATAAAATCACTGATGACTACAGAAGAGTGTTTTTTTTTTTTTTTTTTTTATTACCGCAGCAGTCAACTATAATCAGATTTTAATATTTAAAACAGGAAATATTTTCTAATTATAAAATTTTCATTTAATGTCTGTGATCTGCAATCATTGCGAAAGTTTTTCTTTAGCGGCCAACCCCTCGAATCCTCACCAGAGTATCGACCCCGAGAGGTGGAGGCAGATAGTTGGACATCCCGGAAATCAGAATGACTATAGAATTTGAAACCTAACGAACGCGATTCACAAACGACCGTGCATAAGACGCTACATTAATTCATTCGAAACGTGATTCCAGAAGAACGTTATGTTTGAAACTGGCATATGTGTTTTTCAATGACGTACAAAATTACTGCGTCGAAAAGCAAATTTGTATAATTAGGTTCATCTTTTCGATTGTCCGATTGATACAAATGACCCATGTCCAAATTTATTATTCAAACGCAGTAAAATATTGATGTCTGAATAGCTCAACAAGACTTGATCCAAAACGATCCGTTATCACATTTTTGATGTTAATTCACGATTAATCTAAGGAAGATGAAAACTCGAAATTCAAATTTGGGACTGTCCAATTCAATATGAAGAATACTGGACTATTTTCAAACTTTTTTAGGTCACTGATTTCGAATCGAGGTTCTGAAAATGAGAAATCTACGATATACCGAATTTTGTTGCAGGTTCTAGATTCAGGATTCAAATTCTATATTCTAGAATTCTATTAATCGCTACTTCGGTATACAGAGTAATTTCAAACGGTGAATCTAAGTTGAGGAAAGCTGATTAAAATTCATCGGCTCCGCCAGTTATTCACCAGTGACGCAATGCTCTCAGAACGAACGGTTTCCGGAACGCGTGACAAATCGGGAGCAAAATTGGCGACGTAACGTTTGAACTACCCTGGAATGGAAGGAAAGGGATGGGGCGAATATTCCCGGGGGATAAATCGAACGCGTTGAACAGCTGATGCTATCACGCGCCGGAATGCGGTACTTGAATTAATTCAGTCGAGGGGGAGGATTCGGGGTTTTTGGCAGTCAATCGATCGATCATCTTGACCTCTGTGACCGAGATATCGGGGAGAAAATTTTCGCGTACAGGACCGAAGATGGTGGAACGTTTTATGCGGAGGTTCGAGGGTTCGAGAAGCATCCGGCGGCTTATTCTTCACGAACGGGAAGCTAGATGGCTTGACCCGAAAACGCCGCTCCCCTTTGGTGCTTCATATTTTTCAAAGATTCCTAGGCGCCAGAGAAAATTCAGGGGTTTTGGTGAGGCAGTGATTTCATGTGTAACGTAGCTTGCTGCGATCGTTTGAGAAGGTTGATTGAACAAAGGTCGATATTTTTTCATCGATTTCGTTCGATTGTTTGTTTGAAATTCAACTGTTTTCTATTTTTGTACTTTTAAGAGAACTCCTCGGCTTACGAATATAATAAAATGGGATAAATGTTCGTCTACGATTATATCTAGCAATGAAACTAGTAAAAAGTACCTAGGTTTGGCTAAACAACCTCTTTAAAATGTACCATTTCACCATTTCTCAAAAGTTACAATCGTTCTCAAAAAATTTCACAACAATATTGTGAAATGTTTCATTATCGTACGAATTTTTGTTTCTTCGAAGTTGCGAAATTTTTCCTCGAAGATTACACCGACTTTGAGTAATGTTTCTGAAGTTTGTTCGCCATCATTATTCTCCATTATTTTTCACAATTCATTATTACAAGTTCCTAAACAACAGTGTATCGTTGGTTCAATTTTCCAACGCAAAAAACGACACGATGGGAACGATGAGTTTGAAAATTCGCTAAAACGTCGGAAAGTATAAAATAAAGTAGGTATGTACCAATATTAAAATCCGGTGAGTTTTCAGGTTATCAAACAGTATCGATAGACGGGAAAAAAAAATTGTGTAAACTTTTGCTCTTCCAAATATATATTTCGAAGTGTACACGAACTTTTTCTTTTTTCTTTTTGTTCTATATATATATATCTATATTCTGCGAGCTCCATTTTTCCAATCTCCATACAGGCCGGATATTTATTTTCAAGAAAATGTATGTTTATACTTCTATAACTTTCATATATAAAAAGCAGATATTAAACCGGGAAAAAAGTCAGCCGTTTAATTTGTTTTCATTTCCTGACGAATCTCTCTGACGTGAAACTAATCAATTTTTTTTTTCATCTTTCTTCCCTAGACTGTATTAAAAAAATTTTCCAGCCGTGAGAAATTTTTTTTCGTCTCGCGATCATTGTACAAAGTACGAAATACGATTATATTTGTGTAATATTCGAACTATTACACATCGTAGACGGATACGTAAACAATCGCCCTTACAAAACAAAAAAAAGCGTTCTTTGAATTGACGAAAGATAAATTGAAGTAAAAATATTCATAATTAGTAGGAATTTTTTTTTTTTTTTGTTGTCTCCCTTCTTTTCCGCAGTCTTCAGCTTTTATGTATTATACCGTTTGCATATCGATCACGATGATCATTCTAGGCAACATAACCGCGTGATAATAGAACCTAAGTGACTGAGTGTCGGAGGGGGGGGGGGATAGAGAGAAAGAGAGAGTGTTGCAGGTGTCTGAAACGTGCGAAGCCGTAAACGAAAGAAATAATTTCAAGTGGCTGAAGGGGGTGAATGCAGATCGCGCGGGACATTGACTGCGTTCTCCTCTCTTCTGCTCTGCCATCGACGTCGAAGGGGGACGCGAAAGGAATAACAAAACAAGTGGCGCGTGCATATAGGTATATAAATATATTCGCAGGACGAGGGAATTGAAGTTGAGTCGAAAAGCGAGGGAGGGCAAGAAGACAGTTTCAATTTATTCGCAAGGCTGCCTTCCAACCCCTCCTCGCCACCCTACCGGCGTCGCATTCGGCCGGAGCCTAGCGGTGTTAAAACCGACGGATTAGGGGTAAAATATCGGAAATACATCTGTACAACTGGATGATATATTGAAACGCCTCGCAAAGAAGAAGAAGAAGAAGAAGAAACGAGAGAAAGAGAACAAGTGAAACCGAACTCGAGCAGTCATGCTTGGGAAATAAATTCTGCACAACGACATTTTGTCTGACTTATTTTTCTCCGTATTTATTACACACAGATATTATTCACTCTGCATTCTTTTTTCACCTACAATTCTGAAATACCACACCGAGAAAAATTTCATTTGTTGTAGTAACTGGAATAATTCGGTAAAACAGGTATCGTTAAAAAAACTGTTTGAATATTGTTGGAATTACGAAGAACGAGGTACGCTTAATCATTTTGCACTATTGTCGATCCTTGTTTGGTAATAGCAACGCAAAATCAATTTGTTCGGTTTGCTGTACTTTTTTAGCCAAACAAGGCTTTAACATCAACTCATTGTTGCACAAGCGTTAAATTTTCGCAACGGTTACAAGAAAATATAGCAACAGTGATCGTAACGAGAAGGAATAGCAACGGATACCAGACTTTCCGCTAACAGCTAGAAAACTAATTTTCATTTTGTACCTAGAACTATATTTTTCGATTACGGTAAAAAATGAAAATAGTCAAGGACTGACGGCGGTAACCGGAAATAAAAATATCTCTCAATGTAATAAATCCATTTGCAATAATTATTGTGGAACATTATTTATTTTTTTCTTCATACGAATGTCAATGCTGCACAGATTTTGTAAAAGCCTGGTATTGAGTGGGGAAAAAATTTGCCTCTAGAAATCCAAGGGATTGAGTTGTTTTTTCTCCTCTTTTTTTATCTGAATTGCGGGATTTAGCCGGTATAAATAAAATCAACGCACAGCTGTTGCATGTATATATGTATATATATGTGTGTGTGTATATATGTATATATAAATATTTATATGTGTTTAGGGGTGAATTCTAATGAGAAAGAGGGGAGGAGAGGATGGAGAATTCGGTGAAGCGAAGGGGCAAAACGAAATTCGGTAACATTTCAAACGGTTTTAAAACGAGTTTCCGGAATACGAAAATAAAAAAATGAAAAACATTTTTACATTTGACACCAAACTGGAAGAAATATTAACTCTCCACATCCTTTTTTTAGCACTAATAATATTAGAACTGATCAATCGATGGATCATGTACGTTTTTGTCGTTCTTCTTACTGTCCAAACCGTTCAGAAATAAACATTTTTGGACATAGGCCAGATTTAGTTTATTTTGACATTTGATTTTTTATTTTTTTTTTTTTTGCTCTTTCATAAAACGATTTTCGAGCAAAATTTATGTACCTGAATTTTGGTGTAAATTTAATTGAAAAATTGTTCCATTTCAGTGAGTGATAATAATGATGATAATACAAGTGCAATGTACGCTGGACGGAAGGTAGACGATTTTTTTTTTTTTTTTGCCAAAATCGATTCCGATGGGAATGAAAAATTCTTTGTACAATTATAAAACATACGGCATTCATCCCTCGATCTTCTAGTTTTCAGAACAAGTTATTTCTCCAACATTATAATGTATATTAAATTCTTGATTAAATTATAAATTAATACATTCAAACCTCGCCCCCGTATACCGTCGTTAACGTATCCTATCTCCTAATATTTAAAATCATGCAAAACCAAAAAACTAATTATAAGAGTCCGAGCTTTGATGAGGAAACACGAAAAATATGATCGATCTGCGCCTTCTGGTAAGAATTCATTTACAGAGAAAAAGTGTCTGTACTCGTCGTAGAAGTGATAAATCAATGCCGAAATTGCTAATTCACAGCTACGTTATCATTATGAATTGAGGGCTTGATCTCCACATTTTAATTCAACCGTATCTGATTCGCAAAGAGACTAAAAGACGTTCATTTCACTACTGAGAATTATTACACACACATGAGATAACTTGAAATCGCATGAATTCTCTTGATAATTACTTGAAATGGTCTGAACTCACGTAAAGTAACTTGAGTAATATATAATAATAAATTATACCAAATTTACATTTTTTGTTCACCGAAATGAATGTATAGTTGATTCTTTCATCACTGATAACTTTGATTTATTTATCGATACGTTTATCCATTTGTATCCTAAAAAAAAACAAACAAAAAACAAACACACGTCAAATAATTGGATAACCTTTCGGACATTGTGAAGAAAATAAAAAAAAAAAAGTCGACTTATCCAGCGGCGATAAGTCGACAGAACCGAATCTTTCAAAAGTGCAATTTGTTCGTATAATTTGTCGAAGAAGAATGTTCCGCAGAATTGTAAACAATAAAAAAATCACATATCGAAATGGGTAAAACTTGGATCGACAAAAATTGACGAAAACCGCAATTTACAAAAGTTTTTCAGTTGAAGAAAAGAAAAAACGGGTATCGGATTTAAAGGTTAGAAATTCCGTACTTCAAAGTTCTAGATCAAGCATAAATCTGGACCACGGTGACCCGAGGGTAGATTTTGCCGGGTAACATTTCAAAGGAATGTTTACAGCGGATAGAAATTTTCTCTCTCACAATCAGTGTAAGTGGATACCGAAATATCGCAAGGACGTCGCAGGGACATACGCGTGGAAAATCAGCCGAGGATATAAGGCCTGCAGGGAAGTTCCCGAGGGTTCGAGAGTCCTCGAAGACGCCTCGAAGCATGGGGGTGAGGGTGGTTCCTAAGTAGAAGGCGCAGGTAGGCCTCGAGGCGTGTGAGCGTTCCTCGAAGGTAACGGGATCCCCTCCCTCATCCCTCGGGTCGTCACCGTTGACGGAGTCGACACGGAATGTTCATTAAGAGGTGAAGTAATGTCTGCGGCCTCCGTCTGACTAATTGGAAAGCGTAATTTTACCCAAGCGTATCCGTTATTGTCTGCGCCTGGAGCTCTCCCGCTATTGCCAGGGGTAGTGGAGCGAAGAGAGTGAGGGAGAGAGAGATAGAGAGAGAGAGAGAGAGAAACGGGAAGGGATGATGCTGGTGCTGCAGCGCAGGAAGCGGAGAAGAAATTTATCCGAAAGATTAGAAATTTATCCACCACCGTGCAATTGGCGCAACGGACTGAAACGAAACCAGCCACACAGGGGTAGTTTTGCTCCTTTTCAGATACGAAATTTTGAATAAATATGTATGGAGTGTTTCACGTGAAATTGACCAATCAAAAACCTTCAGCCTCCCTTTTTTATTCGGCAATTTTTCGTGTGGTACAACTCCTGAATTTGTGTAATTTTTTTTTTTTCGAACCATCGACGAGTCGTCAATTTTTTTTATGTTAAAAATTACGCTCTCGCAGATTGCTGTATTGCTGTAATTCATCGCCGGAAGATTTATTTCCAGGTTTTCTTCAAGCAAAAATGAAGGGTCAATTTTTTTTTAATCAGTGTATAATTGCTCTTGGCGGGTGATGATGAAGTGGAAATCTTTCAGTAACAAAATAAGTACATTTGCTAAGTACAATGATTTACATCGATATTAAAGAATGAAAATTATTTAAAAATTATGTAAACAAAAACATAGATACCGATTTTTCAGATCAAATCGTTTTCGAATGCTGAAAACATGTCGTAGATTCGTTCGATTTCATTCGGATTTTTTTCGACTGTTTTCTACTGGATTACTCAAACAGATTCGTGATTTTTCTTCCTTTTTTTCTTTTCTTCTGTTTGCAATAATATCCGGAAGTAAATATTGCTATTTGTGAATCAATAAAACAAGATCAACATCAGTGGAATATTGAAGAATTTAATATCCAATGATAACAATGTGAGAAAAAGAAAGTGTCCCATGGTGAAAAAATTTTTTATCTGGATTTCGTACAATTGAAAGTCTATTTAACCGATTGTCTTGACCCTGTAAAAAATAGAAACAAATTTCACTGGGAATAAGAAAACGTCAACGAACTTGACAAGATTTAATACAACCTTTACCAAGTTTAGTGACGTATAATAAAATCTTACACAAAAATGAATAGAAATTTTGGATCAACGGTATCTTAGAATTAGATACAATTTTGCAAATAATATCCGAAGCCGTGTAATGGTATCAAACGAATATCCTAAATATTTAACGATTCAGAAACCGATCGATGAAAAGAAAATATCGACTCGTGAGCCGTTGTTCATAATTTCAGCCTTTTCCATTTGCCTATTTTCTTATCTCTCCTTTTTATGAATAAACAATGTAATCAATACCAAATGTGTGAATATCTTATAATCGAACTATCAAAAAACATTGATCTTCCGATTGTCAAGCTCGAGATTTACTCAGTCAATTATCAGCTCAAGATGTTAAAAATTCAGTGAGTAAAGATTGTTTGAACAGAGCGATCAATTTTCTGGTATTTCGTTGTCTTATGAATTCAAGTAATATCAAATTTTTCAAGTCATTCGAATCAACATGCCCGTTTCTACGCAATGATTTTTGACGCGCTATCACCGATGGTCAAAATAAACACCAACCGATGTCTTTACGCCTCATCCGTTTGAATTTATTTCCAGCCTCGCGACGTTTAACCCGACGACCATCCCTAAAACCTGAAAGGGTAAGGCTCTCTCCCTCTTCCTCTCCTCGGCACTCCTGCGTGTATAAGATATATCCCGCGTCGTCCGGGGAACCGTCAATCATTACCCTCGGCGTCCTTGCGGCCGAGATAAAGGGCGGGGGAATAAAGGGTTCTTCGCCCTCCGCCTGCAAGATTGGTATCGGGCCTCCGGAGCGGCCGGCTATCAAACCCAGATAACGCGGCCCTCCCGCCTTCCCCGCCGCTCTCGAACACGTGACGCAATTTGCCTGTCTCAGGACTATGACTGGGCCCAAGGATCCCGCGAAATTCGGTCAGAGCTAGTCCTGCTTCGTAAATTGCCGGGGTCAAATTGCTGCTAATGTTCGATGGAATTCCGGTGGAGGTGAAGGAAATTTACACGAGTCGGAAAATCGGAGGGTCGCAATATCGATTTTTTTATAAATATTACACGTCTCGTATGCCGGGACAATCCCTCGAAACTTGTAAATCTGCCGCGCATGCGCGACTTTTGTCGGATATTCGTGCAGGCTGGCCATCCCAAGTTTTCAGCTGTCAAACTGTTTCCGGCGGCGATGTAATTGATACGAATTTTCGAGGTTAGAATCTCAAATAATTGAGGCAGTGACTCGGAAAGGTTTGGCATGCGTTTGATATCGGGTCGGAAAGTCGATTCTTCAAAGAACGGTCGGAATTTAACGCTTATGCTCTTTGAAAATTCAAACGTACACATTTTGCGTACGTTGGCTCACCTGCGTCGCAGACAAGAATATCGCCGCGGGAAGATTTCGCCGACCAATGAAATTGAATTATTCGACGCATGCGCGGTTGATTTTCAAGTTTCTTCTGTTCAATTTTGCTTCTGTTCAATTTTGAATTAGTTTGAAAAAGAAATTCCAAGTTGACGTTATTGGTAGTGGGTTTCATTTCTTTATTCCATTCATTATTTTCTGATAAATAGAACTGTAAAATGCGTAAAGCCAAAATGTGTTACAGTATCGTCGGAACGAGTAAGAATACAGCGAACTATTGTATATATATTACACGCTGAGGAAAAAAGTATTTCTAGATTTAAATAAATGAGAAAGTATTCACTTTTATCGGCAGACTTTGTGAAATCTTAGAACCGCAGAAATGAATTTTTATTGCGGGGTGTCAACTAAAATGGAAAAATCATATTGATTTAGAGCAATAAATTTAGATTTATCGAGACCAAACGAGTATTCGGTGTATTCATAACGTATTTCGTAAAGTAAAATCATTTAAATACTTTATAATAGCAAATGCCCGTGATGCGTCAATTTCATTGGATTGATTGAAAATTCCTCAATATAAAAATGGATAGTTCTCGATTTCGTAAACAAAAGCAAACATTTGTGTCGTGGAACTGAAATTTTGTTGAAAGTAGGCGTTGCGTTGAGCGATTCAAATTATGCAACGATTGAAATTGAATAAAACAAAAAAATCTCTCACTACAAAATCGTCAGAATTTTATGTTGGTTTCTTTTTACTTCACCATTTAACGTTTCTCACTTTTCTATACTCTCAAAATTTTCTAAATTACATTTTAGCATATTCCTCTGACTTCAGTTTGGAAACATCCTTGACCAAATTCTCACAATCACTTTCTTTACTCTATTTTTTTAACTTCAATTTACCTTGTTCAGATTCCAGCGATCATGAAAACTGAAATTCGATGTTTCTTTTTTATCGTGAAACTGCAGAGTAAAAGATATTTAAAAAAAAACCGAGCGTCAAAATATGATTCCCAACGTTTCCCTCTCTCGGATATGACTAATTCTTTTCTTTCTGTGTCTTGAAATTCAAATTTCTAAAACACCTTGCGGACTCGAATTCGGCAAAGGCGTAATAAAATCCTTCCGAGCAATTACCAATCATCAAAATTACCAAATTACACAATCACCAAAATCCTTCAAAACAACTTAGCAACAGTGATCGATAATTGTTACGTTCGATTTAGCGAAATTGTTTCTGTAACATGAATTATCGACGAGTAACGGTTAAGGGTTGATCTCGTCGAGCGTGGCGTTCTTTATAGGATAACAGCTTTCGCTTTGATTGGATTGCTCGCTCGCGTCTGACTGCGAGAGCAAAGGATAGGAGGGGTTGTCGGAGAATTAGGAGATGACTGGCGTTTCGCGCGATAATACTGCAGGCCTTGGAAGCCGGGGTCGTGAAAAGCCCTATAAACAGGGCAAATTAGTAAATCCGTACCTTATACCGTAACACGGAAATCTGCTCGAAAGCACTGATTTCGTTCCCCATCAATTACGTGTACGTTATTATATTGTATACGCAATAATATAGTTACTGTAATTGTTGTATAATTGGTGAATGATGAAATATGGAAATTCTAGAAATTACATTTTATCCCCTTTACTTAGCAACTCCGGAAAGCGGTTCCTGGTTATTTTTTTCTTTGTTTCTTTGTTTCTGTTTTTTTTTCCTCTTCATTTTCTTTCGCCTTAACCTCATACATATAATATATTAGAGATAACTAAGCAATTATAACTCTGCAATATAATTGTTTTCAGCTTTTGATTCCTCTGTATGATTAGACTTTTTTCATCAGGCTTTAAAAAACGGTCTTCCCATTTTTTCGATTTTCTTTTTTCTTTTTATTTTTCGCCTTTGTTCTTTCGCATTTCTATTATTATTGCTATCGTTATTGTTATTGTTATTCCTTCAGATATTTTTGGTTCCGCTTTTTGATTAGGGTGTGTAACGTATTGTACAGATTATACACTGTAAAAAAAATCAAAAGGGAGGCGCCGTTTACGTTCGAGCACTTTAATATCTCTCTCACTCTCTCTTTTATTTATTGTTTTTTTCTTTTTTATACACATATCGAGCGATATCGATGGGAAGCAGGACAGATAAGATAAACAATGCCCGAAACAAAGGCCGGTAGGTAGGTACAGAATATGACAAAACTCTGCACGCCATCCCCAATGCCTGGGGTCGGTTTTTTTCCAATATAAATATTATACTTCGATAAATAAATGTTACTTGTCTAATTCGGCAACATATTTTTCTCCTTTAGCTATATTTTGTTTTTGTCCACCTTCGTTATTTCTTTTCTTTTCTTTTCTTTTCTTTACCTACCTTTCTTCATCGCTTGCACGTACATGTGATATCTTTCTTCACTTTTCATTCATTTCTTCTCCTCGTCTCTTCCGCCGTGATTCAGGCGTCTTTCCTTTTTTTTTGTACAGTTTTGTTGGGTGATTTTTTCTTCTTTTTTTTTTGTTTTCTAAACAGTTGCGTGTTTTATTCGTTTTTTACTCGGTTACGTTTCTTTCTCTTCTGTTTTTTTTTTCTTATCTTCTTCTTCTTCCTCTTCTTTCTGTCATTTATTTCGTCGTTTTTCCATCCTCCGTCGACTCTTCTTTTTCTAATAAAGTAGGATTCAACACCGGGACGCGGATGCATAACGAAGTCGCTTCTATCTCTCGTCTGCAACAGCAGCAGCGCGTCCCCTTCCTTTTTCTTCCCCCTTGCGGCCCGCCGCCTCACTGACGCAATTCCGTTCACGTCTCGTATTATTAAAACGTAAACGCGAAATTTATAACCGACTACCGCAAGTTTCACTTCGAGACAACCTTCCTTTCCCCGTATTTCGCCCTTTCCTGCAGTCACACTCGCCGTGACATTTTGAAATTTGTTTTTTCATATTACAAACTGCAGTCGCGATATCGGTAATTTTATTTATTTATAAGTATAGTGTAGGGTGTACGAAAAAAAAATAAATAAAAATGCCTTTCACCGAGTTTCAGATCTTTTGGACCGTGGTTTTCATTCTTACTGCTCCCGAAAACACGAACACCCAATTTTTAAACGAATAGCCGCAATCGATTGGCTTCAAGTTCTTTTCACGAATTCTTTATTAAAAAACAAAAATTTTGAGACGAAGATGAAAATTGGCGAGCTTTTAATTTAAAAGCTACGGACAAAACAAGTAATTGAAAAATGAAAAAATACGTACGGAATATAAATTTGTGCTTTTGAAATTAATATTTCATTCGATTTTCCTCAATTTTCAATTACTTGCTTCGCATGAGGCTTCTGAACTAAATCTTGCCCACTTCTATCTTTGTGTCAAAATTTTCGTCCGATATAAAAAAAATTCAGACAGAATTTGATGTTGAATTTTTAAAATTTAAACCCTCGTCGATCGGTGCTGTTATTTCGAAAATTGGATTTCCGTATTTTTGGAAGCGGTAAAAGTCAAGCCCGTGGTCGAAAAATTCAAAAACTCGGTGAAAAATGTTTGTCTGTACAACCTGCACGATACTTGAGAATAAAAATAAGAAAAAAACAAAAACGCCTGTAATGAGGGTCAGACGTAGGTCGGTCTGGGGTGAAAAGCCTCATGTATACGTACTATACACTATATAAAATGCAAGTATCAAAAATACATGATTCGCTCTCATCACTGCACGTATCAGCGTGTATTGCATATTTATATATTAAACAATCCTTCGTTTTCTCCCTTTTTTTACGCACCACGTAATTTTTGTGATTCTTCTTCAATTTTCACTTCTTACAATCAGCCTCTCTTCACTTTTCTCACATCCAACGATGACGCTTTCTACATTTGCTTACATACAAAAAAAAAGAATGTTACATTACATCTAACTGTAAAATTTTCTGCTTTTAATCAACAAAAATAAAACGTGCAAAAACTTTCAAAAACGCGTTTCTAATGAAATCTTTTTTTTCAGAAACCTTATCCTTGCGTACGACATATCCGCAGCTTAAATCACAGGGATACTATACATGTATATATTCCGTTCCTTCCTCCTCGTCGAGCGGTGTTTAACATATAATACAATAAGTGTGTAACGACCGAGTGGTTTGCGCCTCTTCCTCAGCGCCTGATGTGAAAATCGATCATGCAATACGCCTCCCACGTGTATACCAGATTCACCTTGTACGACTCTCGTCTCTTCAATCAACATTCACCGGATCGCTCAGACCTAATTGCTTCTCTTGTATCTAATCTGACCCCAAGCAGCTAAGACCGAGCGAATCTTCGGTTCGTATATTTCATGTACAAATCGTACTGTATAAACATATACCCACAACGTACCTACTTGTACACACCATTCGTATAAATAGGAGGGATGATAAGAAGATCCGATCGTAACACTGAATAAATTCCAGGCCAATACCACCGCGTGTATAAGTGATTAAATTTTTCTTTTCTTTTTTATTCTTCAAAGAAAAAAGAAAGAAAAACAAAACGAATAAATATAAAATGAAACAGAGAATGAATTTTAGTTATCCGGTTATTATCACGTTGTATTGCACCTCGTGCCAATTTATTTATTTATTTCTCATTCTTTTCCTTCTACTTTTACCAAAGTTTGTATACGAACGGTGCACATACGTACGTACGCACGTATACGTGTATATAAAGGTGCACTGCACAATAAAAAAACCGTCAGGCAGCAGCGCGGTTGCTCGGAAAGAAAAGTTTCGACAAGTTCTTAATCGCGTTAAGCCCGCAGTCATACACAGCCATATAGAGAGGGAGAAGGAGAAAAAGGGGGGGAGAGAGAGAGAGAGAGAGAGAGAGAAACAGAGAGGAAATACATAGAGGAACGTGTAATTTTTCATTTCTACACTTTTTATTGTACATGTTATATACGTATTATAGACCATGTGCCTGCTGTATAGAATTCTATAATTCGTATTTTATAACCGGTGTTAATATGGAGACTAATTAAACGACCTTACAATTAATTTTTATTACCGCGCACACAGGTTCGATCGTTCGTTAAAGTAAATGAATCGAAACAGGGAGCAAGAGGAAAAAAGCAGAGAACAAAACCCGAGGGAGAAGAAAAAGTATGGAAGAATAAGGAAAACTAATAAATCTATGTCGGGGATTTCATTCGTACATTTTTTGTTCTCTTTTTTTCTTCATCAAATTAAGCCAAATCGCTGTAAATTCAGTTTCCACACAGATTTTCTTCCGTAAAACCATTATTCACCTATATTCGTGCGATATTTTTTCAAGCCTCAGAAACCAGCCGATTTTTAAATGTTGCGGAAAGTTGCAGCTGTAAGAATTTCAATCGAACCATTTTCGAAAATTCATCCCGAGCAAATTGAATTATTTTAATATATACGTATTCTGTTTAGTGCAAGATTTGAAAACTGACGAAACCTATTTTTTAAATATTCTTGAAAACATAACGAGTAAGGAAAAATATCAGTTCACTCTTACTCCGAAAATCAATTTTTCGTTATTTTGACTATAACTTTCTTTATGAAATTAGACAATACGTATTTATAACGCAATAAATGTCCACATTTCAAAATCATACACGTGTACGAAGAGAAATTCAATTTCGCTATAAAAAATAATTCAAATGTAAGTACAATAATATTGTTCATTTTTTCTTTTTCAGTTTTGCGTGCACAAAATTTTCGAAACGAATATTTCACTTTTCTTCTTCATTGTTCAACAATTTCCTAAGTACAATAATATAAGGCCTACGATTTGAGAACTAAAAATGTGAAAACAAATTTTAATTTCTAATTGAAAACAATGATACAAAGAAAAAAAAAAAAAAAAAATTCCATCAGATCTGAAATTGACAATCACGGCAAGACTTTCACTAATCAGATCACGAATTGCGTGTAAAGATAATTTCCAACAACGTTCCGTAACCTTAATATTTTATTAATTTTTCTCTCTTCTTTTATCATTATTTCGAATTTCTCGAAATCGTAGAAGCACTTTTGCAGAATTCTCTCGGTACAGGCATGCATAATTGACGCGGGATGTGCGTGCGTGCGATGAATGATATGACAAGATCGAGCGTGACGAGAGAATTACAAAAGATGAATAAGGACACAACAAACTACACGATGCAACGGCGAGTAGGAGGAGGAGGAGGAGGAGGAGGAGAAAGGCCGTGGCTATGGCGTGATGACGAGCAATTAACAATTAAGTATCGGTACCACAGTGTTAAACTATGCACGATGCGATGGTATAACAGTTATACGTAACATTTACGAGAGAGAGAGAGAGGGAGGGAGGGTGGGAGGGAGGGGGAGACCGTCATGTTACCCTTAATTATAGTCGGCGACGAGTTAGAGACACGACGTCGCGACGATGATGACAAAACGACGAGCAGCTGGGGCGTCAAACGGCCGTCGACGAAACGCGACGAGCACTTCGTCATTAAAAAATAAAAGAACACGAGGCAAAGGAAAGAGAGAAGCGAAAAGGGAAGAAAGGAACAAAAAAAGATAAAAGCAACGGAAATTTTCCAAGCTGTTGTTTACCTTCGCGCAATTTGTAGATACGATAATATTTTATCTTCAACATTTTGAAAAATTTTACGTGTAATTATACTTTCTTCTGTTCGGTGAATATAAATTTAATTAATATGAAAACCGACAAGCTGAGATTAATTTATAGTTGTGATTGCTGATGTCACAGTTATTGATTATCTTCATTTTTATCTATCGTAGCCAAAAAATATATTTTTATAGGCGGCAAAGTGGAAAATTAGTGTTACGTAGCTGTAACCTGATCGAAAAATCAACAAGTACGTTGAGTTGCTGTTCATTTTTTTTTTTTTTTTTTATAATCATCATCGTCACTCGTGCCATACTTCCTTTCAAACGTAACGATAATTTGATGTTTATGCAAAAGTGAATTTATGTCAAGACTCTATTTAGCCGAAAAACAAAATGTATTATCATCAAGACAAAAAAATACAATCACAATAAATTGTAGTATTTTATCTGTAATCGTATAAAACAGTTAGTTACTTGCATAATATCAATATTACACGAATTTTCTATTAACTTTGAACAGAACGAAATTTTTCTCAAACTTCGCGACTTGTATAACCCATCGAAGATAACATCTACACATATTCACATATATATATTCCATTCCCTATACTTTGAACCACTGATCACCGTATAACATAGTTTCACATCGGAGCATTAAGTCACGCTATTATATACACCTTCGCTTTGTATATATATATATATAGTAGCTATAATACAGTTAATGAGATCTGAATTAGGCTCACGATTTGAGGTCGTGCGATGGTGGTAAAAATCCCTCACGTACAGTTTATATATATATATATATATGTACACACACACGAGATATAAGTTACATACATATGTGAGGTATTCGGGGCACGAAGAAAAGCATATTAGGCAAAAGTCAAAGCAAACCAAGGTAACAAACAACTGGAGGCTTTTCTTCCGTTTGCACACACGTATTACAAGGGAGACGTGTTACTTTTTAAAAGTATGAGCTTAAAAGCAATGCGCGTGAACATATATGTGTACACTAGTTTGTTGATGAATTTGAGACCACGTTGTAGGTAATCGTTAGTTTTTATAATTACCAATTGTTGGAAAAATTAGGTGGTAGCTTGTCGGATCGCAATTTCCATAACAACTTTTGTTGCCTACGCTTCTCCGATAGCGTAAGGATTTTTTTGAAATTTTTACCAACCAATAAATTATAACCCAAGAATCTTTTTGGAGAACATACCACTTTTTGACGTAATTTTGAATAATCTTTGGACAATGTATGAAATATGATTGATTGAAACCGGGTGAAAACCAAGAATTTTTTACGAAGCTTGATTACGAGTTTAAATTTGAAGCTGATTAAAAAATTGTAGAATTTCACTGACGCGTCTCCTTAAATTATACGCTAATATTGCGCGGTATTGTACAGTCGAGGTTTGTCACCCGTGAAATAAGTTTGCTTTGGTATATCAATTTAACTAACGGTGTAGTAGGTGAAAAAAAAAAAAAAAATTAATACTCAAAATTGGTAATAAAATTCTCTAAAAAATTACAGCAAGTGAAATGGTGATCAATGAAATCAATCAACTTTCTATGAAAATTTCCCAAAGAATTTAGGAAACTTCTGTAAAAGTTACGAAACTTTCGAAATTCTACGTCGTGTCTTCTTATGAGGATGGAAGCTTCCGCGTAACGAGTTTAGAATTGAATTTACTTGCAAACGAACTCCCTTAAATTCATAAAACTTGAATATCCACTCGTTCTCATTAAAACCGTTCGACGAGATTTTTTTTTTTTTTTGCAAGAATTTCGGTATCATCTTCCGCACCAAAGGTGTCGAACCTCTTTAAGTTCTGGGACTGGTGCTTTCGTACCAGTTAATTACTCGTTTCCAAGAATTCTTTTTCCGTGGACAGTAACACGATAAATAATAAAATCGATCCAGTTAGATGGGAAACTAAGTTTCTCCTTACATTCTGACTTCTGATAATAAACGATTTTTGATCAATCGGGTGTATTCGGCCTCAAGTTCATCATTTCGCTATACTTTTGCACAGCTTACAAAGTTTCATTGACTCCTCGAAACCTCGTTATTACAGCTGATCTCAAAATTCCAAGCAACACACACAAAATCGGAAGAATATTGGACGAATGAATTAGAACAAATGAGAAATAAGGTTGAAGTTAGCAACGTTATCCTAACGATGCATATTCGTAAAGATGAAGCCGATATTTTACAAACCGAGAATTTTTCAAATCTGAGTAATGAGTGTGAAAAAGTAAAACAATATAGATACTTATATTTTGAAAAATTCAACTTTTATCCCTCAAATTCCCTCCAAAACTGGACAATATTGATTTGTTCCTGGCGATTCGTAACGTTACTTACATTGGTATGAAGAAAAAAAAATCAATCAAGCACACTTCCGTGTCGTAGTGGCAATGGAATAGCGAAACAATGATTACACAGGCCTGCGTTTTTTTCCCCCAAAGTTCTTTTACCGGAGCGTTAATATTCGTGAGAGTAA
The DNA here is from genome assembly GCF_021901495.1 of Neodiprion virginianus. Classification (NCBI taxonomy): domain Eukaryota; kingdom Metazoa; phylum Arthropoda; class Insecta; order Hymenoptera; family Diprionidae; genus Neodiprion; species Neodiprion virginianus. Next base: position 18,811,349 of record NC_060880.1, read on the forward strand.
TCCTGAATGTAATATAAATCGATATTCATATGATATAAACCGCGTCACATTCATCAGCAGATTTAGCTGAAACTGTGTTTAAATGGAAAATGTGTGCAAACTACAGGTTGAACGAAATAAAACCACCTATATCTAAAGCTTCGATTACACCGATCAACAGTGGTTTTGTTGCCTTTGATATTTGAACAGCCTTATTATTACTAAGATTTGATGTCAACGACCCTAGGAATAAGCGGAGTTATTTGAAACTGGTTCTAGTTATTTATTTCATCAACATTTTTATGTACGACTTGAAAAAGCAATATTTAGATGAAAAATTCATTTTTTATTCAATATCTAAGGTTGATCAGAAAAAAATACTGCCCAAATAGCTGATAATAGAAAAAAAAAATTTTTTTGTTACCCTGAGTTTTTCTGTGAATTTTGGTGTTTGAGAACGTAAAGTTTAGAATCCCCCCCCCCCCCCCCCTCTCCTATAATACTACAATAATTTAAAAACTAGCGCAATCCTAATACAAAGTGAACTTTGAATCTCATATTACACCCAAAGTTTTTACAGTAGCTTAATATTTCTTGGATCTTTTACGGTGTCTAAGAATTTCGAAACAACAGTTCTGAAGGAGTTACAGACATTTATTTCTGAGACTGTCACGCACATCCTAAAAGTGTGCATCCTCATACCAACGAAGTAAGCGTGAATTTACTAGATTACCCGTTTGAAAGATATGAAAATACTTATTTCAATGGAGTAATTTTGAAAAAAAAGTTCCACTTTTCTTCGACTTTCACGGCTACGAATTATTGAGTATAAAAAATCAACTCCGGATTCTTTGTTCAGAGAATTTAATGCCCTGCAAGAATATGCGTGAAAAATTATTCCATCTCAAACGGTTCAAAGGTCATAGAATTTTTAACGAAGTAAAATTTTTTCGCGCGTAATTTAAATGTAAAATTTCAAATGGCCAGCGACACCTTCCAAAATTGAGCAGAAAAATTTTCCCCAACGGTACAATTGTTTCTTCTCAGTAAACGGGTTCCTTTCAAGACCACAAGTTCGATAGGTTAGTTTTTTTTTTTTTTTTTTTTTTGGCTCACCCTAACAAACAAGCACAAGTATTCGGAAAAGTTTTATTTTCGTTACGTCAACGTAACCAACTCCAACCTCGAAAGGCGAAAACGTGACTTCCGCTCACCTTCAAGCTCGACGACCTTTCCGGCGCGCTTCAGAGCTTTGACGGCCTCGTCGTGAGTCGCTTCCCTGAGGTCCTCGCCGTTGACGGCGAGTATGGCGTCGCCGACGTAGAGTTGCTCGGTGGCGTCCGCGGCCATGCCCTTGAATATCTTCGATATAAGAATGGGCATCTTGTTCTCCTTGCCGCCCTTTATCGATATGCCCAGCCCGTTGTTGTCGCTCTTTACGACGCGTACGACGCGTTTCTGGTTAGCGACGCTGTCCGGTACGTCGGGATCGTTCAGACTGTCAATGTTGTTGTTGTTTATGTTGCCGTTGAGGGAACTCGCGTTCTCGCAGCTCTCGTCGAGCGTTATACTCAGGTAATCGTCCTCCAACGACACGAACACTCTGTACCACTGACCCCGCACCTGCGTCTCCATCACCCCCGCTCTTCCCACCCCCGCACCGACGCTCGAACTTCCGGTCACACCCCCCTGACCGCCCCCGCCGCTTCCCGCGCTGTTCAACTCAACCATTTCGATTTCCTCGAATGTCTGCTGGACCCGCTAAACACGAAAAAAAAAGATTCAACGCATTACCAACCGTCGGTAAGAACGCAAAAAAGGGTTATACTGCTCATTGTCGATCTAACTGTCATGTTAAATCTTCGAAATTGTGATTCTCGTTTTTTACCTTTCTGGTATATGAGTTTCAATTTTTTCAAATAAAGATACTGTGCTTTTTTTGCTGGTCGAAATTGTGACGAATTATGAACAGGGTCAATTTAAACGGTATGAGAAATTTTAGGGCGTAGGTATTGCTCGTGGGAAAAAGTTATATCCTCAATTGTTTTTTTCCGTGTGGTTTTATAGTACTAAGAGAACCACCGCGTGTCATCGACATTTGAGGTTAGATACATCTCGATTTATCCACGACGTTGCAGCTCGTGCAGTGGTTCTCATACCGCTGTGAAAAACCGTATCGAAAACAGAAAACAATCGAGGATATAAAATTGCGCGCACGGTCAATACGCCCTGCAATTTCGTACCGTAAAGATTTCAAACCGCAGCTATATATTGCATTATCTACACCGATCGACGAATCTATTTACGAAATATTTGAATAAATTGCCTTCGGTAGATTGTTATGCTTCGTATCAATTCTTTTGGTTAACTGGATAATTGATACACACAGAATATTATTTATACAAGTACATGTAACACGATTCGTATTCGATATTCCAATTTGTATGTTTAGTGTATAACTTGTGTGTTAATTTTTGTATCTTTTGAGGTCAAAAAAGCATATGTGATAATTATTAAAAATATATAAAAATTATTTAAAAAAATCACGAACCGGAAAAACAATTTTAACGTCTCCACACAGAATAAGCATCTTATACATAACGTAAACTTTACTTGCGAATGCAATTATAAGAATTTAAGGTCAGATGTTCGGTTTATATTAAGGTATAGGTGAAAGTTCATAAATATATATATATACTAAACGACAAGACTGACAGCAAAAAGGCACGATTTAAAAAAATTATGATAAAAGTAGTGAAAAATATTGACGGCAACGAGATAGAAAGGTATAGGTGTATTGAAGTAAATGCGAAAAACGAAAAAGGAAGTGGAGAGAAAAGAAAAGACAAGAGATTGGTGTGTAGGTATATGGGGCATTCCATGACATCTCGATCAAGATTCTACGTCGATGTCTCAGATTCACTTTATAGTTTTTTTTTCGTATAAAAGTACACGACGAAAAACGCGATTGTAATTTTTTTTTTTTAGAATTTCCGACCCAGCGTATCTGAATTATGATTTAAAAATTTGAAAAAGCAGAAACCCCACTTTCTGAAATCTGAAAAATCTTGTAAAATATAACAAAATTTTTGACACCTATTAAAAGTTGGAGATTTCATAACGTCGAGAAATGAATAATAAAAATGAAAAAAAAATACTATTATTACATTGCATTTTCGACACAAGAATTAACGTACAAGCTCATTATAATATCTCTCCGAGGAGATATTTTTTGGATTTTTTCTGAATTTGTTTAGATTTTCGATAGTGAAGTTTGTTTTTCAAGTTTTTAAATTATACTTCAGATACGCTGGGTCGAAAAATTCTGAAAATAATTGCGATCGCGTTTTTCGTCGTGTACTTCCATAAACAAAAAAAATTATAAAGCCAATCTGAGACATCGAAGTAGAATCTTGATCGACATGTCATGGAATGCCCCGTATACATATACATGAATACACGAGAGGAAGAAAAATGTAAGAGAAGGGATGAGAGTTTCCCAAGGAGGTAACGAACCGACCAACGAGTTTTCGAACGAATTGAACGAACGCTGCTGCCCGCCACGTGCGCTGCTGGCTTCTGTTGCCTGATGATGCTGCGTCACTGCTTGCGGAAAACTTCACCCTCGATACGTATATACGTGTACAATTGTATATACTACGCATAGGATAAAAGAAAGAAAATAAAACCAACGTGGAAGAAAAACAAAAATCCAAAAATCCCCGCGTAAATCTTGCGACGAAAAAAGCGAGAGAGAATTAAGAGAAGAGAAGAGGCAAAAAAAAAGAAGCAGAAGGAAAATAGAAAAAAACGTGGGACGAAAGAGAACAAACGAGCAATAATTGAACGAATTAGAACGCGGATGGAATCATTTAGTGCAAATAACTGTATATAAAGTATAATAGTTGTACAATTGCTAACTTCACGAATGTTAGGAGAATTACATACGTACAGGGTGTACAGTTATTCAGCGAAAAAAATTATTTTTCAGACAAATGTCAGAGGATGATACATAAATAATCAGCAATTATGTAATAAATGAAAGTTGATCAAGATCTTCGTAGATAAGTTTCAAATTTATTATGACAGTCTTTTTATGTAAATTGGCATACGTATGAATGAATAAATAATCATACAGTTTTCGGCGATTTCTTGTACATCTTGTACAATAATATATTGAAAAAAACCGGAACCCGATTTATTGCGACAGATTTTCATATGAGCTTTTTAACTTGACTAACAACAGCTGGCAGTAAGAAGAATTCTATTTTTCCGTCAGTTTGAAAAAACAAACAAACGGAGAATAAGAATAAAAATACAAAAAAGTAACCGAACTATTTATAAGATAAAAGAATCTAATTAGAAAACTAACGAACCTCCGTACATAATCTTCCCCCTCATTTGTCAAAGTTAACACTCTCATTATATTATACCGGAGTCCCCTTAAATTCCTGCGTGACAACTATCTAACACACCTATATACACAGGTATATTGTACACGTGTGTGTGCCTCGCAGGTATAATTAAAACTTTTCCGGTTATATTTCGTACAACGGTGGCGATGTGTTTGCCATAAAAATTGAGTCGTCAACAATTATTCGCTACTTGGAAACACTGAATTCAGCAATTAGTTACAAAATTTATACATCATACAATCGGCATGCTGCTGTTTAATGCTGAATTGAACCGATCGTTAATTCGCAATATAGAAGAGCAGGATATTTCACAAACAAGAATAAAGTTCTGGTAAATTAACTCGAGTTATGTAATTCACCGGATTTCAACTAGATATATATATACGCGTGTACGTATAATAGGTACATACATACGTTGCGTGAAAAACGTATATGAAACTGCAGCTAAAACGAAAGGTGAACGTAAGGCATACACAATATATAATGAAATATTATACGTATCGACATAAAATATACGTGAAAAAAGGAAGAAAAGTGGAGACAAAAAAATCCTATCATCGACAATTAGAATGAAATAAGAATAAATGTTACAACAACAATAATAACAACAACGACAATAATAATAATAATAATAATAAATAATAATAATAATAATAACTCAATTACCTCGTACAAGAAAAAAAAGGCAACGTTATTACCAACGTAAGTTACTGAGATCGATTCGTTATGCAACCGGGCAAACTTAATCAAGGACACAACTATGTAACGATGCGTGTGATATAATAAAAATAACGTGTTTAATGTACGTGTAGTTCAAAGTGTTAGTATTCGTGTAAGGTTTTTTTGCTTTTTCACTCTTTTTCTCCTCCTCGTTGTCTAATCTTTCGCAAATTTATAACCCTTCTCACTAATCTGCAATGTAATACGATATTGATTATACGTGAATAGTGATATTTTGTTTATTATTATATATTACCGATTTATGGGCGTGTATTGGCATATATATGACGTTCTTGTCGATTAGCCTATTTGAATTTTCGTAAAAATGTTCTCTTTCTCCCTTCTGTTGTTCAATCATTCGTGCATAGTTTTTGTCCAATTTTTCGAAAAACCCGCCGGTTCTCTGATTCTACGTCACCACTCTTCAATCAAGTACACGAGGTATTACGAAATTCGAGGCTGAGAGAAAAAACTGATTACTGCTAATCCATGACTACAAGAGGCGAACAAGAATTAACGATAATTCTTCATTCACTTGCCACGATTACCCTTGTTGTTGTTGTTATTATTATTATTATTGTTAATATTTTTATCGTTACGATCTATGTTGTTGATTTCTTTTCTTCTTCTTTCACAGGAAATTGAGGCAAAGTGCAGTGTCAACGACATTTCGGTAATAACAAACTCCAGTCGTCGGATTCCGGCTACCGCAGACACAATAATTATTACGCCGAATATCCGTGTCCGGAGTCTCGCAATAATTTATTTATAAATATTGTGAGAGTAACTCAATTGCACATTTCAAGAAGAATAACGAATCAATCCTCGTCTTAGATTCACTCCGCAATGACCCGCAATTACTATTATTCTTTCGAGGCTAAAATGCGCCACCACACGCTACGAATTATTTCTACTACAATGAAAAACTTTGAAGGATGGCGACGCACCGATTCGTTCTTAGGAATCAATCAATTAACAGTAATTTTGCAGATGTAAAACTTGGAAAAGAAAGGCGAGCGAGAAAAGGGATTGAGAAAAACAAAAGAACGCGAACGCGTTTTTCACCTGTTTACTTATTCACCATCCGTCTATCCTGTTTTCGACTTCTAGCTTCTAGCTTCTAGCTTCGTTTATCTCAGTTCCCCGTAGTTTCCTTTCCACCTTTAACCAAAACTGTGACGATAAGAATTGCCAATAACGGAGAGCTCGGTACGCGTCCGGCTATCAACGATCAACGTGTTTGTTACAAAACAATCGACGATCAGGGGCTAACTTCAAGGCGTCCGCACCCGGCAGCCCGACAACTGAGCATCGCCGACCGTTCGAAATTCCCCGATATCCCTGGTTTTGGCGGGCTTTAAATTTCGCACACACCGTCCGAAGCACTTCACGAACTTGCACACACACACACTCACAGACCTTTTCCACAAGAAAAAAAAAATAAACACACTCGGCGCTGTTAATCGCCGACTTTCACTCGTCGCCGACTTCGCGTTGTTTACCACTTGCCACTCGGCCGCGCCGATCCGTTTCTAATCCCAGTTTACAACACGCCTCGGACGAGTTCGGGCGATTCTGAGAGGCCGGTTTACTCACTACACGGGAGAATTCCACTCGAGCATCGCTCAACGCGTTTAAAGTAACCGCGACGCAAAATCGCCGCCCAAACGAATGACAACCGAACACGTTTCACCGACGCGATCAGCGCCAGACTGAGCCGGAATCTCGAGGGCGGCACGAGCTACCGGCGTTCGAATCGCTCGTTACCCGCCGGTGAACCCGACGCCGAATACCGGCGACCCTCGACGCCAGCGACCCTCGCGGATCGTATCCGCACTTGTTGCGCCGCGCTGTCTCTCTCGCACCCCCCTCCCCCTCGACACCTTCCACCTTTCCACGTCCCCCCTCCTTTGCCGCTCGCTATCGACTCGACCTAACGGCTTTTTCGAACTTCCCGCCCCCAAAATTCCACACCAGGGTTTTTACACCGGAGGTGATAGGAATGCGACTGCTCACAGTCACGGATTTAATCAAGACGTGTAATTCGTAGTTTACAGTTTTCTGATGCACGGAGAAACGAGATCGTTCCAAACTTTGCGAAATTATATCATTTGCAATTAGTAGTCGGCCAAGGAGTTCGGAAAATTCGATGAAGCGATTGGTATACTTACATACATCAGATTCTCGATTAACGATTAAGCAAGATGACGGGTTACGATTTAACAAAATTTTAAATCAATTTATTATTGATCAGAAATAAGAAGAGTTTGTAATACGATTTTCTGATTTATACGATACGGAAGTTTGTCGTGAAGGCAGCTGTCCTGAAAAAAATCCGAAATACGGCTATCGACCTTTTTGCAATGTGTTCGAAAGTGCCACTGAACTAGCGATTACGGCACCTGGGGCTAACTTCAAGCTGCGCAACTCGTATTTTACAGTTTACTTCTCTTTTATAGAGTTACGAAATAATCGTTTCAAACTTCGGGAAAGTGGATTGTTTACAATTGTACTTCAGTGTCGTCGCTGAAAGAAATTCAGAAAATTAATCAAAAGATCGAGTGTACTTATGTCAAATTTTCACTCTATACTTTGAGGTTATACTATACGCTACTGATATCTGGGTACCGTGTTTCACTATGCTTTTTTTCTTTTCGCATCAATTTTTTTTACCACTTTTCTCAAATACTACACAAGCAGAGTGGCAAAGACTATGATTTTCCAAAATTAGAGCGAATTTTGTGAAATTCTAAACCGAACGAATGTATAAAACACGACTTTCTCCCTTCACTGACACTCCGACAAATCTCCCAGGAACGTAATCCTGGAAAAATCCAAAATACAATTCCCAAGTTGGTTTGTGTAGTGTGGCAGCAATACCCTTGAACCGGCGACGCTCCTGTTGATATGCGACAAGATATACTTATGGACAGTCCGGTTGCCTGCGGTAAGGAAAAAACGAGTTAAGAGCGGAGAGCGGAAAAAAAAAGTAATAAAAGAAAAAACGCTGTACATGCTCGGCGTAATGAACCGTGAAAGAATAATATTATTATTAGGAGTAACAGGCTGCAGGATAAAATTTTGAGTAATGGCTCGTCAAGTGTGACAGCCAGAAATGATCGATCGTGTACATAAAGCTGGCAGTCTTACGGGTTAAAGTGATGCGGATATAACGTAATTTTTCTTCCTATATACTTTATTCGCCGTTGCCTGCTCATTGTCAGCTGCAATCTAGAAATTTCTCTCTTTTTTCGTCTTTTCCTTTTTTTATTCTTTCTCTATTTATTTTTCTCTCTTTGCTCAAGATCGACGCTCCGATCCATTATAAGAAAAAAATGCAAACTTCGCTACTCAGAGCGCGCCGCTGTGTAATTTTATTATGTGTTCTTATAGTCTCTGGAGCCCAAGCTTAATTACTGCTGAATAGACGCTTTGGGTTAAGTTTGAACCTGAGAACGGGAATTCGTGATTCATTTCTTCCGGAAACGGAACACAAGCTTGCATATACATGTATAAATTATTTTGGGCTTAATCAATCGCTAGTTCCCCGAATTATAGAGATGTACTATTCAATTCCAGGAAAATTCCAATTAGCAGCACAATATCCCCTCAAGTTTACCCTCAAGGATTTAATTGAAATTCGGCTTTTTAATAATTTACGATCCAATATTCGATCACACGCAGTACAAAAACGCTGTCAAATAAAATTATTCAAGTATTTTTAGTAACAAAATGCATTTCATTGATAGCAATTTCAATTTTTTAAGTTCTGTGATCAAATTTTTCGTTCAACATTTATAAACAGTTGAAAGTATTTTATAAAAATACTCTCGAACAACGATCATTCAAAATGAAAATTTCTTTGGAAGATGTTCAGGCGTCGTATTAAGATAGAAAAAATTCTTCACGAAATTGAACAATTTGATGGTCAATCGTTTATTGAGTTGGCGCGGAATACCCCATATACGTAATATATAAAAATATTATAACACGAGAGGGTGGTAAACTGGTCATAAAACGAGCAACGCTCATTTACCGTCAGGCGTAATTAACAAATGAGTCGGCGAGGGAATAATCCGCTTGTGCTCCATCACCTGCGATCCGCATCCTTTAAAATACGGCGGGAAAACGGCAAGCATGTTTTCTATTTTTTTTCTCTGTCTAACTCTCACTTTCCCTCTCTATTTTTTTTTTTTTTTTTTGGTTTAAGATATGAATTAAAGAAGATTACAAGCGATAAGAGTAACCCACGTGAGTTGTACATGCATGTACAACTGTATATATTTTCGCGCACATACATCATGTATATACGCACTCCTAATGCTGTTACATTTCTATCTGTACAATCAATATCTTTGAACTACTATACCTATACGTATATACAAGAAATTGGAATTAAAAAAAAATATTATCACGACCTGCAAAGCGGATTGGTTTTCATATCAGGGGGTAAAAAATAAGTGTGAAACAATATTGTCGGAAGAAAATATAAGAGGAATGGATGGAAACGAAATAGTGTATTGCACAGGAACTCTAGAATCGTGAGACTTCCTCGGGCTATAATGGCTACAAGTGTTTGGGACGTTGACGATGTTATTATAGTAGATCGGGAAAACCAGGTCAAGAGGATTAACTTCGAACGGGATTTCAATTATCTGCGATTTTTTTTTCGCATTGATATTTCGTTCATTTTATTTCTTCTTCCTTCGAGTTGAAGCTTGATACAATATAGCAACACAGTTATTTAAGAACTATATTTTATCGCACAGGTGAATAAAATAACAAACAAGAAGAAGTGAATGTTTTTCGTGTAGTAGAAATCGGAACGACAGTTCGGGGGGATAAAAATTGAAAAATTTCCCCAGTTCCAATTGTCGCGGAATTTCATGAACACACCTCTCGACTAAGGAATAAATTAAGCTCCCAAATAATCACCTATCCTAATTATTACATCTACTTAATTATGTCAATGAATAAATACCTAATAAATAGAAAGAGTAAAAAATACAGTATACAAAATAAAAACAACGTAAAAATCAAACAACTGCGGGTAAAGTATTTTTCTCGCACTTTAGTATGAAACTGCAACAATGAGAGAAAATACATGATAGACTTTTAAAGATTCTGCAATCGTTGATAAAAACCTTTGAGTATTTTTCCGTTCGGTGTTTTCGAATAACGAAAATCAGGACAAATTTGCAATCTGCTTCTCGAAACTTGACGACACAACGTGTAAATTCGCCTGGATCAAGTGGCTAAAGACAGTATCCCGGGGGAAGAGTTAAATTTTCCGCCAATATCCATCCCTGCAAAATTTTCCAGATGAGGGTGCTTCCGGTGTCTGAGGTGTCACACTCGGAAGAATTAACCCTGGATATCGGCGGTCCCTTGGCACCGAACGGATGAGCATGAGGAAATCGGGAGGATGGCCTGCAGGGCTCATTTGCCATCCAAGTCGAACTCCTTCGCCACGTGGACAACCATCCGCGAGACGAACTCCTGGAGGAGCGGTTGACGCGACTTTCCAACGTCTATCACCTCCTCGTGATTCGCCTCGTGGTTCTCCTCGTAGTCCGTTGGCGATTTGTTCGTTATCAGACTGAAGGCGAAGACCGTCATGTCGCAGTGCCGGGCCATTATGACCTCGTGAACCGTCGACATGCCTGAAAGGTACAAAAAAAAAATAAATAAAAATCTGTCATCACGCCAATAATCCAAACACTGATACTGAAAACATTTTCAATAGTTCTTTCGTGATTTCAAATGACAAATTCGTTTCAAGAGACTTTAGGACGTTTTAGATAGTTCGAAAAGGTTCGTGGACTTTGAATGGCTTCGTGATCATCAAAAAAATCAATCGAAACCCAAGCAGAACTTTGGATCAATTCAAACGATTCAAGTGATCGAATAACTAGACTTGATATCTTAGCTTCGCGTGACTCGAACGAACACGGCCCTAAAAATTACTTCAAGTATTTACTCATTCAAAAGAAAGAGCTTTCAAAGATGCTCCAAATAAGTTGAAGAAAAACAAACTCTCACGTCACTCGGTGACTTTTAGAGAAGTTCGAGTGAGTTAGAAACGACTTGTTCTCGATTGCTAGCCGAGGTGTAAGCCTGACTTGATAAACGCCTCGGTTAAACGCAGATCGATCAACCATGGCAAGTTCTCGGGGCCGAGAGTGTCGAAAACTCACCGACTGCGTCGACGCCGACCATCCTTAGCATCTTAAGCTCAGCAACGGTCTCAAAGTTCGGTCCACCAAGGCACGTGTAGACTCCCTTATGGACGATGTCGGATATCCCCATCTGCTCGGCGATGTTTTGCCCAGCTTCGAGTAGCTTCAAGTTGTAGGCCCTGTTCATCGGCGGGAAACGAGGGCCGAACCTGAAGCCAACAACATCGGAGGCAACGATTTAGATGGGTCCAAGATTTACAGCCCACTTAACGCGCTTTAGGAGTGAACTCTCCGGCGCCATAGTGCCTCCACCCCTCATTCACGCTACTTATCGATACTCAACCCGGACCCCCGGCACTTAGTCAAGATTATCCTCAATTATTCGATTCCATTTTGGATCGACATTTGTCAAGGCATTCATCCGCCGTAAATAGTTTCGATTAATCAGATCGTAATCACTGTGCAGGAATTAACGCATGCGTTCGAATGATGAAACTAATGACTAGATATTATCATCATTAGTCAAACCGGAAATCAATTAGAGGCGATATTACATTGCAGTAGTACAATGAATTTTCGGTCCATCTCCGTTTCGGGTATTGAAAACACTGGCTCGTCGTCTACGTTGGAATTGGTTCAAGGATCGGATGAATTTTTCAGTACCAGTTATTGCATTATACAGTCAGATTGCCAAGGGGCGAGGACCAATACTAATTGCCCAGAAGAAAGGGTAGCCAGGGTAAAACTGATGCTGGATAGAACAATTCAAGGGTACTTGATGCCCATCCCCGAATGAAATATCAGGGATTCGGTGTATAATGGGTTTTTTGGAAAGGGGGGATTGAAATACGTGATATGGAACCTCGAATTGTGTTTTTACAACGATTTATGTGCTGTGTAATTGAAACGATGCCGAGCAAATTCTAATAACGTAAGATAAGATATCGGTAATTTGAGAAAAGGTTTTACAATTACAAGATTCAGAGCGATCAAACTTTGCTGTTGTGTTTGATCCGATTCTAACATTTTTGGGCTCGTTTTGAACGCTGATCGGATCTTCAATAACTATCCTCTTCTTATATTCTCGATACGCGGGTTTGTGTGAGTCGACCCCGCTCACGTTGATTTCTTTTACACGTCGAAGAAGTTGTTTCGTGATATTTTCCTTACTTCAGATCGAGACCGTGGGTCCCATTTACCCTCAAGCAACAGTTTAGCCAATCTGCCTAGGTGAGGTTAGCGGTGGAACTAATTCCCAGCGTTGCGTCGGTGGCACGAAGAGAAGAGGGTGGTCCATTATTATCTCTTGCCGAGTGACAAAAGTGTGGGGTGATATAAAGTGGAGAGACTCCGGGGCGAATTCTTGTTCATCCCGGGTTGAGAAAACTGTGCAAGAAAAGAGGAGAGGAGGGCTAACGAAGGACGGGGAAGGAGGATCCGGGATACCGAGAGAGGCAGAAGTGGGAGCGACCCGGAGAAAAGAGTTTTCTGAGCAAATACGCCAATCAGGTTCTTTATGCCGCTCTGCAAATAGTTCATCAATTCGATTCAGGGGATATTCCAATAAGACAAATTAATTCTTATTTTCCCTAGCCTCTTAGCTGCCTCGGGGCTGCACCAATTCGTCCCTTCTCATACCCCCGAAAACCCCGAGGAATCTCAGACCCGACCGTCTCATAACGCTCGACTGCTTTACCATTTTCAATTTACAGACTCTCCGTAACTTCTTGCGAGAGTTAGGAAGTTGGAAAACGCTGTCTAACTTTCGAGTGCTAAAATTAGGGCTGCGCAATTAACAGTCGTGGACTACTGACGATTGTCTTTCGAATCAATCGATCAACTGACAAACCAATTAGACAGTGCTGATCGATCGACCAGCTAACATCATCCTCTTCGAAACGGGACAATTATTGTTAGGTTATAGTTTTCAAGCGTTTTAAGATCGATAATCACCAAGTTTACCCACGCGTGATATTCAATATGGCGGAGGGAAATTCCGTGAAAGTGTAAATTTTACGGTTTCTGGAGTCACTAGTTATGACTCTGACATAAAAATTGTGAAATTTTCAATACCGAACTGAGTTTCAACATCGTGTATTTCGAAAAGAAAAAATCTGAATGCCAAGGATTTCCTGATATTATTAATATCTGAATCCTACGCTTTTTGATTAACAAAACAAAAGAGTGGATAGAAATGAAAATTTATCACGCGAAAAACGTCGCGTAATTCCTGATCGAATCGAGAGATTCGGGGGTTGATTTTGCACCCGGAGGATCGGCCCTACAAAGTTCGCTGATTTGTTATCACGAGACGATTCAAAATAGAGACAAAGTGAAAATGCAAAAAGCTTAAGAATAAAAAACCGAAATACACGACCGTCAGAATTCCGACGATCTTACATTTCGATTTGATATAATTTCCAATTCGTTCTTATAATTCTATAACTCGGTTTCTCCTGTCGCACACTTCGACCCTTCTACCTTCCGACATTCACGTACATACCTACACCTTTGAATTGCCTATATCCCAAAATTCCACGAATTTGATTTTCAATCCTTCGTTGAACGTACCTTCGTCTCACTTTTTGACCTCCGCTTGAATCTACGGCTTTAAGGGTTCATTCCTCGCGTTTACAACTCACACACGCTAATCTCACAAAAATACCGGGGATTTCGAAACTGCGATATTTTCATCCGCGTCCCATTGCAGCGTTACGTCGAGTTCCCAAAGAAAATCCCCCTCCCCGCAACCCTCCAACCCTTTCACTCACCTGTCGTCGTTCGGTCCCTGCAGGGGGTTGTTTCCCGCGAAACCCATCATGTTTACGTGATCACGCATCATCATGATGTCCCCAATTTTGTAATTCGGATTCAAACCTCCCGCAGCGTTCGTCGCTATCAGATGGCTCGCTCCTACCAGTTTCATCACACGAACGGGCATCGAGCACTGTGGAAACGCACACAAAATTCATCATTATTACAGGCTATACCTTTTGGTAGTTCTCGTTTCACTACCTCCGTTCATCCGTGCTGTATGTCATATTACACCGTGAGAAAAAGAAAATGTAAACAGAATTTCTCCGGTAATGCAAGCTCATTAACGAGGGTAAATTTATTCGATCGATAGAAAAATTTATTTCATCGTTTCTTCTAATCAAGAAACAATTTCTTTCCAATTAGCTTTACGAAGAATATTTGTACAAACGGAACTCTCTTCGAGAAATGAAATAAATTCGATCAAATACTCACCGACTTTATTCTACCTGACTTGCGTTCGAATTTTTTTTTTTCTTTCCCATTCGTAATCGTCGATGGTTTGTTTTTTGTCGGTTATTTTTTTTCCAAGCTTATTCAACTTTATTCCAATCTATGCAACTATTGATAACCTGGCGTAATTTTCTAACCTTCGGTCTATCTATGAATAATTTGAATTTGATATCGTGAAACATGTATGGGGCATTTTTTGTAAATCAACCGACGCCTATGAATCGCAGAACCGCTGCTTGTTCATGCTAATTTTAAAGGGGAGCCCGAGAATCTTAATCATTTTCATTTACATTCATTACTCTCGTGATCGTTATTATGTCTGAAGGTTTTTGCCTCCGCGGATGGGAGAACAATTATTGCCAAAGGTGAGCGTGGTTTAGGATCGGTAAAAAAGAATCAGAGAAGACGAAAACGGAAATTTAGCGCCCGACTGAGAATGTAGAGAGTAACAATTGAAGCGTATTTCTTATCGCTTATACGAAGATTCATTCATATACACTGCATTGCAAAACCAAACGTCGAAGCTAATCGCAGCGAATTGAAATTGCTCCCTTTCTTTCTCCGACTGTGTAAATTTGACAAACGATTTATGTTTTACGATCTCTTAAATTTGTCCAATTTACACTGTTTCATGACACGTGTTCTGAATATTACGTATACTTATATATCCGTGAAAACATCTGACTACAGTAGGTATATCAATAAATCGGAATGGCGCTAACTTGTCAATAAAAAGAAGAAAACCAAAAACAACACCAGTCACTACGTTCGCGTATTGATTTTTAATTATTTACTCGTTCCGAAATTATTCCCTGAGAGGCACATTGAATTATTCTGAAAACAAATGCCTGGTTCTGTTGAAATTAATTAACTCATCGTAGTTCTCTGATTTTTTTTTCTGAAGAACGCTTAATCAGAGTTAAAAATTTGATGTTTCAGATGGTTAAGTACTTCACCTTCCAAAGTGGATATCCCTCGTAGTAGTGAAACCTCCCCTGCATGCACATTATCGGAACACCTTTGAGGAATCCGAAGACGAGCTGACCCATGTGACCGGGGACAGTTGACACGGGAAAATGTGGAATCGACTCGTAGGCAAAGCAAGCTTTATCGGTGAGTGCATCGGCCAATGAACCTGTCACACAATTCAAAATTCCGAATGTCTTTATTCGTACAACTTTGGATCGAGTTGTAAATTTTGAGAAAAACGTAATAGCGAAGACAATCTGAATTTCTCCATACTCGGGACAACTTCTCTCTACTCGTTATCCAATTTTTTATTACCAAACAATCGCACGTTTCGTACGATCGTCGGATTGATATATTCGTAAGGTACGGTATTTTTTTTTTTTTTTTTGAAACTATGCGAATAAAAAATACCAACCTTTCGTTGTCAATGGCTTGAAAACAGTGACAAAATTTGCTTTTAGATTCGTTCGATTTTTGTTTAAGACGGATCATTTTATTCAGCAGATTAGTTTTTGCAATCCAACTAAAACTTTCCTTTTTTTTATCATCGTTGAGTAGTTTATTCGCTAAACATTGCACCGATATATGTATACATATAAAAAGATCAATGTTCAATCGGTTGCTAAAAAAGTGCAAACTCCGATTCAGAGAGTGATTCGAAACAGTGCTTTGAATGAAACGAGCTTTTACTTATAAGCTCCATGGGTATAACGCGAACCGAACGCGCGACTATCCATTATTTTACCAATTACAAAATTATCTCGATTCAGTCGATCAACCTCAAAACATTTATTCGTCGTCTCGATTCATCGTCCGTGTAACATCCGGGGTCAATATTACCGCGTAAATAGAAAGCCGCGTATTCAAATGTACATTACGTATTCGTCTGAGATTGATAATGCTTCGTTTCGCTTATTCAGGGTGGGTTAAAACGGTTCATGAACGATTCTGAATGGGGTTTATTTGAATTGGGTGAATTTTGAGCGAGAGTATTCAGATTAGAGCTGCGGCGACGGCGGAAGCTTTCCTCCGAGAGCTGTTTTACGGGTCTCCGAATCGAGGGAGAAATGGGTTCGTCTCTGAATGAGAAAATTCATTGGATTGAAAGTTTAATTATTTAGACGTTGGAAACAGCCGATTAAAGAGGCACCAGAGCCGCAATTAATTACGGACGGATGCCCCGGAGATCGTGTCGTAATGTTGATAATCCAATAACAGTGAAACCCCGAAAGCATCGAATCGGCACGGCGCTCGGGGATTTACAACGGTCGTCAAACCGGCTTCGCAGCCCCCGATTATTCCCGAAAGTTCCCGCGGGCCGAAGACACCGAATTTTGCATCGCGTTTCGAGTCCGTTTCTTACCCATTCCCGAACCGCAGATCACAGCGATTTTCGGCCTTATTGATGTCCGCTCCAAAAGATAATTCGCGGACTCTTCGAGAGCCTCGAAGGTGTACCTGAAACAGAGAAAGGAAGCTTCGTAATTTTTGGTACTCTCTAAATTTTATTCCCAGTTATAGGCATACCGTTGGAAAAAAATCAGTGCGTAGACTGGGAGAAATTTTTTTAACTATTTTCTTTTTCTATCACAATCGAAAAATTTAGTTCTCGGTACAAAATGAAAATTAGTTTTGTAGCTTGCATTTGTATTTCCGGTTTGCCATAATTTTTTATTTACAACGAGATATTCGCAGCTTTCAAATGTATAGTCAATGTATACGACTTTAAAGACCGGTGAAAAGCAAATAAAAACAAGTACAGTTTAACAATCTTGAACGTTCTGATCATGAAACCTTTTCTCATTTCAATCAGACGATAACAATGTTGTTTCGTAACCGTTCACCACTGTCGGCTATAAAATGACACTGCACTACAGATTAAAAAAAAATCTTTTTCTCTTCTTCCAACTTACGTTTCGCCGATTTCGCTCTGAAAATGCATCGCGATTTTACAGACAGTCAAATCAATTACCGACCGATCCGTCATCGATCTTATCAAGATTAGTTTCTAAGAGCGGAAAAAAAATGGCGCTACGATAAGTCATTTCACGACAGCATTGATGGTACCCATGACACTGCAGTGACAACGCGAAGGGTCGTCGAGTCTCGGTTTGGTTAGCCTTGAAATAGAAGGACGGCATTCGTCCTATCAACGACGAGGGGGCTGGAAGGGGGTGGGGGGGGTTGAATTCAGCAGATATAACTTGGAGGTAATTTCGTAATAAACCATTAACTTTACTAATTGGGTACTCAAACGAGGTAACGTTGTGTTCCGGGCGCGGGAAAGTTCGAATATTACAAATTAGTTGTACTACGAGGGTGCAGCGCGAATTGGGGGTGTGAGAGAATTCCGTTGAGGCACCCGTTTCTAACGCCGCATGCACACGTCAACTTTTGTTCATCGCGCGTGCATTGCCGTGAACCATAATAATTCACGGGTATGCGCGTAACAACGCGCGGGGCAGGATATGAAGCATGGTTTGTCTAGTTATCCGCGAAATGCAGATATTCGCTGCGCTTTGCTTTGCTCCGCGCTTTGTTTATTAACGGAAAGTTGGGGAAATTGTTGTTTCGAACCAGAATCAAGTCCTGTTGGCATTGCAAGCTCTGTGCTTTCGTATAACCACGGTATACGTAATACAGAATAGCTAACTTTGACTTCGGGGACTTTTATTCATGCGCTCCGAAAACTCGTTACACACAGTTTCGAAATTTTTTAAAACCGTATTCTGCTCGACTGCGACGTTCACGTACGTATCTCAAAATATCTAAGTCCAAGCATAATAAAAAAAAAGGCTACACTGGGAGAAATTTTTTGTTACGATTACCGCTCAGTCCTTAACTCCTTTCGTTTTTTACCACAATCGAAATATACAGTTCCAGGTAGAAAATGAAAATTAGTTTTCTAGCTGTTACCGAAAATTCTAGTATCCGTTACTATTCTTTCTCATTATCATCACTGTTAGTATATTTTCTTGTAAATTGTTGCGATAATTTAATGCTTGTGCAACAATAAATTGACGTTAAAGCCTTGTTTAACTAAAAAAGTAGAGTAAACCGAACAAACTGATTTTGCGTTTCAATTACGGAAAAAAAGGATCGACGATAGCGCAAAATGTTTACGCGTGTCTCGTATTTCGTAATTCCAACAATGTCAAACAGTTTTTTTAACGATACCTGTTTTACACAATTTTTCTAGTTACTGTAAGAGATGAAATTTTTTCAAATGAAAATGTGTTGGGGTATTTTTTTTCAAAACTGCATACGTACAATCGCGCTTTTGAGTCTACTTTTTTTTTTGCGTTTCCGATATGTGGTATTTAGATATTTTAATACACATACGTCAACGTCGAAATCTAGTAAGGCATCCCTTCAAGCAAGCTAATTTTTAAACTAAAAATTGGAGCTTTTTGAACATGTCGGTTTTTATCGACGCACATTTTTCTTTACGAAAAGTGTTAAGAGAACTTCTTTGCGAGGCCGTAGAATCACGACAGTGATAACGTTGAGTGGCAGCTATTTCCATTTCGATGGTCATGATCTGTAACTCTACCAATCTGTATATGCGTCTGAATCTGAATCAGTCACGAAACGTGACCTTCAAACGGGGTTCAAAGCTCAAATAGACTTTGTCGCGGCTCGCCGCAACTTGACCACGTTTCCGCAAGACCGCAAACTCGGAAAAACAAAACCATGGCCTCTTATCGTTTGCAAAGCATGAAGCTTCCGAGTTGCATGCTGATAAATTATAAATAACGTTTGTATAAATTCAAACGTTCCGTTTGTAAGATCGTAAAAGTTCAAGTTCTTTGCCGTTTTCTTTAATTCTCGCTTTTATTTACCGTCAACTTGAACCTTGCGAAGAAGTCTCTGCGAGAGTACAGAGCGTTGATAACTATTGTAATTAATAGCGAATTACAAGTGTGATATGTAAGATTTGCGCTTGAATTTATTATATTTCCGCCTTTCAGTTACCTCTGATTAATATCGTAATATGTGCAAATTGGGAAATATCAACGACTCAGTGTCAGCTTCTATCCGCGTTTCTTCCGCAGGGACGAATTTCGGATCCGGAATGATCCGGAATTTTTTCGGACAGAAAACAAGCTGTTGATGATTGTATTTTTATCGTGGTGAATTATTATAATATTTATATCGATTGCGACGTGTTGTTCATATGGATAAAAAATAACGATCATAATAATAAGGTTGCAAAGAAAATTTTCGTGACCTTCTCGAAGATGGACAAATCGGAGCGTATATTTCTTCATTTCATCAGAAGTCGCGCGATTTTAATCATTACATGCGTCAATGCTCGACGCCTAAAAATATAATATTGCTCATTAGTAATAATTCCGATCAGAGATAAGAATCAGAGATAAAAACATACCGCGAAACTTGTCAACTTTGACCGATTTGCGCAAGATTTGATTACTAGTCACTTTAAATTGATACCCGGCCGGAAAACGGCGCCTGAAATTAAAAACCGGCAAATTACGAATTTAGAAGTATGGTAATAAAAATTACGATTAGGTGATTTCAGTTTTACAACCGTGTACGCGTAGCGAAATTTAGATTTGAAAAATTGACAAGACAATGTATTAAAAAATACATTCCTGAGTGAATTGCTTTTTCTAAGTTTCTTTCACTCTTTGTCGTATCACGTTTCTTCTTTTCATTCCACAATCTTTTCGTTAAAATACGACGTGATTAATCGCTCCCTGTACTTTCCCCAATAAACCTTATCTCGGTCTTACATGCTAACAAAATGAAGAAAAATTATTGAGATACTGCGTAATTACTTGATCGATAGAGTCTTAAACGTACTGTGAGTACGGTTACAAAGAAACAAAATTTCTCAATAACACGCTGCACGATATCATTGACTTGACGTGCAAATCCAGTAAAGTAAGAACGGTAATCACAACTCATCTTTTTCGTTTGACGCGTAGAAAAAACTTCATTAAACATTCTCAAAAAAGTTTCAAATTCCGAATGCCAAAAAAGATAAAATCGCACGAGTTGCGCCATTATTTTTCAACGAAACGAATCGATTTTCGGTATGAGCATCAAGAATGTATTGAACAGCATCTACTAACTTTGACAGTGTCAGTGAATTTGGACATATTCAACTACCGCATGAAAGAATTCAATGAGTCGATACAAAGCGTGATTGAATCTGATCATGTTGGATTTTATTTTTGAACCGAAGAAAAAAAAGTAACAGGAAAACGGAAAAGGAAGGAAGTAAGTTTGAATCTGGTCTCTGGATTTTATTCTCGAATCAAACGATGTTTCCTCAAGTCAAAATGAAAACAAAAAAAAAGAAAGAAAGGAACACCTCCGACGACTTACCGGATCATCACGTTTATGGCACTGAGAAATATTTCATTTGTTACAGTAACTGGAAAAATTCAGCGAAACAGGTATCGTTAAAAAAAACTGTTTGAATATTGTTGGAATTACGAAAATTGCACAAGCATTAAATTTTTGCAAAAGTTACAAGAAAATATAGTAACAGCGATCGTAACGAGAAAGAATAGCAACGGATACTAGACTTTCCGGTAACAGCTACATAGCTAATTTTAATTTTGTACCTGGAACTACATTTTTCGATAGTGGTAAAAAATGAAAATAGTTACGGAACTAAAAACTTCTCTCAGCGGGCGAAGAGTCAACGAGTCCGACCGCGTCGTATAAGAAGTTTTGAAAAAACATCGATTGCAAAAGTCTTTGGTGAAACTCACACGCTGTTCGCGGCGACGTCGACGAGTTCATTTTCCTGTTTCTTCAGACGTATAGCGTCGGCTGTCGAAGCAGCGGCCGTGGCGGTAGCGTGACCATTGGCGAGATGACGACGGGACATGGCGAGGAGAATGATGATCGACGAATTTTTACAGCTTTTCAAATATTCCCACGAGTCGATACGACGCCGCGAAATCCACAAGTAGAATGTCTAGCGGCCAGCTGCGTCCTTCTCGATTTATACGCGGCTCCGAACCCGGGAACGTATTATTTTTCACCGAGGCCTGGAGGTTTTGCTTTATTTTCCTAATGCCGACGGTACGGAGCCGACGGCCAATCACCGCCGAGATTAATGCAGGGAACACAGAGGCCACGTGGTGATAACCCGTCCGCGCAAGTAAATGCTCCAATTGCCTTGTTTATACCACTCTTCACAACCGCACACTCTTGCCTACAGATTGTTTTTAACGCAACCGCACCTCCGTTCAACATTCGACATTTCGATCCTTTGATCCAAACAGCGACAGTGTTCTCATCATTTTTTTCGACATTTATTAACTACCCGCTCCTTATTTTTTTTTTTTTTTTTTTATCCAAGGAAAAAGAGACAAGGGGAAGTTACTATGATCACAACGAAAATTGAGGATTCGATTTTAAGGTTTGAAAAATCACTTCCTACCATTTTCGGATCATCGTGTGCGTGTGTGTGTGTAAGCAAATTTTTCTCGACGATATCTCGAGAGCGAATGTACGGATTTGAATGATCGTAGTCATAATTGACGGGGCCTTTCTCCACTTAGAACTGATTAGATTTTGGGTCCGAACGGTCCAGCGGTTTTCAAGTTATTAGAATAAATACATCGTAAGGTAAATAAGAGTGGTAACAACTTTGAGACGGTTTGATGGAATTTTGTAAATTTGATCTCAGGAAATAATGATCTGGTGATATTTTTTCTTCTTTAATCATTTGGAGCAAAGTTGAAGCGGATAAAACGGTCTGAAACGAGTGGTTAATTTGGGTGAAGCTGATGAATTAAATCCTTTTTTGTACCGAGTTGGTCATTTAAATAACTCGAAAACCGCGCGACTGATGAAATCAAAAGTTCGGTCAATTCTAAGGTACAAAAAGCCCCAGTCGAGATCCTTTCTCGAGATATGATCGTTCTTATTTATTTTTAGATCTTCTTATTCGAATAACTGGTTAAATTACCTGACCGACCGTATCCAAAATCTAATCAGTTCTAAGTTAAGAAAATCCTAGACAATTAGAACCAAAATCATCCTAATCTGATGTAAAAACTTTACTTCAGACGTCTACGAGCAGCTGGCGTTAGAATCCTAATCGTTATTCTGAAATTGAGCCTATGGGTCAAATAACGGCTTAAGTCGACTTAAGTTTTGGCATAAAAAAGGCAAGTAAAGATTCAACAGTCGATATTTCAATTTTGACAAGGCATTTTACAAGGAACTTTTATTTTTTTACATAGGTGGGGTACCCAAAAATGATATACAAACGTAATAACAATTATTAAATATTGTCCAATACAGTGCTATCACGGAAATTCGGAGTAAGACTTAAGTCGTTTTTTTGTAGAACGACTTTTAATCTGTACAAACACGTTTTTGGATTAAAATAATATGATGACGATAATAGTCAAACCAGTTTCTACTGTAATGGGTGTTTCATGGTCGCGGTGAACACATATAAAAAAAGCTAAACTAGGAATTGACATTTAAAAAACGGCATGTATCAGGTTCAATCAGAGTCCATTTCGTCTGTTTCAGCCGAATCATCGTCGTTGCAGGTACCCCGCAGCACATTTTTATACCATTCCCTATTAACCGGTTTTACAAAAGGCATTAAAGATAGCACGTCATTTTTTTTAGCTGTCTTAATTCCAACAGGAGCCGGGTTTGCTAATGCTAGTTCGGTATCTTTACTTACAAAAGCGTTTAATTTGAACAGGTTGAAATTTTGCGGAGCGCCATTATAGTCCGCGTAAACGGACATGGTGCCTGTTGGCTTGTATGATAACTTCACATACTTTTGGATCGTGAATTTCTTTCCCTTAGCTTTTGGAACCTTTAGAAAAAATGAATCCAAAGTTTTATCCCATTCTTTTAATAAGTGGGCACTCATCTCTGCTTCGAAAGCTTTTGGTTTGTGCCTTACGGTCCTCATTATTTCGAGATACTCGATAGGATTTTCGACGGTCTCTACTTTTTTTAAAACAGTTCCGTAAACACCGAAATTTCTATCGCATTGGCAGTATGAATGACCTCGCACCGGAAAGATGTGATTTATTTCAACTCCCATTTTGACCGACAACCAAGCACAATATCGTACGAGAGTCTTGTTTTTATTTTGCCCCCCACAGGAGTCAGACAAAAGAACTACTTTTTTTAATTCTGGATTTTCAGTCAATTTTTTTACCAGAAAATCGTTCAAAAAACTACACACAGAGTTACCGTTCTTGCCACCATCACATTCTAAGAAGCAAAAAAATTTGCTGTCACCGTCATTAAAACAGTGTGTGTTGAAAACATACAGCCACAATAATCGCTTGTAAAATTGTGCGCTAACGTTCAGTTTTGGAAGCGGAAGATTTTGTGCGTAGTCGAACTCAACAGTTAGAGTATCATCGTTAATATTCTTTGTGCACTGTTGCCGCAAAACCTTGTATTCCGCAACTTTTACTTCATGTAGACGGAACGATTCCTTACACGGATCTGATGAATTTGCCGATAGTTTGATTTTACATTCGGTGCAAAAATCACAGACGTCTGTTTTACGTTGCCTAAACGAGTAATCACTATTTTCCCGAAAATATCTATGGTACGTTGGGTACTTTAGTGAGAGCTGCTTCCCTGTTTTATCAAAGTAATATTCTTGGAATGCGTGAAACATTTTTTTTACGTTTAAGTCTGGATTCTCGAAGTACTTTCTTTCAGTTTTGGAGCTTCCATAATGCGATTTTTTGTTCGGGAAAGTCGACCAATGCTCCTTCACTAAACTCCATACCACGTTCGAAATTTTGGCAGGGTTGGGTTGCTTACCCCTTTTTTCTGTAGCAACTGTCGTACCTGAAACAATCAGTATTTTCATATTTTAATCCAGACCTGACTTGTTTTGTTATAAGACGCCAATAAACGAGTCAAGCATTCGTAAATATTGATTTATTTAGAAAGAAAATAATATAAACATTTACCTGATTTACAAAATCGGAGCACCGTTTTCATTCTGGATTCAGTTATTTGGAGAAGAGACAGAAAAAATCCTTTACAGACAGTTTTATCCTGGCCATCTACTTTGAAAGAATATTTCCAAGACCAAGATCTGTTCTTCCGTTTTGTTACGGTTTTGACGTATTTGATTTCTTCACGTTGTATACAACTGATTAAAAAAGTGTCCTGACTCGGTTTCTCAGCCATTGCCCAGAAAGTCTTGAAAATTTCACGCTGACGTTTATAATCGAAAGAAGACGAACAGTTTTTCTTGCAGCAGTCGGTAGTGTGCCTGAATTTTTTTCGAGGTATTTTATTCCCACTTTGAGAAGCGTAACTTTTACCACTGTTACGCTTAAGCTTCTTTCTATTTTGTTCCCATCTATCTTGTCGAATTTTTCTCTTTTTCCCCGTAACTGTAGCAGTAGGGCTAGTCGATGCTGTTGTAGTTGTTGTAGATTCGTTCATTATTTCGCGCAGAAAATATTGCAGCTTTACACGAAATCTAACAGACAGGCAGATAAACACGTGCGTCTGTTTAGCGGAGGCGCGTGGATTAGCCTACTTCGCTTCGCTGCTACTGCCGGCTAACTCAATGGCGGTGCGCGCACCGCTTGTTATGGTTACTACAGCATTAAAAGTTGACGAAAACATCCAAGATTCACAGGGTTTATAGCGAAGATTATACAGAACACCGAGATCAGCTTCTTTGAAAAAGTGACTTAAGTCGACTTAAGTCGTTATTTGACCCATAGGCTCAATTACAGGTATCTTTTAGTACTGCAATAGCGTTAATTAGGAACTACCGTTAGTAAAACTTGACCCGCCTTTGATCTATACTACGTAATCACTGAAAAGCACTCATTCTACGAAAATTTTCACGCATTTTGTACAAACATTGTGACATCTACAAAGTTTGTATTCCATTTACTTATATACAAATATTTGAATACATGAATAAATAAATAAAGTATATAAGGCATTCCGCACCAACCCGACCTACTTATGACTCTCATCAGCAGTGATTTTTTTTTTGTTTTATAAGTATAGTATAGAGTGTAGCAAAAAAAACATCTTTCTCCGGGTTTTAGATTTTTTGCATCACGAGTTGGATCTTTACTGCTCTGCAGGCGAAACAAGTAATTAAAAAGTGAGAAAAAGCGAATTAAATATTAATTTTAAAAATACAAATTTATATTGTATACGTTTTTCCTCACTTTTCAATCACTCGCTTCGCCTGTAGAGCAGTAAAAATGTAACCCATGGTCCGAAGAATCTAAAACTTGGTGAAAAGTGATTTTTATTTAATTCTTTTTGTACACTCTACACCATACTTAAAAATTAATTTCAATCGCCGATATTGAGAATCAGACGTAGGTCGGTTTGGGGTAGAATGCCTTGTATGTATATACCTATATTAAAAACAGCAAAATTTAATTGCATCTAACTGTTGTAGCTGTCATACGTTAACGGAAATTAAGAAAAATATGACATGATTATTTTTGAAGTCTCTGCTTGGTGGAAATGTGATGAGCAATAATTTTTTTTAACGATATTTTCCTGTCAAAGGCAACTGGAAAATTATTTTTCAGCTGACTCGTTTTCGATTCGATAATACGTGAAGTGAATGTCGTAGCAGAAGTATTAAATTTTTCGAAACTCTGTTTTGCACGCATCGAAACGCTGCAGGTATGTAACACAGTGGAGCTTGTGTTCGCCGGAAGTCGACTGATTGTGGGTTGAAAAGGAAATTGGCCACTTTGTGAGTGTCGAGGTTCAGGGCCGTTTCGCTACTGGTTGGATTTTTGCGTGAAAAAAAATGATGCTTTTATATCGAGTAAGGAAACCAGAAACAATTATTTCCCACTTTCACTTTTTCAATCAAACGAAAATTGAAAACTCATACGACAACGCAGCGTCATTATGCATGCCTGCAAGCTTTATCTACAATATAGTTCAAAATCAGTGAAATTCAGCTGCTCGTAAGTTTTTTTTTTTTTTTTTTTTTTATAAAAAATAAAAATATGATCCGACTGTTTTTTTCCCGATCTTATAAACGCGTGGAAAATGAATTTTCTTTTCTTTCCGTTTTTTGTTTTTTCCAAGTCCGTAACGTGGAAAAATTCTGCCTCCAAAGAAAGAGTTACGTTAACTCGATGCATGTTGCTGGCAACTTGCACTCGATAGATTTATACTACTCTACATTGTTTCAAGCGACAAGTGAAATGTGCGCGATATTGTGAGAAGATATATTTTCGTTTCCGAGTGAAAGTAAAACGATAAAGCGATAGCCTGAATTTGGTATTTGCAGAGTGAAAAAATCCAACTTTCGCGATATTAAATCAAAGAAATACGGAATAACGAGGATGTATTTTTTATTTTTCGTTTAAACATTTTACTGCAGATTTTACAAGCGATCAAATTTCACCGATATTGCGATACATAGAGGTACCTAATTGCTAGGATAAGCGAGATCATATTATTATAATTTTCAGTTTTCGGCGTTTGCTTAAATTTTTGTTCAATTGTTTCATCCCTTTTTGCACACGTGTACCCATTTTTTCAATTAGATGCCAAATTTGATTCATCACGTTATGTTGTATTACAGCACCTACGAACAACCTTCGAAAAATCTCCGATCGGCAGAGAATATCGGATTTTCCTGCGTCATTGGCATCAGCAGCTGTGCTATTATCGCCGAACTGCACGGAATATAACATCGCCCGAGCTGTAACAGCGGCATGAAATTAACACCTATTATTTTTTTGCCATTCCGCGACTACCGCATTTGGATCGCAGCTGCGAGCAAGAAACTCGTTGCATATCCTGCAAAAGCGCCTCGAGTGAATCGAACAACATTCTCGTCAGTCGTTTCGCCGTCCGGATGATGACTGGTTTTACAGATTTTTATCCATCGTGGGGTATGAAATACTAGTGGCACCGTTCCGTGTCGTTACCATGCATATATGTGCATTCCACTATCGTACGTACGCGATACCTTAAAGACACAAGATATTTTCCTGCATGGAAAACGCTACGCTGATATTTTCAAGATCATTCAGCCGCCTTCTACACGTGTTCTTTTCAGCTTTTTCTTCGCCTCTTGACACGCCGTTCGATCATCATCCGACTGACTTCGCTTATAGCGAAATTCTAGGGCCATATGGAACGTGCCCTTCGGAACTACTGGCATAGGTCAGCCTATTTGTGAAACTCTGTTGAACCTCTCGCGAGACGAAGGGATGAACAATCGATCACGACGAAAAAGACCAAACGCAAATTTCGATCAAGCTGCGGGAGAGGAAAAAATCTGCAATTATTTTTCTTTAATGAAAAATTCATGGTATATGTGATGCGAATTGTTGCCCGGTGAATTAACGCCTGACGATGAAAAATTATTAAATTAATCTGGTTCGGTGGTCTAAAAACAAAATTTTCGTATTTTTCACGTGTATTGTAATTTGTTATACGTCTCTAGAGATAACGCAGTCTTGAATGAATATAATTTTTTACACATTCAACTTATATTGCAGATCAACTTCAAAAACTATACGCAAAGAAGTATTCCGGCATTGAAAAATTGTAATTTGGTAGTACAATGCGAATTTACACCCAACATCTGACAGTTGTGAAAAATCGAACTATTCTCGTTTACTGGATGGAAAATGAAAAATTTCAAATGAACAAATATAATGTTTACACGTTCAACTTGCATCTAAAGTAGAACTTCAAAAACTAGATACAAATCTTTACTCAGGAGAATATTTAAATACAACGCTTGTTCTGCAATATTGATGAAGTACGGTTGAATGAAATCATTCACTGAGAATATACGAGAATCAGTCTTCTTTTGCTGATCACTGACAAACGTATCGGTAAAAACGTGTATACAATAAATATTTTTCGTACCATTTGTCTCGGCGGCGCGATTAAAAATATACTTATCTCCAGTCCGCATGGGGTGACGAAAAAAATTAAAATTTTACAAATTCATTTCACGACAGTTTCGCGCATGATGAAATTGACGACAGGCGATGCGATAATGCTCTGCAGAGAGATTGCACACACGGCCGTTTATCTCTTGCGAAATCGGCGGTCATATCATTCGTGTATCGCAATTAATTGACGCAAGTAGGGAGCCTTGGGGGGTCTCGCGACGTGGGATCGAGACCCTTTGGCCTTTGCTCTAATGATAATTGTCGGTTCACATATGAGTCGATTATCGGAAACGTAGAGAGAACGCGGCACAAACAAGCCACTCGTAGATTCGAAATTCGTTTTACAAGTTTGATTCTCGCGCCGAATCGCTTCTTCTCTAATCGAATTCCTTAAATTTGGAAATTGAGTCTCATCCAGTCCAGCGTTCCGCGTTCAATTTTAGAGTTTCTGCGCAGCCGACGGTCTGGAGTGGGGAGCATCGATTCCCGGCGAATTTTCGGGTTCCTACTGTATATGATTTAGCGCTCGATTTCCATCCTCTTGTTATCACGAATTTTAATAATTTAAATATTTCGTCAAATATTGTTTTGTACGTGAACGTTTTCGGAGGATTTAAAAAATAATCGAGATACAGTAATTTCATTGAATGTTTATTTATGTAAATTTTGATTTTTAACAGACAAGTATTTCTGGAACGTATATCTTTTATCATTTTACAAGCACATATTATCTATAGAAGTTGAGTAGTTATAGTTTTTCTAACGATTTTTGAAATGTCAGCGAAAAATGATTTCATCTGTTTTTACGCGCAGTTAAAACAAATATTTTTCCATTTTACTGGGTTTTCTTAACAAAATATATCGCAACGGGATTTTGACTCAAACGTTTCTGAATGTAAAAAAATACCAACAAAGAAACAATTTTAAATTTAATTGTTTCGGTGTAATTTGTTATCTAACAATAACGTGAATCTCTGACTATGATAATGTCAGTGAGTTACGAATGATTAATAAAAAGCTCGAATCAAACGATGCGGAGAAAACAGCGAGATTACAAAACTCGCTCAAGCCGTGATTATCAATTTTCACGAGGGATGTAAGAAAATTAATTTCTAAAGTGATGATTCGCTATTTTTCTTAAAATCGTGACCATTTATGTCAAATCATTCGATCGCGCAAATAACTGCGGCAATACGTGCATGTAATTGCCTTCGAATTAATGTTTGTTTGGACACATATATAATTGCGACATAATCAAGGCTTGAAGTATAATGATTAGTAATGAAGAAAATAATAACGCAATAAGTAACATAAATAAGATGATAATATTATTATTGGATCGCTATATATATACGTATCTGCATTTCGCGCATTATAATCAACACGCTTTTGATTCGTGAAAGTTTCTTATTACTCGTTTATCGAGTTCTGTTTACTTTGGGTCTTCTTGTATCAGCATGAAACAATTTCATTCAATTAATATTAAAAATGATAAACATGAATTTAATGACATCGGAATGATATACTGCAATTATAGTATTGCAGTTTAATTATCCTTATCATTCAATTGTCCATTTAGAAAACACCTGTTTCCTTATTCATGCTCATGCAGTGAAAGCTTATCAATTATTTCTTCCAGAAAATATTCAGCTACACTTATTACTACACTACTTCGAATAACAGTGATATTTTGTTTATTGATGTTTGGTAGTTCGAAGAATGTGGAAAAATGTAGACGAAAACGCCTGCTGACTTACCGATGGGCAATTCGTCCGCTATCGTGCGCCTGGTGTTTGATTACACGATTTTATTCATGCATTATGTGTTGCTTGTCTGCAAGTGACCAGGCGTTTTTGAAAGCTAATACTAAAAATACTGAACGCTGTTATTTTTAAAAGAAGAATATGCCAAAATTAGTAGTGTCCAATTTTTTCGCGAAAGATTTTCGTTATTCAAATTATTCTTGTTACCAATAAAATTTAAAAATACTATAAATACATTCTTTACGATTCCAAATATTTCCCGTCTTAGACGTTTGACTTCCGCTGACATCATCACGCTTCGGATTCACTTCAATTTATCACAATACGAAATAGCTTCCAGCTCTTGTCGGATTATTACAATCAATGAATGCCAAACCGTTTACCACCAACTGTTATCGATTCAAGTACGTTTATTGTCACAAGATAAGACGATCTGAATAGCCTGCAATAGCTTAATCGTACAAGTCATTGCTCACAAGATTTTAATGTCAAGCGAATAATCAATCATTTATATTTTCTAATATATTTGTTTTATCTTCGCTGCTAATTCTAATTTCGTATCACCGAAAATTATTGAATCTTTCACACCATACCTAAGCAAAAATTATTAGCCAATCTACGAAAAGAACATGTTTGAGTCCATTCCCTAAATTTCCGTTTCAACCATTAAGCGACATTTTCATAGTTTTAACGATTCATCTCACGATTCATCGCAATTGATCAAGTTATTCGATCTTATAGATCGCTTGCAGTAATTTGGGTGAACTGAACAGTGCCTTCATTTTTCTAAAACCGCACCAAAAATGTCACAACACACTGTTAATTACACGGTAATAGATCATCGGAAAATCACGGTGGATCATTAAGGGTGTACAAACGTACAGTCGAGTCAAATTAGAGCTCTCAATACAGAAATATTATTCAAAAAGGATTGGAAAACGCAAATGAAGTTCATCGAGTTGAATTTAGTTGAAGAAGAATAAAATTACGGAACGCTTGAATCGACAGTGCTTCAAAATATGATTTTCAGTGAACAGCGTGAATTCCGGGATTACATTTCAAAGTACGCAGACATCAGTAAAACTCTAGTTTCAGTCACAGCTTCTGAGGTTTAGTTTTCAACAACTTTGAAACGACATTGTACTGAATAGTGTTTATAATTGACAGATATTTTGCTACTTACATAAGCGCAATGAGTTCTTAAAGTTTCGATGTTTGATGAGTACCTGTCTCAATTCGATTGGAAATTACGTAGAATATGTATAAAGCACATAATTCGTGACGTATTCGCTGTGGATAACTGATGTTGAACTGATACTAGTTTGGTTCTAAGTGATACTAGATTTTTTTAAATAAGCTGTATACAGGCCCCCGGTTACGGACACAAATAGGTAAGAGAGAGGGTAATTTTGACTCCCATTGGTTCGCCTTTTTTCGGGGAAGAGACACTAGCGAGTTTGCTTTACACAAAAGTCTTCAGTTTTCGTTCGTGGAATTTTCTAGCTAGCTTAGCGAGGAATGCAGAGTTCTCTTTCTCCAAACATTGTAAACTGACCATACGTGGTTTTCTGCTCTTTTTCGAGTCACTCGCTGCTTTTGCCACCAAAGCGTCGAGACTTCCAAGGCGCCAGTCGGTCTGAACACGCATAATTACCATAATTGTTCCAATACCTTGTGTCTCTTTCTTATCTCATGATGTTGCAATTGCACTTGAACAAGTTTTACCTATATGACTGTAAACTGCAGTAAACGCACAGTATGCAATCTGCGGTTCATAAATCGACAACGTGCTGCACGAGTTTATCAGATGCAATATCTCCCGAGATTGAGGATCCATCAGGCTATCCTAACAAAAGGAACGCGGTAAACGCCAACCGAGATTTGGCTCGAGGAAAACTTTAGGGCTGGTATTTAGCCTTGAAATAAACTAACACTTAAAAAAAATACATGACCAATCTTGTTTGCTATATTGCAACATGTGACATGACGAAAAAAATTTTGATTTGAAAAGTGATTTTCCGAATAAATTTGCAAAATTGTTATGCCGGCTCGTATATTGTAACTAATTTTTTTCACTTACTTTTTGTCTACTCGAGTTAATTTTTCACAGGCAAGCGTTATTTAAATAGATTCAAATTTTCCGATTTCAACGTATAACTGTATCAATCATTCGGGAGTCAAATAGATCATTTATAGGTCGATATTCGATGAAAGTACTTGATTTTTGCACCGAATTAAGACAGTCGAATAATATACGGAATAACTGACTACTCGAGCAGCATTAACTGTTGTGCTCATCAATTTGAAGAAACTTGTTTTGACCGTTGACCGTTTCACAGGTATATCGTATTGTGTGTAGAATAGGTACGCAGATGAAATTAGTCCGTTTCGAGCTCTCTTCTCGAGCACATCGCGCTGCGCAATTTATACAACCGTGCGATTATATATTCGTGTTACTCTAGTGGTATAGTTATTGATAATCCGAATTCCGATACTACGATTCGTACATAAAATTCACGGAAACAGCTTTGGTGAATATGTAAAATAAAAGAGATTTTCCAAAATCGAGTCCTAACGAATTAACAAATGTGTTATTCCCATCCACATAAACATGTGTGGATTTTAGTGTTGGAACAGTGATTGTGCTTGTTGATTGGCATTGAATTCCTTAAATACAGTGCGCCTCATTCCGACCATAAAAATTATAAGGCAATATTTGCCATGTACGTTAATTTATTAACAATAAGTCGTTACCTTTAATTACAGTAATGAAATGGAGCCGGTACCTACAAAAAATTTATACAAAATTTATCACTTCGCATTCAAACGTGTTTTATGATTAAACGAAGGTTGATTTCTTGGCACGAAATGTTATTCTTCGACCAAATTTTCCAAACGTGAAACCGAAGACAGCCACGATGAACTAGATTGAAAAACATCTTGCGATATTGAGAAACAAATGGAGAAATTCCAAATTATAATTGAGGAAATCCAGTTATCAACAACTCCGGAGAAATCATACTAGACAAGTATTTCTAAATACCAAAAGTGTGTTGATAGCCCGGTTTCGAAAAATAAATGAGAGAGTGAGCGTTTCATAAATCGTTAAAAATAGATTTTTGGTAACAGGAATAACCGTGCTTCCAAAAAAAAGGCCTAGACTTATCGTTGACCACTTGTAATGTCGCTCTGTGACAAACCGTGCGTCTTTGTAATTAAGCAGCAGAAAAAAAATCGTATTGAATGATCTGTCAAGAATTCATTTATATAAAAGAAGAAAAAAAAATTAGATACGGTTAATTAAAATTGAACAAATTTACACAAAAATTTGTCATTGAAAATATTATCAATTGTTCGTATCTCGATTTACCTCTGTACAAAACAAAAATTCCACTTTCAACAACCTTCGTTTTAAAATTTTTCCTGTCAATAATTATTTTTAACTATCGAAACTAGATCCTATTTATTACCGCAGTGTGTTGTTATCGTCGTGAGCCAAATCAATTACGTTATGTACGTGGATATGCGGTACTCGGGTACCTACTAGGTATTTCATTTGCGAAGGCCGCTTCAATACGGAGAATGAATAACCGGGTTATAACCATTTCCGTACCTGCAATGTCGGTATTGTGCAACGCAGCCGTTACTTCAACGTTCTTGAACGTAACTCGTGAAATAAATTCATCACGAAATCACGCAACGTGTAATAAGAGTGACGTGCTTCCGGCATCCGTTCTCGCAAATTGCATCTCCGACCAACTCGAACGATTCGAGCTCTCCTGCTGGCTGAGTTAGGTAAGACAGTAATAATAAGAAAAAAACGTTAACTATTAAAAATATAGACTGTATCGTGTCTGAAATCGTTCAATACAATTAGTTATATTAAAATATTACAATCGGCAGATCGACGTGCAGTCTCTACAATGCCAAGAAGATAGATTAGTTATGTTCGTTTCTTCGATTCAAAGAATCGAGAAATCGGATGATGAAACAATGATTGAATGTTTCAGTTTCAGTTTTTATTATATTCATTTCGAATTTAAATTATCTATGACTCGTCAAAATTGGGTAAATTATAGGCTTTAGGGTTTCCCATGATAGTTCTTATTTTTCCTCTGAAAAAAGCATTAATTTTATTTCCGATATCGAATTTTACTCTTGCCTGATACTGTACAAATTGACAATGTAATTCGACTCTGCGAGCTTTTCAAAGTCCAGAAAAAAGGTTTTTTTTATTTTTATACACGACGAAAGAATGTTTTAAAAACGTGCCATCGTCTGTAGATAGATAAAAATGTTATTTTCTAATTTTCATAAATTCGAAAAAACACATTTCATTCATTGCTTTGTAACAAAAAAAAAAAAAAAAAACGACGCATGGTGTTTAACGATTAAGACCAGACTAAAATTACCATATAAGTTATGTTCGTACAATCTAACAATGAGTACAACGACGCCACTTCTGAAATCGTTATACCTCTTTACATGACGTACGTGCACAATTATTGTACAAGAAGTAGCACAGAATCGAGTGGATTAACGGTGAATTTTACACACACGCATGCATGTGTAAGCATGTATACACGTGTATTCATACAAACAGTCGCCAGCGTTCCTGAATGGGCAAGGATCGCATTCGAAAGGCTTCTAACGTTCGATTAAAATGATTAATTTTTTTTCCGCTTGGTCTAGTTTTTCACTCTGTTTCTATAACATTATTCCGCATTGATACTTACCCGTAGATTCTACGTGAGGTTATCGGTCTTTATCACACGCACGAGCCGGATAATTTGTTTACTGCATACCTGCCGGCAAAAACATGTCAAACCGAGATCGAAAACAGCTCGTTAACACGTATTGCACACTACCAATGTTACATTTGTACATGGTAAAACAAGGAATTTGGTAACTCATGTGGTGTTCAGGATCAATTCTAACTCGTTAGTTTTTCACACAATATTAACATTACGAAACGGCACCAAGGACATTCGCCGGTGTTTTAATTGAGGTTATTCAATCTAACAATGATCAACTTACTGGAATTGCAGTGTTTGTATTGAAAAAAGAATTAAAATTAATACTGCGCAATCGCAAAAAAAAAAAAAACAAACTAGATCGAAAGAATCGTTGAAATTTTAAGAGATATATAGTAATAAGACATAAGAAAATTCATGCTCCTGTTATTGATAATTCGCACTTTTGTACAAGCTCGTCCATCGTAATCTTTGAAAATCGGTATCAATCGGTATTGCCAAAAAAAGAAATCGCTACAGATTAGTTACATAGACCGATGAAACTCGGCAATAAATCAGTAAAGATCGTTTGGGAATCGGTAAAAAAATCGATATCGATATTTATGATGTAAAAAGTCTTTCAACGATTTCTCATCAATAATGGTCGAGAAATTTTCGTCGCTACTTTTGACGATCAATGCCCTGGGTGAGAGCTAAAATAATTGCACGAGACAATCGCGTGGCAAAAGTGCGTATAGAATTTTTTTGTACGAGTATGAAATTCCGAGTTGCATAGATTGTGAAATCTGTTCTCAGGAGCAGTAGCGCGATAATTTTCTACCAAACGATTAAAAAATTGTCGGGCAAGTTCGTGTCTCGTCAATATCTCGAACGATTTCTTACCGATCCCCACCGATTTCTTACCGATTCCAACCGATTTCTTACCGATTCCGCATACCTGACGTCACATGATCTGTACTGCAATCTTGCAAAACAAGGGCGTCGAATGTAGCCATCGTGGTTCTTTTTGAAAATAAGTTCCTCGATCGCTAGCGTGGCTGAAACTCGAGGAAACGACGCTCGACCTGAAGGGAGGGGAACGCGGAAGGCGGTGCCCACCGCGAAAAGCGAAAGTACGAATAATTTCGTAGTCTTAAATGTCATCGAGCCTTGGGTGCGCAGAGTCCGAGTCTCCGCGCATTCGCCTCCGTATCGTTCACCGCAACAGCGGCCCCCCCAATTGCAATTTGTTCGTGGGAGTGAGCCACGTGTTCCTCGTGCCCCGTGCCATCTGCCAAACTTCATTATCCTGCAATTACACCGCCTCAGTCTGTGCGGTTCGAGCAACAGGTTCCGAAGTGTCGTCACGAAGTTTGCCGCGTGTGCACGGTAATCAGCAGCGTCGCGACGCCGATCAATATCAACGCGGCGGCGGCGGCGGTCATACCGTGGAAAAGTTACAGCCAGTATCGTCGGTGTTCAGTGATTTTCGAAATGCAGCTGGCGATGTGGCGATACTAAATTCCTCTTCTTTACCATCCGCGTATTTCGGAATACTGATCCAACAATTTTTCCGCAGCCTTTATCCAGACGCAAGTGAGTCCGAAATAAAAATCTCTTCGATGTCGGTTCTGCGATTTCGTTTGACAATTGTCGTTTATCGCCAGATCGACAAGCTGTCAACGGGACGCTTTTAATTGGCGGATTTTGATAAACACTTTTCGTTAATTTGTTTAAAGTCTTACGTTTCGTGTATCGATGTCAGTTTTAAATCTGGGTCATTGCTACGCCGTTCACAACTTTCGCATACCTGTGGAGTAGCCTGAAATATTTTCAGGTGTATAATTTATTCGCTGCATTCACGCGACATCTGCGATGCTGGTATCGCCTGCATTTCTTCGAATTGTCGATTAAACAGTTCGCTTATCTCGTTTCTCAGGTGATTATGGACGGGAAAATCGACGGACGTGAACCGCGAGACACCGAGTATGGAACGTGAGTGTTGTTTAATAATTTCTCAAACTTTCCATGTGTCCATTGATCGAGGATTTTTGATGCCGGTAATTTTTCAAAATAGGATTCGCAAAAACTGTAGAATTTGTGAGAAACGCTGATTTTTATCGTTATTACCAAAGACATGATTTTAATAACCCAATTGTAACGTAACTGTATCATTTTTTTACGTCATTTGCCAAGCTTGCCAACTTTTCCGATGAATTTTGTGAGGCCACGTATTATTCCGTTAAAAAAAATTTTCATCAATATTCATTATTCACATTGGGCAGCGTACAGAAAAAAAATTCAAGGCTGAATGGCCTATAAATGTAACATATTTTGATATGTAACGTCTAAAACAGACCTATGACTGTACTTTGGAAGGGTTTAATACTCGCAATCAATTATCTTAAGGTTATGCCCTTGTTTTTTTTTTTTTTTTTTTTTTTACGACAACATCGAATTAACATCATATTTTCTTTTAGTTCTTTCTCGAGTAAAAATTACATTATTACCATTAGTGTCGTCACTGCATTAATGATCGTCATGCGGAATAAAAGACTACAGATGCCTGACCGATTGGTCCCAATTTCCAAATATTACCGCGGTGTATTTTCAGATCAATAATTCAGAAACTGGCATCACTTGCTAAATCTATTGAGAATATGTCAATTATTATACATACATGTTACCTAAAAATAAGGCTTAGTTGATGCTGTTTTCAGTGCCTTATAGAAAAGTAAATGTCAAATATTTTTGCAAATATCGAATGCCGGGTTATATCCGTTTCTGATAGTTGATAAAGGAAAACAGTGGATCAAAAGCAGTTGTGAATGAAACCTCAATAGTGTGAACCTTGCAGGGTGCAATATGAGGAGACCGAGCCACCCAGCTGGATGTTTTGGAAGAAGAGGCGTTACGTCCTGGCAATATTGGCCTTCTTCGGCTTTTTCACGAGCTATATTCTTCGGGTGAATTTGAGCATCGCCATCGTCGCCATGACCGCGAACAACACCAAAATCGACGATGACGGCAATACTTACTACGTAAGTATGCGAATCTGTTACAATACTATACGATGTTGAAGCCAGCGCATTTCGAAACCACTAAATAACACCACAAGAAGAATAAACGTGACGCTCAGCCGGTGAAATACTTTTAATCGTAAGTGCAAAAAGTTCACTCCGCCTTTCACCGATTTTATTCACATTTACTTGCGCTTGTAATCTATACTCACATTCTGGTGATTTTACTTTTCAAATCTGTGTACAAAGATTTCTCTGTAGCAAACTATCTAGTGTGAAGAATTTTTTTTTTCTCGCAAAGAATTACACGATTTCTCAAACGAATCAGGCAGTTGGTTCCTTTTACAAAGAGTTCTCTCATTTTCTGAGTTCCTTCGGCTTGTACTACACTTTTTTTTTACGATTCTTCGTCGAAATTTAAAGTGATTTAACAATTTTTATGTCCATTCTTTCCTGTTCGTCCGGTTTCTTCGTGCTCTGCGAAATTTTAGATTCCTTTTTTCAAAGTGTCTGGTAATTTTTCCAGATATTTATTATCAGAGCTAACGATGTCTGTTCTGTTTGATTTACTTACATGTCAAACGACACGAATAAGTTTTTTTCGGATTGAGTTACGCAATTTGGTCAAGCCAGTGAATTCTCATTGAAGGGACAATTCAACGTTTTGTCCTAGAAAATGAAAGCGCACCAACATTGAAACAAAAAGACCAGATAAAGTCATTTTTCGAATAATTCGTATCCATGGATTAATTACAGCCTAGAAGCGGATAAAATCTCACTTATAAATTTGTATAAGGAAATGCCAAACGTAATTTTCTTAGAAAAATGACCCATCTTCACGATTGATAT
Organism: Neodiprion virginianus; assembly: GCF_021901495.1. Taxonomy (NCBI): domain Eukaryota; kingdom Metazoa; phylum Arthropoda; class Insecta; order Hymenoptera; family Diprionidae; genus Neodiprion; species Neodiprion virginianus. The sequence continues at coordinate 18,850,151 of NC_060880.1, forward strand.
TTCCGGAATATTAACATTCACAAACCTATATCTGAAAATTCCTTATCTCGCGAATAACATAAATTAATATATTCATCGAGGTTTGAAAAATTTCGTAACATGAAAAACTATTGTATATTTCCCAATAATGAGAAGCAAAAAGGTCGCATGATCTCTTTGAAAGGAATAATATAATTTATGAATTTCTATATAGGTTGAAGATTACTTGAGCGCTGGTCGCTAGTGCAGGATTATTAACTCCGCGAAGTACAAAGCCGTATACGATATTTAATTTTTTCATCGCAATAGCGTTATCGCCATCAGTTTTACGGTGCGATTGATAAATTTTCATTATCATGAATATATACACACATGCAAGCACTCAAGCACTCACCGTTTTCTTATTAAGCCAGAGCAAAATATTCCATATTTAAACATTCTCAATGTCTTGAAATACGGTAATTTATACGTGAAACAACGTGAAAATAAATAACTTTAGTTGTACATTGCAGAAAAATTCGACAAATCAACTCGATCCATTCCGTTGAATAACCAAAAAAAATGTCTTATCACAATGATATATCATAACAAAAATAGAAACATCTTTTTATACTAAAAGTATTCAACGAATGTTAATTCTGATGATCCTTGAAACATATTCAATTGTTAATAATACTCATTTATTTCTACGATAAAACAAACTTATGTTAAATAAACTTATCTTCATCTTGTTAATACTTATTTTTTTATTTCTAATCAACAATACGACTCTTCTACGTCGTTTAAACATCCTTTCCTTGAATGCTGTCTGACCATTCTTCACGTGATTGTTTTTCTCAATACTCTATTCTGCGGTTTCTGTTCTCAACTTCTTTTCACGACTTGTTTGCTGAATTTTACGGACTGAATATCCGTGCACGCGATGTCGACTTGAAGACTACGCCGCGTGAGTAAAACTTCAGGCTTACTTGAAGGCCGTTACACATTTATAATAAAGGTGTAATCACTGTTTGGAGCACAATAAGGTAAATGTTGATGAAACAGCGTTCGGTACAGTCTACCAAGTTGATTCCCACACTGTGAAGCTGGATAACATTCGATTGCTGGCACAGAAATTGATGGATAAATTCTGACCCGAATGGTAGTTGTTACTTGTCAACCTTGTCAACGTTAAAAAAAAAGAAGAATGTATTAAAAATTAAATTAAAAAAAAGAAATCAACAATAATCACCATCGATCGTAACGTAATTCGAACGATTTCTTCTTCCAACTTTTACAAATGATTTGAACCTGCAAGTCTTCCTTCAAAGTGGTAAATGCAACGGAAAAATGTTACCCTTATTACGCTTTGAAAATATGAATGCGGAGCCATCATTGACGAGATCAGTCGGGTCGGCTGTACGCGAGTATACATTTACGTACGTCTATCTCGTTATCTAGGTACAATAAAGCATTGATGGTAGTTTAGAGCTAATTCCTGCATTAGAATAAGCGGGTATGGTACGAGTTATATTTAAGGCAGTTGGTTCTTCGATGCGAGATAGCGGCACGGTGTAATAAACTTCTTTCTGCTGGAACGTATTCGTTGTGTACGTGCATGTACATAAGTACGTACGACAAATTCCTATTGCGGCATATTTGATAAGCTGAATCGGCGTCCTCGTTGAACGTTTTGTAATGTCAGGGTCGTTATCCACTTGTTCACGAATAATTCGCGAATGAAGGCACGGTTCGTCGAATGCATAAGGCAAAAACCTGATCCGCAAAATTTCCTGGTATCTCACAATTTTATTACAGAATAATATGCACAGGAAAAATCACTCAGAAATATTTTTCCGTGAATTTTTGACGTTGGTTGCTTCGCTATGAATATTAATCACTACTGGATCCTTTTAAAAGTCTCGCAAACAAGTTTATGTAAGCGAAAAAGGAATTCGAACTATGATGCTTCGTCTAATATTCTCGTGAAACTAAATCTGACGAAGATGTACACGATAAAGGACCAAATCTTCTTGACATTAATTATTGGCACATGGACAATTTAATATCCTTCATTCGCATATTCATTCACTTCGACTATTCGTTCAACCACTTACCTCTCGGTTTATACATTTTTTTAACCATTTGAACACTTAATTTTTCTTCTGCTTCTACATAATTTTTCATGGACAATTAGATTTCAATGTACTGTAAACGACCTAAAGATAATTACCAGCTGTTAAACGTTCGTACATTATTGACTACACTCTGCAAATACGAGCGAATGTTGTTTGACGAAATTTAGCGGTACAGTAAGAAATCGTGAAAATAATCTCAAGTTTCCGGTAGGAATGATAAAGAATATAAAACCTTTTTCGGATTTCAGACATCCGAAAATGAAGAAAGCTAATTCGATAGGTTGCAGAAGTTCCTTTTTTTATATTCTTATTCAATTACAGTCAACACAGACGATCATACGATGTCTTGAAAGACAATTTTTCTTCCGAGACAGACGAAACGACCATACACGGAAAAGAATACGGGGCCCTGATGTATCAATTTCGTTTTCCAATTTGTAGAAAACCCAACCCTGTATACAGTTTCAATCGAGCATAAATTGCCGTCGTGAGGGTACAATCCCGTTTTATTTTTCAGGAGCAAGAATTCAACTGGGACTCAAAACTCCAGGGGTTGATACTGAGCTCCTTTTTTTACGGCTACATCACGACGCAACTGTTCGGTGGATTGCTGGCATCGAAAATTGGGGGAAAAAGAGTTTTCGGTGGTGGCATAGCCGTGACGGCCCTTCTAACCGTCATCACTCCGCCCCTGGTGCGAGTCAATGTTTATATTCTCGTTGCTCTGCGAATCATCGAAGGTGTCTTCGAGGTAAGTAGAACCACCATTGGACGCTGAGTTATTCGAAACACGGAAAAAGAATTTTTCCCGTGGTATTTTTGTACACACAAACACATGTACAGTAATGTTCGTTAATGCCTTGGACTTCCGGCTAACTTGTTTGCCTTCCGAAACCGAATGCTCTTCGCTTCTATAAGAACTATGTGACAATGACTGGCGATGCAGCCGACGTGAAAGATTGGGATTCATTGTCACATTGTTTGTATAGAACACTGAGAGAAATTTTTAGTTCCGGTTACCGCTCAGTCCTTGACTATTTTCATTTTTTATCAAATCATTTAACAAATGATGTACTCTGTTTCTCAATTATTTTGAGGTAACGACGAATCGGAACCGAAAAGTCTTAGTCCTGGAATCCCCGATCTTATTTCATTCCTAAAAAGTGGTTACTTTGAGCAGCCAGTTTCAATTCGTCCATATAAGACTCTTACACAACAATCTCAATTAAAAATTGAAATTAGCTACCTATAAAACATCAGAAAACTGCTTTTTATGAGAATCGAGGAACTCGTTGAACGCACCTTTCCGAATCTCAAGGATTAAAGACAGTTTTTACTTTGACCTCAAACCATAATTCCAAATTTCTGAGCTACTGCGAATGATATATAATAATCTACATGGCATTTATGTGGGAGTACCGGGAAATGTTGACTTTTTTGTAACACAATTACGTGCATTCTTTACACTTGTTCTTGTTGCTCATTGAAACCTTGAGTTTTCAGGGTGTCACATATCCATGCATTCACGCGATATGGGCGAAGTGGGCACCGCCGTTGGAAAGATCGAAACTGGGCACCCTGGCGTTTTCCGGAAGTTTCATAGGAACCGTCGTCGCGATGCCCGTTAGCGGTATCATGGCTGATCGCCTGGGATGGGCGTCGATTTTCTACTCTTTCGGAGCATTCGGCATCATCTGGTACATCGTGTGGACGATTTTCGTCACCGACGACCCGGAGGACGACCCCTACATCTCGAAAGCGGAGCTCAGACACATAAAGGGGTCGCTTAAACAGGTTGACAACGAGGTCAGTAGATCGATTTAGTTCATATTTGACTTGGTACCAAAGGAAAATGAGGTCAACCAATCGAAGACCGTTGAAACGGGTGTATTCTAAAATAAAAGTATGACTACATGTCGAACAGATGTTCACGAATGCCCGATAGATTGTCAGCTTACAGTCAACGGTGTAAGAACTAACTAGTCATCATCAAGAAACAGTCAAACGCAACATCGGAGTTTCCATAATTACCAGATTTTGTTCATCCTCTTACTACATTCCTTGTGGTGAGTTCTAGAAATGATGTCTAGTTTCTGTTTTGACTTCGTTTTGATGCCAACATTTTTCAAGGACAACGAATGAATCGAACATGGGATCGATACAGCTTTGAATTCAGGCTTTTTTTGACAGTCATTATCATGTCTAAGGTGAATATTCACCGTATTATCTGACAATTTCATCAATCAAATTTTTCATCTTTCAAGACAGTGAAATGATAGTTGACATCTCGACATATATGCTACCTGAGAAAATTTTGGAACCTATGGAGACGGAAACAGAAGAAGCAAATGATCGTTTCTGATTACGAAAACTCGGAACAATGTGTTCACGCTGAATTTATAATTATTCTTACCATGTTGCAGAAAGTTGTTCATCCTTGGAAAGACATCGTAACCTCGATGCCAGTCTGGGCAATAGTTGCAGCTCACTTCAGTGAGAATTGGGGATTTTACACGATGCTGACTCAGCTGCCTACATTTTTATCGGGTAAGTGTGGGAGTCGTGAGAAATCAAGTAATTTTTCCCCATCTACAGAAGTGAGATAGAATTATAAAGTACGTAATTGATACTGATCATCGCTCTGATAGCGGCTCGTTACGTATAACACAGTGACGAATATGGTTGAATTATTCACCGCAGAGATGAATAAAAAAGATGCGATGAAATTAGATCGAATGTCTGCTGAAAATGCTTTTTAGGCAGAATGCGGTATTCAGCAGAAAGGGACGCGTTGCTTCCGCCGAAAATTTATCGAGATATCTCTCTTTCCTCCGTACTAATGGAGGCCCCGTGGTAGCAATTAAGGGGTAATTAGCGTATAATTTATCGTTGCAGATACACTGGACTACAAACTTGAGAAAAGCGGATTTGTGTCTGCGTTACCCTACCTGGCAATGGCCATAATGCTTCAGGCTGGAGGATACGTTGCAGATTATTTACGAGAGCATAAGATACTGACGACAACTCAGGTAGCCATTATCTTGCGGCTTGCATGGTTGTCTGCCACAGTGTCCTGAAATTTACGGCCATTCGTTTTTTCACTCAGGTCCGCAAGACCTTCAATTGTCTGGGCTTCGTCAGCCAAACGATATTCATGATGTGCGCAGCCTTCATAATGACTCCGGTCAGCGTCATCCTCTGCATCACGATCGCCATTGGCTTGGGGGGTTTATCCTGGGTTGGCTTCAGGTGAATTGAATACTTTTTCCTCGCCAAAATTAACCAGTCCAACTCGTTGTTGAAAACGGATGAAAATCCGAACTTAAATCGTTTCTTTTTCTTTATACCCTTCGATATTTCTCGCAGCGTTAATCATCTCGATATTGCACCGCAACATGCGAGCGTTCTCATGGGATTTGGAAACACCATTGCCACCGTACCTGGTATCGTCAGTCCCATCATCACCGGATACATTGTTCAAAATAAGGTGAGTAATGGTAAATCGAACGGGTGGGTACAATCTTCGTGGAATCGTCTTCACGTCAAGGTTCCCTGCTGAAACGAAGCTGAAGTTCCGAACTTCTTTCTCGTCCCGAGTTGAAGAGCTCGACGTTCAATCTTTGCTTTCGTGATAAGTTTACGTTCACTTTCAGTCTGCTGCCGAATGGAGGATAGTCTTCATCATCGCGGCGACGATCTACATAGCAGGTGCCGTAATATATGGAATATTTGCCTCCGGGGAAGTGCAGCCCTGGGCAATGAAGTCGAAGAACAGAAACGAGACGGGGTACGACAATCCGGCCCTCGAAGTGGAGACGTTCACTAAGTGAATAGGTCAGCGGTTTCAGAAACTGCGTAATTTCCGCATTCGTCTTCCGTACCAGAGAGACCGGTAAATCGTAATCTTCACTCTGAAGCAGCACATTGGGAAATGTCAACGATGCGTGTCACGCTGAAGTCGAAAGACGGTGTTTTCAATGTGCGGCTGTGCACGAGGTACACGCAAATTTCCATGATTTTCACGATTACATGTATTACGGTCGTGATTCGGACGATTGTGTAGGTATCAAATTGCAGGTCATAGTGTATACGTGTATGAATGGTGAATTAAACCTCGCAAATGACTTAAAATAAAGCACTTTATTTTTGTTACAGTTTTGAGTTTTCTTATTCCCGACGAAAGTATTTACTTGTGCAAAATCTGAGTACGTTTCAACCAGCATTCTCTGGACCTAAAAGTGAGATGAATAAGCATACAATTAGACACAAGCAACGAAATTTCTAACGCATTTGTCCATTCAGTTACCTATGAAGCTGAGTAGAACCGGCAAAAATATGAGACCATGCGCTGCGCCAATCAAAACTATGCCGAGGTACATCCGAAAGTAGAATACTTGGAATATTTGAGATTTAGCAAACGCCAATACCACGATACCAGCGAACTTCGTCAGCGTTATGCCGGAGAACACCTGCAAAGGTGTAAAGCACCGTTACGATCATCGCTATTAATCTCCTTCACTGCGTGGACAGGTTTTTCAAATTTATTGTCAACAGAACAAGAACAAAAGATCCGCAGCACGTCTTTAACAAATAAATTACTCACAGAGCTTCCCATTCCAGTCAAAGTCTCGGAGACTCTTTCCATCCTAGTTGAGCCTTTGTGTTTTAAATACGAATGGACGATGTGGCTGCAGAACTCGACGGATATTCCCATTGCCTGATGAGGGATAAAACGAAAGAATCAGACGAGGTCATTGCGAGTTGTTTGAGATTGGAAGAAACTTACCACAACCAGATTGACCAATGATACAGCATTCAGCGATATGCTCCACCAGTACATCAATCCTCCCAGATTTATCACGATCATGACAACGTTCAAGGCAACGACGAAGGCTGAGAAGAGGGAAAGTCCGGTCAGTATGAAGGTGGCGCAAAATATCACAACCACCGACAAACTCAGGGAGGTCAAGGCTTCTGTCCAAATCGTGAGATACTGCTCGTAAAAGACGTAGAACACGCTGTGAAACATGAGTATTGTGCATCAGTCCATAGATCCGAAGAACATGAAGTACATCAAAACTATGATTTGGTAAAAGCGAAGTGATGCATCGAAGTAGTGTCAGAGCAAAGTAGTTCAGTGACACAAGTATCAGACCTGTAAGGGAAGACCTCGATCTCCGTATCAGTGACGCCAGCGTTGTTGATCATGGTCGTTATGTTAGCAGCAATGGATCTTGCAGCTCTCAACGACTCGTACCAGTCCGCCGAGTCTTTCAATGGCGTGTGGTAAGTGCCGAAGTAGCTGTCACCGACATCCATTTTCCCATATTGGTCCGTGTAGTAATTTACCGCCTACATTGAAACATGTTTAGTTGCCTGGTAAATTGAATCGGCAATTGCTACTTACGTCTGCATACGAAGCTAAACCACTCTTTGCGCAATCCTCGTCGGGGATATCCGTTAAAAAGTAATCAAGGTACGTCCTGAAGCTTTCGACATCCGGTCTGATTCCCAAATCGTCAGTACCGATAGAGCACGTGCCGCAAATACTTGATACTGTGGATTTGAAATCGATTTCTCATTTGCATTTTGTCTACTTTTCTCTATGTCTGAGTCGATTCGCTTTGCTAAACTTCAGCCCAGTAGCAGTAGAAATCGATTCACTTACCGATGGAGTGTGGACAGTAGGAACTATTACTGTAGTAATATTTGCAGCATCCGTCAATGGTTGACCAATCAAAGTAATCGTCAAGCCAGGATGACGCTGCATTTTGAATAAACGATCTGGAGAGAAATAATTTTTATGTCACGTTGTACGCACAAAAAAACCTGTCTTTGAAATGATGTTCCGAGATAAAACAGTGATGAACAACTTTAGATTTTCATAGTACAGTTTCAATAAATGTGAAAACTTACTCTGAGGACTGTTTTGACGCCGAGTATAGTTGCGTGCTCAAAGAATCAACGTTGCAGCCCTGCCCACCGCATATTATATCTTGAACACCGTCGAGGGAATAATTAAGTCCTTCTTTTACGACGAAATAAACGGGCGGACCCATCGAAAGCAATTCCTGCATGTACTATGAAACGAAAAGAAAAACCACGGTGATATCGTTATCTGTAAGTGGTTTCACTTTCCATGCATGAGAGAGAAAGTAATTATCTCACCTGGAAATACTTGAGGACGTATGAGTCGTCGGGCATAGCCAACTGCTGATCCAAGCCCACTTCAACGTTCGGCCATACAACAATACTGATGACAAGGAAGCAGGTGAATAAAACCAGGACAATGATCCTGACGGGTTTGAGCAAGAGACAAGGAGTGTAGTACCGTTTGAAAACCGAGTACACTAGCCCCTTGCCCGGCACTTGTTTCTCATCCGTATTGAGGGAAAAGCAACAGCAGACATCCCACCGGTTGGACTGAAAGCATGTTTGGTGAGTTAAGGAAAAGAATTTCCATTTGAAACTGTTAGTATGTTTTTCACAACCGGGACGTTCCTCATTCCCATTCGGCTACTAGACTCACCTCGATTCGTTCAGCGTCCAAAGCCAGAAGGCTAACGAAGGCGGTAATTTGAAGACAGAAGTTCAACGCGATAGCGACTGAGGCGTACCAGGCGAACGTTTGCACAGCGGGCATGGTAGACAATCCACCTATAATTGTCCCGTATAAAAGCCAAGATTGTAATACAGACGGTACTTTTCTGCTGTTTTAAAGCCACCATCAACTCACCGATCAGGAAGCAAAGACATTCCGAAGTGCTCGTCAATAACATGGAGGGCCCAACCGATCCAACAATGCGGCCAATATGCTCAGGCACTGACTCTCCCGCCTGCCTAGGGTTCCTCTGATAATTCTGAACCATGATAAAAATGTTGTCGACTCCGACGGCGAGCACCAAGAACGGAATTACCTGGTGAAAAGAAGCAGTTGAATTACACGGCCAAACAAACGACGAAATTCGATGACGGGACAGTCTGGCTTACCTCAATAACCAACAACGACGTTGAAACTTCCAAGTACCCGAATATTCCGATGGAGCATGCGACCGAGAGCAAAACGATAACGATTCCGCTGACGCTGAGCGTTATTCTACTGTGCACCTGAAAAATCGGAGGAGCTGGATTTTTTTCCATTGGAATGAATAGCTGGAAGGATACGCCTCAAGATTTTCCCCAACTCACCAAGCAATTCATCGAAACACTGAACTTTCCCAAGGCTAGAACAATGTACACGAACATAACACAATAGCTGATCACCACTGTCGATACTTCCGCTTCTGAGGTTCTTGCGATCTCGTCCTCAATTGACCGTTCGCTCGAATAGGCAATCTCCATCGTGTCCGGTCGTTCGTTAGCATCCCAGTTCTCCATGAAAGCTATGAACCTAGTCATTGACAGAGAGTATTATGCGTGACCTCAATTTTCGAGCAACGGAAGTAACCGATGACCAACGCTTTTCGAATAAGAAGTGGAAGAAAATGCTGAATGCTTACTTTGATTCCCAAGCCAGAGCTGGTGCCAGAGATTCTTCGTCCAAATGATTGTTTACCATGTACGTGAGTGCAAGCCCAGTCGCCTTTATGTAGTCTGAGGAATCGTAGCTCTCTTGACCGTCCACAAGGAAACCACCCAAAGCTACTGCAGGAATGATCGGCCCTTTGTACGTAGATATGCAATCGGTATTATAAGCGTTCCTAGGGTCAAAAAACGATCCCGGTTAACTCATCTACAATTTGACTTATTGAACGACAATGATAATTGTCGGTTCACAACAGAGACAATAATCCGTCGAAATGAAGCGGAATATCATACTGTAGGCATTTGTAGAGATGATCGAGATAGTTGGTTTCATATCCACCGGATGTTGACGTCTCGTTGAAAGTATCAAGACTGTACTGAAAGTAACCCCAGATATTCTGGATCGTGCAGAGTGACAGCGTTACTCCACCACTGAACTCGTTTTGGACTGGAGCATAACAGATTTTTTCCAAACCTTCGTCAGTGTCCTGGCCAATCTGTGAATTTTCATCAATTAAACGCAAATGACAGATATGGGAATTTTCATCCGTTCGCCACTGTTACATTTCGTGTAGTGTTACTCACATCTATGATTTGTTGATGAAGGTCGTATATGGTCAACAAGAACTCCCTGTTGAAAACTGGACCAAATTCCAGCTCATCAGTGGTGGTGTTGTGCAATATCTATAAAATCCGGTAAACATGCAAACAGTAAAGAACAAATTGGTAATTTTCAGGCCAATCTCTATGGACAAATCGCCGTACCGTGTCAAGTCCTACGGGCTTTATGAAGATCTGCTCAGTTCGGTAGAACGGTTGAAAATGCTCGTCGAAGAAGTCCTTCTCTATTCTCGACTGGCTTGTTGGCGCTGCCCAAATTTCAATGGGATTCGTGGTTATCGACAGATATTTTATGCCGTAGCACATAAGAATTATTAAATAAGTCCAGGCGCAGAGGACAAGTACCGGCTGCCTTGCGAATCCTGTTAGAAAAAGTTTCGATGAATATCTTCAAAGGTCAAGTTCATCAAACAAGTACGTCGAAGAGGGTGCCCCGTTAATGAATGTATTTTCTCACCATATCCTAAGGCCCTGAAGAGCGTTTCCAAATATCTGTTGAACGCTTCACCAGCGTTGTGGTATTTTGATCCAAAAGAAGAAGGTTTACCTAAAACAGAGTATTTTGTCACTTGCAAAATCCTGATATCAACAGCGCAAAAAAAAACAAGAGCTCACCGGAAGCGGGGTATTTCCTCCTCATCAACGTCACCGTCGTGGTGGACCCCGCACTCAAGACAATGACGATTATTCCAGCGATGATACCCCATCCGCTGATGCCAAACAACAGAAAAGTGCTCGTGCTCAGATCTAGTTCGGTTACGGGACAACTATCATCGCAATCGACGCAGCTGCAGGCCAGTGAAGAGTTCTGAAAGCAGGAGATTCAAGTCTACAAACTGAGGCAATTCAGGTCAGAAAAGATTTGATACTTGTCAGACCATATGTGGTGAGTTACTCACGTCGTAAGCTTCGTCGCAGGTCTTTGTCTCTGGGTTTAAGGAACTGTTCGACGACAGAGAGTCATCGGCGTCCCATACGTAGGTCATTTGGAAAGGGACGAGACCGTCGTCGCTCGCTGTTCCCATGTACTCGTACCACCTTCGAGAATTTTAGCATCATTAACGTCAACGACATCGTGCAACAAGATAGACGTTTTCGTTCAAAGGATGGTAGGAAAACATCATTTCGATTATACATATTATCAATCACGCAATAATGACTTCTGATGAATCCCGCGAATCATACAAGTTATCAGTCAACATCGCCAGGTGGTTTCGTGATCGTCGATTAATTACTATACATTCAGAGTATCCTATTAAAGTCGAAATAATAAGTGAGAATAGTAATAATAATAATCTCGTAGCTGATTAGCGATTAACTGAAAGATTTGAGCACACGTGCATGCTAAGCTAAGTCTATCGTGGCAATCTTGCTCGGCTCAAGAAGCAGGGCAGATACTCCGTGCATAGATTGTAACAAGGCATCGAGGCATCGGTGTCAATCTCGTAGCTATCTAACCAGGGGAATTTTATGCCGTAACACCCTGTAGCTGACGAACAAATTCAGCAGGTGCCTTGTCAATCAACCCAAAACGCTTTATCGACGTCAATAATGAGCTAATTAAACACCGCATGACGCTGCCGTTTACATATGCCTAATCACACGTATACACTCGCGATTGTAGAAATTCGTTTTCCAATTTCCGAACAGCTCGAATTAAACAGGATTTCTAATGACTCGGTAAATCTGCAAAACTCACAATTTATACGTGCATCTGCTGGCTCCGTAAGGTCCGCATGCCAAATCCATAGCCAAATTTCCACTAGCCGGGTGAAGAACACCTGAACACGAGTTGTAGGTACCTTCGGCATATTCTTCCCCTAAATAGATCTGCGAAGAGAAAGTGACAAAAACTTGAATCGCGCTTTTATTAGTGTGCAGGAACCAGAATTACTCATACAAAAAATATACTGTTCAAATTTATGATGACTCTCTAGGTATCGAGTGACAACTGATGAAAGCTCAGTATGTGCGGTTATAGATCAATGACGATGTTGATGGCAGTTGTAACAGTAATCGCTCGTGATGAAAATGCAACTGATCAATTATACTAATCTTTCTGCGAATTATTATCGATATTAGTGTTCACTGAAATTTCATTCATTCATCGATGGATTGTTATCATTATGAGCAACATTTCTACTGCATTTATAACTTAGGATTTTCTATCGCACCTGAACTTCGTTTATGTACTGGACAACTTCGTCGTCCACAGTGGCGTTCAGGATTTCAACGTTATACATGAATCTGCTCTGATCTGGAGCACAGCTGAAGTCACAAATGGATCTGAACATGTTCTTCGCACATGTAGCACACCTCCCGAAGACACCTTCAGCCATCGACATGCTCGAGTCCATGTCGATGATCTGCTGAGCATCGCAGCACACGAGAGGAGTATCTGAACATTGATTCACAGACCATGTAATTACACCAGTATTTTTACCTGTCTTGTTTTTAGCCTGATCGATTTTCAAAATACGCTTAAAGTTTATCCCGACGACTAACCAGTTTCATTCTCAAAAAAGTGCGGACATCTGTTGTAGAGGATAGCTTCTGCCGTCGAGTTGTTGATCAGCTGACCAGTCGTCGATGATGGACAGTTGTAGGTCGATGCCCCAGACGTGTAGCACTGGCCGTACCACACGCAGGTATATTCATCGTCGCCGATTGACGAGGCGAGGATAAGTGAAACCAGAAAGACGGTGAGAGAAAAATTCTTCATTCTGAAAATGAACGCCCTTATCGAAGTTCCTGAACTTTGATTTGTAAAGTAAAGGCAGAGGGATTGCCGCCGGTTGACTATTTTCAGATTAAATTCTCACCTCGAGTATTTGGTGTTTGCCTTGTCCGTTCTCAGATTAAACGAGATCACCGTTCACCTAACGGTTCGGCGAAAATTTAATGATTTTTGACGGATCTGACACCTTACTGACTCATCATACACACCCGAACTTGTAACGGGATTGAGGTCGGCTGAATCCCGGCGAAGACTGGCCAGCCAAATCGAAGCCGGTGTGAAATCCCGGTAAAAATCTTGATTCTTTATCGTCCAAACGTTTTCATCTTATCGCGCAGCTGAGAGACTTGTTTCTGATCACCAGATAGATTATCTATTTTCTACACACGTACTTACATTGTTGAGCGATTTTTCAACCCAATCCGTTTACTCATGCAGCTGGCCCGTTTAACCACCTATTACAGGTATTTGTATAGAGAGTAAAGTGTCGATTTTTTTTATCAATAACGGTTTGTCTAAAGTACGGTAACTACTTTTTTTTTTTTTTAATTGTTTTTTTCCTCGAACATTACATCCGAGACACCTGCAAGGTGTGACATTGACATATATAACTCATACACATCTGCGCAGAGTGCAGATAAGCGTCCGATGACAGTTTTAATTGTGAATAATTGTTGCTCTGTATCAGTCACGCTTTCGAAATAGGAAAAGACCTAAAAGTCTCGTTTTCAGTTACGTCGCAATCACTTCTTCAAAGAAACCCATTTTTCATCGAATCAAAGATACGATCAGTTGTATAAGAGAATTAGCTTAACACCTTCTGAAACTAATCACAGTTTCAAAATCAATGAAATCCGTAAATTGATTTTTACCAGAGGTATTCACGAAGAAAGTGAAATTGTTTATGAGCTTGGTGAACTAAACTTATTTGAAAAAACCTCGAATATAGGTTCGTACCGTTATTGTATTTTCTTTCCTCCACCTTACTGACAATTTAAGTGTTTCGGAACACATTAACGAGAAGTATCTGTGATGTTATTATATTTTCTAACTTTTCTTACTCGTGGAATTGCTAGGTTCCAGAATTAATTCCGGTTGATTTTTAAGCGACTTGTCCTTTAACTTCCGTAAGCACGCGCCGACGCTTCCTCGTTTTATAAATGATAGTGAAAGCAGTGTGATTTCTGAGGTACCGGTGAGAGGAAAGAAATAGTATTGAACACACATCAGATATTTTCGTAATGATTAATCATATTTTAATGACACAATGATCGTACAAATGATTCTTTTACAAATGAACAATTGTCTCGTCGCAGGATGAGAATTAAAATGATAGAATAATATTAATCATAATAATACAAATAATATAAATCATAACAATGATAATGATAATATCGACAGTAAAAACAATAACAGCAATAATAATAACAATAACAGCAACAACAAATAAATATTATTACATCTTCTATGAATAATAATATATGTATAGTATATTATAATATGTAATTAGAGTAATAATAGCAACCATACAATGGAAAGGGGCGTCTTAACAACAGAAATTAAAGTTCTTACGATTTGATTACAATGTAAACGGAAGATATTGGAAAGACATTATTTCCTCTTATCATACATTCTTATATATGTCTCTATGTTCGTACGTGTGTGTATTTGAAGACTTGGAAACGTAAAAATTCGTAATGGGTTCATAAAATTTATGAGCGAAAACCATTTACGCCCTGACGAATTTTTGCGTGTCAATTAGCCCTGTCAAGTATGTCTTTCGCATGTTTGTAGGCATGTGTTACATACATACATTATATATGTATAGTTCTCAGTTTAGCTGATAATACAAGATAAATAATTAAACTCGTATCATTTCACTCGGAAACGTACCTATATAGTTATGTACGTGAGATAAAAGTTATATGCAGATGAAATAAGGATTTTAAAAGAAGAAAAAGGAAGAATAAATAACCGTGAGACAACCTACGAAAAGAAGGCAAGAAAAAACCTGAAATAAATATATATATAATATATGTATATATATATATACGCCCTTATCTCAAATACTTCGTGTGTACGTATTGCATTTATAATTTATGTTCGTATTCGTCGATAATACACATAATTCAACTTTAGCGATAAATTTTCACTATGAAACGGCACAATAATTAATAATAATTCGATAAGGATAATAATAATAATAAGAATAATAATAATAACGACAATAATAATAGCAATGAAAATTTATGTATATTTATATCTATATATTTTCTATATATTTATATACATTCGAAAAATCTTTATGGTCGAATATATAATAATACGCAATCGACGGGGGGGGGGGGGATTCAAAAGATGATTGATTTTTAATCGTAACTAGGCCAACTATTTGGACCGTCTTTGCTCGAAAGTCTTTTCCTTCTTTCTTTCTTGATTGGTTGTTTTTCTCTATTTATTTAATAATTTTTATTTTTACTTTATTCTCTTTTTTCGCTCGTATTCTTTGGTCTCTTTTCATAAATTTCAGTTCATCCATCCGTTCATTTCGTCAAAATACCCACATGTACAACAATAATTTACACACTAATTATCTATTCAATGTATCTGTGCTGAAGGAGATTGAGGATTTCGTTCTTGATACACGTTAAAGTTTCGTAATAATTATCACGTCATATTAAGGAATTTAATGCTGAATTTATACGCACCTGTATAATTATTATAAACTCTGCGACGACGCGAAACTTGTACACCTCTACTACAATATAATGCACCTGTTCTGGATTTATTTAATCAAAGTATAATCGCTCCGCTTCATATTTAATCAGATTGTAAATAAGGATTAACGTCAGTAATCAAGATACCCGGCTGATTAAGTAATGTCTTTGCCACAAAATTGCTCGATAATATTATAACTTACGTGAAATAGTTGTATCCCCATGTACATATATGTATACGGAACGGGACATTTTTCATATACCTAATAGGTGAATATAATATCGGTTCAAAATTTTAACCAACGTATTGTGGAATAATGAAAAATCAAGATGAAAGACTCTCGATCAAATACGATCTTGCCGAAAGAAATTTCCCTCTTTTTTTTATTCTATATTTTCATTATTTTATCTCTTTCTCTCTCACTCTCTTCTTTGTGACAATAAAATCTATAACAGATAATAATCATAACAACAACGGTAATAATAATAATAAGAATGATAATAAGAAGAATAAGAATAATAATAATAAGAATAATAATGATAATAATAATAACAATAATAATATTAGTCGTGATAATATCTTAATCGTTATAGTTTTCTTCTCTTTTTTTTTTTTGTTTTTTTCATCACTTTTAGCAACAAAAAGTTTTCGCAATATTTTTATTTATATTATATCGTGTATATATATATATAATTGTATATTGTATATTTATTGTTTAATGGAGCGTAGGGGGATCGGGTTGAAGATACATATTAGGGTATAATATTATTCTTCGCTGTCAGATCTCAGTAATCGATATATATCTATATATATATATATAGATATATATGTTTTATATTTTCTTCAATATTTTAATCTCGTTATTTTATTTTAATAATTTATTTAATTATTTTTTATCTTTAATCTCCTACTCATCGAGCTTTGCATCATGAGAATTATGTAGGTGCGTGTGTATGTATACATACAGACATATTGTATACATATATACAGATATACATGTATATGTATACATATGTATGTATTTACTTATTACATATAATTATGTACATATTTAGGTATTCTCGTTCCGAGGTGCTCAATATCCTTGTAATTTAATATCGAGTCGATTACCTGCGAAATATATATGTATATGTATATCGGGTGTAATGTATATACAGACACACACACACACACGGATGCACGCATGTTCTTTGCCAACGAGTGAAGAAAATACGTATTTCATCGTCGGACTTGGATATTTCGCTATATAACTATCATTGTTTAACTTATTTATGCATGTATAATATATATAGGAAACAGCAATTGATTTATACGGAAAAATCACCTCTTCCGATTTATCGGGATACCTAATATAACGATTTAATTCGTTATTGCGAAAACTGCAGTAATAAATTTCCCGCTACTTTTTGCCACGCACGACTCCCTCGCTGCATACATGCAATATGCAAACCTTGAAATTTATTTTAACCCTCAAATTTTTTGTACTTTCACTTCTTACCATGCTCTTAATCGATTATCGTTCCCGGTTCAATAATTTGCATCCCTTATAAATATAAATTGTAAAATGGAAAACTTACTAATAAAACTGGTCGATTGACGCATGAAGTTTCGAGTTGAGTTGCAAAGTGTATTAATGATTCTTAATTATCATTCAGTGACACGTTCGTTTATCTCCGGCAAGATTCAAAGTATGCACGTTGTTATGGCAATATGGCGTCGTAGACGTTGATCAGCTGATCATTTTGGCTAAATTTTATGGTTATAAAATCACCGAACTCTTCACGCAAGCTGTCAGACTTTCATTTCGTTGGATTGTGTTTGCACAGAGCAGAACATACGTCAAAAGAATTGGTTTTTTTTTTTTTTTTTTTTAATTTAAATACGACCCAGTAGCCACCAAACGCCATCTTTTGTTACTTTGAATCCCAAACGTCGAAGTGCACGAATGCTCGGATTTAATGAAATTGACCATTGCCAGAGAAAAACGATTGAAGATTTAATATTTACAAAACGCGCATTGTTTTCAAAAAGGGAGCATGGAAATCTCTTTCATACAATTGTCGTAACAACTATCAATGCCAGTCTCATTGTCGTACGTGTCCAAAGAAGACCAATTAATATTTTCAATCCATTTTTCTTATTTTCGTTTTAATTTTTGAGAGTATATATTTTGGTATTTTTCTACATACATATATATACACATACTTATTTATATATTCAATCTGATGGTGTGGTTTTACTAATTGTAAATCATCCTTTGAATATTTATGCCATAAATATAAGTATATATATGTATGGCTGTGTATATTTATATATTTGGATACTTTCTGTTTTCTAATTTACACGAATTAATTAATATCCTTCAATATCGATCATATTACATATTACTATATTTAAGTTATCGTATATAATAATCTCATATCAATTGTGTAACGTATTCAATCGAACACACCACGTTTGTTCCTGTGTCGATTCAATATTTAAACTACTTAGCTTATACATACATAATATATCCTTCGTGTGATTCCCATTGATTCTATGTACTTTGTTGTTTTTCTTTTCTAACTTTTTCAGTTCTTAAAGTTTGAACTTGCATCTACGACTAGTTTTTTTTTTTTTTATTGTTTAGTTACTTTTGATACGAAGAGCACGTTCTCTCTTTCGCTTATCTCCTTTTCCGTCAAATTCTCTTCTCGCGCTTTCACCAATTCTCATACGTCAGATCAGTTTAAACATTTTCGAGGTCGTACATTAAGTAATGTCGAAAATAAAATATCTATGTTGAAAATGTTCATCTCAGCGCGAGATTTTCGAAATTATTTTTCGTCAACTGTTACAGGTTACGCGGTAGAAAAGACCGAAGAAAGAGAAAACGGATTGATTTAAAAATCGAAAGAAATAACGGGCGGAAAAATAAAGTAATTTAGACTGGGGCTAAGAAAAAAAAAAAAAAAAACAACGGCGGTTATTCAGTAATATTCATATAGTCTAGTGATTACTTAATTTCTTCTTTTTTTTCATTTGAATTTCACTTACGATTCTTAACTAATATTAATCGCTACGTTTATATCATAATCGTTACGATTAAGCTTTCACGTCAATTTCAATTACCTCTTTTCTTGCCATTGTCATTTTTTTACGCATTTTTTTTTTTGCATCATTAGGTTTTTGGTTTTCGTAAATTTTTTTTTTCATTTTGCCCCTCTTCTTCCTTTATCGTAGTAATAAATACGATCGTGTGTTACATCATGTGTATGCACAGAATTGAGATTACGTTTTGCTATCGGCACATATGTATATACCAAATAAATTGCTGACCGAGAAAAATATCTAATTATGAAACATGACGAATAATCAAACGTTTGAAAGAAATTAACTGAACAAAAGAATGATAAATATTGTGTATTTTACATGACGTATATACACATTGAACATATAATTGTAAAATGAGAAAAGAAGAAACATTGAGTAAAACGGAATAAAAAAAAAAAATTACGCTATTTTATGAAGAATGGATAATTTGTTTCTAATATACGAACGTCTCTGAGCGAAAAAACGCCATTTTCTTTAATCGCGGCCAATCTTCGTCGAGTATACAGAACTATATTTCTTCGCGAGGAAAAATTCGCCTATACATAATTGTATATAATCATACCTACCAAATATTAGGACCCTGTATTGTAAAAACCCGTAACTCGTTGCACCCTCCGAAAGCGAAGTTTGCATACCTAATTATCTATCATAAGACGCCGTGTACTTTTTCCGGGAGATGATGTGTCAAATCAACTATCACAAACAACAAACAAAATTTTCGAAATCGATGGAATCTAACTGCAAAAAAATGTGCATACTATAGAATAGCAGTTATTGTATCCTGATTATAAATTGCGTTACATCGTTTTTCTATGTCGGCAAGAAATTAATATTCCGAATAAAGTCACATGGATTAAAATTAAGAACCAGTATAAAAAAACTCGATAAATAAATTATATTAGTATTTTCATCACTCAAATTACCAATCTGCAGCTTTCCTATTCTTTTTCTCTGTTCTTTATTTGTTTGTTTTTTTTTTTTCTTTTCCCTTCTTTATTAACATTCATGTATTATTTCTCTCTTTTCCTCTCTCTTTCATTTTCTAAATTTATTTGCTATTCTTGTTCTTTTTCTCTCGGTCAGCAACGGTATAATAATAACATTGGCTAAAAATTAATCAGTGTATTACGAGTATTTGAATACGGTAATATTATTAATTTTAATGATCTCGATACTAATACCTAATATATCTTATCTTTACTACAGTTTACTGAACGATATATATGTACATATATATATTTATATGCATTCATGTATATATATATATACATATGTATATATAATGTATGTGTACGTGGTGTATGCGCAGGCATGTATATTATTGTTATTATTGATGTTGTTTTTGTTGTTGTTGTTGTTGTTGTTATCATCATCATCGTTATTATTAAAATTATCATCATCATCATTATTATTATTATTATTATTATTATTATACGTATGCATCATGTATGTATGTATAATATATAATTTATAATGTATAATATAATATATACGTAATTTTAATTGTGTATATAACTTAAACGTGATTATTAAAGTTAGATTGTTGAGCACAATTATTGATTTCTACTAAAGATTTGCGGGACGCGCTGTGAGCGGAGGAGATTTCCGCGAACTCTCCAGCCGACTTACCCTTCCGTGGCAAAGTGGTGGCTTCGCCCATCGACGGCAGCTCTCTCGGCTTCCATATCGGCGAACCTATTTCAAACTCATTTTAGGTTAATCCCGACTAATTTCACTCGATTCCCAATTAGGTATTAATACCGCGGATATTAGGTCCTATCGGGCCGAACATATACAATTTACCCACCATCTTTACACCCGCGAATCTCTTATACCTACATTCCGCTTCTTCGAGAGCGAACATGTGAACAATTATTTTCAATTCCGAGAGATGAGAAAAAAAAAAGTTGCACCAAACACCATTTCTCAAAAACATTGTGCACCAGCTGATATTTTTATATGTGTATAATCGTATCGATACACAAAAGTTGGTTGTTTTTTTATTTTTTTCATTGCCAGCCTGCAAATTTTATTTTTTCATCTACTTGACTTAAAATTCTATTCGGTATTCTAGTCTCCATTTAATACATCGGAGAAGAGAGCAGTAAGAAACGGATCATGGAGACTGTGATTTGTCACACGCATTACAAACTGATCGCTTTTCTTGCACAAATCCAATATTAACACCGTACGTATATGATATCGTTATTTATACCGTGTAACGATTCAATGTGCAAATCTTTTTTAGTTTAATTCTATATAATTACATTGCAGTGGTAATGAAGATGTTTCTGTGAACTGAGATTCTAGGTTTCTGAAGACTTTCTTCATCTTCCAGCTAAACGGTTTTATTCAGTTTTATTCTATTTTTTTCAACGATGTCTAGATTTTGAAAATGGTCTATTTTGTCCAAATACGGTCGTATACAATATGCTCGAGTATAATGTTCCCGAATATTTCCCGAATATTCGAAATAGATGAATGTTCCAGTAACAACAAATTTTTAATTTTCCAGGACAACGCGCTGAGTCAATAAATTCAAAACTTGGAGCCACAAGATCTCAGAAAAATCTTCATCTTTTTGTTCCTAGTACCGGGCATATTTTTCATGTTACCAAGTGTAAGGAAGACATATTGAAGAATCAAAAACGCAAAACATAATTGAAAACGTGTCAGGATGTTCCGAGGAAAGAAAGTCATGTACGTAACTATTCTTTATCCAATGTTTTTCCTAATACATAAGAAAATGTTTTTACAAAACTGAAATTCAAACCGTTCTTTCTTTTCCTTGTAAATCAGAATCGGAGGGCTGGTCTTGGAACAGAAAACACGAATCAAACAGGCGCAGAGCGAGAACACAAGAAAAAAGTGTCGAAGATATCGGTAAGAATTAATATGCTTCTCCTTGAAACACCCTGACCCAGGATCCTAGTGAAAAAACCTCGTCCAGAATGTATGTTTATAGGACATAAGCATTAGAATACTAGAATCTGTTGTCAGTGTGACGAGACTTCGATCGAATACGATTCTTACCGAGTTCCTTGACGGTAATCGGCTGGTAGTTCTCGGGCTGATGAGAGGACTGAATCAGTCTTGCTTGACTGCCGGTGCTACCCGCTGAAATTGTTGACGTTGTGCTCAAAGTCAAGTGGTTCGGGGTTCGACCTAGCGTTGTTTTCTTCTCCCCTATGAAAGCCTGGGAGTCCTCTTCCCCCTCTGACTTTGTTCCCGAATCCATGTCCACCTTAACTTCACCTGCAATCAAGACAGTCCCCGCTACTCCTGCATCGACGGATCGACAGGCGCATTACAGACGAGTGAAAGTAGCGACGATGAATGAGTAATGGAATGAACGACAGAGAAATTCTGTGCCAGTGAGCTTTGTGTAATGATCGACTCACCCGAGCTGTCGCTGATGGTTTTGCTCCTCGATCGGAATGTCGTTGGGTTCGCTGACGGTTCCTCAAACTCCTTGTCCTCCGAGCTTTCGTGGTCAACGGTGTGCTTAGACTGGCTGTACTTCCGCTTGACGTTGTGCTGGTTGGCCAGCATCTGTTGCTTGGCGCTCTTCTTCGATACGGTGCCATTCCCATTTTGAACCTGACCCTGGCTCACTGGCTTCTCGAACTTCTCAACGTGGCCCGTTGACATACGAGGCGATATCGATATCGACGGTTGGGACATGTTCTGCTTCGTCGACGGAATGCTCATGTTTCTCACCGACTCACGGATTATCTGACGTATCGTCTTCAGGAACGCGTTGCGGAAGTCGGTCGTGCTGCGCAGGGAAAGGAATAGTTTACAAAGTGCGTCAATAATTTGCAATCATTTTAGGTCGCAAACAAAAGTCGCCTTGCGTGAAATCATTTAAAGTTTTTCAGGGTCAAATTCACTCCATTCTTGAATAACTGATACCTGAAGAGATGGAAAACAGATAGAAATGACATACCTGTTCGACAGTACGTAAACTTTCTCAGAGCGTCGCTGAAGTTGGCTTCTTAGATGGATCAATTCCCACAGGAAGTGTGATTCCATGTCTTTTGCTGAGCTTGCTCGAACCTGGACCTCGGTGACAGGGATGAGCACTTGGTAACGAATGATTTCCACCTCGCTGGAGTTCGCCTTCGTCGATACGCCCTAGACAATGGTGTTTGAAGTGTGTTTGAAGGTATTTTTAAAAGTGTTTTACAACATAACGACTTACCATTAGCTTTTTCTTCTGTCTCAGTCTCTCCTTGCACAGGAAGACCACCGCTGATTTAAACACAAAGCACATCGCGTGCAGCTCTAAGCCTTTTTTTATTTTTCCCAAAAAGTCCGAGATGTTGAGCCACTCCACGCCACCATAGTACAGGAGGTCTCCTGGACTCAGGTCGATTGGCTGAAAAGAGGATAATTGCAGCTCGAGGTCTTTTGGACAGTTTCAAGGGTACTAAAAAGAGTACACTCACTTGTTTGCAAGACTTTTGATGCTGTCTGAATAGGTGATCGAATATTGCTCCGTACTCCTCGTGAATTCGTTGCATTTCGTTAATGTGTTCAGCTACCTTTTCCATTCCCTTGAGAGCCTCTGGAATTAAAAGTGTTTTGATAGTGAAATGAGACTGATACAGAAATGGTTCGAGGAGTCGGATTTAAACTGTTACGAACCGATCAAGTGCTCGTGTTCCTCACTGTGCTCGTCGGTCAAGTTTCTCAACTGCTGAAGCAGGAGAGGATATTTGAGAATTCTCTGGATTGGTTTGATCAGGTAAGACTCAAGGGTCGACGAGTGTTGTTGGCGTGGATTTCTCGCGGAAAGAAATTCTTGCAGCGCTTGATTGCCTTCGTCTGCAATTTCGATAAAAGGAACGTGGTCAGAATTGGAATTCAACCCCGTTCATTTCAACACACTTTACTTACTGGGGTGTAAAACCTTCTGAGCCTTTGAATGACTAGCGCAAAATGAACTGTACAATTTGAAGTGGTTTACATAATACAAAAAGGCACTTCCGATGGAAAACAGGACCCCCTAAACAAAGAAGTTGAAATTAGCATTTGTATTCCTATGGAATGACGATTTTTGAGTGCAAAATTAAGGGGTTGATGGTGATTCGAACCTTGAATTGACTCGGGTGATCGAAATTGTTGAAATCCGATTCCATTTCGATGGCGTGATCCAAATTTTGCAAAAATTGCCGTTGAAACGTGACGATTTCTTGTATGTTTCCAAACAGCGCGTTTATTTCTGCATTCGATAAAAATGTCTCACGCTTCAGGGGTTCTAGATAGTTTTCCAGCAAATTATTTAAATTCTGTAAAGCAAAACGAACAGATATAATATTTATCATCTGCTGCGTTGCTGTAATATCATTGAAATTAATTCCCACACCTTTACATAAGTCCGTTCAGTTTCTATCAATTCCAATATGACTTTTTTTAGTTTCTCAGCATCGCTGAGTTGCCTGCTAGGCGTGTGTGCCTGAGAATGTGAGCTTATTACGCTTCCGGTGGGACTGGACTTCCTGGTCTCTCCAGGCGATCGGCAAAACCCGGTGACTTGCTCGGCTGTTTTCAACAGATTTTCTATCTCGAATGAATTCGTTCTTGACGTCTGTTTTCCGTTCTCCATGTGAGACATAGAGGAGCATTCCTGTAGCATACCTTCTTTACCTGTGATAGACGAAAATTGCGAATAATCAAATTATTTTCTGGACACACGGAAGTGGGAAACTCATGCTCATGATTCTACTCACTCCATCCCGGCGCGGGGACAATCAGGCCAGTTATCATCTCCTCGCTGATGACTGGTGGATCCGAAGGTGGTGGCGGGCAGACCAAACTCTCGATTATGTCATCGGTCACTCGCATGATCCCCGATAAATCCGGAGGTTCCGTCCTCGATGACCTCATCATCATGCACAAGGCTAATTCCTCTTGCAAAACACTCTCCAGGTACATCATATCCAAGTCACTGACGATTGCCCCATTTATCACCATTATCTCGTCGCTTTTAATTATACCTGAAACCATATTTGTCGAGGTTTTGTTGGAGCTACTGCAGTACGATCATCACAGGACAGCAGGCTAATTACCGTTCTGCATAGCGACACTCTTATCTTCGACCCGGCTGACGTAACAGCAGAGCTCATCCTGCCTGTCCGAATTTTCGATCAGCTCAGCCTCAACGGAGAAGCCCCACATTTGATCCAAGGTGTTCCGCTGCAGCTCGACTTGGTATAAAATCTTGGCGCACACTTCAACGATCTCGTGCGTGTGGAGCTGCAGAGAAAGGATAATTTTCACCAATTCACTGAACCATGTGAGTATCACCCCAATACCAAAGTGGTTTACAGTTTACTCACGTAAGTCTCTATCAGGTCAGTTCTGTGCGGTACGAAGTAGTTGTGATCTTCCATGTCGCGCCGTTTCTTCACTCTAACAAAGTGCTCCATGGGGTTCAAACTCTTGCGGCTGCAAGCGCTGGCCAGAAATTCTTCAACCGACATGGCGTCGCGCAGGAAAACCGAGACCAGCTGTGTAACATTGAGAGTAAATCACGAGTGTCAATGGTTCACCGTTGGAAGACTATTTTAATCACCTGGTTCTCCGGCACCGAAACCTTGACGGTCTTTTCCTCGTCCCTGGAGGATATCTGCAGGGATCGTTTGCTCGAGCCACTATTAGACCTGGACAGTAATGGTGGCCTTCTCTTTGTCGCCCCGCGACCAGCGAGTAAATTGTTCAGGAGCGATGGACTCCGGGCGCAAATGAACGCGTGAAACGAAGAGACGGTGAACACTCCCAGTTTGTTGAGGGTCTGCTTGGTTGCTCGGGATACATGCGTCAGGAGACTCTGCAAAAAAAGCGATTAGTACGCATTCCTGAAGTAATTGTGCTGTAACTGTCCAGATTCCAAGCCATTGGTTTACCTTTGGATTTGGCAACTCCCCGCTCTGCAAGCTCGCCATGTAGCACCTCAACCGAAACTGTTCGCAATGAAGACGCTCGAGGTTCTCCTCCCACTGTACGATCTGGTTGTTTATTTGCTGCTTCGTCTCGGCGTCGGAAACCACGGATTGCTGTAAATCCGCCATGTGTTTTAACTTGTGATCCTGCGGTGAAAATGCCCCGTTCAGAAGTCACTTTCCTCACATTTTAGCGCAACGATGTAAGAACAAAATGAGCTTTCGGATTACAAGCTGAAACTCACCGACTCGATCGCCTTCTCCAGCCGGAATATTTCCTCCTGAAGAAGATGAAGTGTTCCAGTCTTTCCGCGATGGCGCGCGAATGCCGCTGCGCATGCCGAGTGAATACTGTTCACCCAGTTTTCCAACTCCACTTGACACGGAGCCTGAAATAGGGATGGCATATTTATAGCTACCTATTCACACGGCCCGTTGATTCGGACCTCACCCGATAGAATACGGTGTTCAAGAGGTTCGAAAGAAACAAAACGAAAAATAACCTGGAATAGATAAGCGTCGCCGAAAGCCGTGCTCAGGCAGAAGATGTAATCCCTCTTCGGGTGTTCTGGTATCGGTTGCATTATCGCACCGTCGACGATAATCAGATGCTTCGGTGCCGCCTCGACGGACCTGCTTTCATGGGAGTCACAGGGGTAGAAAAGAAGAGTCGTACCCTTGAGGCAAACCCAGTATCCCTTCCAGCCGCGTTTCCTGGCCAGCTCGATCTGGTGCTTTTTGCGCAGCAGCCATTTTTTTACGCTTAGAAACCTAGTTGTAGATCGTGACAGGTAAAAGACAGCATGACGTGATGAAACTGGTCGGAATTCTAACTCAAAAACTGTTTTAGGGTAGGCTCATTGGCCGGAAATATTTACCCCGCTTTTCGGACAGCACCGGTGCAATTAAACGACGCTGCAGCTGTGCCCGTCTGCTTGCCTCGGTATGGTGAATTTATCACACTCTCACCATCGTCATCGTCGCTCACTGCTGTCGTCAGTGACATCCGGTCGTCGTCGGACATCTGAAATGAAAAACATATCATCACTACGGAAAATAGGGGAGTTTTTGAGAGAAGAGTGTGGTGAGTCAAACTTATAGGAAGATTTATAGAAATTATACATCGACTAAGAAGCTGAGCGACATGTGAGGAACTCGTTACAAAGCCAGGACGAAGTTCTCTTTGTCACAAGTGCCCGAATTTTGTCAAGATGTTAATTGGCGTGGAAACTAAAATCGATAGCTACCCTCGTCGGATTTTTCCTACTTTGTAGAAGAAGTCGCTTTCAACACTGGACGCTCAACTTCCTTCCATTAATCACCCCGCCTCACGATCGACACGACATTCCGTGACAAGCTTCTGAAATCGGTCACGCGAGATAGGGAGAAAGGCAACCCACTCAGACAGTTAACTTCAGCGAAGCTTGCGCTAATCAGAGGGACGTTGCTCTTCGTCCCTTTGATCTGGTGAGTACTCAACACTCTGGCAACTTACAACTCGTTTCAAAAATGCCGCATTGCAGGAGTCCGCCGTCGTGTGGGGATGGTAGTGGCAGTAGCAGCCCTCCTTCAGCAGCTTCATGTTCCTTTTGGCCGTACCGTTTATCTTGAACATGATTTCCTCCTTGGCGAATTTCAGCCCGTCGATGTACCTGTGTGCCCACGTGTTTAACGCCCCGTTTATGATCTTAAGAAGCTTGTAATAGTACCCCTCGCCGAGACCGGGGTTAATCTTCTCTTCGACGCTCTTGCAGTTGAACCAATACAACTTTTTCGTCTCATTTATGCAGATCACGCTCACCGTGTGACGTTTACACAGGCAAAAATACTTCTTGCAATGCTTTTTGTGCAGGGTGCGCAGGTCCGTGTAACTGCTACTAGGATTCAGTAATTCGAGGGAACTATTGCGCTGCAGCGGTGGCCATGTTGGTTCTACCATTATTTTTATCAGTATGGTACTTCGTTTAAGACATTTGATTAATGCAGCTGCAGAATGCGTGAACGACAAATGTCCCCATGGTGATGACCGTTTTCAGTTAATCACACTTCAGTTCAGCACTTATGTTTAAATGGGTGTAATCATCATCCTCTACATTTTTACTCTCACTTATAACATTCAATGATAGTCATTGATTCCACGTTTGAGGATACTGCCAAATGCTACAATGATCAACAGCAGTTGTTAGTGTTCCGTTTATCTGAATCCAATTGAGGATTTGAGAAAGCCAGTGTAAACGGGAACAGCGAGTTTAAATATCACTTTCAAGGTGGATATTATTATCGTGCAGGTAAAGTAAAATAAGAACATCTTACCAGCTCTACTCATCTTTCGTAGGAACTGGCATTTAGTTCAGATCGTCTTTGCACATCTTGTTTAAAAAGTTATAATTCCACAGAAAGTGGGTCAGCAGGAACTGGAGGAAGCTTGAAGTTTGAAGATTCCAAGGTCGTGAAACCATCGAGCTTGATCGAGTGAGGTTACATCTTTTCTGACTGTGACTCTCGACACTTTCGAGTTTAACCAAATACCACGCAATTTCGAGGACCAGATGACGTGGTCAAGGCTCTCCATCCATCGCCTCCCATCACTCCTCATTAACCGTCGATTCAGCGTAGCAAACGCGACAGAGGTCAGTGCGTAAGTGGTCATGAACGTATTCGCGTATTTTTCAACCCCCACCACATCGGCCGAGAGATTCGCGGTAAGGGAAACGCATTATCCGAGACGATTACGGTCGTAATAGCCACATCTTATCCCGCACTGTCAACCACGCACGACGGGGGAATGCAGGGGCTTTTAATCGCTTCTGCACCTTGCAGCTCGAGCCGCGCGCGAGCTTTGCTCAAGACTGTTGGCGAGCGGGGAAGAGTCTTCCGCGTTGAATCAATACCTGGTCCCTGTAGGGATCGGGCTTTTGCGGGGGTGCTAAGGGGTGGAAGAGTTACCAACAAGGGTGGGGAAGACCTCTGGGGGCAAGGATATGCGTTTGCGCATGCACCTGTTGGTGCCCGCCAACTACTTCCCAGCAAAACAAAACAAAACAAAACAACAACTACCTCTCCCATTCCGCTTTCGTCAAATGATCCCCGGCTAAATGCACCCCCGGGCAATGTAACACTTCCTAATGTTTTCAACATCTCTGTACTGACCTAACCCCCTCTATGAAAATCAACAACAGCAACATTGTTGAGGTGCTTTCATACGCTCCGACATTTTAAAGCAACTTCTAGGCATTACAAACCTACTATTGTTTTCTTGTTCTCAACAATTATGACAAGTGTTCGTGGTAATCCGCCTCATACTCTACAGAGTGTCCATAAAATTCCACGCTTGAAATGAACGTGGAAACGTTTTCAGGTAAACGTTTTTAGAGTCATAGTGTAGAAGTGCTAAAGTTCATTCGAGACTTTCTGTATTTTTCAGAATCTCAAGAAACTTTACGATTATACATTCCACCACTCAGCTCACCTCAAGCTCACCCTAATGACTTTAGGAATTGATCGCGCACAGCATTTTCCATGCTCAGAAACAATCCCACATGATATGTAAATTTCCAAACAATCAAACCATTTGTTTTCAAATTACATGAGAATAGGAGCCGAACACGGAACACGAGCTTTGTAGGCATTCTCGCGAGCTACGGCGCTGTTAGGAAGTAAAACCATTTACAGTATTCGCACCCCTCGAGGTTCCGCATTGTTCTTCACGCTAGACGAGCCCATTGAACCACCTGCACCAGTGAATAGAGGTTGCACTTGCTTGTACACTCCTTTTCATTGTGGACTCTGTAGTTGTTGAAAACCCGGAGGTACCAAGATGCGAGCTGACGCGTCAGAAGCACTAGCTACACAGGTGTCGAAATCCAGCCAAACGAAGGCGCTAAGCAAGGTTTCACTCACCTCGGAGGACGTGAGGTAGCACAGTCTCGAATCGGTGCTCTCAACGGATGCCTGTTGAACGATGCCTCCGTATCTTCCGTCCCTGTCCGACATGTAGTCCGACCTCACGCTGTCCTGTCTGTCGAAAGTCCCCCTAAAATAGCAACGAAGTCATAGTAGGCGGGTGAAACATTGATCAGGTAACTTGGCCTCCCTTATCCGCGGGCGCAGGGAGGCCTCATGTCAAGAATACAGAGCTGATATCGAGTGTCTGGTATTCTACACATAACAGGTATAGGTCAGAGAGGGTGAAGTAGACGCTTGACTCCCGACCCAAAGGGCGACCCTTGTGTCTGATCCGTATTGACTGATATACTTATTTCATGACTCGATGTACATTTTGCAGGGATTACTTTCCACAAGACCACAGAGAGCAATGGGGTAGAGGGTAACTTTTATAAGTTTATCTTACAACACTGTGTAAGACTATGTTTGCGGAAGTAACTGCATTTCTCTTCAATGCATGTCAAACAGTAAATTAAACAAAACATTATGAAATTTGAGTTTCTGCTGTTATTTCATTCAAGCTGTTTTCAGTACCGAGAAAATAATAACGATGAAGTTTCTCAAGATTGTTCGACTGCTGGAGGAAAAAAGGAGTACAGAAAGATGGAGAAGAGGCGATGCTGAGAGAGGGAGGTTCGGCGCACAATGGGAGTTGAAAGACAATGAAAACAATGGCCGAGGATGAATGACGAAGGTGGAGTTTTCTCGAAGTTAAAAACGCTGGAAGAAATAACAGCAAGGCTTGAACTCGAGTGTCTATTGTGGATGCAAAAGACAGTGCTAGATCCTGCGACGAAGCCCACAGGAGAGGTACGGGGATTCAAAAGATGTGGAAAAAATCTTGGAAGTTTATTGAATTCTTCAGAAGATTATCAGAGGAATGTTTCAGTATGCGACGAAAGTGAATAAGAGCTTAGAAGGATCCTTGAAAGTTGTCAAAATTCAAAACAAGGTACCTATAAAAACGTCTCACAAGAATTCAAATGCTGTCGAAAAAAAAACTGCGAAAGCATGGTCTGTGCCAGAGTCTAAAAAAATCTATAGGTTGCCTAAAGTACCTTCAAGTTCCCAATTCCACAATCAAGCATTTTTTCATTGTCGTGAAAGTGTTTTTACTGCCAGGGCGAGGCCTGGATGAGAGATTTTCCATCGAACTTACCTCTGTTCCATGGAATCAGTCCTGTTGGATTTGTACCCGCTATCATTTAGGCTTCCCTCATGTCTCAGCGATGGCAATGAATCCCACGGCGACCTTTTGTGCCCTGTGTACGATGGATTTCCCGAATTCGAAGCTGCGGAACCCAAAGTTGAACTGCCCGATTGCCAACCATCCGAATGACGGAACCAGTGAGCCCGTGCTGACTCATCGATGCAGGTAGAGCATCTGAAACATAGCAGTAATTTCACCAGTTGAGAATTTTGGTGCTGATTGATGTTAAGATATTCTTTGCAAAACAATAATTTGAAATTTCTTTTAACTGGATACGTGAATCGTTTTTGCACAATGATCGTATGACTCAGCTTATAATTTTGAATTTAGACTGTAGCCTGAGAATCTTATTTTGTCTAATTCCGTTGTCGAAAAAATAAATACTTCGTGCTTGATAGAAATCAATGACCGATTACGGATGAAACTTTGATACTTTTTGCAGAATTGTACAATAATGTTCTAAATCTATTTCCAACAGATTCAGAATTGCAGTGCATTTAATTGAATATTGAACGTCACATCAAAGCTTGTTAATTAAGTATGGATGCGAGCTGTGAAACATCAAGCCAAATAGTACTTGTCACGAGAAAATAATTGTACTCGTTACTTCGAGACATGTGAGACAAGTATTTTCAAAAAACCAACATTCGAATAGTTGGTCACCATTCAAGTGAACATTCAGGTTCCACGATTTCAACTAGAACAAAAACAGGAACAGACAGTACGTGGAGATTCATTAGCTACTGGCCTGAAGCAAAAAATCACCTTGAATTATAATCGCTGAGATTGCCTCGGTCCCTGTCAGCATCCCGTTCTCTTTTTTCTCTTATAATTTCGTTCCTGTCACTGTAATATCCGTCGCGGTCTTTGCTGTTCTGACGCTCGTTGCAGTATCGGTATGACAGAGGGAGGGTGGAAGACTTGTTCGAGTTCGATCCTGGAATTTCGAAAGAAGCTCAATATACTGTCAACAAATAACGTTTCTGTTACAGAAAAGTGGCTTTTTCACTTGGGGAAGTGACTAGCCACCAGCTTTAATAAATAAAAGAGGTGAAAATTCATTTACTTACGTCTCCTGGAAATGTGCGGTGTGCGTTGAACGTTCAGCGGTATATTTTCAGCGAATTCTGAAATTTCGGTAGAAATAACACTAAGGTTAATTGCGACGTCTATGACCAGAAGAACAGAGCATCCTGAGTTATTCATGACCCTCAGCCTAGCCGCTGCGTGAATAGAAAAGTGGCTAACACCGGCAATGATGATTACCTAAATTTTCCATGCTCTGGGTGAGAAGGGCCTCGAAGGTGTGGAGGCTGTAGCTCTCGGCGTCCATGCCCTTGGCGAGAGTGTTCCTTAGGTGCATTTCGTACTCCAAGAGCAATCGGCTGGTCGGACTCCCCGGCGTTGATACGGAAGTCATGTTCTGCTGCTGATATGTTTGACCTCCGTTACACCGCCTCGAGTTGCAGTGGTTCGGCTGCTGTTCCATGTCAGAATTGCCATTTGACGAACTTGGTGTGGTCGCGTAGCACTGGTTGTCAAATATGACATTGTCCGAGGGCGGCGATATGTCACCTGCGCACCGATTATGTTCCAAATCTAAGTACATCCTCTCTCTGCCGCCTATATGGGACAGACAGGATGCGTGCTTTCAGGTACTAACAGATACTAGTTGTACGCAATGCACGGCAAACAAATTCCATGATGTTTGATCTGCAACGCTGCTGTAATACCGTCCAGTAGTTCACCATGTTTAGTCACAAGTGTGGCACTCCTGGTCGTTTAACGTCACAGAGAATCACACTTTTCAGGTATTCACATCGTGTCAACAACTGACACCAAGCAACCCTGTATCCGACTTCAAACAGGGTGAACTACAGAAGAATTACTTTTTACCATCTCTGTGAATAAATAAAATGCCACTACATAAGTGGTGTTCAATTAAACAAAGCATTATTTTTTTTTGTAGTGAGAGCCTGAAACGATGTCGTGCGCCGAAGTGCAATCCTGAATAATTGCGCTAGTCGCCATTGCATGGGAACTAAGAATCGACTAGCGAAAGTTCAAGTAAAGAAAGAAAACAAAGAATTCTAAACCCTATAGAGGGTATGCATAACACTTCTTATGGACTCCGAACTATCTGCAACTATTGAAAGCACTACGGTATGTGGCCACTGATAAAAATCGTCAAAATGATGCTTGAAGAAATTTTCACGCGGTCTATTTAAAGGTAAGTAATGAGCATGTGGTACGTTTTTGACGGAGTAATTTACTCTCTTCGAAATACCGTTCGTGCTGATGAATAACATGTTCGCTAATTGAAATATTTAGTAATGATGCAAAATGTTTTTCAATTTTTGAAATGTGGCACAGGAGATGGAATTCATGAATATTTCACGAGTAATCGTATAATGTGTGAAATCCCATAAAACAGTTGGAATCTTTTCGTAACCATGATCTGTGTACCCTTCCTTTCAAACTTACCGGTATACTGTCTGCACATATCGTGAGAACTCCTAGATCCTTGAAACTTGTTATTGTGAGAGCTCCTGTATGGATTCGAGTAGTTTTCATTCTCCGCTTCGGACATTGAGTACTTTTGGTTGTTGTTATTAGGATGATAATGATAACTGTGATGGTTGTGCCTCTTCCTGGTCATCTCGGGTGAGGTTACAGGGCTGTCGATGCTGGACATGGGTTTGAGCATTCTCTTCAGGGTGTTCGAATCAAGACTAATGCCACCGTTGTGAGCATTTTCGATCCGCATGTCGTCGGTGCTTTTGCTCTTGGAGTGTCGGGAGCCATGGTTGTTATTGTTGACATTGTTGAACATGTTACCATTGTGCATCTCGAGCTCCGTATAGTCGGCTGACTTCGTATGGTGGAGCTGCTCCTTGCGCATCGATTTATTCTGAAGAGTACCACCCGCCTGAGTTCCCTCGGACTTGAGAGTTTCTCGCTCAGTCTCATTCGGCTGCGTCGACGTCTCCTGGCTCTGTTTGGCCGCCTTTTTCGGCGATACCAAGGAACACTTCTCCTCGGGGCTTCCGATCTGTGAAAGCATAACAAACCCGATCAGTACAGTCCAGGCTGTTAGCGACCCTGAAAACTGGCCTAGCATCTCACCTGAGATCCAACGTTAGCCGTTCCCGTGGCAACGTTCGCTGTCTTCGGTGTCGTTTGACAGGTCTCGTTATGCTGCTGCTTTTCCTTCAGCTTGATCGAGTCCCCGGACTTCGGCGTTTT
The DNA here is from genome assembly GCF_021901495.1 of Neodiprion virginianus. Classification (NCBI taxonomy): domain Eukaryota; kingdom Metazoa; phylum Arthropoda; class Insecta; order Hymenoptera; family Diprionidae; genus Neodiprion; species Neodiprion virginianus. Next base: position 18,884,288 of record NC_060880.1, read on the forward strand.
CCCTGGTGTGCTATTCGTGTTGTTCACGTTGTCGTAGAGCGACGCACTTGACGTCGCCGCCGCTATTTTGTCTCCTCGCCCTTGGATCATTTCCATCTCTGTTGACCTCCCTAAGGTTCTTGGCAACGTGGACGCCCCTGAAATTGGAAGACAGAAATTTTGATAAGCGCCACAAGAGAGTCAATCGGACGAACGAGGTTAAAAACATGTAAAAGCACCACACCCTACTGCAAAGAAGTTTCAAGACGAAGCATGGGCTTGACTTGTATTCCTCACCGCAAATGTTTCTGTATCTCGGATCTTGGGTTCTGAGTCTGGCGAACTGTTCGGGCGTCATGCAGGTGCATTGTGGTTCTCGTGACCGGCTTGGCGACGCAGGTGTGGAGAGTGGCTTTCTCCGGGTTTTTATCTTCTGTTTATTCGGTGGTTCTAGTTTCAGCGAATACGAGGATGAAGCTTTTCTCGAGAATTTAAAAGAAGGTGACTGCAAGAACAAACAAGCATTATTGCACACGGTTCACCGAAGTCTAGGAAAGTCGATAAACCAGAAAAATATACTCACGCAGCACTCTCGGAATTGTTTGGCATCTATTGGTGAGGTGAAGTTCAGACCCCAAGTATCGTTGGTCATGGTATCCTTCCAGTAAACGAAGCATTCGGACGCCTGGCCGATCCTCGTACCTTTAAAATTGATCAGGTGTGTCAGTCGTTAAGAGGAGATTGTCCAAGACGTCAAAAATCACCGTGCTAGGTAAGTTCAATCATTCATCTCCATACCTGGCTGAACGAGCCGCACATCGAGGATCTTGTCGACCTGGCTGTTGTAAGCAGTGATATGAAAAATGCACTCGGGAGAGTCCTGGACACAGGTGATGTTAACGGGAACGAGATCCTCGGAGACCTGCTGCCACTTGACAGTGCCGGCACCGCTTGCGCTGACGTGGAAGACCTCTGCCCAGAGCCTGAAACCACTCGTAATTACTTTTACTGCACCCAGGTGGTTCTCCTGGACCCAAATATAGCCAGCGTGTATTCGTCAGAAGCTGGAGAGCTGCAGCGGAACAAAAGCTATAATCGCGTTCAGTTGAACTGATGTCTCGAGGTACAAGTAGAGTGAATTCCTCGTGATACTTTCAAGGAATTCATCATACTTCCTCGACGGTGTACCAAGCTTGTTGATTTTCAGCCTCGGTTCGCTAGGTATATGTATATTGACACTTTGAAAGCGGCGGAGCGTGTTTTTACCGTTGTATTAATATAGTCTAAGATGCATGCGAAGCATAGATGCCATGATGAAATGAGAGAGAAGAGAGAGGGAGAGCTATAGAGAGAGATAGAAAGAAAACGAGTAATCTGTAAAATTTGTGAGAATGAATCGGGGAGAGGTAATTCAACGAGTGTGCATCGTAACGTTCCGAAATCCCATTCGGATGTGTAAAAATTTACTCTCTGATTTCTGAATATTTATTTTAATATTGACCGTAACGTCGCGTCGAGGAGTGTGAATTTCTTTAGCACTAAGAGGTTGGTTGCATATTTTCTCCGTTGTTAGTCAAGTCTTTTCATATTCATATGCCCGAATCGTTTACAAATAAAACACGACCATAGTATGAATAAACGTCAAGTAGTAACAGACGTGTACAGTGTAAACAAATGAAATAATAACGCATTACCACATTTCAAACGTGAGAGTTAGGAAGGTACAGTAATTAACAGAGTAGGTTGATACGCACACGTTGAAAGGGAGCATTTTTCAAGTACTGGCCTGTGTCTAAAGAAAATTTTACACTTTTTCCTCTATCTTTTTTTTTCCCTTTTCTTTTTCATTACCTTACCAGTTTTCCGCTCTTTTGAGGTTTAATCAGGTTACAGTCACACCAGCTTTCATGCCTAGTTTATTAGTCAAAGTAAAAGAGTCTCTTGCAAAAGACATCGTACGATGCCTTGAATTCTTCGTCAAATCAAAGGTTTTTCACACTCGCTGATATTCTTTTAATACAATTTTTAATTTTCGCCTGCTAGTCTTAGAAATTTATTATTCAAAATATCTACTTAGTTCCCGAAGAAGAAATCGATGTCTCTCGGTAGCTTCATTCTTAGTGAGTTAAGGTCAAATTCAACTAGACTGACTTGAGGTTTACCTTTTAGAAGTTGATCTCAACTTTGCTATTTTCCTTTGAGGTTTTTTCGACCATACCATATCCATGACTTGACGACGCGCAAAAATGACTCACTCATGAAGACAAATATATGCAGATTCGAATTAAAATCCCGAACCTACGAGGAAAGTACCCGAGGTGTACTTCACCAATTCGACTTATTCTGTGATGTGTTTTAGTACATCAAAAAATATCATACCCGTCTTTTTTTAACATGGGAATTCGGCCGTTTATAATGTTAAAACCACTACTAAACTTCATCCCCAAAATTAAATTTTTCAGCCCATTATTCCCTATCATCGGCCAGTAATAAGCACAGTGTGTTTACCTTCAGGAGTTTTATCCTTTGTTTTTCAGAAGTAAGCTCCGGGGTTAGTTTTCACCACTTAAACGGCAGAATTAAGGCGTAAACTAATATACGTCAAACATTTTTTTCTTGTGCTACAACATTTCACAGAATAAAGAATATGGGTGACGTTACACCTCGGATACGGTCCTGGTGAGTTCGGAGGAAGTCTGGCACAATGTAACGTTGGCCATAAAGACTGTGGGTAATACAAGCATATTACTAAACCTAATTCGCCAAATTAGAGAACGAGAGTAATGAAAAAATTTCCGACACGCCAATCATCGAAAGACACACCGCTCCAACTAGAGATGTATAATATGCCCCGTAAAAAAAAAAGTGCGAACGAAAAGTATAGTATAGTATATCGTCAAAAAGGCACAAGTAAAGAGGGATACAAGATATCGTTAAAGACCATAAATGAGAGAGAGAGTATGGTTGTTATGAAATGGTTTTATGGTATGCGCACCTCTTCCTCTCTCTTAAGCTTCCGCACCTGAGCAAGTGACCAGTGTCCGCCCTTCGTCCTCCCCCGGTGCCAACTCCACCCCTGGCTCCAGCCTGCCACGGGGAGTCCTCGTACCGGTAAGCCTTCCTTATTAAGGGCGCGCAACTGCACGATAGCTTGTTGCCCATTTTATCACCTTATACCTTCCTTTACCCTTTACGTTTACCCCCCTTTTCTATTCGTCTTTCTTGCACCGAATCGGGTCGTTTTGCTCAGGTTGTGTTTATTACTTCCTCTTATCAACGATTATAATTCTCTGTATATTGCAGTTTTATTTTTACATACTGTTGTTCCTTCGGTTATCAGTTTTGTTCTCTGTTTCTTCTTATTAATTTGGCACCAGTTTTATCACCACTCTCGGTTTCTCTCTTTCTATGTTATTTTCTTGTTTTTTTTTCTCTTCTGTTATTTCCTTTTCTCTAGCTTCGTGTTTCTCTTTGCGTATTTAAGTTATACAGGAAGCACAATACCAGGGATCCAAGAATATCCCCGGATCGAAATGTAGAAGAAGATATATTTTTTATTGTCACATCATTGCTGGTTTCCGGTTTATCAGCTTCTACCTGGCATGATCACTGAAACAATGAAAATTGAAAACGTTTTAGTACTTGAACACTATCCTGAAACATTTTTTTCACTCTATCGTCAAAAAAGTTAGCACAATCTGTATGATCTTCGTTACAGTATAATAAAACCGTATTTATCTGCATCTAAACATGTTGTCGACAGAGAATAATTCAACAACTTTTTCAACCCGCTAAATTTTCTTCTTCGTCGAACAAATCATCGGTCAAATCGATTTAAAAATCAATGGCAATCTGGGAGGACGGAAAGTTAAATTGGATCAAAACTGGAAGATGAGTTACTTATTAAGTATTCTGGATGCGCTAATTATTTCGTTGACTGAACCCAAGATGTAATTGAATTAAATAGGAATTGATCAATCCGAATAAATGAATTAGTCCCAGCCTAACCTTGAATAAACGAATAAACGATATCAGTTCACCTGAATTTACTGCAAGCTGTGTCTAATCGCATGGATATTGTTTAAACTGGAAAGTGAAATCCATCCGAACTGAATTGATTATAAGGAATATAACAAAATGTTGATGAGCAAATTTCTGGCGAGGACATTTAGATTTTGGTAATAAGATAAGATACGTAAGTAAAGCATTATTAAAATTTCTTCCATCCCTGCGACGAAGGAATTTTTTTTCCGAATTGAACAGTACTGCCTAACGTGTTTTTTTTCTTTTTTTGAAAACGCTGAGTTATAAGAAAATATTAAATACGGTCGACAGCTACATGATGCGAACGTGAATGATTGCGTTGAACATGAACAGGTTACTCGCTGCGTTACGTTGCCGTTATAATGACGCTTAATTTGACACATCACGGTCTTCACTGCTGACTGTCCTCTTGTTATAGGGTAGGTATATGTAGGTAGGCCTGGTGTGCGATTGGTATTCGATACACCTTTCCACGTCGGTTTGTGGCTAATTGCATTAACGACATTGCTCGACCCCGGAGGTTGTCACTGGCAGTTTCTTGGCCGCGCACACCGTATTCCCAGGATTAAATCGAGGCCTCTTGGGTTTGTCGCCTTACGAAAAATGTCCCGTTGTAGTATCCCGAAAACTGGGGATGTGCCATGCCCCCGAACCGTCAGCGCTGCACCCCGTATCGTCGCACCCAATCGGCCAGGTCGATGACCCGTGCCAGATTTCAATCCCAGAGTCCCAATAACTCAATTTTCTCCTTAAATTCGACGTTGCGCGTTTCTCGCGGACGGTAATATCAGCTCAGGGTTGAAAACAAACTCCAACCCCCTTACGCCCCGGAATTAACGACGTCAGTTCACCCGTTGCACCGATCGTTGCAGCTCTTCTGCCTCCGGCGACTCTCCGATATTCTCTTCACGGCTCCTCGACCACAGATATCGCAAATTCACTGACGAGCAATTCCGTGCTTCATCCTCCGGATCTATCCCCAATTTAGTCCCGGGGCACGGGAAAGGGCGGCGGCGGGCGGGGATGAATGAAGGCGAACAGCAGGAGGGTGGCTCTGATTACAGGCAGGTATAGGTGACGGGTGCGGGGCCAAGTACGCAAAAGGTGATCTTGCGATTTTCCAACGGCATGGGCGTCTGCGGGGTTAAAAATGTGTCACAGCTTCCCTAAACACCATATCGATTTCGGGGGCACGCCGGTTACCTATCACCTTATACACCGCAGCTGAAGCCGAAAATTGCGCCTCTATCGGGTGGCCGACGCGTATTTCAACGGACAAACTACACGGGCAAATAAAAAATAACGCTACTCGATGGTTTGTTCGAATCTTTTTTTTTTTTTAATTTTTATCTACTCCAATTCGTTTTTGATTACTGACTTTCGTATACGGGGCTAATTGCCGTCAATTGTGCAAACGACATTTCGTCTTGTTTCATAAATTACAGAAAACACCGAAGTGACAACAGCGATGATGTTTCCGAAACTGAATCGTTACACCCATTCCATGCAACTGGTAACTGAAATACTGTAGAGGAAAATGCGGACCTGAATTGTTGGAACTACTGTTTCAAGGAGATTTATAACGACGGATTTTGATTAGTGGGGGAAGGGGTGGCTGAAAATTGATCTCGGGGACGAAGACTTACTTTGGATATCCGTAAGTGGACATTTGTGGAAGTACAATCAGCCGTGGTCCATATCACTGACCGAGCGATGCACAATAACAGAACAACACCCTTGGGGGTTCCACCCTTCGCGACAATCACAACATTACCCGGCACCCCTCGAGAGGAAAATGTATACGTATAGAGAGAGAGAGAGAGAAAGAGAGAAAGAGAGAGAGAGAGAGAGATAGACTGAGAAAAAAATGTGAAAAATGACAGCGATCACTAATTGGCGTACATCTCGAAGGAAGAATAACTGCAGGTGTAGGAACAAACTCGATGAATTCTCCACCCCAGTAGTTGGCACAAGTAAAATAAATACTTCATCACGGTTCACCCCGCGCTGTTTCACACTGCATTTTACTTCAATTATATGTCTACCCGTTTAATTTACAGACTCGGTTTATCGCTAGCTGGCTTGTTGAATTTGGCTTGTTTTCTATTCTTTATTTATTCATTTTATTTTATTTTTTTTGTTTTTAATCTCGTGTTTATTTATCCTAAATGAAAATCCTTTTGGTGCTCGCGGAGGAAGACGCGGCCTGCACGGATGCTGCAGATCGGTGAAGGATCAGAGAGGGCCTCGCCTGCGGAGTGCGCCGCTCGCCGAAAATGTCGATAAGGGTGCTGCGCCCCGCTGCGCTTATGCAGGCAGCCCAGTCGCGACGGGTGCCGTTCCGGAGTAACGTTATAACGCGGTGCGAAGAGGCCCGCCTCCTCAGGGTACCGATGCGGTACCCTCTAATTACCCCGCAAACCGAGCCGAGTATTATTTGGAATGGGATTTTTTTAATGCGGGGAAAAAGATATCTACGTCTTTTGACTTACCGTCAGGCAGATGGGGTGGTCTTCCTATATTCCAGCCGTTGCCATGGCGATCACCGGTCGATTCTGGGCTTGCGCTCTCCCGCCTTATACCCGCCACCCGCCCTCCTCAGAGCTTTCACCCCACCGTCTGCTGCATAAGCGCCGACGTCGCTCCTGGCCTGCCGCCCCTGACGCTGCTGCCGATGGTTCCGCTGCCTCCTACGGTTTTCCTACGGTTGCCCCTGATCGTCTCTGGGCAAATCCGCCCATACGACTCCCCTCCCACACACACACACCCCACACCCCCACGGAACCTCGGCGTACCTAAGAACTTTGACAAATTTTTGAAATTATCTCATTTATTTATAGTGTATAAGATGCGGATTCTACGCTGCAAAACGCACCTCGTAGTGCAGTCTGTTGCGCAAAAATTATGGTCACGTATTCTTTTTCAACTTCAGTATACAAGAACGTAACAAACAAAATTCAAACAAAATTTCGCGTCCATTTAACGCATGCGCATCGGGTTCGAAACTTTATTAAATTAAAATCTGATGAATAATAGACTCAGAATCATGTTTTTCGATCGAATAAACGAAATTATTAAGTCGATTGAACTGTCAGTAATTTAAAGATAACTTCAGTTCAAGGAAATGAAAATTTTATTTAAAAATAATACATTGCTCAACGGTAAAACAAAGCATACTGATTGTGAGTGAAGTTCTGATTAAATTTTAGGAACTGATTCAAAAAATAGAGCAACACACTTTCTACCTTCTCTTACCGCGAGAATGTACGACGCTCAGTGACATCTAGCGGTTGGTCGTCATACCAATCGCAAATTATGTTGTGTACTAATATATCAGTGGAATGACAGAAGATCGACATTTTTCACTGTAATGAAGTCAAGATCTACAGATTTCCCACGATTTCACTGTTTTACACAACAGCAATTTAATAAATTCACACGCACACATACAGAGCGTACGACATCAGCTCTGAATACTTGTCGATTTCTAAACACTAAATATTTTTACGTCTGCACAAATAGGTTTCAGTAGCGGAACAAGTTTTAAATTTGATGCAACTGCATCTTTATGCGTTTCTCGTCGATCCCACGTCTCCCCATGATCTGAACGCGTCTTTGATTTCTTTCGACCACTCATTTCTCTATTCGCAATTGCGCAAATTCAAGTTCGTAAACACTTTCTATGTTTGTAAACAATGCTCGGACGTTCACAAGAACAATAATATGCCGAAAAATTGGCATCGGGCATTGCGAATTTTAAATTACAACAACAATTAGCCAGTTTAAGAGCAACTGAAAAAATTGCAACAGAAACAACTTTTGAATTATACTTTTATTTCTTATCTTTTATATTCACTCAATTTTAATACCACTATTTCCACAGTAACGATTTACGGTTGGCTCTGCCAGTGATTAAGATCCTCTGCATCCATCGGGGTTAATATTTTGTAACAGTTTGTTCAATCGTTGAGCCATCTAATTTTGAGTTTAGTAATTTCTTTTCTTTTCTTCTTATCACCGATACCATGAAACGTTATTTATTTACTTAATTCTTTTCTAAACAGCTGGGCAAACTGAATTCGCGGTTGATTTGTAGTCGAGAACATGCGGCCTCGTTGATTGGATAGACTCCGACTCTGAGAGCAGCTTGGAGTTGAGCAAGAGTAACTTTGGATCGATTTATTTTTGGCCCCGTGACGAGCCGCTTCTATTTCCACAATCTGAAAATGATCTATCCGGAGAATAGAGCGTCCGAGTGGTTAGACAGATTATCGCGATCATGTGCAGGGCAATGTGGAGAATGGGAATCCGTGAACCATGCCCTTCGTTCTACAGGAAGGCAAGTGCAGCTCAGCAGTTTCTACCGCGTTTCAAATATGCTATTTTTATATTTAACGAGCGTTATACGTGCGTGGCGACAATACAAATGCTTCAAGCTCCATTCATAGTTGATGTTAACCCAATCTCATCCCCCCCTTCGTCCATTAGCCACGGAGAAAAATTTCTTTTCATATTTTCTTCTTTTTTGATGTCGCTGGAGTGAAAGAAGAGTCTTTAAGTGTGACCATCCGATTGTGCGCACACTTACAGTACCCATACTTGAGTAAGCTTGGCGTGTGTAATATACTTGCAATCAACTTATGTACCCTACGAGGAGTATATATATCTTTGATAGTGTGTTTTACGAATCGTTATATACACAGGGTAGAATCAATAAGCTCATACGTAGAGCCGGTTGAGAACCTCTAAGACTCGACTGAATTGAGAACACCTGATACCGTGATATCAGTAATGGAGAATGTGCGACGCGCTAAAAGGTAATCCAGGATCCATTGCTGAGACTGATTTTTTCAAATGCCTTGAATATAGGTATAAGCCACAAAGTTGAGGACGAGAGAAGAGTTCTGTATCGGTCTACAAAAATCGTCTTGCCTGTTTGTTGTCCTGAATAATTTTTTAATGACTGAATTAACGTAAAATAATAACTGATCAACTCCAACAGCTAAGTTGGTATTGAGAAGGAACTTAATATTATAACAAACAGTCCAATATAAAGGTAAAACTCTGCCTGATAGTACTGACCATCACAGAAGTCGACGTTCGCTCGCGTTTTCTACATACGATGTTACGCAGAAAGTACCCGAAAATGGATTACGATGTACAGTAAAAAAAAGCTGTTGTTAATGTCTTTTCTCCGTCCAGAGCAAATCAAAACAGACGGCAAAGCGCCTAAGCGGAAACAATTTGATACACGTAGAATTGAAGCTTCGACCAATCGAAAGTACATGAATTTGGAGTATAGACTTTTGATGCCAGGTATGAAATAAGTCAAAATGATTTATTTGTTGCGTACTTCTTATTTTGTAACGAGTAATCAAATTCATGCTGCACAATAAGTAGTTCGTGAATCCTATAAACTATGGCTGAAAACATTTAGAGGTTTGCAACTCCTGCGCTTAACGCAGTGCCTGACGATAACCTGACGTACAGGAAGTTTGCGCATCCGCATAAGCGTTGACTGAATGTTATGAGTGAACCCCGTTTGAACACCACATATTAGGACACCAGCATTATTGGACGGCAATATTTATTCGAGGCAGCCCGATTGGATACCAAGAATAGAAACGATTTCAAAAAACACTCCACCTGGAATTACACATCCCACCTTCTTCAATTTGACCGCGTACTGCCGTATAAATATACATACTGAATCATCTTCCGTTTGCCGCAATCGTTCTGGAAATGGGACTTCAGCATTACTTTTCCACACTTGACATATTTTGGTTTCAATCACGTGCTCGAATACTTATTTAATTTCTTAATCTGTCCAAGTTTATTTAATGTTCGGTGTCCAATCGGGTTGTGTGCAAAATCGCTGGTGTAGAATCAAGTTTCTTGAAATCGTTTCAAATCTCGGTAACCAATCGGGCTGTATCAAATAAATCTTGGTGTCCAATCGGGTTGTGTCCTATAAATCTCTACGTCGAATGGCTCTGTGTCCAATTTATCTCATGTCTAGTACAGCTTGCGATCTTTTTGGTACCCAATAATCTTGATGTCTTACCAGGTAGTGTCGAAACGGGGCTTTCCGTTACCCATGATCCACCATCGTTACGAAATTTCAGACACAACAAACATACTTTCCCACATCTAACTTGCCAACTGCAACGGCGTTGATATACAAACTTCCGAACTCCAGCTCAATCGGGTATCGATTTACCAATAGTGTTCAAGCTCTTGCACCAATAGCATGTTGTCATAAAAACTTTAACTGAACGTATCATTCGCCGTAATATGATACATTCCGGTTGATAAACGAGACGTAAACCGCCTAGTGAGCAGGCAACTGGACATACTTTCGTGTAATCATTTTACTCCTCCGTGGTACCGACAACCTGTGTTGAACATTTGACATTTACAGATAAGCTGCGCATGCGCGAAAGTCGTGCACATGTGCTAACCAGGACAAGATGAGAATTAACCTCACACTGATTAGATAACCTACCGTAACCTGCGTCCTACGCTGAGACCTGAGTCGAAGTGGATCGAATCTCATCGTATTGGATGCACGGAGTAGATAAGAAGTGGATAAAATAAACGAGGTGCATGTGATAACTGGCTAGTCAATTGCTCCGTACACGAGATAAACAACGCTCGATTCGCGAGTAACCCACGAAGAAAGCATCATTTTCAGTTCGATACGACAGAGCGTTCGGTTAGTTTGTGCAAAAATGAATGTTAAACAACCACCCCACGTTCTATCCGTTCAAAGCCACGTTGTTTCGGGATACGTCGGTAACAAAAGTGCAACATTTCCACTACAGGTATGTACGAATCTGCACTCTTTTAATTTCTCACATCAGTTTTTACGTCGCGTCAACAATTGTTCCAATGTCGTACCTTCACTGTAAAAGTTTCGCAATCTCTACGAAATATTCGATGGCACAATTTTCTGGTGCATCGTTAACTGATAGTTGTAAATGTCATCGACGCTATCTGTCAAATATTTACTCACCTGAAGTCGGTGCCACTGATAAAACACAGCTCATGACAGCTCCTCGTACGATTAATAAGCATCGGAGAAAAGAATCATCCTTGATAACTACCATGTAATTTGGAAGAAATTACCCCACTTTGTACCTTCGATCGAATCAACGTTATATACATATATTTTTTTCTTTGTTATCGCAGTGTATGACGACCTGACTCAAATTGAAGGAACGAAGGAAAATCAGGCAATTGTTAGGGGAATTGTCAAATAAAAATTCAAGTTGCATGAATCAATGTATGTGTAATGTACAATTGTCTTGAACTATACATATTTGTGTCATTTTTCTGTTACAGTTACTGGGCTTTGAAGTTGATCCGATCAATTCTGTCCAGTTGACCAATCATACCGGATACAAATGTGTCAAGGGTCAAGTATTGGACTCAAACGATTTAGGTTTGTTAATGTCACGTACATTTGGAACGAATAATTTTTACTGTTCGAAGTTTATTTGTCGGCAAGTAAATGAGATTTTTTTAGTTTACATTAAAAAGATTATTTTTGAAAGACTAGCACTGTATAAAAACATTAGACTACCATAAAATTTCTGCCCAAATCATTAAGTCTAAGAATATGTGTATAATTATACGTGTAGGAGTCTATAAGATTTACATACCTTGTATTCTCTGTGAATTTTTAATATATTTTCAATCAGTATCGAGCAACTTCCTAATTCAATCAACTTTCAGGTGAGTTGATGGTTGGCCTGAGAGAGAATGACCTAGACCATTACAGTCATTTGCTGACAGGCTATGCAGGCTCTGCATCTTTTCTAAAAACAATAGCAAAACTCGTAACAGATTTGAAAAAGAAGAACCCAAGCCTGATATACGGTGAGAAAAACTAAGAGAAGCACAGTTATTTCAATTATTTTTGAATAATTCCTAACACAACAATTCTTTTCTTATCATTGTCAACAGTTTGCGATCCTGTTATGGGCGACAATGGCAAAATGTATGTGCCTAACGAATTGCTGGAAATTTACAGGGACGACATTATTCCGCTTGCTGATATTGTCACACCGAATCAGTTTGAATTAGAGTTAGTTGATGAGACTGTAAAAAGGCTCAGTTTTGATCTCACTTAATTCACCCATGTCCCAAGCCTCGCTGTCTTTTGCTGATCTATACCACAATAATTCTCTATTTCAGACTTTTGACAGGAAGAAAAGTTAATAACATAACGAATGTTCAAGAGGCGATAAAAGAATTGCACGCAAAGGGACCTCAAACTGTTGTCATTTCTTCTACAGAAATTGATAAGAATTTAACCACCGTTGCCAGCACACTGAAAGGTGACTAAACTTCTCCAAGACCTTAATTATACTTATTGAAATAAAAGTGTTCGTTCAATTGGTACTTAATACTAATTGAAATTCTTTGCGATTCCAGATGGAGTCATGATAAAGCTGGAAATTCCACGACTACCGGCAGCTTTTACTGGGTCCGGTGATTTATTCGCTGCGCTTTTCCTGGCCCATTCTCATCTTCAAGGCAGTATCAAGCCAGCCCTAGAAAAGACAGTCAATACTTTGTACGAGGTGTTGAAGAAAACTCACGAATATTCCAAAGGTAGAGAATAATTTGCCATCAGTACTCAGGTGTCGACTATGAATTTTTTTACCTGATTCAACGTTCGATTATTTCCGGGATTTTTATTCAGGTCCACACGAGGATTCAGCGCAATCTGCTAAGAAGATTGAACTGCGCTTGATCGAGAGTAAAAAAGTCATTGAAAATCCAGGTACCGAGTTAGTGGCTGAGATTTTATGAGCACCCGAAAATTGAATTAGGTAGAATTATGCAAGCCGTATTACAACTATGGTAAGCGCATCAACGTGTTTGGCATTGCTTAATTTCCAGCTACTGTGAATATTTAAATCATGGTCGCTGCAAAGCGTTTTAACGAATTTCACGTAAAATTTTTCCGCCTTCTACCCCCTCGAAACAATCCAAGATTTTCAAATCCAATATAATCGTCAATAATAATGTTGATAAAATCGTTGTGTTTGCGCATTGTAATCACCGCGTTTAGGTAGAACCGTAGTAGCGTTTAATGTTTATTATATCTTATCGTGACTGTTTGTCGCTCAAGTCATTATTAGGTGATTTCATTTGCCGTAGGAACGCACGCGATCAAGACTCACTAAAGATAGTAAAAATTGATGTTTAACAAAGAGAAAACGATGTGAGAACAAACAGATAATTAATTAAGAGTTTATCAGGTTGAAAAAAAAATTAACAAACACGCTGCAGAGATTTACATCTTACGTATTTTATGGAGACAGTAGAACAAGGGTAGGGGTATTATCAGTAGTAGTAGCCTAAGTATTGGTGTTCTTTAAGGTCTTAGAAAAAAATTGTATTTCATTGTTATATACATACGCTATCGATCTGAACAATGACCAACGTACCAGTCTTCCATTCGCGAGAGATAAATCGCTTCTTTGCAACTAGCTACGGGGCACAAAAAAATTATTTTTTATTACTTAATGAAGTACATATTTGTGTGAGGGACAATACATTACAATTTCAGAAGCGTTTCAACTTTCTATAAGGGTCCATAATACCTTAATTAAAATATACATATCTATACATATGTGTATATAGATTATAAATATATGTATATTCGGGCGGGTTTTTCCCAACTTGTTTCGAATAACATCATTCGATACTTGGTATAGGTTCTATTTATTATTGTTAGCAAATGACGTTGATAGTGATATTTTTATCTTTATTTTTATTTTTTTTATTTTTTTTTGTCCAGATTATATATATTTATATTTCGTTAAGTTTTAACGACTGATAAATTTTACGGTGTAAAAATCGAATCGGAGGAGACAATGGATCTTTTAAAACAGTCCTTCACTCTATTCACAAGTAGAGTAATTCCCGTTGAGATGGTCCACGGTAGAGTCCAATACGGTAAAGTACAAAAGAAACTATACTGTTAACCATATCTTGGCTATGGCCATTTCACCTTGAATTACCCTACCTAAAAGAAGACAATAAAAATTAAAGAACTTATTTCACACAACGCATTGTGATGGCAGAAATATAAAAGATGTAAAACACCGAATAACGATTGTTTATTCGCATTAACTTGCCGAAACCACTCAAAGTGTACGCATTTTCCGTGTCTTTAAGAGAATATAGAATGTATAATATATCGTCTCCTAGGAGGAAGGTCACAAATAAATGGATGAAGTGAAAATTTATAGTATAATTCCAAAAGTGTTTGTCAATTTTCGGAAATAACGTACATAAATGACAAAATCGAAAGCCAAGGACAGGCATCTATACGAATACTACTTATATCGTGCGATACGCGTCGTCCGACCTCTCATTCGGAAAACAAAAGTATGTACACGAAACGCTGAAAGGTCGGTCGAGAGTCTAAACGTGATCTGAGTGTAAAATTATGTTGAAGAGAGCAACAGAAAGACAGAGAGAGAGAGAGAAGTAAATGAATAAAATGATGAAAAAAGGCTTGTGCGCGGTATTACCGTTATATATATATATATATATATATATATATAAGTACGTATATATGTATATATATGTATATATATATATGTACATACCCACCTACCTATGTATCTACTGTATATATCTGTATTATACGCGCGGGGCTCTGTTTTTTCTTTCGAGTAACTGTGAATACTGTAAACCGCATATAGCACAACGCCGCGGTGCGTTTAAAGAGCAATAAACTTCAACCCCGTTCCTCTAATAATTTCTTAGTGACCGCGTGTTCCAGGAAATTCTCGAGGACATTCTAGCATGTCCCGTAAGTTCAGTTAATCGATCGGTTTTTTAATTTCTACGTTCGGGAAGTTTCCGCATAACCACGAAACATGCATTTCTGTCAATGAAATAAACACTTTCAAATTCGATTTTGTTTCAATTTTTTACAAATATTAATTTACAGGGGTCCTTATAGATCGAAATTATATCAAATTTATCTTGATCGAAATTCCCCTTCTTCGATTTTATTTTCTTATTTTTCGATATGGAAACAATATTCGCAAATCCGTTTTTCGTACAATTTTTGGCGTTGGACCGAAAGAAGGTATTAACAGACCGATTATAAGTACGCAAGGAATTAATCGACAACGCTATAATTAGAAGACATTTTTCTTTATATTTCCAGTCATTCCAGATGTTTTTCGGATCCGAAACGATAAACTTGTTCTTTATTACGAAGATCATTGTTGTTATTGAAAATGCTTTTCCGACCATTAACCCTTTCAGTCATGCATTTTTCATCTGCACCGATTTCGATGAAAATTGGTACTCGGGGATTTTCGGGGTCGCTGATTACGAATCCGGCATTAGATTTTCAAAATTCAAAATGGCGGATCCAATATGGCGGACGTGAAATTCCAAATACTTATTAATTATTCTAAAACTTTGTAGTCAGGGGTTTTCGGGGTCGCTGATTACGAATCTAGCATTAGATTTTCAAAATTCAAAATGGCGGATCCGATATGGTGAACGTCAAGTTTTATATCTTATATCTTTCTGCTCAATATTTTGGCCTGAATTTAGTCATTTGGGGGATTTTGGAATGGCTGATCACGAATTGAAGTCATAACTTCATAATTTCTAAATCCAAGATGGCAAATGCCGTCTTATCTTTCTTTGTCTATATTCGTGTCTCTCTTAGCCCTACCCGGAACTAATGATGAGGATGTGGAGAGCATCTAGTTCCACTTTTTTGTTTGTTTTTTTGTGTTTTTTGTGTGTTTTTTGTTGCTTTTTTCTGTTTTTTGTGTTTTTTTTTTTTATTGTTTTTTTCTTCTACTTGTTTTTTTTTTCAATATCCCTATTATGACGCACGCACGCACATATACATATCAATGATAATGATAAGGAACCACGGACTTTAATTATCTCAAATTTCATCTCAAATTAACTGAAATTATTTATTTCTAATGTATATTTGAATGAATATTCCTGATAAATTAAGATTTTACGTGATTGAAATTTTTATTGTCACATTGCCCAATTGGATCGACTATAGCGGATCCACCATTTTTAATTTTCAAAATCTGACCTCATATTCGTGATCAGCGACTCAAAAAACCCCTAGATACGTATTTTCAGAGGCCTTGGTTCAATACTAGAGCTCTGAGATGATTTTTTAAAAGGTGGGACCGTAGCGGTCCCACTATGACCGAAAGGGTTAAGTAACGAAACGAGTGGTGTACGTTGTTAGTCATCGAATTCGAATACGATTTTAAGATTTAAAAACCGCTCCAATAATTTGATCCCCCACGAATTGTCAATAATTGGGCATTACTCATTGAACATAATGATTAAAATTTGTTTTTTTAATAAGTTTTGAGAATTTTATTTAATAGAATTCAGCACGTTTGACTACAGATGCACCATAATTATTAATTTAAATTTTAGTTTCATCGTTTATTGTTTCCCTCTTTTTTTTTATACAAGAGAATAACGGCAACAGTACAACTGAAGTACTTAGTTAGTAGAAGAACTCCGAGTAGTTCTGATTACCACAAATTTATCAAAATTTTGATCTGATTCGGGAGCCAAAACGTATTTTCACAAAAAAAAAAAATATATCCGTACCTTATTTTAAGAGTGCGCAAAGAGTGGTCGAATCAAATCGAATCGTATCTTCGGTATTACTAACGGAATTTTATTACTTTTCATTACCTTTGGTGATATAAGAAAGTTATTGGTTTCGGTCGAAAATTACTTTTTTTAATTTCTAGAATCCGAAACATGGATTTGTCGAAAATGTCAATCTGTCGGTCTGAACAAACTCCCGCGATGATTTCGGAAACGGCTGGATGAAAAATTTTTAAACTTACCGAATTTTACAATAAAATAATGGGCATAAAAAATTGCCACGTCCAGTTCAATTTGAACTTCCGGTTCGACCGAAAATAAATCGATTTTCAATGTTGTACCGATAAACCTATACGTCGTCCTCCTTATTACTTTTTCAAACAAACAATTATGTTTTTCCCAGTTCGTATATTTATTTTACAAAAATTTTATTAGTGTTTTGTTCTTCAGGTTTTTGTTTTTTAAAAACTTTTTCATTCAACTACCAAGTCCTATCAGTTTCAAATTTTTCCCTCAGCCATTTTTGAAATCATGGTGGAGGTTTGTCGAACAGACCAAACGACTCTTCCCTTTTCATGGTGATGAAAAATATCGTAACAAATTGTTTTACGGACTTTCTTTTTTTTATCAGCAAGTCAAAGCTTCTCGCCTCTTATTTTGAATACTGCAGAAAAAATGTTTGAAAATTTTTCCAAGCGGATTTTATTACGAAATAGTACATTTAAGCCCCCACGGTATCCCTGTATCGTTTGAGGCACAACCCAAATTTTCTCCTAAAACATCTTCGAATCGCAGGAAGAGCGAAACCTGGCATCCCTCGCTAAAAAAATTTATCGGTAGTGGGGACTCAAAAGCCAAGAAACGACCAAGTCCGGTAATTTGTTGGTAAATAGTAGAGAGTGCAAATTGATTGTGTGCCCTGAAAGACTCAGGAGTTCGGCGGCGTTAGTGTTTTGCAGCAGTAAGTAAATTTTATTCGTTCCATTTTTTGGACTACTTTCAAGTCTGTTGCAATAATATGAAGATTTCTCGACTTACTTATATAAATACGGTGTCATTTACGAACATTTACTTCGAAATGTAAGGTACGGCAGAAAGGAGCGCAAAGGAAGTACGTTATTATTTACGTGAACTAGAGCCTCAAAACTTTGGTAAGGCTTCTAAAAGTGAAGAGGACGGGATGGAAGTTGAAGAGTATATTTCCGAGAGTCAGGATGCCGATAAAGATTACCCCATCTTCAAATTTTCAAATAAATACACATTTTTGAGCCGTGGCAAATAAGACTAGATTTTCCTCGAATGTGAAACGTCTTTGTCTGAAGTTTTAAAACCCCACAGTATTTTTACTTAATATTTATTTACTGCAGATATAAATTTTTTTAACGGATTTCAATTTTTTTGCCAATTATTGAGTAAATTCCAACTATTATTGCAAAAATCTTAATACATTTGATTCTAAAAACGGTTGGAGCATGCAGCAAAGACCCTAGGAATTATCCATGAATTTTTTCAGATTTTAAAAAGTCTATGACAAGAAAAACAAACGGGACATAAAAAACCCAGGGATTTCGCGAAAGCAGTAAAAAAACGGGTTCCACGAAGAGTTGAATTATTATATTCCCAAGTTCCAAATATTTTTTTCAAAATAGTAAAATAGAAAATGCCGGATTTATAAACAGAAGCTCAGACATAAATGCTTCTTTTCAAATCTATTAAAAATTACTAAAACCCCAATAGAATCGTTAGATTTCACTCGACGATGTCTCTTTATCTTCAGAAGCCTATATTTTTGCAAATTTACCGAAGCACATTTTCTTTTTTTTTTCTCAAAGCCAAATTCAATATTGACTGTAGTTTTGTTAATCATAATCAGTATCAGTGTAGCGTTATCAAATTGATTATTTACCGACGCCAGCATGGTAATAAAAATTATTTCAATGAATTTACAAAAAACAGGGGGTGGAATAAAATGAGCTATCATAGAGAGAAATTGAGCGAATCTATCGTGAGATTTTTAAAAATTTATAAATGATTCGAAACCATTTATCGATATACAAACTTATTTATAATTCCAGTATTTTATATTCTTTTATTTTCAAACAGTTCTTCTGGAAAATATAAGGACTAAACTGATAAAATGTAGGACTATCTCGTGATGTAGTTGATAAAAGGCTTCGTCATCTGCGAAGTGTCTTGCTCTTCCAATTCATTCGGTTAAAAATAAAAGAAATAAAAATTCAATCTAAGCAGACGAAAAGATGTCTCCAATCAAGTAGCTTCTTCGAACGTGGCACAATGATTTTAGATTTACACGCAGACTCCTCGAAAATCCCTCTTAAAACTAATCAATCAGCATTTTTCATTAAACTTTGTTTCGTATTTTCGAAAACTTCGTCGTCATATCGAGCGAAGCTGTGTGAAATCCTCCTTATACAAAAACTTTTGTAAAAATTCAAACATCACGATACATTCGATTCGTTTTAAATTAATTTCCACAGCTCCGTTTCACGTTGCGAATATTTCGCATTTCGCCACTACACTTGCGAGTGCCGTACCGAAATTAGGGGAGGGGGAAGGAGGAGGATTCTCATCGTTACGTCATAAGAACCCGGGGTCGATCCCCTCGCGCGCTACATCGCGGTCATGCCAACGCAGCTTCGTCAAAGGGGACAGACCCGAGTCCACGACCGTGACGTCATTCTCACCCGTGACCGACTTAGGCTTATCGTTCAAGGGCTCGGGAGAATCCAAAGTCGTATAGTATGTACGTGCATGCGTGCATGCATATATACACATGCAGTAGTAGCCGTAAGAGGGGGGGGGGGGGGGGGGACTCGTCCGCTCACTTGCACTGCCTCGTATGTCGTCCTCGATACCGGTCGGTTATGCCTGCGTGTTTTGGACGATGAACTTTTGCGCCTATGCACAACGAGAGAATGCGGAACGTGTAGCTGTATTACACATTAGCCACGGAACAGGAGGATTCCCTCCTAATTTGAAGGATTTGAAAAAATTATTGACAATCGTGAACGAGGAGAAGATGGGGGAAATTATACACTGAGAGAAATTTTTAGTTACGGTTACCGCTCGGTCTTTGACTATTTTCATTTCTTACCACAATCGAAAAATGTAGTTCTAGGTAGAAAATGAAAATTAGTTTTTTAACTGTTACCGGAAAGTCTGGTATACGTTACTGTTCTTTCTCATTACGATTCTCATTGCGAAAATTTAATGCTTGTGCAACAATAAATTGATGTTGAAGCCTTGTTTAACTAAAAAAAGTTGAGTAAACCTAACAAATTGATTTTTCGTTGCAATTACCAAAAAAGGATCGACAATAGCGCAAAATGGTTAGGCGTACTTCGTTTTTCGTAATTCCAAAAATATTCAAACTGTTTTTTTAACGATATCTGTTTCACTGATTTTTTTCTAGTTACCGTAAAACATGAAATTCTTCTCAGTGTACAGGGGAAATAACACAAGCCTCTCACTCAAATTTGTACGAACAGTAACTGGTCGACTTTTACGAAATTTATTTAAATCGTTATTCTGTAATTACTCGACCAACCGTACGAAACAATTAGTGACTAAATTTGATGCGATACACTGGAAGAAAACAAAATAATTGACGCCTTGGAGCCTTCGAAAATAGAGATCAGTGCAATCATCACGTTTTGAATAGAATTTTTACTTTGAAATTATCATCGAAAGAGGAGATGAATATATTAGTCTGTAAGACTTGAGATACGCAAAAATTGAAATGTCAATACCAGTTTCTAACTAATTTTTCAATGTTTTTATTTTCATGGAGTGAGTCAGTCACGTTGTAACTTCCTTAAGCGAAATCATTAAATGTCAAGGATTTTTGTTGGATGTCAAAAAGTCACGGAATTTCATGCAGTGAATAAAACGTAATGTCTTATACCTGAAATTTTGTATGATTTAATTTTGCATCTCGGATTATTCTTGAGTCAATATCATCAATGTCAGTACCCTTTTTCACTTCGGTCTAAAGAAAAGCGATTATACTTATGACTAGGAAAAGGAAAAGAGTCATGGAATTTCGAAATGATAATTGACGAGGCATTTTCGCTGAACAACTAAAAATTTTGTTGAATCATTAGGTCTTCAATTTTTATATGAGGTACATCTAATTTTAGGCGACTATATATCGCTAATTTATTTTCATTCCGAATCCATAGTTTCTTAAATTAATCATCATACCTCGAATCATAAACTTTTTAATGAATCAAACTTATCTTGTATTTAATCAAGCATATTAGGCAAGCTAAAGAATTCGAGGCAAGAAAAAACCAGGCTGATTCAAATCGAAATTACTTCGTGGACTTGAATTGATTGAAATTTTATTCTAAATTAATTCATCGAGTTAATTTGAGCTTCTCTCGATTTGCATTCGTGTTATTGAATGAAACGTTGATTCAACGGTTATTTCATTGGTTTAAGGTTTTATCTATTTATCAATTCATTTTTGTTTCTTTTCCCTTTTCACAGTATAGTAAAATAGACAAGAACGACCCTACAAATTCTGCGACTGTTAGGCTTCACCTATTACCAGAGAAAAGAACAGCAAGCCCTGGTTCTACCTTTCCTTTCCCTTCCTTTCTTGTCCTATCCAGCGGTTTATGACCAGGTTTGAAAAGCGTATAAATCTTCGGACCGTTAACCCGAAACCCTCGTGGAAGCTGTTTACTCGAGGTATACCTACAACAAAAGGCGAATTACCGGTATCGTAAATTCATAATTTTCACTGGGGATCAGACTCGGTGAACAGGTTTTGACTAAAATAACCACCTGTATAACTTACTGTAAACCGAAATTTCCAGTAAATTCATGACTTTCTGCAGTCATAAATCTCCCTAATTGTTTAAAAGGTTTTCAGTGTCTATAACAATCAAAGAATTTGATGGCTAAGAAAACTTTGCAAACCGAATCCAGCCATGGCCAATTTGACATTTCAGGAATGTAAAATATTATTGACCTTCATGAAACTATAAATAACGAGAAATATGAAAACCTAAGATCTTAGGAATTGTGAAACATTAAACTCCCCTAATTTATTTTACAACTACCGATCAATTCTTACCGTTATATCATTCAAAAGATATTGGAATTCCGATTCCTGAAAACAGTTTGCGAGGTCGATAAATTTCAAATTTTTGTTTCGACTTCCAAATACTGGTTGATCGGTTGCCGCCTCGTGCTAAATTCTCTCGTCATAGGGAAACGCTGCAGTCTGGCTAAAAATAACCTGGTCAAAAGGCGGCGGTTCGTCGTTACGGGATTTCTGGAACATATACAGAGGCTTTCGTTCAACTAACGGAATCAATGCGGGCCATAAACCTACGAGTTTGAAGGAACGCAAGTTGCGGTAGAACGGATATTTGCGAAACGAATTTAGGTACGCGGTCGTTTTTTCGACAGAAGGAGAGGGGATGAGAAAAAGAAAAGTAACCGTACAAAAGTAAGCGCACTTTTTTTCCTTTCCTTTTTTTCCCTCCACGCTACAATTACACACTTCGCGTTTCAGTTACGGTATTTGGGGAAAAAAAATTTGGCGCTCAATCGCCGCAGCTAATGAGGCGAATATTGTTAATTTTATATCAATTTCTTCAGCCACCTTGTCCGTACAGTCTTGGTAAGAATCGTATTTTTTCAAACCGAACTATCGCGCATTACTTATCAATTGAATAGAAAACGTATATGTAAGATTGACTATTTCCAGTGCACTCGGCGATTCGTATGAGAAATAGAATCAATTTAAGAATATTCCCGAAGAAATGTACAGTAAGAAACATTAGAACGAAACGAGTGAAATGATTATTTTTATTAGTTATTTTTATTTATTTATTTTTTTTTTTTCTACAAAAAGCTGAAATAATTCCTCCGTTAAGATTTTAATCCGTAACGTGTGCAGGTCAGAATATGTAGAGGTATAAGGTGAGCGATGTGAGCCACCTATTTCTAAAATTTCTTCAGTGGATACACCAACACAGAAGCGGATCGCCGATGCGGTGTAACCTGGATGATCTAAAAAGGGGCAACGGTAACTTCCCATTGTATATCGTTTTGTAACAGAGAGCAGCTCGTCGCCGGTTGAGTAAAAGGAGTACATGCATGTATATGTATGCGCACGCATATCGTAACGATGAGACGAGGGCGCCACCGGCGTCAGGAGGCTTCTATACCGCTTCGGTCGCAGCGATGCGCACGCACACTTCGGTGATCAAAGTAACGTAGCGTCGCGACGCGACGACGGACTTCAAGAGTGCCTTGACCCTGAGACACCGCCGGCGAGCAAAGGACGAGCGAGTATCCGTCGGCTATCCGGGTTGCCGCTGGGTAGTCGGTGGAATAATTTCCACAATCTTTCATGCGAAATTAAGGATATCGAAAAAATTGTCGCCCCCTCCCCGGTAGAGAGATTCAGTGGTTGGCAAAAGTTTTGGGAATTTATATCTCGACGAGCAAATGTTCGATTCGATTGGAGTTTTTTTGACTCCAAAGTATGTAGATCGAACTTTGATTGCCTATTTTTTTTTATTATAATGAATACGTAAGAAGTATCGTTATCGATAATAACATCAACCATTTCGCTCGATTACATGATTTGCCGTACCCACGGTATCTCAAAAACGGCTCAACCGATTTACGTCAAATTTGTAGACAGTATTTTCGGATAGTTTATCCTCCTTGCCACGATTTGAAATATTTTTTTCTTCTCTTACAACTAAGTGCGATCGTTCGATGTTGACAATCGATTTTTTAGTCCCAAATATACGACTATTTATATTTAACCGACTAATAAATAGGTTAATTTGAAGGAAAATGAGATCGTGTCAAATAAGCTGAAGTATCCAAGAATACTAGCTCCAAATTTTAAGTTAACTGGTTGAACCGTTTTTGTGATGTCCTAGGTACCGTAAAACGCGTCGCCAAGGGAATGGTTGACCTGATTATTAATAACTGTGTTTGCAATAAGTTAATTCCAATTAAATGAATACGTACACAAGGGTCGGTCTACGTAATTCTGAATTGAATGATTGGCTGTCGAGATATAAATTCTCAAAAACTTGTCCAGTTTTTCAACCCCGTACCCGTACATAGCTCCTCTGGAAAAAATGGAGTCGATTCGCGAACAAACGCTGATCGTGAGGGCGAACTCGTAGGCAATTCGGAGACACCAAGGAACGCGAGACGGTAAAGAGAAGCGAGAAGGATTAAAAAAGTATCGCGGTGTACAGGAACGGGGTGGGGGAGGATTATGGGAGGAAGAACTGAACTCCGAAGCGAGCCAAGTCGAACGAACGAACGAACGAACGAAGATGCGCGACTTCGTGGCGAGTCGGTGAAAGATGTGGGACATTGACCTGAGGTAACCTTCCATCAAGGATGGACTCCATGAGCTCCCAGCAGCAAGCGGCAACTGCCGTCAGAGAACATCGTCCCCAATCACTGTTACAGGCCTGAATTTTCCCGCGACAGGATATCATGACTCCTGCAAGTCCCATCATAACGCATTTCATCCAGATTTTCCCACTCCCATTCGCTTTACCGTTGTACCGGGTACACCGGATACACAAATTTCGAGTGGAACGAACCACGAAGAAACCTGACGGAATTAATACTCCTAATCCCTAAGCTCTTTCTAGCACACACAATGATCGCGAATCGCTGCGGTCGAGAGTGACACTTTGCAGTTTCCTTATTTCCGGTGAAAGAGAGAGGGGGAAACGGCGGTGCGGCCACTTCTAAAATAACTGAATCGTGACGTCAGAGAGAGCTAATCGCAACTCGGCCCTGTTGCTAGAATTCAAATGCGTAAGAATAATCTAGAGTTCTGACATCCTACGTACGTAGATGTGTTTGTTTGCGTGCATGTATGTTTCCACCGACTTGTTTACAACCAGCTTTACACTCGGTATATTCGTGCACACTAGCCGCTGGCATGCGTGTGCGTGTTTTTCTGTCTACGTGTAGTTGGCTTACGGTACCCTGGGCTTCACTTAACGCGGTCAACTATGAAAAGTGAATTCCTCCGCGAGGACACTGTATAGTAGCTGAATCGATTTACCCGTGCCGCTTTTTAGAGTGATAAGAAATGTGGATTACGAATATTACAGAATATTATCAAGTATAACTAAACGGAATTTCATCATTTCAGGATCGCTTGTATATATATATACATATATATACTCTTGTAGAATACCGAAGTAGATAAAAACCCAAAGGAAAAACTTATGTAAGAAACCATTGGCTTGAAATCTGGTTTGCAGGGTTGTTGAACTAGAAATGAACAAAGTTTGGACTTCGTTAAACGCCAAATAAGATTTAAGGGTGATTTTTTCATATTTCCGAACGAAATTATGATGTCTGGAAAGTAATTTTCTATTTATGTGATTGAACATAACGTTTGAATTTGAGAAACCTTAGCTACAGTCTAATCTGATATTTCAATTTTGGATGCGCGCTTTTAACCGTGCATCCAATATTTTATTGCGTTTGAAGGAATGCCAAGCGAACTTGCATGACCAAATTGAAAGAGGAGAAAATTTCGCAACAAAACCGAACAGCCACTCCGAATTCTAGATTCCCGTGCAAGATATGGACAGCGTTAATGGATACCGAGAAAAGAGAATCTCGGATGGAGACCTCTTCACTGAATGAGAACGATCGGCTTTTTTCCAACATCCGTTCTGCCACGAGGTCAAAGAACCCACAACTAGACTATGATGTTTCTCAAATCCCAGTGTGCGGCAACTGCTATTCTGCAATTGCGACAATGCAAAACGAGACGGTAACGATGCTCAGCTCGTATAGAGGAAGCAAACAAACAAGGAGACCGTTAGGTGTCCGGATTCGATTTTCCTGACCTACTCCCGAGGAGAATCGTTATCAGTTAAATGAACGCGCATAGTATACACTCTCTAGAAGGAGAGTATAAACGTGTTGCCGCTACCCACGGCCACGGAGCGTACGCAACACGGTACGAGACTCAAGACAGACTTTTCTGGTTCCTCTCGCGTCACTTAAGGTTCTAGGCACGTCAAGGTCACGTGTTCACACCCAACTGTCCCGTTTCTCAAATATAGGACAGCGAAGTTGACGCATCCACGATTGGTGGACCGAAGTCTAGACTATTCCGGAACCTCGAAGGGTATAACAAGGTCCAGCTGCAGTGAAAACTGTCGTGCACTTCTACATCAAGTATATCAAAAATCCACATCATTATCGGAAAGATCAACGATTACGAGGAACTCGGCTACTGGTCCTTGGAATGGTAATTCCTGAACTCATAACCGAACGGCCTCGCGACCCAGAGGATTTATTATCATTCCAAGAAGTGATCCGAGACTAGTTGCTTTGCGGGCGTTCGTCGGGCGGAATGAGGATAGGAGGATAGAAGGACAGAACGGTCCTTACGAGTTACGGACGAGTTTGGACTCTGGAAAGGATCCGGCACCGACACGGGGTGGCAGACTCTCGTGTTGGACCAAGGGCCCTTGCACACAAACGAATAGGCTCGACGACCGAAGTCACGCCACGTAACTCTGGCTTAACCCAGTGTCCAGCAAGCGGTTCGTTCGGGTCTAGGTCTGCCCAGGGCGTTCACCCTGATTGCGTTCTTATAACACACTTACCATACCAGACGTAGTACCCAAGAGGGCATCCTCTCGGGCCTTGTGAGAGAGAGAGAGAGAGAGAGAGAGAAATACTAGTTGTGGCCTTTCGTCGATGGGCCTGTGTGCACCACGATGCTCCCTTCTCGGTATTTCCGCTCTTTGTCCGGACGAAGGATTTCGAACCCACGGCGGATGGTGGCAAAGAGAAAAGGGTAATAAGAGTCAGGTTGAAAAGCGCACACCGCAAAACAGTGCGTCACTGCATCAACTGCTGCCGATTGACTTGCTACCTGCCGCAACGTCACGGCTTTACAAGAAAGTATCACGGTAAACAGTTTTGTTGTTCTCTTCAACCCGGGTTCAACGATCGCCGACACGCGGAAATATTATTCACAGCCACGATGCAGCTAGGTCATGGGCTTCGAAGTGTGCTCGCTGCCATCCCCGTCGGTGTGTACTACGAGCGGTCCCAAACTCGCTTCGGTTATTCAGCTTCCGAGACTACTCGCCCTTTCTTTCTTTCTTTCTCTCGTTCTTCCATTCTCCGCGGTGACGTCTCGAACCTTCTTCCCTGTAGCCCTCGTTTCGGATCCGTATATAGATAAACGAACGTCGGGTATACGGCTCGAGAAGTGGAAACCGGCGTCCTGGTTAGTTAGTACAAGGAGTAATTAAGTCTAGGCGTGTATTACATACAGCATAGTTTCTCACGGCGAGCAATTACAGGCATAAGACTCGGATGTGTCGATGAATCGCAAACATAACTGTTCTCAATCGAACCGCGGCGTTCTCTGTATACTCTTACTCGCGTTTCATCGTCGAGAAGAAGTTTCAGTGCTGCGGGTGAAGAATCCTGGATCCTAGAAGCTCGTGCCTCACGTATGAAGCTCGTCAATATATATACAGAAGAGGTAGAAAGAAACCGTAACTAGGTGTTCTCAACTTGCGATCGTCGGAACCGTCCGCCGAAGTGAAACCGAAAAACTTTGCGGAAACTCGGGGGCCTTCGGACCCCCGGTAAAATAGGATTCCGATTATTCGGTGGGTCCGCCATTGTGATGGTAACGGTCAACGTAAGAAGAACCAGCGAGGCCACGTGTGCACCAGCATAAGTTGCGTATGCGCGTTGCATGCAGGAACCGCGTGACCTAGTCCCGCGTTACACGGTGTACGTCTCGAGTTAAAACTAGGCTAAGTCCGCGCATCGCTGGAATAGAAGACCCATCGTGCACCGATGACTATGGCGACTCCTCCCGCGAGCCGTTCGCCGTCGACGAAATTACACCTCGGATTTTGCTCCCGCAGGAGGGGAAAATCGAACCAATATCGTATCGTCGTGGACCGATTCCCTTCGTTCAACCAATCGCTCCGTCATTCCGGAACTCGGTTGAGGACCAGGAACGCCGTCGACGTCGGAGTACCGATAAGCAGAGCGGTCGATGCCCCCTGAAAATACTCTCACACTCTTACACTTCGTGCCACTTCGGACGTCGCAGAGGCTGTCCCGAGGTCTTCTTAGGCTCTTGCTGGTGACTGACTCGCCGAGTGAGAGGGGCAGCGTTTCATTTCCCCCTCGGGGGCACCGGCCCACCAACGAGGGCGAGCGAGGGCCCTGAGTACCCGAGTCCAAACCCGTAACCATGGCCCCCAGTAATAAGCACTGAAGTGTCTGTCACGGGGGATAGAACCGCGCTCTGCGCCTACTTTTCGACCGGCTAACAGTACCTACTCGCCACTATGAGCGCCTTCCGCCTGCCGACAAAACTCAGACGCCGAGCCTGGACCAGCCCGAATTTCGTCCGACTAGCCGGCACTGAACACTCGTGATTCAAATTCGATTTTCAGTGTCACTTTTTCACGGTCGCACTGACACCCCACGACGACGTGAGATCGGTGATGGGCTGGAAGAGAATGCAAACGAATACACCGTTGAAATGAGTCAAAATTTACCGAAATGAACCGCTGTGGAAGTATTTTTGTGATCGACTCAGAAATTCAACATTGAATAGTTTTTGATTGATTCCAAATTATAATCGATAAAAGTACGTGACGCATTTTTTTTACAGTCTGGCAAAACGCTACGTTCAAACCGCAAGTGATACGATTCGCTTGATATTTTGCAGTTCTCAAATATGACCATATAGGTAATACAGAATATTGTCGGGACACTTGATAGGAAAGTTGTATAAAATGGTACGAGTTCCCAGATCCGATTGAACACCGAGTTTCATTTTGAAATGCTTATAAACTCGTAAAAAGATTGTCATTGTTTCTACTGAGGCAAAGAAAACTAAAGTGCACTTTGAATCTAATGTTGTTGAAATTTGAAAAGCTTTGCGACAGAAGTGATCCGAATAACTCGATAGAACATTTCAGAAATTGATGACGACTTTGAAACAAGAATTTTGTGTGACTGTGGAATCGAATCGTTAGAATTCACAAACGTCCTTTACTTTCAACTCACCCATTTGAAACGTTTTCAAGAATACAAAGTACCCTATACTCTTCCAAGTTTTGGATGAAATTTGGGAAAGGCGGAGAAATTTTGATAACGAAAGTTGGTAACAATCTCGATGTTACGCGCGCATACCGTTAAAAATGTAACGTGTAAGACCGAGGAAGGCCGGTGGACGCGTTGCACCTACCAGATCAAGCACCTCATCTCACAATCCTCGGGTCCCCCGTTTTTCTTACCTACTTTTCTCCTCAGACTCTACACGCCCGACTACTTGCCTGAATAAACTCTAATGACCTTAAGCTAAGCGAGGTATTAAACTTTACGACGTGGGTATAGGTATACGATCAGCCGTTCTCAGTTTCTGTGGTGGATCAAAAACGATCCAAGGAGACGTAACGATCCTCGCGTCCATGATCATTTTCAAATCAGCATTTAAATATTGTAAAAAAGCGACGAGCGGATGTTCGGAATTTTTCTTTCCCGAACAAGTCTTACGTTCAATTTGTTCTGCATTTTCGAATTCAACTTTTAAGTCTCCGGCAAGTCTCGAAAAACTTTTGAGATCTCTGAAATCTTTCTGAAAATCCGGAGAGTACCAAAAATTGACGAGTACAGTGAAAAGTGGTTAGTAAAATACAGTACGATCAAAAAGTTTACCCGACACTTTCGATGCGTGTTAGAAAATTGATTTCTCATCCTGCTACCGTCAAGCACCGCGCAAGTTTTAACCATTATTTTGGTATCGCAAATCGTCTCGACGCAGGACGATTCCATTAATTCAAGGGAAGGTGCTGGAGTCCAGATCTGGGAGGTGGACAAGAGCTGGTTCCACATAGACAAGTGGATAATTGCACACACTTATTGGCGGTGCTTTCCCATCACTGTCTCGCGATTTCCCGCCCGGTTTTGCTTGGCTATAGCCAACTGGGTACAACTCGCGTGAGTTTATACCACGTGACGTATACCTAGCTAGGCGTCGGGGGCCGATTAGCAGGTAAGTAAACTAGTGCAGGCAAGAGTTTGCGTTTTCAGAGGTGAACGTACTTCGCAGGATATGCGAGCTACCACGCGCATAAACGAGCCGTGTATATACACGTGTACGTAACCGCTTCGGGTTCATCATGGAAGACGAGGAGCTCCTTTTGCTACTTCGCTGTCACATCTCATCCGGCAATAGTTCAGCCACTTCTGAAAACCATGAACTCAAGCTACAAGCGTCGATGTGCCTTCTTACGGATGAATCGTGGTGACTGCCGAAATTAGAGTCTGAATTTGATTAAATTACCGAGCATCTTGTTTATTCATTCATTTATTTGTTCAATTGTTTTTAAATGTACATTGACAGTAACCAATCACTCCTCATCATAATTCTGCAAACAGAATAATGAAGTTATTAAAAAATCAAAACAGCACGAGGAAAATACATTTTCATAAATATTGTCTAATTTTTATCATTTATCGATATAGTTTCTCAGAAGTATAGGTATGGAATCATTTCTGCAATATGTCTGGGCAGAATCCAACAACTTGAAATATTTTGAGAAAAGTTCTGTTCTGCTCAACGACTTTTATACTCGTCTCTAAATTTAGTAGGTTTTCGATTTTTTTATTCTTCGACTCTGAAACTCTTCGAT
This sequence comes from Neodiprion virginianus, assembly GCF_021901495.1. Classification (NCBI taxonomy): domain Eukaryota; kingdom Metazoa; phylum Arthropoda; class Insecta; order Hymenoptera; family Diprionidae; genus Neodiprion; species Neodiprion virginianus. Next base: position 18,914,692 of record NC_060880.1, read on the forward strand.
TTGCCGAAAATTTATGTAACAGAAAGCATTTTTCTTTTTTATTTTCCAGGCAGGCTGTTCCAGATTATCAGCCGTGTCTTTTTTACCTATTAAAATTACCACAGTTTGAAATCTAGACTTTGAAAGCCTACCAGGAAAGTTTCTTCATAGTTACGAATTTTATTTTACGAACTGAATTGCGCACTGCAACCTAGAATGCCCTACGCTGATGGAACTCTTTCTGTGGTAGAAATTGGCCAAAATACATATCCGAAATGGTGATCTGGAAAAAGAGGAAAAAACTGAAAACTGTAAACTTCTGCATAAAGTCTTCGGTGAGTACAATATGTTTCAAGAAATTTAAAAACATTCTCAAGTGCAAACTGATTAAATCGCTTGTACTTTCTGACAATTTATGGACTTGCTTTTATTCTCGATCATTCTTCGTAAACGTATACGCGAAAAGAAATCATAAAATTAGAATAAAAACCGACCCAACTTAGTCAAGATTGATTTTATGTTATCTATCTCTTTCCGACTTTGTATCTCGATGAGGAATGATAATCTAGTTAAAAATCTTGTCGTATTACTATAATTATTGTTCCTTTCTTGGAACGTAGAAGAAGAGACTCGTAAAATTCCGCGAAGCAAATTCAGACCCACAAAGCGACAGCTAAATAAGCGGCAAAAGAATGATCTAGGGGGAAATGACATCTTTCCATTACCGTCGTGCTCCTTAACTCTCTGCGCACAGTTCCGTTCAACGAGTGCTATTTTATTCTCATATAGCACAAACGCACCGATCTGCATCAGGATCCGGGTGTCGCGGACCATTCCTCGTCATCTCGCAGCACTGCCTGCGAGACTAACGATAAGGGGTTGAGAGGTTGTCTCCGCAACATCGTCAGTCACCGCTTTTCATTTACCCATCGCGAAGGCTAAGGTCGTCTAGCAGCGGCGGCCCGCTCTCGCTCGTAATTTAATCACAATATGCATAAATGTGCAACGCGACAGATGGCTCGAACGGTGCCTGCACGATAGATAAAATATCCGACTTGACAGCGTCACGCAGCAACGATGCAAGCGAATTTACACTCGCTCCCATCAAGCGAACACGTGTTTCGAATTATACTCGTACTTCCTTACAGGCGAAATATCTTTTATACAAGCTCCCCTAATTGATGTGAAAATTTTGTCAAATAAGGAGCATTTCCAATTGTCAACGGTGAAGCGGAGCCGCTGAGGCTCCAATTTACACCATGAAAGACATTCCAGATGGCGCAGATTATTGCATAGTTGAATAACTGGCGAGAGGCTATAAACTAACCGGAGGTTTGAGAGTGTGTAGGAATAGCTGTTGCGGTAAGTAGTGCGAATGGATGAGGCGCCTTAGTGGAGAGTGCGAGCCGGCTTCTGGAGGTCAGTAACCACGGTTGGCCAATCGTTCGCTCGTTTCTCTACGTTCCTCTTTATTCGTCTTCCTAGTTTGCACGCGCGTCATCCCCCTCCGTTCCGTTTCGTTCCGTTCCGTTCCGTTCCGCTTCTCTTCGCAGCCAATCGCGAATCCTCGTGCCATGCTCTTGCCTCTGTGATCGCAACTGCAGCCTGCAGCGGTTGTACGGTAACCGAAGAGCGGGAAAACTACCAGCGATAGTTCGAAACTCTACGTTTCAGTAGCTCCGGTGCCTACTGCTCATAAATTTATATCGGCGACGAATTATGTGCCAAGAATGATCATTGTTCTACCGGTCCTCGACGACCCGATCAGTCGTCTGGAACCGAATACAGTTGGTTGACGATAACCAGGGTCGATGATTTTCCATCGCTCTGCAAGGCGGGAAATATAGGAGGAACGCATCGTAACTGCACATGGTAATATTTTCACCGAGTAGTGTGATCTGCACTCCGCGTTTCGCTCAAAGACTTCCAAAGCACATATTCCGTTAATATCCGCTTAGAATATGTAACGGTAGTCCTTTGCTATTCATCCGTTGTACACCTAACTTCTATTATATTATATGTTTCTGCGTGCGTGTGCAGATTATTATACACAGTGTCGCACGGTATATAATAATCGTTATACCCGCGTGCCTCGTGTAAATGTACAACGACTATCTTCGCCTTATCTATAAAGTACATGAGCACAAGCAGCACACCGCTGAACGATTCAATATACCATAAATTATACGCTCGATTGGAAATGGAAAGGGAAATATTCCTGATACACGCACGTGTTATTCAGATAGATCTATAGTAATGTAATAAAGAGAAGGTTAGCGAGCTACCTATAATAGTGTTACTTTTCGCCCACGCAAAATACGCCTGTATCTACATCTAGATAAGCATTGTATACGACATGTGTGTACGCGTTACATGTAACGGATAGTGTAACTCCGCTGATCGCGGATATATTTGCGGAAATTTCAACGCCGGCATAAGTGGGATGTCGCATAGTTGCGCAGAATTAGGTCCAAGCGGTTCCGCGTATCATCTACCCAATACCTACAATGTAATTTTTCCACTCTGTACGGTAGAAATGTGACAGTCGTTTTCTAGACTTTTGTTTAACCCTAAACCAATCCAATTTTCACAGAACTTCATCCGTTACAAAAGGTCCGAACCTTTTTGAAGCTTGTCTCGTACTTTATGTATTTCAGAATGATACATACACAATCGATTGGTACACCTTCTTCTATAATTTACAAATAAATAAATTCGTGAACGTAAAATACATTTGTACGTAGATATAATGTAACGCATTGTTCGCATCCCTTATAAAATTACCATCGTGCATTATATTATTCTTCCATACAATTGTACGTTACATGTAACATCGAATAGAATTAAGTCAGTCCCGCAATGGATGATGTATCACATCGTTATACAAGCTACGTTACATGTGTGTATTGCATGTAGATACTTGACCCGCGGTTAAAAGTTCACGTGTGTGGTGCGGGCACGTAGCGAGGAAAAAGAGTGAAACCCAAGCCTCCGGTGAAGAATGAAAAAAGAGTCTAGGATATATTCCACACAGTTCTATGAACGCCTTCACTTTGAATAACCCATCCCCCTGAAAAAAAAAACAACACAATAATAAATAGAGAAGAACGTAATACACTGTGTGTACCTGTAACACAAAGTGACTCTCTTCCACTGCAGTTTTCGTGTTCCGTTACACTTTTCAGGGTTGTGCAAAAAAAAAAAAAAGGATGAATAGGTACGTAACAGATCAGTTGGGTGTATACATATATATACGTACATATTTACTGAGGAGAATCGCAACCCCGTGGTGCTGCCGAACCACCGTTAAAAAGTGTCGTATATTTTCCCCGAACCCGTTGTAAATAACTACGGTTTTTCATCTTCCTCTGCGAAAAACACCTTACCGGAAAAACACTCGGCGGGTAATACAAGAACGGAAAAACCCGTTTACTTGAGCGGGCTCGCAAGTTATACCAAATTATATCCACTCAAGTTCTCAAAATTATTACCATTCGCTGTTCAAATTGAATATAATTTTATGAGAAATTTATTTCAATCGATCATAATTAGAAATTTTTTTGAATCGACATAAATTACAAACGTTATTATGCACTCAAATGCAGGTATAGGGGGTATTTTGCCGATACGTACACCGAACAGGAAAACGAAATAGAAAACGAACAATTATGTAAAATCGATTAATCGATGACTCGAGAAATTGGTAATATCGCTGATTAAGACTGACCCAGACCCGAAACAGCGTCATAATGTTATCGCGAATCATGCCGATCACCTCAGTCCTAGTTTTGCACGGAAATTTCGGGTGCTATGACGCACTGGATTCGCGGAGTCCGTGCAGCGAAAGCTGATTCTGGCGTCTAGGAAGTCGGAGTAACAAAATATCCGCACATTTCGCATATATGCGTATATTGCATCCATATAATACACCGGAAGAGAAAGAGGAAGAGCGACTCGACAGTCTCGATGAAAATATGAGTCAGAGTGTTTCCGAAAAATTGCACATATTCATACGTGTCCAACACAATCCGTGCCATGAGCATAACTCGTGTGTGTAATATTCCTCGCACGACGTCTTCTACGCATGACTCGCGCTTACCCTAAATTTCTTTCGCGCGCATTGGATACGTATTGGTAGGCTCTCTATACGTTGTACCTATACATACCTATACGAGCAGTTCTTTCAACCCAAACACTACGCGTCGCGCTGGCGCGGGAAGCCCGTAACGAGCGTATGAGCGCACAGCTCGCGCCTAGGCTTCGATCGTATTTCTATTCGGAGATTTGAACGCGTGGCTGCTGCTGCAGGACAGCACCAGAGAACGCTGACGATAAGACAAGATGGCCGGGTCTGGATATTACGGCGTTTATTTTGTCTATTTACGCGTGATACAAAAGCTGGTGATGCGACGGCGATGACCAAGATGAGCAAATTCGATCGTTTTATTTATACATTCAAATCTGACGTGATTTAAGTCGCATAAATGGTAACTTGCAGCCGGGACTCGCGCGGCGGGTATAAATTAGAATGATAATTTGACGGCAAACAATGCCAATTTCGTACGTCAAACGCGAGCCCACGTATGATGTATATGTCATAATAATATATATATGTGACTACGACGAATGTGATTTTCGGTATCGGAAGAATTGGTTGGTAACCTGCAACGAATCCTTTTGTGCTGGCTAGATGCACGGAAAAAAAAATTCTGTTCGGCGAACTGTATTCTACAGCTCCAGTAACTATACGCACTCTACGGTCTATCTTGTAGTTACAGCAACTATATATTAGTCAGCTCTGATAGCTGCAAGTTGTTCAGCTCTCACAGCTGAATGGTTTTGCTCTAAGAGCTGTAAGTTGCGCTGTGCTCTGGTGCGTTGACATATTTCATAACCTTCAAATTTCATGAGTATGATTTAAATACAGTTGATAGATAATTGTTTAAATAGTCCATTCAAATATGTAAATGACACTGAATAAATAATGATAATAATGATGAAAAATAATACTAATAGCAATATAATTGTACTATTTAATAATAAGCGCTGTGAGCGGAGCCGAAAAATTCTGGTCTAGCTCTTCGAACGAAGCTGTTTAGCTGAGAGAGCTGAACAACGTACAGCTATGACAGCTGACTAACAGTCAGTTATACGAACCATGCAGTGCTCTTCCAATAACAGAACGTTTAGTTCGACGAACTGTTTACAAGTAACTATCTAATATTTAGTTCCACGAGCTGAATTTTTTTTTCCGTGTGTGAGCATCGAACGGCGAATCGAAGCGTCGAAATAAAACCAATATGGCCGCCGGCCGTGACACGCTTGCGATTTCGTTTCGGTCCTGGAATAATTTTCACAGCTCGCCGGTCGTCGAAAGCCGTTTCTCAGCGTGAATAAGAATGGCAAGAATCGTCCAGACATGATCTCATCGTCGACGAAAGCCCGAAAGCTACGAATTCGACGAAACCAATGCAATGACACAATCGAAACGATCGCATCCGCGCAGCAGACTACTACACCTGTACTTATGCCCAAGAAGAAAAGAGAATCGCCGAATTAACTGCAACGGTTACGCTTCTCAGCTCGGCTTACGCCGATGCAAATCGTGTGTGAGAAAACCCGCGCCGGGGTTCGACGAGCAGCTTATAGTTCTCATCGTCAGCGAGAAATTATCGGCAGGCATCCATGTATACCATAATAGTTAGTATCAGCTGCGAGCTGTCGGACAACCGGACGGTTGGCGGTGCCTCTGCGGTGTTGGCGAACCTTGTAAAAGTATTTTCGAAGGTGACTGACCCTCGCGGCTTGTGTATACATGTATACGTATAACCAATGCTAGACGAATGGGAATGCAGATTATTTTCCACCACGACTAATCTCAGCCACGAATCTCAATATTCATTTCTCTATTTTTCTTCTTTTTTTCTTTCAGTACACACGTTTACAATTTTTTTTCTTTTTTTTTTTTCTCCTTGCCATCTCTGCACGGGTTTTGTTTTCTGCCTCGTACCGTCATTTTCGTTTCTTTTTTTTTTTTTTTTTTTTTCTTTCCTTACCTTTTGCGCTTTTTTTTCGAGAGTCCGCCCGAAGAGCGAGCTGCGTCTGTACATTTTGCACACCTACGATCATACTCGCGGCGTATATTACGTTATTATAGGTGTAGGTATAATCTACGCGAGGACCTTAATAAGAGGAGACAGACTGCGGACCTTGAGATTTCGGTTCACGTTTGGCGAACCCGGAAGCCCAACTTCCATGGCCATATAATCGCAGCTCCAGCTGCCAGTCGGCGTGGTGTAACAGCCGGATTATTACTCTCTGTGTCTGCGCATAAGTCTCAAAAAGTCGCCTTGATCTTGACTGTTCGCGATTATGACTTCATCGGTAGGTATAATCCCGACAGGAGGTGCTAAACTTTGACGATATTTATAGAGGAATCATCAAAACACACCTCTGCCTCTGCGCAGGTTATTTTTACGTATATGTATACACATTTTTGTATACATCTATATACCTACGTGCGGATACATTCGTATAAAGTACACAAATGTCAAGTTCAAGGTTCCATTCTTTCAACCGTCAGCTTATACGACTCTGTTTTGCCCATTTTAAACACCCACCGTACGTTCGTGACTTCTGGGTTTTCTATCTCTCAATTTTTTTCACATAGATTCAAATTTCTTCAAGTCTTTTTTTTTTGTCACTTTTACTTTTCTGAGATTCACGCAAGGGTATATGCAAATTATGTATGTGTATAATGGACAGGTTTTCGACCATTGCTTATTTTTTTATTTTTTTCATTCTCCTATAACATCATCCACGCCGCCTTTTCGACCTTCCAAATCCATCGTCTTCGCAGGATTAAACGCAGCGAACAATCTATTCGGAGAGATTTTGCTTGTCCATTCGGTATTATGTCTGAATCAATTGATATTTTATCCGTTAATAAATAAAACGTATTGTCGTATAGAATTATAAAAGTATACAAGTAGGTATACAATTTCATTACATCCATTTATTCCGTCCGACAGTGTTTTATTATTTTCACATACAGTATGCCCAAAAATCAAATGGCAACCATGACGTAATCTAAATACAGATCATTCGGCTAATATCTTTCCGAAAATCAATGTTACCCTGCTATCATATTATTCTAGTTCCTCGATCAGGACGCATATGATTAAAATTAATAGAATTGATACCCGCATAGTAACAAACCACGACATTCCACTCAGCGTGCGATGTAGTATTAGATAAACGCAAGTCATGACCTATGCTCATTTCGTTGAGATTAGTTTGTGATTGATTTGACACATGTTATATCCCACAGCTGAAGCTAAAGCTCACCTAGGTATGCACTGATCAAATTCTATCGTAGATCCGACTATCCTCAGTCGTAAAATCGACCAAATAAAAATCGCTCCAGAAAATTATTCATACAAAACATTCAAGATCAAGAGTACTTGACAGTTATAGTTCTAGAAATAAGATATCGGTCTTTAGGTATTATTATTACGTTTCTCATTCGTTCCGTATTTTCGTTGTTCCTGAGACTCCTTCTTCATTTCCGTTTCTCTTCTTTATTCCGGATTTCCGAACGACCTAGCCTACCGAAGCAGATCGTCGCTTCCTTGAAGCTCAAGGTTGACCATTACTTTGCCACGGCATGGTACCGTTGCAGCAACGCGCCATGCAAGGTTCGTCCAACTCTCTTTGCACTTCACTTATCCTCATTCTTCCCTCTTTACGCAAGTTTGTAACCGTGAATTGACGATCGCCAATATCAAATGATGGAGGATTAATCCGACTGGTCGACAAATCCAGACAAAAAGTTAAAAAGAGAAGAAACATCAAACAGAGTGAAATGGAAAAAGCAAAGAACATCGAGAATTATGTATAATTATCAGGTGTAGAAAACAAAATCCGTATCTTCGGTGTATAAATTACACCGTGTTCTCATCCTTCGATCTGAAACCAAGAACAACAAATATGACAAGAAAAGTTACCGATCATGTCAAATTATCGTACACGATCCTACAGTTGTAATTTCTCGAGGAAATTTCTACGCGTCTACCTTGTACAAGCATTATATTATAACATGGCCATAGTGTATAAGGTACAGGACGTTATAAATTCGGTTGAATTTCGATTGAAACAGATTTCATCCATTCCCCTCTCCAAGGATTCGAGATGTAACATCTCTCTGTACGTATTCTCCCCCAAAATCCTAGCCCCCTTTGAAAATGCGGCCCCACTCCGAACGAACATGACTCTTTGAAGGTCGAAGAGGCTGGAGGAAAGGGCGGAGGGGGAGGCGAGAAGGAAACGAGGAGAGAAGGAAGCAAAGAGGGAGGTGAAGGGGGGGGGGGGGTGGTGGTGGACGTGGGAAGGGTGAAGCATTACACGTATTTTCGGAGGTCAGTAACCAGAGAGGCTAGAGAGAGACGGAGTGTACGGAGTACCGTTGCTTTTGTCGATGCAGGAGAATGTTGAACCGAACCGAGGAACCGAACCGACCGCCACGCGAGAAGAGAACAGAAAAGAAGAGAGGAGAAGAAGAGCGAAGAGGAGCGAAGAGGAGCGCAGAGGAGAGGAGAGGAGAGGAGAGGACGAGAAGAAGAGCGGAGAGGAGAGAGGCTGCTGGAACCAGCCGACGTGCCGCTGGGACTCTGCGTCGACGACTGTTGCTGGTCTCGAGACTCGACCGAGACTGTAAGGCTAAGGCTAAGGCTAAGGTTGCCACTCGCGCTGGCTCGCGCTGATCGCTCTGCCTCGCCGCCGCTCCTCCCCGCTCGCTGGCTCTGCCCACCTACCCACCGCCCGTGCTTACCCACCTTCGCTACCATCCGAAGCGTCAGTTTGAACACCGCGGCTTGCTCGCAACAACCATCGGTCAACGGTTCTTCGATAGTTGTCGCCGGTCGCGTTTTACTCCGCGACGCCATCAATCCGTTCAACCCAGTTATAGCTGCGCCGGCAACCTTGCACTTCTGACAATCGGCTCCGATCGGTTTCATTGAGTGTCACGACGGCTCTTCTTCGCCATTCCCTCGAGATCCCGAAGAGGTACTCATGTTCGACGCGACAAGTGTGACTGACCAACGGTATTAGAGAAAGACTGTCACTCCCGGGTGACACATTCCGACAGTTTGTCCTCTGACCATCGTAATCTCACGCAGGCTGTGCTTTCGTTACTTTGTGTTTTACGCACCGCAGTTTACTGGTCCGGGACTTTGCGGACCGGAGGAGCAGGGATGTAAGTGATTCCGAGTGCGGGTTTCGACGCTTCTAACGTTATTCATGCAGGTTCTGGTTGAATACTCAGTGTTGTGGAAAACGATATCGGTATTACACACAGTGCAGTGCGTCCTGACAGGGCTCTTCAAGTTCGCCACACGGACTCAAGCTGCGGTCTTTCGACGAGCCTCAGGTGAGCAACATCGTCGTTAAATACCATGCAAACACGCTCGTCGAGATGCACAAAGTGCACACACGGAGTTTCGTTATTTTATCCGCGTGTGCGCCGCCGCTCGTTGGTTATGCAACCGGTCAGTCGACGACTTGGTTAAAGGAGCCGGGAGGCAGGCAAGGTCATGGCGATCATCAGCCGGCTTCTTCCTCGGTCCGCAGTTCCTACAACGAGCAACGAGAGTCTCTAATTAGTTTCGACATTGCGCAACGGTCGCGGAACGCTTTTGGCGCGATGCTCGCGCAGCTCGCTAGTCGGGTTCGAATTTCTTTTCCCGCGCATTTTCGTACACCCTGCGCTATCGTCCTCATCGCCCGGGGCTGTTTCGAAATCGAATCAAGCCGCGGATATTTCGCCGATCGGTTAAATCGGTTCGAAAGAATTTAGAATGACGCTTGTTTAATTGATCGGCCATCTCGTTGTAAGATCGTTACACCGCTGATTCGGCGATTGTCGCCAAGTTTGCTGCACGCGCTCAAAGCTGAGTGACGACAATCGCACGATTTCGTGCACTGCTCGGCCAGAACCTGTTACTCCCGTCGTTCTCGTCGTCTGCTGCTGCAACGCGAAAGCGCCGACATGTTGCGTCGCGTTGCATTGCGCTCATGTAACGCCCGCCGAAAGACGACCTCCTCCCCCGACGCTATACCTGCATATCACGGTCTTGGTAACTACGGATACACCGTTAAACACACTCGTATTTCCTAATATGTCATAACGGTGTAACTCCGCCATTGCCCCCTCCCCGTGATGCATTCGATGAGAGAGAGAGACAGAGAAAGAGAGAGAGAGGAAGAGAGGGAGGTGGGGGCGGCTTGATGGCGGAGACAGAGGGTTATTCCCCTCGGCAACGGTATTTACTAGTTTTCCTTTTTTAATATATATATATATATATATATATATCATTGCTATCCTCGTTCAGACACTTTACTTTTTATATCACCGATCATACCTACCCCCAGATGTGCCCGGATCTCGTTGAAAACTTGGGCGAAAATGCAAGTTTTCGGTTTCCTTCAACCGGTTTTCGACTTGCTACACTTTCTTACTTTAAGATATTTAACACCGTGTTATGTGCGCAGAGATTGGTGCACTGCAATTCCATTTTTAATCGATTTTCACGATTTTATCTCGGGACACAGTTTTAAAAGTGTAACCTAACAAAAATATGTCATAGGTATTCCATATCTCCGCAATGGAATTCGATTATTCTCTTTCGAACGCAGTCAATAGTTCGAAAATACAAATGTCTGCCATATTTATTTACAGTAACCTCACGATTTTACTGTTACATCATTAACCTATGCAGATCGGAATGCAGATGTAGTAAAAACGTTGAGCTTTCTAATTGTAAAAACGAAAATTCTTATCACTTGACGTGGTAACACTTTAAACGGAAATTACATTCACAGATAAATTACTTAAGTTGATTCCTACACATATAGTAGCAACGAATTACAAGACATAAATTCTCAACGGTAAATTGCAATTATAATTGAGGCCGTTACTGTGAATTACTGTATACGTAATTCGGTAGACATAATTCTTCCGTCGTTGTGACTCAATTGCCTCATATATACATATACATATGTATATAATTTTTTTCATCAATCCCAAGAAACAATTACCTTATCGATCCGTAAAAAAATATTCGTTGAATATGTGTAATTATTGAATGAATCAAGTTTAATTCACCGATTGTCTAGTTGAGTTTGGAGTTTGGAACGAAGAATAGTGCATTTGGTAGCATTAACGGTGCGAAAAAAACCTTCAACTAATCAAGTCTAATCAAGGCTTGTTCGTCGCAATTTCAACACAATTCGTACAATTTCTTATTAACTTCAAACATAAGTTGGACCGCATTCTGCAATTTAAGTGTATGTAACATCGGTCTCGTTAACCAAAAGGATGTTAACTAAACGGAAATGATTGTTTGCCCGCAAATTTCATGGATTCGACTTTGCTATTCGTATATTCATCGTGTTTCGGGACCTTCGAGTCGATGCCTGTTATCGAAGAACGGCGAAGCCGCTCGCGCGTTACAGTTTCTATACGGAATGCAGTTTCGAAAAGGGTTTTCGGAATTTGCACGTCGAAGGTATACAACATAATATAGTAATGAATGGTTGCAGGTGCCTACTAATGTGACGTAACGGTACATTCACATTCACCACCGCAATATTGGCACAGCTACGAATTGCTTGCTCATAGCTCAATCACGCGATGATACGTGTGCATCCACCCCACGTATGGATTACGAGCACAAGTATAAAGTCGGGTGTATGAAGAATGAATGCAACAGTTTTCTAGAAATTAATCAAACTGTCCAGATCAAATGCACTCGTGGAGAAGCAAAATTCATTTTCTGTATAGTTTGGAAGGGGAAAACTATGATTGTTATAAATTTATCGTCGTTTTGCGAGTTGCTGCGAAAAAGCTCAACGATATTGTTGTTCACAGATTTTTTATTCAAGTTCCGATTTCGGCCCTGCGCTGTTTTAGAGTCGGATAAATTTTTCTATCGTGACTGACTTACCAGCAAAATGCTAAAACGACCTTTAGAGAAGAGAGTCGTATTTATTTGGCAGATGATTACTTAGTGTACAACATGGAAACAGACTTTACTGAAAAGAAAATATTGATTTTTACAGTCATTGAATATCGTTCTGAATTTTGATCAGCCGATATTTCGTGCAATACGAATGAAACTAAAGGATTATGAGAAAAGATTCACTGAATTTCGAGACCTGAAATTCACCGATACTTGAAAACAAAAATCATTCTTATCAAATCTGAAAATCGGGAAATCGACATTCAAACCCGACGATTTCAATTCCAGCCTCCTGTATTTCACTGATCCTGAGATTTAGCCTGAAAGATTATTCCGACCGTGTTGGAATTTGAACTGTCGGCATCAGTTAAGCCGCGAATATATCTGCAAGCAGTAAAGCCAAAATCTACGGCATGAGGCTGCTTCGGAAAACATGAAATTCGCGAACTTATAGAGCGGCATGAAAAATTGAACAACGTATTTCATAAATATTTACCCTCCTACACGTTAATGCCACTATAAACTGATCATGAACCACATCAAAGCTGGACATTTCGCATTTTCTGCCTCAGGCAAGAGTCGCAAGTCTTATACAGGCATACCTCAGACACAGAGCATCGCAATTAGATCCTGATGCAATAATTAATAGATACGAAAACCGACCTTGTACGAATTCGGGATGTCCTGCACCCAGAGCGTAACGTAACGAACCATTAAGAGAAAAATAAACAGAATTAAATATTATTCTGAAACTCAAGAATAGACTTGATAAAACATGAATTCAAGTTTGCAAATATTGATTATTATAATTTACTGGATTTTCATTCCATTACGGGAAGGAATTACTGTTACATTTACTACTACTTTGTAGTAAAGTATTACACTCAGACTGTCGATCTAGTAACTCTCAGTATTACTGTAAAAATCACTTCAACATCAAACTACGCGAGTCTCTCTGCATTTTTCCGGATATTACAGTAAGACCGTCAGCAATTTCATTTCCACGTATACAGATCCCAAACTAAATTGCAAATTAGCGTCAATTCTTCATCAAAGTGCAGAACCTCACTGTACATCGACGTCACGAAGTTTAACTCCCTCCCTCCGCCCCCAAACCTGGCTTTGCACGCGTGTTCACCGTAGCCAGCCATAGCCAGCCATAGCCAGCCACGGTCTAGGCATAACCCCCAACGCTTCTATAACTTCATAGATAATACAAAGATACAGATACAGATACACGCGCGTGTATATGGGTCCTCGCCTGTGTGTACCAGGCGTATATCCACCACCGTGGCTTCAGCGGCCACGGTGTCATTGACCGTTCTACATTGACGCGCTGTGGCTGCCGTCTAACTGAAGTCACGGCCAACCATCAGCCGTGAGAGATTCCCTTCACTTTAGCCTTGCCTCTTCGCAAGGACTGTACGTTAACTTCTGCCTATCGACGGCTGCGAGCCATTCTCGAGTGCGAGCAAAGTCTCCATTTTTTCTTCGTTTTTCACGAGGTTTCAACTTTGCCTCACCTTGTATTTTTTCTATTAGGGAAAATTCGTTCTGAGTTTTGCAAAATGTGGCTTTCAACGATATCAGTAAAGAATTAATTTTTATAAACTTTACATTTATAACTGTTGTATCTGTTGTGTTGCTGAAATCAACTAAACTTTGCTGAACAGAATAACTGAACTTCACCAGAATTTTTGCAGATTTTACCGCAATTGTCGTACAGATTCATACGCAAAGTACTGCTCGCAGAATATCGTTACCAATCTTTTTTCCCTCTGCTAATTTCTACCTCGTCATTTTTTATCATCTGCAGATAAACATGTCGAGCGATTCGGGTCGTTTAATTTGACAGGAAAAAGGAAGACCTATTCGTACAACTTTCATTTTTGGATCAATATACTCGATGACCAAATTTTACATTAACTACTTTATATAATCTTAGAATTTAAAACAGCCGAATAAATCTGGCAAATTTTGTGATTCACGTTTTTCAATTGGTACTTTATTTTTCTTCGATTCATACCGTGCACTTTTAATTCCTTGATTTTTTGTTACTATTCTTCCCCCGTTCCTACCTCATACTGACAACTGTTAACATCCGAAGGAACATGAAGTTCGAACATCAAACGCTGAATAATTGCATTTGAATGAAAACGGTATCGTGCCTCTACACTATAACCAAACAGCTGCAGTACGATATTCTAACCGTTCGTTATGTAAGGTGAAAGGGCAATGACTGATTGTAAGAGTTGACATTGGCATTGGGCCTTCGGTTCCACAAGGCACTTAATTCGACCGGTATAATACGATGATTGAGAATAAAGGGTGCGAGTGAATTCAATTACGCATCGCGGTGCGCCTGCATCCATGATCTATAATCAACCAGATGGACGGCCGTTCTCGATTATTTCTATCGTATTCTGCAGTCCGGTCAGTCGGCGAGTTGGTGACACGCAACTAGCATTGTACGTACAACAAGCAAGGAAGGCTTATGTGATACACCTACTACCTACGATGGGTGAAAATAATAAGTCGGTCAAGGGAAATTCCGCGCTCATTTTATAATACCGCGACAAAAGAACGACGGAGTTCTCGACGATCGCTGTAACTCGGCTCGATGCAGAGAAAAAAATTGAGATGCGAATGAAAAATTGTTTCGGTCAAAGACGCAATTTTTAAAAGTCAATTCTCAGGCCGTAAAAGAGACGCTCCTTGGTTCGGCGATCGGCAATGTCACAGTTAAATTGTATGTCCATAATTATTACGCGCGATTATATCTGCAGTGCAGAAAATTTGAAGCATTGTAGATAAAGTTCGAGAGGTTTTTAAATTACGAAAATTTATATACAGCAAAAAAAATCAAATTCAACCGCAGATCCAATTAACCAACAGCAAAGGAACCGCTATCTTCACGTTATACGCACGTCACCATTGAAATTGAAGATTACAGATAGTAATTAACATTACCATCGCAATGACAATGATCGAGGAATTTTTCATTCTTTTGTTTCTACCAAGTTTTATTGAGGCAAAACACACAATAATAATTACTAGAGTAATAGCGGAAAATTAATGAATAGCAAAGATAATAATACTAGTAGTAATCAAGTTTACGATAGCTATCATCGATGAGACAAATTTCTTGTTAAAATTTGAGAAAGTTTAAACGAGAACGCATCGACCTGAAAATGAATTCAAAGTCTAGTTAGTTCAAACAGAAAAGAAACGTAATAAAATAAGGTCGAGGAGACTGATACTCTTTTTCTTTCTACTTTGGATAAATACAGGGTTAAAAAAAAAACAATATAAGTATGAACGTGTATATACGTATAATAATAAAACAGGAACAGCAGTGCAGTGCAGTACAGACATTGGCAATGATCGTTGTTTTCGACGGAAGAAAGAATTATTTATAATACGTAGTGAATATTCGTGATGAAAAAAAGCACGTAAAACGCAAGTTAATAAACGATGTAAATATATCAAATATAACAGCGATGAAGCGAAACAGTAAAAATTTGAATAACCAATTGAAATCTTGCCGCAAAAGAAAAAACCGGAAATCTTGGCCAGTGAGGATATAAAAAATGATTAAAAAATGATTAAAAAATCCTCTTAAAAAGGATTACGCACAAGTGAGATAGGAAGACGGGAGCAAAGTTTCCCCCTCTTCCAGAGTAAATAAAAAGTTTTAAATTCGGAAAAAAAAATGCAGAAGAAACTGGAAACGAAAGAAGGCGCAAAACCGGCGGTCTAAGAGTCCGGCGTGCCGGTTGATCAAAGTGTGCTATTACAAAATGGGTTACGCGGCGCAAGAGAGTAGCGAGGTTCAACGACCGCCACTCGCGGAGCCAGGCCGACCAGGTAGCGAAATCATTATAGCGGTCACCTAACTCACTTGGCTGACTCGAGTCGGTGCTCTACTACTCGCCGCTCCGACGCGACGGCGAGCTGCGTGGGGAGGCTTACGGTGTTTGCGGCTCATCGTCAACCCTTCGCGGCGCCTCCGTGCCATTGAAAGCTGCGCAGCGGCCGTGCCTGACCCTCGCTTGTTCCACTGCCCGGCTGTCTGACGAGCCGCTGACCGCCGCCACTTCCACTTTTGCCTTGCGTAAAGTCTGCGCGAAAATACTCTGGAACGGTAGAACGCAACGCGGATAAGGCAGGTTTACAGGTTGCGAAAATTCTCACTCAAGCTACGTAACAGAATTTTAAAGGCACTCCGTGGCGTGGAAAGGAATTTTGATGCGATCAATTTTAACCTTTTATTAACCGGATCGGGGAATACGTGTTATATTTTGATACTTGTTCCATGGGGGTGGAAATGTGGAGGCGAAAATATTATTCATTGAATTTTAATGATTAAGAAGTTGCGATATGGAAGAGTCAAAATTTAAAACGGTAAAAAAATAGAATACCTGATTGACAAATCATCGGAATTATAAATATTTTCAACATTGTATTTTCTGCGATTTTTACATTCTTATCCTCACCCTTCGCGGATTTACTGCTTGTTACATTCGCATTAACAATAAATCATTTTATTCGCAAAATTAATTCTCTACGAGTGATGGGAATTTAATTTTTCGTAATGTTAGTAACGTATTGTTTCTTAAATCATAAGTTCCACGATTTTACAGATTGGATTTTTTCCAGCAACATGACAAGTTCAAGGGAAACGAATCAGTCTCATACGTTCGTCTGTGAATGAAATGAGTTACTTTTCATTTGAATCGGTCCAATTATATGCATTTTGACATTATTAACAAGGAGTTTACAGTTGAATTTCAATGTTGAACCGTTTTTTTTTCTGAATCACAGAGAATTTTCAATTCTATTTAACTTAATCGGTTTTTGTTACACTTTTTACGCCTTTGATTTGTCATGTTTTTAACCTGACTGTACTCCCATGCATCCTCAACTCTTTGGATGTAGTGCAACGTTATAAAATGGAAGAAAATATTGATACCGCGCTCTAATATCGCCACTGAATTAGGTAGGTCACGGATTTCTGCTCTTCACATTGTTTCTGTCTTCGAAACAAAATGAAAACCCTCAAAAAGACGAAGTAGCTTCATCTCCTTTTTAATACTTAATCTTTGGCGATAAACGACCTGCAAGGAATGACAAAAAGGTAAATCAATAAATCATATTGATGCACGCAATGATTTAGAGTCGCTGCTGTATTTATTTCTTCCTTTTTTTTTCAATTTCAACCTCGTCTTACCTTTAACGATAATGATGTCAACTGCGGTTAACCGGTACTGACGATTAATCACTATCTATCGTGTGACGTCTATCAATCGCACGGTGAATAGACGTGCGGATTAGATAAATTCGCGTTCCACGGCAAGTTTTTATCTCAAACGATAAAGAGCGGAATTTTCTTTCTCTTCGTCCGATCTCTTTCTTTTGTCCAAGATTATTGGTAATTGACCAGGCTATCGGAAGATTTCAGGTTAATCGTTAGTCCCATTTCCATGACTGATCGTGACGACACGTATAACATTAATATTTTCGTATAGAAAATAATCCTCTCCATGCCTATACTTTAAACCTATTACCTGCACATGACGAAAAGAAACGGTATTAGGAAACAAAGAACGTTATTTCGAGTTTTATATTACAATATTCCGACTTTTTACAAATACTGCGTACAAAAAAGAGGTTACAATTACTGACATTAAAATTGACATATGACCTGGTAATATTCTACATTAATCAACAACAAACCTGACAAAAGCGCGATAAAATTTGCAAAATTTTTTGCAATTAATGGTGTGAGTAAGAAATTTGCATCAACGTTGCTAGAGTGGTTATTTTTACCAAACGGTAAGTAATCGTGGAATTTGATGTGACGTCAAGGGTTGATCTTTATAGTCAGTTTAAGAACGGAGGGAGAATATCAGGGGAATTATTATACGGGCATGATGAAGGCTGATGTAAAAATGAATCAGGTCAGAGAGGCACCAGAAGTAACTGCGGCCGCAGCCTTCGGCGGAAACATATTCCATCGTCGTGCCCTCGATATCTGCCATCCATCTCGTAGTTGTCTAACCTTCTTAACCGGCGAGGGAACGTCCGCCATATTTCTTTTCGATATCGCGCGTGTATTCGCCGATGTAATTACGGTAGCAAATGAAATTCGAAAAAGCTATTTAGGTGTGACTTTGTCCGCCTTGCGTTGGAACCTCAACACTCGCGATGCATATACGTAACATAGATATCGAAGAATACAATAGCGATTAACTTCTTGGGTAATGTGGAGTTAATCGATCTAACCCAGTTTCGGAAGTACATATTATGGTATAGGCGGGAATAAAACATCCGATTGATACTACGTCCAAGATTTTGGAATTTTATGGGTTAAATTTTCAGCTTTCAGACCATCCTCGAAGGCGAAATCTTGCTATAAACAATTCTTGCCATCGTTGGGTTTGAATTAAGCTGTTTCCGGGCGGTCTTTGAGCGCTAAAAACGATCGTACGATCGAAATGAAATCGCAAGCGGGGTCACCGGCGGCCATGTTGATCTCTTCGATTCACCCGTAGTGAAAAATTTCTTTGTTACCCAATTCGTGTCGGGCTTGCAGTTACAGTCTGTAAAAATGACGAAACATCATCTCGAGCGAAAGAGAAGAAGGTATAATTTCTTCCCGTTATATTCATCCGTGGTGAATGCGGATTCATCCAGTGTGTAACCTACGCTCGGATGCGAGGTTAGTCACACCAGATGCGAAAGAGAATTCGGTTTAGAACGACAGTGGAGCAAGAGTGCGTTGGCCGCGGTCAGCCGGGCGTCGGGACGCACGCGTCCTAGCGTCGTCGCGACGCGTCAGGACGGCCGTGAATTCGTACTACCTGCACAGCCTACGCGATGCGAACGAACGAACCTGATCGCGCGACGCAGCGTTGTGCGTCCCCTTCACCACGGACTCGCAACCTGCCACCTATATAGGTACTGTTATAATCATTTCGCCACATTCGGGTCAACGAACTCGTTTGGCTTCTCACGTCGTTCTCTCGTAGGTATACACACGCACATGCACACCTGTGCCTCGTCTGTGTAACCGCGCTGGCGATATTCCTAGCTAATTTTCAGCGCCCTGTTGGAAGCCACTCGCGACTGGTGAACGAAAACCGAGGAACCAAGGATGACGGTTTGAGATAACCGTAATAATCAGCTATGCAATCATATTTATGATTTTGACCGGTGAGAGACACATAGCAACTAGATGTGAGAAAATAAAATGAGATTTATAAAAAAAAAAATAAAACGAGAAGTCAAGTTAAATACACCGTTCGGATTGGTGCACAGCAAGTTTATTCTCATCTTCGAAGAAATTAATCAGGTCGTTCTGATAAATTTTGACACAATTTTATGCGGCCTATGCTCACCCTCTGTATAATCCGTACAAATATATATCACAAACGAGATATATGCACTGACAGTTTTCTCAACTGCTACGCGGTAATTTGTGAGCAAAATTCTTCCACCAGGATATGATACCGACAAAGAATACATTTTTATTTGGTCCAAGTGTGTTTGGTTAGCCGAACTAACGGTATTATATTCATTGTACGAAACGTACAGTCAATTGAACTATAAAAAGATAAATCTACTATAACGGTCCCTGTGAGAACATTGATTACGATATTCAACTGTATCCAATCTACCAAATATAATAATAATTTTTCTGACGTCATTTGCAAATACGGCTGATTTCTACGTCCCTGATGTTTTCTTTTATTTTTATTTTTTTTTTTTCTTCACTTCATTTGAAATAAATTATTCAACTTCATTCGCACCTTGTCAACCGCATGCAATAGCAGAGTATTAAGTCTTTGGTAAACTTTCCAGCCTGTGCTATCAAAGTTCGGTTACAAATTCTTTCCTGGAATAAATTATGGCAATCGAAAATTATCGCGGATCAAGATCCTCAATAGGCTTATTTTCAGCCCTCCCGCCAGCTTCGTCGCATGTGGAACGGTACACCGTTACTTTCCTCATGCCCTGTGTTTAGCTGCCAAAAGTGATACCATTCCTGAGCCGAAAGTACGACAATTACGGTAGACAGTGCTCAGCGTCGAGCGAATTCCGGAGTGATTTAAAGCTTGTTCTGCTGGCAAACTCCTTTTACCCCAGGAGAGCTGAGCGCCATAAACATCTAGTAGGGCTCCATTGCAACTTGTATTTATCACCTCGCGGAACGTCAATCTGAAAGAATAATTGCGACGATGTAATCGTGTTCCTTGTAAATATCACGTCAAATTCATGCCGGTGATCGCAGGTTTTTGCAGATTGCAGAAAATCCAGTTTCAAATTCGACCGTTATCCAAGCGCGGAAAATTCAAACCTTAAATCTGATAACGAATCGCAATTGCGTAACCGAGGAGCATGGTGGGCCGAATTTTGTCACCTCGAGGTCGGCGGAGCGCGCGCGTCGGCGGAACCGTGAACGGGATTTCGGTTTCAATTTTACTTTTGACGAAGGGGCGAAGCTCTCCGGATGTCAGGAGCCGCGAGTAGAGGACCCACTCGAAGTGACGACCGACATGGGGGAAAGGCGGGGGGGGGGGGGGGGGGGGGGTTCGCGTGAAGAGGTACAGTTAGCCGCGTGACGTCACGGCGTCCGAGGAACGGCGGTTTTGTCCGGCTTGGAGCGCGGGGCGCGATTTGTACGGCCGTAAGAGCGGCGCACTGCAGAAGGTATTGAAACCTCTTTTACTCAACCGGGCAAGTATAGCCGAACCCAAGTAGGACAATGACCGAGTGAGACCTCCTTCAGCGTGCAACCTCCTTGTTGACTACCGCCTATCCTCCTTCTCCAGCTCTGCTACCGCCTTCCGCAGGCTCTGCGCTCCGCGCGCCCGGGATTTTTCCGGTTTACATTCTGCGATACCCCGAATCGCGGGGTTCCCGCCACGCGGAAAATCCTGCGGACCTCCGTCGAACCGGTTGCCGTTACGCAAGGCGCGATGCCGATTTTCGACGGAAGACGATTACTTTTCGGTAGTTTGAGAAATTTTGAATTGCTTGCAATCCTCGATCATCGACAATAACTATTACACGCCAGTATACAGGTATATAAATTATTATTCTGTAAATTTATTAACGATGAGTCAACTTGCCGCGTCGATCGGTTTGCCGAAAAGTGAAATTTCGAGACTCTAAATTCCCCCGTGATGTACTTGGCGGTTCTTTCCATTCATGAATTCGCATCTACACACAGGTATACATGGTGTACACTCATTCAGCGCCTCGATGTTACACCGCGAACAGTCGGCTAGTTCGTCAACGATGCTAACCGAAACACTTCATTCCGTTTTTGTTCGTCCTCGTTTTATCGCGCTGCGAAATATGCAGCTTGACCCTAATATGCGATGAAAATGTCGGGAATTCAGTGTTTCAAATTAATTTGGTGAACTAATCGGATCGGTAGACTATAAGCAAATTGAGTACATTTTTATAAATATGAAATTCGCTCCGATCGTAACTTTCTGGTTCTTGAATTTTGTTCGTTTACTTATTTTCGATGTCGAGAATCAACGCTTCGTTATTTTGCAGTAAAGAATTTTTGTCCCGAAATTGACGTGTCTTGAACAAAAACTTGCTCACGAAAAAAATCTTCTTTTCATTGATTAAGAAACAAAATTGGATATGTAGGCTTTTTCCCGGAGAAGTCCAAAAGCTCTTAAAAACTGATGTCAAATCAACGACTGACGTAACGAACGAGTAAAATAGGTCACTCGCTTAGTTGAAGATTTTTCGAAAAAGAAAGCGAGCAGGATAACAAGAATGAGTAAAAGTGTTTTCAAGATCGAAGAGCGATAAAGCCGAATCTGTACCGCTACACAAATTATCGTTACGTTGAGCAGTGGGCCGATAATTAGTCAGTGATAATTAACCGCACCTTTTGTATTTCTGTATAAACATCGTCGTTAATACTACATCTTAATGCCAATGAGTTTACGACAGATTAAGTGAAACGGTTTGCCGTTTCATGGACGAGGAATTTCCTCGGGTTTACAAAGCCGGCTTCTGTGAGACTAGCGATTGGTGGATAACAACGCCTAATGGTCGTCCAATTTGCCTTATATTCTTCTGACCAAGACTAATCGTCTTACGATAGCCGCGTTCAATCGCCGCGTGAATTTTACTGCACGTCTCCGCAGTCGCTGCGAATTCCACCGGACGTGATCAACGCGTTTAGAAATTTTCTAGCCAGGTCAAAATCGGGCCGCTGTCGCGCGCGTTTCGCAGAGTGCCACGTATATTACATGCCGCACAAGTCTGTCGAGCGATCCGAATTACGAAATTGGATCGTGCATGTGCAAATAGTTTTGCAGAAATCAGTGTGCCAATTTTTTCGCGTTCAAATAAATCCAAAGAGATTTATTTGCAAAATTGTTTATTGAAACTAGGGGGGCATGGAGAGAATAGGTAAAATTACAACGATCCATTTATTGTTCTCCTAAAGAAAATTTTCTAACACTCTAACACCTCAATCAGCGTATCGTGTTTCTCCATTTAAACTCGACACGTGAATGCTTTAAACGATGTTCCGTTTTTCTGTATCCATTTCACCTTGCGGCAAACTTTCCGCGATAGAAAAATTCTAAGTACGCGATAGTAAGATGAGAATTCTCTGTCTTGTTCCTGCTGCAAATTTGCGAGAGTCAGAGAAATAGGAGAAAAACAGTAGCATTATTATTAACTCGAAAATGAGAGTTCTCTATTCACGCTCATCCTCACTGACTAATTAAATGATATTTTTCCGCAACAATCGTGATCTTCATTTCTAAACGATCAACTCGATTAATGGACACGTTACTTTAAACATGCAAGCCGTCCTTAGGTTTTTGCGAAACATTCTGGATTTTGACTAAGCGAATCCTAAAAAATTAGAACATTTCGCCCTCATAATTCTAAGAAAATGTATACTGAACATGATACTTACTATAGTTAAAAATGCTCTCACCATTTTTCTGTACCGTATATTTCAAACTCATTGTGTTGAGTAATAATTCTTGTATTTCCTTCTTCCAAGTTTTCTCTCTTAATTCTTACCCCAGTGTGTCGATGTTGGAGAAAATATTCTGACAAAATTGTATCTACGCTCCTGTCATCTGACGTCAGTGCACGTGTATTTAACCTTGCAATCCATCCGTCCACCTCACACCCACGCCACTACTACGAGCATAGATATGCACGTTTGAAGGTCACCTTCGTTGGTCCGGCGAACGCGCAACCACCCTGGCATAAGGTCACGCCTCTCCCCCTCCGGATCAATTCTTCTTATTATCACAGAGATTGACGTAGGAGACGATTGATTTTTTACCCACGGATTGGCTCAGTGCGGACAAAACGACGTACGGATAAAATTTTAATTTTTTACAGTTATTTCTATTCGGTCTTCAATTATTTATTCATTCAATTTTCAACTTAATTTTTTAGTTATTTAATATTTAGTAGAATGAACTTTAATTCGGAAAAAGTTAATTGAATTACAGTTTTTGAGACTATAAGCTTCTGGTATTAGCGTGTCTCACTTTTCCACCCCGTGCTTTGAATACTTGTATAATATATTGTTTCTGGACTTTGCCTCGCTAATTTCGCATGGAAATGAATAACAAAAATTAGAGAACATTTTTCAAAATAATTAACGCTACTGAATTGCGGTTTAACAAGGTCCGAATGTTTATTTACAAAGATTTTCAAAATCTTTATAATTTTTTAGGGGGTGAAAATGAGACGGTTCAAAAATTGCTGTAGGTAACTGTCGAAAGGTTGACATTCTGGAATTCAATTCTTCATGAACTCAAAGGATTTCGAGTAAATTTAAATAACTTCAGTTAGCACGAAGTGAATTTGAACGTCTGCGTGACTTTGACTACCCTAAACCGGCTCGAATTGAAATGACTTCGCGTGTCTCGACACAACATCAATTTACTTAAAGTGATTCGACCCGACATCACGTGACTTCGAGTCAATTCGAATGACCTCATACAATGCGATACGACTTCATGTATTTTCACAAAGTCACATCCTCAAGTGAAACCGAATTTCTCAAAGTGACCGAATATTGAACCCCAAACGTAACCGAGTTACGCAATCAAGCAACCCCGGCATGATTACAAGAAATAATAGGTCAAAAAAAAAATCATTCGCGCTCGTCCATTGCACCGAAACACCATCGGAAGGATCGCACACCGACCATCATGCAGCAGGAGGGAATGAAAGCGCATGCGCGACCGACGTTCGGAACCGTGCACGCGGAGTTGCCGGGGGGTTTCGCGAAGGGGGTTCGCGGAAGTCGGAGAGAGAGAGGGAGTTTCGGGAAATGCATAAAAGAGGAGGACCGACTCTGCCGGCGCAACGCGGGTCGATGGGAAGCGCATCAGAGAGAAATGCACCTCGTCGTTGTGTTGGTGGAGGCGCAAGCCGCGTCTATGCGCCTGCATCGGTGTTCACCCGATCACACCCGCGAGTTGCGCCTGCATAGACGTTTACCAACACACACGGCACCTCCGCGTTATCGGTGTTCGCCACCGAGCGATGCACACAGAAAGCTCTTCGCCTGCAGCCGTCAGCCCGACCAGCCAAGCTGAGCCGAGTTGGGCTAGGTCAGGCCTCCCCGAGTTTCACACTGTGCCAATCGCGCGACGCGGTACCCGGAATTGTTGCGAAAATTTTCACTAGAAACATATATTATTAACGGGACAGATTTTTTCATCAATCGTTCGCTCGACAGCGATATATCGCCATCGCCGCTATCCGGTAACCGAAATTCGAGTTCTCGATTATCGTGATTTTTTTTTGATCTTTTTTTTTTTGTTCTTTTTATTTGTCGCAATGTTCGCCCGATCATCGAAAGTCCGTTATTGACCCTTTTATTTGTCCCCTCGGAATAAACCACCGAGTAAAAGTGTCGGCGCGATTCTTTTTTTTTTTTATTTTTTTATTTTTTCGTTGATATTTTTGGTTTTGTTTCTTATTCTTGGCTCCCTATCTTTCGCTTTCTTTTTTTTATCCAATCCTCCGCAACCTCTTTCACTATCTAATGGTTGACTTCGGTGTAACGCGTTACGAACAACTCCAAGTATAAAGTCATCAGAGAATATACACAACGACCGAATTGGCTTTCGTTGAGTATCGATCAATCTGGAATTTTAGTGTTTCGCGAAATAAAAAAAAAAATAAAAATGACAATGTCGAATAAGACTGATTTGTGATGTTTATAGTGAAACTTGATGATGACTTTCGAAGTAAAACGAAGAAAGTTAAATGTTAAATAAAATCGAACTGGAATTATTGACGATTGTGAATGAAAATCCTGTGTTTGTGCTATCGAAAACTTCTAAACCTAACACAGACGTTGAAACTAAGGAATAAAATTTCTGAACAAACTGATCGAATCCGACATCATTCGATAAGAAGATAAGAAACGATTGTTAAAAAAAAATAGATTACGCATTCAACAAACGTAATAGTTACAACAACACTGTAGTAGCAAGCATTAATTTTACCGTGTAAGATTAAAAAAGAAGTGCGGTGATCGGGTAGTATCGACGAATAAAATCAATACAGCTTGGAAATATAAATGTTGAAAACAGTGAAGCGGACGTTGAATGGCTGGAAAAAAAAAATTTTCCGAAAAAATATATTACGGCACAACCGTGTGAAAATAGGGAAAGTTGTTATTATAATAACCCAGTTACCGATAATTCCTTCGGTTTCGCTGAAAAATTACCGAATCACGTAAATCCGCCCCTCCTCGAGTTCTCAAGTGTTAAATATTAATTCAGCGCTGTAAATTCCGGATCTCGGATTAAATATATAAGAATACAATCAAGCTTAAAGAATATGCACAAAATCAGGCGATAATCTTCTCAGCCGTAATATAAAATTAAGTGAATATAAGAAGAAAAAATTAATGCAGTCGAGGACGAATGCGGATTAGGAACTCTTGGTACGTTAGCAAATTTCGGCGTTATTTTAAGCCCGAGGTGTTGCGGAAGGACCGCGTATGGAATGCGGGGTGGGAAAAGATCACAGGAGAACGGTAATGGCAGGGGATGTGAACCAACTCCGAGCAAAGAACTCCATCACTCTGCAGCGAACCGATCAATGCACAGGCCAGTTTCACTTTCGTAGCGTTAAAGGGTGCACTCAGTCACTGCACAACGTTATACCTATAACGTAACTCGCGATGCGGTCTTACCGAGCGGAGGCTAATTTTCGTTGAAGTAAATTCCGCGCTGACGAGAAAGGTAAAAGCTCTTACGAGGCTTTGGGAATTTTCTCCAAACGGAAAAAGACGCCGCGCGGCGTTCTCCAGCGTTTGTTTAACCCCGTTCTCCATCTTGAAGCAAGCCGAATTCCGATCCTAACAATCTTGGAAAAAGGAATCTGAAAACGCGGCTGCTTTTACTCTTTAGTAAAGATTTTACCGGGGGAGTTAATGCCAGCCCGTTCCTCCGCCGCGCGATTGGATTCTCCATTTTGGATTCACGCGCCCCGAAAGCCAAACTCAATTTTCGAATTTGTTGTTACAGTAAAACATGGAGGGCAGCGAGTGGGATCATGGCACCCTCAGGGAAGAGGAATTCGAACAGCATGCAGTCTATTTGGTGCCCGACGTCACTCCCAGCCCCAATGACGCCAACCACGCCGAAGCCTCTTTGCCAAGGAACCTGGTCCTCAAGCCTTCCCAAGCCCTGAACGATGTAAGATTGAGCTGAATTTCTGAATTTTTTGAACCGCAAAAATTGATCGGAGCCTCGAATTTTTTACATAATCATCATTCTACCACTAAGATATATTTTATTTTTTATGCATATATTATCGATTTATCGCTGCACCAACATCAAATTGTCACAATAGTTTCGAGAAAATACTCTACGGATGACCGTGATGAAAAACAAAAAAAAAAAAAAAAACAGCAACATCATACTTTATTTTCTGATTGTGACTGCAAAACTTATTTTCATTTCTTTCGGTGTGTGACGATGTTAATTTCGGTGCGATATCAGATCCCCGCAGAAGTGATTTCTTGTCAAAACCAAATTTCTCTCAAAGTGCGTGAATAAAACAACGATTCACAAGCCTGAAGTGGAGTTTTTGAGATTAATGCTTTGATCGATTCTGAGAATTTGGTTACTTTTGTTTCGATCCATGCGTCATGGAGTTATTTTCTTGTGAATAGTTATCCTAACGACCAAAATCAGATCGTGGATTAACTCCGAGCCTTACTACCAACAACCGAGTCTTAGTGCTGAATAATGATCATTCATTGTTCATTTCTGTATTTATAAAAAAATATCAACTACTGCTTTATAAGATCAGAGAATGAAAATAAGTTTACTCGTAAGTTTCTGACGCAAGCTTTAGGGGAAAAATGAACTGATTATACATATGTACCTACAACGTAAACAAAATGACGTTCATTGCAACATATGTTGTTATCAATGTTCAACCACATAACTATCGTAACTATGAAATGTTTACGAGGCTAAAATTAGTAACATTAATGTATCGAAACCTTGAAACGAAAACTACTATTTTGCTCCTTTGGAATACCTGACGAAGTTGAATTTACAAAATCTGAGTTTGTTGATACTGTATTAACAATTTACTAAATTTCAAGTAATCCTAAAGTTGCAAAGTAACGACTTTTTCCAAAGATGCATCATTGCATTAACGTTACAAACATCAACATGATAAATGTTTCTTGTTTTTATGAAATAGACGTTTTTAAAATACGCTATTCACGCGTATCATTTCGTCATGTGTGACAGTAAGTATTGAGAAAATCATAGTCACGATGACGATACATCGTATCCGGCTATTTCTGTCAATCGATTCGTTGGCATGGGTGGGAAAAATCGGATTATATTTAGGATGAAATACTTCTTACCTGACATTTGTGTCGGTGCAGCAAATACCTTTTGTAACTAAAACAAGTTTCCTCAAAACAGTTTATGTATTGTGACGGATATATTGTCGAATTTTATTGTGTATTGCACGAGCTGAAAAATAGCGACAGACTAGAACGTTCCAACTGACATAAAGCTGAATTTTTATTACTGTTTTACTTTGAATTTTTTTAAACTAATAATCCGTACCGTTGATACTAGATGATTACTCGAACTTGGCAACAGTATTTGGACGGATGTTTAAATTTTGTATATCAAAACAACCGAATACTAAAATAAGGTAAACAACAACTGAACGATTCAAGAGATTTAATGTGTGGTATTTAAAAGTCAATTTATGTTTCGTCAACTGAAAGAACTGAATACTAAGAAATAAAATACCGAAACTAGCGAAACTAATTTCTCTTAAAATTCGATACCCGACAACGTCAAAATCCTAACTA
The DNA here is from genome assembly GCF_021901495.1 of Neodiprion virginianus. Classification (NCBI taxonomy): domain Eukaryota; kingdom Metazoa; phylum Arthropoda; class Insecta; order Hymenoptera; family Diprionidae; genus Neodiprion; species Neodiprion virginianus. Next base: position 18,943,075 of record NC_060880.1, read on the forward strand.
CAATACGGAAATATGTAGTCTATTTATTAATCAGAGATGCAAGCTGCTACATTGATCTAAACTGAATTTTCCGAAACTCTTGAATACCGTACAGAATTGCTGAAACTCTACTTCCAGAGGCATTTAAACTTCATGGAGTAAAAAAAAAATTGAATAAATAACTGAGCCCAGTCATCAAAATCGTCATTTGACTGGAACAAAATTTGTAAAAATTACTTATTTCCCGCACCGATTTTGTGACTAGCATCGAAGCTCTTCTAAGAATTCTGAAAATATCATCGGCAACTGCTCTTTCAGGTCCTTGGAGTTTGGAGTACAAGTTACATCCCGAAGGGAACTAGGTTCGGCCCTTTAGTGGGACAAGTATACACGAAGGACTCGGTGCCGGCAGACGCTAACCGGAAGTACTTCTGGAGGGTGAGTAGTACACGGTATAACATATCAGCCATAGTGCAGAGCCAACAAGATAGCCGTTACCCGCTTGCAGTCGTTACCCGTTGCATTAAACACGAAGCAAAGTTATGAGTAAGTTGATAAACCGCGTTGATAGTACGGTACATTACGCCTCATACATCTTCGTGCTTTTCCGCGGCGTTTCGCCCGCACGAGGTTCACGCCAGTTGCGGGTACCGTTAAACCCCGGAACGCCTTTTGGTTTCAATAGAAGATAGCGATCGGCGAACGATTTACATGATCCACGTGTGCAACTCGAGCAGGTTGCGTAACAATTTTGAACGGGCGATCATGCAGTCCAATCGAATTTTCTCCTGTCGTTTTCCGTCCAATGGCCCCGAAGAACGTGGAATCGGACGGAGCCCTGTCCCTTCTCTGTAATGTTATTTACCCACTCGTTTACCGTTGCTCGAAACACTTTTGAGCCTCTAACCCGCCGAGCGAAAGGTCGCTCCTTACACCGGTCGGGAACTCCGCTATGACATGCTATTTCACTGTTTTCTTCAGCTCGCTCGCCTTGCTGCCAAGAAGAACGGTTCTACTCAAGGCCGATACTCTTTCTGTTCTCTCAAGGAAACTGCAGTCAATAGCAATTATTCCCAGTCGCTTTGAACTCGTACAAATCAAAGACCGTTCGAAAGTGTTGACCGACGGAAATGAAAATGGCCGGTTCTGGCAACGGTGAGACTGATCGCAGGCCGAGTGTATGATCAGTAAAATATAATGGACTGATAATCAATGACTAAAATCGGAAACAATTAACACGCTTAATGACATCATCGAGGCATTAGACTGCAGCCATCAGCTATTGTGAGATAATGATGATAGCTGTCTTTCTAACAGTATTCTTTGTCTTCTCTGATGTTCCGTTCTTATTGTTTTCTTTTCTTTTACGCGCGGGCTTTAGAGTCCCTAATTCTTTGTTACGCGATGAGGACTTGACGGCTCTGCGCGTCACATGGGACTTACAGTTTATTTAACGATTGTAAAGCGGTTCTTCTATTATTGCTTATACGTTTGTTTCTTTTTCTTTATGGTGTGCAGGTATACAAGAACAACGAATTGTTCTACTACATCGACGGATATGACGTACAGAAATCAAATTGGATGCGGTACGTCAATCCTGCTTACTCCTCAGAGTCCCAGAACCTCATCGCTTGTCAATACAAGGTAAGCATCATCGGCGATGTTGGATTTATTCACATAACTCAGGACGACATTAGTCGATTCTTAATTCCGAAGTCGCTGATTAATTTAAAATACTTTCCGAAAGACTTCCAACAGTTGATGGTACAGTTACACGGAGAAATAGAGTCTAAGGAATCAAATCACCTGGAGAGTAACTACGTTTGTTTTCATCTTACATGTTTCAGACGAATATTTATTTCTACACCATCAAGCCAATCCTACCGAACCAAGAACTCCTTGTGTGGTATTGCAGGGAATTCGCGGAAAGGCTCAACTACCCTTTAACCGGAGAGCTGATGCTGCAAAGAATAAGTAATTATAAGTCGCTAAATGACTGCGATATGATATAATTGAATTTTCACCTTTGCGGAATACTTGTATGTTGAAGAAATTGGTGTATTATTTCTGACGAAGGAATGCGACGATTGTGTTACAGGACAACAGGTTCAACAGTCGGCAATAACGACTGAAATACCAACGTCCGTTGAAACGACCCCAATGAAGGAGGGTGTGATATACGAGAGGCGTTCTCAGATGACGCCAACTGACGGCTCCGTGAGGTCGGACGAGGGTTACCACTCGAATGGCTACCACGACGAGATACTGACACCGCCCGAGGAGAGTAGTGAATCGGATTCGGAGAACAACTACGTGTTAGACTTCAGTAAGAACGCGAAGGGTCCGAGCAGCGAGATACTGAAACAGGATAGCAGCGTGGCGAAAAACGAGTATCGTAAGGTGAAGATAAAAATCAGCAAGACGTATAACAACAATAACAACAACAACGGCTTCAACAAGAGCATGGAAAACATACAAGAGAGGGACGAGATGTTGAGCGGTGCGACATCGCCGGACGTCCATCAGCTCCAAAAGTCAATCTCCCCGACGCTGGTCATCCAGAAGAACACGGTCTTGTCATCGTCGAACGAGGAGCCGGTCGAGAAGATGCCGAAGCAGTTCTACGAGCCGGAAGTGAAGTCCTCGGGTCTTCCGGTGCCCGGAAACCGACCCCAGTACCTGACGAGCTCCAGCAGCATACTGGAGAACATCCTCCTGCGAAGCAACACCGACAGTAACAATAACACCAGCGGGAACGGAGCAAACGGCGGCGAAAACTGCACCCCGAATTCCGTGACCCCGCCACCGTCGAGCCCGACGGAAATGGCCTATTCCTACAAGAAGTCTCACAGGTACGGTAACATCATGCCATGCAGTCCGGACTCGAGTTCGAACCTCCCGATGCAGACCGAGCTACCCGGAAACGGGGTCAACTCGACGACCGGTCTGCTCCAGAGCAACGCTGCGCTGCATTCCAGCACCGGAAGCCTGCACTCCAGCAGCTCAGGCAGCGTTGTTCTCCACTCCGGGAAGCCCCAGCGGAAGTCGAAGAGCCCATCGCCCGCCGCCACTATTCTCTACTCCACCTCATCCATCACCCAGATTCCCAGCGAGTCCAGCTCCGTCTACCTTAACACCAGTCCCAGCCTTGCCCCCATGTCGCCGGTACAGTCCCCCTATCCCTACGGCCTCTACCACCAGGGTAATCACCTCCATCACAACGTCGCCCCGCTTTCGATAAACACCGCCTACTCGCCGACCCCGACCAGCATGTACGGGGACCGGAACGAGCGCAGAATCGAGTCTCACCACCAGCTTCCCACCTCGTCGACGATGCAGATGGACGGGAACCAGGCCCTGATAACCGGCACGCACAACCTTCATCTGGGCCATCATCCCGGACTTACCATATCGAATTCGATGAACAGGTACTCCCCGGCCAGCTCGCTATCCCCCGATGATCACGGATGCTCGCAGAGCGGAGCGCTCAGTCCCAACTCCCAGGGGTCCAGGGGTTATCGGTCCCTACCCTACCCCCTCAAGAAGAAGGACGGGAAGATGCACTACGAGTGCAATGTATGCTGCAAGACATTCGGTCAGCTATCGAACCTAAAGGTTCATCTCAGGACCCACTCAGGGGAGAGACCATTCAAGTGCAACGTTTGCACGAAGAGCTTCACTCAGCTCGCTCACCTGCAGAAGCATCATCTGGTTCATACCGGTAATTTTTTTGTCCATTTTCTTTCGAATGCGGCTCAAAGTTCCGAATTCGCAAATTTCAGACACTAGACCGTTACATCGAATGGTTGAAACTCCCAACGTTACCAATTTTCACATTTTATGCTTCACGGCATATGTGAAGATCATTAGTGACGTTTGGAGTTATGACCATTTCAAACTCTAATCTATGAGGAACCTTGACTCGCACCCTTTTCTTCTTCTTTGATATTTCGTTATAGTGCCGTCGATCTTATCTTTAATTATTTTGTTCGATCGCGTTCTTGTTTTCCAGGCGAGAAACCGCACCAGTGTGAAATCTGCAAAAAGAGGTTCAGCTCTACGTCGAACCTCAAAACCCACCTGCGCCTCCATTCGGGGCAAAAACCCTACGCCTGCGATCTCTGTCCCGCCAAATTCACCCAGTTCGTTCATCTCAAGCTTCACAAGAGGCTTCATACCAACGAACGTCCCTATACTTGCCAGGGTTGTGACAAAAAGTACATCAGCGCTAGCGGCCTAAGGACACACTGGAAAACCACCAGCTGTCGGCCAAACAACATCGAGGATGAACTCGCTCTTGCCGCTGCCGTTGGATCACCAAACTATTATGAATATGGGCCCGATATGAGCGTGGGTAAGTTACTCCTCCGTCAAGACTGGAGAACAATGCGTGGAGGAAATGAAATCACAGAGTTAGTCTGATCAAATTGTTCTGGGTAACCGAAACCACTGTTCCACTATCTCTTCACTCTTTCGTGTCACAATGTCTGATAAAAACATTTGCAAATCCGGCTTACTTCACTGTATTTAGAAAATTTTCTCCGCTAATTGCCTGTACAGTTAGTCAATTTGCAAGTATTCTTAGCTTATGTCAAATTCTTATATCGTGTTGAATGTCCAATATTTATTTTCGATGTAACGTCACTTTCTGTTACGTAGGGTCCGACCAAACCGAGGCTTTTTTAGTTCATCAAGTTCTGCTTTTAGAAATTAAATTACTCTTTTTACTTGTCTCAGGACTCTAGGTATAATCGAGGCTTCTTGATTAGTTTGAAAAGTGTCAATTCGGATGAAATCATTCCTGAAACTTGAAAATCTCACAAGAATCTTGCAAATATTGAGTTCAAATCAGTCGGTTGAAAATATCTTCACTTTTTTCAACACATTTATATAACTTGAACGATTGTTGTTTTCAGGAAATATGTCGTCAAAAGAGTGTGAGCTCGAACACATCGAGAATTACGAAAGACGCAGCAACAGCGTCGGGAACAACGTAGTTGGTTCAGGAAATGCGGTAGGTGTCGGAAACGGTCACGGACACGGACCGCATTCGACGTCGTTGCACAATTTGGAAAACTCGGTGGGCAGGCCGAGCGTGATAGAGTCATCCCAACCGCACATCATCGAATGCACTTAAAAGAAGAGAAATAGGCAGAGAAGCTAAAGACCGTTGAGAAAAGAGTATTAAATTAAGCTAGTTTCAGAGCGTATATATTGTAATAATAAGCGCGCAAAATCCACCCACGGACTCGGTGAATCATATAAGGTGTATGTGATATTCGGATCGAAACGGGTTTCGCGATAATTTGTGACACGGTGATTATCGGCCCTGGAATCAGGGTGAAAGCGGGCTGAAAACCCAAATTCGAAAACGATGAAGCAAAAAAGCTAAAACAAATTTGGGCCCCTCGGGGCGCCTTTTCAAATTCCAGAAACTTCCGACTGAGTTCTTCCCCTTCTTCCATCGACTCATTACAGATTCTGGAATAATTGATATCGATTTTTGAATGGTATGATCGAAAACGCGCCCCATTAATCCGGCTTTGTAAAAGGTGCTAATTACGTTAAACTGCAATGTGAGAACCAAGAGATGAGAAAATTTCGAGGGAGTGGGAAAATCGCGATCGAAGAATCGCTCTAAAACAGGGTACCGTGTTGTTTATGGTTACGCATGCCTTGATTGTGACCCCCGCACACAAGCCAAAAATTGTGCGATTTTAAGAACGCAGCGCCACGCGTTCCGAAGAACAGATTCCACTCTTTTTCTACGATTATTTTTCCACTTTTATTCATGTCTTATATCGTAACTGTTGAAATGTCTGAAGGGTTACTTGAGGGTTCGGTTTTGTGGATCGGAAAGTACTTCTATTTATTTATATTACATATTGTAAGATATTAGACATAATATTGTTTCAGAACTTTGGCGCGTGGCGCTCTCTTAGTCGGTCACCGTTATAATGCATTGTGCAAGGTGCAGTGCTATGCAATATTATATAGGCGAATTGCGTGCGACGTGGTAAAGCGTACAGAAGTATAAAGAGGAGGAGGAGGAGGAGGAGAAGAAGAAGAAGATTAAAAAACCGAGGAGATATGAAAGAAACGAACAAACAAATAAACAAAATGGCGGATTTTGTCGGCACCCGCCACAACTTAAAAACCAGTGACGACACGACTGCAACTATACGAGACCTGTACCTGTATATACTAACATTATTGATTAATTATTCGGTATTAGAAAAGTAATTTAAAGGTAAAAGAAGTGAAAACAATTTAGAAAGAAAGAAAATAAGTAGAAGAAGAAGAAGAGGGAGAAAGAGTAATTGATATGTAGAAAAGTGACGCAGAACAAAAAAAGAGAAAAGTAATTAAAGAGATACACATTTAATTTAAAACACTCTACAATTCATTCAGATATTATATATATATATAAATATATATATAATATATATATATAAAAATATATATATATAATAATAATATATATATATATATAAAATATATATATATATATACGGTAAGAAACTGTGAGTGAGTGCAGGGTGATAGGCGAAATCCACGGTAACTTGATGTTTAATATTCCTCTGATTCGTTAATCTGCAAAGAGGTATTTTATGCATTCTCACAGATCCCCGGTTAATTTAATTTATTCCCAATGCGAAGGAAATCCTCTTGTTTCCTGTAGTTTTTACCTTAATTCGAGTTACTTTGGATCCAGTGTTATCACATACAAAATACAAGAATGAAAAAATAATAACGAAACACAAGATATTTATGTTAATCATAGGCTAGTAATTTATTAATCGACCAATTATTTGTCTCCTATAAACATATACACAGAAACTGGCGCGCGCGCGCCCGCATATTACTTATATTATTTACAAATCATTAGTCGCGATTCAATTCATAAACTACTGTTCTATGGTTTCAATTACATACAGTTTCTATATAGTAATATTAAAAAAAAAAAAAAGAAAAGAAATTAAAAAAGTACAGATCAAGCGAATACGTAAAAACGGTACGATGCAGATCGCTCCAGCTGCTAATTATTACTATATGAATTATTGTATACCGTACGTATATAATACACATAGAGTTACACACCTGTTACATACACGCAAACGCGCGCGCAAACACAAACACACACGCATTATCGAAATAAATTTCAATCGAAAGAAAATCTTTCAAAATACTCGCATAGTAAAAAAATACCAACGATAAAACGAAGCTCAAAAAAACTTGAAAAAAAAATGTAAATTTAAACACATAAATGATATTTACTCGTGGCTATAAAGTCCTCTGCAACATTTGAAGCAAGGAAGGAGAAAAAAAAACTGTTTAGAGATAGCCCGAGGGCCTAACTATTGATACTTGCAAATAACGAAAAAAATTTATCTACGACCTTCCTTCATGCAAACGCATAGCCAGAGCTTTCTGCATTTCCACACCAAACGCGAGTTATCGCATGCAACGTAGAAATCATTCCAGGCGGTTAATCGCAAACGCTTGTATTTACGATAGATTGTGAAACAACAATAGTGGTAATAATGATAATGATAACAACCACAAGGTATAAAAACCAGAAAAACAAAAGTATGAATTTACACAGAGCGATGATGAGTCAAGGAACAATATTAATCTAAGCATTCTAATAATAATTAATGTACATACCATAGGGCAATTAACACAGAACAACATAATTGAACGCTGTTGAAATACTTGCACAAATAGGAAATCGAAACACCGCATGAATATCCAGACGATGTATATAAACTATAATTAAATTTCGTTAGCATTATTGTTTTGAGCTTTTCGTCATTGGATAAAGAAATTATTCACATTTATTATCCCACATTGATGATACATTCGTTTCTTGTAATCATCACCGTCATCACAGTATCACGCGATCATCTTTGTATGACAAAAAGTTATCTGCGATTAATGATGGGTTACCTGTTTTCTGAGAAAAAAATAAATAAAATGCAACCAGACATAAGGAGAGAGCGTGAGAGTGAGAAAGAGGGAGAGAAAAATTTTATTCCATAATATATCGCGTTGCCGGGATCTTCTACTTTGTGTGCGTAACGAGCGTCGCCCACTATACATAATATACATATTATAATTATATAACCCACGTACACATTCACGCATGTACATGCAAACGTGATAAGAAAAATTACACATGTAAATAGGCGCGCGTCTATTCACCGTAGAACTACCGACTGTTGAAACGAACAACAGCTTTTGAGGGGGGAAAAAAAAGTAAGGAAATTAAAAGTTTTGAGGGTGTTCTACTGTGCTTAATCGCAAAAAATAAACTATTAGAGTAACTTGTTATGTCTAAATTTGTGACAAAAAAGAAAAAAAAAACACACACACACACACACACAGACACGTGTTAAAACAGAAATGATAAAGAAAACAAAAAGAAAAAAAACACTTGAATTAAATGAGATTTAAAAAATAAAATAAAACTGTACATATATGTATACGTATATAAGCTGATAGTAGTGGATCATTGGAAATTGGATAATTCTAACCGCCTCAGCAACTAAAAAGCAATATTTAGTTCTTACCGTTATCCTGTAACGAATAACTCCAAATGTACTGTACACATTCGTATTTAATAATAATTATTATAAATGAAGGAAGGAAAAACGAAACTAAAATTAAAACAAAAAAAAAAAAACAAAAAAAAAACAAATCATATGCGTCAATTGCCACAATAATCTTTCCGTAAATATAGCAGCGGTGAAAATAGTTTCTTGAACTGAACGGCTGCGCGCATTTGTTATCATTTTTATTTCATTTTGTCATGATCATTTTTTTTATTATTAATTATTATTTTATTATTAATGTTATTATTATTATTATTATTATTATCATTATTAATGGTTAAGTAAGTGCTCAATTAGCATTTGTTTCTTAAAAATAAATTATGAATATGTGGCTGTTGGATATTTACAATACGAGTCTTTTTTTTTTCACAACTTTTATAAATGTACTGTAATTGTTTATATACAGCAATATATTATTGTGAATAGTTGTTTGAGGGTCGAGTACGAGTTATCGTATTTTTTTAAAAGAGCTAATCATTTATATCATCATCATCATCATCATCATCATCATTATTATTATTATTATTATTATTATTATTATTAATTATTACTATTATTGTAAGAATCATTTTAAACCTTACCTATTATCTGTTCTGTTGTTTATTTATTATTTAAAAAAAGTCAAATTGAAAAAACAACAAATTTTCGTTATTTTCGAAATGTCACTCACTACTGGCCATTTGGTTGTTTTTCTTTTTAATATATTTATTTATTTATTTTTTGTATTTATTCAATACTTGTTTTCTATTATTTTTAGTTTTTTAATTCATCGAATTACACAGCGATAATTAAAAAGTGAATCTAAAGCACAGAGCGTGGTATCGATAGACATATAAGAATATAAATTTAGTAGATTGTGATTGAGAAGCGTTATTGAGATATTTGATAAACTCTGACAGTAATGGGATGTGTTCTTATTTCATATTTTATTGTAAAATTTTCGTCTACAATCAGAGTGTGATTCAGGAATTCCGAATCACCAATCATTACATTCGTTATATAAATATTAAAACATCATAGCTCATACATGCAACTTTCAAAAACGGCGCTTCTCCATATTCTTTCTCTCACGGTATCCAACGACGATTCATTCTTTAAAGACGCACCAGTCCGCTCTCGTGATCCATAAATAATTTATTCTAAATCTCTTACAATCATTTATCCATCTATTTCCTCCATTGTCGTCTAATTTTTTCTCTTTCTTTCTTCGTTATATTTCTATTCTTGCATGTTGTCTTTTTTTATTTATTTTATGTTTTTTTGTTAAAATTTTTTTCTCCTACGCCAGTTTTCCAACTTTTCTCAATACTAAACCGAATAAGGGTAAGAATACAAAGGCAAGGGGAGAGAGATAGAGAGGAGACCAAAAAAAAGTAACAATAAAAAAATTGTATATTGCTCTTCTCAACGAGTGTTATATGATAATTATTAATAACGGAAAACTCAGAGAAGTTGAAATATTGTTCCTATCTAAAATTATATTCATTTTCCTTAATAAAATGCCTGTTTGGCATCATTTCATGTTTCAATTATACACATCATGTGTACATATAATGTACAATTTTTGTCACCGAATTAGAATTACGAATAAGAGACATCCAAGGCGAGACGGAAATAATAAGATCCTTATTTAATAGTCATCATTATAGAAAAATAATACGAATCTGTGTGATTTAATATTGGGAATAATTTGCTAATCATCATTTTCTCACATAATATATACCACGCGATTCTAGTTTACATGGTATGATTGGATATTTTGAGTATGCTTATACTTGTTTACTCTTTTTTCTTGACTTGGCTATCAAAATCTCTGAAAATCATTGAAAAAATAATCATTAATCGTTACTCATATAATTCAATACTATAAATATACGTGGATACCTACAAACATAAAATTAACCAGAGTTGCCAATTTATAGTATTACCTGACAACGTGAGGCGTGATTTGTTTACCTATTTTTCACTATGTAGATCTTAAATTCTACGTCCCTGTATTTTTTTAAACTTCATTGCAAACTTTTTTCTCCACCAGTATTTCTTTCATATTCTTTTTCTCGCAATCGTAAATTTGGGCCAATTTTATTAGTCATTTTGTTACTTCATGGTAACATTTCTAACAGTCAACAATGGTTCAATATTCGGTACATCGGAAGTTTATAAATGGGGAAACTTGGTATTTTTTTGTTTTCCGAGCCTGTGCTGCACGAATACTTTTTGCAACCGTATTATGTAAAATAAATAAATCCTACCTTATCAAGGTACTGGGCTATCAGTTCCACTGCCACTGTTCGTCCCAGCCTCACTTTTTGTGGCCGCTATGCGATCGCCGCGTCTCGTGCTCTTCGAAAGAGACGCGACTTCTTTGAGAAGACTGGAAATTTTGTGCTGAAGTGTGCTGACCTTATTTTCATACTCTTTTTCCGTCGCTTTCATTTTAGTGCGCAACTCCGTCTCGCTGGTAAAATGTTTTGCTTTCAACTCGGTGATCTGTGGAATGGAGTATTAAAATCAATCAAGATGATCCTCCTTACTTACAAGGAAACCCGTTTAAGTTTTCATCTGTTATCATAAAGATGCGCAAGCCATCTTCAAGTTTTCAAATAAAACACAAAGGAAAGAAATTGAATACACTATTATACAAATATTTTAAATTCTAGTGAAATTTCAACCTTATTATGATATATAAAAAGAGAACGTTCAATGATGGTTATATTCTAAAGTTAAGTTTCGGAAATAGGACCAATATACGGCAGGAGGAGAATTAAATTAGAGGACAATTACTCGACTATCGTTTTGGTAGAGCAATCTTTGAACTGCAATAACGTAGTTCTCTTACGTTTCTTTCCGTCAAAGTCGCGATAGTTCAACTTCAGTGTCTTTTCAGACACGTTAATCTGATATTTTTGCATGTCCAAGAATAATTGCGTTGCAAAAATTTGTGATCCTTTCAGTGTTCGAAAATGGTCTTGCGTCTCGTGACGATATCAGGTAAAGACATAAATATGTTCCCTTGTTAACAGGGTGAAAGAACCTGTTCCTTAGCGGCGTGTACTTCAGATCATTTCAATGTTTCGTCCGAGTTTTTACCATTTTATCCTTCGTCAATAGTTGGCCATCCTTTTGCATAATTTGCTTTTGTAACAGCGCTATTTTCTCCTTCAACTGAGTCACCGCCACTACGTGATCCGAGCTGTTTGGATCATGGGAGTCGTGAACGCCTCCCATTCGCGCCGCCTTCACAGGTGTTGGCCCATTCGTTCCTTCTACAGGATCGGATTGTGTGGGCAACTGCGTCACATCAACCCTGTTGGGCCGCTTGTTGTGACCTTTCATTCTGCAATGAGATAAACTTGAAAGATTTCTTAAGCCTGATGGAAACTGTAATACATATAAAAGTGAAACTGGTATTCTAATTAGTATGTATATTTATCATCTACTCACTTTTGTTCTTTGTGTTTCGCAGCCCGTTGTTGTGCTAATTTTAAATGTGCCCTTCTATCCGCGTCCGACTGCTTCGTCTTTGCCAAGGCTCGCTTGTAGGATAGTGTGCACAACCAACATAACAGTTTACCATCGACCTAAAAAAAATTTGGAGAATTTATTTTCTGTGGATAAGCTACGTTTCAAGGTGGTTCATTGATTTTTCGTTCATTAATTTAACCCAGCTCCTAGTAGTCAAAAATGATATTCAAGTCATTTCATTCTTCTTCTAAAGCAACTAGAATTCTATTGCCTCATTGATTGCCTATTATGACGTTGCTTGTACCTTTTTATCTTCATCCTGCCTGTCGAAAGCACACTTTTGTTTACACTGTTCACAGGTAACAGGTGGGCCGTAACGTTTCTCAGAATTGGTGCACCGCTGACATTTACTGCCAATGAAAGCAGCTATGGTATTGCAATACTCACACGCTGAAGGTTTCCCATACGCTTTAACATTCTGCTCACATTTTTTGCATATCGTACTGGTGCTGCCTTTACTGCGAACAGTTGAATGTATATTAGAATTCTCATATGTGATCGCAAAGAAATAATCTACTTTGAAACGGTTATTCAGTTTTTAGTTAATCTCATATTCTCGTTTTTCTTTCAGATTTGAAGGATGAAATTCTCTTTCCGAATCGACTTACATGGTCTGTTGAAACTCAGATCGACAATAAGTGCATTTGACGACGGGAAATGCTCCTCGGCATTCCTGTAAGGTAAATACATTGCTCTTATTACACCATTGTTGTCAACACTTGCGCAGCGCATGCCAGCTTATATTGTAACAGTGTCGATTGTCAAGAAGATAAGACGTAACGAGAGAATCTTTGTTTACAAGTATTCGTTTGTAAAATATAGCAAAAAAGGATCACTGCGAATGGAAATAACCTCCATACCCAAAAACTGAAACGCCCGTCACATTGGAAAGAAAAATGTGTAAATGAACAAGGCAGATTTTTAGTGCGTAATTTTGTAGCATTCTGTCAAATGACGCGAACATATCGGCGTGCGCATGCAGCAATGGCTAGTGAAAATTTAGTATTTCAAAACAAATATAATAAGTCATATTTGCGCTGATAGAAATTCTATGCATACGATAAAAGAGATGAAAGGTGGGGACGCGGGTAGACATACCTTGCATAACTGTTGACCAGGTGATAATTCCTCGAAAGGATGCCTGGAGAAGCATCTTGAGCAAGCGAAAAGCGCCTGGCTGTTGTTACCGCTCATGTTCGTGGAGACTGGTTATGTCGAAAAAGCTGACGAAGAAAGTTTTGTCAGATGCCGCTGGTGCAATCGCGCACACGTCACAGTTGTGTGTTGAATGCCGTTGTAAACGCGAGCGTGGAAAAGTGTTCCTTTTTTTCTCAACTTATGTCAAATGCAATGTTATTGTATAAATATTTCTAGCATCACTATCATCGTGCGCCCAAGTTTGCTGATATACTGGAAGCGGCAGATACGTTGCGATCACTGATATTATTTTTCTTGCGAAAATTGGACGTGCTGTAGGTTTTGTTTGCTCTCTGACTCACGACAACTTCAATTTCTCGCCACCGGTTGTCGTACTGCAGAGGCCATACTGCATTCTAAGAGTCTCAATACTCCGTGACTCTAGTCATTCTGAAAAACGCTTGCAGCGCCTCCAGTAAGGACACACAAAAAACTTATACTGATCCTTGTACGAGTTCGCGTTTTTGTCCTCTGCCAATGTTTGTTGTAAACTAGCCGGTACCATTAGGCTGAGAGTGGCCCCCTGACACTCACCACTGCTCGTATACTAAAAAATTGTACGCGTCTTGTCCCCGTTTTTTAGTTCCTCTACGTGTCGCTAGTAGACTTCTGACACGCTCGCTGCCCTGGCTGACCGCGCGAAAGCTCGTCAGGTAACTACTAGTAATGTAAAATAAAATAATATAATAAAAATATAATGTAATAATAACATTAATTATTATTTGTAATAGTAGTATTAATAATTTCTGAACATCTTATGCCGTTTTATCCGATACTTACGAAATGTTTTCCGCTCGTAGTAACGAGCAACATTTCCACTGATAATTTACGAGGTGCAAGTTTTATATAGCTCTTAAAGTAGACATTTAACGGAAAAAAGTTTCAGATAAAATTGATAGGAAATTTTATGCTCTACAAATTTGGTTATTACCATTTTTCATGTATCATGAACCGTTAACTATATATTTAGCAAGAAACAAATTAAAAAAAGTTTGGAGTGCTATAAATAAAAATTTATGCATTGTACAGAAGAACGTTACAAGTAAAAGTTGTAGATAATGTTATTATCTACGAAAATTATCTCTACTATTTTTGTCGTACGATGCACGGTTCACGAGATATTTGATAAAACGTGTTTTCCAAGATGGCGGCTAACGCGGGCACCCCTCCCCCCCCCCCCCCCCCGTGACAACAACTTGCATTTATATTCAGTGGACACCCCTGAACATGTTCCAACAATAAATTTTGTTGTATAGAAAATTGCAGAAAAAAAATACGTGGCTCTTGGCCTACATGGCGTTGATAAAAGATCTAAATAGCCTAATGGGGCTTTCCATAACTAAAAGTGGACGATATAAATTCATTGTCAAGCAGCGCCCTTTGTGTGGAGTCACTCATTGTCAAATCGGTATACCGTTGGTACGTAAAGACGACGAGAACTAATGTTACAATTAACTGGGTGCAAACAAATTTACCCAGGTGGACAATGCAGTGTCAGATATTATTATGACTATAAAATAATATAACAAAATTAACTATTTTATGTAGCATTTTTCGTATTTTGCTCGAAGGAACGTATACAACATTTCTTTCTCCTATTATCTGATTAACTACGTCTTTCACTTTAATACTGTTTCTAAGCTTGCTGAAGTACTATCATTGACACCCGAACACTTGTACAATGACGTATTATTATGAGGTAGCAGCATTACAATTGTTACAATTTTCTTGAATCAAAATGTTTCAATAATATTTTACATGGTATTTTTAAAAGTCTGCAGTAACATAATCATGAAAGATTGAAATTGTGATGAGAGGCGCTAAATAACTAAAAGGGAATTGATCAATTAATGGAGTATTTATTCTGAACACATGGTACAATGTAGAGATTTCTTATACGATTAGTTCAATGCATGTTTATCTTTCGACGCGTGAACTTCAGCTCTTATTCGAGTCCGTTATAGCCGCTGATCTCTATATCGTTATAGCTCAATATCTTCGGAACCTTAACAAATTGAAACTGGGATTTGACTTAAAAATTTAATTTCACCATATTTTCGCATTTACCGCGACAACCACAGCATTTTTCTGTTCCTCGGCATCGGCACCACCTTTTGTAGATACATCTTTTGCTCGGTGGTGGATCCTGCGCACTGTAATTAAATTCAAACATAGCAAGCAGTTAATAATAATCAGTGGCAAATAGGGCAAATAATAAACGAAATAAAGTAACCAAGATAGATTGAAATTTAAACTAGGATTGTACTTAAAAATTTAACTTTACCTTATTCTGACGTTTGTCTGGGTCGCAGCCGCACCACTTCCCCAAATATGTAATGTCCTTTTTTAGTAATTGGCCCTGACACCGGGGGTCCTGTGTGCTGTAATTCAATTAAAATATTGTAAGCAATCAATGATAATCGTTAAATAACATACCGACCCGCTATCGATTTTTTTTTTAATTTATTACTATACATAGTTCTTGATTACAACGCCTAACTGCGGTGAGAGAATCTTGCTACAAACTTGAAAGTTACTGACAACTTAACTGGACACCACGCAAGTAATGTAACAAATGGCACCAGACTGATAAAAGTTTGAAATAACAATTTTTCGATAGAAATTAGTATGTCGATTTTCGAAGAGAAAAAATATGATGACCGATCTGAATTTTTGCGTGACTTGAAAAATTATTTTACACTTAAGTTTGTACCAGATGATGAATTGTTTTTTGATACGTCTTTCTGGTATAATAATTCTCTATTAATCGTTATCGTATACACTTGATTTAAAAAGGAGAAACTCGAAGGCGACAAATAGGGAGACCTAGACGCACTGTGAACTGCTCGAAAATAAATACTTTCTTAGAATAGAAATACATATAAATTATTATAACGACAATGTACTTTTCAGTATTGAAAAACCATTAGGTACTACCGTCAAAATTCAATATAACGTTCGTCAGAATTTTTTTTTAGATATCAAAACACGATATTTGATGTGACGTTTCTGTTCACGCGTCCGCGCCACAATGATTTAAATTGCATGCGTCCCGGACTGCGTGAACTTTTACATTTCTAATTAAAGGATTATGGGTACGTTGCGGGATAGATATTGTCTAACTCAAAGAATATTCTTATTTACAATTTACAATTTACAAATATATTCTAAGATTAATCAACTTGTTGTAGAGTTACAGTTTTGATTTCAAGTTAGTTTTGTTAAGTTGTTTGATGTTTAGATAGATAGATCGATATTAACGAGAATATAAGTTTATATTCCCGGAGCTGGAGATATTTAGCTTTAATTTTCATGCCGATGGCACTAGTGTGTATCAACGAGAATATCGCGTTAGACTGACGTTAGATTGTCTAATTTCAGTTGTGGATGACAGTAGGAGTGAGAGCAAACTTGATTTCAGAGTATGAAATGGAAGCGAGTAAAATGCGTTATTTTGCGATTTCTGATTGGTATGTGTGTTACAAAGTTTAGAGTTGGTGGGAAAGTGGCGAGAATCGGCATGAAAGGTGGGAACAGGATCAGCTAAATTTGAAAACTTAAGCGGGAAAAGCCCCTGTTGAGGAATTTTTAATTTTTTCTCATTGATTTGCTGTAGAAAAAGGTATTTATTGTTTAATTGAAGAGTCATATTTTAAAAAAATAATCGGCACTGTTCGTATAAGTTTGGAGGATAGGATTCACGCAACTAGTACCAAGTACACACAACCGCAATAACACAAAATAACGCGCGTCGTTGATGGGAAATATTTGGCCGTTTTTTCTATAAAGTTTAGTATATTGCTTACAACTTCTGCTACTTCGAATACTTATATTCAGAATAATTTTTTCCAAAAACTCTTATTTATTGTCATCACTTTTCAACACTTGCTTCTAACAGTAGATAGTACTGTTGCTAAACGTACTATACCAATTGTAGCTCGTAAATATTGGGATAAGGCATAGGGATGATATCATCGTTTTAACTTATTCTAGAAAGGATTATAACAGTGCCTCGATTATCTATATTCGCCAGAATGATGCTCATCTTGTAAAAGATCGAGGCAGCATCGACCTTATAATCTCTTCTAATTAAATTGTAAGTCTTGATAACCACACGTTCCTGGCCAAACGTCTCGGTACATTTTCTCTGGTAGTTACATGATACAATTCAACGGATAGTATACCTTGTTTCACACGTTTTTTTACTTCACCTTCCCATTGAGAAAGAAGCGAGGCTGGGCACACCACCAAAGTACCATCCTTTGGTTCTGCACAAGAACAATTAGCAATTGATTAATCATAGCGAAATTAATAAAAAGATTCCGATGGGTTTTAAAAAAATATTAAGTAGTTAGGAATGGTCCTTTTACGTCGTAGCCACACGTCATCATCGTCATCTGAATCTAAATCCTTTAAAGTTGACATAGTTGGAGAATTTATTGACAAGGTTTTATCCACACCCATTTCATCAGCTGAAATAAAAATATTTCACAAGTATGCCGTATTACTGTATTGTAGTATTCCCTTTTAATAGCTCAAAGAAATCCTAATAGAGTTGAAAACTTCAAATCTCAAACCTCGCATAGATCATTTGGAAAACCTTTTTCACACGATGTTACTTAATGTTTTAGGGAGTAAAGCTTTTTTTGATAATTCAATGTAAATATTGGCGACTCGTGAAATTAATATCTACCTAAAATTTCACCACGGGGTCTTTGCCCTTCAAATTATGTGAAACGATTGCACAAGTAGTTCAATTATCATCATTTCATAGGTTTCAAATGGTTTAAAACATTACCAAGATTTCAAACAATTTTACAAGTTTACCAATGATTCAAAACATTCATAGAAATTTCATTTCAAGTACAGAAGATATCAGTAGATTCTGAACGATTCAACAAGATTTTACAGGTTTCAAACAATTTAAAAAATTCCATCAGATTTCTTATCATTTGAAGCATTTTACTGTTTATTTATTTGGTTTACTCTTGCAATAAAAGCTACTGATCCTAATTGGTTTACATATCTCCGAATATCGAAGTCCATGTATCTCAAACGCGAAAAGAAGCTCAACAGCCTCATTCTATACGCAACTCTGAACAAAACCACCCAAATCTATTTTCATTTGACGCAGAAATAAAGAAATGGCACGAATTATACAAATTTACTATTCGCAATGCAACTACCCAAAGTTCGTGGCGGCTTGAATTTTCATAATTTATATTTTAAATTCTACGGGCTGCAATTATACTTATTTGAACTATCATACATCATACATCATACATCCAACATCATTCATCATACATCATACATCGTACATTATACATCATAACATACATAGTATTAAAGTTCGGAACCAAATTTTGGATATTCGGATGTTGAGAAAGTGACGTCACCCAAATTTGTTTTCTCTTGACGTCATCGGTCTATTGTAACCGTCGCGACCAAAATCAGCCAGCCGAATCTCTCAGTCTGGAAACAACCGCGCAGTAGAGCGGACGTATTAGAATCGCGCTCCGCAGATTTCGAGTACCGGGTTCTCTACCTCCTGGATCCTACGCTCCGGGTCCGCTTCCTGGTGCAACTTGAGTTCCAGGACAAGGGCTCCGTAGCTTCTGCGCTCCAGGTCCACTATCTGGTGACTTCTGACCTTTACGAGTAATTTTCTGTGGTTTCTGCGCTCCAGGTCCGGTTTCTGGTGCAACTCGACTTCCAGGACAAGCGCTCCGTAGTTTCTGCGCTCCATGTCCGCTACCTGGTGAAACTCGACTTCAGGGACAAGCACTCCGTAGTTCTGACTGTCCAGGTCCTTGACCTGGTGACTTTTGACCTTCAGGACTAATTTTTCGTAGTTATGACTATCCAGGTCCTCCATCTGATGGATCTGGTGGAATTTTGGAACCCTTATCTGCAGTGACCATCTGATTGTCGTTCGTGTCTGTG
The DNA here is from genome assembly GCF_021901495.1 of Neodiprion virginianus. NCBI lineage: Eukaryota > Metazoa > Arthropoda > Insecta > Hymenoptera > Diprionidae > Neodiprion > Neodiprion virginianus. Next base: position 18,962,334 of record NC_060880.1, read on the forward strand.
GTCGATGCCAGAAGTTGAGCGTTGTTGGAGGCCCATGTTCGTAGTTCCAGTCCCGCGGATCCCAAAATTTTGACTAATTGCTTCTTCGGCTTCTGTGCTTCGCCTAGGGAGCTGGTGCCAGTAGGTAAGTCATTGACGTAGAAATCGTTGATGATGGCCCGACTAGCTTTCGCGTATTGTGCTTCGTGATCTTCTCTCAAATTCCGGAGACATCGTGTCGCCAAGTTCGGTGCCGATGTGGTTGCATATTTCACAGTGTTCAGTTCGTAGATTCGAATCGGCTCTGATGAGTTTTATCTTCGCAGTATTCTCTGCACTTACGTTAATCTTGTGCTGAATGCCTTGTTAAATCTGTTGAATTAAACGAGGGCAGAAGTCCGGTGTTAAAAAATGCGATTGTGAGCCGCAGTCGAAAAGTGCTCGGCATTCGTATTTGTTTTCCTGATGGTCTTGCGGGTAAACAAGCGCGGTGGACAGAAGACATTCGCTTATGTTAATATCGGCATTATTCAAACAAATTATAAAAAAATTTTACGAAATGCGATAGCAAAATTATAAACAGTCCTTTGATTTTATTTCCTCGATATAGCCATAGCCGCAAAACCAAATTGTATATTCATTAATTCATCCATTCAATCAATCACTCGTACAGTTCATAAATTATCGATCAAAAGGTGTATATTGTTAAAATTGTAGATGTAAATCGTCTTGCTTTCGTTAAAATTGTCGCCCTGATTTCTCTTTTTGCATTATTAAATAATTTTGTTCAGTGTTTCAAATGGTTTTTCGTAATAGTAACATGACTTCTAGTTGCCAGTAGCGAATATCTGTCAATGTTATTAATGGCAACACGTTCGTTGAAAGCGTAGATTATGTTATTTCATTCTCGTAGATATTGTAGAAGGTTCAATGTATAACTTCACACTGATACATATATGAAATGTATATGAATAATTGTTAAAATTGATTCAGGATGCTAGGAATTTTGATACTTTCGTAAATTTAATCTATGGTATGTACCTTTGATATCTTTTAAATTTTCTGGATCTCATAACACGAATGCATTATTTTCAATTAGCTTTGTAATTTTATATGGTCCCTGATGTAGGTAAGTGAGAAAACTTATGAGATGCTTTATCAGCTGCATTAGATGGTAGCGGTACCTTTCATAAAACTAAATCGTTTACATCAAGAATGACGATTTTTTTTTCTTTTGTTTTTGTCAATCACGAGAATTTTTTAACAATCTATCCTTAGCTAGCATTATTTTAGTTTCGAGATTTACTTCAATATTTTTTGGAAATTAGATGAGTTTTTGGATTTTGTCAACAGGTTTTTCTACCAAAATGAAGTTCCAAAAGGGTCTATTCGGTACTTGAATGTGTCGTTGTGTTTAACAAATCCCTAATTTTCGAGATATCGAAGTATTGTAATTCTGAATATAAAGTTCTAAAAACCCTTATACTTGAAAAACGTGTTTGTATATACCTGCGTAATTTAAAGTTCTTTTCTAAATCTAAAAGAATTCTCACAGGTTTTGCCATTTTTGGTACGTGCGATTTAAAAATTTTCCTTAAACTAATACGAGTCATAGCTTCTTTTACTGCATATAAATAAACATATTTAGAAAAATTATCCAATATGACAAAAATATACTGCACGCCACGTACAGATTGTAGTAATGGTCCACAATAATGGATCCTTACTAATATCCCTGATCTTTCGGATTTTATCATTTCATGTTCTCGTTCCATGGTTTTCGATAAAACTTTAACTCTCACACAAATCGCATGTATATACATATTTCTTGACATCTTTTGACATCCCTTTCCAATAGTAATTTTGTTTTAAATATTGTCAAGTTTGATATTGACCAGGATGACCTAATTTCGCGTGATTAGGTATTGAATGAATCTTGTAATTAAAGAAGATGCTACTACTATTCACCATTGCTGTTTTCGATGTTATATCGTGATAATATTTCATTACGAAGTTTAAATTGTAATTCAGGCACATTTTTCGATATATTATTTAGTTTTTAGATATCCATGTTTATTTTTCTTGTACTTTCTTTATATTTTTGCAATCATCAATTAAAGTTTGATCTAATGACAATTCATAAATGATATAAAGATACTTTATATACATAAATAAAAAATGTATGAATTGCACATAATTAACAGTTTCGAGTAGGACACCCTGAGTACTCCGTATCATGGAGTTTAGTAATATTTCAAAGATTCTACATAATTTCTTTGTTTTTGCGACAAATGAAAATGTATCGAAGTGCTTTTGTTTCGAATTGAGTATAGAATGCGACTGTTAAGTTACCCTTTTTCGCGTTTGAGATACTTGCGTCGACTTCGATATTTTTCGACATATATACGGAAACATCGAAATTGACCAGAGCACTCCCTTAAGCCCCTCGAATTATCTCAGGAAGTCAAGATATTATTAAAAACCGAATTATTATGACGGCGGATACGATTGTAAAAATCTCTTGATTTCGCATCGCTGTAGCACCATGGAAACGATTTGAACTTGACTGGTGCTATGTTGAGAGTTTGCTGTTAAATTTTCGGCAAAAAATAATAAAAATTGAACGTTTTATAAATATTATGGGCTAGCATCGACCCCGTGTGTATTTTATGTTTTTTATTTGGTCGTGTGTCCACAACGGGTTAAATAAAAATTAACAAATAACAGATAGTGAAATCGGTGGTTCGCCACTCCCACCGTATTTACAAACGCCAAACCATTATACTATGTCTTATTATACAAAAATAACCTTCACTTCAGTGTCCTCAACGAGTTGAACAGAAATCAGTAAATAATAAATAGTGCCGAATGTAAAGTGTGAGACACTAAAGTAGTGTGGCACATAATAATACGCGCTTAAATTGGTTGCCACGCAATCAACATTTTCATTTCCACACCAATTTCTGTTACGTTGACGACAGCGAAACCATGATAAATACGCAAGGAGAACCATTTTCAAATTTTGAAAATTTGGAAAGCAGTAACTTTAAAATCATTTAAAATCACACGAAAAATCGATTGATATCATTCCAATCGCTTATCACCCAATCTGGGATTGAATACCCCCTTGCAATTAGTATTAAAAGGTAAGGATTTATTTTAATATCTAATAAGATTGAAAATATCATGGGGGCTTGAGATGTTCAATAGTAAATAATTCTTTCATTTCACGAGGAGGACTTGCTAAAATTTTAAAATATACTTCTCTATGAGCACGGTAGTCTCCAAATGATAGTTTTTTGGACACTTTTTCTCCTTTGAAGTGTTCAGCACCATATTTGATGCATGAAAAATCCATTAACCCTGCATAATATTGACCAGTATTATTAAAATTCATCTTATTTTTCTCTATAATTTAATAGTTCGTTTTCGAATTTCTCATAAGCTTATCTGCTAATATAATTAATTTTTATAAATTTGTATCTAGAACAGGCTTAAGACCATCCAATTGAATCAGTATGGCAGTGGGGGATGCGCCTGAGCACGGATCAGGGAAACCGACACTATTGGGAGGTTGTACCGTATATAGGGAAAAAAATACAACACAACACACGTGAAATATTTAGAATAATCGGTAACGTACGAAGAGCCAGCGAGTAGCAATGTAAGCGATGTATACAAGCAAATATGAATACCATTCTTTAAATAAAATATACGCGGATAATGACAATGATATATGTACACATTTTGATAAAGAATTGTGTGGCACTAGCAGTTTGAAAGCAGCAATATGTATTCGGGTTCAAAAGATATTGCGACTACATTTTTGGAAAAGATATTATTTTACGTACTCTCTGAATTTGAATCGGTGAAATTTCAGTAATTCCCAGTTATGAGTATATCAATGGAAAAAAACAGTGCATATAGACTGAAGTTGGAGTGAATTTTCACTAATATCCTACTGATTTCCAGTGCATATACACTGATTTTTTCCAGTGGTATACTTATAACTGATTCACATTGAGAGAGTACAGATCATGAAGCGCTAAAGCGTATTGTCGGGTCAATTACAGGTATTCCGATTACAGCGGAGAGTAGCTTTAAATATAAAATTGAACACATTAAGTCTGCAGAAAACGGTAATTTCGATGCGCTGTTCTTGTCTTCCCATTGAAGGTGATACCGACATTTTTTACACTGATTTCACACGAATAAATTATATTGAAAGTTGGAACTTTGGATAGTAATATTGTAGCTGAAGAGACAAAAGAATGTCAAGTTTTAAAAGATATAATAAAATATACAACCAACGGGTGGCCTTCCATTGATAAATTGTCAGAAGCAAAGTATCATCATTAAAAAATAATTGAACTCTGTATAAGCTTGAATTACCCATGTTATTTGAAAAGTTGCGTACGATGCTCATAAAATACTGTATATGTAAAACAGCAATTTGAAAGTGGAAGCACTCGAGAATCCCGCAATACTGTATTCGAAGAACGAGATACCGTTCATACTAATAATTACATGGTCAAGGTGACAAAAGAAATAGAAGGCACAAACCATACACAGGTACAATGACAAATTCCACTTTGCTGAATATATGGTAGTCATTTATACAAACAATGCGCGTTACGTTGATTCTTATTCAAATGTTCTTCGCACTGGTTTCGTGGTTACAGAAGAGGACAATCCTCTTTCATACAAACAACAACAAAGAAAGGTCGAAATGAAACTAAGTTGTCGTCAACGTTCAGGATTCGAATGAAACAAAGCGATCGTTAAACATTGCAGCGTACCTTGAGTCTTGGAGATCGTTTTTGTCGTCGTCGTCGCTAAATTCAATAACACAGTATCCTTGTGCGTTGCTTTGCGATTGCCTCTGTCGTGTGAATACTGCTAATTATGATTCTAAGGTATCGTTATGTGCGGTTTATATAAGGACACTGTGCATCCCGCGTCGTGACTTGGTACTTTGCTTCTAGATCCTAAGAACGGGCGACGTCGACAGGACATCACCGAACATCGACACAGCCTCGCTGAAGTTCGAACGAAGTTGATGACGCAGGGGCAGGGGGGGGGGGAGGTTACGGATAGCTGCGAGTCCTGTGAAATCTGGAATGGGTAAAGTGGGCGGCGCATTGGGCGGGACTTGGAACCAACTTGGACGCGTGTGAATTCGTAAGGCCGAATCACAATATGCGTTTCCGCCGCTGCGGTCCGCAACTGCGGTGTGTGACATTCCGTAGAGCTGCTAGAGCCGTGCGACGTTGCCACATTTGCCGGACGTCGGCGCAGCAACTTGCGGTAACTTGAATTACGCGCTAAATTTGTAGGTGTATGTTATAGGTTATGTAATATAGTATATCGTAGACTGTATTGTTACCTACTGATGTATCTACTGAATTTTTTGACATTCGATAATATTGAAGAAATTTGTCCTCAAAATTGGGAATGTTTACAAAAAAAAAAAAAAACTTTTGAAATAGCTGATTAGATTCTCGCTTCGAAAAATATGGATCAACCTCATGGTTATGCACTGTCGGATCGTGTAATTACATTTCTGCTTCTATTACACAAATAATTTTGAAAAATATCTTCGCGCTCATGTTAATTCACTTTGGCTGTTCAAGCGTAAATTACTGCATTGAAACAGCAACACAGACATTTTCTGTCGAGCACTGGTATAGCAACCAGAGTACCAAATGCTTTTTCGCGATGAAAAAATCATAATACATATTAGAGTGCTACGTAATATTCAAAATATAGAAAAGGTCTTTCGTGCGATTCTCTTGTACCATTGTAGACAATTGATATTTTTTTAAATTATTTCCATGATTTCACAGTGTAATTAACCCTTACCCTATCACATGGGGTCTTTGACGTCTTACCCTTTTTTGATTATTTTAAGTGCTTCAAAAATATTTAAAAAATTTATACATATTCTTCGAAACGTCATGTTGAAGATGCAATAGTTGGTTCACTTAATTATTTATTTACAAAAAATTTCAATAACAAAGTGTCCATGGAAAATGAAATTTTTCACATTTTATATTTAAAAAAATCCCATTCGTCAACCAAGTAATAAAATTGAACGGGATCAACGGCAAACTCAAGTGGAATAATTATATTTTTATGAAAAAAATATGCGGAGTTGCGAAAAGTACATTACATGCTTAATTTCTTACCCTCAAAACAGGCTATTTAACAATGGGGAAAATATGGGTATTTTGTCATACAAATTCAAAAACCGACTTTATTTATCAAGCTATGAGTCGAAGAAATTGTTAAACAATGATAAAACGTTAGAATTCTTCTCTATGCTAAAGTCTCCGTTTTCTCAGTCGACATTTCGCGCCCATAATCGTGAACGGAACGAAACAGAGCACTTTTTAGCGTGACATCATTTTATACCTAATCCGAGCTAAGCCCCGCCGATTTATACCACCGTGTTCACTAAAAAAATGTGTCCTACGGTTAAATCGAATCCGTCACAACCGCAGCGCCGAAAACAGTGGTAGTGTGGTCCCAGCCGAAACGTGTCGTTCTCTCGTTGAACTATGTGTAGTATACTCAACTGCTCAAGTTGAGCACTTAACGTATATGAACGTTATAATCTGTCTCTCACGCTCCACGCCTGATTGGTCGAATCGTTTCCTCTTGGCCAATCAAATGTAAAGTGAGAGAGACGGAATATCTAAAGTATATATTTCACTCTCTCATCACTTCGGCTGCAGTTTTCGCGAGGTTGACGCAACGCTACGATGAGCAGCCTCCAGTAGTATATGCTCTAAGGCTTGCTCTAAAGTTGACTTGTAAACACGGTCGTTGTTAGTCGAAAGATCCGAGGTACACCTGTAAGAATGAAGCTATAACTGCTTCTCTAAAATACTATGAAGAAAAAATTTGCCATATTAGTTTTGGTGAGTGGTCGAAATATTTTTTCATCTGCTGTTTACAATTCGATACTAAATTGTTGTTCCTCGAAGCTTTTTCGTTCATTTTCTAGTTTGAGGTTAGTTCGATATACAGATCTTCATCCGGCCGTAGTATTTTATTTCAGTGACCTTAGTTGGAAGCTGAATGTTCTTCCTTGCCGAAATTCCCTGTGTAAAGAATTTTTAATGTTATTAATAAATCTATACCTTGTGCTTTTTGTTATCGTAGGTTGTTTACTTCCAGACCAGTTTAGCCTGTGTCTCAGGAACAGATGAACACCTCCTACACTTTGTCACCGACGACGTGCCTTCCGGATCTTATAAATATTACAGCCTGATGTATGACGGGCTCATCAAGATACAGTTGACTTCTCAGTGCGTAAATTATTTTTATACCTGTGCAGAAAAAAATAATTTCTCTTTAAAACCCTTTCCCTACAACAACGAGTGAGATTCGTGGTAAGAAATTAGGGCCAAAAACAATAAGCACGAGTCTGACCCGTGGTACTTCCACCCTTGATCAACCTTCTTAGTTAATTGTGGCCTGAGCAATCGGAAGTTAGCAGGTAGGAAAAGGGGTTAAAACATATTTCGATTTTTCTAGGAGCGGAGACGCTGATATTTACGTTTCGCAAACAACCACCAAACCCACCTACGAGCCAGAGTACTTCTGTCTTCGTTCAGCCACTTGTGGTGAAGATATCATTTTTATACCAAAAAGGTACGATGCTACCGAAAATGAAGATTGATTAAATTTTTGAATAATTGATCATCCCCACACTTAGTCAAATTAATGAGTTCAGTCAACTGGCATAATATGAGTATCTATAGGGTTTTATTCTAATATCTTTACCAGCTTCAAGAGGCCTGTGGGGATCGGTGTATATGGTCATCCCTCTCACGATATTAGCAAATATTCCCTCTCAGTCTATCAGCTCCCTGTTCCCGCTGACGAAGGTGAAATCGAGAGTACATACGGAGCAGAAGCTACTTTGCACAAAGACCACACGCTTAAGGTGTGTAACCCTCATTGGTGTGATTTCTGTTATTTTATCAATCTCAATAATTGTAAACCTCATTGTTTCAGAAAGAAAGACCTTCATTTGCCGTGGCGCTGCTGTGGTCGTTAATTGATATTCTTTTTCAAGTTTTCTTTTTGTGAGCTGAATTAGATAGCACATATACGCTATGTTGGAATACGAGAATCAAATGTTCTTGGACATACTCCATGATGATGGTCTAGTTGTTTGTGCCAAGTAAGCAGTAATTGATCCAAACATTTTGAATTGTGTGAGAAATTGGCGAGGAAATTTATATTACTTTATTTGCAGGGGGCTCGGAATTGAGACTGTTTTCATAAACATACTGAAAGTCTACTTGGATCCTGGTAATTTGGTTATTGTGCTCGGCACAAGTGACCATGAAGAATGCTACTTCATCAACAGACTAGAAAACATGGGTGTGAAATTTTTGCCTCGTGTCATCACAGCTCAGTTCCCGGCTAACGAGAGGTAATAGCAATGTGATTTTGGCTCTAGTTTAGTTTACATAAACTACAACACAACATAATATTGGCTTATGCACTAACAAATAACTTCTGATTCTGTAACGCAGGGAGTTGATGTATCTAGATGGCGGTGTTCTCTTTATTTCGGGTAGAATATTCGTGGTTGACCTGTTGAAAAATCGTGTGCCATTGAAGTTGGTGACTGGAATACTGGTTTACAGAGCCCACAATATACTAAATTCGTTTCAGGAAGCCTTCGCCCTTCGCTTGTACAGGCAAAACAATAAGGTAGCGATCGCTAAAGCATGCAAGTAATTCAATTCCAAGTGATCTAATATAAAATTACACTTTATAGACTGGATTTATCAAGGCATTCACAAATTCTGCATTGGCATTCACTGTAGGATTTGCTCAAGTTGAAAGAGTGATGAAAAGTTTATTCGTCAAACAGCTGTACCTTTGGCCTCGTTTTCACGCGCTCGTTAGCAACAGTCTATCAAAATCAAAGGTGGGTCATGGAATTGTCGGATAGCTCTTTATTTCTATATTAAGCTTCTTTTATCTGTTATTGCAGCCAGAAGTAATTGAAATTCATGCAAAACTCACACCAAAGATGTTAAATATACAAATTGCGCTTTTGGATGTCATGAACTACACTGTTAACGAATTGAAGAGGATTAACAAATATGTAAGCTTTACTTTTTTCATGGAGTGACAAAGTTTTCCGATTTTTTCAACTAACATCAACTCATTGCAGTTAGAACTGGAGGAGCTCACGGTTGAAAATGTAATCGCAAAAAAATTTCACAAGCTCCTACAGCATCAGCTGGACCCGATATGGCATCAACTTAGCTTTAAAACCAAACAACTTGTTGCCGATCTCAAAACCTTACGATCGCTTCTTGTGTAAGTGATTCGGAAAATTCATAAATAATAGTATCGTTTACTATCACTACTTTAACATTGTAAAGTATTTCCTTTCGCAGGTCCTTGAATCATGAGGATTCCGTATCTTTTTACGCGACTTTGAATCGCCTACGCACTGCAGAATATGCAATGAATAGTAGCGGTTGGTTGCTACTAGATTGCGTTGAAAATCTGTTCATATCAGGAAAGCGGAGGGTTTACAATGAAAAAGATGGTAATTTGTGTGACAGAGATTTTTAGCAATTTGCTAATGCCTACCGTACAAATACCTAGTAATTATTGTAACTGTTGAAAAGTAAGGCTTCCTAATTTCTTTTAGAATTGAAACCGGAAGCGAGTCCTAAATGGATCGCACTGTCAGAAATTCTACGCGAAATTCAAGACGATATTGACACGAATAAAACTGATCCGGATGAGCTGCGAAAGGTCCTAGTTTTGGTTCAGGACAAAATCACGTGCAACCAACTGAAAGGATACCTGACGATGGGCGCAGGGGAATACTTACTCTACAGAGCGATGTCAAAACTACAACCGAGCAAAATATCAAAACCAAAGTGAGAGCAACGTACCTAAATTGAACAATGGGTTGACAATTTTTATCATCACTCTTAGTAACTACAATTTATTAAATACTGATTAACTTTCATCAAGTTTTGCATTTTTTTATCATCGCAGTGATCAAAATACAGATGCTTTCTCTGCATCCAATCTTCCACCCTCGTCCGAAGCAAACGAATCCACTGAGGATACTGTGGAAAAAGATAGTTACGTACTAACTCTCTCACAGAAGCCATCAAGCGCTGATTGCGCTGAGCAGTTTGAAGAGTGTTCACAGGTACAGTTGCTTCCTTTTAAATGACACTCGGTGCTTGACGTTCGTTTTAGTTAAATGTGCTTTCCCGATAGCTCGACGAATTGGATCTGTCTACAATATCGAAAGTTGCACCGCTGGTCGTTATACAATCATTGAAAAAAAATGGCGATCCAATGGCACTGCTTCAAACACTGTCCGAAATGATGCCAAGCTATGTGATTCTGTATTCTGCTGATATATCTGCCGTCAGACAGCTAGAGGTGAGTTATTAGGCACTGAATTATCTTGTTCATCGATCAAGTTGATAGATATTTTCTCATTTCGAACAACAGAACGTCTAAGCCTCATGTTTTCACAATCATTATTGTACAACAATTGAAATGAATGTAAAATGTTGCTATCCGTCTATTACCTCTTTTTCAGGTATACCAAAGTAATAATCCTTCCATTAAGCTAAAAGTTTTTTTCTTGATTTACGGCGGTTCAGCGGAGGAACAAGCATATCTAACGTCATTGCGCAGGGAAAAGGAGTCCTTCAATATGCTCATCAATACAAAAGCTGTATGTTAGTCTCCAAACTGAGGCAGAGTTAATTTTACTCTATAATTTTTATCTATTTTTCCACTCTTAAGCATAAGAAAAATACAACACTTAACTTCTTTTTTCATTTCAGACAATGGTTGTGCCTGAGGATCAAGACGGCAAGACTGACGACTGCCAGACATTGGTGAGAGGCACCAGTGGCCCGGTACCAGATGCCGAGAATACACGCAAAGGCGGTGTTCAAGAAGATGTTCCTAGATTGGTGGAGAAAATAATTGTAGACATGAGAGAATTCAGGAGCGAATTACCCGCGCTCATACACAAAAGGGGAATAGAGATTGAGCCAGTCACCCTTTTAGTGAGCTCCTTATTTAACGTTTACTATTTCTTTGCATAGTACAATCGACGATGAAATTTTGAGAAGCAAATAAAGTACAACTGGGACACATTTTTCACGTTTGTTACAGATCGGCGACTACATTTTATCACCAGAAATTTGCATTGAGAGAAAGAGTATATCTGATTTAATTGGCTCACTAAACTCTGGAAGGCTATATAATCAAGCAGTCGCTATGACTCGTCACTATGCCAAGCCCATGCTACTTATAGAGTTTGATCCGAACAAGCCATTTTGCTTCCAGGTTCGTTGCCTATTATTAATTCTTATTAAAAAATGTAACAATTAATTTGTAGAGAAACTTTGTGTACAAATTCGATCATGAATATTGTACAATTTGTGCAATTTTACAGAACAACTATTTTCTCAGCGCGGATACAAAAAGCAGCGAAGTTACAGCGAAACTTCAATTGCTCACTCTGCATTTTCCAAAGTTAAAACTGATTTGGTCCCCCAGTCCAAGCGCCACGTCACAATTATTCGAAGAGCTTAAGGTGATTGAAAATACTTGCTATTTAGATTGTTCTGTATTCACAACTATTTTTTCATATTAAAAAGAATTTCATTTCCTCAAATCATGGATGATATATATTCACAGAAGGACAGAGCTCAGCCGGACGCGTTAAAGGCGGCACAAATTGGAGTAGAAGAAAACGTAGACGAAGAATTCATTGTTGATAAATATAACAAGATTCAAGATCTTGTGTCGAAACTCCCAGGGGTCAACTCGAAGAACATGAGAGCATTGCTGAATAAAGGAGAATCGCTGGATCATCTTATCACACTGTCTCAGGTAATTTATTTGCAAATTATATATCTTAACGTTGGGTCCAATTCAAACGATGCTCTGTCCTTTATATATTGGTTTGTCAGACCAAGCTTCCACGTTTTCATTGTATTTTTATTTTCATTGCAGGCTGAGTTGGCTGAAATACTAGGTAATAGCGGAGATGCTCAACTTTTGTACGATGCATTACACAAGAGGAACGCATTGAAGGAAGAACAGTCCGCCAGTCGAAGTGGTCGAGGCGGATCAAAAGTTCGAGGGAGGGGATTATTTCGTAAAAAGAAATAGACCGATATCTAATTAAAACGAGTTTTTATTTTATATTTATTTATTTTATTAGTAAATTTCAATGTTTTATCGATTATAAGTTGTATCTTTGATCTGCGATACATGTAAATATATTTCTCAACTAATACATAAATTTAAATTACGTCATGTTCAGAATGTTTATTCACTTTTTACTTTTGTAAAATTAGTAATCCGCGTTTAACTTGGTAACAAGTTGTCTAAACACGTAATAATTCAATCTATTAGGATATTTTAATTTTTTTTTTTCTTGTTCGTAAAAAAGTAAACAAAGATCACTCATCACCTACTACAGCTTCTGAGGCTATTTCCGAATCCTCTGGATCCTTTCCCAATTCAACCGCGTGTAACAAGGCTTCCTTCAGTACTTCTTCCACGAGTGACATACCGTCCGGTGTCACTAATCCTTCAGTAATCTTTTTCACTTCCTCACTACACCAAATTAAACAATTTTCAATCATATTTCACTTTTTTTTTCTCAGTAGCATTATCCACATTATTTTTCGCCTTAAATACCTCAAAAACACTTTTTGGCAATCTTCTTGTTCGCGTAACTCCCGGCTTTCGATACGATTAACTCTGGCAAGAGCCGCAGACGCAACTTCGCAAGCTAGTTCAAGAATCCATTGTGCTGTACCCACACTATCCATCGACATTCGTTCCAAATTTGCCTGGGATATGAATTCCAAACCGACATTGTACCCCATAGCCCTACAGGTTCCATATCATTTCAGCTTACCTCATCATCACAGGCATTCAAAGCTTGGGCAACAATTTCTTTACCAACTCCACGTATGAGAGCTAGTTTTTCCTCGTCACTTGATGTGGCGAAGTCGAATGAAAATTCTGCACCCTCTCCTGATTCGCGACCAGGGCAAACCTGGTTCATATCTATATTCAACTCCATAGCTGGACTCGCCTTCTGCCTCTCCGGCAAAAGCATATCAGTTCCTGTGAATCAAACAAGTCATATGTCACAACAAATAATTTCATGGTGATTACAGGTTTTTCAGTTAGAATAATTATTTTTTGAAATCACCTGGCAGATAGTCGGTCGCAAGAGTGTAAAGACCGGACAAATACCGTTCCGCCATAAGAAGAGAGATTGTGTCACGATCATCCAATTTGTCAGCGACATTATCAAGCCACGGATCGATGCCTGGATATCCGGGATAAATGTAAGGACAGGGACCCGGACACTCCCCTTGTGGCATCGGAGTAGATAATTCAATAGCATGTTTCTAAACAACAGTGCAACATAAATGGGCTAAAAGTTACTCCAATTTTCCTAACTCTTGAAAGCCTGCATAATATTTTACTAACGACAAAGGCATCGGGTCCAGCCTCCATGTCTGGTTCTTCTCCAAAGAAGTATTGTCCACAGCGAGAGATAACTATTCGCCTTAATGGTTTCTCGAATAAAGTTGGAACCTGCTCAATCTTTTTCAACGTTTCTACCCCATCGACCAATTGCCTGTGAAAAGAAATGACTGGTTGAAACGGATAATCGCAACCAATTTGGCCAGACATTATCCATCTCACCCGAAGGCAACATAATAGTAGTCCATCCATGGATTGGCTTTCAAGGAAACAACGAATTGAGACCCATTGCTGTCCTTCCCGTTGTTTGCCATTGAAAGAACTCCGCGCCGATTGTGGGGTACGCAGTACGTTTCGTCAGGAATCACAGCACCATTTGTTGCTGTTCCACCACCTCCACGGATTAGTTCTACATCTGTTAAAAAATTTAAGTGTACATGCGGTCGTTGAACATATAAAATCTCTGTTACCTCCGCACTGCAGCCATCCATTTTCGACAATACGATGGACGATCGTATTTTTGTAATGTAAGCGGGTACCGTCCTTCGTGTGGCCTTGATCTCCAATACATAGATCTAAGAAATTCTTGCAAGTACGAGGCAGCAGATCTGAGAACAGCTGGATAAAATTTGCTTCTTAATTTAACTTCCTTTCAAGAAGATAATATGTTCTCACCACGAAAAGGAAAGAGCCTATCGTTTGATTGTTGATAGTGAATGTGAAGTAGACAAAATCCCTCTGAAATATCATATATACAACAGTTATTGCGTAAGTTCTGTGTGTGTTATTAGTTCAATGTATCAATGGAATTTAAAAACTTAAAAGCTTACTCCGGAGTTTTCTATATATTCTTGAAATTGTTGCGTTATGAGGTCTTGATAGTAACCCCCTGTTGTCGGTAAGCAAAATACGTAGCTTTCGCTTATGTAATCTGCAAAGTCTTTGTCGTTACCGATGTACTCGTTGTTTAAAAAAACCATTACCTGTCTGTTGGATAACCATACGCGATTTCCAATTCGCTGCGAATTGAAAACATTATAGAACTAACTCTAATCTGTATTTAAAGTGTAAAACAAAAAAAAAAAATACGTAATTCAGTAAGATCAGCATCAATACCGGTTTCATTTTCTTCATGTATTCGTGCCAGTCAACCTGCAGCATCGCTCTTATTTCGGGTGTAGAAAATCGGAAGGGTAAATGATCGTGTAATTTATTAGCTATTAATCGGGCCTTTTGAAAATCTATCGTAGTCAAGAGGCCTGCGAGTTTTATCTCTATCTGTGGAACTTCCGCACGATTTAGAAACCGATCTCTGACAAACGGCTCCTCGCCGAGACTGCTCGCTACGCGCTCCGTCCTCGGACATCGTCCGGAAATCGTGAAACCAGCCATAAATCAACTTTGATACTAATATTATATCATTCCAGCTAATCTGATTCAATGAAATAGCGCTAAAATGATATTTCAATCAGTGTCAGTCATTTTGTGCCGTTTGAACTATCCAAGATGGCCCCGCCGTTGTGCCAGGCCATTCACTATTGGGATATCTGGCAGAGGCGTGGCTTAAAAAATTACACCTAGCGGTGAAAATATGCATTAGAGTGAATAAGTCACACTGTACATAAAAAAAATGTAAGCAACTGTATTTTTATAAAATTGAATTTTGTTTTTGTAATTTTAAAATATAAAATGAAACTTTCATTGCAAGAAATTTGTATATTTGCACATAAACAAGTACATAGTCCAAGTCAGCTGATGCGATTCAACCTACTCGCTTACAATTAGATGTCAGTCATTTTGTGCCATTTGAACTATCCAAAATCACCCCACCAACGTGTCGGGCCATTCATTATTGGGCTATCTGGCAGAGGCGTGGCTTAAAAAATGGCACCTAGCGGTGAAAATATGTATTAGAGTAAGAACGCTACACTGTACATAAAAAAATGTCGACAAGTGTATTTTTATAAAAATGAATTTTGTTTTTGTAATTTTAAAATATAAAATGAAACTTTCATTACAAGAAATTTGTAAATTTGCACATAAACAAGTTCATAGTCCAAGTCAGCTGATGCGATTCGACCTACTCACTCACATGTTGAATATCGCCACCAGATAGCGTATCCAAGCGCTAGCGGTCCCATCGAGAAAAGAGGTGGTAGGGGTTGCACGTTCAGTGGGCTGCACACTGGAGTTTCGACACGACGCTTCACTTCGCGCAGAGCTCTGATGGAGTGAGGTGGATCGTCGAGTGTGTGAGGTGAAGTGCGTTCCAAACTTGTAGTCAAAGAGAATAC
Source organism: Neodiprion virginianus (assembly GCF_021901495.1). Classification (NCBI taxonomy): domain Eukaryota; kingdom Metazoa; phylum Arthropoda; class Insecta; order Hymenoptera; family Diprionidae; genus Neodiprion; species Neodiprion virginianus. The sequence continues at coordinate 18,978,146 of NC_060880.1, forward strand.
AACTCAAACATTAATCACGTACATTTTTTTATTACATCACTATTTTGGCCACTCCTGATTTTAAAATATTTTTACAAGTTCCACTCTTAGACTAGTCCCACTAACGCATCCGAAATATTGAACGCCACCTATGAGAATTTCGTATTGTTAGTGACGGAAGATATTCGTATCAACTTGTGGCACTGGTTTGTGGCGAAACTGTTCTAGTCTCACACGGTGTAGTTCGTGGCGAGTAAATTTCATACAAATTTTCCACTTCGGATGAGAAAAACGGGTAGATTTTTCGCAGTGACTTTCAACAAACTTGTTGAGATAACGGAAAGCCTGCCGAAAGTTCAGTGAAATATTAGTGAAAGGTGCATAAATTTAAAGACACAGAGTTCTATTTGTTCTCCGGGACCGGTACAGTGGCCGTACGATTTAATTAAAATTAAATCGGGCACGTTTAAAGAATTACCAAATGAAATGGATATAAAATATAAGGTAAGCGAGATAAGTTTGTGACAATCTTTATTAGTCCACGTTTGTCTTCTGGCTTGTTAGTTATTATTGAAACTAACTGGGCCGTAATATCTAACCGGCAATATACGAGGCAAAATAATCGACATCGTCTTATGCCATACAAATAATTCAACAAGCATGCGAATTTATCACAATTTCGAAGCGTTGAGGTTAGCGGAATGCGCATCGCATGCAGCGCATTCTAACATTTCTAACCTCACTAATTTCGGTGCATACGTGAGGCAGGTTTCGCCACTTTGATTGTTCCCCGATTTCGAAAAACGTAAATATTCACAAACTCGTAATTCTGTTTCAGAGCGAGTATGAGTTTTTGGATATGTCGGGCTTAGACGACAGAACTAAATGCGAAATAATTGTCGTTCTTAACTCCGGTACCGCCACGGAAGTATTACAGTTACCGTGGGATACTGGAGAGACAGAATACTACGGTGCAGAGGTCATATCGGAAGCTTTAGACACTAATCGAAGCTGGCAAACCTACGGTAAGAAGAAATTTGAGTTTTCGTTAAGGGGTACAGTGTACGCTAGATATATGACCCTGCCGCGGGGCCCGAGGAGAGAAAAATTCTCCGTAATGGCTAGTTGCTAAATGTTCCTACTGCACGGCAGGGGGCACTAGGGGGTGACAGTGCAGCGCAGTGGATGATGGGCACGCTGAGGTGGGGGATGAGCGCGTTGAAGTGGCCGATGAGCGCGCTGAGGTGGGGGATGCCGCATTTGAATTGCGACCGTGCGTGTGGAGGGGGGCACCCGCTCGCATTCGAATAACCTTATACTGACTGGCCATTTATCTAGCGCCCACTGTATATACAAATAGACATTTGAAAAAGCAGGTGAATTCAGGAGACTCGAGAACCAACAGTCCAATTAGATTCGGATTTGTTTTACTTGAAAGTATTTCGATTAAGTTTAATTTCCAGTATTCATTTTGTTAAAATTATCAAACAAGAAGCATTGTTATTTATAATAACGTAAAACATTTTGCTTGGCAATATGTTTAGCAATGCTTGCAACATCTCAAATAATTTCAATCAAATCACCCAAATCGATTCAGTAAAAAAATAAAAACGTAACTGAAGCCTAATCTACATACTTTCAAATGAAACAAACCCCAATAGAATTGGATAAAATGGTTCTCATGCTTTAAATCTCCAAAATTTATCCACTTTTTCAACCCTGTAATTGAATAAACCACCTTCTTCTAATTAACTCTTTAAAATCCTTTATCTTGTATCTTCCAGACCCGGAACAGAGCCAAATGTCTTATGAAGGCGAGATGGTAACGTCAGGAGCGGCAGTCATAGCGCGGATGCCACAAATGGATATGCCTTACGCTCACACTCATCGTCAAATGATGACTCCAGTTTACACCGGAATGGTTCTCACTCAACCTAACATGTACGAAATGGGTCCAGAATTTAGCACACAGACTTACATGCAGGGTATGGGTTTCCCACATCCGTTATACCTCCAAGAAACTGAGATTCACGAGGTGCCGCTGGGCAGAGAGAACAGAAGACGAGGCCATCACCGCGGCCGAGGCAGCAAACGGGATGCCAGCAGCCGCTACATGGACTCGGGCAACGAAATAGGACCTGCTTACCACTCTGCTCAGGCTCAGTACCACAGAATGCAGAGAAACATGTGTTCCCCGACGATTTACTACCAGACGGAACACTCGAATCCTCAGCGACAGCGTTCTTACTACCCATCGACGACCCTCTATTCCCCGTCCTCACAGCACCCCGTTTATAACCAGGTTAGTCAGCACCCGGGAGCCGGTACTCAGTACACGCAACACAATTCTACGACTCCAGCATCTCGCTCGCGTCCGGAGTTGGCAAAGAGTTCGGTGCAAAAAGAGGATCCCGTCCCTCGCCCAAATGCCAGTAACTATGGTCCGCCACCTCTAAGTATTCAGAAAAAGCCAGAGCCGATAAACTCCCCTCAAACAAATATAGACTGTGTCACAACCGTGATCGTTAATAACAGTGCGAGCAAGCAGAAGCTTGATAACAGCGTTGCTACTGACTCTGTCTCCAGTAGCAATAACAGTTTTAATAATAGTAATAATAATAATTGTTCTAGTAGTACTATTAGTAGTATCAATAGTAGGTACAGTAACAATAATAAGACTATCAATAATAATAATATCAACAACAACAAAGTGCCTCCTGTGAACATGACGATAGAGCACAATATCGTCGCTACGGTTAATAAGAGTTGCGAACTTTCAGAGAAAACTGATGTACCGTATGTCAATATTAACAGCAGTATTCAAGTCAAACAAAAGACGGAGAATAACGTCGAGTTCAGGAAGGATACCGTCTCCCTTAATCAGACAAATGTTCCCAAAACTACGGTCAAACCAGAACCAGTTGCAAAAATTGATGAACCACAAGAGGAGAGTGTAAAAATTAGTGTTCAGGCAGTTGAAAAACAAAAGGAAAGTGTTCCAACACCACAGTTGCTGATAACTCCTGTTACTCGCGCAGCACCGGAATCCAGTCCATCTTGGGCTAGTATTTTGAAAAAAACAAATAACGAACCCTTTCCTTCTGGCATAACAAACGGCAAACCTACAGCACGCATTTGTCCAATGTGCGTTGATGTTGCATCAGATTGTGAAGCTACGCTAAAAACGAATTTTTCGCCCAACGAAGCACCTGGAACTCGACAATTACATGGAAAGCCTAGAGCCTTTCCGGCACTCGAACCTATCAACCATGCAACGACAGCCTCAAATCGAACTGAGGTGCAGAAAGAGTGTAATAATTCTTCAAACAAGTTTAATGACCTCGACGCATTCAAAACAGGAGGTAAGATTCTATCTTGTCTCAAATGTTGCTAGATTTCACTGTAATGGAAAAAATTTTCCTAGAGATCTGAGCAAATCTAATACTAGTTTTTTTTTCTTTTCAGAGTTCTTATCAAAATATCAAATGAAGAAACAAACTGTCAGTCTTTTACCTCGAGGGCTGATCAATCGAAACAATTACTGTTACATCAACAGCATACTGCAGGCACTCCTTGCTTGCCCACCGTTCTATAATCTCCTCATGGCTATGCCTTATTCCAAGAATACTGCACGTAATAGTACCTCCAACAATTTGATAACCAATATGTGCGTATATTATTTTATTCTTCACACTGTAGTAATTCATAATTTGAATAGATGTTTAAACCATTTACGAATGTATACTCAATCGAAAATTCTTTTCGCAGGATTCGATTTGTACATGAATTCTCTCCGCTAGCAGCTGGGGCTCGATTGCCAAGGAAAGACAAAACACATAAATGTGCCGATGAAACTGTCGTTAATGTACAATCTGGCATTGCCTTTGAGCCTACTTATGTCTACACTATGTTAAAGAATACGTCGTGTGCTAGTGTGTTTTCTGTCGAAGGCAGGCAGGAAGATGCCGAAGAATTTCTCTCTTGTCTGCTTAATGGCATTAGTGATGAAATGCTTGAAGTATGTAATTTATATTTTTTTTATACAAAGCAAAACAGTTCTTTTCTTTATGAATATTTACTGAACCAGTGTCTTTCATTTTTTTAGATGATGAAATTGGGAAGCAATGAAACTACTCCCACTACCACTGAGAACGAATTTCTTCAAACAAATCAGGGCGATCAGGAAGAGTGGAAAGTATGTATGATGATAATCATTTATTTTTAGTTCCGTTTCAAACGTTGCGTGCATTTTATTTCCTTAACACGTGGGATTTATTATAACTAATTGGTCAATTGAAATTTATCTCATTGCTGCATTGATATTGTTCTAGATCATGGGACCAAAGAATAAAGGATCCATCACACGATGTACAGAATTCGGACGAACACCTTTATCAGATATATTCCGCGGGCAATTGAGATACAGGGTATCCCGCGCAGGAGAACAGCCGACGGATAATGTTCAGCCTTTCTTCACTTTGCAGTTGGACATTGAGGTATTTTCAGAAACAATGAAACGCCTTTTTTTAACCGATCAAAAGTTTGGACGCAATATTTGGTATAATAATTGTTTTTGAATCTTTCAGAAAGCTGAATCTGTAAAAGGAGCTCTGGAAATATTAGTCGGCCGAGATCAGCTCGAGGGAATGACGTGCAGCAAAACAAAACGGGAGATCGAAGCATGGAAGCAAGTCACCCTCGAGGAGCTTCCGGTGATTCTAATTCTCCATCTCAAGTGGTTTGACTACAAACTAGATGGATGTTCGAAGATTTTAAAGAGCGTAGAGTTTCCGATTGACCTCAAAATAGACAGCAGTAAGTCAGAGAGTGTAATTTTGTGATGTTTACTTGTTTTCAGAAAATTCAAAACAACTGATCAATCATTTCTCTTCAATGTTTCAGAAATTCTGTCGTCAAATGCGTCTAAAAAACTTTCGCCTAAACAAAAACAATATAAATTATTTGCCGTGACATATCACGATGGAAAAGAAGCCACTAAAGGGCATTACGTCACGGATGCTTTTCACGTTGGTTACGGAGGCTGGGTGAGGTACGACGATAGCTCACTTAGGGGAGTCTCAGAACGTAATGTGTTGAACCCGCTGCCGCCCAGAGTACCGTATCTTTTATATTACAGAAGATTGGATACCATCGGTAATAACCAGCTTAACAACGACAGGATTCGTTAAGTAGTTGATAAGAAATTTAGTAGATAAAACTGCATCTTTTTCTATAGTTTCTATATACATATATAAATTTCAACATTTTTTCACCATACAATTTATATTTAGCTATGAAAATTTATCAAATGACTCGTTACTAGATATTATAAAAATTGCCTTAATTTTTCTCTACAATGATAGTAATAATCATGATGATAATAATATTTGATGTATAATTTATCAGATTCTTAAATGAAATATTAAGAAAATTAATGGAAATAATTTTGATTACTTTTGCGACGTCTTCAATAATTTTATAATGAAAAATCGCAGTTTTCAGAATGTAAAAATTTTATGAGGAAAGTTAATAAACAATGCGGGAATCTGATATGACATTGGAGCGATACTTTACCTCTGAATTTTTCACTGAATTATTGACAATTATTCCCTCTGGTTTACTCATTTTTTATTTTGAGTTCAAATTGTTTGTATTTGTGTTTTACATCTCTTAACATGTTTGATAGATCAGCAAACAAAAAAAACAATGATAATAATAATAATAATAATATTGGAACAGCTCCATTGTACAGTCGTTTATTTTAAAAGGGGGGTTTTTTTTCTTTTCATTTCAACCCTTCTATTTAATCAATAATTTAATTATATCTGATCTATAAGATATCGTCTATATGTCTATTGTAATCAAACAGGGAATGAAAATCTTGTTTGTAATTCGACCGTAAAATGTGGTGTCCATCATTAAGAATCAACTAATAGGTGTTTAACACAAGATCCGCATTAATTGTTAGGCAGCAAGATTTTTTCTCCTGGCTTAAAAGCTGGCATTCCTAAATACGGGCAGCTCGCACAACGGAAAGCATCTCCCAAATAACACTGAAATAATGTAATAAAATAAAATTTGACCTATGAAAGAACAAGCAAAAATACTTTTATTGTAATTAGATGTACAAATACACATACGCTTCCACAGGAAGATTTTTCCACTTTCTGCGTGACAGTTTCTCCCGATAATTCCTCGGCTAATCCACAACTGCAATCTTTACATGCCTTCCGCTTCCCGGTTGTAGCGCAAACTAAAATTTAAAAAAAACGGAATGAATTTAGCAGTTTATAAAATTATACAAATTAATTTAGCTTTTAATAATACGAATCTTTTTTTATGATCTAATCCTTAGGTTGTTAATTCTTGATGATTCTTTGTGGTTCTAGCCAACCCGGGTGAATCAATATGCAATTCAATTACCTTTAAGGGAAGCTACTTGTGGTTTTTGAATGTCACTTTCATCCAAAAGAGTATCCTCATCTATTAAATCTTCCTCTACCGCATCATCCAGTTTCCATACATTTACAGCGGATTTAGCCAATGGAAGGGCCATCGAGGAACCTACCTGCCAATAGAAAATATGCAATAACTTTGTTAGATTATAAATCATACATTTCCAAAATTTTACAACGCAATCAATGTCTATGGAAGAAATCTGTCATGTCACAAACTTGCCTCGAATTGTGGTTTCTTGCCTATAATTTGGCATACTTTGACCTCATCTACGTTATATTGTTCAGAAAGACTTTTTCGAAGTTCGGATGAGACTGCGGAAGCTTTGCAGTCTGGAGATTCTAGGAGGAATCCATTTAGTTTGAATTTTAAAATCAGTTCCGCACATGTCCCGAGATTTTGATGACCGGATTGCGTTACGACCGGCTCCTGAATAACAATCTTTCCACCAGGTGATAAAATGCGGAGTGCCTCAGCGAGGAGGATATTATTATGGATAATTGGATGCAGAAATCCTGATAAAATTGTGTCGACAGAAGAGGCGTCGTGATTTGCTGCAATAAGGTTATAACGACAATAATTCATGATTATGAGACTGGAGAACTTCATCACTGCAATAGTTGTTCAAACTTACATTTTATGATCTGATTCGAATTCTCCAGTGAAACGCTACCAGAGTTTCCAACCTTAGATTTGGTCTGTGAAACAAACTCCTGCAATTCTTCAAGCGGTGTTCCAGGACACCATATTATTAAAACCTTGTTACCTTCGGTCACAAAATTTTCCATCTTCCCCCGTATACCTGGTCGAGAGTGAATGACAACGTGATTTATGTATTTAAATATGGATTGGAACAACACTCACTGTACTCAATGACTGACAGAAGCACAAGTTTATCGTCTGACGTTGAGCTTCGACTCAATTGCGTGTTAAGCTTAGATTTCATGGGCAGCAAAACGCAGAGTGTGGACACTTTATTGTTTCATGGACGTCGTCGGTTTGACGTAAGGTTGGCCAAGCAACTGAAACTTTTTTCAATTTCGACTATACCAATCGTTCGGTAGTCGATTGGTGGTGATTGGTAGCCTAATCAAATCATTTGGTAGTCAATTTATATCAAATAAACAAATCGAGGCGCTCGGTTGGCCAGATTTTTTTAATTTTCACTTCAGTTAAACTCGACAGAAGTTTAATCGACGCGCAATCATTTGACGATCACGATAAACTTGATAAGAACGATTAGTGGTCCACCATTTGGCTGGAAAGCCCAAAAAACTGAATGGGAAAATAAACTACGCGCTTTTTCCTCAGATCTGGTGAATTTCTCCTGGAGCTGTGGAAGCTTTCCAAACAAACGCGGTGGTTTCCACGATCGTGTTTCCGTCCGTTGACAGCGTCTCCGTACCGCGATGTGATAACGCATTTCAAAACTCCTTCCCGATTTTAAACGAAATTTTCATCGTTTTTTGGCGATTGTAAGTTTGTGATATCGAATTTCCGACATTTGATAGTAATTACTTGATCAATAATCAATTGTCAGGTTAGGATTTACTTAGCCTGTGTGTACTTACCGACTTGCAGCGTTACCGACTTGTCGGCGATACAAGAAATTAACTATGAGAATAAATTTCTTCCAAAATTCGTAGCGGAACAGTGATTAATTGAACTACAGGTACCCGAGAAACGAACATATACATAGATCAGAAATAATAATAGATCTGATGTAATAATGATGCAGAGACCAAAAAGTATATATGTATATGCGGTCCATGTACGTTATTAATATATATGATCCATTTGCAATTGATACGTGATGCATACTGTAGATTTTATAATTTTCCAGGAGACAAACTATATTACCTACAATAATACGTCTATAATATGAACTCATTATACATCTATTCGACACGTACTCGATGTATTCCATAACATTAATATTGATAAATATTCCAACAACTTTTCATTTGCTCTCTCGATCTTGAATTTTCGTAGGCATAGAATCGAAACGCTGTTTTAGCTAGTCGCAAGTGAAGTATTTACGTTGGGTAGAGAAGCAGAATGTTTTTTCGAAAAGTTTTCTTATGGAAAAAAATTCAGAGTAACTGTAATACATCACGAATGCGCTAATTTTGATCGAGATGAAATGGATGCTCCGTATATGAGACAGTATTCAACGCAGTGTCCGGATTTAAAGGCCTCAAAAGGTGACTGTTATCGATTTTTTTATTTTTTTTTGAGAGGGAGAGAAAGAACGAAGCTTCTTAACACTTCGAGTGTATTTCAACACACATTTGAAAGGTACGAGCAAAATTTTTCATCGTCCAACTGTCGCAGAACGACAGCGTTATCAGCTGATCCGTTAACTTATGGATATATCTTCAGTCAACGGCTGACCATCGAATGGGCCTGGCCGCTTGAGTCTGGAATCGGCAGGAGAGATAAAGTGTGTATTTCTTGTATGAAATGTGAAAACTAAAATCGTTATACAACATACACCATACATCATACATCGTACATCATACATCATACATCATGCATCATACATCATCATACCTAGTATTACAGTTCGAAACCAAAGTTTGAATTTTCGGATGTTCGGAAAGTGACGTCACCAATCTAAAATCGGCTAGCCGAGTTCCTCAGTCCGGTAACAACCGCGCAGTAGAGCGGACGGATGAGAGTCGCGCTCCGCAAATTTCGAGTACCGGGTTCTCAACCTCCCGGATCCCGCGCTTCGGGTCCGCTACGTATTTCGAGTACCGGGTTCTCAACCTCCCGGATCCCGCGTTTCGGGTCCGCTGCGCGGTGAAACTCGACTTCCAGGATAAGCGCTCCGTGGTTCCTCGTTCATGTTTACAATAAATTATTTCAATTCGTTTTTCGCGCAACCCCAAATTCGGTAGCTGTCAGTCCGCTAATAAAATTTCTCGACTTCCAGGATAAGCGCTCCGTGGTTCCTCGTTCATGTTTACAATAAATTATTTCAATTCGTTTTTCGCGCAAGCCCAAATTCGGTAGCTGTCAGTCCGCTAATAAAATTTCTCGACTTCCAGGATAAGCGCTCCGTGGTTCCTCGTTCATGTTTACAATAAATTATTTCAATTCGTTTTTCGCGCAACCCCAAATTCGGTAGCTGTCAGTCCGCTAATAAAATTTCTCGACTTCCAGGATAAGCGCTCCGTGGTTCCTCGTTCATGTTTACAATAAATTATTTCAATTCGTTTTTCGCGCAAGCCCAAATTCGGTAGCTGTCAGTCCGCTAATAAAATTTCTCGACTTCCAGGATAAGCGCTCCGTGGTTCCTGGTTCATGTTTACAATAAATTATTTCAATTCGTTTTTCGCGCAAGCCCAAATTCGGTAGCTGTCAGTCCGCTAATAAAATTTCTCGACTTCCAGGATAAGCGCTCCGTGGTTCCTCGTTCATGTTTACAATAAATTATTTCAATTCGTTTTTCGCGCAACCCCAAATTCGGTAGCTGTCAGTCCGCTAATAAAATTTCTCGACTTCCAGGATAAGCGCTCCGTGGTTCCTCGTTCATGTTTACAATAAATTATTTCAATTCGTTTTTCGCGCAAGCCCAAATTCGGTAGCTGTCAGTCCGCTAATAAAATTTCTCGACTTCCAGGATAAGCGCTCCGTGGTTCCTCGTTCATGTTTACAATAAATTATTTCAATTCGTTTTTCGCGCAACCCCAAATTCGGTAGCTGTCAGTCCGCTAATAAAATTTCTCGACTTCCAGGATAAGCGCTCCGTGGTTCCTCGTTCATGTTTACAATAAATTATTTCAATTCGTTTTTCGCGCAAGCCCAAATTCGGTAGCTGTCAGTCCGGTAATAAAATTTCTCGACTTCCAGGATAAGCGCTCCGTGGTTCCTGGTTCATGTTTACAATAAATTATTTCAATTCGTTTTTCGCGCAAGCCCAAATTCGGTAGCTGTCAGTCCGCTAATAAAATTTCTCGACTTCCAGGATAAGCGCTCCGTGGTTCCTCGTTCATGTTTACAATAAATTATTTCAATTCGTTTCTCGCGCAACCCCAAATTCGGTGGCTGTCAGTCCGCTAATAAAATTTCTCGACTTCCAGGATAAGCGCTCCGTGGTTCCTGGTTCATGTTTACAATAAATTATTTCAATTCGTTTTTCGCGCAAGCCCAAATTCGGTAGCTGTCAGTCCGCTAATAAAATTTCTCGACTTCCAGGATAAGCGCTCCGTGGTTCCTGGTTCATGTTTACAATAAATTATTTCAATTCGTTTTTCGCGCAAGCCCAAATTCGGTAGCTGTCAGTCCGCTAATAAAATTTCTCGACTTCCAGGATAAGCGCTCCGTGGTTACTCGTTCATGTTTACAATAAATTATTTCAATTCGTTTTTCGAGCAAGCCCAAATTCGATAGCTGTCAGTCCGCTAATAAAATTTCTCGACTTCCAGGATAAGCGCTCCGTGGTTCCTCGTTCATGTTTACAATAAATTATTTCAATTCGTTTTTCGCGCAACCCCAAATTCGGTAGCTGTCAGTCCGCTAATAAAATTTCTCGACTTCCAGGATAAGCGCTCCGTGGTTCCTCGTTCATGTTTACAATAAATTATTTCAATTCGTTTTTCGCGCAAGCCCAAATTCGGTAGCTGTCAGTCCGCTAATAAAATTTCTCGACTTCCAGGATAAGCGCTCCGTGGTTCCTCGTTCATGTTTACAATAAATTATTTCAATTCGTTTTTCGCGCAAGCCCAAATTCGGTAGCTGTCAGTACGCTCATAAAATTTCTATAACTTTATATTCTTCTCGTAATCTTTTTGGTCAAATATGTCGATAAAGAAATTATATTAAACCTTACACATTATTTTTGATTTGTTCTCATGCTGAAAATATTTATTAGTATTCGAGGTATAACTCGAGGTGGTTGGCGGTGGTCGTTGGGGGTGGTTGAAGATGGTCGGCGGTGGACGAGGAGGAGGACAAGGAGGACGAGGATTTGTGCTCGGTGAGTAAAACACTTTTATAATATTTCATGGCAATTGTAATTATATTTTATTTGAAATATTTCAAACTAGTCATGTTTACAATAAATTATTTCAATTCATTTTTCGTGCAAGCACATATTCAGTAGCTATGAATAATCTTATACAATTTGTTATATTATTAATTAATTAATTAATATTCCTATGATATTTGATGGCCATTGTAATTATATTTCATCTGAAATATTACAAACTTGTCACGTTTACAATAAATCATTTCAATTCATTTTTCGTGCAAGCACATATTCAGTAGCTATGAATAATCTTGTACAATTCATTATATTATTAATTAATTGATTAATTACATTAATCCTTACACAATATTTTTAATGTGTTCCTATACTAAAAATATTCATTACTATTCCAGGTATTACCCGAGGTGGTCGGAGGTGGAGGAGGACGAGCTGGACGAGGAGGAGGACCAGGTGGACGAGGAGGAGGCGGGGTGGGTCGTGGGAGAGGACCTCTCCTCTCCTCAGAGGAGGGGAGGGGGAGGGGCAGAGAAGGGGGAGTGGTGGGTGGGAAGGGGGAAGGGAAGGGGAGGGGGAGGGGAAGGGGAAGGAGGGGGGAAGAGGGAGAGGGAGGGAGGGTGGGTGGGAGGGATGGAGGGGGGGCGGGCGGGCGGGCGGGCGGGAGGGAGGGAGGGAGGGAGGGCACAGGGGGGGGGGGGGTGTTGTTCTGCTGTATTAACTCTAACGGGCTCACATTGACATCCGTCCTCCACTCTCTCCCTCCCTCCCTCCCTCCCGCCCTCCCTCCCTCCCTCCCGCCCTCCCTCCCACCCTCCCACCCTCCCTACCCCTCCCCCTCCCCGCCACCCATCCCTCCCCTCCCCTTCCCTTCCCCCACCCCGCCCACCACTCCCCCTTCCCTGCCCCTCCCCCTCCCCTCCTCTGAGGAGAGGAGAGGTCCTCTCCCACGACCCACCCCGCCTCCTCCTCGTCCACCTGGTCCTCCTCCTCGTCCAGCTCGTCCTCCTCCTCGTCCACCTCCGACCACCTCGGATAATACCTGGAATAGTAATGAATATTTTTAGTATAGGAACACATTAAAAATATTGTGTAAGGATTAATATAATTAATCAATTAATTAATAATATAATGAATTGTACAAGATTATTCATAGCTACTGAATATGTGCTTGCACGAAAAATGAATTGAAATGATTTATTGTAAACGTGACAAGTTTGTAATATTTCAGATGAAATATAATTACAATGGCCATCAAATATTATAAGAATATTAATTAACTAATTAATAATATAACAAATTGTATAAGATTATTCATAGCTACTGAATATGTGCTTGCACGAAAAATGAATTTAAATAATTTATTGTAAACATGACTAGTTTGAAATATTTCAAATAAAATATAATTACAGTTGCCATGAAATATTATAAAAGTGTTTTACTCACCGAGCACAAATCCTCGTCCTCCTTGTCCTCCTCTTCGTCCACCGCCGACCATCTTCAACCACCCCCAACGACCACCGCCAACCACTTCGAGTTATACCTCGAATACTAATAAATATTTTCAGCATGAGAACAAATCAAAAATAATGTGTAAGGTTTAATATAATTTTTTTATCGACATATTTGACCAAAAAGATTACGAGAAGAATATAAAGTTATAGAAATTTTATGAGCGTACTGACAGCTACCGAATTTGGGCTTGCGCGAAAAACGAATTGAAATAATTTATTGTAAACATGAACGAGGAACCACGGAGCGCTTATCCTGGAAGTCGAGAAATTTTATTAGCGGACTGACAGCTACCGAATTTGGGGTTGTGCGAAAAACGAATTGAAATAATTTATTGTAAACGTGAACCAGGAACCACGGAGCGCTTATCCTGGAAGTCGAGAAATTTTATTAGCGGACTGACAGCTACCGAATTTGGGCTTGCGCGAAAAACGAATTGAAATAATTTATTGTAAACATGAACCAGGAACCACGGAGCGCTTATCCTGGAAGTCGAGAAATTTTATTAGCGGACTGACAGCTACCGAATTTGGGCTTGCGCGAAAAACGAATTGAAATAATTTATTGTAAACATGAACCAGGAACCACGGAGCGCTTATCCTGGAAGTCGAGAAATTTTATTAGCGGACTGACAGCTACCGAATTTGGGGTTGCGCGAGAAACGAATTGAAATAATTTATTGTGAACATGAACCAGGAACCACGGAGCGCTTATCCTGGAAGTCGAGAAATTTTATTAGCGGACTGACAGCTACCGAATTTGGGGTTGCGCGAAAAACGAATTGAAATAATTTATTGTAAACATGAACCAGGAACCACAGAGCGCTTATCCTGGAAGTCGAGAAATTTTATTAGCGGACTGACAGCTACCGAATTTGGGGTTGCGCGAAAAACGAATTGAAATAATTTATTGTAAACATGAACGAGGAACCACGGAGCGCTTATCCTGGAAGTCGAGAAATTTTATTAGCGGACTGACAGCTACCGAATTTGGGGTTGCGCGAGAAACGAATTGAAATAATTTATTGTAAACATGAACGAGGAACCACGGAGCGCTTATCCTGGAAGTCGAGAAATTTTATTAGCGGACTGACAGCTACCGAATTTGGGGTTGCGCGAGAAACGAATTGAAATAATTTATTGTAAACATGAACCAGGAACCACGGAGCGCTTATCCTGGAAGTCGAGAAATTTTATTAGCGGACTGACAGCTACCGAATTTGGGCTTGCGCGAAAAACGAATTGAAATAATTTATTGTAAACATGAACCAGGAACCACGGAGCGCTTATCCTGGAAGTCGAGAAATTTTATTAGCGGACTGACAGCTACCGAATTTGGGGTTGTGCGAAAAACGAATTGAAATAATTTATTGTAAACGTGAACCAGGAACCACGGAGCGCTTATCCTGGAAGTCGAGAAATTTTATTAGCGGACTGACAGCTACCGAATTTGGGCTTGCGCGAAAAACGAATTGAAATAATTTATTGTAAACATGAACCAGGAACCACGGAGCGCTTATCCTGGAAGTCGAGAAATTTTATTAGCGGACTGACAGCTACCGAATTTGGGCTTGCGCGAAAAACGAATTGAAATAATTTATTGTAAACATGAACCAGGAACCACGGAGCGCTTATCCTGGAAGTCGAGAAATTTTATTAGCGGACTGACAGCTACCGAATTTGGGGTTGCGCGAGAAACGAATTGAAATAATTTATTGTGAACATGAACCAGGAACCACGGAGCGCTTATCCTGGAAGTCGAGAAATTTTATTAGCGGACTGACAGCTACCGAATTTGGGGTTGCGCGAAAAACGAATTGAAATAATTTATTGTAAACATGAACCAGGAACCACAGAGCGCTTATCCTGGAAGTCGAGAAATTTTATTAGCGGACTGACAGCTACCGAATTTGGGGTTGCGCGAAAAACGAATTGAAATAATTTATTGTAAACATGAACGAGGAACCACGGAGCGCTTATCCTGGAAGTCGAGAAATTTTATTAGCGGACTGACAGCTACCGAATTTGGGGTTGCGCGAGAAACGAATTGAAATAATTTATTGTAAACATGAACGAGGAACCACGGAGCGCTTATCCTGGAAGTCGAGAAATTTTATTAGCGGACTGACAGCTACCGAATTTGGGGTTGCGCGAGAAACGAATTGAAATAATTTATTGTAAACATGAACCAGGAACCACGGAGCGCTTATCCTGGAAGTCGAGAAATTTTATTAGCGGACTGACAGCTACCGAATTTGGGGTTGCGCGAAAAACGAATTGAAATAATTTATTGTAAACATGAACGAGGAACCACGGAGCGCTTATCCTGGAAGTCGAGAAATTTTATTAGCGGACTGACAGCTACCGAATTTGGGGTTGCGCGAGAAACGAATTGAAATAATTTATTGTAAACATGAACGAGGAACCACGGAGCGCTTATCCTGGAAGTCGAGAAATTTTATTAGCGGACTGACAGCTACCGAATTTGGGGTTGCGCGAGAAACGAATTGAAATAATTTATTGTAAACATGAACCAGGAACCACGGAGCGCTTATCCTGGAAGTCGAGAAATTTTATTAGCGGACTGACAGCTACCGAATTTGGGCTTGCGCGAAAAACGAATTGAAATAATTTATTGTAAACATGAACCAGGAACCACGGAGCGCTTATCCTGGAAGTCGAGAAATTTTATTAGCGGACTGACAGCTACCGAATTTGGGCTTGCGCGAAAAACGAATTGAAATAATTTATTGTAAACATGAACCAGGAACCACGGAGCGCTTATCCTGGAAGTCGAGAAATTTTATTAGCGGACTGACAGCTACCGAATTTGGGGTTGCGCGAGAAACGAATTGAAATAATTTATTGTGAACATGAACCAGGAACCACGGAGCGCTTATCCTGGAAGTCGAGAAATTTTATTAGCGGACTGACAGCTACCGAATTTGGGGTTGCGCGAAAAACGAATTGAAATAATTTATTGTAAACATGAACCAGGAACCACGGAGCGCTTATCCTGGAAGTCGAGAAATTTTATTAGCGGACTGACAGCTACCGAATTTGGGCTTGCGCGAAAAACGAATTGAAATAATTTATTGTAAACATGAACCAGGAACCACGGAGCGCTTATCCTGGAAGTCGAGAAATTTTATTAGCGGACTGATAGCTACCGAATTTGGGGTTGCGCGAAAAACGAACTGAAATAATTTATTGTAAACATGAACCAGGAACCACGGAGCGCTTATCCTGGAAGTCGAGAAATTTTATTAGCGGACTGACAGCTACCGAATTTGGGGTTGCGCGAAAAACGAATTGAAATAATTTATTGTAAACATGAACGAGGAACCACGGAGCGCTTATCCTGGAAGTCGAGAAATTTTATTAGCGGACTGACAGCTACCGAATTTGGGGTTGCGCGAAAAACGAATTGAAATAATTTATTGTAAACATGAACCAGGAACCACGGAGCGCTTATCCTGGAAGTCGAGAAATTTTATTAGCGGACTGATAGCTACCGAATTTGGGGTTGCGCGAAAAACGAATTGAAATAATTTATTGTAAACATGAACCAGGAACCACGGAGCGCTTATCCTGGAAGTCGAGAAATTTTATTAGCGGACTGACAGCTACCGAATTTGGGGTTGCGCGAAAAACGAATTGAAATAATTTATTGTAAACATGAACGAGGAACCATGGAGCGCTTATCCTGGAAGTCGAGAAATTTTATTAGCGGACTGACAGCTACCGAATTTGGGGTTGCGCGAAAAACGAATTGAAATAATTTATTGTAAACATGAACCAGGAACCACGGAGCGCTTATCCTGGAAGTCGAGAAATTTTATTAGCGGACTGATAGCTACCGAATTTGGGGTTGCGCGAAAAACGAATTGAAATAATTTATTGTAAACATGAACCAGGAACCACGGAGCGCTTATCCTGGAAGTCGAGAAATTTTATTAGCGGACTGACAGCTACCGAATTTGGGGTTGCGCGAAAAACGAATTGAAATAATTTATTGTAAACATGAACGAGGAACCACGGAGCGCTTATCCTGGAAGTCGAGTTTCACCGCGCAGCGAACCCGAAGCGCGGGATCCGGGAGGTTGAGAACCCGGTACTCGAAATACGTAGCGGACCCGAAGCGCGGGATCCGGGAGGTTGAGAACCCGGTACTCGAAATTTGCGGAGCGCGACTCTCATCCGTCCGCTCTACTGCGCGGTTGTTACCGGACTGAGGAACTCGGCTAGCCGATTTTAGATTGGTGACGTCACTTTCCGAACATCCGAAAATTCAAACTTTGGTTTCGAACTGTAATACTAGGTATGATGATGTATGATGCATGATGTATGATGTATGATGTACGATGTATGATGTATGGTGTATGTTGTATAACGATTTTAGTTTTCACATTTCATACAAGAAATACACACTTTATCTCTCCTGCCGATTACAGACTCAAGCGGCCAGGCCCTTCGATGGTCAGCCGTTGACTGAAGATATATCCATAAGTTAACGGATCAGCTGATAACGCTGTCGTTCTGCGACAGTTGGACGATGAAAAATTTTGCTCGTATCTTTCAAATGTGTGTTAAAATACACTCGAAATGTTGAGAAGCGTCGTTCTTTCTCTCCCTATCACCTTTCTAGGTCTTCAAATCTCTACGCAGCGTTAAATACTGTCTCATATACGAAGCATCCGTTTCATCTCGTTCAAAATTAACGCATCCGTGATGTATTACAGTTACTCTGAATTTTTTTCCATCCGAATACTTTTCGAAAAACAATTCTGCTCCTCCACCCAACGCAGATACTTCACTTGCGACCAGCTAAAACAACGTTTCGATTCTATGCCTATGAAAATTCAAGATCGAGAGAGCAAATGAAAAGTTGTTGGAATAATTATGAATACTTATGTCATGGAATACATCGAGCGCGCGTCGAATAGAATCCCATTTCGAAATGAATAATTCTTCTCTTTTCATATCATAGCTAATCTGGTAATATAGGTAAATAGGATGGTTGGAGGTGTTCGGAAATGGTAGGAGGTGGTCGGCGCTGGCAGAAGGTGATAGGGGGTGCTCGAAAGTGGCCATTGATGGTCGGAGGTGGCAGGGGGAGGTAGGAGGCGTTCGAAAATGGTAGGACATTTCAAAAGTTAAAGTCGACGATGATCCGGTGCATCAAGTTTGTCGTTACAGATTTTCTTTTCCCATGAGGCATAGAGTATTCAACAACGATAATGCAGTCCTTAAAATTCATCATTCATCTCTGTCTGGAAAGCTAATTCGCAAGGCGTGGTATTCTAGATATGTCAAAACCAAGCTAGCGGCACGTGTTTGCATTATTAGAAAAATACCCGTACTCTACATACACTGTTTCTAATCTTTGCTGCATTTGGTTTAATCCCCATGCTTCCACAGCACGAATAGTCGGAAATGTTTTTGATTATCCATAATAAAATAAAAGAAGTAACAAAGCTTAAATTTATTGTTAAAGCTCTAATGAATACATCAAACTGCGGTCGAATTCATTTATTATTTGCACATGACCTCTGTATATTTGATAAATTATTTCTAAATACATTGAAACATATGTATTTATAATGAAATATCATGCAATGGGCTGTGTAAACTATAAACTATAATTTCTATCAAATAGCTGCTTTTATGTCAACAGGGCTTTGAGACTCAGTTAAGTTGGATCTAGATTTTTGCCATCGTATGTAGGACATTGGGTTACAAGAACAAATGCGAATTACGAAGAACTCCGTATTAGAGATAAGGATATTTTAGTTCAAGTATACCTATACACAGAAATCCGTATGTGAATATACTAAAATCTCTGTGTATACCTCTCTGTATATATGTATATACACATGCATAAGTATACATATACATATATACACATACATGTACATAAATAATTGCCAAGAAATTAGAAACACTCACAACTTGTTGCAAATAGAGTAAAACGTAAGGTTAATAATATACAAATTACACAAGCGCAACATAAAACGTGGCAAGGGTAATCCTAGTGCAGTGATTGTATAAACTGAAGAAATATACATTTACATATACATGATATAAATTAATAGACTAGAAAAAAGTATTTAGAGAGCTTATCTAATTCCGATCTTGTCACAATAGATCATTAACATAATCAATATACGGTTAAAGCTGTATTAGCTACATTCACAATTAGAGATAATATTTTTTATCCATTTTTATAGTTATTTAATTTCTTGTACAACAATTTTTCAAACTACACCGCAAAATGCCCAACGAGTTCTCGTAGTGCAAATGCGAGTCCAATTACCTTACAGATGGCATTACATTGATTCTTGCCTACTCGCGTCGAGTTATAAATACAGAGAAATCTCAATGAGAGCTCATTTCTATAAGATTTATAGTAGTGCTATATTCGTAGCTGTACCTGTTATTCTATATTATATACTGTCCTTAATTTTAAACACACAGTACAACAATGGCTGAAAGCACAATGGCAAGAAGAGAAGAGCAATCTGCATCTTAATAAATCTTTTCTTCTTCATACGTAGCACAGCGATGTCACGTCGGAGGATATGTACTAGTGGATCACTAGGTGGGGCACAGAACTGAAACATAATTATGTTGAAAATCTTCAACATCTCTTACAGAAAGTAGGTACGTTGCCAGAACTTATATACCTAGATGAATATTCATAGAGGCTATATTCATAAATACTTACAAAAGTAAGCTAATATTTTACCCGCAATTGCTTATTACTGATAACTTGATATGATAATATCCCCTTCCCGCCCCTCCCCTCCCCTCACACGACCCACCCCGCCCTACCTACTTCTGCTCCTACTCCTACTCCTACTACGACGACTACTCCTATTCCTACTCCGACTACTCCTACTCCTAATCCCACTCCAACTCCTACCATACCTACTTCTACTCATATTTCTACTCCGAGTCCTATTCCTACCACTACTCCTACTACTACTCCTATTTCTACATCTTCCCCTGATCCTACTCCTGATGCTGATTCTACTTCGTCAAATATTGTAAAAATGTTAAACTCACCGAGCACGAATCCTCGTCCTCCACCTCGTCCAGCTCGACCACCTCCAACCACCTCGGGTTATACCTGGAATAGTAATAAATATTCTCAGTATAGGAACACATTAAAAATATTGTGTAAGGATTAATATAATTAATTAATTAATTAGTTAATTAATAATATAATAAATTTTATTAGCGCATTTATATCTACCGAATTTGTGCTTGCGCGAAAAATGAATTTAAATAATTTAATGTAAACATGACTAGTTTGAAATATTTTAGATGAAATATAATTACAATTGCCATGAAATATTATAAAAGCGTTTTACTCACCGAGCACAAATCCTCGTCCCCCTCCTCCTGAATCACCTAGATTACCCGCAACCACCTCTAACCACCTCTAACCACCTCCAACGACCACCGCCAACCACCTCGAGTTATACCTCGAACACTAATAAATATTTTCAGCATGAGAACAAATCAAAAATAATGTGTAAGGTTTAATATAATTTTTTTATCGACATATTTTACCAAAAAGATTATGAGAAGATTATAAAGTTATAGAAAATTTATTAGCGCCCTGACAGCTACTGAAATTGGGCTTGCGCGAAAAACGAATTGAAATAATTTATTGTAAACATGAACCAGGAACCACGGAGCGCTTATCCTGGAAGTCGAGTTTCACCACGTAGCGGACCCGAAGCGCGGGATCCGGGAGGTTGAGAACCCGGTACTCGAAATTTGCGGAGCGCGACTCTCATCCGTCCGCTCTACTGCGCGGTTGTTTCCAGACTGAGGAATTCGGCTAGCTGATTTTAGATTGGTGACGTAACTTTCTGAACATCCGACATCCAAACTTTGGTTTCGACCTTTAATACTATGTATGATGATGTATGATGTACGATGTATGATGTATGATGTATGATGTATGATGATATGATATGATGTATAATGATTTTAGTTTTCACATTTCAGACAAGAAATACGCACTTTGTCTTTCCTGCCGATTCCAGACTCAAGCGGCTAGGCTCTTCGATGGTCAGCCGTTTATCCAAGATATATTCTTCAGTTAACGGGTCAGCTAATAATAACGCTGCTGTTCTGCGACAGTTGGATGATAAAAATTTTTGCTCGTACCTTTCAAAATAAGCTCGAAGTTTTAAGAAGCTTCGTTCTTTCTCTCCCTCTCAAAAAAAAATAAAAAAATCGATAACAGTCACCTTTTGAGGCCTTTAAATCCGGACACCGTGTTGAATACTGTCTCATATATGGAGCATCCATTCCATCTCGATCAAAATTAGCGCATCCGTGATGTATTACAGTTACTCTGAATTTTTTTCCATAAGAAAACTTTTCGAAAAAACGTTCTGTTTCTCTACCCACCGTAGATACTTCACTTGCGACTAGCTAAATCAGCGTTTCGATTCTATGCCTACGAAAATTCAAGATCGAGAGAGCAAATGAAAAGTTGTTGGAATATTTATCAATATTAATGCCATGGAATACATGGCGGAGCAGGGGAACGAAGAGAACTAAGGAGGTCGGAGGTGGTAAGAAGTGTTAGGGGGTGGTCGGAGGTGTTCGGAAATGGTAGGAGGTGGTTGGAGCTGGTTTGAGGTGGTAGGAGGTGGCAGGAGGTGGCAGGAGGTGTTTGGCGGTGGTTGGAGGGGGCAGGAGGGGGTAGGAAATATTTGGTGATGGTTGGAAGTGATCGGCGGTGGTCGAGGAGGACAAGGACGACAAGGACGAAGGTGGTCGGAGGTAGGAGGAGGTGGTTGACGGTGGTTGGTGATGCTCGGAGGTTGTTGCTATGGTTGGTGGTGGACGCGGAGGTCGTCGGAGGCGGATGGCGGTGGACGCGGATATGCATCTTCTCATGGGGATGATCGAGCTGATCGACATTTCTAAATCGTAGTCGACAAGTAATCTTATGTACTTACTTTGTACCGACTCAATCTCAAGCTTTCATACCGACACTACTTTGGCTGCTACGAGTATCGGTGTGAGCTTGTTAGTTTTAGAGTCGCTAGAGCAGAACCCTCCCGCGCTCCCAGGCCCACCCGAGCCCACTTTCCCGCCGAAAACTGGTCACAAAAATTTCCCCAGGTGTATCCGTCTTTATATTCTTCAGTCAACACTCTTTCGGTGACAATCGGAAACGAGTATCTGTGAAAGATAAAATCCTTCCAATTCTCTATCTTTCTGGGCGACACTCTCTCGTGCAACGTTACGTTACGGCAAGCGTTCCAGTATTACTCACTGAAATATACTAATAAAGTTCTCCGTCAAGTCGTCAATAATAAGCTGGTTTGCAATTGTTACATCAACTGATGATTATCACTTATCACAGTGACAAGCTGTTAATAAGGCTTCGAGGTTCTGAGTTAATTTGTTCTATGATTTTATTCTATGATTTCTGTAATGTATCGATCCGCATGTCGTCTAGATTTCTTCTGTAATTATTCTGTTCAACGTTACAATCTCTTCTGCTGTTATTTTGAATCAGGGTCGATTTGGTGAAAAAGTAGGAAGAGTCCAAAAAGAATCGCGTTTTTTCGCGGGTCTGCAAAGATTGGTTCAATTAAGGCTTCTGGTTAGTAACTTCGTGGGGTTTTAGCGCGAGACAATTGGTTCAAAGAAGCAACCGGTGAAGCACTTATTGGTTGCATCGACATTAAAACAAGAGCGCTATCTCTATTTCCGAGAATAAGGGATTCTCTGTTTCCGAAAATTATATATATACCTATCTGTTAGTGCTTCGTAGGTACAGAGGTAGGTATGAGAACGGTATGAGTATCGATACACCTATAGTATGGACTATGCTTAGGCCAGTAGAATACGGCCAGCTGGTAGAAAGAGATAGACACTGGTGGCGGTCAATCTCCGTCTCCTTCTATTCAGGAGCGTAGCGATATGATGGAGAGAGAAGCAATTGACCACCCGCTCGTTCCCTCTGTCTAACAATAAATCTAACGGACACTTTTCGAAGGCCTTCATGTTGGGATTGTACAGGTATGTCGATGGACATGAGCTATGTATGAACTTTTCAGAAAAGCATTTTCAGAAAATTGAAATCATTAGTGAATAATGCTTAAATAGAAAAACAGTACATTTCAAGGTGACAGGAAAACATCGCGTTAATTTTGTACGCAGCATCGGTTAAAAAATATACACATTGATATCTTTGGCCGCGTCCCTTTTACGTCAATTTTCTGATATAACACGATACAGTGTTTTGTTAACGTATTCCGTCAGATCCAACCAATGAGATCACTTGGTGTCGAGTTGTGTCAGAAAATTGACGTAAAAGGAAAGCGGCCTTTTTCAATAATTTATTTTTGATATGACGTCATGTTCTGTGACGTAGTTACGACTGAACCGAATAGACAAGCTGCGGTTATACGTCAACTCGTTTGCTTTACTTCAGTCAACGTCGTTTGAAATATTTGTCCGGTTCGGAACCTTTGCATAGCTTCATTGCCAGACACAATGGCTGATCCGGAGTTAGAGGCGATCCGTCAGCAGCGATTAGCCCAATTACAATCGCAATATAAGGTATCAAGTATTCTTTTCCACCCGGCCTTCAGCGTTGCAATTTTGCATGGTTGTCTTTCGTGAAAATGTCACTCGGTAATTTATCTAACCGATTCAACTTGCTGATCGATATTACAACTTACACGCTATTTTCTAATAACACTGATTTAGTCGTATCTTTCCACCAGCTCACTTAACATTAAACAAATGTCGATGAAGTTTTTGCAGTTTCAATTAGCTCATAGGTTATGTCACAACAATCATTTCGTTGCTACAAGCATAAATTCTTGTATTTAGTTTTTAAAATTTAATACATAGGGTGGCGATGCTTCCAACAAGCAGGCAGCTGAAGAGAAACGACAGCAGGTAGAGGAGATGAGACATTCGATTCTGACGCAAGTACTAGATCAATCAGCCCGAGCAAGACGTAAGAACAGAAAATATAGGAGTTCATTCCATTTCAAATTTGAGTTCAGAACAAGTACTGAAATTAATGGCTAAAATTGTTGCATTGTTTGCATAGTGAACACGCTCGCTCTGGGAAAACCAGAGAAAGGTAAAATGGTAGAAGAAATGCTTCTTAACATGGCACAACGTGGTCAGTTACCCGGAAAACTTGGAGAAAAGGAACTCATTGGACTTTTGGAAAGTGTAAATCAGCAAACACAGAGAACAACAACTGTCAAAGTACAAACTTTTTCAAAATACTTATAATCTTAATTTTCTCGCGCAATTCCTATTCATTTACAATTGGTGAATGGAATGAATTATTTAAAGCATTCGTATTACGAGATTTTTTACATTTTCGATTCTAACAAGTTATTCTCTCTTTAGTTTGATCGGCGCAGAGCAGCGCTAGATTCGGACGACGACATTGATGACATGTAGCAAGCTGAACAGTTTGTTTAAAAAATTGTTATCGCACATAGTGCTACTGTCAGATGGTGTTGACTGGTAATGAGAGCTAAAACTAATTTGCTAATCAAATTGCGGCGATTGCCTCTCGCTATTTATACTAATAAATGAACCACAACTTTTTATTTGTTATACAAATAAAACATGAAGAAACTATTGTACTGATACAGACATCGTTTCTCTTTGATTCCTATCATCAAGTGAAATTTCAGTCATCATTCTCACCCATAGTTATACATGAAGTTGAAGATAGCTGCCGATTCACTGAAAGTATGCATACACATTGTTTTTCATGATCAAACTATTTGAAGCACTGGATGAACATTAAAAAGCCATTTATTCGAATGGTTTTTTCATGAACATTATTTAAACGCGTTTATATAACATTCTGAGAGGTAAATATAAGAGGTAGACATTTCATTGATAAGAATTGGAGAGTATCTCTTTACTTATTGTACAGTTATTAAATTTCAATTTCAATTTTTTACTTACACCTATTACATTGTCACTTGTAACTATGCAATTTTCTAATCTTTCTTCATATGACTCGATTCTGAAAAAAATTATAAAGAGCAGGTTAAGATCTTTGCTAACGTGGATTTCAGATTTCGAAGCCATTTCTTACCTTCTTCTTCATCGTCATCAGCGTCAAGAATGTCAGCACAACAAATACTATAGCAGATTAGTAAAAGGAAACCGAACGGAAGTCCAAACAAAACCATTGTCAGAATTGGATTTCCCTTCCACATTTCAGAGAGTGTTGTTCTGAATTCGAACCATGATCTGTACATACGCACCAGCCAACCGTTCCCTCCATAAGTCTGGAATTTTCGAAAAATACTAGTATACATGCGCTTACTGATTTTAAGATGTGTCGTTGTTGTAAAGCAACTTCGTCATAAATTAAATGGACATTTCTAACCGGTGCACTTTCGTTGTAGATCTGTTCTAAAAACAATTCAATTGCATGAGGAGTCAATTTTCGTGGCTCATCTTCCGGGATGTAATGATGACTAGTTGTCGTGTTGATTACAATCAAACTCGGCAAAGGTACGATCATCATAGCTATACTGTTTGCCAAGTCGGGGTTTGCTATCCAGCCAAACTGAAAATGGCTATAACAATTTATAGCAATTATTTTTTTTTCAGTGTGCTGATGCAGGGATTAAAATTTTTCTCATCCCCAACAACTTACTCATGATATTTGTCACGTTTCTTCATTATCACCGCTTGTACCATGTCCCTGAATTCGATCATGTCAGGCTGAATTTCTTCAAGCTGATTCTCCTCCACCACTGCCAAAACCAAATTCTTATTCGTTAAAAATAACTGATTTATATTTCCTCGCGTCACTTTCGGAAATGTTGGAAAACGCTCGGCATTCACCCATTTGTACATGGAATCGTTTAAGGCTTCGCGGTCATTCCTGTCCTCTCCTAAAATGCAAAAAAAAAAATGTGCATTTCTCTACTAATATCCTATGAGTACTATTATTGAGAGGCTAGAAAATAATGTTCACCTGTAAAATGATAATGGGAATTTTCCTTGTAAACAAATACCGCAGGAGTATTTTCCGACGGTGCGTGTTTTCCAGCTACGTTAGTGTACGATTGATAGAAAAATGCGTGCGGTTGAAATGTGTCCGCTACTTTATTGTACGTTTCCTATATAAAAACACGGAACTTATCAATATATTGGAAATTTGACAAGCATCTATTTATTTTCTGAAAACAAATAATAAAACACTTTACCCAGAGATGTCCGGTCCTTTCTCCGATATATAGAAAATATACATCCTGAGCTTTTTTTATTGCTTCAAAGCTCTGAGTCCTAGTTATTTCCTGGACTGGTGGTCCACTCAGTCTCAATGCAAATCTGACTATTTCGTCTTTAGTTCTATCCCCGTTGTATACAAATTCTTGATCTCCCTTAAAGCTGTGATTTAAAAGATATTTCTGGATAAGATTGTTCTTTGGGATTCAGAGTTGTCTTTACTCTAACGATCACAAGGAGAATATAAACACACTTACAATAAAATTGTAGGGAACCCATTGATTTTGAAGGCACGAGCGACATTCGTAAATCTTGTACAATCAATGCGGCCAACCCGAATTGATGTTGCATGTAAATGCTGAGCTACGTGACCCCATATTGGTTCTAATCTCTTGCAGTGTGCGCACCATGGCGCATACATCTGAAATAATAAATCATGGACATAAAGAAAATAGTTCAAGAAATACTGCAGGATTTCATTTCTCTGGAGCTTCGCACTGAGCTGCTCACTGAGCTTCTCAATTTACTACCGCATAAGTCTGCTCGAAGGTATCCGAGTGTATTGATACTTCCCGTTATCTTACACCCCAACGTTACCTTCTGTCTTACTAACCATAACCAGCCACTGGCCTTCCTTGTGGATATCCATAAATCTGTAAAACAGGAGATGCCGCGGTTATATTATCAGCTACGTTTCATTCTTCAAATGCTCTTATACAAATTTGGTAGCGACGGAAAAAACAAAAATGCTACACACCTATCACTGAGCTCCAGTACTCGAGACGCGGCAGTGCTAGCAAATATTGCTGTAAATAAAAACGAGTTATCATTGCGGTAAAGTTATTTTTCACAAATCATCAATTCCTGCTCATGTATTCTGTAAATCGAATAAGATCTTAATGAGATTAATTGCCGCCGTAGCTTCTACTCAATGGCTAGCTGGCCTGCAGGGAGTATTGATTAAATTTGAATTTAGGGTTATGTGTATGGAAGGGGAGCGGGAAGTTAGCCGCGCGAGTCGAGGGCTCAACCAATAACATTCGGTGATTAATACTCACCACAAAAGGCGCCGAAAAACGTTATTTTGGGCAAGGAAACCATCCTGCTAAGCTCTGGTAACTCTTGAGGGTTACTCGACCTGAGTAACGTTCTCACTTTTTCACTCTTCGGCCGCTTCGTTCGTCAGAAAAAATCACTCCCTATCTTCCATCCCGTTTCATTTCAAAACCGTCTTCGAATTAGTTGAATACTTTTGACAATTTATCCGTACAATTCCTTGCGTGTTTGGATATTATCACATTTCGTATCATCGTTAACCCCGCTCTTACCTTACTTCGACAATCGAATGTCAAAACGTCACGCAGGAGTGAATAGGTTGTGAGGACGAGATTCAGCCATTGAATAAAAAATTTTGAGAAATGCTTCGCGGGATTCGATTTTCGATTTTCCCATCAACCGCGCTTCGGATCTCTGCAGCTTTACAGCGTCAGGCGGTTCGATTCGAATCAGCACCAGAGACATTCAAATTTTTGGAAAATTGAAAGGCACATACGCTAGATCTATGTAGTATGTATGTATTGATTGGTTATTTATTTATTTGTCATTAAGTCAACGTAACAATTGATGAAAATACGTGTAACAATACTTTAAAACGTTTAATATATCACGTTGAGTTACTTATTTTGTTCAACATACAGGTGTGTGAAGTCGGTAGTCACTAAATCGATTCCAGGACTGAGCTGCAGTTGCTCTACACGGCATTTTCGATATCTGAGAGAAATTTAAATCAAGGTGTTACATCGATATCATAGTATATTCCTCTCACGCTATGAGGCTCATCACGGTATTGTAGACATGTTGGATTACAAAAAATGAGAATCGTACATGTTCTTCGTGTTCGGCGCTCCTGTAATAGAAACCCTTGGTGAAACTGCAATCGAATTTCGAAAACGACATTCCCCATTCGATTTCGATGTTATCGTATATACCTCCACGTATCGAAGTTCACGTGCCTCAAAAGCGTAAAAGGGCTTAACAGCCCCATTCTATGCGCAATTCTGAACAAAAACATTCCAATACATTTTCATCATTTTCTGGCATGAATTCTATGAATTAACTATTACGATTTCGTAGAATCCGTGCTATTTTTTTATTTCTGCGTCAAATGAAAATACATTCGAGTGTTTTTGTTCAAAATTATGTAAACGATGGGATTCTTAAGCCCTTTTTAGCGTTTGAGATACGTGGAATTCGATATTTGGAGATATATGCGACAACGTCGAAATCGACCATGGCATCCCCTTAAATACACATCAGTGAATGTGTACGAAAAAAAACGATTTCTTCCAACTTCTATCAAATAGAAAGGAGGATTTCTTCGATTCTTACATTTGATTCATTCCAAAAATCCTTTCCGTCGCTCGTGGACTGCTTTGTCTTAGAGATAACAGTGTCCCTGATTTTGAGCGCACCACTGAGGCTGTAAGCTATCAGCATTGATTCCTTTTGCCACCATTCTCTCGCGTTGCATGAGCATTCGGTGTTCAGCATGAATCCACGACGACTTCGGCTCAGACCATAGCCGTTCGGCAACTGCAGCCGTACGTGGCCAAAGTCTGCTGTCTATCGTGGTGCTGTCCGTTTGCTCAGACCAGAGTGTAGCCTCACCGCCTGTCGGCATGATCATACAATTGTCATATAAACATTCTTTCAAATTGGTTTTTTTTTTAATAATTTTTTGAATTTCATCCACTTATAAACACGTTTTGTATTTGTTTGAGACGGGCAAAAACGAATGCAGCCGGTGCATACTATAGTTTTTTCACTTGATTGAACATGACTCAGAAGACGCACCGAGTATCTGATTCTTTTTATCTGGGCTGAATCCCTGCGATGTAAGAATGGCCAGAGGTGAATTGTCGTAGACCTTTTGCCAGCCTTTGTAAGGCGAGCACCAGTTGTTTCCCTCTCCTACCCACGCTCCGAAACTAAAATATGAACAATAACAAAGGAATGTGCAGGTGATTGTCGCAAAATATTCTGAATACAGAACCAAGAAAGGTTTAGAGAGACGTTACTCACCCACAATCGAGGTACCAAGCGTCGTAGTTTGAAAAAATGACTTTAAAGTTATTTCTGATCAATCTAGCTATGGTTTCGTCTTCGCCGGTGGTCCATATCTGGATGATATATTTAGAAGGATTGAGTATTTTGATATTTTCTTCGTTGGTCAATCCGCTAGTCCACATTATAATGGGAACTTGTTTCCCGGCGTTGGCTTCGACATACTTTTCAAGAGCCCTAGATTGGAAGTGATCCCAGACTTTGTAAAAGTCATTTTCCTTGTGTCCCCATCCCTTTGAGGTCATCCATTCTTTCAGATTGTCCGAGGTGTTCCAGCAATTGATGTTCACCTCGTCACCACCCATATGGAATATGTCAGGTTGAAAATCAGTTATCATGTCTTTGTATATGCCGCCTAAAATTTCATAGACACGATCGCTCGCCGGATTCAATTGACCGCATGGTGGCTCGACGCAGTATTTTAACCAGGGCTCCTTTTTGAAACATACCGTCGTATTGTCTCCAACCTGAATAGCGCGACCAAAAAATTAGCATCCAATCGCTAACTGCTGTGGAAATGAAAAAATTGATCACAAATTTCAACTCATCAGCTCACCCATTGCCAACCCTCGCCGACGTGAGCGGGAGCATCAAACTCAGGCATAACTCTGACTCCTTGTAGCAGAGCGTATTCGAGGATTTCCTTGATGTCGTCATTGGAATAGACATTCTGTGGTGTGTAAGCACCATAATTTGAGAACTCGGGGTATGTACTACTTTCGTACGGAAAACTGTGAGAATCCGTAATGTGCCAATGGAATGTGTTCATCTTGTTCATCCCCATGGCTCGGATCGTTCTCAGTATAGTCGGCTTGTCTACGAAGTTTCGGGACGTGTCCAAAAGAACTCCGCGGTAAGGATAAACCGGCCCATCAACTATGTACGCGTCTCGGACTATCTGAATCTTATTGTAAAGATCATTGTGTACTATCAGCTGCGACAGGGTTTCCAAACCATGTCTTGCCCCGAAATAAGTTTTGGCATCTATCGAAGCGTTCAACTATAACAGAAGTCACATGGGTATATTTTTTTAGGAAACTTGTGCCAAGGTTATGAAATTTTCAAGAAATTGCATATATTTTTATAGGGGTGGAACTTCTTTTACTGCGGCACAATAACAGTTTTGAATTGGATTTGCTGGCAAACAAACTTCTAAGTTTCATCAAACTTTTAAATGAATTTGTTATTATTGAAAATAATAAAGTAGTTTTGTTTTCAGAATTTCTTCATTATTTTCGGCAAAAGTACGGATTCTCTGCAAGGCAGCTTACCCTGCCATCACCAAGCTCGGATATTTGTAGAATGTAGCTTTCGTCGGTTTCCAGGGTCAGCTTGACATTCCCAGATGAAATTCTTGGACCCAGATGAACGATCAGCCCTCTTCCGCCGCTTTTTAGTCGATCGCCACCCATAGTCCGTAAATCGTTCTTCAAGATTTCGATATTCTTAGCAATCAGTAAAGAACTCTCAGTTCTCGCTGACGATGAGTCGTGCAAATGAATTTCATTCGGATTTAACTGAAGAACGAAATTTCCCAGGGATAAATGCCCCGTTGGCCGCGGCCACAGGGCACCAGCTTCTCCGCAAAATAATTGGCATACTCCTAGAGATAATGGTGTTGTTATTTTTGGTGTTGTTTTTATCTTCTGGCAATTACCCGCCTTGCACTCGTACGACCATGGTGAGCTGGAAGTTAATGAGTAATTGCTTTGTTTAGCGGGGATGCCGATTAACGTTGGAGGAAAATTTTACCATTCACATTCAAAGACTCTTTGCTTCACGAAATGTCTATACATTTGGTACTTTGTTGATATTTCAGGTAAATTAAGTTTCATGCATTTATCTATACCGCCTTAGAAATTCTAAGACCTCATTAGGCATATTTAAATGGAAGACTCTAATCGTTACAACTCGATTCGTACTAAATGAAAATTTATCACATGTTGTGCAGCGAAATTTTCCGTCATTAATTCTCAAATAGTCCATCGGGTTATTATTGTCGGACTAAGTTAGTTTATGGAATCGAAGGTCTGAAGGTATACAGTCGATGTATCATGCACAGTTTGCTTGAAAATAATCGGCGGACGTTCATCTCCGACCTTGACTGGACATTGGGGTCAAGAAACAGCTTAAAGAAACTCACGGTACACGGAGGATAGAAAAAGAGCAGATTTTACTCAAAACTGCAGGGAAAGAGGAATACTTCAAGGTTTTTGGTAAAACATAGCCGTGTAAACTATATTTTTTACTGTAAATGTAGCAGATTTTACTCTACACACAATGGTTTTCACTGCGTTTAAAGTAAATTCTACATTACACGAAGTATATTGTACCAAAAAACCTGATGTGTAAGCCTGACCATTTCCACAGTTTTGAATAAAACCTGCTTTTTTATTCTCTCCGTGTGAGTATATCTCGACGGCACATTGTCTCCATCCTGATAAAACGACAAGTTACCCATGCCTGTGTCACCTCTCGAAATAATCTCGGGGACAAAGTTGTCATATTTTTATTTTAGCGAAAGTTTTGCTTTCCATATACATATATTTGCGTTGTATGTTTTATTTCAATCACAACAGCTACTGCGATACCGATTATAGACCGGAAACTTTCACGCACACGTATATGCTCAACATATCGCCTATGTAATTCGTTATACGCAAGTTATCTTTATCCTAACAAGTTGGCATGATTAATCTTAAAAACAATTCTACATATCTGGCTATCGCAGTCATTTCTCATGAGTAACATACTGTATTGAAAATGAGAGTGGTCAGCTCAGGGGGAGGGGCAGCATGCTAGGACAATGCCAGATTATTATCATAGGCATGTAATGTATGACTAACTCTTCTAAATATTTGTTTAAGAAGAAAAACATAGGTTCAGCTTTAGGTTAACGGTTATATAGACTTTAATAAACATAAGAGATAACGCAAATCGCGCGAAAACTAAGATTATCGCTAAGGATTTTAACTATCAAACGCGAAACTGATTACGCCAGATTACACATTGGTCTAAATATATTTGTAAATTTGTCCCATTAAGGTTGCTACGAAAATATTATAAGCAAATTATGCAGCGTACTTTCTCCACCGCGAGTGAAGGTAGCTTGACAGCATTGGTAAGTATAATAAAATAACGGTTTGAATTGTGGGTAAGTTTTAGGCGCGATTACTCACCTAAGGTCATCTTCGACAGCCGCGTTTGCGCAGTTGTGCAATAAAAATATGCTAATAGCCAGCACGGTAATCATCCCAACAGATCCGGTCCCCATGACGCTGATAATTCAACTGATCAAGAACTCAAGATCGTTTTCTATGCTTATTCGCCGCGAATCGTTTACGCGCGAGGTTTCAATATCCACTGTGATTCGGCGCAGAGGGGGAAAAAGGACTCTCCCTCCCACTTCTCACGAATTCGGAATCGTTGTGTTTCAAATGAGTATCGATATTACTTATCTGCTATATGTTTCTTATGTCTAGTCACGCATGACATATATTTTTCAACTCTGCAGAAAATAGTGCTTTTGTGTATTCGCATGAGCTCAAGTTTTTATGAAGTTATCCTGTGTCTGTGTTCAGATAACACAGCAATACAGGTAAAATTAAAACACCGTTTATGATACAGTATTTAGATCTGTATACTATACCTAATTCACTTCAAGTAATTGCTTTCTTCCAATAACTTATATATAAGTATACTTTAGTATACCCAATAACAATAAAATATAAATACATCCAATATTATTTCCTAATCCTTGGGATAACGACTAGACCGTCTTTGCTTTTCTCTTTATTCGCGAACAGAATACAGCAGTAACGGTAAATGATTAACGGTTCCCGGCAGGCCGGGTATAGAGGACATCTATAGAAGCCAGGTATAGAAGACAGCTATAAAAGCCAGGTATATACCAGATACCATAAGCTAGGTACATTATACAATGGATGTTATTGCCCTGAAAACAGGAATTTTAAGTTTCGAGCTGAGCAATATCAGCACTCACAATTATAAAGACTCTAAGCTTGGGCGTTGACTATATATGGTCAGTCAATGACTTGGGTGAAAATTCGTACCGCTAACTCATAGGTAATGCTAAATTTCCGTAAGAAAAAAGTTGAAGGTACGAATCTACACCCAAGTTGAAGGATTTTCCGTGAAGGTAGATCTGTTGCAAGGTCTATAATCGCCAAATTTCTTCATATTTCTCCTAAACTTCATATCGAACTGTTCAAATGATCCCACATTTTGCTGGCGCGAGAGGTCCATTTGTTTTTCAGACATCCTGCAATCATTGAACGGCATGATGATGCATAAAAAAAACCATGGTTAACTGTTCAGGAAGCTAATAATCCAGATAACTAGGGTTCGGTATTATTCCCTAGCTAGATGTTGGGATCGCGTCATAGGATAGACTGTATAATGAAACATCGATTCTTCGATTTACTTCATTCAAGTTACTCGGTTTTTTCTTCTTTTTTTTTTACTCGGTAAGATGTTTTAATCGTGCAAATAGTTTTCGTACTGCACTTTGAATTTTGGGGTTTTCAAATTTTCCAACATAACTCTCCCGTACAACGAAATTCATAATTCCTTGGTAAAAATTATATATCCGAAAATGCCACATACGTAATTTTTCTTATGACATTATTACACACGAATCTTGTAACTCTGCAACATCTTTTGCATAAGAAAGTAGTATTTTCTCTTACGATCAATAGCTTGAATAAAACACTAATTCATTCGAACTTGGTTATCGAGGAAAAAGCATGTCGGCTTATTATTAATTATTCAACATTTTCGGTTTGAAGAAAAATGATTGTACCTAGTATTTGCTCTCTTTTTTGTGATTCTCACAGCAGAAAAGTAGCAATGTTTTTTTATTAGTTTTATTAGTCATTCATCAATAACTTATTGCCCAAGAGAAGCAGTAGTAGTAACATTAAGTATTCGTTTATTAGTAATTCTAGACTAAAATGGCATGTACAATACTAAGTTATGACACATTTATCCGAACTGCTTGTTCGTATCTATTTTACAAACCGAGTTTAGAATAAACGGATAACTTCCGATTCATAATTATTGTACATCGTTGATGATGCAGTATTCTTAAATTGAAGAATCTGATATTTTTCATGACGCAAAGTTTGAAATGATTATACCCTGATCTTGCGATTTTCCTCATACACATATATTATAAATTTTTACTTGTAAATATTTTGGCGAGTATTTTGAACTTAATATAGCAAAGCTTATTTCCAACTGAACTTGTGAATCTTTTATGAACTTTTTTGCATCTATTTGAACTATCACGATTGATTTATCATTATCACGAGATTAAGATTGTATATATTGCGAGGCTCTCACATATGTAAAAAGAATACACTTTGATCCACAAATTCATTTGTGGATACGAAAATTGTAGAATAATTTTACATTTTAAAGGAATTACACTTTCTGTAACAAAAAGCTTCACAATAAGTGTGTAAGTTTCTCTTATATGATTTCGTGACACGGAAATTGTTATCTGGGTCTTGAGAAGACTTTTGGCGGCAAATTCGAGTTTTGAATACAATAACTATTCACCCGAATCAAGCATAATCATTCTAGCGTATTGGGTATCACATTGACATTTACTTCTACGAAAAAATTCATTCGAACGGCGCGGTGAAAATAATGTGACGTCACAATAACCATTAGTTTGTCTCATGTTTATCTCGGTAGAGATACTTAGGTTAGGTTCACGTAGGCGCGGAGCGCGATCGAGCGGCAACCAATCAAAATGCTTCATATCTAATGAACAACATATTTCATGCATTTTGATTGGTTATCGCTGAACGGCGCTCCGCGTTATCGTGCTATGTGAACCTAGCCTTAGATTGATTCCTAAAAAAATGAAGAACCGTAATAAGCTCCCGTGGGTCGTATTTCTAGGGTTATCGATCGTATCAGAATCAATCTAGTTTCTGTACGCTTCACACTTGAAGTCAGATACAATTTTGATGTCAACAGTTGAAATTGGATTTAAAAAATCACCGATGTTGAATACAAAAATATTTATGCTAAAATAAATGATAAATTAAATGAAAACGTAAATCAATCGAAATAAAATAACAATAACAAGAGAAAGGATAATAATTGGTTGGTAACACTGACGATCGGCCCCTCCGCATCTGTTCAGGGGTATCAGGTTTGGCCTGTGACTTATTCATCTTGTTTCTACTCGTTTCACAGGCTTAGATAGAGCGAGACTAACGAGATCAGTAAATGGGTTTTTGTACGATCAAGAATAGAGCAATGACTAATAACAAGAGACAAAATAAAAAACTAAACCGAAAGTAAAGAGTTCAAGAAGCGTGTTTCGAATGTTTGCTCCAAAAGGAGTAAATATAGAATGTGATGTATTGTCATCTGCATCTACATCATCATCGTCGTCATCAATGACTGAAAGACTCAACAGTAACAAATGGTGTAATAAGTTCATAGCCACAATGAACTAGCACGTGATTAGTAAATAACTGTCGATTTATCTCTACTCTGCTATTGTTTTTACACTTATATACATTATAGATAATTGTCGCGAGTGATTGTCGATCGTGTCACCCTCAGTAAAACGAAAATAGCGCGGACGAGTACGCGTCACCTCCATCTGTGAGTTGAAAGCACAGTTGAAAGACGGGATTGTTTACAGCTCGTGCTTCATTTCCCCCTCCCCTTTTAACAACATCACCGTCGACCTCTTCCGCCTTCACCACCACCGCCACAGACACCGCGTTCAGTCCAGTCTGTTGCAGTCTGTTATTGAAGAGTTGCCGTGTTCAAGTGGGTCTACCGATGTAGCATCGAGTTACCGTTCCGTGAAACGAAACTTTTCTACGTACAGCTTCACGTTGGGCTATGGCTACGTCTTGAAGAAAATTCCCACGATGTAAATGCCACACGTAATGGACGATAGTGGTCGCTGCTCTTTTGATAATGACAAAAATCGTGTCCTAATGACACGCGGGTGCTATTTTTTACGTCTGTGAAT
Source organism: Neodiprion virginianus (assembly GCF_021901495.1). NCBI lineage: Eukaryota > Metazoa > Arthropoda > Insecta > Hymenoptera > Diprionidae > Neodiprion > Neodiprion virginianus. The sequence goes on from NC_060880.1 coordinate 19,014,501, forward strand.
ACAATTGTAAATAACACCAACCGCCTGATACCCTACATATTGATGAGATACACACGCATACGTACATAACCCGCATTGTACTTGTGATACGAAAAAAAGCAACTGGGCGCTATTGATAACCGAGGTTCAACTCTCCATTGATGGACGATCAGGCTACCGCAACGTGGTCGAATGGGTCAACGCCGACGGAAGTCCCGAATTAACCTAACGAAACCAACGAACCGGAGAGGTAAACATTCACGCTCATCATGCACCCGCGATCATCATTAATTCGATTATCACGCCATTTTTAACCTCAATTTTGATTGCTTCTGTACCAATCATATCTAACCAAAGTTTTATTTGTGCGGATACAAACAATGAAACAGCTTTCGTCAACACTCATTGTAAAACCAGAGTCCTATTTGCATGTATACACGATAACTACTTTCTTCGCTTTGCAGGAGTCTATCGATTATGAACGCGAGGACGCAGCTTTTTGAGCTCAGCATGGAGGGGCGTCAGGTGGACGAGGCAGTGGCCGGAATATTCCACAGTGTCCTGTTCCACAGGACCTTAGGAAAATTTAAATATAAACAAGAAGGAAGCTACTCGGTTGGGACGGTTGGCTACCAGGACGTTGATTGTGATTTTATAGACTTTACGTACGTCTGTTGTTCGTCAGTGCATCTCGACGAAATTCTGAAACGAGAAATATCTGGCTTCTCAGAGGCGCTCAGGTCTAACGACGGACCTGGGTCAGGACAGATATCTCTAGAATTTTTTCAGAAGAAAAAAAATCGCTGGCCTTTTCAGCCCGAGTGTATACCCTGGGAGGTATGGACAGTCAGACTGGAGCTGATAAAGTTAGTTACCGAACACGAGAGGCAGATATGTAGGGAGAAAGTTGGCGACCTACTTACAGATAAAATATTGTACATAACTGAAGTTATGAATCGACATGATTACGTACCAAAAATGCCTAATCAGGCTGAGCTAGACCTCATATTCGATACCTCATATCCGGACATTCAACCATACTTATTTAAGTTATCGTTCACCACATCTGGTCCTTCTAGTACGACAATGGGTAACACTATGAAAAAATTGATCAAAGAGACGCTGTCCATGTAATAATAGTTCACGATTTTATGCAACGTTTTTTCTATTCGATTTTGGCAGTGGATTGGGGAAATAAATTCGTAGATATAAAACTGATGTGATTGTTACGCCTCAGTCTTCCTCATAACAATCGTCGACTGGCCAAACCGAGCAGATAAACTGTATGAATTTGAGGTTTAACCTGTTTATTCTAAGTACGTATTAACGAACTCTAGTTATGGTTATACTGGAAATAGATATAGGTTGTTTCTTTTGTGTTCTTTTGTTTACTAATATTTAAGATTAAATGAGAAAATGTGGCAGGTGGCATAATGCAGCTGATCGTGATACAGCTTGTACCTACGTATGACTTTGTATTTTATGACACAATACGAGCCGAAGAATTGGATGGAAACGGCAATTTATGATTTATGTAATATAAAGTAAAATTATTATTACTATACCGTCTAATAGATTATATTAGAAATGATATATTAAAATTATGAATGAGATTTTTAATAAGCATTTTAAGTACAGTCGGAATATCATTTTTTACGTAATTTTTCCATTTGCCGTTCTCGCCGCAAAAAGAAAATCTCCCCGGCCTCTGCTCTCTTTTTTTTCTTAAATTAACAGTCGTTATCAAAGATTGTTATAACAGTTTGTGAAACCAGCGAAGCAGGGGGTTTTTTTTAAATATCGCAATTGCTTGTGGAAATACTATTATTTATAAATACAGTAGATTATAAAAAAACAAAAAATTAAACTGCAAGTCAAGTGTTTCAACCCTATGTAGGAAGAAAAGAAGATGCACTAATATTCTCATGGTTGATATTGCTATTATATTAATTTAATTTCCTTGTTTGTGAATCAATCATGCGTGCAATATATTAAAACTGTATGAATGGAAAACTATTATCATAGACGAGCGAAGATATATTATTTATTTCGTGTTGTCTCATTTATGGCCTGCTCTTGTTGCTCGAAAAAGTCTGGTGATAGTTTTAAATGTTTTTATTAATGTAGCCACTCAATACTAGATTGATAACAGAATAGATGCTAGCAAGTAACTGATTTAGGTAATATACTAATTTTTTTCTCTCCAATAGTGATCCATTCGTAATTTAAGCGCCCCTTGCAACCTGTATGTATATAAAAGTATTCTATTGTTCATTTTCAACTTTGTTCCTTCTTAACTTGGGGAGGAAACAATTAAGACCATAAAATTTACACTTGACAATGATTTTAAAACTTGTTAAACAATAGCAGTTTTAATTTGAGAGAAAACGGCTCGTTTTTAGGCTGTCTCTCTTCTCTTTCTAGTTTCCTTAATTTACAATGGGTACATGTGAGAGTATGTTTGAAACGAAGAAAGGAAAAAACATGTATTCTTGTAAAAGATATCATTTGGAATATGAAAAAAACTAATGTAATAAATTGAGGACAGATTATTCTTACCAAAAGTGCATACTTTCTTTTGTGCCCGTAATTTTTCCTCTATCCCACATCATCTATCCGAACTTAATCGTCTACCATTTGAGAGTGAGATCTTCAGAGTCTGAGATACCCAATTATACATGCACTTAGCCATTCAGAATCATGACATTTACAATATGAAGGCTATGCATGTAAAGCCTACTAAGAAGTAACGCACTTTTTAATCCTTACATGCCTGTCCGGTTTTTCAACATTATTTTATATTTTCTTGCTCCCATTAGTTCATTATTATTTATCTGTTAGTAGAAAATCTCTCGTATTAATATAAGCTATTGTATTTTGTAACGTATAAAAACAAAAAAGCAAAGTTTTGAAATTTGAAAATATAAATGTCAGAAATTGATTCCATCCAGAAAGATTGACTCATGTCTCTGTTCAACCTTGATATTTTACACTCCTACTATTAGCCATAATTAGCTAATTTCTGACCCAGTAATTATACATTGTATATATCGGCGGTTTTATTGCAAATTAGCAAACATCTGGAGATCTATCATTTTAATAATGTCATCATACGTACTTCAATGGTCGCAAATATAGTTCTAAACAAGGTCAGCTTGTCTAGCATAGCCTTGATCTATTGGCAAAAAAAATGTGACACTGAATACCTATGCCTATAGATTTTAACGTAGTATTTATTGCCATATGTATAGGAACGTGATAGACAACTATGAAATGTATAGAGTTTTCCTTTTTGATTGCAAACCAAGATAATCCGGTGATTCAAACGCGACCTAAATCTCCAATTTCGTTCACTCACGACGAGGTGTTTCAGCAGTATCTCGAATTTTTCATAAAATGTGGTAAAAAGGAAAATTTTCTGCTGTAAGATTATTGGAAAAGTCATTTCTCGATACACAATTTTGTTTATGATTATCTTTTTTTTTTTTTTTGTTCTGAAAATTTACCGAATGATAGAATTTGAACCCATAAACTTTCGGTCGTGCCGTTAGGTAGGGTAAGTGTTGCCTCCGGAGTTCACCGGAAGCTGTAGAAATAACCGCATACCCGCCATGCGCGATATAGACGCATCTCTTTTCTACGTGGGACGTGCACCTCACGGTTGTTGCGGAACACCGTCGGTGCGTCTTCCTGATCGTGAATCAAAATGGTGAGTCATAAAACTGTGCAATATTATGAAAAATAGTAAATCGAAAATATATCCGAACGCAATAAACATGTATGAACTTTGTTGCTGCTAGGATGCAGAAAGTATTATCGGATGCAAGCCAGCACCGAGCACACGAACATGCGACAATGGCGGCATCGAACGTTTGCAAACGTCTACCCTTGCCGAATTCATATTGCCATATTGTTGATCGTTTCAGTATCTCTGACTATGCTAATTTCAATTGAATATTCCATAGAATTTTCAACTTTTTGTTTTGTGCCAGCAAAACATGAATGCCCGAAGTAATAAAGATCCGATTTGGTTAGGTGAAGCTGATGTATGCTGCTCCCAAACGCTTCTCCAAGTTTTATTGGATTTTATTTACTTCCACATTGCGCCAATTTCTAAATTATCGTTTCGTTAATATTCTTTTGCAGGGGTTCGTTAAGGTGGTCAAGAACAAGCAATACTTCAAGCGGTATCAAGTTAAGTTCAAGAGGCGTCGCGAGGGTAAGACCGATTACTATGCTCGCAAACGGCTTACCGTTCAGGACAAGAACAAATACAACACTCCCAAGTATAGGCTGATTGTCCGTCTTTCAAACAAAGACATCACTTGTCAAGTAAGCATTGCATCAGTTTAATGCTGTTTACTTATTGCTTCAAATTTTACATTTAAACCAAGCAGAATTAAACTTTGCTTCTATTTCTATTCACATGATGAACCACTCAGCTCGCTATGATACAGAACTGAAGAAAACACAATTGTTCCCTAATTATCAATGGTCTGACTTAGCCCTGAGATTGCTAATGAATTTCACACAAATAAAGGATCATATTAACGCTTATCTTTCATACATTCCAGGTAGCTTACTCCCGCATCGAAGGAGACAAGATTGTCTGTGCGGCTTACAGTCATGAGCTTCCCAAGTACGGAGTAAAGGTTGGTTTGACCAACTATGCGTCTGCGTACTGCACAGGACTTCTTCTGGCTAGGAGGGTAAGCAATGTTAACCATAGCCAATCACTTCCAAACTCTTAATTACTTCGATGTGTGATATATTCACCAAATGATGATCCACTCAGCTCGCTTTGATACATAACTGAAGAAAAATCAATTGTTCCCTAAAACTATATTATCTGAATGGTGTATTGTAAATCACACAATGCTGTTCGTAGTCTTACAAAATGTATTGAATAATCTATCCCTGTTGTCACAGCTTCTGAAAAAGTTGGGCCTGGATACTCTGTACGCTGGTACAACTGACGTCAATGGTGACGAATACAACGTCGAAGAATTAGACGATGGTCCAGGTGCTTTTCGGTGCTACTTGGATACAGGGCTCATGCGCACGACAACTGGCGCTCGAGTTTTCGGAGCCATGAAGGGAGCTGTAGATGGAGGCTTGAATATCCCCCACAGGTATAAACCATGTATTGTACGAGGGAATTTTGAAACCTGTAAACTTGATAGTAATGCTGTTTTACTATAAATAAGAGTTCGCGGGAAAGAAACAATCTATGTAATATTGAAATCCAGTTGGCGTATTTTGTCATTACATAATGTTATATACAGTGCAACCAGTTTTGAAATTATTTTCTAGTGATGATTCTTCGACACATGCGCGTCATCTGAACCACCACGAAGCGTAAGCCTTTTAACGTGTTTTACGTTGATTGGACGAAACTTTGTACCGGTATCAAAAGATTATAAAGTGTCTCTGATTCTCTAGAAATTTATAGCTGAATTTTCCTTGCGTTTGGAATGTGTGTTGATACGGTATTTCATGCTGTTTATAGCACAAAACGGTTCCCTGGTTACGATAATGAAGCCAAATCCTTCAATGCTGATGTCCACCGGCAGCATATATTCGCGCAGCACGTAGCAAACTACATGCGCACGCTAGAGGGCGAGGACGAGGAAGCATTTAATCGCCAATTTTCCCAGTACATCAAAAACGGCATTACTGCCGACAGCGTAAGTTGTCAATTTGATCAAGACCAAATGTTTGGTTTTTCACGCCGTCTTACCTTACGGAGCGACGTCCAACTTGAATTACCGCTTGAAGCTTATTAAATTTCTGTGGTGTCGCAGTTGGACAACAGCAAATCGCTGGTTAATTCCTTTGAATGCGTTCAGTTTGAACCATTTGTTAAATAACCTTTGTAACACGATCACTATCGTCGGCAATACGTGCCATTTTTATATACGATCGCGTTTAATAATTTCGTTTTCTTCCAATAGATCGAAACCATCTACAAAAAGGCCCATGAAGCTATCAGAGCCAATCCTGTGCACACGGTAGTGAAGAAGGACAAACAACCAGTTAAGAAACGCTGGAACCGCCTGCGTCTCACGCGTTCGGAACGGAAGAATCGTATCGCCCAGAAGAAGGCTTCTTTCCTTAAGAAATTGGAAGAAACTGAGGCTTAACTTCGTTCTGTTACTCGGCACCGACTTGCTGTTCCTTTCAATCTTTATCGATGCAGACTTCTGTAAACTCAAGTTCTCAGAATGTATTTTATATCTGCCACTGGCGGTAATTCGGCAATGTAATAAACGGATTGGATTCAACCTCGATCTTTCTTTTACTGTAATTGTATGTATAAATTAAGTGGTATTATATTTAGGTAAATATTTTTTATTGTAATATTATACCTTTCGATTGATAATTGTTTTTAGTCAACGTGTGTAGCCACTGGTAGACGCCGCTGATGACATTAAAAATAATCAAATTGAACTTTGCATCATATTTATTCTCAATTATATATACGTATTTAAAGATTAGATTATACTTACTCTGAATCCTTAGAACAAAAAACCATCCGGTAGCTTGCGCAAATCTTGTTTTGTCATGTGGCTGTCAGTGTAAGTTTAATTCCGAACCTTTGAGTTGTTGACAATGTCGACATACAATAGAAAAGGTTTAGCACACAGTCGAAAAGTTATCACCAGTTCTATAGGTTCCACAAGACCAGGTTACAGTGTCGATGCGCTTCTTCAGTCTTCGGTCAATGAAACTGTATGTCGATAAATCTGGCAAAAATTCATGCGACGTCATAACATAGTAATTATAAGTATGTTAAATAAAATATGTCTAGAGGCGATGGGTGAACGAAAATGGAAACATTGGCCATGCATCTTCGATGTTGATGATTCGCGAAAATCCTCGGTATAATAGTCTCCGAACGAAAGACGAATATTTAAAAAATTGGTACGACATTAGGGACGTCAAACATATTCCCACGGTTTTTGGTAAACGAATTTTACTTACATATATTTGTTGACATTAGGATGTTATTTCTATAGTACAAATGAAACAATCCTCTAGTCGGTATTTCTAAGCCATCAGCCGCTATTGATAGACTTCTGAGAAAAAGAAAATCTGATCACAACAACGCGGTGAAGAGTATGGGTGAAGAATTGGCAAAAAGCTACGCCGCTTGCGGTGAGGAATTGAAAGATCTCAGCATTAGCATAAAAATTGAGATCAACGGAATCCACGAGAAAATTAACGAAACAAGAGATAAACTGCGACAAATAAATGTACTTCTTGACATATTTTTTCATTAGCGGTAATTTTTTAATTTGAAATTCAAATATCTGTATCTAATTAGCTTTCAGATTTGCGCTCAGAGGATTTCGATTTAGCCTGGGAGAAAGTTAGTACGCTTATAAGCGACGAAAAGCAACTCGTCAGTAACTTTTATGATAACCTCCTCAATATTGAAAAGAAACGGCTGGAATATGTTAAGCCAATACTGCAGAAGTATTATAAAATTTTTCACAAGATATCCCACTTGATGCCATACGAAATACAAGTCTATTTGGAAAATGAAATACTGGTATAAATTATTACGAATACGATGTCCTGAACGATTATCTTACCCTTAATATTGCGTTACGTTGTAATATCAAAGAATTTTTTATTTTAGAATTACAACCAAGCCATTTTGGGAAATCACAGAATATACGCGGATTTACGATTACAAATGTGCTTGCTGACGGATACTAAGAGACTTGGATTCAAATACTTGCTGGAAGAAATGAAATTGGATAACCGTGAAACAATTGGAAAAAACTATAGTTAAAAAAGCCCTGCAAGTTTTGCCCTAAACATTTCACTAACGTGCATGGAATTCCGCGTTGTATTTTTTAGTACGTCTGGTCCTGTATTTTTTTTCTTTAACTCACATCGCAGTACCGATGAACTTGAAAAATTATTTTATTCTTTCAAATACGCAAGTTCGGCCGATGACTTGAAACTACAACAATTTCAATAGTATCTTCCAAATGGGTGATAATGAAATCGGAGTAATTTTTAGGCGAGACTTTGGAAGCTAGATGAAAAAAATTACAAGGTGTTATCACAATTAACTAAAAACTACAATTGTTGTATAATAATGTACAGGTGGTTTTTTTGTAAACTATAAGTATACTAAAACAGTAATTTTCTCGCTGTCTTTTCAATATCGGAAACAGGCGAAAGTTGTTTCGTTTTATAGATCCTTAACTTCATCTCTTCGTTCAATGGCGAAATGGTTGAAAATTCTTATTTATCAAGTTCTTAACGAAAAAGAGATAACCGGTTTCGGGAACCAGGTAAGCGTCCCTGACTGTCTAGTAGGCCAGCTTGAATATCGGAGATAGATGGGACATTGCTTACTTCGCCACGTGCCACAACACTAGGTGGTGACCTCAGTAATCGACGTGCGACTCTGTTTATGTCTTCTTTATTAATTTCTTCTAAAAAAACAGAAAGGCCAAGTTTTATTAAAAGTTGTAGCGATTTTTCGCAAAGAATACGAGAAGGAAAAACCACTTACCAATTGCTTGAATGAAATACTCTGGTCGTTTTCTAGATCCTGTAGCTAAGACTTGTCGACCGATGTCTTCAAAAACAACGGGACGCTGCTCCAAGTTCATTAGCAGCATAGACTGAAGCTGTTTTTTGGCTCTCTGTGAAAAGAAAAATCTCTCAATAAACCTTGTCCAGTTTCTGACGAAAATTATATCAGTTACAAGAATTGTCGTACAGCTAGTTCACTTTCGCTAATTGGACCAGCCATGGCCACAAATTCGTGCACTACCACTTCGACCATTTCCCTGACATGCGTCGGTGTTGAAGATGCGTGTATGCAAAATAATCCTGTATCGGAATAAGCATGATTGTATGCCGTTGCACTGTAGAGCCAATGGTACCTGGAACAAGCGAAATAATGTCAAAAATATAATCAATCAATTCCAAATCGAGTGTTTGTCAAATTTATTTTTAGTTGAAGTAGGAAACAAAAACCTGTTGAGAACGTTGGTGTACAATCTGGTGTACATTCCTTTTCCGGGACCACCAGCACTGAAACTTCCACCGCCACCCATCATCATATTCAAAACACACATTGCTATGAAATCCGGATCTTGATGAGAGCAGCCTTCTAGAGCAACAACAATATGAGATAATTCCGGTAATCCACTGGGACCTGCATAGACGGGAACATTGCATTCTTCCTGTTTTAAGATGAAAAGAAAATATTAGCAAAACATCTGTTCACATTATGTGCTGATAATTCCAGACATTACCAGAATAAATCCTCCCGTGTATTGGGCAATGGATTTATCCACAAAGTTTGAACCCCTCTCAGGCAAAACTAAATCGGTATTTTGCTTCCAAATGGGCTTCTCCGTGACAAAGAATCTGTAAGTTTAACATTTATTATCCTTGATTAAGAGTGAAAAAAAAATCGGAATTTCTCGTCTCAGGTTTTGATCAATGAAACTAGATAGTTACTCTTGAACCGCATCGACTAGAGCTTTGTGTTCAATACCAACACCGGCAACCACCATTCTACTTGGTGTATAATGATTCTTCAAATATGTGAATAGAATATTTCGGTCAATTTTACTTATGTTTCCCTCTGGACAGATCTTTGGTAATCCAAGAGTATTGTCTCTATACGCCGCCTGGCAACAAACGTGATTTATTAAAACAACAATATGGTAATAATTTATCGAACGCAGGGCTGGCAATGTCTTTCAGACTTGAAAGTTCTGTAAAAAATAGTTTCATGACCTCAAGAAATGTGTTGAATGCAATGATACACGATGAATGTTACAATTTTTTTGTTTTTTGGCTCAGATTTTATCACTAGAATTACTTTAAGGTATGAAATCACACCGCCGCATTACTAAAATGACCTAATACCAGCCCTGAAAAGCAGTTCAAAGCACTTACAGCATGGATCAAATCCATCAGGAGTGGTTCTTGCTCCGGCCTATTAGAGAGTGATTCCAATTCAAACTCGATCGTCTGTCTGGCTAAGCCTAACTGCAATAACAAGTGGGATTTGTATTTTATCTTCTATTTACAATGCGTTTGCAAAACAATACCTCGTGTAGGAATCAATTTAGGTTAAAAAGCTGCTAATTACCTCTTCCTCTGTGATTTGTGGCCTGAGAACAATTTCCCCAAGAATCTGTGTGACTGTTCGAAGACCGTTTCGTTCAGCCGAAGCTGCATACACAAAGGTGTCTCTCGACGCTTGGCAGTCGCAAATACCTCCGTGTTTCTCTAATTTCAGCATTATCTTGTCCTTGCTTTCAAATGTTCTGGTCGACTGGAAAATGTAGATTATTAATTAAACCATGCTCTGTAAAATAGGGAGTTTTTCACATGTAACTCGATTCTTCAGCTTACATTGAATGCTAGTTTTTCCAAAAAATGAGAAATCCCACTGGGGTAGGCAACCTCATATCTTGGCCCTGAGTCGATGAGGACTGAAAACCAGATTGCGTTGTTATATAGGACAAACATTGTGTCAGGAAAAACACTTCATCTTAGACAATATACCTCCAACTGTACAAAATTGACCAAAACGATTTTCTGATGCAACTTTCAGGCCATTTGGCAGCACGGTGATCTGCGTCATTTGATGCTCCTCTTTAGCTGTCGAGTATATAGGTGTGGGAAGATCAGGTACTGGGTCGGTCAGGGGTGGAAATGGGGTGACAACGGCAGTAGACGGAACGTTGACCGTTGATTTCAAATCCGAGAAGGACTTGCATCTTTGCCAGAAGTTCAGATTTTTCACGTGGACAGAACTGCAACAACTTGAGATTGCTTAATTCTCAAAATAAAATTCAGATTCTTTACGTGAGGTAATCTCACTGTTTGTAAATATAGTTGTGTGTACAATATATTTTCAATTATGAATTTCGAGGTTATTACTGTCACACAACTACCGCTTGTAAAGTTTTTGATAAATTACCTATTTTTAATGACTGTCGTCATTTGGGTTTGTGGTATTCTTGTCATCATTTTCTTTGCTATATATGTGATACAAATTCTTCAATATTTATTCATTTCGTCTCAGCCGTTTCAGGTACTAGTAAATCCTGTTCAATTTGGGACTGCGGAACGAAATTTCATTCATACGATTCGTCAGCTGTCGTCAGCTACTAACCAACAATTGCGCCGCGACATGGTTATTTCAAACACTAAAAACCACGGACAGCAAGAGAACCACACCGCTCTGTAGAAAATTGGCTTCGTTGCCAGACCTGGTACGTAAGACCGTGATCAAGATCACTTGCCGCGAAAATGGCAGCGTATGTAAACGTTAGTCAGTTTGGTTGTCTGGTGAATGTAAAATAATAATAAACAGTACACAGGTAAGTCTCGAGTTTATACAATTCACGCAAACTTTATCATATCAATTTCGGCCACGCTTTACCTATTGAGTAAATACTCCACCCACTAAAATTATACGATTATTTTTTTTCCACTTGCTATGGCAACACGATTCTTTGGAGTCTTGTTTCCCGTTATGATTGTCAAACCAAAGCGTAAATGTTTTTTGAGCCTGAATCCAAAACTGACCCAGAAATATGGAAATTGGTTTGACTGACTAGACGCATTGCGCAGTGGTTGTATTGCATCTTGTTTTGTTAATGTAACCTAACCTCTTGCATAGGTTTTCAAATTGCTTCAAAGCTCTTGGCGAAATTTTTTACTCACTAGAGGATAAATATCTGCAAAAATGGCGCCAGTTCCTTTGGAAGGGCACCAGACTCCGGTAGCCAATAATATACCTCAGGAAGGAAATCGCGGTGGATCGATTTCGCTTGGAATGCTCATCGACTTCATTATCCAAAGAACATACCATGAGCTAACCGTCCTTGCTGAATTGTATGTACCAACAAGAGAATAATACTTATACATTGTTGTTTAATAGAATTAATCGTATAATATAATAAACATTTATATCGTAGCTACTTAAAAACAAAATAACAAACACGAACACAAATTATAGGCTGACATTTCTCATTCGGTTGGGAAAGATCTTGAAACGCTAATAAATTATTTATTTATTTGTTTATTTCTTTTTCAACGAGCCATGCCCTGACAAAAACATAAAAAATTATTAATAAAATAAACAGATGAGCGTGTTTAGCAAATATAATAACCATAACGCGAATTTGATAAAAAAGCGAAACAAAATTAGATGTTTGTGTTACTCAATGCAACTTATACTAACAAAAAATAAAATCTGTCAAAATTCAAATTTAGCTTCAATTAAGCTAGAAAACATTAAACATTCTACGTCCCATCAGATAAATGAATTTCATATCAGATGAGTAATTAGCAATACAGAGGAACTTTTATACCCGGTTTCGACTTTTCTCAGCTTCACAATGATTTGCAATTTCAGACTGCCGCGCAAAACTGACATGGAAAGGAAAATTGAGATCTATAACTTTTCGGCGAGAACTCGTCAGTTATTTGTTCGTTTGTTAGCTCTGGTAAAATGGGCAAACAGCGCTTCGAAAGTAGATAAGTCGGCGGTAAGTGAAAACATTAATTTGATTCATTATTCCATAATCTAATTATATTTTAAATTCCGTCATACGGTAGTTATAAATTCATTGAAACATGTATATTGCTATTTGATTAAACATTTCAAGTAAAGACTAAAAATCAATACGTAAAAATTAAAAATACGGAAATTGTTATAGACACGGTTCCATAAATACATTACTTATGTTCATAAATATTAATATTGTTTAATAAGAATCAGGCAAATAATACATGATCAGTATTCATTTATTACTCATTCATTTGTTCTCAGCATATAATGGCCTTTCTAGACAAACAATCTCTCCTCTTTGTCGACACTGCCGATATGCTGGCTAGAATGGCACGTGAAACTCTGGTCCATGCCAGACTACCAAATTTTCACATACCGGCAGCCGTTGAAGTTCTGACCACAGGAACATACAGTCGGTTACCTGCTTGCATCAGAGTATGTATTGATGAAAAAAAATGTACACATTTGTTAGTGATCATGGATATCTAATAAACATGTAAAACTGATACTAAATCGTACTTAGGAAAGAATAGTACCTCCTGACCCAATTACACCATCCGAAAAAAGGAGTACATTACAGCGCTTGAACCAAGTGATTCAGCATCGATTAGTAACTGGAAATTTATTGCCGCAAATGCGTAACTTGAAGGTAACTAAATCACAAACTAATAGCATTGATGTTAATTTCAATCGCTGAATGTTATTATCATTACAGATCGAGGCAGGCCGAGTAACATTTTTAGTCGAACAAGAATTTTCGGTTTCATTAACCGTGATGGGAGATGGAGCAACAGTACCGTGGCGGCTATTAGAATTGGAAATATTAGTTTCTGACAGGGAAACTGGTGATGGAAAAGCCTTGGTTCATCCGCTTCAAACCCGCTACGTTCATCAGGTACAAACTACGGGTTACAAAAATATGCATGATTTTGTAAAACTGAACCTTGTTCCAAAAATATCCTCGATAAAACCAAAGAATGACTATTTCCAGGTCGTACAATCGAGATTAGCTGAAGCCACAATGCCTTTATCAGAAGTTTATCACATTCTCCACCACTTTTGCCAATCTCTGCAACTCGAAGTACTGTATTCGCAAACGCTGCGACTAATTCGTGACAGACTGGACGACCATATTCACGTCGACGAATACACCGCGGGCAAATGCTTGTCTATATCTTATTGGAGGTGGGAGACCAAATTTGAGCAAAATTTTTCTCACGATATATACCCGAAACTTGTGCTTAATATTGTTTTACATTAAATTTAAATCACAGGGAGCTAACCAGCAAAGACCCGAGGTCAGAATTAGGCTATCGTCTCACGGTTCAGGTCGATCAACACGACCCTGCTAGACCTTTAGCAGTAGTGCATGTTCCTTCTCTGGGAAGCAAAGTGAGTATTTTGAACACAATGTAAACTGTGAACTAGTTCTTTATAAATGTAAATTTATTTTTTTCAATTTTTCACAGGAAAGTGAAATAGCAGACCGAGCTATAAGATCTGACTTGTTATCGATGGAATGTCTCCTAGTGCACACGATTTACGTTCGAACGCGTAGCAGGCTTTCTGAATTGAAGCAAGAGTTGCAGTCCATGCTAAAGGATGTTGAATGTGAGTGTTACTTTCTCAATTATTTTTGAATAGTTTACAAAGTGTGTTTACTTTGAAATTAAAAATTGTCTAGGCACACTCGCTGGGTCTCCGGCCATCCTATCGGTGCCGATTCTACAACCGTGTTTACGTGCTGAATTGCTATTGGTAACAGTTGACACTCACACTGGAATGCTTCAGTGTCACGTACCGCAATACGAAGCTCCGCTCGTTCCGGAACTCACAGCTGCATTGAACGGTGATCATTCTAGGCTCCCGACACTGATATCAGAGCTCAGGTACGAAATGAAAATGGCCAAGTGTTTCACCAGTCAGCCATTTCACATTTACTAATGTGATTTGTGAAACAGGTACTGGATTACGCAAAGACGTTGTGAAAAAACTTTGCAACATCTGCCCGCAACGCCCCATGAGCGATTGCCTCTGCTTCATCACCCTGATCATCCCATGTCTAAAATCAGCAGACATAGAATGTTCATTCAACTGCACAGACATCCTAATGTAATATTGGTAAGTGAGGATTGGGATCAAATGCACCCGTAATTTGATGATCTGATTATATTGATCCGTTGTTCGCATACGATTGTTCCAGATAGTAGCATTCAAAGAAAAGGATACGACGCAGTGTGAAATTGACTGTTCGTTTTATCTTGCGGTTGTGAAACACAGTTCGATAGAAGACGATCCACACGATGATAGTATAGAAACAGAAATACCAAAAATGTATCTAAAGCTTTTGACTCTCATTGAATTTGACACATTTGTCATAACTCACGGGCCATTCACAAGCGTCGACAGTGGTAAGAGAAATGTGGGAGAAATGAATTTTAAAAATATTAGTGTAACTGCAAGGTGTTATTGGTGAACGAATATTCGAAGTAAATCTACTAACAATTAACGAAATTTATCTTACATGCTGTAATTGATGATAAGACGCTCATACACGCTATATTTACTAAAAATTAACATCTGGCACCACCAACTGTGTGGTACTGGTGTTCGGTTTTCAATTATTTTACGGGGGATTAACAGATGGATTTTTTAGGGAATAATGATCAAGATGGGGGGTGCATTACAGAAGTGGAGAAAGGAGGTGGCAAGCGTAAGGGTGGTGGACCTGGTGGCCGGACAGACGCAAGCGGAACCAATCAAGCGAGACGGCCTAAACATCCGGCATACTTCATTCCCGAATTGGCACATGTTGTGGCTCTGTGCGATGAAAGGATTCCCTTTGTTACCCTTGCTCAAGAGGTTTGCCCCGTCTGTTTACTTGATTAGAGGGGTTCCAATCTAAGTGCAGTAGAAAATCTTTGATGTGCTTAGAAAAGACAGGAAATAATTGAAAAAATATGATTTGAAAGCTGACAGATTTCCACTTTATAACAAAAACTCTTCTGTCTGTTTAAACAATGCATGACTTGCGAAACTGTGACTCCCTTTACAGGCAACTGACATGTGTGAAACACAAAAACCAAAACTTTTTCGATTCGTCGATGTGCTGTTTAAGCTTCTGTGAAACGAATTTTTTATTCGATTTTTCGTTGTCAATGAATTGATGAAACCAATATGGGGAGCCCCAAAAAACGTAAACCAGCACAAAAAAATCCCTAACTAAACTACATTTCTGTTTATTAAAAATCCCTTTCACAGAAGTTTAACGGGTACATTGAAAATTCAATTTTTGTCTCGTGGACAAGGTTACGCAATTTGTGCTCCAGTCAAACGAATACAGAGAAGTCAATTTTTGTGGCATACGAATTTGTTTCTTGTTCAAGTTCTCTTCTTTCAAATATTTACCGTTCCTTCTTCTTGACGCAATGAAGATTTTCTACCATGTTCAGGTTCGCAGCCTCCAAGCTACAGTTTGAGCACTCCGGTAAGCAACTAATTGATTTCGTTATTATCACAGTTCACTAAACGAGACATAGCTCATCAAGGTCTTCAAGTGGAGGCAAATGCGACTGCATTGGTTCTCAAACTTGTACAATTGCCTGCTCCCTTGCCAAGTATAGCATCAAGCGTTGCATGGCAAGCACTGCTCAAGAGACTGTTGAGCGTTTCGATAAGGGTACAGGGTAAAGGAATGGCAAAAACATGGATGGCAGAATTTGTTTTCTACAGTAGTCCACTGAGCAGCAGTCACCCCAAAGAACAAGGTATTGTACAGCTGGTAGTCAGCTATTTGTATGAATTTTTTGCAAATTTAAGCTTTCCTGAGACAGTTTCAGACTACCATCGTGTCCAAAACGTTACACAACTTACTTATATTACCTTTCAGGGCTTCGTCGACCCGTCTACTTTCAGTACGAAATGGGAACCGCAGATGCCGTGTCTCGTACTGTCGATTCCTTGCTTAATGACTGGGCACAGATTGTCCACCTCTATTCCATTGTTCACGATCTGGCTGAATATTTCAAAATTGGTAATTTACAACTTTGAAAATGATTTATTTGGTTCATGGTTAATCGTGACTCGAGAAGAAACATAGCGTAGACTGTGCATTCTTAAATTTTTTTTCTCCTAAACTGTGTGTCCTATTTCAGAAAAATACAATGTGCGAAATATGGTCAGTATTAAATCGTACAGCTATAGTAAATTGGTCTTAGCTTATGGACCCACCAGAAGAGCTACAGTTACCCTGCAATGGAGTACAAACGATAAAGCGTTCAAATTTGTATTTGGAAAGAGTGAGTTCTAGATTGCATTATCTGATTGTAATTTTCTCTATTCTATCACAAGTAAAGGAATTAATTTCAAATCCATTATTGCAGGTCCAACAAATAACACAACAAACGCGCATTCGCTTATGAAGGAACAGCTTGAAGCGCATTTAAACCGTTACAGAAATTTGGCTCAAATAGTTCACATATTGAGTGAAACTCTTCAACCGTTGTCATCCATAAGTAAGCTACCAACGATTCCTCAACTAGGCGTTCATAATTCCGTAAGTATAATCGACGCATGGTTCGAATTAACGATCTTGTGTATTAAATCGTACTAAATTAAAATCATAAAATTACACTGCTTGTAACTTTTTTAAATTATTTTAGAGACCCCAAGTTCCGGTACAAACATTTACCGTCATACCGCAATGTGTGACATTGGTTAGGTTAGCTTACCAAGGAATGTATTGTCTGGAATTGCGACTCAGAGGTAGTGGTTTGGTCAGTTT
Organism: Neodiprion virginianus; assembly: GCF_021901495.1. Classification (NCBI taxonomy): domain Eukaryota; kingdom Metazoa; phylum Arthropoda; class Insecta; order Hymenoptera; family Diprionidae; genus Neodiprion; species Neodiprion virginianus. Next base: position 19,031,834 of record NC_060880.1, read on the forward strand.
GCGAGATGGAGCATACAGCCGATTTGATCGGAGTAATGTCGTCGAGGAGTTCACACCTACTCCAGGTTTGAAGGTACGATTCAATCAATTATGTTTTCCACCTTGTATTGATAAATAAAAATAACCTCGGGATTTTTTCCATTTCCCAATTTTGCAGACTTTCCTGTCCAAATATGTTGACGAGAGCGCCGTATTCCGGAGACGGTCTCAGTCGGAGGACGATAATCCACCATCTCCAGTCACCATGGACAGTGAAGGCGGTAGCGGAGTCGGATTCCTGAGTCATCACAGGGGAGGGCCTCAATCCCCAGCGCAACAGAGGGACGGGCTAAGATTTCACCCCCCATTGACTCCGCCCTCGGGAAGCAATCCTCACACACCTGCCAGTCCTCATACGGCTAATATATCACAAGTAAGTGTTGCATAATTTAATGATTGTAGGTAGTGCTCAAATAATTTAAGCCATTCACTCATTGCCACGAGCATTCTACTCTATACAGACTGGACAGCATCAGAGTTTTGGAAGCAGTCCGGCCACTTCTTTCAATTTGGCTTCACCGCCGTCTCTTCCACCCAACACTCCAAATATGCTGCCGCATCCTTCTCCGGGAGGACTCGTAGCCAACAGTCCATTGAACGCAATGCATGTTCCCAGTCCCGTTGGACTTATGCCAACTTCTTCGCCTGGACCCTGCAGTAATGTTCAAGTCGGGCATTCTCCAGCCAGTTCTTACATGCAAACAGGTAATACGGCCTCGTTTTTAATAAATTAATTAAAGAAGAAAAGAAGAGTGGACGAAACAGTGATTTTTTGAACTGAAAATATGATCACTGCCAAAATATCAATTACAATGGATTTATAATTACAGTTTAGTTAATGTAATAATATTTAACGCACCATTTCAGGGCACATTGATGGAAGTCCGTTTCCCTCTTCACAAAGTATGGCGTCTCCTGCTGCATCAAACTGGCCTGGATCCCCAAGCGTTCCACGTCCCTCCCCCGCGAGACCGGGTCAAAGCCCAGGTCATGCAGCGCTTCACAGCCCTCAGGCATCCGACCACAAATCTGGAAGTCATATGTCCAGGGTTTTACCTCAAAGGTCTTGGGCCGGTGCAGTTCCAACTCTTCTCACAAACGAGGCGCTAGAACTTTTGTGCTGTCCGTCACCCCATCCATCTGGCTTAATTGTGCCTGATCTTTCACCTCTGGAAAGATTTCTCGGCTGTGTTTATATGCGCAGGCAATTACAGCGGTTCATTCAGACTGAAGAGGGGGTAAGTCAACAATATTCTGGAGAAATTTATTTTCAGGCGTTTGAATTAGTAGATTGACAAATGGTCCAATATTGGGGATTATTCAGCAAACTTAACCTTCGTTGTAAAAGTTAACGATACTAATTAACAAATATTTTCTCATTCATGATCGTAGTTCACAGCAATAAACAGCACAGAACCAGGAGTCGTACACTTCAAGGTGGAAACTCTGCAGTGCAGAGTTGGATTAAATCCGCAGCATCTCCAGTCGTTGCATATAAAAGTCCAGCCGTTACCTGATCAAAAGGATCAGTGGACATTAGAAGAGTTACAGGTAATTACGAAATGAAAATGCTGGATATTATGCATTCAGATGTATTATTATCATCCACATATCATTTCAGATTATTGAAAAATTCTTCGACACAAGAGCAGCTGCACCGCCGTATAAGCCCAACACCCTGTGTGGCTTTGGAAAAATGCTCAACGTTCCATTGAACGTCCTGAAGGACTTTGTTCAAATAACGAAACTTGAACTAGTCCCAGGCCTCGTGCAGCAGCAACAACTCAAATGGTCGGTGCAGTGGTGCCTGCGGATCCCACCTTCGGCTGAACGGATCGTTCCAACTGGAATGGCAGGAGTCCTTGTCTGCAGAAACAAAATCTTATTCTTTGTGAGTTCTCTGTTCATCAATTAAACTAGTGTTAAAAATGCGTTGAATCAGGAATGTGTAATATTATTCGGTGTTCTTGTTTTTTTCTCAAAAAGCTCCAGATCACGAGGATAGGCGTGCCTTACCAGGGCGAAACGCCTTCCCTTGTTCTGCCATTGGTATACGATTTGGCCAACAATTTGACACAACTCGCTGAGAAACGGGATCCAGGTCCGGCTTCTGCGACGGCCGCAGCTTCCTTACAACTAAAAAGATTCGCCGAATATGGCGCAAATCCAACGGAATGTTCGCTGTTTCCGGCTGTTAGAGACCTTCTTGCTAATCTCACACTACCATCGGAGACTCCTGTTATGCCTCAGGTATCAAATTGAGTAATTGATGTTGAACATTTGAGCACGAGGACACGTGACCGATTCAAAAGTATTTTCGCGAACCAGGATAATCTTTCATCAACATTTCGTATCGATTTGAAAATTTTTGTAAAATGATCATGTTATTGTCAGAAATTGCGTTTTGGTCAGCTAGAACTTCAATACATATCGTACAAATTTTTCATTCATTAATTTGAGATAACTTTCAACTTTGAGATTATATTTTGCAAATTATTCGATTATCAATTCATGTGATAATTTATCCGTCCTAGCTAACCAAAGCGCAATTCCCAGCATCAGAATGATAATATTCCAAAAAATTTCAAATTGAATCGGTTTTTTTCCAAAAAAAGATTGGATGGATTCTGGTAACGCCATGCTCAAAGCACTTGGAAAAAAGAAGTGAATACGATCATTGAATATGCATTTTACCTTTTGTTTTAGGTCGTGGCGTCGCCTGCCGCAGGTCAAATCACTCCTACTCAGCAAATACAGAGTCCTGCAATGCAGATGCATTCTCCAATGGCGGGAGGTCAAGGTCCTCCTCAAGGACCTTACGGAATTCAAGGCATGCCACCAGTCAGTATGATGGGTGGACCACCGCAATAGGATTTGCTGTATTCCCCTCCCATTTCACAATGTTTATCCAATAATTATCCGGCCTGGTTGAATTGATGTTTTCATATCACTGGTCGATTCATCTTCGTTGTTATTATTGATATATACATCGAACAATCAGAGGTTACAGTGTATAAGACATAAATTTCAAAAATCAGGTCGCAATGTTCATTATTATTTTTATACTCAGTCAATTAATAACGGAATTTTACAAAAGCACTTAAATGAGTAATCTTGAATATTAGAGAGCAAACAGTGTGCGTATTAGCAGCATGTGGACCAAATTTTACTGTTGCTGAAATTTTACTCATGATTTTTGTATGGGGAGAAAAAACAGAGACGAGTGTACAGATAATTAATGAACATATGCAAGCTCATTGTGATTTTGACTCTGATACAAACATCGAAATGATACATAAAAATTCTTTGAAAAGTGGACATTTTTTATTGTGACAATGTTGTTTGTATCAAATATAAGTAGGAAGTGTAATGATTTTGAATTTTATGATTTACAAGACATTTTCAACTGAAAAACTTTTCAATAATATGATAAAGATTTATTTTTTTTTGATAGAAAATAATGTAATGAGAATTCAATTTTTTAAGTTAGCTTAAGTGTTAATTTTTTTTTCACACTGTATCAAAATCATTACACGTATGAAAATATTGTACATACTAAATACAAAATATGTGTAAAATACAGCTGTATAGTTGTTGTTACCCACATGTATACAACTAGTTGCGTAAGGCCTAATGATAATACAAAATTTTTATTTTACGTTGTCTCTGTATGTCGTGTCTGTATACAGTTTTTACAAAAACATTTAATAATCTTAACAAATTAATAAAGATACCTCAATATATAATATCATCACCATAGCATATAATTATATAATTTATGTAATATTAATATCCAATAGCTATGCTTTATAATATCTATAAATCAAGAGTATATTGTTTATCGAACGTCAAATATATACACTTTTAGGTCAGGTATCAGTCTCTGTATACAAATGTGATCGTATTTTGCGACGTTAATTATTAAATTATATAACAAAATGCCGTGGGTTGTAATGGAGAGGAAAAAAAAAATTAAAAAAAAAAGAAAATAAAAAATAAAACAAAAAACGCGACTAAAGATAATAATAATTTCATATTTGAGACGGTTAACCCCAGAACGTTCTAATTTGTCGTTAACTTAATTTATAAATATATACCGTTGTTTTCGTCCGAAAGCACAGACTAAATTCAATGGGGGAACAGGCAATCGCGATGAAATGATACACCGTCACTGGATTGACACAAAGATTTACGAAAAAGTAGTTTTTGAAAGTCAGTAGAGGCTCTGCTATTCGTTAATACAGGGTTAATTTAAAACCTACGAATTGCTTTGTTACACATACAAAACTGAATTTAATATTAAACTATAACATAATATGGGTCAACAGGAATGCGTTGGTACGGAGATAAGATTCGTCTTGTTCTTCGATTGCCTGCTATTGATCTATTCATCGCCTTATTTCAAAACTTCGATTTCCTGACGTACAAATCAAATTTTAGCAATTAGAAAAAATTTCAACATTTTATTCATTATTTTTCATACTTGGTACGAAAATATTGCAGGAAATAACAGATTGTCACGTTCAGATACTCTTTAGTAAGGTAGATATAAAAGCAAGATGAATATCAACGATATACGATGAAAAAAATTTACGCTTATGCTTTCATGAAACATATTTATGGAAATTTTTAGACTGACATAACGATATTTCAATACTGCAAAGGGAATCCTTGTTTACTGCCCCCCGCAAAGATGAAAGAAATAGAAAAAAGAAATGAAACAAAATGAACAACAAGAAATCGCTCTTGGCTTTGTCGGACATCCAAATAAACGCAGATTCGTTGCCCTACCTAGTATAGTTCCTATTGCGAGGATCTTAATAATATGGGAAAAATACTGTCTTAATTACTAAAAATGAAATAAATACAGTAATATTTATAGTGATGATAATAATAGTAGTAAAATAATAATAATAATAATGCATTATATGCATATAATAAATTGTACGTTTATAAAAACAGTATCAACATTTAACATTAACAAATGTATACTAGAGAAACCTATTATACATTGCAAAAAGAAAGAAGAAATGATACACATAGTATATGTATAGCTACGTGCGTACATACATAGGTATGTGTATCTATATAAGAAACAGAAAGAGCAGAAGAAAAGCTTTTTTCAGATCTACAGCGGTGCTTAGAATATTATAATCGTTGTCTTCTTGATATAATTCGTGTATCTGCACGAGGATGGAAAGTAATACATATACTAATAATAACAGCAATAACAATAATAATAATAATAATAATAATAATAGACAGTAATTATTACTATTGTCAAACAATCATAAAATGATGAGAGATATTTATAAAACAAGAGAACGAAACAATACAGAAAAAAATTATAAAAAAAGAGAAGAACAAACGAATGCTAACAACTATGTACGCAATCTACACTCGTAGCTAACCTGAGGTTTGACCCAACATTGTCAGTCGGTAGTGCATATTACAGATGATTGCAGCTACTGGCTCGGCGGGTTTATACTAAGGGCTACGAGATTTTGCATCAAAGCAAGCAAGGCGTCCAAACTCTCTACGGGCTCTGTGTCAGTGTATACTAGAAGGCACTATTTTCGTAAGTCAGAGTGTTTTTTCGTGTTCCATGTGAAATGTTCAGCCTGCCTCGTCAACAGCAGCACCAACAAGTTAACACTGTAACGAAAACGTCTAATGGGTATACATATGCGGCAGCGGTGTGTGGATTGTGCGCTGATAAAGAAAATAGATACCCTATTCGTCTGAATACAAGTCGACCCTCAATTCTTCGACTTTAGTTCAGGAATTTTTGTTGAAAAACGGAATTTAACTCCAATTTTATAAGAAAATTAATGATTTTTCCAATATTATATTATTGTGTTAACGAAGCTTTTCTACTTCATTTTTAATTTGTTGATGAACGAGTTTTCAAGGATTATGATTTGTTAAATTTCATGACAATTGGTCAGTAAAGAAGCTTTTTGAGTCGATAAAAAAAGACTTCCTGAACAAAATTTAAGTCGATAAAGTAACAAAAAAAGTCCCAAATACAAGTCGACCCTGGGAATAATTCGAGTATTCGAATTCTGTGAAGGAATTCATTTACGAAAAACTTCGACCTATATTCCGACCAATATGGTGGTGGTTAGAAACACAGTTTACCAGAAATTACACACAACCATTACTATCGTTGTCATCGTCTAGAGCGCGTAAGAAATAACAGTTACGTAAATGAATCTCGGAATTTGGTAATATTTTCTTTTCTTATCTACTCTCACATCGTTATCCAGGGCTGTATGTTTACAGCAATAAGAAGCAATAAAGGAAGAAAAAAGAATTGGTACACCCAAAAAAGTGACAAGTTTTTTTTCTTCTTTTGCTTTTATCGGGTTTGAATCTAGTCGATAGCAATGAAGAAAAAAAGGAACATAAAAAAAAACTATAATGCAAATTCATAGCAAATTCTGGCAGCACTGAATTCGTCAAGTGAAGGAGAGACAAACTGTGAAAAATTTTTTTTTACGTTTCTCGACTCACAGCCTGCGTCTTAAAAGACTTGTGTATTATTCAAATATTCAGTCTTATACAGATTGGCACGGTCATAAATATACTGTCGTAAAATTTTTATATCCCTACTAGGGTTTTCGTTTTTCGGTTAGTGTTTTTGTTTTCTTTGTAGAAAATGCTTCTATTGCTGTTATCGTAAAATAGCAAAAGCCAATTAATGGAGTTTATGTTATTTCCATGATAAAAATTAATTCGGAATATGTTACGTTGTGTCTAAATGTACAACAGAAAATGTAATAATCAAAAATATATGCGCATATGCATGATGCTGTGGTGTATGCATTGGATGAATAATATATGTAATGCATAGGTATGTGAGGTTTAAAAATGTGTCATGCGTAAGAGTGGGTACAAGGTGAATATGTATACACTATATGATAATAATATTAAATGCTCCTGGTAATAAAGGGACCGTGTTAACTGCGGGCTGGCCAGTGAAGAGAGGTCAACTACCAGTTGACACCTTCGCATCATTCTTACTTGAAACCAAACTCTAGAGACTATATTCCCATTATCTCCCACTCTGCTTTCGGATGGATCACTCTCCAATCCCACATTTCACCAGGCCAACTGCCTTGGCGTTACGTCTACACAAGCTAAAACATTACTGTTATTTTATTAACAATATCAATCGAATATTACAAAATACAATTAGAGCAAACAAAGATAGAAAAAAAATCGTTACAAGTTTTACTCTGCAATATATTAATATAACTCTCAACGTTCGCTAAGTAATTGTATTGATTGAATTTCTGTCTCGAAAACTTCGATCCGTAAATTCACTATTTATTTTGTATATTATATGAATTTCTAGAATCTTTGTTACAAGCTCTGCGGAAAGAGAAACGAAACTTTATGTGATTCTTTTGCATTTATGGCAAAATAATTGTTGTGCTTTTAGAATCTAGTATTTGAAGAGAAAGATTTCGAGGAGTTAAATTATAGCTGTAATTCGGATAATAAAGAGAAAGCAAAATTACCGATTAAAGTACACAATGACCATGGATTAATTTACGAGAAAATGAGGAGTAGAATGCTGTACACTTGACCAGAAGAAAAGTCATTCTTCCAATGTTCACCATTTTTTTTTTTTTTTGTTCAAACCAGGTTAGCGCCTCACCATAAAAAAAAATGTACTTATAATTATACGTCCAACTTATCAAACCAAACCGAGCCCGTATCCATTATTATCATTATTATTATGTTACGTAAAATATCATTTAAATAGAGCAATGAAGACTAGCGTATAATATATGAGAAAAATGAAAGCAAAGCGTCTTTTTATACATTTTTTTTGTTCTTTTTCTATTTCTTTTCAAGCATTAATAATAACATTATTTGTTACGTATACCTTTGTAATTGCGAAGATGAAAAGAACATATACGAAAGACGATTTGAAAATGGTTTATCTTATACATACCTAGTATAGTTCTCATCAGCTCTTTGGACCATTATTTTTTTTTTTCTATCTTTTCACCCCCTCCCCCCTGCCGCCACTCCAAAATTTTGTGATATATACACCGTAATACCTGATAAATCGTGCCAATCGTATCGTTTTTCTTTCAACATTGTAATTCTTTTTGACAGCGCATTTTTTTTTTCTCCCTTAATAACTGACTTTGATCCCAAGCCTACCATGTTGTGGGCGCCAATAACAGCATGCGAGATACAAAGCCAGGGTGATGACCAACAATTCGACGAATGCCAGTGTAGCTGCGACGCCGATTACTATCGCTGCACTATCTTCGATAACTTTGACCATCGCCTCGTAGCATCCCTTTATAGATTTGCAAAAGAAAAAAAGAAATACACATTGTTAGATGTATGTTGGCAATTACAAAGGTACAAAAAAAGAAAGAAAAAAATCAAACAATGAGAGCGTTTGAATCATACCGTTATTGATTATTTCTTTCTTGTTTCGTAAGTTTTTGTAAGTAAAAAATTTCACTCGTCACATACACAACATACCGTCTGATAGTATGAGTTAGTTGACGACGGTGAAACGGGGCAATTGCTATCCTTTAGTCGTCCATCCTCCTTCATGCAGCATGATTCAGGTACCATTTTACCAGATGAGGTCCAATTTTTACTAGTGCGAAAATCGTTGTAATTCTCAACGCCGCAACAATGAAGCTGTTTAAAGGATGGAAATATACGTAACATACATATACATATTTATATAAGTAAATTTTAACAATGATGAAATTTGTTTCGTCCAAAAATCGAATTGGTGTAAAAATGAATGATTTGTATGTTATAAATTTCTCTTCGGATATAACTTGTATACTGCACAGACACAATGTATCTCATAAGGGATATTCAAAACCCAAACAATCGTTTTTATTCATCTTTATGACTCCAGTTTTAGGATATCTCAGGACATGTAATTAATTCCTATACCTGTGTCATTATTCCATCCCAAATAACGGTGACTGTTTCTGCCTTATCGGATGGCGCGTAATATTCTGAAATCGTAGACTTGAGGATCTTCAAAGTTTCGCTCTCAGCCTAGAAATACAGAAAAAACATACATACACATATACATATATTTATATATATATATATACAGACTAGGGTGGTCCTTAAAAAGGTCATTTTTGAATTTCGACCGGTGCGCCCGATAATTATAACTTTAATAACTCCCTAATTTTTCAGATTTTATCTCAACTCTAACCCGTTCCCCAAAGAGGGTGGATTCCATTCAACCCTTTCAGAGGCACACCAACTCTACCGAACGGATTTAGGTGAAATTTGGTATAAAAGATTTTCTTGGGTTGCTGATTATGAATCTGAAATAATTCAAAATGGCGGATCCAATATGGAGGTGCGAAATCTAAAAAGTCATTTGATTTCGATATGGCAATGCAAAGTGATTTTCGGCGTTGAATGGGGAAACCCACTTCTTTGGAGCACGGGTTGGAATTGAGATATAAATCTGAAATAATCTGGGAATTATTTTTGAATTATGTGAAGCCGATTTGGAGGACGCGCTGGTCGAAATTCAAAAGTGAGCTTTTTAAGGACCACCTTAATATACGTACGTATCACACAACTTACAGCGATACTCTGTAAACAGTATATGATCTACATTATTCAGACCGACCGAGAAAAACCTTTCATCGAGTTCAATTGTTATGATAAAATAAATTTTCATTGCGCCGCAAGAATTCTTATACGAATCTATTGAATTTTAAAATATTATGTTTAACAATGTGTCATTTGTTAAGTTTGGTATTTCAATAGTGTTATTCAAATTTCCATTTAATTAGAAAATAAAATTCTACATTTTTAACCAGCACAGTACGATAAAACGACCAAAAGTTTTTAATCGTAATCATGCATATATTATGTTACAATTATACGTTTCATCAGTTTTTCTTTACTTTCAACACGATGCTTGCGTATCATCGTGTAATTAATTATTTAGCAGTTGGTCTAGTATCGACCGAGCATACATGTAGTTACATTCTAGTATATAACGTTTAGTACATAAGAGATTACACTAACGTGTTGCAGTACTCGCTTACCTCTTGTCTAAATCCGAAGGCAAGTCCCACGGCGATGCACTGAAGTACTAAAATCAATACCAAAAGTACGCCGTACTGAAATATGCAACAAGAGAGAAATATTATTCGTTTTAATCAATGTCAATATCAACATTCAAATTTACGTATGCACATGTGTCACGCACATAAACATACGCAAAATGTGTACTGTACATAATATCTCGTCCAAGGAGGATATGTAATACAATATCCTCGTAAATTATACACATGTATAAATAGGTATATTCTATGAACCTACGTAATACGAGAATTACACATTATATATATCGCGTATATGTATACAACGGTGTATATAAAGCAGGACACATATGTACGTAAACTGTACGAGGAGGTAAAGTTGCGTTGAAAATATTTCAACAACGGCATAAATATTAAAAATCCTTATTTACTCATTGTGGGCCTTGCGCTCCGCGTTCTCATCTTAACCTCGTGGTTTATTTTTATTTTTATTATTATTATTTTTGTTATAGTAACAATCGGTCTGTATAATCTTTAAGTGAACACCTATTTCCATTAAAAATCATTCGCTCAGTCTCTCTGTAAAAATTTTGTTCGTTGATCTTCGTCGACCGTGTAATTGGGCTCTGCCCGTATTCGAAATAAATGTAATGAAATAATTATCGTTATTGTTATTAATTATACTTACGAGAAACAGAAGACAACGAGATTCGAACATCGCTCCGCAGTAGCCGAGAAAACTTACGAGGAAAGTAAGTGCTCCTGCTGCTATTAAGATGTACGCGATCATCTGAATCACCTGGGCGTCAGTTTTGTGCTGAAATAATCGACCATCTGATTTATCGTTGAAAGCATTTATTCATTTACTTGTTAACTTTTTATATCAAATTTATATAGGTATATACGATATCAAATTCTCAAGCTTTTTCAAAGTGTACGATGAAATTACGAGAACAAGTATAAAATTTATCGCAGTCGTTATTAAGTAATAACGAAACGTTGAATCGAAACAATCGAAGTGTATTGTATAAACAAAAAAAAGTTATTCACAAAAGAAAACAACAAATCCTTCAGTTTGTTATAGATATATATCTGCGTGCATATACTAGTTATATATAAAATATAATTTAAACGACGTAAAAAGAAAAAAAGTAACGAAACGTACGAGAAAAAAATCATCGTTTTACAATTTTATAATGACTGAAAAATTGAATTTTTACATTTAAAATATATGAGTGTATTTTGAATCATGTATTGCGGATTTACTTAATATTAGACTATCCTTAAGTTACAAGGTAATGATTTTTTCCCAAAAACCGCTCGTGACATTAACGCTATTATACGTAAAAAAATTCAACCTAATCAAAGAGAAAAAACAAGAAAAAAAAACAGTAAAGAAAGCCCATTTTTTATGCATAGTGTTTATATGTTTGAGAAAATTACGGATCATCGACCTCTGCAGGATGATAATCTTCTTAACAGTAACAAACACGGAAGCTGATCTCTCAAGTGACGGAATATTATCAGCACTTGCAAATTTTTATCTCCTATACGTATATATAAATTAATTCTGCATCGGCAGCAACAAAAGACATTAGACACAATGAGAGTGGCGAGAACTGATAATCGTGACAATCTTGAGAGGAAATTAATGACACGTCTTGATTATACGGGGTCGTAGGAAGCCGATGACTTCTTCCTCGACGTTCAATCATGTGTACGTATTGCACATACATGCAAGTATGTATGCTGTATATACGATATTATTATTGTTGTTGTTGTTGTTGTTGTTGTTGTTATTATTATTAATAAACGTCAATCACGGACACGATTATAATGATTACCGATAATAGTTGATCAATTATATACGCGAAAACTTTATAAATTGTACGAAAGTGTACAATTCGAAAGAAAAAGTCATTACGTCTTATTAGCATTAAGGATAATAATGTAAATATAATATATACATTTTATGTCTATATAACGCGGATTTTTTTTCTGCAGGCATGCGAAAAGTAAAAGTTTAAACGTTACACACAAACGGTATTATTATCATCACCATCATCATCATCATCATCATTATTATTGTTAATATTATTACTATAGATCTTAATATACTAGTTGAAGAGCTATAGATATGAAAATATACTACACGTATGCTAGTTCGCGTGTGGGAAGGTGTACGTATTAGGTGCGTGTAGCTATGCCCGTGCATTAAGAATTTATAATTTTCGAAGACACGCGAGTAACGGAAACACGTCGCAGTTAACCTCGATTAATTCTAAGCAACTATACAACGAGTAACAACCGTCAAAGAACTCATCGTACATACAAATTACTATTTAAACACAATCACCAAGGATTTATAATCCGACGATTAGAATTACTAATCGACGTGTTCCTGTTTTTCAATATTGCTTGCAACAAGCGGTCATTTTTATCATCATTGTGTGCATATACATTTTATTATATATAATAAAGGTTGGCTGGTGCGAAATAAAGGTTTTCTTTTTTGTCTTCCTTCAATTTGTCAAACTTGCAGTTGTTAAATTATTATTATTATTATTATTATTATTATTATTATTATTATTATTATTATTATTATATCCGTGTATAAACAAGAAATACTAAAATTACAAACAATTGCTCATTATTGCTTTCAAATCGCTCTGAAATGCAGGTTAAATTATAAGTTATCTAGTTACACACTCGTTCGATTTCACTTTTTGGGATTATAATCGTTTTGTCCTTTTTTCAATTCCTTTCTTCCTTTGTATCACGTTGATATCGTTTAATAATTAATTTTTCAATATTTCACCACGATATGCTTCAATTTTTTTTTTTCCTAAAACTATCAACATCGAATCAATTAAATTCAGGGGGTGAAAGGAAATATCTGTAGAAATGTAGTTTTCCCAACGAAACAATCAATTTTAAAATGTAACAAAACCGAATCTACCAAATTTTTTTTACCATTCTAAATCGATTTTAAATGAAAATTCGTTATCTAATATCTCGTTTATAATATTAGTACTTAACCACCCCCTCCCTTCAATTTTGAAATAATCATCGTATATTCGTACATTTTGCAAATACTCAATTAATTTCATAAATAGTGCTTTATATTTTCCAACAAATTATTATAATCATATTCCACCATATTATTAATAATGCGATACTTGATAAATCATTGCCAAAAGGCAAGCGAATTCCTTCCTTCGTTCTACCTACAGATTTTATTTACTAAATTGAATACAATTTGTCACGACACCTGTTGATCAGTAATATAATTTACACAGCCCAAGATATACGGTTAAAATCAGCCACGATATTTTCGCGTCATAGCGCGCAATATCGCGAATTATTATATACATGTAGTTCATACACGAAAGATTTTATGTATCCATTATACATATATTTATACCGTAATCAAATGTTATGTCATTATTAATTAAATATACATGCATAAGTTTTGAACGAATACAATCAGTTTTAAAATTTATATGAATGATTTCCAAGTATGGTTATATATTTTTAATGTATAAAAAAAAAAAGTCAAAATAAAAATAAAAACTGATTATATCTCTGTAGTTATCTATATATAAGTGTTTTTTTTTCTCTCTTTTAATTTTAAGTGATATATATTTTTTTTTTTATTATTTAGTTAATAATCACATGAAATTTGATTGCATATGTCTGTATAATACTTGCAATATTAAGAATCTTTAATGGATATAATAAAATTGATGAAAATACAGGTGATCAGAAGAAATGTGCCAAGTATTTTCAGCGTATATAATAAAAAATTCGATTCTGAATTTTTGAATGAGAAACGTGAATGGATTAAAAAAACCGGCACATTCAGTATTTCTCTTACACATTTTATTTTCTTGAATCCCCCCCACCAGGTTTCCCGTTAGCTTGTCTGTATGTAACAATTTGCGCACACATAACACGTAAATCAAAATTACAATATTGACATAGAACAGCGGATGTCAAAAAGTAACTGCAACGGACAATTTCTGGTTACGTTTTTTCATTCAATTTTCAACATTACGTACGCATACAAAGTTATTGTATATATATATATATATATTTCACACATGTCGGCCAAAACATCTTACACGTATACGTATACCTGCCACGTGCATTTCACATAGGTTGTAGGTATGTATAGTCAGGTATGTGTACATAACGTGTATACCCGTTATATCCCCCGAGGTGAAAAGGAGAAAGAGCTTATAAGATGATCACGTGTCTTTATTTCCCGCTCTGTGTATGATGTATGTACATATGTGTATACGTATGTATTTACGTATGTATGCGATACGAGGCATGCGTGAAAAAAAGGTGCAGCGTTACTCAATTTTCTCAGCTTTTCGTTTCTCCCCATATTTTATCCTCCGTATAAGATTGATGAAAAGAAATGAGAAATCAACGTTATACCGAATTTTCTGTAAAATGATCTCAAGAATTCAGTCAGCGTGAAAATTTGTACGACATGTGATGTTTCTTTTTCTTTTTTTTTTCTATTTTAGAATTCAACGCCGCGCAACAAGCAATCTCAACAATTTTTTGTACAATTGGCTTCATTTAATTTTGATTAACAGAATTTTCTTAATTTTTTTTCTACGCTACCCTGCGTAAATCAAAATCTAATGTATCATAACAATTGTACAAAATATTGTGAGTCGAAGAGAGAGAGAGAGAGAAAAAAAAAAGTCTAGATTTTCACGCTGACTTTCCTAGATCATTTTGCCGAGAAATAGCAATATCGTTGTTTTCTCGTTTTTCCTTCACATTGTTAAGGACATGTATTACGTAGATAAGGTAAATAATACAATAAAAAGAATAATTATTTTGAGCAATATATATTATAAATATGTATGTATTAGGGTGATCCTTATTTACGGCGTTGACAATTTTTTTTCACACCATCCCCCAAACCATCTTCAAATAATTCAAAAACCAACTCTCAATTTTTTTCGTATTTCTATCTCAACTCTAACCCGTGCCTTTAAGAGGGAGAATTTCCGCCTTTAAAACAACACGTGTTTCGGATATACTTTTAACATAACGTCGTGAATTTTTTTCTCCCACATTACAATCAATGCCCGGTAAAACCTCGCGGTTATAGATTTATTTTCAACATTATTACTCTTGCAATAAAATGTATACTGAGAATGTGTCCAAAACACGTGTATTTTAAATGGGGAAATTCTCCCTCTTACAGGCACGGGTTTAGAGTTGAGATAAAAATCTGAAAAAAATTAGGAATTGTTTTTGATTTACTTAATATTTATTTTTGGGAGGGGCGTTCGGAAAAGACTCGTCACCACCTTAATAAGGACCACTCTAGTGTGTATGCATAAGAGAAGGAACAAGCAACAGTTTATAGTTTATACTCTTACGGGATTGTAATAATAATAGTAATAAGAATAATAATGGAGATGATGATGATGATGATGATAATGATAATCCACCTTCGCGCATAACAACAACAATAATTATTATTATTATTAATAAAAAAATGTGAGTGGTCAAGTTTTCTTCTTCTTCTACAATTCCTTTTCTTCTTCGTGAGAATTTATACCTATCACATCGCCGCATTGGCTTAACGATCACGCTTTCGAAACAGGTGTGCCAACTGCCTTCGCAGCCTATCCCTTAAATTATACGCCTCTGTAACTGCTGTATAATGTGCACACGTACACATATACCTTGTAAATACATAGGTTATACGTACGCACCTTCAACGTCGTTTTATCCTATGTAACGATACTTTACGCATACCTGTATTATATACGTATTGTATACATACGTACGGTACCCAAATACCTATATACGTTCGCATTATATACATTGTACCACCCCGTTCGATTAGCGATCCGCTAATTGAATTGACGGAGAAATGTGAGACGGACCCTGTTGTAGTAACGT
Organism: Neodiprion virginianus; assembly: GCF_021901495.1. Taxonomy (NCBI): domain Eukaryota; kingdom Metazoa; phylum Arthropoda; class Insecta; order Hymenoptera; family Diprionidae; genus Neodiprion; species Neodiprion virginianus. The sequence goes on from NC_060880.1 coordinate 19,047,883, forward strand.
GATTATTATGACCCCCCCCCCCCCCCCCGCCAAGCTGTGTGCCAATTTTACAAATTACAAAAATATTTTTAACCGAGAAGTTATTGATATACATATAGTGAAGCAGAGCGCAATAACAAATCGATAAAATATTTGTTACGTATTTTCCAAAAGTGAAAGAAAACTTACGAACAATCGCACAAGTTACAAGCGTATATTTGTGCAGAGTATGTTGATAATTATAATTCTTTCGCGTTACGTTAAAATAATTTCGTTGAATTAATTAACACATTATTGTACGATGGATACGTATGCGGCGTTTGAAATTCCGTATGACAACAATTGCAGCAATAAACATTAATCTGTCGTGAATAATATGTTGGAAAAAAGGGCGGGGGGGGGGGGAGTACAGAACGTAACGAGCGAAAGACATATAGAGACCGTCTGATTGTTGCTGCCTGAGTGCAGTAGTCAGTCGCACGATATGCGGAAACAGGGCAATGACCATAGATTATAGCCATAGGATATAGATATGTATGTATGTATATATGTAATACCTACCTACCCCAGAATGAAATGAAGGGTTGCGCAAAGAGCGAGACTGAGAATGTGTGAGTGAGAAGCGTGAAGGAAGGGTGACGACTGATGGATAAAAAAAAATGCGAGGAAAAAAAAAAATGTAAAAATAATAATAACAACAACAACAGCAACGACAATGATAATAATGTCCGAGCCCGTTGTTAGGAAGATATTGATTGTTCATTCGGGCTTGACAAATGCGAACGTATGTATGTATGTATGTATGTATGTATGTATGTATGCATGTATGTATGTATGTGCGTGCGCGAATGTGCATACATTATAAATAAGGAAAAAAGGGCTGCAGTGGCTCTGCTACCCATTTCCAGAGAAAAAAAAAAAAAAAATACAAAAAACGATGTTTTGCCAGGATCGTTATCAAGGTATGGCATATTGTATGTACTACATTATACATATAGGTATGTATAAGAAGAATGTATAAAAAGGTAAATTCAATTATTTCCGATTCTCTGATAATAAAAACAATGTAATAATAATTGTATTCGACTTATACCTATGTATTAAACATATAAACGAGTAACTAATTTGTGTAGAAAATTTCATCATTGCATAACTGTACAAGTAACTAACAGCTGATTCGCACATGTGTATATATATATATATATACGTATACATACATGATACATATAATATATCAGAGCAAAGTTTCACGTCACACTTTCCCCTGTGTATACATATATATATGTATAAATTACACATGTGCATATATGTTTGTAATTGAGAATCTGAAAGCATAATATATTACAGCTCTGCAGTGTGTGTTTTTCACGTAAATAGTGCAGTGCAGATTGCGTATGTATAAAAGTGTTTTTTATATTGTTTTCTTTTCGTCTTTTTAATTTAATTTTTTTTTTTACATACATTCGTTATGGTTTATACTTTCTACACGACGCGCAACGTTACGCGTCACGCTGTCTTACCTGCCCGCAAGATGAAACATTTCATACGATTAAAGAGTTCTCAGATATGAATGTACATGCGCATAGAAAGTATACGTGTGCGGCAATGTTAAATGTATACCGAAAATATATCTATTTACAGACATAAATTAACATATTATACGCATATGATGACTTGCGTGGTGTTTAATCACTCGCAGAGAAACTTATTTACTCTATACGTATCAACGGTATACCAACATATATACGTTTGGTGTAATATACGAAAAGAAAAAACGTAACCGATAAATTCACAATTATTGATGGTGAAAATGTTTCTTTTTTTTTTCTTTCTTTCAGCGAATGGTATTCAATTATGTATAATTATTAAGGATTCGTAAATGCGTAATACAAATATACAATTTTTATAGAAGAAACGGATATAAATTGGAAACCTGGCTTTCCATTTATTACAAATATATATTTATAATCATCGTTAACATCGAGTTGATTCTTGTTTTCACCTCGTTGTAATATTTCTTTTTGCTCAGAGTTTATAGTTGTAATATATAGGGGAAAGGCGGGAAAAATGAGCCCCTTAAGGAAGGAGTAAAGTCAGACCAACTTCCGCTATGCAATTTTTTTTTGTCCTTGGTCTAAAAATGTATTCCAAACGTTACAGACATTTTTTGAAAATCCGATTTGATTGTACAGAGGGCCCATTATTTTCGGTAGGGCCTATTTTCAATTTTCTCTCGCCTCTCCCCTCTGCCCAATAATCGCATTGCAGTTGGCGTGATACGAACAATATAAATTACACGACAAGGAGAAAACCGGAAGTAAACACAAGTCATCACGGTTAGCTGTTAGGTTAGGTTTTCTCGTCGGATAAAAAGAATCGCGGCTACGCGTGCAGGTGTGGCTCGATCCGAATGAAGGAATGAGAGGAAAGGAGAGAGGAAAGGAAAGGAAAGGAAAGGAAAGGAAAGGAAAGGAAAGGTTTGCGATTCAAGAACTCGTCTCGACGCGACTTTACTTGACTTGACTGGACGACACCGATCACCTGCAGCGAGCATGTCGTCGCTCTCAAAACCCAGATGCAGATACACGAACGTACATGCATACATGTGAACATTATGTATTGACCATGCGATACGACACGTATTTACTACCTTATATACGCCTAAAATATGGTCAGGTATTACAGGCAGGTTATAAAATACAGGAATATCCGGATACCGCGTCGATAAAGAAGATAAAGAAGAGAAGATAAACGTTTCTGCGCAACTCAATTCCTCTTCATTCTTGCACAACACGTCATAAAAAATAATAATAATAAAAAAAAAAAAAAACTGTCTATTTTTGAAAGATGTTTCCGGGGGATCTTGATCATATGTATATGTACGGTAAAATGCATAAATGCCTTTAACCTTTTGGCTAACTTGTTTTCGGTCCAAAACAAAATGCGAGTTCAACTCTACACGAATCGTGCGACGATGGTTGGCGATACAGCTGATGTCAGAAAATGAGGTACATTGTCACGAGTCGAAGTCGCACTTTGTTTCGGATCGAAAACAAGCTAGCCGGAGGGTTGACGCATTTACGCATTTTACTATACGTACCGAGAATTCTTCTTGAAAGGACCTGTGATTTTGATTGGCTGACATCCATTGTTAAGATTCTCACAGCCTAAACCGCAAAACTTCGCCAACAGTAAGAAATTCCCTAGAATCGACCGGTTGACAAGTGACAGTCAACCGTAACCTCTTGCCTATTAAGAAAGAGTGACCCGCACTCTGTCTGTTGTGCTGTGGTAATATTTTTACGAAATTGGTTACACTTATGAACAAGACGAGCTGCAATTGTCGAGCAGGTTGTTTCGAGAGAACCTCTTAGCATATGTATGGAACACATACGGATAGATTCAGAATTTTGGCAACATTCTGTAGTAGCTTCAGCCGCCATCTTGAATTTATAGGGGAATTTGTTTTTATCCAATAACTCGAAAAATGGTAATAACTAAACTTGCAGGATATTTAATTCCTTACAACTTTGGCCATGACAATTTTTTGTCTATACGATCTATACTTTCCGACTTGAAACACAAATTAAAGATGGCGCCCGATGCTACTGCAAAATCTGTTCGAAATTATGGGTTTAGACTATCAATGACACCTCCTAATGATTAGGAAAAGAAAATTGTAATGTCGAAAAATTTCAACCTCCAATTTACATTTCGACTGGACTATTTATCGATATACATTTTACTTTTCATCACGTTGGGCAATGTAAAAAAAATATTAGTTTCGGTCGATATGGACTTTTTTTTAATTTAAACGAATGTTTACGGTTTCGAATCTCTAGAATCCAAAAAACAGGTTTTCACAAAAATGTCGGTCTGTCCGACAAACTGCCGCGATGATCTCGGAAATGGCGTGATAAAAGTTGCCATGTGCCCGTTTAATTTGAACTTCCGGCTCTACCGGAAATGAATCGAATTTCAATGTTTTACCGACAAACATGTACGTTTTCTTCCTTATTACCTTTTCTAAATAACCGATTGTGTTTTTCTCAGGTTATGTACATATTAATAAAAAAAAATAAATAATTTCTTTTAAAACTTTTTCACTTGGCTGCCAAGTCGTATCAGTTTCAGACTTTTCACCCAGTCGCTGTCAAGATCATCGCTTTCATGGTGATGAAAAGTATCGCAAAAAAACTGTTTTTCCGGCTTGATTATTTCAGAATCATTGTGTTACACATTATGTTATGTACGTTTAAATTTTTGGGAACCGATTACATAACACTCATATCTTATTCTCTGAAACTTATATCTTAATTATGCACAGGCAAAACACGATGACGATGACGATGACGATAATGATAATGGCAGGAATAAGAAGAAGACGAGCAACTACTAGAACCAACGTTATATAGTCTAAATTCTGAGCACGTATTTCGTTGGGGTCATGCGACTTGTTGTTTCAGCGGAGGGGAGGATGTCAAGATAGTACCTAATGTCTATAATACGTATAGCATATGATGTGTAAGTTAAGTGCAGAAATTGTACCAGCCAGCCAGCTATAAAGGTAATCATGTATATAAAAAGAAATAAATTATATTGGATGAGGAACGAATGAATGAATATTGAACGAATGAAATACGAAAAAGTAACAGCGACCATGAATTTTGCGCAACTCAGCTACCGCCAATTAAATATATATATATATATATATATATATATATATATCTGTGTGCGCGTCTGTGTATAAGTTGTTAAAATTGGATAAATTAGTACAGAGATAAAACGAAAGAGGAGGGGAAAAAAAGGAAGAAGAAAAAAAAAAAATTACTAGGAATGCCGTTCCAAATAACTACGTCGGAATTTTCAGAAAAAATAGAGATAGATATAATTTCCAAGTGTAGCAATTCGAATAAAAGCACACATGACTGCACATTTACCGGAGAATGTTAAAACTTGGAACGGTATTAAAAAACGAAATAATATTATACATTATACAAAATTTCGTCGCGAGAATTGAATGTATAGAATAATATGCGTGCGTACAAAGAAATTCTGACCACGATTCTTATATATTTCGGCTTTTTATATGTTGTAGTTTTTTTTTTTTTTTTTTTTTCATCCAAACCTCCAGGTATTCCAACTTTTCGACGTTACGTGTTTTCAAATTCTTGCACATAGTATACCTATGTAATAAAATCAGATTTTTCCAACTTCGAAAATTCCAAATTATTCCAACTCTTGAATTCTGGACTTCGTCGGTTGCGATCTACTTTTTCTCACCGTTGTTTTTTGTCGAAATCAAATTTGCAAAAAAGAAGAAAAAAAAATGGCTAAATCGAGCACGTGTAATGTAAAAGGCAATGCCATGTATACCTATACGTACATGGTGAAGAGACAGGCGAGATTCAAGAAGCAGGTATAATCTGGGTCGTCTTCCGGTAATCGACGGGTAAAACGTGCCCATACATAAGCAAGTGAGCTAAATAATGTATACCTAACTGGACAAATTGACTCGTCCTCCGCCTATAAAATGGTCGAACGAGAAGAGAAAGAAGAAAAGAGAAAGAGAGAGAGAGAGAGAAAAAGTAAGAAGGAAATGGAAATATTGTATAATACCGTACAAGTATAAAAAAGTTGCATTTTTAACAATTTTTTTTAATATCCTTTTCAACCAATCGAATTGTGTCATGGAATTTAGAAGGATAAAAAATTCTTCTCCGTAAAAAGTTTACATTACAATTTTTCACTCAGCGATGTTTTTATAATTATTGAACATGTACAATTTCACTTTATTATATTAGTTTACTATTACCAGAAGGGAGAAAAAGTTTGAAAAATTTGACGGCCACATTTTTCTTTGTAAAACTTACAAACGTAGGTATACGACGTATACGTGTACGATTGAAAAAATCATTCGTAGAAGAAACAAACATAGAGAAAGAAAAATAAATGGAAAGGTAAATTTAAAGCCTACATAATATGCGGTTATGTATTTAAATGATAAGGATTAGACTCTACACGCCCCACAACGCGGGAATCTTCTTTCATTGCGCAACAACGTTTTAGTATTTAATTGAATAATTTATGTTGTTTCTCGTTTCGCCGTGTATGATTACCGATGTTGGTGGTAGTAGTTTACTACGTCTACGTACAATATACACATGTACTACATATCCAAGAGGCGGTAATGTCAGTATAATTTAAAACGTGGGCTTGATTAATTGTCTCGATTTCGGCTCCTTATCTTTCGCATATTTTTTTCATACAAAATATACATTATATGTTAGAAAAATTGCTTTACCTCTGTATTATGATTGTATACTACATAAATTGTTTTGCTTGTACGACACGGCGTGATTAAGTTGGCACAGAATGCTCCAATCTCTCACATACATACCACACAGATCTATAACAACAAATTGATGCTGACTGATCGTGAGTTCACTAGACCGCGAATATTGACCGCGATATTCTCTATCATTTGGTCTTCTCCATTGGTGCGTATCGATATTTTATACAGTTTTTATTTCTTTTTTCCTTCGCATCTCATTGACATTTTCTATAATAATAACGATGTTAATAATAATAATAATGATAACAACAATGACGGTGGTAATATTGACAGATTTTGCTTCTCGGTTTATAGAAACAAATACATTGTATTGCATGTATGTAGGTATATTTGCAATTTTACGTATTTCAATTCATTTTTGAAATGTTTACCACAATGCGATACAGCGTACGAATCATGCAATACTTAATTTTGTCAATTTTACTCTGCAGAAAACAGCAAAACAATTTCAATTATATGTATACGATCAATTGTATCACTCGGCTTCATACATTTCGATTTTCAATAACGAGAGTTTGAAAAATCTAGATTAATAAAAAAATAAATAAAAACAAGTTATTTCCAGGATAATGATTAAGCGTAACGACGAATTGTATATACGTAAAATCGAAGTGATGGTCAGTCACCTCGCAGAGTTAATTTCATAATATAATAAACTTTTCCTTGAATAATGCCTATTATATGGATAATTACTTTTTTCAATCTCTCTCCGCGCGTCTCTCGATGAGAGACGTGAAAGTTCGACGACGATTTCGTCTCATTGTTAATTATAAAGAGAAAGAGAAAGGGAGAGAAAGAGAAAGAGAGCAAAAAAGGAAGAACAAAAAAAAAAAAAAAAAAAAAAAAAACAGAAAAGAAATCAACCCGGGAGACAAATAGAATGCCTTATAAGATAACGACGCCAATAAGGAAATTATACGCCTTTGTCGTCAACTTTTTCGGTAGTAATCGATCGGCGCTTTCTAACGATATTCGAACCTGCACGAGGTTTGCAAGTATCGATTATATATTTTTACACGATAGCGGGAAGAAAGGTGGTTGGCGAGGGGAAATAAATAAATTAAAAGAAAAAAAAACGGTAGAAAGAGAGAGAATGAAAGTAAATGGATAGAAATCGATACCACAATAGCAAATCGATCGAATCACGCGTTTTCGAATATTCTATATTACAATTACATGTCGCGTAATTTATTCTGCATAATTTGATTTTTTCCACTTTTAAACGAGATTTTAGTCTGTTAATTAAATAAAAAAAAAATAAATAAATTTAAACACTGCCATGTTATAGGTAAAAAGATTTGATTGAATTGTTCGCTTTAAAACTGCAACGATGCAGAAGAACCTTGACGAATGGAATTTCGATTGATTGTGTGTTAAATAAATGTATGCAAATATGCGGAACAATAACAAAAGGCCACAGCTATATATGTATAGAGACTTACCACAATGTCAGCCTGATCGACCTTGGCTATGAGATTAGTGAAGGAATTTCTATCGGCTATTAACCAGATGCCAACAGCCAACGCTGCGCCTCCAGCGACCTAAAGTTACAAATATATATACATATATATTATAATCCATTTGCGACGTATAATGATAATAATTAAAAAAACACCATTCCTTTCATTTTCAATCTTCTTATCGTTCAATTAAATTATCATCGATCGAGCAAAACTTAGAAAAAAAAGAGAGCAAAAAAAAGGGATAATCTCAACAACGATGAAATAATTTCGCGAGATTTACAAATAACTGACATATAAATGATAGACTTCTTTTTTTTAAAAAGTCATATAAACATACAAGCTCGATATTTATCATGTACTTAGATTCTTTTTTTTTTTTGTGTCATCAACAGTATTACAAACATTTTTTTCACGTCAGTATTATAAAGGAAAAAAAAACAACATTTTTTTCAGTTATACTCTTGCTTCGGCGTAAAAAGACACGCGTACATGTATATATTTTATAATGTTTATTATAATATTTGTCTAATGCGAACCAATTGTTTGATAAAGCATAACCTACGCGCCCAATCTAAGATATGTAACTATACTTACGAAGAAGATGAAATTGAAGAAGCACAAAAAATACTTGGCACATCGCGAACCACACCCCATTTTTAACGTGATTTTCAAACTCTTGTTGAAAATGTATTATGTGTATATTTGAACCTGCAACAGAAAACGGATAACATAAATAATAATAAAAATTATAACAACGACGGAGAAGGATGTATAATAACTATTGTATGATGCATATGTGTTATAACGCGCAATGTAAGGTGATGCGTGTTATTGTTTTTGCGATTTTTTGAATTTTGAAAATTCTGGAGACGAAGAAGAAAAGAAAATTTACATAAAATATAAAATCCAGCGTCGTATGATTTTAATACACGTATGTTTCATAACGTCAATTATAAATACACGCGGTATACCTATATTACAAAATGACGATACAACTCGATTGTTATAATAATTACATTATTACAGCGCACAACTAAATTATGACGACGAAGTATGCATGTATTGTCATCGGCACGATTGGCATTATTTATAATGTAACGCCAACCGTATTAATATATTGCACTGATAATGATAACAACGACAATGATCATGATCATCATCATCATCATCATCATCATCATCATCATATTATAACAGAGAGTTGACCGAATTACACGCGGGATTAACGTTAATTACAAAATTCACTAACTTCCGGTTGTAATTCTTTGCAGTGTTCTCAATGATATAAGTAGTAGGTATACGTGCAAGGTACATGCTTGTAAAACGTATACATCAAAACTAGGTTTACACGACAAGAATTTATTATTACTCTACATGTATATAATTTTTTACATTTTTTTTTTTTTTTTTAATCAATGTCACAGAGAAACTTTTCCCACAGGTTTTTTCAAAACGCTGACCAACGTTATACTATGTACGGGAAAAGAAGGAAAAAAATAAATGAAAAAAAAAAAAACTGCTGTTACATACACGCACACACACACACGAATTGTTTTCTTCTTGTATGCTGCATTCCTGCCGTTAGATGCACCGAAAATATATGGCCTGGCATACCAAAGCCGGGAGAGGGGTCAGGATTACGTGCTGCATGCCGGCAGGTGCAGCAGAATAAGGAGAATATCAGGAGATGAAGGAGAGGAGAGAACAGCGGCGTAAAACTGTCGACGTACAACATATAAGCCGCCTTATAATAGATACAACGAGAAAAAAGTTTGTAGGAAAAAAGATAAATAAATTCTCGAGAGAAAATTGACACAAGTTTTTTCCAGACAATCGTACTTCGTAATTTCCTTTTTAATTAACGAGAAAGTATATCTCGTTCAGTAAATTAAAAAAAAAATAAAAATAAAAAAATTGTTCAACACAACGAAATGTTTCTTTTCTTCAAATACCTTCGTTTGGTAAAAATAATTTTCGTTCGGAGTGAGAATAAACTAAAATAAACATCAAACAATCTTTTTCAAGGAATTCCTTTACAGAAAATCAAGCATTTTTTTTTTTTTTGTTTCATTCAACAAAGAAAATTATCCACCGAAAACCACATACTTTGTTGGAATGCATCACGAGGGTCGCATTGTTCGCACAAAAAAAAAAAAAAAAAAAAACCGTTTTGTTTATAACATAACGATAGACAAAATGTTACGTCGCAGATCCAATAAGAAATTGTATGGGAATGAAAAATTTGGTTGGATTTGAAGAAGAAAATTTTCTCTTCACATTGAGTTTTCAAATAACGCCTATAATAATACTCTTTGAATTAGATGTTTTTTAACGTTGATTGCTTTTTTTTACGAACTAAAATGGTCTGGTTTCGTTTCCCATTGATGGTAGAAAAAAAAATTTCCTCACTTCTGAAAAGAAGCATCACCAGAGAAGAGATATCCGAATTTTTCAACAAGAAATAATGTAAGAAATGAAAATAAAATTTCAAATTCTTCCAGGTATACAACGGACGCTCCGAATTCAGTAACAAGAGACGAAGCTCTGCTTTGTGGGAGGAGTTGAGGGGGAAAAAAAAATGTATACAGAGCATAACTTAACCGAGTTAAGGTAAGGATGCATCCGGCGGCGTACAGTCCAGTCGAAAAAGTGTAGAAGCAGAAAGATTGTGAAAAACAGCGATTTTCGCTACGTATCCGAAACGAGTTCTGATAACTTTTGATGAAAAAATTCACAGCATTTTGGTAGGGAAAAAAAAATCTAAATTACCATAAATTTTTTTTTAAAAACAAGATTACATCACGTTACGAATAAATAATTTGACAGACGAGTGACGTTGCAGAAAGTAATTTTTTATGATCCGTAAACTTCGATGAATTTAATCGCTCATTTTGTTCGGTAGTCAAATTCCACCGAAATCACACCTGAAACGCGATTATTATTCGATATGGTGAACGTATCTTGGAGAAAATATGGGGGAAAAAATTGAGCTGCATGATTTATCAAAATCGGATATACGGTACAGTTTTTTTCATTCGCAAACGGATAAAAGTCGACGTGGTGAAAAAAAAAATACTAAAAAAAAATATCACAACTGTGCATAATTATTGAGTTCTTTCAAGAAACAACTCCGGTGCTTTTTAGTTTGTTTGTTTCTTTGTTTTATAATATTGAGGTGACATTGCTTTAACCTTCTGAGTCAACTTGATCAACCTGTAACTTTATTATTCGACGAATATGTTTTGTTTGAACATTGTTTTTACTGTACTGTACCCCGATATAACGTTAACAGACCCATCGGAATGCAATTGGATCTCGAATCGTATCGCTTGTTCTTTAAATTGGATTATTACTGTTGTTGTTATGATTATTATTATTACTATCATTCGTGATACGTCTGAAGAAAATTTATTTCAAAAATCTCAAGGATAAAAAAAAAAAAAAAAGGACAATTATGACGAAAGCGAAAAGATTATTGAGAGAAGATTAAGAGTTTCCCTTATCATTGAAAATTTGGTTTTTTTCTCTCTTTCTCTCTTATCCCGCAATGTGTAGACAAAAGAGAAACTATTCACAGATAATAAAATGATGTTAAATGTGTGATTAACGCATTATTTCAAACTTTTCTTTTTTCTTCGTTTTTGTTATACGTATTTAAATTACTCCACACTGCAAATGTTTTGATGCACACAATTTTAGAAATATTATTAATGGCGTTGTTGGATTGCTTTTATTTAATGAATGTTTCAACAGCAGAAAATTTTCCTTATTATTCTTAAATCAATTCTACTAGAGATTTTTCTTTGTATGAATTGGTAATACGACTCACAATCAATAACATCTGTTCAGGATTTCATCGCTTTTAAAACTGTGTCTTTCGCTTTTTTTTCCTCTCTAATAATCAGTGTCTCCAATAATTATCGCAATTCGCAACATATTACACATATTATGCATGAATGTTGTTTTCAACTATCTATAAGATACATTGTATTTTTAAATTCATTATACTCGTGTTTATTTTTATACATATAATGTTGTTACTACTGCATCGATAAATGGATAGCAAAAACTGGATAAACTGATCAGCAGATTATATTTTTATTCAGCAAAAATTTTTACCGACGAACAAGAAAGTTTACAATTTGATTTCGCGTAGAAAAAGAAGAAAATAAGAAACTGTCACTCGACGCTAAGAAATTTCTCACTACATGCAAGACACTTATAATACGAAGACAATATGAACAAATAATTCCTTGGATATCGATCTCTTCAGATAATTTTACTTATATAATGATTTTACATCAAATTATTACTTAAAATCTATCATCGTTACCGTTTTATTATACAATATTTAAATGTTCAAATTGAATACGTAATAATTTCGCATAAAATCGGCATCTAAAAACTCTCTATATCGCTGCAATTTAAAGTGTATGTAATACGTTGTTCATTAATATAATATGATTCTGTGGAAAGTATAATAATAGTGAATAATTTTATTTCTGTTCCTTTGCCACTCAAGTTATAAAAAATGTTCTCAAATTCGAATTAATGAGAAAAAAAAAATGATTTCGTTTACACGGTTTAAAAGATACAAAAGTTATTTACTTAAAACAAAAAAAAATTTGCTCAAACAATTAATACGTATACAGTGGAAAATATTGTAGGTAGAAGAGAAAATTACAATATACACTGTAATATGAAACGATTGAAATAATAACGTAATACAATATAATATAATACGCGACAATGAATGAATGAATGAAAATAGAAATGAAAATAACGGTGCTGCCATTATTGCTGCTGGTACAGAGCAGTTTATCTCATCTTGCCTGCAGACGATGAGAGAAGAGAAGAGAGCATAGGGCAAAAGATTCTTCTCTCCTTTCTCGTTGCCACGGAGATGCGAATCAGAGACCGAACCCCTCGCATCCGCACAATTTAATACATACAGCTGCTATACGCATATAACTTAGCATGTATTATAAGAGTATTGCCGAGGAATGAGACAATTTTTATAAATAATACTGCGTAGTTTTTCAAATGATAATTCTCGTGTATCACCCAGGGGAAAAAAAAATATACAACAATAGAATTATGTAACGATCTATAAAAAAAAAAAGCAGCACTAGTTGCAGGAAAAAAAAGAACAAAATGTCGTCATTCGACAACTAATTTTATTATATGTATAATATATATAAATTAAGGTGGTCCTTATTTAGGGCGTTTACGAAATTCCGTGCGGACAAAGCGGAAAAAGTGTTCGAAAAAAAAGTACGCGCAAGTTGGAGCCTGTATTTTTCTTGTTGGTATTATTGGTCTCTTGGTTCGCGTGTGATATTAAAAATAAAATTGTCCAACGACCAATTATGAAAACATCAGGCAACGCGGCCGCGACTTGACACAAAGTTATTAAATAAATAATATCACGTCAAAGTCTCTGCTACGTATGCGAAACTCAACAAAATTGCAGGCTCAGGCGAGGAACACTCGTGAAATGAATGTTGGGTGGATTTTAACCATTTTCTCTGTTATCGATATTACGATCATACGAGATAAAGATATAATTGTTTGAAACTTGACTAAGGAATTAAATTAAATCATCAATTAAGTATTTATCCATTTATTTTGTTAAATTGTGATTTTCAAATTTCAAACACAACTTTGACGTGCTGGGATTTCGAAACTTTTGTCGCTGAAAATCGCCCAATTTTTTTTTTACGACTATAGGAGAGACATATACTAAATTTCAGATTTTTCGAAGCATTAATAAGGTGCGGCGAAAAATAATAATGCAGTGAGTCCGAGTTCGCTTTTAAATTACATTGAAAAATTCACTGCCTTAAAGGCGGTACTTTTATTTAACCTACAGGCTCCAGGTTGCGCATATTTTTTTTTGAAAACTGTTTCCTCCTTGTTCACACGAAATTTCGAAAAACACCCTAAATAAGGACCACGTTAATATATATAGTGCACGGCAACTGGGATTTTATTCTAATACATGCGTCTATCATCTATGAATTGATAATAGAATAAAAGCTATTGTATAATGTAACTATTTATTAAGAACGAAACGCAGAGAGAGTCATTAAGAAAGGCTAGAATTACAAGACGAATAAAGACTGAACACAACTTGAAAAATAAAACCGGATTTATACTATTTTTGGAAACGCTTGATATATTCATGAAATACTTGAACGGTAAACTTCGAATTAATAAAGATTAAAAACGGATGAATACGAAATTCGGTTATTTCCCGAGTATAATAATTTATCAAACTGTTATATCCGTAAACTGGAAAGATTTTTTGAAAAAAAGAATACAATAATCGAAAGTACTGGATAAGTGCTTAAATATCGATGCTTCGTATCAATTTTTTTTATACAATTCCAGTACTTTCTATTTTTTTGGACTTTCAAAAAGAGATCTTCGCAGCTGCTTAGGAATAAAATAATTCAATGATTACTGGCAACTTACGACGATATATATTACGATAGGATTACTAGGTTTAGAAAAGTCGTTTTAATTTATTGCCAATGATTTAGGGGATACGGCGGAAGGAAAACAGAAAAAAAACAAGAGGAACATATCAGAGAAAAAGTGTATCACTTATCCTACGAACAGTGAAAAGATTTGTGTTCGCCCTTTTTTTTTGTCAACATTTCAACCCCCAATCGAGATAACAGATAAAGGACTGATGCATACACCTACATATCGCCTCTAGACTTTACAACTGTAATCATAAAGCACTACGCCCGTGTTTATCTTGTAGGTATCATGTAAACGAAGTCCTAAGTATATGCATGTAATACTGCATCAGGAATGATGCGTCAGAGACGGTAATTAAGCCGATTATCTAAACGGCGCGCGCTGCTTCGCGGAATTCTTCCTCGCCTTACCAATTCTTGACACATGCGGCTTTACCGACAATTCGACCCGCGCTTATTATAATTACGTCAATTTAAAATGCAATGATTCATTTTGACCACATTTCTCTACTTACATTCGTTATATTTGTTTATTGACGGAACTCGGAGTAAGGAGAAGCTCGAGAACAGACGCGAAAGATCTCTAAAGCCATCGTCGCATGGTATTGTGGCCAGAAATCAAGTTCCAACAATTGATTAGGCTTCTGAAGTGAACGTGTCTAATTAAAAAAACAGTGAATTTAAATGCTGGCAGCGTGGAAGCAGGATCGACCTTCGTTCCTCTCCGCCGGTCAAATTACATACATACAGCAGCAACAAGTGGTGCCGTCTGAGCCTCCGGCCAGCTTCTCCTTCTTCGCTTTTATTACGCTGCCGTAGCCGCCACGAAGGAAAAAAAAAGAGACCTGGTTGTTCGCGCTTGGCTCGACGGGTTATTGTTAGAATATCGAGTAGTTAGAATGAGAGACTCGCTACAGACCGGCAAATACCCGTGCAGAAAAAATACAAGACAGTATAAGAATTTCCAGCAATAAACAAACGAACATCGGTAAAGCTGCAACGCTGTGTTGATTTTTCTATCAATGGAATATAAAGACCAAACACAACCGAAACGAAACTTCGAAACGATGTTTATCACTGAACTTTATACTTTGCTTTTGAAGGATAAAGGAGTTACGTACCCTTGTATGACGCTTGTTTTTCTTCGTTTGGTTGGGACGAATGGAGGGATGAATCGTCTCTCAGACGCACCAATCCACTAAATGTAAATCTCAAGTTTTACCGCAACGACACTTCACAGAATTATTACTGATCTCAACGATACTTGGATATTCTTGGGTAAAATAATAAAGAAAACACTCTTCGTTCAGTGTTGTTATTTGCATTACAACCACGCCGTGACTTCTGCTATTACTTTTCTTTTTTTGTTTTGAACACTACAGTCAAACGTTTCTCCCTTTTTTTTTTTTAATCAACAGGTATCGGTCTACGATCACGTAAAGAACACTCAAAGCGTCGCACGTATCTTCAAGCCTTCACTGCGCACTTAGAAAAGACCGTCAACGTTCCGCCGCTGCTCCGGCTCGACTGAATTTCTCGAGTCGAGTCGACGCCGCTTCGAACCAGAAAAACAACGGTGAAGGAAAGGTGGGGGGGATTCGGGAATTATACGCACTCCGCACGCATTATACACCATGTAATGTGTGTTACGGTTGTGCCATTGATGCAGCGATGTAGATGGATATTATCTCAGCTATAAGAATCGGAAGAATACTTACGGAGAATTAGTCGCAGGACTTGCTGACGAAGAGTCGACGATGATGACGATGAGATCGAGGGAATTCAATGCTCCATAAATCGCCCGCAGAGGAAAAGATGCTGTAGCCTTGTTCTTGGCAATCGAAACGAGAGTTAAAATTACCGTAAAAATGACGTACCCTGTACGCTGCATGGACTAGTTTGAGTTTTAACGTACGTACGTAAGTTGTACCTACCATGCGTGATCGGGTGAAGACGTGCTGCTGGCCTGCGGATCCTCTGTATTATATTATAACATGCTAGCTTTGAACAGAGAGAATGTTTTGACGTTTGCGATTTATAGGTTGTGATGAAACAAAGTGATTTTGTAGAAATCGATTTGCTTAGAATCAATTGTTTTATGTTAAATCAATAATTTCTTAATTGTTTGTAATATCCTCTCTAAGAAAGTTGCGATAATAAAACCTTATTTTATTCCTTTATAACCGTGAGTTCTTTTAACCACTATAAATTGATGAAATATCGTATATTTACGTTTATACGTACGGGAAACCTGATGATGATAAAGCAATAACGCTCGTTTTGGAATAAATAAAATACTTCAGACGATATTTTGATCAACGGGAAAACGTGATATTTAGAATAATAGCTTGTGGAATTCCATGATCAGGCTGTTATACTTGCAATAAGTTTTAAAGTACAACTTTATATTTTTGTTTTTCTTTAATGAATATTTATATATGTATGTATGTATTTACAACTACGTGGTTTCTGAAATCTTCCTTTCCCCAAGTAGATTCAGAAATTGTTACAGATCTCGTATAATCTGTATCTGCATCTCGCCCTCTAAGTACAGCACTAAATCTATGCAACATGTTATCTTTAAAAAATTTAAGATAAATTTTGAAGTTCTCAACATTATTTGTAACAGCTGTAACGCTATAGATTTGAAAGATTATTACTGGACTTTCCACAATTGTCAAGTAACGTAATCATACTTGAATATATTTTTTTTTCAAATCAAATGATAAGATATTATGCACTGGAATGGACATGCATCAATTAATCCCAAAGCACGAGAAAATAAATTTTACTTTGGTGTCACAACCGGTGTATTCGTCACTCCAACACTGTTCAATACTGCCAGTCCATCTGTGGGATGTAATCTGACTTCAGCTTGCCTCAGCGAAAATTTGCTCATGTAATTATTCATTTCGGCCTTTTTATGCTGCATTATAGGCAACGGTTTACACGCTGATGATAATTTTTGCACAACGGAAGCTCGTGCTGCTGCTTCCGATTTATTCTCCAGGTCGCTTTCGGTTTCTCCGGAAGATTGCTGCTGGTTCGATTGCTTTTTCTTTAGCGTTTTCTGGGCTCCGGTTACTCCAGTAGCTTTGTGGATCGCCGAATCCTTGCGGATCACCTCAGTCAAGTCGTAGATAAAATCATCATTTACCGGCTTCACGCGAATTCGCGTCGGCCGCTTTTTCGGCTCCTTTGTACTCGAATTATTGCCGCTCTTCTTCCAATTGTCCTCTGTGCTGCTCCTAGTATCCTCGTCACCGTTAATTTCCGCTGATGAATCTGTAGTTTTGCAACTCTTGGTTTCTAATATTAGCCGATGGATTTCCGGGTCGGGTCGCGGCTCCGGTTCGCCCTCTGCTGTACCGAATATCACTTCCATTACCATCTTCCGAAGATCCGGATCCTTGTCAAGTCTACTTCGCGTTTGCTGCGGCGTTTCTTCTGGGCTTGAATCGCTGCTTTCACCTTCGTGTTCGCTTGGATTTGGTTCTCGTGGATGTTCTTTAGCTAAAAATGGAAGAAAATTTAGGCGGTTATTAACCGTAAGCGATTGAAATCAATCATATGAAATATGACAAAGTGAATAATCAAACCTGTTGCAGTTATGTCCTCATCGACTGATTTTTCAATGGGCAATTTGATGTCCTTTGCGCCAGTTTTATCCCGCAGATACTCGACGCTGTTGGAATTGCTCGTAACTTCAACCACATCGACTTCTTTGGTCGGTGGTGACGTGACTTCAATAATATCTGGATCAGGATTATTTTCACAAGGATTGGATAGATCCATCATAATTTGTTGGGCAAGAGCACTTTGATCAGGTGGGATCTGAATGACCATATCCGCAATAACGGCTCTGTTGTTCTTGGCATCGTGTACTTTGTTGCAATGCGCTACGCAATCACATTTAACAAAACATTTGAAGTCGCAAAGTCTGCAGCGGTATCGATTCCAACCTATATGGATAGCCATGTGTCTCCTTAAGTTTGTCATCGACGTGAATTTTCTATGACACGGTAAGCACTGAAGCTTTCGAACATTTGCAATCATCGCTATTCGATTCTCCATTATTTTCATATGATCCGTGCTAAATGTTTGCTTTTCACTGCTCGGTGGCACTGACGTCATGACATTTTCAGATTTATTAGAAAAATTTGTGGATTCTGAGCTATTCGATAAATCTTTTGAGGAATTTTTCAAGAGGGCGATTCTTCTCTTTTTGGGGCCGAAACTTATGGCGACTGTCCTGGCGTCGTCCATGCTTGTAAATATAATTTCGGGGGAATCTGGTACCTTGTTGGCAAGTGCTTGTTCCTCATCGGTTTCGATCGCCTGACCTTTATCAAATACAGAATTGGCAGATAGGAATGAATCGCTGTTCATTGAAATCTTGCCAAAATTATTCCCCATCATTTCCCAGTCAGCGTTGCTGATTCTGGAAACATTCTCTACTCGTATCGAGGTCTCGTTATTACTGATCAATTCCAAAGGCGATTCCTCTAAGCCCACACTCGAGGTGTCGACCAAACTCTGGATGCGTGGCAATTCGATTTTTTGTGAAACCTGTTTCTCGTTACTTTGAGAACTTCTCACAGCATGCTCAGGTGTGTTTTTACGCGATGGCTTACTATCGCTCGGTTGGTCAATTGGCGAAGGCGTTTTTTCTGATCTCGTAGCCTTGATCGCTGTAGCTGCTTCGTTACAGGCAGCTATTCGCTTCTGGCACGACTGTGAGTGAGAGACCAACGCTGCTCTTCTGTCGAACCGTCGTCCACAACCGCCGCAGCGTTGAAGTTCTAGATCGGACTCAAAATGATCCATCCATTCCTGTAAACCAGAAATGAAAGTTGTTGAATAAAAAGTGATGTGTGAACTTTTGTCAATTACTAAAGTCAGGTTAGCTATATAATTTAGTTTTGAAAATCCCATAACTTTTCCCTGTTTGCCCGACCTGATAATGACACTTTTTGTCATTTCTTACTTCAACATATCATATTTTGTAATGTTCCTCTGTATTTTTAAAAATGTTAGAGAGTTAAAGATAGTTAATAAAAGACAGAAGGTTGTGAATTCTGGTGTATATGAAGTTCAGGCCTTCAATATACATTGTTCACATTGTTATAAATAAATATTGGTAATCGAGGGATTGCGATGAGTGACATAAGAATGCTCGGACCAATAAAAATTACGAACAGCTGATTAAGACTGGTACTAGTCGAAAAATTAGAGATTACATTGAACGCCATATTTAACAAAATTTCCCAAAACAACTGAAAGGATTTGCTAAAATAATCTAAAATTTGAGTGACTTAATTACTTTGAAAAAATACGTATAGACTAAATATCGAAACTGGAGCTTGAAGCGAAGATTTTCAGCCTTGGTATAGTTTTTGATTCAACTTTCTACTTGCAATCGACACAAAGTTACAGGGTTTCAAAGTTGGAGCTTTTTTCGGTCAAAAACGGCAGCGCCCGTTGATTGTTTCCACGAGTGTATATTTACTTGAGTAGTGTTGCTTGTCTCCTGCAGTGACACGCTCAAAGATTTCGTCATGGCATTTTCCTTCTCTATATCTTCAGCTCCAGTGGTTTCCTTGCGGAAGGCCTTTTCCTGTATTTGAGCGCGGAGTTTTCTCACCTGCTCATTTGATTTTCTGTGAACTGCAATTAAGGCTTTACATGATGCTCCAATGCCGTATAATAAAATCTCTTGCAAATCAATGACCAAAAAACGAACCAGAGTGAAACTTCGGTTTTTACCTTTGAAAAGGTGCCGATAAACGCTCCAAGTATTTGCAAATGTACTATTACAGCAAGGACACGGATAACATTTCCGATATGAGACGTGCAAAGACTTCATGTGGTAGGTCAACGTCTTCCTGGTAGCAAACTTTGCGTTACCTTAAATGAATGAAAAATATTTCAAGGGTTATAAAAACGAGTTATATTCATCTCTAGTAGG
The DNA here is from genome assembly GCF_021901495.1 of Neodiprion virginianus. Classification (NCBI taxonomy): domain Eukaryota; kingdom Metazoa; phylum Arthropoda; class Insecta; order Hymenoptera; family Diprionidae; genus Neodiprion; species Neodiprion virginianus. The sequence goes on from NC_060880.1 coordinate 19,068,136, forward strand.
TAGTGAGTAACTCAACGATTAGTACTATTATGCAAAATTTTAATCGCAACACTTACACACTGAGCACACTAAGCTCTGAGATTTTGATTCCGCGCTTTCCGCTTGCTCATCGTCACTGCCGTATATCTGCAATGGACTGTCGCTCTTTTCCAGCAGATTCGTGTCCATGGTTTCATCTTTAGAATAAACGACTGCAGTATTGCGTCCAATCATGTTTTGCAGCTCTATGATCTGCGAAAATCGAAAATACGCCCATTATCCAGATTATTGCTGCTGCCTTATTTATTTTTTTATTTATTTGTTAATTAACCAAGTTACATAGTAATGCATACAATACATTTTAAGAAATCTATCATATGCTGCAGAATTGTGAGCATCAATAAAAAAAAATAGCTCCAAAAATAAAAAAAAATAAATAAAAAATTACATAATAATAATCAACAGACTAATACTATATCAACTAAAAGTTACAGAATACGACATGTCTGATATTATACATTACAATTTTATATCTTTTATGGCCTGTAATAGTGTTTTCCTAAAATTTTTTTAATTGAGTTTTATATTGCGGTAGTTTATTATAATAAAAATTGGTTAAATATTGAATACCTTGTTCTGCATATTTTATTATCAATCTCTACATCTCAACGCAAATTTTTATCCATTGTAATATACAAGTCGTCCGAATTTTCATTTCTTACCTGAGCTTTCATAAGATCGGCAGCTTGCAACGCTGACGACTGAGGAACAACGTTTGCAGTCTGATAAACAGCTGTTTTGCTTGTGTCTATTGGCTCAAGGACGATTTCCTGGTTCAACTTATTCATCTCAGGTTTGAGCTTTACTCTGCGATTTGGTAGCTTGGACCTCTTTGGTTCGCTGTTGAACTGCGATAGATCTTCGTCCTCCTCATTGTATTGTTTTTTCTGAAGCATGTCGACAACAGATGTGAGATCTTTCTTCAAGGTATTTCTGACAACTTGACTGCGAAGTATTCGAATGTTGTCATCTTCTTCCTTGCATTCAGCATCCTCTGCCAATTCGGGATCGAACATGAAAGCACCGTTCGATATCTGTAAATGATTTGCTTTCAACTTTTAAGGCTCGATGTTTGTGAAATGGGAAAGATTGATTTACTCACGATGTGGTCATTGTGACTACGTCTGAAAAGAGCGATGTTAAATTTTTCCCTGCAGTAAACCCGCTTGTGCGATATGAAGTTGGCCAGACTTCTGAACAGACTGCGGCAAACTCTGCACTCGTATACAACGTCGCATTCGTACGCTAGCATGCTTTTCACCTCCTCGCCACCAACTTCCAGCAATTTTGTAACTTGCAACAAACTCGAAACGCTAATGTCGATCGGTTTGCGCAATTGGGATAAGTCGGGATTGGAAATATCCGCAGATTCTTTATCTCCAAATTTAACCCTCCCAAATTTCCCGTTGTTCTTCCTCGTTTTGGTTCTCGGTTTTACAGACTTCATTTTCTTAAAGCATACAAACAACAGACAATGTAGAAAAAGGCTGATATTTGAATTTGTGTCAAATACCATATGCCGATCAACACACTGTGTAAAAGTTTTTTTTTTTATCAATTGGAAACTAGTCAAAGTTCGGTAAAGGGAATAAATTATAGCCATTGTTTATTTCTGATCCAGCATTTCTACTCATAATCATGTAATAATCCAATCTTAACTCTCATGAATTTCTCGACTTGACGGTTACGTTCAACTGTTTCTCAAATCTGGGTAATCAATTTCAATCCCAATATTTGTAAAGGTTATATTTGCTGATAGTAATGATCACAGGCTTAGAAATAAAGGTAACAGAGCAGCCAGAGGTGGGTGGAATGACTGACCATTCACGAATGTAATTTAAAGTGGGGTGTACAGACCGATATCAAAACTTAACAACGTCATTGCAGAATCTGCAGGTTTCTAATAAGTAAATTTGACTCTCCCAAACCTTGCACTGATTCTCTAGATCTTATGGCTCTATTTCTTAGCCCTTGTTTGCTGAAAACAGTAGTAATCAAAACTTATTGTAAAAAATGGCCGATGTGTGAAAACATAAGGGAACAAAAATGCGGCTAAACATGTGACAATTGATGTCTAGAGTAATTTTAAGTCAGATAAAGTTTGCTGAAGAGGAATAAACGAGTTCACTTGATTCCTACCCTAAATTCTCTATGCGAGTTACGATTATCTTAGAAATTTGATGTCTTGACGGTTACGATGACTTGTTTCTGACCTTAGAAAAATTATTATTTTTTAACATTTGAAACGTTACATCAATCATCTATAGGATTGATCAACTTTCTGGAATATATGGAGAGTTGAAATTAAGAAGAAATTTGCCGACACAGAATGCAAATTGCAACAAATGTTTGTACACGTCTTTATCGAAGCAGGACAAGGTCGACGTGATTCTAGATGGTGGGTGGAAAGATTGAGGCGGAGAATCGACGCGTTCATCCTACACTCTTCTAGAGTGCTCAAAAACTAAATTAAAAACATTCTGTGGAAAATGATAGAGTGGATTTGATGCCATGGATAAATGGGGTACACCGATGCAAGAATAGCCAAAGTGCGGTGCGCTTGGAACTGCGACCAGATTGATCAAGGGGTTAAAACTAATGGAAGATTTAGAATTTAGCGAAGAATCAAAGTGTTGTTGTTACCGGGGATGTAATTTAATCCGAATCGAGTCTAGTTGATAAAAATCAAGAATCACCCCCTGATTAAGGGGGCTAAAAACATGGTACGTCTCTCCTTCGTTTTAGACCATGAAAATCGATATTACGGTACGAAAAAGAAGCGTATATCAATTAACGGGGATTATATTTACCGTCGTAAAACCGTCCCAGGTCACTCCGTGAATAAATGCCTTATATATCGATGATATATTTTATTGTAACGTGCGGTTTCACTCTTCGATAGCCTCCATTTTTAGACGAAGGTTCGGATGTTGCCCGTTTGCCGGAAATAAATAGGCAGCACTTTGGCCAAACGATCTTCATTGCGTGCAGAAGTGTTACGGTACCTCTGTACGAATATTTGTATCCCTGATTCGCACCGCCTAAATTCTTGAATATTGCAGATTTAAACACATGACATACGATGAATACCCTTTCTCGAGGAACTTTGCTAACGCGGGTATGAATGACGGCTTGTTTTGTCACGATTAACCTACAAGTATTTATATATCGCTTTGCTGTTTTAGATCGCTCATTGCTCTTTTGCTGACCATTATTTGCCCTTGTTTCACATAATTTATGAATTTCATTTTTCAAGGTCACGTCTTCACTTCTCGCTCCGAGGTCGAATCTGAGACAAATTACCCCGACGGTTTGTCTCCTCGAATTTGATCACCGAACAGCCTCGATATCCACAGCGAACAAACAAAGTCAGAGCGTATCGCAAGCCTCTGATATTCAAAGTGTTGATGCTAAGGATGGTTTTGTTAAGAGAATCTTCAAGAAGTACAATTTATTTAATCTGGCTGAGAGTGTAAGAATGCACGACATTTTCTAAATGTACTTATATCGGACTAACCGTGCAGTAATCGAACGGAACTTTTACCTTTTATTAAATGTTATTCCGATGAAATGCAGTGTTAATTATTTTACAGAAAGTCAAATACTGCAGTTACCTACTGTACGAATCTATAGCAGACAATATCAATTACGCCCAATTTTTCAAAGGTAAACGGGAAAATCGATAATGTTTAAAAATAATATTTCACATATATGATGTACTACTGATGTTTGCAATGATATTCCTTTATTTGCAGAATTCAATATGAAAGATACATATTATTCGTGGTTCTTGATAACAGAGCTGCATGTATGGATGTTGATGACGAGAGCGATGGCTGAAAACGAACATGGCAGAATAGCTAGAAATTCTGTAGTTGAAGCGATGTGGGGAGATGCCAATTGCAGAGCTAAGGAATTATGGGTGAGTTAAGTAAAAGCAAGAGAAAATGAAGATTGTTCATTTGTTGAAATAAAACAAAATTTCTTTATAGAGTGAAAATCCATCCGGCGTTAGGATGCACCTGCACGAATTGTCCGAACAATTCAATTGCGCTATAATCGGATATGACGAAGGTGTCAATGGGGACGACAAAGTATTGGCTGGAGCAATATGGCGAAGAATATTCCAATTAGAATGTAACGATCCTGTGCTTTTAGAGAAATTATTAGTCTATATCAGAAAGCAGGTATTTATAAATCATTAAATTTTTGTAGCTAAATTGTTGTCCTTTCATTAATGTTAATGATTAACGTATTGTTTCAGATGACACATCTCGACAATACACCGAGAAAGGATTTATTTGATAAACCTAAGCTCAAGTGGCTGCCCCTCGTGGATCCTTAAATATGATTGAAAATAGCGCAAGGTATTTTCTTTTCATTATTACAGAGATTTTATAATACTTGTACAAAGTCATAATATGATTTTCTTCTTTCAATTGACAACTGTCAATTAGCGTGTGTATATATAGGTATAATAAATAATTACAAGGAATAACGGTGTCAAGTGTATTTGCAATGATGAATATATTCGTATGTATACAGAAACTGTGAATGCCGAAATATTCGATATACAATCACAGAAGTTACTCATTTCATCGATACCATGTTACCATTGCAGACCGATTATATACTGTGAATGAGCACTTTGCTTGTTACGCCAAACTGGTGAAGTAATTACATTGAGTACTGTCGTCAGCAACCGCAGTAACAATCTTGCAGAGTTGATTGGTGAGACAACTATCGCTGCAGCCGCTTTCCAATCCTGGGTCTGATTGTTTCACGTAATGACTGTAGAATAATAAGTAAGATAAATAACGAAAACACACTTATAATTGATCACATCACTGTATGAACACCGTTACCCGTAGTAAGTTGAGATAATAGAAGAATTGTACGCCATTCGAAGCACTAAGTCATTCAATGAACTCAGCGAGAGGTCTTCAAGCCCATACTGGTCTTTGAAAGAGTAAGACTTGAACCAGGTTGGATTTTTATCGGGTGATTCATTGGCCAAAGTTAAATTGTAGATCCAAGTGTCGACATCTTCGATTGCCTGCATATTCACATGAAAAATGGTATTTGATGAATTTTTGTCCACTTGCACAATGAATACGACAAACAATAGACTCACATAGTTGTTGGCATTAACTGAGTAAACTTTGTAATTTGGATTAACGTCGCTATATGTCGAGATACTGCCGCCGTTCCAAGCCACTCTGATGGCTTCGGTTGTGTCTTCCAAGTCGTAGATAACGCGGATCTCATCGTTGTGGCTGTGCCCGTTAAACTCAGCCGGTATAATGTGAGCAAACCGGTTGATGATCTTTCGATACTCCCTTCCCCACGTGTATTGGCAAGAGCCGGTACCAGGAGGCACATGCGCCAGAATGTGAACAAACTCTCCATCTATCTCTGCTTGGAGAAGGGTATCGGCCAGCCATTTCAACTGACCACTCGGATCTTGCGGCTCATATAAAAGCCACCTAAACTCATACAATTTCTTACGTATTATTTCGTATTCACCCAGAAATTGTTGAGGGAAGCATTCTTTATATTAATAATAATTTTGGGCTGTGTCATCTAGTGGTAAAATACTGCGTTACTCTAAGTGGATCATATTTAGTTTTAAAAGACCTTTTTCATCGTACTTTTCATAGTACATCGATTTCTTGTGAAGTAACTGAAGTTTCACAGCTTGCACTGCGTTTCCTATATTCCTATATTCCCGTAAGTGACACAAAACAATTTGTTCTCATTTGTTCCCAATTAGACTTGATACGAAATTTTCATTTCGAATGTCGATAAGTGCATTTGCTACTTTTGTTAAAAGTCACAATTGCTAATGCAGGCAATTGAATTTCAATGTGTTTCGTGCTATATATATATATATAGATATCTTGGCATGAAAAACGTCACAAGTGTGTTATTTTCAATCCGTTGTATAAGTTAATTTTTTTGTGCAAATAGAAAAAAAGAATACAATTTTTTTTTTGTGAACTAGTTAAATACATAATAATAAAAAAAAATTTCAAATAGGCTTTGGCCTAATCACTTACCAGTTGTAAACGTAACAGATATTGTTGTTCAGAGCTATGATTCTAAATCCCGTTTTCGGCGATAGTGTGTAGTAACCGCCCTCCAGAATTGTAGAACGCGTTGACTCTGGCAACCATCCGTATTGAATCCAAATATCCGCTGACAGCTCATAAAGCCATGTAGTGGACACCTCGTACTCATCATCAGTTACATCGGAAGGTGCAAACCTGAAGACAGTGACAAGTTAGTTCCGCCAAAGCCTGAACGAAAAGTCGTAAAACTTAATTAGAAAGAAGTTTTTTAAATCTTACACATTGGTCGGATTTGGCTCATGGTTTCCAAAAATAGGATAAACCGGCACACTTCCGAAGGTTTCGTATAATTGCTTGAATGTTTTGTTTATGGCCTTGATGTTACCTTCTCTGGTAGTCTCCCAAACTCCATGATCTATGATGTCTCCAGTAAAGTAAACATACTCTATCTCCTGAAGGAGATTAGATGAGTTGGCAACAATCTTATCATGCGTATTAGATAAATCTGTTCAATTCTTACTTGTTCCTGGCTCTTAATCTGGTCTAGTGCATCTGTGATAGCGTACCAAGGTGAATCACAATCGTTATAATCTCCCCAATAGCCAGCGACAGCTCCGCTCGTATTTGTATCATTCTGACCTACACGGCAACACGTCGGTTCGTCACAGTATGCGTTACCATAAGCTTCGTAGACCGGATCGTAATGAGGGTCAGATATTTGGACAATCCTGAATGTCTCTTTAGTTTCTTCCGATGATATGTGCACCGGTTCTCCGTCGTCCACTTCGACTGTCCATTCAAATTCCTCATCTGTCAATGGGCAAGAACTACTTTGAAGCACTATGCCACAAACAGATTCAGCGGCAAGATTTGGCTTATGATCGACAATGTAGAACGCAATAGGCTGTAAATAAAAATAATCATAGTTTAATCTTCAATCGTTTATGGTTATACAAAAATTTTATCGACAACAAGTTTGATCATGAACTCATCATTGAATGTACAACTACTCACCGCATTTAATTCTATAACTCCACGGCAAACGTCTTCCCCTTCAATGTTCAGATTGACACAAAGAGTGGTGATTGTACTTATGATTGTCTCTTCAGCCAATCCTATTTTACGGTAACCCATAATAACGTTCACTAGAGATGTGCATAACGTGCACGTAAGGGATGATCTTTGTTCGATATAACTGGTCAAATCAGTGCTTCGTGTAAGAGTTGGAAAAGCCAATTCGGCTAAGTACACCTTAAGCTTCTCTGTGACTACTCCGGTCTTTGCTAATACATCAACTTCTGCGGTGATTGCTGCTACAAGCCTCTCTAGAACATTCAAAATTAGTTTCAAAGGAAAAGGATGAAAGATTACTTAAATTGCTACTGATCGTTATTTTGTTGCAGTATTAATTATTATGAGAAAAAAAATAAAATTACTCACCTTCAGCAGTAGAAATGGTATTCGACACCACATTCTGTACGAAAAGGGTTGTTGCAATAGCAACGAAAAGCCATGAAAGCTTCATGTTGCCACAGAAATGAGACACTCCTCAGATACAACTATCAATATATATTAAACGGAGTTCAACAATAATAATAACAATGATTACCAACACTTCAAGTGGATTAGCGCATAATAGGTTCCACACCCTCATCTGCTGATTTTACACAACATATCATGCTACATTCGCATGGAATTGTCATTCATTCTTGATAATACCGCCAGATATTATGACGACTCGTTCGTCCACGTTGATGATTATTTATTGATAATATACACCTGTTTCTGCAACAGCCTGATAGAGATTGATTATCAGAGCAAAAAATCTGTTGTTGTCACTCCGACACTTGAATTTTTGATTGGAAATATTGATCACGTTTAAATCACTGATACTTGATTGTATCACTTGTTATACAAGTAAACGTGAATTTAGAAGCTCGTATCAGATGCCTTTCATTCAACAGGATAGGTAAAACTTGTTCATAAGTAGGATTACAAATTGACTCGATTAAATCGCTTATACATTAAACCCGTTTTTTAAACCGGTAAATTTAAGTAGGGGTCTTAAAATTAGCAGATTCCACTTTCGCACAGCCAAGTATTATATTTGTAACCCACTTTCCATCAACATTCATAAATATATTTCCGTACTTTTGCAATATATGAAAAAAGTAAGTTCAGTGCAATATAGGAATCTTGTCTTCACATTTTATTCTAGCTACAAGAAAATTATAAATTTGTCAACGTAAGTAATGCTTAAATTTATAGCTTATCTTGAAGTGAATTTATCAGCAAATATGAAAACAATATTCAATGTTTTTTTTCAACCTATTTTAAAGTTGTGTGTACATCTGTAATATACATAAGGAGGTAATAATATCTGTATTGTTACGTTTTATTGATAGACCTCAGCCATGTCGGTATCATCTATCACAAGATCGTCGAGCATTTCTTCAAGAGTAATTTGTGGAATGCTTGGATCTATTTCGTCTGTGTCTACAGGCATCTGCTTGCTGGCATCTCGGAATATATTTATATTCTGTCTCATTTCTGGGTCTTCTTCTAATTCATCCAAAAACTCGTTGTACTCACTGGAAGTATGGTTCAATTGAATGCTCAAAAAACAGTATACCGTAATCTAAGTAATGATAATAAAGAGGTTCATACTTGTTCTCCGTACTCATGCTGACCACCTCTTCAGCCAAGTGTTTCAGTTTCCATACTCTGGCTCGACGGCGTGCCAATTTATCATGACCATAGAACTTTTTCACTAGAATTACATCAGGGATCAAATCTCCATCTAGTTTTTCAAAATTCGTATCATTTATGTTGCTGTCTCCTACTGCATATCTGAAATTCAAATATCATAGCGCAATAGTTGCAACAATTTGTTCAATGTCTCAGATGTAAGAATAATTGAGCTTAGATCAACATACCCAAGAGCAGAATCCCCCGGTTTAAGGATGTATCCCAAATGCGTTCGCGTGTGAATAGTGTTTTCGCTTATTCCAAGCTCTGAAGCTTTGACAAGCCAAACGTCTGATACAACGTGCTGAATAGTGAATAAGGAAAACGATAACTCAGAAACTAAACATTTAACGAGTCTAATGAGGATTTGATTCATTGATTCAATTTATTTACCTTATTAGATACTGCGCCTTGCCCAGGAAATATTTTTTTATCTTTCTCTTTTATCGGCTCAATATCAATTACCACATACTCTGTAAGCTGCTTTGGATTGCAGATACTGTTGAACGGATATCGCCAATACGTTGTAGCATTAATTTCTGCGACTGTTAAAATTTGCTGAATTAATGGAACCGAATTATTTCCATTGAATGTTTTTTACTCAGTGTCACTTACTTTGTCCTGATGAAACGTCCATGAGATGAATAACGTTAGTTGTTCTGTAAACAAGACAGATTGGACTGATGTTTCCCAAGTGATGTGTTAATTTCTTAGGTAGACACACCAGGCTGTCTTTAGATATGGGTACAATTTCTACGCTGCAATGATAAGAAGTTTACTTTTTTTTTAAATTCCACTTCAGAGAAGTGGTGGAATTCAGGTTGATAAAAACAATTGCTCTACCTGAATGTGAACTTGTAGTTATAAACATTACTATGAATATCGTGTGAAATTAATTTCTTTGAGTGATGAGAGCGACAAGGCAATACTGCACCAAGGAAATCGATCATCTTTCGCGCTGCACTTTCATTGGCATAGTAAAAATCCAGACCATCTAAATAAAACCACATATTTTTTAATCAGCTTATTTAGTTCACATGGAATCAGCAAAACGTACAAAGGAAGAATATCACTAAAGTTCTCGATTTTTACCATGAATCGGCTTGATGCCCAATGTCTGATCATGAGCTTTGTGCTTCAAAATGAGCTGCTCTAAGTAGAAAAATGTTTTCTTATTTATCGCTTTTTGTCGTACTTGTACCTGGAATAAAAGACCTCTTTCCTTACTATTTATACTTGCATCTGTGATTTTTTAAAATTAAATATTCAATGTCTGAGTATATGTATATTAATTAATAAACCTACAGAGGCACGCCAGTAATCTTGGGCCTCACTGCGATGGCAATCATCACACATCTGATGATTGACTACATATTCGACAACAAACACTTGTTGCAGAACGGTACCACCCATCACCTCAGCGTGAACAGTTAGTTTGACCTAATTTGAAAACATCAACAAAGTGTATCACATATGTTTTTTCAAACGAAATTGGCATTTAACATAATTGGTGCGTTAATTATTAACTATTCATACTTTCAGTCTCTTTGAGTGGGGTTCTGTCCAGATAAATCCGGCATCTATGAGTTTAACACGATTCAAACCCTTCAATTTCTTGAGACACAAAGATAGGAGCTCACGAGATTCTAACGCTGCGTGTATCCATTCAGCAGGAGGCTGCAAGTACCTGTTTATCATTTTTGTTTAATATTGTCCGATCTCATTGACTATACATGTGAATAATTCTGCAGTCTCTTGCACTATGGTTGTTCTCTTACCTTTCGCATCCCTTGCAGAAATGCAATGTCGCCTGTTTGGGGATACCGTCGGTTATATCAACTCTTGTTCGCAAACAGGCGACACACATGTTGGCTGGGTTTGGTGAGATCGGTACTCCGCATTCACAGCATAAGCTACGAAGGAACACAGTAATATTATAAGTTGAGCAAGTCATTTGTCATGGTAAGAATTCAAAGCAACGGAAATACAAAGAATGCTCATAACATTATTGGTTAAGAAACCCTTTCACTCACATGTGTGCCGCGGATTCTTTCGGCATAGCCGATTCATCGATGTATTCCATTTTCGATCAAAGAACTGGATTCGATCGCAACCTTTTAGAAAAGAGAACTCCAATACCCTTTTTATTTAACTGAAAGCGGTAAGTTGGAACAATCAAAACTTCACCAGCACGTGCTCGGTCATCGGAGTGCATCGGACCACAATAGGCAGGTAACGTTTCGTTAGTACGCAGCGATGCTGCTAATTAGCGCGAAAATCGTAACGTGACCAAAAGATGATCAGAGTCGCTCATCTACAAGCAGCATACTCTTAAGCCATATCTCCTATACACCAATGCTGACCACGGTCTTACATATATATATATATATATATATATATATATATATATATATATCAGTGCTCTTATCTGTCCATAGACTTTGAAAATTGTAAGGCTATCTCACTCTGACCAATAATTTGGTTCGAATGGCGTGTTCCGAAATATACTATCAGTAGTGTGAAATTACCGCAAGAGAGAAAGCGCTAGTAAAAATCTGAAAAGAACAAGGAAGCGAGATAACTATCGGTGCCGGCATTACATTTTGGAACACGCCTGTGAAAAGTGAAGAGAGACTTCTTGGAGGAATGCCGCGCAAGAACGCGAGCGCGACTGAGGCGTTCGTGTGGACCCGTGGTCCGTAAGTAATTGTGAAAATATTCCCGGTTTCAAGAGACTGAACCAAAGTTAGAAAAAAAGAAAAAGAAGAGTTAAAAATTAGTCGTTTAAGAAGTTCATTGAAAGGAAAAGGTGTAGAAGTGTTGTAAAATGCTGGGGGACATTTGTGTGCGTAGCGTATTGTTTGACAGTGAGTATAATACGCGTGTGCGACGAGCTTGTGATAAAAAGTAAATACGTAGAGTCAGTGATTAAGCGGGGCGCTATAGTATTAGTGTGTCGTAATGATTACTGTACACTCAGCTCGCGGTATTTCTTTTAAAATCATCGGTGCCCAGTTGGAAATGGTTGGGAATACCTATGCTGGATTGTCGGCGAACCGCGGCGAGGATGATGCAGTCTAGTTATACCGCTCTGCTTGGATGCTCTGACTTGCGATGCCCACGGTTGTGATAGTTTTTCTGGCATAGTCGTTGGTTTGCACTCTGCACACGCAGACGCGGCATCAACATAACACTATCACCACTACTACCAACAGCACACCACCTTTAATCATCAGGGAGAATAATCGCGGGTGTTATATCAAACTCTGCACTATAAGAAAATAACTAAATAAACAAGTTATCGAAACATTGACGTATATAAATAAGTACGCAACATACGTAGGAAGTTACGGATCGTGTTGTATGCGTAAATATGAAGTGGTGTCAAGTGTTATTTGATTAGTGCGCGTCGGTGTTTTGACCCTCCCCGCTCCTCACATCCCCTCCTGTGTAACCCCTCCCCGCCCGCACCGTGACGCTCAACAAACACCTTCGCACATCTCAGTGCGTGTGTAAGTGGTGTTAAATCCATCCGTGAATCGCGGACGTGCGTTGGTGAGATTTTCGGTTAGTTTTTATTACCGCGCGGAGGTGTTGAAGGTGCGTAGCCACCTAAAATCAAAACTCATGGTAAAATTGTAACGACGTTCGGTCCGTGCGATCGTCCGAACAACACCAAAGGTCCCGATGTTGAGTCGACAGGCCGCCTAGCGTAGTACTCGAAGTACTCGACAGCTCGCGATCAAAGCAAGCGGCAGGAAAAATGGCGTCGGATAACGAAGCCTCCTGCGTTAGTGACCCAAATTTCGCGGTAATTTGCTCGTTCCTCGAGTGTTTTGGTAAATCATGCGGCATTGAGTACCCGGACATAGCCTTACTTCAGGATATGGTAGAAAACGCCCAGGAAGGTGAGTACGCTCCGATTTCGGTGTCAAACTTTGTTTTTCGAGGCCCTAAGGGACTCGCGATTTGACAAAAGTCGCTTAACGTTTATTTGCTTTGCCCTATTCGCTGTACCGCCTCTGCGTGCGCATTTTCATCCCACTTCCACGATCTTTACCTCAATGAAATTTTTTCTTCGCCTACTACGATTCATCGTTATCGCTTAGCGTGTATTTTTCAATCTGATAATGTTGACCGCGAAAATTGCCGCCTGTATTGACAGATGGATATTATTTTTTTTCTATTGTTTATTATTTTCTCATGTGCTGCCACCTCTCATTTATTTATGGTGAACATGTGACAGAAATCAGAACTAAAGCACACCACTTGTAATTTCAATTGATAATTGTTATAATTGCTACTCAATCACGAATTATAAAACCCCTTAGCATCGCTGGATGTAAATATTTGCTTTCATATTCATTACCAAGGTCACAAACAATACAAACAAATTAGGATTACTTGCGTACAGCCGTTGAATTAAAACTTATCAAAAGAAATGATTTTAATCTGTGTGGGTTTTTACAGTACCACAACAGTTGATAGACCTGCACATAAAGCTGTTAAGAAAAACGCGCAAGACTGTATCCGCAGAAAAATGGGAACGAGCTCTAGTGAAATTTTGTCATACATATTCAAACCAAGATGGATGGGAGCTCGAGCGTTTCGGCTACAAGAAAGCTCGGATTGCCGTCAAATTGCGGCTTCTGAAGGTAATTGATATCAACATGTTGTCTTAAGTTTGACAATCTTTTTTTCTTTCAAATCACACTCCTTGCCCTACTAAACAATTTTTATTAAATCAATATATAGGTTCTTCTTGAGGCGCAGTTTGACTTGAATCAAAGGTTCAAAAACGAAGTAAACAAGTTGGCTGCGAGTGAGTTGCGAGTCGAACCTCTTGGTCGAGATAAGTCTGGCTTAGCTTACTGGTGTCAGCTGGATGAAGAATGTAACATAAGAGTTTACCGCGAAGACTTGGACGAGGAGAGCTGGCAGCTTGTTGCGAAGTAAGTAAAGTTTTTGCCAAGTTTAATTGATTATGAGACAGATCTTCAAAGTCTGTGTTACGCGCTTATTGTTTTTAGCAAAACTTTGAGAATTTTAAATTAGGCCTGTTGAACAAAGTCGTACTTATATACTGGGAGTTAGTTTACCAATCTTCTGCACAGCTGTAAATCGTATTTCTATAGCACCTGTAAAGAGGAAAATCTGTTTTTCTTTTTCTAAACCAGGGATCGCGACGGGGTGGTCAGTCTGATTAGCACGTTGACAAATGGTGAGGCTGGAGATATACTAGAAACAGAGGATAGCAATAGCCTTGAAATATCAGAGAAGCCGATAATTGATACAGGTCAAGTGACAACCTCGCCAAGCGTAGAGGAGGAAAATAGAGATAATATAGAAGTGGCTGTTGTCGAGGGAAATGGCAAAGAAGATGCAGAAAGTTTGGAGGAAGACCTAGATGAGGAAGAAGATGAAGAAGAGGATGAAGAGGATAAGGAGGATGATCAAGGTGAAGAAAAGGAGGAAAACGGAAAGGTGGACGAGGAGGAAGAAGGCGATGAAGAGGGTGATGAGGAAGACGTCACAAATGAAGAAAGTTCACAACAAAATACAGAAGATGATTCTCAAGACATCGGCATTCTTTGCACAGAGTCTGGAGTGAAGAGAACAGCAGACTTGGAAAATCTCTCTAATCAACCCCAAAATCAGGCTATAGTGCCACCCTGTAAATTAAATCTCTCTGAAACTGTTCATTCGAGTAAAATCAGATATTCCGAAGTCTCCGATATTCCTAGTCCCACAGAGCCTCGGGGGAAAATTTATGTGAGTCAAGAAACCTCAGAACAAGAAGCGAAGAGTGTAGAATTGAAGCATATCGAAACACCAGTGATAAAAACTTCACCCATCAAAGTTGTGAACATCGCAAATCTGACCAAACCCGCAGAGGAGAGAAAATTAGATCTCAAAGTACCGACGGGAATAACATTGACACCTGTGATGAAGCCAATTCCACGCGACGATGTTAATGAACCGATAAAATCTCGTGAAAATGTACCAGCAAAAAGTAGCAATGTGTTTTTTTCATCTGGTGAACCGATACTGACACAGAACAAAATATCGGTAACACCAATAAACAAGTTGACCGCTAATCTTTCCAAGCTGCAATCGGAAAAACTAGAAAAATTAAGCGGGTCCAAGTCGCTGGAGAAAATAGCTGAAAATTTGGCCAGATCGAGTGGGATTCATGGAATGGTGACTAGTCCAGAAGAAGATCGTCAAATACCAGAATTCTTCTCCAGGTCTCAGACGGACAAGTCCAGAGCATCTAGGAGTCAGGGAGGAATGGATTTATCCACATCGCCCAGGGGATGGGAGAGCATCACTGAACGCAACAGACCTGTGGATTTCTCGGGAATTGATCTTTCTAGTCGTAAGTCAGTCGGTAGCAAGGGTGCAGAGCTCCCTTCACCTGGTTACAGACCTCAAGATTTTCAACACAGAGAAATAGATTTGAGCACAAAAAAACCGGGTCGACCAGACTTGTCCAGCATACGTTTTGACGCCAGAACGGCGTCGAGAAATCACCCTATTGTCACGGACTTTAGCAAAAGACAAACGCTGCCGCCTCAATTGCCATTCACAAACTACGATCTACCACCGGCCTATCGTTCCTCGGTAAGGATGGGAGGCGCGGACGATCACCGCCTGCCCAACTACAGTATGGTTCCAGACCTGAGTAAACTCAATGCAGTTCGGATGGGTGGTAAACGTCCGTTAGAAGAGGACGACGTACCACAGGACATAATAAAAAGGATTCACGCAGATGTGATACCGATTAGAAGTACCATCGACAAGCGACAAATGATCGGCAACAATTGGCGAGATGAAGTAGGCGAAGCGATCGAGGAACCGGTCATGATGGTGCAGGGACAAGGTTCAGGCAGCGAGTGCGACGCAGTGAATCCTGGGATTGGAGAAGCTATCAATGAGCCTGTGATGTATTTTTATGGGGAAGGCTTAGGATCGGAGTCGGAAACTGGCAATCCCAGTGATGAAACATCGACGGACAATGAAGTCAGTAAAGAATCAAAAAGTGAGCAAAGCAGCTCTTCTTTGTCGAATTTAAATTTACCCGAGAGCCAAGTTTTGCCGGAAATTAGTCCGACGAACGAAGCTTCCATAGAAACGGCAACCGATGATGCGACCAATTTACAAGAGAGTCAAATCGATGCCCAAACCAACAAGAGTACAACAGAACGTCCCGAGGCTTCAGTTGGGAAATCTAAATTCAAACCGACGCTTGGTGTTCAGGTATTCGTTAAATCGACTGCTGTTAGTCCCGTGAAAAGGTTGTCAAGATGGGACGTTGGCAGACCAGTTGAGAAAACCAACACCGATCATGATGTACCCGATTTACCTGCCGAACAACAAACTTCGATTAGTGATACGTTTACCGGTGCTTCACACAATTCTAAGGAAGACTCGAGTTCTGATCAAAATAGAATGAAAGAGAACACACCGGAAACCAGTATTAAGTCGGAGACTGTAATGGGCATTTCTGATTACGACAGTGACGCAGTTAAGGACGTGAAAGATTCAACGTTATCCAAAAATGAAACTGAAAGCTGTGATATAACTAAGACCGATGTTTTGGAATTGGGAAAACCAGAAAAAGCTACTTCGCAAGAATCGGCGGCAGTCCTTGAGGAATCGTGCAGGCATGAATCATCAATATCAATAGGTGCTGGACTCATAAAAGCTATATTACCTGGTCTGCTAGCTGTGCCAGGTGCCGAAACATTGGCTGAAAAGGATCATTCGCACGACACGAATAGTTCAATGATACAGACATTTGAGCAAAAATCTTCCAACAATGCAGATCTTCCAAGCGAGACGGACAATCCTGCCTCGTCTGAGGCGTCACCGCCGAGATTTTTTTTTGGCCCCAATTGTGTATCGTATAATTTGAAAAACGATGACAAAAAAGGTAATCCAGTTAGTGATGCAGCCTGTAAAATGAGTGTATCGCAATGTGAACAGTTAGAATTGGTGAGTCATGTCACACCTTCCGTCTCTGACGTTGCGGAACATACGGAGAAAGACAGCTTCAACAAATTGGCCGAAAATCTAGATCGAACTGTTAGCATCGAAAAGACTGTGGATTCTATATGTGGGAGTGAAAGTATCGACCAATTAATTGATCCACAGGCTGTTTCCGCAGGGGAAAATAAAAATCTGGATGAAAAAATTAATGTCGAATCAGAAATTGTAGACAGTGAAGAAAAACTTGAGGAGGATCCTGATGAAGAGAGTCTTAACAAAGAAAGTTTCTCTGGAGATGGAACCACGTATGCCAGTAAATCGGTAGATTCTGTATCAATGAATGAGAGGCTTCAACAATCTGTTGTTTCCGAAGATGAAACTTCTTCGTCTAGTGCAGTATCTGGGAATAAAAGTTTTGGCGAATTGAATGTAGCTAAAACTGGAATTTCGCCCACCGAAGAATTCACAGATTCTATACCAGTTAGTGAAAATTTTGCAAAATTAGTTATTGCGAATACTGAAACCGATTGTGTACCTGTCGTTAAAAGTCTGGAAGAGTCGAATGATTCGAAAAATGAATCTGAGTATATCGAAGATTCGAATGATCATTTAACCGAGCCTGAAAATGTAGAAACAACTGATGTTCTGACACTAAAGAGTGATAACCCTGATGAATTGATTCATTCTCCAGCTAAGGGTAAAATCTCTGACAGAAACGTTGATGATTCTACAAGGGACAAGCAAAGTGTTGAACAGTCGATCGATTCTGTAGACAGTGCTGAAAATTTGAATGAATTGATTGGGTCTGCACTTGGTACTGAAGGTCTTAGAGTATCGATTGATCTTGTAATGGAGAAATCTGAAACCCTTCAAGAGTCATCTCACTCTCCCGATGGTAGCGATAGTATTGTGGACCCTGATTCTCGAACAGTCAATGAAAAAGTTGAAGATTCAACTGATCCTGTACCTGATAATCAAAGTATTACAACAGTAGCTGATTCTCAGATGAAAGTAACTGCTATTGACGAGTTAATTGAACAACCACAAGATGAAGCGTCTGATCAACAGAAATCGGAAGACGTGCAACGGCTGGAAAATGAACCACATGAACAGTTAGATGCTGAAATTTCTGATCTTCAGGATTCTGATCAACAGAAATCAGAAGATGTACGATGCTTGGAAAATGAACCATATGAACAGTTAGGCGCTAAAGTTTCTGATCTTCAAGGTTCAAAAAACGCGCAACACCCAGAAAATGAACCTTCCGAAGTAATAGCAACTAAAGTTTCTGATCACCAGGAATCTGAGGATTTGCTGGAGCGGGAAACTGAATCTCACCAGCTTGAAAAAAGAAATGCAATTCCACAAAGTGGTTTAGAACCTGTTGAATCACCTGTCATATTGCCAACAGATTCTAAAGACCATTTGGAAGAGAAATCAGTTCAAGAAGGAGAGGAGCAGAAATCCAAAGAACCCCAAACAGAAGAGCCATCAGCAGAGCAGATAGACGAAAAACAATCCTTTGAAGAGCTTCCAGTGTCTCAAGGTAACAACGAATTTGTTAGTTCTAGTAATGAAGATGAACTACTGAAGTCCAGTTCGGATTCGGAGCAGGATCAGAATGTTCCGAGGAAAAAAAGGAATGTGGAAGAAGAACTGCTATCGAAGTCTCAGTCTGTTACAATTGACAATGTTGTTGATGAAAGCACAGGGATCGAACATGAAGATGTTTTAGATGAAGATGAAGATTCTGGTAGCGCAAGGTCGTCTAAACCAACAGAAAATCAAACAGAATTTACTGCATTTCAACCGAGAGAAATTTCTACAGAAAAACTTGATGCTTCATCGACAAAACTGGCTCTCAGTTCTTGTACAGGAACCGTAGATATGGAAACTTATTCTTCACATCAGAAAGATGAGAGACTTGTATCTCAAACTACAGATGCAATTGTCAGAGAACAGGACACAATATCGGAATCTGGTACAGATGATGATCGATGTCAAAATGTTGAATACGATGCAATAAACGACGAATCGAAAGAAGAGAGTAAAAGTGCAGCTAATGAAATTTTATATTCGGAACCACAGCAAACAATCAGAACTGCGGATGTGCCACCTGTTGAAAAGGTTGCTGTGTATCCTTTGGTGGAGTTACCTAATGCTATAGATGAGATTCAGCTTTCTAAAGATTGCGACGCTGAAGAAGCAGTCGAGAAACATTCTGCAAGTGGATTGGATGAGAGCAGTGCATCTAAAAACGACGACTTGTACTTCAAAGAAATAACGCCAGCAGCTATCGTTGACTTAAACATATCAAAATCTCCCGAAAGAATAACTGTTGAAAGTAAGAATGATAATAGAACAGATATATCGATCCGAACAGGCATCGTAGATGATTATTGCAACGCGGTAGCGGAAAATCCGAGTCCTTCCACAGATCAAGATTCGAATGAAGCAATGGTAATTGACGACAGAGTGTTTGATTCTAACGAATCATCAAAAGATGTGTCTAACGAAGATTCTACTTTAGACAAAGGAAAAGCGATGGATGATAAAAAGAGGTCTTTTGAACATATCGCTGCTTCTAACGAACCTAGAAGTACCTCAGATTCAAACCTAATAGGAGATCATGAAACATCTAGCAAAAATAACACCGATGAGACTCTTGAGCAGTTGAATGAAATATCTCGATTTAATGTGGGGGTTGTGTGTAGCGATTCTAAACAGGAATCTGCTGTGTCTCTATCTGTTGAATTTCGAAATGTCAATACATCCCAAACTGAGAGTGATGTGATTTCAAATCAGTTGGAAGATCGAAATAACGAGGCGAGTAAGTTAGCATCAACCGAACTGGAACATGAAATTGAATCGGAATCAACAAAAGAAAATTTAGGTGGAGAATTGAAGTGCGAAAGTAATCCGCTTGGGAAATATACGGTAGAGTCAGAATATGGAGAAACTGAGGACAACGCCGAGAACTTGACACAGGATGCAAGCACAGATGATCAAAAGTCTCTTGTAGCAAATTATGACAGCAGCGATCGTGAAAGTGATGATGTTTTTGAAAACGATCTCATCGAAAGTAAATCCAACATAGATGAGTCTGAAAGTATGGAAAGCCAGGAATTGTTACTAGACAGAGAAAAGCAGCAAGATTCCTCTCCGCAGATTGATAGTTTCCATGAAAAAGTTGGAGCAACTTCTGGATTACCACCACAATTGCGTGAAGAAGTGTCGGATCACGCTAAAAGAGATATTTCCAGGTTACAAACTGAAATTGCTGAAGAAATGATAACTGAAAGAACAGATAAAGATTGTTTAACAGATGCGAATGCATACAATGATAACACAAATTTCTCAGGTTCTAATTTAGATGAAACTGAAGAAGCGAAAACATCATGGGTAAATAAGAATTTACCGAAACAAGGTGCAGAAGAAATAGCAGCAAATGACAATAAGGAGAGCATGGACAGCATGGCTGAATCAAAGACTGATGATCTAATTGAGCAAGCTAATGATACAGAAAACATGACAGAATCGATAACAGAACACACAGAAGGAGCCAGAGAAAGTTTGGTATCTCTGGAAAGAGCGTTTGATACGAAACCCCCCGAAGAAACTGAATCAAAATTTGCTGGCAAAACGAAAGACGAAGACAGTAAGAAAGAATCTGAAATGAAATCAGTGGAAATAATAGACAATACGAGCCAAGAGAAGAGTATGAACGAATCTGTTCTGTCCTTGACACAGCACCAAATTCCGGGAACAGAAAAAGTTGGGGAAGAAAGTATTTCAGAATCATTACGTGATTCTGTTGAAGTCAATGCAAAAGATGAAAGGGAAACAAACACTTTGGAACATAATGAAATTTTGAGTGTGAGTACGATATCAGATTTACACGTAGTACAAGGACCTGTTGGTAAAAATTTAGAAAAGGAAATATCGGAAAAGGGAAAACCTATTGTTACAAATAGTCTCGATGACAGCAGCTCCGTGTTGTCCTCATCCATAGCGGCAAAACATTTTTCAGAACCAGACACGGTAGACTTGAATAACAGCGATGAGGAGGAAGATGAACAATTCGAGGAAGATTCTGGTATTGTTCATCATCCGAAGAGGTTGAAACAAGATTCGAGCATATCTATGCTGGCCAACGATGAAAGAGATTTAAATATTATATCGTTACTGGCAAAGGATTTGAAAAACAGAGATGAGACTGCTGGATCGGACTTGCTGAACCACAACATCAGCTATGCTGAATCAAAAAAATTGGAGGGTTCCGAATATGCTGAGAGTTTAGAATCTTCTTTACTCGACGACAAGAGGATCGCGATATTGAAGTCCAATGAAATCACTCTGCCACACGATGCAGCAAAGGATACACCCGCCTTCATAGCCGAAAAAATGGAAGCAAACAGATGCAGTTCTGACTTTGTTGCGGAAATTGTTGAGGAGAAGATTTTAGACCTCGGAAAGGTCGAGTTTGAGAAAGAAACGAATGACAAATTGGGAGATTTTTCGAAGGAGAAACAATTCAATACCGAATTGGTAACAAAGTTGAATTCTTCCGTGAACGAAATCGCCGACGACTCGGCGAAACTGATTACCTCGCAAAAGAAAAGCCTGAACGAAAACATGACGTCGTTGGCAGATGAGACTAGTAAACCTGAAGCTGATACAACTACGGATAATTTATTGACGAACAAGATTCGCGACACGGGTAAAGAAACCAAAGGAGACTCGGAAATCCAAAGTGTCAATCTCAAAGTCATAACTATCGAATCGGACGATTCGATGGGCGCTGATAACGAGGATCCGTTCAGCAATTCTCAGATCGAACTGGACCCCCTAGCTTGTATGGACGAAGACACGCAATCAAAATCCGAGGACACTAATGTCGCGTCGTTGGGAATTCGTGTCAAGCCTGTGTCGGAGCTGGTATACGAAGGGTGGAAATTGGACGGTGCTGAGACGCCCAAGATTTCTAGAAAACGACGCAACAGTCACCACGAATCAAACTCCGAGGATATAGCAGTAAAAGACGACGACGATGAGAGCGAAGGGACTGGCGGCAAAAGGATGAGATTACGCGGAAAGCGTCTTCCTAATATTAATCTGCGCAGGACGGTCGAAGAGAAACGTGAGGAAGCTGATAGTTCAGACGACGAAAATCACAAAAAGCTCAGTAGTATTGAAAAGGATGACTCTAAAACAGGCGACGACGTTATCGTCGTAGAAAATTCTTCAAATGACAAGAAAACCCGTGGCAGACCCAGAGGGAAGAGGAAGTTGCGACGGGCAATTTGCCGTTCTAGGCGAGCGGCTCCTGCTTCAGATACCAATCAGTCGGCAGCTCCCGAATTGTCTGCGACTACGGATCCACAAACCCCGGTTCTTAGCAGCCCGGCAGTCAGCAGCGACACACCACAGAAAAAAAGAAAGAAAAGTACGTTTTTAATCGGGATTTTAGCCACGTAAAATAGTCACATGTACGTCATTGAGCCAGCACTATTCGAAAGGCATAATTATAAAAATTTTACCGAATCGTGCTGAATGTGTAGTAATTAAACTTGTGCCGTTGGCGCCTTTCTCCTAACTTCAACGGTTTTCTACAAATTCGCTAATCTGATCACTTAGAGATATCTGAAAAAAAAAACATTTTGCCAGATTGTGCTAGACTTGTGTTAACTTGTACCATAATTCGTTTTTTGAAAAAAGTCATTATATTGCAAACAAAAAAACGTGTGTAAAATAAAAATGTACGAGAAAATGTGAGTTGCAATAGGCTTACCGAAAATTCAGAAAACAGTAGAAAACTACCAAAAAATTTATGAGAAAATGTAAAAAATCAACTCGCACCCGAACACTTCCAAGATTTCGACATTTTTTCGATTTTGCCGGATTGTTTTAATTTGTGCTGTACCATAGTTTTCCAACTTTGATAACGAACTTGCAAAATACCGAGAAAATCGGAAAACATATGAGATAATACAAAAAATCGACACCCAGCCGTACACTTCCAGGATTTCGCAATTTTTTCAACTGTGCTGCTAGGTTGTGCCAAGTTTGTGACTACTTGTGCCGTACTTTTGTACAGTCCGGGGCTAATAAGCATTTACCCCCCCAAAAAAAAGAACTGTCTGATCTCTGCATGTATAGGTCATTTTTTGATAAAACCCCACAGAATAACGATTACACTACTAATTTTGCGCATATTCGTTATTATAAGCCCCAGGATGAGCCCGAGAATTCTAATGAATTCCTGTGAAAAACGTTTTCTATTCATCATTAGGGTTGTTTTGTTCAACTTTTCGTTTTTCTTACCTACCCTTCGAATATTAGTTTTTAGCCTCGAACGAAGCCTCGTGAAAGCGGAACTCGGTAGCAACATTGTAAAAGGTGACTCATCCGGTTTGAATTTTTCGAACACTAACCAAAATATCTCGAAAACTATACAAGTTGGGAAGCTGTTTTTGTTTTCATTTTTGTAGATAGTCAAATTTTCTACAAAAAAGGTTCAGACTACTACACACCTAAATGTACATCTTGTATTCGATACGAACGTTTATTAGTCGCAGAATAAGAATTTAATTAGTACACAAAATAAAAATATGTAATTAATTGAAAGCGATTTTTTCATGCAACTAAACTCGTAATTAATATTACTTGCACGTATTGCCAACTAAAATCTATGAAAAAAAAATCACTCGTAAAGGATCACCTTTTTCAAATCGAAGCTGACGATATGACGTGCGACGGAACTGATTACTCATTTCATTATAGTTTTTCGTGAAACACAGTACTTTGTTGTAGATTATCGTTGTATTTTATAGATAATTGTAGAATGGCTCGCATTTACGCGATCGTTCTTCTTATATCAAATGTGGAAATGGATATAATTTATTGTAGAATATCGTAAAATTCCTGTTTTAGAGAAATAATAAATGTTAGTTTTTTTTCATAAGACTCACCTATTGAGACAAAGTGAGTTCAAAAATATATGACAGATTCTCTAAATACGTCTAGATCATACTCAAAAGATGAAAAATAAGTCTTCGAATTTAGACCTCAATTCTGCTAGGTACTTGACTTGTCTGCCAGAAGTTTACTTTGTGAGAGAGCGGTGGTTCAAAAATTCGTGGAGTTTATAAAATGTTGTACTTTTCATAGAAATTTTAAGAATACTAAGAGAAAAAAATGTATGTTGTCTGGGTCCGAAATTGTAATTATTTTTCATATACAATTGTGAATTTTTATCATTTTTTTTTTTTTTTTATTGCAATTAGTAATTTTCTATGCGAAATACTACGATGTTCGACGATTTCCCACGATGTTCCACGTTTTTGTACAATTTCCTACAATTTTCGAATATTTTGTACAATTTTCAACAAACTGCATTTTATTGTGGTTTGGCGTGGAAATTAGTTCCACCAGGTTTTCTTCAAGTTTTTGGAAAGACAGGGTATGACAGAAGTTGGCCCAAACCCAGCCCAATTAAAAAAACTTGTGAATTCTTCGAAGTGGTTGGCTGGGTGTTGATTTTTTTGTGTTGTCTCATATGTTTTCGGGATATTTGGTACTTTTCCAGAGTTTTCTGAGTATTTGAAAAAATAAGGTACGGTATAAGTTAGCACAAGTTGAGCACAATCTATTTTATTTCTAGTTTTTTTTTTTTAAATTCTTATCTTACATGTTTTTGTTAATGGTGATGTACGGACTTGTTCAAAAAAACGATGTAAGGCACAAGTTAGTACAATCTAGCACCATATTTTTTTTCAGACATCTCATAAGTGCTGGCCTTATTAGATTTTCGATTTTTGCGATTTTTTGGAAAACTGTTGAAGTTAGGAGTGGTGGGTCAATGGAACAAGTTAACACGTATTCACTACAACTCACCACAATTTTATAATTATTATTTTCAAAAAGTGCCAGGTCAACTTCACACATACAAAATCGTTTCGAAGTAATTATGTGGATTGTTAGAAAAAAGTTGTTAATTTGGAAATTATTAATTTGGAAATGGTAATTCTTTTTCAGGAAAAATGGTGCTAGGTTTAGAGATTGGAAGAGACATAATAGACACCTCGCAGTCTGGGGCCTTGCTGAATGAAAATCCCGTCAGACAATCGAGGCGAATAGCGCAGCTTAAAATTAAGGAGGAGGCTGACAGAAGGCGAATAGAAGAAGAAACGTTGTGCGAACTGAAAGAGAAGAAGGATCGAGACTCGGTTAACCAGAAAAAAAGAAAGAAGCAAAAGGTATGAGAATAACTTTAGTTGGTTTGTTTATTTTCAGTCTCTTGATTTCTAGTTTAATGTTTGCTAAGTTTTAATTTATGAAATTCCTTAGCCTGAGAGTGAGGAAGAAGTTTCGTTTAAAGAGATCGTCGAGAGAGAAACAAAGCCTAAGAAAAAGCATAAGACGAAAATAAAGAAGAAGAAAACTGAGTCAAAATTTGATGAAACGAATCCTTGGCGCAGTTCGTCTGGTTCTAGCACCGAAGACGAAGACGATCACGATGAGGACGACGATGAGGAGGAAGAAGCAGAAAGCGAGGGCTCTGTACTTTTTAAAAGTGATCACGAATTTTCACCCGAAAGCGATCTCGAAAAAGACGAAGAATCGGAACCATTGAGAAGAGCTAGAACGGCCCAGAAAGGTGAAAATAACATCCAAAGCTTATTTCAAAACTTTTCTGTTATATTCATCGAATCAATTCACGAAGATAAAAATTGTAATCGACGTTTTCAGCCCAAAGTGACGACGAAGAAGCAGACGATGAATATGCGTGTCAAAAATGTGGCAAAGCTGATCACCCTGAGTGGATTTTATTGTGCGATACATGTGACAAGGGCTGGCACTGTTCCTGTCTGAGACCAGCTCTTATGCTCATACCAGAGGGCGATTGGTTCTGTCCTCCGTGTCAACACGTAAGTTGAACATTGAGTCTAGTTTCTTTTACAGTCTTCGTAAACATGTTTCACTCCATGAATACTTACATTGAAAAACATTTTTAATTGATAGAATCTACTGGTGCTTAAACTGCAAGAGAAC
The DNA here is from genome assembly GCF_021901495.1 of Neodiprion virginianus. Lineage (NCBI taxonomy): Eukaryota > Metazoa > Arthropoda > Insecta > Hymenoptera > Diprionidae > Neodiprion > Neodiprion virginianus. The sequence continues at coordinate 19,094,040 of NC_060880.1, forward strand.
TTGAAGAAATATGATAAGTACACGAAGAGACACGAGAACGAGTTGTTGCGAAAGAAGAGACTGGCCTATGTTGGCATCAGTTTGGACAATGTTCTGCACAGAAACGAGACCCAGAAATCATCCAGAGCATCAAGCCAAGAGTCTGATAATGGTAAGAGCGATAAAAATCTGTGTGATTACTTGGGAATTTGAAACTTCAAAGCGTCGTTCAGATTAACATGAGTTAGATCGTAAGGATAATAATTTGAACTGTCACATTTCAGAATCCTCATCCTCAGCTTCGTCGTCGAGCTCCGGGAGCTCGAGTAGTGAAGACAGCCAACCTGTTTACCAACTCCGAGAACGACGTTGTGCAAATACTTACAAGTTTAATGAGTACGATGAGATGATAAATGCTGCAATTCAAGATGAGGTAGAAGCTGTTCGAGGAGCTGGAAATCAGGGTAGAGGAAAAGATATAGCTACTATTGTAAACGCTGAAAAAGAAGAGGCGCAAGTAAGTTTGCATTTTTTAGATTATTCTCCGCGTAATAGAAGTAGAAATAAATAATTTGTCTGATATTCGTTAGGCTGAGGCTTTTAAGAAGAATCAACTAGAAGGAGATGAGGATGAGACGGACGACAGAAAGCTTGAAAAAGAAAGTGATGAGGATTATAAAGCCGAAAGAGATGCAGATTTAGATGACGACGACGATGAGGACGATAAGCCAAAAGTATCGGCGCGGAAGATACTTTCTAGAAAAAAGCATCGTAAGCTGAACAGCTTGGACACCAGCAGTGAGGATGATCCGGAAAGTGACGAGGACTTCAAAGGTTCAGTTTCAGACGAGGAAGATGATCTTGATGATCAGGGATCGTCTTCTGATGAAAGTACCTTCGCTGATGCTAGGAGGCAACGGGGTCGAAGAGGTGGAGCTCCTGTTAGGCGGTCGACAAGAGCTAGAATGACTCGATACGACGAAGATTTTAGTATGTATTAATAAAAAAAAAAGAAACTGCATCTTGAAATGGGCTATCAAATTTTTGCCGCTCCTTCGTGAAACTATAATTTATATAATTTATGTTTTTAGTAAACGACGATAGCGAAGATAGTGATAAACCTAAAAAAAAGAAGTCACGGTCTATCTGGGAGGAGTCGGAAAGTGAAGAAAGCGATAATTCTTGGAGACAAAGAAAGAAACGGTAAGTTTTAATTTGTGTTTAAAAATTAGAATGTGATTGTCTCTGGAGATCAGAATAGAACAAGTTTTTTAATGGGAAATCAATTGGGAAATGAATTATCCAGCAGGAGTAAAACGACGCCAATACCGAAATCGAGGTCGTCAAACAAATCGAAACCTAAAAAAAAGAGTAAGAAGAAGCGCATCATCGAATCTGACAACCAAAGTGAAAATGATGAAGAAAACAAACCTGGCACACATATTAATGATTCTGACGGAGCAGAGGAGATCCAGTCGGTTCTAGATCAAGAACAAGTAAGTGAAAACGAGGAGAAGAGGATTTTGTGCGATCAGGATGGCGTTAAAACTGAAGAAAAAATCGAGGGAAATCAGGAGAATGAACAAAAAGATGGTATTCCTATGGTTTCGATGGATGCTGAGAAACTTGCCAAGAAAAAAAAGGTTTGAAGAGTGCATGAATTGTATTTTTTTGAAAACGAAATATCTTACTATTGGCGATACAGAAGACTATTATAAATTTTTCAGGAAAGTATACCTAAACGGAAGAAGACTCCACCCATAAGACGAAAGGTAAAAACTTGTCACTTGAAATGACTATTTTTCATCGAAAAACTGATATATACCTATAATTGAAATTTGATTTTCACAAAGAGTTTCATGCTTCAATGAAACTTCGTGGGTAAAATTGTTTCATTTTTCGCAGATCATTTATGGTGGACTTTCGGATAGTTATCCACAACAGGAAGAAGAAACACTAGGCAGACGAACACGGGGCAAGAAAATTAATTACCAAGAAGATATGGCGTCTGATAGTGAAGAGGTAATATATCATATGTTTAATAAGTGAATATTCAGGTCCACAGTTGTAAAAAGAGTTAAAGTATTGGCGTTCGAGTTGAAAAGTATTTGAAAATGTTGTAATATACAGGATTTAAACGAGGTATTATGCTGACTAGTCCGTGGGAGGCAATTTAGGGACACCCTGTATAGACAAATTCATAATCTTGATTAATGGCCAGAATGAAACTTGACGAGCCATCTATTGGCCAGCGATAGTTTTGCGTATCGAGACGAGCTCGCGCGGGACCGTTTGCGCCAAGATTCAATCTAACCCTCTCTACTCCTGGACTCCTTGTTAATAGGACATGCCACACTGTTCATTATGTAAATAGACATTATACTCTAATAAACTACTTTAATATTAATTGCATAAAACCACACTCTCTCTTTTATATCCACATGGTAGCAGAGCGTGTTTTTCCGTGGTATCTCCGTGGTTTGTGGTTTAAATTTAAAGTAAAAGAATATACGCGCAACCAAGAAGATGAAATGTTAATTTAACTAAAAATGGAAAGAACTGTGAAATAAGTGATGAAGCGCGAGTATAGATCAAATTCATTTTGAAGTAAAACACATGTTTTCGTGGATAAAACAGATAGTGAATCAAGAACACGAATTAAAAGTCAAAGATATTAAGTTAGAAAATCAAACAAGAAATCAAATTCGTCAAGTGTATTTGGAAAAAGCTAAGAAAGTTGTTATTCTGAAAATTTAATATACGAAAATATAAGTATGAGTGAATCGAAAATGGCTAAGCAAGTTAAGATGGAAGATATTATGATACCCATTTTTGATGGGGCAAATTATTTAAGTTGGAAAATAAGAATAATGTTATAACTGGAATACAAAAGGTGTAAAGATCCAGCAGTTAGTAATATCACCAATAAGTATAAAAATAAAGAAGAAGATTGGATAGAAATGGATTTAAAAGCAAGAACGCTCATAGTCAGCTCAATCTCTGATAAACAATTAGAATACGTTGGTGAATGCAAAACAGCATTAGAAATGATGACAAGATTTGATAAAATGTATACGACACAATCAACAGCACTGCAAATAATGTGCAGAGGAAAAATCGATGATATTAGATTGACAAATTACCAGTCAATAGAAGAATTTTTTGTAGAGTTTGAAAAATTAACAAATGAATTTAAAGCAGCTGGAGGAAAGATAGACGAATCAGAAAAAATGAGATATTTGATCAAAGCTTTGCCAGAAGAGCAAAGAACCGTTGATTACTTGAAGTCCAAAATAAAGGAGAAGAATTTGAATTCGAACGACAAAAACAATAAAAGCAATGTCAGCACATTTGGTGCAAAAACACAAGATAAGTGCTACAACTGTGGTATACCAGGTCATCACAAGAAAGACTGTAAAAAGGGACAACACAACAACAGAGGCAGGGGTACTCAAGTCAATCAAGGACAGCGAAGTCATCAGCGAGGCTATTACAGAGGTGGAAATCACCGAGGTCGAGGCAGAGGACAAAGTCAATCCAGAGAAGACTATTCCAGCAATCAACAAGGCAACTACTCATCGGAGACTTGGTCAACAGAGGTATGCAAACCAAAAGTAGCGGACTACAACGTCAACAGAGAAAAACTTAGATATTATAAAATGAGACACGTAAATCATGTAACAAGTTTCAACGAAAATCATACCGAAATAAGTTGGTTACTAGATAGTGGTTGTACAGACCATATTATAAAAAATTATAAATTCTTTTATGATTATGTGGATTTGAAAATTCCAATTGATGTTAAAATGCCAGATGGAAAAAATTTGAAAGCTACAAAAATTGGAAATATTAAAATTTTTCTAAAAAATTATTATAATCAGGTACAAATTGATTTAAAGAATGTATATTACGTTGAAGGCATAAGACAAAATTTATTAAGTTTTTCTAAGATAACAACAAATTATACAATACTAGCTAAAAATGAAAGTGCCAAAATTTATAATGAATCAAGACAGTTAGTAGCTGTTGCAAACAAAGTAGATAATTTATACACTTTGAAAACTTTTATTTCAAAAGGAAAAAATAATACAACGTATGTAAATTCCATAAAAATTATTGATAAAGAGAAATGGCATAGAGCATTAGGTCATGTAAATTTTCAATATTTAAACAAATTAGTGAAGGAAAAATTAGTTGATGGATTACCGAATAAAATCGAAAGCACTGATATGAAATGTGCAAATTGTATAGAGAGCAAAATGCCTAATGTACCATTTGAAAATAGCAGAACAAAAACTAGTGAAATCCTAGAACTAATTCATACAGATCTAAATGGTCCACATAGCACGATTGGCTACGGCGGAGGAAAATATTTTTTAACATTTGTAGATGATTATAGTAAATGCACAAGAATCTTCTGTATTAAAAATAAATCAGAAACAGCGAGTTGTCTAAAAGAATTCGTAAATTTGGTAGAAAATAAATTTAATAAAAAAATAAAGAAATTACGCTGTGATAATGGCAAAGAATACTTAAATCGTGAAATTTATGATTTTGTTAAATCCAAAGGAATTGAATTGTTACCATGTCCACCCTACGTCTATGAATTAAATGAAGTAGCGGAAAGATATAATAGATCTGCAATGGACATAGGTAGATGTCTAATGCGAGAAGCCAAAATACATAGAAGGTATTGGCCAGAAATTATGAAAACAGTAGCATATTTAAAAAATCGTACAACTGCAAATACGGAGGAGAATAAAACTCCCTATGAAATATTTAAAAAAAAAAAACCAAATGTAAAAAATTTGAAAATTTATGAAAGTCGAGTTTTTGTTAGAATTCCGGAAGCTTTAAGAAAAAGTAAATGGGATGGCAAAGCACAATTAGGCGTACTAGTAGGATATATTGAAAATGGATATAGAGTTCTAGTAAATAATAGAGTAATCAATGCTAGACATGTACAAATTGTTGAAGAAAATACTAAAATAATATGTTTGGAAAAACTTGATGAAGAAAGCGATAACGATTCGGAAAATAGCGAATCTAAAACCTCAGATCAGGAAGCGTTTGGAATCAATGAAAATGATTCAAATGAAAACAATCCCTCACTTTCTACTCATCCTCTCGAGGAAAGTAGAAGTAATAAAACTAGAATTAATTCAAATCAAAATGATATTGAAAGTGAAAGTGATGAAAATGCAACAGTAAAAAAAACATCACACAGAAATAAAAGTCCTATAAACAGATACGGAAATCCTGTATCACATTTTATTTATGTTCATTATGTTGATGCAAATGTACCAAATACTTTCGAGGAGGCGTTAAACTCCAGTGATAGTAAAAAATGGAAAATAGCAATGGATTCTGAAATAGATAGTTTAAAGAAAAATAATACATGGAAAATTGTTGAAAGACCAAAAGATAAAAAAGTAATTGATGTCAAATGGGTCTATAAAAGGAAAGATAATAATGTTTATAAAGCAAGATTAGTTGCAAGAGGATTCCAACAAAGGGAATACGCTGAAAATGTTTATTCACCAGTGGGTCGAATGCAAACATTGAAAATTTTATTGTCATACAGCTGCAAAAATAATCTATTTATTGTACAAATGGATGTTGAAACAGCCTTTTTAAATGGCGATGTGAAATCAGAATTGTATATAAACGAACCAAAAGGTTACGAAACAGGGGACAATAAAGTTTGTAAATTGCAAAAGGCACTCTATGGTCTAAAAGAAAGTCCAAGAGCTTGGTATGACTGTTTCAATAAGTTTATCGAAAAATTAAATTTTGTAAGAAGTAATTATGATTACTGTTTATATGTGAAAAATACAAGCAAAGATCCAATATATATATTGGTATTTGTAGATGATCTTTTGATCTGTTGCAAAGATAAAAAAGAAATAAACAAAGTTAAAGCTAGTCTAATGGAAAAATTTGTAATGAAAGATTTAGGAAAGATTAAAAATTATATCGGATTGATTATAACAAAGATAAGGGTAAAATGACTTTAAGTCAAGGAACATATGTTGAATCATTGGCTGTAAAATACAACTTAGAAAATTCTAAGTTATACGATACTCCAATGGAGACAAATCTTAAATTAGAACAAGCAAATGAAATCAATGAAAATATAAAATATAGAAATTTAATCGGCGAATTATTGTATATCAGCACAGGCACAAGGCCAGATATAGCTTTCAGTGTAAACTATTTGAGTTGATATCAAAGTTGTTTCGACCAAACACATTTCAAATATGCAATGAGAATTCTAAAGTATTTATATAAGATCAAAGGTTTAAAACTAACATATTACAATAATATAAATTGTGAAATATTAGATTGCATGGTAGATTCTGATTACGCAGGAGATAATGTAGATAGAAAATCTACAACGGGTTTTGTAATAAGATTATATGGAAACTTGATTTTCTGGAAAACTCATAAACAGAGTACAGTAACAAAATGTTCAACTTTTGCAGAATATACTGCTATGTCAGAAGCAACAACAGAAATATTGTTCGTTAGAAATTTGTTAAGCGAAATGCTTAATGTAAAGTTTGATAAACCGATAAAAATATATGAAGATAATTCAGGCGCAATCGCGATAGCAAAGTTTGGAAATTTTACAAAAAACTCAAAGCACATCGAGGTGCAATATCATTATATAAATGAAAATTATGAAAATGGAGTAATTGACATTGTAAAAATAGAGTCAAATTCAAATATAGCGGATATGCTAACTAAGAGTCTAGATAAGATAAAATTTATAAAGAATCGAGAAGAACTCAGAGTGATTTAAAAGTTCCAAAGTAATGCTAATTATGTTAGAATCAAGATTATAAATTTAAGGAGGCGTGTTGTAATATATAGACAAATTCATAATCTTGATTAATGGCCTGAATGTAACTTGACGAGCCATCTATTGGCCAGCGATAGTTTTGCGTAGCGAGACGAGCTCGTGCGGGACCGTACGCGCCAAGATTCAATCTAACCCTCTCTACTCCTGGACTCCTTGTTAATAGGACATGTCGCACTGTTCATTATGTAAATAGACATTATACTCTAATAAACTACTTTAATATTAATTGCATAAAACCACACTCCCTCTTTTATATCCACAGAAAAAACTTGAAAAAAAATTTCGACGAGTGATTGGTAAACCTTTGATTAATTCTGTTTCTGATTAAATTGTTTTAGGAATTGAAAAAGGCTTTGAAAAAAACTGAAGAGAGCGAGGATGAGTTTGTCAATGAAGTCGAGGAGTTGAACGAGGAAGCTGAGAAGGATTCAGACTCAGGTGCGATACCTATTCATAGTAAACCTTCCCATGGTAAAGAATAAATAGTTATCGGTGCTTGAACTGAAGAGAAAAAATAAGAAAGAGAATGAATGTAATGGTATTACCAAGGACCATGTATTGATAATTTTTACAGGTGATATATACTCTCCGAAAAAAGAAGCTCCAAAGATAAAGGGAAAATCACCGAAGGGTAAGAAACCGAGAAAAAGTAAAAGTCCCGCGGCAACGAAAATGAACCCAGCAAACGAGCATGATGCCACTCCAAAGGCCAAAAGAAAGCCGGGTCCAAAACCCGGGAGTAAAAACAAGCCGAAGTCACAGAAAATGATGACCCTGCCGTTCAACAATCCAAGAAGCGGCGGCGAGGAGGGCGACGTGACCGAGGAAGGCTCGCTGGCAGGTCTTGGTACCGAGGAATTCGCTGAGCTGGACGAGGAGCAGCTAGATCAAATGATGATGATGGAAGACGAGGAATACGGTAAACGGCAGCTGGAGCTGGCTGCGATAGAGATCGCGAAGAAGAAGAAGGAGGAGCGGGAGGCGAAGAAGCTGGAAAAGGCCCGTTTAAAGGCCTTGGAGATACTGGCGGCTGAAAGACAGAGGGATCCGAATGCTCCAGAAGGCACAGACGGCGAAGCGCCGAAAAAGAAGAAACGTGGACGACGCAGTAAGGCTGAGATTCTCGCCGAACAAATGAGGAGAGACGGGGCGCCAAACTTGTCCATTGAATCAAAGTCTCCAAACGTGACTGCCATTCTTTCACCCAGCGTGGCGCTGACCCCAACGACCAGCGTGACTCCGATCTCGTCTCCTAGTGTCACGACTCCAAATCTGGCTCCGAATATGTCGTCTTTTTTGAGCCCTAATCCCGGCATGAATTTGGCCCCTAATCTAACCCCGACATTGGTCGCTAATATGAGTCCCATCGCAACACCGGAGGCGCAAAAGATTCCCGAAAATCTTTGTCCTGTAGTCATCGGACCGGATACTCATGCTTTCAGTCCCGAAGGTATGCTCGTAAAGCCGAAACGTCGGGGCCGCGGAAAGGGGAAAAAAACTCTTGCTCTGGAGGCCGCGAGAGCGGCAGAAGCTGCGGCGAAGGGCATCGATCACATATCGGGTTTCGGGACGGATTCCAACCCCGAAATGAAGTCCGACGATCCCAATATCCTACCGACTCCTGGTAGCAGCACGTCCGGTTCCGCGCCCTCGACACCGCCAGCGAGCATCACGGTTGTTCAGCAAGGGACGCCTTCGAGTCAAAATCAGGCGCCGCCGCCAAACGTCAGTATTCAATCCAGCCAGAGTTACCCATCGATGTCACCCGTTCAGCAGCAGCAATCACAGCAGCCGCAGTCCTCGGTGATAACTAGGATGCTTCAGTCGCAGCCGGTATCGGCCAGTCCCCAATCATTTGCAGCGGCGGCCGCTGCTATGGGTCACAAGTACTTTGGTACCTCGAACGCACCTGGAAATATAATGGGCGTTCCCCGAGCTGGTTTCGACATCCAACCACGTGGCAGGATCACACTGCCTTACGGGCAACCTGGCCAGTCTCCGATGCCTCCACACTTTGCCGCTGTCAGGTCAGGCACGCCGCCGATGAGGATGCGAGTTCCCGGTCCACAGATGTACCACACACCTCATCACCCAATGGACCCTTCGCCTTCTGGCGGAGGGCCAATTTCCATCAGCAGCAGCAGGGACCGAAGTTCGCCACTGGGATCAGGATCAGGTTCGGCGATGATTCCTCCAGCAGCTGGGAGTCCATTGACCAAGGGCGGACCTACGCCTCCACCTCCGCCGCCCTACGCTAGGGGCGTACCGCCGATGGGAAGATTCCCTGAGGGTTCCCCAATGGGCGGACCGAGGCACCAGATGCCGCCGTTCGCCAATGCCACTGCAACTAATCACGGTATGCAGCAACCTTCACCACCGCCCAATCGCGCGACAGGGAATTTCTCACCCTATCATCCACCGCCTCCTCCAACTTATCATTACGGTGCTTATCCTCCGCCACCACCCATGACTACGGCTGACGACGCGGCAGCTTATCAGGGCTCCCCGTATCCTACGGAACATTTTTCTACGCCTGCTGAAAATCCTGCACCTATACAACCACCCCCTCCTCCTCAAGCACAGGCACCGCCGCACACTCATACACATCCACCTCATACGACACATCCTCATACTCACTCTCATCCTCACCCTCATGCCGGTGAAACCGGCGGACCTGGTGGTAATAAACAGTTTGACGAAGAGGGTAGCGGGGAATTTGGAGGTTTGGTGTCTTACTTTAGTAGCCAGAGAGAGGACGATCTCGACTCGTAGCACGAGTGAATACTTGGCCGATCCTGAATCGTTATCAGCGGTAACGTTATTGATTTTCGCACGCTTTGCCGATGACGATGAGCGTTCGATATAAGTAACAGGGTGACAGGGCATGGGTCACGCGTTGTTTCAGTAATTATTTACATTTGAAGAATAAAATATTCTTTTGCTATGTTGCCTCAAAAGGCAAAAGTGCTTTGTTCCTTGTTTTGTTTTTATCTGATTATTTTCCTGGTTAATTCTATACAGAGTGTAGCCATGCGTAGAAAGATAATAACTGAAAATAAAAACCAATGATCAACATTGAAGTAAAAACGTATTTTAAGAACTTGTGTAATTCTGAGGCAACAATGTTATCAATATTTGAAACTCGTGCGTAACGCATGTATCGATTGAAGTGCTTGATGAAAGAGAAACGAATACAATCCTATGGGTGAGGCTAAGGTTTAAGAAGTTATTCGAATTCTAGGGAAAAGCAAACAAACGGTGCTTGTTAATAGCTTAATGAATCCATTCGCGAATTCTCGGATAAAGCGAAAAAGAGAAAAAGGGGGAGAAAAAGAGGGAGAAATAAAAGTTAAATTTATTGAACAGGGAAAGTGCAGATTTTTTTTATAGATGACGTGATTTAGCAGCTGACGATGGGAAATAGATCTGACGTGAAGAACTTTCTATCTGTATTAAACGCTTAGAGGAGAAAAAAATAAATAAAAATGAAATATTAATGAAAGGAATTTAATAAAGAAAAGAGAAAAAGAAAAAAAATCAAGAATTTAAATACATATAGAGTTTGCCCTCTACCCCCGTTGTAGAAGGATGATATATATCTTTTACAGATGAAACACAATTTATTTATAAAAAAAGACGAAGAAGAGAAAGAAATGAAAATAATTTTATTGTCGCGAGAACCAGTTTATTATTATTAAAAAAATGATATGATATAAAAATAAATAAATAAATAAAATGAAATAAATAAATATAACCGGCTAATAATAGGTCCGTTATTTATCCGTTATAATGTATATATGTAAATACGGCGAGTCTTTAGATTATTATATTATATGTACATGTACTATAGTACATAGTCAGGCAAAGGAACGAGAAAGAAAATCATAAACCATAAGTGCAGAGGGGCACAAATGTAATATTTAAACTGAAAAATCGAAATGGGAGATAAAAATTTGAGAAGAAATTAAATAGAACATTACGAAAACAAAAAGAGGATACATGAAAAACCCGGACAATTTGAACGAAATAATATCCGATTGATAATAAATTAACAAATGGTGTGAAGACTACTATTATTATAATTATTTATAAACGAATTAAGATTCTATGATAGGGCAGTATATTGTATTTTACAAGATTTTACTTGATAATTATTATGAGAGGATGAAAAAAAGAAATAATAATAATATTAACTATAATTATAATAATTAATTATGTCATTAGTGGGATTTATGCAGCAGAAATCATGTATCTGTTTAGTTATCACAAGTACACGCATACCTACCTAACTATGAATAGAAGTTATATATATAAAGATAAATGAAAGATATTACATTATTATACATTATAGAGTTAGCTGCTTGGAATAGTTTTCCTTTACTTCTAACGTTAACAATTCACAAAAAAGGATTTAAACAAAACACGGAAAAATAAAAAAAACAGAAAAATTTGGCGATGTGACGATATAATCAAATGTACGATTGCCAATAATTTTATTATTTTTACACGCATCAGACGATATCTTCATCTTAGTTCATTATTACAAACATATAATCTGTTTTTCCTTAACGCCAATAGCAAATCTTCAATTCGTCACCATACATAAATACATACATAGAGGTAACAGGCAGTTCACCTCTGGAATACATTTCAAGGATAATTTTAATATATTTTTTTTCTTTTCCAGTGTCTCGAAGTTGACATTGGTTTCGTAACGTTGACTTTTCATCTTACACAAATTGGTATTTCAATTGAGAAGCGTGCATTGAATTGACACAGGTCAAGAAGCATCCTTTTAATGAACCGTATCAACAATTTTAATCCTTCGTTGATCAGATGCTCCATTCTTTAAATTCACTTCAATGTTAACCCGCTTCTTTGGGATTTAGGTTACAATAACGTAAAATACAACCATAAAATTGATATCAAATGCGAAGAGAAAAATATCTTCTTGAAGTGTATTCTGTAAGGACAAAAGGCTAATTAAGAGACTTGCTAAGATGTTTTTGTTTTGGTATGGGTCTAAACCAAACATCATTATATTACATGTGTAGACTAAATACAAAACATTTTGTAATAAAACTCAATATATTAAAATAAAGTATATAATGTTCACTTTCCATGACCTACTTGGTTGATGTGTGTGAGTGTGATAATGTGGGTGAAATGAAGACAATATTACACTTTTGACAAAATTTCTGTATTTGATATAATCGTAACAAGTTGTTGTTTACATTTTCTGAATTTTAGAAAGCTCGTTTGCAAGCAAATATAATTTAATACTTTTGTTGTTCACGGCTGATATCATATGTATGCAGAAGAATATTATTTGCAGTATTACATGCAGTATTTCAAAAGATTTCAAAGTAGAAAACAGGCTTCATACAATTTTTGAAATTTTTTCTATTCATTATTGCACCGATTTTGTGAACTAAAAAATGTTGACACTTTTTTGGACGGAAACATTTTTATATTGACTCAAATTTGCTGGGCAATTTGCATCATTGTGTTGTGTAAAATTTGGATATAATCAGATGGAACTCTGTTTGTAATCAAGATCAGCTCACCACTACAATATATGGGTGTGAAATTTTTGTATATTATCAAGTATTTTTTAATAAATTAAATTTTTCGTTTTGAAATATTAAAAAAAAATGGAACTGCTGGAGTTATACAACGACTGCTACATTGGAGATTCAGGGGTGTTATTTTTCAGGATGCAAATTACCGCGAGAAAGTTGAACGAACCCCATTTAAAAATGCGATGTTTGATTGGTTTTGACAGTTTGAGAAACATTGCTCAACCAATGAAAACTCTTTGACTTGATAGCGTCGCAGCGACAGTGGCACCATCTGTGTTTTTGTGATTACCGATATCTATAGCACCGAAGTTAGCTGACAGCACGAAGTAATACTATTACTTCGTGGCTGACAGCTCGGGAGGTAGGTTGGTGACGTTTGTGTGTTGTGTGTGAGAATAATAATGTGTGCGCTGCCAGACGCGAATTGAACGTTTGAAAATACTGATGTAGATCGATGTGTAACTTACGGTAATAAATTGTTGAAGATAAGTCATTGTTGAAATGGAGCTGTTCCGTACTGATACGCATTTCATATTCGTCAAAGAGCAGCACAGCCTGTGGTGTGACAAGTTGACTGGTGAATTTACTGCTAGATCAGGTAAGTGAAATGATACGCTTCGCATTTTTCTTTGTTCTATTTTCATGTATTGCTGATGACAATTATGCGGTGGGCTAGTTTCAAGTCCATCTCATAATTTCGTTATCAAGTTATTCCGGTATATGCTTTTGTTAGTGGGCGTCGTATGTCATTTTTTTTCAAATCAAAACAGTGGCATACTGATAATCGACCATCGTCATTTTTTTTTTTTTTTTTTACAATAATTATCTATTATTCTACTTAACGAAAGTCCTTCATATTTGGTGACTGTTATTAACGAATCAATTGATCGACCGCAAGATAATTCGGATGGGCGGAAATTAAATTATGAATACTAAGACTGAAAGTAACATGACAAGACCAAAAATATGAGCATTCTCATCTATTCTTATATATTCATTTTTGACACGAATTTGCATACGTTTTGTTACTTCAAAATATCCTGAAGGTTCTGGAACATGTGATGAATCCTTAACAAATGTGATTCGCTTTATTCAGACTGGGAATGGGCGACAGCCGTTGATCCGGAATGTCTTGGTACATTCTACGGAGTAATGGGAAAAATCGAACAGGCTTCTGTTTTGGACTCTCGTATAATGTTGATAAAGGAGGTTGAACCTGTTGGCGAGCTTCACGGTGGGCACGTCGTTTTCAAGATCAAGTCAGTTGCGTTTTTGCCACTAGGAATTGACAGTACAGATATCGGCCTACTGCCTTGCAAGAAGCATCAAAATTTACCGCGAAAGAAAGGCCAGGGAGGACTGTTCGACATACCGCAAAAAGCCAGCTTCGCAAAGACCTGGGGCTCCATCAAGAGCGCAACAAACACGATAAAAAACACAACACAGCAAGCTGCCGCCTTGGCTACGTCACAGGTGAAAGTTTTTTAGTGACACACACTTGATTGCACCTCTTCGATTCCTCAAAATTTAGCAATGTATTGTTTATTTACTGTATGTATATGAATTCAGGTGAAAAGTACCGTGATTAAGAGAAGTAGCAGCAAAGAGAGGGAAAAATTTGAAAAACGTATACTCGATGAGCTCAGCAAAATATTTATGGAAACAGATTCTTTCTTCTTTTGTCGAACTGGCGACATCACCAATACTCTTCAGAGACAGTCTGCACAAAGGGAGTTAGGCAAGGGTAGCTGTGACAGGAGCAAACCGCTCTGGCAAAGAGTTGATGACAGATTTTTTTGGAACAAGCACATGCTTCAGGACATCATCAACTTAAACGTAAGCCAAAATTTTAAGAATAACGATAACGTTAAACTAGATTTTTTTCACCTATAAATCACAGATTCAGATTCCTGAAGATTCTTACGTTGATAAATTTTCAGAGTGAAAAGGCAGACTGTTGGATATTGCCCATTATCCAAGGCTATGTGCAAATCGAGCAGTGCAAGGTCGAGATCGGTTATGACTGTCAGCAACAGTTCGAGATTTTCAATCTTGCAATTATATCCAGAAGAAGCAGATTCAGAGCTGGAACCAGGTGGGTGCATTGAAACTTATCTTCGTGCGGAAAAAATTGCTACTAAGAAAATTGTAACCACATAAGTTTTTTTAATTTTCTAAAGATATAAACGTCGCGGCGTAGACGATGAGGGAAAGTGTGCTAATTACGTTGAAACGGAACAAATGGTTTGGTATCACGATCATCAAGTATCCTTTGTACAGGTGCGTGGAAGTGTTCCTGTATTCTGGTCGCAACCAGGATACAAGTACAGGCCGCCACCCAGAATAGATAAAGGTACGTTTGAAGGACAGTTTTCAGAGTTCTATTTGAAGCGTTTCCAGAAGAAAAATCCAAACGGTATAGCAAATACCGCTTTAAAACTGTTAAAATTTCAGCTGACCATTGATTTTCTGTTTCAAAGGAGAGGCTGAGACACAAGTTGCGTTTGAGAAACATTTCAAAGACGAGCTTTCTCTCTATGGGCCAATTTGTGTAATAAATCTGGTCGAACAAACTGGGAAAGAAAAAATTATATGGGAGGCTTACAGCAATCATCTTTTGATGTTTGATCATCCTGATTTGACCTACGCTACATTTGACTTTCACGAATACTGGTGAGGCAAATTTCTGAGCTAAATTTGAACTTTGGAAAACACAAGAAGGACATCAATTATTAATATTTGATTGCAGTCGAGGGATGCATTTCGAAAACGTATCAATACTCATCGGTTCATTGGCTAATATCATATCGGAAATGGGATACTGCTGGCGAGACAAGCAGGGCACAATTTGCACCCAGACAGGCACGTTTCGCGTTAACTGCATAGACTGCCTGGACAGGACAAACGTTGTTCAAACCGCCTTGGGAAAGGCGGTCATGGAAATGCAATTTACAAAGCTGGGATTAATACCACCGGAAGGAACACTACCCGCCAATATTCGCCAGACCTTTCAGCTACTCTGGGCGAACAACGGTGACATTATAAGTAAACAGTACGCCGGCACCAACGCTCTCAAGGTTTGTTCCATGTCTTGAAATCGTTCAAAACTTTTCTACCAAAATGCCAAAACCGTGAATTGAAACCTAACTTTTTATTCTGTAGGGTGATTACACGAGGACTGGGGAAAGAAAGTTCACTGGACTGATGAAGGATGGAATGAACTCTGCGAACAGGTAATTCGGTATGGTGAAGCAAACTATTCGATTCACCCAAGTTGATAGCTGAGATCAGTTCTCATTTTGATTAACACGATTATTGCACGCTCAATCTCTGTTTTGTCTCCTTTGTTTCCTTACCTGTCGACGAAATCACCTGTTACCGAAATTTTCCCGTAGATATTTTCAACAACACTTTAAGGATGACCTGCGTCAGGCAGCTATTGACATCCTCCTAGGCTATCCAATCCTCATTGACGAACTCAAGAGAGATTGGTCTGACTACTTAGACATCATTGACAATTGCAGTCGCGAATTAATACCCATACAACCGCCACCCATAGAGTTAATCATCGCCAATTGGCCAGAATTTTTATACGCTAACGCCATGTACCACTTAGGCAGGTGCGTTCATTACACATTTTGAATAATTCTCACGAAAAAGCATTTATCGTATTCCTCTTTCTCTCTCACTCGCTCTCTGTCTCTCTCACTCTTTCACACTCAGTCTTTCTCCCTTTGAAACGTTTTTACCTATTCAGTACCTCGCTATTTACTGATCGATTATGACGATCTTAAGTAAAGTCTTTTGTCCAATGCATGTTTCCAACTAAGCTTAATATCACAAATTAAACACGAAGAGTCAATTTACTATTACAAAAACATACGCAAGAACATCATATAAATTACCATCAGATTTCACACTTGAATTAAATTTTTCCTTCAACCAACATTTACGTTCCATTTGTTGTGTTACTGTCGTAAAAATATCAGTTGATGATTTGTTTCAATGTGCGAGGATTCACGTTCCTTTCCTGTTGAATAATTTCAACTGTAAAAATGCTGTTTCAGATACTATTTGAATCGATTCAAAGATGTCTACAGGCAGGCGACAATTGACATGATGTTAGGAAATGCAGTTTCCGAAGAAATATTCCAGGAACGAAATGACGAAGAAGATAATGCAGCAACCGCCGATCATGTTAAGTTGCTTATTGAGGACTGCAAAAAACTTCTTATTCCAGATCCAGAATTTATTCTTGGAAGTTGGGGACTCATAGACGCAGACCCGGTGTAAGTTTCACATCGACTTATATTCAAACTTCGACTTCTAGCTGTGTGATTTTTTTTCTATGATAAATATTTGCGAAAATTGATGTACTTGTAGAACTGGCGACCCTACGGAAACTGACATGGATACAATACTTATCCTTACGCGGGATAGCTACTACGTTGCTGACTATGACGATCAGATTGATAAGGTGACGAACTACCAGCGGGTATCATTGGCTGACATTACACTAGTCGAGTTTGGCCAGCCTGAGAACACTGTTTCGCTGTTTAAGAATAAACAACACCACTGTGTACGAATTAGTTACAAGGTGAATGGCGAAGTGGGCTTTTTTCACATGTTTCGATCAACAAATCTGAGGTTCTTCAACAACATGGCTGTAGTGATAAAAACCGAAGAGGAAACTGTAGGTGAGATTTACGTACCTTTTACTGTTTGGTTTTTTTTTCTGACCAATTTATCTTGTTATTTTATATTTTTGTTATCTTCGAACAAGATTGAACCATCATTCACTAATTTTACAGAATCTCTAAGGGCTATCTGCGAGGCGATATCTGTTGCAATGGAGATCGCCGAGTTACCCAATATTCCTGTTGCTATGAACGTCATGCTGGACAGACGACGAAGCAAATTAGTACACTCAAAGGGCTCTACTGGACTCTTGGACATCTCATCGCTTCCGGAATTAACGAGGAACGTGTCCGAGACGCAATTGTTAGCTCTAAAAAGTGCAGGTAAGAAGCGGTGTTTGTAAAATTACATGCTTGCAATTTCCTGCCAATACCCTTTATTTCATGGTAAAAATATCGAGACTTAGTAAGGAGATTCTCCTCGATAACTGGAGTACTCAATCGATTGGCGATGCCTGAAAATGATGAAGATCTAATAGAAACACTTAAGGAGACACTGAGATCCTCTCTTTGTGACTATCTTTTGAATCGCTGACAAAGTATTAAAAAATTGATCACAATTTTCTTTTCGCAATCTCCGTATCAAATATATATTCTAACATAGTATTATAAGCTGATGTACACTTCATTTCATCATGTGCCTGTTCGTTGAAAAATTCAGGGACAAAAGCTCTGAGCAACATGACTGAGCAATTCAGTAAACTGAATAAACTGAGTCACAGTTTCAATGCGAAGAGGCCGATAGATATAGCGAAAAGTTTGGAACGAAAACTGGACGGATCCTCATCTAAGCCCATTTTCACTGTGGGAAATCGTGACATAGAGGGAAATTCGAACAGGAAATCGATCAATAGTAACAGCAGCAGTGAGGATGACGCGAACGCTGAAGTTTCTCCCGATCAGATTCAGTCGAAGAATCGGGACCAGAGTTTTGTGCGGGATCAGAGACTTCCGGAAGCCTACATGCCGACGGTGGGAATTGTAATGGGAGTGAAGAACGAAGAAAAAAGCGGACACGGAAAAAACCAGGCCAACGAATCGTTGGGTAGAAATGTTCACAGCGCTTCGTATCTGGAGGAAAATCCTGACGTGGAGCCAATCGTAGATAGACTGAACCTTATATCGACGTCAAAGTCCGGAGCGAGTACGCTGAGTCCTTCGCCACAGAAAACTGCCGCCAACACACCCGAGATTACGATTCAGGCTGTCGGCGAAGGTTGCATTGAAGACAAGGAGAAAGTCACACCTCCCAACACTTTGAATCTTTCTAAAAACATCAGTCATTCGTCGGGTGAAGTCGACAACAACGCGATGCGCCAAAATTCCCCAGCTAACACTCTGTTCAATGATGAAACTCACAGTAGAATGCAGGATAAGAAGAGAGCGAACTCCGAGCAGGATTTGACCCTTAATATCACTTCGTCTCAGAGCGAATCGGCTCTCAAATCAATTCGAAGCAATATCGTAAATATCGCAAACGTTACCAGTCCTGTCGCAGTTTCGGCTAAAGATATTCTATCACCGTTCTCGAAGTTCGCTAAAGGCGTGCAAAACTTGGGAGCCAATCTGGACCCCAGAAAATTGAAACAGGGTCAGGCTGGTATGCCCAGAAATTTGTCCGACCATCACCTTGAGCAGCAACAGAGGCTACGGGAGAGATGGGGGAAATGTAAGTCGAGGTTGATAGCTTTGTAAATTCTGAATTGAGATATGGAGCTGATTCGGCAATGCGGAGAGTTCAGAAATACATCGTGGGTATATTGCAAATATCGCATAGATCCGAGTTTTATCTAGAACTGCCTTACATTTCACGAGTGACGGAAAACCCAGGGAGGTAGAAAAATTCATATTTAACGCTGCTGATGAACTTTAAAGTTTGATTCTCGTTTTGAGAGAAAACTTATCATCGAAAAATTGGTGCAATCGTCGGTAATAAATTTTACGCTGTAACGTAATTTGTAGTATCGTATAAAAAAAAAAAAAAAAAAATGGACAGAACGATGTAAAGAAATGAAGTTAAGTGTTAGAGATGATTATTGACCACTAGTTAGGGTAGTTCGGTTATTACTATTTATTGATACGTAACGTAACGGCCTTATTGACAGTAAGATCATTTGCGCTTTCCAATTAATCGTCCATAACGTTTTAGTGGTTTACTAATGCATATGGATTAGGTGTAAACTGATTAACATAAAAATGTTCAATTTTCGTGCGAATTGATGTCCGTATCCAAAGTCGTATTTGTAGTTCTTTAAAAAAAGAAAAACAGCTTACACAAGTGCTCGCATGAAATGAACTTGCGTATGTCATAATAAGGCATTTACTGTCTATTTAGCAATAAAAAAAGCATGACAACGAAGTTTTAATGAAAAAAAAAAAGAACCAAAAAAATTTACTATTTCAAGACGACAGTAAGACGCGTCGGTTACTTGTTAGGCTGAAATTTTACTCTCAAACTATTTATTTATCCCTTATCATATGCGATATTTTATTTATTTAATTCCACATTAAACCGCGTTGCTGAATTGGCTTGGTTATCAAATGTAAGGAGGTGAAGTAATCTTTTGATGTATACAATAGTTTTAGAAAATAGCCTGTAGATACACATATTTACAAGCGAAATACAAAGAGTCAATTCTTTCCTACGTGTGAATATTTTAGGGGGAACAAAAAAAAAAAAAATGATTTCATATTTATTTTAAACGCACTTAGAGATTTTCTATAATTATATACGATGATATTTACCATGACTGTAGTAATTATACGTGTAACATTCCATTTACATTGGCTGTGGGCATTTTTCACGTCAAATCAACAATTCATTATGCAATTGTCAGCTCAGTCTCTGCAATTCTAAGAACAGACTTCTGACAATATTCGATAATTTGACTCGGAATATGCCTACTTCTAACTTCCATAGGACAGATTCAATCCAAATATAGATTTATAATCGAGTAATATCCATTGCAGAAATCTCAAACAATTAGATATTTACGATGAAAGTGCAAGAGAAATTGAATCAAGTTTACAATACTAGGTAGGAAATATCTTAAAAACTAGTACAGTGGCCAAATGAGATTACATTTAGCAGATATCCAATGATTGCAAAGACACGGAGATATTATTATGGATAATTTTTTTTCTTTTTAACATATACACGTATTTGAATCTACTTATATTGTAATTGACGATTGAATTATGAATTAGTTTTGGCAAACGCTTTACATATTTATTAGTAAATATAATTATAAAATATTGTTTGTCGACTAGGAACAAATACATTCTTTGACATAACGTCAATGTCAGGTTATCTTTTTAACTTGATGCATCATTGAGGCTTGCAATTGATATTTTTACTAGATTGCAATTAGAATTGAGAGGGGGAGGAAATTACAGAAACCTTGTAGTCAATTATGTACATAACATATTATTACGCGCTCATATCGTTACAGACAAAGTATTTGTATAGTCAAATTGCAAATTAACATACGATTGAGTAATTGAATTATGTAGCAAAGTATACATATAGTGATTTAGCAAAAGAGAACAATCACATGAGTCACACTCTGCAGTGAAATCTTTAAAACCCCGTGTCGTTAAGTTTTAATAGAATCTTATAAGAAAAAATCTTGAACCAAATACTAAATCGCTTCATTAAATTTTTAACAGAGCTTTGATAGATGATTCACAGCAATTCCTTTTCATTTCTCTATCCGTTTTTCATATCATCTAATTCGTAATCACACGTCGTGCAATTTGCCAGATCCATATTTATCATATTGAATTATAGATATTTATAATAGTTTGCTTTGATATATATTATTTTAACACGATTATTTTTCGAGAACTTTAAGTCACCGGGCAAGTTTTATATCACTGACGTACAAATAATTTTGCTTATTAAGAAAACAAAACGGAAAGACAAGAAAGAATTGATATTATAGTTTTGTCCCAATCACCGTAAATGTAATAATCGATAATCGAAGCTCTGGGTTTGGCATTATTAGGTATAGATTTATTCCATGTAAGCTGGCTGCCTGCATCATAACCAAGTATTATTATTGAGTTTAATTTAACTTAATTTAGATTGTAAAATAATGTAAAATCGTGCACTAATATGTAGCAGATCAGTATTAAAAATCTGTATCAATGTCGGTGTATTACAAGATTACAAATTCTATTATGCATATAGTGGAAAACGAAAAATGAAATTAAAACCGGTTCCTGACAGCCTACCAAAAAATTTTCTCTTCCATTCTTAACGATAATTGAAGATTGATTCTCTGTTTTTCTCAATTTCTTAAACCCACGAAGGGGAAAATTTTTGGTAATGTACGTCTCGAAATCGATTTTATTCACGTAAACTTTGTGCAAATATACGGC
Source organism: Neodiprion virginianus (assembly GCF_021901495.1). Lineage (NCBI taxonomy): Eukaryota > Metazoa > Arthropoda > Insecta > Hymenoptera > Diprionidae > Neodiprion > Neodiprion virginianus. The sequence goes on from NC_060880.1 coordinate 19,115,546, forward strand.
TACAAAATACAGAAACACACAGTATCTATGGATGTTGGACTGTTTTACCTTGCCTTTTTTCGTATCTTACGTCGCTGAATTTTGTGTAGTCAAAAACGTTTTGAATTTTTACCGTGCCGCCGATATTACGGTAGATTTTACGACTGACATGCTGTTGCGATAAGTGGCTTATGAGAGGGAATTTTATGAAATATCCCTTCTATAAGAATGTAAAAAAAAAAAAAAATATATGGGATAGTAGCTCGTAAAACGTCTGTCAAACTAACAGTTTTTGCCTCTAATCGAATTGGCTTCTTTGCACTGTATTTTCAATTCAATCTAAGAAAATCCAATCTAAAAAATGTGTGCAAAAATCACTGTAGGATATCGTTAATTTGGTATCAGAAGTTTAACGAAGCCCACAATACGTTGGATACGGAGTATCAGCCCGAGAAATGGTCATTTTCCAACGGGATTACAGAATAATGAATCTTGCTCTTGATAAAATTAGGTTTTTAGACCATTTTATTCAAAAAATCGACACTGAAAGTAAACACGCTCTGCAAAATGAACCATTGTATTATGAAATGCCGTTTGAAGATGACCATTCATCGGGGCAATATGCTGTCACCAGCGTATTGTTGGCTTTATCAGACTTTTGACATGAAATTGTCAGTTTGAGAACGTCATTTTTGCAGAACTTTTTCAGATTGATTTCGATGAATCGTTAATCCGTGCAATTGACCTCTGCGATCTTATAAGTGGGCAAAACCCTTCCGGTAATTCACAATGTTTTTGACAATGAAAGATTCTTCTTTTTGGTTTTGGTCGAAATTTAATCGAACCTAATTTATTTGAAAACCAACATTATTAGGCGTGGAAAAGTAATGCTAAAGTTCCGTTTTCAGACAGTTAACGGAAAACGAAAGATTTTTCTTTTTGGTGCTATTCGAACATTTAATTATATATTCAGACAATCTTTGGAGCCCGATTGGGCCGTGTCTGCAACACCGCTGACGTCCAATAATTCTCGATGTTCAATCGGGGTGCGTGCAACACGGCCTTCGATTACTTGTAGTATCCAGTAACGCTGGTGTCCAATCAGCTTGTATCCAAACGGAGTTTACTCGAGATTTTCATCGCTATACAGAGGTGAAATCGCCTGTGTGTAAACAACCATAGATACACTAGTGAAACATTAACTATACTCCGGCGGAATTCGGTTTTCCTCACGCTGCCAAGTATCTTGTTTATTGACAGAACAATTCAACTGATAAAAATCATATACTCCGTTCTAAATCGTAAAGAAGTTATTAGCAGATTTGCTTGTAGTGTATTCAGAAAAATTTAAGTGAAGATGACTCTAGATTTCCAACGACTATTGTCCGAAAAATGAAATGTATCCGACACGATCTTAGCATTTATACCTGTGTACTCTTTCCTCAAACTTGTAGCAGCTGATTTGTATGATTGGAAAATCTGACAATTCTTATCCAGAGATTAAAATCTTGGCGATCGAGTGGGTCGGTAATTGAAACCATCATAATGTCTCAAACCCATTCCGAGCTGAAGATTCCATTGTACGTAAAACGAGTTCTAGACGCGAACGAGCTGCGTGAGGTAATTACGTAATGACACGGTGCGATCGGATCTGTGTTAAATGTTTTTTTTTCTCCCCGTATAATATTGCGTTACCATTGAGATGGGATTGGAAATTCGATAAACAGTGTCGGCATTGATACAGTCGAATCAGGAGTCGAAGTAATAAGTGGAAGAGAAAAAGGAGGGTGAGGAAGTTGCGTTACAAGAATTATACTTATACTTCGATGTTTATTTATATACCCAGAGATCAAGGCTGGTTCAGGCTATCTATCAACGCCGCGATCTCCGCAGACTCTATAGCTCTATATAACGACCCAAAAAATAGAGTAAAGCAAAAAAGTAAATAACAAAGAAAAAAAAAAAAGAAAAACATACTCGTACAGTTTGGAGTAGCGTTTATTTCGTAACAGCTCGATATGTTAATATTAACACATCAAAGAGTTATTATTTCTTATTCGTCTCTTGGAGCCAGTAACCTCTTCCAATATTCAAATCAGGATGCGAGTTTCACGCAACTTGTTGCACGTGAGAATGAAAAACAATATCTCGTATATCCGTACGATATGAGATATTATTATTATTATTATTCTCGTTGTTCACGAAAATCAGGTAATCGAGAAACCGAGTTTCTTTTATGCATCGGAGAAGGAATAACAGTCCTCGACTGCTTCTCTCAGATAGCGTCAAATTCATCCTGACTAACTACTGTGGGCGAAAATTGTTATTGCAACGACTTTGGCAGGGCTATCTTACCCGCCACGCGACCCTTCGACTCACATCTTTCGGTATTTAAGTCAGGTTTACCGTTTTAGTAATGCTTTCTGTGCAACCCAAATACGCCAATCTCCTCTCCACGTTCATCGATTTTTCCGATAAGATGCTGAATGGGCAGCGTTGGCTCGGCTTACTGAATAACGATATATTCGGTTTTGGGACGCTTTTTTGTTGGCATGAATCTTCATTAAGGATCAGGTCGAAGTATCGGATTTTTGCTTTTTTTTATCACGATATTTGCCTTCGAAAAAAAATGAGCAACCGTTCTCTTTCGATAATTTTTAGGATTCAAGATGTATTTCAAATCCGGTACAAACTGTTTTGCTCAATTAAGCTAATCGAATCTTCTTGATTTCTCGTCGAAAAAAATTCGATTTATTATTATTTATTCTGCGTCGCAAAGATTCGAACTTCGATGATTGCAATTTGTTTTTTACTTTCTTTTTATCGGCATATGAGAAAAAAAATTTGTTTTTACTGTGCTAGCTTGTAATAAAACACGTTCTAAACCCCGCTGTGAGGATCTTGAAAATATTTCAGAACGACAAGTAATCAATTTTTTATCATACGCGCCAAGTTCTGCGTATAATTCAATTAACGAGATAATATTTAAGCTTCGTAACACAATTAATTATTTCCTATACGAATGAATCTTACCCCAGTGAAAATTTTGGCAAAATCTCAGCTACAATATTGCAAATATATCAGGCGGAAAAAGTGTCAATTGTATTTTCTGTCCTGAAAACTGCACTCTCATCTCGATTCCGCGATTTTATCGAGAAAAATGAAACATGTTCCAACCCAATAAATTTTTATATCGAAAAAGGAAATCCGCTACAGATTTTTTTTTTCTCTTTTTCTCCCATTCAAATAGAACTTTTTTTCTATGCAACATGATCTTTTAGCGTTTAACAGAGTTCCGGGGATTTTCGATTGGACGTTGCCGAGGGAAAACGTGGACGTGGGGGCGAAATGGGGGGCAAAAGGAGCCAAAAGCATAAAATTAATCTCCCGATCCCGGCTGTTGGCACGCTCGCACAGCTCGGATCGCATTTGTCAACAAGGAACGGGGGGCGACCGCTCACCGGATTAACAACATCAAACACCTTCCTCCTGGACCAGAGCCGAGACCCCCCCGTAATTATAGAGACGTCAAAACACCGCGTTTCGGTTTTAAACGCACCTAAGTACACATTGGCCATTCGGTGTATCGGCGCCGATGTAACGTATTTTCATTTTTCCCCGAAGCCGCACGATTTAACGCTGGTCGGTCGTTCCAACGCATTCCTCGAGCTTTTCTTTTTCTCGCTTTTCACCCTTTCCTTCTTCTTCGGCCGCTATTCCGCAGAGACGCTAGACGGTGAGATCGCTCTGATCAATCAAACATGGCTCTCGATCAGCGCAGAGCGATTGGTCGATCAATTGTTTTTAGAGTCGATCGATTAGTTGACAAAAACTATTCGTCCAAAGGGCAGAATAATCGGTTCGTCGAGAGGAGACTAATTGAAAAAATAATGAATCAAAAGGGCCGATTCATTGGAAAAATAATTAATTGAACGGATCGATTAATCGATTCGTATTTTCAATTTTTTTTTTTTACTGTCAGTTCATTGATTAGTTCGATTAGTCTATTGATCTGAAAAACGACTAGTCCATTAGACAGATAGTCGTACTCTTAGAATAAATATAACTACATTTAGTGATTCGCTCCAAAACGTTAACGCGTGGCATAGAATTAATATTTCTTTTCCCCTTTGGCATATCCATGATTTCATTGATAGAAAATATCAATTTCCATTTCTTCCAGCGTTCGCTAAATTCCTTGTGATATGTATTAGAAATTTTTCATTTCACACGGCGAGTCCTCATTGTCATCGTCGATGATAAAAACGATCAAGCCTTTCCAAAAAACAAAAATTTCAATTTTTTCGAGACCTTGTGTTGATCGGAAAACGTTACGTGATATGAGAAATTAAAATCATCTTGAAAATTGCGTCCGAAATACTGCTACATTTTCTCAATCATTAAAATAGAAATTGGCTGTCGGTGATTGCAGATAATAGATCGATTTTTCGAGTTAATTTTTTAAGTTTTTATTCCAGGGATCGTTGTATTACGTCAATTTTTTCACTTTCGCTTACTCTTGCCAGTTGTATAAAATGATTCGATTCGATTCAATTGATATGAAAAAAGCAACTCTTCATCGAACTCAATACTGAGTTCAAATCTCGCCAAAAATTATTTTCCTTTTCTACTATCTCGTCACTACTTGATGATTGAACAGACAGACAATCGGATAAGTCGATCCTCTCGTTTGGTCTAAATTAAACAGGTGTCATCGCTAGATAAAGAATCCAGAAAAAACGAGAGAACAAGAAAAAAAAAAAAAAAAATTGCACCGAATTTCTGCGCGGTCTGTGAAGCAATTCCTTCTTGTCGAGAGTTATAATCCTCGAAGCGGCTTGTATCTGGAGATCGTTCCTCGTGCGAATGCCGGGAATGCCGTTCCTCCTCCGAGAGATGATAATAATTATTGGTTTTCTGTCAGAGTTCGCATATAATGCGTCCTGTATATCTTCATTGAAACAGGGCTCCTGCCCTTATAATAGCTGACAGGGTACATAACGCACAGTCATGAGAGATCACACACATAGATTCGCGTTTACAGAGTGTGGAGGATTAATTTTCTTTGTCCCCTGAACTCGTAGGCGGAACCGTTTACTCGGTTCGATAACTTCCCACCGTTTAGAATTAGCACGTTAACGGGGTTGGCTGGCCAAAGATCTATACGTTTTGTTTACTCGTCATTAACAGAAAAGATTGGCATTAAAAAGAAAAAGCTTTGGTGTCGATGCTTCACTCCGAATCGCTTCAAAATTGTTAAAAATTTGGCCGATTCGTTATATTTCAACTCTACGATGTTTGATTTTATTCGGGAGACTATTTTTTACAAAATCACACTGCAAGGGTTTTTCTTATTTTTTAGCAGTCGATTCGATATTGCCATTTGTTGATCTTAATTGAAGATCCAACAACGCCGTTATGAGAAAATAAAGTGTTGCATCAAATATTTGGAAAATAGTTTTGTTTAGTATTTCTGTACTTTTATCGAAATCGTCACTATGAATTTTTCATCATCCATCAGGTATTTTCTTTATTAATTTATAAAAAAAACTGCGCAACGCAACGGCTTTTTGTTTCAATCAATTTCTGACTCCCTCGTTGAATGATGAAAAATCCAAGTGAGGTTCTTTTTCTAGCTTTGTATTATTTCCCCCGTCGTAATATACAAAAACAAAAGTGAACGGGAGAAAAATAACATCGTCGAGCTTAACACCCGGCGCTCTCTTTTTAAAAAAGCTGCGAAGCTGTTAATTTCTGTATCGCCGTTAACTTGTCATCGTGGTTCTAATTTCTTTCAGGATTCTCTAAGCGCATGGTTTATGGAATTGTGTGTATACATATACTAGAGTGTTTAAAAAAAACCGACTATTTTTTTTTTTTCGTAGAACATTGAAAAATCTTCCGAGTGTCCCTCAGAAATGACCTCGGTAAAATATGAGTTCTTAATATTGATATTTAGAGGTGGCGATTCTCAATTTTCTATTTCCCATTTAAATAACATGGGAAAATTTTTTTTTAAATTTAGAATTTTATTGCTCGAAAACGAATCAGTGTGAAGATATAAACAAAACATATTCTGGTAGGAAATTTTACGCTCTACAAAAAAGATCTGAATAAAAATTTGCGTAAGGTAAGTCGTTTCGGACTTATCAGGCCTCAAACATGGAACCGTTTGAAATAATGATGTTATTAATTTATAAATGCTACAAAACTGTACAATACTATTTGTAACTAACTAACTGCTACAATAGTATTTAAGTGATATGAGTCAGTTTTATAGCATTTATAAATTAATGACATCATATTTAATACTATTTAAGTGATATGAGTCAGTATTGTAGCATTTATAAATTAATAGCATCATTATTTCAAACGGTTCGATGTTTGAGGCCTGATAACTCCGAAACGACTTACCTTACGCAAATCTTTATTCAGATCTTTTTTGTAGAGCGTAAAATTTCCTACAAGAATATGTTTTGTTTATATCTTCACACTGATTCGTTTTCGAGCAATAAAATTCTAAATTTAAAAAAAAATTATTCCCATGTTATTTAAATGGGAAATAGAAAATTGAGAATCGCCACCTCTAAATATCAATATTAAGAGCTCATATTTTACAGAGGTCATTTTTGAGGGACGCTCGGAAGATTTTTCAATGTTCTTCGAAAAAAAAAAAAAAAATAGTCGGTTTTTTTGAAACACTCTAGTATATACACACAATGCGGTTCAACGTATACATACATAAATATCATGTGTCTAATTTTCTTTCTTTTTTGCTCTCTCTCTCTCTCTGCATCCAGGTTTCAAATCCGAGAGATTATTTGTGTTTCTAGGAGGGGTAAATTTACTACTTTCGTGGGTTTTTTCTATCTCTCTGCCCTTGTTATTTATACTTTCGCATAAAACCTTAAGTAGCTGTTGTTCGTTCAATACGTGCGCTGGTAGAAAATTTTCTACCATATCTTCTAGCACTGTATAATTATTATTTTATAGTTTTACCTACGTCTCTGATTTGAGTTCGAGTAAAATTTGTTGTGACGAGGCAGGCAAAATTCACACGTATTTCATTCACGTAACAAGCTGCAAAATTGTTTCGCAATTAGAGTCGATCCATATTTATTCATTTCTTTCAATTAACGATTAACGAAAATCTGTGAAGAAAATATCACCACTTTACGAAAGCCTCGAAAAGTTTCACAGCTCCAATACGTAAGCTCCTTAAACTTTTCGTAATTACGGAACCCCTGACGAATTTTTTTTTTCTCTTCCATGAAACTTTTCCTCGCGTGGCACCGATTATAATAATTAATTATGCATGATCAACCCGTAAGTTGAATCGATTTTCCCGATTTTCAAAACGTTTCAACATAATGAGAAGACTTGAACAAAACTTCCTGCGTTGTATAGTTACTATAAATTTCTTGTGGGATGGGTATCGTTACAATGACGTTTTAAATATTGTTGGAATTACAAGAAAATTTAGTACAGGTAAATACTTAGTATGATTAACGACATTTTTTGAATGTAGCAACAAAAAATATGTTGTTTGTTTAATTGACGATATTTTTTCAATCAAGTACTAGGCATTGGCATTAATTTATTCTTTCACAAATATCAAATTATCATAATGGTTAGAAGAAAATTTCGTACGAGTGACAATAACCAAAAAGAATAGTAACACATAAGTATCGGATTTTTAGTTTACGACTAAACGAAACTAATTTTCACTTCTTACAATTAGCCAAAACCACATTTTTCGGTTATGGTAAAAAATGGAGGTACAATTAAGGGAGTACTCCGGTAAAATTTTGAAAATATTAAGTTTTCCGTTCTGGAAGTAACTGAATAAGATGTAATCAAAAATTTCTTTCACAACATTTAAATTGTGGTAGAATGCGGTCGAAAAGAAATTATTAGCAGCGAAAAACAGGAAATTTTTTTCCACGGCATATGCTACAATGTAACTTAAATCTTGCTGGAAGGAATTTTTGGCCACATATCTTCTAGTCATTTAAAAAATGAAAACCTTGGTGCTATTTTTTCGTCGCGCGACGGGATCAGTCGAGAGATCGACAAGGAATGAATTCGTAAAGGGTGGATGGGGGGCAGCTGCGCCCGTTTTAATCCGGGGAGAAGCTTGTGTCAGGGTCCGGTCGAGATTTCTGTCGGCATGGACGGTAATCGCACACAAAGACGAGAAGTGAACGCGTACGTAGCGCTCAAATTCAAACAAGCATTTAAACCGAAATGTTTAATAATCCTAAAGTCAGGCCGGACGTCACGCGTCACGTGCTTCGCGAAGTCCGACCGAGATTAACTCGATTCAATTAATAACCGACCCATGCATCACGGGGCGATGTCTTCGGGACAACTTTCGACATGCTTCGTACGCGTATTACTTATTATTATACAATTATATCCTGGGGATGATGCGATGCAATTTTATTCATTGTATTGTAACGCCGTTCCTTCGCCTCCTTGGACGAATTACTCAGAGCTGTGAGATTATATTAGGGGCCATACTTAAATTACGTAACAAACGTAAGGGAGGGGGGGGGGGGGTCAGACTCGATTGTTACACTTTGTTACGATACGGGGGAGGGGGTCTTTTGATGCTTGTACGTAATTTTTTGAATTGAATGTAAAATTTTTTGATAATTAATAAAAAAATTCAAACTGAATTCCCGCGCCAGATTCTGTTATAGCCAAACCTTTAACATTTTGAAACTAGCGCGCTGCGGTAGCTCTTGGCATTAGATCACTCAACTTACAGTAATTAAAACACTTAATAATTAATTAATAATTAATAAATAAAAGAATAATGAAAAATACAAATGATTTTAATAAAATTTTATGCTATTTCGTTATTTGATTCCGAAAAATTACGTACAATTTGGGACGGGGGGGGGGGGGGGGGGGGTGACATTTTGTTATGATCTGATACACAGGGGGGGTAGGGGTTGAAAAGTTCTTCAAATTCCGTTACGTAATTTAAGTACGGCCCCTTATATTATATACTTTTCTCTTTTTTTTTTTCTGTGGTCTCTCATTTGATCTTGAGATTTGTTTCATATTCGTGACATTTTTTCGTGTACAAAAATTAAAAATTTTAATTCACTTTCCCAGCTTCGAAAAGTCGGTTCAACGTAAAATGAATTTTGCGGAATTCAAGACATTGCGATATCAATTGTATGAAAAATTTGGCACAGAAATTATTTAAATGTTTGAATAGCGTTTTTATACTCCGGGGTTGAAAAATCGAAATAACGAAACGACTACAATCTGATTGATTTGTTTATTTTTTTTATTTTTTTCCCTTAATAAGGAAAAAAAAATATATATGTACAAAGCTTGAAAATATTTTTAACGCGTATCTTTCGAATAGTTGTATACAATTAATGATTCAATCATCATCGGAAAATCGTGAAACGATCAAAGATCGTAAACATCCAAATCGGCATGTATGAAAAAACGACCAACATAAATATACAACTTCTCTACATACCGTGGATAAAATGGAGAAAATAGAATTTTCAACACGTTGACTTCGGAAAATTTTCAAAGAATAATTTTCCCGAGGTCAAGTATCGTTAATTAATCGTTAATTATACGTACTGGGATCCAAAGTCTGAAGTTCGGCATGTTTTCCTTTGAGAAAACTGGGGTGTTCACCTTAAATCCTTGAAAATTATCGGGCAATTAAACCGAGGCAGCTCGCAGAAGAAAAGAACGAGCAGCAGTAGCAGTGACCTTAGAAAGGTGAGACTTGTTGGCGGCGTTATCGATCAGCATCCTTAGGTGAGAGAGGGTCGAGGTTGAAAAATAAGAACCGGAGAACGAGAGCGGAGCGGTGAGAAAGAGAGATAGATAGATAAAGAGAGAGAGAGAGAGAGAGAGAGAGAGAAGGCAAAGCCGTGGGGGCAGAAAACTTGAGGAATCATCGTACGTGATCAAAACTGTTTTCACAATCAAGATCTCGCCTGAGTCGGGGGGCCCAGGACTTCGATCTTAAACAAATAAATTCTACCGTCGCGGGATAAGGACCTCCGTTTAATAACAATAACAACACACGCGTTGCGGGCAACTTCAGCCTGCTTCAGTCAAGCTCAAAGCCACAGTTAACGAACTAACCAAATAAGACGTGAACTTAAATAGCGCGTAATAATCGGACAGCTTCGTAAATTTGGTTCGAGAAAAAAAAAAAGAAAAAAAAAATAACCTATTGATTGGTGTGTTTTGAGGGGTCGGAAGATGGAAGCGTCACAAAGACGAATTTTTTTAGGCGCAAAAATGTGATTCACAGATTTTATAAATACGGTATGTTCAAGTATGGAAAAATCAAAGTATAGAAGGGTCAAAGTATAGAAAGCCGAAATATATTACCTTGAGAACGAATAAGAATATACGTAGTAAGACGAACAAATTGAAAGCGTTAGAATTCTAACTATCATTTATATATGCTATCTATCATTTTGAGTTTCTATAGTGTGAAATACTATAAAATACATTTTTGCGTTTCTGAAAATTCTATATGAAACCCTTCTATCTTCCGCCATCAAAATAATTAAATTTTTAGGTATTTCATTTTTCAATTTCTAGTCTATTATTTTCTTGAGTATGTATGGCGAAGACCTATGGAAATTTTTTACACCCCTTTGACCGGATAAACTTTCGTCTTTCGATATTTATTTTCACTTCTTATGCTTATTCCAGCTCACTTTATGTCTTCCATTTTATTACTCTTGCTTCATCTGATTTTCCTCATATTCGCTTATCTTGTTTATCCTCAGTATTCGTTCTATTCCTTCTCCTGTTCTCGACGTTATCGTTCTTGCTGTGAGTTCTGGATTCTTCGAATTCTCTCTGCGTTCCATTTCCATTATTTGTTGCGGTTTCTCTTATTTATCATTAAATTTAATCTCCATTTTCCATACTCTTCTCTTCCCAGTATCAGTTTCCTCTTCATTCATTGCAGCATCTGAATTTTACTACAACTTTCGTCTTTACACCTTTATCCATTTTTTTTCATAATACACTTTGCTCTTCGCTTAGTTTTTCATCAATTTAATATTACTCCATCTTACCTTCTTTCTCACGTGTTTCCGCAATAACTCTTTAACTGCCACCAATTTCAAGTCCAGAAATCATACCCCTTAGTAAACGAAAACTATACGCTTTCCATGAAGTTCAAAAATCGAACCTCCCTCTTTCCGTACAAATAAAATTCCTCTCAACCCTCCTCTTCACAGTTTTTCCCGTGCACCCTGTAACGGATTGCACAGAGAAAAAAAATTAGGAATGGCAGGCATAATTTTTTGTAATCCAGGTATATTGTATGGTTAAAATACCAACTAGCATACTATATAGATTTTTCATTTCAAGAATATGATACTGTGAGGGTTATCAAATTTGGTATTGTAAAATTAGCAATACCCACAGTAAGTAATTTGATCTACTGAGATCAGCAATACGATTTGATCATGTCATGGATGTTATTAGTTTAGTTAACGATATCGGCTTAACAATATTTGCATAGTTGCATCTGGTATAACGCGTTTTAGATATGACAAATAACGTTTCTGGGGTAAAGTGAAAATCTGCTGCGACTAATTATATTTTTCCAACCAGAACGATACGGTCGATAGTTTCATATGATTTCTCTCCGTGTGTATACGCGTAAAAGGTATCAAAAGGTCAGTTGATAGGGCTGAGATTTCGGGGCGAATTCTCTCGGGTACCGGATCTCCGCAGCATCCCTTCGCCTCCCCCCCCCTCCCCCCTCGCCCCTCCCTCGCCACCCTTCCGCCCCTCCGATCCTCCATCCCTTAGCCGTAAGCGGGGGCGGGTGCCCCGCTTGACGATCGAGTGTGCGAGCGCCTTGGCGCTCAGTAAGCGGCCAGCCGCCACAGAGTACGGTTCGTTCGTTCGTTCGTACGCAGGCACGGTAATCTCAGGTGCAGCTCGCGCGTTGGAGAGTCACCCGAGTGATATCCACCACCACCGAAAGTGTTATAAGTAAGTGCAACTGGCTCGAGGTTGATGTTAAGGTATAACAAAGGTTACCACGAGGAGTGCATCGTCGCCTGGAACAATCGAGTCGGAACACCCTGATCATATCCGAAAGCTTCGGATCCTCTTCGAGGGACTTCCGTCGTTGATATATCGCGAGTGAATGGTGAACAGTGATTCAATGTCGCGTTCATCGCATTAGTTGGGTGCAGGTTCGATCAGCGGCCAAGAGTGCAGGGGTGTCCGTAAGGTAGCGCGATTGTTAACCGCGGGAATTGGTAAAGTCACATGGGATAAGGGTGGACCGAAACCTAGAGGCCTGGACCGATAACCAACACCGTTGTTGTAACCGGAGTCATTACACTATTTGAGGGTACTGCCATGCAGGCAGAGCCGCGGTGTTAGTTGGAAGATCGTAGTCTCTTCCGGGTCCGAAACCCAGCGATAATGGCGCGGGTCCAGACCCTTTCAAACTGCCTTGCACTGTTGCTGGTGGTCGGCATTCGACTGGCCGAAGCTGGGGGCGAGGGTTACATGAAGATGTTCGCGGCCCAGCAGAACCCCGTTGATCCTTGCTTCGACGAGGACAGACCGCGGCGGTGCATCCCTGACTTCGTTAACGCGGCCTTCGGGACAGCCGTCGAGGCATCTTCGACGTGCGGAAGTGGTGGACCGACGCGTTACTGCGACGTCTCCGATGTTCCAGGGGGCAGTCCGGGCCCCTGTCACGTTTGCGACGACTCAACGCCGCGGCGGCGGTTCCCCGCGAGTTACTTGACCGACCTCAACAACCCTAACAACATCACCTGCTGGAGGAGCGAGCCTCTGGTATCGTCGCAGAGCTTTTCGGCGCCCCCGGATAACGTAACGCTGACCTTGTCGTTGGGGAAGAAGTACGAGCTGACATACGTCAGCCTCCAGTTCTGCCCCCGGGCCGCGAAGCCGGACTCCATCGCCATATACAAGTCCATGGACTACGGGAAGACCTGGCAGGCCTTCCAATTCTACTCGTCCCAGTGCCGCCGCGTTTATGGGAGGCCGAATCGTGCCACCATAACCAAGGCCAACGAGCAGGAGGCACGCTGCACGGACAGTCATCGGTACACCGGAGGCGACGGACTCGCACCCGTCGGACGCATAGCCTTCAGCACCCTCGAGGGACGCCCGTCGGCTTCGGACTTCGACAACTCGCCGGTGCTCCAGGACTGGGTTACCGCGACGGACATCAAGGTTGTTTTCAACCGGCTTCACCTCCCCCATGGTCAGGAAGAGTTCGCGCCTCAGGAGGAGATCCAGACGGCCGAGGAGACCGGCGTTGTCAAGGAGCTTAGGAAGGACCTCCAGGAGCGTGCCAAGGCCAAGGGCCATTCCAAAGCCCAGTTCGCCAAGGCTGATGGGCTCGAGTCTGCTGGACCCACCGTACTTCCGTCCGTTCAGGTGATCGGACCACAGGAAATGCAGTCCAACGACGCTCTGGACATCGACGTTAGGGATATGAGCCTCGTCACCACCACCGTCATCACGACCACATCGACCACCCTCGCTCACCACTACGCTGTTTCCGACTTCACCGTTGGCGGTCGGTGCAAGTGCAACGGGCACGCGGCGAGGTGCGTTCCTGACAAGGAGGGCGAGCTCTTGTGCGATTGCAGACACAACACGGCCGGCAGAGACTGCGAACGGTGCAGGCCTTTCCACTTCGATCGACCATGGGCAAGGGCCACTGCCAAGGAGGCGAACGAGTGCAAGGGTGAGTTGTTTTTATTCGCAGACTTTGTAGCAGTAAAGTGTGCGTTGGCGAAAGTTTTCGTCATTTCCTGTACCTACTTCAGGAGGGAATGCTGCTTCGTTTCTGTTTCTTTGGCTTTTTATCACTCCCGTATAGGCATTTGTTGCTTTTTGGTCAGTTAAGCTTATTTTTAGAGTCTGGTAACGACCGATCGTTACATGCGTAAGGAGGAGAATGATTGAAATCCTCATCAAATCCAATACCATGGTCAAAGCTAACGACAACTGATCAGATTGATAAAGTTACTTCATAGTGGATGCGATGGTACGATTTGGCCGATTCCGTGGCCTCAAAGTTTTGCGCGACTCGGATAGAAGGGTATAAACATTTGTACATTGCACCCTTCAATATCTAGATATTATAAGTACGACTCTAAACCGTTTTGAACACTGTTCCCATAAAGTTCGAGATATTCGCAACTTGCGTAGGCGTAAACCACGTTCTATCATCCTTCTGCATATTATCAATCGTTCAAGAGCCACGCAATTAGAGAAATTGAATTCCTCGAAGATCTATTTGCTGAATACTATCCGAAGTGACGGAATTCTCCGAAGTCCTTAAGATCAAGATTACACTCCACCTCTTTCATCCGAAAGGAGTTTCTGCGTGTCTTCGAATAATTGATACTGGTTCAACCTTGAGTAAATTTGCTCGTTTGCGGAATTGCCCTTCCAAACGAGGCGGCGCGAGTTCGCATGCCGTATATAATGACTCCTCGCGCAGAAACGCGTGAAAGTCCACGTTGCACTCCGTGTCCCTCCGGAGTCGCGAGCACGCAGTCTCGAGAGTGGAGGATATACCTAGTAAGTAATGCGGTTCGATTTGAAGAAGCGAGAATTTACGACCAATTTGTATCTGGAATTTTTGCGCAGCGGTCGCGAAGGCTTGTCTCGCGAGTCGAGTTCAGAGACGCGATTCTTTTTTGGCACCGCCGCGGTTTCGCAGCCGCTTCTGCGGAGCCAGGAGTCAACCGAGCTCGCGTCGTATCCTCGTCTCCATCCTGCTCGGTCTCGTCACACCTACAAGACGAACACCATGCCCATGTCAGTTCACGGCGACTGGCCGCCAGCCAGAGCAGATATTCTCTTCATTGTTACAGAAGTCATGGGCCTTCCTGCTAGTCCTCGAGGTTCGGTGGCCTTGGCTGGAACTGCTCGTTTCGACACTTGTTATACGCGTGTTAAAAGAGCTCGCGACACAGACGCTTTCCGCAGGTATAACACACTCGCGTCGATTGTCCTCTCGCGTTTCTATACCCAGTCAGTCGCATTGCGAGTATGTGTCCGATGTACGGTGATTTGACAAAACGCTCCCGACGTGTTTACTTGACGCCTATCCGCGTTCTCTCGATTGTCTTACTACCCATATTCATCCATCCAACGTGCGAGAGACACGGTCGTTCCGCAATACTCCTATTGTTCGATTGTGAATAGATCAAAGCCACGCGTGTAACACTTCGTGTCCTCATCACTTGAATAGGTTCCCCGATTCCCGTACTCGTGACCCCTTACGGTTTAGACTTATTTTCGTTTAACAAGTACTGCTCACGAACAGGTAACCACTCTGTCCGCTCGATTCGGTTCACTCCATCATCCTCAATTTTTTCTCCTCCCCAACGTATGGCTGCAGGCCCCTATTCTTTACGCCAACTGTCGACGATCTAGCGTGGTTCTTCGATTCGATCATCTTGCCTCCCTGAAATTCTTCACTAGTCTTACAAAATTTTCACGATCGAGTAGACGGCTCTAAATGTTAGTGTAGGTAGATTCCAGACATTCGCACTGTAAGAAATGGTAGTGTCGAAGTGGAACATTTTTTTTTCAGTCAATTTCGTAATTCGACATCCGATAGTGTCAGATTGGCACCAAATTCTGATCCATAAAAGTCCACTCTGCATATTTCTTACAGTGTAGTAGCAGTAGTGGTACAGACACCATTGGATCAAGTTAACGGACTAATTTGCCAAGTCGCTCGTCCAATACGCACCTAAACCAATCATGTTTGCAACGATTATTCACCAACTTGGACATGTTACGAATGCATCCGAAGGCCGACATCCGGGGTATAAGTAACGATCGATGGTTATCGACTGGTCTCCGTGGAACACCGGCCGACGTAGGCAGATCCACGGAGCGGTGAGCGCGACAAAGAAACTCGGAAGTAATAACCGGTGTTACGGGGAATCGTGGAGGACTGGTACATGCACCCGAATCACAAAGGAGCGTAACATACGCAGGAATTAAAGGCGGGGAGCCAAAATGGTTCATTGAATCCCCACATAGTGGCTCTTTATGCCCCCCTTAGGTAGGTACGGTACATGACGCAGTAATAACCCGGCCGACACACGCATACCGAATCTCTTCGATCCCGTTTGTGAACACACGGGGTGCATTAGGAGAACCGATACCATCTTCGCCCGCGGCACTTTTGACTCTATACCTACCTACACTCTATACGCGGTTCATCGGCATGGTGGTCATAACTGGCCGCGTGTGCCGTCACCCGATGCTGCATGGATCACGTGCACATGGCCCGGTCTCCGGCATTCTTTCATCTCCGTTTCATCTCGCGGGAAATTCGACGATCTCTCTCCCTCTATGTATCGCATGCCGCAAGCTGCTTTCGGAACAGCGTTTATAACCACTGTTTGCCAATCGCTGCGGAGCTGTTTGCTATTCGTCTGTCTTACTGTCCGCATTCCAGGCTAGTCTAACTTGGGGAAAATATGCAGCCTCGTCTCGTACGCCGGATGTTGTCGTTGTGGAACGTCCGTTCGGTGCCTTGACGCTGTTGTTCTTTATTCTATATTTCTACACATTCGAACTAGTCTGCTACTTGGCAAACGGATCGATCCTGTGCTTCTCTTTGCTCTTTGCTCTTTCGACGACGACGACGACGACGACGCTCGCTTCGTTCTTACTTCGCTTTTATGCTCTTGTGATATAATAATCCACCGCGTGAGGTAATCGTTACTGTCTCGTTGACCATTTACATATTCTCTTTTCCGTCGTTTCGTCGGTCGATTTCTGCTACGTTTTTATCCTTTTTCTTATGTAAGACAGTTGTTCTTAGACAGTTTTAAAATAAACCAAAATTAATCGATGAACAATTCTCGTGACCAATTTGGAAATTCGAAATGAAATAGTGTCAAATTGGTACTAGTTTACAGTCTGTAGAAAATTCACACCGTATTTTCTTCTTACAAACTGCAAGTTGAACTAACAATCTGCGAATGATTCAATCCCTGCACTTTAAATTCCGAATTTCTTGCATCAACTGTAATCAAGGCTCGTAATGAAATTTGGTTGTTTTCTTTTCTTTCACAGGCACAGTGTGAGTACGTAAACAACGGTTATTATACCAAGACGTGTGGCAAAAGCGCGATGTCTCTTTCAAATAATAAAAACACTTACGAAGGATGTACGAAGAGCGTGAGGTTTGATGCTTGAATGGGTCACATTGACGTTGAAAATCCGTTTGAATAATATTTTCGTTAACTGTATAATGTCGGTCGATAAACAGTGCGCGCAGTAGGGCATCGTGCAGGAATTATTCAAACTCGACTTTTCATACCTTTTATAGGTACGTATAGCCTCAGAAGCCGCAGCTCTTCGATAACCTCGACCCCGGATTATTATATACATTTTTATTATTCCGAATTCGATTTTTTCTCCTTTCTATTTCCCAACGTACAAATACGACGTCGGAAATATACTCCAATCACCGATTGATTACTACCTGACGTCCAGGTATTCATTTTCGTCAAATTATCACCATCATCATCGTCGTCATCGTCATCATTATTATTATTATCATCATCATCATCATTGCAGTCGTCACTGAAATCTGTACGAAAATATCTTAAACGAAACGTCTCCGGTTAAGGAGCAATTCTGACAAGGATGGGGATGAAAATCGAGTTAAAAAACGGCGAGACCCTCGGGGGGAAACGCCGATTGAATTACAGTTTAATTTCGCCGGCGTTATATATGTATATGTATATATATGTATACATTGTGCACACTCTGCATACACATATATACAGTTAATATAATATTATACATGTGAGCATCGCACTCGCAACCTGAGTGATCTGAGGAGTTGATGAGATAAATAAATATACAAATAAATAAATAAAACGATGAGAGGAGGATGAAAGAAGGAAAGAGAGAGAGAGAAAAGAAAGAAAAAATTTAAAGAGAAATAGAAGAAGAGAGAGAATTTCTTGCGCAATAATTTACATTTCAAATTGAATTTTTATTCTCATTTCTCGGCGAGAGTCAACTCGACTGACAGGCCTCCTCTTGCAGCGTGCTCGGTTTCTCGGTTAGCCTCTGAATTTTCTCTTACTCTGTCTCTCTTTCATTCGTTATTATTATTTTACGTATGTTTCTTTTTTTTCCGCTCATCGTGCGGTTGTACTACAGCGAAACGACATAACCGCATAAAAAGAGAGGTGGTAGAAAAATGTAAGTATACAAAATGTCCGAGCGGTATTGTAGAAACCGCGTGTTTAATACAAAATTAGAAATACGGTGTATTCGGTATAATTTAAGTGGATGGTTTACGGTGGTAAAAAATTAACCGTTTAAAGTGAAAATTTTTCACCTTGTTTCGTCGTTTTTTTTTCCAGTTTCAGTTTAAGTACGGTTGATTCGAAAGCTCGCCTCGAGGCGAAAATTAACACAAGGGGATATATCGTGTGGGTTGAACGGTCGTTCTCGATTTTCTTGGTTCAGGATAAAGATTTCACGTCCGTGCATATAAACTCTAAGAAAGTTTTATATAAGTACGGGTATATGCGTGCAGGCTGAAAGGGAGCGGAGGTTTATCTTTAACGGGGAACAAATTAAGCTGCCTGATTGTTTAACGGCGTGTTTGTCTTGGTTGTACGACTCCGTGTATTCTCGTCTTGATAAACCACTTGTGGCACATATTAATTTAAAACGCATCCCATGCACTTTAGGGTGAGCCCCAAAAAACTAACCTATCGAATTTATGGTCTTAAAAGGACCTATTTACAAAGACAAAAATTCTCCTGTTTAGAAAAATTTTTAGCTCAATTTGAAAAGGTGTCGCTGGCAATTTGAAATTTCCTATTTAAATAACACGCAAAAATTTTTGTTTTTTTTTTTCATTAAAAATGCTATAACTTTTGCTAAAACTGCATATTTCCGTTTTTCTTCGACTTTCACGGCCCGTAAATATGCGAATTTTTCAGTCTAGAAAATCAACTCAGTAGCCTTTTTTAGAGAATTTAATGCCCTGCAAGAATATGCTTAGAAAAATTTTGTAATTCCAGCGATTAAATATTTACATCATATTTAATGAAAAAAATTTTTTTGCGTGTTATTTAAATGGGAAATTTTAAATGGCCAGCGACACCTTTTAAAATTGAGCTAAAAATTTTTCTAAACAGGAGAATTTTTCCCCAGTAAACAGGTCCTTTTCAGACCATAGATGCGATAGGTTAGTTTCTTTGGCTCACCCTAATTCACCTGTACATAAATAAAAGCGAGAAAAGTTATCACGAAACGGAATTTATTATACGAGATAATTGCGCGATAAATTGTTTCAAACTGTCGGATCGAAAAGCGAAATTTTCTTTCCTCGAAGAAACGATCTTTGTTCGTTTCTTTTTGTTTCTCAGCCCCCTTGAAGCGACGAAAGAAGAGGGTATAAACGTATCACGGAATTTTTACTCCAATCGCAGGAAACTTTTATCACCGGCTCGCTGATATCGCCGGATGATTTAGGTATGCGGCGGTGAAGGAATTTGAGGAGAAGCGAAATTAGCATCGTGACTCGACCGACTGCCGGAAGCAAACTGCCCGAAAGTGCTTTGTTCAAATTTGTCTGCTCTTCCGGTCACCCCACATTTAAATTTTATTTTTTTATTTTTTTCTATTATTTCTATTTTCTCGCTAGCTTTGATTTTTCTCGTGCGTGCGTTACTTTCACCGGGTTTTACGACACGTATAACGATCCGTTATTCGGTTGGAGTTTATAACGCGATACGTCTTTGAAGCCCGTTTCATACATCTCATGGGAATCAATGAACCGGCTGTATTTTGATCTCCCATCGAGAATCCTTGGAAGGCTCGATTTCTAACAGATATCGGAATCAGCCTACACGGAGTCAGTACTTGACTATTTTTAATTTTTATCGTAACCAAAAAAATACTATTCTAGGTATAAAATTTAACTGAGTTTTGTAGCTGTAACACGAAAATATAGTACGTGTTGATATCCTTTTTTATATATTTTCACGTGATTATTTAAACAAATTAAAGTCAACGATTCGTTTATTGACTGGAAAAAAAGTAGTTGGCTAAACAAGCTGATTCAATGTTGAGTGTACTATAACGGCAGTAAACAATTACTGGTAAAAAATTTTGTTGTAATTACAATAGCGTTAAAATTGTAACCGTAACGATGCTTATTTGGCTAAAATTTCACCAGCAATTATGGCAAATGAATCAATTCCGAGTCATGCGGATATCCGAAATCGCTGACGATCTGTAAATTACCGCCGACTGTAGGAATTCGAATATTACTATCGCAGGTATACAAAATTCCGGGTTCTACGGGTCTGTGGGAGGAATTTCGAATGTATCGACGTTTGATGGTTTTTTCGTACGGGGGATATAATGAAGTCCGTACGACGAAGCATCGCAACCTTAACCCATAGAATTACCCCGAGTGATTTTTATCTCCGCATTATAGATGCTTATTATCATGCCCTCGGACGCTATGTGAGATTTAATTCGGCTGGAAACTTGATCCTTAAGGCGAAGACACGGCGCAGCGATGTCAGATGCTGTCATCGCTTTAACGAAATTCAATCAGTGCGCGTTATACGTTTACACAGATATTACACGCGTATAAAAATAATACAACTTGACGCAATGACGGAAAGTAAATCAGATGTAAGGCCGAAGGGTGTACGGAATTTTCTCAACATTTTTACGTGAAACTCTTAAATTCCGTTACTCGCGCTTTGTATCGTTATTTGTATATATATGTTACATGCACATGCATACTCACCCTTGCGCAGGAATGCGGCACTTCGATTATCGGTATTTCCTTATCTCGACCTTTCTATTGCGTTTGCGTTCCTCGAGCGTTTTTCCTGTTCACAGTTCAGCCAAGGAATGCGAAATGATCCGATGTCTTAATCTCTCGCCTCGCAACTCGACCGACAGTTAAGGATTTATCAGGTGTACAGTTCGGTCGGAAAAGCGTTAAAATGGAATAATTGTAAGAAACAGAGGTTCAGAATAGACGCGGTTGAATTTCGAGTTCTGATAGGCGAGCAAAAAGGAAAAAAAAAAATGTAAATAATAAATTCAACACTCGTACAAGTAAAAATTCAAGCTTTTATTGTTAGGCGATTAGTTACACGGAACGGTTTATTAAAAAATAAAATACACTTACACATCTGTATAATTTGTCGATATTGTATAGACCGTGCAATTTCTTCTTCTCTCTGATTGTCAATAAAAAATGTAGAATAGTTGTACCGATGTCGACACATTTTTTTTTTTTTTTCTCTATCCGTTTTTCCGTACCCAGGAGACACTCGTTCATACCAAATTTCGAGCCTATGTTTTTTTCAATGATCATATCGCAATCCATTCGTTGTTTGTGTAGACAGTTTTAAGCGGACTGTACACTTCCACGACATGCAATTCAATTACGTGAAAATGCACACTGCAGTCTGAATATACGTTTTATTATCTCGTCGGGTATATATGCGGTTTTAATTAGAGACACCCTTTCTCGGCGACGATGATGGCGATGACGATGATACACGGGGCGAGAATAATATCGGGTATACGTACACAACTGCACACCATGTGCGCCGATATAATTATTACCGACATTTTCGCTAAGCGATGCACAGTGCGATACAACGGCTAAATGTCAGAAATAAACGCCGTCCGCGGCACCTCGGCTTTTAATATCTACGTTGAGACGCTGGATGGAGAGAGAAAGAGAGAGAAAGAGAGAGAGCGGGAGAGGACTGCACTTGAACCGTAATTGATGACCCAGTATAAACTAATAAGTAAACCCTTTACGCGCCGCCTTCGGTTCGGTTACACCGCTATAAGTATTTCCGTCAGTATATCACAATCGTATCTTTTATCAATTTCAAAACGATTTTATCTTGTATGTTATATACGACGTGGTCGGTTTTAATCGAACCAAACGAATGTTTGATAAACGCTAACTGAAAGGTTAGAAACAATAGTTTATGGAAAAGTTTTGGACGGTTTTAGACATTTTTTCAAGTAATGTCTGATTTTATATAGAGAGAATACGTTGTATTTTGGATATGAAGAGATGATAGCGGGATCGAAGTCGAATTCAAAAATTTTAAGAGAACAAAAAAATTAATTTTTCAAAGCTTGCTCTTTGATTATTTTTTCATTGGCCCTTTTTTGCGAAATTGCCAATTTCGCGTCCGCGTGAAAAATTTTCAGTGATCTGGAAGGACGGTGAAAAAACTTTCCTAATGTTTTTTTTCCGCATGTCTTTGAATTTGTCTTTGATTTCGCTATCAGTTCTCGCTATCGTATCTAAAATATAACATGTTCTCTTTCTAAAATATGCCAACGTTACTTACAAGATCTCAAAAATCTTTTCTTCTGACAACTCGCAGCTCTTTTCGTTTGCACCGTTTTTTGCAATAGGTTTGCCGTTTCGTCGGTCGGGATTCGGTTGCCAAAAGCTTTCAGACATTTGCCGAAAATATCTTTCCATATCCCGCTTTCCGATAATTTTCACCCCTCAAGACGTCTTTTGGCACGCTGGGTTTACATTTAAAAATTACCGAATAAGAAAAAAATCATTTTTTTCTTGGATCAAATAACATTTCTTCACCCTATTTGATAAATTAATAAATTCAACAAATCTTTTCTCTGTGTGTATTCACCTCGATTATCATTATTTGGGATTTCCAATGTTAGTATTTTGAAATTCCCAACCACAGGCACAATTGGACATTATTTAGAAGTGTGTGTTTTTTTTTTTTTTTCTCTCAGCAGAAAACGAACGTTCCAATTTATGAACATTGATTTCGAGTGATTTCTATATTAATTTCTAACATATCATGTGATTTTAATGATTTCAATGTTACTATCCTCGATTTTCGATTATTTTCAGAGGTTATCGACGATTTTCAATGATTTCCGGCTTGCTTGCAAACACTGAAAAATTTATCGCAAGACTCGAAACAATTATCACGACTTTCAACGCCTGCCGCGCGATTTCTCAAGCGCTATAACGTAATTAACAATGATTTCTTACAATGATTACAGTCGTCTCGATTGAATCCCCTTTATTTCAAAGTAACATTTTATATACACAGTCGCACTAAAGTTCCTTCGATTTACCATTATTCATTTTCAATCTTGATCGAACGAGCCCCTTGCGTCTACGACTGGTCTTGTATGCGTAAACTCCAATCGTCTTTCGACACCATGATTCTTCTTCGTTTTCCCTTCTTTACACTAGTTTTTTTTCTTCTCGCGTATTTCCAAAAATTCGCAGCTTCCTACGAAGCCGGTTGACGGGTTGAGAACACCTGTTCTTTGTCCGAACGGGTGCTGCACAGTGTGTATAAGCAAGCCTCGTGCTGCTGCACAGAGCCGTGGTCCATGATCGCGGCATGTGGCTGCGGGGAGGATTTTTTTTTTCCACTTCCCTCTCTTTCTCCCATTTTTTTTTCTCCTCCTCTCCTGCTCTCTTCGCTCCTTTTGCTTCTTTTAAAGGCGCGTAGCGGTTAAGCAGCGACGCAAAGGTGAGGTACGCGAGGAGAAGGATAAGGAGGTGGACGATGAGGGGCAGGGGGAGGATATATATCCTCGGTTCATTCAAAGATTCAGAGATTCCTCGGTCGGTGCGCACGTAACAGCTTATACGAGCCGCAGGTATACGTATAATATGGTGTGAAACGTTGACTCAAGTATTTGTAAAAATTTTATTATACACACTGAGAAAAATTTAGTAAAACAGGCATAGTTTGCTAAAACGGATGCTAGATTTTTCTGTAAAACGATGCTATAAAACTAATTTTCATTTTCTACCTAGAACTACATTTTTCGATTGTGGTAAAAAATGAAAATAGTTAAGGACCGAGCGGTA
Organism: Neodiprion virginianus; assembly: GCF_021901495.1. Classification (NCBI taxonomy): domain Eukaryota; kingdom Metazoa; phylum Arthropoda; class Insecta; order Hymenoptera; family Diprionidae; genus Neodiprion; species Neodiprion virginianus. Next base: position 19,139,472 of record NC_060880.1, read on the forward strand.
ACCGGAAATATAAATTTCTTTCAGTGCACCTCTCCCTTTTCTGCAAATCTTTTTTTCCCTTCTAATTTTAGAAAAGTTTCACTACACCCTGCGAGTACAAAAATTCGATAAATACCGACGATGCGACTATCGCCTGATAAAATTTACAAAGAGTATCGGATTTTCACGCCGCCAAGTTTCCTAATTCTTCACATGCTTATAACGATAATCTAATCATTCGATTGTTCGATAGATTGATCCGTGAATAATTGTCTTAGCTTAGAAATTTTATAAATCATTGAGAGCAAAAACATCAAAATTTACCTGAACAAAAAGAAAAGAAATAAATAAATAACTAATCTAAAAAACGTGGCATCAAATCCAAAAAACAATCAACAGAAACAACTTCTCCCCTGCGTATTTTCGAAGTGATTGATCACTCTGCTCCTGTCACAACAGTCGTGTTATATATACGCAACTGTAGTAACATCGCTGCAGCAGCAGCATGCGTCGCTTACAACTGTGTAATGCGTTTCTAATTATCACCCCTTGCAGCACCCGCGAGTTCAACCAGCTGGTGCAGCTTCTTGCTGCGCTTGCTGCAGCCGCGTGTTCAGCGTTCCGTTTGCAGTCCTCTCTCCCTCTTTCTCTCTTTCCCTCTTTCAGTCTCTCTCTCTCTCTCTCTCTCTCTCTCTCTCTCTCTCTCTCTCTCGCCTTATTACTAAAAATTGTACTTTTTTCCAATCGCTCCGTGCGCTGGCTCGTCGGGGCCTTAAGAGGGGCCCCGGCTTATTAGCGCAGATCCATTACACCTGAAACTCTGGAGAATGTCTTAATTTATATGGCTCTGCTGCACGACTGCGATTCGCTCTACGGTGGAGTGCAATTACGAGAGAAAAAAAATATATATATATACGTATTTAACAATGATGTGCCTAATTGCGGTAAATATCAAGTGCGTAAAAAAAAAAAAAATTTTTTTGTTTTTAGAAACGCGGTAGCTTTTGCGATTTCCATGATTTTTATCGGACAGATTTTTTGTAACCGAGTTCATACAATACAACTGTATCTACGTGCCAATTAAAAGGCAAATTTCTTTCTTTTTTTTTTCTTTTCGCATAATTTCGAAGATTAATATTTATTTTTTGCACGCAACGATTTACAACAAATTTTTTACCTTGTTCTTATAACAACGCTGAAGAGATTTTACTTTATTCTATGTAAGAAGTTACCGCGGCTTTAGGTATGACCAAAATCAAACGTAGGTATTCCAATTTCTTTTTCTTTATTTTGTTTAATTTTTTTTTTCTTTCCTCTTTACAACAACAGTCAGGTGAATTTTCAATAAAATTACACAACGAAACATAGAGTATAATCTTTATTCTTGATACGAAGATAAGAAAAAAAAATTCGTGCGGTACGGAACGTTTTTACGTAGCGGTGTTTGCAAATTTAAAAAACAAAAGAAAAAAAAAATTATCTCGGAGGGTGTCTGCCGAGAACGAAATGATTTTCTCTTCGTACTGAAAAAAAAAATCACCAATCAACGAATTATTTCGCATAATTGTGAACGAATAAACTTTTACACCAAAAAATATGAAACGAAGTTTTATACCTAAGCTAAATGCATACAATATAGAACACGCATTTAACAATGCAACATAGTATATGGTGCAGAACTATATCGTCGAAAATCGAATTTCTCCCATGGCTTCGTGTCGATTAAAATTCCGTTATTCGATTTAACCAGCTGCACTGCACTTGTCTATATATTATATACAGTACATGTTACACATGTCTACACTTGGAGACACCATATACCTTTATTGGGTAAATAGCCTTAAACACACACACACATATATATATACATATATATGCATGCATTTACAACGTGTTACCCAAAGTATATACCTTACACGTACTGCAGAGCTCGCATTATCAACACGTGCCATTGAGGAGCAGGTTACGCGCACCTAGTTAGGATCGATTTCCTACTTACAATTAGAAAGAGAGGCGGGAATGCGACGAAGGGAGAATGAGAGAGGAAGAGGGAGAGCTCCCAGCATTCGTTTGAAAGGGTGTCGCTGTAAGACCGTCGGCAGCGCACGTATTAGCGTTAATTGCTCAATAATCATCTGATACTTACTCGCCGAGCTCTCAGCCCCCATTAGTCCTCCCTCCTCCTCCTCCTCCTCCTCCTCCTCCTCCTCCTCGCCCGCTATCACGATCACGTCACTCCCGCATCTCTTAAGTATCCTCTGCATAGACCCTTTGTGCTCCTGCACGGACGAAACGATTTCAAATGAAATTAAACGGTGTTAGAAAAATCGATTGGGCACTTCGGACGCATTAGGTAAGATGTACAGTCATTTCAATCAAGATTCTATGTCGATGTCTCGGATTGGCTTTATAATTTTTCGTACGGAACTATGCGAAAAAAAAAACGCAATCGTAACTTTTTTCAGAATTTTTCGACCCCGCGTATCTCAAGTATGATTTAAAAACTTGAAAAAAAAAACACTTTTTAAAGTCTGAAAAAATTCAGAAAAATCTTATAAGATGTAACAAAATTTTTGACACCTGTTAGAGGTGGACATTTCGTAACTATTTCGAAAGATAAAATAAGAGAAATAATTAAAAAATATTATTATTATTATTGGATTGCATTTTTGACGTAAGAATGAACATTAAAAGCTCACTACAATATCTCTCTGAATAGAAATTTTTTAGGCCATATTACAATCAGCTTTTATTTCCATTCTCATGTCAAAAAAATATGACCAAATTTTCACGCATTTTGCATTTTGCGGAACACTTGCAGTACTTCGAATAGTATGGTTTGTGCGTTTATTTGTTATTTGACCAGTTGTTTGTGCATCTTTTTTTTTTCTTCGTTTCAAGGGGCCGTCAAAATTTATTGCTCATGGAAAAAAGTTATTAGCTAGACTTTTACATAGATGTTTAAATAAATAACATGATTAAATTGAAAATTGAATATTGTAATTGATTTGGCAGAATTCTTTTAAAATTACCTAAACAGACGCAATTAGATTTAAGAGGAAGACAAAATTCAGTCTTTCAACTCTCACATTTAAAAATCTTCATATTTAAAATTCTGAATCTTAAAACTACAATATTAAAAAATGATCTGAAAAATCGTTTAAAATTTTAAACATACTCATGCATAAAAATCGTTTTGTCACAGGTTTTTTTTCACTCTTTCTACCGAGTTCGCTGAATATTACGAATATATATGCGATCTCAAATCGATATTGCAAAGTGTAAAATATACCGAATCAAAGAATATTGTGTGCCTATAAGAATTTGGAACGTATAAAAAAAATCACTGACACAAGTTTATACAATAAATTATATTTCATCAGAAAATCCACCAACTATTATTTTCTCGAGCCACAGATTGTAAATACGTGTTGTTAATAGAAATTGTGCAATTTGAGAATTCACAACACGTCCAGTCCATCCATCTCGAATTTCCGCCAATTAGTATCTTTCCTGGAGCATAAAAATTCCCGAAACTATATTAAAAAACCTGTCGATCCAATATCCATCAGGCTTAAAAATAATAAACTCCGTAGTAAAAATTTTCATCTCACAACAAAAACGATCTGCAACTGGTATATACATAAAAAAAAAAAAAAAACGGAACGTCGTATCAACTTGATGATAGATAATAACTGTAAAAAATCGAAAAGGCAATTAAAATCTAAATTATGGAAGAGATGAAAGGGCCTCTGAGAGCATCTCTCATCGTCAGTCACCCGTTAGGACATCGAGATGCATCGTCAGCATGCGCGAGGCATGGGACGCGGCGTATATATATATATATATATATATATATTGTAAGTGTGTGTTACGGAAACGCGACGCGCGGTTTCGACGGGACAGACTCGATGTCTCCGGTTCTCCTCTCCCGCAAGTGGAGTAAAAGGCAACCACCCATACCTGCAAGCCGTACGGAAAGTGGCTTGAGGCGGCTGTGCGCCGTGCACGCAGGGAGCGCGGTGAAACACCGGCTGCGGAGTGCGGACCGGGAACCTAACGGAGAGAAAATAAGCAGAAAAGGAGCGCGACGCACGCGACTTACGACCTGCGACGCGCCCCCCCTTTTGCCCCCTGTTTCACCACCCGAAAGCCCGGGCAGCCGCAGCTTGCAGGGTATGATACTCCATAGGCGCGCCGCGCGACCAGCTTATAAATAAGTTGGTACGCCTATACGCGTATCTCTTCCTCTTCTTCTGCTTCTATTGGGATTATCACTTTGCAATGCGGCGTGTCCGGTGGTTAAAAATCCACCTAACGTAACCAGACTCGCAGTCGATCGTTGGCAGTGATTTTTTTACGTATGGTTGGTCGAAGGTACGTGTTGTCGATTGCACGTCACTGATACGTGGGTAGACATTGGCAATTTGTAACCGGCAAAGTAGCGATTTTCGTCTGTGAGAAAATAAAAATTTTAGGTTACGCGGAAATTTAACCGCTTGTGGTTGGATGAACGAGCCCATTGCTGATTTAAAAGAAGAAAAAAAAAATAATAATAATGATTTTAGTTAATCGGAAATTCCAAATTTAGGTTATGTGGTAACAAAATGGCGCCGAAAATCGGGCTCTGACGTCATAAGGGCTTTTTTAAATACCTATGTAATTGTTATTCGTGACTTCGAAGCTGGTAGGTAGGCTGGTAGTTGGTGTAACAAGCGTGAAAACGAGGAGGAAAATACCTGCCTTGCAGAGAGCGTTGCTGCACGCATTTTCAGCTTGCATTCAGCGTCAGAAATTCCGACGCCGTCGCCGCTGCCACGCGGTCTGCGGTGCTGTCTCAACTCTCAGGACACCTTTCGCAGATATCCGTCTGGCCTGACGATGATGAGCGAATTTGTGCGGATCACTCGCTGCGTCTGCGTACTGCTTAGGAGATTTATTCGAGGTGTTTTGAGCACCGGGTCACGTGACTGATTTGAAAGTATCCCAACGAGATTTGATCCCATTTGTTCCATGATATCGTTTCGATTTGAAAGTTTTGCCGTTATATAAACAGATTGTTTTGACGTTCGGAAGCGCGGATTGGTCAATTGAGACATATATGTACAATATCATATGAATCAATAATCGAGTCATTTGCAATACATAACCTCAAAGTCCACCTCGCGACGAAATGTATTGATGAAAAATTTGTACGACATTTAATCAGCCCTGGCGAACCAGAGCGCACCTTCTGAGAATAGCACGATCATTTGACGAAAAATTCGAAATCGAGGAACAGTTTTCAGAAAAAAATGATCCCAATTCTCCTGAATATTACATTCTTGTATTGGCCACGTGATACCGTGCTCAGACCATTTTAAGGGCTGGGAAGGAAGGGATGGTTCATCAAAAATTGATTAAGGTAATCTTAGTGTGGGTATTTATTAAATTGGTTTCGTAAGTTGTATGAATAGAAAATACTGGAATTAAAAACGAAAGTTCAGATGTTGAGATGATGATATTATGTGTATTATGCTTGGGAATTTGTTTTTTTAATCATTCTTCTCTGGTCAATTTTTGACGTAACATAATCAGTGCAATATAATCCAGAAATATCGCAGTCAGAAAATTTGCTCTTCTCTTTTTTCAATATTTTTCTATATTATGTCAGAAAATCAAAGTTATGTATAAGCAGTGAAAAAATGTGGTATTGAAGAAAATTTTTACACAATTTAAAAAAATTTTCTCTTCAATTCTGTGAAACTTCAAATAATTTATTATATTTTCTTATTTTCTTAGCTTTCGATAAAATTGATATACCTGTTTGTCATTGCATAATAACAGTCGATTAGTCGATTATAAAGCACTTTGCAAAAGTAAAGCGTTGTTAAGGCGAAAAAAAGACTTGCAGAAGTTTTCCAGGTTCTGGAAAATCCAGAAATCGGTTTTCTTTCAGTTGTGTCGAATTAACGTCGGAGCTTTGTTTTTTTGTGCATAATTCTTCTCCCGATTAATTATTAATTTTATTTTTCACAGTCGCATTGCATCTAGTGAACTATGATCTAACAGGGGTTAATAAAATCTTTACGAAAAGTGCTGAAATCGATAGAATCTATAGAACAATTACATAGACGTCCAGTTTACAAGTCATCCAACAGATGTACGTATCTGTAGTAGTGATACATTATAACGTGCAAGGAAACCTTGATACCAACGACGAATTATGGGATGCCAGGGAAATGCAATTAAGTTTCCTGCAGCACGGCTACGACTGGCAATGAACGAACGAACGAACGAACGAGACTGAAGCTATTAAATTAAATTCCAGCCCGGTACTAGCGTAGGTTTAATACGCATACATACCGTACATGTATGTACCCATGTACGCAACCGTGTACCTAGAATGCGTAAAACGCATCTACAACACGCGAAACCGCAGCCCGACCGTAATGAATGTATATATACACACGATGCTGCAGCGTGAATTTAAGGATGCATCGGGCGTACAGTCAAATAAAAAACGTGTCGGAACGAGAGAATTGAGAAAAATAGAGGCTTGCAGGAATAAATCAGTCATTTAATTGAGTTCTGATGAGTTTCAAGGGAAAATTGACTCTGAATGGATGCAGAAATAAAAAATTTGAGACGTGAATGTTCACCTGCGTAAATTAGAAACAGAAGTTTTCGTAGGTAAATTTTGTTTGAAAAATCCTCAATTTATTGACGTGGAATCATATTTCAGCTGACAATGAGACAAGAAAAAACCGATCATCCCCCCCCCCCCCCTAAATCTGTTGTCAGCTCTCTTCGTTACCGACAGATGGTACTATTTTTCAATCTGGATCTTTGGAAATTATATGTCGGGTACAGAAATTGAATTTTCACGATCGTGGGCACAACGTCTCGACTTATCTAACGCATACATGTTGGCATATAATAGCCATGCACAGGGCGTCGTAGGGCGTTATTTCTGGCGTGAAAATATTTTCATTTCGAGTATAACCGTCCGGTGCTGCTCCAGCCTGTAGAAGCAAAGTACACATCGAGACGCGGCTCTCTCTGTTGTTGTTGGCCGACGCAGCATCGGCATCGGCAGACAGACGTGCGTCTCACAAAGAGATCAGTAAGCCTCGAAAGAGGGTCGAGTCGGGATAGAAACTCATATCCGCCGATGATGGATACGCTGAAAGGGAATTCCGCGCCCCGAGAATTAATCGACGCCCTTTTAGGGAGCTGCCAATCGGCCGGACGATTCGAGATCATTTTGTCATGAGATTTCAGGTAAGAGGGATTCGTTCTAAACCTACTTAATGCGAGCCCCGAATTGATGGGGATCAAATTTCTCTTTATATTCGTTTTCGATTTTTGCCTGAAATCAAAAAGTGCGCTAACTTTAATTGACTCAGTCTCTCACAACAAGGAGAGCAACGAAGTATTCTAATCTTAAACCTCGCTGAAGTTAGTTGTTGGTTCATATTTTTGAGGTTAGGAATTGCGAATCTCGTTTCACATTGTAAATTATGCATTCGGGCATCCTGATTGGTTCGGGTTTAATTATGTAACGACATCGTATTTTGCCGCTACGTTTTTCTGGCCGATGCGAAATATAACTGCGAGTTCGACAGCTAATTGTGCGCGGAGTTTTAAGCTGCGGAAACGATCAGCTGTTAGCTAAGTGCGACGCCATATCGCCTGTTGTTCATGGTCTGTACGCACTTGTCAATTTGGATCTTGACTCGAGAAAATGGCAGGTAATTCAAACGAATTGATTACGCAAACGATGGTTATGCGAAAAATCATGTTAATCGAAAAAAACTGTCACCGGATGAAGAAATTATACAGTGACGGTATCGAACGCGGTTTAATAGCCCGAAAGATTCTCCAATTTTCAAAATCGCCTTTGCTTTTAGAAGAATGATCGATTTCCGAACCTCGAAATGTCAGGAAACTGGCAAGTCCAGACTTTATACCGCAGCAAGGAAAACTCCATCATTGAACGTTATCTGACAAATTGAAGGTCGTTAATTATTCTACGAGCGTATACTCGAAAGTTTATACGTCGAGTTTAATTGTCGTTTCGCCAAGTTTTCCCAAGCTACCTGGCAAAACTTTGCAGTTGCGAAGTAAAACACGGCGACAAAGTTTCCACCAATTAGTATAACGTATATAATGTAATATAATACATATACAATTATACATACATACGTGTGTAGGTATTACATGATTGTACGGAACTTTGGTAAAAAACAAAAGTTGTCCAAGTAAAGAAAAAGAAAAGAAAACAAAAGAAATCAATGCACTCAAACTTCTCCGCCAAATGATTTTCCTCCAGAATCGGCAACACGGCGATCGCAAAACAGACGCGATTCTCAGATCTGTTGATCTATTCTGATCCACGAGCAGTTTGGTAGGCTGCAGGTACATACAAGAAATACTTACAAGAAAAATCTAACCATCAAGTACCGAGCTAAGAATAGGCTTCAGGCTGCAGAGTTTCGCCCGTCTTTCTTGTACCGCGCTGCATGAAGAGCTCGTTGAACAAATTGGTACGAATGCACCGTCCAATAATGCATCTTGTATTCGCCTGATTATGTTTCTTGAAAGAAAAAAAAGAAACTCATTAGTGCATAGTATGTCAATCTATTCAATCGCGATCGTAAAACAAACTGTTTGTGTGCTCTTCACTCGCGTGATGGTGAACATATTTGCAATTTTATTTTCATATCGATGCTCGTATGCAAATTGCGTTGTTGTTTACATTATTTATTCATTTTAGTTCTTTCTTCATTCAAATTCGAATGTTTAATCGACGGACTTTGCAACAAGCTCTTTTTATCGTAAAAATATATATTCGCATAAGTTTCGCACCGAATGTTGAGAAGGTTCAATTACTTTTTGTTTCTGAAGATGTGCTTGTACAAATTTTTGTACCAACTAAAATACTACGAAGAAAAAAAAACAACTGTTGCACTGAACTAGGAAAAAAATGGTATATTTTCAACAATTTCATGAAAATTTATCCAACCGTTAAATTCGATCAAAAAAAAAAAAAGGGAAAAAAGGTCCGCCAACACTCCTGACAACAATTTATTTGTTCTTGCTTACCATTTTCTTTGCACGAACAACTAATCACTGGTAATTGTCGAATTCAATGTCAAGGTTTATTATATCGGGGGGGGGGATCTCGACACATTTCCGACAGCCGAATTCTTATATATTACATATGGTATACAATATAAGAGAGGATATTATGTATTATAAGCAAAGTTGTTAGGCGGTAGCCGGGCGTCGAGGAAAGACGTTGTGAGATTTGAAACCAGTTTCAGAGAGAATTGCTCGAGTGCCGCGTGGTTCCCTGCCAGCCTTACATGGTTCTCGTATCAGAAGGCATACCTTTTAGATCTTACCAAACTGACCATATCCAGCTGCTCAACTCCTTACCTTCTATACATCATGTACATACGCATACACGTGTATACGTATATACACCCTATCCCTTTTACAAACACAAATGTATACCTGATGCTGCACAACACCGCGTGCAGTTTATCCAGGTAATCGGTCGAATGTCTCGCCGCACGCTCTCGGTACTCGAACATCGCGTGAAATTCAGTTTTTTTTTTTTCATTTATTGCTCTGCCTCATTTTTCTAACAATTTTTCTCTGCTCTTGTCGCTCCTTGGTTTTATTTATTTCATTTTTTCATTCAGATTGCATTTACTCGCGTATAAGGTTTCTGGCAGTTTTTGGATTTCGTTAAAAAAAAAAAAACTAAAAAACAAAAAAAATACAGTAATTTGATTTTCTTTTATCGAAACAGTTTTTTCGTTTGACTTGTTACTGAACCAGTTCCTTGAGTTTTATTTATTTATTTCTTTCTTTCTTTCTTTCTTTCTGTCACATTTTATCGTTTGTTCCTGTCGGACCAGATTTTTGATTTTACTATTTTTTAAAATTAGAGCGTTTGGTTGTTACTGTGAAATTGCATCGACGATATTACGTTTTTTATAAATTTTTCGTTCGTTTCTGTCGTTCCAATTCCTTATTCATATTCATCATTTTTATTTTTCTCATTCTACACGTTTTTATACACCAGTGTTATACTGTATGTAAGATGTGCATCTAATACGTACGAGCTTCCGTAACGTATTACCTTCGTGCTTGTATCAAATTTTGCAATCGAATAATAATAATATTCTTACTCACTCGGGGTGATTTCGCTTCTGGCTCTTGCAAGATCTTCAAATTTCATGACCTTAGTATTTAAACTTTAATTGAAATTTACTATTCTTATGCGTTTGAAGGTTTAAAAGCACAAAGGTGTAAAAAAAAAAAAAAGAAAATAAATCGATACAACTTGGTGAAAACTTGGTGAAAATACTTTCTCTATCGCGTGTGATAATCATGACCGAGAAACCGCCTGCATGTATATTTGTGTACAGGTATACAATAAACGAATGCTAAAAACGCAGTTAAATTCGAACCAGCCAATAAAATGTAAAAAAAAAATAAATAAATAAAATAAATGTAGTATAAATAGATAAATTTTAAGAACAACCGTATTATTCTCAGACCGCGTAGCTATTCTGACCCTAAAATCACAACCGTATAACGCGTCGCGTGGGTACAAATAAATAAAGAAAGGGGGGCGTGATGAGGGGGGTGAGAAGGTGATAGGAAGACTCCGGATGAAGACCAGAGACCCCCGCGTTGAAAATATTCAAGATTTCTAGGCGTGTAGAATCGAAAGGTAAACAAATTCCGTAATACATGTATACATATATATATATATATATATATACACACACACCCCTGTGTTTATCGTGTAGATAATCTTGATAAGATAGCTGCACAAGTTCCTGGTGTATATTTGTGTGTATCTGTGTATATTTATACGTAAAGATGTATAAATGAGTGAAAGGGGGGGGGGGGGGGGAGGGGGGAGGCGGATAATAAAATCGGAGAAAAGGTTGTTTCTCGCCGCGGTTCGGTTGTACGGGAAGAATGTCAACGAATTTGTTACTCCTACGCGCGATTCTTCACATCTCCTTTAAAGTCACAGAATTTCTGTTGTATATCTTTTTTTTTTTCTTTTTTTTTTTTATACCCTCCGCGGCGTACGAAAGTTCGAAGTTGTCACCGATTGGATCACTTTTATCGATCTTTTCAATTTTTACGATAATTTTTCTTTCCGCCTTTACGACGGCTACTTCTTTTTTTTCTAATTTCCGTCAATTTTTAAAAATAATATTTTGTCTACCGGATTTGTTGAACGGTTATCTTCAGATTGTTTAGTTCAATGAAGTTATATATTGTTCATTCTTATCTGTTTTGAAAAAAGAAATTCTCAAAAACTTTAGTTTCTTTTCCAAAGATTTCAAGACCTGGCTCGCAATGGGCCCCTTTTATTTTCGATTTTTTTTTTTTTTGTTCCACTACTTTTGCTTTTTCTGATCAACTGAAACATTGTTTAATTAGTCTTACAATTCCTTGAGAATTCTCAAAAATACTATTTTTCACTTAGAAGACTTCTAGATCGGTTTCATTTTGAAGTTCATGAAAATAGTTGACTGTGCCGATAAAAATAGACCAAAAGGTCTAGAAATGGTTGGAATAGAAAATACAGTTTCTCAGACTTTCTGTATGAGAAGTTTAAAAAAAGCTCTTTTCACAATCACATTATAAATGATTGAGAAGTTGAATAAAAAATTTAAAAAAAAATCATGTTGCTGTTTCAGAATTGGGAGAATTTGAGAAAAAAATTTTAAACAAAATCAGAAATGGCGAGGGTCAGATGTTGGTCGGGTTCGCATGGAATCACCCATATATTATATTTAAGTTTGATACGAAGTATTTTTTTTTTTCTTCTCTACCCGTTTATTCAAATCGTTGAAATAACTAGCGCAGAAAATTATACGCGTATGTCTCTTATGGAATCGCAGCTGGAGTATCGATTTCGAACATGATTTTCTTCAATTAAATTTCAGTGATTTCTAATGATTCCCAAATGATTTCTGTACGTTGATATTGCAACGAATATACGTAGCCCCTCGAACCTTTTTTATTCTTCATCCTCGACTTCTCTCCTCTTTTTCTACCCCTGCGGAATCCCGAGGGTGATTTCCCCGCGGAAAATCTCCTCAGTTCAGGATCATTCGGGTGGAAATCTAATCCTTCGAAATGGAGTTCCTTCGCGACACTGCGCATGCCACGCCACTCGTCGTCTGCAGTGTAGTTCGACTTGCAGGACGTTTCGGTATGTGTTCGGTAAAATTTTTTCAGGCCATATAAACCATACAACGAAACCTCGCCGTCATAACCCAGGAAAATACTATACATATATATATATGTATAATATATAACTGAAAGTAATCTATCGCTTCATTGCACATCGCTCGAGACTTCGATAATATAGATACCTATAAAATATTCTCACCACGAGTGAAAGAAGGAAAGAGGATATAATAAGGGGAAAATGGAATTCCTTTTTTTTATTTCGCAAGAACGGTAAGAATTCCAAAAATTTGTGTCTTTCTTTCTTATTCACTGCGTTATCATCATTATGATTTTTTTTTTTACGGCTCATTCGTCGATCCTTCTTTCTGATAATTTACTACAATTATGCCGATCTTTTTTTCTTATTTCTCTCTCTTTCTCGATCGCAAATCTGTAAAAATATAAACTCATTCGCCGTTTCTTTTTACCGTTACAATCATTTTTCGTCTGGTATAATTACATCTTCTTATTTCTTTTCAACGCGGATATCGTCTCTCTGCGGCCTCCATACAAGAAATAAACGATTTTCTGACCAAATTTGCAAATGGATATAACTTTTTTCTAAACAACAAAATGCTCTTGCCAGTCGATTTTCGCGAAACGATTTTTTTTCCCCTAACTTTATTTCACGATCAATATTTTTTTCTCGTGGATCGTTGATGAATTCGCAGCAAAAGAAAAAAAAAACAAGAAAAGCAATACGAAACAATATGGGAGACAAAATTAAAGACCAACATTATATGATATACGGGGGGGGGGGGGGGGGTATATTTCAAATTGATAAGAACAAAAGGGCCGAGCAAAAAATAGAAGAAAAAGTAAACCAATGAAAAGAAAATACCACATTTCAGGAATATGGCAAACAGAAAGAATGGATGAAAGAAATAAAAAATAGAGGCAAAAACCCGAAACCGCGTGTCTCCGGACGTTCTTCACACAATTTTTTTTTTTGTTTTTTTGTTTTTGTTCATTTTTATCGTTTCTCCTGTTTTATTTTGACACCCACGAACGACCCTTTCGTAGTTTGAAGTGCTAGCTCTCAGGCAGAGTATGTCTCTTCTTCGTTTCTCTTACAATTTCTCGTCTAAGTTCATCTCCCTGAAATCCATGAGGTGGTTTCTTGGTGGGCCACGTGTGGTCCACGTGCGCGTTGATGCTCTTCTTCTTCTTCTTCTTCTTCTTCTTCTTAACGCTGGCTTGTGTTTGTATATGTATAGTTAGACAAAAAAGCTGTTTGGGGAAAAAAAGTTTGAAAACCGAGCGAACCTGCGTGCATGATTTATAGGAAGAGGTGTGGACGCGTTGTTTGACGAATAACGTCACATTTTTTTAATTATTTTTTTTTTTGTTTACTTTTTCTTTTTTATTTTATTTTTTTTTTTTTTTTTACCGAAGCTCAAACGGTTCGAAAGTTACACAAGCCTCGAGCTCGAGAATTCATTTATACGTGAAAATTTAGCTTTGAACGTTTTTAACGAATCAATTATTGATTTTACAGCAAAAATTCAAATGCCAAAATTCACAAGCGATTTCATCATCGCTAAAAAATATCTGCGGAGCAAAATTTCGTAGATCGAACGCTTTACAAAATGAATTTTTTTATTTTTTCAACGAAACATTTGGCCTTTCAATAATCTGTAGTGGTTAAATTATTTTAACCTCACGGCAACAATTAATGTGAGCAATTTCATAGAGAGTTTGCTAATAATTATTTTAAAAACTACACTCAAAATCAAGTTTTTATCGTTAAATGCTGCCGAGTAGTACAGACTTGAGAAAGAGAAAAGTGATCGAGGAATAATGATATAATAAGGAATAAGTGACGAAGGCGTCGTGTTGTTTAAATGAAAAAACTTGGAGTTTCTAAAGAGTGATTTTTTAATATTCTGTTTAAAAAATATCCTCCCGCGAGGGTTCCTTTCTGTTCATCCAAAAAGAGTCTTGCGTCAGACGGGAGTGAAAAAATGGAAAACGAACTGCTTTCAAACGAAACACCTCAACAGGCATTGTGCATTATGTAAGGGTTGGAGTTGGAGTAAAAAGGAAAAAAAAAGAACCCGGAGACATAAGCAAACTGAAACATTTCACGACACTTGAACCAGCTTACTTCTGTTTATTTTCTCACTTCAACGCCTAGCGGCGGTGAAACGGGTCGATTTCTCCCCGACTAATTTTTTTCTTTCCCTAAGTGAGAACTGCACGGGGTTGAGGAAGTTTAACGAGAGAGCCTCGGAGACAGGCGTACCCCGCTATCTTCCTATTTTTCCTCCACTTTGCCTTGGTTCGAGTTTTAAGGGCGTCTCGGCAATTCGACTGAGATAAGATAAAAGAGCCCTTCGGAGAGTCCAAGGCGCGCGTTACTCTCGTACCGACGTCGTAAAGCGTCACCGAAGCCGATAAGCTTTTTCGTCACTCGCCAGAAAGAGAAAGAGAGAGAGGGAGAGAGAGTGAAAAAGGAAAAGAGAAATTCGGTCTTATTCATTTCTCAATGTCTCAACTAGACATCGACTTTCTTTGCTGCTGTTCAGGTTCAGTTTCCGTATCCATTTCAAGTTACACCGACGTCACGTCGTTCAGACGTCAAATAAAAAACGTCACACCGATGTTTCATTATCAAGTATAACTTGTACTTTCTTACCCTCCGTATCAACGAATGGAATCCACTCAAATCTCGTTACGTAAATCATTCGTTTAGAAATTTATTAGCCGTTGAGGTGACGTGCGGAACTTTTCAATTATACTCTTCGAAAACAAAAACCTCAAAATTCTTTTATCATCTCGGCAATTTAAGTACAGTAATTATAACTGTAATAAGTCGATTGAAACGAAGCAGGGAGTTTTTGTTCACTGATTCGTTACACCAGCTAAGAAATTTTTATTTCACTTCTAAACAGTCATCACTGAAAAAGGTAGAAAAAAAAAACAAAAACAATTGAAACAACAACGTACCAAGAACCTCAATTTTTTAACGAATCCGAAATACTTCGAGAGGGTTGAATTCACCCTGAGTTGATGCAGACAGAAGCTATAAGACTCGAAGGAAATAAGAATGAGAAATCGTGTCACCGTCGAATGACCATTCAATAGAATCGGAGAATAAGGGTTGCTGGCTTAAGGATCTTTTGGGCAGGGGGGAAAGTAAGGCGCAAGAATAACAAGCGGGTCGCCGGATATCCCTTTGCGAAATTTCTGCCCGAGGTTTGCAAAGCGGAAATCGAAGACGTCCCGAATTCGTCTAGACCCTCCATTCTCATTTTCCATTTGTTAGGAACGGACACTCTAGGTATATACTTACGTACCCAGGTTCGCGTACAGTATCCTCCAAAAGTTTGAGCCCGATATCGCTTTTCGAATTTTTCACGGGGACTCAAAAGTTAAAAGTATCTTGGCCAGAAAAAGGTAAGAGCAAATGATTGACGTCACATTTCTGAGTAGAAAGAACCAATTTCGTCGATAAGATTTTTTTTCTAAATCTTCTGGTGGGGTTGAATAGGGTCGTTTTGTTTTTGAGATTTTTATTATGCTTCGCAAAGTCGCGTGTAATTTTTTTCAAAATATTTTGAACCCCTTTTCGGGTCGAGATTAACCTTTAATTTTGTTTTTGACATTTCTTATGTGACTTTCTTTCGCTAAGTTATGTAAATTTTTGTACAGTTGTCCAGTTTTCAGAAAATTTTGCGCATAAACTCGAGAATTAATATACGAGTTTCAAATGAACATACCGTGAGTAAAAAAAGTTGACTTCTACTTTGACCAGGTCATAGATTTTTTATAATTGTATTTCACAATTTTTTTATCGGTAATTTTTCGTCCAAAATTTGTGAGTTGTTTCATCAATCTTACTACTTACTTTGTTCAAACAGATTTTCGACAAGGAACGGTTTTTCTAAATGGAATTTAAAAAAATTGTATTTTTTTGAAAATAGTTTTCTTCTTCCTACGCGATTCAATTAAAACCCCATATATTTTTCGAGCTACGACCCATTCTACAAAAACTGATCTACTGTAGAGAAATTTGAATAACTTTGTGAGATAAAAAAATCGGCAACAAATATTGGAACACTAAATGGAAGTTTTTAATCTGGCCCCTTGCGATTTCCTCCGTAAAGAAGTTCTTGCTGCTGTTATCCCAAAAACTTACACGCAACTGTACGAAGGGGTACAAAAATCGCAAAAATAAAAACCATATTCAAAACCATCTAATGAGTGCAAAAGAAACTTTAGAGAATTTAAAAAAAAGCATGTACAAAGCTGGTTCCTTCTACTTTCAAAGGACACTCGGATGGTTCGGTTAAGCTTCTTTTACGCCGAGATATCTGTAACTTTTCGTCTCAAAATCAGTCGTAAATTCGAAAAGTGAATCGAAACTTTTGGACGGTACTGTATACATATACGTGTATGTACAAAGCTGCGAATATTTGCGCGGGTTTATAACGTTCCCTCCTCGATTTTCCCTCTTCTCTTGGCCATTTCTCGGGACTCAGGCTACATACCGTCTCGTTGCCGATTTTATGCCGATATGCATGCATGCATCCCGTAGCCTTGCATGCATAGGTACTTTCCTCTCTGTGCAGTTGCACCCGGAATAAGATATTCGGAGAGATACGATTCTCTCGCTGTATCCCCGATGCACATATTCTGGGCACAAAGTAGCCTTCGGCAATTCCTCCTCTCCCTCCCTCTCTCTCTCTCTCTCTCTCTCGAACACTCCACATTAATAGAAATTGCGACACGTTTGAACATTGTTGGAAAATTCTGAAAATCTAAATATTTCAGCAGTGAAGAGGTGACTTGAAGGTATTAAAACCAGATTTCAAAAAGTCAAAATGGCGGATTCAATATAGCGGACGAATATGTCAAATTTAATCAAGTCCGGTCGAAAATCTCTGTACAGAAGTTTCGGGGTCGCTGATTGGATTCGCCATACTGAATTTTCAAAATCTGAATCGAAATTTGTAACCAGCGACTCCGAAACTCGGTGGACGGAGTTTTTGCTCCAGATTCGATCGAATTTGAAATTTTCGTACGTCATATTGGATTCGTCGTCTTTAATTTTTTTAAATACAATTTCAGATTCGTAATCGGCGACCCCAAACACTTCTGATTTCTGTAAAACATGTATATGCGTAGATTGATAAACTTCTTGGAAATTCCTTCAATTTGCACGATTTTTTCCAATCAATTTGTTTCTAGCAATGAAAATTTCAATAATTTGCATTATATGAAATATTGAAATATTCAACGACACTATCGGGATGGAAAAAAGTGTCTTATGATTAGTGAAATTGTAGAGAAAATAGTTATCTGATCGTGAAACCAGTGAATTTTTAACCGTTTCAAATTGGTTGAAATTAAAAAAATCAACATCCAAACTCTTTTTCATAATTTTAGTATCAGTCGTTTCCTTAACCCTTCGGAAAATTATACCTAACTCAGAGATACATACGTGAATTTGATAAACACTGAAGGAGTGATCGTCTTGTAAGAAAATGATGTATTTGAAGTTTCGATCGATATCGAGCCTAATCGAAAAGAACTCGAATTACAGTAGACGAATAGATCAGTGCATCGTCGATCCACAATAAGACAATTTTATTACACCCACTCTCGAATACAGTAACGCTCAAAAGTATTGTGACAATACGAAACCATCATTTTTCTCATTCATCTTTACTTTAACTTGATGTTCTAGCGAACGGGAGTTAATTTTCTACAATCATGTCGAACATTAAATTTCGCTTCATACAAAATATCATTGACTATCATGTTTTACATTCGTTTGTAAATAACCCAATTACTTGGCTAAAATACTGTCTAACAGCACCAACTTTACATTGCGTCTTAAGAAACGAACGATCGAAATCCCGTTATCGTGTATCTAGTCAGCAGAAAATTAGCTCTAAAAAAATGTTTGAAACATTTCAGGTACCGTGTACGTAAAATCACTGAAAAAAAAAAAAATTAAGAAACAAGTTACTTGAAAAGTAATTTATTATCGTACGAAGTTGTAAAAGAAATTCCGTTTTCCTCGTACAGCGCACACAACGTATTAAATCATGGTCGTTATCGTCGTTCCGGAAAGAAATTATCCACTCGCGCATTGAGCATGGAAATGAAATCTCGTTGGCTGTTGTGTAGGCCGCGATGTCTCAGGTACGTTAATTATGAACTCCTCATCTGGCTGTGCAGTGTCGGGTGGCGAAGAGAGGAGCGCCGAGGAGCGGAGAGAAGAGGCGACCCGGTTCAATCGGGGGCCTCTGATTAAGCGCTCAATCTAACCGAGACAATGCCCCGCGTCCCACCTAACCAATTTATATCGAACACCCACGCCTCGTGCACCGGGTGCCTGCTTACCCACCTTCGAGATACCTGGAGAGCGGTGATGGTCATGCTTCGCTTACCTACCCGAAGCCTCTCGTCTCATCTCCTCTCCTCTCCTCTTCTCTCTTCTATTGACTTCTCGTACCACTGCCGATCCCATGCCCGCCAACATGGAACGAAAAACCGAAGAAGAGTCGTGAATGAACCTTTTTGCCCCCCTCCCCAGCCCCCCACCCCCGTCCACCCCTCCATCTTCGTCATTATCCTTCTCAGAGACTTTTTTTTTTAAATATTTTACATTGTTACGATTCGGTTCAAGGGTTAATCGGAAATTTAGCGTGCGGTGATTTTTTTTTGTTTTTTTTTTTTTGCTGATCGGTCGCCGATAGGGAGGAAAAATCAAAAACTTCAGGAAATATATGGTCGCCAAATTGTTGTAGTTCTTGTTAAAAGTTAGAAGTGCGAACGGTCTTTTTATTCATTTTACTGTTAATTATTAGTTCGCGAACTGTACGGATACATGATTAGAAAAAACGGGGTATGGCAGATTTTTATCGGGGTGTAATTTGACGAGAAAGAATAATGATTATACCATGATCAACAAATGAATCGTGAACGTGGTTTTGAAATACCGATTGATTTGAAGCTTCATTTATTAGACACTCGAATTGGCTTTATTGGTTCCAATTTAGGTTACGGAAAAACTTTTTCAGGGAATTTTCAAAAAAGTCGGAAAAGTTTTTGAAGGTATGCAGGAAAGAGAAAAGATTCATTGTAATAATTTTTTTTTAAACACCCGTGCTTGGTTCCATGACCATTAAATAAATCATAAACATGTTTTTGAATAGTACAGACAGATTAGTAGCTTTATTCATTAAATACTGTAATTGTAACAAAGAATATAGACTTTTAACTGTCGATCGCGTGAACTGATTCTTCTTTTTTAAATTGATTTTGAAAAATTTTAATTACGGTTCTCAGAAAATAGGTGTGAAATAGATAAAACTTGATTGATTGAGACACAATAATAACATTGTAATTTTCACCTGTCTTTGACATTTTCCATTCAGGCTCGATATGAAGTTGCGAAAAATTTCATGTACACAAATTGTCGGTTAATTATAGAGGTTAATAAATTCGTTGGTGAATTATTCATACGATACAAATGACTAAGGATTCTAAAATAGCAAAGTTACAGGCTGCATGATTTAGAATAATCCATAAATTGATCAATCTTAATGAGTTTTTTTTTCTTTTAATAATTGCTTCAATGAATAATTAAGGAAATAAACCGTACAATTCATGTTTTTACGCTGCACACATCCTGTGTATGTGTTGGAGACACCATGTCAAATTCCGAATTCTTAGGTGGTAAAATTTAAAGCGAAGAAATCAATCTTTGACGAAACATCTCGACGCTCAAAGTTCAGAAAGTGCAAAATGCCGAAAAAGCACAACTCCGACAAGGCAAAGTCCCAAAAGTGCGGAAATGTGACAATTTAAAAATCTAAAACATCGAAATTCTGAACGATCGGTGCTTTTCAGTTCTGTGAATTTCTGGCTTGGTGAAATTTCATCGCTTTGATCTTTCTGTGTTTTTGAATTTCTATATTTTTACGTGCGAAATTCCGGTTATTCCGATTTTCGGTTTTTCTCATTTTTTACCAAACCCACTCGTTGCGTAAACTACGCCGTGTGAGTATATTTTTAATTTTCGGAATTTTGCTCTATCGTAACTTGAATTTTCGTCGTCTTGCATTTCGAAAATTTGAATCGTCAGGTTTCCGACCATTCGGAACTTTGTTGTTTCGTAAAAGTTCGATTCCTTGACTTCAAGTTTCGTCACCAAATAATTCGAAATTAGACACTTTCGGAACTTTTCAAGTCTGGAACTTCAACTTCGCCCTCTTTTTTGCATTTCTGCACACTTTTTGCACAGCTTCGACAATGTTCCGTATTTGTCGAGCATCGAGTTCGTACGTGCAAGGATTAAATCGGCGAATACCGTACCTGACCCGAGGAAAATACTATAGCGGCAAAATGCATCGCAGTCTCGGCTAACTATCGGCTTCTTTGCGTCTAGGTTCCTCAGGTAGTACTGGCGCTATTTTCTCGTCTACAACAGACCTCTATTCACAACCTCTCCTCTGATGCGTCGTGGATCCTTGCAGCTTTAGAGTCGGATCGTTGATCCGCCCGATCGATCTTTGCAGTGAAACTCATCGTCAGGCTCGTTAATTCGTTACTTCGACGGTATGCAAAAGTCGTCATTCCGACACTGTTACATTGGTAAAATTGCAATCAACTGAATTTTGGAAGGAATTAGAACATTTTTTCATTCTTGTATCATTCTTACAGTAATAAGAATGAAATGAAGTAAGTTAATTTTCCATTTCGAATACCGCGAATTTATCAAATATTTCGTCAGATGAACGTTGAATTTTTTTTTCTTTTAGATCGTCGAGATTCGGAACGAAAACAATAAATCGACGCGAATAAAAACGAGGAAAAATCGACGATCTTCTAAATTTCTGCATGTATTTGGAAAAATGAAATTCAGTAATTCAAATGATCTTGCAAAAAATCATGATGAAAATGCAAAGACGTTGATGTAGCGTATTTTTTATTTTTTTATTTTTTCTTCGATTCGATTGAATCTAATTGTGGTATATATTTATACACATAAATTTGTTTCTTGATACTGTCACTAAAAAATCGAATGAGGAAGATCGAACAACGGCTTACTAAATTCGATCATTTTTGCAAATACAACGGACATCTTGACATTATAAGATGATAAAAAAAATTTACCCTTTTTGGTCAAAACGATATTGAACGTAGATTGAAAAAGTTACGTGCTCGGATGCCTTTATAAATAATGAATTAATTTCCTTATCCAGAAGCCTGATGAATTTCAAACAACCGTGTTTGAGGCGCAATTTCGTTACATTACAGGTATAAGGGTACATAATATAAATTCACCCGGCGTGTAAAAACCCCGAAAGCGTAAATTTACGAGCGTTTTTTACAACCTGTAAACGCTGCAGCAGCATATTGCCAAGAAAAACTTTATTCGCAATTTCTCTTATTTTTTTCCCTTTCTTTTGCTTTTTGATTTTCCATCGCGACGTTGAAGCTAAAACCTTATTACGTTATTACACATGCACAATATTTTCTCTCTATTTCATCTAGTTGGCAAAAACTTTATTATCCCTTGGGACAAAAATGATATGACCGTTTTGTACAACTAAAAAACAAAAAAAAAAAAAAATTTCAAACCCTTGCCTGTTTTGTACATCCTCGATTATTTTACGTTTATACGCATATATAGTATAAGTATAGTGTATAACAATGCAGTATAAAATATCCACGACGTAATAACGACCCTTTAAAAAGTTTTAGGATAAAATCTCGGACGGTTATTCGTCCTGTTGATCTTGCTGCACGGTAATACGATCGTAAAACCCTCACTTTTGTCCTTCTTTTTCACCCTGATATGCTCCTATGAAGAAAGAATTTCTCGGCTGTAAATCTCGCCTTTTTCTTCTTTTTCTTTTTTTTTTCTTTCCTACCCCAAGTAAATTTATCATCCGTTTGCCAATTTCAAACTGATGAAATTTTGTTGCTCAATTCTTTAGATTGAAACTTTGTCTGTGTTATTTGAACGAAAACGAAATGATTTATCGTCGTTTTGTGTCCGTCATGTGGTGAAAAATTAATCGCTCAGTTAGGAAACATCAGTTTCTAAAGGAACAGAAAGTCTTGGGTTAATTAATTTTTGAGGTAGAGAAACTCTGAGATTCTCTTCGAAATAATCTGTTTAACGAAATATAAAATCATTATGTTTTCGTAAATCAGAGAATTTCTCTGCGACTCTAAGAAATATTCCAGATCACAATCTTGACTTTTTTTTACCACAATTTTGTGTTATTAAAATGGCGAACATTCCGACCATTTGTCGTATCTTGATCGAAAGATTTCACCTTTGTAAAAATACAAAAATACAACAAAGCGAAGAGAAGACAAAAAAAAATTTTAAAAAATAAATAAATAAAATTAAAAAAAAAAAAAAGAAAACGAACGAATAAGCCATCAAATTTGATCGCGAGAATTATTTCCCGGAATCAAGATTCTGTTTTCAATCCCACGCGTGATGCAGGCTCTAATTGGCACGCTGCAGAATCCCTCGTATGATGAATTGTAACAAGGACGCGGTAAGCTGCTTGCCAATTAGCGAGGAATTTCGTTTGATGTTGAGATCCCTGATGAAACGGAAAGCGCCAGAGGAATTATCCACTCTGCATACTCCAATGCGAACTTGGCGATCTGAAAACCTGCGCATTCAATTCTCTGCCGAGATCGTTCCAGAGATCCTGCGGCGTGCTTTTGGACGTCAGAAACTTTGACGCTAAGAGTCAACTTATTATCTTTTGTACAGATCGATTCGTTGCCCGAGTGATAAATCGACCGACTCAAAGAGAGAGAGAGAGAGAGAGAGAGAGAGAAAAGCATTCTCGGTTTTGAAGATACGAGATTCCGTCACGATATCGATGGGAGGTCCTCGATGTAATAAAACTATGATATCCGTGTGACAAATGCTGTCCACTACCTGTCGTTCATTTCGATCTTGGTGGTCCTGCTGTCCGATCGTAATACCAGGACTTTGATTTATTTCGAACCTAAACACCGTTTTTTGTCAGTCAATTTCGAATCTAATGGTAAACGGAGGAAAAATATCGATATCTCATTCAAATAGTCGTAATAAAGTGATTTGTCAAAGTTGAAACAATTGTATACGCATAAAAGAGATCGTTTGCGACAACATTGATGCGTAAAATTATATTTATTCAAGTGTGAAAAATAATTAAGATACAGAGGTTCGAGACCTTTCCGTTTTGTTTAGAGAGAAAAAAATTTAAAATCCTGAACTCCCATCGTAAATTGTTCAGTTATCGATAACACCCGAGTTAGCCTATATTATCGAGCACAAATTTTGTTTACTCCAAATTTATACACTCTGCCCAAATTCGAATTTCATTAAAAAGAAATCGTTCAAAAATTTTTCAAATACGTCTCAAAAGTTTTTGATAACGTAATTCATTTGTTTGTCGATTTTACTGGACTGTACACCCGATGAACTCTTCAAACGTAACTCACGTCAGTTTGAAAAAACACTTTTTGCCGTCAACTCAGTGATCAAAAGTTTTATAATAATAATGACAATAACAGCTGTAGACTAAATGTGTACAACCAACATAAGCCGCAGCCTGTTAATTTTTTTTTTTTTTTTTGCTTTCTCTTTCAAACATCGTATACATATACCCATATACCGGGGTGAAAAATTGGGTAATAATTTTCCGGGACGAAAAAAATTGCGAGAAGATTAACTTCAATTTTCCCAGCCTCCGTCCCTCACCTATGTAAAACGTTCGGTATAATCTAGAAGTACATATGTACGCGTGTGTAATATACGCACGTACATTGTACATACTTCGCACCTCGTTTAACTCGCGTAAAACTTATGGTCCTTTTCGGCTCTTAAGATTACACATAAGACGCTGTTATAATTTTTCATCTTTCCTCGAATGTCAGAAACAATTAAGCCGCCTCTCTCTTTAGGCGAACGGCTCTGGTTATTTGATTGCGTGCATAAACACTTGCACGTATCTATACATATATATATATATATATATATACATATATAATAATTATGTACGTATACGTGTACATATAATATGTGTATATACACACGAACATAATAACGCTGCAATTTAACTCGATGAAGTACAGGGAGCCGCCTCTCATAATATTTCGCGAAAATATATTACAATCATGCAGGCTGCGTTATTAATTATCGGAACGTGTATAATAAACGGTGAATAAGGCTTATAATATAAATACATACCTGAGATACACGATTTTTTTTTTTTTTCTTCTCTTTTCCTTTACTTTTACTCTTTCTTTTTTCTTCTCCAACCGCTACATACATTCAAGATATTATGGGTTCGTAAGAGATGGCTAGCGCTTTTTCTCCTTTTTTCCTACCCCCCCTTCTCGCTCTCTCTCTCTCTCTCTCTTCTTTTATCTTTTTGCTGTTTTTTTCCCAGCCCCTGTTCTCCTGCCTCTTTCGACGTGATCCTTATAAATAATTCCCGATCCATGCTGCATATACATACACGATGAACCCGTTTTAACGCACATATAGGTATGTAACATGTCTATTACACATACCTATGCATACATACGAACATATAGTTATATTAAAACCCTACTCGTATCAATCTGTATCCTTGAGAATGTATGGCTTTATTCGATCTGCATATCATCACGATTACAACGCAATTATTATAGTTGTGTAGGTAATTAATATTTAACGCTTAACAAACACGAATTTCGATACAGTTCTTGAAGTTATCGATTGTTATATAGAGTTTTTAAAATTCGATTTAAATTTTGCAGAGCGACAAAATTTAAAGTGCCGGGTCGTAGCGTTTTTTCTCTTTTTTTATTCTTCGATTTTACGAGCAAAGGAATCGCTGAAAAGAATCTTGAAACTGATTTGTGTAAGAGCCTTTTTCGATTATTTATTCGCACCTTCGAAATCGAAATAGACGTTTAAAATATCATATGGTTAACCGTTGAGAAGATACGACGATTATTTTCTTTTTTCTTTTGGTTTACTGGGTGGGACATTTCGCGATCTTTTTATAAAGTAAAAGAAAAAAAAAACACTAACAAAAAACCTCCCAAACATAACATGACACAACTGATCTCTTAGGGTTTTGAAATATGAAGATTCGGTAGGTTTTTTTTTTGGTTCGAAGGCAATTTTCAAAATTATTTCTTTCCCTTATGATTTGAGATCGAATTAGGCTTACAAATTATTTCTCCAGTATTTGTATACAATATATTTTTTTTTTGGACTTCTTCCAGATTTCAAATTCGAGATTGAAATCGACGAATAAAATCGAAATCTTTTCGAGAGTTCAATCTAAATTTTTAATTTTTGTTTCAAAATCAAATCAGAGTTATGCTAATATCAACACGAATTCTTTCTTCGTTTTCAATCCTGCTCCGTCATTTTTCGTTTGCAAAATTTGAAAGAACTACTAAAATAACATGTTTTATTAATGTACCGCGCAATTCCTCGCTTTTCAATCATCGCCTATTATCATCGTCATTATTATTATTATTATTATTATTATTATTATTATTATTATCGTCATTATTATTATTATTATACACGTTTCTCGACAGGCTGAAACTCTGCGACGAGAATGATCTCTCCAACAAATGGAGAGGAGAATTAAAAGAGGCTGTTGGTTCCATTATTGTTTTCAAATTTTTTTTTCTCAAGACTGTACGCATGCGTCAAGTATTGTTTGAAAAGAAATTGAACTTTCAGCCTTTTTTAATTACCCTCTTCAAATATGTCTGGTAAAAAAAAAAAAAAAACACACACACACACACATATACCGATATATATTTGAAAATGAGGGGGATCAGCCGGTAATTCCGAAAGCACCAAACGCAATGAGAATCTTACAGTCAGGTAGTTTCCGAGGTGTGAATCTAAGGTGGTTGTGCATTGTTGTGTGCGGTATTGTTGCCCCGTTACAGCTGCAAGGAAAAGGGCACCCAGCTCTTGTCCATACCAAGTTTATTCCTTGCCACCCACAGCGCGCGATCAAGAAAACCTCGAAAAACTCAACTCATACGACGAAGTGGTAGAAGAAGAAGAAGAAGAAGAAGAAGAAGAAGAAGAAGAAGAAGAAAAAGTAGTAGTAGTAAACGGAGCGAGGAAGAGGAAGAGAAGAGGAAAAAGCTCGGCGTGGGCGTATCGGTTCCATTGACCACTGGTGCCGTCAGCAGCGACTCTCATTTTCGAAATGTGCAGGAAATATAACGAGAGGATTTGAATTTTTTTTCGAGTCGGCAAAACTGAACGAAAAAAAAAAAACACACACACACACAAACAAACAAACAGCACTGTTATGCAAATTTAGATCATTGGATCTGAAGACGTTGAGTTTAGAGGATATGAGAAAAATCGGAGAATGGAAGTGAACCTAATTTTGAAAATCCAGATACAGTTGGTATATGGAAAGATCGTAATGTAGAATTTAAAAGCCAGAATATGGAATCGTCAGAGTGAATAAGAACATAGCGAGCGAAAAAATGAGAGTAGAAATTGTGTTTAATTAAGTATCAAGGGAAAAAACTAGCAACAAGTGTCTTACGATCAGTGGGATTGTAGCGAAAAATGTTTTGCGTAAAATGAATAATCACAGATTGAAGTCGAACGAATTTGTGGAAAATTATTTGGATCATTTGAAAACAATTGGCATAAAATGAAAAATCGATATGTTCACAATTTTAGTATTTCTATTTTATTTCTTTTTGCATTTTTATTAAGAAATTATCATAGATTACGATAATATCATACATGCAGATTATAAATTTCATAAATACTGAGATATTCGTGAAATCATCTCGTAATCGAGTGAAATATGAGACAGCGTTAATTTTCAATTCATCATTGAACGGTTCTGAGATTGATTTCGATGAAACCATGCTAAAAATAAGACAGAAAGCAATTTCAATCAGTGATCTTCGATAACTGTGATCAAATAATTAAACGGCTTTGTTAACGAAGATGATACAAGATGCTTGTACGCGTAATAATTGTTTGCGGAAAATGTCCAATCAGTCGGTTTTGAATATAATATTGAAGGATAAATCACATTATGAAATACGAGTCGCTCGGTCGCTTCGCTGTCGGATCGCTTTCAAGGTTATTATGCAATTAAACGAAACGATCTAATTAACATTCGTCAATTAATCTCTCTGCAATTATATATACATATATATATGTATATGTATACAAAATTTGTCTCGTTTTACTGTATGCCAGGCAAAATTAAGTGAAAAGAAAACGGAAATAAAGTGCGTATAAAAGATGTAAAAGAGGATCGAAACTAATAACCTCTATTACAGACAACTCACTCACGATTCGTGATAGTGGATGAATTTTAAAAATATCCCCTCATAGAAAAATAAAGAAATTTGACTATCCAAAAATCATAAGTAAGGATCTAGCCTCGAAAATTTTTTCCCCGTGCTTGCCACGTGGTTTGAGTCTCTATCAGTCTTCGCGGAGTGACTGATGCTCCTGTAATAGCAGATTTATTCGGTTAATTAAGTCGGCGCAATTAGCCTCCGACGTTTAGCCTTTCTAATCGTTTAATTACCCCGAGTGAGCTGTCTCGCTGCGCCACGTCGGGTCCTCTTACTTGTCGGACGACTTTTTTTTTCATCTTTTTAGTGCACGCATTACCTCAGTTCGCATCGTGTCCTTGTGAATATGTACACATTGAGAAATTCCATTTTTTTATGTATAGTAACTGGGAAATTGTATAGTAAAATTGATATTAATGAATTGTTTATTATTATTATTATTATTTATTATTATTATTTATTTATTTATTTGTTTAGTCGATGGCATTTAATTCGGCTGAATAATAAGTTAACGTCTTTTCAATTTTCGACATGACTCTTCTAAATCGTTTGAAAAAATTTTTATCCCTTTTATTTTTTTACCCAAGAATTTCAACCGTGGCAGAATAATGAGTTTCAGTTACTGATCTTGTACCTTTTATTCGGAATTTTCACAAACCATGCGTTACAATCCCAAAACTGTCGATTCATCGAAACATATTAATCGATTCCGGAGCGATTTTGGTTACTTCGAACTGGTAATAAAAAATATTTGCATAGTTCTTACAAACTGTTTCACAATCTTTCTTTAAATTTGAATCTTCCAGAACTGTATAACACGCTTTCCGCATCGGTTAATTTGACTGAGGCAATTTTTTTTTCCAACTTTCGTTCTTTTAAACTAATTGGAAAACATAGTTCCGGTTACAAAGTGAAAATGATTTTTCTTGCTTCAACTATTCCTTTCTCTCGATTACGATCAGGCCTAATATATTTTCGTCCATCTATTGCGATAATTTGCCGTTGACGGAACGATAAATTGAATCTACGGTTTTCTCCAACTGAAAAAGTTTGGCAAATAATAATAATAATAATAATAACAATGATGATAATAATAATTAAAAAAACACATTCAACGTTACCACAAGCATAAAATGTAGTATGGAGAACTGCGATATAATCGGATTAAACAGTTACTTGTAAAAAATTTCTTGTAAATTTCAAAACGTATTCCAATCGTTATTCTAACGGCACGAAGTAATTCTGAAACATGAAATTTTTCCTGAATGTATTGTAAACGAAGGTTCGCCGTCTCTCGGCGAGCGATCGATCAATCATTGCAGCCGGCGGGCAGACACGGCACATTTTCCATCGCAAGCCTGTCACATTTGTCGAGCTTACATACGTATATATATGTGTGTGTGTGTGTGTGTGTATTGCAGCCAACCTGAAATGAAATTGGAAAATATATCGACGGATTCCGAGGGGCGCACCTGAAGCAACAATGCGGCATTGCTTCGCAGCACCTGGGCCGGTAGAAAGGTCCTTTTTCGAGGCTCCGCGCCGCAGGATCAGAATAAACACGGCCGCATATTGCAGGGGAATCGTGAAACGTATAAACATACGTATAATACGCGGGTATATTCAGAGGGTGCTCCGCTCCGCCTAGAAAACTTTCCCAAATCATTCCCCATTCATGAGTAGATCCCCCCTTCGAAAAACGCGATATTTCAAACGTTTAATTATCGAGTGGCGGCAGCTTGCTACCGATTTTTTCTTTAACTTCGGTGTCGTAATTTTTTTTTTTTACTTGATTTTCATTTCCACCTCTTCTTTCTTGTTGAATTTGAAACGAGGGATGCGGAATTTTTACGAGGCTGAAGTTAGTAACGTTATCGGAACGAAATTTTTGGGAAAGAATTACTATTCTCTTGATTTTACAACGATTTTTAACGAACTAAGACTTCGAAATATGAGTGTGTTTTGTTTTATCACGGTTTACTGAATTTACAACTTTTTTAAAATCGCGAAATAATGGTTTTTCCTGTGCACGAATCGTTGCGATAACGTTACTAACTTCAATGCGAATGAATTTTTAGCAACAAATTGCAAACAAAGCTACGCATTTACGCTTAATTATAGTACGCATTGAGTAATTAGCGGGACGTGCAGTTGGGTCAGAAATTTTTATCAAAACGTGATTCAAAAATTTTAATCGAACAGAGGTATTATAATATTATTATATTTTTTTTTCTACCAAAAATCCGTACGTAGTTTAGCTGAGGTAGATTTTTTTAAGTTTCTTTCATTTCATCCGTTGGCAAGTAAAAATTCAATGTATTCAATCTTTATTATAATTTGCAGAGGATAAACTCTTTATTTATTCAGTAGACGTACATCATTTTCAATTAAAATCTAACTTATTTAATCAGAGGATTTGATGAGACTTTATTTACCAGTAAAACAGGCTATTATTTATTACAATCAAACAAACATTAAAAATTTTTGGGTAAGAAAATGTCAGAAAAATTACAAAAGATGTTTACAGTTGAAATTCAGTGTTTTAATATTTTTTCCAGTATCATACGGACTCGTTTAGAGACGTGTATATGTATAATTTGGAACTTTTTATTCTTTACAATACGGTCAGAAATTTCTTTTACGATCGAATAATTATTCTTCCTGCCATCAACGAAATTAATTCTTTGTCGATTTGCGTTGAAATGTATAATTTTTACTGTACAGAAGTCGATCGTGATATTTAAAAAAATTATAAATGGCTTCAAAGAAACGTGTGTTGAAAATATTAAACTAATATACGGTGTTCTGGAAATTTTTGGTAATCAAAGTTTCGAAGACCCGGATTCAGTTTCGCAGAAATTTTAACCTTAGAACCCGAGATCGAGATCGAAACGATTTTCACACATGTGCAAAGTGGTAAAAAACGTTGGAGAAATAAATACATGCATATATATATATATATACAACGTTGAGCCTTGATACTTTGCATGCACGTTTATTATATACAAACTGCCCATAATCACATACAGGTATGTAAACGCAAACTCTGATCGTGTTGCAGCGGTGCAAAACGATCGAGATGTACGATTTTTTTCACCAGATCGCATTATACATAGGAATTTATTCTCGGAAGAGATAAGCAATAGCCCGTGTTAACTTATACGCCTCCTGTTATTCCGTTCTCTGTCTATTTTCACTCGTCCAAATAAATACCCACCTACGCTTATATTAATCAGAGGGGCTCACTCTAAAGCTGTGTTAACACGATTCCGCCTCGCGAATTTATTATTACTATTATTATTATACACCTGTGTGCGCGAGTGGAGGCTGAAAAAACATTACCAGCCTTTTTGAGGAACCGGGTATGGAATATGGAAACTCGTCGTCAACTCGTGAAAATAAACCTTGAGATTAAACAATTTTATTTTACAAACTGTGTTCGATCCATCAATGATAAAAAAATTGGTTGGATAAAATGCCATTCGAAATATTGATCCTTCCAAGTTTTGACCCCCGCCCAAGCAATGAATATTCGTCGCTAGTTTTTTATATTTTTTTTCTGTGGTATTTATTTTGAACAAATTGAAATTCTGGAGAGTTTGGACATTTTTTGGGGGATTTAAATCTCCAATACAAATGTAGTTAAAATCATGAGACAATTTGATTCGGTAAAACTCAGTGTCCCTGTGATTAATAAATTTGATCCAATGTTGAATAACTCGAAAGAGAAAGGAAATATTTTCCAGTCTGCTCTTCTCGCAAAAATCTACTAAAAAAAAAAAATTAGGTTTCACAATAATTTCCTTACGATTTTCACTGTAAAATCGTCGTAAGTAAAGTAGTAGAATTAAAATTTACCGAGGTTGAAGTAATCCGGCAAACTGAAATTTGGATTTCTGCATCCCCGAGAGTGTTAAATATTTGCTTATAATTCCCTCTCTCCGTCGGTAGAGAAAATAAAGCAAGAATCCGTGTAATCACATCTGGACCCCCGGGTGAAATCCAATCCCTTGCATTGCCGAAGCGTAGAGCTCATAATTCGAAAATATCTGTTTGCCGATGTTACACAGGCGGTATCTCCCCCCTCGATTTATTTCTCCCTACATTATATTACGTTTCTCGGCGCAACACGTGCGCGGGGGGCTTGTTTGCAGCCTCTTCCGTCGAAAAACGGGGCTGAGCTTTGCAGCAGGGGCTAATTAACTCATTTGGCGAATCAGCCTCCTCCCGGTAGTTCCACGGACGCTCCGTCGACGCCGCGTGTCGCCCTCGGCGAAGCGCTGCCGGACGGCGAAACGCCGAAGCTCCGCTTCTGCCATGCCATTTATGCTGCCGCCCCCCCCGTCAATGGCACACTCGGCCCTCAGGGCGAATTTAGATTAACTCTATACGCGGTGCCGGGTATTACGGATAAACACACACGCGGATTTTGTATTCACCCGGAGGAAAGGGGCGCCGAACCTTGAGATTCGCCGGCTTATGTCTTCTCCGGGATTCTGTATGCCTTCCCTGTAATGCTCTCTCTCTCTCTCTCTCACGCTCTCGACTCTGTACGAAGGATTATTATGATTCAAATGATTTCTCCATTGTTTTTGTTTTCAAGCTTTTTCTTGGTACAATTTTCACCATTTTCCGAAACATTTTTCGTTCGCTGATCTGATTTTGTAACGATTTTTCTCATCATTACTTTAGATTTTTTTAGATACCGATCTTTGGTAGATTTGATAATCGTTTCGCGTTGAATTTTTATTTTCTTTTTATGGATACCGATTTCCAGATCATGTTTTTTATTCCAAGTAATTTCGAATATCTTGTGCAATTTTATAAACAGCTGCTTTTGTATCTAAATACCATTACGCTGAATTTAAAATGATTTTCATTTTTAACTGCCGATTGTTACTTTGATCCAGTTTTGCTGATTTTGGTTTATAAAAACGTTTAAATACCGATTTCCAGCGATTTTTTCGACCGTGACGACTTCTACTTCGGACTATAATTCTGCTTTATTGAAATTTCAATTTATTAATCACAATTTTACTAACGATTTTGATTCTTTCCTTCCAATTTTGACTGACAAACTTCGACGACCACCGATTTCAAGTGATTTTTCTACTTTATCCAATTTTAAGTGTGATCCTGGTTCACTTCATCGATATTTCGGTCAAGATTTTACGATTTTCGTTCTTCTCTGGTGATACAAGATCACAAATTTCGTTCGATTTCGATTGTTCGAAGTCGATATTCTAATCAATTTCGTACAATTTTACGGCCAAGTTCGATTTTCTTCAACCGTTTTCAATTTACAAAACTCGATACCGATTGAATACGATATATTAAATACAATTCCGAATCCAATTTAGATTTCTCCCTCTTGAATCCAAACAATATTCTATAATCTCGAGTCAAGTTTTTGTCATTTTGATTTCAAATCAGTTACCGATTTTCGAATTGCACACATGATTTTAGATTTAGTAATTCCAGACCGTCGCGTCGGCGAGAAAATATGTAAAAACTCGACTTTGCGCGTTGGTTCGAATATCAAGATATATCCAAGATTCTTTTGCCGATTTCTAAGACTTTGCGTCTCTCGTTGTACGACATCTCGTGCTTATTATACGTAGCGGAGTCTCGTGGGCGGTAAATACGCCATCGCACCGGGCATTACGGTCGCTTAAACGACGCCCACTTGCGATGGAAAATATAATCGTCTAAAACTCGACGCTCCTCGATGCGGTACGAGGTGTAAGTATTTCATACACGTGTATTTAAGAGGCATGTCCCCGATGCTCGGAAACCGTCCCGCGTCGTTGCGAATTAATGCCCCTTTCGACACCCGTGACATCGCGGTAATCTACAAGGTATACGACTCGGCCCAGAGACATCGTGGAGGATGTTACGGGACAAGGATGCGGAAAATTGGCGAGCTTGTGGATGTTGAAAAAATCGATACAACCCCTCGAGCTTTCTACGCGTGATAAGATATCGCGAATAGTCATATAATTTTCCGTCATTCGGTCGGGATGCGAGAAAGAGAGACAATTATCTTAGCGGTCCGTTGAGGTTGGAATAAGAAATCGCAATCTTGAATGGGACATCGTAAATCAAACGCTTAGAAATCAATTTCTTCAAATTGAAACAACTCAAATGACTGTAACATTTTTTGAAAAATAAAAAAAAAACTGAAATCACGCCTAATTGCGGAAGTCGTGGAAACCGTTGTTAAGTCTTGCGGTAAACCCCGAATTCTTTAGATTCATCAACATTCTATTGACTTCTAACGGATCGAGTGCAATTTCGTTTATTTAGTTCACCAAGTGATTTTTACTTATTAAAATCGATGTCTTGACAGCGTTCTTAGTGATTCAAATAATGGAAATCGTTCGTTTGATTACCAAGCGAATACTGGCACCTCCATTTTTCTAAAAATACGTAAAAAAATCCGATGATACGTCTTTGAGTTTTACACATGAAGATAAAACGATCGCGAGGAGTCGCCGCAAAATTCGCACAACCTTTGATTTACGAAACCATCGGTTTCACCTGTATTTCCGACGCTGTAAATTCGCATCTACCGAGAGAAAAAGAAGTCTGGAAAATCCATCCGTCCGGTTGAAAGTGAGGTCACCGTGTATGTTGCGCAGTCTTGGTTCCGATGGTTACGTTATGAGATGCAGCTGGGGTTATTACATCGAGGCAGCAGAGGCCACACCTTGTGGTTATGCGTCAGGATCTTGGCGCATCTGATGACCGGAACATACGATTCATTAAATACGACGAGCGATCCAAACGACGCGAGATTCGGTGTGTCGAACTTTAATTTCGTTGCGCAGGAATATATGCTGGTATTATATCTTGTCGTTAAGTATGTACGAGTTATGCATACATTATATTATTATATACATGTGTACATAGGTATAATACCTGCATTCAATGCCCAGGTATAAATATACTTCTATATTATAATATATTTCGACGTATACATATGTACGTTGATGTAGAAAATATTCCGACTCGCTGTACGTGACGAAACGCCAAATTATACGCGGACGTTTCGTTCATTTATTTTTCTCTTTTTTTTTCTCTTCGACAAGCTTATCTCGCTTCTTTCTCCTCCGTTTTCCAAACTTTTTTCCAGTCTTGAAGCACGCTTTTATTCTCGGTGTTGCTCAGTTCCACGTTCCCTGTACAGTAATATTACAGCTGTACAATTTCAACAAGAAACGTAATTTTTTTGAAATCCTTGGTTTCTGTATTCAAGCAGAAGAAGTAGCTGTTCTGTTTACCGTATTCATAAATTAGAAGAAAAGTGATCGTGTGTCTTTTCTCTTCTAAACTGGGAACTTTTGTTAATCAAACCGATCGTATCAACTGTCATTTGTTTGAAAATAATCGAACATTTGTTGCAGTTTTGTAAATTATTCGAAGAAAATTGCACTCAACCTTCTACAAATTGGACTGTAATTTTTTTTTCCCTTGAAATGACATCAGTGTAAAATGTCATTCAATTAACGCCAAGAAAACTTAGTTCTTTGCTCTTCGTTTAGCTTCTGTGAAAAATATGGATATTATCGTAAAACTCTTACACTTAGCGTGGAAAAAGAGAATTGCACGAGCACAGTGATTCGAAAAGTGACGAAAATTTACAATATTTACTCAACCGTTTTATTGGTAGCCCTCTACTTCTTCTGTACAAGTTGAAGCGTACCTTTATTATTCGGAGCTTAAGCTTTGAAACTCTACAAGGATTTTTTGCGGGCGAGCTGCGCAACCTAATACGGTGAAATTGTCCGTTTAAAGAAATATCTCGATCTTCGGTTGCACTTCGTCATGCCGACATTGAACGATCGGGCTCATGAAGACGGAGGTGAATTTGGAGAATCGTCAGGGCGCGTGTCGAAACGTGTCGCAGGACTTAGCTGGTGAACAAAATAAACGTACTCTTATAACCTACCGTAAGCTCATGCGATTTTCTGGACGAATAATCGCGGGCAGAACGGAACCAGCCTTTCTTCGAGTTTAGCCTGTTATTCACAATAGCCAGTAATGGGGTGGTTCTATTCGTTCCTGACCTACCCGAGGGACTCGGGATATTCGGGTTTTGTTACCGTGTCCCGCTGCCTCACTGAACATTCAAACCGAACGCTTCGATAATTGGGTTTACCAGAAGAGAATAACGTTTATTTTTCCCTTTTTTAGGCTTTCCCGTATGCATTATGTGTCTAAAATCCAGTTAACACTGTGCAAATAACGTTACGAATATTCGAATTCGATGACAAAAGTTATTAGAAGTAGTCGGAAAATTAGGAAACATGAAACGCGATTTGAAAGCTCCGAGGTTGGGTTTGGTTTAGTCGAGAGTAACGTCATGAAGAGAATGTCGTGAAAAATAGATTGTTTCAAACGCTTCTGAATTTTAAATCGACGGTAGATTTTGAAAATCTGCTGGGAAATTTTATTCCAAAACGAGAAACAAAATTTAAGAAATTCAGGTAATTATTTCAGAAAAAAATATCATCGATCAGTATGCGAAATAATTGAGAATAAAAATGTTGCCGATGCCTCACTTTCAACGAGTAAAAGAAAAGAAACGGTTTCCAAATAACTGTGAAACAGCTCGTGGAAAAAATTGAACCTGGATAACGCGACAAATGTTTACATTCTGAAAAATTAAATTTTGTATCGTAAAAATTGTGAATCATGTTACAAACGATTAAGAGAGTGTGACTTCCAGTTAGCATTATGGATACGGAGATACTCGAAAGAAGCAAAGAAACAATGCGATCCTTAATCTTTATTAACAATTTTAAACTTCATCGTCAGGAAAACAGATTAAAAAACGATAGAATTTACATTTCCGATGTGTAGAAAATCTTGTTAAGAATTTAATTTTATAGTTCAACTTCAAGGAAGTTTCGTAATTTTACATTACGCCTAAAAATACGAACAGAAAGAGAAGAAAACTGCACACATTTTACGCTCTAGTCTTCAGTTATGCGAGAAACGGGAAAATCAGGGATTTTCGCAGTATTTGAAATATTTCTACAGGATTTATTGACCGTTCCCGAGTTCCGAACGTTCCGCGCATAATCTGTATAATTTGTCTCAAATCTCACTCCACTCCCATCGAGTCTCGAGTGAGGAATTTTTACGTAAAATGGCGAGGAATTGGTTTTCTTTATCAGGTATAAATTTGGATCTTTGGGAAGGATACTCCCTTCGCGGAAAAACCGTAAGTGAAGTATATTAATATAAGTCTCAGTTCCGAAGGTGAAAATTGGCCACAATTTAATGGTGACATCGCTCCGATCAGCGTTAGGATACTTGGGAGTGAAGGATGAAAAAGGGACCGTGGAAAATCGGCCACTTCTTCGTTTCTTCTCAAGTTCCTTCGTGCCTCGTGGAGGGAAAAAATGAGAGAGCTTTAGCTCAATCCTTGCGAAATGGGTTCGTCTGAATTATTAAGAGAATTTTTATCTTTTCATCACCTATAACAAGATACGTGAGATTTTTGATCAATTTTATAATATTCAATGAGGTGTCCTCGTAAACTTCTTTTTAATTAATACCTTGCAACTTGTCTTTTTTCAACACCGGTTTTGAGGATTTAACGGGTGTACAGTTAGGTTAAAAATTGTGGAAACGTAAAAATCGAGGAATAAAGTTCAGAATTAAAAACTGAATTATGTTTTGATAAATTTTATGAGAAAAACGTTACCTTGGTGCAGAAAATAATTTTGTCAACATCGTTGAATAATTAATAATCTGAAACGCGTTTCACTGTCGAACAGCTTCTGATGACTTCAAATTTGGATAGTTTATCCAATTCTAATAAATAGTAGCTCATCTCGTGCTTCAATTCATGAATATATTTTCTAACAAATTATTCGTAAATTACGTAGAATTATTTTCTATTTGAATTTTCAGTTGGTTAAAGAAACATTATCAGTGAAGTGGAATCGTTATAAATGACGAGTAGTAAACCAATCCCTTAGTAAAACAAACTCAACAGTTATTCAAGATTTGTTTTCGTAGCTTTGTAAAGATTTAATTTACGAACAAAATGACCTCCGGTTCATTAAAATCGGTCAAAAAATGCGATTTTTTTTTTGTTGTCGAAACGATTCGAGAATGGGATCTCTTCAAAGTCATCAATAACTGTGCTACGGTCGTTGACATTGCTGGTACTTCAATTTTATCTGTGTTGAGGGAATATCGTTTCAGCTAAGTCAAACTCGCTTAACTTCAATGGCACTTTCAAATCTTCGATATATCATATTTCTCTTCTCACAACTTTTTAACCGGACTGTACGTTGCACACATCCTTAATCAATCATTCAATTAGATAGTTAAACAGCTTGTCATTAACTTAGATTTTCGTCCCTTTTTCCCGACAATCTCAACCCCACTCCTCGTTAAAAAATGAAGTATCAAACTAAAAAATCATGAAAACTGCTCAAAGAGGAAGAAATTTTTCGTAATTTTTTTTTCGAGTCTCCGACATACAGCCCTTGGGTCATTCTAATCGGCAGTTCGACACTCCATCGGGTACCGCACACGGAGTTCGACGTCGGATTCCTGTCGCCACAGGCTTCGTTTTTCGTGACACATGGCCATGGCCTGGAACAACAACCCGGAGCTTTGGCATAGGCGCGCGTGTTTCTCGCCTCATATTATGGCACATGGAGTAGATTTTCCCACAAGGTACGCGGGCCCACAAATCCATAAATCTCTCGGACTAGGTTTTCTTAGGGTCTCCTTTATTGTCTTCGGAATTACTGCATTCGACGCTTCTCTACAAGCGACCTTACCGCCAATTCTTCGAGCCCAGGAAGTCATGTGTCATGGGTAAAAAGGGGGGGGACCAGTTTACCCGAAATCTCGTACCGGTGCAGCAATGTGCTTTTCGGTGATGCTAACGGAACATTTATGACCATTTTACTTTTGTACTTTTGTACTCCTGCATCCGTTTATTCAAAATATGGATTCGAGAAGACTTGAATTGTTTTTTTTTTTTTTTTTTAAACTGTATTCACTCGTCGGTGAAATTTATTAATGTCATTTAAAAAAAAAAAGAAAATCAAGTGATACTGAATTTGAAATTGCGACGTCTAAAAGACAAGAAAGAAAAGTTTGGAAATTGCGAAGCGGGGGAAAACGGAACTTTCTTTTATTCTTTGATAATCGTACATTCGGTGTTAACAACATTTTTATATGTATGTACGCAAGCTGCGAAGATCTCTTTGAAACTAGAAAAATAGAAGATAATTGATGTGTGAAAAAAAGTTTAGATGTGTGAACTCTTTGTTTCAAATCTGAGTCACGCTTCTTATAAATTTGGTAAATTAGTTCAATTTCGTTCTGGGACAGTTTATTTTATTCAGAAGACTGTTTTCTCTACATTTGCTGAGAAAACTTAAACAAGAAAAGAGATAATTTGTTCGAATGACTTTGTGAAAAATTGGTAAATGTAAATTTTCACAAATATAACTAGATTTGAATGAAGTTTGAAGTGATTTGAAACAAAGTATCGTTTTCCAAGGCTTTACTTGGTAATTTCAGTATTTTATACTCTCCCAGTTTCAAACAAATCTTCGCATCTTTGGAATACAACAATTTGACGAACAGTCAACGTGCTACTATCTTGAAATAAAACAAGGTGAAACTTATCGATATTTGGCCAATCGATCTTCTTGAATTAAAAAATTAAAAAATTGAAACAATTACCGGTATGAAGGAGCTGCGCAGCGGGGCCAAATGATGTTACGCATCGATCATCAGTGTCGCCAATTAAAAGGCCCTGTTACGCCGCCGCTGCATTGCCGGGCTCTCCAGCCTTCTTGTACGCACATGCCGTGAGGTAACTGTAATATATGTGTACGTACCATGAGTTACATATGATACCTTATAACGCACCCACGTATACCGCGTGATCACTCGATTCAAGGGTTGCGATTTTGAAAATTGTGGATGGAAATTGTCGTCTACGTTGCAAGATTCCGAAAATTTTCCTCCTCGAATAAAAATTTCTGATTTTATTGTACTTGTGGAAATCCAGTATCGTTAATTTCTATTCACGAAAAACAGTTTGTCAATCTTACGATTGCGCAGAATTTTCGTGAAATTTTTATACTGGTGACAGAAAGAACTTTCCGCCAATGAAATTCTACGTCGGATTGTAATTTTGTAATTCTAAGCTCATTAACGCCATTGGATAATTTTAATTTTTTTTCTTCGATTTTTCGTCTTCTTACTAGAAGAAACAGCAGAAAGATCAAGTCGGAAAATGAATAAAGGGGAATAATTGAACAGATTGAATTATTGCGTACATTTTCTGTTCAATTTTTGACAAGTTTTTTATAGAACGTTAGGGCAAATTGAAATACTTTATAATTAAAATTTTCAGGACATTACTGTGCACAGATTTTTTCTTTTTCATTGCCAATTTTTTCAACTATAAAATTAAAGTAACAGAATTACGCGAAAGAAAATCTCTGGATCGTTTACAAATTCGGTACAATTATGAATCTTAAAACGATACTGTAATAATACATCAATGAAAATTTTTCTATAGAATCCTATAAATCTTGACGTGCAATTTCTTTATCAAATTTTCTAACCGTCGAGAATTTCTTTACCATTGTGAATAAATTTTGAAACACTGCGAGTGTTTATATATCGAACTGTCAATGCATACGTGTAATAATATAGTTTCGTGTTTTATTACAAGCCATAAACGCTGCCACTGTAGCCAAAGTTTTCTTTAGCCCCGTTCACAAGCAAAGTGTAGCCGACCCAAGTTCATGGCGAGGTTTAATTAAATCCCTAAATACAGGGGCCACCCTATACATTCGAGTTTCATAAAATAAAGCGCCTTGCTTGCAAAATTTACTGCCTCGCGGTGATGATTTATATGACGTTTACTCGCTGATTTTAGCTCTCATTAAAATACTCGCACCTATGTAATGTTGCGACTTCTCTTCTCCTTTTTTCCATATCTCCGCCTTTACATACATATTATATATATGTTTATTTTAACCACTTTTTATGCCAGTTATGTTTACACCTTGTTACAAGCATGAAATTCGCTGACGGTATTATAAATTATTTTACATGAATTAATACGGTAGGATTAAATAGCGACTATTTTTTACATTATAATCCGAGATCGGTTCTTCAAAAACTGGCCAAATTTTATTCTGCGTTGTACATAGTTTTTTTTGTTTTTGTTTGTCAAAAAGTAATGTGAAAATTTCAGACAGCAAAAAAATAAATATAAATAAATTCGATCGTTATGAGGTAGTTCTGTTACACTAAAGTTAAAACACAGTTTTTCTTACAGTATAGTAGTTGTATTACATTTTCTAAAAAGCTGTCGAACGAAAATCATTTTCACTGACAATATTTCAGGCTTTCCGAACCTGCAGTTTCAATAATATTCTATACGTATACAACAATCCCTCAGTAAAATGGTTGTTGATTGCCGATGATCGAGGCTCTGAAACATGTTTCTTGATCTTGCTTTAAAATTGTTTCTCTTATCGGTAAAATCGAACGTAGCAATTTTGTTAGGCCTTCTTTCACGGCCAGACGTACTCATATAATTCAATATCCATTTGAACTTCTTCCAACTTAATTTCATCCAGAGGAAGATTAAATTGCCATTAGTAACTCAGCCTGAAAGTTTCGTCTGCATGACGGAGGATTAAGCTCGCTATACATACTATAACTGCAAGCTGCGTAGCCCCCAATGATTACCGGCACTCAAATCAGCACTGACACCTACCCCCTGCAACAGTGTGTATAACAGTGCGCGCGTACACGTGTGTTACACACACTCATATTATACACCCAGGAGCTAATTTCCTAATGAAATTCTCCGAAACGAGATTAGTTTCGATTCCCGTCGCCACGCGTATCATCCGCATCATCCTTCGGAGCTTTCAACCTCGGTGTCTCTTTCCTCCACCCTCCACTCCCCACTCGGCTCTCCTCAATCCTCTATTCCTCCTGAGTGCCAACTGACAGGCCCACGTGATGCAGCGATAAATCAAACCCCGCGGATTGACAGATCGAACGGAGTATCGTCGCTGAGGGATCCAGAGAGCGAGATATATATATATATATATATATATATATATATATATATGTGTGTGTGTATATGTATGTATGTATATGTATATATATATATATATATAGAGAGAGAGAGAGATAGAGAGAGAGAGGGAGGCCCACCCACCCATAAGTGGGCCGAGCCGAGTACATATCGTGGACTGGAATCTTACTCCCTCGTCTTGTTTCCTTTTTATTACACCCGGTAAACGGAGTGCTCATATTGCGCCGGCCGCTCCGACTACTCGTTTCAATTTAAAACATATTTAACGCTCGATTTAGCACGCTAGTCGCACCTCCGCAGGTATTCTCGCTCTGTTTTTATTCTTCGTCATATAGTTCGGTGCCTGAAAGCCACCGCGAGTGTCAATTTTGACACGTCGGAATCTCGTCGGCGCCGGTTCACTTTGTGGGAA
Organism: Neodiprion virginianus; assembly: GCF_021901495.1. Lineage (NCBI taxonomy): Eukaryota > Metazoa > Arthropoda > Insecta > Hymenoptera > Diprionidae > Neodiprion > Neodiprion virginianus. The sequence continues at coordinate 19,181,573 of NC_060880.1, forward strand.
ATTGAAATTCCCGCGTGAGCGCGCGCGCAACTCGGCGACGCGGGAATTTTGAACTGCTTTAATAATTGAAGAGCCTTGTTGTCGATTTGAAAATCAAGCAAATAAAGATACGATCGAATCGAGGTTTGAAAAGTGAAACTGAGGTTTGGTTGACTTGAATTTTATCAACGGTATCTATTATAAATTTCGAAATATATTTATAGCCGCAAAGTCAAGCTCATAAAATTCAGTTATTGGATCATTTTATAAACAAGGTTAAATTATTTCTCAGGTTTTTTAAACAAGCCAAAATCGCTATTTCTCTAATTCGATCCTCATTTTGTTCGTGAACCGATTATACACTAAAATTGTTTGAAATATTTACGTCGTTCAGAATCATTTAACCAATTTTCATAGAACGTTTGTTTATTTATTGAGCCATCGTGTTGAAACATATGTGACTTCCTACGAAGCGAAGCGAAGTTTTTTTTTTTTTTTTTCACCTGGATTCCTGTACTCGTAGTTTAAATTTCTATATTTTCTTCTCGGCTCGAACGAATTCCGATATAAAAATGAAAGACAGATCTCTTAGCCCGGCTGGTTGCGGCATTATCAACGTAAGGCTTGCAGTTCTTCCGTGCTTGTTTGACTATCCCTACAAAACTGACAGAAAAAATATATCCACCAGCGGTGTATATGATGTTATATGCATGTTAATGTATATGTATATATGCTTGAAGAGCGTCCTTCCCTTGCGACGCTCCTGGGTCTCTGTATCATTGTGTTTAATGAATGGAGAGTCATGTGTTTACTCTGGGCAAACGAATGCGCAAGACTCTCTCTCCAGTCGCGCCGCACCGCGCCACGTCTATTACACGCGGTATCGCATGCGTGTGTGTATATGCGTTGAAAAATAAGGAGGAAAAAGAGAATGAGAGAAAGAAAAAAAAGATACGTTAGAAATACGCTCACGAATTTACCTTTTGTCTGCGTTAGAACGTCGACTCGAATCGTATCCCTGTCTAAATTTTAAGGCGTCCACGTATTACAGTTTCAAACTGCTTCCTGAAAGTCAATTTTCGAAATACGCCACGCGCTATTCTTCGTTTGTTGACTTGTATTTTTTTGTTTTTCTTCGCTCGTACATCTTGATTTTATCTTTCAGAACTTTTTAAACTCTCAAATTCGATTCGGATATTGTATAAACAATAAGAAATTTGGAAACCGGTCTTTCTTATGTATCGATTCGATATAAAAAATTTTCGGACACGTTTCGGAGATCGAAGACGTTCCAGTAAATTTCAATCAGTCACATATCTCAGTTTTCAATCTGTAAAATTGTCACACTTTTGCCTAAACAAAATTAAAATTAACCCCGACGTTTAAATGTAGAAATTATTTTCAAAATTACGTTACAATTGTCGAAATTCTTTAGAACAAGTGGCAAAAAAAAAAAAAAAATTCTCATGGCTTGCATTTTCCATGAAAAATTTTTCACAATATTTATTGATAAGAGCCTGAAAAATATTCGCACCGAATTCTATTCCGTGGGGGGTGGATCAAATTCTGTTGTTTATTCAAATGCAAAATCATATTAAAATGCAGCTGAGAATGCGGCAATGGCGGAACTCTTTCCCTGTATTTTCCTTTCGTTTTCTCGCCTCGATTTCGACTCAGCTGTAAAAAATCGGGCACAGGGCGGGTCCGAGCTGAATTATAACAGGCCCAATTTGGACTGCGCGGTCGCCTTTTTCTATCCCCTCGACTCTGATCTATTCGGTGCAGGGAAGAGAAGAGAGAATAAAAAATAAAAATCAGAAAAAAGCAATAAAAGAGCACGAACCAATTCCAACTTCCCGGGCAATTTGACTCAACTTCTCTCTTTCTCTCTCTCTCTCTCTCTCTCTCTCTCTCTCTCTCTCTCTCTCTCTCTCTCTCTCTCTCTCTCGATCTCTCTCTTTGTTCCTTTATTTTCCGCGCAGTAGGCGAACCTTCTTAAAGTCAAACCGTTTGAGATGATGTCCTAAGATAGTCGATGCCGGGACGACGAGCATATTTCTCCTCTCCTCCCGGGATCTTTTTTCTCCTTGTTATTTTTTATTGCGAATTCCTTATTCCTACCCGTCGCATTATATACCCTCGACCCTAAACCACTGCCGCGTCTATCTATAGCATCGCTGATGTTTTCTTTCCTCCAAAACAATTTCCTCTGCAACGTCCGCTGCGTAAGCCATACCTATACATATGCATAATACATGTTGTACGTACATGTGTGCTAAAATTTTTGGTTGATAGAAAACTGCACGCACTTAATCAGCTTCTTTTCTCACTGCGTCGATAATGGAAAGACATATTTACTTTCTTACACGGTTTTATAATGATTGAAAGTTATCTGTTTTGTAATTGTTTGATCGTTTCTGAAATAAACGAACGTTGAAGCGTAACTGATTAAGTGAGAATAAATTAGACAGGTGAAATTATTGATCGAGTCAAAAATTTATAGAATCAATATTTGCAGAGTAAAACTGAAATTGGGATTAAATTGAATTCATTTTTTTTTTCTTCATCTCCTTAACAAGGTGAAAATTTTTACACCTTAAATTGTAACAAACGAATTTGAATTTTTTTTAAAACTGTAGAAAGATCAGATCAATGTGTCGTTTCTTCAATTCCGAAATCTAATTGTTGAAGTTTAAAATTCCAGTGGAACAGGTTTTCTTTTTTTTGTAAATACATCCAATAGAAATCGAAATGTTAAAAAACTTTGCATAAATCTAAGTATTTAAAAATTATCGACCATTATGCTTTTATTGTTGGAATTTATGAGTTTCAAAATTTAGTTTACTCTATGCTAACAATAAGAGATGTCTTGCTTCTCAATATTTCATTTATAATTTTTATCTCACCTAATATATTTCTCAATAAAGGGTGTATCCCGAATTATGCCTAATTTTTTAAATGAAAGTAGGCGAAACAGCGGCTCCGCATTTCTCGCAACACCTACGTTCTTTCGTTGCAGTAAATAAATTCAAGATGGGTCGAATTTCATCCGAGCATCCCTTTTAATTTAATTGATTTTTCCTCTTCGTTTAAAAGCTACGTAGGTACCTCTAATCGGATCGACTCTCGGCCGGATTTCGTTGACACATAAAAATGGTAGAACTAAAAGCCCGAGAGCTTCGGAGATAAGTTTGGCTATGCAGAAAAACGGTGCTGGATTTTTTTTCCGGATGCTCGATCGTCTCCGGTGAGAAATATCAGCGCTTTTGCAACATCTTTGATATAATAATTTAACGATCGAGGCACACGCCCGTTCGGGAAAGATATTACGGGACCGAAGTTATAAATCCGTAATATTTCCCATGACGATAATCATCACTCACGTGTAGCAGATCAATTTCCGGCCACCTGATTGGACGCTGGTTATAAAATTGGTCCATGCCAACGTCTGTTTGGAATAATCTCACTTTCGTACAAGGAGCCACGGTTTTTTTTCTTCATTTATTACAGCCCGGAAGCACCTGGGTTGCAATTCACTCGTAATTAACGCTCGGCCCTTTCGACTCCGAGTCGATTACACCGGGCAGTAAAAAAAAAAACATGTGTGTCAAGTACGTGCGCGGGAATCTATCAGGCCACCACTCGAGCCGCCTTCAGGCCCCTCAAAAATATGTGGCTGTATAATTTGATCGATGCAGACCCGTTGACAGGCTTAATGGACGCAAAGTTGATCGAGTCCAGCACAACTCTCTGCAGCGTTCAAAAACGCGACTCGAATCATTTCGTCGAGCACTGCGCAGTTCGAATTTCGTTCCGATTGTCACCATGCGTGAACCTGCCTCGCGTACCCCTGTCAATCACACTACGTACCTACTACAATAGATTCGTCACACCATCTCGTCAATTTCGCGCATTTCGTTCCAGTCCTTGGCCTCCAGGGTCACTTCAAACCACTTCGCATGCTGAGCTAAGGCTCTTCTGTTCCCTTTACTCTTGCAGTGCCGGATCATCGGTCCAAATGGTCAAAACTGTAAGTAGTTCACGTCTGGTCAATGGCGAAAAATTTGTGTAGGGTGTCGAGAAGGGTCAGTCCAAAAATTTTCTCGAATATCAAGTCATAGTTTCGATCTTGACCGTTCGGAATTCGACCTACAGCGTCTCTTCAAACCACTTCGCATGCTAAGATCAGTCCAAATGGTCAAAGTTCAAAGTGTCGTTGGTCTGGTCAGTGGCCGAAAATTTGTGGAGAATATCCAGAAGTCTTCTCTGTGAACAAGCGTTGGTTGTATTATTGACCATTTGGAGCCCGACCTGTACGATCACTCCAAACCACTTTGCATGCCGAGTCCAGTTTCTCTGTGCCTTTACCTCTCGCAGCATCGGATTATCAATCCGAATAGTCGAATCTCAAGGTCTGGCCAATGGCGAAAGCTTTGTGTCAGGTGTCGAGAAGCTTAGCTCCAAAAGCTTCGACGATGATGGAGCGACAGTTTTGATCTTGACCATTCGGAGTTTGACCCGCGGCACTGAGCCAATCGTCGATAGTTCGACGAAACCTGAGTTATAATTGAGCAGAGGTGGAAAAAAGATGCGGACAATGCGAGAGGTGTTGGCGATTGGACCTCGGTCTGGAAGACTGATGGGTGACCCGAGGTTAATTACACACTCAACGGGGAGCCGAGAGACCCGCTCTCTTCATCCCTCCTTCAACACCACCGAAACGGTGATGGGATGAAAATTCTCGTATATACGATTTTAAAAACGCGGCGGTTCTCCTCTCGCTTCCTCTTCTTTCTCAGTACTCCTTCCGGCTCATTGATCCCCTTGTCTTGCTCTCTCTGAAGCTTTCATCGAAAGTCATCCGAAGGCGATCTAACCGCGGGGGCGTTCTGTAATTAATTACACGTATCGATGCGATCGTTATCGGTCGTCGATCTGGATCCTCGTATAGCTGGGCCTTGCGATATCGATCGGCTGATTTATTATTCGCGTAATTATAGGAGATTAATTGAAACTATTGTCCAGCGTGTGTTACACGCCCGGCTGCAGACCCGAACGTAACACACTCATACGCCGAATTACCCTTAAGGCCACAGAGATAAACGCTGGATTATAATTTCAAAGTCGATACCATCTGCGCTTCTACCAGCATGTGTGTAACGCACGACTCGACCGCTGTTTGTTCTATCAATCGTTACTTGCTCCTGACCCGCAGCGTTATTGTCATTTCCTACTGTCAAGTACCACACGAAAGAAGCATTCACTTTTTCACACATACATACATGATCGTTGACCGGAAATGCAGTGTGGAAAGAAACCCTGAATCCTTTGAGGGTCCTTACGTTCTTAACCACAGAATATTTCTCTCCGTCTCATGACCGTGAAAATAAAGAGAGATGCCGTCGTCGTAATCAGTTTACAACATCACGCAAGGTTCGCCATGTGACTAATGGCGTGTGCTCTCGTCTGCCTGTGATATGAGTGAACGTCGGTAACTTGGAGCACTTGAACACAGCGTCACCCTGGTTATTAGATCAAAATCTAACGCTCGTTTTATCGCACTGCTTTCACTTGAGCATTGTCAAATACGGCTAGGCCTTGGACTGCGGTATGATAATGGCTTATGGCGATGTCGGCGGTTACAGTTCGAAATGGTTTGGACCATGACTCGGATATGCCGGTCACAGCAGAGACGAAAAAAGGGAAAAAGGACCGAGATCCGAACGTATTTCATACACGCGAGGTGAGGTGAGGCAACTTGTACCGATAGTACCTCACGATCCAAGGTCTATTAATCACCGTTACGAGATTTCAGTACGGTGTACCGCAGCTGCACGCGTCCCTCTATCCGAGTAATTTATATTTATGTACACTCGATTTTCTTCCCCCTTCATTATGCCGTATTTTCCATTCGTTTTAATTTTATTCTCGATCCGCTTACCTTCCACGATTTGGATGATACGGTATTTGCGTATCGAATGAATCTGAACATTCTGGAGTGGAAATTTGAAACAGTGTCCAAGCAACTCTCGAGAATAATAAACATGTCGGAAATTCGGTAGAACCTTTTCCACCCGGCTATTATAATACATAATAACTCTGATAAAAATTCTGACATCCTCGAAGTCAGGTGGAAATATGATTGGGAACTAGTGATTGGAAAAAGTCACTTTAAGTTACCTGAAACCACGTGAAGTTATCTGAATTCATGAACTCTCCAACCCACTGGGTTTTCTTTTCACTACTGAAGCTGTCGATATGTTCAAGGATCGATTTACCGATAATATTGAATCTCGGATGCAGTCTGATGCGGCCCCAAGTTCTTCCAATATTCGTTCAAAGTTTCCAATACGACAGTTAAGATCTGTCCGAGCTGATAGCCGGTTAATTTCGCATCAAGGACGGTTCGATTAAACCGTTTTATATTGTCGGAAATAAACGAGGCATGCATCTCGCGACGAGATAGTAAATCTGTAAAAAGTGTAAAAAGGATGGATGAAGAAAAGTGGTTAGAGTTAGCTAGAGAAAGAGGCGTAACTTATCAGGCGTACAGTTCGGTAAGAAAGTGCTCAATTGAAAATAACCCAAGAAATAGAGGTTCAGAATTGACAACTGAATTCAGTTTTGACAACTTTTTACCAGAAAATTAATGCCTTCGGTTACTTCGTTTATAAAAAAGCAGAACAACGCGTTGTCAGTAAAGTTATCGGTAATTGAGCTGTTTTTGTGTCTTCGCGTTGATGGGAGATCGTTTGACCAAAATGAACTTGATCAACTTCACGTGCGTTTGTTCAGTACTTATTTTGTAATCCTATCGTTTGGATATGGATACTTGCTACGTTCTCAATACCATCGGCACAAGCTACGTCTGAAATCAACGGTGAATTTATTTTCTCTAGCTAGTGAAGCAGCAGCGACACAAAAAAAGCAACGCTGTAGCCTGTTTCGGGCGAATTACTGAGTCAGATATAATTAACGGGTTCTTTCGCACAAAACGGATCACCGATGAGTATCTGCAACGCAGTAATAGAGTGTGTTCGAGGATTCTCAGTGCAGGTGCATCCCCGATCACCGTCGGACAGTATCCCGAGATAAGTTATTTACAAGGGTTGTACTGGGCCCGGAATCCAGGTAGTCGCAACAGTAATGTTCGAAATTTTTGGCTCGAGCGATGTTTGGTTGAAATTTACCCGGACGAGCGCAGCGGTATCTGGATGTGTGTCCCTGCATACGTGGGACGCGTTACAAAGCAAACTCTTCAGGGATACGCCCCATTAGAAGCTGGGACCTCGTAGATACCAAATTAAGGAAAAATTCCACGTAGCACCGGTTAATGAACTGATTTTAATTTTAAACGGCCCGCACGATGTGTCCGGAATAATTAATCGAACCTGCATAGCCTCTTTCTCTCTTCTCCGGGCTTCCGAGACGTTCACCACCGAACGCTCAGGGGACCCTCTGGTCCCTTCTCTCCCCTCCTTTCCCTCACTCCCTCTTCTTCGCATCGAAACGAAGAATTTTATCTCGACTGTGGGAAATCTCGTACAAATTACTCGTTTAAGATCGGCTTAATTACCGGGTCAGGCGTTTTTTTTTTCCCACTCGCGCATGGTTCCTCTCTGCACGTGGGCCGTGGTCCCCTCTCTTTCCGCCATCTTGTCATAATAATCTCTCCACAAATTAGCGCCAATTATTTATACCGAGATAAGGTTGAAATTAATTAATTTCACTGATACAACCGCTAGAGAGAACGAGAGGCAACGGAGAGTGAAGAGACAGTTCGCTTTGCACCTGGGTCCAGAAGGGGTACCACGGATTCTGATATCTCCAGAGCTTCGTTGGTGGCCCGTCTCTTTTCCCTCCACCTCTTCTCCTCCGTATCTTCTTCTTCTTCTGCTACTCGAGGTCTGGTATAGGCATTCACGTTAAACCTGGTGCTGTTCGGTGTCCGGCGATAAAAAAGTCCGAAGGGTCATTGCGATCGGAGCCGAAACTGTCCGCGAAGATCAAATCCGTTCGTAGAAAAGTGCACCGCAACCCTTGACGAACTCTGCAGCTGTGTAATCAATTAAATGGATTGGGCCTCGATTCGCCCTTCGAGAGTTGGATTACAGGGTCGTGACCTTGGTCCAATGTCTCATCCGGTACCAGGTTTCCGGAGAAATCTACCGACGGCAGCGTTCAAGACGCCTCGGGTAATTTATTAATGCACGTACGTGTGGGTCGAGAGTGCGTGGGTTGACCGTAAGAGAAGAGAACAGGGGAAGAGAACACCTGTGCCGTTAATAGCTTATTTACGCTTCAGTCCTACGGTGCATCTCTTCTACACCATTTTCTCCATCATCTTCTTCTCACGCGTCCCGGGCTACACGGCATTTCTAATTCGCGACAAAGTTTCGAACGGTTAAATTTCCGGTCACGATTCGACGTCGAATACAACACAAAAATCCTGTTCGAATTCCTGCTACGTCGACGCTTCTTCTTTCCAGAAATCTCGCTACCGCGGTATTGTTCATCTCCTGAGTTGTGAATCGGATCCTCTGTCTTCAGAGAGTTGTTGCACTGTCCTTCATAATTTATCCACGTTATTTGTTGGGCTCTGAAAATAATCCCGAAAGTTAGCTCTAAACTGAGTAGAAGCCAGAAAAGGGTCTCTTTTTTCTTTCGACGTGAAGTCACTCTAGTGTCACCCAAGATTTCTCAGTTACGGCGCGTACGCTTCGTGATCCGAGTTGAGTTCCGACTCCCCGGGACTTCTTACCGTAGTATCCAACTGTTATAAGATTCCACGAGGGTATTTCTCGGTTAATTTTTGAGGGTAGACTGTAGAGGCGTGTAGACGCGAGGTGCGGAGGCTTGGTGGCAGGTTTGTTTTATGGTTAGGGAGACCTCCCTCGGAGATCCCGACACCCTCGGCACCTTATCTAAGGGGCGTTTTGTCTTAACGAGCCAACAGGATTCCAACGTGACCAGAAACTCAAGCCGTGTGATGTAAAGGTTGTTTCGATCCACGAATCACCAGAAGCTCGCCGGATTTTACCGGGGCAAATGGAAAGCGAAAGTGTCGCGCCCTTTTCCCTCCCCCCGACCATTGCGAAACTTTATACCAGTAGCCGAAAACACTCGAGAGTATTGTAGTGTACTGTATATGATATCAAGGCCGAAAACATTCCGGGGTGCGACGTCCACCGCATGTTGTTGGAACACAGAGGAATTAAACCCGGGCAAAGCCTGCTCGAGTGACGTGTAATTAGAGGATAGTTCCAGTTCAGGTCTCAATTTGCAAATGTAATCCCACACCGCGTTGACGCTGAGCCCTGCAACGAAGCGGCTGTGTTACGCTGATTGTTCCCCTGGGAATCTTCGGGAGAGAGAGAGAATCCACTCGGTCTTCTCTCCTCGTCCCTTTTACATCCAGTCTCTCTCCGGCTGGACTATGCCGGGCAATCTACTTCAGGAATTAGGTATCACCTATATACGACGAAAAGCTCATTCGGACACCTCACACTTTACCGTTTACCCGTTTCCTTCCCGCCCTTAACCGTCGAGTTAACCCATTTCCGACCTCTCGACCCTTGCAGGTAGTTCGGTAAATTCATTTCAAGGGGTTCGACACACTCGACGGATTTAGAATGATGATCTTCAAGATTTCTAAAGTGCCGGAAACAAACTTTGACAAATCAAATCTTCGGAACCATCATTCTGACGGCAAAATTGTGCTGGACTCTGTTATTTCCCATTGGATTATCTAGTGACAGTATTTTTTTTTATCCTTATTTCTAATATTCTTGTTGATGCATACTTGACGACGGAACGATCGAAGAAGAAAAAGTTCCAATACAGTTTTGCTCTTAGAATAATCGCATGAAAGATTTAACTGTCAATTGTCAAAGTTTAGTTTTTTCAAAAGAAACTGCCACCACTACTAAACCTGATACTACTAACGAACATCCGTTTCAGATCGATACTGCCAACACATGTGATCAGTTAAAAGATTGTCGAATTATCGTAAAGTTTATTGCACAACGTTTTTAAACTTCGTGCTGAACAATTATTTTGACGTGAAGCCGTGATAATTGTTCGGATCGATTCTTCGGTGGAATCATTTGGTAATCGGTATTCGATAGGCTAGAATTAGACGCATTACGGCATGTTGAATAGGTGCTTGAAATTGGTGGGTATCGATCCTTCGAATATGTATTCCGGTGTTGATACACGGACTGACTGGTTTGCGCGAGAGTTCCGACTCCTTTTAGTCACGCCGCGTCTCTTTGCTGGACCGAAAGTGATCGGAGAAAGAGCGGAGCGGCATCGATTTTTATAGTTTGTAACAAGCCGTGATAAATCACTAATTACGGTGATTGATCGAGATGTTCCGTCTGGTCCGCTTCTACTGTCTTCCAGCTCTCAGGTTGGACCCTGCCGGTATAATCAGAAAAATACATCCTCTAGGAATTTGAAACGGATGGTCCGTTATTAGTGGCAGAAAAAAATGACCTATTAATAACTCGAGGGAGCCGTTTACCGTCGGGTTGTTGTTATAATTTCATAGATCGAAGTCGGGAGAGTCGAGGAGCTGTCGACTGGCACAGTCTCCGATTGATCGAGGCCTGTACAGATATCGCAACTAATCCAGCAAATATTGACTTTTCGTTAGAGGAGCACCCTCTCGACCGTCGTAAATCAAACATGATAATGAACCGGCCCGCGTAGGCAGCTTCTTCTCTTCTTCTTCTTCTTCTTCTTCTTCTTCTTCTTCGCTGGGCTGTGATGACAGAGAGCCAAGAACCGGATGGGTGTAGCTCGCACTGTTTGCACTTTGCTCGAGGAAAGACAGTGTCTCGGAGAAGAACGATTGAGGAACGCGCGCTTTACAAAGCGAACAGTCCGACGCTCCGTATACTAACGAGCTTCCTATACGCCTCGGATGATTGTTTTTAACCACAAATTTGAACACTGGTTAGTGTAACGATACTCACGAGTCGGTCAGTGTGGAGATTAAAGAAATGCTGAGAGCTTCGAGGGTGGCTCGACTTCTCGGCTTTCAAGTTTATCGGACAGCTAAACGGTCTCGTAAAGATTTACTGATAAACTTGTTTCGCAGAGTTTAGACTCTCAGTGAATGAATAATGTTATTTGTCTCGTGTTAATAACGAGGTGTTAATCATTGTGCAAAAATGACGAGACACTGATCACAATCACAAAGATGACAAATCGATTATAACGATTACAGAGATTGCAAAAAATTACAAAATTTTCAACGATTACAAAAGATTTCAGGAGTTACAAAGCTTAAAAATGACTACAGAAATTGTAAGGATTACAAAAAATTACAAATATTGTAAGAATTATAAAAGATTACGTACGATTACAGCGATTGGAAGGATTACAAAAATTCACAAAAATTGGTGAGATTAAAAAAATTACAGAGATTACGGGAAGATTACATAAATTACAGAGAATACATAGAGATAGCAAAAAGATAACAGAGAAAACACGATACAATAAATACGAAAGATTATAAAAAATATGTGATTAATACAAGCGATTTGGAAGAAATTCGAATAATACGAACAAAGATATCAACAATTTGAGTAAAAGTTCTTTGATCAGTGTTCCCTTTGTTCAAACTTTGGTGTCGTGTATACGATTACTTCTAATAATTCTAGTAATTCGATTAATTTCCAATTAAAAAAAATTTTCTCGAATTGTTGATATCACAGCTTGTGCTTTTCGAATTTGCTCAGTCACCTCTATCATTTTGTAAAGACGTTGTTTCACTCGCGGCCGCTGTGTTTGGAGCAAGTAACATTGCCAGAGACATTTTAAACGGCTGTTTCCCTTTTCCCAACTTTTGAATCAAACAATTCCGCGGGTCGATCCTCAAGAATTACCGTTTCCAACTGTCGTACGGAAGGTTTTTATCCAGTAAATTGGTTTGAAAGCATTTCGGGAAGTTTGGGATGAACTCGACCAAGATTTCGCGTCGTATGGAACTGACGAACCTCCTTTCCGTTTCAGCCTGCAACTGCAACCTCCACGCGCGAAAGTGCCGATTCAACATGGAACTCTACAAGCTGTCGGGTCGCGTCAGCGGCGGCGTTTGTCTTCAGTGCCGACACTTCACGGCCGGCAGACACTGCCACTATTGCAGAGAAGGCTACTACAGAGACCCGGCAAGACCGATCACCCATCGGAAGGCCTGCAAACGTGAGTAACCCTCCTATTTCCGGTATAATTCACTCCGCCCAGCTCGCCGTCAGACTCGTTGGACGACGGAATTCGTCGCTTCCAATATCTCAGTTCTCCTCGCTTTTCGTCCGACTTACTCCTTCATCTTCCCGCCTCGATGCCGCGCTCTTCGGTTTCCGTGCCTTTCAAACAGGTACGTATATGCGATTAGCGAAAAGCGGCGGAACGACACGCTTTTCGCCTGCAAGCACGCCGTGTATTCTCGCTTTTCTGTGCGATATAATATCCTCTTCACTCCCTCCAGACTCCCATAAGCTTTTCACATAATAACTTAAATAAACGGTATAGTTTACGGACACAGAAGCGCAAATATTCTCTCATGGTTAGCGGGGCGTCGTTAATTCTCGACACAACTACAATAACGACTATGCTAAGAGAGCACGGATTTTGTAACTCGTCTGTTGATGTACGGTTCTCTACTTCGGGGCCATATGTACACTATGGAACATCGGTCCTGTATGCCTTGATACGTGAGAACACGCCACTTCGTCACGTTCGTCCCGTCCTTTCATAACCGTACAAATTGCAGATTCATCGCCTCATTTTCTTACCGCGTTTTTCGCTAAACTTGGCTTCTTTTTGCCGGACTTTAGATCTATTCCTTGCTCGTTTCATTCACAGATGGAATTGATATTTGAGTACCAAATTTATTTCATAACTTTGAATTGAGATTGTAGAAAATTACTTGAAATATTTTTTTTTTTAAACATCTCAAAAAAGACGAAATTCATGCATTTCAACTTGCAGATAATATCGTTTCCAATTTTTGTAATAAACATTGAAGGCTTTCTTGATATCCGGTAAAATACTGCCGCGAAATCACTGAAAATTGTATTGAGAGTTGTTAAATTGTTTTCAACAATCTTGAACGTCGTTTAAAATTTATTGGATTGTATCCTCGAGGCATATACACGAGCTCGGTAAAAATTTTCGAAATTACGCGGGGGTTATATCCGATTTCTTTTGAGATCTATATGTTTACTTCAACCTTCCGTAAGGGAATTTATTTACGGCCTTATATGTAAGGCTTTTAAGAGAACTACATCCATATGCGTGCTTATAATATGCGGGAATGACATCGCCCACGCGAAGCGTCTACATGTCGACGGGACCATGAGTTTATACTTATGAAAGATCCCATTGCACGTGTTGCATAATACGCGTATTCAGGTATGTCAGGACGTCGCTGAGTGGATATCAATAAATACATTTGGGTAATTTAGTTATGAAATGGTCGCAGATTTGGTTTGAGTAATCACATTTGTGAGCATGAAAAAAAAATTGTTTATTTCACCAAATATGTCGATCAAATATGGCGAGATGCCAAATTGATGTGGTGTCATTTAATAACACATATTATTGTTCTGACTACTTGTTTTTTTACTGAAATATCATTAATTTCAATTTATAAAGCATTTTTTTCAACGTATTCGTAAGATACGATGATTTACCCAACAATACAAGAAAAATAAGCACTAAATTTATGAATGAGACGTTTGGTATTGATTCTTTTTTAATGTAAAATCGATTTGAAGTACATAGTTGAAAGTTTTGTAAATTCGTTCAGTTTCAACTCCGTGATGGCCATAAAAATCGTCATTTATAAGTTTTCAATTTCAATATTCTTTTTTTTAAATAGCCGACATAATATCGATATATGCCGATAAAAATCGATGTCACGAGTAGTTGTGAAAAATAAAATATTTGAAGATTCTAATGTGGCGAATATAAAGTCATTCATTGGAGTTGTAGAAAACTCCAGTCTTCTGAATAAAATGACTAATCGCAGACTATAATCGAACAAAGATTCTCGATTTTTAACCATTTTAAAACGATTCGAAATGAAAATCGATATCTTAGCTCGTGTATGTAGAAAGAAAGAAAGAAAGAGAGACCAACAAAAAGGCATGAGAAACAGAAGCAAGAATACCTCAAGGTAGTACCCACGAAGATGGGTGTGTGTAGATCCTTCTTTTATCCTTTGGTTTATCCTTTTTTCCTTTCCGCTATTTTTTTTTTCTTTTTTTTTTTTTATTAAACTTGTTTCATTTTTTACTCACCTGTGCGAACGAAACACCCGTGCGGCTTGGAACTTAACCGCAAAACGTCTCGGCGTCTACAGAGTGTTCGATAAAAATTATTCAGGCTTCGATTCGAACCGAAGTCTCGGTCACAAATGCAGATAAGATCATTCTTTTCATCGCGCCCTGTAGATGAGTGTACAATGTGTAGATAACTGATATAGGTATTATACAATAGTACAAAATTCTCGTGCGAACTTCTGTGCTTCCAGCTTACTCAGAAAACGACGCGTCGCATCGTAACGAGGTTGTCTCGATTACTGGTATGCAATCCCCCCCCCTTTTTTTTTTAATTCTTGTTCTTATTCCTTGCTGTTCGTTTCTTATTTCAACGAAATAAAAAAAGGGAAGGGTAAATAATTAGAGATACTATGTGCTGATTTTCGAAATCTTCCGTCGTTTTGAACATAGAATTTTAGATGAAATTTAACAAGTTTTGATAATGTTAAGAGAAAATTTTTAGCGGTTTGGTTATAGAAGAAGCAAAAAAAAAATAATAGAACAATCTGAGAAATCTGTAGGCATACATTAACTCTTTTTTTTTTTTTTTTGGACGGAATTGTGAGTTCAATTTAACAATATTTGTTCAATTTAACACATGATAATAGAATTTGAATTTGAAGTACGAAGTTTTTGAAACAAATTCTGTAGTACGGTATTTTTCAATCAAATTCCGAGATATGATGTTTTCGAATGAAATTCCGAGGTGACGATATTTTTTTGATTGAAATATCGAGTTGCTATGTTCTTGAAATAAATTCTGACATGTCGGTGACTTTGGAATCAAATCAGGAAAGCAACGTTTTTAATCAACTTCCGAGGTGCGATATTTTTTAACTAGGTAAATTTCGCGGTACGACATTCTTCAAATAACACTATACATAAATTTTAAAATGTGATGTCTTTGGATAAAACCACGAAATGCGATGTTTTTCAATCAACTTCCGACGTACGATGTGTGTTTCAATCAAATTTCGAAGTGCGACATTCTTGACATAATTCTACAACCGAATTTTACAATGCGATGTCTTTCGATCAAATCACGAAATACGATGTTTTTCAATAAAATTCCGAGGTACGATATTCTTCAAATAATTTTATACATAAATTCTAAGATGTGATGTCTTTGGATCAAACCAAGAAATGCGATGTTTTTCAAGCAACTTCCGAGGTACGATATTTTTCAACGCAACACCGTTCTGCTCATTCCATTTGAAATTTATCTTCGAGCAGAAGTTTCGCCCCGGTCAGCCCGCGCACCCCGTGTTGCAAGGGTGTAAGGCACACCGATGATTCAACTTTACTCCACACAGTCGCAAGATTGGCGGAGAGAACGCGATGCACACGGGGTGCCCGGTAATATTGGAAGCTTTCTTCCCCCTCCGCATGTTTGCGGAGTGCGCGTGAGTTTACTAAAACGATACCGAGAGCAATCCTCTCTCTCTCTCTCTCTCTCTCTCTTTCTCTATCTCTCTCTCGGCTCTCCGCGCGGCCATAAATACGGGGTCAACCCTCTATATTTATTTTAGCCCCTCCTCGCCCTCGGGCAAGGGTTGCTTCTCAAACATCAGATTTTTCTACTCTGTTATATATACTCCGTGTTACGTATGTGCGAAACTCGTCTACAGGACGCTTCATAATAGTCATGCAGCTGTTATATTCTTTTTCGAAAAGTAAAACACTTGAAACACCATTTTAATGTAAACAAAGTTGAATTTGGATGATTCGTTATTCGCAATATAATGCAACTATGAGTTCGTACAGAAATTTGGAAATTTTTGTTGTGCTTTTCTTTTTTCTCTCGGAAGAGTTATTCACTCGGTTATTTTCGAGTCGCAAAATTACACTCAATTCGATATATTTTGTAACGTGTGATATATTTTCATAGGTAAAACTCGACCGAAATAATTGTATATACGAATTTGTACTACGAGAATGAGAAAAATATTCCTTAAACGACCTGTAAATTTAATTTTTTTATTTCTACTAAATCGTTTATCCTTAGTTCTATCGGATCCGAAGGAAAAATTCATTTTACTCAAGCTTGTCAATTTTTACGAAGTATAGTCGAATAAATTCTTCAAACATCGAAGTGAGTTTCACTGACTTTATATTATAGATATTTTTTCGATAATTGCAAGAAAAATTCATAATTTACTGCTTAATTTAACACTAATGATATGAAATTTATTCGAGTTATAAACAAAATAACATTATTCCGTAGAATTAAAAAAATTTTTGATTTCTGAAAAATTAAACCTGCAGGCTTATGTGTATCCTAAAAATTTAATTGCATTTTCTGGTTCGTTTATTGAATCATTTGATACGTATAAATTCCATTTATTGGTGCATTAGGAGATGTTTGACTTTGACTCGACATTCTTACCCCCGGTTTCGACATCCGTTTGGAATGACCTGTATAGCGATCCGTACGGATGCTGCAGACGAAAGAAGGGCGCACGGTTGGTTAGTTTAAAATCCCGTGGCTGGTTTCAGCCTTTCAAATATCTCCTGTCGAGGCTGCAAGATCCCGTAGAGGTGGTTTTATACTGGAAAACAAATCACGTAACAGAGAACATCAGCCGCAGCTCGGGATCTCGGGAATGGGACGTCATTTGTTACGTGGCGAATTTGCCCTCTTTCCCTCTTTCTCTTCTTCTTTCCCCTTATCTTTTCACCGGTATTGGATAATCGATTTTAGTCAACCCTCCGGAAGAATCATCTCGTGGTGACAGATATTTGTTTATTTGTCGGTAAAGAGAGTTTTATAATTGCTGTACGTGCGCTACGTTGTGAGAAGCTATAAAAATCATTGAAACGAAATAGAAAAGTAGGCACTTGAAGAAGAAACCGAGTTTTATACATCGGGAGAAATTTATAGCCGTAATTCTTGTAACACTTTTCATTTTTCTTCTCCTCACGGTAACTGCAAAAAATATAGTTCTGTGCCCGTGACAAGAGAATCTGTAAGCTACATGTTATTGCTATTCTTTTAATTGAGATTATAAGAAGGAAAAAACCAAAAAACGCAATAGCCAGAAAAATTAGCATTGACAATTGTGATTTCACCGCATAGTTACTTCTTTTATTATACAATTCGTAAAATTTACTTCTCACCCGAAAAATATCTTTGTATCAACGACGCCGATATTACATCGAATGTTTTCGGTAACAATCGGTATAACAGAAATGAAATTTTTTCTCAATGTCGTCGGTGAGGGTAAAATTCTTTTTGAAATTCCTCGGTGGAACTGCCGCTGTGCGAACGGGGGAAAATACCGACGGAATTTCGCTACCCTCTTGAGCCCTGCACTTGCAGACAACCCCCTCCCTTTATTTCATCCCCCAACAACGGAAAGTTACCCCGGCTTCGATCAATCGATGTCGAATGATGAAGACGCGTCTCCCGTTTCCCACCATACACCGTCAAATATTGTATACCTTATACCCATGGGTCCCCATATCGCTTCGAGGGGGAAACTCGCTGGGCGAATATTACATATGTTTACAGTTCTCGATGAAATTACGCCTGAAATTGTTTTTCAATCTCGCGAACAGTCGGACTTGGGAAATATTTTTTGTGCCGTTTTTCACAGTTTTTTTCCCTCTCGTTTCTCTTTGTTCGATCAGTTTTACAGCGAAATAAAAGTGGCTTATTTTTGATCGAATTCTTTATTGCTGTTATTGTTGTTATTGTTATTATTATTATTGTCAGGTTTTTACAAAGCTGATCAACTTTTTCGCGCATTTGTGACTTTTTTATTTAACGTATATAGATATTTTATCCCATTCTTCGTGTATTATCTTCAACATATTATTAGCATTACAAAAAGTATCATAAATGATAATACAACATTAACGTGCAAAACTGAAATTTTGAAACTGTTCAAATGATTACTAAACGTTTGAAATTATGTCGAATCTTGTCTTGCAGTCGTTTTACACAAAATCGTTTCAAATCAAAATCCAAAAATAAATCGTATGGAATGGTTTATAGAATCGCTGAAATATTGTAATCGTTTGAACCGTGACTGATGATTCATGAAATTATCACGCTGAATTAGCGCGATATATTGCAGTTAATGTCAATTGTGGCGGTTGAAATTTGCCAGTTCTTTTCTCAGCGTTGTTTAGAATTTTTTAATCAACAGATCACAAGAAATCATCAGCGAATCGTTTGAAATTATTGATAAACACTATTTCCGAATTATTTGAAATTCGATCAATATCTTTCAATTGTCGTTGGTTTTTTAAATGGCAAATCATATGTACAATATCGCACTGTTATATCAACGATAGTAGCGAATGTAAATGAATTTTAAAAAATATAAATAAATAATAATAAGTCGAGAAATACCAGAGAAAAATAATATTTGATAACAAACGCTGTCGCGTATTGATGAAATCTATGGTACCAAGAGATGATCAAGTGCAATGCAGCAGGCTCTGTCCGAGACGGGAATGGGGAACAATTAGGTTCATTCATCGAGTGAATGACGAGACTCCTCGATCCTCTTAGCATTCAGACAACGTCGCTCGCCGTCTCCACGATCATCAACAAAGCTCAATTCGTCCCGTTTATTGTCATAGCTTCATCCCTTAATTAAGCGACCACATTCAAACTTTTCTCCTCTCTCTTTCTCTCTCTCTCTCTCTCTCTCTCACTTACGCTGGATGTTTCCCCCTCTTTTACTAATCGCAATTATGGTCAGAATCATGGATTGCCTGAAAAAAGTGAATGTAAAATCGATTCACATTGCAATAGAAATTTGTTTTTTTTTTTTTATTCCGCAGACGACATTCAAATTTACTTTCAGTTTTGCACAGAAGTCACAAGATTTGTAAGATAAAAAATATTGCACTCACTCGGCGTTTTGACGGATTCCGATAAACTTGTTTTTGTTGTATGTATATTTGAAAAATTTCTTCCGATACTGAAAATTTTTACTGAAATTTTTATCAAGTAATGATGTCCAAAGTTTTTAACAGTCAAATTTTGATCGCTGGCTGCCGAGTTAATCTGTTAAATCACGTTTATATTATTATATCAACTTCCCAGAAACAAGAATGACGAGCTTTTTCTTCCTCTGTTTAATTTCTGTCGTTTTTGCTTCCCCTTGATCTTGATAGTAATAATTTTCGGTGTGAATTTACGGTGAAAATGTTCACGTCAAGAATTATATTCGAATCGCGAAAGGGTTGATTCGAGTAGATGAAAGTGCGGAGGAAACTCGGTGGCGTGAATCGTAACAGAGCAAATTTCTCTTTCTGGCGCTAAATAATGTGTCGTCGAGAAAAGCTCCTTACACTGATTCTGCAGAGCAGATTCGTTGTTACAGGAAAATATGGCCGCTGTGCCAAATTTTCTTTTCTCTTCATCCAACGAGTGAATGCGTCTCATTCCTGTATTTCGTTTTGACCTGTCACGTGATAATTGGTTTAATCGGATCATGCTCTATACACAATATAGGTATAATACAGTAATCTTTGGAAAATTCAAAAGCCCTGTCTGCATGCCGCTATTAAAAATGATGATGAGATGGAAATCAATTCTGATACTGAACAGACGTACATTGAGTAGGTATATTTGATGAATTATTATTCCTAAGATGAGGTCAAGATCAATTTTATCAAAACGCAAAAGGTTATAGATTAGTTGAAATTGTAGACAAGAGCTTATGTTTTGAGTTTTCACTTCAACCTGATTTGATACGGTTATAAAAATCTGTTATATTCGTTAGATTTCAACGTAACCGTTACTCATTTTATTCGGGTAACTATTGTCTGTAATGTAACTGGGACATTTTTTTACTCGTACATTAGTATCGTTGCATTTAGAATTTCTCAAGCTTCCACTGAAAATAATTTTTATCAGTAAACGGCGATATCCGATTTATTATTGAAGAAAAAAAAAAAAACCTGTTGGCGAAGTTGCAGGTAATGATTGTTTTTTTTTTTTTCTTTTCTTTTCTTTCTCTTCTCAATAAGCAATACTCAAGTGAAGTTGAACGAATCCATCAGACTTTTTATCATTTTAAGGCGATTTGGAATTTAAAAAAAAAAAAGCTCAACTGTTGTTCCAAATTTTTTGTATTTCTCTATTTTTACTTTGAAGAAGATCTTTGCCTTATAAATATATCATATTTTCGTAAATACGCAACCTGCATATGTCAAAGAATAAAACTAACAACAACAAAAACTGATCATAACATCAGTGGTAGGTTGAAGAAGTTAAATTTTACCCCAATAAATCTAAATTCAATATTTCAAAAGAATTTTGAAATTGCATATTAAAATGACGAAAGTTGAATTGCTTTAATCAACTTTGTAAAACATCAGGATATTATTATTTTATTTATTCTTACAATATAGAATCGTGAGTCGAATTTTTGTGAATCCCGTGTCCATTCACGACTTTCGAGCTTTCGTTCTATACTTTCGTTTTTCATTTTTCATTTCACTACTTTTTGCCAGACTGTACGCCCGATATGTCCGAAAATTTTGCGTCTTCGCATCTTCAGCTTCCAGTCTCTAAATCTTGTTATATCGAGATCGGAATAAATAATGGCAAATGCGCAAACAGCCAGCTGTAACCGGACACTCTCACCGGCTATTCTTCTGCTTCTACCTCTTTTCTTTTTTATTCCTCGAGGAGAGAAAAATCCGCGCGTGTTTCAACCAACGAAATAACAGAAATAAATACAGAGTTAATAAGAAGAATAAGAAAAAATACCAGCAAATTCAAATAAAACACGCCTCTCGATTGCTCAGCTCGCAGCTCGCCTCTGAAGATTCGCCAACGCTAAGGAAGGAAGCTCTTTCAATGTGGGCGGAAACAGGTCATATATTTATCGGCTTGGCTTATCTAAATTATCTGGAAAGGATCAACCGCGCAGCCTGCGGCAACGACGTCTCTAATTTGATCGTTATCTTTTTTCTTTTACCCTTTTTCTTTCTTTGTTTTCGCACCATTTCATGGTCGCAAATTTTTCCCCTGTCGTTTTAAGGTAGCTTGAGATGTTGAACAGCAAGGAAAGCGTTAAAAAGATTATGAGATTCCGCTTCTTGGTTTTTTTTTTTTTTTTTTGTTTGTTGGATTTTACGCAGATATCGATCCTGAAATTATCACATTTAACCTTAGAATCCGAAAGAGTTTCCAAATTTTTCATAGTTTAGCATATTTGACAGTTCGTACGATTCCGAATTTTGAAGTTGGACGGATTTTAAATTGAAAATTGAGGGAATAGATTCGACCAGAAATCGTAACGACTCGCAAGTAAACGAATACGCAAGACTAGTCTTTTAAATAATTTGAAAGTTGAACACATTTTTAATTCGAATTAAGCTCAACGATTTTGAAATATTGAAATTACGTTTATCTAACGACTTTGAACTAGTTAAAAGTCTCATCCATAACATTATCTACAAAATCTCAGTACACACAAGCCAAACACTGCATAATTTGTGAAGTTCATTAGAATGCTCACTACGAAAATTGCAAAGATTTTGAAAAGAAGAAGAAGAAAAAAAAAAAGAATCAATTCCAAGACACTCAACGCATTCGTTTTGAATTCTGCCCGGAAAAATAAATATACTAAAAATAAACTGAAATTTTTGTTACAATTAGATCTTTACATGAAATAGTTTTAACAGCGTATAAAGCGGATATATCAGAAAAAGTTTGAGTCTAGTTTTTTCTTCACTCGATTAAACAAGAAATAACATCAAATACAGCAGATCAAAAATATTACAATATCAGTGAAATTCAATTGCTTGTAATACATAATATTAAGAATTCATTTTTTTTTTTTGTCTATATTTTCATCAGCTTTGGTTACAGAAGAAAAGTATTGTTTTCGCTCGAAAATCACTTTTTCTAATTTCAACGAATCTACGTTTTCGACCCTCGAGAATACAAGAAACAGATTTTTAGAAAAATGTCAGTCTGGATGTCGGTCTGTCTGACAAACGTCCGTGATGATCTCGGAAACGGTTCGATGAAAAATTCTAAAACTTACAGAATTTTACAATCAAGCGATTAGTATGACAAATTGACGTGTCTCGTTTAATTTCAACCTCTGGTTCTACTGGAAATAAATCGATTCTCAATGTTTAACCGACAAACGTATACTTTTTCCGCCTTATTACTTTTTATAAATAAAGGATTATGTTTTTCCCAGTCCATATATATTTATAAAAAATATATATAAATTCTTTGTTGTGCAGACAATTTTTTTTTCTAATTTTTCTTTCTAACCTTTTTCATTTGGCTGCTAAATCCTGTCAGTTTCAGACTTTTCACTTAGCCATGTTTGAGAGAGTATCGAACAGACACACAGACCTTTCCCTTTTCATGGCGATGAAAAGTATCGTGAAAAAACTGATTTTCCGGTTTGTTTTTTCTACGATAAAGACAAAAAAAAAAAATAAACACGACGACTTATTATTTTGTATTTCTCTGGTTAAGGCACGTGTGTAAAAAATTGTAAAATTTTTGTATCATTGCCAAATCCGTATAAAAGAACAGCAGAGAACGCGTGAAAAATCCTCTTTTCTCCCAGCCGCACTTTTTACTCTTTCGAAAAAATTTTCACACGTTTAATTTCGGATGACTTTTGAAAAGCGAAGCGCTGCGGATGAGAGCGATTAGAGATTAGCGAGCAGCGACCCTCGGCATGGAGTGCCACTCGATTTGGAAGTGATGCTAGCGGCGGTGCGGCTCGGATCATAACTGCTGATCCGGTGATCCTCTCCTCTCCTCTCTTCTCCTCTCGTCTCGTCTCGTCTCGTCTCGTCTCGTCTCGTCTCGTCTCGTCTCGTCTCGTCTCCTGCACATCGGCTGAGAGTGCCGAGTAATGAATATGCTAACGTATGCCGAGAGAGTGAGAGCTAGCGAAACCCTTTTGTGTTCGATATCGAGTTCAAGTGGTTTCCTCGAGTGCGCCGCTTCCAGCTTCCGAGTTTCGAGTCGGCGGCGTCTTTTCCTGCCGCGAGGAGACGACGACGACGACGATGACGATGACGATGATGGTGATAATGATGACGAAGAAGAAGAAAGACACAACGTCGCACTGTCGCAAAAAGAAAACTCGCCGAGTCGTTGACCCGGCTCATTTTATTCACCCACTTTTATCGAAGGGTGCAATGGTTTCTCAAATTAATAGTTCAATTCGATCATTCGTAACTATTTTATTGTTAGTACGATTCAAGCGGTTCAAATTATGTCGGCTACCGAAACAGTTCGAATATTTCGTATCATGCAGTTCGGATCTCAAATTACCATGGATTCGTTTTTTCTTGGTCTAATTGTAAAAGTACTCGCGTGACCGGCGAATTACTCTTGCGTGTACTAGAAAATTTGAAGAAATTTCTTAAGATTTCTGAGTTCACCTTGAGTGAAAGGATTGGTAGAAAATTCAGACGCTTAACGAATTTTGGAAATTTTATTAAGGTATCTGTCAAACCAAAGTCAACTCGGAACGAAAATATGTGAAAAATTACTGGTTTCAGACTTCGACCAAATCATTCGGTTATTTTGTCACTTTAGGTGTGTAAAATGATTAGGATCGAAGATTCCCGATACCGACTAAATGATTCGAGAAATTCGAATAATCCGAACTCTGATCAAATCGTACCTCAAAAAATTCGATTCATTACAAGTCTCATATATTATTGTGAAAAAATTGAAAATCCCTGAATTTCTTCCTCTGGGATATTTTTTTTATATATATATCGATAATGGAAATGCCGAAAGTGCAAGCAATCGATCGCTCCTCGTTTTCTTATTGCAATAATCCCGTCTCTCCCGGATTGATTGATTGGACCGTTCTTCTTTCCCGTCGTTCCGATAAGAAAATGCCCTTCGGTTTTTCCCGAGGGAGTGGAAAACCCTGGACTAGTCTCCATCAAACTAAATTTGACGCATGATGCTCACTCTGTTTCAAGTCGTTTCAGCGATAAGAAACTTGACGGCTATATTGACACACCAAAAATTGCTGGTCACGTGTGTCATTTTTTTCCAATCGGGTAGTGAAATCAACGATCGGTTACGTTCGTCGTTGTAATTGATGTTTGCGATTTTCTTTTCTGCTGCTTCGATAAATTTTCGTACATTTTTTTTCCACGACTAAAAATTGTCGTCATATTGCGTTATGGGATTCATGTTAAACATCGCACATGTGGATAAGTGTAAAAATGTGATTTATACCGAGGATTTTGAAAGTTAAATAGTTTCGAAGTTGAAAATTGTGGAGATTGATTTATTTCAAATTCCGAAGGCTTAGGAATGAACTCTTTGTCAAGCTGATAGCTTGCTTGGAACAGTGAAATATCAAATTGTTAAAAAATTCGGAAATACAAAACAGTCAGAAATCCTGAAATTACACAACTGCAAATTGAAAGACTTGAAACTCTCCGCTGATTGTGAAATTTTGAGATACTCGAGAAAAAGCGAATATTCGAAAATTATCAAACTGAGGAATTAATTCGACAAGCTGACAAATTTTATCCTGAATATCGTAATTTGACACTCAGTTTTTCAATTTATCAGATAACGCAAAGTCAAAACAATGTAAATAAATGAATAAATAAAAGCAAAACTTTCGAATTGTTGACAAAACTCTTTGAACAGTTTGGAAAACCACGCGGTGAGATTTTTCTCTATAGAAATTGGCTTTGAATCCGCTGGTTACGATTATCTTTTTCCAAATTCGCGAATCGTAGAAAAACTCCGCCTTTCCACGTGAAACTGTTCATTTCTCTCGCCATTCGCGCAACGGTGAAAGATCTTGACCCGCAGGCTGTTTCGCACGCTATCTTCCAGCTATTACGCCTGTCTGCTTGTAATATAAATTATATAGACACTAACTCGCGTTACCTGACGACAAGCAGGCGGACAGGTTAATAGCCGCCGAATTTCCGAGAGCGACGGAGAAATAGGGAGTCGAGTGCCGCACGCGATCCTCGAGGTATTAGAAGGACGAGGAAAAGGAAGAGCAAGAGGGACGAACTGAGGTTTAGAACGGGGCTTACAAAGTAGACGTGTCTTTATTTCGCACCCTTTCTCAACTTGGCTGCGTCATTGAGGATGATTATTTTTTTTTTCATTAATTTTTCATTATCAAAATATTCTAGTGAAAAATTGAGGCAACGTTACAACACGACGGTTTAAATACTGTCAAAATTACACCGAAGTCTTGTACAACGAGTAATTATTCAGTGTTTTTGTTGGTAGAATATATTTATTTAGTAAAGAAAATATGTTTAGGTTATTAAAACTGATTTTCGTTTTGCAGTAGCTCGGAACTGTATTTTTTTATTGATTGGGGTGAAAAATGAAAATAGTCTTCCTTCGTCATAAAAAAAAAAAAAGAAGGAAACCATAAGTAGAGGGCTTAAATCGAATGGAATAGTTATGAGATCTAATCGATAACGGTCGATGGAAATTATTTTACTTCAAAGTTATCCGATTCGATTCATGTAATAGATCCGAGTCGAAATTGAAATTGAAACCCAACTTGAAGTGGTTTTAAAGTGAAGAAAATGCTCTAAAATCATCATTGAAACAGTATAAAATCGAATTAAAGTCCGCTAACGGATTGGAAAATTACTCGGAACCACAATTTGAAATGCTGACAATGCTTTAAAATTACATTTACCCTGTTAAAATGCGTGTAAAAATCATGCCAAATTGTCGAAATATTGCGCCAAGAGTTTTTCACCCCTTAATTTTTTCCATTGTCTCGTTTATCGGAAGATTCCGGTAAAACGAGCCCCCGGACAAGCGAAAAAAGAATTTCGCACACCATCTGGAGAGCCGCTACCGACGGTGCGACGATGGAAAGATGATACATCGGCTCGTTTATCGGCGTAAAAAATGATGGCAGAACTCGCGAGCAGGTGCAGCAGAAGACGAAAACGAAAAGACTCGGCTATATTCAAGCGTCGGATGATTACTTCGAGCCTGAGAGGTTTTGCGTTTATACGTCGCTGAGGATATAATTCCGATCGCGTAGGTGTAATTTTCCCGGCATAATTCGAGGGTCCTTAACGCTTGGCAAGGATCGATCGGACTTGCGCCTTGACTCGAAAACCCACAACCGAGTATCGCGCTTCGGTCTTGATCATTATTTATCGACAGATGGAGTTGTCCGTGAACTTTTGCAACGCGGCCAGAAACGAGAATCGAATCACGGCTCGTGCACAGGGAATTAAGGATACGTATGAGCCGTACAGCCGAGTCGAAAAATCGTCGAAACAGTTGAATCAAGGAAAAAGGATTTGAAATCAATTCCTGAGTTGAGTTCTAATGGGTTTTACGAAAAAAACTCTCTCTTTGATTTATAGAACAATGAAAATCATGAATTTCGATTCAAATCGTGTTCACTTGTTAATTATCTAAGTCGGTTTATATTACTGAGGAAATTTTTTCAGTGCTGTAATCGTATATTTTGACCAATTTCAATAACTAATAATAGCTCATATTTTGTTCAGTAATGAATTCGAAACAAATCACCTGATATAGATTACTGAGAGCATGAATATATTTTGAAATAAAGTATATGTGAGTTTATTACATCCGGTTATCCGGTTTAATTTCACATACATTTTTTTTTTTCGCCCAATCGAAGACCTGAAATAAAAGTGAAATTATATAAATCTCACAACGTTTTCATTTACAAAAATAGCAGGAGAGTATTATACTTAAAAAGTTTTTGACAGCCGAAATCTTTTCGTTAAGATGCGTTGGCTTCTTATATTGTTGCATATTGAGGGGCATTATTTTTTACCAAATTCAGCTAATCGACCTCAGCTGCACAATTGTTCAATCTTTATTCCGTGACACCTTTGCTTCTAGACTGTTTTGAGCAGACTGTACACCCGATACATCCTTAACCCGCGTGAGACGCGAGCTTCGTCGAGGATCACACGATTGCAATGAGGAAGAAAAAGAAAATGATTAAAAAAAGTATACGAAAATGTGCCTGAGTCGAGTAAAAAATGGTATACCAAATGGGCCTCTAATCGCTTTTTTCAAACCACAATAATTATTTTGTTAACGATGAATTTCACTGTAATATTTCAGAATCTGAATTCAGCTGTGTACAGACACTTTTGGAAATTGAGCTGTTATTTGTTTAAACTGCGATAAAACAATTTTAAAAAACTATGAGGAATGCATAATTAAAATTGCCGAATACAAACTTCTGTCGAAATTCCCTTTCGTTGCATTCGAGCACGCCAAGAACTGCCGCGTGTATAAACGATTCTGATTCCTGCGGGCTTCGTCGGCTCGGATTTCAGCTTATTAGACTCACGCGTTTTCGAGATTTATCTAGCGGGCTGAAATGGACCCAACTAGAGGCCTAGACGCGCCTTGAGGGGTCCGGATTCTATTCGTTTAGAATTTTTCGGGTGCCTCGAGCTTGTCTGGACGTGATATTGGTTATTTGGGAAGTTTTATTACCCGGAAAATTTCACCCCGTGATGAGAGAAGCGTTTCTTTTTTCTCTCACGCATCGCCTTCCAAATATAATAGCCTGGATTATCTTCTTCTCAAATTGCCACTGATTGTAATTAAACATAATGAATTTTCGGCCGAGCTGCTCGACTACTATAAAAATTCCATGAAGATAAAAAAAAAACAAGAACATCGATTAACGCTAATTCCGTAATCTATATCAAGCAATTGAGTACGTTTGCAGCAGAAACCATTGAAATGCAAACCTGATAGCTTTATACGACTGGTGATGAAATTTTTTTCATCACTGCGAACAATTGAATAGACTATAATATAAGAAATGTGTCGATTATTTAATTCTATAAATTTAGCCAACTGTAAAAGAAAAATACTGGCTGATAAGCATTTGTGTGTTCGTCGATTGAACATTTCGGTTCACGTTCTAATTCACCGTTCAATTAACTCAATTGGGAGTTTGATCAGTCGAAATAAATTTATCGAGTTCCGGAACACGGCGGTTCGATCGAGTGCACACATAAATAACCGGATTCAAACGCTCCCTCTCACGATGCCGATAATTTTCTTCTCGTCGATTTCTTCAGGCAATCGAAACGAAACTCGCGGGACGTCCACGTTTGCAAGCGACACAGGACAGAAAGGACAGAACGAAGGATGCGGGATAAAGAGATTCGTAGAGATAGTCGAGGGCTGGCCAAGTTCGGTATTAGGTTTCAATTAAATATGATTTATAATTGGAGATACGGCCGAGACTGCTGCTGCTGCTGCTGCTGCATGCATCCCGTTGTTATATACGGGAACAATTTATTAACGAGCGTCTCTCGAACCTGTTGAACCGCGGAGCTGAACGTATGTTAATCCTCGACCGAATGCAACATATCCAACCGCACCGGTAATCGGCGTTACTTTTCATCGCGAAATGACGTTGGAGTGAGAAACCAGCCAAAAATAAATTTTCTGGCTCACTTTATGGACCCCCGTTATAACAGCAGAAATTCATTCGATTTAAGCATCACATATACCGAGAGGAAAGGGTGAAACTTACCAGACTGTGCAACACACTCTACATGCGCAAAATGGTTCAACTCCATTGGCCGGCAATGTTTTTCTCCGCAAGGCAGGGATGCCAACTTAACGCGAAACGGGCCGTGAGATGTCAAACTTCTCGCGTGAAGTGGAGAATCATATCATATCATACATCATCGTACATCATACATCATACATCATCATACATCATATCATACATAGTATTAAAGTTCGAAACCAAATTTGGGATATTCGAATGTTCGGATCTTCAGAAAGTGACGTCACCCAAATTTTTTTTCCTCCTGACGTCATCGATCTATAGTAATCGTCGACGACGAAAATCAGTTAGCTGAATTCCTCAGTCCGGAAACAACCGCGCAGTAGAGCGGACGTATGAGAGTCGCGCTCCGCAAATTTCGAGTACCGGGTTCTCAACCTCACGGATCCCGCGCTTCGGCTCCGCTACGCGGTGAAACTCGACTTCCAGGAGAAGCGCTACGTAGTTTCTGCCCTCCAGGTACGCTACCTGGTGAAATTCGACTTCCAAGAGAAGCGCTGCGTAGTTTCTGCCCTCCAGGTACGCTACCTGGTGAAACTCGACTTCCAGGAGAAGCGCTGCGTAATTTCTGCCCTCCAGGTACGCTACCTGGTGAAACTCGACTTCCAGGAGAAGCGCTGCGTAGTTTCTGCCCTCCAGGTACGCTACCTGGTGAAATTCGACTTCCAAGAGAAGCGCTGCGTAGTTTCTGCCCTCCAGGTACGCTACCTGATGACATTCGACTTCCAGGACAAGCGCTGCACAGTTTCTGCCCTCCAGGTACGCGATCAGTTAAATTTCACTTTTTCCAGCTGTGGACTACAAGTGGAATTAGACCTAGTGAGTGGATTTATAGCAAGATTCGGCGATAGAGGATGAAGTTATTACATCGATACGTTCTTCGGAAAACTAGCAATTTTGCGACCTTCGAATTATCAGAAATTGGGTAAACAGCAACGAACAGGGTTAAAATAATCGTATTTTAGAAATTGTACTCCAGGAGGAGAATGTCCTCAACTTACAAAATGATAATTTTTCTTCCGGTAATCATTCGTTGCGGTAACGCTTCTGACTTTAACTTCGCTTGGACACCCGGTACCAAACAACGGGCAATAAAGATGGAGAAAAGCAGGTCGCCGCTAGTCGTCGACACGCCTCGGTAATGTCGATTACGTAGCGATCCAGATGGTCAAGGGTCAAGCGGTGCCCCTGCGAACGCGCCGGGCGTAGATTGGAGGCAATTAACCGTCCCGCAGGCGTTGATCAAAGCTTGATAAATATTGCGTCGCCCGTGGGTGCAGTGTTTAGATCTGCAGTCCTCCTCCTCCTCCTTTGCCCCCTGATCATCGCCAATACTCCCTCTAATTGCATTTACACATTGCCAATTCGCTTTGCCAGTGTACCAAACACGTCCCGCGGTATTTGCACGCGTGTAACGCACACAGGAATTGCCATGCAAACTCGCAATCAGCTGGCTGATGATCTCACGAAAATACAGTGACTCGAATAAAAATCTATCTCTAATCTACGACACCTCGGATCATGGAAAGGTAATGTTCAAGGATGTTTCAGGTGTACATTTGATAAGTACACTCCCGATGGATTGTTAAAAGTCTTTAGTTTATGTGGTATGATACAAGTAGTGTATACGTAGTCAGAGAATTCGGAACATGAGTGTAGCTAGTTCCTGATACATCAGACATAGTTGTCTAGATTGTTCAATCATTAGAATCCACACAAACGTTTCAGAATCGTTCTTCTCTAATGTAGCAAAAGATCGGACGATTGCGCTTGTGTGGAACACTTTTATCGTACGACACATCCTTGTAATGCATAATTTGTAATGACCTCCGAATCGAAACAGAGGCAAAAGGCGAGGACTCGACGAGTCAATTCTGGAATTATTCTGATTTGAAGAAGTCGTGAATAGAAATTAAATTCTGAATACTCGAAACTTGACTCGAAGCGAATTCACACGAGGTCAAGTTACATTGCCGGACTTGAAAGTAATTCCAGTAAATTTGAAGATGATTATCAACCGACTTCCTCTTCTTTGCCAGGACAAGTTGCCCGCTTCCTTTTGTTCTTCTCGTTCAAATTACGTTTTAAATTCGATCTGAAATTTCATAACACACGCGCCGTGATTCTCGGATCCGTGATAATTTCCCCACATCCTGGGGTCGAAAATCGGTGGAATATCTTCGCAGACCACAAAAAACCGGCGATCGAAGTGACGAAACTGATTGCGGGGACGGGTACCAGACGGAGGAAGAGCCGTTTCAGCGTTTTCACATCTTGTATTCCGTTACTCAACACGCAGCCCTGCATGGTCGATGGGTGAACACGCAATGATATTAATCGGTGTAACTCGATCGGGCGGGTGACAAGGAGAGAGATAGAGAGAGAGAGAAAGAGAGATAGTGAGAGTTACATGGCGTACATCCAGACAGTCGCAGCACCTAAAACACAAAGTATCCTCGTGGGTACACCTACAATATGGCTAACACACAAATCCGGCGTTTGCTCCATACGCGTAGAAGATCGCTTTCCTGTCACTAAAATTTAGTGTATACGCAAGCTCCCAGGCAAGTCGGGCTTCGATTCCGAGTCGAGATTACCATCTTGAATGGCATCTATATATACATACACCCAGTTTCGACAGAGTCGCGTGTCTCCTGTATAGGAATTACTCGTGAATTAGATACACCGGGAAGACTTACAATCTGCTTTAAGAGCAGTGTGGCTAGCTCCGTTTTTCCATTTCTCTTCCTTCTTTGCCGTTATAAATGAGGTCCATAGATTTGGGTTCGGAT
Organism: Neodiprion virginianus; assembly: GCF_021901495.1. Taxonomy (NCBI): domain Eukaryota; kingdom Metazoa; phylum Arthropoda; class Insecta; order Hymenoptera; family Diprionidae; genus Neodiprion; species Neodiprion virginianus. Next base: position 19,213,238 of record NC_060880.1, read on the forward strand.
TATTCTTCAATTTTGATCACCTAAGGAGGCCAAGTGACTTTCGATATAAAAATTTTCGTGAATCAGGAATCTCGGAAATGGACTTGTATTTTTTCAGGAAAAATTGTACGCTGTAAGACAAATTTTAGTCCAGATTTCTTTGGATTATAATTTAGTGGGATTATAATAATGTCTGATGCTTGATTTTAGTATTGATCAACAAAGCTGTTCTGGAATAGTCGACACTGGCCAATTTTGGTCAGGTTTAACACCGGTATTTCCTACAGTGTAATTTCATTTGAAATCACGTGGCAAACGAACTTGTGATCTAGTACTTTTCATTCATCAACTGTTTGCTAAAACTTTTTTCTATTTTCAAAATAAGTAACTGGAAATCGGGTTTGGGGGAAAATTTGAGGCTCTCATCTTGGACATTACCCAAACATACCATAAAAATCCCAAACTTCAATCGAATATCGTTTCAGAAATAACCGCGTCCACATTTGCATGAAGATAACAGAGACCGATATATTGTAAAAATTTTATTGTTTCGTTCTAGAAAATACAAAACGAAAATTAACAGAAGTTACTTCTCACCCAAAACCACACTTGGAATTTTCGGTAAAAATTTACGAGTCAGTCTGTTTTTATGTGACCAGAAATGTGTTTAAGGCGTCACATGATGCGTAGTAGCTCGAGTTGCTCAGTTGCAGATCTCGGGAAGAAGTAATCGGGTCTTCAGGAAGTCGATACTCGGTGTAGCCAGGAGCGTGGCCTGCGTCCCGAAGCTCGGTAGCAATTCGGTATACCACTAGAGGATCGTTCCCAAGCGACAACGGGGTGCCAAAATTGGTTCGGAATCGTAACGCCTCCCTCGGGAACGATCCTCCCTCTCCCCCTTGCCGGTTTTTATCTCGTTCTATCCACGTTCGTCGGCGATGATACCCCAGGGATGCCACTTCCGTGGCGAAGCAAAGTGTCCGACCCTATTATAAGTGTCCCGGAGTTATTGCCACCGCGGATTACGCTCTCTCCATTCCGGTCTCGAAACATCCTAGAAGAGTGTCCAGGGAACGTTTCCTAACAGAGCGCAACGACTTTGCACTTTTCGAGTAGTTTCGACCATTCGTTCCACTGGTATTTTTAGAGCCGTCTCCGTGATCGATCGGTCGTATTTGCTTCTTTTTTTTAGTGAGGTCAAAGTTCAGAAGATTCTCTTGTTTGTTTTCCTTTCCAGTTGTATCAACATTTATATCAAGTGGTAGTGCAGTAGTGGCGAAGTGACTGAAACTGTGGTCAAGTTATATGATAAGATTATGTTTGTGAATGTTTTACGTAATGGTTGATCGCTTTCAAATTGTGCCCCAATCACATCGAGCGATGTGCGATTGTATTCAGATCACGCGAATGCATTCAGTGTTATTTTCGTGTTACTTTAGCCAATCAAAGTCACGTAAATTTTCTTTTTTATCGCATCGGTAAGGTTCCATGCCATTCGAAAAATGTCACATGATCCCGTGGGGTTCATATTAAGCGGTTCAAATTTATGTCTAGTGATTTAAAACTACATTGCGACCGTGTGAAAGTTGCAGAAATTCATGGAAGGTCAGGTCGGCAATTATTCTGGATTCATAATTTCCTGAAATTATTAATCTTAATGTAACAGGATGTCGTAATCTTAGTCGAAATTTATACGCTGGTGTAAGTTGAACCTCGGGGTCTTTGCCCGCGTTTATTTTCCTCTCCACCTCTCCGCCCCATCACTCGGCGTTTCGGTGTTTTCCTTTTTGCCACTTCCGAAAAATACGGCACGTGGAAATTCGCAAGCCGGAGAAGAGAACGATCGCGAAAGTTGGAATCGGAACTACAGCCATACCGCGACTAACCTACCTCGAGTATAAGTCCAGGGGTTAAAACTTTCACCGACTGAATTCGAGGGGGGGAAATTTACTTCTTGGCTAGAGTCCCTGATATATACTCACCCGCAACGTCTGCTCTATCGTCTGTCCTGTAGCTTCCATTCCACCGAATTGATGAGCTTCTTGTCCAAGTTTCTTTCACTTCTTTTCTCGCTCTTTTCCCATCCACGATGCACTCTCGGTTCTCTCTGGTGAAACAAGATATTTATTGACAGGGGTTGAAAAATTTTCGATTTTTTTTCGCTTTGTGAACTTTGTTCCTTCTTTTTAACCTTCTTCCGAGTGACTCCCGCAGCACAATAAGTATTCCAACATCTTACTCTAGCTGCTTCGGCAATTGCCCGAACTCTTCGATAACGGGAAAATAAGGTTCTAATTATCCGACCAAGCGTCTGTCCAGGCGCCGATTGCCTATGGAGTATCGTTTTCCGGGGGTAGAATTCGTGCCTAATTAATTGCCGCTTAAATGCCAGCTGTTAAAGTCCCGGGTGTAATTGACTGGGACCGAAACGGTAGGAAAGAGAGAGGAAAGGTAGGCTCGTACAATTTCTAGCCTCCTCTCTAATTCTCCCCGTTAGCGTTATAACGAAACAAGAAAACAAGGAAAAATAAACCGTCGGTCTGACGACTATATGTGGAATATTAATTTTTTTCTTTCACTCGACTTCTCGAAAATCCATAAACGAGCTGCTCACACTCGACTACTGCAGCAAGTGTGACCGGTAACGTCACGGGGCGTCAGAAAAGTTTATTTACTCACTGCAGAGATACTGAAGTGCTCCTTACTTCACTTCGCCGCTAACGTGACATTCTAAGGACGAGCTTCAACTTTTGGAATACTCCTGACAGCCTACTTATATACCGATTGCGATATCAAAATGCCTTCGAAGTTGGATTATCTATTCAAAAAGGCACATCCGGGAAGACGGGAAAAAAAAATCAAGGTTTTCGTGATCGGTAACTGCTCCGCCATATTGGACTTCACTATTGTAGCGTCAGGTTTTGAAATAGCGACTCCGAAAACCGACGAGTACGAAGTGTCGAGTAGATCGAAGAACTTTTACCTTTGGCTAGTGAGTCTCTCATCATCTCTTTACCTTCAGCCGTGGCAAACCTTAAAATTACAATAATAAAGCGTAACTCGATCCGAATTTCAACGCGAGTATGTTCGTGGATTAGACAAGTCCCCAAACTCAGGAACCCAAACAGGTTTTGTCACACAGGGGCGAGCCACCTGTGGCAAAATATTGTAATTCAAATGGTGGTCGGCGGAGGGCGAAGCCTTCGACGCTGCGTCGCGTTTGTCAAATTGATTTTTGGCGGTTTGCATCGATGGCGTCTTTTCAATACGTACCTGCAACCCAAACCGTTTCCACGATATTTCGCGGGTTATCAGCTGGGCTTCCATCCCCCCGCACAGCGTCGTGTCCGGGTAATTGGCCGGTTCCACCCTTCGGATCCGTATCCTCCAGAAATGATTATTAATGTTTTCCTGCGCACCCGCGGAGCTCAGATCGCCTTTGACCGATGTCCACGCTCCGCTGAGCCGAGGTCAAACAGGGCCATTAATCGGTTAATGTCGTGTTCCTATGGGTACGTACATGGCCTAAGTGTCGCTGTGTTTCACCTCTTATTCCCGTTTCAAATGGTGTTTCAATGGTGTAACCGTTTTCTTCTATTCAAGCTGTACGACACGCGCGGAAACGAAGATTGTTGAATACCTGTGAATCCGATTGACGCAGCTAGACAGTGAATCATCAAATCGTCATTCGTAATGCATCGTAGATTCCTATGCTTGGCTTATTCCGTCTATCCTCTCTCTTTTTCTTTCTTTCGTGTAGGACTATTGCCACGGCAATTTCGGGGTGGAGCAGTTCATGGCCCAGAGGAGAACTACGCCCTGAACCGACTCCTCGTACCGATACATGCTTGGTGAGCTTCGCACGGGTGGAACAATTACGTGACCTTTGAACCTGGGGAACGTTTCTACGCGTCTGTGGCAGTGACGGGGCTGTTTTTATCTCCCATAACTCTCCCGTTCACGTCGCTACTATATAACTCGGTATATTGGGTACACCGAAGTGCCGGTCTCTGAATAGACCATTCCAGTTGAAGCGAGCCAGCTGCAGTCACGTGCATCTTTTCACCCTTTTGTCACGAACTTCAGTCATGAAAATTCGGAGTAATGTAACATAATGATTTGGAAGTGTTTCAAAACCTTATTACGGTGCGAAAAGCACTGCAGCAGCGGATGGTAAGACCAAGGTCTGATGGCTTGGCGGTGATATACATGACTCGGGAAAATGGGTGCTGAGAACCGGAAGAAAGGTCACGAAACTCGAGCATTTGGTCGGACTACAGGGTGTTATCGCAAGGTAACGGCGTCGTAAACCCGAGTGACTGTAATGCCCGTTGGATGAAGGAGAGGTGGTGACCCTCGGTTCACAACTGCTTATCTCAGTCCGCGGTGCATTCATGTATAATATGGCGACACGCCGCGTCGGGCCGCTTATTTCCGTGCAAACGATGAGCTGGCTGGTTGGCACGGTTGTTAAACTTTCCGCGAATTCACACAGAGTTTAATTTACCGGGCGTTATCTCGAATTGTTCGTTAATCTTGGGTCCCGGATCTCTCTCGCCACTGTGTAACGCACCGTCGTCTCCTCTCCTCTTCGCCTCCTTCTATAACCACCTTCCTTATTATACGTACCCTCCGTATGTTGGTACACATTCCGTGCTTTGACCGTGTAATTTCAGCCGTTGTACAGACGGTAGATTGCCCTCCCAGATTTATAAGCAGATACGTATACGTCTCTGTTTGCACAAAGCCTACCAGCCGGCACAACTTTCTCAAGGCTTGAATGCCCGGGAATTCATTCAAAATCCTTTGAAACTCTTGCCAAGTGACCTATGATCATTTTATACTCGTGTCAAGGATGTGGAATCACTTTAAAGTCTCGTTGTCAATGATACGCGGTCGTTTCACAGTAATGTTAACTTGTCTCGAATGATGCTGAACTCTTTCAAAGTCTTCTCTATTGTTTTTCTATAATGTTGAGATGATGCAACGTCATAATTATCGGTGTAAGATGATTTTAAAGTCATTCAAAACCATGTCGCATCATAATTGATCATCCCGAAGCTACGTAGAATCTACATAAGTCAAGCGCTGTGGAACCTTATCCAAGTAGCGAATAGTCGTGTCAAATGTTTGCTGAGCAAGTTGGAAACATGTCAAGTGATGTAAAGTGATTCGAACACCCGTGAATTGATCTCAACTGATTGCTACACCGTATAATACAAAACTAGCAGAACCGAATGAACCAATCTCTGTTTTCCCTGGAGCAAAAGTTTTGATAATTTCCTTCGTTTCTCGAGCATAACTGCGACCATGATCAAATGATAGACTGGCTGCCATTTGCTCCACAATCGGTGAATCGGTAACGCGAAACCTGCCTGTATAAGTAAGGAAAAACAATTTGCTGACGTGGAGTTGAAGTTATGAATACAAATTTGTCGCTACGGGGGCTTCTTCCTTCCGTGTGCTTTTCTTCTTCTTTTTCTTCTTCTTCTTTTTCTCTAACACGGTGCGAAAAGCGCGAGAAACGCCATAAGCCGTTTCTCTCGGTTCGCGAAGGGACTGAACGGGCTGATTACCAAAAGCCGCGTGCCGTCTTTCTCCGTGATTGGAATATATCAGCGCTCTCCTACGTGTCCGGAATCCAACTCCGCGTCTTTCCCACCCCCGGGTTTCCCAGAAATTTCGAAGAATTCGCTGCACGGTTTACGAACCCAGAATTTGCCCGTCCCGATATCTTCTACAAAGTTTCAACCCCCTCTGAACAAATCTTCTCCAATCAACGAGATCGCAGGCTCGTTCTATAACCGATCATAATCGATGCAACGAATAAACTGCATTGCATTTGGCAAGGAAACAGACTCGTAGAAAGTTCGCCCAACGAGCTGAGACCATCGACCTTGTGACCCCGGGATAATAAAAGAGTTTCTAAGACGAGGGTGAGATTGGACGAATTCTATCAGCGGGAAATGGCTGAGAGGAAAATCATATTGCGGAGACTCTCCGTTACTGCACACACTGGGCTTTTCTACACTTGCAGCAGAAACTCAAGCATCGGTTGACACTTGCGCAATTCGCAGAAAGAGAGAGAAAAGAAAGGGGTCAGAGTGGTTCTTTTCCCTGATTCAACTGCACCCTTATTGGCTCTGATAATCACGCTGGGATGCGGAAAAGCCACATTCGATCCGCGGGCTTGCATCGAAAAGCTGCAGGGGGAACTGTTCCGGCTTCATTGGATATACCTGGAAGCGTTGGCTGCGGGGCCGGAGCCCGAGGGAAATCAGCCGGCTGATAATCTGATAAATAAATTACCCGCCACTGGCTAAATCCCGGAGATAATAATAATTATTCCCGATTTAATTGGTAATTTCCATGAAATAAGAGAAGCTCTCAAGGGCGGATAGCCGCCCTTCGCATTGTTCGGCCTTCCACTTCTCCCATCTCTCTCTCTCGCTGTTATTGTGTGCGTGGAGAAGAGAAGCTGGCCGAATAAGAGTTAGAACAAGAAGAAGCAAGAAGGAGGAGGAGCCGGTAAATTCCGCACGCGCGAAACGTTAATTAACTGCTGTGCCTGCCACCCGCCGAGGCTTTTGTTACTCCTAATTCAGTTAACATGCCGAGGAAAGGGACGACGAGGATTTCGAGTTGCGTTTCGATCAGCCATCCGCTTCTTATCTCTGGGACTTTTTTCGATTAGAGTAAATCGCCCGAGAGGAACGTGGACTCTCGGGTTTGAACTCTTTTTGGACAGTCTCGACTAGTTGGATCAGGATACCCATCTAACAGTGTCCTTCAGATTTCTTATCAAGGAAAACCCGACCGTTTTCGGGGGAAATTCGTTGATCCAACATTTTTTCCTGGGATCAATTTTTTTAGCCTGGCGTAAAATTCGAATGGTTTGTTCGCTGGGAAATCAATGCTTGTTGGTATTTTGATTATGGGATACTCTTACATCCAGTATTCATTAAATTATTGTATCCATAAGCTATAATTATTTCTCTAAAAATATATGGAACCACAATCATAAAATTACAATAGTTTGGATATCGATTTTTTATTTAAAGTCGATTTGATACTATTAAATATATCTAGTAGATTTGTTCGATCTCACTTCACAACAGCCTAATTTGTGAAAAAACTGTTCTTTACGAAGTCAGTGAAACAGATTTTTTTCTAATAGTCAATTCGACATTGTTGATTGATGATCAAAATCATCATCGATATCAGTGGAATCCCACAGTATGAAATATTCGACGCTACAAACACGTTGGAAAAACGATAGAATCGCCAGTGAAATTGTTAATGATATTCTTTAAAATAGAGCAAATAATCGTAGAGTGAAATAGAACTAACGTAATAGATTTTTTTCTTCAACTAATTCAAGAACGAAAAATCGATTTCCAAATTTGATCAAATCACTAGACAACACGAAGTATTGTTCCGTCCACATTTCTATTGCATGAAATTATATTTCTCGATACCATATTTGGTAACTTTAATAAATCCTTTCACAGTGCGTCGATAGATACTCGATGTGTAATTATCTCGCGGTGAAATTAACAAAAGATAATTAATCAGTGACTTGGCAAATTCTTCAACTAGGATTTGAAACCACCCTGGCAAACTTTGAGATAGACGTTCGGTGTTCGTTCGGCTGGTTTTACTGCTTGAGCAGAGCTGCTGCCGTCGCTGCTGGTTGTGCTTCTGCTTCTGCAGCACAATCTGGAAATTGGACGTACATACGAGGGCAGGAATTATAGCCTTGGCATGTACAGGTCGCGCAGCGTGAGCACTTTGGTTAACTTTGTGCCTAGCCTGCGGTTGTCCAAGGCAAGGAAGGGAGCATCGCATCGCGTCGCGGCGCCACGCCGTAACGGGGATAGTAATTCGCCCCCGCAAACCGTTCTCTCTTGGTTCAAATTTGTTCACCCTGTTGAGAAACTATTCCATTAGAACAGACCGCGATGTGTTCAACTCAACATAACAGCCAGACGCGAGCTACGTGCTCCTGTAATTTTACCCCCTCGCAGTTTCCCCGGGTCAAATCGAAACTCAGGCACTCAACAGCCTCGCCGTCGTCACACTCTCCCAAGATTTACCAAAGAATTTTGAAAACCCGGGGAGAGAGAGAGAGAGAGAGAGAGAGTCGAGAATCGTAGCGCCGAGAATTCGAAGGTTTGTTGAGCTTTGTGGAACTGGCAAGGGTTAGGTGGTTTCTTTTTCATTCCTCGACACTAAATTTGTGACAGTTAATTTTACGAGCACTCAAATCGGTGACCATTATTCTACTCGCTATTAAAAATTTTCCGAGTGAATAGACGTAAATTTAAGCAATCGATTTCTTGAGACAATTTATTAACGAATTGTGGAAATTGACAATGTTTTTAAAGGTTCTATGATCGTAGTTTTGTGACTAGAAGTGATCAAAGTTCTCACAATTTTGGTAAAATTTTTCCTATACCGGTTCACGAGCTTCATTGCGGATTGAAAATTTTAATACAATTCATGGTTTTTAGGAATCTTTTGTTTTTACTGAATTTACGTTATACGGCAAACGAGTTTGATTCTGTCGAATAACTTAAGAAATCAGTAAAAATTAAAGCTTTGCGGCCCACCGATTTATCACAAGTTTAGAATGATCGATTGCTCTGTACTTTCATCGACATTTTTTTTGATCATTGAAGTGATTATCTCACCGAAAAACCGATTTACAATCGCTTACTTCCAGATTCGATCGGATCGCTGCTTTCTAATGACCGGTATTTTGATGCAAGCAGCTTCCAATCAATCAATCCAATATCCTACACAACGCTCGTCGATCGTTTTCAAGTTAGGATAGCTTAGGTTAGGTTTTAACGATCAATTGATCAGTCGATAACCGTGCCACGAAAGTTGAGCGATAAAGACGAAGTTTATCAATTCTTAGAACAAATTCTGTAGATTGATCTACCAGAAATTTCAAATGGTCCATCACTCTGTCTTTGGTAAATAATTTTTTCCAATGATGCGAATAATCTACCGATCGAAAAATCATTTCGCTATTAATTCCAGATTCTACATTTGGTCAGATCTTTTTTTTTCATGTAAATTGGTGTTTGCAGTCTTTCAAGCGGTTGTTTTCTACAACTCTTGTCGATCGTGTTCCAACGGTCAATTAATCAACCGATTTATCACTCTACCACGAAAATCGCATCAAAGACGAAGTTTTCGCGTCCATTGATAGTAAAAAATAGTCCTCCAGGGTGAAACGTAAGACTGGAACGAAGAGCAACGTGCCGATCTATATTACCGGACATTCGATATGGAGATCGACGATACGGACTCGTCGATTTTCCGTTATCTGTTGAACGGGTTGGTGCCTGGGCGGACAGCCGCTTAGAAGTTAAAGATATCGGCGACGGGACGGTGAACGTGGGCGAATATCGCTTCTGCGAGTGGAATACAAATCGCGATTTTATTTCACCTGCGGTTCGGAGTGAATTTGCAGCCGTGAATTGACCGGGGACAGAACAAGAAGTCATGCCGGCCTGTTTCGGCTGCTGCTCAACTCGAACTCTTGGACCAATTGAAGAGAGATTTCTCAGTTTTAATCAGCTTAAGGCGACTGCCGGTCTACGTCCGGCAATCCGACGTTTACGATTTCGTACCTTGTGCTTTAAAAGGGACAGAGAGAAAGAGAAAGAGAGAGAGGAGAGTTTTGGTGAGCCTCCGATTTATGGCCTACGCCCCGATCCCAGCCGGCTCCTCTTCGAGATTATCTCAGACCCATGAAAACACTCGAGGACACTGCAGTTACTCCGTTCTCCGTTTCTTTCTCGCCTTTTTATTCACCTCCCCAGTGCTTCTTTGACTCTTGGTCCCGGCGCCAGTAAGCTTGATCGGTCGTTCAAAAAACCAGGGTCAACGATCCTCTTATATATATTCCTTGCTTAAAACGGTAAACCTATAGTTCGCTGAAACAATTTTTTCTCGACGTGAAAAATATTTTCAAATTCACGAACCTCAACGCGGAACGATCGATTATTACTAATCTTCTATCATTGCTGTATCGTTTTCTTAAATGCCATAAATCGGCGAGCATCAAAGCCTAATTAACTGTATAATTGAGGCGGGATTCTTTTGCCAAAAGTCAACCCGTCAATTTCATCTCATATTTTTGGATTTATTAGGTAATGTGGAACATAATATTGAATGTTCCAGTTTTCAGTTTCGGTCGTTCATATTAAATTCGCAGTTTCCGGAATTCGGACGAAAATTTGAGTTGTTTAACATACATAATTGTATATAAAATGACTGTACAGATTGTCACTACAAAGAGTATCAACATTATAATTCAGGCATAAAGCCAGAAAATGGTGCGAAGACAGAAATTTTGTTTTCACTATATCATAGGAAATGAAAGTCTCTTCCAAAATCTGTAAATCAATCGGCAAAGGTTGATTTTCGATCGCGGGCTGCTCGTCCGGAAAGGCAAGGCAGCAACACTCGATAATCTGAGGAGAGTGGCACTAAGTCTCAAGTCTCATGCAAAGTCTTGCCTATAGATCATCGCGTCCTGACGCGTTTAAAACTGGGCAGCACGTGCCTTCGCTTAAACCGATGAGATTAATCAGAGACCACATACGTTGGTTTCTTTGGACAGGAAGTTGACTGGCTTCTAATGCGAGGAGTTATGTCCTTTATCGCGAGGACCTGCAAACACGCTTCAGCCAGACCATTCAAAGGCGAAAGGTCAGACGCAGCCGGACGCTCTTACGGATTCAATCGCGATTCAGGTTCTCAGATCGTGAAAATGAGAAATGATCTACTCTTGTACCACTTTTCGATATTTCACCTGAGTAAAAATTTCGTAAAATTTGTCATCTACGATTTATAGGATACGAAATTCAATTCAACATCCGTTAGCCATTATTTATGATACCTCATTCTCCCATTTTCGCAATTATTTTCATACAAACATGAGATTCAAAGGTATTTGATATCGGTGGCCTAGCCTTTGCGACAGGAAGAAAACTGGTTTAAAGATCGTTTCAATGGCAGGAAGCAGAATTAACTTTTATTTGCCCGAAAATAAAATTAAAAAAATTTTTTGGAAATTCACAGAGAGCTTTCGAAACAAAACTTTCATCAAGTATAATAAGAGACGTTTTTCCATTCTAACGACACATTTCACTGCTCTGTGTTGTAATTAAGGAACAATACCGAGTACTTGAATACATAATTGGAATCTTAGTACTTGATTGAAAAATTGTGAAAATTTGAAGGGACTTGCTATTGTTTGCAACTAAAGGGGGGATGGTGGTGTAAGATTTTGCAAAATTTCGAACCTTAATTCCAGTGATTTTAGAGGATCTTAAAGATTCACAACACACGCATTTAAAAATTCCACGTTTCATTGGATTAATTTTGAATAATTCTGATGGATTTCTCGATATTGTAATGCGAATTAAAAAAAAAAAAAAAAAGTTCAAAGATTGCATGTAATATAACTTTGATCAGTTTGACATGTGGCTAAAAAAAAAATTCGAGTTACTATTAATCGAAATACTTTGTACGATTTCAAATGTTTTTAAAAGATTTCGATAAAATTTCATCCAATTTCAAAGGCTTCGGTGATTTCAAAAGGTTCCAGAGATCTTATATAAACCTACTAACCGTTTGGAGTACCGTGAAATGAAAAAGAAAGTAAACACAAAGACGATTGAAAGAATTCCTTATCGTTAAGCAAGAGCTGGTCGAAAGGCTGGCGTGTCGCGAGTCGAAGCTGAATGGCGATTGTGATCTTGGCAATACAGCGCAGCGCTGCATGAAAGGCCGGGGATTTGCTGGCTGATATCCGCCGCGAGTAATACAGCTGGCTAGAATCCGACTTCAAAAAGGAGCCGAAGAGGAGTAGCGGAAATTTTTACGGTTGTTGGAGGGTTATCCTCGGTGCATGGTAAAAAAACGTGGGGTGGGAAAAAAGGAGAAAACAAAAAAGGAGAAGAGGAAAAAATGGCCGAAAAGCAGAAAGCGAAATGCTGTGTAATTGGCGGGATTCGCAGAGGGGATGATTTCTTCTTCCGTGAAAAAATTTACATCCCTCTTTACGCGTCGAAGGAAACATCCCTCTAGAGATATTATACGTAGTTATATTCTCGGATTCTCGGTTCTCGCTCTCTTGCCGCTGCGCGGATAAAAAGACCTTTGCCAGGTTCTTCTAATCCTTCAGGCGTCTACGTCGTTAAGCAGAACTCATATTCTCTTTCACTACGGTTTTTGCCATCTTGCGATAAACCCGGAGTGCAGTAGCTGAGGCTGCAGATCGAATACAGGTGATCAAAATTATTCGGCTAACAACGGAGGCATCCTTATTTTATTACGAGAGGCGTGAACCACTTTCGTGATTTTCCTAATTTTTGGAAATCCTGTGAAATTAATCATTTATCTTTCAACTTGCAAATAAAGTAATCGTAATGCTTTAGAAATTTATTACAGCCGTGATGCGAAGTGCTTCGTTTTCAGATATTCTTCCAACATTGTAATACTTTTTCTTAGAACCGGTCTATAATATGCTCGTTGAGATTATATACAAGAAATTTTGGCAAACCTGCAGGAGGATTTGAATATCTACCGGTATTTGAATTCTTCTAAACTCTGCGAAAACGAGGTAAAAATAATCCGAATTCTTTTTAAACCTGTTACAATCTTTGAAATACACTTGAGGATATTTAAAGTCGTTCGAAATCCTGTTGCAAAGTATTTACATCCGAAATAATGTGATTTTGACATTGTTCAACGGCTGAAAATTTGATGCTTATTTCCATATAGCTATAAAAATCTGTACACATACACATATACGATTGCTGAAATCTGAATATCCTTGAAATTTGCTAATATTCAGCAGACAAACCAGAAGTGAAGAATTCTCGAAAATTCATCTTCGAATACGTAAAGAACCGATGAAACCGTTTGAAAATTGTTTTGATTTTTCTAAAGTCTTGTAAAGTCCGTGTTACAAATTTTGCAAACCCGTTCGGGTATCGCAAAGACGCACCAATTTTCCGAGCAAAAACGATTTTTAGAGGTTTGAGCGACGTCGAGAAAATTGATAACAGAACAACACGTAACCGTCTGGAAGACGTCGTTAGCCGATGTCGGGGCAAAGAGGACACCGCGAGGTTAACGATACAAGAAGAACTCATATTCGCTGATCGTAAATCAGGTTTATTATGTCTATGAATAACTAATTACCTCACCGGCGATAACGAGCATGCCAGCGACGCGTTCCGTTCAACTGTTTTACGATCGTTGATGCCGATCCGAAGACGCCAGCCATCAGATTACCGGAAGAAGCCAAAAATTACAGTGCCGATTTTCAGAACCAAGTCTAAGAGGGTTTAATTTTGTCGAGAAGTGACGCCGGTCATTCATATTCCGAATGTCTCTGCATTGAAAAAAATTTTGAGTTCCGGTTACCGTTTGGTCCTTGACTATTTTCATTTTTTGCCACAATCGCAAAAATATAGTTTTTTAAAATTTAATGCTTGTGCGATAATAAATTGACGTTAAAGCCTTGTTTAACTAAAAAAGTAGAGTAAACCTCACAAACTGATTATACGTTGCAATTATTAAAAAAGGATCGATAACAGCGCAAAATAGTTACGTGTACCTCGTTTTTCGTAATTTCAACGATGTTTAAACAGTTTTTTTTTAACTATACCTGTTTTACTCAATTTTTTTTTACTTACTGTAACAAGTGAAGTTTTTCTCAGTGTGATCCCCGAAAAATCTAGAAAGTCCTGCGAAATTGGAGGTCGAAATCACGGCTCTCGAGTTGTGATAAACGGCCAAAATGGCACGCCGGCGATCGCGAATCGCTACTCGTGCAGTCTTTTCCTCTCGGTGCGGAACGTTAAAGAGGAATGGTAAAATACCATTGATTTACGATCCGGTGTGTAGGTCGGACTCTCGTGGGCGTCTCAGTCATGTTTATATTAGTTAGCAATAAGTGACACGCTCCGGCTGTTCATTTTACCCAGCGTAAATATGAGTTATGGGAGTTTTCGGTCGTAGGCTTCAGCTGCACGTCTTCTATCCCCATCGAAGTTCTCAAAATCGGTAATTAAAGTCATCCGTGTTCTTTTTCCCATCGGTTCCAATATCACGTTACGATTCGATTCGAAACCCAGATCTTTTATCGTACGATTTTATAACCACTTACCGATTTTTCGATCATTGTTTTTAGAATTCATACCAATTCTCGATTCCAACATCGTGTGATTCGATTCTAAATCCAGATATTTTACCGGATATTTTTATAACTACGTAACGATTTTTTTGATCGGTAGTTTTGAAATTGATGCCTATTTTGCGATCGGTGCTTTTAAAATTCGTACCGATTTTCGATGGTACTTCCGGAACACGGAAAACTTAGAATACCTATGAAAACTACGTTACCGAAGAAACTGTGAAAATAGATAGAAACAGCCGACTGTGACCGGTAAAAGTAGAAACCAATAAAACCGGGATACCGAACAACGATTAATTTTCACAAGTCGTTACCATGCTTCGTGTTTTTTTTCATTTCACCCTGATACATAATCTTCCGCGTTATTAATTCTCTTTCTCCTCCTCTTCCTTTCTTTCTATTTCTTGCTTCTTTGTCTCTCTTAAGAAGATCAAACGCGGGGCGGAGATTAGAGCCCGGTTGGTCCGTACGTGACTCGATCCGGGACGCGTGACAACCTGATTTCCGTCCGGGATCAAGTCGGTCTTAATTTTTTTCTTTTCTTTTCACCTCTCTTTCGTCTCTTGCGTCGATCCGGTCCACCGCAAGAGCCGCGACATCTCGCCTGGGGATTAAACCGATCTTACGAAGCCGTGTCATCGCCCCATGCAAAACACGCTCGCTTATCGTTCCTCGATTTAAACGTCGACTCATCTCGCGTCGCTGCGCAAATCCGTCGTCTCTGTTAATTTTTTACACCTATATTTTTTTAGAGTCGTTTCGTTCTTTGAACTCTTTTCGCGCGACATCCGTAAAACCGTGTTAAAGAAAACCAAATCTTTCGTATTCCACTGAATAAAAAAAAAAAAATGCATAATTCCGGTTACAGAGTGAATTTTGAAACGATCATTAATTCTGCCACGAATTCGCCTCGGGATAAAAATTTGGCGAATAATATAGTGTACAGAATTTCTAGTTTTCAAATTGTAGATCTATAAACGTTCGAAGAATTAACAGTTTTGACGATATTTTAAATGACTTTTCACAGAAAATACGGTACGATTAAAATTTTTCTAAATTTATTTCAAGACGTTGTTTCGGATATGTCAGGTTTAAAAATCAAACGAAGAACTTTGACGAATCGTAATTCCCCTGCAATGTGGCCTTGCTATTTCTTTTAAACAGCGCCTGCAGTTTTGGCGCGAGATTTATGAGAAAATCGAGTCGGCGCCGGCTTCATACCGTTCATCCGCTTACTCCGGCCTCGCGGTAGAAAGTAATTCATCACACCCCAAACGGGTGGGTGGACGTAAACTACAAGGTAGTCCATACTAATTTCATTGATACACCAAGAGCCAATCAAGACTGAAAACCCACGCACCTCCTCGCCTCTTATTATATACATTATATATTCCGGCGAGGCAACGCTCCGTGGCCCAACATTTCGGTGAAGCATTTATGTATAACATTATACGATATACTGAGTTTATTTTTCCTCCCCTTAGCTTTCTTTACACAGGATGTTTCTTTTTCTTTTATTGTTGCGTGTGTGTGTGTGTGTGTCATTTTTCGTTTGTCGTTGATTTTGTTTCGATTTCTCGCGCCAGTCCAAAAAATGAATTATTGTACACCTCCAGCTAAATCCACATAATTTCACGAGAAGTCTACTTTTTTTTTTCATAATTTCTGATTTCTTCGCTGTTTCATAGTTTTGATGAAATTGTACATCGAGACATTTTCCTTTGTATTCAAATTGTAAGTTATTCACTCCGGATCGAAGATACGACTGAATTTTTTACAAAAACTCATGCTTTCGCCTTGTTTCTTTTTTTTTTTTGTAATTCTGTTTTTACTCTTCTTCTACTCTTTTCTTTCATAAACACTCTCGCTTCTGATGCACGAAAGGTCGTGTGAACGCCGCCTTAAGCTATAATACTTTTACCAACGAGGCCGTTTCTTAGGTGCATAGAATTAGGATAAGATTGGAATGCAACGCTTCGTGATACGCTCGACTTTATGCTCAGGTTCTTACCGCGTTCAGAGTGAAACATGTGTATTGAAACTTGAATACCTTGAAATAAATTGGCAGAAAAATTTATCAATTATATTCTCACAAAGCTGGAGAAACGTAAAGAAAAACTGGTCTACGAATACTCAATTTCCCAAGAAAATCTGTTCTCTATTTTTTACCCTTCCTCAAATCTTCGCGAAAAATCAATAATCGCGTTGGTTTTTTTTTTTTTATTCTTTCTATTTTTCGATTTAAATGCCAAGCAAAAAGACTCGAATCATCTAAATCAAACGTTTGGAGCGAATTAATTTCCAGACGATGAAATAATTTTCGTTTCTATAATGTTGTAAGTAATTTTTGAAAAGAAAAATCTCCATCTTTTTCGGTTTAGAAAATTTGTCGGTTGGTGTTCAAACGGCAACTTATTTTCATTTGAAGTCGAGTTCCTCGTCGAGGCTGCCTTGTTGAATTTTTAAGGCCCTCGATCCGAGGAGCATCCGGTTTTTATCTGAAATTCTGGTAGCTGCAGTACCTTAGCTCGGATCAACGCCGCGTCCCACGGCCCGTCAAAAAATTATACCACGAACAATTTTCTTCGCTACGGAGAAACCGGTAACCAAACTAAACGTGCACGAAAGTTCGTCTCGATCCTGCCAGTCTCTTAGGCAACGAGTCTTCATCACGATTTTATTTCCCCCGCCTTTTCTTAGCCGTAATCTCAAGAAGAGAAAATTTGAAAAATTTTAGCGCTATATACGGTATAAAACTGGATATTTTTAGCGATTTGCGTTACCCCGCTCTGGCTAATTAATGTTTAATCAACTTTGACACTATTTCAACTCGTGGCGTGAAATTCCCTGCGCCGCACCTCGAATTACTCTGCAGCTGGGACGAACGTGTAATTAAATACATACCAGCTCATTGCTGCCTCGTAATTTTAATCAAACCCTGTTACAATATCGCGATGCGATGCACAATGCAGTTTACAGTGCGGTTAATGAACTGGATGCGTCGCCGAAAATGTATTACTGCACATTTATTTACACAATGTGCTTAGGACGTTTTACGATTGAGAAATTGAAAATGAAACTTTTCCATTAAAGTATGTTCAAGTAATTGAAACTTTCGTTGCAATATACCGGTTAATTTATTGTTTTTCAAAGGTTGGAAAAAAAAATTGAGAAAACCTCATCCACGTGATTTAGTAAAAAGATTGATAATTAAACCATACAAAAAAATTAAAAAAGAACGATGGATGCGCATAGTTCAGAAAGTGAACTACAAGTTCACATTCGTGGCTTTCAAATGTTTATCAAAATTAAAATTGATTCCAACGTTGAATACTTTTCTTGTTTAAACTTTGTATAGAGATACAATAGCATGATTCTAACTTTACGCAGTTCTGCATTCGGAAAATAAGATATCGAAAAATAACGAATTAAAACTAATAACTCTAAATTAATTGCTGGTTTAATAAATAATCATCTCTGATCAGTTTTTCTTTTACAATATTCCGTTAATGAATCAAGGAATTCCGATAAATCTCAATTTTAGTGGTTCTTACTACCTCGTTACTGACTAGGTGAGAGTGAGAAAAGTGAATTATACGTAACAACAATAACCAGAGAAATAGATGAATTACCAGATTCGGACAAAAATTGTTTCATTGATTTTAGCTCTGTTTAACTAATTTAGCACAAAATAGCGGCCCAGCCTGCAACTCCGATTAATTATGTATTTCGAAAAATAGAAATCGTTGTACCCGAAATTTGCTATATTTTTGCAAATTAAGAAACTGTCCATAAATTATAACGCGAAATTATTCTCCAAGATTTAGTAAATTTTCTCCTCCATCCCCATGTGAAACTCGATGAGATTCAGAATCAGTCAAATTATGCACCAGCCTCAAAGGAAAAAGAAAAAGAAACAAGTTTGGTGATTTCCAATGAGAATGGCGGGGAGTTTTTCGTGTTCCATTCGAATTCACCCTTTCTCTCGCTTTCCCTTTCAGTTTTCGTGTCTCGGAGTGGTTTTTCACCCCGCCATAAACAATTCCCCCCCTATCTTCGTACGCATTTAAAACCCTTTATGCGAAATAGCGTTAATCCGAGAAATACTAACCCCGTTGTTTGCGCATGGTGTGTTTCAGCGTGCGACTGCCACCCCATAGGTGCCTCGGGCAAGACGTGCAACCAGAGCACCGGCCAGTGCCCCTGCAAAGACGGAGTAACTGGAATAACGTGCAACAGATGCGCCAGGGGCTACCAGCAGAGCAGATCCCACATTGCGCCGTGCATAAGTAAGTTCAGACCGAGAGATGAGAGAGAGAGGAGAGAGAGGAGAGAGAGGATCGTCCGGCAAAGCCATCCTTATCCTGACCTCATGCAACTTTGCGGCGCCGGTTTCCGCGGCGCGATAATAAAACCGGCAGTTCGTTGCAGCTGATGCATTACCACCCTGAAGACACCCGGGAACAAAGTATTATTGCCTCGACATTCGCCCTCGGCAACGTCTCAGCGATATCCTAGATTTCATCCGAGAGGATCGTGCATATCGTTCTCGTCCAGTTGCTGGATGTATTCCTCTCCCTTCGCGATTCCTAGCCGCTGTCGAGTCTAACTTTATTTATTTCTTTCTTTTTTTTTTTTTCTTGTTTTCTTTAGTGGAGGGTTCAAGAAAATTACAACTGTTCGTATGGAACCCTGAAACTTTAGAATTTGATGAAACAAATTTTGAACTTTATAATGTTCAAGCGATTTAAAAGTTAGGAATATTTTTCGAAGATTTATTTGGGACGTTTCTCATCGTGCGTAAGCTTTAATCGCAAAAGACTGCAATTTTTTTTTTGGCGATATATTTATACGGAGAAGTCAAATTCGCTGCAAAGATTGGTTTATTCGAGTCTTCTGAGTTGTTTAGTTTATTAATTGAACTTGAAAAAAATTTTAACGATATCTTGGTTTAAAGGAGGTTCGTTAACTTGTTTTTATTACAACCGATCAACGATAGTTTTTTATTTCAAAATCCGCCGAGAAAAGTTTGTACGATACGAAGAAGATTTATCGCTAATTTTGGAATATATAATAATAGTATAATAGTTCAAAATTTGATAGAAAATAGAATTCGCGAAAGATTTTTTTAAATTTATCTTATCGGGAAAAATAATTTTTTTTTAAAACTATTTCGCGTAGAAAGTTTTATAGGTGTGAATTTTCAAGAATGGCATACTCGACGAACTCGGTTTCTTAACTGTTGCACTTTGTGTAAAGTAAACAAGTATTTTTTTTTTCACATTTTTTAAAAGCTTGTCAAACTGTGTGCATGAAAAATTTATTAATCTAACTTTACAAATATACTTCAATTGTTTAGAAAAATATTGTGCACGCATGCTTGGGTAGATGCTGAACCTAATAGACTCGCCCAAATGTGGCAATTTTTTCAATTCTTATAATCCTGTTATCATTTTTGAGTGTTCAAATCCGTTGGTAAAAAACAATTCGTCACACCTTAAGCACGATCCATGATTGTGTTTCGCTAATCTCGATACCTCGAAGGACTTCACGACTAATTTTTTCCTCTTCTATGTTCTGTATTTTCAGAAATCCCGAAGGTAGTGCAGACCCAGGGGATGGCCGGCGAGGATAGCGGGGAACACGAGGAAACCGAACACGAATACGGCTACGATGGACGCGCCGGTAAGTAAGTGATGCCATTAGCAGCGTTCACGTTTCCATTATAACGCATCGCCCGATCGATCCTCGTATCGTGTTTACATCCTGCTTTCATTTTGAGGGTGGAAGAACGTTAAACTTCTCTGATATTATCGCGCAAGATCGAAAATTCCCTTTTTTCTTTTTTTTAAACGCTTATCCGAATTCCACGGCAAATCGCAATCTTCTATAATCATGCTCAAGGTATACGTAGAAAATTGTCGTCTTTGCACGGTTTGGAAAAAGGACGAATCGGAGTTGTAATATCAGGAGTTTCATCGCGTTTGTATAAGCATAACATCGACAATTTATCTAATTACACTCAAATCTGGTAAAAACAAAATGAAATGTTATAAATACTACATTTTCAATTTTACCATCAAGATTCTATCGGAAACTTAGTTATTCTTACTTCGGGTAAATTGCATGGGCTCCGTGCATTTGTCAAGAAAATCATTTCTCGACGTATTGACAGATTGGAATTGAATTCGAAAAATATTTTTTCAGTACGCATCAATCGAACTTACCGATTAAAACCCCGCAAAAGTAAACGTTCCACATTTTTAACTCATCGATAAACAATGGGTTTGTTTAAAGTATAAGCTGTAAAGTAGCGAGAAGTAAAACACGTTTCGAACGCGCGCCATTTTTGTGACGTCATTGCTCAGAGGTTAGGTTTACAATTGCACCGAATAACGACGCGATCGAAACAATGGCGCGGAAGTTCGAATCGCATCTGACTTTTCATTCGATAGGTACCACATTTTCCATAATACAACAACGTTGTCGCCGTAGCAGATTTTCAGCTCTTCGTGAAAAATCTTTGAAATCTCTTCGGTAGCTCGTCGCCCAATTTCGAGTAACGTTTCGTACTTTCGTCCACAAAGCGTCTGCAGCTGTCTAAGGTATGTTATACCTGTATATAATAATGCGCAATATTTGAGTGTCGAAATTAAAGCGAAATATACATTAATTTCGAGAGTCGCGGCGCAGACGGAGAACGGCGTGGAGGCTGGTTGTCTGGCCTCTCAGCCTCCCCTAATGGTTTAATTAAAACTACCCTTACCTTCGCTCCGGCCCGCGGCTTACGACCCCAAACCTTCGTCCTCCTGCAGGCGGTGCTCGCCTTCCTGCCGTTTTTATTACCGTCACTTGTGCGTTGCTTGTACGTGTACGTTTACGTGTGTAAATGCGAACGGGGCTGCGCTAGAGACACAAGCTTACGCGTTTTTACCGACGTGCAGGGTGTTTGGACACAAACAAACCCCGCGCAAGCCGCCCTTCTTCCACTTCGAAATTCAATAACTCGAACGCCTTTTGTCTCCGAATCTCGATACTCGGGCCGCCGAGTCGTTGCTTTTGGAGATTATTGCCCCGGATGGTCGATAAAATCGGTCCGGATTAACGGGAATCCTTGTACGAGGGTGCGAAATCTGTTATTTTTATTGGTGTTGAGAGCGATATAATTAGACCGATATCTTTGTAACGGGAATGACTAAACGTCGGATTCGCTAATTTTGAGTTGAAAGGCTTCTGCGGTTTCTTCGCAATTTTATAAGAGCAATATTTTTCGATTTTGGCATCAGTTTTTTACATTTTTGAGGAAATTTATTGAGGATATTCTTAAATAAGCCAAGATAGTATTTTCCTAAAAATGATACAATAGGATAGCACTGAAATTATAACCAACAAAAGCTTAACAGATGCCACGTATTCATTTCAAATCTCTTTAAACTGTTTGAAGAACTAGTCGATTCGGTTTCGATTACAATCTGTGATTACTAATTTTACTCAGAAAAATATTCTCTACAATTTCGCCATATGGCACTTTTTTTTTATCACTTTGGTATCGTTGAATTTACAATTTTTCAATATTCCAGTGATATGTATTCTGATAAAAAAATAGCAATATCGATTCGACTATATTGGAAAAAGAACTTCTACCTCGGTGTACAAAATTACACGATATTATGAATTGAAATTCAACGAATCAACTAAATTTTTTAGCGACTTCAAACCGATGTGAAATCAAAAATCGACACCCCAGCTCTTCTTTATGATTTTCGCATTTATTTATTTTTTTTCACATTCTTAAGGAAATCAAGCACAGTAACTAATAATCAATACACCATGAAAAATCAGACGGCAAAACAGTGAGTTGATTTTCAACTGTCCAAGATTCTAACTATAGTTTGAAATTCGAAATTATAATTGAAAAAAAAATCGTGCAAAGTGGAAAGTAATGGAAAAATATATGAAAAAAATGCTCAAGAGTTAAAATTAAAAGGCAACCGGCTGTTCTATCATACGTAGCTCGGCTGAATCGAGGTTGGTTAGTCTAAGAGGCAGGCATGAGGCGATATCGCATCCGTGGCTCGAGAGTATGCCACGTCACGGATCGCATCTATATGTTAATGCGAGCCAACCGCAGATAGGTACCTATGTACGTTGTGTGCTTCGACTTCTTGAGTGTCGGTCGTATGTATCTACATTATACATACATTGTATGTAGTACATACCTAGGCTCTGGCGATATAAGAATAACAATAATAACAATGACAATAGTCACGACAGTGACAATAATAACTAGATGTTGATACAAGAAAGAAGCTGCAGGTGAAGGAAAATCTACCGACAAAATGATAAGCAAATACGTTACATTTTGCATAATTGTTCAAAATAGTACACTGTAAGTATCGTATTTGTACACTGATGAAAATTTCATTTGGTATAGTAAGTAGAAAAGTCGAGTAAAACAGGTACAGTTAAAAAAACTCTTTGAATATCGTTGGAATTACGAAAGACGAGGTACGCGTAACCATTTCGTGCTATCGTCGATCCTTTTTTGGTAATTGCAACGCAAAATCAGTTTGTGAGGTTTACTCCACTTTTTTAGTTAAACAAGGCTTTAACATCAATTTATCGTTGCACGAGCATTAAATTTTCGCAACAGTTAGATGAAAACATAGTACGAGTGATCGTAATGAGAAAGAATAGTAACGGATACTAGACTGTCTGGTAACAGCTACAAAACTGATTTTCATTTTCTACCTAGAACTATATTTTTCGATTTTGGTAAAAAATGAAAGTAGTTAAGAACTGAGCGGTGACCGGAACTAAAATTTTCTCTCAGTGTGCGACAAGACGAAAAAAAAGATGGAGCATGAATTTGGGTCAGGAATTGATGATCAACTTTATTGTTTTTGATAACGTACGGTTGAAATTAAAGAAGAAAAATTCTTGTAATCTAACCATCCCTCTCTTTTCTCTTTCAAAAATCATATTACAAAAACGAGGCGATGAGTATAAATAATAGTAATGTAAATAAATAAAATAATCAAACAAGGATGACAATCAATACAGGTAAGTGTAAAAGTACGCTTTTGTCTCGTTTAAAGTATAAATAAGTGATTAAACGATACGGAAACCATTTGATTCAATATTGCCGTGGTAAGCGAAAATTCGGCGCTGTTTATCCGCGCAATTAGGTTTTCTCGGTTGGGAACTGCAGGAGAGGAACCGCGCCTACGTCGTTATAACGCCGCCCTCGAGGGTTGGTTTGCCCGATTCCCCGACCCCAGAGAGGAACTTCAAAAAGGTGGCAAGGGAGCTGGAATGCATTCTCGGTTGAGTTGTTATGTACGACGAACAGTTTGTCGACGAGACCCACAAACTCGAGCAATCTGTGTACTTTCGAAGAGCTGAGAGAGCGGGCCTGAGTGCCGGAGCTTATGAAAGGGTCGAGGTTTTTCCAAAACGTAAAATGTAATACGCGAAACTTTAATCTGCGTCCTAATTTTCGTTGCCAAATATTGTCTATGTTTTCTTACCTTGAAGTACGGCTCGTTTTTTATTTTACTTTTCTTACTTCACGATTAAAATCAATGTATTTTTACGACTCGATTACGACATATAGTCGAACATTAAGTATTAATTATCGAATTTATAAATTTGTAGGGCACGATGATTTTCTTGAAGCTGCTAGAACGAGAAATTATAAAATTGTAAACAATTAGAGTTTGCTTATCGGATTTTATATGCAGATTGCTTAAAAATAACTGTTAGATAACTTGTTCGACTTCATTCTAAATTTATTCATTTTTTTTTTTAAACAAATTATTTTCACAATTTGACTGAGGCAGATTTTTTTATCCTATCGTCGATTTGATATTGCTCTTCGCTGATAAAAATCAATATCGTAGCGCAATTTCGAAATCACAAATAATTAACGATGCAAAGCATAATAAATAAAAAGTTCTTTGATTAAAATGAGTACAATAATTTTAGACTGAAATCGACAAATCTACTAGATTCATCACCATATTGCAGAGATTAAAGATCGAAAATTACAGCTGAATTCATCATATTACTGTTTTTTTTTCTTTTGCAACTTTAAAAAAAAAATAAAAAAAAAAGTCATTCCAGCTCGCGAATATTTAAATGCGTGTCATATACTCAGTGTGCGGTTATCTCGCTATTAGATTTACTAAAAGTATGAATTCCCGGCTCGCGAACGTCAGCCTGAAATAACAAAAATTTTTATTATCAATTTTTCAACACTGCAGATCAATGAATATCTTATTCATTTTTCACAAGAGTGTCGAGGAAATTCATTATAACGTAATTTCAAACAAGCTTGTTATTTGTTTATCGCGACGAACGCGTGCGTGCAGCGTGTGTGATATAAACGGTGAAATAAAGGCCTCCAATCAGGTTCTAATTGCGGTTCGAGCCGCGTCGTAAACGCGAAAAAGAGATACGCCACGCTTTGGGCCCACAGGCGAACGTAAATCAATGATCGACCCCTGCTTCTCGAACCATTAATACACCGAAGGCTCTCAACACTTTCTCATTTATCGTACACGTTCACGTGCAGTCGGCGACTCGTTCTTTTTCCTTTCTTTTTTTTTTATACTAATTTCCTTTCTCACCTACAATCTTAGTCGAAATTCGATTTCTGAGTGTAATTTGCCAATTACAGAACAAAAAACATAAATATATTCTGTTTAACAAGATTTACGCTACATAGAAAAAACAAAAAAAAAAAAAAAAATTTTTTGTTTCAAACAAACAAGATTTATTTCACACCGTTTAGTAAAATATTTCATCGATTTATTTTAATTAAACACAGTTTTGTTCCAAGTTGATGAATTTTTAATTTCTGTCTTTTCTTTTTGTTCTTGTTTCACGTTTTTTAACTCTGGGATATGCAAATAAGCCTACAAGATTGTTTAGGTATGTTATAAGTGTATTTGACAGACGTTTTCAATTTTTTTTTCTATTAATTTTTATGATTTTTCGAACAATCGTACAGCATAATCAACTCAATATATGCAGAACAGTTCATGAAACGTACTTTGACGTTGATACAAAATTGACGCCGTAGATTTTCACTGAACGTGCTCGTATAAATCGGGCCGAGCAAATCCGTACACCAATAATCTTGTCTAATTGGTATCCCTTTGTTGAGTAATCGACCCCAAAAGCGATGCAGCAACGGGCCGTTGTCAGTGGAAACAGGCGTGCTAACCCCCATCCATGGGGGTAACATGTGGGATCGTGATGGAGTAGATCGGATGAAGTGTAATGTGAATGTATTTGTCGAAAAACGGATGACTCAGGTGATATCGGGGCGGAGGAAGAAGAGGAGGAAGAAGAAGAATCGGTCGGACATCGAGGCGGCAAAGTGCAAGCGCCAAATCCAATAACCTGCAAGCTTGAGGGCATTTGTAGTATGCCTACGGGGGGAATAATTTTTCAACCTTATCCCTGCGCCGCCGGGGAATAAAGCCAGGAGCTCGTTCTCGCTCTGACATCAATTTTGGGTAGCTTAGATCCAATAAGGTATCGGAAAGTGGTTTTTGTGCAGAAGCGGCGAGGGCTAACTAGGGCTTACTCTGGAAAGCCGCCCTTAAATAAGGTCTGTCGGCTCGGTGAGCCGAGATAACTCTCCGAAGAGCAAGGCTCGGAAATATTGATATTCTTACTCGGCCTGTGCAGCTTTGCATTCGCCGTCGCGACGCTGCAACGGCGCGATTCATCCCTTAAGAAGTAATGGATTTCCTCTCGGTTCGTATGTCATTCACTGGTATATGCGAATTCAAAACAAGGCTTATAGAGTCCAAAAACGCGCGATTATTCCGAGCACGATATCAACTGAGTGAGTAAGGAAAATTTTCCTATTTAGATGCGGACTTGGTGCAGGATATTTCAAGGCTTTTTTTCATAGTTTTATATACGTGTGTGAGACAAACGCTGGCTTAGTCGTGGCTTTATTCACTTCTCATTCACTCGGCGAAGACATAAACTGTAGTTAATTACAACGGAGCTAATTTAAATCAAGACTAATTGATCCTCTCGCTTGTTTGATTACGAAAGTTTTACTCGAGTTGCGGGCCAACCCACCGCGCCAACTTCAATTAAAATTCATCAAAATTACGATTCAGTAACTCTGAGCTGTGCGCGTACCGTCAGTTTCCCTTCTCCATAAAGACGTCCCACGTATCTACCTCCCAGTTTTTCTCTTCTGCATTTCTCTCACGCTTCACGAAAGAAATCTAACAAAAAAAAAAAAAAACTACGAAGTACGGACGTGGAAGAAAAATTTCAGAAGTTTCACCCATATATATATATATATATATATATATATATATATATACATATATATTACATATATATCTACCAGTAAATAATTCACGCGTCGTAATTTCAACCAAGGTCTTTTTTCTCCTCAAGCTATTTACCAGCGGCGTCTTATCGCGAGGGAATTCCTCAGTCTGAATCGGAATTCCTACATTCTCGAATTTCATCCTGCTACGCCGGAGGTTTAAAAAAAGTCTGTCCGATCACGCCTCGGTTTATGGCCTACAAGCGAATTCAATGCGGCCAGGTGTCGTTATCGTGAAACTCGCATTTCACCTTTAATCGGGATCGCTATTACCGATCGAATTACGGCGCTCAGGTTTTCAGCTCGGCGGTCCAACATGGCAACCGACGCGATTCTCACCTCGAACTTTCGTACTTCCGTCGTATTTTCTATAGTCTACTTTTCCAAGCCTGTACCGAACCGATCTTCTCCGCTCGTGTGAGCGTTTCCGGAATTCCGGGCCACGTTAAAAACCCCGCATTGGTAGCCGAGATTTGAGCCCGTTTATCTCACCGCGT
Source organism: Neodiprion virginianus (assembly GCF_021901495.1). Lineage (NCBI taxonomy): Eukaryota > Metazoa > Arthropoda > Insecta > Hymenoptera > Diprionidae > Neodiprion > Neodiprion virginianus. The sequence continues at coordinate 19,240,308 of NC_060880.1, forward strand.
TAATAACACTTCCCGTCACGCCTCTGTGTGTCTCGTTGAGTTTATTTCCCGGTCTAGAACTTGGACGGGTCGACAGACGGACGGGACTTGAACGAATTGATTAATGTCCCTCGCGGCGGTGCAGGTCTTACTTCCATTCGTTAATGTATTCTCATCGCTGACGGTAATTAAGGGGCTCACGGTATACGGTTAATATTCTCGCACCTGGCCGAGAGCGTGGCTGTCCTGCAACTCTATGACTCGATTCTCTCGCAGCCGGTTCTATGATTTACTGTATCATTGCTCGACGCACGGCTTCGACTGTATGAACGTCACGTGCTCAACGACATCGGAATCATTGAAAAGTGGCTCCGCGCTTAAACAGGTTCTAAAAGAACAAATGAAAATTCGACTTTTCTGCAGTTTCGGAGCGATTGAAACAACAACTTTCCATTTGAAAATGTGAACGAGGTACATACTCAGTTCCTACAGGGTGGAGAGACTTTCGTTAATTTATACCACTGGTACATAAGCGTTATAGGTGTATAAGTATGTACCGTATAACGATCATTGAAAGGAGGAGAAGAGCTGGTCTTTAGTCAGACGCAAGCCGGTATTTGCATCTGAATCCTTGGTCCAAACTATTTATCAGGATCGCCCGACGGGAACCTGCCTGGCTTAAATCTCCCCATCTAATCCCCCGGGAATCTGTGCGAAGAAACTCCTGCACCGTACACTTTACATGAACTTCGAACAAGTAATTTACTCGGCTAATTTCGGAATTTTGGTATCGCGCTTACGTAAAAAAACAAAAAAAATGAGGAAATAATACCAGAGGATGGATGAAGGAAAATTCAGTCAGTTGAGTAACACTAACAAATCATATCTGACCGAATTTCGAAGAAGTCGGACGAAATGAATTCCAATCCCTTTAGCAGTGGCATTCGTAACACTCGAGATAAAATCCGTCTCTTTCTCCCTTTCTCTCGTTGTGTTCTCTGGCCGCGTGAGCTCGTCGTGAAAGTCATAAAGTAACGTCTTAATTATAAAGACGTCGGTGTATAATATGTATGCATGTATGTATGTATGCGTGCATGCATGCATGGATGCAACTATACGCGTTTCGAGACCCCGCGCCAACTTAAGTGCAGCAAGAGAGACCTTTAGAGTGAATATTCAGCGTTTCTTCAACTGCATAAGTATAAAGCCGAGTCTTTTAACACCGCACGCGTGTGTCCATGAATGCCCGGCTGTGCATATTTATGTTATTCATATAATGTTACACCGGCACCGCAATCTTAATATGTATGTTCTACATCGAGCGAAGCTCTACAGGCGAAGAGAGCGCAGCGTAGCTGTCCACATGCGCAACGACACGTGAATACGTGCGTATAAGTATGTATATTGACATATTCATAAAAGTACCAACTTTGCAGGACGGCATGTAGTGGTTTGTTTATTTATTTTATTTTTATTCAAAAACGCAATTCTTCGCACTGTAACGTGAAAAAAACAAAATTTTTTCCTCGTGCGACGTAATTACGTCAAGATCTTCCGGTTCTGAGACGCTCACTTCCGGATCCTTGGTTAACAGGAATTATCTTGTACATTTAAGTACTATTTTCTCATAGGAACAAAAATCCCCGTTTTGAAAATTTTTAAGAACAAATTTTGTGGAACGATGATAATTGCTTGTGATTTTTGCAAGCTCAATATAATTTTTCATCTTTCATTTGTGCAACCTATCTCGAACAATGCTCATACAGTGATGATATTTTTGACGATTTATCGATTCTTCACGAATACAAGGTTTTTTCGTTGGAATCGATCTAACGAATCCTATTGAAAAAAGAAAACGTCTCTTCTAACTCTTCGACGTTAATTTATTTTTTCCTTTAGCTATTCTTGTTGACATTAATGTTACTCAACTATTCTAAGTTTACGAAATAAAATTCCTAAAGATCGTAGAATAGAGTTAATAAGAAAGGAATTTATGTAAAATCTTGATATTCTCATTTCTTGAATGATTCTGAAGAATCGAGTTTTGCAAAAACTTGAAAAGGCAACATACTTATGTTATAAAATAATTTTCTAAATTTCGGTACCCCAATAATTTTGACACTGTTCGTAAGGGAATTTGCATTGTAAATTTCACAATAAATTAGATTAACTGATGTTTCGGTGAATCAGAAAATTTATCGATCGAGAAACTGCCGAAGAATCATCGCGAAATAGAGCCGTTTTTTTTATTTGTTTTTTTTTTTTTTTGCATTATACACGTGTTCTGCTTGCACAAATCCGCATGAATTGCAGCTTACAATTCGGTACAGTCCGCTGCTACTGCGCGCTGTGCAGACGTATAAACGATGCGAAAATAAACAAGAATGAAAGTGAGATAGGCCAGAGTACATAACTTCAGATTTAAAGCAGCCATATGCGAATCGGAATGCAAAGAGAAGAGAAGAGAGAGAGAGAGCACGGGGTTTCTCGATCCTTTGGAAAGATGGGGGAAATAAATAAATAAAACACGACACTTCTGCTTCTTAATTGACGTACTTAAGTCTCGAGTAATCATCATTACGTCGGATTATTACACCATCGTCTTCGTTGTCATTCTGCAAGTTAGGGCGAATTTATCTCCTGCTGTTTTTCATCAATAATTGATTGATTTTTCAATCCCTTATCCCATTTTTATCACCGACTTTGACCGCAGTTGCAATTTTTCTCTAAAAGAACTCGAATCACCCGCCCTCCAGCGAATCTCCGGATCATTAGCGTTTCGCTCGTGTCAGCCTCGGGCTATAATCGGGTTTACGGTTACTTACCTACAACAGTTTCTACGGATAACTCTCCCGCGGTTTATCCCATGTACACTTGGCCTCGGTGTTTCCAAATTAGCTGATTTTTTCGACGATTCGATTATGTTGGCAATGCAGAATCAGCCGCTGGTCGCGGAGTACGCTTTTTATTTTGCTGAAAATGATTGTTGATTTGTCGGTTTTTTTTTTTTTTATTTTACGAATATGTAGATTCTACGGTCATTATAGGTTACGTTACGTTGGGCTTACAAAGATTGAGCCGGTAGCCCTGCGGGCCGATTCTACGTTGCCAACGTAATCGACTCATCGAAAAAATAATCCGTTTCAGAATCACTGCGTCCAAGTGTACGTTATACCTTTGGCTATGTGCGCATAGCGGCTACAGCAGCACAGCTCACAAAAGTTTATATGCTTATTCGATGCCCGTCTCGCCTTCCGGCATTTTGGTGGCGTGTTATCCATAGTGAAAGATGGAGAAAGAGAGAGGCAGAAATCTGAGGAAATCACAGGAAACCCTCGTTGTATTTTACTAGTTTCGTAAATTATAACCCAGGTGGATGAATATATTGGAACTCGGTGGATATACGCGACCTATATTTTTCGTCGTTTTAAATTTGGCAAATTTCAACTGAACACGTGAAATTTGTTGCCTCGGAAATTCGATTCATCGTGTTTTTGCACTGTTGATAATTAAAAGAAATATCTGGCCTTATCGATTCTTCAGTTTTTCATTCAGAATACTTGATTTGATTTGAATATATATATATATATATATATATATATATATATATATATATATATACTTGATTCAGATCTGAACTGATTTCGAGGGTAAGAATTAAAACGCCAAGAATCTTACGAGCATTAATTATTGGAAGATGTATTTATCGAATTCGAAGATCGTAAGATTGTAGGTTTTTGCTATTGAAAAGATTGAACGGGTATTAAAAGTATTGAAATTTAAAATAATGAATAAATTTTCGAGATCCAACAAGAAACACTAGTTTGGTCAGTTGCAATTCATGTACGTTTCAGACATTGCAAACTAAAAGACACGTAGTTTTCTCGACTTTTGCCTCAATATTCGATTGTTTCATAGCAATTGCGTTATTGCATCACTTTTGTCGTATTCGTGATCACGGAAAAAGCTGAAATCATCGCTTTTTCAACTGATTGTGAGAATTGAAACAATTTATCGGTTTCTGTACATCGAATGAAATCAATGACCTAAATAACCAAACCTGAATTGTGTGTTGAAGATATTTACAATTTAGTTGAATGTTCAAAATTCATGCGCAAAATAAGGTTAACACTGTTAACAATTTGAATATTTAAGGGTTGTGAAAACTGCACAGGAGAATAAAAAAAAAACTAAAAACCTAACTCTGGTTATACGAAAATAACAAGAATAAGTTAAAAATAGGTATCGCCTCTATTTACGCAATATGAAAACATTACTCAGGGAAAATTGCACGTCTCAGGTCCTGATGAATGTATAAAAGTGGAATAATTTATCGTTTTCGTTATAAATCAACACGGTAATAATAAAATACCTGCATAAATTTTACCAACGAGCAAAAAGTATATACATACGTATACCTACATCACGTTCTGTACCTAAAAACAAACGACAGGATTCGGTTTCGCTTAGCGTGTCAATTTCGCGGCTTGCGGGGTAATGAAGGTAAGACAAAAGAAAGAGAGAGAGAGAGAATGTATATTGCAATTGCAAATTTTATACCGTTTTAATCAAGTTGCAGACGAGGTTTCCGCCGTTCAGGTCTTTGCGGTAATCGAATCTATGTAACGACGCCGCATGCCGGGTCCCGATAGCTAACGAAATTAAATGTAATTTGAATTTTATTTGCAATTCAATCGATTCCGAACCGCGACGAGTCGCGACCCCCAATCTGAGGGAAATTAGGAGGACAGAAACCCGTTCGGCGAATCGTTGAATATTAACGGAAATATCCTGCCTGTAGCCTCTGGGTATACGAGTATAAAAATCTGTATATTATACACACGCGTCGGCTTGTTTTCAGCTTCGCGAAATATGCGCGCGTGCCAATTCGCTTTTTTCATATCTCGGTTATTAGTTTCATATCCGCACAGCGATCCTTTGATAAAAAATTTTTACCCCCTCAGGCGGTTCTGGTTTTTGTTGTTCAATATCACTGGCTAACTACTGAAAATGGATTGTTTGCTTTTATTCACTCTTATTCGTACGCTACAAATGTATAATTATTTTCATTGGAATTCGATATCTAGCGAGGAATTTTAGCTACGCTGCTGAGTTAATCATAACGACGGAATTTGAAAAATCGAGCGTGAAAATCGGTTTTCCGAAAGACGAGTTTTTTTTTTTTTTTAGTCAGAGAACTGACAGCGAGAGTGCAGAAGAAATTCAGGATTGTGTGTTGGTAAAAGCGGGCGGAAACGTTGACTTAACGAAAAAATTTTTTTGTTGAAACGTGAAATTTTTCCTTTCTCCAAATTAGTAAAATTTCGTGAAAATCAAGGCAATTAAGTAAAACGCATAGAGTAAATGATAAAAAATTCGGAGGAATCTCATGTTTCACCGATTCAACATTCTCGAAAAACAGAAAAACACGAAAACTTCGTATTTACAAAAATCGATTGCACAGTAAATGAAATTGATAATCGAGAAGAGATGAAAAGATTGTAACAACAAGTTTTGAAAATAGAATTTTAAAATACGCAAGCGATCCTCCGTGTTAAATTAATTCCAAACAGGCGTAAAATCTCTCCGGAAATCTCTTGTAATTTTTTTCTTGTCGCCTTGAGACACGAGATTCAACGACTTCGATACGCCCACCTTGAATCGCCAGGATTTTAGTCACGTGGCCGATCGGAGGGATCGATGCATTTAATTCCGGATAACGAGGCGTCGTTTGCGCCGATTAACCCGCGTCGCTATCCTCTCGATTATTCGCGTTTCATGCCGACTCGAGACGGTGGAAACCGGTCCGAGAATCGCTAATCAGCCCCTAATTGCCCAGAACTTAACGCTCAAACTTATCGTTAGTTTCGAAATTCTCTCAGCTGTCGTCCTCTGACTCAAACTTTCGCCACAGACGAAATTAGGAGGCTCTTTACGAGGAACAAACCTCTTCGCTCTTGAAACTTTGCCAGGAGTGTCTCCTCGAAGGAGACTAATTTCCCACGCCTGAGGAAATAAATTTTCAATTCTTCGGGTCCTTGACTATTCTCACTTAATACCAAAATCGAAGAATATGGTTCGAGGTATGGAATAAAAAATAGTAAATATTCTTCTCGATTATGGTCACTCGTATTATATTCATATTCTCGCAACTGTTGCGACAATTTGATGTTGGTGAAGCGACAGATTGACGATAATTCCTTATTGGAATGAAAAATACGTTGGAAACTGTATAACAAAGTGATCAAATGTCGCGATAACCAAAAAATGGAAAATTTATTCATGCTTGTTCCAAATTTTCCGGTGCGGAACCCACAGAATTCTTATGGAAATTAGCTGGATTTTCAGTATGTTATAGTTCATATCTTCCCGATCAAAAGTTATCTCAGACACAAGTTCCAAAAATCAGTAGTTTGCGAGATACGGGCTTCGGAAGGAAGGTATACGGACTTTTCGATATTTATTCGAATCATAACGCGATTTTTAGGGATTACAAAGCTTCGATAAGGGGAACTTGAAATCAAATGGATCACTCAAAAACTGCGCAGTCGATTCACAGAGACTCGCGTGCTTATTGCCAGAGTCGGGGAGTCTCGTTCTTCTCGCGAAATCTGACGTTGAACCTCTTTCCAGTAAACTGGCGAATTCATGAATGCAGGAATTAATCACACCTTCTTGCTTATCTTTAAGAATGAAACGCGCAGTTTTTTGAGCGATTTGTTTGATTTCAAGTCCCCTTGAAGCTTTGTAATTCATGAAAATGACGAAATCCACATAAATATGAAAAAATCCATACAGCCCCTTTCCGAAGCTTATATCTCAAAAACTACTGATTTTTGGGACTTCTGTTAATGAGAACTTTTCGTATAACGTACTGAAAATCCAGCCAATTCGACCGGGAGCTAATTTCCATAAGGATTCCGCGTGGTCCTTTGTACAATATTAAAACCGTTGTTATACCGAGGCCCATTTCATTAGAATATCAACTAGCAACTGTAAGATATGAAAATTTTATCTCAGTGCGTTTAATTTCCCCCAGTGAATGCCTCTGAAACGAATCCCCGTTTACCCTATGCAAAATTAATTCCACATCACCTCGCCGCGGTAGTTGGGAAAATTCTGATCACCTATCCCCGCGAGGATGCGGAGCCAATGTTGCATTTAAGTTTCGCGCTTAGGGAAGAGAAGAGGGTGAATCGGGAAACGGTCGAAGAATGGGGCTGCGTTAAACGTAAACGGGTGTGGCAACTTAAGAGGGGCGGCTTCCTCTTCTACTTCTTCTTCTTCTTCTTCTTCTTAATCTTCCCCTCCTCGGTAGCTGCAAGATAAATTATTAAGTAAAGTAATTCTGAAGCAATCTCCTCTTCTCTTCCGTTTGTCGGATGCTCCGCGACTGAATACACGTGACGCGGCTACGTGCATCGTTTTGAAAATCCGCAACGCTCGATGGAGATGTTTGCATTTCTTGCTGAGCAGAAATTACCGTCGATATCAGACGTCCTTTGCCCAAATGTCAAATACATTTCCTTTCCGTAGCGTGAAGAACGATTTCATCGGGTTTATTGGAATGAAAATTCTTGCAAAACTGTAGAATCTCAAGTTTGACTTACAATTAATCGAACTTTTCTGATTTACATTCGAATTAACTTTCGCTAAGCAAATATTTTACTGCAACCTGATTGTTCGGGTTCATTAATTTCGCTCAGTATGTTTCGGTCGGATATTATTTCACATAGTGTAAAAAATTCGAAAAGCTCTGTCTGTTTCAATTTTTCTTATAAAACCATTCCGAAATATTGACTTGCGAATGAAAACTTTCCGAACCGTCAACACTTTCGTAAATTGAAAATATGTGTGAATAACGTCAATCGTAAATTGCGAGTGACTCAATTTAATAACTATAATCGTCAAATTATAAATTGAACGTATACATGGTAAATTATTTCATATTTTCGCGATAAAAAGTGTGACACGAAGAGGATTTCCAAGAAAAACGATTTTCGATGTTACTCGAACTTTAGTATCAAGAAAAATGTTGAACCCTGCAATCGATCCAAATTGACTTCGGGAGAATCCTTGATTCCTTTATCGATGAAACCTTATCTATAGTTGAAGGTACGTGCGTCAGGTTGCCTCAAAAAAAAAACTTGATAAAAAATGTCGACGCGCCACGTCTAAAAAAAACTCGCACGGCATTTCCCTTTCAGGAGGTTCAATATCACGTTATTAACTATGGTTTAATGAAGTGGCCGATTGAATTTAGGCACCCTAATGTACGTGAGTCGAAAGAGCTTACAGTTTCACCGACGCGTCTCCTGAATTGGTTCAGTTACGAGAACAACGCAAACTCGAGTACAAGTCACTAAATATAATCATAAAGCTGCGGTAGGCAGAAGGCGAGGGTTGAACCAAGGTAAAAATCATGATTATTTAAATATCCGGGAGTAGCCGACTGCAGGAAGGATAACAGTTTTTCAGTCTTAAGTATAAAAGGCCTGGAGAACAAAGGGCGAGTGGGTACCGAGGCATCGCCAATACCCTGCACCACGTTTTTTGGCGCCTTGGAACTAAACGCGGGAGATTTTCTCGGAGAATTTACTTTCAGCAAGATTAATTGCGCTTTACGGTGGCCTCTTTGTTTACGTCTACGTTCGCCTGCCAAAACTAACCGGCCATGTTGGTAACCGGCAGATTATATGGACCCGGGTATATATACTCGGTTTTATAGGATCCACCTTAGCCGTTAACGAGACTTGACAGCCTGCAGGGGTTATTCACTCTGCTCGAGATTCGCTCCGAGGACGCTGGAATCTCGCGTTTATCATCTCAGGGGATGGATAAAACCCACGAAGATCAAACGGTGCCGTGCAGTTTTTGTGTTCTTTGAAATCGTTTGAAATCGACTTGGAGTTGTCCAGCTTATATTGACGACAGCTCAGACTTGGACGAAATCAAATTATATTCCAATCATGAATTCTTCGTAGAAAAGAACATTCAAAGTCCGCATCAAAGGTATCGAAACTGTTCGAGATCAATTCAAAAAATTTTCCAGCTCGACCCTGGTTGAAAGTCCCGTGATAATATTATTAAAAACATGAATCACCCTTTAAGGGATATTTGCATGATGATAAAAACCGTTATAATCGTTCAATTCTGCAAAGAATTCAATGAACACGGTTTCCCGGTAAAAGCGAAGTGAAAACACGATGAAAACTGACGTGAAATAATTCTGATGACTCAAGGAAATCAGTCAAATCGCGTGATCCGGAATAAGATCTAGGTAAAAAGGTTAATCGAGTCGTGAATCTCTTCTTAAGGAACAAGTTGAACGATGATAGAAACCATTGAAAATATTCAGTTTTTCAAAGAATTTAACGAGCATGATTCCCCGGTAATAAAAAGAGGTGAAATGATTCCGAAAATTCAGGCAACAGACTTGAGTTGTTACGAAGTTAAATCGCTGCTCGGGGGTGGGTTGAAGTTCTGAAAGCGTCCAATGCCGAATTATTTGGTGGTGAAGCTTGAAGTAGAGAGATCAAACTTTTACGAAACAACAAAATTTCGAATAACCGGAAAGTTCTGAAATGCGAGATTCGGAAAATTCAAGTTACGATAGGGCAATATTCCGAAAAATAAGGTTTCGATAGAGTAAAATTCCGGAAATCAAAATATACTCACACAGCATAGTTTACTCAACGAGTGGGTGTAAAAAATCAGAATTCGAAAATCTGAATGACCAGGTTTCCGAACGTAAAAATATCGAGAATCCAAAACAAAAAAAAAGTCAAAGTGGTGAATTTCATCAAGCCAGAAATTCAGGAAACTGAAAAACTTCGATCACTCAGAATTTCGATGTTTCAGACTTAAAAATTTTCTCATTTTCGCACTTTCGGAACTTTGACTTGTCGGAGTTACGCCCTTTCGTCATTTTGTCATTTCGGAACTTTGAGCTTCGGGTTTCGGACCATTCGAAAATTCGATGTTTCGTCAAAGTTTAATTTCTTTACTTTAAGTTTCGCCACCAAAAAATTCGGAATGCGGAACTTTACACTTTCGGAATTTCAACCCCGCCCCGCTGCTCGAAGAATGGTTTAGTGACTGATCAATGACCGAAATGTAGCCCCGGGTCAAAGACCTGGCGGAAAATTGAGGAAATCGGTTTTGGCTAAAATTGTAGAAGATTAAGGCCAATAAGACAAAAAAAAAAAAAAGAACAAAAAAAGAAAAGAAAAAGAGGAAGAAGAAGAAGGAAGCGATTAACGCACCAACGGTTTTCTCCAACGAGTGATTAACGTGGGTAAGAGAAGCGGGCGGAGTTTGGGAGACGCGAGTGAAGTTTCACGGTTTCACGAGGTGTCTGCTTCAGCCGTTCCTAAATCTTCGCTCTTCTCGAATTACCCACTTAACTAGATAAAGTAGACACCAAGTCCTAAATCACTGTTTATCCGTGTTCCATCCATCCATCCATCCATTCGTCATCTGGCGTTTAAAGTAAAAGACAAAGACTCGCCACCGACTGTCTATCAGTTTTGCCTTTCGGCCGCAGAAGGAGAGCAGCGTGCAATGTCGCGAGTTGTCGGCCAATCAACGGAGAGACACGCGTGTGAATAAATTAAAATTAAAATTTATGCGCATATAAATTACAATCGGAGCTGGACTGCACTCGCACTTTTGACCTGAAGCGATGACCGACCACGCAACGGAGATTGATTCCCAGATTTATCTCTTCATTAATTTATACCGTAAATCAATTTTTTAACCGTCTCAAATCTCAATCGCGAAACAAGTTTTTAACTGTCATTCACGTCGACCCGCTGATAAAGAGCTCAATAAGTGTAGTGGTAGAAAATGAAGAACGTGTTGTTATGATTGATTGGAAAATTTTTTAAATCATTGTGTCAACGTCTTTTAAAACCAATTTAGAGTCGATCAAGAATATTTCACCCAGTCCAGTTTCCTTAGCACCGAATCAAACGATTGCTCTAATCCAGAATTTCCTGTTTGAAATACTGTCAAGAACCGAGTCAGAGATTCAAACCGTTCAATCTCTTTTTGAAATCTGTTGAAACCCATTTTTTCGCGACATTATTTGAATTACCTACGATTGCGAAATCAGTGTAAGGTAAAGTTTAAATCGTGAATCCGCTCGAAAACACAGCGTAAAATCAAATTGGCAACTTGACAGCCCTTTAAAATTCAAAATTGCGGCAATCCTATCAGATTAAGTAACAGCTGCTCAAAATTAGGTTCAACGTTCATTTTCTTGATGAATTCCCTGATAAAAAAAATGTAGAAAATTTAACAAAAATCCAACTTTCTGGAATTAATCTAAAGAACGAAGACATTCGAGATGGCTTTTGGTCCCAGAATATTGATCAGTCGCCACTTTGCTGAGCAGTAGTTAAAAGCTCGTCGTTCTGCTGACTGACCACGATCCATTCGGCGGACTATTAAAGTCCACTAAACGCGATAAGTTTGGGAATTTGTTAGTAATAACTCGACGGCTAAGGTGATGTAATTGACGCCCATAAAGCGGCGGAATGGCGACGATCTCGAAAAATTCAAAGGTCAAAAAATCCGTAGGTGCCCTGCGGTCGAAATCGAAGTGACCAGCTTACTGACCCTCGTTTTTATTACTCTGTTTCAGACCAATGCGGAAAGTGTCGCGCAGGCACAAGAAGACTAAACCTAAACAAGTACTGCAAAAGAGACTTCGGTGAGTTAGCAATTAAATCATCATGAATCTTTGTTGAAGATGTCATATTTAAAGTCCCGTCGTAAAATGCTGCAGAGATTAGAACAAATGCGACAATTGACCTACGAGGGTGCTTATTTATTACTCTGAAGACCACACGCGTGTTCAAAGATCTGCGAATGGCGCGCATTTTCTAGCTTGACATTCATTTGCGGTTATGCAAGTGGTAATGGAATCAGTTTCGTCGAAGCTGACGCAACTTTTGGTAGTATCGCCAGTTGCTCTGATGAATTCGTCAACTTTTTTGAAGTTTATAATTTTACGGCGATCATTAAACCACTTTAAATCCATGGCTTACGATTAGCAATGACCTGTACTTTTATCATTTTTTGAAAAAAAATTTGGGCTTGATATCGTGATCAGAGAATAATTCATATTTTCAATATACGCGTTCATGAATCTTTAAAAAAACGTAACATTTTACGCAATTGCGATTTTTATGTGTTTAGCTGTAACCTGGAAGCTTTTAAGGTCACTGAATTCGAATCTGATAGCAAAATTTGAAAATTCAATACCGCAAAAAACAAAAAAATAGATCCCAGAAAATTGTTAGATGTGCGCGAAAATTATGTTTTCTAAATCAGAAAATTCTGAATGGTTCAAATCCAATATGGTGGACTAATTCTAGTAAATACGTAGATTTTTATAAAAGCTTAGACCCAAACGCTTCCGATCTAAGAATAGAAAAACTTTGAGATGGTGAAATTTAGTATAATGAATCTGAAATTAGAAAAAAAATTTTAAGGAAAAAAATCGTGGTATAATTCGAATAATTTCGCAGATTGTGAATCGGAATATGAATGCAAGTTAAAATTTATTAAATAATCGAAAACAATCATGTTTAATATCTATCAAATTCTTTATTCCTTATTTATTTGATAACAATTCGAGTCTCGTCTGTAAAAAATTGTCAATATTGATCAAAGTTCATGTAACAATATTTTAACTGTAAATTCCGACATATCGAATCCCCACTTTGATTCTCTCGCGAGTTTTCTTAACTTACCCGCAAAGACTTGTATAAAAATTGTGAAATTGTGGTGAAAACTTGCGAACTTTTTTGTTTTCAATAGCACGAAACTCTTGACCGTGATCGTAATTTTTTCGAAGGGCGGTAACTTTGGGGTTGAGCTTTTTCAAATTTCGATCTCGGTGATCAGTGACGAAGCCTCACAGCTGTAAGGATGGGAAAAAGAAATCTCGACGTTATTTCGGGAGCTTTTTTTTACTGTCCGCCGGGTGTTCCGGGAGCAGCTCTGATCCTCGTTCAGGCAAAGACTTCAATAATAGACCTGCATACCGTCGGAGCTTTTGCACGCTTTTGAGTTTGACGCGGCACGCGCGGAATGGCCTTCTGCCTGTCCGGCGGCTTGATTCAGCGTAGATAAATCTTCCCGAGGTCCGAACGGCTCAAACGCGTCTCTCGCCCCGGAATAGCAAACCGGCACCGTGAAATTTTAGCCCCGGATTTCGCAGACCGTCTCTCGCCGCGAATCGTGCGCTCCTTGAAATATTTCCAATTCAAATGAAGGAAGTAAAAAAAATTTTGATCTCTGCTTTCGTAGTTGGAAAATTTTCACCACAGCTGGTTTCGCGATGGTAATTTTTATTTATTTTTTTCAACGATTCAAGTATTATTTCTAACACCGGGAAAAAATGTCAATTTGTATAAGAGCAGAAAAACTTTTGAACCACTTGATTATACTTATGATTTTAAATATTTTCTAGCCGTATACCTGACGTGTAGAAATTTATAATCAAGTTTTGAAGAACTTGACAAAATTTCTATCATTTTAACAGATTGAATGTTTGTTTCGTTCTAACTCTTACGATATACAATTTCACTGAAATTTTGCGGTAGATCAAATTCCAGTGTGGTTATTAATTCGAACCAATGACGTCAAAAACCTTCGAAAGGATGATCCGGTATTATTTTAACGACGCGAGAAGCGCGTATCGCCGGAATATACGATGCGTGCGAGGCTGCATCAGCATCGATAAATTGGGATCATGTGTATAAATTAATCCGTGGTGATGGTGATGATGACGATCATCATCATAATCATCCCACTAGGCGAGCTGGCCAATTGCTCTCCTCTGGAATTTATTGTGTAACGTAGGAATGACGAATGAATTAACGAGATTATCGCTGACGCGATGCGGTTACATTCGCCAATATATCCTGCAACGCCCACGCATTGCGATCCATAGATCATCGGCGCAATCCGGCGTCGGTTAATGTCCACTAATTTCTACCCTGCATATACGTATATATATACATTTGAATCGGATTCAGTTACTCTGCAGGGATTGGAAATTCCATCATTAGTCTATTTATCGAATCGCGCAAGCTTCTTCTAGGTATGGATTATATGTATATACGTTTATAGATGCACAGAAAAAGGGATCGTTCACAGAGATGCGTAATTTATTACGATGCGATCGTTAGTTCATATCTGACGCAATAAAAACCATCGAGGAAAAACAGACTCGATGTCATACGGAATTTCAGGTTCGTTTTTAATGAGGATATCTTTTTTATGCCGAGCTAGAAGAAAAAAAATAACCACAAAGGAATAGAAAAGAAAACAAAACAATATGGGGTATAGTTGTAATTGGAAACAATTCTATCTACATCACATTTTATTTGTTCCACAATACTTGGCTTGTTTCTAATCTACGTCAGACGATTGGATTAAATTTAATTGTAAATTTATTCGAATCGAGGAAATTTTGGTTTGATTTGAAGTAATCCGAATTGATTGTAAGTATAAAATAATTATTTCTATACCTCTAATTGTATCTACACTGTGAACTGAACATCCAGTATATAATTAATTTGCAAAGTATTGAATACCATTTATAATCAACGAAATCCTTTTATGGAACAAGCGTTTGAAGATACACTCGATCCGGATTTCAGATTCAGATTTATTCATGAATATTATAAAACCTTTGATTTCCCGTATATCATTGGTGTGTTCGTGGGCATGAATACGGGTGTGGTTATAAAAACATTCATATTTTCGCACAATCTCCGTATCTTAACCCTCCGCCGGCCATGTGTTTCTTTGCTGACGCTGCCTGCCAACATCGACGATTTCGTCCTGGCCTCTTTTTCCCCCACTTAGCGCTTCTCAAAAGTTTCCAAAAAATTCAGGTAATCAGTTTCAGTGCCTACTTGATGTTCCAATAGCACGCATTAAAAAATTTTGAATTAGTTAATCAGTAGAAATTGTTAAACGGTGAAAAATTCCCGAGATACCGATAAGTGAGAAAGTCAAAGTGGACGATATCGTCCATGTTGGCCGGCGGAGGCTTAAGAACCTAAATAAATCTGATCGTCATCTTGTAAAGAAAAATCGATTCGATCAAAAAATATATAATCTGTAAATGATCCTGCTGCAGTATTCTCTTTTTTCCAAATTTCTATGGGAATCGTGAAATTTTATTGCGATAATGACTAATTTCACTTGTATATATATTATAGGCATAATGAACATAATGATGATAGTGATAAAGGATGATGGACGAGGAGTTACAATTAACGTTCGTTTTCAGCCATCATGGGTAAAGTGACGGACAGACACGTGGAGAATGGTGCTGGAGGTTCTGGGTCGGCGGAATGGGTCCGGTTCACCATTCAGGTCCAGAGCGTCTACAAACGGGCTCGAGAATCTCGCCTCCGTCGGGGCCCTATGGCCCTCTACGTCCACGCCGCCGATCTCGCCTGCAAGTGTCCGAAGGTCAAGGCCAACAAGTGAGCATTCCCATTCCATTCTCATTCTCATTCTTATTCTCATTCCCGTTCTGCATGCTCGAGTGTTACTCGGAATCGATTTCCGGCCCCGATACGCTTTTCGCGATGCTTCGGAACCTGATTTTAGATCACCACTCTCAAGGATTTCAAATCCTTTACGCATTTACTTTTTACACACTGTTGTTCGGAATTTCGGTTTTCAGTTCTTTCGCGGGGTGAATTTAAATGTTTTCTCAAATCATCCTTGATCGGTTTTTACAGTTTACAGACATTCTCGTGCTACATATTTGCACGAGAAAAAGTAGCGGTATGGATAAATTTGGAAACGGAAGCTTGTTGTTTGGTTCAGCAACCGAAATAAGTTTTTCAAAAGTTCAGAAACACTGAGATAAATTTTATTCCGTATAGTTACTGAAAAATTCTACAGTGAAACGAGTATCGTTACAATATTAACGGTTAGGTCGTCGAAGTAACAAGAAAATGCGGTATAAGTAACTGTAATTTATTGTTAATGTGATTTCGGTTGTTCACACCGCATTAACCAGTTTTACAAAATATCACCAAACAAACAGGATGTAACATTGCTGTTATAACCAGACAATTTCACACGAGTTACAGTATTGAGCGCCATTCGATAATACAAAGTTGGTATGGTTCGTCCAATTTCAATGAATGGCAATGAATACTACACAAATTACGTGACATAAATTTTTAATAACATGAATATATAGATCGAAAAAAAATCAGTTCATTATGTGCAAACTGTATAGATTTTACAAAAGTTGTTTTTCCAGTCAATCAAAAATCTTACTTAAACAATAATTAGTCTTCAGACGATTCGTAAATCACACATTTACAGATAAAAATTTTACATCATATAACGACAGTTTTTCCGGATTATCTCGAAGGTCAAAATATTTGTATGGTGTTTTAAAATTTGACGCTTAATGAGCTTATTCCATAAAAATTCGCTGCATTTTTATTACTTTCTCCATAATGTAATATTACATGAAATGTTGATTCAACCTGATTGAACTCGATTTATAATCTCGGCTTTGCTGCAAGACCGTTCTAATTATTTCGTACGTCTATAATTCATAGCTTAGAGCTTAAGTGTTTCAACGCATGTTTATTCAATATCCCTGAAATTTCAGATCCTATTTGATACTGGGTCGAGAGAACGACGGTGGACGTCAGGGAGCTTTGACGGCAACGCAACGGTCAATTGTAATAGAATGGCGCGACGAGTGGCACCGTCGAATGCGTCGTTTTCAACGACGAGCGAGATCTTGTCATTGAATATCCTTCCAGAGTCATATTCTCGGGACGAAGAATAAAAATTACGTTAATCCTATTTATATGTAATTTAAAATCGCGCCATATATTATATATGTACACATAGGCTACACACACACACACACACACACACACACACACACACACACACACACACACACACACACACACACACACACACACACACACACACACACACACACACACACACACACACACACACAGACACACACGCATACACCTACAAATATATAATATAATATGAATGTCAACGGTCAACGTGAACTCTAAAAATAATACGCAAAACGCAGCATCACTCAGCCCCGTATTTACCCTGCATACGCGTTTCCAAATAATAATAATAACAACAATCATATGATAATAATGATAATAGTAATAATAAAGATAACGACAATGGCAGTGCAATAATAAATAAACATGTCGACGTTTCGCCCATTTTTTCCCCCAACACTTGGTGTCTGCATAAGTGCAACTACATTGACACGTTAAATACATCTATACGGCGTGAATTCCTAACGACCGCATGGTCAGTCATCTGCTAAAATTCAGTGCGCACGCACTCCAATGCAAGAATGGCTGTTTGCCAGGGTGACCAACCGTCCTAACCGTAACCTCAAAATTTTAAACAGTTTTCGCTGGCAGTTGTACTCAATAACGACAACTATCAACATTTTCGAGGTTACATAAATCGCCACCAAGTGTCGTTTAAATTTATGACGGCTGGTCACCGTGGGAAACAGCTGCTCTCGGATTGTAGCGCGTGCGCATTAAATTTTAGCAGACGATGGACCATTCAGTCGTTCAGAATTCACTTCGTATATATTATTCGATTTAACGTTTTTTATGCATATTATTATTGTTATTGTTTTTCTTCTTATTCTTTTCCTTTTTCTTCTTCTTCTTTTTATTCTTATTATTATTATTATTATTACTATTATTATTATTATATAGCTTTGTGTATTATATGTTTTTCCCTTGCATCTCAGCGCGCGTGCAGCGTATAATGTAGGTACTTATATGTATAATGTAATATGTAATGTAATATCGTAAAATAATATCATGTTATATTAAGATCTGATATTATAGTTATTTATCGAATTTTCTATGTTTCTATTACGTATACGTACATGTATGTGTATATATATATATATGATGTATATGTATATATATATATATATCATATGTTTATTGAGATAATAATCTACCCTTATTATTAATCGCAATTCAAACTTTATAATAACGGAAGTATATATGAGAAGATATTAATTCGGAACAAATCTGTTCAGTCGATGTATGTATGTATGCATGTGTGTGTGCGCGTGTATATATATTTTTTTTTCTTTTATTCGCCGAATGTGAAGTATATAATGATAATGATAATAATAACAATTCTCGAAATTTTTCCATTTTTCTCTTAACAGCCGGTGGTTTGATTCATATTCTTAATATATGTCGAAAATCTAACATCGAAACGCAAAGTACAGAAAACAATAAACAGATAAAAAGATTTGATTGCGGCGAACTGCAAGTTATATTGGAATATTATAAAAGCTACGTAATACGGTTTTACGCAACGACGTGGGAAAGCAAAAATGCCGAGCTGCGAAAAAGGGAAGCAGAAAATATGCATAAATTAGGACTATGCGATCGTTTTCTTCATAGACGTAGCCTGGTTAATTTGTTATTTCGTGATTTACTTTGCCAAGTTTTCGCGCCTTGCGATGTCGATATTTGCGGTGTAAACGCGGCATTATGCGCATAATTCACCGAAGGATAGATCCGAACCTCTGGAATCACAAACTTCCTCTTTGCATCCCTGGAACCCCTCTTTATCGCTCCCACCCTCTCTCTCTCTCTCTCTCTCTCTTTCTCTGCATTACAAACTCCTAAATTAAACACTCGTATATGACCGTAAAAATTATCGAGTCTACCCAATTTTTTTATGAGCCATTGAAAAGTTGCATGTTCTTTTTTTCATTCGTCTTGGAAAATATGAATTCCACGCAATTTTTATTTCCGGATATTGAATTACACCCTTAGGGTTTATACGTAATATACATCCAGCCTTTTCTCCTCATTCGCGTTTACTTTTCCTACTGCATGGTTTCCAATATTATAATTTTTGATAATATATCATTCATTATTCCGACAAACGTGTTTGAAACGGCATTGTATTTATCACACCGTTATAATGAATTACATTTGTCCTAATTTGCACCGCGCCATTGATTATACATTATATTATACTGCACAAATTTTGCCGAATCTATACGTAGAATAATACATGCATATTATTCGTATGTAATAATCCCGCGACTGTATTATCATGTAATGTAAAAGGCACAAGGTTTTTTTTAATGCAATTTTCTCTGTTCTGTCCAAATATCATTTCAATTTATTTATTTGTTCTTATTATACATGTAAGTAGGTATACATATTATATATATATATATCACACTATCACACTGTTGTGTGTATTAACTATAAATATAATTATATCACACGCTTGAACCGAGCGTACGAACATTTTATCACATTATACATAGATTTTTGATTCCCCTGTAAAATATTCTCTACATACCTGTTTAATATTACACATAATCGTATTACAAAAATAATAATACTTAATCATCAGCAACATAATACTGACGGTAGTTGTTATTAATATTATCATTATAATTATTATCATTATGGTTAGCGGCATAGTAACAATATACTAATATGCAAAAATGTAGCTAATATAACAGTTCAATTTTATAGACACTAAGAATAATTATTTATATGCGAAATATCGTATATATTTATACATCAATATACAATATTATATCCGTATAGAGTGATTTTCATAATTTCCAAAAAAAAGAAGTTCTACGATAAGTGGTTTAGGTATATAAATGTATAAACCTCAACCTATGTAATAGTTATTACTCTTGTGGTTACAATGTGTCTATAAAGCACGCGTACGTTTATAATATACTGTGAGTACCTACTTGCGTTTAAAATTAATTTTATACACGTACTATATTATATATTGTACCGTAATAATATGACAGTTAATTTAATGTAATTTAATTCAATACATTAAGGCGTGATTTACTCACGCGTATATAAGTATATTACTAATTTACATTGTTTCTTGTGTACAGTTGTAAACGCAGTATTATACTATAATGAAAAAAAAAATGAATTTATCTACTACACTCACTTAAGTTTTGGATCTATTACCATTATTATTATTGTTATGATTAATTATATATTTCTGGTATACGAAATACGGGCTATAGTCAGCAAAGTCTATACCCTTAATTGAAGTTTCAAGTGGCGCGTATTTTCTTAATTTCAAATCGATTCGGAATAATTAACTTATGCTTGAAAGAATAGTTGGAATACGTCCTGTCCATTCAATGATCGGAAATCATGAATAATAACGGAAAGGTACGTAAAAAATCGTTAGAGGTAGGGAAGGAGAGAAAAAACAAAGTGGACAGATAATAGAGAAAACGGTATTCCGCTTCGTATATGAAATAGAGCGAATTAAGAAATGAAACAGAAAGAAAAATTGTCAGCGTTGATTTTCTTGATATCAAAAAAACAAGGAAAAGCATATATACAATTCATCTCAAATCAGTCACCGAGTAATCCAAGTTCCTAAGCACAGTAAAACCGTTGGTGTATGCAATATCTGAACTATTGAGCTATCGCCAATTGTGCAACAATTTAGCGACACGTCTCTTAAAACAGCCGCCTGATGCCAAACACACGTATAATAATAATAATGATAAAGTCTGGATAATATTATGTACTCAGTAATTATGCATACAATATACGTATGGTTCTATGTAGCGAAATATAATAGAAATGAAAGAAAAAAACGACGCGGTTTTTTATTCAACGTGCCAAAATTACCTACGCGACGATTTCAGTTATTATAGAGAAACGAAAAAGTATATCATAGGTGCGGAAATTCTTCGATAATTACTAGATATTGCGTACATCTGATGTATGTTGGTCGGTAAAAAAAACCCTAAATTTTCCAATAAATGTATTTTGCCTAAGCGTACAATATGGCGGATCCTTGTATGTATGGGAATAAAATTAGAAAATATGAAAATGTACTTATGTTAATATATATATTTGATGTAATTTAGTATAGCATAGCCGTTTTACAGCCTAACTTGCGACTAGATAATAATGCGTATATATGAAAGATGTATTATCGAACAGCGGGTAAATGAGAAGAGAATAATGCGAGTTGCACGATACATGCGAGTTATGGCATGTGCGTTGCAGGCCGCTAAACCAGATAAATATGTATGTATAGAATTTATTTAAATGATGTAACGATAATAATAGGTTTGGTAAGAGAATAAAAATGTATGTATCATGCATTTGGTAATGAAGAACTCGATAGATCTACGACAGAGTAACAAAAGTTACATACGTAGGTATACACATGTAATATGGGGTAGATGAATAATACAATTGATCTAGAATTATATGCAATGATTGTGACTATATATTTTCACTAATTATTCTTGCCAATTCAACAGTAGAGAATATAATTGCATGTGACACGCGTACATTGTCTACGTAAAAGATAAACGAGAAGAAAATGTCGGCTATCCAATGAGAACAATTGTATCACAATGGTTGTTAATCTTAACGTGCAAATATTTGCACGTTAAGATTATAATATGGGATATTTCGCGAAATGATGCAGTGTATTAATAATAATGAATATTCTTATTAATATTGAAAATATTATGATTACAATGATTCGAAAATATTAAATTATTAAGTGTAATGTTGTGTAATGTGGTATAATAAATGTCATTAGATAAGAGAAAGGGTTGGGAACAAAATCCCACGATAGAGTATTTGATCATCAATGTAGCGGTGAAAAAATGTTTCGCGTTCCTCTGTTAGGCAATGCTTGCAGTAATTGTTATTTGAATTATGATTTTGAAACTCACATCCAGGATCAGGGTCTGCGAGGCAATGTTATTTTTCCGCTTTTTCTTTCCAACTTACGAAATCTTTTCCGCTCCGCATCAACTTGACGGACCGTTTCTTGAATTATTGAACCCTCGAATACGCGACAAGGGTACATAGAGGAAACTTCTCATCTCAAATTTTATTTGCAAGAACCTTTGCTGACTAATCGAACCTCAAAAATCTCGGAAAACGGACCGCAAAGAGCGCGTGACCAACAGCAGAGTAATGAGAAAGAAAATCTTATGTCTTATGCTGTATCTTCTGATCCGTTGGTCGCAGTCGGATGGGATTACGCTGAATCGATTTCTCTCTCAAAATTACGTCGAAATAGTGCATGGAAGAATTTATTCCAGCACTTTTCAAAATCGCCAAATTTTTCACCAAAAATACAAAGGGATTAGCCTTGCTGCTTTTTTGAGCGAAAAACTTTTAGTCTCCGATTCGATTTGTATGACGCTTTCCTGACTATTTGGATCCCCAGGAACTCGGAAAACGTAGCGAGAAGAGCGTGAGACCAACAGCAGAGAAATTACGGAGGACAAAGCACCTGCTGAAAAACATCAAAAACTCACGTTCTGGTTTTTTGGCTCTAACTTCTGATATGTTGCTCGCAGCGCATTGGGACTGCGCCCAATCGATTCCTCTCGCAAAATTACCTCGAAATAGTGCATGAGAGAATTTATTCCAGCACTTTTCAAAATCGCGAAAATTTTCGCCAAAAATACAAAGGGGTAAGCCTTGCTGTTTTTGTGAGCGAAAAACTTTTACTCTCCGATTCGATTTGTATGACTCTTTCCTGACCAATTGGATCCCCAGGAACTCAGAAAACGCAGCGAAAACGGCGTGGGATCAACAGGAGAGAAATTACGGAGAAAAAAGCACCAGCTGAAAAACATCAAAAACTCACGTTCTGGTTTTTTGGCTCTAACTTCTGATATGTTGCTCGCAGCGCATTGGGACTGCGCCCAATCGATTTCTCTCGCAAAATTACGTCGGAATAGTGCATGAAAGAATATATTCCGGCATTTTTCAAAATCGCGAAAATTTTCGCCAAAAATACAAAGGTTAGCCTTACTTTTTTTTGGACAAAAAACTTTTGGTCTCAGATTCGATTTAAATGACGCTTATCTGACCAATTGGACCCTCAGGAACTCCGAAATCGCAGCGAAAGGAGCGTAGGACCAACAGGAGAGAAATGGCGAGCGAAAAAGCACTTGCTGAAAAATGTCGAAAATTCAGGTTCTGGTTTTTAGGCTGTAACTTTTGATGGGTTGATCGCAGCGTATTGGGACTGCGCCCAATCGATTTCTCTCGCAAAATTACGTCGACATAGTGCATGCAAGAATCTATTCAGTCAACGGCTGACCATCGAAGGGCCTGGCCGCTTGAGTCTGGAATCGGCAGGAGAGATGAAGTGTGTATTTCATGTATGAAACGTGAAAACTAAAAGCATTATACATCATATCATATCATCATACATCGTACACCATACATCATACACCATACATCATACATCATACATCATACATCATACATCATACATCATACATCATACATCATACATCATCATACCTAGTATTACGGTTCGAAACCAAAGTTTGAATTTTCAGGAGTTTGGAATGTGACGTCACCAATCTAAAATCGGCTAGCCGAGTTCCTCAGTCCGGTAACAACCGCGCAGTAGAGCGGACGGATGAGAGTCGCGCTCCGCAAATTTCGAGTACGGGTTCTCAACCTCCAGGATCCCGCGCTTCGGGTCCGCTACGTATTTCGAGTACCGGGTTCTCAACCTCCCGGATCCCGCGCTTCGGGTCCGCTACGCGGTGAAACTCGACTTCCAGGGTAAGCACTCCGTGGTTCCTCGTTCATGTTTACAATAAATTATTTCAATTCGTTTTTCGCGCAACCCCAAATTCGGTAGCTGTCAGTCCGCTAATAAAATTTCCCGACTTCCAGGATAAGCGCTCCGTGGTTCCTGGTTCATGTTTACAATAAATTATTTCAATTCGTTTTTCGCGCAACCCCAAATTCGGCAGCTGTCAGCCCGCTAATAAAATTTCTCGACTTCCAGGATAAGCGCTCCGTGGTTCCTGGTTCATGTTTACAATAAATTATTTCAATTCGTTTTTCGCGCAACCCCAAATTCGGTAGCTGTCAGTCCGCTAATAAAATTTCTCGACTTCCAGGATAAGCGCTCCGTGGTTCCTGGTTCATGTTTACAATAAATTATTTCAATTCGTTTTTCGCGCAACCCCAAATTCGGTAGCTGTCAGTCCGCTAATAAAATTTCCCGACTTCCAGGATAAGCGCTCCGTGGTTCCTGGTTCATGTTTACAATAAATTATTTCAATTCGTTTTTCGCGCAACCCCAAATTCGGTAGCTGTCAGTCCGCTAATAAAATTTCTCGACTTCCAGGATAAGCGCTCCGTGGTTCCTGGTTCATGTTTACAATAAATTATTTCAATTCGTTTCTCGCGCAACCCCAAATTCGGCAGCTGTCAGCCCGCTAATAAAATTTCTCGACTTCCAGGATAAGCGCTCCGTGGTTCCTGGTTCATGTTTACAATAAATTATTTCAATTCGTTTTTCGCGCAACCCCAAATTCGGTAGCTGTCAGTCCGCTAATAAAATTTCTCGACTTCCAGGATAAGCGCTCCGTGGTTCCTGGTTCATGTTTACAATAAATTATTTCAATTCGTTTTTCGCGCAACCCCAAATTCGGTAGCTGTCAGTCCGCTAATAAAATTTCCCGACTTCCAGGATAAGCGCTCCGTGGTTCCTGGTTCATGTTTACAATAAATTATTTCAATTCGTTTTTCGCGCAACCCCAAATTCGGTAGCTGTCAGTCCGCTAATAAAATTTCTCGACTTCCAGGATAAGCGCTCCGTGGTTCCTGGTTCATGTTTACAATAAATTATTTCAATTCGTTTCTCGCGCAACCCCAAATTCGGCAGCTGTCAGCCCGCTAATAAAATTTCTCGACTTCCAGGATAAGCGCTCCGTGGTTCCTGGTTCATGTTTACAATAAATTATTTCAATTCGTTTTTCGCGCAACCCCAAATTCGGTAGCTGTCAGTCCGCTAATAAAATTTCTCGACTTCCAGGATAAGCGCTCCGTGGTTCCTGGTTCATGTTTACAATAAATTATTTCAATTCGTTTTTCGCGCAACCCCAAATTCGGTAGCTGTCAGTCCGCTGATAAAATTTCCCGACTTCCAGGATAAGCGCTCCGTGGTTCCTCGTTCATGTTTACAATAAATTATTTCAATTCGTTTTTCGCGCAAGCCCAAATTCGGTAGCTGTCAGTACGCTAATAAAATTTCTATAACTTTATATTCTTCTCATAATCTTTTTGGTCAAATATGTCGATAAAAAAATTGTATTTAACCTTACACATTATTTTTGATTTGTTCTCATGCTGAAAATATTTATTAGTATTCGAGGTATAACTCGAGGTGGTTGGCGGTGGACGAGGAGGAGGACAAGGAGGACGAGGATTTGTGCTCGGTGAGTAAAACACTTTTATAATATTTCATGGCAATTGTAATTATATTTTATTTGAAATATTTCAAACTAGTCATGTTTACAATAAATTATTTCAATTCATTTTTCGTGCAAGCACATATTCAGTAGCTATGAATAATCTTATACAATTTATTATATTATTAATTAATTAATTAATATTCTTATAATATTTAATGGCAATTGTAATTATATTTCATCTGAAATATTACAAACTTGTCACGTTTACAATAAATTATTTCAATTCATTTTTCGTGCAAGCACATATTCAGTAGCTATGAATAATCTTATACAATTTATTATATTATTAATTAATTAATTAATATTCTTATAATATTTAATGGCAATTGTAATTATATTTCATCTGAAATATTACAAACTTGTCACGTTTACAATAAATTATTTCAATTCATTTTTCGTGCAAGCACATATTCAGTAGCTATGAATAATCTTGTACAATTTATTATATTAATCATTAATTGATTAATTACATTAATCCTTACACAATATTTTTAATGTGTTCCTATACTAAAAATATTCATTACTATTCCAGGTATTACCCGAGGTGGTCGGAGGTGGACGAGGAGGAGGACGAGCTGGACGAGGAGGAGGACCAGGTGGACGAGGAGGAGGACGAGGTGGACGAGGAGGAGGCGGGGTGGGTCGTGGGAGACGACCTCTCCTCTCCTCAGAGGAGGGGAGGGGGAGGGGCAGGGAAGGGGGAGAGGTGGGCGGGGAGGGGGAAGGGAAGGGAAGGGAAGGGGTGGGTGACGGGGAGGGGGAGGGCGCGGGGCAGGGGGAGGGGAGGGGGAGGGGAGGGGGAGGGGGAGGGGGAGGGGGGTGGGGGAGGGGGAGGGCGGGAGGGCGGGAGGGAGGGCGGGCGGGAGGGAGGGAGGGAGGGACGGCGGGGGGGGGGTGTTGTTCTGCTCTATTAACTCTAATGGGCTCACATTGACATCCGTCCTCCTCTCTCTCTCCCGCCCTCCCTCCCTCCCTCCCTCCCTCCCTCCCTCCCTCCCTCCCTCCCGCCCTCTCCCGCTCTCCCTCCCGCCCTCCCCCTCCGCCCCTCCGCCCTCCCCCTCCCCCTGCCCCGCGCCCTCCCCCTCCCCGTCACCCACCCCTTCCCTTCCCTTCCCCCCCCCCCCCTCCTCTGAGGAGAGGAGAGGTCCTCTCCCACGACCCACCCCGCCTCCTCCTCGTCCACCTCGTCCTCCTCCTCGTCCACCTGGTCCTCCTCCTCGTCCAGCTCGTCCTCCTCCTCGTCCACCTCCGACCACCTCGGGTAATACCTGGAATAGTAATGAATATTTTTAGTATAGGAACACATTAAAAATATTGTGTAAGGATTAATGTAATTAATCAATTAATGATTAATATAATAAATTGTACAAGATTATTCATAGCTACTGAATATGTGCTTGCACGAAAAATGAATTGAAATAATTTATTGTAAACGTGACAAGTTTGTAATATTTCAGATGAAATATAATTACAATTGCCATTAAATATTATAAGAATATTAATTAATTAATTAATAATATAATAAATTGTATAAGATTATTCATAGCTACTGAATATGTGCTTGCACGAAAAATGAATTGAAATAATTTATTGTAAACGTGACAAGTTTGTAATATTTCAGATGAAATATAATTACAATTGCCATCAAATATTATAAGAATATTAATTAATTAATTAATAATATAACAAATCGTATAAGATTATTCATAGCTACTGAATATGTGCTTGCACGAAAAATGAATTGAAATAATTTATTGTAAACATGACTAGTTTGAAATATTTCAAATAAAATATAATTACAATTGCCATGAAATATTATAAAAGTGTTTTACTCACCGAGCACAAATCCTCGTCCTCCTTGTCCTCCTCCTCGTCCACCACCAACCACCTCGAGTTATACCTCGAATACTAATAAATATTTTCCGCATGAGAACAAATCAAAAATAATGTGTAAGGTTAAAT
Organism: Neodiprion virginianus; assembly: GCF_021901495.1. NCBI lineage: Eukaryota > Metazoa > Arthropoda > Insecta > Hymenoptera > Diprionidae > Neodiprion > Neodiprion virginianus. The sequence goes on from NC_060880.1 coordinate 19,267,621, forward strand.
ATAATTTTTTTATCGACATATTTGACCAAAAAGATTATGAGAAGAATATAAAGTTATAGAAATTTTATTAGCGTACTGACAGCTACCGAATTTGGGCTTGCGCGAAAAACGAATTGAAATAATTTATTGTAAACATGAACGAGGAACCACGGAGCGCTTATCCTGGAAGTCGAGAAATTTTATTAGCGGACTGACAGCTACCGAATTTGGACTTGCGCGAAAAACGAATTGAAATAATTTATTGTAAACATGAACCAGGAACCACGGAGCGCTTATCCTGGAAGTCGAGAAATTTTATTAGCGGACTGACAGCTACCGAATTTGGGCTTGCGCGAAAAACGAATTGAAATAATTTATTGTAAACATGAACGAGGAACCACGGAGCGCTTATCCTGGAAGTCGAGAAATTTTATTAGCGGACTGACAGCTACCGAATTTGGGCTTGCGCGAAAAACGAATTGAAATAATTTATTGTAAACATGAACGAGGAACCACGGAGCGCTTATCCTGGAAGTCGAGAAATTTTATTAGCGGACTGACAGCTACCGAATTTGGACTTGCGCGAAAAACGAATTGAAATAATTTATTGTAAACATGAACCAGGAACCACGGAGCGCTTATCCTGGAAGTCGAGAAATTTTATTAGCGGACTGACAGCTACCGAATTTGGGCTTGCGCGAAAAACGAATTGAAATAATTTATTGTAAACATGAACGAGGAACCACGGAGCGCTTATCCTGGAAGTCGAGAAATTTTATTAGCGGACTGACAGCTACCGAATTTGGGCTTGCGCGAAAAACGAATTGAAATAATTTATTGTAAACATGAACGAGGAACCACGGAGCGCTTATCCTGGAAGTCGAGAAATTTTATTAGCGGACTGACAGCTACCGAATTTGGGCTTGCGCGAAAAACGAATTGAAATAATTTATTGTAAACATGAACCAGGAACCACGGAGCGCTTATCCTGGAAGTCGAGAAATTTTATTAGCGGACTGACAGCTACCGAATTTGGGCTTGCGCGAAAAACGAATTGAAATAATTTATTGTAAACATGAACCAGGAACCACGGAGCGCTTATCCTGGAAGTCGAGAAATTTTATTAGCGGACTGACAGCTACCGAATTTGGGCTTGCGCGAAAAACGAATTGAAATAATTTATTGTAAACATGAACGAGGAACCACGGAGCGCTTATCCTGGAAGTCGAGAAATTTTATTAGCGGACTGACAGCTACCGAATTTGGGCTTGCGCGAAAAACGAATTGAAATAATTTATTGTAAACATGAACGAGGAACCACGGAGCGCTTATCCTGGAAGTCGAGAAATTTTATTAGCGGACTGACAGCTACCGAATTTGGGCTTGCGCGAAAAACGAATTGAAATAATTTATTGTAAACATGAACCAGGAACCACGGAGCGCTTATCCTGGAAGTCGAGAAATTTTATTAGCGGACTGACAGCTACCGAATTTGGGCTTGCGCGAAAAACGAATTGAAATAATTTATTGTAAACATGAACCAGGAACCACGGAGCGCTTATCCTGGAAGTCGAGAAATTTTGTTAGCGGACTGACAGCTACCGAATTTGGGCTTGCGCGAAAAACGAATTGAAATAATTAATTGTAAACATGAACGAGGAACCACGGAGCGCTTATCCTGGAAGTCGGGAAATTTTATTAGCGGACTGACAGCTACCGAATTTGGGGTTGCGCGAAAAACGAATTGAAATAATTTATTGTAAACATGAACGAGGAACCACGGAGCGCTTATCCTGGAAGTCGAGAAATTTTATTAGCGGACTGACAGCTACCGAATTTGGGGTTGCGCGAAAAACGAATTGAAATAATTTATTGTAAACATGAACGAGGAACCACGGAGCGCTTATCCTGGAAGTCGAATTTCACCGCGCAGCGGACCCGAAGCGCGGGATACGGGAGGTTGAGAACCCGGTACTCGAAATACGTAGCGGAGCCGAAGCGCGGGATCCTGGAGGTTGAGAACCCGTACTCGAAATTTGCGGAGCGCGACTCTCATCCGTCCGCTCTACTGCGCGGTTGTTACCGGACTGAGGAACTCGGCTAGCCGATTTTAGATTGGTGACGTCACCTTCCAAACTTCCGAAAATTCAAACTTTGGTTTCGAACTGTAATACTAGGTATGATGATGTATGATGTATGATGTATAATGTATGATGTACGATGAATGGTGTATGATGTATGGTGTACGATGTATGATGATATGATATGATGTATAATGCTTTTAGTTTTCACGTTTCATACAAGAAATACGCACTTCATCTCTCCTGCCGATTCCAGACTCAAGCGGCCAGGCCCTTCGATGGTCAGCCGTTGATTGAGGATATATTCTTCAGTGAACGGCTCGGCTAATAACGCTGCCGTTCTGCGACAGTTGGATGATGAAAAATTTCGCTCGTATCTTTCAAATGTGTGTTAAAATACACTCGATATGTTAAGAAGCGTCGTTCTTTCTCTCCCTATCACCTTTCTAGGTCTTTAAATCACTACGCAGCGTTAAATACTGTCTCATATACGAAGCATCCGTTTCATCTCGTTCAAAATTAACGCATCCGTGATGTATTACAGTTACTCTGAATTTTTTTCCATCCGAATACTTTTCGAAAAACAATTCTGCTCCTCCACCCAACGCAGATACTTCACTTGCGACCAGCTAAAACAACGTTTCGATTCTATGCCTATAAAAATTCAAGATCCAGAGAGCAAATGAAAAGTTGTTGGAATAATTATGAATACTTATGTCATGGAATACATCGAGCGCGCGTCGAATAGAATCCCATTTCGAAATGAATAATTCTTCTCTTTTCATATCATAGCTAATCTGGTTATATAGGTAAATAGGATGGTTGGAGGTGTTCGGAAATGGTAGGAGGTGGTCGGCGCTGGCAGAAGGTGATTGGGGGTGCTCGAAAGTGGTAGGACATTTCAAAAGTCAAAGTCGACGATGATCCGGTGCATCAAGTTTGTCGTTACAGATTTTCTTTTCCAATGAGGCATAGAGTATTCAACAACGATAATGCAGTCCTTCAAATTCATCATTTATCTCTGACTGGAAAGCTAATTCGCAAGGCGTGGTATTCTATTCTATTTGCATTATTAGAAAAATACCCGTACTCTACATACACTGTTTCTAATCTTTTGCTACATTTGGTTTAATCCCCATGCTTCCACAACACGATTAGTCGGAAATGTTTTTGATTATCCATAATAAAATGCAAGAAGTAACAAAGCTTAAATTTATTGTTAAAGCTCTAATGAATACATTAAACTGCGGTCGAATCGATTCATTTATTATTTGCACATGACCTCTGTATATTTGATAAATTATTCCTAAATACATTGAAACATATGTATTTATGATGAAATATCATGCAATGGGCTGTGTAAACTATAAACTACTATTTCTATCGAATAGCTGCTTTTATGTCAACAGGGCTTTGAGACTCAGTTCAGTTCGTCCTCCTCCTCGTCCACCTCCGACCACCTCCAACAATCGTCAACCACCTCGAACAACCACCGATAACCACCTCGGGTTGTACCTGGAATAGCAATAAATATTTTCAGTATCAGAACACATCAAAAATCTGACGTGAGGATTAATATTTGAAAAGTGCTTAATCGATTTGTCTCACAAAATTACGTCGGAATAGTGCATGAGAGAATTTATTCCAGCACTTTTCAAAATCGCGAAAATTTTCGCCAAAAAGACAAAGGGGTTAGCCTTGCTGTTTTTTTGAGCGAAAAACTTTCAGTCCTCGATTCGATTTGTATGATCCTGTCCAGACCATTTGGATCCCCAGGAACTCGGAAAACGTAGCGAAAATAGCGTGGTACCAACAGCAGAGACAGGACGAAGGAAAGAGCACCAGCTGGAAAATCTCAAAAACACAGGTTCTGGTTTTTTGGCTCTAACTTCTGATATGTTGCTTGCAGCGCATTGGGACTGCGCCCAATCGATTTCTCTCGCAAAATTACGTCGGAATAGTGCATGAAAGAATTCATTCCAGCACTTATAAAAATCACGGTAAATTTTATGTAAAACTTTAAAAGGGTTAGCTTCATCTTATTGTTGAAAAAAAACCTTCATGTCCTGAATTTGATTAGTATGACCCTTCCCTGACCAATTAGACGCTGTTTTCTCTTTTCAGTGTTCGATCTGTATTTTTTGTGATTTTAGACTACGCGCAACCAATTTTTTGAGACCGTTACCCCGGTGTTTGGATTGAATGAACCAAGCCTAGCATTTTTTGTTTGACGAAAATTCATCGATGAGGTACAAGAGGAATCTGTTCTCTCCTTGAAAATAAAGCCGCAAGGGCCTCCATGTGTGGTAAACGAAAAAGAACGTAGCTTATTGGAATAGATTCATCTTGATGCTGAACAAAATTGTTGTTCCAGAGACCCTGATATTATTCCACTCATTGGGATACAGGAAGTCCATAACGTGTTTAGTTCAAATGTAGGTAATTGGTGCTCATTATAAAAAACTCGGCCAGGAATGGTTCTCAAATTACATGTATTAAAATATTACAAGCTTCTTATGTTCTAGAAATACAATATCTGAAAATTGGGGTATAAAATTATTATTACCATTAGTTAATGCAATAATATATATTTGTCGTTTTTCCTCGAATACTTCTTTCATGTCATTATCCAATGTTCAATTTTGCTATCTATAATACTATATCCAATTACCCCTATCAAAGTATCTTAGTTACCAAATCACATATATTCACTTGAAACTTGTGCTTATAACGTTGTTGATGTTACAGCATTGAGTCCATGGATCAAAACTGTTGGTGGCAAGTTCGCCGTCAATGAAGACAGTGAATGAAGGTAACGCGAGTAAATTTCTTGCTCGTCTCTGGTGCTGGAGTCAGGTGGTGGCGGAAGGTAAATGAAAACTACAGCCGTGTTTGCTGAATTTTGGCGTATCAGCTCGTTGACACTGGAAAGCGATTAAATTTTGGTACTAACATTTCTGTATTATGAACAGAAGGTGCAATGATTGTTTAAAATAATAAAACAAATAATAAATAATCAACACTTTACAGAAAATATCATTACGCTATTGTATTATGATTCGTTTTGCTATAGTTCGAACCTGGATAAATAAGATTCGGGTATATTGTTGGCGGTGCCTTCCCTTTGATCCATGGTAGATGGATAGTCGCTGTCGGATGATTGAAATTCTGTTGAACCGTTGCTCTGCAACTTGTTAAGTAGCCTTGACCATTCCAAAACTTGGTTTATAGATGCTGAAATACGTAGCATGTTCAAAAGTTCTCTTAATTTATGCTCGTTCAGTGACTTTGGAAAGTCGTTGGACGTTGATCCAAATGATTCAGCCATGTTCAAAATCGAATCAGACTGCATTGTTTCACAGTGAAACACTCTGAGGTGCAAGTTTTTCCACACAGGCACCATGTTGATTATGCAGGCCAGCTGTAGCATGAACAAAGACGACGTGTCGAAAGGATCTTGGTCGGATGGTCGCAAGAAGTTCACTGGCCAGACATCGATGTATTTCAAATTCGAATTTCTGTATGAAGGTAAAATAATTGTAAACGCTGATCGACATATGCCAGATAATAAAACAAATTTCACAGTGCAAATGCCCTATGCCTACTTACTTGTTAATGCTTGATTTGTCTAGCAAATGGAAGCTTCTGCAGAGACATAAGTTTTTCTTCATTTTGAGAACATCGAGACACATTTTAACATATTGTACTTGATCAACAGTTCTCTCGGTGCCTGTGTCTCTAAGTGGAAATACTTTAACAGTAGTCGAAGCGACAGAGCTGTCAAACATGGATGTGGCATATTGTGAGTTTTGAAAAAAATCCTGGGGCTCTTCCTGGTCGTAAAATCCGAGTATAATTGTGTTCGGTTTCATGGCTCCCATACCTGAGAGGCGGATAAGCTGATGCAATCCTTCACGAACACTCGGCGCAATGGTCAATTCTATAAATGCCTTAACTTTCATGTGATCGACTAAGCTCAACCAGTGCGGGTATTCTTCTATCGTCGGGTCGGTCCTCTGTGCCAAGAATTGTCCAACTTTAACATGCCCAATGACATATAAGCCTCCCTTTTTCAAATCGTTTACAAAATCGATCAGCGGACAGGCCGACCTTGGCGAGGCGATCATCAAGAGCATTTGAGGACGCCAAAACTTGACGTGATCCTTGCGCGAGTCTAACATCAACAAGTACTTTCTCACTTGGTGAAATATGAGAGCCTGCGATATGCTGCCCCACGGTGCGTTTTTACTGGGAGAGAACAGGTGCAGTACTATGACTAAAATTAAACAGAGTATTATGCTGCTTGATGCATAGATGCTATTTATCACAAACATCATTATCAACGTTCCCAAGAGTCCTATGGTAGCGGTATACCAGGTAAAATAGTTGAAAGTTGGTCTGAAAGCGAAATATAGGGATTGAAAGTAAAATTCAGCTAAGCAAGAAAAATAGAAAAGAACATTTCATCAGATTTTACCTAAAGTTTGGAGCACTGGCCAACTCAAGGCCCAAGCACGCCAAGTTAGTTGCCAAATAGCTAAGTAAGAAGAGGACTGAATTAATCTGGGCAATTGTATTCAGCGATCCAACGAGTAGAATAATCTGGACCAAAATCCAGGAGGTGAGAACCGCGCTAATCGGATTACCGCGCCACGTCCCTTGCAAAATATAATTCAATCCCGAACCTGGAAAGAGTTTTTAAATTGGTGAATGAGGTATTCTTTCTTCAACAATGTGAATATAATCTTATATCTCACCAAAAACATTGTCCTTTGCCAGTGCTTCCAGCACTCTACTCGAACCAATCAAGTTACTCAGTCCAGCGCTGAATGTGGCGGTTAAAATACCGATGGCTACAAACGGTGGCCAAACATTGATGGGCATCAGGTAAATAAAATTGTTTTGTAACAAAAATCTACTACTCGTCGCGGCAGTAAGTATTGACAGCAAGATGTAGCATATAAACGTGAACAACACTGCAGATAAGGTTCCCCTTGGTATATTTTTCGCCGGATTTTTGAGTTCACCTTTAAGACAGGTAATCTGGTATTAGAAGTATTTTTAATGTCAAAAAATAATACATGGCATTCACTTGGCATTCAATAATTTTGTTCTTATTGTACATAATCATAACGTCTAAAACTATTTTATTACCACTCATGTTCGCTCCAGCCATTATTCCCGTTACTCCACTAAATAACACACCAAAAACACTAGCAAAGTCAACGACTTTACCATTACTGGTGTAATCAGCTGTGTAATTGGTATAGAGATTTTCTATCAAGGTGGTAGAAAGCAGACCTGTGTATATTCCACTTACGTGATATGTAGCATTTTGAACCAGGGCATTTGCAGCTGGTATTGGCACCTGAAAACCGGAGAAATCAATCACTGTGTAATGATGAAATATAATTAATGACAGAAACCAAAATAAATTTTTTTTTTCTCAGATAGAATTTAGAAAACAAAATCTATTCCATAGAAATGTTTTACTAAACTTTGTGCAATTAAGGAATATCAAGCAATACATCAAAAAACTAATCAGCATTCAAAGCAAGCCTGTTTGAAATATTTACATTGTCAATCAATTGCATGCAGTATATGGAAAAAAAATTTAATGAATATAATAAATCCAATTCTATGCTCTATATTATACTGACGAATAAATAATGAAATTATATTTTTCTAATTAAATCGATAGTCTGACACATTCAACTTCTTTTTCCTCTCAGCCAAACTACTGATATTAAACTAAAATTAAATGAGCTATATCAATGTAAATTATTTGGGTCATCCCACATTTTGTTCTACAGTTCTTGTTGGCATACATGACAAATGTCAGGATGGCCATTGACTCATGCACTGAGGGAGTAGATATCAATCTCTGATACCAAGATCACAGTTGTAGCGCCATCAAATTTACTCGTATATTTTTGAGCCATGATTGAGATGAAGCGTCATTTGAACGACAACTCACCTTTTACATTGAACTCGTATGTCTGTAAGAGCTTGTCGAATCTCGGGCTTATTGTAGCCTTTTTCCATGTCGGAATTTATGACCATAATACATGCAGTCTCCAATGCTATTCCCAACGCGAACTGTGAACGAAATAGAAAACATTGTACGCTACGCCAATGTTTTCCTAGATTGTGGAACTGTATGTTTCTTTTAAATTTGAATTTTATAAATAACGTTTTTAGTTCACAACAATCTCCCTATGTCGATACCCAGTGATTTACAGTTAATAAATAACAACTGACAATATTGCTTGCTTATTTTTTGAGCTAAGCTGATCATTGATTACATAAGAAACATGGATTATCCAAGACTGTAAACAATATAGGATGGCAATAAAGAGTATGTAAAGCACGAAGAAGCTTGTGGATCAGCAGGCTTGCTTTAAAGCGTGTCAAAAAATTGGAAACAGATTTAATGAAATGAATATTCCAATGGGAAAAACAAACTTGTAACATATTGCTAAATCAATTGAAAAATGTACCTCAATGTGATCTTGTGCGAAGAAACTGATGAATACACTGCCCAGACAAATGCAGACAATGGCCAATATGACCGCACTTGTTTTCGCAAACATAGTTGCACCGATCAAACAAACAAATAAGTTTGCAGTATTCACGACAGAACAATAGAGAAATCTCCACCACCTGCCATCTGGCAAAATAGGATTCTGGCTAATCAGGTAACCCGAGGGTCCAAAATTTTCCACCAAACCTTCGGCGAACCCAGATATACAAAGTGCGCTGGAAACAATGTTTGCCATGAAAAACAGCGTCCCGATTGAACCCCCAAACTCCGGACCCAGTGTTCTGCTGATCATGACTGATCAAGAGAATTGGAAAAGTAATGGCTGGTAAATTGTATTACACTAACATTGATCGGCAATGCTTTGATCTTGAAGACATAAATTATTCTACAAGCAAGGATACAATACGCTCCGCCTCCCTCGACGGCGCCATTTGTTGAAATTGCACAAACAGAGGCGACTGTGAAGACTAAAATTCCATACGCAATGACAAATTGAGTAAGCGTAACGAGTAGACCAGCATTTCCAACAATGTACCCTGAAAATTAAAGGAAAACAATTGAAACCAGATAGCTGCATTTGGAAATCATTTGACAAGTATATCGATATTACGTGGAAAATTTTACCTATTCGGATAAATACCAAGGCACTGAACATGGAGAGGGTGACAGGGCTAAAAACACCGGCAAAGGTACCCAGGGTCCGACCTGGCTGCGGACCCAATGTTCCAAACTCCACGTACCCATCGCTCATAGTTTGAGATGATCTTCCAAAACTGAAAAGTCCACCGAGTCTCTGGAAAATTCCTCTACCCCTAATAAGGGGAAGTTTCTCATTTTTCCCATGAATATTTATCGATTCTGAGTTTGTTGACCCTATTTCCGGAGCCAGCATCTTTCATATGCTTACCTTCAGCAAAAAACATTTCCATCATTCGTTTATTGCTTGTATACCACAAAGAGTTACAACATACAAATGTGAGCTAATCTGTCAGATATTTGAACAAAGAACAATAAACAAACTATAACATACCTGAGGAATCAAAATAATCGTTAATCGTACGTAAATTCTAAAGATTTTCTTTTGTTCTTTTCGTAGGATAAAACGAATGCATCAGTCAAGATTCAAGTTTCGTAATTGCCATCGAGAAACGGTCGTAATTGTGTTTAGAATTTATACTGTTATACCGCCCTATACCAATCCTCGAGATAACATGGGAATTCAACTGATCGCGGATGGGTGGTAACAAAGTACATAAAAGAATGAAACACTCTTCTTAAATATCATCAAAATAAAATATGTATCGTATAACAGATTTATCTATTCACACATGGAAAGCTGCTCAATTAAATACGGATACTTTTTTCATAAGGCTGACATTTGACACATCGGCAAATCGCCAAAGCAGAAACGTGACAACCAACAAACTGGTCACAGTTTCCTAGGTACTGCCACGGTTTTGCCATGTACCGTTGACTTTACTTTCCACACGTATGACTCATTAAGAGAATGGTATAGTCAGTTTTTACCGACAGCGTTGAATGTTACTTGTTTTGACGATCATCAACGCCGTTGACTGAAGAATATAAAGACATTTGCCTTACTGGACTTTGGTGTGACAACCGAAAATCGTTATGCGCTTGCGCCCCCTGAGATGTTCCAACGGTAGAGTTGAGAACTTATTGCAGAACATCTGAGAGTTACCGATTTCCACGTGATGCTGACTGTATTCACCTTCCGAGTAACACGATCTTCGCAATGGTAAACCGGGTGAATCCAAGCCAGTACTTAGCCTGTGTGTACTAACCGTCTTGTCGGCGATACAAGGAATTAATAATGAGAATAAATTTCTTCCAAAATTCGTTGCAAAACAGTGATTTCATTACGGTATAGGTACCCGAAAAAAGACTATATACATAGATCATCAATAATAATAAATCAGATGTGATAATGATGCAGAGACCAAAAAGTATATATGTATATGCGATCCATGTACGATATTAATATATACGATCCATTTACGATTAATACGTGATGCATACTGTAAATTTTATACTTTTCCAGGAGACAAACTAGATTATATACAATAATACGGCTATGATATGAAAATAAAAAAATTATTCATTTCGAAATGTGATTTATACGATCGTATACGGAGCATCCATTTCATCTCGATCAAAATTAGCGCATCCGTCATGTATTACAGTTACTCTGAATTTTTTTCGATACGAACACTTTTCGAAAAACAATTCTGCTTCTCTACCCAACGTAGATACTTTACTTGTGACTAACCAAAACAGCGTTTCGATTCTATGCCTACAAAAATTCAAGATCGTGAGAGCAAATGAAAAGTTGTGGGAATAATTAAGAATATTCATGTTATGGAATACATCGAGCGCGTGTCGAATAAAATATAATTACGGGTCGGAGGTGGTAGGAGGTGTTCGGAGGTGGTTGGAGGTGTTTGGAATTGGTAGGAGGTGTTTGGAGGTAGTTGGAGATGATCGGAGGTAGTCGAGGAGGACAAGGACGATGAGGAGGTTGAGGGGGACGACGTGGACGAGGAGGACGAAGGTGGTCGGAGGTAGTTGGCGGTGTTTGGAGGTGCTCGGAGGTGGTAGGACAAGTAGTCTTACGTACTCACTTTGTACAGACCACGGTCTTACATACAGGTCTGACAAAATCAGGATGCAAGAAGATAATAAGTGACGTTTTCCTCGATCGGTAAGGACCGATTATAGTAGTACGACACACTGAACTACAGATTTCCTTCTTTACTAACCGGTAAACCACAGGTATTGACAGGTATTTCTTTGTATTTATATTCACTCGTAAATCGTAAAACGAATGAATACGTATTAAAAACATGACGTATTTTTTTATTTATTGATTTTCAATAATTTTAAGCTTCATCTGCTCCTAAGATGAAAGGTAGTTATATTAACCGACATAATTTATTCCTGATTGATGATCACCGCAAGGAACAGAAACTGATATTTCCTGATGCAAGTTCCAAAGTACAAGTTGCATACCTATGAAATTTGAAAGCAGCAAACCTGATTGACGTACCAGGAAAAATTGTATATATGTACATTTATTCACTACATGTCGGCGGTACTCCATTTATACGCTTCTTCCTGTACTGCCTTCCTCGCGTTCTGTGCATCGAACCACTTCTTCTCATAACCGTTACTCCGATCTACACCATCCCAACGATATCCTGGTTGAATGCCAAAACGGTTGGGCATAAAGGGTCCTTGGTATTTGGGTTTTTCTGAAATTTCATATTAAAAACTTGTGTTTGGACTGCGATCTAAAATACAATTGCATTTGGCACAGTTATGAAGTTTTTATTTCAATACCTGGCTCCTGTTTTCCTTCTTTTATCTGCTTCCGTTTTATGTATGCTAGCATTGGATCCCCTTCTCTTTCCTGTGCTTTGAGTTCTCGCTCCAAATCCGCATCATCCGCGTACCTTGCCAGGGGTTTACTCATCTCGTACAAATCTCTGTCCAGCTTTTCTTTGTGGTCTTCAACTTGCTTCAAACTGTGAATAAGAATGTACGTATCAAATGAAAGTTCCAAAGTTACTTAGATAATGAATAATGGTCTCTTAACTTCGGTAATGTTGCAGTAAATATTTTACTTGGAAATAAAGGTCAGTAACAACACCAAAAAATTCAATCAATGCAATCGTCGAATCAGTATTTTGGATGTATTTATCATCAATGACAATTAGCTTTTCAAAACTGATTGGTTCCACAAAGGCACCCGGTCACAGAGGTATCTAAATTTTCATTCTCACCATCCCAGATCATACAAGATTGGAACAATCAATTGCTTGGTTGATAGAGCGATTAGATTATCTAGTATCGAATTTCATAACAAGAACCTTTCCTTGATTCATCATGTACTACGCAAGAATAATTATCCACCTGCCCTTCTTAACAAACATATACATAACAAATATAAGTCTATTGTATCTGTTCGTGATTCCAACAACGATAATGAAGTAGCCGTTGCACCTGTTAATCAAAAAAACTTTGCATCTATCCCATATGTTTCTGGTCTATTCGAGTCTTTAAGTATAATTTTCTCAAAATATAATATTCAATTTGTCAGAAAAAATGCACACGATTTATCGTCTGTGTTTGACTCTGGCAAAGATCTGCTACCCTTGGATAAGCGTTTTTGCGTCGTTTATAAAATTCCTTACAACCAATGTAATTTGTCATACGTAGGACAAACAAGTAGGCAGTTACATACAAGAATTAGTGAACATAAACGAAACATCCATGAGCATGATGATAATTACACAGGTCTGACTGGACACTCGATTGAATTTAATCATGCCTTCAATTGTACTGAACCTAGTATTTTAGATGTTGAGCCCTTTTATTACAAAAGGTTAACAACAACGTGCAACATTGTTGCACATCCTAACGCGGTCAATCTAAGACAAGATATTGAACATCTCAGCGCTATTTACACTTCTGTAATACATCAACCATAACCACTAATTACCGACTGAGCTTGCTCTTGATCTCATCTTCTTATGATATTTTTATATTTATTGAACTCGCTGTCTCATTGTCTATGCTTCTTACTACTGACTGATTTAGTTCTATTTCCACTGCACGCTGGAGGATCTACATGTTTTAAAATAGATCTTTGTTCAAAAATTTCGTTTGTGTGTTTAATTTGATTTTATTAACCAAGATGAATGCTTGGGAGTTTCGTATCGCAGTTTTTTTGATCTAACACTGGTTTTTTATTGTACTTTGTTTTTAAATATTGACTTCTTCGTGTTGTTCTTGAAAATTGAAATATTCCACGTTATTACTAGGTAATTTCTTTTCAATTATATCGGCAGAAGTTGCCTTGTTAATCTCATAAGTCTCGTTAGATATTAATTTTAAGTAATTCACCTGTGTTACCTATTTTTCTTTCTCGTGATAGAGGGTTCTGTAAATATATAATCGTTCTGAGCGAGGCCCCCACCTGGACCGAAACAATTTTTTGGTGTTGTTACTGACCTTCATTTCCAAGGAAAATATTTACTTTTTACTTAGATAATGTACAAACTTTTGAACGCAAATCTTTGCTTGATCAACAATAATACGTAGCCTGTAGCCCGTAGCCCGGTAAATATGATGTGATTGTAATATTAATCTTTTAACAGCGGAGAAATGTAAGTTGAAATCAACCTTTTATTAGACGTGAAATTTATAAATAAGTTCTATCAATTTCTTACGTGGAGTCCCTAACCTGACTGCTGGTCCATATATCGATAACTCGACCAGCCCTGTTATAAAGAGGTTAACATATCCATAGAACAACATACCCTCTTCCCCACTGAGCATATTTATTCTCCAATTCTTTCCGCTTTTCATCCTTCTGTTCTTTGTCGCGTCTTTCTGCCGCGAAGTCTCGTCTTCTACCAGTTTTACGATCGCGGAAAATTGGAGCCTGCCCAAAACCAGTTGTCTCTTCACTCATCTGAAAGCAAAAATTGGTACCTTTGTCACATGATAAAGATCTTGAATCATTCTAATATAGATTTATTAAATTATCAAATAAGAAAAGCAATTTGCAATGCAATAGATAAATTATTTCAAAGAAATAGGCACCTCTTGATAATTTTTAGAAGTTTTTTGTAATGGTTTGGATTCTGAATCCAAATCTTCATGATTCATCTGAGTCTCCCTAGGTGGACTCAAATCAGGTGCAGAGTCACCTTCATCCTTTCTGGAATGCTTATTTGTTCCTCCCTTTTTGCCATCTCGTCGTCTATCCTGAGGTGATATTGACCGAACTTTATCACCTTCCTTTCTTCTCCTGCTGTTCAATTTTGTTCTATCTTTTCTCGATTGTTGATTACTTCTCTCATGTTCGGATGAATTACTCCTATTACTATGTTTCCCTAATTTGTACTCATCTTTTTCTCTAGAACGTAAAGATTCAAAATGTACAGAAGGAGATGCTTTAGAAGTTCTATTGTAATGCTTGTCATGCCGAGAACTTGTCAATGAATTTTCACGTTGTTTCGAATGTTTAGTACAATCAATTCTTTCAGCCTTTGAATTTCTGGGTGGGCTAAGATCAGAGTCCGAGTCTTTTCTAATCCTCCGAGGCAGGCTTAAGTCATTATCCTCAAAATTTAAAGAGAAAGCACTGTGTCGTTTCTTGAATGATTTTCTGCAAATCGATTCATCCAAATCAGAGTTCTTCCGGAATATTCGAGGTTGGCTGCATTTGCTGTCCTCGGAGTTGCAAGGATTTTCAACCCGCCGTTTCTTCTTCGAAGATTTCTTGCACCTAGTTTCATCTGAATCAGAATCCTTTCTGGGCCTGCTAGGTGGACTAGTGTCGTTGTTTTCAGAATCTGAGGAATTGCTTGCAGGGCTGGAAACTGCTCGGCTTTGTTTCTTTTTAAAAGATTTCCTACGTCGAGTGAACTTTTCCAAGTCATTGTTTTTTTTTACTCTCCGAGGTGGACTGAAGTCACTGTCCTCTGAAGCAGGTGGCTTTTCAATCGAACTAGAAACAGAATGTTGACGCAGTTTCTTTGACGATAGTGTCTTACGACTAGATTCTTTCTGGTCGGAATCATTCCTTTGCCTATGAGGTGGACTGCCTTTACCATCATCAGATAGAGAACGATCTCTGGAATTAGGAGCAGGTATTCTGCTTGACTGGCTCATCGCCTCAGATATTCTCTCGTTTCTGTCAATGCTGGTTACAGTTATGTCTCCATCAATATCGTCTGTTATAATTTTCCACCTTTTCTTGTCGGAAAAATCAACTGGACCGCGTTCGTCGACAATACCAGCGATTTGTGGTCCATCTTCCGTGTTGTTGTAAATGTCGAATTCCCCATCTTCTATTGCTCTCATATTTTTAAGATCAATGTCATCGTCAATAATTTTAACACTGGAGGAAATAAAGCAAAATTAATGGATATTATTGCGCTGCAGATTTTAAAATCGTGGGAATTGTATTCCAGGGTCATTGCGATCTAACCTAATAAAAATTGTATTATTGCTCGATCAAACAGTCGTACAAGATAACACTTACGTCTTGGACCCGATTTTGGGTTTCTTTTTTTTAATCTTCTTTTTGTCCTTGTCGGATGACAGGTATTTCTTCAAATACTCTTTCTGACTTATCATTTTCTTATCCAACGTTGTGTGCGCATAACCTTACAGTTTGTTTTCATCTATACTTATTCATACCTAGGTTCATACCACGGTCTTATAGACAGGTCTGGGTCTCCGGCTGCACGGTCCGGCTGTAAAACCGTGCTCGAAAATGAAGCCGATGTTGTGAATTTTCGCCGCTAGCGCTAGTGAGGGAGCGGCCTACTTAGTACGCATCGTACGAGTCGCCTTCCGCATGCGTTTGCCGGAGCTCACGCATATTAGTTTTACCCTCCATACTGGGCACTCATATCCCTTTGCCAGCCCCCTGACACACGCTGCAAAAGTGGTTCGCAAAATGTCCCTCGATTCTGCCGCCAACCTCCACCACTAGTGGCGCTAGTAGTTGTCTGACAAGCTTGCGCGCGGTCAGCAAGCGTGTCAGAAGTCTACTAGCGCCACTTAGAGGAACTAAAAAACGGGGAGCAAGCGCGTGTCTTTGAGAAAGGTAGAAAATGAGGATTCTGTCTTTCTGAAATACACACTAATCTTTTCAAAATCATTTATACAATACCACTTTGTGTCACTAAATCTTAATTTTGTCGTCTCTGTTTTATATTTATTATAATGTAAATAGAATTTGTTTTTTACAGCAAAGTTGAAAGTTGAATTAACCCATAACACCTAACTTACTCAAATTGCACTATCATGAAAAATTTCGAGTACAAAATGACCGCGTCATATCAGGTGACTTTTGTGCTGATCCTGTGAATAAAGTTGAGCGTGTGTTCAACGATCAATAAAAATAAGGGACGAACTTCACACTGGAAAATTTTCTTTTTATAATACTAAATTATTCCAATGCCCGTGTTAGTATCCGCAATAATCATAAGTCGGACTTTATTATTAAATTAAATAGGATCTGTCGTCAACTTAAAGTAATAACGGTTACTATCACAGTTGCGGTGATAGTAGGCAACGCCGATGATTAACAAACCTAGTAATACGATGATGACCAGCAACAATATTGAAATACCTGAAATAGAAACCAATAGAGTAAGAAATTAGAAATGAGAAGATGCAGTATGAATTGTCAATAAAAACTAAAGGGGGTACAGCCGTCACGGGAAAGGAACTTCTCAAACATTTTTGTAGTGAAATATTTCAAGTGGAATGTAAGTTAAAGTTAAATTGATATATGAATACTATTGGTGAATTAAAATCATGAAGAAATTGTTCATACGAAATTCAATATCTATGTTACAAATGTATATACATTGAATATATCTCGAAATTATTTACAAAGATTAGGTCAAATCAATTGCATTTACATGTACTTGTTAATTCTTTACAGATAACTATGTAGACTCGTTTATTAACTTTTTCGCAATCATGGTCTGTTGAACTTTAAATACCTTTTAGTTAATTATTCAAAACACTAGAAAAAAATATAGTTGTGTCTTATGTTGCCGCAACAGTAATATAGGCAAGTCGTATGTTGAGTCCACTATAAGAAAGCTATAGTAACACTGTGCAGTGATATACCATTAACACGCAAGTCAGAGTATAAATAGGTATACTATCACTGCAATAATGGGAAGTCTGGCATTACGCTCAGCATGTGACGCTTTCATGGATGCACTCTCCATACAGAGAAGTACCGTAAGAAGTTACTTCCAAAATTTCTTTAAACCTTATGAACGTTTTTAATCTCACATAAACTGAGGGATTCTAACTAAACAAGATTTATCTTACCAAATATAGATGGCATGGTAATGTTGTGTGCGTATTGTTCCCAGCCTAGAAGACATTCTTTTGCCCAATCTTTTGGTATCATGTCGTTAGTTAATTCTACAAATTTCCCTAATGGACACGCGACCTCACAGCCTGGCAAAGTTAACAGCCTCGGTTCAGCGGACGTATTTTTGTACGAAATCTAGAATATAGGGTGAAGAATCTGAGGTTGTAATCATTCTAGAAAAAGTTCAACTTGCATGCAAAGCACAGTATACAGGACATGAGGAATTATTCATTATAATGACACCAGTAGAATGTATCCCTACCGTTACAATATACTGTTTCAGTGAGTTCACTCTCAATTCCACAAGGACAGTCGCCGTATATGGGGGACAATGTGGCTCAAATAAATCTAATGTCATCAAAAAGTTTGCCACTGTTGTATCATGGGCGCTGTATATCCATATTTTTCTATTCGGGAATAGTGCATTTTTTGATTTGCTTACTAGGTGATCTACCATTTCACCTAATAATCGTCCTGTCAGGAATCAGTGATTTTTTTAATGAAACTTCAATTCTCAGGAATTTATTTTACACGATTAATATACTTTTCGCATGAATATTTCTACTTGCCTGACTTCAATCTTTGGAGTAGTTTATTGTGAGCTTCTACAGTAAAACTAAAATCCGCTAAAGGTTTTAATTTATCTGGATATACAGATTTTGTCCACTCGGGCAAGGTGCGGTTATACAGAACCTGGAGAAGAATAACATATCGGTTATTTAGCTGAAGTATGATAACAGTCACTACATCCACATTTTAGAAATAATGGAATTATAATAGGAATATTGTTTCTTCATTAAGGGTCCAAAATTTGGATTGAAAATTTTTTGGATTTTAATCTGCCTGCATACGAATGTTTCTGCTACGGCTGATTAATATTTAGTAATTTCTTCATTCATTACGAATAAATATTTGTTCAAGAAAAAGATGTTCCAAGGGTTAAGGGAGTGTCATGGTCGATTTCGATGTTGACGTATATATCTCCAAATATGGAAGTTCACGTACCTCAAATGTGAAAAAGGGCTTGACAGCCCCATCCTATATACAATTCTGAACAGAAACACTCAAACACATTTTCATTTCATGCAGAAATAACGAAATGGCATGAATTATACGAATTTACTATAACGATTTCATAGAATCCATGCCACTTCTTTATTTCTGCACGGATTGAAAATATGTTAGAGTGTTTTTATTCAGAATTGTACATAGAATGGGGCTATTAAGCAGTTTTTCATGTTTGAGATACATGGACTTGGATATTTGGAGATACGTACATCAACATCGAAATCAACTAGGGCACCAACTTAAATGCTAGCAGAAAATCTAGTATTTAAAAGCAAAACAAATTTGCAGCCTTTTGTGCAACATGAGAAAAGTAAAATATTAGATGTTAAATAATTGTGATACATAATTTATCAATCATTTGCAATTGCGTATTATGACATTAACATGGTTATCAATTCACTGGTAAGATATCGAATTGCACAAGAATTGTCTCTAGAGGTTATTTAATTCTTTTCTGTATACTCTGTTCATTTGTGTATCATCATTCAAGGCCAAGCTACGATTATGCCACAAGGTACAGATAGTGGACTCACAGGATGGTAATTGTACTATGACCGACAAACACATTAGTTTTTTTTATTTCAGTGTACACGTTTTTGCAATGAAGAATACTGATTAGACTTTGTACAGAGTGATCGACACTCTTCTCTAACAGTAAACTTCCATTTATGTTACGTAGAATAATATTCTTATTATAACTTCTTTTCACTGTAAATCTTTACATCATAAAAGATAAAATATCTTGATAAAATAGCATCATTGATTATTGATATGTGTAATGAAATGAATAAAATCCTCATTATTTTGATTCATTTTTGATTTTTTTTTTATCTGACAGCAAACTTTTTCTAATATGTGAAAAAAATTTTTGGCCCAGATATTGCATTTCATGAACAACTTATGCTCGTGAAAATTAGCAAGAACTGTTTAATTAAACGAAGCTCTAACTGTATTATAAAACTCGATTAATAAATCTACCAAAAGAAAAAAAAGACATAAGTAAATATTCCTGTCAAACTGGAGAATTGGTATTCAAGATATGCAATGATTAATTACCTCAATAAATAGCGTATTATATATGCCACTAACGTCACTGACAGATTGAACCATAGTACCAGCTTTTTTGCTCAAATAATTGTACAGTTCTTGGTTATCATCATCAATTTTCCTGATCTCGGGGGAGTTCATAACATTTTGCAACTCCATTTCATACTTTGGGCAGTATTTTTTGCTTGCCAGCAAGCTGTCCTCAAGTTCAGGTATAGTATGGACCGGTATAGGCATCCACTTAAGTTTGTCCCAAACTTGATCTCCTTCAGGTGGATAAAGACCAGCCAAATTAGCCTCTGCGGACATCAGCGTCCTGTCAATGTCTGTACTTTGTACATATACATCATAAGGAGTATAACATTCTGGCAGTAAATGCGAATAACGTTCTCTAAACCAACGACCAAGCCTGAGATGCTGACTTTTTCCAACCTGAAATATTTAAACAATTTGTGTCTGACTTTAGTCGAATCGGTGGATTTGGATCTTTGAATGATATTTAAACCATTGCAGAATTAGGAAGCCTATACTGGATCAACGACTTCTGAAAGAAATAAATACAAGTTTTCCAGTCGTTTCTCATGTAACCTGTTGTTTGTCTTTTGTACCGCTTTCATAATATTGACATATCAAAATTGACAAATCACACATACAGTTTAAAAACGTTTTGAGTTCACTAACTAAAGGCCATTTCTCATTGATACCGACTTCATGGTCAATCTCAGCCACTGACTTTTGAGTGTTTATTATCAAATGATAAGAACAGTAAAATCAATAAGATAGTCGAGATTGATAGCGTATTAATAGGCCGTTTACTTACATTGGTAAGTTGACCAAAAGGTACAGGCCATAAGGTTTCGTTACCCCAAGGATCAGTGGGATAAGGGTCGACAGGTGTCCGGTCTCCATGTCTGAAGAGCTGGAGAAAAGAAGTGCGATAGGATAGAAGTCGATACAAAAATTAGAAGCCAGATATTACAAAGGAATACTTACAATGTTTGCGAAGACTATGGTTCCTAGATCAACATTTTTGCTGTAGGCCGATGAGGCGCCGAAAACAATGCAAGTGGTCACCACCGCTACGACCGCTTCGACGGTTCGCATATTGCAACGAGTATTCGCGAACAAAAATGGAAATCCGGTATATTTTAAAATATGGTAAATTACATGTGTGCACCAGAGATACGAATCCGTCAAGCTGGAGAAATTTTCTGCGAGGTGATAAACTGCTCCCACCACTCACTTCCGCGGTTTTGCTAATAAACGGCAACACGTAAATTATTCTTACGCGATGATTACGATAGACTGGTATTCATATTTACGGGGATATTTCACCGTCACGTCGTCGAAGGAATGCAATATATACCACTTACGGATAGCTAAACAATATCGACGTCTCTAAATTATCTAATTGTTTATTGAAGTGTGTAAACACGGCGACCCAACCCTCGACCGTGTCACCATCATTGGGATAAGTTATTTTTAGCTACACGGATTTTGATACTAAACATGTGATACTTCTAATTCATCGATTAGATTGCTTACCATATTATCTAGCTGATGATTTCTAATTTTGTCGATACTTTGATCCCAAATAGAATTTTGTCTAATTGTTTTTTCAGAGCTAACGCGACGGCATCTGTCTCGAACGAGAACGATGCCAACTCATGTTGTACCGAATAGCACCCAAGGTAAACTGAATATACTATTGCAAAAATGTAGGCCTACTTCACTTTCCCGAGGCGAGCAAAAACAATCCACGTAGTGGTAGAAACGCGACCACACTCTGCGATAATGCTTCTTCCCAGTTTTCAGGTAACGTAAGAACTGTCTAATTGCGATTTGCGCACCTCCTACGGAAAAAAGTGAAATTTTCGCTATAAAATGTAAACAAAGAAGGGCGGCAATCGTAACCTATAAACCTCCATGCATAAACACCGCTACAAGCATTTGAATTGAACGAAACCCGAGTAATTGTTATTCCAACCTCAACTGACATTAAAATCGATGAAAAGGCGGCCAAACGGTGAATCGTCAGATCATTAGGGGAGGGGGGGGGGGGGGAGCGCAATACGGATTTGCATCGTTAAGAGGCGCTGAAATCGCACCTTCAAACCAAGTGCTGCTGGAGTGTTATCTCCTTTCTATTACTCCGTGGAATGATACTTAATTGAGTATAATCAATTATTTTTCAAACTTGCATGTTAAAAAATAACATTTTTTTTGTTGTCTTGATGTTTCCGTGAATTTTTAATGTTTGAAAACAAAGAATTCACGAATAAAATCTTCTCCTTACAATACTATAATAATAACATGAAAACTAGAGCCAATCTGATATAATTATAATTTTATTCCTAAATTTTACGTCCTCAAACACCAAAATTCACGAAAAAAATTGGCTGTGTTATTGTATGTCGTGATGAACGGGCATAACCGACAGTACTCACGACTTTTTACCGTTAATTCATCCATTTTTCAATTTCAACGTTTTGAATACATCCCCATTTTTTCGCGTAATACAAACGGAAAAAAATACGCCTATTTCCCTTATACGTGGCAAAAGGTCGTATAATGGCGCATACGTCCTTATATCACTACACATGCGACGTATTTGTAATCAATACGTTGCCGCTCCATATTGTTCTTTCTTGGGTTTTATACCCATGCTGGCTTCCCATCCCGTCAACCATCACGAGAATCTCCTCGCACTAATTGCTAGACCCACTCGACACGGTCAACCCGTGCAAATTGTTTTTGAGTTCCACTAGTGATTCACGGACTGTAATTTCTACGCCAGTTTCCTGGAATGTCGACCATTCGGGAGTAAGCCCTCGTATCAGGTCTCTAGGACGCCAGCCTGGGAAACACATAATGCTGTATGTACTCGTTCTTATTTCATATTTAACAAGTTAATTTCATTATGCAAGTTATCACTGTACACGGTCATAATACGACCCTATACGTGTATTTACGCATAGATACATTATTATCCTACAGCACTTGCGCCTTGCTAGCGCACCGTTCGGAGCAATACTGACTTGATACCATCAGACCTTCCATTCATTCTATTCTTTCAGGTAACGGCTTTTATAATAAACGAATCGAATAACTGAATATAATCGGTTTATTTTCATTAATTTAATTATTAAAAGAACAAATAAAAAGGTAAAAGGGACAATCAAACAAAATAAATTCGAATCCATTTGTGTCGTCAACAACTCTGACGGTGATAGGGATTTCCGCAGAGTTACCTCCACTGGTCTTTACCGTCATTGTCGCTTAGTCATAAAATTTTCTTATTATGTCAATAATTACGTGACTCCATCCAATCATAGTTAATTTTGTCTATAATAGATGATGTGGTACAGAGGGAAATGCACTTTTCAGGCCGACAACAAGGGCAAATTAGTTTTCTTCCTTGTTGCTAATTGTAAGTTGAATTTGTATTAATGCATTTAGCACTAAGTTGTGCTCGTGCTGAAATACCGTTTATTAATTTTTGTAATCTGTGCTGTCTAAAAGACATTCCTTCGCCCAATTTTTTGGTATCACATCTTCAGTCAATTTTACGAATTTATCTAATGGACACGCGACTCCGCAGTTTGGCAATTTTAACTGTATCGGTTCAGCGGACGTATTCTTGTACGAAACCTGAAATATGGAGAAAGAAATCAGAGGTTGTAAACATTTTAGAAGAAGGTTAACTTGCATGAAAAACATAGTATGACCGACCGTAAGAATTGATTATTAAAATGAAAGGAGTAGAATGTATGCCTACCGTCACAACAAAATTATCCACATCCTTAATTCTCAATTCCACGAGGACAGTCGCCGAGTACGGGGGAACGTGTGGCTCGAATACATTTAGCGTCGTTAAAAGGTTTGCCACTGTGGTATCATGGGCGCTGTATATCCATAGTTTTCTATTCGGGGTCAGCGTATTGTTTGCTTTTTTTACTAGGTGATCTACCATTTCACCTAATAATCGTCCTGTCAGGAATCAGTGATTTTCTCAATGAAACTTCAATTCTCAGGGATTTATTTTCCATGGTTGATATACTTTTCGCAGGGATATTTCTACTTGCCTGAATACAATCTTTGGAGTATTTTATTGCGAGTTGGTATAGTGTAACTGACTTCGGCGACAGCTTTTAATTTATCTGGATATACAGATTTTGTCCACTCGGGCAAAGTGCGGTTATACAGAACCTGGAAAAAAAAACATGTCGATCACTCAGCTAAATTGTGATAAAAATCACTACATCGAAATTTCAAAAGCATTGGAATTATTAATATAATATGAAGATTATCTCTTCATTGAGAATCTCAAACGATGTGTTAAAAATTTTAAGTGTTTATCTGCCTGCAGCTGAATCTGTTTGTTACTGCTGTTGAATATTTAACAATTTCTACATGGGAATTTTTGGAAAAATATTTTCACAGGAAGGAGATCTTTGGAGTGTAATATTGCAAACGAAGAATCTAGTATTTAAAAGCAAAACAAATTTGCACTTTTTTCATATGGTATGATGAAAGTCAAATATTGAGTGTTACATAAGTTTGCTAATTAATCTATCAAGCATTTCCAGTGGCATATTATGACATTAACACAGTTTTCGATTAATTGGTAATCAATATATTAATACAGTTATCGATTCATTGTTACGATTTATAGTTGTACACGTTTTGTTTCGGAAGATGATCGAGTTATTTTCTCCGTGAAACTAACGCCACACACGTTAGTTTCTTATATTTCAATGAAGACGTTTTCATGACGAAGAAAAATGATTGAAGCTTTGTACAGAATATTCGATAATCTTCTGCAACAGCAAACACAAAGAGGAATTTACTTTACGTTCTGTAGAATAGTATTCTTATCACAAATTTTTTTCACTGTAAATCTTTATATTATAAAAGATTGATAACATAGCGTGATTGGTAATTTGTTGATACGTATTCCAAAATGAATAAAATCCTCATTATTTCGCCCCATGTTTTATTTTTTGTTTATCTGACAGTAAACTTTACGCGACAGTTATTTACCTGAATATGAAGCGTATCATATATGGTCGCAACGTCATTGACAGATTGAACCAAATAACCAGTGTTTTTCCTCAAATAATCGTACAGCTCTTTGTTGTCATCGTCAATTTTCCTGACCTCAGGGGAATTCATAACATTTCGCAACTCCTTTTCATATTTTGGACAGTAATTTCCGCACGTCAGCAGGATGTCATTACACACGGGCATAGTATGGACAGGTATAGGCATCCATTCAAGTTCGCCCCAAACTTGATCTCCACCAGGTGGGTAAAGACCAGCCAAAGTAGCCTGTGCGGACATCAGCGTCCTGTCAACGTCCGTACTTTGTACATATATATCATGGGGACTATAATGTCTCGGCAGAAGATAGAAATAATTCTGTCTTAACCAGCGTCCGAGCACGAGATGCCGATGTTTTCCAATCTGAAATATTCAAACAATTTGTGTCCGACTTCAGTCGAATCCGTGAGCTTGGCTGTTTGAATTTGATTTGAGCAATTGCGAAACTAGGAATCGTGTACTAGATCGACAACCTCTGAAAGAAATAACAACCTCTTGTTTGTCTCGTGTATTACTTTCGTAACATCGGCCTTTCGAGGTTGACGATTTACGTGCAAGTCTCAAAACATTTCGGGTTCGTTAATCACTAGCGTTCTTTCCTTGACACCGACTTCATGGGCAATCTCAGCCATTGGTCTTTGAGCGTTTGTGCAAGAACGGTAAAATCAACAAGATTGTCGAAATTCATGGTGTATTAATGGACGGTTCACTCACGTTGGTCAGTTCACCGAAGGGTACAGGCCAGAAGGATTCGTTGCCCCAAGGATCGGTGGGATAGGGAGCGATCGGTGTCCGGTCTCCGTGTCTGAAGAGCTGGATGAGAAATACGATAGGATAAAAATTAATATAGATATTAGAAACTAGGTACCACGGAGAAGTACTTACGACGTTTGCAAAAATCACGATTCCCAGCTCGGGATTTACGCAGGAAGACGGCGAGGTCGTGAAAATGATGAGGCTGGTTGACGTGATGGCGACAAACGCCTCGAAGGCGAACATTCTGCAACTGCCGATCAAAAATGTGAATTGAGCATATTTAATAAGTTGATAATGCACGTGCATCTACCGGAGATACGGATCTGTTGATCTGGGGGACTTTTGTGAAAGGTGGTAAGATGCTCCCACTACTCACTTTTGAGGTTTTGCTAATAAAATATCACGAAGAAATTAATTTTATGCGATAATTTCGACAGGCTGGCAATCATATTTTCGCACACTTTCCATTGGCTCGTTCCCGAAAGTATATACACATCGTATACATGCACGTATACTACTGACGGACAGCTAAGCAACATCGACATGTCGTTATTATTTACTCACGTGTCTACACACAATAACGCAACTTTCTTCTGTCTCACGGCCGTTGGGGTAACCTTTTTTATCTACTAGAGTATTGATACTAGATACATTATTTTCTGCGCTATCCTTGTCAACAGACAACAACTCGACGACTTTGTATTTCGTGAGATCCCTATTTCATGTGCACTTGTTGCGAAAATAACTATTGTGTAACTTTGGTATGGTTTACGCGTCTTTTGACAGCGTTCCGTGCGTAAAGTAATCGTTTTTTTGACAGTTTAAAAAAAAAGCCGTTCCAAGTACACAAAAGTGCACTTTTATGTCCTAGTAATGAAAAGTGTTTTTTTCTGGCCGCCGCTATAAAAAAGTACACTGTGTACCAAGAGGGTAAAGTAGGTACTTTTAAGGCCAAGCGCGATGTTTTCCATACGAGTCGTAGACGAGCACGCGAAGTTCTCAATTGCCACTTTTTTCCCGCATATGAGGGAATCATATGCTACTTTTCTCCCGTTTAACAGTTCAAAAAGTAAACATCATTGTTGATTCGAGAATGAAGTCTCTTTCGCCACGCGTATTTGTAATATTCGTTTCATATTGCAAACTTACGCTCGGCATAAAAAAACATCTTATTGCACAATCTTCTTATTAATAAATTACTTGCAATTCGTCCCCTAGAATATTTACCATGTTATTTAGACTGCTGATGATTTCATTGACTTCTAACTTGATCGATACTTTACGGGTGTGGCTAATAGAAGTTCTTCTGCTTCACTTTTTTTTTTTAGAGTAAATGCGACGGCGTATATCTCGAACTAGAACGACACCACCTCATGGTGAATGAAATAGTGTAATGATTATTATATTGAAATAAATTATTATTATTAATATTTATATCTTCATTGAGATCTTGTCTTCTTAAAGATAAGTTTTTTGTTGGACATTTAGAATTTAAAACTAGTTTCAGAAATTGCGTTCAAATACGTCTAATCAAAGAGTATGTTCGACATGTCGTACTCCCAAGACAGGTACCAAGAGAGAACGGCTTCTCGTTCCTGGAGAAGGCGGAAGGAATTATGCGAAGGTGGGCACCGCACGATCGACATTTAAGAATCAAATTTTACTTTAGTATTTCTTTGATTTTAGGTGGGTATATTTGAATCTTTAAAATAGCGGCCAAGGTCAACTAATTATTGATGCGAAAATTTAGACTGTCTTATTGTTGCCTAATTGGCGTCTTTTTTTATATTTTCAACCCAGAATCGTCTGTTCTCCTTGATCCTTGATCTACTCGATTTTTGAATGCATACTTTTCTGGCTCCTCTTCCATTCATTCATGGTTAGCCCTGTGCCCGAAGCAAATTCAATAAATTTTAATGGTAATGTATTGTTCGTTGATTGTTTGTCCAAAAATGAGGAAAATGTATAGAATGTACGTTACATGAGGATCTGCCAGTTATTAGGAGCAACGTTATTATAACGAAATAATGATCTTTTTTTCTCCAACACTCGAATTAATATAAGTTCAGCTGGAGCACCACGCTTATATATATTGTATATTAAAAAAATTGTACACTTTTTGAACCAGTATCAATTTTCTATCAAGAATCATTGAAATGAATAATTTGTTCAGCTGAACACTGTGTCTTTATCAGTGTACTTGTAAATAAATTAGTTCGTTCCCCTGACTTCAAGAGTCTTCACTTTCACTGTACACTCCCGAGATTTTGGTCCGTGCGCGTCGGAGCCGGCCAGCAAGTCGCGCAGTTTCGTCTCAGAACCGAAAAGCACCAAGTTGACGCGCAGATGGCGCGCTCAAACTTCAAAACTTTATTGTGCGTAACAAAATTGAGCGGAGAGTTAAACGCTAGCATATAAAAGATGCTTTACAGTTGTGCGATGCAAGGGAACGAGTAAATTTTTTACGTTACCTCTGGTAGCTCGCTAGCGTAATGCTGACACAAATACCAATTCGTCAAAGAATTGTAGCTAGGACATTCAACAACCAAAATATTAAAAATAAATATCCCCAAAAGGTATTTACGTCAATCTGCTAAATGGAGCCATCCAAGCGTACGGTAGTACGGGCTAATATGTTCAGATTTCCGGACGTCAAATATGAACCTAACAGAAGAGTTAAGGGCACGTTGTAGCCTGAGGTGCAGACTCGCTGTCAAATCACAATAAAGTAATAAACACTAGTCAAAGTGAAGTAGAATTATATTGAATTTACCAGCGAGGAGCGCGAGCGCAAGCGAGTAGATGCGATAAATTCTATCTTAGACCTCAATTGCCAGAGCGTACCATGCACTCTTCCCGAGATAGCCAGCACCTGTTCAGACCAAGTTAACAATGTTGTTAATTATGACCCCCAGGTTTTTGACCAGGATGACCCACGGAATAATTTCATGAATAGTGTGCATTGAAGTTTGACGGTGAATATCTTCTGAACAGTGAGGTATACAATAAAATTGTAAGAGACCTTTCTTGTAGAGAATTTAATTTCCTACGAAAATATGGGTTGGGCGTATTATAATGACTTTTTGTTGAAGAGTTATAAAATTCATAAAAAAAAAAAGATATCTACCTTAAAATGATCAAATTTTAACCTTCAATAACTTCTGAACAGTGAGGCATACAAAAATTGTAAGAGACCTTTTTTTAGAGAATTCAATTTCCCACGAAAATATGATACATATTTTTTTTTTATAAATAGTAGATACCGAGATATGTATTTTTCTTCGTCACCGTAAGAAAAAAATAGAAAACTGCGAGGCGGAGGACCTTCCTATTAAAATTAAGAGCTCATACTTGGAGAGAATGTTTTTGAGGTCTCTACCAACCAAGTTTTCGGAGTACAAAGTGAAAAAAAAATAGTTGATTTTTTTGGCCCACCTTAATGTACATACATACAATGCTACTCTGCCTCCAATGCCATTGCGATCATAGCGAAGTACATATATTATAGCTTGACAGGTGAACAACTTGACCGACTATGTGAGGCTTGAGCCAATATTCCGATACAGCGATAAAGTGATAATTTTTTCACAGAAATAGCTTCGAAATTCATCAATATGAGATACCAGCGACTGGGTGTTGACATGACAGGCATCAACAGACTTACACATTGCCATTAAAAGTATTATCCATCTAAGGCATCAAAACAAAGTACTGAGACATTGCCCGTGCTAGCGAAACCAGATACCATAATATTATAAGCGTACACAGTAATCGTACCTATATAGAGATTAAGCGGAGAAGTCAAAAGGTCTCTACAGTGAAGGATTAGCGCACCGAATGAGTATGTTAAACAGCATGACAGAAACATACGTAGCAAGAAGAACCATCTGCGTGATTTGGATGAGTAAAGAAAGGTGCAGTTATACAAAAATGATTGCTATGAACTTTTAGCAGAGATACCAGCAATTTTGATAACGTGTCCAAGCGGAGCCCTATCTCTCTTCCTCGCGTGGATGTTGCCATTCTTCGTCCTAGCATAATTAAAAGTATTCACCCGCTTGGCAGCCCTGGCCGCAGCGAAGAATTTACGCGACAGAGTAATTACATCTACCAATCGTATTGCATCTACTGTTAGAGAATTGGCTGACTTCGTGGTCAGATGGTTTATGCCAAACTTACAGCTATTACACCTCGGCTAGAAAGAGTAAATTGTCCGAGATTATCTAGTTTACGGTTGAAAATATTTATTATATACATGGTCCGTCCGGAAAGTAGTCGGACTGAATTTTTCCCGCCCAGACAGAATGACGGAGGGGGACCTTTGAGCGTGGGTCGGATTGTGGGGAGTCTTAGCTCAGCAATGCACCTGTCCCCAAACGCCTTCGAACCTTTCCGGAGTGTAGGTCGATTATAAAGTGAACCCCAGTCAAGATGCCTCGTCACGCTTCGCGATGAACCGTTTACTCGACCAGCATTACGCGATAAAGTTTTGTTTCGAACTCGGTACAACTGCAAGTGAAACCCATGAAATGATTAAGTCCCCAGCCACCCTACAGCCCGGATGTAACTCCCCCAGACTTCTTTCTCTTCCCCCGACTGAAACGACTTCCGAAAGGACGGCATCACGGCTCGGTCCAGGCTATTCAAGAGGCTGTGTAGAGATATATCGAATGATGTAATTATTGGTGACGACGGAATAATTGAATTTAGTAACGACTGGAAAATGATCGTAGAGTGCTGTGATCATTTTACGCTACGGGTTACAATAGTTGTTATCATCGCGCTACTTCGCGACCTTCCTACCCTCGCCTGATTCGCAACGAAACCATCCATCAAAAATATTGAAAAGAGATACTCACTGGCGTAGGCCTAGCATTTCAGGTTGAACGATGAATCGACGCACTTTATACACTGCAATAAGAACACAACAGAAAATTACTCACACAATATACTTTAATCAGATTTTATGTCACTACTGGTTGTCTGTGTCAGTATATGTACTTTTTTCGCAATGTTTCAGTGGTTTCTAATGCATAAATAAACGAACTAGAGAAAGCTATGAAAATAAGATCAATTGTACTGCATACATGCGTCAAATCAGAGCGTCGCGCTATATATCAGTCATCAATAACTTATGAACAACAGTTGTATTGTAATTAAAATGAACATTTATTACGTACCTTTGACTTTTATTTATGATAGTGGTTGCTTTAGTTTTCACTTTGTGTTCAGACAAATATTGTAGTCCAACGCCCAGAACTCGTCTGATCTTGGTGTAGGTACTACGGTACTTGAGGGTTATTTACTTGCAGATGATCACAAGTTTGACATTGTGCTTCCAAATTACGGATAAGATAATGATATTATTATCGTTGTAGCTGTTATTCCTATTTCAGCTCGAAACAATGCCGAAAACAGGAAGTTTAAAGGATGACTCATGGTCGGCCCGTCCCGCGTGTTCAATAACACCGACACACAAAAGAAAAATTGTTTGTAGATTTGACCGGACCCACCTGCGGACATGTAATTCGACCCGCTGAATCCGAATTTGAAGTCCGTTTGGCCCGGTCACCCTCCAGATTTGAGTAAAGTGCAAAAAACCCCAAAAAAGGCAAAAAATTGCGAAAAACTGCAATCACATCGATGAAAAAATTTTTGTGGACTCGGATCAAGTATGATTTTCATGTATTTCAATTCAATGAATCTAAATATGAAAGTTAATTAGCCCGTTGAGCCATCAGTTAGAAAAAATTGCGAAACCGAAAAAAATTGCATAAAATCATGAAAAACTGAAACTATCGAGATGAGAAAACTTTTTTGGATTCAGATTGAGTATGGTTTTTATGTATTACGTTCTACTGAATCTGAATCTGAAGTTTTTTTGTCCCATTAACGTATCAAAATTTAAAAAAATCTCAAAAAACCAAAAAAATTGGAAAAATTGCAGTTAAAAATATGAGAAAAAATCTATTAAACACGATTGTTAATGACTTGGGTGTATTTTCATGGATGGAATATGATTTTAGAATTTAAAAATTTACCAAATTAAATATAATATATATATAATATATAATATAATAATTATGTTTTCAAAACGTCGAAAAAACGCATTTTTTCTAAATTTCCGTAAGTATGTGTGTGTGTGTGTGTGTGTGTGTGTGTGTGGGGGGGGGGGGGGGGGGGTGTGACAAAAATGGTTGTACGCTCTCTAACTTTCGTATTTTTTTTGCACAATTTGGGTAGCGTACGCGGTCGATTGGTATTGAATTTGACAGGAATCCCTTAAGGTGTTGAAATTTTACAAAATTTTGAAAAATCGAGTTAATCGCTCTAAATTACGTAAATTTGAAGCTATCGAGCTGAATTTATGTACACAAATAGATCAGAGGACAAGGATGATTGAGATTGAATTTCACAAAAATCCCTCAACGGCTTCTTGAGGGATTTAAGAATCATTAAAAACACTAAGATTAATTTCCGTCAAGTTTTTGATTTTTCGATACTTATGATGGTGTAACTCCCGAACGAATCGGAGGTCCATAATTTCCTTTGGAGGAAAACTTGATTGTAACTGGTCGAATGCAAGTAAAAAATTTCAGGAAAATCGAAGGTGTCGCAATTCAAAAAATTTTGATTTTTTTTTTTTTTCGAAAAAATTTTAGAATTGTGTGGTTGGAAAAATTTTGAAATTTTTTTTTCAGAAAACTCGGACTTATTGACACATTTTATACTTGTATCATTTTTTGAAAAAAATGAAAGCTCTTGAAGGTAGAGCCAGTTGAAAGAAGTCTGTTTCGAAAAAATTGAAAAATCGGAAAATTCATAAAATCGACACAGGTGGCTCAATCGGAAAACGGCCGAACACGTGTTCTTTTTTTTCGATA
Organism: Neodiprion virginianus; assembly: GCF_021901495.1. Taxonomy (NCBI): domain Eukaryota; kingdom Metazoa; phylum Arthropoda; class Insecta; order Hymenoptera; family Diprionidae; genus Neodiprion; species Neodiprion virginianus. The sequence continues at coordinate 19,300,021 of NC_060880.1, forward strand.
GACGAATTGAGAAAAAACTTGACACCGAGATCGGCGTCGGTGACCTTCACCGATTAGGTGAAATGGTGTGGAATACATCATACATATTATCTTATGCGGAACCACTGATATACATATAACTATATATCTCTATTGGTAACGTAATTGCTTAAGGAGAAACATTAGCTACCGTAGAAACAATTTCCGCATATGTACTAGGGTGGCTCATTTTTTAATTTTTATTTGTAAGGTGCTGTTCGAAAAATTTGTTACAAATATTGAAAATAAAACTGTCGTAAAATCTGGAGGCGGTAGGAAAATATTTAGAGGTCACTACCAATTATCGAAATGAATTGGATCACGGTACCAAAAAGTAAACTAATATATATACATGTATTAGTTTACAAAATTTCTTCTCGTTTCGTAATCTCATATCATTAGAACAATTTTTGAAATTAAAAAGAAAAAAAAAAATTAATTTCAATAATTGGTAGCGACCTCTAAATATTTTCCTACCTCCTTCAGGTTTAACGAGTTTTTTATTCAATATTTGTCACAAATTTTTCGAGCAGTACATTAAAAAAAAAATGTTTCAAAAATGAGCCACACTAATGTGTACGTTATATTTTCGTTAGATATAGCCACAGTACCAGCATCGTGAAATCTGTCAGTTGTAAAACAGTTTCAGTTTTCTGGCCCAAGTAAATGTGACTGATTGTTTATTGAGATCAACGTATTAGAATCGTTATTTTATTTTATGAGCACAGGAGGAACGTCGGAATTGATTCATCGTTTTCTTTTATTTAATACTAACTGAAAATTAAAGTCACTTTACCGTATTACCGTTGGATTACCCCAGGGTAAAATTACTTATTTCAGATGATAAATACGTTTAATGTTTGGTATATATCTCAAAGTCACTGTCGCATTGGGTGCCGTTGTAAGAAAAATGAAACATCTCAATTGTCTTCCTGCTGCATTTGAAGTTCGCGCAATAGTTGTGCTCTTTGCTTTTCTAATTCATCCTCGGATAATTCGTGGTGATGAGCAGCACCCTCGTTAACCGAACCGTTTTCACTGTGGGCAGACGTTCGTCGATGTTTTTCATCTTTACGTTTTCGGTCAGGAGACTCTTCTGAAGATGGTAGCCTTGAATAGGAACGCTGAACAAAAAATGAAAAGTTGAACAGCAACTTCACTAGTTGAGTAAACACACGTCGATAGTAATAAAGTTTCACTTACTGAACGGCTGCGGCCTCTTTTCTTCTTACTTTTCTTGCGCTTGGATTTTTTCACGTCAGATTCAGAACTGTCCGATTTACTCGGAGGACTCATAGATCGTGATTTTTGGGTTTTTTTCTTAACCCCTTTTTCACTTGTATCGGACTCCTGAAAATAGTAGAAATAGATTTATACGTTCTCGTCGAAACGACAGAAAGCTATTTCTATGTTTTTCTTGCACTTACACTATGGGACCGAGATCGTGACTTTCTTTTCGGTTTTTTCGTCTTCTTTTTTTTGCTCCTTATGTGATGGTGGCTACAACTTTCCTCGATCTCGTGCTGATACTCTTTGAATATCCTTACTCTCTCGCTCTCGAGTGTTATGGCTTTGAAATCGGATTCCCCTTCGATTTTGGCTCTAACATCGTCCCACGACATCTGATAATCAACATCTAAGGTTTTAAGCAAGTTTTTAAATCCAATTTCAAGCTTTTTAAATTTCCTCGTTTCTTCTTTGATCCTCTCCTTTTCCCTCGCCTCTGCTTTTTCAAGCAACAGATTGTACGTGAGTTTGACATTTCCAGCATCCAGAGTCGCCGATTTTCTGTCCTCGCAAACTACCGTCGCAAACTCTTCAAATGTAGTGTTAACCTGAACGTCAAAACTTTTGTCCTTCAAAATTTCGCGAATTATTTTCTTTTCGTCGTGGAAACGTGACTTTAAATCTTCGACGTAAAATTTGAACAGATCTAATGGTGTTGATCCCGGCTGACCAAGCATAGCTGAAAATCGTATGTCGGCGGATAGCATAGGATAAAGTTCCACCCAGAGTGACATGGATGTCAGTTTGCCTTGCTCGTGTAAATCGTCCAATAAACTCTGTAATGTATACAATGAAAGGAATGAATGACAGAACATAAAAAAACAATGTATCCATAAACGAATTCAGCGACTCACTATAAATCCGTCCCTATTTTTCCTCTCTAATCGTTTCCTTCGTTTTTTCTCCCGCTCCTTTTCCTCCTCTTCATCTTTCTCCAATTGACGAATATGATTTTCAAAAACTAGCAGAGCATCCTCCTTATCCATAGCCAACAAGTCCGCGTCTTCAGCAAACGCAGAATGCTGAAGCAGCAATGCTTGTGCCTCCTGCCAAGTGGTTTTGTATGTAACGTCTGTCATGGCGTCCAACACAAGGGCGAGTCGTTTGGTGTTACGTTTCTTCATAACCTTTGCTTCCTCTTTTTCACGTTTAGCCAAGTTGAATATAACATCCTCGTAAATGTCACGACGATCCGAGTCTCCAACCGAACGCCAAAGCTCCAAGTTACCATACATCTCCTCACATTTGTAATATTTTGTATTACTCGTCATCTTCTCGTGAGTCAATAAAAACTGTTCTAAGTCCTCCTTGGCTTTTTTCAGCCTGACAAAAGAAAAAAAAATACTCCGATGTAATTCAGTTACAATAAATGATGAACAGATTTTCAGCAACAAATAATAACTCTACCTCAGTCTTTCCTGTTCACGTTCTTCTTTGAGCCGTTGGGTTTTGTAAGCGTTGAAAGCTTGTTTTCTCTCGTTCAATTTCTTCATCTGTGGGTACCTTGGATCATTTTGAATCATTTTCACTGCCTGTTCCCAAGTAGCATTAGAGGGTACATCTCGCTCCTTCAGCAGCTCCTTGAATGCTTCGATCGCTTCCTTTTTATCTTTAAATTGCACTTTAGGTTCAGGAGTGCTGTTCCTACTTCCATTGGCAGAACCTTTCGTCGAGTTACTATCGTCATCTGGCTTTGTCGGAGGAGTTGGAATATTTATGGCGGCGAGGGTTGCCGCCATAGCCTGTTCGATTGCCGATTTACAGCTCGCCTCAGGAGTGCTTACTTGTGGTGTCACGAGTTTTGGCGACAACGCATGCATCACAGGTGGAACAAGAGCCCTGAAAGGATGTAAAACGTTTGATAAAATATTTTCAGTTTATTGAAATTAACAACACTCACGTATTCGGAGTGCTACTTGGGACAATAGCAGAGCCGGCAACGGCAGCAGCAGTAACAACTGCAACTGAAGCAACAGTGCCAGCTTCTTCAGCAGCAAGCTTTGCCTTCAATTCCTCAAGCTCAGGTGGTATAGTCCACCTTGATTCTTTGGTTGTGACATTGTGGTAGTAAATTTTACTATTGTCAGATTTGTACTCTTTCCATGGGCACTGAGATAGTAGTAATTCACTTGGAGTTTTCAATTCATCAGGCTTTTCCCAAAGTGATTGCTTTGTTGAACTATTATAATAATATGTACGACCATCTGGAGCTTTGTGCTCTGTCCATTCGGATTTTTTTTCCGTTGTTGGAATTGATGGCGTTACTGTGGCTGGCTCAAGTGTCGATGTTGTTGATGTTGGGACAGCTGGTGATCCACTTATTTGAGGAGGCGCAGCTGAGAACAGTAAAACAAAGTGAAGAAACTTAACTAAACGGGAATTCCTTGATACGTAATAAGAGTGGAGTTTAAAAATTAACACAATATTCTCCATCAATAAAATCTTAGAAGCAAAATTTAATTTCAGTCACAATATAATTCTGGCTCAAGTATAAAAGTCACAGGGTATATCATTCTTAATTATTATCCAACTGTTGATACAATAATGATGTAAATTTGACACTTTAATACTTTACTAGCCCATTGTCAATTGATACTACATATTTATCCATGATCCTAAAGAATGAAATAAGCCAAGAAGTAAATCACATTGATTGAAATAGATGTCCAATAATAGTGTTAAATGATTACTCATCTTACCTATAACGTTTATATCAGGAGGAGGTCCGGCGGAGATCGGAAAACTGAAACCAGGTGGCGGAATAGAAAATTGAGGTGGCATCATGCTTGGAGGACCTGGGGGCAACCCTGGAGCCGGTATATAAGGGGTGCCAGGCATGATTGGCGGCACAAAACCTGGCGGCATGCTCGGTGGGACTGAAGGAAAGCCAGCTACAGTCCCAGGTGGCGGAATGCCGTCACTAGATGCCTTTGACACGAAAACAAGTTACACGAAATCGAATTGAAATCGAAAAGTTGAAAGCGCACAAGCGTCAGAAATGCGCTCATCGCGTTTGTTTTTCGCACCACTTAACGAACGGCTCACTCTGCGACGGTCAACAGTTTTGAAGGTTAGGTTAGGTTATATTGACGCGCCAGCGGAGCAGCTCGCCGGTTTTGGTGAATAAATAATACACAAATATATTCTCACCATGATCCGTTCTCTATACTTCGGTTATAGCACGTTGATCATTTATCGGCAAGACCGGCATCCACAAATCACAACGATATATAATTCACTTCGTAACTCACACGCACTCGCAATTGTAAGTTGTGTTGTGACCATAGGGCATAGACATATAAGAATTTAGGGTGCGTTCCAAATTTAGCTCTCAGTGATGTCAACAATTTTTTATCTCGTTTGCGCTACCAAAACCGTAATTAGCTCTACCTCTGTTTTAGGGAGTTCTTCACGCTGCCGCTGCCAGTTAGTTACGGACCGCACTCTTGGAATGGTTTTTCGTCGCTTGTTCCACTCGCGTTTCAGTCTCTTTCCGATGTTCAAATGCGTCGATCGATCGCTCGAAATACTGCGATAGTCTCGATGCAAGTGGCGCTAATTTTCAAATCGGTGAACGGCGAAACAATCTCACGGCAGACCTCGACCAGCGCAATAGCGTTGATAATAGTTTCTACATATTAGTTTGTTGTAATAATCCAAGTCGATAATTGTTTCTGTGTTATACTCTTAAGTGGTATAATTATTGTCTGCATTGGCGCTCGGAGATTGTCTGGAGCATTTATGGAATTTCACATACCGGGACAATCTCTTGAAATATAGTTTCAAGAGATTGTCCCGGTATATTCATATTTACTTGCAGTTGCTCTTTTTTTGGTAACGCGAAAAACGTCACTTGTCATTCATTATTTATGCTTTGATTTTTGATATATTTGTTATTGTAACATAATTTGACGTCACCATAAATTGGCATCTTTGGAAAAATGTTCGTTTGTTACCCAATGTTTACTCAAAGATTATGGCAACGCGTCATCACACCGACAATACCAACACAATCACATCTTCACCAACGCTACACATACGCGTTATATTTTTCCTCTGAGCCGCCAGAGCGTGCTAAAAATCGAGGTACGCTGTTATACATTGGATCTTATGGGACCTTCCACTCTATCCCATACTCATTGACTTGCCTCATATGCGTTCGGTCTTCTTCCCTCTAATCTTCCTGTTGTTCAGCTTCGAAATTCAGCATGGCGATTTAGAAAACGTCACTGCGATGTGATGTTTAATTGGCTGCTTCGGTTGGACCGGAGCTGTCGTTGGACGAATAAATTCGAAAGGAACTAATCGTTTGCACTTGTACGTCATCTGTCAAACTCATAAACTTGTTGAAGAAAGGTAAGCGGAGGAATTTGACATAAACATCAATAATGTCGGAGGGAAGCAGATTGTTGGAGTGTTTGTTAAAAGTGTCGGAAAAAGCGGCGAATATAGCGAGGGTGTGTCGCCAAAATCGTCAGTTGTTTAAACTCTTGGTACAGGAAAAATCTGATGAGGAAAAGAATCCGAGATTTGTACAGGACTTCAAAACTCTAGCCGATGTATTGATACAGGAAACGATAAAACACGACGTGGGAACGGAGGTATAAATCATTAAAAAATTGCGAAATTGGTATGCTAAGGATTACTCAAATAAGTTGGTTTGAAAATTAAAGGCAGTTTCCAGACCTGGCGGAGCATGTAACAGGCGAGGAGAATAACACGTTCAGTAACACATTGGGCGAGTCTGTTACCGTCAAAGTTTGTTCAAATTTTGACGACACTGCCAACCTCTTGGAAAAAGTTCTCAATAACGATTCCGAAGTTGCCAATCTACTCGCTGTTGAAGTGCACAGAGAAATTCAACTTTCAGATGTGCCGGGGAATAATCACGTTCCTGATAATCTCAAACTCACCACCGATGCGCTCGGCATATGGATAGACCCAATCGGTAACTAGTATTCAAAGTTTTTCAGTTTTCTCATTGCCTGTGATGTGATTTTGGAATATCTATTCATGCATGCTTTGCAATTTAACATTGTTTCTTTATATTCACTGACACTGTTTCTTTCCATGTACAAAGAAAATCTACCGTTATTTGGTCAATCTATACTAGCTTAGCGCACAACTCTGATCCCCTCAGGGGATTTCAGATTCTTTTTGTGGCCCGTAAGGTCTTGGCACTGTTTTTCATGTCCTAATAAATCAATGCACGCAATCTACATGATTGGCAGCCTTGGAATGCTCTTATTTAAATTTCCTAGATTCTACCGCCGAGTATATTCATGGGGTAGAAAAAGTAGATGAGGTGACGGGTGTGCATTTAAGCGGTTTGAGGTGCGTTACCGTGCTCATTGGAGTCTTTGAGAAAACCACGGGACGTCCAGTTCTAGGTGTGATAAATCAGCCGTTCCACAATAATACTTGTGATTCCGAGTAAGTTGATAAATAAGTATCAATGGGAAATCGTACCTGGGCTTGGAACTAGGTTGAAATCGTTATTGAAAAGCTTTTATCGATTACTTCATTGCTGTTTTTTTCTCCTTCGCTTCACTTAATAGGTGGCTGGGATCGACTTACTGGGGCTTCAACTATAATGGTGTTAGACTGTCCTCGATAAGTGGTCCAGAACCAAGTAGGAATGTTGCTGTTCTGAGCAGCTCAGAGAGTGCGGGTATCAAGTCAAAGCTATCTGAAAATGGCTTCACTTTGGTCGAAGCAGCTGGAGCTGGCTATAAGTTGTTGACGGTGATTCTTGGCCAGTCTGACATCTACATTTTGTCTAAGGACTCCACATTCAAGTGGGACACTTGCGCAGCTCAGGCTATATTGGGTTCCTTGGAAGGAGGTGTAATTGATTTTAGAAACTTCTTAAAAACTGACTCTTCAAACGATTCGAATCTCATTTACTTACCTGCGGATAACGATTCCTGCAATCGAGGTGGCATTGTTGCTTACCGCAACATAGAAATCTTGGAATCTATTAAAAAAATATTATTATCTCACTAGCGTTAAAAGACAGTGCCAAATTTTCATGATCTTGCAACTCGATCCCTGTTCTTATTCTGATTTTGGATTTTAATTCAAGTTAAGTACATGCAGGGCACGCTGTACTTAAGATGAACCGGTGTTTTTAGCAATCAGTTCTAAGACGATATATGACTGAATAGTCCAGATTTATACCCGCTCTAAAAATGTACTTAAGCAAAGTCAAAGTTATTGTGCAATGTTACTGTACTGTTATCTAGTTACTAATTACTATTACAATGTGATTTAAAGTTACCTCACCGCCGGTGAGAGTAAAATATAACTGAAGATTTCATTGCACTCATAACAAAAGAAATGTACTTGATAGTAATTTCATGTACAATTTGCCTTAATCGATGTAAATCTAGTCCAATTTGATAGATTGGAAAAATCGATTTTTAAACATTGTGGGGGAAAAAAGTGAACATTCAAGAGCCAGAGCTTCCAAATTCGTTCTTTACTTTTTCATCACGAAGCCAGGCTGATCAAGTCTTAATTGTTTAAATCCATGGTCGGATTTTTCAGGATTCATTATTTTTATCTCATCCGCGAATCATTGACTTCATGCAGCCGTTCAATATCAAATATTTCACATTTTTCATCCACGTTTACAGCAATTAATCGAAAGTTTACATTCCTCTACATTAGACATTCGTTGTCGTCTATATAGAATCTCTATTTTATGTTAAAGAATAATGTTTATGTACTTAAAACTTCTACTTATCTCACCATTATACACATATATTTACCTATACAACATTTAGGTATACATACCTGTAATATTAAGTGTTGAAGAATTGTAGTAAAGAAATTAATAAATTAAATGGGATAAAAGTTGTAAGCCTGAAATTTTACCCGATCTAGCTGGTTTCACCGCTAATTTCAATTAAGATGCCGAAAATTGATGATTTACCATCAATGATCACGCGATTACGGTCGACAAGAAGCGAAAGGTAAGAAAAAATGTGCAGATTTGCCAGTTTCGAGACAGACGAATTTCTCCCGAACGGCGATAGAATTTGAATCGTCGATTATGGATTCAAGACCACGCGGTAGATCAGGCTTTGCCAGATAAATCCTGCGGCCCGTATCGTACCTAATCAAGAACTGTAAGACTTGTTCAATATCCAGCGATTTCGCGGAATGAATTGTGAGATTGATGATCGCAGTTGGAATCGTGCGATTTCAAAGATCGAAGGGGAGGTCCTCAATATTCCATTAAGGGATGAGAAATTCGTACTGAGTACTTCGACCGTGTCGTTTTACGCTTCAAGCTTCCGCTCAACACTGCAAAAATTTCCACCAATTCCGCCGTAAGCCTACATCAACGATATTAAAACCGTGTTATAGACAGGTGCGGATATTCCCTGGGGAAACGTATAACGCAAGGGAGAAAATCACCATTCGGTTTACAAGAATATCAATATATGTGTTTTATATATAGAAACATTTTATTACACTGTATAGGGGCGAGACGCGTTTAGTAGCGAATTTCCTCTGTGCGTTGGCATGTCGCGGATGACTGTGTACGTAATACTTCATTAATATAAATCGTTAAGTATACCTAATACGTATTTGTTAGTTTCGTTTTGCGAGACGGCTGAATTAGTGACACTAAATACGACAAGATTCATTTATCGCGCATTATGGTCAACAGTCTTTTACAGATTAATTATGATTACGTATTTGTTACCTGTAATGTTGTTAGACATTGTAAAATATACATACTGGTAACATATATTCATATGAACGTATACAAATCATTATGTGTACATACCAATATCATTATTATATAAACGAAAACAAAAATCTTATGCAAAGCGTTACACAGTTTACATTTAACAATAAATATAAGATAACAATTACTCAATGTTTATTCGTACTTTTTGTTTTTCCCCGTAGCAGTACAGTCATTATTTATCTTTTATGGCTAGGCAGCTCTATTTCATATCCTACTGTACATGGGGTGTGCGACTAGAATTATTTACTTCGATGTTACGAATTATCAACAACGACATGCGATGGTATCCGCGCAACGATTAAATCAGACGTTTGAATACTGCAATATTGCACCGCGACGGGATTTTTGGTTGTGGAGAACCCGGTAGATCCGATAAAAACAATGAAAGAATATTTCTCTGAAAATCTAAACTCACAGAGAAAAAAAGATCCAAACAGTAGAGTAAAATCGCTTGCGAGGACACGTTGCGTTACGATACTTATTCCAATGTATTTACAGTACCATATGCATATTATTTCTCTCGATTATTCGTATGCCTCTGTATGAGAATAAATTACGAAAATAAATAAAATACCTGTGTGCAGGCGATTCACATCACTCCAAGGACTCCTGCGCATAGACAATTAGACAACAATCATTATCTCACCTATTAAATCTAGTTGCCTACAGACAGGCTGATTTACCCCATCATATTTCCATCTCATGTTCGGTAAGAGTAAAAAACCGATAAATACCTTGTCCGCAAATTACGACGTACAGAGTCAAATTTATATTCTCTCAGAAAGTCTATTAAATCGACACGAGGCGCTGATTTGTTCGATGAAAAAAAAAAAAAAAAGAGAGAGGAACTAAAAAACGGGGACAAGACGTGTACAATTTTTTAGTATACGAGCAGTGGTGAGTGTCAGAGGTCTGAGCAAGAATTTGTTCCTTAGAGAAGAATGACGTCGAGTTAAATGTATAGTTCAATTCTGTTAATTTTCGACTAGATCCGTTCCTCCGGATGTGAGTCAAGCCGAATGAGACGGCGACTCTGCGCCTGACCCGATCTCGTCGAGATAAGATCCGTGTGACGGAGACTAGCGGATCGTGCAGGAGCGTAATGATGCCCGCTAGGTTTCCGCCTGACGCTAATATAAGTGCTGCAGGTGTTGATCCTCCGGAGAATCGAGTTGTCCGGAGCCTCCAATCCTGCAACGCGATCAGGGAAGGATCATTTCTTCGGATCGTGCGAGGAGGCCACGTCTGCAACGAACCGTCACTTTCGAATATCAACTACGTTCACCACGTCGGTTTCAAGTGAAGGTCCAGCAGTATTCGATGATATTCCTACATAAATGTATAGTGTTTCTGTTTTTTCAATTTGTAACAGGTGTGTGTCGGTTGGTGTTTGTTAATCTGTTTCACACGTTGGCTGCAGGCGATTAATAGACGGTATTTAAACAATTGCCGTCGAACACTCACTTTATCAAAAGAAAAAGAAGAAAAATGATCATGCGTTATTAGCTCAAGAATATTCGTATTTTAACGAGCAGAGACCGCGTGATATGTGTCTTCTATGTTCGACTGTTCACGAATACGTAATGAAAATAAAATCAACTGTCAAATCTTCAATCATTTGAAATCTATAAAATCACAGTCAACGTTATTTTAGCTTATTTGAAATGGCAATGGTTAATTGCAGAAATTAGACGTGTAAAAACGATAATTTTTCAATTATTTCTGTTGAGGATCGACGTATTTGATCCTCTTCCGCAGCTGATAATGCTTGTTGTGGATTGGTGGGGTGCTGTTCGTGGGTTTGGAAAAAATTAGGCATGTTAGCGAAGCATGAAGAACCGACGGAGTTGCTGAGTGACGACTTTTCATCTTGTAAATTAGATCAGATATAATATTTCAGCACTTAGAGCGCTGTAGAAGAAAATTAGATTGGACGCATTGCGATTGTACGTGTACGTGTACGTTATCTACACGTGTACAAATTTTTGGCAGTCTCAGAGCCAAGCTTGCGGACTTCGATTTAAGCAATTTGGGATTACTGATTTGATATGCGGCTTATATCTGGTTTAATCAATATAGTCTTATGAAGTGCAGATGCTATCAAATTCCATGAACTCGGCTCTGAATGCGATGCGAAGTATTTACTGCACTCTACTGGGGCTATTTCATGTCCAAGATTATTGACTAACAAATGTTCGTTCCTCAGCAAGTCCGTTTCGAATCCTCGTGTTACTTTTGGAAGAAACGATCTTAGAAATAATACACTCACAAAAGAAATAATTTAGAATCATTGTCAAGCAAGTCTGAAGCTGTAATCAACGCTGCAAAATTCGGCCGATCATTAATGCTGAATTAATCAAGAAAAACACAAACTATAAGAGTGAACCATATCCGTTTTGGAATTGATATACTTAATTGTGAAACCAAAATGGGCAAAACTGACCGTAACCCACTTTAAATTGAATATCGGGCTTGAAATAATTTTAGAAAACCTTTACGCACTGAGCGCTGTATCGGACAAGAGAAAATGACGGCAAGAATAGTTTAGTTATGATTTCACGCTCGAGGAAAGCCCAACAGCTGAGAATGAAGCTAGAGAAATTTACTCGCACGTATGAATGGGCATTAGTTTCTACAGTTCGCTCTCAGTTTATTCAAGATGACGAAACGTGCAGTATAATGAAAGGTGCGTTCATTACCGGTTAAAGCGATTCCCGCCATGCTTGTATGGTGCGTTCTTCGACGACCCTGAGGGATGATCCGCTGCATGCACGGGACTCGTGCAAGGGTCAGCAGAAACCCGGCTCTAAACCTGGCGTTCATCCAGCAGTAGATAACCGGGTTATAGCAGGAGTGAGACATGGATAGCCAGTGAACAGCGACCCACAAGTAGGGCAATCCCGACCATTCTCGTAACCGGTCATCGTGGTCAAGGCCGAGCTGTTGGAAAACAATGCCGTTGGAACAGATCTGCGAACAACATCACGGAGTGCGAAAACATCATTCGATTCCTCACCGTCAGTACGTTGAACGGAAGCCAGCATATCGTGAAGACAATCACGACGGTCATCATCATCTTCACCATCTGAAAACAGAGAAAAGAAACTATGAAGAACATGTTCACGGTAATTTTAACAATCGATCAGGAACGATAAACTGCGTCGCTTCATCGGGCGGAACCTCGAAAGATTGTACAATTTATAAACGAGAGGCCAGAATTAACTCCCACACGATTTTACACCGTCATCTTGGTCCTGACAATTCTTGCGGTACTTCCGGAGGATTACACGACTACTGAAAATCAGCCTGCAGCTTTTTTTCTGTTCATATTTTTTGCCTACGTTTTCTTTTCCCTCTTTTAGAGACATATCCTTCTTTGCTGTTCGGTTTTTTTTTTTTTTAGACCGGAGTCGGGAAAAAAAGAGAGGGAAACAGAATTTGCGCAGGGATCAAATTTTTGCAACTCTCTAGACACGAGGAAAATAAAAAAATCTGCAAGCATGTATCGTGGGATACTTTAAGAAATAGGGATATCTATAATATAAGTTAAAGGGCAAATAGTAGGAGCAATATGGCATTTTGTCAGGCCAAATGGAGAAAGAAGAGAGCTTTAATTACGACCGCCGTGTAGAGGAGAGATTAAATTTCATTGGGAAATGGCTCAACAAGAGACCAGCTCTGATGGACGGTTCAAATTACTGTAAATCTCCCACGTAACTGGTGATATAATGCGATTTACCTCGTTTGAGGTTGTAGGACTTAGCGAATGAACATTCCACTGTGTCAGGATTAAAATTGGGTGAGCTTACACCACAAATTCTGCAGTTGGATCACTTCGCACGAATTTAACCAGCCCGTTAAAATTCACACATATGTGTAATGCCTGCAATATTTCCTTACCTATGATGACACGTGAGTTGGACCTGAATCGAATTCCCACAGGTGCGTATTATTCGATATGAAACCGGGCAGGTGAAGCGAATAATCTGGCAGTCGAAAAAAAATATGCGCTAATCGAATGTTTGGTGTGAAAACAGGCGAAAGTATCATCCGAGAGATTACACTGTTGATACAGCTGGCGTGAATGATTATTTTCATTTATTCTTGTCAGTGAAAATTACCGTATTACCATAGCAACGGATTAATTTTCTGTTGGTCGTTAATTTTTTTGATATACCATAATAATAACAAGGTACATGAAACCCGCCGTTCCTCCATTCGCTCTATCTGAAGATTGAGCAGCAAGAAGATAAAATTGCCAAGACAGACATAGACGTGGAGATTTTTTTATAACCTTATTAAATTTCAGGGGCTGACTGAGTGCGTCCGCGGGACGGTTGCTCTCATCGCAGATTTAACCGTATTACGCGATTATTTTACATCACTAGGGATAAAATTGAGCATTATAATTTACGCCTATAAACTATTGTATAAATTGTATAAGTGTGCGTCTAACTTTTTCCCCAGATTATTACACGGCTAGGGGATTTTCTCGGTTTTAGACGTAGCAGTTGCAGTAGCAATGAATTACCAAATGCGGCGCGTGAATACTAGCTTGAATTTTATCAACGATGCTCCTTTTTGCTTCTGATCTTCAACGCGAAAATTTTCACCAAGATTAATAGGCTGGGGAAAGTAAATGATGATTCCATTGAACAATGGGCGTTAACACCGCGGCACGAGCTCCTAGATAGATTATTATAGGTATGTATAAGATACTCGAGCCTGGGTGGTACAGCTGTGTAGAACCGCCAGTTCGCGTGATTCCGGGTACTTTGCCGCCTTCGAGTTAAACGATTATTTAGTCCCCAAGTTCTGACCTTTGAGTCTGAGGAGTTTAACCTTTGTACGATCTATACAACGATCAGCTGTTACGATATAGCCAAATATTATATTCCTATCCGTATAGGCGGGTAATTTGTGAGGGATCAATCACGCGAAGTTAGATATTATCAGTATAATAGAAGGACTGCAAAAACATTGCGAGTTAATTGCCATTATACACAACATTTCACTCATCTCTCCCTCCTGGTCGCATGTATAATCGATTCGTAAATTGCTAACCAGACCTCTCAAATTTTAATCGAAATTGAACATCAGACTGTGGAGAAATAAATGATCTGACAGATAATAAGATGGAGAACTAACGAGAGCAATGTCTCTTCGTACGTAAATTAGAGAGAACATAGGATCATTTATACTGCGATAGTTTAAATTGCCGCCTGCGGTCAGGCAACCCAAATTTCGCAAGAAATGCAGTACGACGGTTGCATTGACGAACGTTGAATTTCCTGGCTACGGGCGGTTTTTTTCAGACAATCTGACCGTGTTTTTGTGTTCAACTTTGGGAGAATTTGTACAACGAGAGGGCAACAAATTAAAAGAATGTAAAGTAAGAAGTTTGAAGAGCGCGCGAATAGAGTTTATAACAAATCGACGGTTCGCGCGTCGCTTTTTAATACCGTCATCATCTGTGACAGCCGGTTGCTGATGATGGAGTCGATTTATCGTCGCGTGGAGAGTATACAACGGGGGGGTCAAAGTATTGTTAAATACAAAAGTTGTAAACTCGTAGTCCTCGCTTGTCTAGACGGTAAATCATCGTCATACCTAACCTGACACAACGTAAGCCGAGTCATCATTATTCGGATCACTGCACCGAATACGAGAATGAAGCTCGTTTGGAATTTTTACACTCGCGTAGTTCGATTCACGAGAAACCGTGCAGGAGTATTCGCTGAGATAGTGTTGAAAGCGATTTGAAACTAGTCAAAGGTTCCGTCGTGTTGAGTAAGCTTTGACAAACGGTGCCGAAAAAATAATGGGATACAGATTTACGGTCACGCGGTGAAATTGCTTTAATACGAAAAGATTCGCTTTTTCGCATCTGACCTATGGTAGGAAAAAAATTCACGCATAATCGAATTTTCCACCGAATTTATACGTTAAACTTGGTAAATTTTATCGATTACAATAGCTGGCTTATAGCTATTCCGGTAGAACACGTTTCTGTTTCGTTTGAAAAACAGTTTCCACTCCGTCGAGTCAGAAAACCCGCAACACGTGGTTGCACGACCGAGTTCAGGTGTTTTACCGATCATTTGTTGAAGGATGTGTAACGGAAGAAGATTCGTCGGAAAGGAAGAAATGCGGAGTTTTTAAAGCTGAAAAAATCGGACCAACCAAAAATTCTCCCTTCTTGAGATTACAGCTTCCTTTTTCTCCGCTCCGCCAAACATCGACACATCGTTTCTTTTGTAAATGTCTAGACTCGTCGTCAGACTCGACGGGCGTTGATAGCTACGTTCCCGTAGGCTGTTGGAACGCCCTCAAAAACTGATGTAAAAATGGTGTGTACGGTTTGATTACGGCCCGCGAACCGTGAAAATATCAGCGCCACTGTGTCAGGCAGGCTGCGCCCTTAGGGACCGTCGTCATTTTAAAAAAAACGGATACTCCCAGGGGTAATCCTCCGGGAAATGCTGAGCCATAGCCCAGTTCGCCATTCACGGCCTTTGGGATACGCTGACTATTGCGAATGGTTTGAAATTAACAATCTTTGCAAATGCAAAACAGGCTTTCGTTTATACCTTTTATTAGATATAATGTCAATTAACTTGAACCCGTTGAATTATAGAATTAATTGTCATTCCTGTCAGTTGAATACTCGTAAGATTCGCTGGTATACTTATCGTCGAGTACCTCCTGCACAGATTTTCTTTCATTTCTTATTGATTAGTATCTCCCCTCACGCTTTTCTCATTTATAATCAAAACGCCGCTCCGTAAATTCAACTCTTATCGAAAAATCAGTAATAACTCAACACCTAAACTGAGGAGTGTAGTAATAGGAATTTTACTCACAATCAGTGAATTGATTTTACTCGACGAGATGTAGTGGGGTTCCTATTTTAGACCAACGCTCGCGCACTACGAAATTAAATTCTTAGTTAAGAATACATAGCGCCGCGTGTGTTTAAACGTGTTGAAGCTGAAACAATCTAGTCAAGTATGATAAATCGTTTTTTGATTAAAATTAGCGTAATAAATTTTCAAGCAAGACGATTTTCCTCAATTTCAATTTCTTCGTTCGAAATAAAACTGTCTTCAAATACCTGGGACAATGAAATGATTGAATTAGCTCGCAATATGTTTCTACTCGAGGTTTCAGGCACAATAACAATAAAAATATTCAGGCATTTCAACCGAAACATGAACTCGAGTAATCTAACTGCCAATAAAATTTAACTGCCACTGCGTCTGATTGGATAGCAAGTGAAGTCATTCCGGGTTACAGGCGAATGATCATTTCACCGCGTGATTTGTTGACTTGAGCTAGAGAACTGCGTAGAATACCAGCGATTCTGCCTAAATCGTCAGTTTCAACTCCCAACTCTCACTCTCCATGGCCGACACATCAGATTGCATTGTTGTGAACAGGGAGTTCTGTCGAAAATCAATCATTGAGTATTTTGTAAGACTAATTTAAAACCTGTGTTCCCATTTTTGAATTGTCGAAACGTTAAAAAAATTTTAAATTAGCTAATACTACAAGGATCATACCGCGCTAACAAGCGACGTATACCTTAGGTATTATACTATTAGAAACTTTGAAACTTGATTAGTATTTTGAGCTACTGGGAAGTTTGAACCGTTCGAACGCGTTCAGAAACTTTGTTGAAGTGACTTTAAGCATTGAATTTCAATTGATTACTGCAGTTCATAAGGGGTATAGATCGCCGGTGGTGACTAGCATGCAAGGATCAGAAGTACCGGCGCCGCAAAGAAGCGATTACACGTGATTGCTCTCAATTTAAGTATTATCTCAAATTCTCAGCCTAAATCTCTTTTCAACGCCCTAAAAACGCGCTTTCGGTAATTTGTCTAGATACCCGAAGAACGCTGCTTCTGTTTGCAAAGTCCACATTCAATGCTGTGCTGATATATCGTGTCGTGGTTGAATTCGTACTCTATGAGACCAGTTCAATTTCGTTTTTGAGAAATAAACAGTGTGCAAGAATTTACAGTACCTTATGTATGGCGGTCCTAAGTCAAATATAGTATGTATAATACGAAGGTTGGCAGATGATCATTTTTCTAGTCTAACCTGAAGTGAAGTATCGAGGAGTATGTTCGAAAATTAGCAGTTATGTATACGGAACTGGTACATTCCCTTTACGCACAAAAGACAAGTCGGATCGATGGGAAGACGGTGGAATCGAATGGACATAATAATGACATCTTATCATACCTACTTGCAGTACGCAAATTGTTTCTTTGTTAACCTTGATCTGCTTTCTCTCTTTTCCTTTGAGTTTTATTCTTACAGATAATTCTTTTCTGTGCTGCAACGTTGCGGACAATCTTTACATTTAAAACGTTGAGTGAAGCTCCTTGAGTTCAGGCAAGTTGCATTGAAGAAATACGTTGAACCGAAGCCATCGACATAAAAGAATGTTTCCTCTCTTTCTAATAAACCTAAAATCGGAGAAAATCAAGATGTCTATAGGCATGTAAAGTCCGACTTCGTGAAAGTTAACCTAAACGTTCAAACTTCAGGTTGAACTCTGCTCAATGACGGCATTCGCGGTGCATAAACTTCGCGCGTAAAAATAAGTTATCGGAAAGTAGGTATGCTCTAAGAAAGCCGTGGTGTGTAAAATGAAAAATTTCAGCCAAGCGCATGCGCCAGCGTCATTTTACCGCATTGTTCAGCAATGGGGCACCTCACGCACGCTCTACAGGCTTAGAAAATCAAACTTCCTGAGCATGTGTTGGAAAAAAATTCTTGCTCAATCTATAGCGCAGATCCATTGTGAGAAAAAGTTCAGTCTGGACTTCTGCATAAACAAAAATTGACTGTGCCAATGTTGTGTTAATCTTGTGTCAATCCGATACAATTTGACGTTAAACTTTCGAATCGATGAGAAAATTTGTTCCATTATGGTAGTCCAAACCTACTAATTTTTGTCAATTTTACCATCATCGCCATGTTTTACAGCGCAAATTTACGACCTTCTCGATTATACTCAAACTATTCTCCAAGAACGATAAAAAAATGAATGTGGCACAGAGTAGATAACGTTGCTTTGCTTTTTATTGACCGCATGTGACTATAACCTACTACACCAAGGATTCAAATATTCAAATATATTCAGACGTGTCGAATGGAACGAATTTCTTTTCCTGTCAATTGACCATTCCACATGCTCGACCAATGTCTACAAAGCCGGAAGGAACATTTATGCGGGACCCACGAATCACCTCACGCGTCATAAAGCTAAATTTTTAGTCAGGAACACAGAGGAGTGACTTTCACCCAAGACCAGGTACGTGGATTATTCGTTCGTCCAGCATCCGTCGACATCCGGATATCCTCTGATAAATTTTCCGATTCAGAGCACCAAGTCGTCGTGGCTGCGCCCAAATTTCCATAACAACGTCGAGCCGAGGATGAAGACATTCTGTACGAGAACGGCGATGCCGACGTACTTGGAAATCACGTCGTAGTAGATGACTTCCGCCAGGACGTAGATCGACGACATCAGGCTCCCGAAGCCGACCAGCAACGCCAGGAACAGTACGATCCTTGGACCAAGGACACCGCCCTCGTAGTTCGCCGAGTTGTGGGGCATCTCGATGGGGATTTTGTGCACGACCACGAAGCACAGCGTGTTAGCGAAACCCGGGAGGAAGTATATCTTCTTCTGGGCAAGCTTATTGTCGTAAAATGACCACGCGTCTATCGCTACCCACCAACCGACGAAGAAAAGGACCCCCGTTGTCAGCGAGAGAAAATTGTTTTTCCTGAAGCTGCCCGAGTCTGTTTTAAACATTTTCTTTTTGCGGTTAACTACGACGTCCGTTTTTTCGATCATTGGCGAAATTAGCCACGGTTATGCGTACCACGCTTTCTTATGTTTATCGATCGCTGTTGATCGATCGTACAATGTTTTTACAGCACATCAATGAAATTATCGAAATTATCATCATTACACGGTTTGAATTACTTTGTTTGACTATATCTGTTGAAAAATAATCTGGGATCAAGGGAAAAATATGTAAGAGGCATTCGGTTACGAAAAAAATTGCAAATTTACAGAAAATAGGAAACAGTTGTATCAGTGGTGATGAAAAATAAAACGCTCGACTCGTAGTTTATGCCGTATCTTCCACTTCCGTGTCTTCCAAAATTGTTAATTGGCGGTCGTGAAAGTTTTACAAATTATTATTATATGTATACAGGCATTATCCTTCAAATATGTATAATTTCTTAGTTTTTCGTCTGCAGTGCCTAAGGGCTTAAGATTATAATATTGTAACACCAATTATAACGTCTGACAAATTGCGTCATCGTTAACGTCTTAATGTTTGTATTATTAATTAATAATCCTTTTACAGCGGGAGATTTTGCATGGGAGCGTGCCCAGCAATAATTGGACGGGGTACGGTCTGTATTATAAATTAATTCGTCGCGTTGGAAAAGCTCAATTTTTATCCCTCATTAAGGGGAAAAAAAAATCAGGGAAAAGCATAAGGGAACAGAAAAAAAAGAACGCAAACTCTAATTGTGAGTAAACTTCTTCTCGGGTGATATATCATTCCACTTTCCGGTTACGCAACATACTCGGCCCTTTTCTCCCCCGGTTCAAAGCTACGGCTTGCGTATTCTGCGGGATTATCACTCTTATCAGAAAGGTGAAATGTATACACGATGACCCGTGGCCTGCAAATCTGCACCCTCCGAATCCCGGAGTTTGAAATTAATCGGCTCTTTTCCCTAGCAACGCGCACCCCATTTTTTCAATAATCAGTCTTCCATGCTCTGCGGGATTTAATATGTAGGAGTCATGCTGAAAATGAATTCCATATCCCTCTTTTTTGTTAAAAGTACGTTGAAAAAAAAAAGAAAAAAAAATGGAAACATTTGTTACGTCCGGCATGCCGCCACACGTTCTCCCCATCTTGCTTCTATTTGCTAACTTTTCCACATTCCTTATCGTAACGTTATAGTCTTCAACCCTGTCCTCCTATTTCCATCGAGCCTCACGTCAGTCGTTGTCACCCTTACTCCGCTAATTCTATTCCCCACTGTTCTGGATTATTGCACCTTTCCTGCACTTATATACTTTTTCTCCCAAAATCACTTCTATCCCAACTTTCATCAAGTAGACTTCTAACCCATCCTCCATCGACTACACTTGTATTCCAACTTTCCTCGAGAACATTTCTAATCCATTACCGACGATTCAACTTCCATTCCAACGTCCAAATCCATATCTCGACAAATCAATTCCTAAATCATTTTCTAACTATTAATTCCAACACTCGCAAGGTCCACTCGTCTACACATTTATACTCCTTACTGTTCCAATAAATCGTTATACATATTCCAATACGTCTTACCCGCGTCAATTCTCACTCCTTCCTTCATTCCCTAACTCAAGAACAGCGACGAGATCGGACTCAAAATGTACCCGAAACAACGTATCGTTTTGACAGCCGCTCGTCAATATATCCCGTAACACACTTGTACAAATATGCTAGAAAAATATTATTATACAAATTTATTTATTCAAAGTCTTTGATACGTACGCGTTGACGACGTTCTCGTAAGTATGCAGAGCACAAAGCGAATGTAGAAGAAGTATTTTAGAAACTTTCTGATCCTCCGTTTAAATATTTCACAAATGTTTTATTCCAGCGTAAAAATATGTGAAGTGGCTGTTTTTTCCCAGGTGTTACTCGCGCGTGCATGTCGGATCTAATTTTCTCAAACAGAAAGGATCTTCACAGCAAAAAGGAAGATGGGATGAGCTTGTATTGGTTGCGGCGTTGCGAGAAGCTTAGAACACTTGAGCGGTCGATATTTACATTAAACGACGTACGATATACGCGCAGCACACACCGTTAATATTATTTTGATCGATCATTCGGAACAGCTCGACGGAGCCTGACAAAAAAGTTTTTCACGAGCCAGCCACTTGAACACGTGATACAAACAATTCTTGTTGTCCGTGAAAACACAGCTTTCAGGTAGTGAACATAAATATTATTCTATGAACATTATTCAAAAAGGATGACGGTTCTCTGACTTTCCTTTTTTCCGTCGCGGAGAAAGAGAGAGAAATTTTCCATATAATTTATTTTATATTCTGACGAAAAAAATAAAAAATGAACAAACACTCGCAGAAACTGCAAAATTTTGAGTAAAAGTCAATATTTCCAAGGCATGTCAAGACGAATAATTTATCATCGAATAATTTTTCTTTGGGGTATATAAACTCTGTTGTGTTCAATAATATTCAGACTCGGTCACCGCGCTGCGATGGATGAAAGTTATTTTGGGCTCGAGGCAAATAATCATTTTAACGCGTGATTCGTTGACGCTAGATAAATAACTGCGGCACGTAACAGAGATCGTATAGCCACTTGGTCAATTTCAAGTCTAACCGCTCAGTTTTCCACGCACTTTCGGACACAGCCATTTGCATCAAAAGCAGAAGTCATCAGTCTTTGTCGTATTTGAGTAACAAAATGGCGGCCATCTTAGTCGCATCTCAAATATTTCTCTGCTTGACACTGACCCAAGCAGAATTACCACCTTGCACTTTCACCCACAACTGGTTCTATCAGTCGTCATTGTAGGTGAGTTTTTGTTGTTTTTTTTTTTTTTTTCTTCTCTCACGCAAAATTGAAACCTGTATGCCGATATTCGAATGGTCAGAATGCTCGGAAACGGTCGAAATTAGTCAAGATTACGCGAGGCATTGGAAGAATTTAAAACTCATCTCGACAACTTCGGAAACTTGTAACAACCGATTTCTACAGATACTTATTCTGTGGTTTTCATTGATTTCTCATATTGACTCTGGTTGCCGACGACTTTCGGACGTTTCGGGCAATTTTCACTGATTTTCCGATTCGGCAGAATCATATGAGATCGCAAGAAATAATCGAAAATCACTTGGTCAATGGACAATCAACGAAATCACATGATAGGATAGAAGCCGATAGAATGATAATATGAACTGATACGAAACCATTTGATGTTTACCAAAGGACTAGCAACGATTTTCATGATTTCTAACCGAGCGATTTCATCATCGCTATCACGTATAATTCCAACACAGATTCGTAACGATAGGTCATTTATCTCGACTAATTCCTTCGTTATACTTTAACAAATATTGCAGTCACTCAATTACCTTCGGTTATATAACAAACGCGATATTCCGAAAGTTACGTAACTTCGACACAAGTTTCCTGGATTTTTTTTATCTATTTTCGTAATGATTTCATGATACGAGCACCATATTCGTTGTAATTTTCTCCACAATCTCATCACTATTAATTAGAAATGAATTTTTTTCTTTACTAACCCATTCGTTAAATCAATCTTAATAATTATAAACGTTCACGCCTGCAATTAGTTGAAGACACGTTCTCGCATGCTGCGGTTCAGATTTTCTTTTCAACCGAACGAATTGTGATAAGAAATACGTTATTCATAACATTCGATTTAGGTATGATTACGAGAGAGAGGAAAAGATGTGCATGTCTATAAGAATAAGGATGAAGAAAAAAGAAAAAAACGTCGAATCGACCGGCATCAGTAATGATATCTTATTATACCTGCGACATACGAATGGTACATGTAGTACATACAATGGATGTTTCCGTACTTTGCATTCGGCTTTTACCTCGGATTTTACATTTTTTCACAAGCTTTATTTTCTCGTTAAAAATTCGCAAAGCTGTAGCCTCTTGGCTCTCCTCGTTACAGTGCTGAGGAAAGACGGATTTTCCAACGGATTTACATAGAAGGAGTTTCAACCTCCGGACACCGATCTGGCTTGAAATACACACACGCGGTAAGAACCAAAGCGGGTCTACAGCAGGGCGCGGCTTATTTTTATTCTCAGCGATTTTCGTTCACTCTCTGTATCTCTTTGCACATGATTTTATTCCGATAAGTTACCTGAAACGTTGCGAAGATGCTCGATTACGTCACAAGCGACTTTACGTTGAAGTATGAGTTTACGGGTATTCATTTTTCTGTTATTGTATAATTGAAACGTTGTGATTTTTTTGGTTTTTTTTTCTACTCTTTGCAAACTTTTCAATTCAGCACAGCCGACTTATTTTTCACATGCAAAAATCGAAACCGTTGAGAAAGAGGACCAGCCAGAATATCTGCATTATCACAGTAACAACATACAAACCGTTGATTTGACACAAGTGAAAAGTAATTTTTAAAGTGAAACCACGGTGCAAAAATACGAAAGATCCTTTTTTCACTGTAATATGCAAATCTGAGCAGCAAATAATTGGTCATTATAGAACCTGGAACCGGTGAACGGTTCCGCAATGAGTGTATATATCACTTGCGCTAGCTGAAACTTTACCGATAAGGAAAACTCGATTTTCTGACTAATATTAAGCGTTTTGCTGATCAAAAACAACGCTGCGTTCACGTTGTAAAATATCGAATCATTGTCATTTGTTTAAAGACCCATTTTCCGATAATATTTGTTAAAATGCCATTTCACTCAACGCTTCTTTTCCTGAATTTTATAGGGGTATATTGGGTATATATATATTATACGAAAATCTGACTTGCAATTTGAACGACCATTTGACGTTCCAGCTGTCTCATCCGTTAATTAATATCAGAGGTTCGACGAACCTGTACGCAGAGTTTCCCGTCGAATTTCACCCCGAGTTTCGTCGACCGCGTAGCTATGAAACTTTTTCCCAACTCTTTCCTTTCTCTCACAAATATCTGGCATTTCGTTTTCGCGATTGAATTACGGGCACTCCGCTAACCGAAACGAAATTCGATTGCAGACACGAGGATAATATTATTTCGGCATAATCAGACACTATATAACAATAAAAATTCGGATACTTCTCATACTGTCTAAGAAAAGTTTTTTTTCCAATTCTAACAGTACTTTCAATGAATTAAAGCTCATCCCTTTGGTAAACTAAATCTAGAAAAAACGTCCGAGATGCATTATACTATTCAAATTTCGTAAAATCTTACAGCGCGTAAAATTGTTCAATTATAATTGTGTTTCATTGGACGGAAAGAAATAGAAAGAAAAAGAATACTCATCGACTACAGAGAGTCAATAATTTAAACGTAAAATGACTTGTAATACATCGTTCGAAAATTGCGTTTCAAACTGTGTTCATCGAGCGAAGAAGAAGCAGAAGAAAAGGTGACGTAGCGCGTGTTCGGCTCTCGAAAAGTTGGTAAATAGATTAGAAAACTTGAAAAGCTCCGTGGGGTATGTGTGGTACATATTTACTATGAGGCGAGTGCTTCACGTGTCTATAAGATATACGAATATAACTTACTCACCGACTCTCTCGTTTGCATTCAGTCTCCCTCTCACTTTATCTTTCTCTCTCTTTCATTTTTTCTATTTCCCTACGCAACGCGGAGGAGATAAAACTTTTCTGAAAAAGCTTCGAACTAGATCGAAACTCAATTTTTCCATCACTGACACACTGAAAATATGTAACAAAATATGTACCAGCGTTCGCACGATCACTCGTGCATGTAATTTCAAACACCAATATTTTCCAATGCAAAAAAAAACCTAAAGCGACAAAAAAAAAAGAACAACGAACACGCGATATGTTATCCTCGTATGCAGATTTAAAATAACACATTATAACGGTTGTTGTCTACCACAAGAAATATTCCGGTACCGCGAAAAGTAAGAAAAAAAAATAAAAATCATTATCAGCGGAGTGACGCAAGTTTCCCCTTTCATTTTCCTTTTTAGAACTTGTGACATTCTATTTTCACAGTAAAAAAAACAAATGTTGAAAAGGATAGTGATTAGTAACAGTGGTAGCATTGATTATAATAATAAGAAACAATGGAAATTTGTTTGCTTTCCTATCGCGAGAGTAGGCTGCGAAAAAATTCTATTAGCAACAAACTCAAAAGTTCTACGAACCTTAGGTTACTTCGTCACCCAGCTCGATTCAGGTGGTAATGTTTTGCAATGGGTTGTCGAATAAGGGTTCTATACTTAAGCATTCAGTGTCACCCCGCTGCGCGTTATTAAACTACAGAAAAAATTGTTTAAACATGTATTTATAGATGTAAAATCAGTCAATTTTGTTTTATTATCAATTTTGAGTGAATTTCTTTCTTTTTAGGTAAATTGTATATATTTTGATTTTGTATAATAAATGAGTTAATGAAAGGTGCATGAACTTGTGTAAATAAAATTGTAAATATTAATTAGTTTTAGCAATTCATTCGTCTATTCATTCATTCGTAAGATTAATGTACCATTTTTCTATACATAAATGTTAATTTTCAAATTTAATTCGACAATTTTTCGTGAAGTGTTTTTCATTAACAATGACAGTTTTTTTATTTTAATTAACTTTTACTTTTCTTTATCGTTATCCAAGGAGATTTCGTAGTTTGTTGGTGAAAAAGGGGGTAGATATTTTAATTGCGGATTTTGTCAAGCCTTTTTACCACGTTTTCGTTATATAGATTTCATTTTTGTAGATAGCTGTTCACCTTTGTATGTTATAAACTTGTTAAAATTGTTAAGTCTGCATTTACAGTTTTAGAAAAAATGTGACGAGACATTATTAAAAAAAAAAAAATGTAGATTGTAAAATTGAATATATTGAAATGTGCAAATAGATTAAAAATGTGGACTACGAGGTATTGATTAGATGTTGATTCTTCGGCGTCTTCTCTCCGAGTGGGAACCACTGCTTCTATTTGACTAGTTTTCTTATTTTGATTTACGTTTAGGCGCGCTATTTAAACTGTTACGACACGAATCATGATTTTTCGTTTGATTTTCAATTATGCGAATGATTTATGATCAAATGTGAATTCACTAATAATAATAATACTAGTAATAATAATTAATAACTCAAAATAAATACACTTAGACTTCAAAGAAGGATAAAATTCGTCAAATCGAAATTATTATCAGTGATTTTGTTTTTAAAACTATTAATCCTATTATTATCGTATGAATTCACTCGTAAACGATTCAATCTAGGTCAAGTTCTAATAATAATGTAATTAATTAATAATAAATTAGACTTGAATGAATGAGTATTCTATATATATGCATGTATAGAAATACTGCAGCAATCGCATTCGATAAAGAATTCCAAGGTGGTTCGAGACCCCGGGAATTGGTACTAGAGATACGCTTCAATAACTGCTGCCCGATCAAACGCGTACTTCTACTACTTCAGCGGCTCTCGTTCCATTAGTCATGGCTTCAACTCTTGAATTCTAACGATCCTAAGTCACCGATACGTTCAGAAAGCTCAAGTTTTTCTATATTAAAGAGTTTTTAACGAATCGCATAAAATTACTCGTACAATATGATGAAAATTGTCGTCGGATCTTGATCTTAAGTCAGCATAAAAGCTGAATGAAAAATGTCATGTGACATTTTCTGACAGAATTTCGAACTATATTGAAATGAAAATTCTGTAAAATCACACGGAGGGAAATTTCTAGTTCTGGCTGTTATACGGAAATTTTATAGGTATCGGAATGAAAGTTAATTTTACAACTGTATTTATACAACCGAAGAAAACGTTGTTGACTAAACAAACGGATTCAGTGTGTTAGAAAAAATGGGAAAAGGTAGAATCGACAACTATAATCAGTATAACTAAATTTTTTTATATTTTCAACAATTTTCGGACCCGTATTATAACGATACTCATTGTACCAGAATTTTTTATTAAACGGTGCAAACTAACGGGATTATCGTCAACATACTTACTCAAGTATTCACAATCATCGTAAATGTGTTTTCAATTTGTTTAAACCGTCAATTAATTCTTACTTCATAATTATTTAAAGCACACTTCATTATAGGAACAGCTGTATATTTTACAAAGTACATATTTTATAACATTGCATACTTACACAGCCGTATAACTAAAACTGTGATACAACTACTGCTGACGAAAATAACGTTGCGATAACACTTCGACGTTAATAGGAAATTACCGTTGTTTGATCAGTCGCGGGTCGAATTTACCGGTATAAAAATAATTACGCGATCAGTCATTACTGATAATGCGTCACTACGTATACACATGTGATAATCTTACGTAATCCATACATTTGCGTTAAATGTTAAACAAAAGGTGACCTTTTAATTGCGAGTAACACGAGTCGTTGGGTGTATTAATGAGAAATTCTGTAGGTACTTGAGCGTAGCTGCTGTTTTCGTTTTACCTTCTATCTCTCTCTTTCACATTAAACTTCTCCATTCGATTTGAACCTCGTTCCGCGTTGCGTTCAGCCAGCCACGTATTTATACCGTTGTTTTCTTATCATTTTCGCTACACGGATGACAGAAGATTAATGAAAACTGAATGCTGATACGATAATAATTAAACGAACAATAAAATTTAGTGTAAAATATGCATCGAAAAACTTTCTTCATTCTCCTATTTTATTCATAAAATTTGACAAAATTGTACTTCAATTTGTATTTGCATATATTCAGATTTGTCAAGTGTTGCAAAGATAAGAAAGAAAAGCTCGCTGACAGTTGGGATAGTATTATCCGCGTACTGTAATTGTGTAATGTATGAACGCGGGGCGGAAACGACGCCGCGTTGCAACGACGATTAAAATGCAACTCTAATTTCTAGCGATACATATGTAATTGCAGGTTCCGATAAAACCATAAACAAGCACGCCGTAAACTTGGCACCGAATAATTTACTGACTGATTGTATTGCGCGGATATATACACTTGGCCTGATAATATGCGAGGTACTTACAGCCACGCGCGTGAAGAAAAAAAAAATTTCACATCCGGTTTTTCGCGACATTTAAATCAATTTCTATCATATCTTGGCACCAGCGATGCCTCGCAAATAAATAAATTATCATTTGAAACAAATGAATAGCCAAATGAAAATCAAGCGATAATAATTCTAATCGGTTTAATATTTAAATCGTAAAAGACTCGCTGCAATTTCGATCGTTGGAAGAGAAATTAATTTCCTGCAGTCTCTTGCAGTTTGAAGCAGCTCTGACAATCACTACGAAGATGTCGAAAATTTTTAACGGGAGCAAACCGAACATCGTGTTCATTTTTATCGTACAATTTCTCGCTCTTCGTTTCACCCCGGGTTGGTATCACACTAATCGAAATTGTTATAAACAGCAATGGAGAAGAAAAATAAAAACACGGATCAACTAAAATACCATGGTGTACATTTTTTTTCCTTCCATACGTTCACGAAAGTTTGAATTCAATGCTTTGATTATTTGAATACAATTATATGTGTACAGAATTTTGAAAAGTGTCGAATAAGAAGAAAATCTTGCCTGATGAAATTTCTGTCGCGGAAGAAAGAATCGAGGAACGGATTGAAAATATAAATATATGTTCCATTTTTTCCCCTTGATACTTAATCTGACAACCGATATTGATTGTGATTTCTCTTCTGACAGCCGAAGGCATGACCGAAAATGAGCTTGCCAGAATATCTCTGCGTGTTTATGCGGGGTGAGTGTAAATAATTTTTACTAATTTGTAATCGGTGAGTACATCCTAACACATATTATACATGTCTATGCATTACATGTATCACACATATTGCGTGCTTATGCATATGGGGTATTCCACGTGAAACGAGACAGGCTTTAGCCGATAGTTAGCGAATTTGACATCCTGCTTAGGTTACTTATTTATTTCCGTATATTCTGTTTGCTGAAGATGCCAGTTTGTGCAGTCAAAAGTCGCAAAAATAATAATATAAGCCCTAAAGGTGAAAGTATCAAGTCTACCTATACGACGTCAACTTGGATACGTTTTCTGATTGTTTCAACTAAAGCGTATACGCATTGTTTCACCTTGGTTCCTTACATCATGATCCGGCTAAACTTTCATTCCTTACCAAGTATCTCGTGAAGAGACTTCGATAGTTTTGGATCGCAAATAATCCTGTACTCCCCGCAACTTGCGGTTAAAGGAATTTTCCTAAGGATCTACTCGATTCGCTTGAAAATTTTACCGAGTACAGTTCAAGTTGTGAACAAAGGATGGTATAATTTTCAGCTGGAAGTTGTTTTTTATTGACTAAATATTTGATTGAAAATTCAGAGTTTTTTTCTTTAACATATGGCCTGCGTACGAAATAAAAACCGTCCATCTGTAAATTATGCCATACTTTTTACACGACTTGAATCACAAGATAGTAAGGAATGAAAATTTGGTCGCACGTGAAAAAATTGAACCGGTGCCGTTTCGCGTGGAATAACCGGTATGTATGTAATATAAAGAGATAGTCGAACGGATATTGATTGATCGATTGATTGGTTGCATGATATATTAATTTTTGTGTGTTAAATATTGTCTAACATGTCTCAGCGTGTAATTGATGTTACAGGGAAACTATTAACAACAAATATTATGACGTACCTATTGGGGAAACACGTAATCTGGCATTGAAATTAGACGCTGCGAAGCCAACCGTTTTATACCTTCACGGTTTTCAAGAAAACCTCGAACGGGAAAGCGTTCGCACTATTGTTGGTGGTAATTATAGTTTAAACAAAAACCGCAACGCGAAAATAAGAAAAATAAACGAATGCAATATCTGTTCGCAGAGAATTGTCAATGATCAAGTATTTATCATATAAATATAAATCGTTTTATCACATTGTTCATATCACTAATTACCGAATAATTGTTCATGTTATGTATATAATATGGAACTAAATACCTGTCGACTATCACATTACTGTTATCATAATTTTTTATACGTATATATATATTTATTATATTACAACATCAAAGATAATTTATCGAAGCCTCGTCATTCACGTTGCACTGATATTGTTATCATTATTATTATTTTCCAATTATCTTTATTCCAAACATATCAGCAGTTATAACCGTTATATAACTACTGTTTTGTGAAAAAGATCTTTACAGATTTGTTAAATTTTTATCCACGGGTGAGTAAAATTTTTGAACCATTTCCAAAATCAACTCGTAAATTCTGAATTTAAAAGGTTGTAAATATTTTTCACCTTCAAGATTGGAAAAGACGGTTGTGTGAAAAATGAATCTCGTTTCAGCTTACCTGAAACGCGGTGATCACAACGTGATCGCGGTGAATTACGCCGAAATAGCAAACGGAACTTACATTCAGGCCGTCGAGAGTGCCGAAGCGGTTGGAAAGAAATTGGCAATTGCTCTGCGCCAATTGATTGCGGGTGTTCTGGACCCGAAGCTAATTCACATCGTGGGCTATTCGCTGGGTGCTCAAGTGGCCGCATACATAAACAAATACGCCGTGGTATTCAAGGTGCAGCGACTAACGGGTTCGTTTTCATCTTCTTACGAAACTCAATCACGCACGGAGGGGATAAAGACGTACACATTGCAACAAACTAAACATACCGTGAGATTACGTGAATGCGCGATGTAAGGAGCACTAATTGCAAACAACTCAGGGTACACGTACACTCCGAACAGAGCTTTGAGTTTCAAATTTATCCCCAGCTGCCTATAATTAGGGAGTCCTTATGTTGAGCATCCTCGTAATGTCACTGTATATATTTTTTTAAATCCGTTTGTTTTATCTGAAGGAAAAATGTGTTGAAATTAATCAAAGCTTCGTTTGATTTCACGAAATCTCGGATATCTTCTGTTCGCAAAACAATTTGGGCGATTTAAAATGAGAATTTATACACTGCGAGAAATTTTCTAATTCCGGTTACCGCTCAGTCCTTGACTATTTTCATTTTTTATCACAATCGACAAAATATAGTTCTAGGTACAAAATTAAAATTAGTTTCGTAGCTGTTACCGGAAAGTCTGGTATATGTTACTATTCTTTCTCATTACTATATTTTCTGGTGACTGTGGCGAAAACTTAATGCTTGTGCAACAATAAAATGACGTTATCAGCCTTATTTAACTAAAAAAGTACAGTAAAGCGAACAAACTTGATTTTGCGTTTCAATTACCAAAAAAGGATCGACAATGGCGCAAAATGGTTACGCGTACCTCGTTTTCCGTAATTCCAACAATATTCAAACAGTTTTTTTTAACGATACCTGTTATACTCAATTTTTCTAGTTACTGTAACAAATGAAATTTTTCTCAGTGTACATTTAACTATAATAGGAACAATGAGTAAGGTCGAGAATAGAAAAGATATTGTTTAAAAATTAAATCAGCATCTATTCAACATTTTCACGTAACAGGAACGTGAAAATTTTTTAGATTTACAGAAATTGTGTTCAATATTTAGAGGAACTTATCTCTGAAATCACGCACACACAGAGAAGGAAAAAAAATTTGTTGAATTACCGATTACGGGAAATGAAATTTTTTCAACTATATACGAGATGAAAAAAGAATGAGCACTTTTTTGTTGAATCAAACGACATTCCTTTGAACGAAAATAATAAAAAACATTCCTTCCGCCACGATATTTGATCGCCATATTTGACAAAATCAACAAATCGCTTCTGTATGTGCAGAAAAAGCGACTTCGCGAACACTTTATTAATTTCTAGCACTGCTTCCGTTTCTGGGATAAATGTCGTCCCTTTTTCTCAGCTCTGGATCCCATCGGACCCGCATTTCTCGCTGTTGCTAAGCGAATCACGTCAGCCGATGCGAAATTCGTCGACGTTATTCACACCGACGCCTTCATTTACGGCAACGGCTACGCATCCGGCGGTGCAGATTTTTGGCCCAATAATGGCCTGCGTGTTCAGCCAGGATGTCCACTACAGTACGAAAAAGGCAGCGAGGAAGGTGAGCTGATCGATTAGAGCGATTGATACGAGCAGCCGCAAAATCCGAAAACTTCCCGCTATACCATTTTGTTTGCAAAAAAGTTGAGAAAATTTTATGAAAGCTGATTCTTTCTTTCGCGACTAACTCTCAGCGAGATCTCTCCGCCAATCTCGCTAAAAATTTAACAAGTTCCGAGTTGCATGGCGACAATCTAATGTACCAAGTTTCATAAGAATCGGTTGTTCCATTTTTGAGTAATAATCGAAAAAAAAAATTCAATATATTGGCGATAACTCGGAAATGTCTGTACCAATTTTTCCCAAAATTGCATCAGTTATAAGTTAAATGACATTAATTCAATGTACCAAGTTTTTTAAAAATCGGCTGATCCGTTTTCCAGTTGCGTATTACCGAACGCAAAAATTCAAACGAAACGATTGCGATCAAGAACATTAAAATCCGTTGATATATGGTTTCGAGATGTCGTTGGGAAAAAAATGCATCAGACATCCCACATTTTCTCTGAATAAAGAAAATCGGAAAGTTGAACGAGCAGACTCGTCAATTGATGTTCTACCGAATTGTTGCAAGCGACGAAAAAGTGTTCCCAAATTCAATAAATTTGGTTTTTATTACAGAAATTCTGTTCCTACATATTCACATTATATTGAAACTTGTTTTTCCAGATTTTTGCAGCCATCAAAGATCATGGCAATACTACGCGGAATCGGTTGAAAACCCGAAAGCATTTATGGCGGCAAAATCCGTCACATGGACGAAATTTTTAGGGAGCGCACACAAGAAACAGGATCTTGTTCCTATGGGATTGGCGACGCCTTCCGGCACGTAAGTTAATTTTATCGAAATATCCTGTACGATTTTACCTCTTATTGAGCAATATGATAACATCAGTGATGAAATCTTGATTCATATCCGATCTACTTTCATTTTTTTTCCTCTCGTTTTTTTTCATCACCGCAATTTTTCAGGACCGGATTATTTTATTTAAAAACGAACCAACAGTCGCCCTTTGGAATGGAAGAAAACGGCGTCAAGTTAGCCGACGTTAGTAAAGTTTTCACGCATTTGCATGGTTATAATAAAACAATACGCAAATTATAATACCTACTATATGTAATAACATGACTTTAGAATAACAGCAAGTGTGAGGCTTGATTTACAAAATTAATTTTCCATTGTTCTGTTTTCTTTAGTTGTTCGTTCAGATGTACTTAAGGGTTGAAAAAAAAAGAACTGCAAATACGCGAAACAGATTAAAAAAAAAATATGTTTCCCACTATACATATATTATAAATAATTAATAAATATTTCAGATGAATATTACGCTGTGTTAAACTGCAGAGTGTCTAGTTAACCGATAAATTGTTAGATTATATTTATTTTCTCTCAGCAAAGGAAACTAGTTTGCCATTATGCATCATATTGTTTCAAATTAGTCATTCCACCGGTTGGTTGGAACTTTGTGAATTTATTTCACGACGCTGAATTCAATGTATACGTGTCGTGATCGTTTGATAAGTGAAGCATACCGTCACACTTCGCAACGAGAGAAATACACGATTTATTCGACGATAATTTATATGTTATAGTTAATTTCAAAAAAGAAAAAAAAAATACTACTCAATCGAATCGCTATCTCGGAATGATTGCGTTCCTGATCTTTTTCTTTTCAGTTTTTCAACGTAGTGCAAACTGACGGAGCGAGGACATTGCAGAAATGAAAAACATCCATTTGTAATAATGATACAAACTCTGAACGACTCGTGTACAAAATATATCGCCTGTGTCTGTTTTCTGTAAAAAATCACGTTTTATGACGTCTGTGCGTTGCGATCAACCGCATGATAGATTGGACAAATTAAAAGGTAAATAATAGGAGAACACACGTGGGCGATTTGTATAATGAAAACACCTGTTATTTTTTATGAAAATTAAACATTGCATTGTTTCCATCAAGCAGTATTCAGTCATGTGAAATTTATATACCTTAATTGCGGATATCAGCCGACAGGAAAGAGGAGAGCGAAAAACAAAAACGAAAATCGACTGATATAACTCCACGCGTACACAGGTGCAAATAATCTAATCAATAAAATTTTTAGTCGATCTATAATTAGGCAATTACGGATATTTAATCTACGGTGTAAATCGCATCGTTGAGGAAGTGAAATAACGCGATAGCGATTGAATGAATTACAGTGAATAATATTTACGGTAAAAGCATGTTGTGATAAAAAAACAAAAAAGGAAAGAAAACATCACCTCGAACTATTATCACTTCGCTTACGGCAATGACGTTGAATCGCTGACAAATTTGTTACGAGCAAATATTTGAAAGCTGGTGGAAAAAAATTTTTAATATTTTTCAAGACATCGGGGGCTGCGATGCGTGATTAGGTTTAATCGTGTTTCGTATTTGATAAACCTAGTTACGAGAATCAGTATTTAAACGCGACGCCGATCGGTGGTGATAGATTTATATTTTCACTGTCCGTACGCTGTTTTCAATGATGGCAGGATTCGCGTATTTCTTGTTCTTCGGAATGGCGCTGGTCAATGTCGCCAGTCCAACTTACACGCCTTGTGACTCTTGCAGTAAGCGAAAATTTTATTTTCCTTCGGATAAAAAAGCAGAATTTTGGTCTCGCAATCCCAGATCACCGATTTATACAATATTTCGATTATCTTTATCAAATGATTGGCATATGATTTTCATATCCCATTTACGGAATTTGTGATGTGTCATTATAACTGAATTTTGTTTCCCTCACAGCTGATCGAGCGAATTCCACCCAATTGGAGAATATCGAGTTGTACATAATCACTAGGTATGTGATATTTTCTTTAATTATTTTCGATACATACATATTCTATTTTTCAAATACCTACAATGAAATTAGTTGATGGTTATAAGTTGTTTTTTCTTCTTACGATTCAAAGAAGTATTTTCAACGAAGAAGTTTATCTATTTAATCTATCCTTCCCATTGTCACCTACTCTGCAACTCTTTTTCATATTTTCCCGTCTGCAAAAGGTTATCGATTGCGAGTCAAGAAGAGATAAAAGCTCAACGACGCATTTTATAATGTGTTATGTAAATATGAAAATAAGGTAGGTTTGGAAGTAATTTGAAAAAAAATTTTGCTCCAAGTAACCAGTGCGCAGGAGGTTCAGTGTTTGAAGAATAAACATACTGTAACGAAAATGTAGATTTAACAGGAGGCTTCGTGCCAAGAAGTTGGAGGAAGCCTGTTTTGCTAGTTTCATTTGGACACAAAACTCGTATCGCAAATCCCAAACTAGAGGATGTATGAAAAAAAAAATATTAAGTTTATAACATAAATATCAATCAAAGAAAAAGGTCTGTTAGATTTTGAAATTGGCTGATAATTTACAAAAATGGATGTGGATAACCTCAATAAGGCGGTATCAAAGTTTTCATGGCCGCCGCGTAAATATCAGGTGTACATGATTTGTTTGATTTCTTGCGTGTCTTTTTGACCGATCTTTGATAACATTTCAACTCACAAGGAAGGTGTCTCTCTGATTTTGATCTAGTTCATATATGATGTATAGTATATCGAAAACTAGGCGGTAAAAGTACCCTTCGCAGATGAAGGTGTTAAGCATCAATTTTATTGCTTTACCCATGAGAATATAATATTTTTTAGTCAAACCACCCAAAATACAATTTCAATGTCGAATAATTTTTAAAGGAGTGAATTTCATGAAAAATGTTAAGAGACCTTTTTTGTAGAGCATCAAATTTCCCACAAAAATAATGGTTTGATCTATGAAAATATTGATTTTTCTGGTAATTACAAAAATCAAAAATTCGAACAAAAATTTGAAAAAACAAATCAATGTTTAAGGCACGATTACAAGGAAACGGCTCGATCTACGTCAATTTAGTAAGAGAGCTTTTTTGTAGGAAGCTTAATTTCCTTCAAAAATATGGATTGATAAAATTTTTCAGATTGATAATTGACGGATTTTGGGTAAAAAAATGCGGTAACTGTTAAAAAATCAATAGCTGTAACGATACACCCCTTAATATTAATATTAAGGGCTCAAACTTTCAGGATAATTTTTATTTGTCGTCATGAACAATGTTTATACAGTACCATTAAAAAAAAAAAATTCTTCGTTTTATTTGGCCCAGTCTAGTGTTCATGGATTCTTTCGAAAAATTTTCTGTTCGTTCGGTTAAAAAATATTATGCTTTTATGGGTGAAATAACGAAATTGATGCTTGGCACCTCCGTCTTTGGAGGGCAGTTTCACTCACTTGAAGTGTTTATTGGTTAATAAAAAACAACGTGTCGCTCAGTTTTCGGTGCACTACAGACATACGAAATAGATTTAAAATCGGAGAGATCAACCTGGGATACTTTCCTTGTCAGTATATCTACAGCTCTTTCCGTGATTTTTAAGTGACGACATCTAAACTTTCAAAATACTATACGAACCAGTAGAGCGGGAAAAATAACATTCAAGACAATAACAGACAAGGAGCACATTCGGTACTGAATTCATTTCGCGTTCCAATTAAAAAATAATACCGCTGGAACGATTTGTTCTGCTCTCGGTGAAGATACACCGAGTCATACGATTTGTGACCAGCGTTCTTTTCTTAGCTAGAATTTGGAAAGTGTGCAGTGCCGAATATTCTTCGAGTAAACCCCGCAGTGTGTTGGATTGTCTACCACTGAGGGAAATAAATATCGGTACAACTTATCGGTAAGTAGGGCGTTTAAAGTTCATGCGAGTGGGCTGGATCAACTCGTATTACCAAGTTTTGTGGATTTGACCAAGCAGTTGTTTCGTAGTTTATAATCCATGCTGAAGCGTTCAGTGATCGCGTTCCGGGTTCACGTTAAATTTATTATATAACTCGACTTGACTAAAGTGATTACGACCCGGTAGAGGTCTGTTTTACTGATGTGTTTCCCTCGGTGTTAGGCACCCCGACATCCTGCGTCGTTTGCTCAGAAACATTCTGTATATATTCGTTTCAAAGGTTTTAAAGTGGCAAATGACAGCAGTTGAAAATCAAAAAGGTTTCAGCAGATGTTCCAATTGAAGACGGTTTTCTATATCGGTAAACAAAAACGGAACAAATTTATTTTTAAGGCTAATATTTTCGAATAATCAC
The DNA here is from genome assembly GCF_021901495.1 of Neodiprion virginianus. Taxonomy (NCBI): domain Eukaryota; kingdom Metazoa; phylum Arthropoda; class Insecta; order Hymenoptera; family Diprionidae; genus Neodiprion; species Neodiprion virginianus. The sequence goes on from NC_060880.1 coordinate 19,337,067, forward strand.
AGTGATGCTGAGAACACGAGCGTACTGATTGGCGCTGCGACGGATTTAGTGGTCAAAATCGATGCCAGCAAACCGACCGTTCTCTATTTTCACGGATGGACCGAATCTTCGAAATCAACGAGTGTGCAGACTATAGTGGCAGGTAAGAAAGGAAAGAGGCCGGCCTGACCTCGTTCACGGTTATCGAAATCGAACCTTGGAACACCTTGGGATGAACAATGACCGGTGAACGCGTTGCAGCTTACTTGAAACGTGCCGACCACAACGTGCTGGTGCTAGACTATAGCGAAATAGCTGGAGAGGCTTGGAACTACGCATATTTAAGCACTGAGGGTGTCGGCTACACGGTGGCGATAGCTCTCGACGAAATGGTGGCAGCGGGGTTGGACGCGACGACTCTGAACCTGGTCGGTCACTCGTTGGGAGCACAAGTGATGGGGTACATTGGAAAGAACGTAAACTTCACCATTCCGAAAATCACAGGCAAGATGGGATGAGGCGCAGAAAGCGAACGGTAATACAAAATGGGTTCTAACGACATCGGGGCGTCTTTCAGGGCTGGATCCAGCTGGTCCCGGGTTCACGGAGACCGATTCTCACCTGCAAGCCAGCGACGCTGATTTTGTCGAGATCATACATACCGAGGCTTCGTATTTGGGCATTGACTACAGCGCGGGCGATGTCGACTTCTGGCCTAACGGCGGCTCTAGTCAACCAGGGTGCTCCACAACTTCCGAACTCGTGCAGAGTGAGAACAAAGATACCGCATCCTGCTTGTAGTTATGGTAGAATGTCTTGATCCTGATCATCCAATCTTTTGTTCACAGTTACCTGCAGTCACGCCAGATCATGGGCTTATTTTGTGGAGTCCTTGTCCGACGAGGACGCGTTCCTCGCCATTGCTTGTGACTCTTATACGGAATTCGAAGCCGGCTCATGTAGCTCCAACACGGAGGAGATAATGGGCTATGCGACACCGAACACAACGTGAGTTCAGTAAAGTTTTTCTAACGACTATCTCTGAGGACCTTGATTTATTACCAATTCTGGAATACATTTCAGGGCCGGGAACTACATGCTTCAGACCAACGGCGACTCGCCCTACGGTCGAGGAGAAGAGGGTACTACGTATGTGGAGTAGACTCGTTCACGTTTTACGACAACGTTTCATCGTCCCGAGCAAACGAGGAGTTCGCATCTCGTGACCTTGAATGTCCAACATCGTAAAAAAATAGTTTTGGGTGTACTCAAAATCGAATAAACAGATATCGCTCAATCCATTTGTCGTATACTGTATTTCACGACACGAATTCGACGCTCATTCTGCACGCTTCGCGCTTTTCGAGACCGTCAATATTTACCGATTCTGTGACCTAAATCTCCCAAGTTTTGTTCTTATCCTTGATCCAGATGTCAATTTAGTGGAATGGCAGTACGAAGTGTCTAATATTCAGCTGCATCAAGAATTGAGCTAAGGAGCACCAGACGATCCATAATGCGAACAGTCTATGCTACCTTACGTATACTCATGAGTCTGGCAAATGAGGAAATTATTTACTCAAAGTGGAAACGGGAAACACTAATCGCTCAACCTCAATGAAAATTTGCTTAATTTATGGAAACGCAATCATGGTGCTACTTGTATTTGCCACTTGTCGGGTTGGGTAGATTTCAACACGTTACGAGTCGAGCCATACGGTTATGGAGGTGGTTGAAATGAATTCGTTGGACAGTATAGCGAAGGATGCTCTCATTCGAACAGTAATTGGAGTATCGATTCGAACAACAGCAGTCACCAGCGACTCGTATTCTCACGAATTGATCATCAAGAAAGTTATTCCGAAGAATGTTGCAGTCAATCTGGTTCCTCTATTTCTGTATGCCGTTCGTTGCGGCAGTTACGAATTGCTCCTACACACCTTGCAACGACTGCAGTGAATCTGTGGTCGATTATCCACGACAATTTTTCGAGATGTTTTTTCCATCATATCTCAATCGTTCTGTGATGCCTCTTACTGCAATTCGAGCGAAGCCGAGTGAACTGGCGAACATTTCACTCCGCCTTTACAAAGGGTGAGTAAAGCCGAGTTCTTCTCTAACTCGTGGATCAGCTTGTTCGAAATGTTCTGAAATATAACACGAGTATTATTCCAGAACAACCTTGGATAATTACGTGGAAGAGTTGGTTAGTAATGCGGTGAATCTCTTAAACTATCTCAATAGTAGCAAACCGACAGTTATGTATGTTTCTGGCTGGACCGAGACTCCAGAGTCTAGCAGTGTTCTGGCTGTCGTTGGTGGTAAGTGTCTTAAATTATGTATGCATCAGACTCTGTCTGGAAGACTGTCCACGGTGGCTTTCCAGCATGATCATAAGTTCCTATCTGTGATCACGTCTCATGAGTATTATAAAGTACGTATGATTGTAGTGTCGGGGCATCTTCAAGACAGAATTTGTATCGGTGTATTTTTCAGGACGTTAATTACACGAGCCTCGGAGATTGAAAAATTTTATTTGTAGCATACTTGAAGCGGTGCGATCACAATGTCGTACTCGCAAACTACCAGGATATCGCAACAAGGTCGTATCCCTTTGCCGCGCTGAGCGTTCCTGGAGTCGGTTACACCCTGGCGCAAGCATTTAACGAGCTGGTGAAAAACGGCCTGGATTCTTCGACGCTCCACGTGGTGAGCCATTCGCTCGGAAGTCAGGTCAGCGGGTTTTTCGGAAAATGCGTCGACTTCATCGTGCCAAGGATCACAGGTAAGGAAAACGACTGGAATCGGCAACCGTATGCAGTCTTGATCCACTTCGGGATTCAACGACGCTGACTTTTTTCTCAGGCTTGGATCCAGCCGGTCCCGGGTTTGACATGATGAACGAGAACCTGGCATCTGGTGACGCCAGGTTCGTTGACATAATTCACACGGACGCTGGAATCTACGGCACTGCAAGTAACAGGGGGGATGCCAACTTTTACCCGAACGGTGGTAATCGTTTTCAGCCTGGATGCAAATTTAGTCTGCCATACAGCGATAATGGTAGAGTATCACAGTTACTACCCCGAGATGAAACTTCACTGTATTCGCCTACAAATATTCTGCTTTCAGACTTCTGCAGTCATCACAGATCCTGGCAATACTTCACCGAGTCGCTTGAATCAGAAGATGCCTTCGTCGGACAGAAATCCAAATCATATCGGAGTTTCAAGTCAGGTTTTAGCTGGGGTGTAGTCGCAGTCATGGGATATGGAACGCCAACAACAGCGTAAGTCCACGACGGACGAATGAAGATTTCAGTCGAGACGATTGAACGTTGTTTGCATTTCAGGAACGGAAAATTCTATCTTCAAACCAATAGCGCGTTTCCGTATGGTCGAAGGTACAAGGGCTTGACGTACGACGCGTTGTTTTAGGCCAACGCAATTTTAGCCAATGGACCATCGACACGGGATTCATGTGTAACAATTATCGCGGTAATCAAATACTATTGAATGTAATGTATAGCTGTTACCTGTGTGAATATATGAGGTTAACATCACGAGATTGATTTTTTTGTTGACAATATTTTATACCCGATCGTTGCACCCGTTGCCGGCAAATCAGTTTGTCGGGACCATTCATGCATATTAGTCCGGTCAATTTAGACATAAAAATAGTGATCGAAACACAATAATTCCGACGGAGCTGAATTTTGGTAGAGACCTTGGGCTTACCATTATAAAGAAAAAGAAAGAAGTCCCCATCGATACCATGTGTGCTAAAAAAGTTATTCAAGCTCAAAGGTCAAAATATTCGGTTTCTTAGATTTTTCTCGTTAACGGTTAATTTTATCAAAAAAATAGTTCTGACCAAAATTGTAGATCATAAAGTTATCCACAAAAATGGTCTCTATACTTTTTTTCCTAAGAATTGTCATTTCTGAGATATCTCGATTCTAAAAGTCGGATGAGTTACATTCTATATAATACGCACGCATGTTATATATGTCACGGATATACATAGAATATGTATAGTATATATAGTATAATATAGTATGTATTATAGTATATGTATAGTATATATACTGACATACATAGTATATATATATAGTATATATTAGACTGCCTCAAAAAAAAAAAAAAATTTTTTTTTTCGATCTCCAGCTTCATGAAATAATAGTTTATAACATAATGTTGGACCTCGTGAAAGGAAATCGCCGTGCGATTTTTTTAAGAGGTGTCGTATCGAGATTTTGTAATTTCCAATTTGATTAACACGTAAGAAATCCAATTCTGACGGTCGGAGGGAGATAATAATTTTTCTATGCAACGAACGGAACTCTATATAGTAGCGCTTGACAGTTTATATGTTTTCTTCGAATCGCCGTGTCGGAGAAATTTTTTAATCGCACGATCTTGGAGTGATTCAACATTGCGTAAAACGTGGTTTTTCAAAATTCTTAACTCCGCAACCTATCGTAGGCTTATTTTTATTTCACCGGCCAAAATAGAAAAGTATCAAGTTTCTAGACAAAACTATTCCATTTATGTAAGACCAAGAAACGAGTGTGTATCATGCCAAACAATTTTGAGGATAGATTTATAATGATGTGGTCTCCTTTCCCGAGACGCGAAAAACTTACACATCATTCCTTACAGTTTTATCTTAAATTTAGCCCGTCGTGAAGTTTTGCGTCTTATCTGGTTTGCGCGTTAATAAATGTTAAAGTCCGCTATGCGTGCTCTCGCGACATGGCATAGTCAGCGATACAAAATATATAACAGCGGGAGGGCAGTTATGACTTCGGACTCTGTCTGTTTATTAATAAGTTGAAGTTCGTGACCGTGGAGAATATCATCAAGATTTGATTTCGTTGGATAAAGGTCAAGGATGGACCGATGGACATTTAGTTATCAATTTTATTTTCTCTACGTCGTTTCGGCAGGCCCCGCCCCCCCATTATCAGGTTTCTTTAATATAAATAATAAGAAATCGTTACATGATTTACACTTGCTCACTAACTGTCTCGTTAAGAACATTGCACAGCTAAGTAATTATTCATCTCTATGGCATCTAAATACTTTTTAATGTTTCCAAATTTGTTCGAGAAGGAAGTGAATTCCAATCTAATACTACACTAGCTATACTATTGAGTAAATCGTTAGTCTGTTTTTCTACTATTCTCTCTACTGTTCTAGTAAATTTGGCATATCTTTGCACAATTTATAAGGAGGAAAATTTTCCTACTTCTCATTTTAAACAATTTGTCTATAGTTTTGATTTCGTTGGATGAAGTTCACGCTGATCATAAAACTGCTTCAGAAAAAGAAATAGCAGTATTCAGCTCAGTGTCTCAACTGAATTGTTCAATCTGGGAACACAATATTACTTGTAAATCTTCAGGCATAACTTTCCAATGTTATATGCAAATAGCACGACTATTGTTTTTCAATAGCATCATTCCATATGCAGTACAAATATTATCGTTCATCTTTCCCTCGTATTAAATACGAAATGCTGGCTTCAGTGGTCTCACTTTCAATGTTTTAAAGTACCCGATTTTTTTGAACGAATAGCAATATACGCTTTCCTCGAAGCATTATGGGTAACGAACAATTTTCCGTGCTCGCCTAAGCTATGAGGAACTAGGATTGACCATAAAATTTTGTCGGTAATAAGGTCAAACCATCTTATGTTAAAGACGGATCATAAATAGGCTGCCAAAAATGCAAATAAACAGACAGAGTCCGAAGTCATAACTGCCCTCCCGCTGTTATATATTTTGTATCGCTGACTATGCCGTGTCACGAGAGCACGCATGGCAGATTTTGACATTTATTAACACACAAACCAGATGAGACGTCGAACTTCACGACGGGCGGAATTTAAGACAAAAAACTGAGGAATAACGTGTAATTTTTTCGCATCTCAAGAAATGAGAACAAATAATTAAAAATCTATATTTGACATAGTTTGGCACGATACTGAAAGCTGAACGTGATTGCGAAATATCAAATTCCAACGCGATGTAATCATGCAATATGTTGCAAATTAGATCTCCGTTGGATCAGAACAATGAAAACTGAACACGCTGTTCGCTCAACCAAAACGAACATTTGCTTAGTTGGTGCAAACACGATCATGATGCCACTTGTATTTGCTACTTCTGCTATGACGGAATAAATTTCCACACATGTAAAGAGTGGAGCTATACAAATATGGAGATGGTTGAAATGAATTCGGTGGACAGTATAGCTAACGATCTTTCTGTTCGAACAGTAATTGGAGTATCGATTCGGACCGCAACAGTCACAGGTTGCTCGTACCTTTACGTATTGAGCATCAAGAATTTAATCCGAAAGAATAATGCAGTCAACTTGGCTCCTCTACTTCTGTCTGCCGTTGGTTGCAGCGGTTAGCAATTGCTCCTACACGCCATGCGACGACTGTAGTGAGTAGGCAGTGTTTTAAAAATTTTCCGAACTGTTTTTCCCATCATATCTCAATCGTTCTTTGATTTCTCTTACAGCCATTCGAGCGACACCGAGTGAATTGGCGAACATTTCACTCCGCTTTTATACAGGGTGAGTAAGGCCGAGTTCGTCTCTAGCTTGTGGATCAGCTTGTTTGAAATGTTCTGAAATATAACACGAGTATTATTCCAGAACAACCTTGGATAATTACGTGGAAGAGTTGGTTGGTAATGCGGTGAATCTCTTAAACTATCTCAATAGTAGCAAACCGACACTTCTGTATATTTCTGGCTGGACCGAGACTCCAGAGTCTAACAGTGTTATATCTGTCCTTGGTGGTAAGTGTCTTAAATTATATATGCATCAGACTCTGTCTGGAAGACTGTCCACGGTGACTTTCGAGCATGATCATAAAGTTCCTATCTGTGATCAGGTCTCATGAGATGTATTATAAAGTACGTATGATTGTAGTGTCGGGGCATCTTCAAGACAGAATTTGTATCGGTGTATTTTTCAGGACGTTAATTACACGAGCCTCGGAGATTGAAAAATTTTATTTGTAGCATACTCGAAGCGGAACGATCACAATGTCATACTCGCAAACTACGAGGATATCGCAACAAGGTCGTATCCCTTTGCTGCACTGAGCGTTCCTGGGGTCGGTTACACCCTGGCGCAAGCATTCAACGAGCTGGTGGAAAATGCCCTGGATTCTTCGACGCTCCACGTGGTGAGCCATTCGCTCGGGAGTCAGATCAGCGGGTTTTTTGGAAAATGCGCCAGTTTCTCTGTGCCGAGAATCACAGGTGAGGAAAACGACTATACTGGGCGACCGTATGCAGTCTTGATTCGTTTCGAGATTCAACGAAGTCGACTCTTTTTTCAGGCTTGGATCCCGCCGGTCCCGGATTTAACTTGTTAATCGAGAACCTGGGTTCTGGCGACGCTGAGTTCATTGACATAATTCACACGGACGCCGGAGTATACGGAACCATAATCAGCTCGGGGGATGTCAACTTTTTCCCGAATGGTGGTACGCGCCTTCAGCCTGGATGCAACCTTAGTGTGCCGTTCAGCGATGATGGTAGAGTATCGCAGTGACTAACTGGCCCGAGATGAAACTTCAATCTATTCGCCCACAAATATTCTGCTTTCAGACTTCTGCAGTCATCACAGATCCTGGCAATACTTCACCGAGTCGCTTGAATCAGAAGATGCCTTCGTTGGACGGGAATGCAGCTCATACTCGAACTTCACGTCGGGCTTGTGCGACTCGAATACAACCATAGTCATGGGATTCGCAACGCCAACAACAGCGTAAGTCCACGACGGATGAATGATAATTCTGTTGCATCGAAGATTTCAGACGAGACGATTGAACGTTGTTTGCGTTTCAGGACCGGAAAATTCTATCTTCAAACCAACGGCGCATCTCCGTATGGTCGAGAAAATGCTGGTCTGACGTACGACTCTTCGATTTAAGCCAATGCAATTTTAGCCACTGGAAGGTAATTGACGAGGGACACTGTAATAGCTCAATCATCACGATAATTAAATACTGGCGAATGAAACGTATCGCTGTTATTTGTGTGAATAAATCAACTGGGGATTATGATTTCGATTCCTTCTTTAACAATATGTTATACCCGATCCTTCCAATTGTTTTCATCATTTCAAATCAAAAGATAAACGAATCTTTGTTATTCCCGAGATTTGAGCATGATAATGCATATTATTTACCGCAATTGGGATGGATAATCGCAACGTAAATTTTCTAAAAAATGCAGAAGTCCACAACGATGCAGTAAGAAGAGCACTGACCTCGTATACTGAACCTGTAATGAATTTTAGTTTATTGATTATAAGTCAAATATAAAAGAAAGGGAAATAAATAGACAATTACGAGAAATAGTTGTTGACGATCATATAGTAATAGTACAGAATACCCAATTTATAGTCCCTGCACGTCGCAACCCAACAAACTTGGTTTGATAGTTTAAAAAATATAAGTGGACGGCACAGGTGCATAAGTTAAAAGATATAAGAGACAATAGTCGAGTAAGAATAAAACAAAATAGTAACAATAACATAAAAACGGACGGTAAAAGTGTATATAGATAAAATCGAGCGGAACAATTATTCGAAGAATTTGAAGGGAGAGTGTTTGATGTGTCGTATTTATAATTTTAGAATGGTGTGACTTTCTTTATTGTTCCAGTTCGTCGTTATTTATTGAATTTGTTACCTGATCAGGATTTGAGTTAATTTCACACACTTTATGATTTCCTGACACCTCCATACACAACTCTCTCCTTCTAAAGTCGTAGGCCTACTCATTTGCTGATCTGGGGATCCGCTGATCCGCTGATCCGTCCGAATTTCGATTCTTACTTTCGTCTATCAAAATATATAAATCGTCACAAATCTAAAAGCAAAATATCGAATTCGAACGTGACATAATTAGACCGTATAATGCGTAATAGATCTATATTGGATAATCTTAGCAATGCGTGCCTCTTTACCTAGATCCAGAACAGTAAACAGAGGAAGGATATTGGCTACGTGTATAACGCGCAAGGTAAAGTTGAGTAAATGAGGTTGAGGCGACGTTGTGGCTTTGTCAATATACTTTGTTAAATCAAGTGCTACACATTCGGCGTAACCCACGTTTCTGTAATAAGGCGATGTGAAAAAATTTTACTCGTCAAATACCATTCAGAGATATTTTTCATCAATCCATCCGACTGTGTGCCGACGACAATAATTTGTCATTCACTTTGTTAGTTTTCATTTCAACATTGAATATGCTTTTTTTTGACAAAAATACTCGCATCGATACATTGACATTATCTCCTGAACTATTGGAACTTCAAATGAACAAGTGTATACTGACGCAGGCACTTGAATTGCTAATAGTGCTGAAATTCTTATCAGATAATCACTCATCTTCGATACGGGTATTAAAACTTTTTGTGGGTTCAACCTAAATAACTGAAAAACAACGGAAAGCACGTCAAGTACTGACGCATGAGTTGCTAATTAACTAATTCTCTAACGAATTTGCGTGTGACATGAGAACCTTTCGGCCAATCAACTCGCTTCGGCTGCTCGCGTTGTTATCTGCGTCATTGGCTTGATCGGATCACTTCACTCGTAACTTAGTAATGAGTCGTTCTTAATGTCACGAGCTTTCGCCAAGGTATTTGTCGATAATAAGTCGCGGGAAATGGGAGTCGTCAGGCGGCAAGTGCTGATTCCGCCGAAAAGTCTCAGTCTTATAAATACTCCAAGAATATGTTATCTACGTCACGTGCAGGTCGATTGAAAACCACGGGGCGAAAACTGTATATTGCAAGATGGTCTACTCAATCCACGAGAATAACGCTACTGGAATTGACAGCATCAACCGTAGTTTTTTTGTGACTCAACGATGTGATTTTTGGGTTTACTGTTTTTGTGGCTACCATTTGCCATCACAGCACACGCAGCATACGAGCCATACATAGTTTGCAGTGAGTTAATCACCGATTCGTTATTCTCTCAACGCGTCACGAAACTTGATATCACTAGTCACCGGTCGAATGTTATTTCACAGTTTATCAAGCTACAACGGCTGCATTGCCAACTATCAGAGTGTGGTTATGTACAGAGTACGTGAATCTTCAATAACTAATTGTCTTGCATTAATGATCGTCTTTATCATCGCTTACAGGGAGCAGAAAGTTCATATAAATAGTGCGAATTTTTCGGTGAAGAAATACTAAAATGATGTTGTTTCTCAAATACAGGGGAAATTATAAATTTTTTGGAGGAGGTTCGTCGTGACCCAGTCTCTCCTATTTGATATTGTCCGATATGTAGAGTCGGTTTGTAATTTTTTCATGTACTATATAGACTACAGTTTTGATTTTGCTGCAACTGAAATAGCTTTAGCAATAACTTTTAAATCTATCATTTATTACAGTTTTGTTCCAACACTTTTACGACCTGACTTTAAGTCCCATGCATTTTTGAACGACGTTTCTCTTCTTCTAGAAGAAGAACGCATTACCTCGAGGCGGCCGAAGCTTCACTCTAAAGTCCAAAAATGGAAGGTACGAAATACGAAGAGTTATCGAATCTGATAGTAAGAATAATTCCAAATCTGATAAACGAATCGTCGGCGATATTGTAATCGAGAACACTTTTATTCTCTCGATTATGTGGGTTACAGAATAATTTGAACTATTGCAAGAATATCAGATGTGATCAATTAATTTCCACTTTTCAATGCACTTAGTATAATTACGCTTCGTATCATTTCCTGTTCGCTTTCAGAACATAAGATAGTGGAAATTGTAATTCGATGATAATTAAACTACAGTTCTAAATGTCGTGTCACATGTGCGATTTCGAACACCATTTGTTATACCGCAACGACCCCGATCGAACCGTTGCACGAACGTGTCGTTAAGTTGACACCGAATAATTTACCAGCTATTTACGCGGTGTAGATACGCTCGGGTTGATACATTACTCGACATTAGTTACTTGAACCGCACATGCTAATTTTTTCTTACCGCTTCGCGAATGCCAGTCGCGCATAAACGACGATGCGTGGTGTCTAAGGAGAAGAATCAATTTTTTATGAATGCATCATTTTCCGTTTCAGAGTGACAATTCAATTTTGCAATCAATTTTGCACGGTACCCAAGAAGTTGAGTAATAATCCACGTGAAACAAAACGTAGTCATATCATTATATTTTCGATTGATTTCATAATCATGGAATGCAGAAAGAGGTACGATAATTCGGTTTTGCAGATCGACTGCATTTTTGTCGGTTGATATGCATAGTGATGTTACAACTGACCAAAATTGACCGATACGAGAGACTATTGTAAAACAGTTTTTATGGTCAATTCAGAAATTCAACGCATGCAGATGATCTTATATTCGTGTCAAGTGGAAACCAAATATGGTCTATAAAGGGCAACAACGTAATATTTCTTACAGTGTTGGACGAGTAAAAAAATATTACGTGCGTAATATCTCGAACACGATGTTACGTATTCCGTATTCCGACAAAATTTTCGGTGACGCACCTTGAACTGATAATGAAATCCGATTCGAGGAAGCCAAATGCTTCATACATCTACGAATTTTACGAGATATTTGAACGATGGAAGCGTCTGCACCATGTAATTTTAGAAATATATCAATGTTTTTTTTTGAACAAACATCGGAGCATTCGTCAAACAATGAGCAACGATTAAAAAAATGGAATATTTCATGTAACGCAAATGAAACTCAGGATCCCGAATTATCTTAAAAATAGCCAACTGTTTTCTACGTTTCCAGCTGGAGCGAGACTTCGAAGGTAACAAGAATAGTAAAACTTGCCTACTACTTCGTTCCTTTGACTTTCTCGCTTTCTCTCCGTCAGGCACAGTAAACTCTCGATCGATGAACTCGGTTTGCCAATATCGTGGATGCTGCGGCCACTTACAATGGCATCCGTGTCATAGGCTTGGGCAGTACGGTTCATTCATGATTTACTAATAACTCATAGTAAATTTTTCAAGCTCTCGTCACAGTATTCGTCTGACACAAACTCTCTCTTCTGGTTCACGTTTACTGACTCAATGTCTTCTGAACGCCTAAAAATAAAATGACGATCTTCCATTTAAACACGACAAGACAAAAATTATAGACGACGTACAAATTTGAACAACACTATTTACGTTTTATGTCGGAATACAGCAGGTCAAGTGGTCGGGTTTAGCGAAAACATCGGCTCAAGAATCGTATAAGTACGGAGCTATCGACTCGGTCCGCGAGACTGGACCTGCTGGAATCGACGGGATCTGACCAAGCTTATCGAATCGATGAGGGGATTTTTGTGTCTACTGTTCTTGGGTCTACCGTTTGTCATGGCAGCACAATCAGAGTACGAGCCCTGCAAAGCTTGCAGTAAGATATTCGTCGTTTCGTTATCCTTTCGATGTGATACGAGATTCGATGTCAGTACTCATAGTTCGAATTTCATTTCACAGTTTACCAAGCTACGCTGGCTGAATTGTCAGGTGTCAAACTGCGGCTGTACACATGGTACGTGAATCGTCAATAACTATAGTTGACTTTACTAGCGATGGCTCCTGTCGTTGTTCACAACTTGTAGAAAATTCAATGTCAAATGTACAAATTCGATGGTCAGAGTTTGTGTTCGATGGGTGTTTGGCTTGTCGGCTGACTTGATAATTTGTAAGATTTATCTGTTTTTTTGGGTTTTCATTGACTCGCGTTTCGGCACCATCCTCAGTGATGACCTCGACACGTTCACAGAGGTAATGGTGGGCAATGCTGCGGACTTGCTGGCCAAAATGGACTTGAACAAGTCGACCGTTGTGTTTATCTTCGGTTGGTTCGGAACTACAAATTGGAAAAACTCCCAAGCCGTAGTCACTGGTACGAATGAAATTTTATCGTGTTTAAACGGAAGATCGTAATTTTATTTTTAGGCGTTCAGAAGACAGGCATACCTCACCGCTGTATTTGAGGAGGATGCCGCAGTCGATTTCGACGTTGTCGTATATATCTTCAAATATCGAAGACCACGTATCTCAAACGCAATTTGGGGTTGACAGCCCCATTTTATACACAATTCTAAATAAAAACACACTCCAACACATTTTCATTTGCCGTAGAAATAAAGAAATGGTATGAATTTTACGAATTTACTATTGCGATTTCGTAGAATCCGTACGATATCTTTACTTCTGCGTCAAATGAAAATAGACTGTAGTGTGTTTGTTCAGAGTTGCGTATAGGATCTGGCTGTGGACCTTCAATTGCGTTTGAAGTACGTGGATTTTGATGATTGGAGATACATACGTCAACGTCGAAATCGACCACGGCACCCCGTTAATCGTCAAATAGCGTAAAGGCGATTCCAAAGCACCACAGTACTTTGACCGTACCTTGGGTATTTTTTAGCATATCTCGAACGACGGGATCACAATGTTCTGATGTTAAACTGGGCGAACATCGCTGACAAAGAATACCTCTACGCTGCTCGAAGCATTCCTGGTGTCGGCTACACTTTGGCCACAGCCCTCAATGAGTGGGTGACGGCCGGTCTGAACTCGTCCTCTATTCACCTGGTAGGCCATTCGTTGGGAGCCCACGTCTGTGGGTATGCTGGACGATACGTGAATTTCACTCTGCCTCGAATCGTAGGTGAGACGAAAGTAGATACGGACACGTTTCGTGTGTATTTGACTTCTGTTTAGATTTCAGACTTGTACTTCCTTTACTGGACCAGTGAGTATGAACCAGCTGATACCAGTACTTTAACCGCTTTTCGTGCAATACCTTTTCAAGTACTTCTCTCATATCTTCTTTTTGGCTTTTACTTTGTGCCGTTGAGTTCGCGAATGGAAAAAAATTCGTGTTATTATTTCACACAACATTTTAAAACAATCTTAAAGATTTCCATCAATTCTGTTACACTAGGGTTAGAACCCGCGGGACCATTTTTCTATACCGTCTTGGAGCGTCTGAAGCCCAGCGATGCTGAATTCGTCGAAGTTATCCATACGGATGCGGGAGTCCTTGGTATGGACTTGGAAGTGGGGCATGTCGACTTTTATCCCAATGGCGGTACCAGCTTACAGCCTGGATGTTTGATAGCTTGTATGTGAGCCCGTCCAATCGATTTCCGCGCGTCGGGATTTCATCCATATTTTTACACTTACCGCAACGTGCTTGTTTTTTTTAGATACCTGCAGTCACGTCAGATCCTGTCTTTTCTATGCCGAATCAGTGCGAAATGAGGACGCATTTATCGGTCGCGCCTGTGATTCAAATTCGAAATTCAAGATAGGTTCATGCAATTTCAATGGTTTATCGGTAATGGGTTACGCCACACCGACCACCACGTGAGTGAAACTTACAAAGTCATTCTATGAGCAAAGACGTGACACGATAATGATGCAAAAAGTGTAACTGAAACCGATTTAATTTAAATTTAACTAAAAATCTTTCTGTGATTCATCAACAAATGTTGGCGGTACTGAATTTCAAATGTCACTCGCACTGTTTCTGAAAACGTCCGAGAAATCCATTATTCAATTATATATCCTACGCAAAATGCATACAGTTTATTCAATTCAATTGAAAATTCGTTGATTTTTCGGAGAGTAAATTTATCATTCCACGAGTAATTTAATGCTGTTATTCAAAATCCAACTTGGATAATTTGTGGCAAATCCATTTGAAAATAAAACTGACCTATTGTTCATCAGAATCAGAGAAGCAGTGTGCATTTTGTCGGTAAGAAAATGGAAGAAGAATGCAACATTCCTAATGCTGTCGACGTAGTGAGGTATTTAGAGTTGAAATCCGGTGTATTTAAACTTTTCCTGCATTATGTAGATTTTCCCAGCTACACCCAAAGACAACGATTTCAGTGACAATTTTGAAACCTGTGCCTTATCACGCTTCTGCGTTGACACTTTGATCACCTGACTGTACGTCCTACGCATTCTTAAATGACATTTTTTTTCCAGAAGGGGCAAGTTTTACCTTCAGACGAACTTTGCTTCCCCCTACGGTCTAGGCGTGGAGGGTACGACGTACGATGATTCGTCGAATCTACTAGTATCAACTATTCAAAGTCTGATGGAGGTGGCGGCATCCAAAGATTTGATCGAGGCTGTTTCTGTTCCCTCGACTCAACGATCATAGTCTAATTTAAACAGTTGCAAAAATATTATATCAAACAGAAATACTCTGTCGAAGATTCTAATCGACTTAGTACAATTATAATTTCCTCCCATTCCCATTCCCCTCCTGAATGTACAAACTGTCTGAAACTGCGATGGAGTACTTATTAAAATGCGGCTATAACTTGCCGTCACATACGTGCGATTTTGCACACTATTTGATATACCGCAGGGAACCCGATAAAACCACTGCACGAGCATGTCGTTAAGTTGACACCGAGTAATTTGCCTGCTAATTACGTGGCGCAGATACGCTCGGGTTGATACACGACTCGACGTTGGTCAGTTAAACCGCAGGTGCAAATCTTGGCTTGCCACTTGGTGGATTGCAGCGGCCAGCTGATAACTAACAATTAAACAACAACGAACTGAGCAACGATGATGGGTTGTGTATCGTTTTCCGTTTCAAAATTGCAATTCAACTCTGCATTTAGTTTGACGAACGATTTTGCAAGTTCAAAATGAATTCAAAGTAATTCACGTAAAACGACATGTGGTCATAACGTTACAGGATAAAGTAGGGTATGTTGGAACTATAGTTTAGGTTACTACAGGTTCTACATAAAGTAAATTTCTCGCCCTACACTTTCCTATTGAAAAGTCCAACGTGATTGATGGTTTAACATACCCCACTTTCCCCTATCTTTGATTGATTTTCTAATCACGGGAAGCAGAAAGAGATGTAATAATTCGATTTTGCAGGTCAATTTCATTCTTGTGAGTTTATGTAAATGGCGGTATTAAAACTGACCAAAATTGGGCAATACGGACTGCTGAAGAACAGTTGTCACGATCAATTAGGAAATTCTCAATTTGCGATTGTGTAAGATTTACATAAAGTAGACACCAAATATGGCCTGGGGAAGTTCATACCAGAATATTTTTTTGCAGTATGGGGCGGTTGTTGGAGTTATTTTTTCAAATATCTAGTCTGAAATTGATTGATAGTTTATAATTGGCAACGTTACAAGATAATCATGCGGAAAGGAAAAGATTGATCGATTTATCAGATGAGTAATTAATTATTGATTGAGTAACACCTTGCACACGATGTTATGTTATGGGTGTTCTGGTGAAATTGTCGGCGAGGCATCCTAAATTGATAGTGAAATTCGATTCAAGGGAGCTAAATGTTTACGAAATTCATGATCAAAAAAAGACTCTGCGTCATTCAGTCGTTGAAATATAATACAATTTTTTTAAAGAGGTTTCAGAGCAATTGTGCAATAATTGAGACAGAAGAAAAGTCGACTAATCATAGTTGATAGGAACTGTAAAATGCAGATTAAACAAACGAATAAATGAATAAATTTTCTGTGAAACGTTCAAGTTTAAACTCTAAGCAGCGGAATTGTTAGATTTCTATACGAGGTTTAAAATAGAAAAGACTAAACGCATTTCAGCGTGCATTTATTCGAATCAAAATTCAAAGTTCATTTTTCTGCACTGACAGAAATTTTTAGTTCTAGTTACCGCTCAGTCCTTAACTATTTTCATTTTTTACCACAATCGAAAAATATAGTTCTAAGTAGAAAATGAAAATTAGTTATATAGCTATTACCAGAAAGTCTAGTAATATGTTATTATTCTTTCTCATTATGATCACTGTTACTATATTTTCTTGTAACTGTTGGGAAAATTTAATGTTTGTGTAACAATAAACTAATGTTAAAGCCTTATTTAACGCAAAAAGTAGAGTAAACCGAACAAACTGATTTTAAATTGGTTTTGTTGTGCTTTAAAATGAACTATAAATAATAAAGCCCTCAAACTCAGATCGCTTCAAGTGTTTTCATTTCCTTTAGGTTCTTTTTTCTTTTGGGCTTTTCCGTTTCTGATGCAATTGATTTTTCCCTATTCATGCAAGTTATTTTCACGTTGTTTCATTCAATTTATAATAGTTCATGTTTACCGAAAATCGACTGGAAAACAAGATTCGAAGGTTTTTTTTACCTTGCAAAATATGCGAGTGTTTTGGATCGTTTTTCAGTATCTCTTTTTCTTGCCGGTACCCCGATGATTTTTGATGTTTCACTTATTACCCCAATTGAAAAAAGTGACAGCAAAGGTTCGAGATAGATGTTGATATTTTTCTACTTCCAGAAGTCCTGTTCGAACAAATAGATAAGAGATAAAGAAATGAGTACCAGTCACGAGGTTGGAATGCTGCAACTCAAATTAAAATGATGCATGTGAAATGAGGTGTAGAAGAACCGTAAATTAATGTAAGAGTATATTGTTTATCTAGCTGAGTGTTTTCCACATTCCACTTCTCCTGGTGTTTGTTCTCTGATTCAAGCCCATCTTTTATTTATCGCCGACGTCCCTACCATCTCAAGTTTTTAGGCAGAAAGTGCCCAATTCGAGACCAAAATTCTAGTCTCATAATTCCTCGGCCCTATACCTACGTGGCGCATAGTAGTTTCACCGACTTTGCTTATTCATTTTACCTGAACACGCGGATCAGATAAGAAACGTGATGTGAGAGTCGTATATAATGCAGAATTGCGATCGTTGGAATCCACAGTAGCAGCCAAAGCTTAACGACGGAACGATGCGATTTTTGTACCTCGTGTTTTTGGGCCTGCCGTTCGCCATGGCAGCACGAACAGATTACGAGCCCTGCAAGGCTTGCAGTAAGATATTCCTGGTTTCGTATTCCTTTCAACATGACGCGAGATCCGATATCAGTAATCACCGTTTGAATTTCATTTTACAGTTTACCAAGCTACAACGGCTAAGTTATCAGGCATCGGAGTGCGGTTATATACAGGGTACGTGAATCTCTGATATAGCTTATCTTGTCTTGAAGGTACTTCTAATGGTCTGTATCGTCGGTTACAGGGTACAGAAAATTGAACCACATGTTTATGTTCGCGATCATCACTGGCATTCCAGTTTGTGGGCTGAATAAATAATTCGTGAAACTTGTTTGTTGCATGGGTTTTTAACGAAATTCGTTCTGGACGATCATCAGCAATGACCTCGATACGTACACAGAGGTGGTGGTCGGGGATGCCGTGAACCTGCTAGACAAAATGGACTTGAACAAACCGAGTGTCGTGTACATTTTCGGTATGCTTGGAACTCCAAATTGGAAAAGCAGCCAAGTCATCATCGAGGGTACGACTGCAATTTCATCGTGTCCGAATACAAGAATTGTTCGGTGGTTCGGCCTTCCAAAAATATTCACAATTTAAAGCTGTGCTTCGTATTTCAAATACCGTAACATCAGTTTCGGATTACCAGAATAGCTCGAACGAATACTGAATATTTTTCAGCATATATCAAACGTCAGGATCACAACGTTGTGGTGCTCAACTGGGAGGAAATCGCTGGCAATGAGTACCTTTATATTGCTCGGAGCGTTTCTGGTGTCGGATACACCCTGGCCAAAGTTCTCGATGAGTGGGTGGCAGCTGGTTTGAACTCGTCCTCTATTCACCTTGTGGGCCATTCGATGGGAGGCCAAATCGCTGGATACGCTGGGCGTTACGTGAATTTCACTCTGCCTCGAATCGTAGGTGAGACGAAAGTTGACGAAGGCTGGGTTTCGTGTATTTATCTTCTATTCGGATCTATGAGTATGAACCTGTTGTTATTAATGCTCCATCTGTTTTTGGCGCATTGCCGAGTCAAACAATTTCCTCTTCTTCACGTCATTTCGGGTTTTACGATGCATCATTGCACGTACCAAGCCAAGGAAAATTTCTTCATTATTTTAGACCATGATCACAATGAGGTATTCAAATTCTGTTGCGCTAGGCTTGGATCCTGCGGGACCCATGTTCTACGCCGTCTTGGAGTGTTTGAACAGAGGCGATGCTGCATTCGTCCAAGTGATCCACACGGATGACGGACACTTTGGACTGCGCCACGAAGTTGGGCACGTGGAATTTTATCCCAACAGTGGTATCCACCTGCAGCCAGGATGTTTGACAGGAAGTATGTGAACATGTTGGACTCTCCTCTTCGTCGAGATTCCATCTGTATTGCAACATTTCTCTGTGATGTGATTGCTTTTCTAGACGGTTGCAGCCACCTTAGAGCCTGTTACTACTATGCCGAATCATTGCGAAATGAGGACGCATTTATTGGTCGTGCCTGCGATGACAGTTCGAGTTTCAAGATAGGTTCATGCAACTCGAATGGTTTATCGGTAATGGGCTTCGCCACACCGTCCACCACGTAAGTCAGACTTGCGTGATCGTACAATGAACAAAAACGTGAAGAAATAAGGGTTCTAAAACCGCAACAGACGCTGATAAGATGAAATTTATTTATATAATGAAATTTATATAATCACCGAATTTCCACCGTAAAAATCTTTCTTCCAATAACGTCACTGAAATCACGTTGTCCCACTACTAATTGTCACATTAAAGTCAATATATTAACCCTATTGAAGAGCAACGTATATAATCCATAAATAAATGTCCCACAATTTGTGTTCGACAAATGCCCACTTCAACTCGTCAGTTCCTATGAAAAAAAATTCGATCCTTACAATTTTTGGAGTTTACAGTCAGTGAAATCGTGAATCAGCGTCAAACGTATTTACTGTTGCTATTCAACATCTAACTGACAATGGAACGATTTCTTGGGAATTTATTTGCGAATAATATAAGCTACATGCTGCGTATGAAAATCGGAGATATAGTGTCAATTTTTCGATGACGAAATATTAGAATGACGTGATTTTTTAAATATATTCAATATATTTAGATGCATAGAGTCGCAATTCGGTATTTTGAAACTTTTTTCTGTGCTATGCAGACCACAGTTTTTATTTGGTTGCAACTAAGTTAGCTTTAGTAAGAAATTTCAAATCTATGTTTTAATGAAGTTTTTGTCGCGACACTTTTATAGCCCGACTTCAGGTCCCATGAATTTTCAAACGTCGTTTCTCTTCTTCTAGAAGGGGCAAGTATTACCTTGAGACGGCTGCAGCTTCGCCTTACGGTCTAGGAATGCAAGGCACGATATACGACGATTCGACGAATGTAATAATTTCAACTTTTGAAAATCTTCTGAGCACAGCCCTGGCTTCATGGTAATCGAGAAAATGTCCCTCGAACTTAGCAATCGTATAATGTAATTTGAACAATTGCAAGAATATTAAATCAAATATAAACGATTTGCCTAATATTTTATGTAACTTAGTATGATAACTACCTTTATTTTTCATCACCTTTGAGAACGAAAAAAAGGAGAAATCACGATGCAATGATAATCAAACTACAGCTCAATCTTAACTTTCCCGTCTAGCCTGGGATTTTCTCCAGTTAGATGAAGAATTGAGCTGTGATTCGATGACCAATAATTAAGCAAAAATTAGCTGATCAACGATGATCGGTTGGATATGGGGATTAAAAAATTTCTATCGAATACGACATTTTTTTTTTTCAAAGTTACAATTCGGTTCATCAATAAATTTGGTTCCAAACATTACGAATAAGGTGATTCATATAATATCAGAAACTTTCCTGACAATTTCTATTCACGAAAACACGTCATCGCATCATTTTAGGTTTTGTTCATGACATCATCGCGAATAGCAAAAAGAGGTGTAACAATTTGACTTTACCGGTTAACTGCATTGTTGTGGGTTGATATGCATCGGGTGGGTGTTGAACATATTTTTTTTTTTCAAATATCTGGTTTATAATTGATTGTCAGTTTACAAAATTTATACTCACGGAAATTTTTTAATATAATATGCCTACACAGTACAGATACAAGATTATGGTACCGAAAGCAAAGGATTGATGGATTTATAAGACGAGTAATTAATTATCGAATGCGTAATACTTTTCACACGATATTGCATTATCGGTGTTTCGGCGAAATTGTGGGTGACGCAGCCTAAACTGATACTAAAATTCTATCAGAAAAGCCAACTGTTCTCTACATCCACGGATTAAACGGGACTCTTAAGTGAAAAAAGCTTCTGCGTGGTTCAATGGTTCGAATGAAATTTTTCTCGGTGAGGTTCTGAATCAATAAATTCACAGGCAGTCTTTTTAGTAGCAATCCAAAGTCAATCAGGACGGAAAAACATCGGCCACAGCACACAAGAATATAAAAAAGTGTAAGAAAAAAAATTACAAGTGCGTGTTCAAAACAGCAATTTATCAAATTGCGAGAATAATGCAGCTTGACACGATTCAATGGCGCGGATGATCGCCGGCAGATTTTGCCAACGCATCTACAGCCGATGTGGCGGTATACAAATTTTTAAATCACCGGCATGAATGATACAGCAGGTTAAACAAAGCAGAAGAAAAAATCGTTACGCACGTTGACACTCCGAAAATAAAGTTTAGCTGGAAAGAAACAGAGAGAAGTAAAACGCCGAACTGAATAATGATGATGATGATACAGGTGTGAAAATTTGCGATTCTGATGAAAATATGTACATGTAACTGTATAAATGCAATCGATTTGGTGAAATTGTTCCAGTCGAATGATAATAGCAGGAAGGATTGATATTCAAAAAAAGCAAGCAACCGACGAACACTTGGACTCTGATTTTCAACACCGTAACGATCGATCGAATTTCCTGACGCAATTAGAATGCGATTCGCGACTTGTCTTCTACTTTTCGGCCTGATGCTGATTGATTTCGCCAATTCAACTTACACACCTTGTGACTTGTGCAGTAGGCAAGTTGTTCTTGAAATCGACACTTTTCGACTTCGACCGAATGCTGTTGGAAAGTTTCAGCAGATATTTGTAGCACCTTGGGAATCCAATAAACTGATATTGCGAAAACTTGTCGCTTATACAATTTCTCACGCCATGGTCACTGTTATAACTGTCTCCTGTTAGAGTGAATAACAGAGCCGCACACCTTACAAAGCGCGCGAATAAAGTGGTAAGGTCAATCGGCACTTTATAATCAACATTCGGTACCCAGAATATATACTTTGTCGAATTAATTGATCTGTCCTCGACTACGATAAAACAATTCTACGATCAGCTCTCTTGTATGTAAACTTACATGACTTAGAAATTGCTGCCGAAGGAAATATCAATAAAACCTCGACCTGATATATGATATATATAAAAGTTGAAATCGGTTATTCTGTGTAGTATTGTAAAAGGATTTCAGCTAAAATAGATTGAACCGAGACTTTCGATCAGACCACTTATCATCTGGCTGGAAATTTGTATGAAATCGTACAATTTACGTGTTCGAGCAATTCTAAAACATTAAATCTGGACGTTCATCGCTACTCGGTTCCTTAATCGTGGGGTAATATCAGAATAGCAACAAGGTTTATAACTGATGATAATTTGCGAAAAAAGACAACAAATAAAACTAAAAAAATTGTCGATGTTTTTCATATTCAAATACATGCATCTGTGTGTGCATAGAAACGATTGCTGTGGTTGGAACAAATGCTAAAAGATAAGCGACTTCGAGAAAAAGTCATGTTTCGAAATCGGAACGACCATGCGTAAAGATAATAGCTGAGCACGAATACGAATTGGAAAGAATATATAATGATCGTGATTTAAAAAGTCCAACTCAACATTTTGTTAAACCTACAGATCTTGAATTCACACAACCGAGTATCCATTTCGCTGCTGCATATTTAGCTGATTCAACAACTCTTTTCTCTCAGTGTATGCGATGCGCAAATATGCGAAATATTATATAAACATCTGTTCCACAGTTGCTGGAAGAAAGGTTCTCATTTCTCCCAAAACATCGAGTCGCGATGAAGACGAAAGCGATGATATTGCATCACGTTGTAAGTAAAAATTTTCGATTTTCGTGTCGAAAATTCAAATACTCGGGTCACATCTTATTGCGATGCCTGCAGTTGGTTACTTCTATTATGATCAAATTTTAAACAACTAAGTTTTGCGACAATGGAATATAAATCTGCGAAAACTTTGCATCATTCAAATTTGACAGTGTAATCAGCGTATTATTAAACATACCGTATATAGTATAGTAAAATCAATTCGGTCATTTCAATAAGGTGGAATTGGGATCTCATTTTCCTACCTAATTTACTGCAGATTTTCATCGTTCATTAACTAACCTGCCTCCCTGCAGGTGATCGAGCGAATTACAGCCAACTGGAAAACATCACATTGCGTGTTTACACAGCGTAAGTGCCAAATTTTGACCACTTGGATTAATTAGCTGAGAATGTAATATAGATCATACAGGGATGAAATGTGCCGAATGAGAATAATGGAATGTGTATAAATCAGCTTGAACGAATATTTTCGTTCTTTACGATTGTGATCGGACATTCGAATTAAGGAAGACGAACTCGATCAAGCGTAACGTGACGCATAATGCATGTGTTAAACAAATAATATACCTAAAAAGAAGTACGCGTATGCAGATGAAACAGAATGACGATAGTCGATGGAGAAGATAAATGATGACAGATTTTTTAATGACTTCTACGGCCAACGTGGCGCTACATTCCACAGTTGGTCAAACGAAGTTGACATGTTTGTAAAGTAAAAAAAAAGGGATGGAAAAATTCGCAGGATTCGAGTGCTGAAAACAAACGGAGAAGAGAAAACAAAAATCTGAGACTAAATTCGAGTGAGGACCATGATGATTATGATGATTCGACAAACGTTACGTGACAAGTACAAACATTCGCATCTCGAGCATATATGTACACACGTGTTACTGCAATTTATTAGGCGGCGTGCGTCGAATTTCATCAAGAAAGAGTGGAAAATTGATATTTAAAGGTGACAACTGATTTTCGAGAACCTTCATTTAGGTACAGTCACAGATTGCAGACGGTAACGATCGGTCGGACTTATAGACGACATTACGATGCGACTCGCGACGTATTTCCTATTCTTCGGTTTGGCCCTAGCTGACGAGACCAAGTTGACTTACACATCTTGCGATTCGTGCAGTAAGTAGATTGTTCTTGAATTAAGTGTTTGCATCGAAATTCCTCATTATATTTGAGAACCGTGTAACCATTGGATCCTTCGAATTTCACGTATAATAATCATCGTATTATCGATGGTGAAAAAATGTGCCAGTGTACATTTTATTATTTTGACAAAGCTAAAATCGTTAGAATCAGATTTTCTACCTTACCTCTCACAATCAGTAAATCAATCTTTCGTTATCTAAATTGTTTCCCCGCAGCTGATCGGGCGAATACCAGCATGCTGAGAAATATAACGCTTCGTTTATATACGGGGTAAGTTCTACGTACTGTTTTTGCTGTTTTGACAGTTTTTCATTTTAAAGACGGTGACAAAAGTTGAAACTGAAACAGATATAATTTTTCCTTGTACCTTATTTTCATTTTACATTACCGACCCAAGTAACACCTAATAACTTTTTCAATTTTTTTTTTCATTAACCTGTAATAGTTACGATAAGACTTGAAGTAGGATACGGATATGACATGTTCTCCAATTACTCCAGCAATACTACTGATGACTATACGAGCATTCTGATTGGCGAGGCGACGGATCTGTTGGACTCGATAGATTCCAGCAAGCCAACTGTCCTCTATATCCATGCATGGACCGAAAATCCTGACAACACATCGTCGGTGGCGGTGATAGGTGGTAAGAATGCAACCCAATATCGTGTGATTTAGGTGTATTTCCGAAATGTAAAAAAGAGCAGAACGCGATAGAAAATAAAGAATCGAACAAGCTGTTCCGAAGGCTTCACTGAACATGCGTGTTGTAGGAATTGAGATTGACGAAATTCGTTTCAGCATACGCGGAAAGGGGCGACCACAATGTGCTGGCAGTGGATTACGGAGACATTGCCGCAATGTCTTGGGCTTTTGCTTTCCGAAGCTTCGAAGGCATCCTCTACCAGCTAATCAGGACCCTGAACCAACTGGTGGACGGCGGACTGAACCCGACGACTCTGCACATCGTCGGTCACTCTTACGGAGCTCAGATAGCTGGAAACATCGGAAGGAACGTGAATTTCGTAGTGCCGAAAATTGTAGGCAAGGAAACGGCGAGAATTGTTGTAATTAAATAGCGAAAACCATCTCGCCTCCCCTAAAACGTCGTTTAAAAAAAACATCGAAATTCTTTTAGCTCTGGACGCTGCCTATCCCAGGTTTCCGGAGACCGAAGTTCACAGTCTTCGAAAGACCGACGCCGAGTTCGTCCTTGTGATTCACACCGAGGCTGGTATATTTGGTATTACCTACACCGCTGGACACGTTGACTTCTTTCCAAATCGCGGAGAGAGTCCTCAGCCAGGATGCGAACTTACCGAAGGTGGAGCCACGGCACGAATCACCGAAAGTAAGAAAGTATTCCGAGTGACGCTCTTGTTGCCGAATTTACCACGTAGTTGAAAATACGACGATACAAGAATCGTTGATCCGAAAAACTGAACTTGGTTAAAACAAAGAGAAAGAAACACAGCCACCGGATTAGTTCGTTTCTACAGTAAGATGCAGCAGCGTTGAAGGTGGTAAGAAAGATCACTGCAATCGCTTGTCCTATCTTTTGTATTTTCATTCGCAGTAGTCTGCAGCCACCAAAGATCCTGTTTTTTCTACGGCGAGTCGTTGCGCAACACGGATGCGTTTTACGGACGGGCTTGCGATTCGTACGAAGAATTTGAGGCAGGTTTATGCGGCTCTAACGCGACAGTGGTGATGGGGTACGAGACACCAACCACGGCGTGAGTTCAGCAAACTTAACACTTGCCGGCGAAAGGTTGAGGAAGTCCTTGATTAAATACCGTTTCATCTTTCAGGCGTGGAACATTCGCTCTTCGAACCAACAGTGCATCGCCGTACGGTCGTGGAATCAGCGGTGCCACTTATGAGGCGTAAGATTATTTGATAAGACCGGGGATCACGATTGGAGACGACACCTTCCCACCGGTCTAAAATAGTCGCAGAGTTACCTCGAAATCCTGGTTTATCGGTATCGCAATAGAGCAGTTTGATTTTAAGAAATGAACCCACCACACCTGCAATCTTGATTTAAGGATCCCTTTGACCAGCACTGATTCGTTACTGACTCGATTGAGAAGAATGGCTCGAATGATGAAGTGGGATGCCTAAATATGTTCATACTTTTCAACTTTTATTGACTGCTGTCGGAAGGTTTTAATTGATATTTGAAGCGCCTTGATAATTCAATAAATTGATGTCGCACAATTTCGTCACATTTTATACTTTGCTACCAAAATTATACCCGTTATTCCTGTTTTCGGCATGGATCGTAGAGGAGCGCCACGCTTACGGAGCGTAAACAAAGCTGTTAATTCGATTGGTGCTTTCCGACTAATATTCAGTATACGCAATCTATTTTTCGTGTTCAATTAACTGATAAGTTTTAAAACGCAACGAACTAATTCCGGAAAAAGCTTTTCACACTCAACTAGTTACTATTTAGATGTCGGTGAGGCGATTGATTGAACGATTTGATCAGTTACTGCATTGTGCTACTTTTTACATCACAGAATTTGGTAATCAATATTTCACGAAGTCATTATTAACAGGGTGTAAGCTGCCAGCGAGATTCCATTTGAAGAAGACAAATATGCTCTAAATTTATGAATTCGATAAAACGTACAAATAAGAATGAAGGTACACAAATCTGGTTGTTTGCGATATTGTACCGAACTTTTTTCCGTTTGGATAAAAAGAGAAATAATTTCCAACAAACTCACTGACTCCATATTAATCGAAGGTTCATGAATTTGCGGCACTAAGAATAAGTAATTTCTTTATTAGATATTTGAAATATTAAACCTTGTTTTATGAAAGAATTTGGAAAACAACTGCAGAAATTTATTTTGGAAGAAAGCGTGGGTTAGAAATATGCACCTGTGTATAAGTTGGTTTGAATCAATACTTCGGTTCTTCGACATTGTGTTTAAACATTGTTACTGGAGAACTCTTGTGTCACAATCATGTGATGTGTAATTTACATATTCAATTCCACCACTTGTATATACGCGATTGGGTGACCCAAATTTCGATTTAGCTGCAATTTGTGAGACATAAAAATTGGCATGCGCGGAAATTCAGCTCAACCGAGATTTCACGGTTATACCATTTCGAAAATTCGTGGTCCTTACGGTAGATCTATCGAAAACTGGATTTCGTAAAGTCTATCGGTCTATAAAATAGTCGCATGGTTACCTCGTCGTCTTGACTCGATTGGGATGAAGAGATCGAAAGATGACGTCACGTGCCTGAATATATCGAAACTTTTCACCTTCCGCCGACTGTAGCCGGGAGGCTTCAACAGATATTTGTAGCGCCTTGAGAATTCAATAAACTGATATTGCAAAAGCTTGTCGCCTATCATGTTTCTCATTCCACAGTTACAAGTGACTTTTGATTTATAATGTAAATTATAAGAAAGTTACGGGCTTCCGGTACGTGAACAAAGCTGCTTATTCAAACGATACTTTCCGGCCAACATTCAGTACGCAAAATCTATTCTGTATTCGACTAAACGTTCATTCTCAAACCGAAGTACGTCATTAACTTTTTCCATGCCCATTGAGTCTCCACTCATAAGAATTTGAATTCCTGTTAAAAAATAGATTATGAAGAATCGTGACCTTATCCGTAAAATTTGTACTCGATAATTCTGAGTATGTAAGAATGTGAAAAGGCTTCACCTGAACTTAGACGGAACTAAGAACCTATTCCAATTACACTTAAAGAAGTTAACCACGTTCTAAATTCATGCAGGATTCAACCAAAAATTTAACTCAAATTCTCAACGTCCTTAAATGTGATTGGCCGGAATATTGTACTGATTTCTCTTCGGTTAGTATGATAAAAATAGTAATATAACTTTCAACAACATGATCGGATCTTTGGGGAAAAATAAGCACAGGCCGCAAATGCATTATGTACAAGTTAATTTCGATCAACCCTTTGACTACTCTCAAGTGTGATCGATCGCGTGTCACGCCACCAACAATGTATACACATTCGATGAAAAATATTGCCAAATAAAGTTACGCGTAGATGAAACAGATGGACGATATCCAGTGAGGCGGATGATCGTTATCCTATCTTTCAATGACATTTGCAAGTAAATGCAGCCGTGTATTTGACAGCTGGGAAAACAACCGGGACATGAATAGTGAAATGAAAAAGAGAGTAAGATAAATTTACCGCGTTTAACTGACATTAGTAGAATTCGGACAAGGACGATGATGATGAAGATAATTCGGTATACATGACACATTTACAAGCAAGCTGTGACGACTAGTCGAGAAACGGTAATTCTAAGAAAGAAATATCTACTCGCGTCATTTTTTCTGATAAGGCAAACTGACTCAAATTTAGTTAATTATAAGAAGGGGTGGAAAAATGGATATCGAGAGGCGACGATTGATGAAATTTTTATGACGTAATAATGATGCATTCAAATATATAGGGAATCCCACGCAAAATCACCCAGCTTTCGATTTCACGCTTATTATTTTGGATGATCGAACTCACGTTAAAAACACATGAGATGTTTTGAAAAAAATTGAAACCATTGTTTTGTAACGAATTGTTTGATTTATCTCAAAAAGCATCCAGCCAATTTGACCGGGGACCAACTTCCATGAAAATTCTGCGAGGTCTTTTCTACGGAATGATAGTAGAAACAGGAATCATATTCCAAATAAAATCTTAAAATATTCGCGTTTTTCATAGTAGATTGAACGGTAAAATTTTTACGAAAGCGGACCCGTTTCAGATGCATTGAATAGTTCATTTCGAAAAACAGTTTTTAGGGCGACGTTGATCGTATGACAAATAAAGATAGAATCGAAAATAGGCAGGATCACAGGTTGGGAGATCTGGCATAGAATGATTGGTATGTTGCGTGAGTTATGCGCTGATCGAAGAACGAGGCTGGAGGATTGGATATGTATCGACACTTTTCAACTCCAATTGCTGTCGGAAAGTATCAAATGTCATTTATAGCGGCTTGAGAATCCAATAAACTGATATTGCACAATCTTATCACCTGTCCTAAGTCTCACATAACAGCTTTACACGTATCTGTTGTTTCCGAGGGGAAATGAAAAGTTCAGCGTTTTGAGTTTATTCTGTGTTCAATCAATTTCAGTCCAATTGCAAAGCGCGGACGATTGAAGCACGTAATTAGCATTTTTCTACATCTACTTTTATCCGTTCACTACTTATAAGAATAAAAGACGTCTGATGAAAAAAAGATCACGGAGAATCTGTATCTGATGTATAATATGCAACAAAAAAATCGAATATTTCACCTAAATAAAAGAAAAGGAGCAATTTTTCTGTAAAACTGCAATTGGAAGATGGAATTGATTTTTGAAAGTTAAAATTATAGAGAATAGAAATTTTTTACGCAGTTGAATTTTTTTTATTCTTGATCAATTAGAACATGACAAAAGAGAGTTTCTTTTCACCAGGAGTGACTTTATATGACCTGATATGAACAATTGGACATATATACCCTGATATTGTTATACACTTCTGTGTTAGAAAATATTTAACCGTAATATACAAAATCATATGCGGATATATCCGGCTGTATGTATTAAGACTTGATTTTTTACGTTAAGTAAAAAACAATACAAATAAATAATCCTACTGTATATTAAGATGAGTGTTTTAATGGTTCTCAAAATGAAAGTCGAACACACGACTCGTAATTCAATCAAACGTCGCCTTGCGTTTATATTTGAAAAACTTGTGTGGATAATAATAAGTAATAAGTAAATGAAAAGAAATGAAAGAACTCTATCGATTGGGTGAAATTATATAATAACATGTCTGATCTAATTCGAAAAAGACTGGAGGATGGGGGCAATGGTATATATAAAGCCAAAACTCGATAAAAGAATATTCATTGTGAGGATACGCTAATACACGAGATCTTACCCTCCGTATAGAGAATTACTTAGTTGTTTTTGAAGTTCGATCGCAAACACGTCGGGAAATCTTTTGAATAACGACCATGCGATTCCCGGCTGTTTTATGGCTTTGGCTTTAGTTCGCCATCGCAGCCCGTGAGTTGATAACGTTTCTATACATATCTCTGCATTCTGTTTTGCAAAAGCAATTGAATCGCTAAGTTGGTCTCTTTGCGATCAGTAAAAATTGAAAAATTCAAACCGCTCATTCTGTGCAGCTGTTACTGTAAATTCAATTTGTTAACTGTCAACCTCGTTTTGCAGCATACGAAGCCTCGGATGAAGATTTAGACAGGATCCGATTGCGATTTTATACTAAGTATCACTTCAGGTCTGTCTTCACTACTACGTGGAATCGGTCCGTCACGAAACTGCAGTCATTGGAATCAGCTGTGATTCGGACTTCAACTTCATGGACGGTTAATGTGCCTCTGGGAAAACGGCATTAATGGGATACGGGACAAGCGGCAACGCGTGAGTTTACCACACTTTGAACCGTGCCAGAGAAGCAGTTAGTCTGGGAATGATTGCTACCCTCGGATTAAATACCGTACCATCAGTTTTCAGAAGTGGAAACTACTACCTTCAAACTGGCGCTTCGACACCTTACGGCCAAGGATTAAGTGGCACCAGGTACCAAGCGGCTGTATAGTCTTTGTGATCCAGGATTCCTTCCACAGCGATCGGATGAGACTGTGGTCGGATCGATTTCTGACGGGTACTCGGAAGTTCGAAGGCAGACATTGCGCACAACGAATAATTGAGCAACGGCACCAAGTTCCAATAAGATCAGCGCTCACAATTTAGGTTGATACTTTTGTATCAATCGGTCCAAAACAGTTGCAGAATTGTCCTAATCATTCCTCTTTCCACTACAGGGAGCAAAATCGGCCTTTCAGTGAATATACGAAAAAAAATGTGGATTATTATTGGCACTTCCAGACATATCTCAATACCATAACACGTGAAGCCAATCTGGTACACTTTTGACTTTAATTGTAAATCGTGTACTTTCAATTATAGAAATCCGTAGAGTAACAAAGGCCACTAAAAAATGTATGTGTTATTTTCCTCTGCTAATCTATGTAATACATCTGTTATACATTCGTGGAAATTTTGACTTTACATTGTAGGCGGTACCTACAGATATGTAATAAAGTAATCTAATGCAAAGTGATAAGCTTGATTGATCGATAATTGATTGAACGAGTAAAAAATCGTTGCATGTACAATTCTTTACACGCAGTTCGACGTGATCTATATTGCCGACAAATTTTTTACGATGAAGCGAAATTGTACTTGAGAAGCATTACAAATTTAACGAGTCGACAGAAACTTATTTCCAAAATATGAGATACTTGAATTTCATAACTCACAATGTTGTACTGAACTTTCTTTCATTCTTATAAAAGACGTAAGAACTTTCACGATGGCATGACTGATTCTGAATGTTTTCAAATTCCATAAACTTTGGGCAATAGGACTGCGCGTGATTCGATTGATTTCGAATCTTGATTTATGTAACAGTTCGAATGTCGTTGAAGAGAATTTGGAAAACGGTTGCAAAAGTTGTGTGGGCGAAATTGCAGGTACTCGATAAATACCTGCGGTATCAAAGATAACCCTTTAGTTATGCGTAGCATGATGTATCAAGTACGTATTTGACACAGAATATACGTAGATAAAACTACGCGCAGTGAAACAGGTGAACAATATCGAATCGCGCGGACGATTACCAGCGGGTCGTTTTTGCGCGCATTTTATCAGCTGTGCTAACAATAATGGCATGAATTTTGAAGACGACGATGAATAAAGAAATTTAAAAATGGCTGGACACGATAGATAATGTCAAAAATGAAGTTGATATATATACTCGCATACGACACGTGTCGTAATTCATCTGTTCATTTTGTTTCTACCATACTTATTTTTCTTGCGGGTGGGTAATATGTTTACAAAGAGAAGAGTGAGAGTCGACTGTGCGATCACACGGAACATTGGTTTAAGAATGCTGAATGAGGATTTGCACGGCACGTCCGCTCCCGATCAGCGTTGGAGATTTTCTGATTCGGCGGCCGGTTTGTGGAGAACCGGAACGAGAGCATCGCGACGCGAGCGTCCTCTGGGGGCTTTTATCATACATATAGGTATAGTGAATTCCGTGAGATCACTTCGTGTCACGAACTTACTATTAATGAAATGACGATGTCTGACAGGAAAATAACTTTTAACGTAACTCACATTGCTCGCACATTGGCACAGCTATAAAATCACATAAACAACGAAAGAGTTCTGCCACGTTCGGCTAAAAGTTCTACAATTCAAGTAGTATCTGTTATGTGCTAAGGTGGAGTGAGCAAGCAGCAATGATAAAATTCTTTACGCATATGTTGGTCTTTGGGATCACCCTCGTTAGCCTAGCGAGTTCAGACGAAATATAATGCGACACCTGCAGTAAGTAGATTACTTTCAAACAATACTTCTGCATCGATATTCAAATTCGGGAATTCAGATTCTAACCAATCGACTTGGTTGGTTCAAAATTCAATTTAGAAACCACCTGCCAATATGCCTTAAACTAATTTCAACAGACCAATCGGGTCCGAGTTTTGTTCGTCATTTGCAGAATCGAATCGTTCGTAAAGTCAATCGTCGTCCTCATACAGCCGACCGAGCGAATACCAGCGTACTGAAGAATATTTCGACTATTTCGAAGAATATATAAGAACGACGCCGAGTTTTCAAACTCTCAGAGTAACCGTCGATGTAACGAAATGTTTTCGAATGACCTCAGGAACGATAGTGAGGATTACAGCAGCGCTTTAGCTGGCGACGCGACGCTTCGGTCCTGGCGGACAAAATCCATTCCTACAAACCAACCGTCATCTACATTCACGGGTGGATAGAGAGTCCCGAGAACACGAGCGTACGGACAGTGATAAACGGTGAGAATCCAAGCCATCAAACGATTTCGCTGAATCTTCTGTGACGGAGAAGACGTAGAAACGTAGAAGTTTGAAACGATCGGGGAAACTTGTGTGAAACTTTACATCGTAGGCGACATGCGGTCACCACAACGTGCTTGTAATCGACTATTCGAGAGTGACCGAAAACACCTACATCTAATTTTATACGAGCTTCGAAAGCGTCTGCTACGTGATGTCCAACATCGTGCAACTCCTGGTCAAGGCTGGTCTGGACTCGAGAACTCTGCACATAGTCGGCCACTCGATCGGAGTTCAATTGGCCGGTTGCATCGGGAGGAACGTGAATTTCACCGTGCCAAGAATCACAGGCAAGGAAGAAACTCGAAGGGCATCGCGATAACGAGACAGAAGAGTTTTTCCACTTGCTCTCAAATCAGGTTAAGATGTGCATCTCGATTCTTTCGGGTTTGGACGGTGCTTCTCTCAGATTTCCCGAGGCCGGAACCCAGCGCTTGAGGCCCAGCGACGCTGCTTTCGTCGACGTTTTTCACACCGACAACGACTTCTTCGAGATTTATTACCCCGCAGGACACGCCGACTTCTTCCCTCATCATGGTGCCGTTCCATGACCAGGCAGCGAGGCCTCTTCAAACGCGGTGAATGTACGACATCAGGCTTCCGATTCTTTCGTGTCCGTTCTCACATTTTGTCCTTCTTGGCCATTGAGTGGCATCGTTTCATATCCTGTTTTCAACGGTCTGCAGTCAGACGAGGTCCTGGCTCTACCGGATCGAGTCGTTGTCGGTGTTTTCATCTTTCAGGCGTGGAATCTTCACTCTTCAAATCAGCGGTGCCACGTATGAAGAATGAAGCTCTTTAATAACATCGGTGCGTACGATTTGGTACATCGTTCGTCGGTATAAAATAGTATCAGAGTCAACTCGTCATCCTGGGTGATCAACATGACGATAGGACAGTTATACGTCTGGAAATGTAGACACCATGTCTGCTTTTTGATTCGAGAGTATCTTTGGCCAATTTTCGCCTCCATAGACACTCGTACTTAAATTGTACATTTAAATAATAATAACAAAATATTGTAGAAATGAACATCGGTCTGACTTATTGGACTATCCCATCCCACGAGGAGTGACGGTCCAGGATATACTCTCTTGCAGGTCTTGAACTAACAATAAGTCACTTCGCTTAGTTTCAGTTCATAACAATAATTATTTTTCACCCATATTTTGACACTTCAATACTTCTAATTATCAATTCTTGTTTCGCTTTTTATAATATCTCAAGAGTTTGATGAATTACTTCATTTGTTCAATTCAAATTGAATTACTTACAACCGTCGCAACACTTCGTTACTGACTCGATTTACCGAACTATGATTAGGTCGAATATCTGAATGGACTGATACTTTGGAATTTAAATTTCTGTTTTTTATTTCTAACACTAAAAGCGAGTAACGATTGATTCTTGTAACAAATAACTTCTCTCTTTTTCATTTATGTCAATAATGTGGATTCTCCTTACTTGTACTTTTTATTTACCGAATAAACATCAATTTGCTTCTTAGGCATTAAGCAGTCTAAAACGTTGACTACGGGAAAGAGAATATGTGACACGATGATGCGATTTATTATTCTAGACTTTTTATGGTTACCATTTGCCATAACAAAAAATCTGACATGCGAACACTACAACGAGAGCAGCAAGTTATTCACAGTCTATTTCTTTTTTATAGAAAATTGCTGCATAATGCCACAGAGTAAAAATTTCATGATTTGGAGTAGATTTTGCGATAAATATTTCATCTGTATAATAGAAAATTATCGACGCTTCACTGCTTTTGTTTGTTATATACTACATATTTTTAAATCCAATACGAACGACAATACGCTTCAATGTTCAATTTTTGCAGTTTACAAGGCATCGAACTTGGGATTAACGGCTATCAAAGTCAGGTTGTGCACAGGGTATGTAAATGATGAATAACGAATTTTCTCAGGCTGATCATTGCTTCGAGCACGTTTTAAAAACAGACGAAACTTCATTTGGATGGGTAAAATTGTTTTCGATGCTTGGCTGATCTGGCAGGGTAACAGAAAAACTCGTCCAATTTTTCTGCTATTTAATTGTGTTCCTATCGACGGCGTTGATTATTCGCGAGCTGCGACCATTTAGAATTTTGACATTCCAGAATTTTGACCATTCGGAGTTTACATCATTCGACGTAATGGACAGTTCGATCGTTGAAAATGATGAACTCTTGCCCGCGTGTGCACGCGAATCAGATAAAAATTGTTTTGCCGCTAAACAGCGCAAATCATTAAAACCAATCACTGTTCCTATCGCTCGGGATACCATTCTTTTAAATTAACAAAAAACATTTCAATTATCGTAATTCGCTTATAATCAGTCCAATTAGAAATTCTGCTTATCCGAACAAATCAATGATCTACTCAGCATCAGGCACTTCGTTTAAATTCCAACGTAAGCTTGTCGCGACACTTGAGATTTGGTTGATTTCTAAATCAGATATTGATATCACTTTCTTAATATCGGTGGAGAAAATAATAAAGCAATTAGATAGCTTAGTTAGAAATTAAATTACGCGAATCTCTTCGAAAATCTGGACTGGTCGTGCGACTTTATCCTTTATCACAGGAGTACTCAAAATCAATCTGTAGGGCCAGCGATTCTCATTTTTTTTGTTTTTATTTTTTGTTTTTAATAAGCGAATTTCAAACAACTTTTTAACAGAAGTCCGACTGATATTTTTCAAA
Organism: Neodiprion virginianus; assembly: GCF_021901495.1. Taxonomy (NCBI): domain Eukaryota; kingdom Metazoa; phylum Arthropoda; class Insecta; order Hymenoptera; family Diprionidae; genus Neodiprion; species Neodiprion virginianus. Next base: position 19,372,922 of record NC_060880.1, read on the forward strand.
TCTTATTTCCAAATCACATGTCACATACTCTAGGGCAATCGGTATCTCCACTGCATCATTCGCTCAAGATCCACGAGTGTTAAGTATTGGATGAAAAGTTCAGATATTTATTTCGAGAATGATAACCACGTTACAAATAACATATATAAAGAGGGTTGATTAACGCTTGCGGAAGTCAGTCACATCGTCTTTACAATTCGAACTCAACGATGATACGATTCGCGGGTTTACTCTTCTTATGGCTGCCAATTGCCATGGCAGCAGACACAACGTACACACCGTGCACTCTGTGCCGTAAGTTGTTCACCATTTTTGTTCCATGGCTCTACTTTTACACCACGAGCGGTGAAAATTAGATATTTCGGAAACGTCACTGCTCAATTACCGTTCCTGGTAATGCCCATTTGTATGTCAAATTTTATTGGTATCAAAGAAGTTTGCCCACACTGAATGTTTCAGTTCTCGCACGATATTGTCAAATTCAATGTGACGATGCGAGTGTGTAATCCTTTCCATTGAAATTTCTATTTTCGCAGTTTACCAGGCATCATCGTCGAAATTGGCAGCAACCAAAGTACGACTGTATACAGGGTATGTAAATCTACAACGACTAATTTCTAATTGTGTTGTTTACAAAAAACGGAAGAAAATTGTATCTTCACAGTTAATGGCCACATTTTACTCGATTTTACGATGCTCGACTAACTTCGGACGATGGTTAATTAAATTACTCGTTTAATCGCTTGTGTTTTTATTGAATTTCGTATTCTTTGATTCCAAGTGAGGACGTAGACACGTACACGGAAGTGCAATCCACCGAAGCTCTGAGCTTGTTCGATCAGATGGACGTCAGCAAGCCGACTGTCGTTTACACCCATGGTTTGTACGGTACTCCGAGTTGGCAAAGCACCAAAGCAATCATCGATGGTACGTATGAGGGTTCAAAATCCGGCGTGTTTGAAAGCTGGAATCGAGTAATGATTATACCATTTCAAAATCTTTCAAAACCACGGTTGAACGGCAAATTTTGATTAACGGAAGGTTCGCTTCGAATCGCCAAAGCTCTTCGGACTTATTGTTAGCCTGGATGTATTTCAGCATACCTCCAACGGGGGGAACACAACGTTCTGTACATGAACTGGGCGAATATCGCTGTCAGTGCGTACGTCTACGCGGCTCGTAGCGTTCCTGGTGTCGGTTACACCCTGGCCACTATCCTCAACGAGTGGGTGGCGGCTGGTCTGAACTCGTCGTCTCTTCATCTCGTCGGCCATTCGATGGGTGCCGAAATCTCCGGATACGCCGGGCGATACGCGAACTTCACAGTGCCCCGGATCGTGGGTAAGATGTTCGACGGATGACCGTTTCGCATTATATTTATTACCATTTCGCACGATTTCGGCCTGCTTCTCATATGTATTGGTCAGTAAGCGCTGTCTGACGTTAATACTAGACTCAGGCCTATCGAATTGACGCGCCGAATATTCTTCAATTTCTTGCGCCTTCTCGGTTCATCCATTCGAGCGGGTCGGATCGTTAATCGGATGGAAACGGAAACAGAATTTCGTTGAACGTTTGTTTATTCAAGATCTGTTACCCCAGGTTTGGACCCAGCGGGACCCTTGTTCTACACGATTCTGGACCACATAAATACCGACGATGCTGATTTCGTCCAAGTGATCCATTCGGACGACGGCGTCATTGGACTCAACTCGGATGTGGGACACGTCGACTTTTATCCTAACGGTGGTACCAACTTGCAGCCAGGATGCGGTTTAGCAGGACGTGAGTTGGCGTGTCTTTGTATTTTCCGTTAACGTTCGGAAGATTTTCACTCCTCACCGTACATCGTCATCGCTTCATTGTTTTTACAGATATCTGTAGCCACCTTAGAGCTTGTTTCTACTACGCTGAGTCCGTACGGAATGAGTCTGCTTACGTTGGCCAAACATGCGATTCGTATCGGAAGTTCAAGAAAGGTTCATGCGATTCGAACGAAGTAGCAGTAATGGGTTACGCGACTCCGACAACCGCGTACGTAAAGCTTGCATGGTGGTTTCGTGAAAAAGCGTGGGTTACGATTAATTTATGTTTCTCCTGTTCTAGGAGTGGTAAATACTATTTCCAAACTAACTCGGACACACCTTACGGTCGAGGAGTTCAGGGCACCACTTACGATTCTTCAACCAATATAGTAACTTCGACCGTCGAAGATCTGTGGGAAGGACTGACGTCGCTCTTTGGTTGAAATTAGTCAAGCTTCGTAGCATCGCTACGATCAAAATCCCGAAGAATCTATTTCATATACATAGAACGTCGAGTTTCTACGGTGTCATGTATATCACTTTGGAGCAATGTGTGCTCAGCTGAGTAACAAACATTTTTAACATCGTTCTTTCGGGACTTGAAACATTAAATGAGATTTCAAATATCAAAATTAAAAATTTCTTCTAATTGATTCCTAGACCTGTATCTTTATCCCGTTCTCAGCTGATTGCGAACTACGTGATTAGCACTGGACCTGCGTATTTCCAGCTCAGTTGTAAATGTTTCGGAACATTACATGGAAATGCTAGGTAGGATCATAAGCAACAGATAAAGAGGAAGACTCTGAGCTGGAATCGAAAGACTGAAACGCATTCTTCGTCCGTGCTTCAACTTACTGTGTCTAAAACGTCATTAGAACACGGTGTATTATCATTTCGCCCGCCTAGAACATATTACCTGCTTATTCGATCCGACAATAATGTTATCTAGAGAAGTGAGAGTATGCGCGAAATCAACCAAATGAATGTTGTTGGGAAACGTAGCACGCGTTAGTCTCCATCATGATAATTAAAACTTTCATGTAATACATAATTCCGAAGATTTGCGTACATACAGCAGTTTCAGCTACTAATTATAACAACACGAAATAAGATAATTTGCGGAACCAGCAAATTTTAGTGTTAACGAAGGAACAGAAGGAGAATTTGTTCAACCAGCTAGAGTTTTACAAGCTGAACTAACGGGTTTGCCATCTGCCAATAAGTACGAATCGGCGATTCGGATGTGTGAAGGATCCAAAGAAACGCATGGAGAAAATAGTGAAGAACCTAAGCAGTATAGCTTGGCTTCGCAATGCTGTCAGTCAATATTTCTCATGCAGCAGACTTCGAGTCACTTTGAAAATATGATACTAAAAGAATGTATCACCTTGCTCTAACCTCGGTTCGACGTATGTTATTCCCATTTCTTTCTCTGTGCTGAGCTCTTTCTAACCAGTTTTGGAAAGGATTTGCACGGAATTTACTAGGTTCCCGCACTACCAACCATCGTAGAAACTACATGAGTTTATCAGAGATATTATAATCCGATGTCATTTGCTGTATTTCATTTCTTCTTCTTCGGACGGCAAGATAATACAATTTTCGATATTATTGCATGTACCTAATTTGAAATATTTTGAATACCCAGTTGATAAAAGTATTCAAACAATTAATCAATAAATTGTTCAATCGAAATAAAATGGATGAAACGAATTTGAGAAATGTTATAAATACAATTGTATGTACCTACCATAATGAAAAATATTCGTACGGGGCCTAATATGTTTTGCGCATATTTAAAATAACAAATTAGTAACAGGTATCCAGTTCTGCTCTGTATGTACTTACGATTGTACTTTGAAATATTCGGAAGTGTAGGGCCAGAATTTCGTCTCAAACATCTGTATAAACATCGTTCTTTCCGTACTTTCAAGGCCGCGCAAACGTTCACGTGTCGACAAATCAAACTATGTAATCTGTTTGATAACCACGTATTTTATACTGGGTGCCGTTCTACGCGCGTATACCTATATCGAAATTGGAAATGACTCATCCCTACAAAATTCAGTAAAGCGAACGGATCCGTATTAAACACGGCAAAAATGAAGAGAACCATTTTTCACCACTTTTTTCAGCAAAAACACGGTTGATTTCTAAATATGCAATAGCTCCGTAACTTGATGAGTTCAAACTTTGTATGACGAAGCACTAAATATGAGTAATCTCATATTTAATCTTTGATATTTTATCTGATAAAAAAAAGATGGTTCCCCAGTTTCATAATATACCGTACAGTCATCATCTCCACTCTATTATTCGTAACAGATTCAGAGAGTCGCGGAACCTGAACAGAATTTCAAAACTCCGGCTCTCAAATGAGATCCGCAAAATCGGAAAATCTTATACAAAGGGACCCGATTGGATTGCTAATCATCAACGATTTTGGAAATCTGTGGTATTTCTCTAAGGATCGTCATGCACGGCGTGATGATTTTATTTGTGGTTCTACACTTTTTGTAGCTGTTCTTTACCACGGGAAAGAACGAACGTACGAACCCTTTACGGATATCAAGTAACGGCTGTATACAGGGTACGTAAATCTCTGGTAATCAATAGATATGTGCTTCTGTCGCAAGACAAAAGAGCATTAAATCTTGATAGTTGATAACCAGATTTTGCATCGAATTGTTCGATGCCCGCGTAACCAAGAACAGTGATTGAATATTTCGTGAAATTTTTCTTAATGTCTAATTTTGCAGTGACTTTTGTAACGAACAATCCTCAGTGGCAGTGTCGATGTGTACACGGAGATGGTAATCTGCGAAGCTCTGAGCCTGCTCGATCAGCAATGAACAAAATGTTACTATGTGACTATGGTTGATTACGCCACGGTTTCGTTTGAACACCAAGTTGAAATAGCATCAAAGTTATCACCGATCGTGAGAATAAAAGTTCAACATCTTTAGATGCAAGAATTACTCGATGGTCGAGCCTTCGGAAAACATTCACAAGCCGTGCCTCGGTTTTAAATCAGTCGAATAGTGAAACAATGTTCAGCACTGCACGCTTTTCTTTTAACTACTTTCAAAGTTTCAAAAGTATCACTTGCCTTTAATTGATAAGTATTTTCGACCCAGTGTGGACGGGTTCTACTAACTTCACACTATCAGGCCGAGATGGTATCATCTTTCAGTCAGTATACACCGAATACGGTGGTGAAAATTTTCAATGCAATTCTTCAAGCACTTTGGGAATAGACTAAGCATTCATTCATATAAAAATGTCACGAGGAAGAAATCCATCTACTTGCTTACTATACCCGTACTTTCATATCGATCACAGAAGAACTGTGTTAATAATTTCAGTATTGCATGAAATTCAGAATTTCATTTATTAAACTTGGTTATTAAGGCATTAAACAAGCATCGACCATGTGGACTAAAATTTGTACTGTAAAAACAAATTAGGAATGTAAAAATGACACGAATTGCGAGTAACGTTTTCCGACATGTACTCCAATTTTGGAAAAATGATTCTGTTATTGGTTTGAACAATTCCGAGGTTGGAAAAATTACAAAGACGGTAATTGGGTTTTCATAAGAATCAAGTGAATCCTGTTTCGCCACGAAACAGCGCTGACTGTTAAAATGATCGCTGTTATTCTTCCATGATCTGACATACTACGTGGACCGATGAGTGGACACCTACTGGTTTCGCAATATTTGACTCACTCGTATGGATTTAAGTTTCCTCAGTAATTCTTTTATGGTTCTAACTGTCGTGATCGTGAGCCATTATACAATTCTGACCTGACGTGTCGATTGTGGGAAAGACGTGTGATGGGGCAACTATACATTCATACAAATTCACACATTCTCAACAATCCTGTTAATTCACATAATTTTTACACACGAAGAGGCTATTGAATAGAGCAAATTATCGAACTAATTATAATTATTTTTTCCGTAAGAAAGTATCCATCTGAATGATAAAAAAGACGTGAATAAAATGTTCAATTGATTGGAAAAGTTCAACTCAACATTTTTTTACACCTACAGATTTTAAATTGACGCAATTGAATAATCATTACGCTGCTGCGCATTTGGTTGATTCGACGATGTTTTTCTATCAACGTATGTGGTGTTTAAATAGACGAAATATCACGTGAAAGTCTGTTCCACAGCTACTGGAAGAAGGGTGCTCATCTCGCCCGTCGCAACTGAGTCACGATAAAGACGAAAGTGATGATGTTGCGCCACGTTTCAAATCGAAATTTCCGAATTTCGCGTCAAAAATCGAAGGCCATATATTCGAGGTAGTCATCGCCTCCACTACATTTTTCCTTGCAAATTCAAAGAATATTAAAATATTGAACAAAATTTCGAAACAACCAGCTCACGAATGAGAACCACAGTACGAAAATCATATATAAAGAGACCCGATTGGCTTGCTAATCATTAACGCTTTTGGAAATCTGTAGCATTCATCCAAGATTCTCGACGTAGCGATGATTCGACTTGCAAGTCTACTCTTCTTGTGGCTGCCAATTGCCATGGCAGGGAACGAAACGTACGAGCCCTGCGAATCGTGCAGTAAGTGATTTTTCACAATTTTCTCGTCTTTCCCTACACTGTTGAACCCCCTGCGCCAAGAACTCGAATATTTGAAAACTTTGCCGCTGAAGTGTTCATTTCGATCATTTTTTTCTGAAACTGTTGCAATTTAAGGAAACGAGTTCTTCCGTGCCTGAATTTTCCTGTTAATACCGATTTCGCAAAGAATTCTGTTTTTCATTCAAATTTATTATCTCACAGTTTGGCAAGCGTCGACGTCAAAATTGGCAGCTATCAAATTACGGCTGTATACAGGGTATGTGAACCTTCGATAATGCATTGTCTTGTGCTTCTGTTACGAGATGAAATGAAATTGAATCCTTTTGGTTGATCACCAAACGTTGCACCGTTGCTCGATGTCCAAGTAATTTAGGATGATGTTCAAACATCTCATGACATTTGCCTCGATAATTGTATGTGCATTGATTGTTTACCTTCAACAATCCTCAGCGAGACTGTCGACGAATACACGGAGGTGGTAGTCGGCGAAGCTGTGAGCCTCATGGATCAGATGAACCTTAACCAGTCGACCGTCGTTTATACTCACGGTTTGTTCGGGACACCGAATTGGAAAAGCAGCGAGGCCATCGCCGAGGGTGAGAATACAAATTCAGTCTTATCCGAATGCAAGAATTACTCGGTGTTCCAGCCCTTGAAAAATATTCTCAATATTCAAGTACCACAAGATAAACCCGAAACCACCGGAACACCTTGATCGTACCCCGGGCATGTTTTAGCATACATCAAACGAGGGAACCACAACGTCGTGCTCCTCGACTGGGCGAGTATAGCTGACACCGAATGGTTCTACGCCGGTCGAAGCGTTCCTGGTGTCGGCTACACCCTGGCTACGGTCCTGAACGAGTGGGTGGCAGCCGGTATGGAGGTTTCCTCCCTTCACATCGTCGGCCATTCGTTGGGAGCACAAGTATCCGGGTACGCCGGGCGATACGCGAATTTCACACTGTCCAGAATCGTAGGTGAGACGCCGGCCGAAGAACGCTTGCTTCGTACTTTTATTACTCGCTTTACTCGCCATTCCAACTTGCTTTTTTTCCTCTGGACTAGTGGGTAAGCAACGTCCGATGTAAACACTCCAACATCTGCTGAATTGACATTCCAAATAGATATTTCCCTTCTGTCCGTGTCTTCCTTATTTATGGATTCATTCTGGTAGGCTCATCAATTGGGTCGGAGCGCCCTGAGAATTTTATTCGACGTCTGAGCAGAATCACGGAAAGTTACTAAAAGTCTTTTACTGCCACGCAGGTCTGGATCCGGCGTCGTTCCTGTTCTATACCGCTTTAGAGCATGTGAAGTCTGGCGATGCTGATTTCGTCGAAATCATTCACACCGATGCCGGCGTCATTGGAATCGACCTGCAAACAGGAGATGTCGACTTTTATCCCAACGGTGGCGTCGAATTGCAGCCAGGCTGTCTGATACCAGGTAAGTCGACGTGTAAACGGTATAACCGTGTCAAGATTCTCTCAGGCTTCACCCTATTATGTACATCGTAATCTGATCGTCTCTTTTCCAGAGGTCTGCAGCCATCTCAGAGCTTGTTTCTATTACGCCGAATCCGTACGAAATGAGACTGCATTCATTGGCCGTGCATGCAATTCGAATTCGGCTTTCGAAGAAGGCTCATGCGATTCGAATGACACAGTGGTGATGGGCTACGCTACGCCGACCACCGCGTAAGTCAAGCTTTCATGGTCGTCCAGTGACGAAACGCGAAACTTGATCAAATCATGTTTTTTCGTTCCAGGAGCGGCGCGTATTATCTCGAGACCAACAGCGATACGCCTTACGGCCGAGGAGAGGAGGGCGCAACTTACGAGCATGCGACTCATCTAGTATCTGCAACTGCTGAATCTCTGTGGAAGGAAATTAAGTCAATATTTTAATTGGGATTGGGATTGGGATTTCGTAATCGGCAATATCCGCCGAGAGACACTAATATTCGTACCGTAGCGTCGATCCACCAATGTTTTCAAAAATAAATAAATGTTCAACCAGCAAGATACAAAATTGTCGTTAGTCGTTTTCTGAACCCATGTTTCTATACTGCATCTAGGTTCAGATACTGAAATAACTCATTTTACGTAGGATTCATTACGAGATTTTGTTCCATTATACGAGAACGTAATTCGTCGAATCGTTCTCGTTACATACTTTGATATAATTCTAAGCGATCAATTATCAACCACTCACGCCTACTGCATTGACGTCCCGAACGTTCTTGTCCTGTCTGCGTCTTTTCGGTGCAATTTATTCCAGGTTCCTCAATCTGACGATCCAGATGCCGGAGAAACTATTTCTTGCATAGAAACGTAGAGAATCTGTAGGATCATGCTTTGATATTTATCAGTCTCCACGTTCTTATCCTATTCTGTTGACTGATAAGCACCTGAGCTCTACTGACACGGAGTTCGTGGTCGTGATGCATTCGGATAAAGGTGTTCTGGGTATTTCACAAAGCACAGGAAACCTCGACTTTCACCTGAATGGTGAAAGCAGCCTCCAGTCGGGGTTCTGGAAGGTTGATATAATCATCACATTCGCCTTGCGCCAGTAACTTTTCCACCAAACGTCGATAATTTTGATTAGCGACTCTGGCTTGTAAATATAGCACTGCATGATTTTCTGGCACACTATGAACGAGCACACCATCAGAACACACGTTTATTTCGAGTTTCCCTTCGTGTGGCAGATATATGCAACCAATTCAAATCCGTTTACTACTTCGCGGAATTTGTCGGTAACGAAACTGCATTCGTTGATATCGATTGGATTTCGTATGCCAACTTCATCAACGGTTCATGTGCATTTGGGGCAACATTAATGGGATTCGGGACAAGCGTCAACGGGTGAGTTCGCGACATTTATAGCTATACCAGAGAATTCGTCGGTCCAGGAATATCTGTTATCCTTAAATTCCATCTCGTGTCATGGTTTTCCAGGAATGGAAACTACTTTTTTTAAATTCACGCATCGAAACTTTACGGCAAAGGAGTGTCTTTGGTATTCGGGATTTGATCATTCGGTTAGAAATGACTCTGGATTTAGGGATCGATTCAATTTCTAAACTTGATCGGAGAGTCTCGAAGACTCGTCCATTCTCAGAAGTTCAAAGAAAGATAACTTGCACAAGGAATGATCGAGCAGCAACTTGGACACAACGATTAGTAGGTCTAAGGAGTTTGAAAAACGCGGTGTAGAGAAAGTGATAGATCTGCCCAACGCGTGACTTCGCAATGTTTCCAGCCAATACCTTTCATGCAGCGCACTTAGTGTCACTTTGAAAACGTTATCCAAGAAGATCCTTTTTCTCCTTGTCTCCACGTCGCTTCAACGAACGTTATTCTCGGTTCTTTTCATTTATTTGGTTCGTAAGCACTTGTGGTCATACAGTTGCGCTGCACTGATCACGTCATCCTAGTAAATCGCGGACCACCGGCGAAAATGCGAATTTATAAGTGCAAATGAGGGAAGCTTTTTATTTACTATTATTTATTTACTATATATATATATATCATTTTAGCAAATTTTCTGAGCCACTCGTTCATTGGCCAAGCAAGCTACGGACTCTCAAATCAGACGGAATCATCAGGAACGTTAGTGGTTTTTTTTTTTTTAGTATTCTCCCAAGACCGCGAATCAGTCCCTATTGTCACAAGCCGTGTTTTTTACATCACAGATACTATATAAGCCGAGTGTGGAATAAATTACCACATGGTGCACATGAGCAGCACGAATATTTAAATATTCCTTTGTAATAGTGAGCGAGCAATATTTGGTATCAACGCTTCAACCGTAGCTGCTAAATTGAAATTTCAAATACTCTCGTCGAGTCACAGTCTTCCATGTTAAACCGTTCATGCTGGCGGGTTTGTCAGTCGGGTCAAAGTGATCTGAGGATTTAACCCAACCTCTCACCACAATCCCAGAAAGTTTATCAAATGTGTTCCTCCGGGTTTATCACCGCATTATGTATTTTCAACTTAGAGCATGCGAAGGCCGGCGGTGCTGATTTCGTCAAAATAACCCACGCTAATTATGGACTCAATAGAATCAACTTGTACCCAGTAGTGTCACAGGCTCAGAAAACTTTTCGACCGAAATGATAATTTGAGATAGGATGATATTGAACCAAATTCTAAAATACGATGTCGTTCTACTCAGCCTTCGATTTTTTCTAAGGGGTTGGTCAAGGACTGCGAATAAATCCTCACAGACCCAGATCGTACACTGACATGTTTAGGTGAAATATGGTTCCGATTGAACCTCGAAGAACGTACTTTTCCGTGAGATCACTGTAGTTTCTCTGAACTAAACCGGTAGTGAAGTAACCGAACATTTGATCGGAAAATGTGACGTGTAGGTCTTTATAGACGATGGACGAGGAGAGGTCTGTGGTGAAATACGCGTGGAGGTCGTATACATGCTGTGAAACGATGAACAAGGCTGAAGAAGTATCTAAACAATTTAGCAAACCCACCAACTCCACGTAACTGAAAAGGGACGTTAACAAACAAGCGAACAAAATCTCCCACTGACTGCCAAGAGGTGAGCGTTAGAGGCTGAGGGAAATTGAGTTATCATCATCAGACGTCGAAGCTTCTGATTCTCCTTCAAAGAAAATTGCTATTAAATGCGAGCCCCTGCACCAGAGATCCTACAATACGCGAACCAGTAGCAAGAACGATGTCTTCAATACGAACAGGATACAATGACGCAAAGTTTTAGACCCTCCTCCAAGAAATACAACCGAAGGGAAAACGCCGAAATTGCGATGGAAATGAACTTATGGCTTGTACGTCAAATGAAAATGCGTTGTAGCGGTTTTGTTCAGAATTGCATATAGAATGGGACTGTCAAGCCCTTTAGCGTGTTTGAGATACGTGGACTTTGATATTTAGAAATATATACGTCAACGTCGAAATTAACCAGAGCACCACCTCAAGGTGTTAGAACTCACCTGTGAGTGGATAGCCAGAGTGCTTAACATGAACGAAAACAGACTGCCAAGAGTCTGCCTTGCTGGAAAAATAATTCGCTCTCAAGGTCAAATACAACTGGATAAGCCAAGCTTTCCAAATCTTTAATCAGATAAACGTAACAGATGAATTAGTAACGTTAAGCGCTCAAAAATGGGCTGTAATGCATCCAGAAGTACTTCAAATCGAAATCTGTAACTACACAAGCTTTGAAAATAATGAACCGACCATTTAAAACTTAGAGTACCAATAGCACATCTCAAAATTGTGTTACAGTTACGATTGGCATACAATAGATTTCTACGTATTCTCCGCTCTGTGGCTATTACAAAAGACTGTATCTTAAGCATGTTATAGATAAGCCTGGAGACCAATCAATACTTGAACTATTAGGACAATTGAACATGCCCAATTCATAACGAATATCTACAACCACGTAATAAATAATTCAAGACTAAGAGCATTTGCGACGAATGAGTGTGTTATTCCCTGAAAAGTACCAAAAGACACGCGGAATATGTAAAGATCAAACGAGAAAATGTATGGGTAATTTGCCCCCCTCGTTAAAAGATCTAACTCTTATAAGCAATAAACTTACTACTACTACTACTACTACTACTATTGCTACTACTACAATGACAATTACATACGCTGCATGAAGAATAACCCGAAATCTGGTACACTGAACAGAACGAAAATTAAAATAAAAATAATACCCAAATTGAAGGCTGCATTCGCATTTATTCATATCGATTGGCAAGAATATCAACGAAATGATGATTACGTACTTCGACTTCTTGAACAATTCATCAAAATGCATTCCCTAAATCAATCAGACTACAGAGACACTTTAGAAATTGGATGTTTAGTCAATAATTTGCTAGTAAATCCGTAACGAGAATTCTCCAACTGGTTATAATTCTTCAAGCAAGTGTCAGTAAAATTGTACTAGCGGTTTCAGATGTGAAGTGGGGGAAAGGGAAGTCAAGAGACCGGTGAATCCAGGGCAATATGGGTAACGACAAAATGACTCGACACTTTTTCCGAGTCAGTTACAATTCTTGCTCCGCCTGAATTTTTTAGGGTTATGAGAAGGTACAAACGTGAGGCAAAAAGAGGGAAGTGGTCGGATGATAAAATGAAAAATGTGGTTGGAGCTGTTACGGATGGCACCATAATTTGCAAAAGGACGACTGAACAATTTCGGTTGCTCGGATCAACTGTAACAGCATGACGTTGAAAAAAACGAAACAAAGAAAACGCAAAACGAAGTTACCTGAAAAGTTAGTCGCTAAAAATTTTAAGTTTACACGATTTACGGGAAAAGAGTTGGCTCACCAAAGCTAAACGACACTTTTCCGTAAAACAAAAGCATTTCGAATTTTGTAATTTAAAAACTCGATTCTGGTCATTGCTTTTCCCAGATAATTGCTAGGGTGTCGAGGTCGAGAATTCTTATTCATCAATTGCTAGGGTGACATGATGGAACGATAATTGTGTTAAACTGAGAATTCGCTGAAAAAACTGTTAAGTACAGGAAGAAACTAATGGACAAATGGTGAGACAAGCTAAAAAAATTTCATTTTTCAAAATTTCAAATTCAATACCAAAGATTGTCTGTAAGTTTCGTAGTGGGCGGAAAAGTAGTTCAACAGTTACACAGTATTGTGAAATTTCTCATCCATACGTACTACAATGTGACGGTATGAACGGTGAAAGTTATACAGTCGGTATTGCGATACGCAACATATCGTTGAATTCTCTTACCTTGAATGAATATGCTTCAAATATTGTCCGGCGGTACGGAACTCACACATCATGTCAGAAATCGTGATAAATGATAGACCGAAGTAAACTCCTCAACAACAGTTGACAATCGAGATTATAAACAAGACGCGTAACAATCGAAGATCGCGCTCGAGTGCGCAGCAGCGCCGCGCGCAGGGTAAGCAAATTTCTTGCCGTGCCGCGAACTTTGAACCGAATTCTCGCCACTCTGTGAATATTTGTTGATACATCTTCCGAACCACTGCATCGCCCGCTATGAAGTTTTCAGACAACCTTTCGCGTCGAAGAAGGCACGCTGTGTATAAAATTGTAGCCCATTCGATCAGGGCACTTTTCAGTTACGAATAAATTGTGCGCATTTTGTATCAAAAATACACTGAAACGGGATATGAAAATTCCTAAAAAAATACTCTCGCGAAGTTGACGAGAGAACCTAAAATTTTTTTGAACGAACTTTTTTCATATGTCGTCCGGGTTTTAAGCTACGTCGGCGTGAAAAATTAAAACATTGTTGAAATCAATTTATTGGATTAGTTGTCGTGAAGAAATCACGTGTCGAAAAAGTTTGAAAAAATTCAAAGTTCATCCTTTCAATGTATACATCGATTGCGTGAAAGGGCAATCGGATTAAATTGTGTCAGGGAAGCCGACCGTTCGATTTGACGTGAAATACTCTATATGCTTCTGACGTCATCCATCCTTCCGGCACTTTGGCCATTCTGTCTTTAGCGGGTGTCTGGATTTCAACCTTTCGAGTCTTTAGTCAGTCGTTAGTGATAAATTCGGATTCGTAGATTCTCGACAAAGGCACGGGTCTGACATTTGAAAAGTTAACTTTTTAACTGTTCGGTAATTTCGCAATTCAATATTTTGCCCTTTGTAATCTTGGACGTTCCCAATAAGAAACGTCTGCATAAATTATTTATACATTTTTGAATTATCAAATTTTATTTTTCTACAAGTCATCTTTTCGTATTTTTGATCTTTCTACGTTTTTAACTGTCGGTAGTTTGACTTTCGGGATTTCGTAATGCCGACTTTTTGGTCTTTCGGATTTTTGCACCCCACCTATGTATTTATCCAACGCTAAGCTCCGAAATCTTGTCAGACAATATTTCTAGTCCAACACACCATGAGTCACTTTAAAAATATAATGCAACAAAAGCATATTTCTTTTTATCTTGACGTCGCGTCGCTTCAACGAATGTATTCCCGTCCCTCTGACTGTATTCAACTCGTAAATACACACGTTTGGTACCAAAATTGCGGTGCAGTGACCACGTTAGAATAGTAAATTACGCACCGCCGGTACAAAGGTGAATATGTGTACAAATGACAGAGGGACTTCATTATTCATTATTCATTTTTTCTCCTCCGTTGTCTGCTCGAGCAAAAAGTTTCCCAGGGCCGTCCGTCCAGCGGTTAAACGGACCGCAAACCCTTAATCAAAGGGAATTATGAGCACGCTAAGACATTTTTTCCAAGTGTTTCAAAGAGACAGCGAATAAGTCCTTATAACCGTAAATTGCGCTACGTTGTGTTTTATACGTGACAACAATTATTCGTCACTGTACAGCAGCGCAATTACAAAAGGTGAAAATGTCGAGGAGATTTCGCACGTCTCTTCAATTTTGCACTGAGACAGCTTTTGTCCGTGTCGTAAAGAGAGTGCGGGAAAAGGTAATTCTGGAAAAACATTTGACGAGTGCCTGTAATCTTGGCAAGTGGAGACGAGATTTCGACCGAGGTGAAATCGGTACTAAAAAATACAACGGCAACCTTCTTTACCAATCTTCGTTACCTCTGTCTTTTTTCTTTTCATACCGTTTCAAAGAGGGTTGAGCCCGCGTGATACAAACCGAAACAAAGAAGCAGGAAAAAAAAAAAAAAACAGAAACAGAAAGAGGAAAATAAAAGGCTCGCCGCTTGGAAAGTGCTGCGTACTCAAAAGCGTCGCAATTACTTTTGGAGTAGGTGTAACTTAGACTTGAGAAAGGAGGATAAGAGGGTTAGAGGGTGCGAAGAAAGATAAGGATACCTACTTCGTCGATCCTTATTGCGTGAAAAAGACGAGAGTACCATGACTGCTAAGTAAGAATCCACATCTTGAAACACCCGCGAACAAACGTTTATGTTACACGTAATTGTATTAGGTTCCGCAGATATTCCCAATCTCCGCGACGTGATGAATAATTCGTTCCAATTTCCATGGAATTGATATCCCGCGGTTGCTGTCAGCCCGGAACTTGGCGGCTTGCCATTCATCAAAATACATTTATTCCTTGTCTCAAGCTCGTCGCGTTTATTTTTAGGGCGCAAGCCGCTCAACAGTTCAACAGTTTTAACACTTGAAGCCACCTCTTCCATAAATTCCAACATTTCCAGATCATCATTTCGGCACGAACGTTCAATCCGAAAGCTTAAGCAGCGGCTAAGAATGATTACATGGGAGGGTGGAAATTCCGAGGTTTCAAAAACTGAACGTAGAAAATTCATACTGTAGAATAGTGAAAATGTAGAAGTAATAGCAAAATATATAAACCGTGTTAATTAATATATTTCATTCAGTTAAAATAGAGAAAGCCGAAATGTAGAATTTTCAAAAGAAATGTAGAAACGCAGAAATAGATGAAAATTTTGATGATTCTACACTTAAGTTGCAGGTTAAAATGTAAATTAGCACAATATGTCTATATTTTGGCCAAAGGGAAAAATGTAACGAAAGGTAAAGTGTAGATTGTCAGAATAATTACATGTGGAAATTATAGAATTTATGACGGTTGTGTATTTTGGATTTCTATAATTTCAGCTTTCTCCATTTGTAATTTGTATTTCTCGACTTCCTGCACGATTGGAAATTCGACATTTCAGCCTTGCATACGCGTTGTGTAGCCATTTTACATTCCCAATCGTTAAAGCCTGACTTGACTCCGGTTCGATTATTGCTTCACATTTTTACCATTAATAAACATCGGCCGTGATATCAATCTTTTTGATCCTTCGATTCACGAGCTTCGTCTGAATCTCTAAAACGGTTCATCGGGCTTCCAAAGGCGTAACAGGGTTACGTCAAGAGTGACCATCAATTCCGAGGAATTCTGCTTTACCTGCCAACCAACATCCCGTCAAACGGGGGCATCTTGTGTACGGCTGACGGCCCGGACATGAACAGAGTATCATTCCTGATTACCTGCTTCGGTAACTCCGTATCGATTTCCGCCGAATCCTCGTTCCTCAGGGATACACACGTGACCAATTCATCCCGGAATACCGTCTACGTCGGATATCGCGGAAGTTCGGAGGATGCGTTTCCTGCAGATTTCGCCACCCGCTTTTTACTTTTTGCAAAGAATTCTACATCCGCGGACTAACAATAAATCGAACAAAATTTGGAACGAGAGTTGGGAGGCAAAAGCTTTCAAATAATGTCCGTCGTACTATAGGTTCCAAATAAGCAAATTGAGTTGGACGAATTGATGGATGAGGAGTAGTCGATTCAGTACGTATACAAATCTTTTATCGCCACTCAAACGCGAAAAAATTTTCCCGTCGGTCTTTGATTTCAAAAAATAAACAACGTAGATTATACAATGGTCCTAGAAAACTGGATAGTGTATGTATGAGTTAGCTATTCTCAGGTCGGTTCTTGCTTTAACGAAAGCCTTGCCTTCCACGTGCCCGAATGGCTGACACGTGGGAATTTCGATGTGTATCTAAGACGAAGGTGAACACGATTTGATTCGATCAATTCGCACTCCAGTTTCCTCCCCTAATTCTCTCTCTCTCTCTCTCGCTCTCTTTGCATTGTCAGTGTTTCGCTTTCCGAGTCCATGGAGCAATACAGGCAAATTAGCGCCGACAAGCTCCTGAATCCTGTTAAGTCTAAGTGCGCGGAGTTCTGCTCGCGAAAGGTCGACAAGACGGGAGAGACGGTTGCAGAACTAAGCTAACGCGTGTAAACCGCACCGAATGGGATAGGAGAACTTATTGTTAGAGAGAGGAGCAAGAGTCGAGAGTTCCTACCTTTCTTTTCGAGCGCGCCATCCTCTGGTCCCTGGTGTTCTCGGCTTCACCGGGTATCTGCTTTCCCCATACGACAACCGCGATGCTCGTGTAAGTGAACATCAGGACGAGCAGTGGGATCAGGTACTGCATTACGAGTAATGCCATGGAGTAGTAGTACCTGAAAGAATTGCTCCTTAAAGGACCAGTAGAACAGGTGGAATAACGAGTTGACCCTGGCACAAGTATTCTTGCAGGATCACCGTGCGAATTGAAAATAGCAAATGGGAGTGACTGGTAGCCGCAAATTTGCGTGTCGAGTATCGTTCAACTTTTTTCCGTGACTGGGATATCGGAGGAACATGAATTGCTGGATCGAGTCGGCGGTTCGGAAGTATGATTTATGACTGGGAAATGAAACGGGCCTGTGATTCCGGAGCGCGATAATCGACCGTTACGTGTCGGCGGGTGCGGGCAGGATCCAAATTCATCATCGCGTTATTATAAACGGCGAAACCTCGAACTGATTTCGATAGCAAAGTCTATTCAAACTTTTGGTTTCAGGTCCCTCCGCCGACGGGCTGTACATCATACACCGTTAAACGTGGATTTATTTATCCTCGGCTCTGATGCAACAATCGCGAAGGCGAATCCGGAGTATGCGGACTATATAAACGCAGTATAAACAATCGCAGGCACGTCGGCGGAATGTAAATATAGAAAAAGTGCGATCAACGATAGGTGGAGGAGTCGTCGGGAAAGCCGGGCGCGGTGGGTAACTATTTTAAGAAGACTTTTACGTACGATAATTATGTCTGCCAGTGCGGGGTCACGTCCATCTCCCGTAACGATTGACAAAAACCGTACCTTCCAGCCTACCGCTCTCTTCAGAATCAATTATTACACTACCAAAACCTGCACGATGCTGATGGAGAGTTCTAGACCCACCACGCTGGTCGGTACACGCGATTAGTGACCAACTGCGCACTCAGCGATGCTCCATTAACCCCGGCTAGACGATCCACCAAATTCCCGATAAGCCCTCTCCGACTTGTGCTTCATGCAGTCGCGGGAAAATCACCGTGAATCTTCTGATACCTGATTGTTTGACCACTGGCAACTTTTTACTTTTCTTTCGGTATCTTCTTTCCCTCTTCGGCTTAAGCGTGCCTTCTACCAAGAATGATGTCACACCTGATATATGCCTACGGCCCTTCCTTAGAATCCAAGAGATGGGATTACCATTCTTTCACAACAAAACCATGACGGACAGTCAGGGAATCCGTTCGTGCCGTAGCGGCTCTCTTCCGGTGAATCCGAGTGATCGGAATACCATGTATTATGGGTATCGTTAAACCCCGTCGGGAATACCAAGAAGGGACTTCACCGATGTGTTCGAACAGAGGAAGCATAATGGTGTAAGGCATGCGTGCTTTGCATCGGGAATGGAAACCGCCTGGTTATCTTATCGCGACGATCGAAACCCGAGTAAAACACGCTCGAAGGATGTTCGCTAGGTTCTCAACGAAAGTTGACTGCGCATCGACTTATCATAATGAACAAATAGTCCACTCAAATTTTGCAATCTCGATAATCATCAGATCTTTTTGATCCTGTTAGGTAAACATTCACTATTCCGACTTCCATACGGAATCTAGCGGTTGTTTGTTCTTTGTCTTGGTCTCGAAGTTTTTGAGGACGTTGTTGGACAAAGTTTCGACTTTAGGCTTATCGACACTCGTTATCGCATCCTGTTTAACATTCTACCAGTTCTCTGATCGTAAGTCGAACACTTCATCCGTTAACGTCACGCCGACTTTAATAGGTCGAACTATAGTTGGGAAGTCGAAAAGTGTGCTGCGTGGGAATGAGTTTCATATTATCGTCGGAGTCACCCTGAAACTAACAAAGGGAAAAGAATTACCTGTATTCATTGGTCGGCCAGTCCTCGTGGCAAATATATCTCTCGCACTTGACAAACTGCTCGGCGGGCTGCACAAGCCGAGAAACGGCGGCGATGGGGGAGGCAGTTGCCAAAGCCACAAGCCAGACCGAGAGGATGACGATTTTGGCCTGGCGTTTTGTCATCCGTGGCTTAAGCGGCCACATTATCGCCGTATAACGGTCAACGCTTATCGCGACCAGAGTGTAGGCGCTGACCAAGACCGACACCGCCTGTAAAAACATGACGTTGCAAGTGCGGCTCTGAAGCAAAGTTTCCAGGCCGCACAGTGCAACCGGCTGCCTAACGATTTTCATATTTCACGATCAGTGAAGAATACAATTCTGGGAGGGTAATGTGAAAACGTCATCAGCCGTTGTTCTTGCTTTCTGTGAAGTTATTCCGATGACTGCACATGCACTGCTGCACTGTTACTTGTAACGACATAAACAGAAACGATAAATGTGAGCACGAAGGGAATTTTCCCAACGATGGTGAACCGCATCTTCGAGGAAACCATCGTACGATGTTGGCCATCTGTAAGAGAGGATGTTTCTGGAACCGTCTTAGTTGATGACCGCGCTGCATTTACCTGGGAGTAATTAACACCTGGACAAAGTTCAGGACCAAAAGGCCAGTACTGGAGTATAAGCGTGCTGACAAAGCTGGTCGGCACGCAGAAAAGGGTCATCAGGATATCGCCGACGGCTAGATTGGCTATGAAGTAATTGGTGACCGTGCGCATCCTCGGACTGCTGTACACAACGTAGCAAACAAGTCCGTTGCCGAGGAGAGCCGTGAGGAATATGGAGCTGTAGAGGAAGTAGATGACTGCCTGAAACCAGGCAGTGGCCAGAAGAGCGCCTTTGAATGGTGGCTCGTCGCATCCCACATTTCCCAGCGAAGTGTTGAACGGCCCCTGACTTCCACCGGCCCGTGATTCCCCGAGTTCATAATCCTCCATCGATCCGAATCTTATCGCTTTCAGCCACGGTCCGGAAGAGGCATCTGAAAAAAACAAACGGAACAATATTGTATCGTCAGAGGTCGGCGGACGGTTGCCAAATTTGTGTCATGTTTTTTTTTCTTTCTTGTGTTTTTATTCTTAGGCATCGCCGCAAAGCGAAGTGCTTTTATCGTGGTATTTTTTTTTTTCCTTTTTTTATCGCGGAAAACATCAACTCGGAACAAAATATTCTCTTCTACTTGGAAACACGTTTCACGTTTCGTGACTCGCACATCCGTTTTTTTTTTTTTTTTTTCGTACGCAGAAAACTCTGTATCTTATAATTTTTAGAAGATGGTTTTTTACCTATTTGGATGGAAATTGGGTGAAAAATTAATTGAATATGATACGTGAAATTTTTTGGAGTTCTACCCTTTCTGGTTATTCAGTATTAGTGAGACACCGAGTACACATTCGGTACAGCCGTGTCAAAACTTCTGCTACTTCCGGTTACATACATCCTGAATTCCGAACACAACGGCGAACCAATTAGATCGAAATTGGGAGAGGAAATTAACAATTCGATGGAGATACGACATCATTTTTATAAACATGTTGCCATTTTTGGTAACAAAATGGCGACAGCTCAAGCTTTAAAAAAAAATCGTAATCATCAGAATTTTCCTACAATTTTCCCGACTTTTCATTTGCAGTTTACGACAGCTAATTTGTACTTATTTCGATATAATTCGTTCCGAAACATTTTACTTGGTTAGATTATTCAACCAGCTGTTTTTAAATGTATATCCGTATACCGGCTGCTGGTTTTATTTTTGTTTCTCATTTAGTACACAGTTAGAAAATTTTAACTAAAGATATATTCCCAGCAAGCCGACTTCTATTTGTGTTATTTGTGGATATAACATAAATTACATTCAATTTTAATACTTAAACTATCATATCAGCAATTCAATTTGGAACTTTTACATTTTTTCACTTAGCAATACGTTGAGAAATGGTTAAGCGAAATTAAAAATTTGAATGGAATCACTGGGAAATTTTATTTTCTAACCGTGTAAAGCATTTTCAGAGAAAACTTGCGTGCAACTTCATAAGGCAATAAATTAAAACCGCGCCTTGCAATTAACCGTTTTCCCATTTACAACCACCCGGTTTTAACCCCTTCCCTCTCAGCGGAACTCTTTACAGGTCGCCTTAATGCCGACAGAGCCGTGCGCCTCAGCGGCTCCCTTCATGACCATTAATAACACTCTCCCACCCTTGCTGCGTACCTGCCTAGAAGAAGTGATAAAAACTTCATTACGTCGAATTAGGAGCGATGCAATCAAGTTGATTTCAACTGGATTAATGCTGTTTTGCTTTCGTAATTCTTTCCTAATCCACCATCTCCACCACCCACCCCTCATCCGTCTTAAGTTCCTCGTCCTTCTCTCTTCTTCGTCCCTCGAAATTCTCTTTACATTTTTGCAACGTTTCTACAAGCGTGCATTATTTTTTTTTTTCTCCATGGCTGTATTTCTTTTTCATAACCTCTGTAATACACGAATGAAGTTACGAGAAAAGAAAGGCGAACTTACAATTAATTCTTCCTGTTGAATAAGGGATAGACACTATGAAATAAAGAGAAAAGAAAGTAACAAATCGAAAAAAGAAACTGGGAAAAAAACTGAGATGGAAAAGGGTCGGCTACGGACACTGACTAATACATTTTCTCCGAGAAAGGTTTCGGTGTGCGGTAAAAATCAAAAGAAGAAAAAAATCAGGAAACGTAGTGCGGAAGTAAAGAAGCAGAAAGATTATTGGAATCAGAAATCACGTCATGAATTCGCGAAGAAAATATAATACGAAGGGTCGTATGAAAGTAAAAGAAAAAAAAAATGGTGATGAATCTTTGATGGATGAAACGAAGCTTCAAACGAAACCGTACCAAATTTCATTTTTATAATGGATATACCTGTATATTCGTCCGGCTAACTTCATGATCCCGGCTCGAGCTTGTCTTCGACTTTCGTATAATCAAGCCATTAAAAAATTAAAAGTGATAAGCGAATCTTTTGCCAAAATTTCAACTCGAGCGAGTCTCAATTAGGTTAACAGTGCAGCCTCTGATACAGTTTCTTACCGCGGTCTCGCGATCTCTCAGCGAAATTCTAAGACTTCGTGTACAGCCAACTTCGAAGAGATGAAGTTGACGGAGTTGTTTCAAAGTTCTTGAGGTCTGTTTGTTCGGTTTTCATTCCGCGTGCTAACGCTACAAGTGTATGTATATCTATACCTGTAATGCATTAACTTTGCAAAATCAATTACCGAATCAAAGCCGCATAAGTGATGCTGATATAATGTCGTAGGGTATAAATAGTCTTGGAACGCGTGGCGTGTACGGTAAGAAACTCTCGTGTTACACTTTTGATACGCAAATATTTAAAAATAAAAACTGCGAATTTCTTTCAACCCACACGCGAGCAAAACCGTTTTGTTTGTAACAATTTTTAATTAACAGCTTATCTTGAGGTAACGGAAGACAAAAGTCAAGTTCTTGTAACGTTTCAACCACATCCGACCACAACTGTTTCTTACATAAGTACGTAACTACATTTCACGATCGAGGGAAATTTCAATTCTTTTTTTCTCCTCTGATCCATTCTTGGTTCTTGCTTCCTTTTCCGTTCTTTGTTGTGAATGATAAGCCCCCTCCGAAGGGAAACAACGAGAAGAATCGACATTGGAATGAACCGTGCGAGTTTCGAATGTTACATAAATAGAAAAAAGCTTCTTTAAACGGGGAATTTTGCAAAGGAAAAAAAAAAAAAAAACATTCATGGCAAAGAAATGACTGATCGTCAGCTAACGCTATGAACGCGAAGAAAATACGAAGCTAAAATTATACACTTGCGGAGTATCTGTAACGTAATTCCAAATTCCAAACACGTTTCAAAGTTATTTCGAATCAAATATTATACTCCATGTCATACTGACACGTTATATTATTATACAATTCAACGAATAACGTGGCTGAAATATTTCTAAAATGTATCAGGGAAAAAATTCAGATCGTAGCATTAGTTTTTTTTTTTTTTTTTTTTTTTTTTTTTCGAAAATCATATCTGCTCAGATGATAAATCATGATGGCAAAAGAATATCAAACTGTACCGATGACGCAATAATATCCATATAAACACGAATGCAGGCGATTTATTTGCGATTTTGAAAAAAGAACGAGAAGAAAAAATGGAAAAGAAACGGTATGATAATAAAATAACAAATTTATTAAACTCATTTTATAAGCAAAGAGAAGAGATGCCTACTAAGTGCGGAGATATTTTATAATATTGCGTACGGTGTAACGCTCTGTGCTTTTTATACGTGCAGTTTATCATCCTCGCATCGTCAGATCGCGGCTATTAATCGAGCTTTGAAATTCACCAGATACGTGTAACAAGTATATATGAAATCGCGCGATTATTAAACCGTAGCAACTAATAACCGCGCTTGAAATTCGGTGGTGAAAATTCGAGGGGGAAAATTTTTTCCGCTCAATTTTAGCAGCGTAAATTCGTGTCGTTAAAATTTCATAAATTTTTCGAAAAGCTTGCACGCTTCGCGCAAAGAAACAAAAAAAAAAAAACAACCTCTTCTATCAATCAACCATATAAATTCGACCATTTTTCAAAAAAGAATCTTTCACAACGAACTAACGCAACGAACCGACTGAGTCATTTTATATAACGAGTGATTGTTGAAAAAATTCCGCGGAGACTTGTAGGTATAATAAGCCTCCTTAATTATTCTATCACGATCGAGAAAATTATTGAAAAACCATCTTTCAGGGTTGTCAATATTTCCCCGCCCAAGACTCGACGAGATTACACAATGCCGTGAAACTTTCTTCGAACTTCCGACGATTTCCATTCCTGCAGCTGAAAAATGGGAAGCATCAAAAGTTTTCTTCAGCCAATTTATATAATTCTGACCCTTTTTGAAAAATAAAAAGAAAAAGAATCTCACCGGAATTTTAATCGCCTCTGTAAAATCAATTTACTTTATTTCCACGCGAAAATCGTTCCTAGGTAAATTGTTTTTTTTTTTTTTTTCTTTTATTTATATCCATTTTCATACAATTTCCGCTTTCTTTGGCTAATTTCATCGCAATTATTCAATATCGATCGGATTCGTAAACGTTTCATGCCAATAATAACTGATCTTCTAATTTCTGTTTGACAAATTATTATTAACCGCATGCACGAAATTGTTTCTGGCCGATATGTGAGCTCCGAGCTGACCGCAAGCTCGTTACTCACAAATTACTCCATTATCGGTGGGTAATCATAACATTTCATAAATAAAAATGATACCTCATATCATATCGTATATACACACGCTAATCATAATCTGCTGATCACTTAGCGCGGTTTCTCGTAGCCAGTAATAATGCGAGGTATAATAATCGGTATAAATTTCCATGAGCACCGAAAATGTGACAACGATTAAATGCTGCAAATTAAAGGCACTTTTTTATATTGTACTTTCTCTTCTCCAGTGGTCCAATCAACGGTTGAAATTGTAATTATCAAATTAAAATAATTATTTATAATAAAAGAATGCGAAGAATAAAATCGAAAATCAAACAAAGACGCGATACACCGAATATAATGAAGGAAAATGAAGAGAAATTTTGAGAATTTTCACTGTCCGTCACACAATGTTTTTCGCTTCGTTGTACATTGTGCGAACAATGAGAGGGTCGGTATAATTTATTCAACCGTGAACCTTTTGAACCCAGAGCAAAAAAGAACAAGAAAAATTAATAAACAAGACAAAAAAACTCATCCAATTGTGAGTAAGGCGAGCTTTCATCTGTCAGAAGCGTAAGATATGTAGATTATATGTACAATCGTTATGGCGTTAACAAGTCAAATTCGTCCATTAAATGTAAATGTATAGTACAAAGTGATAATTTTGAACTCGATTCAAATGTAGATGTATATTTTTTATTCAGGATAAATAAAATTTATTCAAAGTGCTTCTCTCTCCTCTGTTGGTAGATTGAAAGAATTCAAAGTATTGCTGCAAATCACGTTTACGTCTGATTCTACGTCATTTTCATTATTATTATAATTTTTTCGATAAGGGACCAAGGTTGCGAAAGTACAATAATTCAAATAGTAATGCGTTATCTATTACCAAAATAATAAATAATGACCCAAGCCTAAGATTTTTAATAACTCGTGATATAAATTTGAATTACATTAATTATTACCTAAGCAACGAGCATTTTTTTCATCGATGTTTTCAAAGTATTTATCCAGATATTCAATCACTCAAATTCCACACTCTATGGTAAAGGACCTGTAGAAGCCTTGAGGATATAGACGATATAGAGGACTCGTACAAGTTCTGAGGCTACAAAGGACCTGTAGGTGTTTTAAAGATGTCCTACTTTGAAGCTGAAGGTGGATGAAACGGAAATATCGGTCAAGTTTGGGTCTGGAATAGATTCTCTTTACAATACAAAGTTAGTTCTTCACAGGTCCTGCCAAACTAAGGACTTGCAGGCGTACACGAGGGTCTGAGAGTCGACTCGGGGATTACATAATCCGGGTTTAAACATCGCGTGAGCTTGGAATTTTTCCCATTTCCCGTGCCGCTTTTTCTCCGCGGCTCGATTCTTCGACATGTTAATCTTCATCTGCACGTCAACTTTGTGTTTTACTTCTTCTTTAACTTCCCCTCCTATTCTTTCTTTATCTTATTTCTCCCACCGCTAATTATTGCGCAACGTCGTCATAGAGCGATGTCCGTCAGACGGAAATAAAATCTAAGACGCCGACTTCCTTGGTATGTTCTCTGTCTACGTATTTTAGCACGTCATAGCTACCCGGATAATCTATGTATAAATATTAATCTCCGCAACGTCCGTTTTCTTTGAATTCATCATAGAATAAATAGGCCTTCATCCGGAATGATCGCGGATTCCCCAGGTTCCGTTTTTCACGGAATTCCAACAACAATATATACATGTATATATAATATATATACTGGCAAATGAAACACGCCGAATCTTTGGTAAGTTTCAATTTCGAAAAAGGTAGAAAATCATTCGTGAAATTCGATTCTAGCGAGGTGAGAAAGAAAAAAATGAAACAACAAAATTAACTTATCATTTATCATTTTTCATGTATAAATAAATATCTTACCATATATTAAAATTTTGTCTTCATTCGTCGGAAACGGAGTAAATAAAAAAAAAACAACCCAAACAATAACGAGGCATACCTACGTATTACCTATACGAATATCATTATATACAAAAAAAAAAAAAAAATGTCACGTGCAGTATAATTTATTTTGATCGGAAGATGGGTAAAATTTGAACGTTACGCTGAAGCAAACTCATACACGTCAATGTTGAAACGGAGATTTATACAGAGTGTCTCATCTCGATCAATCCAGTCGAATGTCTCGAAAACCAAAAGTGTGAGTAAAAAATGTTTCTGACAAAAGCTGTAAGATTCGGAAGGGAAAAGAAGATGAAAATGTCAGATTTGCCGTGAGTGGACCCGCCGAGGTCAGATGAAGGTCAATTTGGCTTTATTAAAAAAAAATAGTACATCTTTATTTCATCGGCATCTGAAGGGGCATCAAATTTTGCATCAGAAAGTACTTTTATTTTCAATTTTCTGGATTATTTGATCATTTCAATTTATGATTTCAATTTTTGAGCTTCAATTTTATTAATTTGAAATTTTTTCACTTCAAGTATATTTAAAAGAATGTTTGTTTATTTTTTTGGAAACTTTGAAAATGAAAAATTATTTGTAAACCATATTTACGGTAGCAAATTGCTTGCAGTCACATAAATCACTTCAATAAATGTTCGAAACCATTTCCGCGCATTTCAATGCACCGTTGAGCTCTCCTTTGAAATTGTTCGACTACGGATTGTAGCACGGCTCTCGAAATAGCGGGACGCCCCGCTTGACAATGCGATAATTTGCTATCCTGGATACGGTTCACGAACAACGTTTTATTTTCAAAGTTTCTGATAAGACAGGCAAACATTCTTTTAAAAATACTTGAAATGAAGAAATTTTTATTTAACAAAAATATAAACTGAAAAATTTGAAACATGTGTTTAAAAAAATGATACAATCAAGAAAATTAAAGATAAAACTTGAAAAAAGTTGTAAATAATTGGAAAGCAAAGGTAAGTGGAAGCGTTCGCGTCGCTGCTCCTGTCAGATGCACGCCTCTGCGAATCCTGCTGAACATGCAAAACTCATCAACCAAGTACGACAAAAACCCTCCGCGGCAACTTGACCGGCTCGTATCTCACCACCGGTCGAGTTTAGGTGGTAAAGATGCATTTTCTGATGCGGAATGTAACGTCCTTTCAGACGCCGATGAAAAAATATACTGTTTCATTTGGGTGCCACTAAATTGCCTCCCACGGACTAGCCACCGTGATACCTCGCTAACATCCTACCGAGAATCTGTTTGCCGGAAGCTCCTCCGACGCATACTTTTCGAATTAAAAGCGACAGTGACAGGCCGATTCGAGTGCAGCATTTCATCTGGATTTGCCGCCATGGAAATTGCCGTTTCGATCGCCTAGGTAAATTATTATTAATCATTCACGAATTACACATCGGCACTTCTCCCCCACTCTGCTGACCTCGGTATTGTTGTTTGTATCCCCGGCTTGACGACACTACGAAACATACGTCGACGAATTAAAATAAAAACAAAGCTCTAAATAAATCGGGAAACGTGAGATTCGATGTCACAAAATAGTCCGAATTATCGCTCCGTGATAGGGATCTTGGATTATTTCTACGCCGCGAGAAGTTCGGTACGTAATTAATCATTCAATCAAGCTGGCTCGAAGTCATCGGAACAACGCTTCCTGTTCACGTTTAGGGTAATTGCGACGAAAATTTTTCAGTAGTTTTAAATAATTCATCAAAGTCCGATTTTTGAGTGACGCGGATCTGGAGTATCAACTTATGTTGAAATTGTTGCGATCGACAGTTTTTCCGGTTTAACCGTTTAAAATATTGAACCTGGTTAATCAGCTCTCGGTTTAACCGGTCACTGTCGCTTTTAATTCAAAAAGTATGCGTCGGACGAGCTTCCGGCAAAGAAATTCTCGGTGGGATTTTAACGAGGTATAGGCAATTTGGCGACACCCCCACACATATTGAAGCAGGGATCAAATCAATTATTTAGAAAGCTGAAGCGATAAAGATACGCTATCGCAAATCTGACATTCGGATCCCCACGCTTATACATGACATACGAATGACGCACACATATACGTATATGTACCATATATACATACATATGTATCCGTTACACATATACATATATGGCCCTAATCGTCTCTGACGCCATAGCTGCTTGTCGCTAATTATATATAACGCACCTTTGCGTAATCGAATAATTGGGCTAAGCTGTGTTGTATATTTTATAGATATATGATAAATATTCGTCGGGGGTTGAAATGTCGAACCTTTGTAAGATTACATTCGACAATAACGGTTATATGTCAATATGAGGGAAAAAAAAGAAGATGAATCATGAGGGGAATACGGGAAAATAAAGTTGAATTAACAAAAAAACAATGCACTAATGAAACAGGATATAAAAATAGCACGTAGTGAATTCCTGAGTAAGCGAGGAAAAAAAAAGAAGAAATTTATCAATTTTCATCTCAATTATACGTATAATAGCATTACGTATTCGTATAACGTAATTGATTAAATTAACTGAACATCGTTGAATTTTAATAATTTATTTAAATTACAACCTTCAGCAAAGAAAGAAATAGTAAAATAAAATAGAGGAAAAAAAATTTAACGTAAACATTTCGAAGGAACAAAAAAAAAAACATTAATAAAGAACTATTCTTTAAATATTTGGAAAAACTGCGCGCATTATTGCACCGACTATCAATGAAATTCCGCATGATCAGCAGCAATCCGATTTTGAGTTTGATTTTTTATTTTTTTTTTTTTGCTCTCCGTCGTTTCAACTGTGGTATAAATTTTTATACGGTAGTTTGTATTACGTATATATACAACGGGTGGTTAAAAAAATAAATTCAATTTTGATCAAGTCACGTGTGATTGTAACCCGAGAGTTTCCTGTCATCGCTTCTTTTGGTTCTTCGTTGTTACTATTATCATTGTTATTATTATTATTATTATTGTCACATTTTCACCGATTGAAAACGATTCTCATGTATATTTGATCATGCAAGTGGATTAATTAATTTTAAACGGTCGTGTATCACATAACGAATTCAAGCTCCAACTGCAATTACCGTGTAATTTAGGAAATACAAAAGGCATTTCAATATAAGATAATATTTCAAATTGACAATAAATAATGTTTCTAAAAATATGAGCATTTTTAAATAACACCTGCTACCTTCTATATCGTCTATACGCCAAGCAGCAAAGAAGTTCTTTACTTCACTCGCCACCTAATCAACGGACATCTTATAGAATTACTCTTTTAAGCGTGGCAGTAATTCACTTTCAGATGTTACGTAAGTTAAGAAAACAACTTGAAAAAAACTTAGTACATCCCTAACTTGTAAGGCTGTCGAAAGAAGAGAAGTTCCTTACTGCCAGATTGCACTACACTTGTGTAATATACACTGTACCTAGTACGTATAATATTATTTGCTGAATTATTTTGCACGAAGAAAAATATGGTAGGGGAATAAAGAGAAAAGCTGAACGGCTGGAAACAGATGTGAAATTGTTTGAAAATAGTTAATCATTCCTGATAATTGCAAGTATTTTTGTGCAAATTCGAAAGGAAAAGAGAATAAATATATTATACGTGCGTTAAAAGAAAACTAATGAAACTTGAAAACGTGACGAAAAATATTCTTTTAGACCTAAGAATTCAAATTTTCGAGTTACAACGAAAAGAAAGAAAAAAAAAAACCTTCAATTTCAGGTAACTTGGATACGAAGCAATATTTTTCGACAAAAAGTGAAAAAGCTAATATAAATTACAATTTAAATACTTCTTTTGTATTTTACCAGGGTGAAAAATAATTGTTATCTTTCGATTATAATTTTTGTAAAAATTGTCAAACACGAAGTGTGTTTTCAAACACAACAAAATGAAACAAACAAAATGGACGATTGTTGATTGCTGTTTAATCTCGTTCTTTTTTCAACGATAATTAACGGTAATTTTCGGGGTTAAGAAAGAATGAAAAAAAAAACACAAGTCTCGTTTAACCCAAAAAAATCGAATACACAGTAAGTTCCTTTCGTAGAAAATTAAATCTGTTAAAACAGTTCCTCGATACTTCTGACCCTACTCAGATTTCGGAGAGGGGGAAAAAAAAATCGAACGATTCTATAAATCAAAACGAAATCAAAGAAACGGAGTAAGTTAATCAATTGTTCAAACTGAATCGTATACTCAGGGTACACAAAAGTCTTGACACGTTACACGTATAGCGAAAGTATTCAATCTCCGAGTAAACACGTCGCGTGGTAAATTACAGCAAACAAGCGTGTGTACATGTATGGAAACAATACATAACGAATAGTAAACGAATGGCTCAACAGGTATAAAACGTAACTCACTTATCACCGAATATCGGTTTGCAAATGGATGATCCGTCGGCTGTTCGTCGATAATCCGGGCTCCACGGAAGATAGGAAAATCCGTGAACACCGTGCGTAGAAATTTTGCGTTGGCAATTTTCAACGCAACCTTCACATCGAGGGCCAATCACCATGTGTAAACTTGAAGGAGCGGTCGTTGATCGTTTCGTTCAATTTTGTCAACATGGGCGACACCACTTTCATCATCATTACGATCACTATAACCATCGGCGTTATTATTATCGATTGTCATCAATCTCCTTACTGTACACTGAATCAGCGATTGAGATAATTGATTATTAAAATTGTTCCGCATCTGTATTACCTGCGTGGTATCGTCGTTTAAATAACAATATCGATCTAAGCAACATTTATTGGAAATGAAAGCAAACGGTTAGGAACAATAAAAAAATAAATAAATAAATAAAAGACAAGCAAAATTAATTCCGATTCAAATGACAACAAGAAAAAAATTCAATCAGTTTTGGACAATAGAAATGAATTTTTTTACATATCATAGTTGGCAAATTTTTTTCTTTTTCTTTTTTTGTTTCGACATCACGTACATCCGATACTTCACCTGATTTTTGTTTTTATTACTATTACCTCTTCGTCTTCACTTCTCTATTAAAGAAAGAACGAAAAAAAATCGCGAACGTCATATTTTATAAATATTTCAGGATGTTTTTTTTATTTTTTTTTTTATTTTGTAGCACTGGTCAACTATTATTATTGTTATTTAATCATTTTCACTACGATTGATCACAGGCTGCAGTTTATACGTTTCTTGGACGCGCACCATACACATGCTTCTTTTTCGTTGACCAATCCTCCTTAAATATTATCCGAATCGAATTTTATCCCGATCGCGAAAGATATGACTTTACAAGTATTTGTCTTCGCCAGTTATTCAAATTAAACAAGATAATGAGAAAGATAAAAAATTGTTTCGGGTCATTCATTGTTCGAAAATTATTGCTATTATTGTTGTTATCACTGTTTTTCTATCGATAAAAGCGATTCATACTGTGTATAATGAAAAAAAACCCTGAATGAAAATCAAAGAACACTTGAATAGTATTGAGAGAAGTGCAATTTGAGCTGAGAATTTTCTAAATTCCAACGAATAAAACCAACAATAGAATAAATGAATGAAAATGGATCGATTGAAAGAAGGAGGACTGAAAAATCCTAACAGAGCAGAAGCGGATGTAACAACAAAAGTTTGAAATTTTAAAAATAGGTATACGTAAAACAGAAATTTGATTAAAAATAATCGACAAAAATTTTCCCTCGAAATAGCAAGTAAATTTGAACAAAAAAAAATAAATAAATAAATAAACAAATAAATAAATAAATATTCAAGTAAACAAAAATGGCTATAACAGTGTGACAATATATTGCGTAACAAGTGTCGCGTCTTATTTGAAGGATGAAATAAGTACGTTTTTCCGGACGAAAATGATGATTGATAAAGAGCAAAATATTGCCATAAAGATGTTTGCATATCGCATAAAATTATATCATGCCACATGCCGATGAATTCATCGTACAAAGTGAATATCGCAAATCTCTGCCAAAAATAACAATAACAACAGCAATTATCGTATATTCGTACGAGACAATTGTTTATACCAATGAACGACGAATACTTGGAATTGGCTTTTCGAATTTCGACTTTGATTTTGATTTCTACGGCGAAGTTCACCTGGGCAGAGTCGAAGCTAGACTGACAAGGAGCGCAGAGAGCCGGATTTCATCGAGTCTGAACGTTCAGCGCGGGACTGAACGGCGACCAAACTCGAGAGGGAAATTCACGTTTCACCGCACAGCCGCACAAGAGGATAAGAATTTGATCACGCGCGTCGAAAATATAAACAAAGCGCGCCCTTCTCGCTACCTTGTAATACGGTGTAAATAAAATCATTAGTTTCCGCGATAACTGAAATAACAGTTCCGACATTGCACCGATATGAATCTGCATTTTCTGCATTCAGCTACATAGAGATAAATATACTCTGAAAATCGTGCGAATGTTTTTTTTTCACAATTTTCTCTCGAAACGATTTAATTTTGCGTCTAATTTTGCAATTCGGACTAGCTGTGTAAGGAGTTCATTTTTTGCGATCATTATTATTATTATCGGTGAGAAGTTTGCACGGATAGTGGAACTATGAATATTAATGACTGGACATTTTTTGCGACGAAAAAATTTGATAATACTTTTGTCCCGTTATTTTTCAGAAAAAGAATATTTGCCGGGAAAGTGGTTAATGAAAATATACTTTAGAGTTATCCAGCGAAGAATGTGAATAATTTTTAACAATGATGATGATAATAATAATGAGAAAAATTGATTGTAAGTCGTTTGAAATACGGCAATAAAACGGAAGATGGAATGAATATAAATATACATAATGTGAAATACAGATGATATAAATAAATCAATCCTTCATATCATTTCACAAATTGTTTATCAATGTAGATGAAATTTTCGAATCTATTGATATTCCAATATAATAATGAATTGAAATAACAGCACGGAACAGCTTTAATAATTAATATAGTTGAATTTTCATCGTCATGCGAAAGAAAAACAAGAACAGGAGGAAAACGAAGTGAGAGAAAAAATGTGAAAAAAAAGTCAAGACATACTGATATATTCGGGTCCCTGTTTCTATTTAAAAATTTTGAGACTGACATTTCGCCTACGGTGGTTCATTATGGCACGTGTCTAGAGACTTGAGATACATATATGCAAGGTGCATCGTTTTAATCGATCCAGTCGAATATCCCGAAAACCAAAAGTGTGAATAAAAAATGTTTCAGACAAAAGCTGTAAGATTCGGAAGGGAAAAGAAGATGGAAATGTCAGATTTGCCGTGAGTGGACCCGCCGAGGTCAGATGAAGGTCAATTTGGCTTTATTAAAAAAAAATAGTACATCTTTATTTCATCGGCATCTGAAGGGGCATCAAATTTTGCATCAGCAAGTACTTTTATTTTCAATTTTCTGGATTATTTGATCATTTCAATTTATGATTTTAATTTTTGAGCTTCAATTTTATTAATTTGAAATTGTTTCACTTCAAGTATATTTAAAAGAATGTTTGTTTATTTTTTTGGAAACTTTGAAAATGAAAAATTATTTGTAAACCATATTTACGGTAGCAAATTGCTTGCAGTCACATAAATCACTTCAATAAATGTTCGAAACCATTTCCGCGCATTTCAATGCACCGTTGAGCTCTCCTTTGAAATTGTTCGACTACGGATTGTAGCACGGCTCTCGAAATAGCGGGACGCCCCGCTTGACAATGCGATAATTTGCTATCCTGGATACGGTTCACGAACAACGTTTTATTTTCAAAGTTTCTGATAAGACAGGCAAACATTCTTTTAAAAATACTTGAAACGAGGAAATTTTGAATTAACAAAAATATAAACTGAAAAATTTGAAACATGTATTTAAAAAAATGATACAATCCATAAAATTAAAGACAAAACTTG
Organism: Neodiprion virginianus; assembly: GCF_021901495.1. Taxonomy (NCBI): domain Eukaryota; kingdom Metazoa; phylum Arthropoda; class Insecta; order Hymenoptera; family Diprionidae; genus Neodiprion; species Neodiprion virginianus. The sequence goes on from NC_060880.1 coordinate 19,407,188, forward strand.
AAAAAAGTTGTAAATAATTGGAAAGAAAAGGTAAGTGGAAGCGTTCGCGTCGCTGCTCCTGTCAGATGCACGCCTCTGCGAATCCTGCTGAACATGCAAAACTCATCAACCAAGTACGACAAAAACCCTCCGCGGCAACTTGACCGGCTCGTATCTCACCACCGGTCGAGTTTAGGTGGTAAAGATGAATTTTCTGATGCGGAATGTAACACCCTTTCAGAAGCCGATGAAAAAAATATGCTGTTCGGCTTAAAAAAAAAAAAAAAAACAAGTGAACCGTCATCTGATCACGAGAAATCTGACACTCTCATCTTTTTTCCTCCTTCGAAGCTGACAACTCTTTTCTGAAACATTTTTCACTCACACTTTTGATTTTCGAGACATTCGACTGGATTGATTACAATGAGACACCCTGTATACGGTCCGTATCTTCCCTCCTTGAATTTCCTCATGAAAATTATACACACGTCAAATCCAGATGGGAGGCAGACACCCTCGCTCCTACAGATATAATACGTAATTATATTACACCTACGCTCCCTTTGCGAGGTTTTAAACAAAAACCATACACGCCATCTTATCCCTCAACGTACAACAAGGTTGGCATTTCAGACAGATGTGCGATACTTGAGGGAACGTTCTAGTGTCGAATTTTCATAAAATTTTTGATTGATCGTAATTTGACAATTTATATCAAAATTCTGCACTCGAAACTTAAAACGCATTTTTCTCGGAACGTGGTTTTTCAAAACGGTTTACACTCATACTTTTTTTTTAAAACTACTGCCATTTTGTCAATTTCGACTAAACAAAGAAGAAAAAAAAAAGAAGAAACTTTTACAACAAGATAGCAGCTTTCACACTGACTAATAATCTTTTTACAAATTTTGTTTCAGATAACATTTGAGGCCGCAGGAAGTGTACACCGAGAGGACGCTTTTTTTCAAACATTTTCAATCGTTAAAAAAATATTAAAAAAACAAAAAACAAATAAATGTGAAAAAATTATTTTCTGTTCTTCATAAGTGACGTAAATCAAATCAAACCGATTTGGGTATTTTAACCATCGAATAAAAAACCCAAGAAAATCAGCTATTTCTCTACCTGTTACAATGAATACTGAATACTTAATTGTGCGCGTTTATATTTCCTAGTAAATTTGTTAAAAGAAATGTATCGATGTTGGTGAATTTGGACCACTTGAATTATTGCTGTCAATGCAGTACGTATGTATGTATATATATAATTCCACGTACGAACGGGCATATCAATTATAACTGATTGAATTTCTGGGTCTGGAGGATAATCGTGAATTGTCAATTAAGTAATAAATTAACTACCCCGATTTGCACTCTGCTTAATTATTATCCAAGCTTTCCTGCAGTGAGTATAACTGTAATTTCGATATGCGATCCGATAATACGTTCAACTGCAGCGAGTCAACGAGGATAATTATACATGCAGATGATATGCAAGATTCTCTCTCAACTTGATCCCAATCAACTACATGATTGCGTATCATGGTCATCGGCTTCGATTGCGGTTTGTCAAATTCATCGATTCCGTGAAATACCTCGTATATACATATATAGCGTGCATCGTCGTTGACATATGTACGTACAAGTGGTACACGATTGATTGCTGTTACATTAATATCTGACCAATGAATCGAATCAAGTGACGATACTCGTTGCGAAAAGTTGATATTAATAACTGTAACAATCGTCACTTGATCATCTTCGATCTCGCGACAATTTCGACGAGCTGTGTACGATCATCGCTACCGCGATTATTTCACCCGCGGAAACTCAATGCAACATTCTTCTATATTTATTTTATTAAGCTATCAGACATGTACATCCGATGTAACAAATGAAATTTTTCTCAGTGTATAATTATTACAATTTTCTTTTTATTCACGTACGTAAAACTTTCTTCAAAGTACTGGTTTAAAAAGTATACTTTGTAAAAAGATACGATCTGTGAATCAAAGGATAGTCGCGAGAAACTTGTGAGGAAAATAAGGAAATAAAATCAAAAAAAATAAAAAAAAAAAAAAAAATACAGGAACACAAATGAGTGTGTAAACAAATTAGAATCCCGTGAAACACACAAATTATTTTACTACAAGTGTGAACAAATATCGCAACACAAAAACCTTCGTCACGATGGTGGCAATTGCACGTGTGTGTATTCGATATATTACATGTTTCGTGCGTGCGCGCGTATATGTGTGAAAGAGAGACAGAGTCGATTAATCCATAGACACCTCGAATGAATTTCGCCTCGTTTCTCCGCTGATCACGTTACACAGGAAGAAGACTCGTGTGTTCACCCACAATATAATTATCCGTGGGAATTTATTACGTGTGCCTTTGATGTGTTCGACGGGCCGTCGCGCGTGTTAAGGAAGACTAATTTCTAACTTATTTCTAGACAAGAAACTCGACCGGAAAATGTGTATACGTATATGGCGCGTTCCAAGTCAATTCAATCCTCACCCTCTTCGACGTGGTCCGCGATTTTTTTTTTTTTATTTTTTTATTGTTGTTCCAACTCTAAAAATGATTCTTTTTTTTTACAGATTTTTCCTACCCTCCCTGATGCCCTTGCAACTCGTTAAATAATGACATTTTGACAATGATTGGGACATTTTCGAAAATTGTGGAAAAAAATTACACAAATTTGGTGATCAAGACCAAAAATTCTCCAACTAAAATTGAAGTGGGCAAGCAAAACGATAATTTCTGTAATAAGTTTTTAATAAATTGATAAATCTTTTTTAGTCATTTTGATTTTTTCTTTTTGAAAATTCGACGTTCAATTATATATTCCCTAATACAACGACAATCTGGAAATTTTTATTAAATTTTATTTTCAAAAATAAACCACTTTGAATTTTCAATGCCTTTTCAATTTTATACATGACGTGTTCGAGACGTCCTCTCCGAATAGCAAACCCTCTATGGCCGACACGGATCGGCGTCAGTTCGTGATGAAACGCGTAATGTGAAGAAATTTAAAAGTCTGTTATTCATTAACGAATATTATTCGTTGTAATATCAACTCATGTGAGATTTTAATCGGGCTTGACGAGCGAGTAACCTCTTATTGTTAAATATACTACACACCGAACTTTCCGACAATAAATCTTACGGCTTCCAAAGGTACAGTGCAAACTTTTGATCGCCAAGATTATAATAATTCCTACAGAAATACTGCGATATAAAATCACTGTTGGAACGACTGTAATTACAATACGTCGATTATCCTTAAATTCGTAAATTTCATTTGAATTACGGATAAGCAGTAAACCAAACATTTATAACAAAAGTCTTTTCGTTTGGTGGGCGTTTTTTTTAATTTGGTCCCTCTCTCTCTCTCTCTCTCTCTCGTTCGCTTTCTTTACGAAGACCAAACGGGCCGCGAAAAAAATCCAAATTTGAATTCACGTCTCACAAGTGAAATTGACGATCATAATAAACGCATTTTATCGAAAATGATGACGATCTGTTTCATTTCAACGCTCGCATTATATTGTATACATCTAATGTATTGTATAGGCATGCGTAGTATACAGGCGTGTACCGTGTATAATTATCACACCTGGAACACCGCTCGTCATCTTGTCGATAGATTTTTCGCATACCATATTTATTATAAATCAATTAGTGCAATACGAATGTACAAGTATAATTCGCAGATTGAACGGTATATCTCTTTTTTCGTTTGACGAAAATCGGAGAAGAGATGGAGAGAAAAAAAAAAAACATTTATATTCGAATTTTTTTTTAGCACAAATGAATAAACTTGATAATTACTTCGAAAATAAAAATACGCTCTCACCAAAAACATTGTGCATCGCGTCACACAAATTTTTTCACTTCAAGTGTTTACACGTGTATGGTTTGTCAGTAAATTTGCGTATAAGCTGGTGCTGATTTTCATTTGTTTTCATATCTTCCTCAACTCGACATTTTCTTCTTCTCTACAGTTTTTGCGTCGGAGCTAATTAAAAGAGCCGAGAGATGACGGTTTCGTTTGTTTTCTTTTTGTCAATTAAATTGCAAACAAACGAGAAGCGGGTAAGGAAGGAAAAGAAAAAAAAAAAAAAGAAGAAACGCGGAGGTAAAGAAATATTGTCTGTGAATAACAATGATTATACCAACCAATGTGTTAGAGTATACAAATTATCATCGAAGATTCATAGACAGGATCCATGCTTGTAAATATTATTTATTAATCCAAGAACCGAGAAGTAATTGTCCGTAACCCGAGACAAATTAAAAAAACCATGTTTTATTTGCTTTTCATTTTAATCCCGGACTTTTTACTATACATACCTTATATATATATATATATGTATATATAAAACAAATAAAACACGGTTTTTCAATTGGAGAAAATGTACGTGTACCTTTTTTCCCTGTGATTCTGAACTTCATAAATTGGAAATAAACTGAAAAAAATTTCAGAACGAGATGCATTACATACCTAAATTTTCGCATAGCGATGTTTGGGTTGAAGGGAATGAGCCGCGCTTTCGTTCGTCTTTGTTATCCGGCAGGATAAGATGAGAGAAAAAAGCGAAAGGAAAAACGCCAAAATCACTTTTACACAAGGGGCAAGACTTCAGAGGAAACTCTGCACCGCATTTCCGTTTCTTTCTTCTTTTTTCTTTTTTTTTTCTTTTTTTTTTTTCTTAGAAAACACGCCCGGATGTGCGGGTATGCGTGTGTGTGTGTGTGTGTGTGTGTGTAGAAAGGCATACCAATGGACGGGAGTAAATTGACTTTTATGCCTAGCAAGAAAAATCCAATACCCTGCTTGAAATTCGTTTCCGGCCTAATTTCGAAAAGCTCCTGAAGACTGGAAGAAGAAATAATCCTGGACACGATATTCGTTCCAACAGCGGTTCAACGCATTTCGTTGGAAACGATCATGATGGGAAGCGGATAATTTCCTCCGTCGATAATCGCCGCGATATACACGCCGTCAATTTTATACTTTACTTTATCCTGGTTTTTTTTTTGTTCGCCGTATATTCAAGGTGATAAGCAAACAGTTTTATTTTACTCTTCTTCAAGCCGATGTCTTTTTTTACCGACAAAATATTTCCTGCCCGGTCTAAAAATTATCCCGTGTTTTATGGCTAGATACTCCCGTGTAATCATTGTATATGGGGCATTATCTTAATTGATATCCGATAAGATTTTTAGGTCGAATTTTTTTATCTGCTGGCCATTTTCTCAAGTAATTCATTCCGCCGATTAAAGGGAGCATCCGATATTTTTTTTTTTGGAAATTTTCAATCCATGGTGTTAGTTGGTTATCAATTTTTGTAAAATTTCTCGCACAAATTTTGTACATGCTGTTTTTCATCTTGAGTCATAGATTATTTTGAAAAAAATATGAAAACGTTGAAAATGAAAAAAAGAGGCTTCGTCGGGGGAAGTTTAGAAAATTTAGCGATTTTTACAACATGCAATTATTGCACATCTATTCTATTTAATTTTTAGAATCTTTGATTCAAGTTGACAAAATATAGACTCGACTTTTTTCCTTTTTCGTTTGAAACATGTAAACAGGTATATTTTTCGCAAATTTATAACTCGAGAATGAATCGGATCGAAATTTCGAAAAACAAATTTCGAATTTTGTTTCTAACACGTACAGAATAAACCGAGGCAAAAAAATTAGACGACAAAACCGTACCCGATTAAAAAAAAAAAATAACCCCCCATATATTCCCTAATTTTCACACATCGATTCCACTCTCCGATTATTTCATTACACAGGCAATAATTTTTTACCACCTCGACGCGTGTTCGATAAGCATCTACACGATAAACATATATGTATATACATAAATCTATACGAGCTTAATTCCATCATCAGGTGGAAAATTTTTTTCGTTATTAATTATCCGTCACTTCAGCGTGAATATATAAACATGCGTAACAATTGCCGAAAAGAAATTTTCCCCCCGTTCGTTACGATAATTTTTTCGTAATAATTCGCGATAGACGTGTGAAAAAAAGACAAAAACAAGAACAAAAGGCAAGGCTTTAAAAAATTTTGCAATCTTACACGCAAAGCGCAGCTTTGAGCTTCCCGAAATTCTCTGTAATCGACGGTGTATAATAATCATATCACCGAGATTTGCGTAAAATCGTAAAATCAAACCAAGTTATGTGGGTGTGTATACGCATGCAGTGAAATGCCGGGAAATTTAAACTAAAACTACGTAATTCCCTTGGCCCGAAGTTAGCAAGATTTCTTGTTGCGTAAACAAAATAACAGGCGTACATCATCCACTCGACGTGCAACCGGCGCCTGCTCGACGAGTACCAACGTAATATTGTAACATGTTCCACGATCCGTTAATACGATCCCGCCCCCGAAAATTCTCGGTACCTATTTCAGCTTTCTTGGCGGTTAGTTTTATTCACTGGGTTTTCTGTTTTTACTACGATTTTTCACCGTAATTTCAACTGGGAAAGAATTGAAAATTTACAGTAGCTTTTTTTATCCATGAATCCGTGCATATTCGATACAATGTTTTGTGTAATATTCAATTTAAAAATTTCATGGTCCGTCGATTTTTATTATATTTCCTTCAATCGGTACTTCGAGTTGTAAGTAAATTTTTCCACTATTTTTATGACGATACGTTGAAAATCCAAACCTGAAATCGAATGTGTAGGTATGATGTAAATTTTTAAAAATTATAAAACAGTATTCAAAATGACGAGTTCATCTAACGTGCGACTGATGAATTTTTGTACCTTTCTTTGAACGATGTAAAATGTAAAAAAGTATGATCCAACGATAAATCGATAATTTCCTTTTAAAATTCTCCAAGGTATGTACGATGATAATGATAATAACCAAATTTGTAGAGACTTGAGTTGAATTATGAGCAATATGGCTGGGAAGATTGACGAGCTTTTATCTATATAGAAATCTCGTAATTTACGCACGGTTTTCTTCTAGCTAATACGGGTTTAATGTACCTTGTGTATATACACTGACGTATTTAATGTGTATACATGAACACATGGTGTAAAAGTTGATGAAATTTCCGCGAATCGACAGAAACAGTTTTGAATTTTCATACCGCTGGTGTTATATCTCGACATAGTTAAAACAACAATTTAATACCGAATCATTAAACCACGACTCATTATTATATAATTATAAACTGCCTATCAACTGGCGGAAATTTCGATATCTGTTCAATGTGTTCGATTTTTTCGTTCTCCATTTCGTAAAAATGTGGTTTACAATTATTTACTTTTTTTTCTTTCATCGTTTTGAAAATTTTTTAAAATCGCTTTGACTTTATTTCCGATTTTTAACACCGCAATTACTTCCCTGATTCAATACTATTTCTCACGTGTATTATAAATGACACGCATAAACAATGTATTCGTATATACGGAGGTTCAATTAATTGACGATAATTAATCGTGTTATATTTCCCAAGATTTGGAAGAAAAGCATGCGGTTCGAATTCAAGGATAACTCGGTTTTATTTATTTTATTTTTTTTTCTTCTTCTCTTTTATTCGCCTTTTTTACTCACCGGATTGAAGAAATCGCGTATGAATTAACTTTGACCGCTGCAGTTGTCGAACCGACGGTGTCGATTTGTCAAATAGGGAATTGGTGAGAAAAAAAAATTCTCCAAAGGATAATGTAATGAATGGGTGTTATATGTATATGTGTTTGTGAATATAATAACGCGGTACTGCAGAAAATGATATGAGAAATGTAAGATTTTTTCAGGTCATTCTGGAATATCATTAGATTGTAATGGGAAAAGTCTGCTGCATTAGATCGAACGCATTTCGCCATAATATTGCCAGTCAATGCCGAATCAATCGTCTGCAACTTTCATTTTCTGCTGCACAGGAAATATAATGGATACAAATCTTGGGATAATTGTTTAGTAGTTCGAGCCCATTCGATTCAAGAGCGTATGAAATAACTTAAAAACGCATATATTTTGCAAGGTCGAGTCTCTGGTGTGATAAATATTTGATACGCAATAAATAGAATGAAAAATTGTATTATTGACGTATAATTACGAATTGATATTGTACAACAATAGTGATTATATAGTATAAATAAATAAAATATAAAAAGTAAATATAACAAAATGAGTTATGTGTAATATCAGAGTTTAAATAATATTATAATATAATATAAGTAGCGTAGTTGAATTTTAAATTCAATTCGATTATATTGTATATTTTGAAAAAATTTCGGATAACCGGAGAATGAATAATGTCAGCGAGTGATCATTTTTACAGGCATATAAATAAAATATACAAATATAGTGTGCGTGAAAAATGTAAAACAATTTATAATCGTTTTTTTTTTTTTTCTTTTTCAAGAATATTAAATAAATTATTTACAATTAGAATAATTGACGGACGTTTTGAAATCGTTTGAAGAAAACATCCGAAAATTTTATGTCACAGCCGATTTAATTAAAATCAATTTACGATTTCAATCGTTCTTTTCGTCCCTTTCTCTACTTCCGACACTTCGTTTATTCGTTGTAATAAGAAACTAACGAAATATGGTGAGTTTGAAAAAAAATCGCAACAATTATTCGCAAGCTCGTTAAGTCGACAAAACTTGACCAATAATAATAATAATAATAGTGACTGGACCGAAATTAATACTGCCTTGGTAAAACGAATGTACATATGTATACATATAATTATACGCTTACAGAAAAATCTCAAAGGCAATTAATGAATGGGAAAAAATCTGAGGAAAATACAATGTAACGCAAAATCACGTACAATAATGATAATAATTAATAATTTACTACAACTCAGGATCGGTTTTCAAAGTTTTCTCATCAGGACGCTGCCTTGAATAAATTGTAGCGATTAATCGGACAGACGTATGAAAAAAGTCGTGGGTAGAGATAAAGATAGAGGAAGAAATCAGTTTCTGTAATGGCAGCAGCATCCCGAAGGGATTTGTAAAGGTCTGAAGACAAGTGCAGGCTTTCCGTTCACCTTATCCAACGTGTAAATGTATCGTTCGATATAATGCTGTTTGCAAACCGACGCGTTTTTCGCGTTTAGACCGTCGGTGATTCCACTCACATTTTCGCAATGTGACTCAGTACTGTTGCTGTGGGAAAAAGAAACAAGAGATTAGCAAACACGTTTCAACGGGTGAATTATTTGCCGGAATAACGGAGTTCGTCTTGAAATTAAAAATCTATAGCAAACAAAAAAATTTAAAAAAAAAAAAAAAAAAAACAGTCGCCTTATCGTAAATCGTGTTCACCGATTACTCGCATTGGGAATAAAATCAAAGGTGAAAAGAAAACACCTGTACGTTAATACTCACTCGCAAACAATGTGTTCAATCATCTGAACGTATTCCGGTGTCTGCAATACGTAGTACCAAGTTCCGTTTACAGCAATAGCTTTATCCTCTTGGAGGCTTGTCTGCGGGAAAATATGCCAAAGAATGTTATTTAATCGGTTGTAATTGAACGGTAAAAATTGTACGAATTCCGTTAATGAACAAGGTAATCGTTTTTCATACCTTTCCGCAATTTTATTCTAATCGTATTAACCAAAACTCACCGTCGTTCTGCACAAATTTTGAATATCCTCGGTAGCGCTGCTTCTTGAGCCTACATTGATCTGAAAAAAACAAAAACAACAACACTCGGGTTATCACTATTTTTCGTTTTATCTTGTGGTTTTTTTTTCTTTTTTTTTTTAATATCTACGGTTCATCGTTGTCTTTCGAATGAAACAAAACGAGCGTCGTATTTATTTGAAAAGGTATTATATATTTGCCAGATTAAAGTTATACGCAATAACGCGTTGTGAAAATTTTCAATAATTGACTAAAATGTGTAATCACTACAGTAAGCTATTAATTGACTTGTATAATTATCATTCTATGATTATTTATCCGACGTAAAGGTAATAATTAAATCAACTAACCGGGTTCGACGGAGGCAACATTATCACGTTGTCTTCCTTCAGCTTTCGAACCAACTGCTCAACGATTTCCATTGGATAATATTCCGTTTTACTGCAAACAGTTTTCCCCTCGCATTCGGCGGGCACTTTTGGCTTGAACATTTCTTCCTGCGTCATATTCTCGTTCTTCCGAGCCACGGCTGCAAATTCGCAATTCACGATGCAATATGTATTTTTTTCTTTGAATAGTTTTTGTTTTTCATTCGTTACACAAGTATGCACGTATTTCAAAGTGAAGATGTTTTTTGTTTTCACGTCTATTGTGAAAAGCGGAACGAAACGCAAGTGTAGAAAGTAAGTGAGAAAAGTGAGACATGCGAATGCATGATGAGAGAAAATGACAAATAAAAAATTATTCTTTTACCGTCATCAACTGTCTCTCCCTGTCTGGAGTTAATCGTTCCTTCGAAGCGAGCGTTGTTATAGTCCAAATCATTCCTAGACTTGAAAGCAGCGTCGATCCATTGCTTGGGAGTCAACTTTTTTTTGCTATAATCGTTGCTTGTCAATGCATCAACTTCGCTTTCTTTTGGGATTGAAAGATGATTATCATAACTGAATGATGGTTCCCGATTCTCCGCGTCAAATGCGTCGCGATTTTTAACCCCGTGTTCGTTAATCACGCCGTAATTAACTGTCAACTGGATCGGACTTTTGTAGAGATAAAGATCGGGATTTTTTCTTTCGTCATTCAACAAGACGGTGGAATCAAAATTCTTTTTGGATTGAAATCCCCGGAATCCGAGCCCCCAACGATACTCGTTTCGGACGGAATTCGCAAACTGGACAACCTGTAGGAACAAAAAGATTCAACGTAAATAAACGTTGTCGAATATTATCGAAGATAGGGGAAACAAATTGCGGATATTTTTTTCAACAAAGTTTTTTCAAGTCGAGAGAGAGAGAGAGAAAGAGAAAAAAAACATTACACAATAGATTTCATACTCAAAAGAAAATATAGAAATATTTTTCCGACGATTTTTTTTCTTCCTCTTCTCGTTGTAGAAACTGATCAAACTTGAAAATTATTTAGCCATCTTTGTTAGACTTTTTTAATTCTTTTCATTGAATAAAGATTATTATTCACTTAAAACACCTTGGAGATTTCGTTACTCGAAAATTCGTTCGTTCATTAATTTTATCAAATACCTGCAACTATTGACTTTCTATACTTATCAGATAGAACTATTCCCTGCGTTTGATGCAATTAATCACTTTGGATAATATACGTTGACTGGTCTCGCGTATTTTTTTTTTTTGTACGCACATTTTATGCGTTATCTGGATTTTACAAAAACGAGGCAATGACGTGTAAAACAGAATGTTATTTAACCAAATACTCATTATATAATAAAAGAATAATACGATGAGCGATGAGAAATTACTTTTAAAAAATCCCAGATTTTTCCGTTCAACATTGACGTATAATATTTTTCAAAGTACAAAAAACATTTAGATGTGTAGAATTCTGACTCGTTGTTTGAAATCATTGAATCACATATCTGTATTACACAGTTATGTGCATTCTTTGCTTTGTTGCAACATGTACCTGTATATAGTTGTTTCATCACGTAGCGGAAGCATTTCAAAATTGAAACAAAATGCACATATATATATTATACATTTATCATAACTTTACAAAGTATTTCTTTTTATATATAAGCTTAATAGCATCACTTTTATTAGGCTTATACATAAGGGAGCAATGGCCATAAAATTTTGAAATTTCCAGGGTTTGTTCCTATCTGTATAAGCGATAACTCTGCCAAGTTTCAAATCGGTCCCTCAATTTATACCAAAGTCATAGAAATCGAAATAACTGGTTATCAAAACTGCATATATTTTACATTTAAACCTTTCCACGTGTTCCAGATGACGTAGAGGCTTAAAATTTTACACAGATTTATTTTAACGAATTGGAACAGATTTGGGGGGTGGCTGAATAAAAATTTTTCCAACCACCAAATATGGGCCATCCTAATGTATAAATATCAATTCCCGATAGCGGAAATATAATTGTTTGTAAATAATTGAAATAAATCGTATAAACAGCAATAAAAATACTAGCTCCTTGCAAAAATTATTGCGAATATTTATAATATATGTATTGACAATTATATATCAAATGAAAACGTTAACGTAAACGGTAATAAATAATCCAAGCACAATGACGTTGCATTTCAATAGTTACTATTATAACTTACCAATGCGAGGATAACAATCCGCAAGAGAAGCGAACAGGTGGTTGGTGGATTTTCGTTCTTGTTAAAACTTAGCGACATGACGCGATACTCGACTCGTTTATCGATCTCGTAAATATTTCACTGTCGTAATATAAAAAAAATCTCCTTGTTTTTTTCAATATATCGTAGTAACGTAGAGGATAATAAATTCTTGATCCAGTTTATCGCACAAGCTCCGGCTCAATTCCCTTTCCGATTTAGTGTAATAAATATGGTTAAACTGCTGCAGATACACTTTGCGATATTTCTAAATAGATCAAATTTAGCAGAACGAAAATGAAGAGAGAGAGAGAGAGAGAGAGAAAGAGAGAAACGCAACGAGTGGTTGTAAACGTTGGAATAAAAGTGCCGAGCAAAGATCCGCGGTTATATTACAATCGACGACGTTATCCGACCCTCCTTTTCTCTCGTCACTTACAACTAAATCTCCCACTATTCTCAATGACGACCCTATCCGCGACGTCATTTTCATATCGCGCGAGGAAGCCGCCACTACGTAATCCTTCTCCGCCGGACTTCGCCCCTACGTCACTAGAGCTTTTTTCATAACCGTTTCCCGCGTATCGAAAAGACAACGTAGAGTTTACTCGCGATAAGGATCGGTCGACGCAAATCCGACTCGTAAGTAACGATCCAGCTGCGGTTGTACGTCGGATCTTAGTCGAGTTCTACGTAGAACGTCGATTGTCGATAAAATTAGAATTTCCGCTGGATGCGAGGGTCCAATGCCGGATTTTTAATTGGTTGGAAAAGTTTTGAAATGTAGAATGAGTCGAAGTGTCGAATGGTAAGGCGAAACGCGGAAATGCAAGAATGTAGAATGCCAGAATTAATACAGAATCGGCGAAATGAATTTATCAGAGAGAAGTTGGAAAAGTGTGGACAGGCAAAGTAAGAGAAACGCTAGAATAAATTTGTAATTGTAGAGTGAAAGAGACAGGAATTCTTGTGGTAATATAGAAAGCCACGATGTAGGATCGTCCGAATACATGTAGAAATTGAGGGGAACATAAAAATTCAAGTAATCAATACGTATAAAGCAAAAATATAGAATCATCAGAATCTATATAAAAGCATCAACGGGAAGAAAATAGAGATTCAAATAGGAATGTAGAAAATTGGAATGTAGAATGGTATGAATAAATGTAGAGACATAAAGTAAAGTAGAAATAGAAGTGAAAATATTATACATCTAAATATAGAATCATTAGAATCGGTGTAGAAATATAGAGAGAAATTAGATGCTGTTTGATTTCAGGTGGAAATATGGAATGCTAAAATATAGAAACGTCATAATAAATTCAGAAACAAGTAAAAACCGAGAAAGGCAAAGCTGTAAATATGTAGAAAGCCAAATCAGAGAAACGAGACGCCAGAATAGATATAGAAGTGTGAGAAGAATAAAACAGGAATTATGATAAAAATGTAGAATCGTAAGAAAAAAATGTAGAAACACGTAAAAATGTGGGAAGCGAAAATGAAGAATGGTCAGAATGAATATAGAAGCAAAGGAAAACATGTAAGCGCAGGTGAAAACATGAAAAATCAAAATTCGAATATAAAAAGTGTTTCAGCCAACATGTAGAATCGTCAGAGTGAATTTAAATGCATGTATAAAAATGTAAAGCTGGACACGATTCTAATTTCTGCTTTCCTGTGATTTGGACCTTTCATATTTAATTAAAAATTCTGTAAACTAGATTGACGCATATTCGAATACCTGCTTTTTTAATTAATCGTACGGATAATTATAATGATTCGTTGTGATGAACGGAAATACGATTTTTGATTTTTCACAGTGTTGCCAGCTGCGTTTACCTAGATTCGGGATAAAATTTGCCGTTTGACGATATTCAAGAAACGCGCGACACACTTGCGAAGCGGTTTTCCGCCTGTTCTAAATATCAAAGTCTGATCATCATGCGTTTCACCCAGTCATTACTTATCCCTGAGGTGATCTCATTCTTATAAAAACGCAACATTTTTTTTACTTTAAAAAAATGTAGGTATCAAAACCACAAGGAAATTAAAGTATAAAATGAATATTCGTAGTAACTGAAGGGGAAAAAAACTAAGAAATATGCAAAGTTACTTACAAATACACATTTTCAATCAAACCTTACAATTTTAAATTATTTATTAGGTACGTATTATACGACACTATTTTCCTTTCGCTCATAACTCGATTAATAAAACTGCTTCACAGTCTCTATAATGAGAAAGTGCAAAGTTCGAATATTTTCTACAATAGCTTTAAAAATTCTATCACAAGTTTCATTGCCTTAAAATAAGCTCATCTATTAGATTTTCAAGCACCCAATTTCTGTTCATAAAGGTATAAAAAGTGACAAATTTTCCCGATGCAGACAATATCATACTTTAATTAATTATCATTGAAACTCATTTCAAATTCTTTTCAACTCTCGTGTTAATCAATCCTTTTTGCAGACACAAAGTTGCAACACATTTTTTCGCATGAACTCGTTATAAAGGTTGAGCTTATTTTCAATCCTGACGTAGATCGTGTTGTGATATACTTTACATAAAATACCTGCATGTGCAATTATGTACACCGATTGCGTTTACACCCAGGCACTGAGAGAAATTTTTAGTTCCGGTTACCGCTCAGTCCTTGACTATTTTCATTGTTCACCACAATCGAGAAATATAGTTCTAGGTAGAAAATAAAAATTAGTTTTCTAGCTGTTACCGGAAAGTCTGGCATCCGTTGCTATTCTTTCTCATTACGATCAGTGTTAATATATTTTCTTGTAACCGTTGCAAAAATTTAATGCTTGTGCAACGATAAATTGACGTTAAAACCTCATTTAACTAAAAAAGTAGAGTAAACCTTACAAACTGATTTTTCGTTGCAATTTCTAAAAAAGGATCGACAATAGCGCAAAATGGCTACGCGTATCTCGTTTTTCGTAATTCCAACAATATTCAAACACTTTTTTTAACGATACCTATTTCACTGAATTTTTCTAGTTACTATAACTCTCAGGGTGGCACATTATGTGTGATATTTGATTTCTGGTTCCGGTGAAAATTTCCATTGGAATCAACCGCCTTTGCGAATAAATGACTGTTACACATAATAAAGAAGAGTAACGTTGTAGATTTCATTATGCAGCTTACAAAACGTGATAAATAGAATTAAAAATTCATTTCGATTTTGGCGATGAAACAAAAAACAGAGGGAACCACGTAAATTTGCAGGTTCAAATTGATTCTCCAAGAAAACTTGGTCGGGAGAAATTATCTCAATAATATTATTGAAGAGAATAAACTTGAATCGGTTTGCCTTTACCTATAACTTTGTGGCTTATAATAACGCGACGATAAAAATGAATCGATTTACGTTGAAAAAATTCTTGCCCACGCTTATTTTTACAAATATTTCTAAATTTGACGTATAAAACGAAAAAAAAGAAAACTTATTGCAATTTTGGCGATGAGACAAAGAGTAAAAGAGAAGAATAAAATCAACGCAACAATAAAGATGTATTAATATTTTTACCATAATCTCATTGATCCCGATAATTTTCACTCAATTTGCCATGATACTGTAATCGGTGTGAAAAAAAAATAAACAGATCTAATTAGAGTAAAATCTAACGTTTCAATCTGATCTAATCATAAATTATAATTGATAAATCGGAATAGATTCTGGAAACGATTAGACGATCATCCGAATAAATCTATAAATAACTTTGTACGTTTGGATAAAGACGAGATGAGAGAAGAAAAAATTCGGATATAATTAGAAGGGTGGGCAGAATTGATACTGTCGTAAAACGAGGATTATTGCTATATGGAGGGAAAAAGTTGGACGAATGTATTTTTAGAAAATTTTATTCTATATGTATAGCGGATAACGACTGAGAATAAAACGAGTCGTTCTATTTCATAGAAAATGAGCCGCTGCCTGATAATTGCAGAGCGCGGTTATTTGCCACAGGATTCCCATTAATACAATTGTGAAAAACAAGAGCGGTGATAAGATAAGAAAGTGCGTGGAATATGATAAGGCGTGAGGAGGGCGCGTGCAAAATGCACGGCTTCCGAGTATTCGTGACAATCAGCGATATGCAGATAAAGGAGCAGGAAGACGAAACGGATATTCCGTTTCCTTAGAGTTTTCTCCACGTGTAGTTAAGTAGGTATAAAGCACTGATTCACGACCCGCTTCTTGCGGCGCGATAAAAACCGCAGGGAACGAATGAAATAGGGGGAAAAGCGTAGCTGTAGAAAAGATATTAGATATTGTATACGCGTGCCGTCCGACGCGGTATCAAATGACGTACGTATATGTACCAATTCTACCACACGAGCGATGATGAAAAGAATAATTAAAATTGGCTGTACGTGACGTATTGATAAGAAAAAAAAATCCCGGGAGGGCCGAAAAATAACCTGTTATTTTTTCACGATTAATCGATCGACTCGATTATTTTTCCTCGCTGAGAAAGATTTCATTTGTTACAGTAACTAGAAGAATTCAGTAAAACAGGTATCGTTAAAAAAACTGTTTGAATATCGTTGAAATTACGAGGAACAAGGTACGCTTAATCATTTTGCGCTATCGTCGATCCTTTTTTGGTAATTGCAACGCAAAATCAGTTTCTGAGGTTTACTCTACTTTTTTAGCCAAACAAAGCTTTAACATCGATTTATTGTTGTACAAGCATTAAATTTTTGCAACAGTTACAAAAAAAATCTAGCAACAGTGATCGTAATGAGAAAGAATAGCAACGGATGCCAGACTTTTGCGGTAACAGCTGGAAAACTAATTTTCATTTTCTACCTGGAACATATATTTATCGATTGTGGTAAAAAATGAAAATAGATACGGACTGAGTGGTAACCGGAAATAAAAAATTCTCTGTTGTTTTTTACTGCTATGAACGACGCAATACAATATCAAATTATGTGATTGGAGTAACATTCATTATCATTGTCTTGATTACTGAGTACCTATTTAACGCGACAAGTGAAAGATAAATGAACGTTTTTACCTGAAATTGAATATTATTTTGAATGAAACTATAATAGTAATTATCAAAAAACGTTTCCACTAATAATACTGAAATTTACGAAATTTTTGTTTCCTTTGCACCGTATCAAAGAGATATGAAATAATCGATTAATCGATTAATCTTAGCTTGATGCTATTACTATTTTGGAGCCAGCAAACTATTTTCGTATTTATGAATGAAAATTTAAATAAATATGATAACAGCGATTGTAGAAAAAAGCCTGGATAACGCAGTTTCATTTCGAGGTTTAAATTTTAGTAAATTCGTTAGATTGCACTGGATAATCTTATTCACGTGTCTTCGTTTCTGCAAAGTTACTGAGAACTTATTATCTTTGTTTCTTTTTTCGGTGCAGGTCAATTCGAAGCCGCCATGTTTTTATCACGATCAACACATCGCTGCTAGGTAGTAACATAGAATATCTTTAAATCATCCCAACGTGATGGAAAAAAAAATCTTTTGTTAAATTTGTAGAAAATAGTCAGCCAAATAAAATGAAATATCGATGAAGTGAAATCGAACAAATCTGGTTCATTTTTAACAATTTTGAAACGAGTTGAAACAAGGCATCAAAATCTAAGCTTCTGTTTGTAATTAAAGTATTTTCTATTTTTTATTTTTTTATTTCAAAGAGATCTTTGCAGCTCGTAAATATAATAAATCGATAATAGCTCGAGGTACAAATAAAGTGTAATAAAATTAATAAAAAGCATCGATTCGATTTATTTCAAAGTTTTCTACCTTCAATCGTAAACGTCTCTTTTTATTCTTTTTCCTAAAACCGATATCTTCGTTCGACTTCGATAAGAAAAACGACAAAATATCTATTTCAAAAGTTTGCGATAATGCAGGAAAAGTTTATCATCTCCGGAGAATTCTAAATATAACATTTGAGTGCCAACAATAGTGTGATCGAGTGAAGAAATGAAAACAAGCGTATGATGAAAATATCGTGACACCCACGGCGAAATTCCATCACTATTTTTATTTCTTCATTTATCAATCCCTCCAAGCTTCGATGTATTTTGATTGAAGATTGAAAAGAAGAGAGGAGGAGAAAATAGAAATTGTAGGGTGTATTGAATCCAGTAAAAACATTCATCGCAACATCAAATACTGCAAGCTATTCTGAATCTTCTGAATATTTAACGATCCCTCGATATTTCCGTTCAAAAGCTGTAAGGTTTATTTTTTTCTCTTTTTTCATTTCTTCACACAAGAATGCAAACATTTTTCCAATCAATTTCACGATTTCACTGGACAAAAAAAGGAATTACATGAATTAGGAAACCAGTTCAATGCGATTGTCAGAAATTGCTTCGTACTTTCAAAGAATCCTTTTGTCATAATCAAGTGCCGGGCTGCCTATCGCGAGGCGTAAAAGCCGATCGAAAAATCGATTTAGATTTAATAATTTACGATGAAAAAGCTACAGAGTTGGTAACATCTTCGATCTAATTACAATTTAAACCACTTGAATTCATTTTTTCTTTTTTTCAATTTATATCGAAATTAATGATTCAGGCATAAAATTTTAAGATAAGTAACATTTTTCAAGCGTTCAAATTATCTTATTCTTCTTATTCGATTTTGAAACGATCGAAATTTACCGTGAAAGTGGTCAAATACATCAATTTTTTGAATCACCGTGGAAAGGAGGAAAATCGGAATCAAAAGTCTCGACTCTACGCCTAGTAATCGGCAATTCGGACTGTTTATTGTAACGTTACAAAATTCATCACTGCCTGTATCGACGATCGGTAATATAATAAATCACGTGTTACGGTGATAATGAAATTTTTTATAAATCACCTCGGTGGATACACTGATCGGAATATCTAAAAATCATTTCTTTTTTAAATTATTTTTGTACAAATCTCAACTGCTTGGAAAACATTGACGGCATTTTATAATGAGAAATCGATTTAAAAATATTCATTTGTACCGCAGCAAGGACGGTCAAAATAGAAGTTAAGAAAAATCTTTTACTTTTTCGATCAGTAAATGCGATCTATAATCTAGCAAAAATTGTTCACTTTCAATTTGAGCGTTTCATCCTTTTTCTCTTCTTTAAAGTGAACAAATTCATGACACAATTCGTATATATATATATATATATATAACGTATACGACGAATATATTGCAAGTAGAAATGAAAGAAATAAAATTGCACCGTAATTATACATATACGATATGAATCTGTGCTGTTGCATTCGCAGACACTGGCATTAGACTTTCTTCGACTTCCTCGACATATTTATACCTATGTAACATGTGAAATATCGTTATTTAACGTAAGAGCGGATATGCGAAGCCTGCAATAATCCAGTTAGCGAAATCCATATAACGAGGGGGTTTTCGTACATCGTAAATGACATGTGAACGTTGCGCAAGAGGCGGGGAATGAAAATAACTAATCCGCACTTTGCACGTTTGATAACGTTACGTATGAACAGAAATTTATTTACAACAAAAAGTACCTACGTACACATGCATACGTGTGCAGGATCGACGAGGAAGATTTTCACGCTGAATGATCCACCGCTTCCTGCGTGATCACTGTCTTTAAACTCGTTATATGCATAAGAAGCGAGAGGTGGGGAGAAACGGTAGATAGATAGAAAACCCCCGAGCATTGTATTATACGTACCTGTGAATTTTTCGAAAATTTCGAAATTGTTCTGTTACGTACCTGTGAATGGGACTTTCTATAACGATGAGCTAAAAATTCATCGCTCAATTTTGCAAACTTGTCAAATCATACTTTCATCATATCCTCTACGCTCGGGTTTTTAAATATTTTATTAACGTCGTGTATGAAAAAAAACCTATCGTCAAAACAAAAAGAAACATTGCAAAGGAACCGTAAGAAAAAAAAAAAAAAACAACGTATAGATGATAAAAGTTATTTACGAGATTAAAAGTTTCCTTCTGAAGTCAATCGAGATGACTTAAACAGAACAAAATGAGCGACAAAAATAAAAATTCTTAACTCCGGTAAAAGATTTGGAAATCCTACAATTTTGATTGATGAGAATTTTACTTTAGATTATTGAAAAATTAAGAATTGCGGTGGTAGGCCAATTTTTTCCCTTTACGCTAAAAAAAAACTTGCCGTTTATTCGATCCTTACTGAATTTCTTTTTTCCGCCCCGATGAATAAATTTATGCGCATTCGAATTGTAAAGATAATTCATTCGCAAATAAACAAGAAACATGATAATATGCGATATTTCTGTAAATAATTTAAGAATAACCGAAATTTCTGTAAAGTATTCAGATTTGCTGTACAATTTTTTAAATTCGTTCTTACATTTTTATACCTACTAATTTTCTATACTTGAAACATTGATTGAACATCAAATTCCGGAAGCTTGTGTCTCACTCTCCAAATTTTTATTTTCTCAGGTTAAAAATGGTGACAGAAACAAAAAAAAAAAAAGAAAGAAACGTGCATTGTGAGTTACATTTTTTTAACCAACACGAATATCATGACTTGTAAAATCGCCATTAAAAAAAACCTGCAGCAATGCGCAAAATTTGAAAATATGTTTCACGTTTATTTACACCCTTTTTCCAATCTTTTTCTTATTCTTCACAGCTCTGAATCGATGAATACAGCGACTGAAAGTGAAAAAAAGAAAGAAAAAAAGTTCGCAATTCCTTTCAAACGCAACAATTTCACTTTCTCTGCGATCAGGAAGATTTTTCGAAGGTGAATCTCGCTAATGCTAATATAAAACTCGTGCAAAAATTTCGATTATATTAACGTATACATTTGTAAATGCATAATTAATTGATTAATCAAATGCGAAACGGAAATTACCAAAAAAAATAAAATCAAGATAAGAAAAGAATAACACAAGTGTTGAAAAAATTATTTCTTAAATGAAATTAGATTTTAAAACAAAATGAACAAGGATTCTACGCAGCTCGCAATCATTTCATCCAACATCCAATCATTCGTTAATTTTTTCGCATCGAAAAGTATGATCATTTTTTGTCCGATAAGCCGCGTGCATGACAAACGATTATTGGTTAGAAAGCCGCATGTATTTTCGGTAGATAATATTTAACGGATGGTTCAAAACCATGCCAATTATGATGCGAGAAAGCGCGATCGAGTTCACGTTTGGTAAAGTCAAAACATGAAGTATTGAACTGAACTGATAGAAATGAAGCCGAGAAGATGATCATGAGTCGGATTATCGAGGCTCCCTTGAAATTTCTGTCTAATTACTTGTTTTATTCTCATTATACACGCGTACTTGAATTTTTTCTCCCGGCTCGTCAAAGCCGAAGATTCATTTGTTGATACGAACTTTCGCATGTGCAGTGAATAATTGTTTTTTCTTTTGCCGTTAATATTCATAGTCATAAAAAAGAGTTATTAGTTTTACGCTCCGAGCTAATTTTCGCCCCATATGTGCGATACGAATATAAGCCACGGATTATGAAGGTGTATTTTAGTATCTCGCATCTCAAATTTGAAGACGCGTCTTTCAATCGATGAATTTCTCCTCTCATCAATCATCTCTGCGCACTATTGCTCGAAGAACCTGAATAGAAAAAGTATCAGAGAAAGGGAAATAGAAAAATTAGAATCACTGCGCCTAAAATAGAACCCAAAAGCTACGGTATAAAAATCTACGACACTGAGTCGCAATCCTCAATGATCCATCGACCGTTGGAACATCTTTGTACAATCGTCACGTACCTATAAAGTACAAATTGTGAATAGTCAATTTCTTTTCGAGAAATAAATCAAATGCTACGATATCGAACAACGGAACTAATTCAGAGGGAAAAGAAGAGTGACTTTTTTTTTCTCTTCGTAATTCGATAACACGTTTCATTCAGCTTTCACACAGAGAAATTTTCAAAGTTTTTTGTAAAATTTTTAACTCCGGTAATTATTGTTAAGACAACAACTACCGTGTATAAGTGATGGCGATGAAAAATAATATTTAAAAATCTTCTAACGAACTAAATTTTCGGTTTTTTCCATCAAGCGTAATCGAAATTTGCATTGTTTACTGAACTGCGAATACCAAAAATTTCTATAAAACGAGGAAAACAAATAAAATAAAAAAGGGAAAATTAATGTTTTCAAGTTTAGGGCATAAAAAAAGAAAGAAAAAGGTGCAACAACAATTTGTCTCTTATCACTGTAAAATTACAAAAGAATTTCTACCGCCTGACTCGCAACGTTGAGAGAAAAGTAGCGAAAAAATATCAGTCGCGCAACAAGGATACTTAAAATTAAATTCCAAATGGACGACGTCGCTTGTTGAAAAATTTCACTTGCCAAACGACAACGTCGACGATGCGTAAAGAAATTTGAAACGAAAATGGGTATAATTTTATTTTTGCGATTATGAGCCGATTTCGAGGGATGCGAAAGGGTGAAAAGTTGGAAAATGTAAAAATTTGACCGAAGCAAAGAAGCGAAATAAGTAAATTAAGAAAAAAGGACTGCAACGACGACGTTGACGGGTGGGAGAGAGTATATAGAGAGGTGATTGGAGTCGGCTTACTGTCAGTGAGTTTAGTGAGAGTGCCGTGTTATTCGTCAGAAGTTTACCTCCAACCGTCCTGGACACAAGAAAACGCAAGTTAATCGGACAAAAATGCAGGTAGATAATTAAAAGTTAAATTTAACGACAGGAAGTTCGATCTGGTCGAATAAAAAATAATTTCTGAAACGGTGCAGACCTTGGTGACTTGTTTGTTTCGTTCCATAAATCTTTTCGTTTTCGGTCGAATTTTTCAAATTTTATCACCATGAATTTTTTCATTCTTTTCGTGTCGTGAACTTTCTACAATTTTGTTTCTTTTTTTTTTTTTTTTTAATTTGTCCTGCTATTTTTCAATCCATGGAAGTCTTTGTGTTTAATGTTTACATTTAATTCGAGTTTAATACAAAGAAAATATAGGAATATTTAAGGATGATAAAGGTGAGGAAAAATTTTCAAGAGTATTACAAATCGTCCCAACGCTGTTTAAGTTCGTTTCTCAACGTTCGAAGATTTATTACCGCTTGTAGATGATTTCGTTACGCGTCGTTAAATGAAATTTACCAAAAAAAGAAGAAAAAAAAAAACCCAAAAAAAAAGTGTCGCCAGATCTCGCAGCGTATTAAAATAAAAATCAACAAAGTGAAAACGTGAAAGAGGCTTCTACAAAAGGTTTCGGAACAAGTAGTTTTCGAAATCGGACTATTTCGTTCCGCGGGTTATCTTCTTTTCTTTTCCTTTCTTCTCTCATACATTATTTGTTTCACGCAGAGCGAAAGCTATTGTGCGAATTATGAATATATACGATAATGAGTCGGTTTATAATTTCCATTCATGGAATTAAAATCAAAGTGTAGCAAGAATAAGAAGAATAAGGTTTGGTAGATGGAGCGAAAAGAATGCCAAGTGAATTATATACACAAGTTGACGAGTGAAAGAGACGCGGTATTTCCATCTTTCTTTTCGCTTCGCGACTTGGAAACTATTCTTTTTACTGACAAATAAAATTTTTTTGGCACCGCTCGGCATAACGCCGGTAATCTGGGTCGCGCATTGCGGCAAGCGCAAGATCAAGGCTCTTATAAATTCGCTCTGTACCTTCCGCACAGCCATCGGGATCCTTTTCTGCTAGATAAAACCTTACACCATCACTTTCGCTGCTCCTTCGCTGCACAGATCGCTGGGAGAAATGTGATCTCGTGATCTCTGCGCCACTTTAAAGAATAAAAAGCTGTTACGGAAAAGGAAGAGGATAAAAAACAAAAAAGGTCAATTTCTCTCTTCAAATTTGATCTAATATTTAATTTTATTTAGTTATTTTTTCTCAGTTCTTTTTTTCAACTCTTTTGTCTCTTGGTGAACAAAAAAATTATCCCACTACGAAATTCGTCTTCGATCGGGATAATTGTTATAGAAATTTCTCGATATACCTTTTTTTTTTTTGTCACTCAATGCAATTTCTTAAACACCAACCGTTACATAATATCGGCATATAAAATGATGCGCAGTAAAAATTTGAGAAAGAAGGATTATTGAAGAAATGTAGAAAAATTTTTTTCTAATCAATCAGCTTTGAATCTGGAACGCGATGCAAAAACGGAATGGCGACGTCGATGCATTTTTGCAATGTCTCTACAATACGCGGTATAAAACTACACGTAACTTGTCGTGTATATAAAATCCATTCATACGTGTATATATCTATACAGGTGTATGTACTACACATTGTACGTCACCTTTCTCTTACTTCGAAGTAATCGGTCTTTATAATACGATGTTCCTTCTCATAGCTGTTATAAATTGACATATTCAAGGGGAAATTTCTTCCGGTAAAAAACAAACAATTACGATAATAATAAAAATAACAATAATAAGAAACAGTAACGGCAGTAACAAGCAATTTGGCGACAAAGTGACGTGAAGAATGCTCCAAATTTTTGTAAATATGTTTAGGTATATAAAGTTATATAGGAACCGCGGTGCACCTATGATTATACTTTTATAAATTGCAGGACTCGGTTGGGTGCAGATTGTTTATGTATTAGACATGTTGCATAGATATTATGTGCATGTATATGGATGTAGATCGCCGCGGTTGACATCCGAAATTCGTTACATATACGGACCCTGTAATTACACGTCGCGTCATGCTTGGACATAATTTAAGATACGCCTAAAATGGAACGGAATCGTTGAAAAAAAATTGAAGGATCTAATTTTGACAGAAATTAGAGATGGAAAGAATTTTTCATATTTTTCTTTTAATCGAGTAAAGGAAAAAGATGTTCTTGTCAGTGCGGAAATTCGAATCGAATTGACTAATCTTTCGTGAAGTTTGCGCCGAGTTGTCAGTTTTTATTTTATATTTGTAGATGATTTTTGATGAAAATTTTTCGACAATTTTAAATCGCGTCTCAATTTCATTCAGCTGCTGGAATAAAACTATTTCTTAAAATTTCGCAATACATTTTTTGGCGATCCGTTCGATTTTTGCGGTTTTCGAATTTCTTTTATTAAATTTCACTGCAAATAGGAACCACAGTCCGAATCGAAAGTTTGAAGGAAAAGAGAGACAACATTCCATCCAAGCAATGAAAACGAACGTGAGCAAATTCGAAACAGACATAAGCTAAAATGATATCAACAATTTGAGAAAAAGTTTTACAAACAGAACTTCGAAAGTGATCGAACTCTGGTATTTTTAATACGATAATAATATTTTTCATCTTATTTTGTTCGTCATACAAATTATCTACAGAAAACCTTTACCAAACTTCTGACGATTGAACCTTTTCCCAAATGCTTGTAAAATGATTCTTATCATACGGTAGGAACGATGTGATTTAATTCATGTATCAACGCCACAAATGGCGCAAATATTAAACCGCTCGAGTTTTTGTTTTCTTTTTTTTTTTTTATAACAGATTTTTTGTTTCTCTCTTCGCCCAACGCGAAAAGAACAATATTCGTAATATGATTCGACTCGTCTCCGCAGCGACGATCAACGATGATAAACTTTCTCCGCAGAATCGCTCGACTTAACTCCGTATAGCGATCATTTTTATGTATAACACATAACCGTACGTACAGAGAAATATATGCATATACATAATGTATATACACAATGTACATGTATGTACATAAGTACCGAAGTCATCGCTGCACTTGACTGACCGCAAACCTTGGCGAAGCTATTTTCTACGTGCATATAGTGGCGGATGAACACATGAACGCATGAACACACGAACACGCGATGCGAGGCACATGTCACCCGCAGAACGAACCGCTCCCGGTAACCGGATGCGTTTAATTTTGCGACAAGTATGAATTTTTTCACCACCGCATCATGGAAAGTATTCGTTAAAATTCTTTCTGCATTTCGCTTTCCTTCGTTATAATCGCGAATTCACGCGATCCGTACTGACTGCGCGATTGTTCGATTTTTTAGGTCAGAATATTTATTATCCGAAACCAGTTGTTGATTGTATTAATGAGTATGTACACCTGTATACGGTTAGAAGATGGAAAAAACGATTGGAAGAATATTAAAGGAATATTAGAAAATGTGAAAAAAAAAAGAAAATAGAAAAAACGTCATGGCACTCTGAATCTTGCGTGAAAATGTTTTATCTCGAAAACGGTACGTTCTTGTTTTTCTTGTTTCGTAAAAATTTATTTGCGCATTTTTGAGATGGGTTTAAATTGGGTAAATAATGGGTAAAAATTCATAATAACGGTAACGACGAGTGATGTGAATTTTTTTTTTTTTTTTTAGGCTTTGATCAGGGGCCTTACTAACATTGGAAAAATTCTGAAAGAAATTAAAATATGTCATGGTAAAGCGATTGCTGTGAGTTGGCGCGGAATGGCCCATATACTTTGAACGAATACGCGTAAACGGCACACGTTTGTCTTTGAACTAAATTTCAATCGATCATTGCAGGACAAGGCTGCACTTCGTGCTGCATGCCGTGAATAAAGCGCGAATATATTGTTATTATAATATTATGTATGTAAACGATTGTGCATGGCAAGTGGATGATAAAAAAAGCCTGCGTGTCAGAAACGGTTATAATTGTATTGATTTTTGTATGTTACATCGATGTCTACGTCTTCCAAAAATCATTTCGCATAATAAGAATTTTCTTTATTCAAGTAACGGAAAAAACAAAAAATTTCTCACAAACTGCAATTATAGAGAGAGCAAAAAATTAATAAAAAATTCGCGACACGTCATTTGAGTATTTAATCGGTTTAATTTGAATAAAAGCGTAAACATAAGCAGTTGTTTTTTTTTTTCTTCTATAAATGTATAAACAATGCCGAATTGAATCGGAGAATATGGTAAACCTTGATTTCACAATATAATTCGTTCGCTCATTTTATATTTCATACAAATTTAATAGCGAATTTAATTTAAATTTCGTAAGATAGATTTTTTTTCTCATATTTTTTATATCCTGTTTTTCTCAGCCAGATTTTTTCACTCATAAAATACCGGCCTTATTTGCATCTTATTTGAATAAATTTCTACCCGATTACGTGATTTCTCCATCGGACTATAGATTTTCCAGCCACATGGGAAAAAAACTTTTTACGTCATGCAGATTATACCCGTCTATAGATAAATGAAAATAAGAGATAAGGATTAAAAAAATCTGCATACGTATCGAACAACTTTCACAACGATATACGCGATGTTAAATAAATATATATATATATATATATATATAACCATATAATACTTAAACAGAATTCAACGAAGATGAAACATTGAACTTTCGATTTATGTGACGTGAGCAGGATATTGTTTTTGTTCTTTAGTAGGAAAAGAAAAAACTGTGCCAAATATATATGTAATATATAATACATATATAATGTGCCGTTACTTTATGGACGAAAATTATTGTTCTGAATTTAAAAACCGAATTTCTGTAGGGCTAATTCAACGATAAAAAATCGCAATTGGTGAGTCAAACTCCAGCTATTCCCGAAGGGGAAAAAAATATAGAAAGAAGAAGAAAAAAAGATACGTACCAACGCAAAGAATGCCGTTCCAGCTTATAGGATCGGTTGGGTTACGTGTTACGTGTGAGCATCGTTCGGGAGAAATGTGAAAGTGCGAAAGGAACAACTTTCGGTTAAAAATGTCAGAAAACAGCGCGATCGTGTCAATTTATAATGCTAATTCATTTTGTAATTTACCGGCTCTAGAGAGAACCGGCTAAATGAAATTATAACTAATTAATGAAAGTATGCATATACGTGTTTATAATACCTGTATGAACATGTATTATACGTACATATATATGTATATTCGTCAGGCTTTTGTCATCCGGAACGATATTCCTCCACGTTTTGCATAAAAATATAAATTGTACGTATGAACGTATATCTTTCACTTTTGTTTCTCTGTTCCTGATTCAATAATCTTTTGTCTTGGTAGCGAGAAAAACTAGAAAAATAATTTGCCGATACGTACAACAAGGGAAGAAAATTTATTCACGCACGCATTCATATACTGTTGTTATAAAGTATGAAACAAAAAGAAAATAAGCATCTTGTACAGAATTTCTTTCCACTTCGCGCAATAATCAAAGTGCAGAAAGTGATGAACGGTGTGAGGGAAAAATAAAGAAAAAGAAAAACATCCCCTAGTTGCGAGTAGCTGCTTTCTTCATCTTTACAAAGAAATTACGCTAAGCTGCAACGAGACCGTGAAATACGAATTTGATTGTCGGCATTACGCACGCAACAATGTTTATGATTTTCGAAAATTAGTGTGCAACGTTTAGCCGTTATCAAACCGTAAACCGACCATTTTCGCAGTCCAGATTCTATCTCGTCGTTTAAAGACGTTAAACACCGACAGTTCGCAATATTCAAATATGATTCAATGATTGCGCGTATAAACTTAATCCCAGAATCCTTATTTCATCTCCTTCATATTGTAAAAAGAAGATCGTCGAAAATTTTGTACAAACTTGAAGCAAATTTCGATGCGATCCTTCGGTTATTCAAAGACATTCTTTACCATGTAATAATTTATTCTATAACTATTATTAGAATGGGATGAAATCGAAGGTCTTTAATCCTTTTGTAATCGTTCTCTTTCATTCGTTTTTTCAATTTTTGAAAGCACAGATACAACGAGTCAGAAAGTAATGTGAAATGAGAAGAATGAAAAGAAAAAAAAACCCTACGGAATTGTTAAACTTCAACTCATTCGTGAATCTTAGTTTTGAGCAAAGTTAAATACAAACTTTAATCAAAGAAATCCTTCATTATTTAACATGTATTATACCTTTATTAAATGCAGTAATGAATAATAATTACAGATGAATTCAAAGCTTTTCAATTTTTGTTTCACCGTTCTCTTTCGACCAGTCCAAAAACGAAGAAAGAACCGAAACACATGGGAAGAAAAAAAAAAAAACTCTTTGAGATTGTTAAATTTTCAGCAAATTTCATTGTGTAACGATAATCAGAGTGAGAGATGTAATCGGAACTGTCGAATCTCCTCGTCACCGTTCCCTTTCACGGAGTAGAAAGAAGAAGAGAAGAAGAGCCAATAAAAATTAAAGAAGTTTATAAAATTGTTGAATTTCAGCTCGTCGCATTCATCTTGCTGGGATGCTGCGTGGTCGCCCACTCAGTTCCGCTCTCCGACTCTTTGGCGGTGGAAAAAGTGCCGGATTCCGAGGCGAAGAGAAGTTTCACCGAATCTGAGGGCGCGCAATTGTCCGAAAGTAGGAACACGAGGACGAAAAGATCCGGGGGTGGATCGGGGGGATTTTTGGCGGGAATCGGTAGCGCGATTCTCGGCAAGGTTGCCGAGGCTTCGAGCGGCGCCAGCACCGGAAGTAGCGACGGAAGCGGAAAATCGCATCAGTACGAATCCGTCGAATATGGACCGCCGGTGCACGACGTGAGTTAATCGATAATTCTTGTCTTTTAGCAGAATTAAAAAAATTTTCTTCGAGACAAGAACCGCGATCTTACAATTTTTCAAAACTAACATCTCGTTTCTCTGTTTCTCTCACGTTTTTTTCTCAATTTTAATACGTGAGATTCGAAGGAGATTCGAATAATTTGAAAATATTTCAAAACAATTTTTTACAAACTGATGTTATTTTCTTCTAAGAATTATAAATTTCCCTAAATTAAATGTAACTAAGCTTTTGACAAAATTATAATTATAATAATCATTTGCATTGAAAAAAATTTAAAAAACAAAAAAACAAACGTAAGTGTAAAAAAATTTCCCAAGTAATCATTTACGTAACGAAAATAAAAACGTTTTCAAACGTTGGAAAAGAATCGTGACAATCCAAGATTACGAAATTATACGACAAAATTGTTGAAATTATACAATTGAAATAATAATTTTTGCATAAATTTTGTGAATTCCCTTCAATAAATATGACGAAATATGAAGAGCTCAAAAAAAAAAAAAAGTAATAAGGAGAAAAATATTAGGGACATACAAAACTTCCTCCTCTTAGAAACTTTCATTTACAACCATTTTATGATATACCCAGAAGGCATAACATGTAACGCTGTTATAAGATTATAACAGATTTGGTTATCACGTCAATATAATAAATTATAGCGTATAGAAGTCAAAACACATGGGTACAATTATAAAACCGCTGGTTCGTAGTATACACGTAGGTATGAGTATTTTATTCAAATTCGTTACCCTGCTGAATAAAAATTTGTGTGTTGTACGTGCGTGCGCATACATATATATATATGTGCGAGTTGGGTTCGGAGAAAGTTGCAGAAAACAATTTAATAAAAAAGGAAAAAAAAAACTGCAGCTCATGACCGGATATATCGTGTTGTTTCGCGAAAAAATTACCTAATCCGTCATCATTCGAGACGTAGATAATTTCTGCAAGTTCCTAATTTCCGCACCCGCTGCTGCACGCGAAACAATGAAAACGCGATTTTATCTCATATTGTAACTATAGGAAGAACAATTCCAACGTCAACTATCACGTTACGGTAATTGATATGATATGATAATTCGCGTACGTTGTACGAGGATAAAATTATAGAAAGATCAAAACAAAGAAGGGGCACAATACCGAATTTTCACAGAAGAGAGAAATTAATTTACAGAATTTAAAAATGTACAACGTCGAAGTATGGATAGGTGAAAAAATAGATAGGTCGGAATATAGAATGCTAAAATGTAGAATCGTCGGAATTTGTCTCGATATTATAGAATGATACATAAATTATGAATTTTACCGTTCAATGTTTTCACACTTTCATATTTTCTCTTTCTGCATTATAAATTTTCTATACTTGTACTTTCTATATTTTGACAACACTACGAATTGGATTTTCCCGTCTTTGTAAATTCGATATTTTGTTCCTTCTATCAATCGGCCATTCTAATTTTTTACCCCCACGACTTGAACCATTAAATGAAAATATTATAATATGCAATAATATGCGTGAAATCGAATTTGAAACGTGCTTCATACGATATTTCTTGTACATAGCATGCGTAAAAAGATATCATATGAAACACGTTTCAAATTCGATTTTAGCCACTTGTTGTGTATTATATCGCATTTTACGCACTGTATCGAAAAATACTATTTTGCGCACTAATAACAGTGCGTAAAACCGAATTTTGCGCATACTGTGTCAGAATAAAAAAAAAAAAAAAACTATTTCTTCGCAGTACGACGAGAAGAACTTCGACGTATGGTCGTTCAAGAAGGCTATACTGAACACGCTCTTCCAAGCACTGAAGGCGATCGGCGGGGGTGTGATTGCCCTAAAGGGAAAGCTGATCAAGGGGGGCGGAATAGTAGTATCGGCAAAGGGTAACATAATCAGCGCGAAAGGCGAGGCGATAACGTCCCTCGGTCGTCACATAGCCGCAAGTGCAGTTTTGACGCCGCCGAAACCTGTGCAGCATTACCACTACGAACCGCCGGCCCACGTTCCAGTTTCAGGTACTAATTTCAACGTCACGCGCGTATTTTTTATTGCAATCAATAGAGTCGAGTCTTTGTGTGATGAAAAAACGGGGACGGGGTCAATGTGATTTTTTTTTATTTTTTATATTCGTTGTACAAATCAGGGAAACCGAAGGTAATCAAGTGGTGAAAATTTTCGACCATTTCTTTTCACGCGGAAAAACAAAAAAATGATATGCGCTGATATTGTGACGATTATAACAATAATTGTAGTACAGATACGACGGTTGATTAACGAGAGTGACGTTGTTACGTGTTGTTCGATTTTTCGATATGCTGAATTTCATTTTTTCTTATTTATTATTTCTTCCATTGGAAACAAAAGAAAAATATTTTACACAACAATTTTTTTTGTCTCTTCTGCTTTATACGTATACGCTAATGAAATTTTTTCATGCAACGACTCGATTAACGAACAGAAGTGAGCTCCGACAGATGATTGCATGTTAAAAAAATCTTCTAGCGGTCCACGATTTTAATTGAGACGAAACCAAAGGGATGGACAAGTTTTTACTGGGAAATGTTAGTTCAATACAGAGTTAAAATCCGTGGGGTATGAAAAGATTTTTAAGGATTTATCAGGTTCACGGTACAGTGAAGATAATGTATGCAGGCTAAAGAATCGCAAAGTAAAGACTGAACAATTAAGTTGAAATATGTAGGGGAAAAATAAAAATTTAACCACATCGATATGAATAAACAAAAGAAGAAAAAAAGAAACGAATCGACAGTTTTGAGTATAGATTTCATTTTACCGTTCGATATCTTTTTTTTAATAAACGAATCGTTCCATTTATTCAATTTCTATAAATCATAGCTCATTTTGTTTGGAAAGGGATTATCCGCAAGTCGTCGCCTCAACTTCAATATTTATGCAGATCTTTGATAATTGACCGAAATAATGACCTATCTAAAATTGACAGAGATCGCATACAATGAATTTTAAACGATTTCTTCAAAATATATTAATTTCCTGAAAAATCTATCTTCGGTAAAACGTGTTGAACTTATTTATAAACAAAATGAGTTATTATCTCGACAATGTAACCCGTCTCATATCCTTAATTACTGAACTATTTCGATCTGAGTTCATAGTTTCCAACAGCTTCACTACTGTACCAAGAGAATCGCTTTTAATATCAGATGTCAGGTCAGTTATCGAGTCTAAGCTTCTGTTTCTTCATTTTTCCGTTTCGAAACTTTTTGATTTCACCTAATTTTACTTTACACCTGATACACGATCCCTAATTCCCGAAAAGTCTGACCTGCGTCACGAGTTCCAACCTTGAAAGCTTAGTCATTTGGTCACTTTACAACTTCGACGCTCTCCAACCATCCGCAAAAATACATCAATTTGTCCACGGATCATGACTAATCTTGAGACTTTCCCACAGGCCATGATTCCTACGCTGGTCCACCGCCCAGCGCGTATGGTCACCATGGAGGATACGCGGCTCACGCATCACCGGACAGCAGCTACGGTCACACGGCGTACGCATCGCCGTCGGACGGTTAGTATAGCTTTTCTAAATCCCGTCCAACCGTGACAAGAAGCACGAAAAGAAGGAAAAACGCAACGGGGATTGTAATATATTATAAAACACTGGCAACGATGCATGTCGAAAACTTTTGTCCAAGATGTGATGCCAAAAATTAGCAGTTGTGGAGTATCGTAGAACGATTTTCGCGGTAAACATGGAAATCAAGTTACCAAATAGTGTAGCAATGTTGGATTGACGACAAATTGTTGTCTACGAAAATCCCGCGCCTGAATAATCTTACACGTAACAAGTGACAGACCTCAATTATCTCTTCATATATTTTTCTGTCCTTTCTTTATTCATAACGTCAATGTTGATCTCAAGAATGTACGGAATGTACAGTCACATTTTTACATTTAACTTATACAGTTGAATGCAACTGGAACAGCTTCAGCGACGTTATTTAAAGCTCTGTTTCATCACTTTTACAATTCAACACTTTTTCAACCTGACCGTACAGCCCGTAAATCCTTAATCGGAAATAAGAATTTTAGTAGAAGCGTCTTAGAAACGATCGATCGGTTAGGAGAGCCGCGCGAATGGTGAAAGGCTTGAAAAAATGCCTGAACCGCAGCAGCTCTCGATAAGTTTGCGTGCATTCGATCTCCTCCCCCTCGTACCGTGATTGAATTAGAAAACCGGTTGCGTACGCAAACACACACAAATACGACAGTTTGAAAAATCGAGTAACGAATAGGAGACTTTCTTTGCGGTGTGCACTTGAACCTAGACAAAGGAGAGTTTTAGTCCGCGATAATTAAAGCAGCGGAGAAAATGTACCCAAAGGTGTCGTCGGAGCTTCAAACCATTCGAGAGACCGTCGAACGATCGGTAAATGATTTCGCGATTTAACAATTAAACACCGAGAATTCGGTGTTCGAAGAGCCCGTGAGAAGATCGCGCAGGTATGGAGAAAGCGAGAGCCCAAGTGGAGAAGCATCATCCGTGAGATTGGGAGAGGCGAGGAAAGGGAAACTCGGTTGCTCGAAATCGGTTCGCACAAATTACCGGATGTCAAACATCGCGGCGACCTTTCCCCGCGGGAATGGTATTTTATTTGGTGATGCACAGTGTATGCACAAAGTTGAATTGACCGCAGCCGGCACCCGTGAATGGAAAAGTTGTTCCGTCCGGACCAGGATGTGAAAACGATCGTAGAACGTCGAAACCCGCAACATCTCGAAACGACTTTCTAGTGTGTCGTTACAGCCACTTGAATATCATCGCGGTTTTTTTTTTTTTGGACGGACCGGTGAACTCGACCTTTAAAAATTTCAAGAGTACCGATACTTTAACTTTGACTATGTACTCATATCGGTAACTGTCGGTTCATTTTAATTTGTCTTTCGACTTGTGTTTCCGAAGAATGCGACGGTGGTGCTCCAATCGGCCATAATTTGCCAGTGTAAACTGAGACGCAACAATTATTGCGGTCAATTCGAAAATTTAACATTAGATAGCGTTAGATCCATACCGAATTACAGTCTGTGTAAAAGTTCGAACTGCGTTTTTGGTAACAGTGACGGTACGTTAGTTACGCCTAGACGATATTTAGACGTCTCAATGTCAGGCTTGTTTCGTCAGTTTTCACTGACAAACGGCATAAAAGCAGGTCGTACGCGTCAAGCTGCCCAAGATGATGTTTCTGCAATTAAGTCGCAAAGTAGGTACACACTGGAATTATCGTAAACAGCTGTACGAAATGAAAAAGAAACAGAACCGTGTCGTTTCTAATGGGCTTCCGACCGGCGAGAGAACCTTCATATTCTTCTTTTTCCGCCTGTCATACGCAAAGCTGCACAATAAACGAAGCG
The DNA here is from genome assembly GCF_021901495.1 of Neodiprion virginianus. Lineage (NCBI taxonomy): Eukaryota > Metazoa > Arthropoda > Insecta > Hymenoptera > Diprionidae > Neodiprion > Neodiprion virginianus. The sequence goes on from NC_060880.1 coordinate 19,442,376, forward strand.
TTTAATTCGACACAGCGATATCTTTCGTATGTCAAGGTTGCGCACTTCACGCCTGCAGGTTTGCATCCGCTGTAGGTCAGGTGTTGAAAACGAGTGAATGAAATATTCTATCGCACCTGGTGTCGACACGTGATCAATTAATGGATCGGGTATGCGTGTACTTCACAAGTGAATCGAATTCCTCTAGCTCTCTCACGTGGTAGAAATCATCGAGGTACCAAGGATGTCGATCGTCCGAGCGAGGTGAACGATAGCCACGCGATGAGACGTCTTGGAGGCATGTGTAATACCCAAGGTATAACGGCAATAGGTACCAATTGCGATAAGTCATCCCTGTCATAAAGAATCTCCAATTAACACTAATACCTGATTTTAAGTTGGATGAAATAAAATGAAGGAACTAATTATCGGCTCACAAATCACACGAACATCGTACAAAACACTGCGTTCATCGTCCATCGCCTTAGGAAGTGACCCGAATAGACCGCGAAGACCTTAAAACAATCTCTCGGAGGGTTTTAGAATCGATTTGACGATGATGAGGATGAATAATCCGACATAGCTTAACACCCGTGGATGACGGAACTGACAGACCGACGTTTACAGACGCAGATAATCCGGGACTGGTGATAGTAAAACCTGCCGAAGACCCAGGAGTACTGCCGGCTAGCGATCAGGACGAGGAAAGTTCACCGTATCCGGTCTACAAACCGGAATCCGAGCACCATCATCATCATCACGAAGTCGAGATAATCACCCCGAGACATCCGCCGCTTTCGGCACTGTCGGAGAGCTTCGGGGGCAACCAAAAGGACTCTGGATCAGGAAGCGGGGTCGGTAACCTGATCAGCCAGATATCCTCCGCCTCGAGCTCGAGCTCGAGCTCGCAATCGAATAAGCATCGCGAGGAACACCGTGAGGAACACCATGAGGAGGAGTCTGACCACCACCACCATCGCCACAACCAAGAAGATGAACACGCCGATCCACCGAAGCTGGACTTCTCGTCCTTGGCACTGCCGGCTCAGTTCGGTCGTCCACACTTTGGGATAAGTCCTCTTGACTTTGGGATGGCGCCATTTGGGGCGGGTCACCAGGGTCTGGATGACGGCTTCGTGATGATGATGTTCCCGAAGCCGGTGGTCGAGGTTCCCGTCCTCCACTCGCAGGGTCCCAGGAGTTATTTACCACCATCGAAGAACTACATTCATGAGGAATTCGGGAGCCTTCGTGGCGGTCCGCTTAATTACGGACCCCTGACGAAGAGATCCGGGGTCGGAATGGCGTCGAAAATTGGGGAGATAAGAATCGTTCCGTCGATCGGTTACATGTTGAAAGGCTCACGGGCTTTTAGGGGGTAGAGAAATTCGGGGTTGCCAGAAAAGATGACGGTTCCTGTAGGTCATGTTTTCACCATGGGATGAATGAGAAAGACGAGATTGCGAATAATTTTCGCATATCGTTCGTTTGGTTTGTCAAGTCTGTGGCTTGATAAGCGTCGTGTCTGCATGGTCGAATGGATCGAACGTGAAATACAGATACGTACAGTGGACAAAAAAAAAAAAAAAAAAAACGCGACGGACTTGAAACGTGAATAAAATCCGAACGCGTCGACCGATTTCTGAAAACTTTATTTTACTTGAAACTAGAAGAATGAATCTTTCGTATCGTGTTTGATAATCTTCATTTGCTGCCGAGGAACACGCTCTTGAATATCGGGTTTTGAAAATGTCGCTGCGGGAGACTGAAAAAAAATAATGTTAAACCTAACGTCGATCTTAAATTATGACTCAAGGACTAATTTATTTTGATACGATTGATTACACTGTGCTTTTCACACATTTCGTTGATTTTTAATATTTCAAAGTTTTATAACAATTTATATGATCAACGGAAGAAAGCAAACGGGGAGCGGAATTAAGTTATACGGTTTAATGTGTCCATCATTCACGGTCACTACCGCCAGAAATGAGGTTGAAGTTAGTAATGTTATGGGAACGAAACGTTGGGGACAAAAATTACTATTTTCTTAATTTTACAATGATTTTGAAGGAACTAAGATTTCGAAATATGAATGCCACGTTAACGTTACTAACTTCAATATGATTGCCAGAACTATCTTTCGCCAGGATGCAATGCAGGCCATGTGACTTTAGGATCAGTGAAAAATTCTCTCCCACCACTGAAAGTGTGATGCTCTACGTATTTCGCCGATATCAAAAAAGTCAGCCGTAACGCGATCTCGAAAAATCTGAAATGTTCGTTGTACATGCCTGGTGTGGTTGGCGGTTGGTCGCGGGCTGAATCAATCTTGGTCAAGTTCTCGACATCACTTACAGCCGACTTTTTGACAGTGTACTTTCCTGATAATGCCTCCCGAAAACAGAACTATAACTTCGAAGCACGCGGTTTGATTCTAATTTCATAAGAAATGTTTCACGCCATGTGATTACAATCTCGGAGCATTTCTAAAATGCCAGAATTATTCTTCGAATCACAATATCACAAGGAAATTGAATTCATAATTTTTTTCAATCTCACAGCAACCTTTTCAAAATCCATCTCTCAAGAGCGCGTGTCTCAACAACAAATACAAATTTTCCTGGTTTTCACACGCAAAATGAAAGATTCGATCTTCTAATTTCGAGAAAAAAAAAAGTTTTCAAAATTCGGTCAACAGGTTTTTTATGATTTTATTCGCGTTTCAAATCGGTTCCATTTTTTTTTTTTATATATTTTTTTAGGCCACTCTCTATATCCTCTTCTTCATAAGCAGGTGTAACAGAACGCAATTTATAAACCTATCGGTCGTAGGCGATCGTAATTGTTAGTTCTAAAGAACCCAGATACAAGTTGCGACTGAATTTACATGAATGAGGCCTCAGGTAATGGAAAAAATATTTTTTTCTCTTAAACGGAAATAATTTTCAAAGGAAGTTCGTCTGAAGCGACTCTCGAGCCCCGCTTTAAGAACTTTGATTTTATAATTCCACGTCTGCAGGTTCTGTTCGTTTTCTGCCTAGACTGTACGCCCGTTACACAAATCCTTAATCAGATTAGAATTCTGCTGCCGTTACAGATAAGCGAGCTCAAAGTTTAGCCGGTTTTGGTTGGTGAAAATCGTTCAAATGCGGTCAGCTCTCATGCGAGAACGATTTTAGCGTGCGATTGTAGCGGGAAAGAGGGGAAGAAAAATATGTAAACAATAAATTTGCACATTGCACAGGAGTTTCCGGATACGGATATTGAGCGACACGAAAGTAATTCACATCCCATGTATAAGGTGCCCTGTACATTTGATAATTATCTTACATTATTGTTTCAGTGGTATTTTCTTACGCGTACTACCCAAGCTTCCGGGCAGATGGCAGCGTTCAGTACAAGCCTGTGAACGATTACCCTAAATAATACATAACGAGAGTAAATAAACCAAATTTTACAGTATAACATACTGCACTGCGAGATAAGCAGATCACGAGCGAATGATGATGATGATGATGATGATGATGATGATGATGATGACGATGGTCAATTGCATTATATACCTGTAACACGTGTTGTATAGCTTTAAACGGACTTTCGTTGCCAGCGAATATCAATTGTATAATTATATATAAGATAGACGGAAGAGGCGTAAAGAAAAGAAGAAGAAAAAAGAATAGAAAACGATATAATTTATGATATTAAAGGGGTGTTAATTTATAATGTATAGAAAAGTATACATAGATTTTTTTTTTTTGACGTTGTTTTTGTTTCGTTTTTATTATTGTTTTAAAAACAAATTTTTTTTTATCACGATTCTTCTACTCTACCCTCTCGCTTTCTCTCTTTCTGTCACAATAATTTCAAATATTTTAACGTCATAGGTATTATAGAATGTATATTTATTACTCATCCGTATGATGAAATTTTCATTTTTCTTTTTACTTTGTTCTTTTTAAATCCTTTATTTAGTGAATTTCATCGGAATTTGAAAATCCATGAGAAATAAATATAAATATATACCTGGAGTAACAAATTAAAGAATCAAGAGACTTAAGTCTATACATGAATAATTATATAATTATCGTAAATTTATATATTACCGACCTCTCAGTTATATACATTTATATATGAATATCTATTGTAATATAGAAATTTGTAATTGTATAGAAATAGTTTTATACGTTTTATGTGATAAAGAAAAAAAAACTGAAAGAAAACGATAAGTAACAAAAAAAAAAAAAACCAAAACAAAAAAAAAACCTACAATCCATCACATTCCCCGGTAATTGACAAAGCAATTTAGTTTCTTTGTTTTCCCTCTGCAGGGTGATAATATTTATCAATAATTCATTCATTTTAATCAAAGCTTTTTGAACCGTTGTTGGCTACATAATATTTAGAGGATAACAGAGGATGATGAAAAATCGTGAACATCAGTCGGATCTTATGGGTATAAAAATTTGTGAAAAGGCATCAGAAGATATCGAACCGACGAAAGATTGAATGAAAGTAGAAAAGAACACGAAAGGAAGCATCGATTAACGAGACAATAAATTGGCGAAACCGCCACAAATCAATCCGTGAAAACAACGCTGTATAATCGCTGCTTCGGTGTAATTATTTTTCCCCTAACACATCATAGCAAGATGAATAGAAGGTGCGGTTGAACGAAAGAGTTGTTCTCTCCAGCCGGGTGTGAAAAATATGGTATGAAGTATACGAATCGGAAAATAAGAGGAAAAAAAGAAGTAATATAAGCCCGACGCTCGCGGTTTAGAATAAACAAACATATAACCATAATGAACAGGTAGTGGCAATATTGTTACACGTTATAGAAGAATGTATATATATTTACAAATGGCCGAACGAGGTCGCGAGGAAAGAGTCGAAACAGGCACGTTTCGCGATTCTCGCATACATATATATATATATATATATATATATATATATATATATATATATATATATATATACACATACAGAGAATAATTATACATAATATAAACGCGATAAGAAAATTCCGCTTTTATTTTACGAAAATCTGTCATATTACATCTGGACTCGTCAGCAAAGTGGATTCGAGAGTCGGTTCCCCCTCCGATTTCCGCTCGTGTTTCCGGTCTTTTATGCGGTCGTTTTTCTTTTATTTTTTGTTTACGTTTTTGGATTTCTTCTTCTTTTTATCACGTGCAGCTTCCTGGTCGTCGGTTTCTCTCCATATTCTCTTCGCTCAACTCAGAGCAGCTGCTTTATAGCGGCCACCAATGTTGATCCAGTGACCCACAATTACACTGTACAAGATTTACGCGCCGATGATGAACAGGTGATATTGCATATCAGCTTTGCTGGATCCTCCACGCGGTTCGTTGAAGAATGAAAACTGACCAAGCGCAGAATCGAATTATTCTTTCAATAACTAGCCAAGGTAGTTTTATCGAACACCCCGCAATTACGAACCCTCGAAGTCGAGATCGCGTTTCGAAAATTTCGAACTAAACCGAAGAAGATGAAGAAAAAGAAGAAGAACAATATTCTCTAGATCGAAAATGTTTTGCATCATGTACGGCGATTAGTTCAATTATATACGCAAACGGTATTACAATAACATATTCCCGGCATCAAAATTTTTGCCATACAATTCTCCCCCTTGTCCGTATCTAAATTCGTTGCGAATCGCCATTTGCAGATTTGAATTTCACTTCGTTAGACTTGGAGATAATTGAGAAGGGAATGAATGAAAAGCAAGCACGAAAATTGAACGGTTAAATTACGGCCGCGTAAGATGTCGCAAGATCGAGGGCACGGCAAACACGGAGGTTTTACATTAAACACGGGTCAAATTCTCCGCCTACACGAATCGTCCGCATAATGGATAATAATTGCACCGCGAGTATAAACACGAGGCACTTCAACGTTATCGCGTTACTAGTTGGGTTATGTCGCAGATGTCTTTATACTCCAGTCGATGTACGCGAATTAGGAATGTTTTTTGGAAAAAAAAAAAATAAATAAATAAATGTTGCAGGGTGCGTTGAGCATGAACAAAAAATAAATAACTAACGGAGAGGAAAAGTCCGGATCGGTCAAAAGACAAACTCAAAATACATTCCACTGAAGATTTCCATAGATTTGTTTATTGAACACCTGCGGAAGGTTTGAGGGTGCATGAAATCTACAATTTGGTGGACAAAATTTGAAGGAATTGGGCAAAAATATCGTCTAATAAATTAAATATTGATAAAATCGTCTACGTTCAAGATATAAAGCGGAAAAAGGAATTCGAAAATTATGATTTTACAACGATATATTCATTCGTGGTTTTTTAAAGATTGTCATTTAAACAAAACGAGACCAACAATATACGGATTGAGGAAGTGGAAAAAAAAATTGTAGAACAAGTTGATATTTCCAATTTCGTTGAAATAACTGGGAAATATCGATATGAACATCGAAATATTTCGTTAGTTTTACCACGAGACAGTGTTGCTTTGAATATTTATGAAATCATCGTATTCTTAGGCTGTCAAGGTCTCTCTAAGAATACAAAGTTACAAAATACTAGAAATATACAAGAAAGCTCAAAAATCGATGCTTTGTTTTGGATAAGATCCGTAAAATTAAAAAAAAATTCTATACCTTTACTTTAAAATGGCTTACAATGTTCAAAAGACTGTTTCAAATCTATATATTTACTGAAATGCTGTTTTATTTAACACGTCAGCATCGTTTAACATTCAATTTCATAACATTGCATTGATTATTCTCAACGAACACGGCAGTACAAAATTGATTATACGGAAGTAACGAGAAAATCAGTTTCGGTGACTTGGTTCTCAACAATTTCAATATTCACGCCTTTGCTTATAATTTTGGTATATTTATTATTTCCGTAAATCTTAAAAGGTTTTCGTAGCTTTCGAATACATATAATAATTTGGTGAATATAGTATTAGGAAATAAAATTAGTGAAAAAAAATCGTTATAGTTTTGTCCGACCAATCTTCTCAACTGGTCATAAGTCGATACTATTGTCGCGTACTAAAACGGAAAAGAGAACAGTCAAGAAAGATCGATCATCACGAGGTGGTCAAGAGCACGAGTATAACATTATGCGTGTAGAAAAAATTTATGAATATAACCGAGAAGGAGGAGGAGGTAATAGAAGCGACGTTATTCGGTGTGACATCGCGATGCGACCAACCGTCGAGTGAAGAAGGAGAGAAGGAAGTAGAGGTATAAATGCAGGACAATGACCTAATTGCGGACAGAGCGCTCACTGCTTTCTCATCGGTCATTCACGTCAGTTGAACTTCGATATTATTCCCCAAAAAGTTGTCGAGTTCCCGTAACACCCTAAATCCGGGAACACAATCCAGTGCACCGAATCGTAAAAACGCGATCCCTGCAAAAGAGGGAAAATTATTCGGTGACCTAGGTATTCAAGGTCAGTTCAAGGCCACGACTCGTCTCTCCAACCATGAAGGTAAGTCAAATCTATTTTAACATCCGGTTAAAGGGTCCGACTTCCTTAGTAAGACTCGTTTAATATGAAAATTGGCACAAAATTCTCCGCTCAAAAAAATCCTGGCTTCGTAGTCCGTCATTTTTTCACGCGTGTAACAAACGAAACGTGTTGCGCACAGATATTCGGTTGTGATTAAAAAAATATATATATATTATTTAGGTACATGTATATGCTCTGCACGTCGGATACGCGCAGCTTGGTTCAAAATAGTAGGACAGTGTGTCAGAGCCATGGTCGCGGGCATTTATATGAATAATGATTACCGGCTACAAGGAGTGAAAAGATACCGAGAAACAGAAGAGGAAAATGATTATGTAAAAACGATGAAAAAACGCTTCGTGCGAATTAAAGGGCACTTGGTTAAATATACAGCCTAAACGCAAACAGTTTTTTTTTCTTTTCTTTTTTTTCGTCTTCTTCTTCGATGAGTGATTACAACGCGCTTAATCAACGTCCGGATTGTTAATGACGACTGAAATACGTTTTTTTTTTTTTGTTGCTTGGGATTTCGTTCTTCGCTATTTCCTACGTCATATTTTTTACTTTCATGTAAACGAAACCGAGACGTATACTTTGAAATGTATACGATCGACAATTTTCACGCAAGTGTAAATAATTATAAAATTCGTCTGGTTATATACATATATAAACATAAATACACGTTAGTCTTGATCACGATCGTCGATTTCTTTTCTATTTTCAATTAACTAAATCCATCTCGTTTCCACATCTTTCACGCAAGGCGACAGATCGAGCACAGAGAAACTTGACAGATTTTCTAAATCACGCGTAGTAAGTTCCTCTACACGCGATTCGATGTATCGTATACATGAACGCACAGATGTGTAAACTAGTGTGATGCATCGGGTTCTCGTTGCTTTCCAATTTCTAACCAGTTGTATGGTCAGCAGGTACGGTATAGGCCATATAAGATCGACACACAAATAGTATCTATACGGCGACCAGGATCGCATGATAGATTCTGATTCCAAAAATGGTGAGTCCACCGCGCGACAGAAACGATTGAGAAAGTGGATTATAAGAACTGTCGACCGTATCTGTAAATTCACGCTCTGAAACAAATTTCAGATTATTGCTGCAATTAATCTCTTTCCTCAATGAACTGTATTTTTTACAGTCAAATAAGGTGTTGAGATTAATTCACTTTTGCAGCAATATCAAATCACCTCAATAGTTGAAAGAAATTACAGTAAGAGTGACGGTGATAAAAAAGAAAAGAAAAAAAAAATACCAATACACAGCGGATTCTCTATTTATAGATACCAGACTAATTTTCACTTTGTAGCCAGAATCAGATTTTTCGGTTATGATGAAAAAATGAAAATAGCACAGGACTCCAGAGTAACCTGCGTGACTGTAAATTTGGTTTCTAATTTCAGGCGATAAATTGGGTTCGTTGGCTGCTTGCGGCCTGTGTCTGCGCGTCTCTTTGGTCCGTGGCACTTGCCAGGTACAAATACCGGAATCAACAGCCCCCGATATACAAGAAATCGTGGCCGACGGGACCGAGGATATCGATGGGCAATTCGGTTCACATGAACGCCGGACCCCCCGGATACAAACCGAACTACAATCGTCCGATTTATAAGCCAACGAGTTACAGATACCCTCCGCCAAATCCGTGAGTGTGATATATGGGCGATTCGAGGTCGTCGTAGCGATTTTATCAAGTAATATTTTTCTCGCAGTTTGAAACGCGTTAGACAGAAACTCGACGCTGAAGTCAATCGCGATGCTCGCAAAGGTCTGGCATTCGATTTTTAGATACGATTCTTTTCCTGGACACGCTTCGCCGGTATAATCGTACCTTTGGTTTTCACACCAAGTATACATGTTTCTCCGATGCTTTGGTCTATCCATTTCTATTCAAAAAGTCGAGTTTTCGCGAAATCGAGTGCCCATGAAAACGAATAAAGTATCAATGTAATATTAAGCCCCAAGTTACGACAACGGTATTCATTTTGGCCCGCAAAAACTCACGAGGTTGAAGTTCGTAGCGTTAATGTAACGATGGACGTTGGAGAAAAATTGTTATTTTGCAACTTTGGGATAGCTCGAAATTCAGTGAAACACAACACAAAACAAGGCATACTAATATTTTTGAACCTCGAGTTCTTTAAAGTTATTGAAAAGTTGCGAAATAGTAATTTCTGTTTCAACTTTTGATTACATTAACGATACCACCTTCAAGCTTGCACTCCAGAACTTTTCATGAAAACTCAGTGTTGACCTACGCAAATTAACCCAGACAGCACAGAACTTGAAGTCGTAAAAAAGACGTCCGAACGATGTCTTACGCGTCATTTTCCGACGCCTAAAAAAACAATGCATACGGAGCCAATCTAACCCCAGGCAATATTCGGTTTCAAATATCTCAGTGTCTATGCACTTTCTGAAAAAAACAGGTACACGTACTTTTTGTAGTATATTGTTTAAACTTTAAGCATGCGCAGTCAGATTAGTAAAAATAAAATATGTAACCGTCGGAAAATGTGCTTAAAGTTGACAGTAGCGGTCAGTGCTATTCAAGTATAAAAAAAAAAAACAGAAAACTTCGTAGACGAAGAGTTAAAAAAATAAATCTAAATCTCAACAGAGTGCGGAGGCCGCCAATGTTCGGAGCACCACCTTCTTGGAAATCGCCGCCGATGATGGGTCCGCTTTCGAGTCAAGGATCGCTGCCTCAGCGAGGACCAGTGAAGGAGTTCCACTCGATGAACAAGGTGGCGGAATACAGTCCGGAGTACAGACCAGACCAGGCGATGTCACCGCCGTCGCATCACGCGGCCCAAACGGACGACGACAAGGGTCCGATCCACACAATTCCGGCCCCGAATCTGAGCCCGGCTGACAAGCCGTACAACCTGCAATCGCAGGGCGATTACCTGCCTTCCCCGAGCCAGGACTACGCGGCGTCAATATCACCTGCAGGAAATCCCCAGATCAACGTCTTCGGCACCTCTCCACAGACGCAGAGGGTCTCGACGAGTCCCTCGCCAATTTTCCACCGCTACGAGGTGACGGAGACGAACGAGATCGGGCACCAGGACTTCAGGACCTCGGCCCAGCCTGCGGCTTTCCTTACGCCGGATTTCGACGTCACCAGACTGACAGCCGGTGGCGGATCGGCCCAAAACGGCGACGTTTTTGCCGCTCTGCCGTCAAACACCGCCCTCGTCGGTTTCGGCCAGTCGAACGGCGCCATGCAGACGAACCTTCACAGTTCTCTCCACGTCGGTTTTCCCGGCCAAGGAGTCGCGCCGCAATCGACCGATCAGCAGCGGAGTCCCGAACTCCACGTCGGGCATCGGGCGCCGACCGATCCACCGCTCTCTGCGAACCAGCTTTACGATCTGCTCAACAGTTTCCCCCAGCAGGTTGGCGAACAGTACTCGACCACCCAGCAGCAGCAGCAACTCGATCAGCTTTTCCCGGCTCAGTTCTCCGAGCCGCAGATGCACTCCTTCAACTACGACGAGCAGGCCAACAAGCTGCTCCTGCAACAGCAACAACAGCAGCAGCAGCAACAACAACAACAGCAACAGCAACAGCAACAGCAACAACAACAACTTCAACAGCAGCACCAGAATATATTCGTTGATCGGGATTACGGCAGCGGTCGAGTCACCGCTGATTACAGTCTGGAACCCGACTCTCGCGACGCGGGTTTGACCAGGGTGACGGAGAACTCGGAGAACAGCGTTATAGACACAGCCTACGAAGATGTCAAACAGCCCCAACAGCACCGGCAGCAGCAACAGCATCAAGGCGGCCAGTCGACGTACTTTGCGCAGGTTGGTGGAGAGGACGACGGAAGTATGTCGACTCAGTTCTACACAACCCTGCCGAGCAGAGAGGCAGCGGAGAAATTGGCGGCTCTGGCCGCAGCTGGGAACGTGAACAGTCATCTTCTGGACCAGTTGAGGAAACAGCAGGCTTCTTCTTCGGTTCTTCCCCCGAATCACAAGGAGGAACGTTACGAGGTCCGGGATCCTGGGGAGGATTTAGAGTCCAGGTATCAGGATATTAGGTATCTTCAACAGCAGCAGCAGCGGAATGGGCAGAGAGAGGATGAAACCCAAGGCGATGATGACGATGATCGACAAAACTCAGAGGGCAAGAGACCGCTGAGGATAATGGTGCCGGACCTGGAAGACTATGGAGAAGATGAAAATGAACAGAGAAATTTTAGGAATGGTGAAGCGGACTCGAACAAGGGAGCGACGATCAGGGAAGAGTACGAGTACGATGACAATCAGGAGGAGGAACAGCGAATCGGGAATATGGAGGAACAGGAGGAGTACGGTCAGAATCCAGACTCGGAATTCGGATCGCGTATCGCAACTACAAAGAACCAGTGATCAGGGAGCAATAACTTGAGGGAGTTTTTGCTCAAACTTTTCTATGGCTTCTACCGAGGAACAGTACATCTGTGGGTTTTTTTTCACATGTTTTGTCGACTTTGGATTTTTCCGAAGAGAAAGGAACGACGTATTTTTATAAAAAACGAAACGGCGAGTTTTTACTTGCGATACTTGATTGAATTGTTTTTTTTTTTTTTTTTTATTTTTTTTACTTTTTGAAAGTTTAGTTCTTACAAAAACCACAACATTTATCAACGGTAAAGAATTTGCACTTTGGGCAACACAATTTAATTTATTCGTGGATAACGATATTTCGCGATTTCAAGTTCGTATACAAGAGGAAGATGGAGAGAAAATATTGTTCCAACGTATCTCGCGAACAATAACATTTGAAAAAATTTTCAGTTCTTCTTAATTTTTTTGGCAAATCCATTTGAGAAACGGTGCGCATCATAAGTGGACAAACCATCACACAAACCGTGTGGAAGATTGATCCTCGATAGGATTTCATACCTCGTACTGAATTATTTGGAGCTATAATAATATTAATTGATTATTTATTTATTTATTTGTTCACTAATGTATTTATTATATTAAATTTAGTAGTTTAAAATAAACCAGACCCGATGTTTCGCAATATCATCGATACTGTTATTTTCCCACCTTTTTACCCACTAAACCTTCCGTTTTCCATTTTAGACTTTTTTTTCAGATCATTCTGTATGTACAGATTACGAATTGTAATACAATTATGTGGTATTTTCTATAATTACCATAATCAAGAGCTTAAAAATACTTGTCAAATATTCGGTACATATTGTATGCTATACATACATTTTCTCAGACGGAAAATGTAAAAATGAAAACGAAACAACAAAATTCCAGATGCGTTTTTGTAGGGTCAATGGTCAATTTTAGTTGTTTTTTTTAAGGGGGGGGGGCAAAACAAAATGAAAGTCGAAATAACGACCTATTATTTCAATAATCCCTATATTTCTTTTTTCTACCCTTTACATCGTAATAGTTCGATAGAACTAAAATTCGTTCAAGTAAAACGACGAACAAAAAATAACACTATTAACAAAAATTAATAATCATACACGTAAAACAAATTTTACTTAATATTTTTGTTGGGGAGATACAACAGTGGACGATCAATTCAATAATCAATAAGCAAAACTTCATTAATCCGAGTAAATGAAAATCGCGTATTGTCGCAACGTTTCTTATGCACTCTGTAACGCGGAAATTCCATCCGATAATTTTTAAGATGTTTCACGCGTTGTGACTTACACTATGGTATCATGAATAGTCGAATTCATGCTTTAATAGAGTGAAACGAACGAGCATGGAGAATAATAATTCATGAAAAATTTACTGAAAACATGATACAGAAGCTAGAGGGAAAAAATTTGTTTTTATCGATACACGCATACGAGACATTTTCTGTCAATCCGGCTGATCAAGTCTCATGGTCAGACATCTTTTCTCAACTGGTATGCGGCTAAATGCTGTACAAAGAATCTCCACGAGCGAAGAAGTTCATCGAGTTACTCGCAAAAACTTTTCCAAGTTTTTTTCATCTTTGCACAAAATTTATGACGTCAATATTAGTAACGTTGGTTGAAAACTTGTTTTTCTGTTAGTCTTGATTTCGAAAAATATGTAGCAGGTTTGACGAAAATCGGAAAAGAGTAAACAAATTGAAGAGAGGTCAGTGGAAAACATCAAGGCAGATCCGAGTTAAATAATCTCACGTATGAACATGTGGATTTATTTACGTATAACGAAAAACGTCTGTATAGGAGTGACGATTTTTTGCAAGAAAAAAAAACGTCACACAAGTTTCTCAAGACAAATTAATCTCTATGAATTGAGCAATGTTATATAAAATAAATTTTGCTGCAGTCTTGTGCAATGCTTAGTGAAAATGAGAAGCACAAGTGCCAATCTGTTGAAAGTAAAGTAGCCCATATGATACCGTATTTGAAAGAATGTTTTACTTCATACCTTGGTAACGAAATAATAAGACATTGAATCAATCCCATTATTTACACCGGTATACATTCATCTTCTCCAGGCGAACCCTCTATTTTCATACATACGGTTATAATTATGCAATTCTCCTACTGTAACAGACTCTCGGCGTTTGTTTTTTAAATGCGTCTCTAAATTATATGTTCTTTTTTTTTCGTCTTTTGTTTCCCTGAATATATTCTCAGCGTTTACTAAATGTGGTCCATAAAGTGAGGTTGTCCATTTTTCTCCAAACGTTTTGTAAGTATATCGCATCCCGTGTCTGTCACTAGCAAAGTCTGTTCAAACTGCGCAGACCACAATCCATTGGTCGTAACTACGGTCCAATTATCTGGCCACATTTCGTCCCTCCAACTGCCTTGCGAAATCATTGGTTCGATAGTAAAACAGTGCCCAGGTTTCATCACGCCAACAGCTTTGTTTTCTATATATGGAAAAGACATGCACTAAGTATGACGGAAGTGACCATAAAGTTTTTCTGTATACTCACTGGCGTAATGAGGGACATTTGGAGCTGTATGAAATAGACGGTGAATTCCATGTCCGCAGTAGCTACGAACAACGCTGAGTCCATGAGACTGAGCGTGCTTTTGAATCACATTACCGATCTCGCGATACTTTTCGCCCGGCTTAACGATATCTATCGCCTTGCTGAGGCACTCGTAAGTGACTTCGACCAATTTTTTTATCTCCGGCTTGACGTTACCGACCAGGAACGTCTCGTTCAAATCGCCGTGAAATCCGTTGTGATAAACGGTGACATCGACTGAAACAATCAAAACAGGGTATGTAGAATGGAGGAATCAATTATATCTGAAAAAAGTTTCGGAATATTTGCTGTAAAACGATCTCATAACAATTATTTTTCTTGATATGCACAATTCAGTATGTTTGACTAGGAGGAAGCTCCTTGGGACAAATTTTGACGAACAAGTTCAGGGCTAGAAATCGAACCAATTTACCATTGCAAATGTCACCATCCTCCAGTGGCCTCTTATCTGGAATACCGTGACAGATAACTTCGTTCACAGACGTGCAACAGCTTGCGGGAAACTCGTAATAGTTCATGGGAGAAGGGTAACAATCCCTTTCTATGCACGCCTCGTGCACGATTCTGTCTATCTCCGCAGTCGTAACACCGACATCGCAGACGCGTGCAGCTTCGTCCAGCACTTCTCGTCCCAGCTGCAGGTGGCAGGAAAGGATGAAATTTCCCATCAGTGATTAGCGAATTATCAAGTGAAACCTCAACATACGTATTTGATAAAATCCAGTCTTATTTATCAGATTCAAACATGCCTAGTTTGATTCTAGATTGATAAGACTTGATGAAAAGTGGAATTCTCGATGGAAACACAAATTTGGATGTTCGTTGACGAGCAAAACATGAGCCAAATTACATTCGGCAAGTTACTTGAAAGGCCAAACAAATGTAATATCAACAATCTGGTTTGGGAATTATTTTTTGATACCTTGCAAGCGACTCGCATTCCTTCAATTTCCTCATCGTCGAGTACTTTGATTTGAGCCGAACTTCTAACCGCTTGTTCGCTGAGCGGAACACCAGTTGGATGAGTAGCGTAATCCGGACGACCAATCCTCTCTGGTACTTCGCGACGTGACTCTCTTCTGTACGGACGTAATTTTCCAGTGAAGTGATACGACGGCCACGGATTGTACTCGCCCGATGATTTACTGTCGTTTTCACCCTCTAAAATTATTTCTTATCTGTTAGTAAAGTTTCAATTGAAACCCAAATACGAAGTATCAAGATTATGGTCATTGTCTCGTTAAACTTTGCTCATCCTTTTTATTTTTCTGTCACATCCATGAGGGATAAAATTTTTCTTCTCTTGTTTTATGCTGATATACACATACATATTCTGAAAATGTGTATTACTTCGCTTTGGAATTAGTGGCAAGCAATTTGGCTTTAGCCACTGCATAGAAATGTCAATAGATTTTTAGGAAATCGATACATTTCTATGTCTATTATTGATAGACAGTTGGCAATGAAATAATATACTCACTAGCAAGCTGATGAATCACCTTGTGAGTTTTCCAACTGCCTTTGAAACAGTCCTGAAAAAGTAAATGGAAATATATAGAATATCAAGTACATGGAAATTGATTTTAATTTCATAGTAAAATCATAATAATTACTTATCGTAGAGTTGAAATGAACTTACAAAGACAGGCTAAGACGTTATTTTTAATTGGAAGAATTCTTACACAATTCAGTTCAAATTACCGCCACTTATCAAATCTTTGTAGTAAGATCATCAAATACCTCACACGTTATATCAGTTTCATCAATTTTCTACCGCTATCACAATAGCAATGAAATACATTACGCATACTGTTCACATCGATGAACAAAGTTTGCAGCAAAACTAGCAATATGCACGAATAGACTTGTTCGTTATTGGAGTTATTGTTCAGCGTGACGCAAAATAAAATTATACAAAACCTTTGAATGCGACAATACAATCTCATCAATTGCATGGCTACAGATTGAAACGCAAATTGCAAGTTATTCAAGAGAAAGAAGATGAAAGGACTTGAGTGAACACGTATGGTAAAAAGCAGATTCGGCGACGAGGTGCCAAAACTTCGATTTAAGAAATGTATGTATAAAGAAAACTAGAAACAAATACCAAGCTCGTATTCATTTAGATCTATCTCGATGATGGAGTGATTACGCGTAAGTTTGGTAGTTATCTCGAAAATCAGATAAAATACGTAAACTTAAATAAAGTAGAAAAATAGTTGAAATTTATTGGGGAAATCACAGACATATATTTTTGATAAACCTCGAGAAATACGCGATGAATATAATCGCCAGTTTTATAAGGTAATGAAAAACCGTACGAATTAATTGACCGGTCGTTAAAATAGATTCAATTAGCATTGCAAATGCATTTGACGAATTAAAATAAAGCGAGGAATCACGTGGAAGAAACTTAAAATGATAAAAAAGGCTGGGTAAGAAAAAGGAGCGGACAAAAAACGAAGAGACGGTTCCTAACCTAGAAGTATTTAATAATAGCGGAAACCTACCTGAGAGCAGAAATACGATCCTTGTATTCCGATCTTCAGACAAGTCGGACACTGCAGGCTCGCCACTGCTTTGCAGCCCGGCGTTTCGCACATTCCAAGAGCCAACGCCATTTTCGTACTCACGAGGGTGTAATTTCTGCAATCTTCTATTTCCCTACTCGCACCGATTCTACTCCAACCTCCCTACCAAAGTACCAGCTCGTACGCACGGTGAAACGAAGTGGAATGGAGCTAAGGCCGAGCTAATTCGAGCCTAGCCTTGCACGGTTCTTACTTTATTACCGAACGAGTAACGCAACGCGACGGATCGCTGACCGTCACTCGGCGGGCAAGATCTGATACTTCTTTATCGACGCAACACGGTAGACCCGATGGTAACACGTTTGGTTTAATGATGAGGCAATGAACTTATTACATTATAATAAAAATATGTATAAGAGAATATTACTTGCGAATTTTGATGCACATACAATACATTAATTACAGAATTCTATAACAGAAGGCTTATCAAATAAGCACAATTATTAAATAAATACATCAAACGAGTGAGCAGAATCCAATATTAGTAAAAATTTAATGCTATAATCATCATGGCAATTCCAAATCGTATCAATTCTTACCTCCTTCTTGCTGCTTCATAGTTTGAATGCAGTAGTCTCTCTAGCACCTGTTCAGATTTATTCGGATCATTGCTAACCGTAGTCTGTTTCTGTAATCAAGTCAGAGACAATGACATTTCATCGGTATTTCATCTTTATGTAAATGTAAATGTAGTAAATGAAGAATGTTCTCGAAGGCATACCTGTTAGTTCTTCTCTGTAACATCACGATCAATTCGGTTTTTCGGAAAATATCAACGGTAGACCGAAAATTGGCTCGATCAAAGTTGTAGAGAATTAAATTTCCTGCCAGTTTAGTTGTGACCATTTTTACTATAAAATTGAAAATAAACGAGTTATTTGATAAAAACAATTTGCTCCCTGAGTCGGGTACATGTTCGCGCCCTTTTTTATCCTAACCAAAGAGGAGTCTGGTATTATTAATTTTATAAATAAGATATCGATAACTGCTCAAAAAACCCAAGATCAGGCTTGGTCATTTAACATGAGTTCATTATTTTTTTTTTATCCCTTTCAGCCACGCCCCCAAGCCAAAGGCCACGCCGCAAGGAAACCGGACTTTCGAATCATTATAAACTATGTTTAGAGAGTATAATGAAATGGAGAATTTGCTGTGTCACACCACGTGGCCAAAATGTTCACTGGGTCTTAGATTAGTAATTTAGTACGGTCTAAGGTTCATAGCACCAGCGTCACTTGGCAGTGAGCGAACTCGAGTCGTCACCATGCCGTGGGTGCACATCATGAGTCAATAATGTCGCATTCAGTAACTCAGTATCGTAATTTCATGTTTGCCTGGGGTGGATATCCACCCCAGTCTGTTCTTGGGTCAAATTGAGCACAAATTCGGTACGCAAGACGTGACCCAGGCACGGTGGAACCACTAGAACGCAGATTATGTACAGGGTGTCTACTGCTCTTTACGTATCATTAAATCCTGGAAGTGTTACGGAAAATAAAAATTGCCCGTCAATTCGTCGATAATTTCTGGATTAATTTGATTTATCCTGAAAAATTTGATATAATACATTTTTGATTGAAAACTGCGACATTTCATTTGTCCCACGCTGCCTTCAATGTATGAAATTTCAGCAGATTGATCATGCGGTCGTTAACAATTCACTCTGCATATAAACTACCAAATAAATTTTTTGATTCAACACCTAACCTGCAACTTATCTTGTCCTTAAAAATTCATAAGAAATCGAAATTTGAAGTCATAGAATTTTTCAATAAAAATTTTTGAATGCAGTAGAGTATGTGTCACGTACAGGTAGCGGCGTGGATCCTGAAACAGGCGCTATAAGCTAGTGTATAGGTTAGGTTTACTCTGACTATAGCTTGCCGTCTCAGAACCCATCCCGCAAAGGGTATAATACGTAAGTAAACAAAGTTTGATCTGAAAAAGGCGGGGTCTCATACAAGTTATTAAAGCCCACGGATTTGAATTCGATTACTTATCAATTTAATCTTAAGTAATTAGCATTAATTTCTTAACGATGATGATATAATAATATATTTGTATATTTATGTAATTGTATTACCGTGATAACAGTATATGAATAATATAGCTGTATATGGGGATAATCATATTCCTTTTTTTTTTCATTTCCCTTTCTTTTTATTCAGTTTTACTTTTTTAATTTATTTATATCATCGTTTACCTTCCTTCATTTTCCATTCTTATCATCGAAGAAACATTCGATAGGAAATGATTCGGTATATATTTAATTTTAATTTTTTTTCCTTTCGGCAAACACTTTTTAATCTTGGATAATTTTCTTGCTATTATACATATATAATCACCGTAATGATTTCATGCATATTTATTCTCCTGTATGCAAGTATGTGTATGTATATACGTATATGTATATGTTCATAAAATTGTTGAAAACTAAAAAGTGGTGGATCTGTATGAACGTTAGGTAATAACTTAAGAGAATATAATGCTATTATGTATATTTATACTAAATTTGTGTATATATTTAGTATGTGTGTATGTATATATTCACATGCACCTTTTCTTGTTAGAACGCAGTCATTACGTAATAAACAATTCATGGTTACCAGCTGTTAATATTATTACTGTTATTTATTACTATTACTATGAATATTATTATGATTATTTATGATTATTTATGATTATTATAAACACCGCTATCGTACCATTATAATCATGTTGTTAAGTAAAAGGAGAAACTCTTAGCTAAATGAAATTTGTTTGTTTGGTGTGAATGATATTTCAAAGCTTCGCCTCTTTTTGACTCGAAAAACTGCGCTTGCTTGTTTTATTTCACTTTACAATTTATAAATCAAGAACGATTTTGTAAACCTTAAGGCCTTTAGACCGAAACAAATATTCAATAAAAATGATATGAAAGAAAAAAACAAAAACATAATTACTCAATATTAACATGAAAGAACAATGGGCGAAAATCAATTGGTAAAGATTATTGTACGTGAAGGAAAAGTAATGAACGTGACTGAGTTTATTCTTTTACTCGAACAACATTGAGCATTTCTTTATTCATTAGCCATTCATTATCTTTATTACTATTATTTAATTTTTTTAATGTTATTTGTTAAATTTCATTGCTATTACTATAACTATTGTTTTTGTTATTTATGTACAACCATCTTTATATTATATAATATGATCTATGGATTTCGGTATAAGTTAGCCAATATTTTTGTTATGCTTTGTTTCTTTCTTCAACATTTTTTTTTTTTTTTTTTTTACGTGTGTTTCTTTTACTTTTTCGTTTTTCTTTCTGTGCCATTGGTGATGATGTGCGCGAGCATAGAGCCTTATATAAAAATTAGTTTTGATAGAGCTATGTATGTGATTCCGGTGATTACTTATTACGAATTACGTTCATATAATTGCTATACTAACTTACGTTGAGATCTAGTAGGTCACATAATCTGTCTACAATATTGGCCTCCTTATTTACGTTTTATTATTATATATACGTATATACACATACACATACAATATGTATACGTATACATATATAAATATATCCTTATCACATAGAGGTATATTATTACTATTTTTTACACGTTTCTCATTTCCTCTAATTGCTACCAATGATTAATTGTTATTTAATTATTATTATTGTTATTTTTATTCTTGTATTTACAATTACAAATCCACGTATTATACATACAAGTCATAATACCAAGCCCCTAATAAGCAATCGTCGTGCTAATCTCATTTGATTTACGCGTAGTTAGGGCTTAACGATTGGATCTCGATTTTTTCTTTTTTTCTCTTTTTATCCAATAAACCATAATAATCTATTAAAAATCGTAAATATAGTATTAATAGTTGATATTTTTATTACTACTATTATTCCTTATACGAAAAACCTAACATGCCATTCAAAATTCTCACAAAGTAAAACATGCAAGTTCTTATCCATAGGTATGTATACACAATTGCCTGAAAAAAATAGATGGGATTGATGGAAAAAAATTGAGAAATAAGAGGTAAAATCTTAGTTCAAAGTGTAATTCATTTCTTAACGCCACCGTACTTTTAATGTTTATGCAGAGAGAGGCATTGCTGGATCATAGAATTTTCCCATGCTCAATTTGTATGTCATAAAAGAATAAGATAAAATAAAATAAGAACTTGAGGTAAGATTATAAATAGTTGCTTTTTTCTATCCTACTCCAATAACGAATAATCAAGGCATTATTATTGATATAAATACTATTGTAAATAATTATATTAACAGATTTATAATATTCCACGTCCAAGTTGTGTGTGCGAAGTAGGTATAAATTTTCATTCGCAATTGATTATCAAAAAGCGTATATTTCATGTCGCAAGTTTAGAAACTTGGAACCCGATCAACATTATTCGTATATACGTGAAACTGTGATTATCGCAAGTGTAAAATCACTTTTTGACTTACTGTACATCGGTTACATCATCATTACATAATCGCGATTTGCGATAAAATAGTAAGTATATGTCTGTATTTGTGTGTATGTATACATATAAATATATAATATACACACACACTCACATATATATGTATATTATATAATGTAACATTTTTTCTTCTTTCACAAATCTGTTTCAGAATTAATTTCGTAACTAAATGGTTATGTCTCAATTCAATTCTCAATGCAACAGCAGACTTGTTTACATCTAGCACATTAGTCGTAATCTTGTACGCGCAGACACAAACGCACGCATACTCACAAACACGCACAGAGTATTATTACTTAATTACGTGACAAATTTGTACACCTAAATTTAAATCTACATTTCTTACATTCTTTCTAATTTCGTGATTTCTTTTTTGTTCCGTTTTCATTATGTCGCTATTTTTTTCACCTTTTTTTCTTCTCCATCTATCTGAGCCAAGTGTTAAAATAATAACTTGACGTACGAAAATATTGTAATGAAAAGGAGGATGATAAGCAACATCCCTTAATCGTCACGATGAAATAATTATTTTCTATCGCCTTCTCTATTACTTATTATTATTCTTATTATTATTTTTTTGTCTTTTAGTTTTTCGTTCATATGCAATTTCGCATTTATAATCATCGTTGATCAAGTATTGACGGGAAAACATATATAAAAAAAAAAAAGAATCTTACCTGTAGCTTAACAGAATTTTAAGGAAAATAAGAAACAGTGACAACGGGAGAAGAGAAGAAAAGAAGCAAATGCTAATTGATATAAAGAAAAACAGGTACACCATACCTATATACCCATAATACAAAATAAACTTTGCAATCGCAGGATCCTAATTATCATTCGATAATTTTCAAACTTGAATGAGCTGCTCGCGCTCTTTCTCTCTCCCTCTTTGTGTTGTGACAGTATGTAAAGGGATATTAGTATTTATAATTCGTTTCGTTAACGTAACATTACTATTTTTTGTGTATTTCATTTTTTGTAACATATTAAAAACATTGATCGTTCTAAGTCTAGATACTAAACTTTTACTTCCTCGTAGTAACAATCTCTACGACATCGTATGTCTGTTGTGTGCGTGTGTATGTGTGTGTGTGTGTGTGCCCGCGCGTGCGTGTGCGTGCATAATAATGTACTATCATAATATCTTGCGTTTGTCTCGCTTCACTTATTTAAATATTTTTCCTTTCCTTTATTTATTCTCTTTCAAATATTATGCCTGCATTTATAGACGTTGCGTTCCATCTATTATATTACTTCTGTGATCGGTGTCACGAAGTAGTTCAGAGGTGAATTAAATTAAATCGTAAGAAAAAAAGAAAGAAAAGAGAAAAAAGTATTATCATGATCAAATTTGTTTTATTACTCCAACGTGAAGGCAACTCAACGATGAATATAAATTCCCTTGTGCCATGATACCTTGCTGCACGTAATGTACTACGAGTAAATTATGCTTGTGAGTATAAATACATTTTAGTGTACTGCTGTTCAAATATCAAGAAAGGCGATGTAGATTTAACAAGTTCGCAAAAAGTCAACGAGAAAAAAAAAAATAAAAATATTTTGATTATACACAAGTTGAATAATTTATTAATAATAATTATATATTTAGAGGCAGAAGAAAGGGCACTTTGCCATTGGTAATTATATCTTTATGCACGGGTGTACGAGGCAAATAATGTCTGTACCGCTAAGCCACTATAAAGAATAAGAAATTTGTTATTCAATAATTTCAAAAACTTCAATTAAAATTAATCCCTCAAGTAGTATGTAATTGCGTCTTCAAAAATAAACATCTGAAATTTGCCCAAAAACCAAGTAACTATGACTCGTCTACAAACATAATTTTTTTTTGTACTTTTTAAAAAGTTTTTATCGTGTTTTTGTCAATTGACCATTTTTTTTTTTCTTCTTTTTTTGCGATTTTCCCATTTTCCTTTTCTTTGAATCTCGTCAGGGATCTACCCTACGTGCAACTTGTAAATCGCAGTGTAATATATATGTGCATATATTTTTTGCTTTTTGTCTCATTTTTTCAGTTTTTCATCGAAAGTTAGACAACGGTTAGTAGCATCTATCTTGAGATTATCTATTCATTTGTTTTTCATTTGCTTTTGTTTTCGATTGTTACTATAATAATATTTGAGTAACAATTTCTCATCAAGCTTATGTTATTATTTTAACCTTATCATCATTGTTATTATTATTACTGATAATTCATACGACGCAGCAGTATTACCCAAGTGTTTTTTCTTTTTTTTTTTTTGCAGTTCACACCAGTTTACTGGATATTTTTTTACTGGCAAAACAATATACATATCGTAGGACGAGAGATCAACGATTGTATTTGTATTATTATTATTATTATTTCTATTATTATTATTATTGTTTAGTTTTTTGTTACGCGTAAATGATTTTTTTTCTTTATTTTTAATCATTATTTTTATAATAATTGACAACACTGTTGAAAGTGACTTAATGAAATTTCTCGTCAAACGTTTTTTTTATTATTTTTTTTTTTAATGTTTGTTGGAACATTGAAAAAGAGGATATTTATCTCCACGATAACATCGTTTACAATTATCAAATTCACAAAGTTTACTGCTTCATATTTTAGCGTATAATTATGTTATTGAATAATTGTTACTGACTTAACAAGCCTACTTATTTTGTGGATTACAAGGAGCGTTCACAAATTGAGAAATAAATCTGCGATGAAAATCATTATTAAATGGCTAATAATTATAGATATTATACACATATACACACATATGTGTACATATATATATATATATATATATATATATATATATATATATATATATATATATATATATATATATGTATCTGTATATATATACATATATATGTGTGTGTAATTATATATATATATATAATTATGTGTGTGTGTGTATATATATATAATAGGCAGAGAAATTTACCTACGTAATCCTACCATTGATTATTCATGACTGAATGTGGAAAAATATAAAACTTAACTAAATGTACACAACGTCATCGCGCTATCAAGACTTTTACACACGAAATAATGCTCTTTCTTCATGGTATCGATGGTAGTAGTAGTGGTAGTGCTAGTGGTAGTCGTAGTCGTAGTAATGGTAGTAGTAATAGTAGTAGTAGTAGTAGTAGTAGTAGTAGCAGTAGCAGTAACAGTAGCAGTAGTAGTAGTGGTGGTAGTAGTAGTGGTGGTAGTAGTAGTAGTGGCGGTAGTAGTAGTAGTGGTAGTGTAGCAGTAGTAGTAATAGTGATAGTAGCAGTAGCAGTAGTAGGAGTAGAAGTAGCAGTAATAATAGTAGTAGTAGTAGTAGTAGTAGTAGTAGTAGTAGTTTAGTAGTAGTAGTAGCAGTAATAGTAATAGCGGCAGCATTAACAGCACATTAAATTTCATCATCTATTTCTTCGCGATACTCTTTGTTTTGTTTTCCCTTCCGTTTTTTTATCTTCAAAATTTACATAAAGTACAAACTTATGAAACCAGAAAATTTAACACAATAATAATATATAAGTCAGTATAGAGTCATTTTATCCAAGTATGTCGTAAGTATATTTTATCTAATTACATGGTGGTCACACTTTTAGTGTCCGTATTGATTACACAGTCACCTCGTCACACTCATTGTTTCCTTCTCTCTACCAGGAAGGAAAGTTTTCAGAGAGAAAAAAAAAAAAAAAAAAAAAATACCCATATCTTCCAAGAGACAATTATTTTAAATATAACTTTTGTTGGAATGTCCCAACTGCACCAACACATAAAGTAACACACAATATAAGTGCACTATTTGTCTCTCTCTCCTTCTCTATCTTCTTTCCTTCTCTCTGTCTTTTATTATCCTTGTAGGATAATTAATTACATTATATATTAACACCATTTTTTCTTGTACGACCCCTCGGTGCCAGAAGGAAACAGGAACAGCACAAAACAGAGGTGCGAAAGAGTATATATATATATATAAATATATATATATATGTGTGTATAAAACGAAACACCGCGCCAAAGTCCTGCCCGGCCTAAACAACATTGTCACGAGCAGCACATTGCAACATTATAAGGATTCTTCGAATGCAGCCATTAAGTCACTCTGCATATTCATGTCTATTTGACCAGCCATCTGTAAGAAGAAACAAATCAGGATTGCAAACATGCGAAACCAACCAAACAACTTTACGATATGCCTAAAGGTGTTTTCATGGTAACGACTAGAAGTAAGAGCGAGTGGAAAATATTCCTATACCTTCTATGACCGAATTATAATTTTGTCTCAGACTGAAATTCAAACCAATAGCAGTGTGATCGGGGTATATTTAATAAATGGATCTGCAAATCAAGCGATATTTAAAAACACGTTTGCGAACTACTCAATGGTTGTTCAAACCAAGCATGTCTGACAAAAAATTTTTTTAACATTCTGCTTCTCCATACGAGAAACTTGAATCTTTCTTGATCCATATCACTACAAAATTCTCCAACTAATTAAAAATAATTCCTTGACTTCCAGCCATCACGGCTATCAGTTGAATCAAAGGTTCGAAAAAATATGCTCACCGCTTCTCTTCTACGTCGTTCCTGCTCGCGCAACCTCTGTCTTTCTCTTTCAGCGGCTGCCTTGTCTTGACCAGAAGAGTGCCCTGGACTACTGCTGTCGGTGTCGACGGCAGCCTTGACTTCTTCCGCCCTCGTTGTAGCTACCAGGGTAGTCTGTGGGTCGACGACAGTTTTCCTGACCTTATCGAGATTGTCTTCTTCCTCTCGTTCCCTCCGTCGCTCATTTTCCTGCCTCAATCTTTCTCGCTCTGCGTGCTCCTTCTGCTGCTGGCGACGCACTTCTTGTTGCTCGAGTAACGCTCTTTGCTGCAAGTCGGGCATTTCGTGCAAGTATTGAAATTGGGGTGTTCACTTCTCTTCGCAAATAAAAATCCGCATCTATATACTAATCAATGTACTAACCCTGTCTTGTTTCTCCTTGGCTTGTCTCTTGAAGGCTTGGAAAGTATCCCTTGCAGTGCTTTTCATACTAGTTCCAGCTGCCGATTGGGGACTTGATGCTTGCGCCAACGAAGACCAGGATGATGGGTTCTTGACGTTTGGTTCCACAGTCTGAAAGGTGATTATTAGTAATGAAAAGTAAGTATGAAAAGAGACCAACCGCAACGATTTATCTAAAAAAAAACATCGGTCACACCTTATTCTTAAACGTTGAAGCGAAAGTTGTAGCTGGATTCTTGGAGTCGGGTGGAGTCATCTTCTTTTCGGTAATATGCTGCGAGCCTGAGTGGTTACTTATCGGTTGCATTCCCATAGCAGTCATCTCTGCAAACAGAGCTCCCGCTAGAGCGCCAGTATCGATGTGAATTATTAGTAAAGCAGTTAGTAGGCGTCTTCATTCTATGCAAGTGTTTGTTCTTTCGTTAATCAGGGATGGTACGCTTTTTGGAATATAACAATTCTCTGACTTTTAACAGGTATTCTAGACAGGAATATGACTTTTCAAGAGATAAACCGCTTGGTAATAACACATTTTCAAAAAAATTACATTACTTTTAATGTCCCAATATATAATTAAAATTTTTTCAATTTATACAACAAATAATTTGCATCGTGTGACCGATTTTAATAAATTAGGGCCCATTTTTTGCGTAAATAAATTTTCTTCAATTCTATATAATTAGATTTTGGATGAAAATGAAGGTTTTTTTTTTATCAAGGCATTTGATTACACTTCATCACTTACTGATAATGTTGTTTTTTATCAACTGAAAAACCAAATAAAAAATATGAGTTTGTTTGTGGAGAATTCATTTACGAACAAAATCAGGTCTAGTACATTTATATCGTTCAAATGATGCGACGAATTCCCATTGTAAGAATGATCCGATAGTGTGATAATGTGATCTCATCAAGGTCACTAATGATAGTGCTACTGAAAGTGAAATTTATGGTTTTGAAAAAATTTTTTTCTGGTAGGAGAATATTATTTCTACTAAATTCACCTCGATTAACTTTAGTGACACTTTCGAACGTTCGTTACATCATATTTCCGGCGCAATAGTTCTTTGAGTGGACTGTAATAAAAAACTCCCTAATTTTTCCCAGTTTTTCAAGTTTTCCCTGTGCGTGCCAACCCTGTGTTTCATTTTCATATTCTTTTTTTTTTCTCAAAATCGAAGCAAGCATGCCAATTCAACGACAGTCACAGAACATTGTGTAAGATGAAATATCGCCACAAGCACAGATAACAACAAGCTCGTTTCAACTCAAACTCACCATCCATAGTTTTTTGAGGCAATTGCGGTTGCGACATAGCCAAGGGCTTCTCTTCCATCTTGATCGGTAATTGAGGAATATGCACGGGCATGTTGACCATGGGCAGAGGGTCGAAAATCGACCCCATCGCCATGTTGCCTATACCCATTCCCATGTTCATTCCGGAGACGCCGTTATTGTTCAACATGTTAGGAGGTGAACTCTCCCGTTTGATATTGGCAAAGCCGTTCGAGTGTTGCTGGGGCATGGTAATATTGTGTGTGTTTGGTATACTCGTCATGGACGATGTAGTGTTTATCATATTGTCCAGCGCGTTATGAATAGAAGGATGCGATAGATGAGATGCGAGACTCTGTTGCAGGTTCATGTTCAGATTAGCCATGTTTATATTGCTCAGATTGAGATTAGATGCCATACTCGATGGCATCATGTTCACAGGATTTTTCATATCTGGCAATAAACTCAGTGTATTGTTGACCGTTGTCGATGGTGGCTGAATCATGTTCGATAGCGTCTGTTCCAAGGCCGTCTGCGTTGTGGGCACGGATGCTGCGTAAAAACATTACAGTGTTTTTCTGTTTTTCATACTTGTACACTTTTATCACACGTAATCGATGCACAATAAACGCACCAAACCTCATCAGCGGCTACCTTGTCTAATACTATGATCATAAGTTTGTACAACGATCACGGGAAAAACCGTTTTTCTAGTTCGGGCCATTTATAGTCTGTGAACTTACCATATCAAGGTATTCAAGATCACTGATTCCAAATTATGAAAATTAAGATCACCGATTCAATACAGCGACTTAAATCTGTCAGATCTAAACAGCTTCAACTAAAAAACAGCTAATATCTCAACAAGTGTGAGAAGGAACTTTTGATCATAGAATCTGACAAGATATCAACTGTTTAAAGAGTGGTATGTTTTTTATGCTGACACTTAAGAAACAATAAGGCGTCATTCCCGATCAATAAAATAAATTCTCTCATTGTATTGGAATATGAAAAAAAAAAAAGGGAATATAACTAGAGCGTCACAACCTCGTTACTGTTTAGGTACCTAGTGTATTAAAAGGCTGGAGAAGATCCGTCTGTTGATTTAGCCCTGTCCCATCGGTAGTCACAGAGGATGTTGTGTTCGGATAGGAACTGACCGGCGTTGAGGGCTGAGTCGGCTGTGCCTGTGCCTGAGCGACGACAGGTGAGGTCACAATGGTGCTTGTATTTGTCGGTGTTACACTAGGAGGTGGCGTGGGTACGGACACAGATGGCGTCGGAGGGTTCGAAGCGGTCGAAGGAGGTGTGGGCTTCTTTGTCGGGGCAGCGGTAGCCAGTGAGATTGGGCGCGGTGGCTGTGGCGGCATTGAGGCGTGACTAGCTACAGGTATTCCTTG
Organism: Neodiprion virginianus; assembly: GCF_021901495.1. Classification (NCBI taxonomy): domain Eukaryota; kingdom Metazoa; phylum Arthropoda; class Insecta; order Hymenoptera; family Diprionidae; genus Neodiprion; species Neodiprion virginianus. Next base: position 19,471,608 of record NC_060880.1, read on the forward strand.
ATTAGCCGTTACCGGAACCACTGCTATTGGCTGAGCTGCAGTGCTTCCTGATGGAATCATAGGTGAAATCAGATTCAATTCTCATTGTCTAGTTACATCGATTCGAGTTCGAATTCCACATCATTTGTAAGTCGATATATCATTTGGAGACGTTAGGATATTTGACTCGATTGAGTCTAATATTTTTATGTTTTATGATACTCAATTGACATATTTATGTAATTCATTCTGCTAGTTTGCTGATCTTGAAGATGAGTAATAACGAATTCTTGTTGAATCGAAAAAACATGTAGGAAAGGCGATGCAGAAACGTCAGAAACCAGAAAGGCCATAGTATTGAGTTTGCAAAGTTGCGTAAAACTTATTACCATGAGATTTTTAAATACAGAAAAGTTAGAACGAACAAGAATATAGCAAACCGAAGCATAGTGTATGCTGTGGCTCTTCTATTTGATAATCTTTTTACATTTCTACTCCAGCCAAAAAAAATGTAACAGACATGTCGAAGCGTCAGAATTGATATTAAATATCAATAGTTTATTGCTTCTTAGAGTTATATACTTTATAGTGAGGAGTGTCAATTAATATAAAATCACAGTACATAAGATGGCACAATATTTGAAATTAAAACCGCAGTAATTCTTAATATTTAATATCAATTCAAAGATTCTGTTACTGTGTTATATGTACTATGATCTTGAAATAATTGCTATGAAGTGTACAACTTTGAGAAATTAAATATGATTATTGTTGTTTCGACTTTTTTGAGAGGCCCAGAGTTTACAAACTTTTTTAGAAAACCCAAAAATACAACTGTATCTGAATTTTCCAGAGTTGAAAGTCGAAAGAATTCTAAACGAAGTCTCAGAGTAATAAGAATAAATGTTACAGTTAAGGTATGTATCAAATTGTTAGTACCGTTGAACCTACCTTGTTCAGTAGGTATACTGTTGGGTTGCGTTACGGCAGGTTTAGAAGTTGGTAAGGTCGTGTTTGATGGCGGTTGACTATTGACGAGCAGCCCGCCGGTACTGTTCAAACTCGATGCCTACATATTGTTAATCCTCATTATTAAATTCTCGACTATAAAAATATCTTTAACAATCTAACAAATTGACCTCAAATCAAGTTTTCAATTTACTGTCTCACTGTCGAGTATCAAAATTGTAAAAACCAAACAGAAATAACCGATCACCAGTCTGACTGTGATCACTAAAAATTGTTTCAGGATTTCGAAGCATAAGGTTTCACACTCAAAACTACGAAAATATGCTAATTTAGGGGCGTTTAAAAACATTAATCCCCACAAACTAATAACACAACGTTGTGTTTTTTCAATCGTTCAATAAATTTCGAAATATGCACAATATAAACATCCCAGGTTTGTTATTTATCTTATTTGAAGTGTGTCCCGTTTTGTCAAACAATAACAGTATGATAAAAAGTGTAAAATCGTGAAAAATTCTTCCCTTTATCTCTACTGAATCCAATCTTTCAATACAGATAAAAATTTCAACGTGTAAAGCGAATCCTTTATTATATCATGTCAGCTCCGATATATTGGTAATCTTACCGTCGTAGCAGAAGGAGCTGAAGGTGCGGTAGCAGTTGCAGTTTTCTTGGTTTTCTTTCTGGGTGGACGATTAGTAGAATTTCCTGTAATAAACGTGACATGCATCTATCTCGAAAATAAAACGTGTGCTATCGCACTAAATTCGTTTCTGTAATATCTCTTAACGGTGAGTTTTAACTAAATTATTTACATTGGAGCTAGCGGCAATGCCAAGAACAGTGCAGAGAGGATACCAGCCATAAAAAAAACATTGGATCGTGACGATAAGTAGAATAAGAAGAATAAAAATGATACACATACATAAATATATATATATATATATATATATATATATATATATATATATATATATATATATATATTTATGTATGTGTATATATATATATATATACACATGTATACACACACACACACATATATATATATATATATTATTAAACAACACCAGTATTATATTTTCTAATAGATTTTATTTTCATATACTTATATTATAATTGTATCACTGTGTACAACAATGGGTTTTTTTTTTTTTGTTACTTCCGTTTCTTGTTTTTCTTTTTTTAATTTAAATATTTCAATCGTACGCTGCATTTTTTTAAATTAATTTTTTCTTCTTTCGTGGACTTTCATTTTGAGGATGTGTATTTTTATATATTTTTTTTTCATTTGTTCGTTTGTTTTTCGTATTAAAAAAATCTTAATGCATAAAATCATTCTCGTCTATCATGTGTATATATGTATACATGTGTGTCCATGTGTGTATATATCTGTGTGTATGCATATACATATATTGTGTATAACTAGACACAGTATGTATATACATACATACGCACACATACGCAAACGCTTTGAGTTCATCAAATTCGGTCGTTATCAAGTTCATTCATTCTTGAATAGGATTTATTTATTCATTTATGCATGTATATACATATACATATGTTTTGAAACATACATATACACGTGGTATGTAATTGTTATATAAACAAATACAATTTACGTATGTATACGTATGTTTGAGTTCCGTTCTTTAATAATGATAATAATAATAATACTAATGATAATGATTATAAAACGCTGACTACAGAAAACCATCAAACTCTAGTAATTTCTCATACAAGTATAATAATAACTAATAATTATTAATTAATAATAGTAATAACCGCAGGGGCAGGGTGGGGGTCAATTTAAAGTAAATAAAAGTCACATAAATTGTACAAATATGGGGATTCAACTTAAATGTGGAGATGATAACAAGAGTGAGATGCTCGTAAACCTCGGTAATCATTTTTATATATGCGTTATGATTAGCACAACACTGAGATCGATGGCTTTTGCGAACCCTTTAGAATACACTGTGTCTATAACAATTTATCATTAAAACCGTCGTCGCCGTCCAATGTCTCCATTTTCATAATTGAATATCTCCTTACGTCGTTTTCTTTTTTTCTTTTTTTTCTTGTAAATTCATACATTATATGTATGCCTGTTACGAACGTGTGTGTATGTGTGTATGTGTGTGTATGTGTGTGCGTGGATGTGTGTGTGTGTGTGTATCCATATATATAATATGCAACGAGAAATCTCTGAAGTGAAAATTCAATTGGAAATGCTTTGAAAACGGTTATTAAACGAGGTGAATATGATAATAATAATAACAATAATAATATGATAAATCTACCTATCTATCTACCAAACTATCCATCTACCTATCTATGAAAGAGGAGGACAATAAAAAAAGGGGGGGAAGAAAGGAAGAAAAAAAAAAATAAAACACAAGAAAACCGAGAAGAAAAGGAAAAAAATGAAATAAAAAATAAAGATACAGCGAAGAGTTCCAGCTTAGAATAATTAATTTATGTATAGCAAACTGGTCCACCAGAGAGGCCAACTTTGAATCCACCGCACTCATTCGAGCATTTAATATCTACCTCACTTCTTCGTTCATTATTGTATGCATATGCGTGTGTGTACTTAAAAAATGTCACATTCACTGTCTCTTGCTTTCTCATTTTGAGTGCGCCTTAACCCTACTATTCAATATTTTATATGATATATTAGTTTTTACTATTTACAATATGCGTATGATCATTCTTACATAGTTTTGTTTCAACTATCTTTATTTTACCATTTCTTCGTGACACACAAACACGAAACATTGAAAATCTTGTTGCGAACGAAATTACGAATGTTTGAAAAGTGGTACAAAGTGAAAAAAAAAAGCAATGAGCAATTATTACTATTATAAATGAAGAATTACAAGTATGTATATGTATATATACGGAAATTAATCGAATTTAATTTTTATAAGCTTCGTTTATTTATGATTTTTTGTTTTATATTTTCTCATTTTTTCGACCACACGAGACCCCAATAATTGATTTATATTCGTATATGCATATCGACGTGAACGCGTTAATTAGAATATTCGCAAATTTAATAAAGAATTATTTTTTTCAAATCGTTTAAAATTTCACATATATATATAATCAATAATACAATAATTAGATGGAAGGCAATTTGAATATAATTATAAAAATGCCCCTATAGATCGCGTGTTTAGTTATTATACAAACTAATGGTGATTGTGTCTTGTAACAGATGTATCACTGCTTTTCTATCTATCCTAATATTCTGTTATAACGTTTTCTGTCTTTCTTTGTTTTTTGTTTTTTAGTTTTTTTTTTTTTTTTCTCTTTTCATTCATTTCTTCCCTTTTTCGCGCTCATTACCTAAAAATAATGCATTTCAGGATCTTTTAGCTTGTATAATAATAGTTTGTAACTATATCTTATACAGAATGTGTAGCGATACAGAAATAAAATATTATTATATATATACATGTATATTTTTTTTTCATTTCTCGCTTCTTATACTTCTATCTGTCGTTTATATGTTTCCTACCCAGTCTAATAATACCTTACATTTGCTCAATGTAGTAACCTTAGAAAAAGAACAGACTCTTTTCATCTGTTCTCCTTTGTCCTTCTTTCGTCATTATTATTTCTTTTTCCTTTTCGAAATTTTCTCTTACGTGAGCGATTTACCGGTTGTGTCTCGACGATGAACGTTTTATTTTTTTTTTTTGTTTTGTTTTCCCCCTTAAATTCATTAGTTCAGTAAAATTTCCTAGTTATTTGTAAGACTCTCTTTGGTTAAGAGAGCGATAACTTCGGTGCTGAAATAGATATTTTTTTAAGTACGCCTTGCTGCTCGACAATCAGAGCCAATGTGTATGATCGAATAAAAATAGTGTGGATTCGGCTTAGTTTAGTTGTACTATAATGCAACTTTGATCTTCGTCCATCTCCCACCCACCCATTTTTCTTTGTTTTTTTTTTCTTTCAATCTACATTTTTCTTGCCGACTGAACGGAGTTTATTGAAAAACCTAAAGAAAAAAGCGCCTGTTCGCGATTGTGGTACGATAATCATTCTCAGTTTGCAATCGTTATATGTATAATACCCGACTATAATGATTTATATTATGTTTGTGTTGTGTATTTATTTTGTTAAATGCATAGTATAATGTAGAAACTAAGATTTACATGATATATCAACAAAAAACACACTATCATGGAGCCAGACTTTTACATATGGTAGAAATATTAGAAATAAAATTTAAAAAAAAAAGAAAAAAAAATGGAAAACGAAAAGAAATATATCCCTAAAGTTAAACTTGATTTTTTGTTTTATACTTGTATAAAAGATTTCCTAAAACTGTGTATTACAATAGGACGGGTTAAAATGAAAATACAGCTAATAATATAAGAAGAATAATAATAATAATAATGATAATAATAATAACAATAACAACAACAACAACATAGCAATGATAGTAGTAATGATTTGTATAAGGCCAACGCAAATGTGATTATCGCCAAGATGTGGCCTGCAATTAAGCGTTGTGCTTTAAATTTTGATTTTTTTTCTCTCTTCTTTTTTTTTATCGAAACGAGATGAAAAATTAAGAACATAATCAATACAACCATATTGTTGTAGTTATTATTATTAATCGTTATATCATATATTTATATACATACATATACATACATATATATATATATATATATATATATATATATATATATATATATATATTAGGCATGTAAAACCATACCATTCTAGATATAATCTTATTATTAAATTAACAATAATATTGATTCGAGCATATGACATATTTTTCTTCGTTTTTTTTTTTTGTTTGTTCTTTACTATGTATAATAAAATTGATAATTTAAATGTTTTCGTCCTGCTTCGCCTTTTTTTTCTTTCATTACTTTTCTTTTTTTGTTTTTGTATTCAAACCCTACCGATATGCGTAAATCGATTGAATCAAACACGTGATCGAATAACATCATTCGCTGGCGAGAAGCAGCTACTAGCGATGGAAGAAAAAAAGAACATGGAGAAAGAAAAGAAAAAAAAAAAAAGAAAAGAAAAGGAGAAGAATGGTACGATGAGTCGAACAACTGGATTTTCTCCAGATGAGCGGAGTGCAAACAATGTGTTTGGAGGCCAGCGCGCGCCTAATTTACTTAAATTATCCAGACAAATATCCTGGTCAATTTTAATTTTTAGATTCTTACTCGCCCCCCCCCCCCCCTCCACCCCTCTCACATCTTTTTTCTTTCTCTTTTCTCCGCTCCTCAAAAACAGTTGTTTATCTGTTGTCCTAAGGGATGCCCCTCTCTCTTTCTCTGCTGCAAGTAATTAGCTTTAATCGACGAACGCCTTACTTACATTACCACTTGGACGAGCCAAACTTCTTGATCTAACACCAATTGTCGGAGGCCTTTGCTTGGGTTCTCTCCTACGATGTGTAACAAGACAGAGACAGCTTCAAGACTTGTTATTTCTATTCGTCGTGCGACGAGAGGCTTCTGTTTTTTTTTTTCAGAGATGCAAAACACAACAGCGTGCGAGAAAGCGTGTTGCTATCTACGGTATATGCTTATTTGTATACATCTTGCGCACAATTTTCACTTTCCACGTTTTATCGACAAAATCAAATTTCACTCGCATGGAGATTTGATAGCTCGAGAGAGCTTAGACTTAATTATATATAATAAATAACAATAATAACCTAACGTATAAAACGATGCTAACAGTATTTACCTGTATCTAAGATGCACTGTCTTAAAAAATCCAGCCACCAATACACATTGTCTGCATTTTTTTTATGGTGTGATCATATTTTTTTCCCCATACAACGGTAGTTTCTTTTTTTGTTTCTTTTCTTTTCTAACAATTCAATATTTGTTATCAAGTCCACTTGCGATGGTGGGAGAAAGAAGAAAAGAAAAAAATTAATAAATAAATAATCCACCCACAATATAATACCAATAATAACAATTCTGTCTCTCATTTGATTAATCTTTTTTTCTTTTTTTCATTTCATTTCTTCATACGTATTTCGTATATCTCCGCATTGTGAAAACGTAGCAATTATGGTTATTGTTCCATAACTTGAAAAGAGTTTTTGCTACCGTAATCCTGTCATAAGTGATACGTTTATTAATATTATGCATGAACCCAATGTGATGGAGGAAATGGTTGAATGTTAAGAAAATAATGAATTACTAAACAAAAACGGAGAAAAAATAAAAAGAATAGAAAGAAACAGTGATACAACTATGATCTACTTATCTGTTAACAATAACTAAATAATTGTTGTCCAAAATTACAACTTTCGATACTTGGTGTTGATTTCTTTTTTTCTTTACTTTTTTTCGATTATACATATACTTACGTATATGTGTAAATATAAATATCTGTACATGCAGAATGCGGGACACAATAAACATTATGGGAAAAGCCTCACAATGATAATTGGGTACCAATTTTCGAAGCCACAGCCTTCTTCGTTCTTAATAATAAATAAGTGATACTTTTACCAATAAGGATACAATCTTCTTCAGTCTTTGGTACCAAAGGAAAAACAAAAATATACAAATACCGAAGAAAACTGTGGTGTTTTGGGTAATAATAAAGATAAAACTTTGCGAGAATAACAAAAGAGCGGGAAAAAAGTGAAAAAAAAAAAAACCCAAACAAATTGATAATCAGAACGCAGCGATTGTTTGTCGGGCAGCGGAACTAATCATTATTGTTATTATTGTTGTTATTATCATTTAATAGCGACAACTATAGTGTCGGGTCAAGAGAAAAGAATGCATAAACCTATCTGATTGATTAATAAATTAATTAATCAATCATCACCATAATCATTGTCATCGTCATCATCATTATCACCATCATCCTCATCATCATCATCATCATCATCATCATCATCATCATCATCATCATCATCATTATCATCATCATCATCGTCATTATCATCAACATCATCATCATTTGTGACTAAAGCTGGCATGGCATTGGTATCCTCTAAACACAGTCTGCACTCCACTAGCTCACCATTAATTAATATTCTTACCATTGTATATTTGTATCGTTTCATTTGTAAGTCCATAGAACATTGAAACAAAACGAAAGAGAAAAAAAAATTTCTTTTCTTTGTTTTCTTTCCTTATGCTACGAGTAATTCAAAAGAATGATCGTCGAGTAACAAACGAGTGACTCAGTGGATTATCCCTGGTAAATATATCTATAATACACATTTGTCAATTTTGTCCTCTACTATTCATTTGGGTTTTTATGTGGAACGTTCAAGAGCCAAGACGGCTCATCTTCACCTATAATACTCGACGATAAAACTTCATATTTATAAATTCGATGCAACGCTAAAGGCTAGACCAATAACGTCGTCCTATTAAATAAGTATGCGATTAAGAGAAAAACAAATTATACACACACACACACATATATACATATATTATACATATGCGTGTGTACGTATATATACATACATATATACATACATACATATATATATACATATATATAAAGCATTGTGTGTATACATATACGTATATTTATCGATTTTCAACACAGAAACAAAAGAGAAAATAATCACGGATGAAATTGTGCAACCTGAGTAATAAAACTTGAATACGGGGGTCTTTTCTAATTTAATTCTTGCATACTTTTAAAATGTATATACACAAGTATGATATGAATCGAGCCTGAAGTATTGTATTTGTCGCACTACAATTGATACATTGGTTACACTCGGGAAGATTGAAAGATAGAGTATGATGCTACTCTAGAGCAGATGTTAGTAAAGAATTAAATTAAGTGTAAGTAATATCATTAAGACTTGGAAACAAGGAGGAAATCAACCCTTGATAAACAAATTAATCGCTTAGTATATCTGTATTATCAAGAACCACGATCTATTTATAACACAATCAGTTTGGAAAAGCAAACCTTTCCCAACCTTTATTAAATGAAACACAACAAAATATTTCAATTAGAGTGTGTATTCTGTTAATATTTTACTTTCGAAAGTATAAACTTATTGATATTGAATCGAAAAGTATGATCGTTACGTCGACTTTAAAGAAACGATCCGCACAGATACGTAGATGAATTTACAAACGATACTATAAAGGAAAAAAGAAACGTTGAAAGTAAAAAAAGAATTCAATGAAAGGCGAGACTTTGAGCATATGTATTTAATCATACATATATATATATATAATACCAACAACAACCAAAAGTATTTCACAAAACTTTATTCTTTTTTCGTTGCCGCAGGCGCGATAAAAAAGATTGTTTAATTATAGAAGATAATCCCATATTTGCCCCCTTTTTTAATAAAAATATTTATATTTTCGCAGTATAATTTTCAAATGAAATATGGTACAACAAAATCAAAAGAATTGTACAGAATGCATATTTCTTACACTCAGATAAAAACGCAAAACAAAAACGCTTGCCCATCGATCGATTGTTGAATAAGACTAATCAACTTTTTGAGCAAATATTATCATTTCTCTGAATGCGCGACACAAAACGCCAGACGTTCTTCTTTGATTTGTAAAGGAAAGATACTAATTACGCTGACAGCGTGTATGAAACATTCATATAGAAGCATTTATCAAAGCTTGACAGGCTCGTAATGTCTGTGCGGTAGTGTGTAAAATTAACACTAGTACAATCATGAGAAGTTCAAAGAGTTTGTTTCTTGCGTATCGAATAATTGATCAGACGCAAAAACGTGTTTCAATGTATCAATTCTTAGCGATTTCAATTGAATTCAGGTTATTCCATACGATTTGTAAGTATGCAGAAAAATAATACAGACAATAGTAAAATAAAAAATAAAAAAAACAAAAAGAAAAAAAAACGGAATCAAGGGAACGACACATACTTTATCATGCCTTTTAGTTGTAAGCCAATTATTTGTCGACTGTGTAATAATGACTGATATAATTTTGTTGAGGAAAAAAAAAAAAAAAAAATTGCTAGTTTAATTTAAAAGTAATTTCAAGCTACGTGTCGATATAATATTGTCATTTTCAAAAGCTGCAGTGTATATTAATTTCGAATACTACTAACGTTAAAATATACTTTGTGCTTTATAGTAAGTAAGTTATTAATCGATAGAGGGTTGGGGGGCAAAGGGGCGAAAAAAGGTGGGTGGGTGCAGAGTTGACGAGATTAAAATTATCGTATTAAACAAATCGCGATAAATAGAGAATAGCAGTTTTGTACTTGGAACATTCAATCGCTGAGTGGACCACCAGTACCGAATGTGTGTTCGATAATAATTTTAATTCGAATTATAGTTTCTTTGTTTCTCCTTCTTAAAATATCCATAACTTTCTTTGCCTTCTACTACTCTTTTAGGTATAAGATGAGCAAAAACTCTGTTCGCAAGTCGAAGAGTTTTCTGCTCTGTCGTGTGAATTATTGGAAACAACAGTTACATGATATTTGAGGTCTAACCTGCTTCGCTGTCGCTCGAATCACTGGAGCTCGAGGAAAGCGAACTACTGCTGGAATCGCTGTCGCTGCTACTACTACTGGATGCTGATAGTCTCGATGGTCCACCTGCACCTCCGGTTCCACCAACATCCACGGATTTACTACTGTCTTCTGTGGGCAAAAACCGTGAAAAATATCTTTAATTTTTTGGTTCTTTCTGTTTTCTTTGTTTTTAAGTTTCGAAACTAGGTGCGAGATTTTTTTTCTACTGATGTTTCATTTTCCTCTGTTTCTCACTCAGTTTCTCAGCGCTGAGATTGTAATATAAGTAAAGGTGCTTCAAAAATTTCATATTACAGTTTTTATAAAAATCGAACTACAAAATAGATCAATGAATCAGAGCTCAGTTTATAACACGATGCTCAGATTGTTAGATCAACTAAAAGGTATTTCAGGTGTAAATATATATTAGTAAAGTTAATACTGACCTTTCTTAGCAGGTTTCTTGCAATTTCCTAGCTGCCCTGAGACATCTTGCAATCTCTTTTCGAGCTCCAATTTTTTCTCAGCCATTTGCTCGTCCTTGGGTTTGCCACTAATCTTTTTATCTAAAAAATAAACGATGGTGTTGAAAAAAAAAAAGAGAAAAGGAAACAGCGTTTACATCGAGGAACCTTGTCATAGCAGTTTCTTTATAGACAAATTTAATTTAGCATCAGGTCATAGTACCACAGAAAAAAAAAAAGAGTAAAAAATAAAAAAAACGCAACTTACGTGGCTTTTTTCGAAGGCAGGAAGCTACGTAACTCTCTAACTCTCTAAGTGTAGACGGCTTCAGAGTTTCAAAGTCAATTTCAATTTCGTCAGGATTTGAATCCCTCAAAGACGGCTCACGCGATTGAATAATGTGTACAACTCGGCCCAGCTTGTCGCCTGAAAAACGAAAATATGACTGGTGTGTGAATTGAATGAAAGTGAAGAAAAAAATGAACTCAAAGAACCTTGGCTGTGAATTCGAAGGTACGTTGAATAAAATGGTAGACATACCAGGTAGTTTATTGATATCTAAGCTGAGTTGTCTCTTCTCGTCGTAGGACATCGGCTTGGCATTGTCCTCGTCCTCTGAGTCAAAGGCCAAAATAGGTGGTTGACTGCTGGCATTTTTCTTTTTGTTACCAGTCGATCTGCTATTGGCTTTAGACCTCTTGTTTGCCGTATTAGCCGTTGCAGCTTTACCCGGTCCTCGTCCCTTTCCCTTCGGCTTGGCATTCATTGTGGGGGGTAAATGGTGACTAATTCCAGGTCCGGAATGCGCCTTGTTGGGTCCAACAGCGATCGCTGGGTGATGGATATCCGTAGCCATCGTACTCGGCATCTTCAGATCTCCTGCACCCATCGCAACACTCGCTATACTCGCCCCTACGCTGTCCGATACACTGGGAATTCTACCACCGGGCTTCATCAGCTCCTTCATCGCCCCACTGTGACCAGCACCGGCACCAAGACTTCCCCCCTTACCGCCACCTGATGATTTTTTCGCTTTCTCCGGTTTCTTCTTTTTACTTTTTTTCTTACCACTCTCTTCCACTAATTTTCTCATCTGTTCCTGCATTGCTTTTAGCTGCGTGATCGACAGGACAAAACTTAAGTAAGTACGGTTTCAGAACAAATTGTAAGGTCATAAAAAATATACCTTTTTCATCACAAGAAATAGGCAATAATTTCTTTCTGTGCAATAACACTGTCGTTTTCAACATTTTAAATTTATAGTAAAGTATCAACGATTTTACTGCAGTAAAAAATTTTCAAAGTTCCTTATTCATGAACTTTTTTCTTCAAACACAATATTAAATACGTTTATAGCTTGTGCAACTTATGCCCTGAAAAACTTGAGAGCGTGATTTTGAAATATGTGATATTTCTTTGCAAAAAGACATTGCCAATGATCTTCGATGAGCAAATATTGACTTAAATAATTTCCAGCAACTTGAATAAAAAATGCTGCTTTTCTCACGTTTAGAGCACCCTTAAATTTTTTCGCTTTTAAGGATCGCTAAAGATTATGGGAAGAAGAATAAGGGTGAAAAAGAAAGTAAACAAAAGATCTCACCTCTCGTTCAAGCGCTACAAGCTTTTCGGTACGCTCTTCATCGGAATCATCACTTTCGGATGAACTCCCCGAACCCGAACTCGTACCGCTGGTACTGCTGCCGTTTATACCAACCAGCCCACTCAAAGGTTCGTCAGGAATTTTTGCATATCTTAAAGAAGGAAAAGAGATGTGAAAATACGATTAGTCAAAATGTATGAAACTAATGCACAGTGTTGCATACCTCAGAATTAATACAGAACCAAAAATCTCTAAAACTTCCAGTTAAAATCAAACTTTCAAATTACCAACCTCATTTCAAAAACATCTTGCAGCTTCCTCGCCATTGCGACGACGTCGTGATCTGGAGGGTTGTACTTATAGCAATTGGTAAATATAAGTCGTACGTCCCCAGCGAATTCTTGCGCCGTCTTATATTCACGAGTGTCCATCTTGTGCTGTGTGTGTAACAAAATGATGCATTTTACTGCCAGATACTTGATGCGATGATTATTCCAACCTGTTGGATAAATGAAATGGACCAAAGACAGTCTGTGCGAAAGTATTATACCTTGACAGTTCCTAGATCCATTGGCTTTTTGATAATGTCGTGATAGTCATGGAGGCCGAGGAGAACCGCATCTACAGGCTTATAAAATGGCCACGCGTAACCCTGTGTGTCACATTAAATATGAATAATATATAATTGTCTGAGCATGTTTTTTTTTTTTTTTTGCTTCTTGACAAATAAGAAAAATGTGACGTTTGACAGTTACCGAATGTTTTTTAGAGAACAGCTCTTTCAATATTTCATTACAGGATTTCAAGGCTTCTGACAGCTTCTCGTTGGATTTGCTGCCCGCATGTTGTGGCTGAAAAAATATTAAATTGCAGTTTACCGTTAATTGGATCAACTTATTACTGTTTATTGCAGAAATCTTTCACCTCCGAAGTAATCTCTTTTTCTTTTTGCATTTAAATAAGCATATAATTTAGTGTTTATACTAGAAAAATTGTACCGCTAATGAAAACACAGCATAATCAAACGAATTTTGGTAAAATTGGTTGTTAAAAATCAAAGGAACGCTCTGGATAACAAGGTGAATGCACACGAGAAAATTAAATCGGATTCGAAAGATATCTGATAGTGATAAGACAACACAGATGAAACACGGCGTGCCTTAGTAGGACAAACTTGGGGTATGTACCTTCTGGGCCATCGGCCCCATCAGGGGCATGTTGGCCTGGTGGAACGGCACCAGGCCGTCTTCCGCTTGCCTCGTTGGCTGAAACAGCCCCATCATCAACCCTCTGTTAGTACGTTAATGCCATGATATGATTACATAGACAAGCATACGTGCAGGTACGATATGAATGCGAATATTAAGGAGCTCTTAACGCTGACATGTTTACTGTATTTATCTATCGTATTCGTCTGAATATAGGCAAATTCTCCCAATTTAACAACTTCGAATCAGGGATTTTTTTTTGTAAACCAAGAAAATTACCTATGATTACAATATTATATAAAATGTTGCATTGATAAAACTTGAATGTATTGTACAAATATCGCGTGTTCAATTTTTTCTTATATTTGCGATGTGAGGATTCAATTCATTAAATTTTTTACAGCTATTGATCAACAACCAAGTTTCTCTAATCAATAAAGCGGATTTACTAACACATCTAGCGTCGTGTACAGATTTTTTGAGTGAAATTTGTTTTCAAAAATGTACTCATATTCAGACCAATATGGTACTTTATTACTCAATTTTTCCGCAATATTGTACCAGGCACGTGAAAAAAAAAAGGTAAGAAATTAATTTAAAAAAAGAACGCCAAGTTAACGATGTAGATGTGCCTGGTGCGCAAACAGGATCGCTGCTATTGTGCGTGTATGAAAACAGGTGTTTCTTTTGCTCCACAATTTTTATTTACTAAGAATTTTGCTGAGCACACACATCTATATATTAAAAAACGGTAATGCGCATAGCTAACGTTCACTTGTGTCGTACAAGACATTGTCGATTACCTTAGCGTTGTAAACAGTGGCACAAAAAGTTTTCAATTTATCTGTCGATACATGTAAATTTCTTTCTTCTCTTTTCAGAATGATCTTGTGACACAGGCTTTCTGATAACAATATTCGACATGGTAAAACAAAAGAACCCGATCACCTGACATCAGTTTCAAAAGTATTCACAGGATTTCTACTAATATGCAAAAACAAAATTTCCTGAGGATTCCAGATTTTTCCAACGCAATTTAGAAATTTTGCAAGTGTATCGAAGAAAAATCATTCATGGAGTTCAAAACCGTTGTATTGTTCTGAACATTCAAGATTTTTTTTTTAGATACATGTAAACGGATGAAAGTTTTTTATACCTAGATTTAGAATCTAAGTATTCTCAACGTTTTAAAATTAAGATGGTTAAATGGCAACCATTGAAAATAGCTCTTGAACGTTAGAAAACCTTTGTGTAGCTCAGCTCTGCATTATTTATTTTACAGGAGGTAAAAGAAAACCTGATACTAAAATCTTTTCACAATCTCAAATTCGTTATTTGATATGTTTCAGAAAAATTGAAGATTTGTCAACCAAAATTTCCTGCGAGTTCTAGGTTTTTCCAATTTGTTCACGAAGTAGAATCGACCCTGAACCCTGAATTTATTATTGTATATTATTTTCAAACAACGACAAAACCGGATGAGGAGAATCGTTTCATATTTGATAAATGAAGAAGAGACTGACATATAACAAAAAAGCACCGCTACGGTATTTTACAATCAAATATGAATAGATGAGAATTAGGAACAGACAAGTTAACAAAATAAGCTTACCTTCTTGATCTGTCTCCCTGACTCCCGTCTCGTCGAAATTTTTGCATTTTTCGATTCTAGTGGAGGGTGATATAGCGGTTCGAAAGAGTTTGCCGTTGGCGTTGTTGTATCGGCCTTTCTTTTCACTCCTTTCTTGGGCTTGGCGGGCTGCGCAGGTGGCATAACTGTAGGAGCAGCAGGAACAGGTGGGGGAGGAGGAGCAGCAGTCGCAGGAGCCGGTGCAGCCTGCGTCTCCATTGCAGGTTGGGCGTGGTAGCCGCTTGTAGGAGGTACAACTTGCTGGGGTAGAGAGTTGTGTGTAGCCATAGGCGCAACTCCTATGCTAGCCGGCGGTGCTATCGTCGTGGTGTTTGTGCTTCCAGGCACTGACGTCGGGGCCTGAGTGCCAAGGGGAGGCATCGGAATGATGCCTGTCGTTCCAGCGGACGTTGCTGAAGGGGTAAGACTATTCGGAACGGTCGAGCTTACAGCTGCTGCAACCGAGGATGGTCGACCTCGTCCAGCACCGACTGTCACTCCGGGACCAGCGCCGAGTCTTCCTGTCACGGCCTTTTTACCCTTCAGTCCCTTCGGGACTGGTGGATCTAGCTCGACCTCCTCCTTTGGCATTTGTGCCACCTTTTTTTCAACACAATTTTCATCGTTGTTAGAGAAAGACGAAATGTCGATTGTTCATACATTGATGGAATATGTTCAATCGGCCACGTAAAAATGGATTTGAAGGTTGTAGCGTTAATGTAACGGTGAATTTTTGAAAATAGTCGCTAACTCGATATTCAGGATTGTCTCAATTTCATCATGAACATCGTGGCTACAAGCATCTGATTTTGAAAATTCTCCAAAATTTCTCTGTTTTGGTCGAAAATACTAGTAAATATGAAGTTTATGTCTTAAATATACATATTTACATTGTTATTATCTTTATAAACAAATATTCACAATCGAGTGAGAGCGGCACGTAAAATAAGAATTTGAAAAACGTTTGAATGAGCGACAGCGAGATTTAAATTATGAACAGCTAGTTTAAATTATATCAACTATTGAAAAATTTTGAGATTGCATTGACCACCATATTTCGTTGAATTTTCAAGAACAACTGAGTAACAAGTATTTAGTAAAATTTCTGATCTATATAAAAATCTCAAAACTTTTTCATATCCAGAAAAATTCCCTGACATTTCTCAGTTTTCCAGATAAGTGGCCACCACGTTGAAACATAATAAAGCAGAACATACTTATATTTTGGTCACTCAACTCCTTCAAAGAAATCATAAGACAGTGTAAGACAGGGATTTTTGGTTCAATGCTTTGTTACGTTAATGTTACACAATTCAACCCTGCATGTAAAGTTGATCAGATCGCTTCAAAGTCACTTCAGAATGTGTATTGGAAAGGTAGCACCAAAATTTCTCAAGATTTCCAGATTTATTCAGGTAATTTTTATAATCTTTCACATGTTTCTAATATACTTATGATTCCACATTTATAGACTACTCAAAAACAATGGTAATCTGATTAAACATACTCTTTAAATTATCTTTTCTCAACAATTTTTAGTATTTTCGTTTGATGCTTCTTCTTGCAATAAAATTTTTAATAAGAATACATATTTACGACCCGAAATTGGTTATTTAAGAAGAACTACAGCAAAATTTGTTGGACCCTCAAAAAATTTTGAAACAAGGTGTAGCCCATTTTTTCAAAGTTGAGAAAAATTTCAATGCAATAGATATCAAGTATAGAATACAACAGTCTTTCACAATTTTGAAATGTTTCCATTGAGAAATCTTCACACATAAACTTGAAATATATTTCTTGCGAGATTGAAGTTAATAATGTTGTTGTTACATTTCACGTACATAGAAAAAATGGTTGTCTCAAAATTTGAAGTATTTTCAAGAAATTAGTAAACCCATAATAGAACAAAACAGTAAAACATAATTGCCGCTAAGAATAATTATTTGAAAATTTTTTTTCAACAATCACCCCATTTAATTTTTCACTTTCCAATAGACATTTTCACAGGCACTATCTAGAATAGACAATAAAATAGTGTAAAAATGATTCTTACCTTAGTGAGAAACAATTTTTCCAGAGCTTGCGCCATCACAACCACATCTTCTCCTGGCTTATTGTACACGTAACAGTTGGTGAACATTGTGTTAAAGTCCTGGATGCACTCCTTTCCAGTCCAGTAGTAATTGTTCTCCAACCGTTTTTTTATAGTGCCAAGATCCATCGGTTGTTTGATGATTTTGTGGTAATCCTGGCGAGCGGTGATTGAATAAAAAAAAATTACAACATGTCGTAAAAGCTTGGAAATAATGACTCGTTTGAGTCAGCCAATCTGTTACTTTCGAACAAGCATTTAATTGACGTAAAAAACATGATAAACCGTACTGGCAGATTCAGCTTCTTGGCATCTACCGGCTGTTGAAAAGGCCAGACAAACTGGTGTTTCCATATTGGTTTGAGGACACCCTTTTGCAGATATTGAAGCTGGTTGGTAACGCGACCAGGTCGATTAGGTGGTGGAACTACAGGTGGCTGTACCATGCCGTTTACCGGCTCGACGGGCGGCTCATCCCTCGGAGGCGGTTCCTTTGGAGGAATAGCCGGTGCATTCGACGTTTTGCCAGGTGCGCTCGTCTGCGGTTCAAGAAACTGTATTGAATCTCAAATTTCTAGCTCCGTCAGAACGAGTTTTCATTAAACAGGGCAGAGACCTACGTTTACTTTATACAGAATCATTGACATGTTAAAAACAAAAAAACAGTAGCATCTCTTTTCTTACTCAAGGCGACTACGAGTTTCTCATTTTCATGCATTCCTACACTAAATAATAGCTCGACAATGATTTGTCAAACAAAGCATATGACGGTTAGGTTTAATAATGTATATCTAAGAAGAGCTGACACCTGGAACCAGCATGATTGGAATTAGAAAAAAAAAAAAAAAAAAAAATACAAATTAATTGCTGCACATATCAGACGTCGAATAAGAATATCATGCTCTTTTGAAATCTATCGCACTTGACTTCCAATTATAGAGCTGGAAAGAAGTTCTTGGACGTTTTTTCGCATTGCTACAACTAGATCAGCAATGTTATTTACAACGGTAATAATCTCAATTGATCTCAGACATGCGAAGCTAAATGGAATACTTTTCTCATTCATGCAACAAGCGATTTGGGCTGCTAAGTTGTTTAGTTAATCCAGAACCACTGAAAACAATTTACCATTTTTCAATTTTTTTTCTGTCACTTTATATGCAAGAAAATTTTATTAAGCATAAATTTTACTCAGAAATCAAGCAAGGCAATAAATATTAATATCACAAGCGAGGATTAGTTTAAATAAGCATGAAATTCGTGATAGTTTTTTACAAAAGTTGAAGTGATATTAACACGTGTTTCTTTAGTCAAAAATTTACACAAAAACTACATTCGGGTTAACTATACTAAACGCAGTTACAACAGACGATAAATTAAGATTTTCCGACTTGAGCCCAAGTCTTGCTTTGTTAGAATTTACATCGTTACTTGCATATAAAGGGAGAACTAATTGGTTGCGTTGAACGACTCGACATTTTGAAACTGACAGAATGAAACTCAAAATGAGCATTGAAGACAAAAAGATGAAAAGAGAAAACCAAAAACAAATTTGCAAAATTAGACACCCATTATATTAAAATATATAAATTTTTTCTTGTAACGTTAGATAATAAACCGTCAATTCATAATCTCACCTTGGGTATATTACACAGCCTCTCTCGCTCCTCCACATCTAACTGCAATTCATATACATACATACTATTCAGTCAAACAGCACACATATGTCTTTTCATTATTATTGCGTTCTTTTTTTGTTTGTTTTTATGTGGTTGTTACATTTTTTTTATACATAGGTATGCACGTGATGGAAAATAAGATTGCATGAAAACTCTTGGGTCATTCCCATGCAGCGAGTGAACACGAGAGGCGTGTGAATAAGTGTGTATAATGAAGACAGCAAGGTATCAAAATTTTAACTATGATCAGCATATTCAATTTACACCACTCATACCTACGCAATTATTTGGGAAATCCAGATGGGATGTACTTAATTATATTGAATGTTAGCCGTCAATATCTTGCGCAACAAAGAACAAAAACACATGCATATATAATATTAGTATATAAAAACAAAAATAGGTATCAAACGTGGACTTTTGAAAATGACAATATTGATGCTAGTTAATTTTTTTTTTTGAAGTTTTCATACTCTTTTGTTAGTGATTTAAGGCGATGTTATGCTCAGTAAAGAATTAAGAATCACTGCCAATTGACATACTTGGCTAATCTAGCGTTTGAAGATTTATAGAATTTAGTAACTTCTACAAGTCGAATAAAATTAGTTTCCAGCTTGTCTAGCTGAGCGATCTTAAATGAAAAGTTAAAAAAATTTCTGTTTTACTTGAGCTTTTAAGAAAGATAAAAGAAAAAGAAACTGTATGCAGTGAAGATCATTTTAAACAGACAAGCAAATGTATAACATTGCGTTGTAATAGTGGAGATGTTATGCAGTTGTTAATAGATGCAGGACAAACAAATAAAAAAGGGACGATGTTCCAAGTGTTAGATGAAAACGTAAAAATTTATTCCACATGTTGCTGCGGTTTCATTCGATTTCTCCCATCTTTTTATTAACCGTCCGTCGGCTATCGTCATATCTGACTTTGGCACGTCCTGGTATCTCGGGGTGGGGAAGTGGATGCGGCTTGGGACCCACATAGAAGAAAAACTTCCCGGTGGTATACGCTCACACGCGCAAGAACGTTAGTATGCGCCAGGACCTTGCGAAGTTACGACCGTTCAAAATTTGGAAGTGAACGAATTTGTCACCGATAGGCGGTGACGGATTCAGTTTTTTCGACTTTTGAGGTACGTATAAAATCCACATTTTCTCGTTAAAAATCAAAGTTTCTGATCCTATTTATCAAGTTTACCTAAATAGTATATAACATATCGACATTCATTTTTTCATTAATAAATTACATGTTTTTGCGATAAAAATATTGTGTTTTCATCAATACTTCAATTTTATCCGAAATTTCTCCTTTCCAATAGCCCATTTTCACACGGTGAAATAAATAGGTTTTTTGGAACCGAGCCCAATGTGAGTAGCTTTTTTAGAAAGATCATAGTATCAAGAATAAATCCCTAAAATATTTTTTCGTAATAGAAATTTAGGTTCAAGTATTGATTTTTTAGTGAAATGGTCATATTTACCCGTTTTTCATTATTTATATATTTTTATTTGTTAATTGGTCAAACATTTTGGAATGAAAACTGCTGGAATATTGAGATGAGACCCAAAACTGGTTCCCTGAATTTTTTGGGAATTTTCGAATACTTCTAAGTGGCTTGAAAATAGACGGCGGCATAGTTAAAAAAAAAGGGATAGCCGGCGGAGGGTTAATCTTCAATATAATTTGATTATGAGTAGTTAATGATGCCTGACAACGAAATAAAAATTGTGAACATAAATCAGATCTCGACACTATTGTTAAACATGCGTTTTGAGCTGGACGTAGAATTACACCCGTGAGAAATAATTCGTGAACAATAATCGATACTCTAAGGTTGTATAAAGTGAAGCGTGTAACTTGATTGTTTACCTAATTTCTATTTCCAAACAAGAATAGAGATCAGGATGTAAAATTGATGGTCTTATACAATCAGACTCAGCCAATGTCGGTAGATAAAATTGATATTGAGTAATTCAAAAAGGTGCGAGCCTCAGTTTAAGATACTTTAGAATTTTGATAATAGTATTAAAAGTCTTTTCTCTTTCCTTTTTGAAATTATTTCAATATTCTGACGCAGAATTAAAAAGGAAAGCTTGATAACTCGGTGCTTGGACAAAATACAATCTTGTCAATAACTCACCGAGTTGTTCTGCGATATAGTGTCCACCTGCTGCATCTTGGCTTCGTTTCTGTAACATAAAGAGAGAAGAATATTTGATTAAGACTGCAATTAATACAGTCTCGTACCATTTTGCCACTGGAATTGTAGCATTAATTATATTTTCAGAGAATAATTGCCATATTGTGTATATATGCATTACAGCCAATTGTTGAAAAAAACACTTCTCAACTTATTAGCCAATATACATGAATTTCAAATGAGTTACTTAAATAACCGCCTACAATATCAGATACCAAAAGGATCTTTTACCACGTTAAAATCGCGCCAATGAAACGAAGAAAAAAAATGTGAAACCGAAGAAAAAATCATGTAGAGCAGTAATCCTGCTGCTGACGGCGCTGCCTGCTCCTAAAATACTTTAGAAATGAGACGGATAAATATTTTTGATATAAATATATTTTTTATACTTCTATTACACGTGTGAATGAAAAATGATGAGACGGTGAATGAATAAATTCTAGTGAGAAAAAAATGAATGAATAGTTTGAATCACGACGAGATATCCAACTTTACCCACCTTTCCGACATATATGGTACATAAATGCTACGCAGCAGGTTGCAACTGCTTTACGTCAACGTTACGCTGCTTGACACTACGAGGCTTCGTCAACAACCAAGCGGGCAAGGATATACTCGGAATTGAGCATCGTAGCTCGCTAATTGGTTGCCGAGATGATAGGGCTGCGACCTGGGAGGTTGGTGCCAAGGAGGCATAACACTACTCAAGCCTACCGAATAACGGCGGCTCCAATGTCAGCCCTGTACGCTGCAGCGATTCGCCGTACCTCCGGCCAAGACTTGCGACTTTAGCAACATCTGATAACATAACAAGAGGAGCCCATATTGTACAGCCCTGACACAGGTTTCTTCATTCTTCTCGTGAAAATCATTCTCAGATTTTTACACAATTCATTATTTCGTCTTAACGAACGAATGATTTAAAGTTAAAGAAAAAATAAATAAACATGCAAACACTTAGCTATTCTACTACAGATTTGAAGCCGTACTCAGTGTAGAGAAAATCTAGTTTCAGTGAGACTGTATCTGTTCAATTTCTTACAATCCCAAAAACGTTATTAATATGAATTGCGTTTCAGGCATTGTAAATATCATTTTAGTTTATCGATTATCTGCAGTTATCAGTAGTTGCGAAGAACATAACTGAACTATTGTATGAAATTACCAATTTTTCAGCAGACTTACTCAGTTATCCTCGGGTTTCGTGTCTATTGACGACGTTCTGATATCGATTGTTAGACTCTCTCGCTCTTCAGAAAAGAGGTTTCTATTGTACAAACAGAAAAACGAATGTTGATTAACATTTCTACAGTACAGATATTAAACTTTGAATCTAAGTATTTCAAAATCATTGGAAAAACGTCCAGTTAAAATCTAATTTGACCGCAAGACAGAGGCTTCCTTTCTGAAGTGTTAAAAGAGACTCTTTAAAAGATGCTAAACGATGCTGAAGTCAGCTGAAAAATGATAATTCACGAATTTCTACAGAGCTGCCATCGTTTGCCAATGATCAATCAAGTAAAGTGAGTTTCACAAGCCCTGAAGCAGCTTAATTCATATCACTGCTTTTGCGTCTTCAGTCTAGAAAGTTTAACTTTTTCATAACATAAATAACGAAGCGACTGGATCCACATCTCAGCCATCAGTGATCGAGAAAGACGCGTCGGTGAAACAGACGTGCATCCTTCGTTGTGGAAAGGTAACGACCAGAAGAATAATTTCAAAAGGCGAGCATTCTTACATTATCGTGCAAGTATTTGAGCTACGAGGCGCACGGCATGTCCTGCAAGTTCTTTGACTTTATTTTGTCTATCGACAATACTAAACTCTGCGTAATGTGAAACTCTTACGGAGAAAAAAAAGAGGGAGGGAAGGAGAGAGATAAAGAGAGACAGTAACAGACACTACAGATAGACTAACAAATGAGCGTACATCATCAGCTTTGAACGTTTTTTTTACCAAACCACCTTTGCTTCAGAATTGTTCACTTAAAAGTCCATCACATGAGTAGTAACACAAACTTGAACGGCGTTGATACTTTCCCTGATCATCGATCAGCGTCACAGAGTTGATAGAACAGAGTAAAGCATGTCGCACACTGAGGTGGTGAAGTAACAACATTGACTAAGCTCTCCCAGCAGGGGTATGAGATGACAATTTGATGCGAAGGAATGATGCCTGAACACAATATATATGCAGAGAAGAAGACGACAGGACGATCGACGCGGAGAACTACCAGGCAGGCAGTCAGTTGGAGGGAAAGGCGAACAACGCGACACGACGGAAGACGAAGACGAGGACGAGCGCGGTGACGCGGGGGGTAAACAACTCGGCACTCGATGTTTCGAGGGTAAATAGAAGCTAAGCAAAAGAAACGAACGGAGGATCGAGCGTCGGCGAGCGAGGCGACACGACCACTGATGCTTGAATCGTCGCTCGTCCTCGCTCAGCCTCGGCCTCGGTCGGTCCGTCGGTCGGTCCGTCGGTCGAGCTGGCTGGCGGGATCCGCGCCTAACCAAAGCGATTGAGAAGTACGTCAGTGTCGCAGAGGCTTGGAGCTACCGAATAATGAAAATAAAGGGATTTGCGACGCGAAAGAGAAGACTCGGCGGCGTTCGGTGTTTGGGCTGTTTTTATTTCACGTAGGTTTTATTCAACATGGCGGTTAGCCCACTTTGGAAAGAAAGCTTCGAGGTCTATTGATATGTTTCCCTTATTTTTACGGGACACCGGCGTACATGCACTGATATTCATATCACAATTTACTCGTGTGGCACTCAGGATTATAGAGGACCACCTACCTGATGATTGCCGACGGTTTTTCAATTGGAATTTTATCAAAAACACTACCACTACGCCTCGGAACTCGCTCTACGCTTTCTCCCTGGCTCGCTAGCTTGGTGTTATGGCCGATCCGTTCCCCGCCGCCAGCCGCCAGCCGCTGCCCGCCCTCCGTCACCTCACTCGCACTATCATACAATTTATTCAGGGCAACCCACTCACGTTTGTCCGATAATTATTTCACCTTGCATCGATTATTTTATTTTGATATTTTATCAGTACCCTGCACCGAAGTCCGTAGACATTTTCCTCGGGACTTCTATAATCGGATGCTTTTCCGTACCCATGATGATCTCGGATCTACAAACTAACGATCGCAGCACCAACAATGGCTACGCATTCTTTGCAACGTACGAATGGTCCGTTCCGACGTTCCCCTAAGTCCAACGGGCGACAGCTTAATTTTCTCTTTTCCTGGATCATTATCGACGAGAACTTTCCCATTCACCTTGTACCTAGTTAAAAAGACACTCGTCCTTGGTGATTACATATTTTTTTAATAACAGGGAGACAGGTTTGTGTTAAATGAAATAATGTCGTGCTGTAAATACGTTCGACAACGCAAGTGATGCCTTTATTATTCAACGTCAAAAGTAGGCAGTTTGTACCGCCGTTCCGTATCCACCCATAATGCATTGGCCAGATGCTACAAAATCTATAATAAAACCTAGAACATTCGTGTCAAACTCCGCGAACCAACCAAAAAACAACTTTATAAATAATTTCACTATTTAACAATAAATTACACGTTCTAAAAAGAACCGATGTAAATTTCGCGAGTGACGTGTACGCGTCAATGGCTTCAACAAGTTCCGTTAGCTGACTAAAATGGCCGCTGAGGAACAGCCCAAGTTCATGTTTTTCCCAATTACCATACGTCATTCACTTAGAAAACTTTTAGCGAACAATTCTATTTTCGTTTGTTAATTTACCTGTTGAAAATGATTCGGACTACACGCTTTACGGATACTCAAATTATCGGCCAAGTATTGTTCGGAGCTGCCTACGTACATGGACGATATCGTCAGCCATATTGCGATGATGACGAAACGAAATCCTATATGTATAGCGCATAAGGGAGTTCAGTAACCTCCCACAATAGGCGTTTCGGTGCTAAACGGTTTTTCTCTCCGCTACGAATTTTCCAACAAACCAATCACGCCGCGCGCGCGATGTAGGAAATATCTATGAATCAAAAATACTGTTGAAAAGGAACAATTTACATCAGCGGGATGATTGGTTTATGGCTAAATAAATTGTACATACATGCATGTAATTATACCGATAGTAATTTAATTGCATTTCGCTTTCTTGTTACTCGACAACAAACGCTAATTTACTATATTACAGCAAATTATCACTAACAACCACAATTGATCATTTTCCAGTTTCATAATACGTAAAATTATGTCCACTACATTTGGAAGACACAGAAACAAACAATGTACAGTTTCGAATAGTTGGAAGGACGATTTTGTCTACACTAATAATTTCTGGGAAAGAGTACAAAGTAAATTATAGAAGCTAAGGATTCAGCTTTTGGTGTTCTACGAAATTTTCAATAATAATTTCGATAGGTATTTTATATTTATCTATTGGATTAACAAACACAACCATTAAGTGTAGTCGAATGATTGTGTAGAATTGCTTTGTACACTGATTACATATATTCAATGTTTCGCATATAGGGTATTTCTTAAACTAAATAATCCCCCAAACTTCTTCAAATGCTGAGCACAATTTGCTACAAGTCAAGGCCCCAGAAAGGGGATAATTACTTATCGATATCGTATCTTCCGCATAATCCGGATTCACCTGAAATCATTGAAGAACATTCAATAACGAATCAAAAACATGTAGCCAGTTAAATTATAAAACTATTTAGGCATCCATTTACCATCAAATAAACTATTAACTGTAAATGTGTTTTGACAAACTTTTACACAAACATACTTGACCGTGCGCCATGGCTCCTACAACAATCGCAATTGGTTCTTCAGCAAGGACGAATTCACGCGGATTCTGGACCTTTTTGGCGCTGAAAGACATTGCAAGTTTCCTGCAACCCACTGGCAGATGATCCGTGACTGGATTTTTAATAACTTTAAGTAATTTCATCGGGCCGTCAGAAGCTCGCACATTAAACTTATGGAGCAGTTGTACTGTATGAAAAATGGGAGAGAATTATACAAGTGAAAATGCATTCGTTATTAAGAAATGATGTAAGAGAATCAAATAACTTGTTAATAATTCCAAGGTTTGGCTTTAGAGTTGAATAAAATGTAACAAAGTAGGGGTAAATTATTTTTGGAAAAACTGTTTGCATAGACTGAGAAGTAAGAAACGACTGGATATATCTTCGAGAGTAGAAACAAGTACTCACCCATGAGACCAGCGAAGCGTTTAAACGTCCTAGGTATCCTTGTTTGTGGATTAACTTCAATCAGGACATTTTTCTCAGTGTGAATATAGACTTGTAATAAGCCAGCTCTGTTCAGCGGACTGTCCATCAACATCAGGAGACATTGGTGCGTTATGTCTGGCCTACAGCTCCCAGGCTCTCGGTTATTTTTCTTCAACATATTGGCATGATCGTCGCAGTTTAGTAGTTCAAAACTGTTACCGACCTATGAGGTCGTTGCAAAAGAAAAAATCATAATCAATAAGTGACATTTGGAAGCGAAAAGAATGCGACTAGCCTGAACACCGTGCCTGACAAATTCTTTTGCTTAATAGCTTATCATCACTTTTGACCAATGTATTTATTGACAGCAATGGAAAAAACTAATTTTCACAGAATCTAACTCTGTGCAGTGTTCAAGTTACTATAATAATAAGAGGTAGATTCAAATTTGTGCAAAAAACCTAACCTTACCTTGACGGATTCTAACTGGGCTTCGTCCAGTATTACTATGAGACGTTTCTCCTGATTTTTGATGTGGGCAATTTGTAGATGCTTTGGCATCGGATCAAACTCAAATTCGTCTTTATCTTCACCATGTTTTCTTTTCTTACCCATTTGTTTCTACAAGTTGACAAGACTAAAACAAACTCGATCCCAGATGAGGAAATTTCATACCACGTGCACGCTTGTCGCCATTTGCAATTCGAAATTGAATCAATCGACAGCACAGATCGAAGGTATCTGACTATTCTTAGACGTTGTTCGAGATGTCGATCGTCGATTATTGACATTGTGTGTCTATCGGTATCAATGTTCGAACTCAAGTCAATTAAAACAAGAGATAATTAAGTTTCGGAAAATGTTCATTTTAAATGTGCTCATACATGTAATACACTCGATTGCAGATTTCTGAGATAACATGATTGTGAAAAGTGTATTTCCGTAGAGGATATCACTACAAATTCACGGGTTGCGATAGAAAAATGTGAAAAAGTTTCGAGAGACACTGTAGATTCCGCATCTAAGTCTAAAGAAATTTCTTAACATGTTCGAAATTCAAATGAAACTTTCAATTATTGCCACCGGGTTCAAGAGCGCAACGTGGCGGGTGAGGCAGGCGGACGATGATTGATCGTAGAAACTTTTCCATGGCTGAATTGGACCTAGCGAATTATGCCTGTAATAAACTTGTGGAAATATCCAGTTGTCCCTGCTTGTGCGCTCGCCTACAGAATAACCGACGGAAAAATTGGAACTTGAAACTCAATGAGTGCGACGTGGTAATCGTATCAATCCAATAATTACCAATTGCATTGAATTGAATGTAAACTATAAAGTGTAGAGAGTTTCAGACCGAAAAATATTAGAAGAAAATTACACATGTTTTTAACATTGTGGTGATATTAAGAAAATGATGATATTATAAACGATCAGGTATCGCATAATATTATCGCTCAGTAAAGTAATTTTGGTAACGATTACTTGAATTTGCGTACGTTAAAACGTTCGCGTTGGGTACCTAATCTTGAGATTAGATCCATTATCCGATGATATCTGATTAGCATTTATGAACAGGTAGCAGCTGTCCACGCATACCTACATCTTATGTGTGCAGAGATTAAAACATCAGTGAAAATTATATTGTACTCTCCGTTCTTTTACATCGGTTATCTCTCAATAATTTCTCAAAATATATGGGTGGCACAAACGAGGTTTATAGAAACTAATTATTCAAATCTGTTTCTCAATTTCGCGCTGCTGAACGTATCGATTTTTATGCGTGGGCACTGCACATGCGCGTGGTCAGATTCATAAAATTCGTACCGACCATGAACGTTATAAATTGATCTCGTTCGTGACCTCGGCAGGATGGCAGCTCTAGAAATCAGCACATTCGCGATCTGTTTCACAGGTTGGAAAACTTCCACTAAACTCTTGGCCTGTCTAATTCGATGCCACGTGCCATCGAACAGTTGGTCATTCGTCAATGATTATAATAGTTTTCCTAACACTCATTGATTTATCGAGAACTCGGCGACTAGAGACAAAGATAAAAATGGATTTCTCCCCTAGCAGATGCCGTCTAATTAAAGTCGTTTTCTAAAATTTCACAACTGACGGCATTCGTTACATAATTACTCCATATATCAGGGTTGAAATTTAACTAATTCTGCTTCAGGAATATCATTCAAGTAATTATAAGCGCAACTTCCAGAAAGCAAATGAAAAGAAAAAACAGTCGAAATCACGATCTTATCTCCGACCAACTAGTCTAAAAAATTTACCCCAAATAAATAATGTACGAAAAAAAAACTGCCGCGTGCGATTGCGTAGCCTAAAGTTAGCTGCCAAAAACACGATATTTACAAAAATTTTTATATCGGTGTCGAAATTTGGCGTTTCAGTGGCGACCATGTTAGACAATTTTGTCGGTGCGTGGAAACTTTATTTCGACCTTACGATCGTTTAACCAAACGTCCAGCTTCCGGGGCTAAACCGATGAAAGGGAAAAAAAGTGTAGCTTAATTTCAACTCCTGGATATGTTGTGCCCAAGTGTGTATAGCCTGGAATTTTCCAATTTTTGAGAACCTGCTTTACCGCTGCGGCTTATCACGCGTCTTTGCGATTGGCCGAGCAATTGTTTATCCCCCCCTCTTGTACAGATTTGTTAGCGAGCTCGCCGCGCGTTCGGCGTTCAGTCGATCAGTGCTGCGTTCGGTAGGTAAAATCCAGTTTCGACCTCCCCTGGATCCACTGGCCAGTAATCATAGCAGTACTCGCAGTAGCTTCAGTCGTGTTCGAGCTTCAGGATCAGTCGCGTGGGAATCTGAGGCCGCGGGAAACGTGTGGACAGTGTTGAGTGCGCGTGCGTCCATCTCTCTCTTTTCACTTTCGGCTTCCCTTCTCTTGTGGGCATCCGAAACGCCGATTTCGTCAGTAAAACAAAGCGTGAACACATTAGCAATGGCAGAAAAGAAACGCGTCTGCATCATCGGCTCTGGCAACTGGTAAGTCTTCCCATTGTTTACGCTTGTACGATCGATTTTGGCTGTGTGTACAGGGCGGTGCACGATATCGTTGAAATAACGCCTCGATTGTATTAATTGTACGCGGCATGTTTCCTAGGCTAATTTAACCGTGTAAGCATGTGTAACAACGGAAGAATTATCGTACGCAAATCGACAAGCGAATAACGAGCTTTCAATCTTTTCTACAAACGAAAAATAACAAAACAGAGTCGCGGTAGAATTTGTAATCGCTTTTGTTGGGTTTCATCCTTCCGTTATTTCGGTTTCCCGGAGTCAAATATTAAACTTTGTACCAATCCGTATCGTGTGTTTAGCCTTATCTTGGGATTTATTTTAATATTTGTATATATACTATCGTCGCCGGCCACTTCCCCGGTCAGCAAGAATGTCGCCCACGTATCACAACGCTGTTTGTGCAACGTACAAATACCTATAAGATTATGCGCGGTGCGGTAGCGCGGCTTTCAATTGTTTTTTATCGTCTTAGATTATAGAAATTCAAAAACTTACATAGAGGTCTCTTCCTCATTGGATCGTAATTATCCGACCGAATTGCCGGCAACTTCACAGCGTAATTCAGTCCGCGATTTACAAACTTACCTATATAACCATTCTTACAAGATTATCTGCAGTGCAATTTTAATATAGCCGATACGTGTGTAATTTTATAGAACGATGATACGCAGCTGCGCGGCAAGGAAGGTCGCGTGTCTCGTTTATATTTACACATATATCTATACTGTATATATATTATACTCGTAATACCGTACGTATAAGATCGCTTCCTTTCCGTGCTGAAAATGTCATCAGCTGTGGTATACTTGTAATATTGCTGCTGAAAATAGAATGTTCCTCGCGTGAGTCCGTCACGTGAGTCTGGAGAAAGTCTGGCATCATTGTATATATAGGTATGCTATTATCATCGAGCAGCGGCAGAGAGTATAATTCACCGTACACGTGTAAAATTATGAATATAAATAACGCTTCTCGACGACGAGGAGAACCGGGATGAGTTTTGAGATTTTACAATTCGGAATAGGGAATTAATGAAACAGATATTCTCGTTACTCAATCAATATATCTGCACCATCGTCGTATGTTGTAAATATAACAAACAATGTTACTTACTTAATTTATTCATATATTTTCAGGGGATCTGCGATTGCTAAAATTGTCGGCAAAAATGCCAGGGAACTTCCTCAGTTCGAAGAACGGGTCACGATGTACGTTTACGAGGAGTTCCTAGACGGTAAAAAACTTACCGAAATCATCAACGAGACTCACGAGAACGTCAAGTATCTACCGGGGCACAAGATTCCCGAGAATGTGGCAAGTTTCGTGTTGTAATCGTTACGTTTAATGATGTATCGATTAAGTTGCGTAACATGTACGATATACTTCATTATTTATACTTATTGCACTCCTAACACTGTATACACTATACTCTCATATTTTTCATCATCACAAACAACTAGCTTTCTTCAACTTTGAACACCTACATACACAATGTGAATTCGATACAACGATCAGATAATTTCATTTATCATCTACAGCATATAAGTTATACTATACATGTATATTACATTACACATATAGTCAAGCGATTAGGCGATAATATCATATCCAGGGATTAGATTCAAATGCCTTGAAAGTTTTTTTTTCGCCTCGTTACGAAACTGATTATTTCTATCTATACAACGAGTTCGAAGATATATAGATATACGTATTTCGATGATTGATGGATTATGTAGCGATTAATCAGAATCCTCTTTCATGCAGCGTATATAGTATACAATTTCACACAGCAGTTTAATCGCGATAATGCACGTAATCAGAGTCAAGAAAAATGTTTTCTTAATTCGACAGCTGTGATCGATGTATTTTATTTATCAATTTTTACATTCATTCGCCTCTTGATTATGCATAAATGGAAAGTGCCTAATTTTCTCTGTATTTCGTGAAAACCTTAAGTGCAAATTATAAGATTCCACTTTATGTTTCTATACGCTGAAATTTTTGCAGCGTTCATTGCTGTTCATTGATAAATTATTCTTTTCAGCTTATTGCTAGTCCGAAATTGTTATAATATGCTGATATTTAGTAATATTGGATCTATAACTCGAAGTGTTTGTCGATACAGCTCATCGGTTATTCAGAAGTGTCTACCACCCATATACATAATGTGCTGAGAAAAGTAATTAACAATTTTCAAGAAAGTGTGTAACGATAATTACGTTGCGAAATAAGGCGATACACGTATCACATTATTACCTGTATGTATATGCAAATACGATACGAGTAGCAAGAGTAAAACCTTGACCCAAGTTCAATACTGCGGTAACAAAGCGCGTGAGTGTCGCACAGTTCGTTATGCATAAGTAGAATGTAAAATGTACCTATATACATATATAATTCTGTATACACATATGAGTACGTAGATGGACGCGTATAATGTATAGTATACAAATCCAAGGAACAACGCAACGCAAAATACCACGGTAAAAATGTTGATGGAATTAGCAAGAAGAAAAAAGAAAGGAGTGAGAAGTAAAAATGTAACCTCAGGCGAAACGTTCGATAAAAATTGAAAATGCTTAAAACCACATGCATTATATACTTCTGCTTCTTTCTTTTTATTTCCGTTTGGCCTCTTTACAGTGTTTACAAACCGCTGTTGTTCCAGGTGCGTGAGACAGAAACTTATACAATGAGTTAGACGTGTATACACTCTTTTTAACCAAATAACTATCTATAATGATACAGGTGTTAAATTTTTGTAATGGTTGTTTTAACGTTATAACGAGGCAAAAAAAAAACATGCAGGCAAAAGTTAATCTTCCTTTGGGTGCTTTTGAAACGAGTTCGTTTTTTTGTAACTGTCTTTTTTTTTACCTTCTTTGCGTAAATATTTTACTCGCAATTTACTCGTCATACAATTATGTGTGTAATATAGTTGTGAATGAGTGCAGCTAGAGAAACAAGTAGGTGCAAATATACCTATGTTGCGTCATACGTAAGCACTGCGGTTACATCGCGCTCAATTTTCTCTCGTTTCCAGTCCCCCTTTAATCATCTACCTTCTTCTTCTCTATTGTAACCATTACCTGCCGACATTATGATAGATATACCTAAATGAAAAATCCTCGCTTACTACTCACCATACATATAATAACAACCCCGCGTTGGTATTGATTTTGCAAAGGTGCTGCATCGCGTACTTACGTTATACCGTTTATTTTCCATTTTTCAACGTGTGTTATGCACATAATTACCTGATATAATTATTCACAACGAATGTGTAATTATTCATCATCATTCATTCGTCTTATCTCCGCAACGTGATCGTATACATTGTGCAAAAATGAAATGTTTTCAAAATCGTCTGTATAACGCAGAGAGCAGCGTTACTCTTTATATCGATATATTAATACGCGAAAAAGTTCTGGCAAGAAAGATAAAAAAGAAAGAAAAAATGCAGGAACAAAAGAATGTGAAAATGTAAAACTTTGTAAGAAATATATTCTTTCAATTTTATTCGTATTGGCTTTCTCCTTTACTTATATGTACCAATACAAATTGTTCGATTCGTTGCAGCAGTAGCAATCTAAGTATAGAATATATGTAACGTAGATAAAGATCGCGACCGCTGTCTGTGTATAAACACGTCTTGTTTAGTCGGCTTTAATTGTCGCAGGTCAGGCATGCATGCCTGACGATAAAGGCATTCAAGTGACAAAAATAATTCCTGAATCTGGATCGGACTGTACCAAAAACTACTCCAAATTATCGCTTGCGATATATTTAAATATGGTTGTTTTTTTTCGGGAGAACACAAAACGGAATACTCCCTGAATTAGAAACGCAACTTTAATCTCGGGAAACTCAATTTTTACAAATATTATGCGGTGAACAACTTGACGGATTGTTGAAATTTTTTTGAAATAATGAACAAAATTTGTAGATCGCTGTACCGGATGTCCTGGACGCTGCCCGTGACGCGGATATCCTGATATTCGTCGTGCCCCACCAGTTTATCCACAGGATATGCAGCTCCCTTCTTGGAAAGATAAAATCCACCGCTGTTGGCCTGTCGTTGATAAAGGTTGGCGGAAATTCGCAAATTTTACTTGGGCTAATTTTTATCGTAAATCGGAAGTGTTCTGAACCTACATATTGTTACCCTTTCTTTCTTTGCAGGGATTTGACAAACGTGAAGGTGGCGGCATCGAGCTTATTTCCCACATAATAGCTAAGGAGCTGAAAATACCGGTTTCCGTTTTGATGGGAGCAAATCTTGCCTCGGAAGTCGCCGATGAGAAATTTTGCGAAACCACAATTGGTATGGCGATGTTCAGACGAATATTACGAATGAATCGTCCGTAAGGCTTGAGGCAAAGATTAGGAAAAGATAAAAAAAACTGTTTGAAAAGTGTTCGGCACTCTTATTGGCGCTAATTATATAACGAACACGAATGAAATGATATTTCGATTATGTAATGAAACTGAAATTGGGCATATTTAAATAATGCAAGCTAAGATATCAAGAATTTAAGAAAGTGTTTCGTAATTAGAACGTTCGAAATGCTTAGACTGTCGTATTTTCGATCCGATTCCAATGTTTTTACGCTCCCTTAGTTCCTTGATCAGATTTTCACATATTGTATCAAAAACTTTCAAGAAATCTTTTACTATAGTACAATTACAACGCGCAAATTCAACTACTGACAAATATTTATTGTACCGTATTTACACAAATCTATTTTCATTGTGTGTTAAGATGACTGTCTGTAAAAAATTTTTTCGGTGTTTTCCGGAGGTTTCTATCGTAAACAAAGTAAGCCCAAAATTAATTATTTAGGATGAACACTATCAGAAGTTAATCGTTTTAAATATTTTAATCATAAAAACTTTTCTAAACTCGTTGATTACTTAGCTTGTGTTATTCGAATTTACTCGGATTCATTTCTATGACACATCAAAAATGCTATTTCATTCGTATTCAATATCATTAACGCGAATAACATTGTTGAAGATTTTCTTGATGATTTTTTCATGTTTCCCGACTTTTGATTCAGACGACGGGACCGATTAATACTTAAAATTTTCCACAATGTCGTTATCAACGTTGCACAATAAGCTATAAATACGTTTATGCTTCGCTAGGATGCTTGTGATGAATATCGTGCTTTACGATCGTCCAACCATCGTGCGGAATACATTCTTTCTTTGAACTGCAGACACGAAATTCACGCTCCAAAATATATTCAGTTTTTCTTGCTCCATATCGCATTACGGATATTTCAGACCCGGAAACTAACGTTAAAACTATCGGCAAATCAGCTCCCTGGTAGGAAACTTTCATAAACAATAGAGAAAATTTAGATCTACGTAAATTGGCATACGTCAATAAGTAATGACACTTTTAGTTGAAAGACAATGCGAATCTGATCTCCAACAAAGGTCTAATCGACATTATTTTGCATATTTATGCAAGTAAAAGTATTATTAACATGCCACGTTTGCTTAGTACTACATTTTTTGTGGTAAATAAATACGCAGAATTTATTACATTAAATGGTGGTCCACTAATAACCGATTCTCCATAGCATTTCTCAACCGTATTACGTGGTTATTTTCCATCAGAGAAAGTTATCTGTATATGTAAATTACATGCGTGATGTAAAACTTTTCCGATAGAAATATATAAGCGGTGCACACAAGCAGTCTTTGAGGCGTTCTTGTAAAGGCGGCGATAACGAACGGGAGATAGTGAAATTTACTGACTGTGTAAGCAAGCCCGTATATCTTGTTACGACATCGTTTTATACATCGCTTCATGCTGCTCGTTACACGAGTCTAGGGAATGTTTACTTCTCCAAATACTTTTTCCAGCTGATATCGAACCGTCACTATTTCTTTCCGATGATAAACAAACAGCCATCATGTTGATAATTGACGAAAAATCGGGCTTGTTGTGTACGAGAACTTGTACAAATAAGTTATAAAACTGATGATAAGATGAGAAGTTTACTTAAACACAGATTGCCGGCGTTATACCGGATTTGAACGTTGTAAATAGTCGGTCGCGGAAAAGTAAATTGTTATGTCTATAGAAGATGAGCTGGATAATCCCATATCTGCCTTAATCCCTGTCACAAGGATAGTTGTTGGATAAAAATAAACAATGGATATACATTCATATGTACAGATAAGTGGAAAGGACTGTAATATGATTACATAAAAACTGTGGCGATCAGTTTCTACATGTTGTTCTTTCTCAGGTTGCAAGGATAAACTTGTTGCGCCATTCCTCAGGGACATTATCCAGACCAGCTACTTCAGGGTTGTGGTCGTTGACGATGCAGATGCTGTAGAATGCTGCGGTGCGCTCAAGGTAAAAAGAATAAAAAATTTGCACTCCAGAAAACCTTGACGCAGGTTTGAATAAAAACTATTGCATAAATAAATACTGAAAGAATTCCAAAGAACTAATATGCCAAAGAATTGAACAAAAGAAATCTAAAATGTTGTAACAAAACATGTTTTGAGAGGTTGGATGAATTTTGAGCGTATCGTATCTCACCAACCAATTATTCAATTCGATTGAGGTTTGGTTTATTCAAAAGTATGTAAACTGACTTTCATTTATATATTCTTTTAATAGAATTCATACACATGAAGCATTATTATTGATAATATGACATGTTTTGCTAATTCAATAAAAAAAAGTGGTCAATTTTGGAAACCCAATCATTGTCTCCAACTTTGAAGTGAATCGCCAAGCAAGTTAACGAGTGAAATTGTTTACATGGTTACCAATAACAATGCTTTCTGTTAATTGACTGTGATTAAAAAAAATGATGTAAATGAAACTACTTTTGAACAAAACAAATACCAATCGAATTAAATGGTTGATTGTCGAGATTGATACAAGTTTTTAAAATTCACCAATTTTTTCGGTTGTTTACTCTGATATACTTGCTTGATTCGGTTTATGATTATTGTATTGCCAAAATTGTTCTTGTTTGCTGATGTTAACGAAAACTGATGAATCGCAGAACATTGTTGCCTGTGGCGCTGGTTTCGTCGATGGTTTGGGACTCGGGGATAACACAAAGGCGGCGGTGATCAGACTTGGACTGATGGAAATGATCACGTTCGTGAACGTATTCTTTCCCGGTGGACAGTTGTCAACTTTCTTTGAAAGTTGCGGAGTCGCCGATCTGATAACTACCTGCTACGGAGGTCGAAACAGGAAAGTTTCCGAAGCTTTTGTCAGGACTGGAAAGGTACGATACTCAACTTTTTTACGATGTTAGCACAAGAAAGAACGGTACATTAACATTACTGCTGTTCCCGTTTTTTAGAGCATCGCTGAACTCGAAACGGAGATGCTAAACGGCCAGAAATTGCAAGGACCTTTTACCGCTGAAGAAGTCAATTATATGCTCAAGCTGAAGGACATGGAGGGAAAGTTCCCACTCTTCACAGCCATTCATCGAATCTGCGTGGGCGAGCTAAAGCCCAGCGATCTCATCGACTGCATTCGCAGTCATCCGGAGCACATGTAAGCCGAACGAAATATTAGAGTCGACAGTAATGTCAGCCACGCCACAAGTTGAACCAAATTGTGTCCTGATTCTTCTGCTTTTATCCTTGCTTCCTTTCTGACCATTTTTTTCCCACTCAAACAAACGAGACGTGGGGCTTTTAATTATTGTTGTTGCGTTGAATTTCTCAACGAAATTCTACGATGACAAAAAGAGAATAAATAGGTAATGCCAGAGTTCTTCTGGATATTTTTGGGTTTGTAGAAAATAATATGCGTGCCCATTTTATTTCGTCTGCGTGGAAGAAACTGAGAGGTTGAAAAATTTCTTCATTCACGACTCTGACGTTTTGACATATTTTAACGTGATGTAGTAATATTATTATATACATATACCTATATGAAAGAAGTTTAGCGTGGATATATCATCGTAGAATAGATGAAATTCTGACGATAGAGACGAATAGCTTTCCATCATTGTCGATTCAAAATTGTTAACCGCGTCGTCAGGCGTAAACGAACTCTTTTAAAATTATAAAATCCCTCTTTCTTCTCTTTACACAATTCAATTCAATTTATTTTTCAATCTTGACTGATTTTCCCCTTTTTTATTTCAAATATTCGTGGTAACAGAATAATTCTTCAATTGAGTAACGCTCAAATTTCCCTGTAGACACGAAACCTCAACCACTTGTTAAATATAGGCAACTGTGATTTCCCTCGCACGTGTTTACTCCTTTGATTAATATCGTGTTTTATTGACGAGTATAATGCTAATTCACCGCCTTAACACTCCAAAGCTCTACTATGCTGTAGTATGACAATTACTTATCGTTTTCTACCAGTTACATGTAAAATATTTTATATATATTAAATATTAATAACACGATGTGTAATTAGACACCAAAAAACAGCTGCGTTTCAGTTCCAACATTACGTTTATAATGAAAACAAAATTATTGGGATGAATCGCGTAAAGTAAAGAGTCGATAAAGTAATGCTTGCAATCAGCAATGATATTTCGTTAACTATAACAATTTTTAACCCCCCCCCCCCCCCCCCCCGCCGCTCCTTATTATTAATTTTCGAACCGCTCTGAAAAAGCGCAATTATCAACTGATTTGCCTGCTGAAGAGTTGTAATGAGTACATTTAACGAGAAAAATAAATTGTTTTACTAACTTGTTATTATGTATATTATATACATACATATAAATAGACATATATTGTATAAAAAAAAAACAAATATACGAAAGACTTTGAATTGTTACCATTTATTGTAAATGTTTATTGTTACATTATTACTTATTATTGTATAATAACAATAATTATGATAATTATTATTATTATTATTATCATCATTATCATGTATTGTGTATTCCCAGAGCGATGAAAAATATAAAATTTATCATTTGTTATCAGAAATATGTTTTCCGCACTTTTATCGCATCGATATGTGTTAAAAAGCTACAACTGAATTGCAGCGTGTTTTGATTTTTATTTTCGATTAACCCGTACTAACCTTTTACTATTTTATCTGTAAATTATTTCTCTTCTCTTTGTTTCCAATTATGCCGCTTTCCTTCATACTTTACCTATTTTATCTCGTACTTTTTCTGCATTATCTAAATCTGAGTATTTTTTATCTACATCATTAATCAATTTTCGTTTCATTTGGTGTATCAATAATTGGAGTCTGTGTATTGAAATGACTTGACAAGCTAGTTACATATCATACTGAATTCTTATTAATTTCAACTACTGTATTTAGAAACGAGGGTTACGGATTTAAGGAACTTCTACCAATTCCATCGCCGATATCTCGTCTCTGAAGAAAACAATATCGCCATACCAGCCAACAAACTCATTGAATTATTTTACTGTGATTGCATCGGGTTACATTGAACGTATACTTACTGTACACATTCGAATTTTGAATGTGAATTTTTGAGTTAATATCAATCGAAATGATGTTATTCATTTTGCATGTTTTCTCAATAATGTTTCACTGTAAATGGTTAGGTTTCTACAAACAAAATGTTTTGTCTTGTATTTTTTTATGCCACTATTTGCAAAACTTACGTTAACAATACTACGAATTATCGCTAAAATTATCTAGTTATCCTTTTGTACTTTTATAAAAAATTATTTTATATTCTGTTACAGTGTTAAGGTTAACTAATAAATCATTAGATTCCAACGATTTATTAAGTGATTCTACAAAGTGTCTGCCCTTAGAATTAGTACGTATATTATTTCGTTGTTTTATAATGGTTTTATCGACATCGAAAATGAGCGCCTAATATTTCAAGATCAAAATGACCGCTCCGCGATCTTTATTTATTGTAACTAGCTGAAAGCGTCATCTTGCGGTTAAACTTTGAGTATTGTTAGTTTGCGTAAAGCAATTTCCGTCAGAAAGTTAGAGACAAATAATACCACTCGTGAATCGAGTTGCATAAAAGTAGGCGCAAGACGGTATTGTTTATTCTACCGATAAAAAAAAAAAAATAGGAAAGAAATTAGTATTGCAGTTATAGAGCTTACGAGAAGTTGACGATTTCAAAGGTAACTCAAAAATTCGTACATTCCGCTTTTACGTCTATCGCACAACGAAAGAAACAGAGTAACAGTAACAGAAAATGAAAATTATTCCCCAATGAACGGTAGACTTCGTCTTTTAGATTTTTCCAAAGCTACTCCGTGATTGAAGAACAATTTTCATTCCCTATTCTTATTCCTATTTGTTTTCATTGTATAACAGGCTTTACCGAAGATCTGATTTACCTAACTTCTTTTTTTTATTTCTCCCTTCTTGTTCACGTGTTAAAACTTATTACGCACACACGTCGTCACGTTGCGTAATGAAGAAGACGGAGTGAAAAAATAAACGAAATTACCCACGTGCTTCAATTACGTAACGATTTATATCAGTGACGAAACTCCGCGTGGTTCTGAATATACGCAAACGATGCGTGAATGTACGTACAGGGTCGATTTACAATGAGTAGGACGATGAATAAATCGTTGAGCGTTAATCTCACGATTGTATGTGATTTAATTATTCTTATTATACCGTCACCGTTAATCGCAGCTCAGCATTGCTCGTAGTGCGAAATGCTCGCAAAACTTATAACATGTGTGTTAACATCTATTGCATGTATGTACGCGTGCATCGGTACATGAGGGCTCGGTATTTTTGGCGCGTTAAATAAAATATCCAGGAAGTAACAGAGTCAAGACCTTGGTTCGACTTGGCAAGAGTCGGTGATGCGCGACCTGCTTCAGAGCTATTCGTTTTTACTCATTCACCGATCGGTATTCTTTTCGTGCTTTTACTACGACGTTTTCACTTTCTGGTTCCTTTTTTCAAAGTCTTGTCAAAATTTCGACACTCCTACAATTAACGCGTTACATTTACAAATTATCTCCGTGAATATAGTCCTTCAACAACGGACGTGTAAATTTCTCAAACTCGATATAGATGTCTGATTAAGGTGTATATCTCGTCGGTGAAAATTATACTAAAAATATTCTTGCCATTGTTACAATTGATACGAAACAATTTTCGATGATTGAAGAGTGATGGAAATGATCGTAGAGCGTGAATACTTTTCGAAGCGTTTCAACGCCGGCCATATTGGTTTTTATACCAGAAATCGAGCATTTCTCAATTGTGGTTGATCC
The DNA here is from genome assembly GCF_021901495.1 of Neodiprion virginianus. Classification (NCBI taxonomy): domain Eukaryota; kingdom Metazoa; phylum Arthropoda; class Insecta; order Hymenoptera; family Diprionidae; genus Neodiprion; species Neodiprion virginianus. Next base: position 19,512,441 of record NC_060880.1, read on the forward strand.
AAGTTATTTCGCAATGTAAAATCCGAACGCGAAGTATCTTGCTACCGAATCACAGATGCAATTGTTAAAATATGTAGATAAAGGCGAATGAAAAATCATACCCGTTATATTCGGAAATATTTAGCCACTATTCGCCGCCAATTTCGGATTGTTTCAGCGGTCACCCTGCGATCAACGATTGCGTTTACATTGGCGGTGATCCAGATTCAAAGAGGAGAACTCATTGTCAGTTCGTAGTCTACCGCTAGACTGTGGCTATTGACTCTGTCTCTTCGCAAGTCGTGGCTCCGGGTATTATCGCGTTAGGATTCGCGAAGTGAGTCAGTTGGCGGTAACGAGCCCCCGCGATAATCCGACTACCAGCATCGTCTCGTTATCTGCAGTGTGTAATTTGGTCTTCGTCATATCACGAACAGGCTGTTAACCGCAGCTGCTTGATTTCAAACAGGGATAAATACAGGAATCGACCGAAGCGATGGGTCGCACAAAGAAGAAGGTCTGCATCGTCGGGAGCGGAAATTGGTGAGAGATTTTGATCACTCGTTAGAATATAACAATAAATAACAATTTTTTTTTCAAGCCGTATCCCCCTTTCTCAATTTGTTTATAAAACGCCCCCTTCTTCTTGCAATCAATAATTATCACCCTTCGATATTCACGTTGTTTTTCTTCATTTGCATTCATTCTGTATTGCCTTTTCAGATAAACGTGCAAGTGTGTATAGGTATACAAATGCACATGTGAAGGTTATACCAAGGTGACGTTAATCTGTACCAAAGACGATGCACTTACTGCAAGTTGTTATGTATATGCAATAATTATTTCAGTGCTCGTTCACGGTTTACGATTATATTATTCAGAACTATCAATCATTCGTGTGAGGTCAGGTTTGCAACTTCTAGAAAGAACCAACGGATACTATACGCGTATTTTCCCCCCTTTCATCGACCTATTTTTCCCTTGTCTGTAAATTGATCATCTGATCAATCTTAATCCATGCAGTACTCGCCGCATCATTATTCACTTGGTAATAAACTGCATAAGAGTCCCATTGCGGCAAGTCCACTTATAAACTCTGAACATTGCAGCAAAAAACTGCGTCCCCTGAATGCAAAGCATATATTATATCTACTTGTTGTGTGATGCATTCCTATAAAAAGCACGGGAAAATTTATGTGCGCACTTACTACACGTGTGTGCAAAAAACAGCTATAACTCAACGTTTCCTAATTCGGTTGAAAATAACAGCAATTCCCTAAATTACCATTCCAATGGGAAACGGCTCCGATATGGAGGGCAAGGTCTAATTGTAATTGTACGGTTGCAGCATGATGTACACCTTGACTTTGAACCAGTTGAACAACTCACAAGTCCCTCTGCCAGATTCAGATAATCGGGTCAAGTTTGCGGCGCGATCATGGTCGATCTAATTGCGCAATACCGATCGACACTCGCGCATCTGACATTCGCATAGATCATGATAAATTACGATCCTGCGCTAACTCTCGATTTCTTTCTGATTCACCGGAAGATTAGCTTTTGCATTAAAATCATCAGTTTCTTCTACGATTTATAAGCTTCAATTTTTTTTTCAGGGGATCGGCCATCGCCAAAATCGTCGGAGCGAACACCGTCAAGTTCAACACCAAGTTCGAAGAGCGGGTCACGATGTACGTTTACGAGGAAATGATAAACGGGAAGAAACTTACCGAGATCATCAACGAGCAGCACGAAAACGTGAAGTACCTTCCGGGCCACAAACTTCCGGAGAACGTGGTGAGTAGATATAAATTGTTTGCACCACTCTTAGCAAGATTTCAAACATTGTAAACTTAATTGTCAAAGAGTATAATCAGCTCTAGATTCTACGTTTATTGTATCAACGTACATATAAAACAGTTTCGAATTAACAATCAGCGTGCGGTATATTTGCGCGTGATTAATCCGTGTAGAATGAATCAGTAGTCGGTTGTTGTGCGGACGTAAACTTTACCGGAAGGCATGCTCACTTTGTCGACTCCGCCGGGGAACAGTTTTGGGATATCCGCATCTTTTACCGTCGGAAGAATCATTACCTTGTCTCCAGGCTGAAGAGGGAAATGTCATTAAATAGCATGATTTCTATGAGACATTAATTACTTGACAGGTTTTACAGACGGACAAGTCATGAGACTGTAAAAATTGGCATAACCGGATGAACTTGTCTGTGAAAAAGGGAGTTTTCTGCAAAACGCAACGGTCAACCCCGGCTAATAGGCAACCGGAACTACATTTTAAAACTGGTATAACTGTACAAAGTGTAGCTCAGGTTGCCTATCTGCTGGCGTCGACCGTCGAGTTTCACAAAATCATGCGGTAAAAGTTAAAAAGACCTACAAAATGATTGTTGGACCTTGATGATTTTAGATCTTGTGAATTCGTGAACTCGTTTTAATATAATTAAGTCACTTACCACCCAGTTGGCTGGTGTTGCAATTTCTGGGATGCGATCGACCAGCTGGAGGGAATCAATGACTCTGAGAATTTCACTGTAACGAAGAAAGAAAAAGTAGGAAAATTTGGAAACACATTTTGCAAGCTACTCGAAACAAGGAGGAATAATAAATTGGGGTGAGGGTGGAAATCCAGGAAGATTAGGAAATAGAAATATCACAATATTGAACTTTCAAAGACACGAAGATCTATTTTATAAAATTTGCGAATGTTTAAAGTCGGAGTACATAGAAAGCCGAAATGCAGAATTGCCAAATTGAATAAGAATTATAATAAAGCAAAACATAGAACTGCCAGAATTCTGTCGATTTTATACTTCGGTTTCTTACACCTTACCGTTCTACATTCTAAGTTTTCTAGATTTTAACTTTTTGCATTACAAAATTCTATGAAATGGATTGTCATGTTTTTCGAAATTCGATACTGTGATCCTTCTATTTTATAATACTTCTACATTTTCATCACCCACCTCGTCAAAATTCGGACGATTTAAAAAAATTTTAACGTGTTTCAGCTTGCTATATTCTTACTTATTCTGTCAATTCTACATTTTGGATTTAGATACTTTGACCGTGTTACATTGTTGCTTTTCTATACATCGACTTTCCCGATTTTAAAATCCCGCGATAGAATAGATTACCGCTATTCTGAAAATTCAATATTTTGACACTTCTATTCCCTGATCTTCCTACATCATTTCCCCCCTCCCAAATAATTCTGACAATTCTATATTTTACCTTGCTGTACTCTACCCTTATACATTTTCACTTTTCCAAACTTTGAACAGACTCCAACGGTCCCGAACATCCGCAATCGCAACCCTACCAATTTCTATAAATCGTTCTAAAAATCCTCACCTCTCTACCCGACAACTTCCAAACATCACGACGGCATCAGGATAACTTGAATTGCAATTGGTAAAAAATCTACTCACTCGACGTTGCGTCCAGTCGAAGTCGGGTAGATCATCGCCAGGCGAAGACGATGATCAGGGCTGATAACGTAAAGCGCTCTGACCGTCTGCGCAAAATCGGGATTCTTCCGGTTCTCCTCGTCGATCATGTCCAGCTGTACCGCGAGGGTGCGATCGGGATCGGATATAATGGGATAAGGAAAGTCCCCGGGGATGTCCTGGCAGTAGGACTTAATGTCGTTCACCCAGTCGACGTGGTCCTGGAGCTTGTCGCAGGAAAGTCCGAGCACTTTCGTGTTTCGCTTTGCGAATTCCGGAGCGTGAACCGCGATTCGTCCCAGCTCCGTTGTGCAAACCGGCGTGAAGTCAGCCGGGTGAGAAAACAGGACCACCCACCTGCCCGAACCATAAATTAGTCGTTTCCGATGATGCAAAGATTCATTTCTTTTTTTTTTTCAAAACTTTTTTACTCTAGGATTTCGCTGTCTTGATTATTTCTTCTCTTACAAAGCTCGCACATTTTTCACGAATGAAGAAAGTTTTGTCGACACGTTTTTTGAAGACGCTTTGGTCGAGCCAAACGGCGTAAAAGTTTACAAAAACGGGGTGGAAGGGACTTAAAAATTGCTCCATCGTCTGCGCCAGAGTATAATTTCGATACAGTTGTAAATTGTTATACTCACGAGTTTCCCTGCCATTTGTAGAAATCTATCGGTCCCTGGGTGGTTTGGGCCTTGAAGTTGGGGATGACGGAGTTCAGCCTCATGTCTGTTATTTAATTCTCGTTTTTTTCTTGGATCAATCTTACGGAACTCTTTTTTCACTCTGAGAAATCGGTACGACGGTATTGAAAGTATGGCCGCGTTCTGCTCTCGGTAAAGACTGATACCGGCGGAATAGTTGCCCTCGGTTTTTATAGCTGGATATCATCTTGCAAAGTCGGCTTGTTTTCTCGAGGCCTTTGTCAATCACGTGATGGGTGTGTACGTAATGATTCAGGCTACAGGGACTGAAGGCGGGGGAAATGATAGAGTTACTCGACTCGCAGCCGTGTTGCAAGTGTCCCGGATTATTTTAGAATAATCAATCGGCCGTAGCGTCTCAATAAAAAGTTCGGAAGAAGCGAAAAAAAAAACAATTTAGAAAATCTTCAGTAGTACTTTTTCTGCCAATGATTCTAAACGTGATGAAACAACAACTCTGGAATACGATCAAAATGATTTTGGGCAAATTCGAACAACACACAAACAGCCGTAAGATATGATGATATGAAGATTTTGAAAACAGGTTTTACGGTACAGGAACATATGTGTAAAGCTTATACCGTTGAGACTTGGGAAATTGCTAAATGTTAGATAGAATTACAAACCCTAAATTGTAAAAAATAGCTTGCTAATAATGTCTTAGTACTAAATGTCGAAAAGACAGTTGATTCGCGATTTACGAAATTCACTGTGATTGTTTACCAGTATATGGAATAATACCGTGGGGTGAAGCAAATGAAATGATATTAGATTCACTCCCTCGAGTGAATGATAGAATAGTGTTAATCGTAATGAAAATCATAATAAACAGCCATCAAGCATAGGTAAAAAATATATTTTAAAATCAGTGACGCATTATTGTGATAAATTGAGCAATTGTTTTGAAAATTCAAATGTCAAATCAAGAGATAGGCAAATTAAAATTCCCGAAATTAGTCTAATGGTTGATAAAAAAAAGTCGTAAATATACGATAGTGAAATACTATATTGAAAATCCTGCAAATAAGCTGAAGTAAAAAATGTAACAAAGAATGTAGTGTACGGGCAGTATCTTTAAATTGATTAAAATTAGGAGAGGTAGCATATAGATATACAAAGCAAACAACTTTAAACAAATTACACGTCGTAAATTTTTCTGTCGGTTAAATCAGCCGGTATTATAATAACGATTCAAAATAAACCGCCTTCTTTTTATCACATTTATTTCTTTTGCGATTGAGATACGAAAACGATCTTAATTGTACATCATCTAATATATGTGGGACGGAAATATTCCAAGCGTATCGACAGTTGGACTTGCGGATTTGAATCGGCTTATAACTAATTACCGATCACTTGAATAATCCGTAAAATATGCAACCTCGTCACGGATATTCAAATTGATGTATATCTGGTTGCCGGAATGATATCGCATTCCAAACGGTATTAAAAACAAATGTTTTACGTATGCGATTTGCATATTATAAAATCGCGATTGCACCTTATGACTGTGCTTGCAAAATAGACTTGGTTAAAACTCCGGCACTATACTTTTTTTTTCAATTTCTACGGATATTAGACGGTAAAAATCTATCTTCAAAATACCTGCGCTTGAAGAAGAAGAAGAAGAAGAAGAAGAAAAAAATTAAAGCATCCTTTGTCACTAATTGGAATAATTTTTATCACGTAATTTCATTGAAAATTTTTACTTCTAACGATTTTTCGCCCGAAAAAATTTCTCCATTTATTGATAATGCGAGGTTTTTTCAGGTCGCCGTTCCCGATCTCATCGAGGCAGCGAAGGACGCCGACTTTCTGATCTTCGTTATCCCTCATCAATTTATCCGAACCCTGTGCGCGACTCTGCTTGGAAAAATAAAGCCAACAGCCGTCGGCCTGTCGCTGATAAAAGTAATTTTCTATAAGTGTTTAAAAAATTTGCAAGAAGATTTGCTATCGTTTCTTGGTACAAACGTTTTCGATCTCTAATTTGATTCATTACTAGTTTGTTTTTGTTTTTCTCTCAAAAAAATTATTCTTTTTTTCGTTTCTATTTTCCGTTTCTTTCGTTCAGGGCTTTGATCAAGGCGATGGAAAATCGATCGAGCTGATATCGAAGATAATCGAAAACCTGCTAAAAATACAATGCTACGTTCTGATGGGAGCAAATCTCGCCAACGAAGTTGCAGAGGGGAAATTTTGCGAGACTACGATAGGTGAGTTATAAGAGAAATAAAAAAGAGACCAAAACAAAGGGGTTTAAAAAAAATCCATGTCAATGTATGATTCTTGCGCTGAGTACGTGACTTTTATCATCATGATTCGAAACTCTGCAGAAATTTAAGACCCTAATTACGACACAAAATATTAAATTTCTAAACACCTTACAGGCTGCAAGGATAAGAGAACCGCGCCTCTTTTGCGAGACATGATTCAAACCGAAAATTTTAGAGTTGTTGTAGTCGAAGATGCCGACGCCGTCGAAGTCTGCGGTGCTCTCAAGGTAAAATAATAATAATACATTTTTCGCATAATTTCCCGTATTATTCAATTTTTTTCGTTTTTTTTTTTTCTTACAGACATAATTAACCTGCACAATTTTATTATTATTTTCAACAAAAATTTTCATTGTAGAGAAAATAGGAGAGAAAAGTAGAATGAAAAAAAGGTAATTCTGCCAAGGGATTGCAAAATCTTAATTTGCGGTTAAATAATGACTCGTGATTATAACAGAATATCGTTGCCTGCGGTGCGGGTTTCGTCGATGGTTTGGGCCTCGGCGATAACACAAAAGCGGCGGTAATCAGACTGGGACTGATGGAGATGGTGAAATTCGTCGACACTTTTTACGGTGGTTCGAAGCTCTCGACTTTCTTCGAAAGCTGTGGAGTAGCCGATCTGATAACGACTTGCTACGGAGGCCGAAATCGACGCGTCTGCGAGCAGTTCGTAACGAGCGGAAAGGCGAGTGAAATGGGCATTCCCGCTGGGAGAAAAAAAAAACAACATTTTTGAACGTCTTGTATATGGAGTATTTCACGTCAAGTCGAACGGTCGGTTTCCCTGAACCATTTTAATCCGATTGCCCTTTTACGCAATCGATGTATACATTGAAAGGATGAACTTTGAATTTTTTCAGATTTTTTCGACACATGATTTCTTCACGACAGCTCGCCCAATAAATTGATTTCAACAATGTTTTGAATTTCCGCGTCTACGTAGCTTAAAACCTGGACGATATATGAAAAAAGGTCGTTTACAAAACTTTTAGGTTCTCTCGTCAACTTCTCGAGAGTATTTTTTTATGAATTTTCATACTCCGTTTCAGTGTGGTTTTGATACAAAATGCGCGCAAATTATTCGAAACTGAAAATTGTCCCGATCGAATGGGCTACAATTTATACACAGCGTGCCTTCTTCAACGCGAAAGGTTTTCTGAAAACTTCATAGCCGGTGGTGCAGTTGTTCGGAAGATGTATCAACAAATATTCACAGAGTGGCGAGAATTCGGTTCAAAGTTCGCGGCACGGCAAGAAATTTGCTTACCCTGCGCGCGGCGCTGCTGCGCACTCGAGCGCGATCTTCGATTGTTACGCGTCTTGTTTATAATCTCGATTGTCAACTGTTGTTGAGGAGTGATACTTCGATCTATCATTTATCACGATTCCTGACATGATATGTGAATTCCCTACTGCCGGACAATATTTTCGAAGCATATTCATCCAAGGTAAGAGTTCAACGATGTTTTGGGTATCGTAATGCCGACTATAACTGTCACCGTTCATACCGCCGCATTTATAGTACGTATGGATGGGAAATTTCACAGTTCCATGAAAACTATTACTTGTAACTTTTGAACTGCTTTTCCGCCTACTACGAAACTCACAGACAAACTTTGATATTGAAAAAGACGTGCTGTGGAAAAATTTCAGCCGATTCGATCAGGGCACTATTTTATTACGGAAGATTATCGAAGATATTTCGTCAAAACTATACTTTTTAGACGTTTCATACAAATATGCAAAACTTTTGCATAGAACCTTTTTCCATATTTCATCTAAATTTCAAGCTATGTTAACTTTAAAAAATTAGAAATCGTCAAAAGTCGATTTTTCGACTAGCTGTGGTAAGAAAATGCTTGGTCATGAAAATCTGAAAAAATTCAGATTTGATGCTTTCAAGACGAACTTCAAGTGAATAAAAGGGTATCAAAAGTGGTCAGGGAACTATCTCATGTTTTCGTTCGATTTGGCATAGAATCCCCTGTATAAAATAGAGAAAAAAAAGATAATCCGTGGGTCGTACCTTCTTATCTTTCGTCAAAAAGTATGATAATGAAACATTAATTGAAATTCAGTGATTTTTAATCACGAGTCTTCAATCTTCTGTATTTGCTTCATGTTTTGTGCAACCCAAAAAAAACAAGCATGTGATCTAGTTATTTTTCTTTCATCGTAACAAATTTTTCATCCAAAGACACAGTCGTTCAGGAATTCAGGACAAATATAATTCGAAAAACGAAAAAAAAATGATCAAGAACGAATAAAATCATGGAAATATTCGTTTTTCCGCAGACGATTAAGCAACTCGAAGACGAGCTTCTCGCAGGCCAGAAACTCCAGGGACCAGCAACCGCTGACGAGGTTCACACGATGCTTGTAAATCGCGGTGCCACCGACAAGTTTCCGCTCTTCACGGCCGTTCATCGCATCTGCATCGCTGAGCTGAAACCTGCCGAATTTATCGACCAAATTCGAAGCCATCCCGAGCACGTGTGAGTATTTATTTCATTTCAATCAACGCTTTTTTTTCTAAATTTGTTGCCCCTCTGTTGTTGGAAGTTTGAAAAATTCCATGCGGTGTTTCTGATGTTTTAATTGAGATTTTAGTCACTTTTTGACGTGACTTGGAGAAAATATTAATGTTTGAAAAGGAAAAACAAACCGGAATTTTTCCCGTAAAATTCCAATGGATTTTAATTGACGTTGATAGGTAAAAAAAGAAACAAAACAAAAAACAATTCACTGGGAATTGTTTTGGGAGTTTTCTTCTATTTTCAAAATCGAAATGTATAGGAATGTGTGTGATTGAACAATTTATTCTTTGACACCGAGTGTATAACTCTGTTTTGTGTTTGTATGAAGGTTAGTTGCTTCTTTCACATGAATGTAATACATTAACAATTGCAGCGGATGTGTAACTAAATCAATCCAGACAGAAACATCATGTTTCGAGTCGTCGTCGCACAGCTGCGAATGAATTGCTAACATGGATCGTTACACAGCGTTACACAGTTAATTTATCGTACACTTTTCCTGAAACAGGTTCGCGCCGAAAGCTCTCTACGTTTACTAGAAGACTTTCAAGCATTAGGATCTCGCAGCGTTTCAAGCAAAATTATTTGATTGATTTTCCGTCTGAAATTATTCCTGGTTTTTTTTTTTTTGTGTGGTTTGCTTTTGGCTAACTTTCGTTCGTTCACCATCACGGCGAGTGGTCGACAATTTGTTACGTATTAACCACGGAAAAAATCGGAGCACCGACTAACGCTTGAAATTAGATAACTGCATTATAGTGTACGGTGAGTAAATTTTCGTGCTTTCAAACATCGTTCGCGAATAGTGGTGATAATTAATCATCGGTACATTGTTGTTCATTTTTTGTTCACTCTTGATACCGATGTGAAACAGAAAAACCTTTTACAGAATGAGACTGGACGGCGTTATTGAAGACGACGACGAAGGAGCTGCCTAGGAAATGCGACAGTCCGTCGATTGCGGCGGCTAGGATATAGCTGATTTAAAATTAGACACTCAGACGATCATCTCTCAATCCGGGAGGAAGGAACGACGAGACATCGGCGTTGACGATCAGAGAGAAACAGAGAAGGAGATGAAGAGAGAAAGAGTGAATGTGTTATGGTGTAAATATTTGAAATTCAATTTGTATATATGTACATGATCCATTTGTCGAACTCGTTATATGTATATAAATCTATAGATACGTTGTTTAAATCAATTTCATTCATCGATTCGAACATCCCAGCCCAATCTGACTTTTGATTCGTATCGAAAGATTTTTTTCTACAAAAATTGTTTTTTGGAATAAGATGATCTGTCGGTTTTTTAAAAATTTTGTTCAAAATCGTTTAGTTTTATAAACTTTCATACGACACTGTTTTATTTTTTTTTTAATGAATTTGACTAATCCTTTCTTTTTTTTTTTTTTTGCAAAGTATATTTTAAGACAAACGATTTGAGTTTTCAACTTTGACGATTTTGAAATATTATGCCGGTCAACCAAAACCGGAAACATTTTAAAATATGTTCAACGCAAATTACTCGTTATCCCAACTGATAAACTGAAACTATTTAAAATCATGATTTTGGTATCTTTGAATCGATTCTGTATGACGAACGACTCGTTTTGCGATGGAGGTAAGAGAGGAGAAGACTAAACTCCGAAAAACAAAGTTGGGCCAGATTTCACCGCAACGTTGATAGTACCGATTTTTGGCATTCACTGCGTCCGTGTCTTTGGCCGTTCAAATATTATGATTATTGAGTGATAACAGCTGCCTAGTTTACATATTTTGAACGATCGAAGAACACGAACGCGGCAAGTGGAGAAAATCGGTACTATTAACTCTGCGTCAAAAACGGGCCCACTTTTCTCTTCTTCTCTCTTACTTTCTGGTTCTGCGATATTTTCCGAACAATATTTGTAACGATCGAAGGATTATCGAAAAATTGTAACTTCTTGTCAATTTTATATCGGGGTTAGAAAAGGTTCGTTATTAATCAACCGTGTCAGTAATTGTTGTGATTTTCATTCGGGTGTAGGATTAGAAACTGAGATTGAGCGCTTGCAGTATTTTTCCGACGTGAGAACATTCGCGTCGATAATATCTCGAGTACCTATATAAGTTTTGTTGATAAATCAACGACGGTTGGTATTTCAGTTGGATAGCGTCCATGGATCATTAACAATAAAATGCAAACTAGAATTCTTTATACCCTCTGCAGCTTCTAAGTTGCACGATTAGATTCACCGAATTCCAAACACCAGTCGGTGAAGTCTTTAGTCTGAAACCCTAAGATATTATTGGGATAGTAAAGGTTTTTTAAGTTTTTCAGAAGTTTTTTTAAATCCCTGAAATTTCGGAAAATTTTTTGGACTTGCGTTGAAAACTCGTACAATGTATAAAGCTTTCGTAAATTTGATGTTTTGAAATCTGAAGAATGCGGTAAACTGAAATTCGTTGTTTTTTATGAAAAAGTCAAGATTCCACGCACTGATTCCTGCAAAATATAAAAGAATTATTAAACTTCCCCCTGGAATTGTTGCGTCGTATAAGCCTTATGAATAAAAAAAAAAAAAAACAAATCAGGAATTTCTAATCGAGGACTGATTTGATCGTTGAAACATAGGGTGTATCCGCATTATCAAGGCAAATTAGTAATTACCGGTGATAACACGATAGAACAATATAGAGAGGGAAAGAGAAATAATGAGAGACGGACAGAGACTGGCTTTCGCGACCGACACGAAATAAACTGACAAGCCAAACAATCAATCTAAAACTGATTGTCCGAACATCGAATTGCCGCAGGACCGATACACACATACCTATATTGTCAACGTGCAGCGTGAGGAAAATTTAACCCTGATTAACAATTCCCTGCATTTCGAACAGCCGCGCGGTTGTACATATTATATACTCACCAGCAACATTTTTTGTTTACAAAATTCATTCAGTCACGTTAATGTCAGTCATTAATTTGGACGACAAACAGACACGCCGTGCAGATTTTCTCTCCTCGTTTATTCCAATTCAAATAATTCCTGCATATCTCGAGCCGAACCGTTTCCACATTCGTAATCCCGCGAAATTGAAGAAGATGTAACATACAAACGTTTTTACATACAAAGTGAGAAAAATATACCAATTTTCCCCGGTAAGGTAAGAAAATACATAAATTTTTCATGAAATATTTTTTCCTGCCCAAAAGTAAAGAGAATACATGAATTTTTGCTAAAACATTTTCCCACGACAAGTTGGGTAAATAAAACAATTGTCTCTAAAATCTTTGGTGATGAAAAATTAAGAAAATAAGCAAATTTTTATCCGGAATGTTTTCTATGAAAAACACTTGAAGAATAGCGATTTTCCCTGAAACATTTTCCTCAAAATACTCGAGTTCGATTTATTTATTAATTCTGCCAAAAACAATTTTATATAACGCGTTGAATAATCTGTAAAATCGGAGTTTTCGGTCTCTGAAATTCGGGGGTAAAATTTCATCCTGAAATTGAACGTGCAAATTTGACGATCAGTTTCAGTTCTTAAGGGGAAAAACGCTTTAGCCTGAATTTGATCGTGAAAATGCGACGATAATTTACTGTTATTCAGGGGAAAAAATTCATTTTTATTTTTCAAACATTTCAGCGTGAATTTGATCTCGGAAATAAGACGCGATTGATTTCATTTCATCAGGGAAAAATATCGGCCCGAAATCGCGTAAGCAAACTAGTTTTCAGATTCGGATTTTGCCTGTTCGAAAAACCGATTTTATTACCCCTGAAACAAGGGACGTTACGTCGTCCCGTGACTTCTGCAGTTTCCGTGAACTCGCGGTTCGATTTCAGTTGAAAATTCTCCTGAAATTGGTGCGGGGCATTAGGGGTTGGAAGGAGTCGGGGCGGCAGAGCCGCGGTAAAAAGGTCGGCTAAAGGTGGTGCGAACCGGGGTGGAGGAGGTAATCGCAGTCTAAGGGGCGTCGGTTGCGTGATTTCCCTTCGAGTCCTCGCGTGTCGAATCCTGATTTGCTTTGTCGAATCAAGTAGGCAGCCGGCTGTGTGTTCGAGATTGTGTGCGGCGCCCAAACCACCATTGCATTTCTCATTTTCACCCCTTCGCTACCCCCGGCAAGATCCTTCCGTTCCTAAACGCGCGTCTGAGTCTTGGAAATCTTTTCAAAAAAATCGGTTTCAAACAAAATTCATAGAAATTTTCAGACCGGTCGCAACGGTTTTTGCCTCCGAAATTTACCATTTTTCCAATATGCAATATCAGTTCTGAGTCTGGTGCGAGAAATTTTCGTTGAATACTTTTTCAGAAACTGCTCGTCGTAGACGAAAAAAAAGCTACCTATATACTCATATCAATATTTACTGAATTTGTCAAATATCCCGTAAGAAATGTCGTGTTTATCCAAACAAATACGAGATGTCGACGAATATGAACCGAATTATTTTTCTGAGCACTTCGGTCAATTTTTTTTTCTCACCGTAATTCGAAAAAGTATTTCTATCACCGTATTTGATAACGTCGACAGACATTTTCTCCACGTAAATAGAAAGCAAGGTTATCGGTAACTTTTTGCGTGTTATTCGCCTGATCGAAACGAAATCGTAAGGTCTAAATTCTTAGATACGTTTCAAAGTAAATGTGAAAGGATTTTATGAGAAAATTTAACATATTCCTTTCAACTCCCGCGCTCTTTAAATTTCTTTCCCTCTCACTCTTTCATCCGGGTAGTCTTGTTTTCTCAACGGCTCGTGGATGTCAGATTTTACAAGGTGCTCTTGTGCCGCCTGAGAAACTGAGAGGGTGCGAATTGCCCTTACAACTTTCTTATCCCTCCCCATATACGCAGCTTGTCGCGCGACTTTTCAACCCTTGCTTTTCTTCTCGTTCTTTGTCCATTTTTTACACCGATGTTTCTTTTTCTCCAACCTATAGCTTCGTTTCACGCGTTATTATCATCGTTTGTTTTTTCTTTCGGAATTGTCCATCGATACAAGATTCCCAAAAACGTTGATCAAATTGCTTCAACGGACTTGAGGCTAAGTTTTTCAGTACCTACAAAAGTTTCAATTAAAAAATTTCATTTGTTGTAGTAAAAAATTCAGTAAAACAGATATCGTTAAAAAGACTCTTTGAATATTGTTGGAATTACGAAAAACGAGGTCTTACACCTAACCATTTTGCGATATTGTCGATCCTTTTTTGGTAATTGCGGCGAAAAATCAGTTCGTGAGGTTCACTCTAATTTTTTAGTTAAACAAGGCTTTAACGTCAATTTATTGTTGCACAAGCATTAAATTATCGCAACAGTTACGAGAAAATATAGTAACAGTGATCGTAATGAGAAGGAATAGTAACGGATACCAGACTTTCCGGTAACAGCTAGAAAACTAATTTTCATTTTCTACCCAGAACTATATTTATCGACCGTGGTAAAAAATGAAAATAGTCAAGGACTGAGCGGTAACCGGAACTAAACATTTCTCTCAGTGTACATATCGCAACTATATTCCTGCGGTAAAATTTAGGTAACGTTGGGAAAACAGATATCGGCTCGTTTGAAGTGAATATGGGGTGGGAATAAAGTTAGGGGGGAAAAAAACAATCAAACCAGGCTTCTCGAATCAGGGTATAAAGTTACTCGTCTATTTAACCACACGTCGATGTTTGCGTAGCGAGCGGATGGCGTTCCCCTTTCGCTTCCCCCCTTTCTTCACCCCCTCGCCACCCGTTTCATCTAGTTAACGGCTGGCAATCGACGTTCTACATGATAATCCCCGTCGCGGGCACTAAGGACATTTGTAATAGATCCCTGATGCGATAGCGGTTAAATTAGTTTCGTCAACTTCCACCTCTGCACCTCTCTCTCTCTCTCTCTCTCTCTGTCTCTCTCTCTCGGTTTTCTCCTCCGCAGAGCCGCGGTAGGAACTGAAATAGCGTGGCCACCGTTTGGATTTGTCCGAAATTACTTACCTATACAAACTCCAAATTACCTTAGGCCTTATCAAAATATAATGCCGGGCTTCGTGTCCGCTGAAACGGCCCTCCCCCCTCCTACTCCCCTTCGCTGGCATACGGGTACGGAATACAACCCTAATTTCCATCTTTCATGAACAATGTATAAAAACATTTAAACCTCTGAGACCTTCGTATACCCGAGAGTCAACCTTCAATTTAC
The DNA here is from genome assembly GCF_021901495.1 of Neodiprion virginianus. Taxonomy (NCBI): domain Eukaryota; kingdom Metazoa; phylum Arthropoda; class Insecta; order Hymenoptera; family Diprionidae; genus Neodiprion; species Neodiprion virginianus. The sequence continues at coordinate 19,527,578 of NC_060880.1, forward strand.
AGTTTTGCAAGGATTTTATACTCGACGCAGATATGCCCGTTTGTTATACTTAATGATAATCTAATAGAAAATTGACGTAAATTTAAGGAATCCACCATACATGATATACAATCGTAAAAATTGATGCGTAAATTTTTTGTCTTCTTTCATTGAATTCTGTAAGTCTTCTTGGTAATTTTTATCAGAGTCGTGCAAATTTTTACAGGCATTAGGGAGTTCATTAAAGTTTACACGAATTTTACTTGGAATCAGAATTTTTACACATTTTGTTTGCAAATTTTCGCACGTATGCGTATAATGCGGACTCGAATTGAATCACAAATATTGTTGGCTTTTTAGAAGAATTACGTGTGAAATTCCGTGCGGAAAGTATTGGAAATGTTTAACAGTGTTATATGGTAACCGTAATGAGAAATATTTTTTTCGCTGTGAAATTATACACTTGTAAGAAAATAAATTCTTCAACTTGCATTTCTTTGATTCAACGCAACAGCTAGCTTTCAACAAAATTATATTTTGATCAAAGGATTGGTTGCTTGTAACTATGAAATAAACAATTATTCAGTTAGATTGAGATAATTTCTTTTTATCCAATGAAATTAATTTATTAGAGGCTACCGATGAAATATTTGCTCGATTTCACTTGGTGTTGACAAATGTTGAACGCGTTAAATGAATTTTCTTCGGTTCGACAATATTCATAACCTTTTTTTTTTTTTTTGTAAAATATTTTGTTGGCAGCGGGAAAAAGATTCATTCTTTTGAATGGCAGAACATATTCTCAATTCAACTAAATAGTTCGACGTTTCGCAGTTTCGCAAAATCGTTTGATTTTAAAACGTTCATCATTTCTTGAAATCAAGTAATCGTTTTTTACTCAGCGTGTATAATCGTTTGATGTTTCGAGTACAAAAATCGCTTTCTAAAATTCTCCAATGACTGTGAACGGATTAGCTATGATTGCGTAAACAAGGACTGTATCACGGTTGGAAAAAGAAATTTTTTTTCCACAATGACAACCAATCGGAATAAAGACCGTTGGGAATTTCTATTCGAGAGCCCAACAAGTTCCTGGCGGGGCGGGTTTAAACCGCAGGAAAGAGAAGAGAAGAGATTAGAATAGAAGAAGAGAAAGCGCAGGATGAGGATAGTCGGAAAAAGAAGAAAAGCAAAAAAAAAAAAAAAAAAAAAACAGGACTCGGCGTCCCGTTTCTTCCCACTCTCGATTTCGCGGGCTGCAGGGTCGCTCTTATTCCCTTTCGGGATTCCCGTTTAATCCGTTTTCAGCTCCCAGATTCGAATGGCTCGCCGTAAAGCACGCGGTGGAAGTGTCTTCGATTTGGCGAACCTCGTTCACCCCGACCCGGATCCTACCCGAGTCTCGACCCGTCTTCGAATTCCCGTCTAAGCGGATAGAATTTTCCCACCTCGGACGGTCCGAGGAGTCTACGAGAGAGGATTTTCGGACTCGCCGTTTTTCGACCGCGTGCCGCACCCGAGTCCGTCGAATTTAAACTTGTCCCGCTAGATTTGTTTCGCCCAATTCTCTCTCTCGCACTCTCAGATTTTCCGAAACACCCGTCGGCATTCGATACGCGCGAAAAGCTCCTTTGAAACGACAAGAAATTTTTCTGTCACTCTATGAGATGAAAGAAACAAGTACTAAAAAATCTGCTCTTTATGTAAAAAACAAAATGTACTCCAGAACGGTGACACATTTTTTTTCCATTTCAAAATACATCGTCATCGTCAAAATTCATGGATAACACGTTCAACTTTCATTGTAATTTCTTAACTTCTCAATCGAATGCTCAAAAACACAAAAGTTATAAGCGTTCCAGTTACATTGCGTCACGTCACTATTCGATAGTCTGACAAATATTGTATGGGGAATAAATCGCGCAATTTTTGTTATTTTAATAATCTAAAAACAGTTTTCAATCAAATTAATGCGATCTGCCAAAATATGCAACAACAAATAAGTCTAAAATAAGCTCGTTGTATGATCGAATTAACCGGTGAACAGGAAAGGTTATTTTTTTTCTGTAACATTAATTGGAAAACAATCACATTTTTTTCAATCACTTCGTTCAGTCTGCAGCTAAAATGTGTTGAAAGTGAAAACAGTTTTGCTTGATCTCGCTAGATGCGGACAAGCAGCTAATTTTTAAGAAATCTGTTTTCCTTCTAATGGAATTCGTTCGATTTGAAATAATATTTTTTTTACTCGACGAAGTGGAATTTTCTTAACGAAAGACACTCTGTTGGATGCATGTAGCGAATGAATCATTTCGTCGAAACAAAAAAAGGCAATTTGTTTATATTAAATAAAGGTGGGCAAACAAGATATTATTTAAAGTTAAACCATCTTCGATTGCGAGTGAATTGCAGGCATGACCGAACGATCGCATTTCTGGTTCTCGAAGGGTTAACTTTCATCGTTACATAACAAATGTTCGAATTCGGAAAAATCTGGTAAAATTTTTAAAGGGAAAAAATTTCATACAGGTTTTAACGATACCGAGGAAGAAATGGATTCACATGCAAATAAACAATCCAAACAATCAAGTAAAACATTTTGGTATGGATCACATATAAATAAATGACAGTGAGTTACGGTAAATTTAAAACCAAAGGTCTTGTACCAAATCCAAGGAAAATTATACGTTTTTGAAGTACGGGGTACTGACATTTTGCAAATGAAAGTCGACAGTTGCTTTAAAAAAATGTTGATGTTTGTGAATTGTTGATCTTCTTCTCAAATTTCATTCGAATTTGACTGTTTTTTTGGAAGTCAGGATACAATATGTCACCGGGAGTAGAACAAGTTTCAAAAGCTTCGCGAAGCGTCTCTACCGATTTCTCGATCTGTCATTAATATTTAGTCCGAATCGGTTCAGCCGTTGCTCAGTACTTCAGAATACACGAAATAATTATGGAAAAGTTTAAAAATTCGGCATCCGGTAGCCAGAAGCGGTAGAAGTTTTCAAAGTTTCACGGAACATCTCCGTCCAATACTTTATTCTTCAACCCACTTTCACCCAATTGTATGAAACCGTTTTTCCAGAATTCCGGATACAACATTTTCTGCTTAGGCAGCTGCAAGCCCGTGTTGAAAATGTTGGAAAATCATTGCGCGGATCGTGAAACGCGATTCCAAGTCGAAGGGATCGTTTTGGTTTTAGTCGAAGAGACAATTTTTACGATGAAAAATACAAAACGTACGTTCCGCTTAACGATCTTGTTCTACAGCAAGTTCAGTTAACTACGAAACTTGCAGAGCTTTTACGTATTGAAGATTACTTCTTTCGGATGTCGATCGGGGATCTGAAAGCTTTCATCGATTCTCTTCACGATTGAGTATCAAGGAAATGGCAAGCGAAACAATTTGTTGCAGAGAGATCTACTCACAAACCTGTTACCGAATTCCGATCTTGTCGAGATTCGAACTTTGGCGAAGTTCTTGTCTGTAAGCCGATCAGTTCCAAAGATAAATCTCGTCTGCCCGGTAAGCGGGGTGCTTAATCAGTTGCTAAAATCAATAGGACGCTTAACTTCCCGCGAATCAAACTGTCATTAAGCCGAAATTACCGCTCTCGCAAATCGGGGAAACGCGTAGAATCAACGCGTCCAAATTTCTGCAATGGGATAAAAATCAGAGCTTCTCAAATGCAGAACATGGCGTCAAGTTAAAGTTTAGAAAGATCACGTTTCGGTTACGCGGAGAAACCATTTGTTGCGTCGTTACTGACTGTGGGAAAGAAAATATTCTATCGATTGAAGAAAAAAAAGTGATAAGAACAACAAGTTGAAAATGGCACTTATGCATTTGAATTAACAAAACGTTTCTTCCGTCATTGATTCGGTTGATTCAAAAATTATTCTTACTATGTGTGAGTAAGGTCTAAAGTTTCTGTACTCTGACTATCAATTTTTCCCTCTTTCGTAAACATAATGACAAAGTAGTTTACAAAAAAGACTATTTCAGCACTTTAAAAAAAATTGACATCTCGTTGATCTTATGTACAGAAATTTTCTTTAAAAATTTTTCAACGCTTACGACTCGAATTCCGCAAGTATCGGACGTTTTTTAAACGACTCAAATTCGAAAATGTCTCAAAAATTATCACGTACCTACCATTTCGATCAATTTCTGTTGTATCTTATCTCGTTGTAGATGCTATTTCAAAAAAATCAGGGACTCGGCTCGACGTCGCGTCGGAATCAGAGTGAAATCTTTACCCTGTAGGGCTTAAGTTTGAAATTTCTCACTAATTTGAGCGTTTCTCGTCGTGCAACCGTAACGCCGCGCGTATCGTTTCATCGTTATCGCCAGGTAGATGTTCGCTTAGGCACGATGTAATGGGAGTTGGATTGTGACGAAGGGATCGCGGGGGGAAAAGCGGTACACGATATAAGAGAATTAGGTGTATAAGATCGAGTTTCTTTCTCTGCCATGCACTCGCTCCGGGGTTCGTAATTATAATAGCCCATATAATTTCCCCGACATGATGGAATCTGCCGTCGTCGAGGCGAAAATAAGCTCCGAAAGAGTATAAAAATGAATTAAAAAATACACTGACCTGGAGTATAAATATGAAATATTTTTTTAAGCGGGACGCTTATCCCCAATTATTTCTCCTGGTTTATTTAGTTTTTAAATTGTTTTATTCTCGAGCCACTCTGTTTAATCTCTTTGAGAATAAAAAACCGAAAATACCATGGAATCATAAAAAAAAAGCTTAAATTTTTATACTACCTTTCAAATTGCATTAAAATTATTGAAAATCTGGTAGATTCGTCAGACTTCACTCTGCGATCTGTAATTCTGATCGGAAGATTATTCTCTACAAATTCACTGAAACAAATCTTTTTTTTTTTTTTCACTAACCAGTTCAATGCTGCCACTTTTTTTTATCGCAATCAATATTGCTGCAATGTTGGAAAATAAAATATTAAACGATACCGAGACGATAAAAATCAAAGTATTGCACGCGAATTTGTAGAAAATAGTTTTCTAAATAAAATAAGCTGTTATAGAATGAAATCAAAGTAATCCAATATATTTTTAACAGATTTGATACGAAGTGTCGACGCTAAGTTATCGATCATAATTCTACTGTCTTCTATTCTGTCTCACGAATCCAATAATTTCACGAATACTCAACGCACGGCTATATATCGTAATAAAATTGATGAATAGTACCGATTTTCGACTAACCAAAATCCTTAACGCCGGTGTCCTGCAGAGGCGAGGATTATATCCACAGTTGTATTTACATAATGGCCAAAACCGGGCACAGCAGAACTATATTACACACATAGAAATGGGACAGGTATATAATATCGGGCAAGGACTTCTGCGCCTGGGGCGACGAAATCCAACCCCAATTCAACCTCGATTTCCGTCTGGCTTCGCAAGCTCAGCGAACTTTCCCCGTCGTATCGAATCGACGGCAATTATCATCAAGCTGCAGGATTAAAAAGAAGTTTGCGTAGGTTGAATCGGAATTTTATCAGAGCCTGGGATGCGCGGAAGGAATGAAAACGCAGGTTGACCTAATCTCAGGCTGCAATTCAAATCCAACCGTCTGAATTCCGACCTCTGTCATTGTGATCGCCCCGGTATTCGTTCACCGGTTCATCAATGACGCTTCGTAATGAAACGCCAGGACTGCGTGCAGGGTGTTTCCGAGTAAGCCCCGCGGTATGTTGCCTACTACCAAGGGGAACAAATATCGGTAATACAGACCTACCGAGTTATCGACAATTGACGCGTTCAGAGTTCTCGCGAGTCTCCTGGAACTGCTCGTGTTTCCAGGTTGTGTGCAGCCCACTCGCGATGACTTTAAGCACCCACATTGCCGATAACTCGGCAGATCTGTTTTAACGATATTTGTGCCCCTAAGTGGTAGGCAATTCACCATAATTCAGCGTTTACTCTGAAACACACTGTACAATGACAGAATGCATCGCGTCCAGACAGTAATCAACCGACAGTAGGCAGTACTGATTGCCAATCTTCGATCAGAAAGGAAAACGACATCGCTGATGCGTTAGTTAACTCACGTCTGTCCTAGAAGAGCCTCTGGTCATCCGGTAAGCGCGGGATGTGTCGATTGATCCTTGCATAGGAGCACGAAAATGATCTCGCCGAAGTGAAGAACCTGAAACCTGGAATGCTCGTCGAAGTGCGCACTTTCTTCAAAGTCCGATTCAGCCCAATTCTCACTGCAGTAAAGGTCACGGTGATTTGTGTGGATTGTTTTTTGTGCATTCCACGACACTTTGGATGTTTGTACGTTATATAGTACGTATATAATATATAAATATATATAGTATATATATATATAGTATACCTACTAGTTTAGCAAACGATGCTGATGACGTTGTTAACATTTGCGCAGCAGGGGTTGTCAGATCACGGATAGTCCCTTGATACGCGGTATATAATATACCTATACGTGTATATGTACATGTATACACACATACATACATAGACTATACGTGAACCACCGAGTGACATTTATATACAGTGCATGCACGGAGGTTGTAAGGAGGGTGAAACAGATGGTGATCGTTTTGCCCCGTTCGTTCCTTCGCTCCTTCGTTTCACCCTCGGAATCATACATGGAACTGTAACACCGAATCACAGCCAAACGACGTAGCATATTGTGCGTCGTTATCCCACATCACAGAAATACACACACACACGCAAGGCGAAAGTAGAAATGTCAAGGAGGGACAGATCCGTTGCAAGGTGGTAACTACGTCTATGATATATAAATGTCAGGTAGGTTCTCTTCATCATTCTCTTACTTCTCCATTACCGAAACGACGTCATTGTCAGGCGTGGATATATATATATACACGCGTAAAATATCTCCTTAAATCTTTATATTCGAGCCCCTTTTTTTCTAAGCTTCGATCGACATTCTACGAGACTTGTTCTTATCTTGACGAATCGAAGGTATAAAAGAAACTATCTTAATTTATAACCGTGACGTTTCAAGCAGGATCAACGCGAAGTATCGAACACTTGATTCTAAGCGGAAGCTTTCTTTTTTTACTCGTAGATTTTTTGAATGAATTTGCTTGTAACGAAAAGTAGCTTTTTTTATTCAAACCGATCTTGAGTGTTGATCAATTTCAGAGATAACGCTACAGTATGATGGGATATAAAAACCGCAGAACGATTACAATGACAGTCTGTAGTTGAGATTCAAGCGTTCTGTGTTTTCAATGAACCGCTGTAACTTTAGCCTTTATTCGGTCTCTGATATTCCGACACCCGCACCTTTGTCGAGAAATAACTGTAGCGGGTTTCCATATTCTAGACCAGAATTCAAAACACCTTCAGACGAGTCGCCTTCGACGAAGACAAAGAGTCACGGAATATCTAACCAAGGTGAGAGTCGCGAAGTCGGCTTCCAGCGGTTGGGTTAAGGAGCTTTCGAATATATAATAATATATATATATATACGTATATAAATCCCTTAATAACGTCTAATTCAGGTAGTTAATCTCAGCGCATAGAAAGTGTTGAGCCGCGTTAATTCAACGGCGAGGAAGGGCAAAGGGGAAGAGAAAAGAGGAAGGGAAGGGAAGCAGTTATAGACGGCTCGCGAGCTTGCGAAGCGAACCTGGCTGCCTAAATCGGCATGACAATGGCCGTGCTCGAACTACCACCACCCCTCTCCCCGCTCGCGATGATGATAATGTTGTGACTTATGAACCGATTTGCATTTTAATACGCAGCGCCCATTGTTTGCGGTTATTGTTAGTTGCCCATCCACCCAGTCTCAGAAGCATCTCGTTCATTTATTACAACCTATCTACGATTGCTTTCTCTCCACAAAGCCTTACACCCTCTCTTTCTGTCTTTTTCAATTTTTTTCTGTCCCCTCTTTCGCCGTCCAACTTTTATTCGAGCAATTATACTCTCGAATCTGAGACAGGTCTGTATCCGCTCGATACATTGCCGCTCGATATATTGCCGCTCGATACAGTGCCGCTCGTTATATGGCCGTTCACTCCGCTAAACCGAGTACAACAGGCGGTCGATAGCTATAAGCTCGTTGTTTGTGTAGTTCCGCACTGAGGAGGAGAAGGAGGAGGAAGAGAACTTGCAGGTAATTTCCGCGATAGTTTCTGCCTGAAGCAGGCGACGTGGCACCGGCACAATAGAGCTGCTGGTTAATATTGGAGATGGGTAATTGACACGGCACAGTGCAGCAGCAGCAGCAGCAGCAGCAGCTGCTGCTCAATGGTTGTAAGGCGACACGATCCGGTCTCGATCGCTTCTGTTGTACGTGTGGCAGCTTCCACTTTGCCAACTAATCTATGTAGGTACCCCAGCATTTCAGTTTCCGGAAAATCAAAACCACCCCACCGCACGGTGGTGGTTGGTAGTTGTGTCTTGCTCGTTTAGTCTGAACTTAGAACCGTCATCAGGGTTTTTTGATGCTTGAGGTGGAACAGAAATATTGAGACTTTTTTTGAGTTTCTGTACAGAGAAAGAAATTCGAGGGATTAGATTTATGGAGATGGATTCTGAAGAAACAAGTTTTTATGTCTCGATAATGGCAATAAGGTTGATTCCTTCGGATTGTTTCTTTAGAAAATTTTGACGATTTCGGACGCGAGAATCAGTGAATTTACACGACTATAGTTTGAAATCGTAATTAGCAGCGGGTCAAAATTACATCCAAAAGACGGAAAAATGCCTCACATCTTCGCAGCTTTTCACCTTATGACATCCCAGATTTCTTTTTTCTGTTCCCGAGGACCAGTTTGGTCGGAAGAGACTTCCTGAAAATCGGTGTCGAGACGAAAAGTTGTTGGGATCCGAAAATGTTTAAAAAACACTAAATTCGATGGGTATACTGGGTTTTACAGAATTTCAAAACGATGAAACAAAGAAATCGATCTTGGAGTATTTTTTTTTTTTTTTTAAACTCAACGAAGTTATTCTTACCTCACGAATATATTAATTCGATAAACGCTTAACGTGCGTCCATCTAGTTACACTAAATTCAACGAAAGGTCGGTGCGATCATTTTTCAACCGACTAATCTTCTGAATCGAGATCGCAAACGGAGATAAAAAAACACGTGAGAAATATTTCTGCAACGCCTGTTACGAGGTATCGAATTGCGCAGACCAAAACGACGAGCCGAAAGCATTTTCAAAATGTCGAACAGCGCGCGGCTCAAAACCACCGCCAAGTTCTCCCAAGATTCTTACAACAACGACAAACTTCACGTACAGTGAACTTTTGAGGCGTATCGCAAGCAATCGGCGCGTATAATACAGACGTCGCGTATAATGAAGAAAAATTCACGGAACGCACGAGATGCCCAAAATATGTTGTCGTTAAGAGATTCAAGAGCTCTTGCGACAAGAGTTCGGAGCGTTATTTGTCATTGTTATTATTTATCATAATACACTCTCGGACCCCTTGTCACATCTTCGGGTAAAAAGTTTCCCTTTCTCATACTTTCGCACTGCTTGCACAGGTTTCCGTTTCGGAATTGTCGTGTACGAAATCCGCATTGTTCATTTATTCAGAAGGGCCGGTTCGCGCATACACACCGTCGAAGCAGATTCTACCTGTCGGGAATTCGAAAAGCAAGAAATTTCAGGGAAGAGGGAGAGGACGAAGAAGAAGAAGGAGACGAAGAAAGAGACGCAGTCGTAACTTGGCTTCGGAATCAAAAGTTGGAGTTGGTTGGGCTCGAGGGTTTTCCTCAGTGCCCGTTCAATGTGCCACTCAATTTCAAACAGCCTCCGTCGGTTTTCAACGCCGCCCTTCTTCTTCTTCTTCTTCTGCTTCTTCTGCTTCTTTCGCTTTTCCTTCTTCTCCAAAGTCCCACTCGAGAACTCGTCGTTATATTTTAATGCCTGCTTGCGTATTCATATCGATGTTCCTCTACCGGTCTTTTCAGCTCCTCATTCAGCCGCCCTCAGACACAGTCTCTTAGATTCAGCTTCCTTCCGTCCCCCTTTTCACCCCGAAATGACAAGCCTCCTCCATTAAATTTTACTTTCTCTCTTTCCCTCTCTCTCTCTCAAACACCAACTTATATTGCACATTACGTAATATCGCCGTAACGCGGTTATGTTCCGTGGTAAAACAGCCGGTAAACGGAATTATTTTCTCTGCACGTGCCGAAAATAAAAAACAGTAACAATATTTTAATACGAAGAGTACTTTTCGATTTTCGTTCACTGCTTACTCCGTTGAATTAATCGTATCCGTACGTCACAGTTTATCAAACTTGTATTATATTCTAATCCAATATCCATGATTTTAAATATTCTGCGCAATTGTTCCATGCCATTGCAACATAATAGATATATCAAATTTCTTGTCGCTTCGAGCCTACTTCGTTTCTATCGGCTATTTTTCTATACATATTTTAGCCAGTATTTTTATCAATCGGCTTATTTTCTAGAAACATTATTATTAAACACGGATCAGTGAGGTCACTGTGTCATCGTTACATTTATCTAACTCCGATACGCCGTGTGAATGCATCAGTGCCGGATAAATAGGCCTGAGGAATTAAGCGGAGCGAGAAATTTTGACGCGGTAATTAATCAGGATCGCTGATGTTTCATCTCGACTATTATTTAAACGTCCGAATCGAACTGATGCAAGCTGAGGGAATTTCGCTGCAGGTTGCGGGTAATTGGCTAAATTAATTTGCATCGCGATGCGAAACGTTGTAGATAACGTGCATAAAAATTTTGTAGAGTGGAAGTTGAAGAAGTTCTGAAAATCTGATCCTCAGGTCGCAGTTTTCCTCGTTTTTAGGACATGCTCGTTAAAATTGTCGCGATTTGCTTGTCAAAACTTCGTGGTTTAGAAATCGTGCGTACAGCACTGTAAGAATGAAAAATGAGGCCACTTAAGACGAAGACGCGTTTGGAGCTTGCTCAAGATTAGCGCTATTCGTTTACTCGATAATTAGTTGTAATCAAATCGGCGACGCTGCGGCCAGCAATTCAATTCATATTCGTCGTGTATGTTTGCGTTACGGACATGAAGAAATTATTCGTCACTTTGCTGGTTTTGAGTGAGTATCTTTACGTTAAGCATTGACAATTGGTGTAAAAATAATTTACTCAAATTCATGTGAGATCGTGATTTAAAGTAAAAAATGAAGTATCAAAATTGAACGAATTTCAATTTGCTTCTTGGGAAATGAGTGATAGTGACGTCACTCAATAGATGGGGCGGGGTTGAAATTTCGACTTTGAAAAGTTCCAAAAATACCAAATTCCGAAATCTTTGGTGGCGAAACTTGAAGTGAAGAAGTCAAACTTTCACGAAACATCAAAGCTTCGAATGGTCCGAAACTCGAGGCTCAAAGTTTCGGAAGTGCAAAATTCTGAAAGTGAGAAAATTAGAAAAGTTTCAAATCCGAAACATCGAAATTCCGAATGATCGAAGATATTCAGTTCTGTGGATTTCTGGCTGAGGAAATTTCAACATTTTGATCTTTCTTTGTTTCGGAGTCTGGAATCCTGGTCATTCTGATTTTTTCTCACTCGTTGAGCAAGCTACGCTACGTGAGTATATTTTAACGTTCAGAATTGCGCTCTTATCGAAAGTATAATTTTCCGATTTTCCCTCCATCGGAACTTTTATCTAATGTAACTTGAAATCTCGTAACTTTGCGGCGTCGAGTTTCCGACCATTCGAAACTTTGTTGTTTCGTAAAGGTTTGATTTCTTCACTTCAAGTTTCGCCGCCAAATAATTCTGAATCAGGCATATTCGGAACTTTTCAAATTCCGAACTTCGACCCCGCCCCCAATAATTATTTGAAATCTGACTCAAATTCATCCCTCAAAATTCGGTTAAAGTCATTTCGATCCCTGTTAACTTAGTTGCTTTTCGATCTTCAATCTTTAAAACATCGGACAATTTTTTGCAAGGTATCCTAACAGGATCCTCGCTCGAGGAAGTCGGCCATTCCGACGCAGCTTGCAAGTGCGATCACTGCGAGGAGCAGAACTCGGAGGAAATTCGGAAGCAAGATGCGCTCGCGGAACTTCCGTTTAACATGGAAGATTCGGACGGCGACGGGAGTCGGATAATTTGCGCTAGGGACAGAGACCTTGAGGACAAAACGTTTCCCAGCATCTGTCACATGCTCTGCGAAAATCGTTGCACCCGATTCAACGTGACCGAGAAAATCTCGGGATCGTTGAAACGCGTCATCGCTACGGCGTACAGAACGAGTGAGTTTTCCCGCTTCTTTGAAAATTTCTTCTAAATCGCCCCGGAAATTTCCCACTCTCAATCATTACTCCTCGGTTTTTTCAGACTACTACAAACTCCACGACGGACAGTGCTTGTAAGGATTCTAGCTACCAGATACGCGTTTTTGCCAAAATTCTCGACGTAACGAATTATTTGCAATCTTTAAAATTGGATACGGTAATTGGTGCAGGAATAAACCGTCTTTAATTTTATCAGACTATCATTTTTTCGTGTAAACCTCGATGTGTACACAAGTTTCAACTCCTGGTACGCATGCATGTACGTGCATGTATTAATTATATATAAGCGTGTGCGAAACGAGTTGAAAATTATTTCGCGAAAACGATCGAGCTCACGATCAGTCTTCTTTGAGTGAGTGAGTAGTGAGTGACGTATAAATTGCGAGTTTCCCTTGAGAGAGAGAGAGAGAGAGAGAACGCTCACGTTAATTCAGGTTGCAGGAAAGGCTCAGTGAATCGACTTCCGGTATCCGTCCTTCAATCTCTACGCTCTGTTATATAAGTGATTTTGTGGAAGAATTAAGGCTTCACCGCGAATATTTGGCACCATTGTTTACATGATAAATAAAAGAAACTTTTTAACTGTACGTCATGTTTTTGTTAAACAAAGTTTCTCCTTTTTACTCTGTACAATTATTTGTCGAATATTTCGTAAAAATTATTCAAAAGTTACGGACTTGAATTCGACGTATAAGATTGTTTATTATTTTATTCCGTCTAGTTAATCAGTGTCTTAAAACGGGTAACATTAGATAAAATTTGTTTTCTTTTTTCATTACGGTCGTTTTGTAAACGATAAAATAAGATCGTGTTCACAGTTAGTGACATATCAAACACGGCAGAAATTTTAATCGCAGAATTACATAGACCGTAGAAATAATTTTAAATAATAATAATGTGTGTGGATGAGAATAGGCGAGAAGAATAATTCGGCATCCCGGTCACGAAGTTGAGGATGGAAATGGCGGAGGGGAAATGGGCGAACCGGCGTAAAACCGTCGAATAAAATTTGTACAGTATATAATAATGATAATAATAATATACGATAATAACACGACGCGAAGATAGCAGTGCATTAAAATAGGCATTACGCCGGTTGGCGTTAATCAGACTAAGAGAAGAAGAAGAAGAAGAAGAAGAAGAAGAAGAAGAAGAAGATGAAGAAGATGAAGAAGGGGGAGTTGGGGGGAAAAGGAGGCAATTAAGCAGGCAACTCGCGAAACCGGGACTTGCTCGCCATCGTAAACCGCAAAATATAATTTCCCCAATTGTGGCGGTTGTACGGAAATATAATATCATATATATTATAAGCGAAGCGAGAGGTTCGGTCTGCAGGACCCGGAACTCTCGGGATGATTTTACCCGCTCTGTCTGCAGGCGTAGGAATTAGCCAGACGCAGTCCTCGCAAATTGAGTCGCCTCCTGTCCCCGGAATTTAAACATTCAAATTAACCTACTTACCAAGTCAAACTCCGTACATTATACATTATATAGCTGATGTTATAATGCTCGCCGATTTTACGACCCCCACGGAATTTTTGAATTGAGCCATTTTGGCGAACGATTTTGTTTTCAACAATCGAGAAAAAATTAACGTTTCGATGCCGCTGTTGCGATAAAGAAATAAAACTTTCTTTTCACTTTGGAAACACGTTTTTTAATGTGCGCGCCTGTGTGTTTTTTATGTCTCTGTGTAAACGGAAAATTTTTGTTTATCCTGAATCCAGGGAAAATTTGGTCGAAATTTATATGCAATGTGATTTGTTTGAAAACGTTTTTTCGACTCTCCGAAATTATCCGAAATTCTATCATGCGGTTCTGCCTGTTAAGAAAAAGCTAAGCTTTCGTGTTCGTCCGATTAGTTTTTAGTTTGTTTGCTTGTTGTTTGTTTTTCTTTTTCGGTACAAAATCGAAGAGATTCGTTGACGCTTTCGCTTCGGGCGGTTTTTACTTTCGTTTTTCTCTGTCTCTCGACGTCGACGGATTAACTAATGACCCGAAACGACAAAACCCCAGCCGCTCAGCGCGACCCGTCAAGCTTGTCAAAAGTTTTCGAAATGAGCATTAATTATTATACGGGTTTCACCGACACGCCGGAAGACCGAAAAGTTGCAATATGGATTTATTATTCCATATCGAAATACCCATTTATAATGACCCTTGACCCAACAACTTATTCGGACAGAAGAAGTAAACTGAACGGGTGCAGGAGTATAGAAAAAAACTTCTTCCTGAATTTTTAGTCAGGGAAATTGTAACTTTCGTTAATTGTAACTTTCGCTAATCATCGAAATAATGAATTTTCCATTAATTTTATTGAATATTCCCTCCGCATAATTTATGCTGACAATTTTTGAAAATTTAATTTTCATTCTTTTGAATTTTCAATTAAATTCCGTATATTTATGAGGGATAATTATTCATTCGCAATATTTGCAAATAAATATTCACAAACTGTGAATTGATGGTTAAAAAAAAAATCCCTCATTCTTACCACGACCATGAAAAAAGCGGAGGCACAAAAATCTGATATTGTCAGATTAGGGTGTAAAAATTTACACCTGTATCTAACCGTTATGCTACACACCGGGGTCAAAATGACCCCACAAAATCTTGATTGTAAATTCCATACGAAAAATATCCACAATAATGTGATTTGATCCAAGATAAACGTCGAAACATCGTAAAACTCGATAATTCATTCTTTCTCCAAAAATTCAACCTCACTCGCTCAAGTAAATCACTTTTTTTCATCGCGTGGTTTCTCCATATTTGTTTTTCAAACGTCAGTGTCTTCAGAGTTGCTCAATCAATTTTCGGCTGAAAATATTGAAAATTCAGTCAATTATGATTTTTCGAGTAGAATGAATCAATTTTCCGGTATTTTGTTGCTTTATGATTTTTTTTTATACTCAAAATTTCATTTCGCCAAAGACAACTAATCTCCCTTGAAATGTAACAGTTAAAGAGTATTCCAGAATATTTTAAAGTTGTTTGAATTCATATCGATATCTCAGTTTCTACGCAATGATTTTGTAACACCAGTGTTATAAGTGTTGTTAAAAAATCTAAAAACAAGTATAAAATGATCTCGACTCTGACCGAATAATTTAAAAAATGCACGGCTGTGTCGGAATTCAGACGTAACGTGGATGGATTTACGTACGTAAATACCTGTTTCAAAATGGAGTTATACAAATGCGCGGTGTGTAAGGCACATTACACGTACGTACGGTAAAGTATAAACTTTTACGACCGTTGAGCGGTCGACAATCCGTTGCTGTGTGTCCCTCAGTTCCTTCGGAACATATGCATATAACACGTATGCGGTATAGTTATAACTTTAAATTTGAGCAGTTAGGACGGGTCGTCTCGCGGTATCAGAACTGTGCCTCTAGGGGTCAAAATCCAGGGGAATTAATTCAACGAGGATAGTTTAAAACGGGAAAATCGTTGCTCGGAGTCCAGTTTCTGCTGTGCAAGAATTATCGCAATCATGCTGATGCCGATTTTTTTTATTCGCGCGAAACTATTGAGGAGTAAAAAAATTTCCAGGGTTAATTTAAGGGGTTACATGGGTCTTGAAAGGCAAAAAAAAAAAACAAAAAAAAAAAAAAACACATTTTCTCTGATATATTTTAAATATAATAAAAGAATTATTTTATTCAAACTTTAAGCACATAAAAGAACGATATTTCAAAAATTTTCATTCAAAAATTTTGAAAATTCAGCCATTGAGAACTAGTTTTTGGAGACTCCTTAGTAAAAAGTATCCTCGCTGCGGTCGGGATAACTCATGACAGCTTTATCCGAAATCAAAGAACCAAATATTTTCTGTCAGTAGGTGAACACAACTCGTGATTTTTTTTTCCTCGAACACAACTTATTTTACGAGGCAATACCTGCGTGGTCTAGATTTTACCGAAAATCGTACTGTTTTGCATACACAACTCTACGAAAAATTCAAATTTCAATTTTTTTCAAAAATCTTCCTATCGACGCGCTCTTTTTTGGGATTCTAAAAAAATGACAATTATTACTGCAAATATGGGAGCGGGATTTTGTTATGTTTGCGTGTTTTTTTTTTCAGTATCTTTGAAAACTAGAAAAAAAAAAAAAAAAAAAATTAACCGACAGACACACTCGATTTTGGCGATGTTCCAGGGAAAATGGGATATCTTGGCGAGCCGGTTGCACGGGGTGTTTATCCTGCGGTATAAACGGTCGGTTCTCAATTTGCGGTACGTGACTTGGTTGCAGGAAAAAATGGATAAAAATTTTCGGCCCACTTTCCCATTTCGGCGCGCCTCCCGAAGCTTCATCGTTTCTTCTTTCGGTTATACACCGTGGAGGAAAAAATCTGCAGGCATAACCGCGACGACAAATGACGTTTCGAGGATTACGAAACAGTTTCGCGAGCTGTGTATGCGTGTGTGTGTGTGTGTGTGTGTGGATAATGTATTTGTGTAGACCTTTTTTCAAGCCTAACAAATCGCTTCTTCTCACCGAATCCACGCGACCCTTCAAGAAATCTGGAGTTACTCTGTCTAAGGATTTCGGTGGGTCGAAGATCGATACTTTTTGGTCATTTTATTTATACGAGATAATCCGACATTGAGTATTTATCAAAGTGTTATTTTCGTAAGCTGCGAAGAGCTGTTTTGAAAACACGCAAGAATCGAAATATGCACTGAAATTATAAACATATCCTTGGATGTAGATGATTCGTTTAAAATTTTGGTTAAAAATTTCAAAATTTTTAAAAATCCAGGAGAATCGTTCGATTACATTTTACGATCGCTTATTTTATTTGGAAGACTATTTTTCATAGTACAGATTTACTGGAACACTGTTTCATCCTATTTTTGGTATCGCTAGATATAATAATTTTTGCATCATTTCACAGATACCGATGAATAATAATCTTCCGAACAAGTCGAGCCATCTTAAAATAATACCCGAACAAATCTACTATATTTTTAACAATCTTGAAGCAATTTGAAGTAAAACATCGACATCAGAGTTTCTTGTAGTTGACAAAAATGATTTCGCAGCTCACGAATATGATGATTTGATATATACTCAACGAATGATCTTATTTTACTCTTGACTTTGTTTCGCTTAATACAGAATCTTTCGAATCAGGTGTCCTAGGATGATTTTACGCGACGCGAACCAACTTCACTCGAAATCGTGAGTCAAAATGACCTGAGTTCAAATCGCTCCGTTTCGCGCGAAGTAAATTTTCACTTACCCAAAGTCACAAAAAATGGCGCAAAATCGCTTGGGAACACAACTCAGTTAAACCGTTGCATAACAAATTGACGCGAGCTAACTTAATCAGCGACAATTGGCTTGGAACAAGAAATTAGAGAACAAAGTGCAAATTTCTCCAATGAAATTCGTTAGAAAATTCAGCGCTCGATGAGTGAGAAAATCGTCGATCCGGCGAATGTTCAGCCGCGATGCAACGTCGTGTAAAAAGATGTCATTTTCAAACCCTTCGATAAAATTCCGCCTCAAAGAGCCGCGCTGCATTTATATTATCCGCATGTATGGTGCAAGTGTCGAGGGAGAGCTTTGAGACACGTTTTCGCGTACTTGTGTGCCTCGTAACGCAGCGGAGGAGCCTTTTTCTTGATACATCAATCCATCCCCTGAAAGAGCGCCCGATGCTAGAGCCGAGGGGGCGACAAAGGATCAGCAGGGAAAAAGGGTTGACCTCAACGCGACTTAACCGGGTGGTTATATCGATCTGCAGCAATACAAAAAGATGAATTAAGAAAAAGATAAAAAATAAACAATAAATCATGCATAATCATGAAAGGGTGTGAGAGGGCGACCCGGACTCCTTTGTCGAATCTCCAGCGTTATATAACCTCTCGGCCCTTTTCAACCCCCTTCAGAATCCAGAAACGCATTTCAAGATTACCTAACTGCACATATATATATATATATATATATATATATATATATATACACGTTTTACTTTCTCAAACTTTTGATGAGGATTAAAATTACCATTTATTGTAATATTTTCGAAACAGACTGTCATTATCATCGTTATTATTATTGTTAGCATCATCGTCGTTGTATCACTTTTCAATGGATTATTCATTATTATCAATTATGTTCACCGCATTATATTATATATTGTATAGAACGGTTCACATCAGTAAAAAACAATGATTAAACAAAATAATTACGAAACGAAGACTGAATTTCAATTGAATTAGTTCGAAAGGATGTCAAGACGAAGAGGGAAACAACTTCGATACGGAGAGATTTGAGAAAAGACTTTCTGTTAGAAAAGAGACGATCGTGAGTTATTAAGAACTATTGAGACACCGTATTATTACGCGTTTTGTCTGTTGGATGAAAATACTATATAGTACGTGTAAAGTTTCGATAAATTCATGATTATTTTCTTTGTACACGAATAGATTATCGTCTACGAATCGTAGAACTGGAGAAACGTTAACTTAGAGAAAAAAAAAAGAAAACTCGGTTTCCAAAACATGTCCGTAACATATGAAAATAGTGCAAAAAGTGTTTGTGTAATCAAGTAAATACATTATCAGTCATATTTCATTTATAAAAAACTGAAAAAAAAAAAATTGAACAAGAAAATAAAAACTCAGAAACGGACAGAGATAAATAAAATAAAGTTTCGTTCGTTCTCTCTCTCTCTCTCTCTCTCTCTCTTTCTTACTCTCTCAGCAAACACATCATTTCCCGCTAATCTTCATCGCGTGTTAAATACGCGGGATGCAAACAGAAATTGCAGGAAAATCCGTGGGGATAGTCGGGAAAAGTTTGACCAGGTCAGCCCGAAGACGTTGTAAGAGGGGTTCCCACAGGATCGGCTGGTTCTCTCCCCCCCTCCCTCCTACCCCCCCCCCCCCCCCCCTTCTTCTCGCTCCTTCCTCTCTCACTTTTGCTCCGGAATTCCGGAGAGTTCGGCAACTTGGCGCAACGTGCTTATTGCGCGAAAGTTAAGTGAGCATCCGGGGTAGTTGCTGCTCCCGTTTGCGGTTGTGTTTGCAGGGCTCGGTTGAAAGCGGGGCGCGGAGCAACGACGCGACGACTTTATAATTAGAGGGAATTCGGCTCCGCTGTTGCTGCTACTTCTGCTCTCTCTCTCTCTCTCTCTCTCTCTCTCTCTCTCTCTATCTCTCTCTCTCTCTCTCTCTCTCTCTCTCTCTCGCCTACCCATCGTTAACGGCAAATTAAGGGAACGCCGGTTTATTAAGTGCCTCTGGGACCGAGCGATCCGCGCAAATAATACTCGCACCCCTCGCCACTCGCGATTTTTGCTAGCCACGCGTTTTTTACGCCAACCAAAAATCTTCGTTTTGGTTTAGGGTCTGGGAATGATCGCGGGGAAATTTTATCATCACGTGTCTGGTCTTTGAGTGAAAATTATAAGGTGTGAACAAAAATTTCTGTTACAATATTCACTATATTGATGTATTTTCTGCGGTGTTTTTTTTTTTTTTTTTTTGTTCCCGCTCTTCTTCGGTTTTCGAATTAAAGTTTTGGGGAAACTTTATTTCAAATACATATTTAGCCATTTTTGAAAATTTTGCCATGTGGTCAGTATTCTTCTGAAGCACGGATATAAATTTTCATTTGGAATTTTGATATCGCAATGAAAATTTACAAAGAGGAGACAAAACTTTTTTAGTTTTAATTCGAATAATAAAGAATGACATTTCCTGAACATGCTTGTATCGTTATTGATGAATACTTTTGAATTAGTATATGTATAATATAAGTGAATAACTATGTGTCGAAGGTCACTGTGGAATTTTGCAGATCATTGCATCTTGCCGCATATTTGTGTGTATTATATAATATAAGTCTCGACACAATTACTTTTGCATTCAATTTTGTACCATTGACATGCAATGAAGCCGCTCTTCCGTCACTGATTTTTCAACCCATTTTTGAACGATCGTTTCAACCACCTGTAGCTACAGATTATCATGAACGCATTTCCGATTTCTCCTTTTTCCCAAGTTAGTCGAGTGTTTACAATTATTTTCACCCTTGTTTCTCACTTAAAGCTTGACTTTTATTCGCGTGAAAGAAGCTTGCAAAAAATTCACTTAAAATTGTAACTTTTTTCTTTTCATTCTTGTCTCCCTCTTTTTCTTTTTATTCGCCGCATCTCAGGACACGTGAAACTATTTCCCGATATATAGTATTATTCTTAAATTTTTCCTCCCTTACTCGAATTGAGAAACGTTGTCTGCAAACACCTCTTTCGATTCCTTTGCTAGTTTTCTTCTCACGTATTGCTCAGGATAAAGCGGATACCGGGTTGGTTTTTTAAATATCGATGCTGCACGATTTTTACGGTATAAAATTTTCGATCGACAATTTTCACTGCCCGTTGTTACTTCTCAACGCCAAATTCATTCCTGAAATTTCAACTAATCAACAACATCAACAAATTTCTGTATTCAACATAATTATTTCGTACACTTTCAAATTTATAATATACATTCATATGAATATTAAGGTAGTCCTTATGGCGTTGACGTTTTTTCAGATTTTCATCTCAACACTAACTCCTCCTACCAAGAGGGTGGATTTCCCCATTCAAAACACACGTGTTTCGGTCACATTCTCAGTATGTATTTTATCGTGAGAGTAAAAGTGTTCATAATATACTGTAACTGCGAGATTTTAGTAGGCACTGGTGCTACTATCTTAAAAAAAAATTCACATAGTCATACCAAGTAATCTAGACGAACTGTAAATCCAATAAATAAAAAAAGCCACATTTAGAGGGTGCGCAATTCGTCCAGATTGCCTGGTATGATGATATGAATTTTTTCTCAGGTAGCAGTACCGATTCCCTGCACCAAAGTCTCCGTTTTTTTTTTTCTTGAATTATTTGTAGTCTATTTGGGGAGTAGTTCGGAAAAAATTCGTTAGCACCCTAAATAATGACTACCCTAATACACATACGTAATACGTATGTCAGGGTGGCCGTTATTTCGATTTGATAAATTTCGATTTGATAAAACTTTCCTCCTCTCGCCGAAAATGTAATCACAGTTTGCAAGAAAAAAGTGCGTACAGTTTGAAGGGGATCGGATAATTTTAACCCGCGAACGAAAGCTCCGAAATTGAAATAAAAAAATTTTAAATTTAGCTCACTTTGGGAATATTATACGAGGTACGAAGTGCGTGTCAGATTTCAGACTTTATTACTCGATATTACGTGTCTAATAAACATTTAAATATTAGTACCAAAAACCTACATGTATTTTCAATTCCAAACCTTCGGAGCTTCGGGACAGGGGTTAAAATTATCCGAGCGCCTTGAAACTTGACACGCAGTTTTCTCTTTTCCACACCTTCACCGAGAAAAATTTTATTTCTTACAGGAACTAGAAAAATTCAGTAGAACAGGTATCGTTAAAAAAAACTGTTTGAATATCGTTGGTATTACGAAAAACGAGGTACGCGTAACAAATTTGGGCTATCGTCGATCCTTTTTTGGTAATTGCAACGAAAAATCAGTTTTTTCGGTTTACTCTACTTTTTTAGTCAAACAAGACTGTAACGTCAGTTTATCGTTGGACAAGCATTAAATTTTCGCAACAGTTGCAAGAAAATATATTAACAGTGATCGTAATGAGAAAGAACAGTAACGGGTACGAGACTTCCCGGTAACAGCTAGAAAACTAATTTTCATTTTCTACCTAGAACTATATTTTCTCGATTGTGGTAAAAACTAAAAATAGTCAAGGACCGAGCGATAACCGAAACTAAAAATTTCTCTCAGTGTCGATCATATTTCTAACAAGGATGGATCGAAAAATTTTTTCCAAAGCCGAAATAACGGTCGCCCTAACAGACACAATTTCGGCACGAAGTTGAGAAAAAGTGGCTGCGCTCAGGGGTCGAAAAATCGCGGTTCCCGCATCAGGAGAGTGTTAAGCTCCGTTCACACGAGGATTGGCGGGGTAGGTTCGGGGGGTGAGGCGCGCGCCACTCGGAGTCCGGGGGTGGGAAGTTTCGCGTCGCGCTGCCCCCGTTCCTCGGGGATAAACGGAGTCCCTTTCGGCTCGAGGCTCAGTCGCGACGCGGCACGCGCCCCCTTCGAAACCGACGCGGCTTCTATATGGAACGTGCAGGACGCGTCACTGTTCCGAGCCGGATTGCAGGGGCTCTCGTCCTCGGTGCGGCCGCCTTTTTCCTACCCGTTGCTCGCCCCGAACACATCGGTGAGTAGAGAAGAAGACCAAAGTTCAAGCTCGGGTGCTTAATTTTATTTTATTATTTGTTTATTTATTTTTTCTCCCACCTGGGTACCCCCGAGAAATTTTCAACACGGCATTCGGAAGTTGTTGAAAAGTTTCGTCCCCGAGTCTGTTTTGCGTTGTGAAGTAAATTTGGACAGAATTGGGATGTAAACACAGAGAATCGGTAATGAAAAATCAAACGTATTGCTTGTTTTGTTCGTCTCGCATCGAGAAGAAGTTTGAAGAAAGTTGCGCATGAAACTGACAAGAGCTCTTTTTCATCTATTTTGCGTTGCTGAAATTGGGGGGCAAAAGCCCGCCAAGGAGTCGAAGCTTTTGAAGCTCGTTTCCACCGCCTGACGGCTCTTAACGTCAATCAAGACGCACAGTTGTGAACTGATTGCGCGACTACCGTCAGATCTTATCGTTATCCGTGACGGAAAGAGACGTGCCGAGGGAGGGGAAAGAATAAAAATAAAAAAGGGTAAGAAAGTGAAGATAGGAAGGAATTAACAAACGGCGATAAGACGCGTTTCATGAGCAAAAGCAGCAGATTTCGCACGATCAAATCTTACCGTGTATTATAAAAGCGAAATTAATTTTCACCTCGATATGAAAATGGAAGAGGAAGTGAATGGTATTAATTTTCTGGTAACAATTTCGCACAAGCGTTCAATGTTGAAAGAATCGAAAAACGACGAAAGTCGAAGAATTGAACGTAAATTTTGACTCGAGTGAATTTTCAAAAGTGCTTGAATTTTACAACGAAAATCTATAGATCTGATGAATTTAATTCCTGGGGTAGCAAAGTGTGAGTGTTGTAATTGTTGAAACTGAAATTTCGAATTTCAGTATCCGTCACCGGCTTGTAAAATCGCGTACAGTATTCGGCTGTTGGCGGTTCTTTTTTCTTATTCTTTTCACTTTCTTTCAAAAAGGTGTAAATTCATCGGAATTACCTCGTGTTGTTTTCGCTAATTACAGATCGAATTAGTTAACGACGCGAAGAGCTTAATTCGGGCCTGAGATATACGATCGTCAGTCAGGTTTTCGACGGTGTTTCGTAATCGAATTATCGCACCTCCGTCTAACCGTCCAGCGGACGATCTATTAATCCGTCGATCAATGAAACGTTGGTCATCGACGTGAATCGAGTTCGGCAAATTTCGCGCTGTGACAGAGAAAGAGAGAAAGAGAGTGTCTGCATGCGTTAACATCGCGGATATACATATAGGTATGTGTATACAAGCGGTGAAATGGTAACGAGGGGTGTTTTGATGGTTTATTATAGATACGATAACACGGAGTCGATCAATCTTTGAGAATGCGTAATGATTGCGTACCTGCTCCGACTGTCCCATTGAAAGAATATATAATATTCGTAGCGATTTGAATCGGAATGTATTGTGCGCAGGTTTTGAATCGTTATTCACCACCGAAAAAAACAAATTCGAAAATGGCGGAATAAATGAAACGTGCTGGTGTGAATAAAGATACTATCAACTTGACGCCGAGATCCTTCCACCCCTTGGAGAATGAATGCGATCATCGCACGTGGTTCGCAACACGTGGCGTGTGTGTGTATATATATATATATATATATGTATATATGTATGCATATGTATCAGTATCATACATAATTAGAGGGGTAAACAAGCCGTGGTGAGAGAGAAAAATTTTGGATAGTTTAACGAGAGTTTGTAAGAAAACAAAGCGAGCTTTCGACGAGTGAATAATTTAAGAGGGAAAAAAATGAGAGGAAGAGCGAATAACACAGGCCTGCGATGGTTTTTCATTCGCAAAACTGAGTAGTAATTTCGGTAGGTGTTAGGTACGAATCTGTAGAAAAAAATACTTAGAAAACTCATTCGCGTCAATATTCTGAGAATTTTTTTTTCTGTTTTCTTAGCGCTACCAGAGTTAGCTTCCTATTTCTGTGTTAATTATACGTATTAATTGTAGCGTTGAGATTTAAATATTCATCTACCCTCCCTAGTTGTTATTTACGGTGATCTTAACCGTATTTAGAGCTACGCGAGTACAAGAAAAAAGGATTGAACAGGAGTTTTGAGGAAAGTTGATTTATCTAGTATCTCAAGTTTTGTTCATTTTGTTCCTAAACATTCAGTTTTACATTTGATGTATTTCTTTTTTAAGAAAACTAGAGCTGTATTTTAATTCGACAGACCTAATTACCTACAAAAAAAAAAAAGCATTATCACCCGAGGGGGAAATTAAAAGTTATATTTCGCAGGCCTTTGTAATTGAATGAAAATTTGTCACGTGATGCAGTTGCAGGAAAGTAAATATAGGCATGTATGTATGTACGTACAATTAATAGAGTAAGCAGGAAAGCAAAGGAGGAAAAATACAGAAAATCACGCGGGAGGAAAAACAGAAACGAGAGAAAGCTCCTCCTGCGGCGCAACAATGGATAAGGACCAAACTTCACAAGTTATAATAGCTGGGGGTCGGGGAAACCGTCGTTTATACACCTACACACGTCGAATCGGCCGGGGGATCGAAAAATTGCGTGTTTTTGTACGCGGCACGGCCTCTTACGTGTTTTTATTTCCTCATCCTGGCATGTTTTCTATATTTAATCTTTTTCTTCTTCTCCCTCATCCGTATTTTGTTGTATCCTATAATTGGCACGAATTCTTGCTTCGTC
This sequence comes from Neodiprion virginianus, assembly GCF_021901495.1. Classification (NCBI taxonomy): domain Eukaryota; kingdom Metazoa; phylum Arthropoda; class Insecta; order Hymenoptera; family Diprionidae; genus Neodiprion; species Neodiprion virginianus. The sequence goes on from NC_060880.1 coordinate 19,552,804, forward strand.
TCTTTTTCGTAAAGATTCTCCGGAGAGAGAGAGAGAGAGAAATAGAGAAAGAGGGAAGAAAAACAGATAGATGAATATTATCGAAATTGGTAGGATGGAAAAATAGAAGAAAATAAATAAATAAATAACAATTTTTCCGTTCTTTCAAGCTTTGAGAATATTTTCAAATCGCTATGATACTTATCTTCGTTGATTCAAATTCTGGGGTAAAGTGAGGAAGTTTGATAAAAATCTACACAGATTCCAAGCGAATCGAAAAAAAAACAATAATTTTATTCGATTGGTAGTTTTTATTTTTCTTCTTTTTCACAAAATTAGGGTTCAGACTAATGGTGTATAGTAATCTACTCGGGATGTTTATTGTTATATGTATAATATGAAGCGACTAAAAAATTTCTCGAAAACATAAGTTTAATTTGTACCATTTTGTATTCAAGTCCGTAAAAAAATTTTCAGTTTGTAAAGTCACAATCTATATATATATATATATATTAGGGTGTTTCGGAGAAAAATAATTTACGATTTTCAATCGTGGCATCCCCTAAAAAGTTTTTTTAGGTTGACAGAAAGATTCTGTGAAAGGATGAGCGTTCTACGTTGAACGGAATGTCGCGCTCATTTGATTTTTCGCTTTTTTTTTTTAGATATTTTTTTGAATTTGCGAAGAAACACTTTGAACCTTTTTAATTATTACTTCTTTCCTGACATTTGCATTCAACCCAAGGATCAGGATCCGTAACGCAACAATATATCAACCGGGAATGTTATTCATCTAAGTTAAACGTTCGAATTAAATTATAGCTACTTTGTGAGATTTAATTAATAATAAAAAAGTCGTCAGATTCACTTCTCAGACATCAACTGGAGACTTGATATTACGATTGTGGGTCTTCTTTGTGACGTGAATCGATATTGCGATTGATGTAAGAAATAAAAAAAAAATTATTCACGGTACTTCGTAAATTTAAAAAAATGTATAAAAGTAAAAAATCATCCGAGCGCGATCTTCCGTATAACGTATAACGCTCATCTTTTGACAGAACCTTCTCTTTCGGCTCAAGCAAACTTTTTAGGTGATGCCACGGTGGAAATTCGCGAGTTATTTTTTTCTGAAACACCCTAATATACATGTATAAGAATGAACCACCCACACGATCGTGACGATTACAGTATTGGATGAAAAAAGAAGAAAACAAATTTCAAATACGGGGGCTTCCTCAAAATTTTGTCGTGTTCGTTTTCGGTATGAATAAAAACGGAGATCCTTGCTGGAAATAAAAGCAGGTTGTAACATTTGTCATTGACGCCGCTTTACGTACATACATAATTTTTTTTTTTTATCTTTCATCCGTATACATATGACAAATCGGGCGTGACGAGCGTGTATATATGTACCTCTAACGTAACAGATTTAGGATGTAAAGGAGAACGAGGAGCGAGAGGAGAGGGCGTCACTCGCGAATGAAATTGATTAAATTTTGAGATTCGCTTACAAACGGGGCTGGCGCACTTCGCCCGCGATCCAATAAGAAGGATTAGGTGTACCGAGCCGTGCAGGACCCTCGTTTGATTGAATTCGCGGCGAGGCTTAAGGGTGACGAACATCTTTATGCCCGCCGATAGAAGCCGCCGTACATGCGCTCCGCTTCGCCGAAATACACGCCTCCTTAATTGTTTCCTCTGGCTCCTTTATCGTCCAGGTTTCTTTTTTTTTTTTTTAATCTTCCTCAATTCCAAAATGCATGCAAAAACCCTAACCAGTTGAATCAGGAAAAAAGAAAAAAGAACCAATTCCCTACCACTCGGTGTGGAAAAGATTTATTCAACTTGACGTAAACTTTTATCAAAAACAAACGAAGGTATTTTATGACGTCGCAAGTGTGGATCTTTTAACAAGTCCATAACTCGCGTTGAAAGTTGTTTTGATTTTTTTTTTTTTTTTTTTTTTTTTTTATAAACAAATTTGGAAGAATTTTCTATCTCGTTTCTTCGAGTGTACAATTACGACTATTCCGCTTGTCGATGTAACAATCGAACGCAACTCTCTTTTCCTAAACAAAAAAGGTGAACAGGAGAATAAGAAACGCGCGGGTGAACCCTCGGAGGGTTTTTTATACCGCGGGGAATCCCCAGAAGCGTGAGTTGCGGCTCACCTGCGGCCAGCTCGCCTTTCGCATTCGGTTCTTCGCCTTCGGCTCCGATCGCGTGCCGCCACAATTCCTTGCCTTTCCTTTCCTTGCCTGCCTTGCTTCCTTATGGGTACGTACTGAATTTCTGAATCGATATCACTGCCGGTGCCCTAACCACGAATATACCTCCCAGTCACCCTCTGACCCTCCTCCCGCGACTCCGTCGTTCAGAATCGACTGCAATTTGTGCACCGTGATTTGAAATTTGCAGTAATTTTAGGCTCGATTTTAGAACGATGGAAATCGCAGGTTGAAACGTGCCGAAGTAGTTCTTCGATTTTTTTATGAAACTGTGAGGTTCGTATTCTAATTTCTAATTGCACCGCCGAGAATCGACTGTAATTTCGCCACTGCGATTTTAACCCTATGAAAATTTCAGTCACGGGTGAAAAAAAATATTACAAATCGCGCCAGCCTGAAACGATTGAGTAGATTCACTTCTTCAAAAAATGTACCACACACCGAATCTTATGCTATGACATAAGTGCCATTTTATATATCTTCACACAAGGTAATTTCCTCTATAATTTTTTTCAATATAAGAGAAATATTCTATTTCACAAAGGAATACAATACACAATTGAAGAATAGATTTGCAAATTAAATTTCGGTATTGCAAGGTACAAGAAAAAAGTGATTGTAACCTCGAAAAAACTCCACTCGTTGGTAGCAGACAACAGATTACGATCAATTTGATAAGAAATTTTTCTATCATCGACATATACAATTATTATAGTCATTATTCGTCAGCTAAAGGCTAATTACTTTTTTATTAGAAATAGCAAAATAAAAAACAACGAAACAATAAAGAAAGTAAGCAATTAAAATTAATTAGCATTGAGTACAGGTTACTTTAACCACTTCGGGTTTAAAAGTGTGTATATTTTTCTCGTATGTATGCGGCAAAAGTGAATATCAAATGTTGTAAAGTACGCCTCGTCTGTTCGTGAATTGGAGTAAAATTATACACCTATTCAAACTGCGGACATATATCGCGTATGAACGGACAGGTGAGTTTGATAGCGGGTATAATCGTGCGAAGCATACATTTCCGATGTCAATAACACGGCGATATATGCCGGAAATATCTATAATACACGCTACATCTTATAATATGTTCAAACGTGGGGCTTCCGCGGTAAGGTTTCAGTCCGTGGACAACGGCCCTTATAATTCAGGCTACGCGAGAGCGCTGCACGAACACACAACATTAACGCACCAGCTGCAGCGACGCGCCACGAATCGCCTATATATTTATACATATACACGTAACGGCACTGCAAGGATGCAGAGATAATCGGGTGGAATTAACGCGGCAAGAAACAAGAACCAAAAAAATACGGGTGGTTTAGAAATGGAGAAAAAAGTAGAAATAAAACGAGTCGCGGAGAGAGAGAAAAAATAGATCGAATTTCACTATACTCCACAGCTCGTTACATCACAACACATCACCTGTCCTCAAACTACATAAATGCCATGTGCGGAACGGCAACGCGAGCATTTTGTAATTCAATAATTAGCGCAGTTTAGTAGCTGCAGGTTGAAGAGAAATTCAATCCTGCGCAACGAAATTTGATACTCTTCTGTCGAAAACTCGGTACAGGCTGTTAGTATAGACTGGAGGGTTTGGAGGACAGGAATATTTTGATTTGTTTTATTTATGTTTTTTCAAATTTATTTATTGGCTTGTCGGTTGCGTCGAACGGATTTTAGATTTTTAATTCACCGTGAAGTCAGTTTCTGAAATCCAGTTTTTTACTCTGGACTGCGTGGATTTCGAAAGGTTAACCAAACTTAGTCTGTTTTTATATGGCGATCGGTTGAAAGTATTCGTTTCAAAGATCGTCGTGGAGAAAACTTGAAAAAAAGTTTGGTGAACGTTATTTTTCTTTCGCACACTTCAGAAATAATTGTAAGTTGATTTTTGACTGTTTGTGAATCGATTATTTCCTCAACTACCGTATGAATCCTTTCAAAATCATTTCATTGGCAATCCAGATGGATGATCGAGATGCACGGTTTTCAATTTTTCAAAAAGGAATCCAAAATACTGTATTCGTGTATTTGTTGTAGCTGAAAGGCAGAAAAGAAAACCAAACAAAAAAACAAACGAAAAAAAAAACGTTTATTTGACGAAACATTCTACTTCATTATTCTAAGCATATATATATATATGTATAGATGTTGTACGTGTATGTATCTATATTTTATATTGTATCCGCGAAAGCATTTCGGACTGTGAACCCTGCGGAGCGAAAGGAAAATGCACACAGCGGCGAGACGAATTCCTCAAGTGACAGTAACAAAGAAACAGGGGCGAGGAGGAGGGTCAGAAAAATGAGCGGGGAAAAAGATTTTCGATCATTCCCGGGAGGAGAGTTGCAGAAGATCCGACGACGACGGGTTGAAAGTGGGATGAATGAGAGCTCGGCTGCACGAGCGCAAGATGCCGGGGTGCAAATCCGTCAGTGAGAGAGAATAACGGGTCGGGGGGTGAGGCGAGGTGGGGGGGTTTATCCGGCAGGGAAGATAAATTCCGAGGCGATAACTCTAGCCTCGTTCGCAGGTCGCGAGGGCTGCTCGTTTCCTCTTACAACCCTGAAAAATATCTTTATATATATATGTATATATATATGTATACATCTATGCAAGACGTGATGCAAGATGATACAATTTGAATCTCAGCGGATTTTAGTGGATTTCGGATACCGAAGGAGACCAATCGGTGTGAAAGGCGTGAGAAAAAAAGGTATAGCGAAGAACATCGATTATGCGTTCAAGTAAACTCGTCGATTAGCCATTTTTTACATCAATATTTCTTTTTATTTCTTCTTCGATGAGCGGCTGCCGAAAACTACTCTATGCCCGGCCAAGATGTTATTTGCCTATTTTAGGCTTCGTATTATGCACTTACGTACCACTTGTTCGAATGCGGGAAGTGATGGAAAAAGGAAGGGATCGGTTTTAAGGGAGGTGGATTATTTAAATGGGATAGTTCGTGTTTTATTAATGATCAAGTAAATTAATCATAATGGTGGTCAGTGTAAAAGAGGCGGCTTAGAGGGAGAGCTTGGGTTGATATGGAAAGACATAATTATAAGTGACGAGTTTAGAGAATGTAGGAGACTCGCTAGTTGCAGTTTAGAGATACGTACCCGATGACTCGGTGAAGATAATGAATGGATGCAGGGTGATAAATATTGTAACTGTAGATGATTTTATAAAAAACTCTCGGCATGCTCGGATTCTGATTTAAAAATTGTAGTAGCACAAAGTGTCGACTTTTGAGAGGTTTATTTAATGATACTTTTTATTTTTTTTAAAAGCTTTCTGCTTCTGGATAATACTTTTACCGAATTTAGCGCTGAGAGGCCCTTTTATGATCGGCGTGCTCAATTTTTACCAAATATATTTTTGGATAATTCAAACTTGTTTTTTAACTGCAGAGGTAACATTTTTTCAGTGAGAAGGTTTCGTGAAACAATTATTTTGATGTTTGTTTAAATTTATTCTACAGGCATTAGTTCGCGTAAGGTCAAAAAATTGGTGTTGTTATTTTTTAAATAGAAAATTTGTAGTGAAATTCTACCGTCGTATTACTTGTACAATATCTAAGAGAGAACAATTTACCATCTGATTTGTAACCTGGTCAACTTGTATCGGATTGTTTCACTAATTTACTATTAACGCTAATTGTGATTTGCAGATTTTTCTTCACTTTAACTTTTTTCCTTTTATCAATTAGTGGCATAATTCGATACTCGATCATTAGATTGATATACAAATTTCAAAAAGCTATATCGATACAATCAAAATTTTGCATCGACCAAAAGAACTTTGAGTTTCAGTGACGTGTCGCCTGAAAAAGAAAGTTCGCGAAAATTTTTACCAAGAGATTAGAACTGTTTTTGCAGAACTACTGTATTAACGTTTAGTCTGTATGAAGCAGGAGTGTAAATATTTGTACTAGAGAGTGAAGGGGGGCCTTTAGTAGCATAACAGTAATAAGCAAGTCGGGTTCTTCTTGGGGAAATCATCATCATTATCAGCATCAGCATTATTATCGTTAGCATATCACTTATACAGGAGATACATTTCGTTACGTTGTCTTTGTTTCGTCATCTTATCGAAACAAAGGGATTTCAGAAACTCGGTGCTTAATCTTTTGCCAAAACATTCTCTACCCGTCCCGCAAACTGTGAGCGGCATGTAGAATAAACCCATTGCGAATATACGTGTGTATAATTCCTTTCGTAAGATTGTATCAAACTTTTGGGAATTCGCATACAACTTTGGCCTCAAAGATGAATGAAAATTTCTAAAGAGATAAAAAAAGTATCAGAGTTGAATCATTTCCAACGTTTCAATGGCTCCAAATGGTCTCTGTTACACGACGTGAAGTTTGTTTCGTTCACGTTTTCGCGCTCAATAATTTTAAACATTTGCTTCTCTTTCCCTGACTTTCGACTCACGCTCGAGTTCAACATTTTCTCATTTGACATGCGGGCGAAGCTGCCTTAAATGTGTGCTCTGGTCGATTTCGACGTTGACCTGTGTATTCTCAAATATCGAATTCCACGTATCCCAAATGCAAAGCAAGGTTCAACAGTCCCATTCTATACACGATTCTGAACAAAAACACTCCAATACATTTTCATTTGGAGCAGAAATAAAGAAATGGAACAGATTCTCCGAAATAGCAATAGTAAATCCGTATAATTCATGCCGTTTCTTTATTTCTGCGTCGGATGAAAATGCATTGGGAGTATTTTTGTGCGGAATTGCGTGTAGAACGGGGGCTGTTAAGCCTTTTCTCATGTTCGAGATACGTGGAACCTTATCGTTAGATATTTAGAGATGTATGCGTCAACGTCGAAATCCCCTAAAACTGGTTTCACCGAGAGATCAAAGATCGCATTGAGTACACTTCGGTGCTGGTTGAGAGTGTGAATACTTGTGCAGAACCACGATGAACTTTCTCTTTGAAAGAGTCCAGACGCAATGTCGGCAGTAGACGTGCCGCAAAGCAAAATCACAGCGATACCGAAGGTTCGAGTAGTGCAATCATGCGGTAATACATCCCGTCTCTGTCTAATGATGAAAACGTGGCGAAAGCATGAATTTGAACTAACAAGAAATCGAGTACCAAACTACTAAGAAATCACGAAGTGAAATTTTCCGATTTTTTTCTATGGCTAGAATATTTTACTGACGGTTTAAATCATGAGTTCGAAATATTTCCTGCATACCAATTGAACACTGTTCCAATTTAATTCAACTGTATAATTACGGCAAGTTTCACTTTTGCGATCGGACAACGGACAGCTTCTGAATCGTGGTTTTAAATTCACTGTGCAGTCAAGTTGTTGAAAATTAATTGTCAACTAGTGTCACGAGTCACGGCTAAGTCAGCCTTTCGAGTCATGTAAGGTCATGCTGGTTAAAATAATTCGAAATTCACTGCATGTCCAGTGAATTAGCGACGCGAAGTTCTGCCAGTGGCTTTTGAGAGTATCATAATCGATCATGTTTCCGCCACGTTTCAGCCGGTAAAGTTATCAGAATATGATTAAATACCTTGTTTCAACTCTGCAGGATCGTACAAAGCGATTTGGTTTGTGTGTAACATCGCGATAAAATTCCTTTGAAGTGAGACGTGTGCCAGCGTCACTGAAGGGATTAACGCCGTCATGCTGAAGCTTGTCAGTTGTAGGCATGTGTAGCAGCGGCAAAATCGGACCGACAATTAAAAAAAAAAAAATCTCCCTGATGGTGGCTTCATGTTTTTTTATGTGTACTGTATATAGATATTAATCTATATCATACGAATCTAGATCATCAACTCGGTTGCTCTTATTCTGGAAATGCTCGCTGAGAACAGAAAATCGAATTTTCACGTTTTGCTCTTAGTTTCGTTGTACGAAAAAAAAATTAAGAACTGCCAAAATCATTTCTACGTTTTGTACCATTAATTGTTTCTGGTCTTTACGTTGTTTGAAAATTTACAAAAATTGCCGGGGATGCCAAAAAAATCCATTTTCTTGTTCGATTTTTGAAACTTTGATGTTTCAGAATCGTTTTTTACAACGATATTTCAATTGATCAGTCTGAAAACGTTAAAGAAAAATTTAATATTCCAATTGTACGTGGATGGTTTTTTTTTTTCTTCCTATTTTTCAATTCATACGAAATTGAAAGTGAAAATTTGGACATAGTTTTTTCTAACTTGGATCAAAAAATATCTCACAAACGTTGTACCGATTTTTTTCGAAATTTGGCTCGTTAAGTCACAGTTTTTGATTCCCAATTTATCTTCTTCAACGAATTATAAAAAAGAAAAACATGAGTCGACAACACTGTAAAAAAAACCCATTTCCAAAAATCTCCGATGATTATCAAAGCTTTAGCAGAACCTAGATCGACGAGTAAAAAACCTGTTTTGCTTTTTCATCTACCTCGGAATGCTGACGTAACATCCAAGATTCCTGGCTAAAACGCCGCAATAGCAGGGCCGAAAAATTGTTGGCAATAAAAATTTACATGCGTGTCGATCTGGGCAGTTTCCACGTAGTAGTCGGATTGACAGGGCGGATATCCCGAGGTGGCGATTTCCTCGTAGCGTATAAGGAGGAGAGCGGCGACGCTCTTTCGAGGACCGTCGAGACCTCCGGAGGTCCTGGGGGTGAGAAGGGGGGGGGGGGGGGGGGGGGCGATGATTGGATCAGCTTTATGATCTCTCCTGGGATAAACAACGCATTGATCCCCGGGTCTTTTTAAGCGGGTTTTTGGGGGGGAGGGGGCTCAAGGATGCGATGGAAGAGCGTCCTGGTTACGGGCTTTCGGGATATGCAACGTATATCCTGCAAAAGTCTCGATGTCGCGCCGGTTCTGCAAAGACGACGAGAAATTTCTGCTTTTCGTTACTGCAGGGTTTTGGATTTTTGAATATTTTTGTTTTAATTATTGCCGAGAACCATTGTCAGGGTAAATACGAAGGCGTTCGCACACATGTAAGTGATATAAGAGAGAAGGAGACGCTTAGCCGGGCAGGGATCAAAAGATCATACTTTCTTTAGTAAAATCTTTCGCTGTAACGCTTGCTCGAGCAATGTGTAAGATTTCTAAAATACCATTTTTCTTACATGCATTATTTTTGTATTGAATTCGAGTATCGACGAACCCTGTTGAAAATCTTAGATATAAATAATAAGTCCTCAATTTAATTTTATTCATTTCGATGTAAAAGATTTCAATATTTGGGAGTTTCATCGATAGTTCGTTATTCCGTATTCGTTTGTGTACGTGTTTTTTGAATGAATCAATGAAGGTAGTTGGCGAGATGATAACGAAATATGAGTTATTAAATGAATCGTCGCTGAATAAAGTCGATTACAAAGATAATAGTAAATATGTTTTGTTTTTTATGTACATTACTTCGGTAAATCAATAATTTCATCACGCCACAGTTCTGAGTAAAAAATTAACATTCATTTTGAAGCTGTGACCAGAAATTCTGCCATATTTACTTGAAGCTAGGTATTTCGATAATTCAATTTTGGCGCATCGATAAATAGCTATGTCATCAAGGCCTTGTCTGGCTGAAGAAATTTAATTGGCTTGCCAAAATCAAATTTAGGTGACCGAAAAATGTATCATTGATAATTGTAAAATAACACTAATAATACACGGTTACTTGTAGAAAATTTTCTTCCAATAAACGATAGTAATTTTACTTGCAAGGTTTTCTGGTAACTATGAAAAATGAAATTTCTCTCTTATCATTCTTGCTTTTGTTCGTATTTCTCGGCTCGCGGATCAGACGTCAAAATTTAAAACAACCCCCGTCTCGAGGGGTGAAGATGACTTCTTCTGTCGGGTTCCGTCGGTTTTCCGCCCCGCGAAACATCGAAATTTCACCCCTTTTCGTCGGTATTATTATTATATACACTCGGTTTGCTAACGAGCATTCCTCTACGTCGTTTAATTTACTCCAACCCTCTTTCCTCGTTCTTCTCATGTTGAAGGCAGGACCGAAATTGGAAAAGGATTATGAAATGCAGGGGTGGCCGATCTCAAATAATCCATCTCATTCTGTTCCTTGATGACAGATCGAATCATGCTTTGCTCCTGTATACTGAATAGAATTTCGTGTGTGTTGGACTGATCAAAAATTTTTTTGCAAAGGTTGAAATATTATTGGAATTACGACAAAAGAAAAGAAAAAAAAAAAGCAAAAAATTTAGCCCATGTAATCATTTCCTGTAATTATCGGATATTATTATTTCACTGTTTACTTAAAATGCTTACTTTCAAACTATAGTTTCTGATATTTATACGACTTTCAATGTATCCGAGATTAATTTACTAAAACTTGAATCACAATTTCGACCAAGAAGAAAAGAAAGCAAAGAAAGGTATTAATTAATTGCGAATGGATTTGAAGAGCATATTTTCACCCCTCCTAATTTGTTTTCCCAAGGTATTTGAAACTTTCGCATCGGAAGTTTGAACGATGTAATAAAAAATGAAAGAAAAGGGGGGAGAGGGGGAAAATATTGGACAATTGAACGCGTGCCGAGTGAACTTTTCAGGCCGTGTAACTGTTTGTAGGTGGGTAGGTATCTCTATCTGCCTCCGAGCCCATCAGCCATCCACCTCTTTGTGCGAAAGCAGCCCGGAGAGTGCGAATATGGAGTTCGTTCTCTCCGACACAATCGTAGGGGTAGTTTTCCCTGAACCCCTGCTAGGATACATACGTATATATACATATATTCAAGCGACGTACGGGGTGTGACGGTGAAAATAAATTGCAAGAAGAAGTAGAAGAAGAAGAGAAGAAATAAAATAAAATAAAATAAAATCAAACAAGCTGTATTACAGGTACGAGTGTGTATTTCGGGAACTTGCTTGAGGGCAAGGAGGGTGAAAAAAGTTTGTACACCTCGTTGAGATGTCGGATGTCGGGGCAGCGAAATAAGAACGCAACAAGGAAAGTACGATAAAAAAGAAAGAGAATCTACGAGCAGAAAAATGCGTTTCGTCAATTTTGCTCGTTGTTTTTTTCTAACTCGTTTTCTTTTTCTTGTTTTTTTTTTTTTTCTTTTTCCCATCTCTACCTCTAATATCGCATGTGTCGGAAAAAACAAAAGCGCAGAAATATTGTTACGTTTGGAAAGTTTTTTCGTTTTTCCATTTATTTGTCGCTATCACAGAGTTACAGACGAGCTGAAAGTTGTTCGGCTTCTCGATCGTTTATTCTTCTTCCGTGCTCAGCGATTCCCTATTCTTTTCCATTCGACATCCGGTTTGTGTATTATAATAATATATAACGGAGTTCGCATGTCGCCGAGAGAAAATTGAGCGTATTTTATAACCCGCCGATACGTACATAACATAACATGTATACCTACTTGTGTATGTAATATAAATCGTAGTGTATGTTTAGAATGGATAATAATACGATATGCAGCGATGCCGTGTATACATTGCCAGGTGAAAAAAAGTCAGGGGGTTTAGAGTAGGTATCGAAAAACCCGGAGACGTGTCGGTTTGATACAATTTTCCACATGTCAGCACGCGAGTGGGTGGGAAGCAACCTCTTTCCACCCTTCTCTTCCTTTTTTATTATTTCCCTGCAGCTCTCTCAGTCCGTATTTATTTGCGTAACTTATTCTTATTCTCTTGTATTTTATAGAGTAGAAAGTACATATATTTCTATACATGTATGCATGTATATGTATATATACGTGAGAGAAAAAGAAAAAGATAGTGAGAAGAGGAAAGAAAGGAGAAGCGGAAGAAGAAGAAGAAGAAGAAGAAGATGGAATAATAAAGAAGAATCGATGCGACTTCTTTTTCTTCGCACCATTTCTCTTTTCCTATTTGAGACTGAATTGTACCTGTGAGAAAATATTCGCGATGCAAAATTGGCCAGAAGTGTAAACCGGGACCGGAAAGATTCGACTAGTTGTCAAAACTCTTCCACAACCCTTTTTCGTACACGTACACTTCGTCATAGAATGAATGAATCGTTTTTACACAATTCTCGGTATTTTTCCTCCATTCACATGTGATTCCTTGACGGAAAATTTTTTTTCATTCGATCCGGGCAGTCAAAAATACCGGAAAAAGTTCAATATGCGGGGGCAACTCTTTCTCTCCTCTTCTTTTCTTTTTTTTTCTTTACAAACTGTCGTATCGAATCAACATTTCGATATTTTTCCAGTGAATCTCCATGACGCTTTATCACAACAATTTTCATTCTCTCTGTTTTCTCTGCCTCTCCGAATTTTACCTCCAAAAATTTTCCAATAATCACTCGATCGTTACTAAGCTGTAAAATATTTTATACACACTAATGCATCGTTATTCTTTATTGTTACATTGTAACTGTCATAGATTTTTGTCGTGAAATCGAGATGTTTGAACGTCGAGAATGAAAAGTCGTGTCTGGGTAGTTTGAATAAATGAGAATAACAAAATAATTTGGAAAAAAAAAACACCCGAAACGAGTAATACGGGGGTCGGAAAAATTATAAGAGAAGAAAGTGGAAATTTCGTCGGAACACGTAGCGATAATTTATCCTGTAACGGCGTACAATTCTTTGTAGTACGTGACGCTGACCGGTTTTTTATGCTCCATAGTATATATAACATATACATACATACATACATACATACATACATATATATATATATATATATATATATATATATATATATATACGTTTCCAAAATAGTTTTATAATTAAAAGATGCTTTCGCCCGAGTTAATTAAACTCTGACGCACCCTGCCTCCGTGCCTCCTGCATCCAACCTCCGAACCTCGAATGAAAGGAGAGAGAATTATTTTTCAGGTTAATTGCGCTCCTCTTTCTTTTTTTTTCTTACAACCCTCCTTGTTACAGGGGTGCGAATACCTGCGCTTAGGTGATATTGCGCACTGCCAGCTTCATCGTGCACGCGTCTAGAATTGAGAGTACCTATTTTCATCCTTGGCATGGTTTTTCTTTTGCCGAACAGTCTCGCAGTTTTTTTTTTTTTTTTTCCCCAGGTATTCCTTAGTGCGAAAGTTTAGTGATATTGTAGGCGAATTTTCTTTTATGAAAACTGTACGAAACTAAAATGAAACAGCAGGTTATTTTTTCTCGCTGTTATAACAATGGTTCGAATATTTTACTACAAGTCTGCCAATTCAACCCTTATTAAAGTTTCATTACGGAGTGTAAGTCGTACCTTGATTATTTATCAAATAATGTGTAGTTACAAACAAAAAGGTTCAGAGACATCGATGTCTGCCTTCAAAATCGTTTCAAAATCGTCAAAAATGTAGCAGATTCGTTCGATTTCACTTCTCGACGACGAATATTAATCAGACGACTGTATTCTAAAAATTCATTGAAGTTTTTTGATTCATCGGGTCGAACGAATCTCCTTAAATGTAATTGGCAGAATGCAGAACGACGCATTACCCTGCAATAATTCCCCGGAAATGTTCTGTAACAAAAATTTTTTTACTCGCTTGGCGTGAAATGGAAATGGACGTCTTTTTTTCAACCCCGATTTACCAGTTGCGTAATATATCTAATTGCAAACGCGGGAGTGAAAGTCGTCGGTTCCACGTTCTTAACCGTTACGGTAGCCGGTCCTCGACTGCTGATGATGTCTCTCGGTGATCGCGAATTTCAGGAAAATACTGCAAACTCTAGATTGGCCCACATTCTTCGAAGCGTGACGTGCAATTGCTCCCTTGTTAACGCTGGCTTCGTTCCACTCAAAATTCTCCCAATTTTTTTCTTCTCACCGCGGTGCGCGGGTTTTCTCAATTTTCCGCCCGAATTTTCGATTACTCCTCAAAATAGTTTGCTTCTTTCTTCTCACTTCGAATATTCAATTTCTGCTCTAGAGATATTTCTGCAACGTGCATCTAATTATTATCAATCTAACAATAATTTGATATTTTGACATCTTGTGTATCTACGGGGATTTTTGACCATTTTGCTTTCGCACGCTGCATTTCTGCGGCTTTCTTCGTCCTTCGAGACCGTAGCAAATTATTAACAACCCCAGGGAACGATCCTCAGCCACCTTAAATTTGTAGTACAGCTGACTGGCAAGAAAATACTCGCGAGCATTATATTGTATATTATTTAATTACATTTCTCGATGTTTGCATCCGATAAACGATTTTAGCGGTAATTCAGTTTGGTACAAACTATTATCCATTTTATTTTCCCTGCGCGTTCGATTTTAAACATAATTTTACCTTACAAATCTATTCTTTCTCGCAACGAGACAATGTGGCTTATGTATAATATACATCTGTGTACTATAAGCATACGCACATGTGTGTTTATATTTACGATGTTAAAGATAAGAGTTAAAGGATCCAGCATCGAGATGCCGCGGCTTTAACGCATGACTATGTATATGAGCGTATATATTTAATTAGATGATAAAATATTTATATCCCTATACCCGCGTCAATATTTACTGCAGCAGATGTATACATATAAATATACATAGGTATACGTGGGACGGATCGGAAGTAAGCGTTGCGTGTAACGATGCGCGAAATGAGGAACGCGATTTTTATGCCGAAAAATTTCACGTTTTATGCTCTCCTCTTCAACAGTGTATAGAAAAAAAGGAGATAACCAAAAATTATAAGGAAGAAAAAAACAAACACCGACAAAAATGAGAAAGTGGGAAATTACTACGCATGTATATTGTGTTACAATGTTATTACTCGTGTGTTAATCAGCGCATATCTTGTTTAAATACTTTACAAGGTTATTCACATACTAACGAAAGATAATTTACACAGGATCAAACCTTTTTTCTTATTATTGTTCTATACTTTTTTCATTTTTCAATTATCTTTCTACATCAGGATAAAAAGGTTACACAATAAAATCAAAATGTCGCATTTATATGCGTTCTTTTCTTTGTCCGATAATTTCACGGTATGCATTTTGGAGTTTGACGATCAATCATCACTGTATCGCATTAGGTATGAAAAATATTGCGTTTGGTACCGTTAGAATACATTTTAAAGCTTGATTTAAAGTTACGATGCTTTGGAAAAACCATATTTACCGAACTTGCTTAAAGAAGCAGCTGCTGATTTTTTTCAGCTGTCATAAAACAATAATTGAACTCTCAAACTAGCTTTCGAAGATTATTAAAATTTCTCACCGTTAAGACTAGTCGATTTAAAAATTTTTTTTATGGCGAAAAATTTTCGCTTGATCTTTGCAAAAGGATCAGGTTCTAACCGTAACAAAAAAAGAAAAATACGACGAAAGAATTTTCCAACCAGCTCAACATAAGTATTAATAACGTAATACGGTGCACAAAAAATACGAGCTTACAAAACAATTTGTCTACGAAACGCGGGGGATATATTTTCATACACCGCGAGAATGTTTTACGCGTTTTTCCATGCGTGATTTCCGTATACGCAAAGTACCGGTTTCCACGACGGTCGAGTGAGTCTGCGAATGCGCGTGCGCTGAGTACGGAAAAGACCACTTTTAAGTCCTAGGAGTTAAAAGTGGTCTTTTCCGTACTCCGCGCATGCGCTGTCGCCAAAAAATCCGACATTACGCGACCCTAACCTCAATTTCGTGGCCTTTAGCCTCGCGCCTCTCGACTCATATTGCAAACTTGCGTCCCGCTCAAAGACACCGAGTTTGCCTCTTTGTTACACAATAAACTATTTCTCCCGATATTTATAGCTCCCGGGTATAATCCCAAATCGGTTTTCGGGTTAGTCTAGTCCTGTTCGCCGTCTCATTCGCGGCACTTGGTGACGTCGCGATTTTTTCCTGATATCCGTGGTCGTCGGTGCCTGCACAACTCGTACGATATACATATCCGTATAAGGATTTCTTGGCCTCGTTTCCCTGTTCTTTTCTCCCGCGTGTATTTACACCTCCCTTTTTCCCTGACCCGCTTATCCTCCTTACCTCTGCTGGTTAGAATCGCGTGTGCGATTTAACCCTCAATCTTAAAAAATATTCGTGCATGAGCAACGATTTTATTCAAATTTTTTTCTTTGTTTTACGCATTTTTTTTTTACTTCTATGTATAAATTCAATTTTTACACCCATTTTGTTTTTATTCCATCGTTTTTTAGTACTTGTTTTTTTTATCCTCCTCGATGGTTTCAAATATTTTGTTTTTTTTTTCTTCGGGATGAGAATAGAAAAAATAAGATCCAGTTTTGACGTATTTTATCAATAAATCTAGTTTTTCAAATCGCATTTTTGGTTATTTAGTGTTATTTTCGAGTCTGAAACACGCAAGGTTCTCAAGAACTAAATCTTAAGTTCATCTTCCGGCTTTCTTCTGAATTTATTGTTGTTAGTCACTTTTTTTTAGTTTATACATACTTAACTGATAAATCCTCAACCATTTGTATAGTCGGGTCAAAAAAAGTACCGTAACAGAAATATTAAGAGACAAACAGGCTTGAAATTGCTACCGAATCAAGTTCTGGTAAAAGAGCCATTTGTCGATCAAAAAATTCGTGTAATCTGTAAAATTTTAATTAATACAAGCTCATTTTTCAGTTAATCAATTAATTCATCGTATGCAATATTTACGGATTTCACATCCGTTATTTTACCGGCCAATTAAACAACCGAGCCCGATAAAAATTCAATTTCGTTTAATTAGCAACTTGTCGATTGAAAAAAAAAAAATTCCCCACGATCTGTCGAAACCTTTCTTTCTTTTCTTTCTATTTACAAAAAAAAAATGCAGAACAGTATTACGTCTAAGAATTTTCTCTAGAAGTCGGCAGTTTTTTTTTTTTTCTTCACATCCGTTGTTTTCTTTTTTTTTTTTTTTTGTTTCCTTTCGATTAATATCAACGGCAGTTCTTTGATCTCTATTTTGTAATGTTGTCGATCGGTTATCGCTTTGACCTGACGACTGTTCAACCGATGCAACTTCACAGGACAATTCTCACGGGCCAAATTCGTGGCTGAGATCGTCGCCGTTATGAGATTCCCAGGCTGGAATATTGTAGTCGGCACATATGTACATATGTATATATATGTATACATATATATATATATACATATGTAAGGCTTAATAATAAGAGTAGCTATACAGCCGGATTATGAAAAGAACTGCTGCAAGGCGGCGACGTGCCGAGGTTGCATATATATATATATATATATATATATATGTATCTATATATATATATATATATATATTATACATCTATATATATGCATGCATATACCGTCCCGTTGAAATATGTGCCGATTCAGCCAACTTTCTTTCCGTAAGGATATGAGCCAACCTGCGGCTCGCAAATTTCTACCTTATAATGCCTCGCTTTTGCCGTCCGCATCGTTATTTGACCGTCCCAGATTTTAATACGTGATATACAGTTTTAATTTTCATAAGCTGACGGCTGCCGCCGGCGAACGTGACTCCCCATATTGCCAACTGGACTGATTTATATCTTTCTAGCCACAGCCATCGATTTAGAAAATTAATTCCACCGGGCAGGGAAAATTTTTCAAATTCTCTTGGACTTAGTTTTTTGCTTGTTTTCGGAAGCAAAGATGTCCGCGGTGTTCGTACCCTCTTACTGTTCACGTTTTTCGACTTTGAAAATGAAAGAAAGGTGGGAACTTGTTTCGTTTTCACGTTTTTTTTTCTGTTTTTTTTTTTTTAATTACTTTCCGCGAATTCATTCGCAGCCATGATTGATTTGAACTTTTAGGTGGTGTATGGATATTTTTGATTTGAAACTCGGGAGGAAAGATGGGGGCATGTTTCTCGCCTCTGTTTGTTTCATTTTATTTTTATCATCGTTTCGTTTCAATAATTCCGAAAATTCAACCTTTGACACGATTCTTTCGAACACGTTGAAACGGATTCTGATGTACTTTCGTACAATAAAATTATTCTTTCGATCGAAGACCGGGAAAAAAGATGGAAACATGTTTATCGTTTCTTTATTTTGTAACGATTTTTCTGAACACGTTAAACCGAACTTTGAGTAACCTTCGAGCGAAACAAGAACATTTTCGATTGAAAACAAGCTTCTCGCCTCTTAACAGGATACTTATGAAAATGTTGAAACGGATTTCAGGGTATTATTGAGCGGAACAAAAACGTCTTTGATTCGACACGCGTGTCTCGCCGCTGTTAAGTTTTTAACAATTGCAAAATTTTCCCCCTCGAAAGGATCCTTCCGAACATGTCATAACGTATTTTGAAATCCTCTCGAGCGGAACAAGGAGCGCTTGATCCTTGTCGCAGCCGCAGGATCAGCCGGCGAGGCGGGGGGTCGTGCTTTAATACCGAAAGCTGGCAGTCGGTTAATTTGTATTATATACAACGTCGTCGTGCTTACCGAGTAGCGAGCTTTATGCCTGCGTCTACCCGTTCCACTCGCCACTTACCACCCTCTCAAGACTTAATTTAACGGTCAGGTTCCACCGGCTTTCTCTCCGCTTCGTATCCCGCAGCTTGCTCCACGGTTACTTACGCCTGATGCGAGCAGCTTCGTTTTTGCGCCCTGGTTGCAGTCGCCGATTCCCATTGTGCCTCAATTTTCATCGAGCTTAATTCAAGAGCTGTTTCAATAATCAGATTCACTCTGTTCGTAAATTTCTCTTCGTTTCGTCACAGCGTCGTTTCAGAAAAAAAATAAAATAAATAAATAAATAAAAAAATTTAAAAGAGACATTTACTTCGAGCGAAGTAAATTGGGAGATAATTAGAATTAATCAGATCGCTGATCTGAGAGTCTGATTGAATCCCAACGTTTTTGTTTATATTGTATCCTCTTTCTCTCCTTTCTGTTCAATTCGTCGAAATATCTTGTCAAATTTTATCGAACCGGAGGATGAATTAAAAGAAAAAAAAAAAAAAAAAGAAAAAATCTCGCGTCTTAATTGGCAACGAGGCTTTTTTCCTGTCTTTCTCAATGTTTGAAGAGTTGAAAGGGATTCTGTAGGAAATTCTTGGTTTTTTCCCCGCACGCGGTGACGACGAAATTGAATGAACTTTATCGCGTCCGCGAAGTCGTGGTGACTGGATATCTCATTAAATTGAACGACGCAGAGGATGCAAGCAAGTTTCGTAGTTACGCACGGCTCAGCGAACAGCAGAACCAGAAGCTTCGTCGCTACAGAATTTTACCCACATAATACGCTGTATAGTTAGTCGAATATTTTTCAGCACGGGCATTTTTTGAATACATACGGCTTAGGTTTTTTACTTTGTTTCAAGGAGAAAAACATAGAATAAAAATTGCGTGGATCATGCATAACCACAAATATATGGCAAGGGAATTATTGAAGATATAGAGATTACGATACAAGTGTTTTTTCAGCCTTGTTAGCAATCTTTTCAACAGTTTTTCGTACAAATTTGAAACTGTGTCGTTTTTTTCTCTCTCATGTAATTTTAAACTAATAATTAAATCGATAAAACAACTTTCAGGAAAGTTCGAAGCTTACTTTATATTAAAATTAATGAATGGAAAAAATTTTTCTCGCGTCTAGGAAATGAATATTGTATGCATATATTTATTTATAGTACAATGTAAAAGTAAAATTAGTTAAACTTAGTTTTGGAATATAAAGCTTTGTAGTAAATACTTTGCTCAATCCTTTTTCTTCGTCGTTTTAATTTCGTTCAAATTGTTTGGAAAATAAGAAAGTTGTTTATCAATTTTGAGAAAACTTTGTTCTCTCCTCTAAATTTCTTTGCGGGATAAATTTTTAAAAAATCACGCAATCAAGATTATGGCTAATTGCAATATAATTATTCTCAAATTACTCCGTGAACAGAATGCTCAAGAGTTGGATTCAATCTATGTTGCCGTCTTTTCTTTCGAGTCACCAAAAGTAAGAATAAGTACTCGACGTTTTCAGTTTTACAATAAATCTTTTATCCTATGTACAAGCCCTTTCTCTCTCTCTCTCCCTCTCTCTCCCCTTCTCTTTCCCGGTTGCAGTACGGTATTCGGTCGTAAATAAGTCCCTCTTTTTCCCGGAAGTCCTTTCCACTCCACTCAGAGATAATACGCGGAGAGAGTTGCAGAGACAGAAGTACCTACGTATCTCGCTTAATATACGAACAGTTGGTATAGGTTCCTGGAATAGTTGATAAAAGCACATAATAATTCCAAAAATAAAGAGGACTAAAAAGCGAAGGGATTAAAAGAGAGAATAAACCGTACCCTCTTATCTTCTCGCGCTAAATTATTCCGCCATATAACATACTAATTTTGTTTTGACTAGAATTCTTGTTCTGAAATGAGATAAAAAATTTTCAAGTAAAAGTTACCAAAATCTCTACTGCTGCCCGGTGAAATATAAAACCACACTAACGACAAATTTGTTACGTACAAAGAGATCGTAAGTACGAGAAAAAAAAAATTGATGTCACCTTTTCGAAAAATGCAAAGATGTCTGAGATAGAGCGGGAAAATTGAATGAGAGTGATTTGGAAATTCTCAACGGCGATGGAAATTGGGACATAAATTGTGGGAGCCGTCAATACCTTGTAAATAATTCCGTATTCGCAGACAGGAATTTTTCGTCGCTTTCCTCGTCGCGCATTAGCGTCAGACAAATTATTGCGGATCGACGTCACGTGAAAAGGTGATTAATCGTAACGAGGCTCGTCTAAATTTTTAGAAAAAAATTTTGAAAAATCATCACGATGATCGACGCGATTGTACAGGTCTATATATTACAGTGATGTACACGGGTGTATGTGTAATATGTGTAAAGTCAGCGTGGTCTGAATTTGTAGACTCATTCCCGTCAGCTGTCAAACCGTTTCGAATACCGTCGACATCAAAGCTCGAATATTCAAACCATTCGGCGCCAATTATTCAATACTTATTTCTCGTACAACCAAAAGGCACAACACTGAAAGCTCTAGCTTCGTCCCTGATGCGTATAATCGCGTCGTATGTTCGGAATTAAAATCATTCTACTTGCGAGCGTCGATCAATCGATCAAATCTCTCGAACCGAAGATACGAACGAATTCGTTTCGCTTTACAATATCTTGATATTCAAATGACTTGTAGGTACGTACGAATCGCCGGAACGGTTGGAATGACAATTTATTTTTAAATGTAGTACAGATTTAGTATGCAACAAATTGATGCCTCATTTCAAAATATAAGTATATTTACATTACCAAAATCCATTTAAAATAATTTCGGTGGAGTTTTGCATTTGTAAGGAAGAAATTGAGCTTATTATTTATTGAAATTTGACGAACTACACGATTTACTTGACGATGCAGGCAAGCCATCCGAGATTACTGTAAAAGTTTAAAAGTTTCGATGGAAATTCACTGTTTTCAATTTTTTGATGTAGATATGAATATGACGTAACGAAGATTTGAAATTCCAATCGAAGTTAACGAAGTTAAATTCACTGCAATTGAAACAACAGTCACCTGGCATAGACACAACTCGTTCTGTCTTAGGGGTAGATTGTTTCAATTTATTTCTCCCTGATTATAACTTCAGTCGCACTTCGAAATCTTCGTTACAACCTTATTTCTTTCTCTGCCTGGACTGCATATAATATTCGGTACATCTTTAACGGGATATCGAACATCCGTCAACTTCGGCAAATCGTATTTTAAAATTCTCACTTTTTCCGAATAATGAAATCTCTTTGAACTTTCGTGATTTATTGTACAGGGTTTATGACCGTGCTTGTGGTTGGAGCAATAAAAGTTTGGAAAACTGACGATAAAATACCAGAAATATCCAATCCAGCCACGATAGCGTTCGACAACCATCACCCCAAATCGAGTGAAAACCAACCGAAAGTATATCACCGTTTCCGTCAATTTGCGGAACTTATTTCAGTCAACCCACAAGCAAAATCATCAGCCCTATCATTTCGCAAAGTTTGACGAAATTTCCTCCCTCGGAAAAATAAATAATTGCGAAGGTCAATTTTCCGTATTTGACGGAGACGGTGTAATCAGTTTTCATCGTCCGATTATATACGAATGGAATGTCGCTGATTTCGATCAAAACCAAAGTCTGCGAGTCCCTGGTGTGAAAAGAACCGTACAAAAATATCGAAAAAAAATTTGCACTCCAAAACACCAGGAAGTATTTATTCACTACAGCATGATAATTGTTGCGTAAAGCAAAACCTTGTTTTCGTTATTCGTATCCCGTTTTGCACGTAGAAAGCCTTTCTCTCCATCGACGACGCGCAAGCGTGGCTAGCGGTGAAAGCACACGTGAAACTTGACTCGGTCGGTAAATACTAACTGCGTCATCCCCTTAAAGAGAACCGATGCGACGAAGGCGTCGCGTCCCTTGTACGGGGATGTTAAGCAGCACCGAGCGTCGCGTTGAATCGTTCAATTTCCCGCAAGGCATCGGGCACAAGGTACTTCCATATGCAGTGGCGGCGAGCCGAGGTGAGCCGAGGCACGCGAGGCAAGCGTCAGAAGTTAGGATTTAGTGCGGGCTGCCCGAACACCCGACACGCTGAACAGACTGGCCAGTGGTCAACCCAGGTTCGTGGTCGGCCAGGCGCGAGCCGGACGCGCGGGAAATTTCCTTCCTCCTGTTCCTGAGCCGACGTCCGGTCCTTCCGGTCCCTTCCGGCGCCCCCTCCGTCGACCCCCTTACGACCACTGACTGTCAACTGCATCGGCCCTTCCAGACTCGGGTCAACTCGTTCAGCAGCCCTCTGATCGGGTTATTTAACCGCCGAAGACAATCGGACGATGAACGTGACCCGCTGCAGTCTGAACCGAAAGTTAGACGGAGGGAAATATACACTGAAAAACATTTCGTTCGTTACAGTAACTAGAAGTATTCGGTGACGCAGGTATGGTTAAAAAAAAAAAAACTGTTTGAAGATCGTTGGGATTACGAAAAACGAGGCACGCGTAACAAATTTTCGCTATCGTCGATCATTTTTTGGTAATTGCAACGCAAAATCAGTTTCTCAGGTTTACTCTACTTTTTTAATCAGACAAGGCTTCAACGTCAATTTATTCTTGCACAAGCGTTAAATTTTCCCAACAGTTGCAAGAAATTATATTAACAGTGATCGTAATGAGAAAGAATGGTAACGGATACGAGACTTTTTATTTTCTGCCTAGAACTATGTTTTCGCGATTGTGGTAAAAACTAAAAATAGTCAAGGACTGAGCTGTAACCGGAACTAAAAATTTCTCTTAGTGTACAGATCGTAACTATATTTCTGCGATAAAATTTAGGTAACGTTGGAAAAACAGATATCGGCTCGTTTTAAGTTAATATGGGGTGAGCGCGTGCGCGTCAAATTTTAGCGGACAACGTAACGTGCAGTTGTTGGAAATTCAATCTCAACTCCCTGTCTGTCCGTACGTTTGGTTGTAACTCCAAAACCACTGAACCGATTTACATAATTTTCTTTTCTGTGGATTGCTGCAACGTTTGGCCAGGTTTTCAGCAATATTTCGTCACAACCATATATTTAATAAAAATTTTACCAAGGAGACTCGAGTAGCTCAAGTTAACAATAAAATGTATCAACGATTTGTGAAAAGGTTCTGCGTAATTCAAACTTTCGAAATTATTGAACCTTGGCCGTTTATCAACCGATTTTAATATTTTTCGGGCTCATTTTGTTCATCAGAGATATCTCCAAAGGTCGCTTCAACAATTTTTTTACACAATATTATCTCACAGTGGATAAAAATAGATATTCTTGCAAAGAACGGAACAACAGATCCTGTTCATCAGGAATTAGATTATAATCGGCTTATAATCATACTGAAATATAAAAGCTCTTGAATGTTTATTCCGACAATTTGTGGGGTTCTGGTTAGCGAGTAAATTGAGCCTAAAGACATTACAATTGGATCAAAAACACTAGAGTTTGATGATTTTCAATTTTGTAACTGTGAACAACCTTTTCCCAAATTGTCGAAACGTTGTTCATGACACATCATTGACGCAGCGACATGTTATGACGACGATTTTAAAGTCAAGAATTCTAAACTGAACACATAAATTCTCACATATTCATTAATAATAATAATAATCGTTATCATCATTACGAAGCACCGTTTTTTTGTAACAATTTCTTATTACGAATTTTCCCGTTATAATTTATAAATATAATACGCACCGTATAAGTAAGGAATCGATAATGAGTGTCAATTCTCGCAACGTTCTCTTTCCACTTAACTGGGTCTCATCCTCTCCTTTCAACAACTCGTGTCATGGAAAGAAAAAAGAAATAAATAATCCGCTCGCAAAGTTTGCTAAGTGGTTAAATTAGGTACCGACATGACGCGTATCCGAAGCGCGCGGCTGAAGTGCTACGATTTGCTTTTTTCGAAAACGCCTAACCATATCGTACAGCGTAAGCTTCGCGTTCGCAGTATAACGTAAACTTGGCACTCTCGACCATCGGATGAATGTTGAAGTACACGCGCTGAGTTGGCAGAAATTAAATTTCACTTTATTCGCGATTCGGTAGAGCTTACAAGTTGCAGATATTCCTCGACTAATTTCCGCGAGCTTTTAACGAGCCGTAATCTCGAGTTTTTTCTTTCTTCGTCGTACCTCGAAGCCCGAGTTTTTTTTTTTTTTTTTGTTTTTTGTTTTTTGTTTTTTCTACCTATATAAAATTCGACTCGCATCTGTAGCGAATGTAGCAGTCGGATAAAAAGTTAGTAATTTGGCGCGAGAATTTCGTTCTTTAAATTCCGTTACAGGTACGCTGTATTATCGCGCAAATGATAAATTATTCCCGTTGAAGGAGAATTTCATCGCTTCGTTAAGCTCTTAAAACGACTTTGCGCAACGATTGTTAGAAACAAGTCAACGTTATAGCACGATTTAAGGGAGCCTTTCGAATCGCGAAGGCAGAAAGAATGCCTGAATCCCCGCTGTGTGAACTCAATTCCGTTGCTGTGCTATTGTGCAACTCTAATCGCGAATGACCAGCAGGAGTAACAGCTAGAAAAAAATGGGAGGGATTAACATCGCTCGAGTAGTTCCAAGCAGATTTTCTGCAACATCTGTGGCCGACTTATACCTATATATTTCTGTACAGTGGAACAGAGTAGATATTATTATTTCCGCCGTAACTCAGCGGGGAATTTTCCACTTCCCACCCTACGGGCATTTATGTAATAATAACTGACCGTCGTTCGGTAGCTGTAAAATGCAGTTATAAGTTAGATAACGCGTTGTCGGTTACAGCTGAAAGCTTTGAAGCGAGCTCCGCGTTTAATTTCACCGAATGAACAAAAGGTGCGTATCGAGATTCGACGTAGCTGGCAGCTGCAGATAATAATGCAAATTTTATTCATCCCCTGGATGAAAACTTCCGTTCATTCGTACAGTTAGATTTACTTTGTCGGATCGGGAGTCAGAAATTGCACAGTTCTTGCGTTAGAAAAGGAGAGAGAAAGGAGAAAAAAAATGCGCCAAGAAGAAGGATGACCGTTATTCATTACTTTGTTAGTCAACCCGTTTAAAACCACGTATAAAATACAGTGCGACTCCATTTTTGTTTTACAAGTCTAACAAGTGGGTATACGATACAACTGGAAATGGTAGAAGGAGAACGGGAGGTAAAGAAAGGGTGAAAGTCGATGATGCAAGCCAAAGAAAAAAAGAACAATAATACATCGAGGTGAAAAAAATGTGTAAAAGCGTGAAAGTCGCAGGAAATGACGAAACAGACATAAAAAAAAATCTCCGGGGTAGAATCTGAGAGTTAAACAATAAAAAAGAAAAGAAGAAGAATAAGAAGAAAAGAAACGATAGTAACGGTGATAATCGACCGTAATTGTGGTTGGAGTATTTTGAGGGAAAGTTTAAAAAAAAAAGGAAAAGAATAAAGTGAAAATGAGAAAAACAAAGAAAAAAAAAAAACGTGGTTCGATGCGGTGGAACGGAGGTGCGAGATTTTGAACTATGAAAATGATTTGCGTGAGAAATTAGAGAGGATTTATGGTAATGAAATGTCTTATTTATACTTTAGGCGGTGGAGGAGGGGGAGGGCCGTGTGAAAAATAGCTCCACTTATAAGGATTGTTAAACCCCGTAAGCTCCTTACCGCGCGTGCTGTTCAAATACTTTATTTTAATGTTCGGTAATTCGACTACACACCCACCGCTTTTCCCCTTCACTTCCCATTTTCTCCGTCGGTGTTCCGCAGCTTTAATATTCGCAACTGTCTGCAGCTTTCGTTCCTTCTTCTAAGTTCGCGGGGGTGAAAAAAATGATGATAACGCGTTGTCATCAGCCGCGTAAATATAACACATCGAGGAATTCGCCTTTCGTTATTACCTACGTCTGAACTGCAGCAAAAATCGTTCCGCGCGACGAAAGAGCGAAGATGGGCGATAAATTCAGCGACGGAAGTCAACCAAGAAGAGATGAGAAAGTGCAACAAAGGTAAAAAAAAAAAAAAAAAAAATTTAGTTGGAAGGGGATGATATGAAAAAATGGGAAAGAAGAAGAAGAAGAAGTAAAAAATCCGAACCCCCAAAAGTTATGCCTACAGTCACATGTACGTAGGTGTGCGTATACCTTACATATGAAACCCCAAACTTGCGCCGCGCATTGTGTCGGAAATTCGGAAAATTTCACAACCGAACGATTTCATTCTTTACTCCTGACTCCGTGTAATGGGTATATTTCCACCCCATTTGTCGCTGCAGCTACGATACACGACGAAATAGGCGCAGCCATTTTCCCGAATTAGCTGAAACCTCCGCTGGTTTTGGATTACATGCGGTGCTGCTTCCGGATAAGCATAAACATCGATAAATATTGTCATACACGGAGAATAATAACTCACGTTTGTGTTCAACATTTATAATTGCCACGCTTTGTCGTAATCGAATAATATACGTATAATGATTCTCGGTACAAGATGAAAATGAATTTTCAAACTAAAATGGCAAATCATTATCACTGTTGTTTTCTTTGATCCGGTGATATGTTCTCGGTTTTTAAGCGCAATGTCATCAATTAAACAATTTACTAAACAATGTCGAAACCTTTTTTGTAATGTCTGGCAAAATTTGATCAACTGACAAGTTACAAAGAGAATACCGCTTTAATTGACAGGGGATTTAGTGCCATCGAAAACCATGTAATTTCAATGAAAATTCACAGTTATTTGTTATCGCAAAAAAATGTTATCCGAACAGCAACTATATTCGTACCTGATCGTTTGTACAGTGCAACGATACCGATTCCGCTTTATCATTTCCCAGTAACGACTGTATAAGGAAAAAAATAAGAACGATATTTGTTTCAATGCAAATATATAGTAAATAATTGCAGAGTGTGCCTGTTTGGTAGTAAAAATAATGATAAGAATCAGTGTTAAACCAGCACCAACAATAAGGGGAGTTTAAAAGTGCGCGCAGGGTGAAATTTTCCCATAAGTGCAGGGGCGTACCTGCCTCTAGAGAAAATTGGCCCGATGGCCGCATGTGTACGCATACATACTGGCAAATTATATCGGCGAATAACATTGCCATTTTTACGACGATAGGAGGGTCAGCCACCGGTGCTTAAACCGGTCTGCATGCCATACCGGCTCCTGCAGACTAACACGCGAAATATATTGTAACAGCGCACTGTGTTTCGAATAATCAGTAATCAGGCGTCTCCGCCAACTGCGGCTTAGCGTCTGGCCGGCACGCCGCGTCCTAACCGCGTATCGCTTTACCCTCAGCACGCGTTATTACTGCAATTTACTTTTTTCTCTTCAACTTTTATCCCCCAACGGGCATTATAGCGAAAAGGATTACCCCGTGCCGCATAAAAAACGCTCAGCAATTTCGCCACCTCCTTTCCTCAAATCCAAATTATACTCTGAATAATCGACTTTCATCAAAAATCGCAAACGCTGCTTATACACGTGAATACCGCAGTTTCTGATAGGACGAACAACTTTTGGAGAATCAACCATACGAGTACAATATATTGAGAGAATGTTACTCGTTGTTTCACGAAGTACGAAATTGAGGTTAGGGACGCGTAATGGCAGATTTGTTCGCGACAGCGCATGCGCGCAGTGCGGAAAAGACTACTTTCAACTCCGAGCACGCGCGTTCGCGGATTCACTGTACCGTTGTATAAACGGGTAATTTGTGTACGGAAATCACGTGTAAAAGATAAAAGCTTCTTTGCAAATTTTACACTGCAGTGCAACTTTCTTGACATATTTTCAAATTACTCTACAAATACGAATTATCATATTGAAATTTTGTTTTGTCGCAAAGCTGCAATTTTTTGAAAAATCGCAGATTGTTCTACAAGACCGAGTCAACATATTATACACAAAAATCGAGGGTGATGACGTCGTAAAGAATTGAAACTTGTAACTAACTCCCGAAAAAGTGTTATTATATGAAATTATATCTCTAATTTGACCCCGTAAAATTATTTAAAATCATACGCATATAAATTTCACACAGTTTTGTCTAATTTCGTATGTTTTTATGAAATTTTTTAATATTTCATTCAAATTTATGAAATCATGTGAAAATTACGTCAAATTTATATTTCTTCAAAGTTTCGCATCGTTCTAAAAATTCTTATGATCTTGGCTAAAATTATTCAAATTCATTTCAACTTATCTGATATCATCGCGTCAAATTCGAGCTATCATTTCACACGTCCGATAATATAAAAATATTTTTTCATAAACATATATATTCCTCACTCAATCTTTACTATCCTGACTTTCATGAGCGACAATACTATGCCTGGTATATTGTTATACCTGCTTTCCGTACTTCTGCAGAGTGTCGTAGATTGTTCATTGAGAAGAATAGAGAAAAAAAAAAAATAAACAAATAAAAGTGAGTAGAAAAGGTATTGAAGGTATAACAACGAGCCTGTGCAATGGGATCGTGTATCGAAAAAGGCGAAGGGAATATGCGTACCAGAGTGAAAGAGATTCGGAAATTAATTAAACCTCTCTCGACATTTTACAAGGAATATAACATTAGCACGAACTAGTATAATTGTTCCTCGGGTTTGATAGATAAGAACCCGTATAGGTATACGCCATATGTATGGATGTGTACGTCTGATACGCATGGTATGTACGGATTGCTAGTCACGCCACGATCATACACCGAATGTTCTATTCGGCTCTGCTCAGCTACGAGGCTCTGAATGAATTGTTCTCTCGTCAACGCGATCGTTTTGTGCGATTAGATGAATTATTGGATCATTCGGGACGTGTGTGTGTGTGTGTGTGCGCGTGGACGTATAAGACCCGATTACACAGTTGTGGGAGGAGAGCTGAACGCCTGTTATACCTGTAACAACCTTATATATTATTATACCTCTTAACTTTGAAATGCGATCTATAGATCGGAAAGATTTCAGAAGAGGTTGGATTCACGTGTACTGCACGTATACGGTTCCATTCAACTTACCGTGCCGGCGGCTTTGTTGATTGTAATATAATTGCTTTCTCGGCGAATTAACCAAGAAATTTGTTGCGACAATAAAAATGAAGAATAAAGAAAAAGGAAAGAGGAAAGAAAAGAAAAAATCAAGCGGGGGGAAGAAGAAAGAAATAAAAATAAAAATAACCATGCGAATTATTCAAACCTGCAGCCCCTTTGCCCTCAGTTTTGGAGGGTTTATTACGCTTCATAAATATCACGGCGATGATAAAAATTTCTTTTTTCTCTTTCCTCCTTATTTTATACCTCTGTAGCTTGTAATTTTCCTGGTCGCAGATTGAAATCAAACGAATGTACTAGATTTTGAACAATTTCAAGGAGCCTTTTATATTACCGTATTTTCCAAGAGATGACAACAAATATAACAACTTGATAAACAATCAATCTACGAACCGCATCTTGCGATTGAATTAATAAAAATGAACGATTTTTAGCCAACCTGTGCAAAGAAATGCGGAAATTCATGTCAAATTACGTCGATACATATTCGGTTCCCTGTTTCGTTTCTACTAAATTAGGTGAGTATGTAAGGGTGTACTTAACACCTTACCTGCCAGTTTCGATAATAGAATAATCGATATTTATTCAATAAATTCCTGCGGGCTCATCCTACATGTAAGATCGACGACTTATCCGCTGTAGCTGTCGTAGCACTGAAATAATAATATTTCCGTTCAGAATTCACGGCTAACACGGCGTGTAAATGACGAGAAATCATCCAGGTTATTCCAGGATTATATTATCAGTGCGATCGCTTTTAATTACGGTCTGAAATTAAATTTCTTACTCGAAAGTTGCATCGATTAATTAACACGCGAGAATTAAGTTTGAGATATTGTAACGATTTTACGTTGTTCTAAAATCTACGAGACAAAATCAAATAAATACACAAAGACTTTTGGAACTTCTATTTTTTATTCCTTTTACTTATCCACTCTTAATTGTGTTCGTCTTTTCTTTGAGGGTACAAAAGTTAACCTACGCGTAAATAAATAACAAAGAACATACGCAGGTATAAATAAAAATATAAAACGATAAGCGAGAATGTGATTAAAAATGATACATAACAAAGGAAAAAATGGTTTATCTTATAAAATTCTGGGATCTGACCGTTTGCGTAGATTGTGAGGAGAAAATTGTCAGTGAAATAAAATTTGTACGATATATATATATATATATATATAAGACGGTGAAGGTGTTTAAAAATGGATAAAAGGTAGCGAATGAAGTCTTATTTTTTTCTCTGAACTACGTTTGGCTTCAAGTTTTTACCTGATCAGGGCTTACGCTTCGACTCACTGACTTTACACGTCTCGTTACATCGAAGTTGCGTAGATCTACCGAGCCTTCGCTCTTTTTGACCCAATCTCGTCTCTCTCTCTCTCTCTCCCTCTACGTCTCTTATCCTATTTCAAAATACAAATCGTCACAACACGTTTTTCTTTTCTCGCAAATCGAGCATGCGGGGTATGGGTAACGGGTGCAATTCGTAATTTTATAAACGCGGCAATTGGTAAGGAAGAAAAAATGTACAAGTAAAAAGTGAAGAACAAGAGAGGAGGGAAAAAGGGGGCAAAACAAATTGGTCCTGGTTTGACTATACATCTCGTTTATTCTCGCCTGCTCTCGTTATATATACCAATTTTCAAGAGCGGGATAAAAGAGGCTCTCGTAACATAATAACTGTTTAACGAAGATACCGTTAAGGGGGCTGGAGAGCAGGGCGCGAACAAGGGTGGCTTTAGGGTTAACGTTACGGGAACTTGGGGTTGACTAACGAAATCACTTAGGGACCGATCCCGAGAGCATATCTCTCTCTCGCACTCTCTCCCTCTCCCTCCCTCGCCCATTCCCAACACCGGAGATCACTTGCCCCCGCTGTGATGCGTATACATTATATACCTATACATATATACGTAGACCTATACAGGTATAAGCGAGCGATTCAACCTCGGAGCAGCGTTAAATTCGCCTTACAAGAGTTTCGTTAAGTGACTGCTTCGCGGACCCTGTTCAAAAATCGCGAGTTCTTCGTTTTTTTCATTTCTTTGCGCCTACGGGGTTTGACATTTTTCTCCTCTATACGTTTCAATTTTTCCTGTTTCTTGTTTTTTCAATTTACCGATTCATCGAGATTCTTGTACCATACTTTTTCTTCTTCCGTTTCATCCGCATTAATGAGGGTGAATTTCGTCAATCAATTTATCGTTATTTCAATATTCGCAATATTCGAAATGTGGATTTGGGGTCAACGGGCGATCAGGTGTCTTTCTCTGGGTTAATTACAGTCCGAAGCAACGCCCCATAGATTATTTAATACGAGGTTCCCGATTCAACTGCGCCCATGTAGAGTATATACACATGGTATGACGTATACGGTATAAATATGTACGCACACGTACGTATCACACACGTTTCACCCTCCGTATGAATGTCCGTCTATCGATAATCCGTTTTCGTCTAATCCGATCACCACGCGGTTGCCGTGACGTGTCTGAGTATGAGATCGATTCGCGTTTTTTACCGTAATACATATTTATATTCGGACTCTTATCGCCCGGGTATAAATTCACTTTAAACACACCGTAGTAATTACCGAGGAAAGTTGTATACGTACATTCAACTTGTCATTGTGTATAAAAGGTAATTGTATTCAAGGTAGAATCTGTCGAATAATGATCGATGAAGTGAAAAAGGGTGACGTGGAACAAGTGATTTTAGATCTTTATCCTCGTCGAACACCGTCTACAATTAGTTTTGTTGAAAAAGAAAACGTGAACGTATACCTAGAGGCTTCCATTTTTCGTTTCAACTGCACTTTGTCGTGAAAAAATCCTTACGAAAATTCCAAACGAACGATTTTTGGAAATGCTTCAACACGATCCTATTGACGTAATGCATATTTGGATCTGCGTATAGAAAAATTGCACAAGGAACTGATGCCTTAAAAAAAAAAAAAGAAAAAGACAAACATCTCATAAATATATGCACTTCTCTTTACTCTACAATTATATATTTATCCATCGAACTGAATGTGCTTTTATTTTAGACCAAGACAAGACCGTTATAAATACTGTATCATCTAGAATTTTTCACGAGAATGGTATTCGACTGACGAAAATAAATTAAACACGTTTCTTCCCACCGTATTATTTTTTTTTTTTTTTTGCGTCCATCAATTACAATGTCTTATTTTTTTTCTTTTTATTTTATTTTTTTTCATAATCTTATCTAAACACGTGACAATAAATTGCTTAAACCTCTCGAAGAATCGTCGAAAAAGACGTTCGAACTACAGATTGAAATTGAAAATTGAACGAAAATCGCAACGAACAAATCCAAAGACCCGATGAAAAATAAAAAAAAAAAAAGTCAATCGTAGTAGAATTTGTACACAGCAATCGTTGGAAACGAATTAGAAAAAACGAAGACAGATGAACCAAAAAAAAAGCGCGTCCTGCAGCTGAGGAAAACGAGGGGAAGTAGACGGTGAAATAATAGGGGGTCTGGGGGTTGATTTTCAATTTGGCGAACAGGCTGATTGACTGTTAGACGCCGGGGTGGCACCGGGGGTGCAAAACTAGACGGTATCTGTTAGTCGGGGCTGATAATCGCGGGGAGGCATGCGGCGCGGCCGCAGTTAGGGGCGGACGGGGGGGTTGGAAGGGGGCGAGTCACGCTTCGGTTTCGTGTCGAGACGTGGTGCGAGGCTGAGCGACGCCGGGCGTCGGGACGGGCGCGTTTCCGTACCGCGGCGTACCACGACGACCACCCCGGGTGCCCCACCCCCTGTGCTAACCGGGTGGTGCACGCGTTCGCAGGATGGCGACGAAGAGATAGGGAGCGACGCGCTGCCTCGCGAACATCGCTGCGAAGCCTGGAATTTTTGGGCAGGGGATGGAAAATGTAGATTGGTATCGGAAGACGGAGGGGTCGCTGCGTCGGATCTTTGAAAAATCGAAAACATGTACGTACAAACGTATCTTCTGGAAATGTATTAAGATATGTGACACAGCACGGATAAACGAAGTGTAGAATTACAGAAATTTTAATCATTAGGGTGGGAGTGAAGTGTGGATGATTTGGAAAGTTGAGGGATTGCCACATCGGGTTTTCATCAAACGTGCGAAAGTCAGTTCGGTAGAATTTTTCTTTATGCTGAAAGCTGGGGTATAGACAAGTCGGCGTCTTCGGGATTCCGAATGACGACGGTCGGTGGGAGTAACAATGTGGAAACACTGAAAAATAAAGGGGTTGCATTAACAGGATTTTGAGAAAAAGACGCGATAGTCTATTATACAGAGCTGCGAATTATTGTTGAAAATGTAGAATATCGGGAAATTCGGAAAATTAAAGTGTAGAACCCGGATGATCCGGGTGGAAGTAGAACGATAAAAACACGAAAACTCATTTTATAAACCTTGAAATTATGTATAAGGTCGAAATATGGAGAAGTCAGAGTGTAGAAATTCAAAGTCAGTAAACCAAAATATAGAATACTTGGAATTCTGACGATTTAGATGGGGGTAAAAACGTTAAAAGATTAGAATATCATGGTGCGGGTCGCAATAATTATGTCAACTTTTCAAAGTGATGAAAATATGTTTCATAGAATTGTCAAAATGTACGTAGTTGAAATTACACAGAAAAGTAAAAATGGGGAAAATTCGAGGTGTAGAAAGCCAAAATTCCGAAGAAACAATGTTTTGATTTCTTGTGCTTTATTCCGTTTTAAATATCGATTCTTCTGTATTTTAAATTTCTGCATTTCGAAATTTGATAATACATATTTTCATCGTTTTTGAAAATTAAACATGGTGACCTTTCAATTTCCCATTCTTTCTACACTTTTATTCTCGTACTGCATATCGATTCTGACAAACGCAAAGAAGCTGAACATGAGATTGATTGAAAGATTTTGACAGGTAATAAAAAAACAATTCTCAACCGCATAGACAAAATCAATGAATGCGGTAGGAAAATTTGCGTTCAAGAGTTTTCTTTTTTTTCCTCACCTCACACTTTCGGAATTTTAAAGGTGGAATGAAAATAGATGGGAACAGGTTGTGTTCGGCGAAGAAAGGTAAAAAAGAGAAAAGATGAGGAAGAATAAAAAAAAAGGAACAACAAAAAAAAAAAAAAAATTACACACAATTTAGTCAGAGGATCGGGAGGTTGGCGAGAAGTGAGAAAGAAAGGCGAAGATATAGTAATATTTTAAATTTCATTTTCTGAGGAGAAGCGAGAGTGCCGGAACGAGAAGAGAGTTTGCGTGTGTGTGTGTGTGTGTGAGAGAGAGAAAGAGAGAGAGAGAGAGAGAGAGTAGAGGAAAAAGAGAAGGGAAAACTAATTCGTGAGGTATATTCTCATAACTTAATATAAGCCCTGATCAAGGTGTAGATGGCAGACCTTCCAACGCCACTGAGCACCAGGTGTATTTATTATTAAATATCACTCGACTCCAGAGGCGGCTAGTGGTTTAACATCTTCTTTCACTTTGCCAGGCGAAATACCCGCGTATGAATTTATATGGAATACCATAGCACTGGGCCATTTGGCCTGGTCCAGTCCCTCATGGACGTTCCTTTCGAGGAAATAATTCACCAGAAACCGGACATCAGTTCCTTATATTTGTTGCACCAATCGAGAAAAGAGTGGAATGACTTTCTGGGAAGGTTGTTTTTTTTTTTATTTTTATTTTTTGTCCCTCTCTCTTTTTTTCTATTCTATCTTGGGGTAACCTTGACAAGGCAATAGCTACCGGATTTTCATCCGTTGAATCAAATGCGATTCCTAGTTCTCTAATCGATACGACACTGCTATAAGCGGGCTCAAAGTCGAACGCCTCAACGCCGAGGGTCTTTGGAAGGAGTTACTTTATGAATAATTGAGCGCTAACGGACGCCCGACAGTCTGCTACCGGTATCAATCGGCCAACGACTTCCCGAGTGCTCGTGACTTCCATTTCCCCGGTTTTGGAGGTAGTCAAAAAGTTCGAGCATCCCACCGCTGTCACCAATTCCCCAGAAACCGTTTCCAGAATCATTTGTCGCCGGTTAATGATCATTGCGAGGCAAATTAGCGTCAAGTCGCTTCAATAACGTCTGATATTCTCAGTTTCAGGTGAGTCGACCGATCCGAGCGGCGATAAAGGCTCCGGCATTCTCCCCGATGGATCGAGGCTCGTGAGTGGAACGGCATAAATTCCTTTTCTACTTACTAGTCGATGCATAGAGGGCGACTCGGTAATGTCGGAGTAATTTCAGCGGCCAGGAAGGGCGGAGGAGAACGGCGTCTCTTAACTCCATCCCCATTTTTCCCCTCCCTGCCATTTTCCTCCTAGTATGCAAATTGCACACGGGCTAAGTATAGACGACTCGCAATGTCCTAGCCTCATATTGCGCCGAGCGAATAGCCGATTGATGTCCGTTTTAATCATACCAGTCGCTCGTTTCTCTTCGGACAGTACCCTGGATCATCCATGGATGTCCGATAGGGGAAATATGTCAATTTTATTCGATGGTGTCGAGGGCAACCCCTTCCCGGATGTCAATTAAGCCCACGTAAATCGGTTAAAACGTGTATCAATTGAGAATTGAAATGTATTCAGCTGGGGATGATTGCCTCAGCTCCAGTTTTTGCACAATTTATCCCGGCGAGCTTTCACCGTGCAAATCCCCGCCGTATAATTTACCGAAAAACTCGTCATCTGCGTTAGGGTATTGAAAAACGACGAGAAAAAAAAAGAGCAGACAGCGAGGCTCCGAGGCTCGAAGGACCTTAACTCGTCGCTTTATACGTTCGAGTTGACGCGAAGTCAACGAGGGTGAAATACACGAGGGCTCTAGACTACAATAGACGATTGTTCAATTTGCTCAGCATTGTAGGTAGAAGTTCGCAAGCCCTGCTGATGATTTGCTCGTTGAAAAATATGTAGAGTATGCCGTGCTGCACCGGGATTGTCGTCGTGATACTTCACGAGAGCATTTCAGATACCAGAGAGGAGCTTGCGTTGTCAGGGTACAATATGCTCAGCGTTGTTGTACTTTGTATTACCGCGCACACGTCGCGTCTCGACACCTATACGTTTTCGTTAAAAAATTTTGCACATCGGGGGATCCAACAAGCCAAACAACCAGCGTCGAAAGCTCCCAAACCGATTCGCTGAATGGCTAATCAGGCCATTCTTCAACAGCGAATCGACAATCGCCACTTTGCATATCTAGCCGCCCGCTCTCTTTCCGTCTGATCATTCAAGCGTCCCAATCATCGGCATGCATCGATTTTCATCCCGTACGGATGATAATCCGCTTCGGCTTTACCGCACCCGGACACTTAATTGGAGCGACTCGTGGTCTCGATTCTCTTATACACAAGTTATATACGACTCCTGGCCGCCAACCAGTGGACGTAGAATGTTGAATTGTGTCACTGCAGCCGGTCGTTGAGTGACTATTAAGAAGCATGCTGTGATTCGGTCTGATTCCAACGCTACCAATGTGGTCATGGATCATCGCACTATCATTCTCTTCGTGTCATTGAGTACGAATCATCGCACCGTCTGAATAAAAATTTATAAATCGACCATAAACACTTCCGCGGATCCAGTCAGTGACCAAAATGAGTTCAGAGGCATCGGAATCGTATAAAAAACACAAGAGTTGAACCATCTTCAACGTTTCGATCGCGATCTTTTAAATTGTCGTTAGCATAGCCTGGGTTATTCTAATTTTGTACCAATCATTTCGATCACGTATCGGGGATGTCGTTGATTCGTGTTCACTATCGTTGGGACAAACGACGCAGCCTAAGATATGTTCAGAGCGTTTTTTCTCTGTTACCAACGTTCGATTCGGACTACAACCAGTCCCATTCATGCTTAATGGGACACCTTGGCTAATCCGGAATCGGCAAAGAGCTCAACTCTGCACGGAGTCCAAACCGTGTGCCTTCAACCGTCCCTCAAGAACTGGTTCCGAGCTCCTGGTTGCCTTCCGAACAGAGCGTCAGTTCGTGCGGATAAGTGGCTTCGGCTCTGGGAGAAACGCCCTGTCGCCGTGGCGGTGCAGCCCGTAACCCTCTAATTAGCGTCGCCCCTCTCGATCCACGGTATTGTTACATACCCGGCGCCACTTTTCGCGGGGGTTTGCCGCATGCGTTGCCACCCTCGGGGTAAACAATGAAATTTTCTGCATATTCGCTCCGTTATTTCTCGCTTCTCCCTTTGTGTGTTCCATTTTTTCATATGGTATTTTATCGACTCGGTGTATCAAACGTACGATGGTACAAGTCACACGATTATAACCTATCTGCTCGCACGCGTGCATGCATGCATATTTGCTTTAGAACCTACTTTCGTGCACGAGAAGATATTCCATTATGTTCCCCCCTCTCTTGTTTTCTCGAAATGCTGATTCTCGAATTTCTGATAAATCGTTAATTTTTTAAACAGTGGTGAGAAAAGGAAGTGAAAGATATTTATAGGCAGAACTTTCGAAGTTAGGATCGTCTTTACCAAGCTAAAATAGTTGCGGTAATTGACAGGTCTTCCGAAACGGAATTGCAGAAATACATTTCCACGGATTAATTCATCAAGCTTCTAGTTCTGACTAGATTTTTCTTCTATAAATATGGATAGGAAGCATTGATTGAATTGAGACTAGGTGTAAACCGGATGTCGAACTTTCCAATGACAGTTTCCTATTTCAAGCGACGTTGACGATCAGAAACGAAGACTGACGCGAACACGTTCGCTCATGAGTGCATCGTAATTATACAGGCTTTCAAGTAAAATAATACTTCGTAATCCGCATCAATATTCTCCGAATTAATTGAACGAGTTTAATCACCGAGATCATCAAAAGTCTTTCGATCTCCACTCATTAACGAGGAAAATACCCTGAGTGTACCTTAGTAGTAAATCAATGAACATGAGACACGTTTTTTTTCGAAAGCGCCAATTCACCCGTTTGAGGATTAAAAACCGCCCCTGAAGTTCACCTCCAAAGAAGATTTCTCACGATTTCTCGTTAACGACACAAAAGTTCTCGATGAAACAAATTCAGAAGTTACTGACGGTCAACCGACGATGATAATAAGCCCAATGTTCTTACCCTCGGAGGCTGCAACCCTCATTTCTGTGGGTTGTAGCTTAACGTTGGTTTCCACCCTTTCAACGGCCGAATAGGCGCGTTATAAAAAACGTTCCAACGCGAAAGGAAGAAACCCGGCAAGATAGACCTCGGGTAGTTTCTCGGTGAGTCGACTATCCTGCGGTCGTCCGTTCTCAATCGTCTTCGGGCGAGTGAAGCCTGAGGTTTTGGTTCGGATTCCCAATCAACTATTCCAGCCCGAGTTGCAATTTGAGTTTGAGACATAACGAGCCCCAGGCGAGGGTCAAGGGACCGCGGCTTCCGTCCGGCGGTGGTGCAGTGACCCGTTCAAAGGTGGAAAACTTTCGACATAAGGGTATAGCTGTGGGCTTCCACCACTTCTGGGAGTCAGAGCTCGTTCAAGGCCGCGTCCCGGGTAATAGGCGTGCGGAGCAACGAGCCGGTACATTATGCAAAGAGCTCCTCTGCCTGCCGGTACGTATTTCACTCGTTGTGTATGTGTATGCGTGTGTATGCGCGCTATCCGCGGTGAAGAAAAGGCCGACCCTCGTTATCAGAAGTGGGGACTGCGTATCGCTTCAACGAATTCGCCGGCCGATCGTCTTCGAGACGCCGCGCTTCGAGAGCAGGGACACACCGATTGTCCCGATGCTCGATATATTTGCGGTCTGTAAATTGGCCGGATTAAACTTTGATCGCCGCGAACGATTTGCTCGAAAATTTTACGAATCGTAATTGTATTACTTTTCAAAATATGATGAAACTATTTTTTTCAATCCAGTCTATTTGAGACGTCGATTTTTGTTTCTTCGATTTTCGAACTCTGAATTGGTTTTTTTTTTTTTCATGCCACTTTAAGCACTGAAGCGACGTACTAAAATTATGCGAATGTAATTAGAATTCCGATTTTCAGAAAAAGTGGTGACCAATTTTTTTTTTTTTTTTCATTCCAACTACCGTATGCAAGAACTTTGCGGATGAATAGTGTATGAAAATTTTATTCAGGCAACGAACGAGAAATTGTTCGTCATTTGTTCTTTTGATTTTAAGAACCCTTTTATTTTCACGAAATTATATCGTGCATGCGTGATTGACGGTTTTTTTTTTATCCACCGAATAATTCGACACTTGTAAATAAAACTCGTTCCCAAGTTTTTTCAGTAAATATATTAACATAACGATAGTATTATTGAAGAATGCATGAAGATTATCTGGTACGAATTCAGATTCCTTTTCCATTTTTCGTTTTGTTCTGTTGTTTGTTCCAGGTAGGTAGCATTTTCATTATATCCTTGTTGAAAAATCATTGAAATATTCTGTGAAAATGAAGAAAAAACAGAATAATCGCGAAAATGTTTTAGAATTCGAAGTAGAAGAAGAATCTTGACATAGATCTTGTTTTAAATCGTCGAGAAAGTGCATACCTTTTGATTTTCGTATTTCACTTTTTGCCCGCTTTGCCCCAGTTCCATACTCAATTATTACGTGTAAAAATGCTCCTTATATTTTTTGAATTTCAGTCCCTTTGATCGGTGTTATATCTTTCTTCCTTACTCCCTGTACACTGCACTAGAACAACAGACCGGAGAGTGATCGTTGTCCCCGCGGACCGAGACTCTCGTCTCTTTCTCTTTTCCGCTGCGACGATGTATTCTATTCAAAACAAACAACGAGGATAGAAGGTCTGAGAGGATCGGTGATGCAGTAGGCCTACAGCGCTCAAAGGAGAGAAGTCGATTTCAATTTTGTGTAAACGAAATCTCGTGAAGTGCGTGAGTGTGTGAAGAACTACATTCTGTTCAGGTAATAAATCGATTACAAATTCACGATTGCACTTGAAATTAACAAACTGAAAATCGTGCGATTAATTAAAATAGCACCCGCGGTGAACAATTTATGTTCGATCTCCCTTCAATATACATACAATGTTTTCGATCCGCTCTACGCTCTCGTATTTACATTTCAACTATCACTGTCTGATATTATATCTTTCGTTCCTCTTTGGTCTAATTTAGGAATTGTTTTTAGTTGAATTCTGTCTTTATCTTGTACACTTTGTGCTGTCTATTCGCGTTCAACTCTGAACTACGATGTCAGGCCAAGTTTGTCGGATTGCGACGCGTAGGGAGGATTCGTTTTATATTTCGTAATAAATTTTATTATATGACTGGATCGATCACCACAGAAAAAAAAAAAAATAACAATCTGTTTTTCACGCTGTCTTAAACTATTTGTATATTCTTTTATCGATATCTTTCGATTTTATATTCAATCGTTATCAAAACGTAATACCGCGATCTTCGAAAAGAGTCGACGCAGACCTGGTTCAGATATTTTGAGAAATTCGTAACCCCGACTTGACGAATTAACCCTGCACGAAGAGGGGGAAAAGGCAGGATCATATCCGTCTTTCCGCACGCGTTTAATTCATCCCTGAGAATTTCAACGTTACACCTTGTAGTTCAGTGCACTGGAAGCTATTTAGCCCGAGAGTTATTTCGCCCAGATTTACCCAATGCCCATGTCGACTTCGCCGCTTCCGCCTTTGCTTCTGCATTATGTATTTCCTCCATTTGCACCAAAAGTTTTGCCAAGACGGGTATAGGTGCAGGTATATACGTACATGTATACGGGTATGCGATACTGCTGCCCCACTTCGTGCCCATAATTTTAGGTATAATATGACCTGCAGTCGTCGTCGTATGTTCTCGGCTTCGCGATTCGCCGTTCGGGCAACCGAAATAATTAAAGAAACTCAAAGATTCACAGCGGGGAATATTTCGGAGTGGAATTGAAAAATGTAAAAAAATTTCGTACGTTAGGTTTCAGTTTATACGCATCTACGTAGTCAGAAAAAGATTTTTATATTGATTTTATTCGTCAGGTGGTAGTCGAGGAGATGAAAAGTCGACGAAATTAGGCGTTGAATTTAATTGGAATCAATTAATGAGCCACTTTGATGAAATTCCACGCTTGAGAAAACGGAGTGCAAAATATAAAATTACCATTTCAAATATCGCTGCATAAAATTTTCGGAACATGCTTAAGGAAATTGTCGACAATTTTATATAGATTCGCTTGATTTCACTATACGGAGGCTCGATTTATTCAGAAGACTATTTTCTACGACATTTCAACATGAATCTGTTTTTTTTTTTTTTTTTCTCTCATCACTTTGGCGTCGTTAAATATATTTAATTTTACATTAATCAATACCTCACAATATCAAACTGACCGCTGGAAACAACAGAAAGAAAATTCTATTCAATGACTTTTCAGAAAATAGTCTTCCGGGTAAAATAACGAATCTACTAGATTTTGAAAAAACTCCTTTAGCCTGTGCAATTACAGTATTATATATTTTTATACTTCGAAAGAGATTCCCGCAGCTTCCGAACGCGGCAGCTCGACGAATATTAATGAAATAAACAAAAATTATGGATTTTCGTCTAAACAACCTTCCTGAAAGAGGGATAAAAAGCGGAGTGAACGTCCTTTCGACCGACGCTATCAATCGTCTATCCGCATGACCTTTCCATATAATAATCGAGCTCGTTTCGTGTACACTACTTGCAGGATCGGTAATTATTATGCCCTCCACCCTCCGATTTAACGTAACTCCGGGCTATAATAATACCCCGTCAATATGCAAATCCGAATCTGCGTGAGGATAATACCACGTCATATCACGAGCTGGCGCATACTATCAACATTATTATATCACGATACATTATGGTGATGAGCCACACGTGTGTCGGTTGCTTGTTATACATCCGAAACACCGAAAATACGTCTCTGCTTACGACGCAGCTGTCTGCGGAGGTCCTTGCCATTTGCCATGCTTGTAATTATGTTAATTTCTGTTCGTTAATTTTTTTTTTCCACCTTTAACACTTTTCTGACCGATATTCGCAAAGTCGTTGGTTACATTTTTTTTTTTTTCATACCTTTTGTTTACGTTAAGATACGGTTAACTTTCTCAGTTTTTAATATTCTTCTCTCATCAACTTGCGACTAAAGGATTTTTTTTTTAATTTTATTTTTTTCACGTCAACAAGATTCGTATTGTAAAATTCACTTTCTCCCTTTAAATTCAGCATTGAGGAGGAAACGATTTTGATCATGAGTCCGGAAAAGAGAATATTTG
Source organism: Neodiprion virginianus (assembly GCF_021901495.1). Classification (NCBI taxonomy): domain Eukaryota; kingdom Metazoa; phylum Arthropoda; class Insecta; order Hymenoptera; family Diprionidae; genus Neodiprion; species Neodiprion virginianus. The sequence continues at coordinate 19,595,732 of NC_060880.1, forward strand.
AGAAAAAAGTAAAACTGTTGAAATTTACTGATCGTCAGTCAGCTATTCAAGTTTCATGGAAAAGTTTCGAATTTCTGAATGCACGATTCGAGACACGTTTGTACGTAGGTATAAATTTTTGATCGTCTCCTTATCGCCCTGCAGAAAATAAATTCGTCATTTAAATTCGAGCTATGATTCAATCAGTAATCAAAATTGACGATTTTCGCAATATTCTGAACAGACGAATTCTGTCCAAATTTGTTCGTCAATTCATTCATTTCCTTATTTTTCGCAAAAGGATTAACGAAATCTGACGAAAGAGGTTACAAAAAACCATTGAGAGTGGTTTAAACAGGGGGTTTTGAAAAAGTTTTCTATAGAAGATCTGTAATTCGTGGCACCGCGCGACGTTGCTTTGTTAACCGTGATTCAATTATCGTTTGTAGTTTTATCGGCGAGTTTGGTACTTCGAAAGGATACCGTGATGCAGGGGTCGGCCCTTCGTCTTATTTGCAGCGACTGGCCTCGTTTCTCTGGTTTATTCGGGAAATGAAAAGCACCGAGGGCCGTAAAAGCTCGAGTTTATTGAGTCGGTAGATGCGCTTCTATACAACACGTGTGCAGGAGTTAACAGGTGTTGTGGCGCAGATACACGGACAAGAGAAAAGCAGCGTCGACCTTTGTTCCCGTAAACCGCCAAATTCCATATTGCCCTTCATATACATATTTTTTTCGAAATTGAAAAGACAGAATTTTTCATTTTCGTCATACTGTACAATCCTCGGCTATCTTCGTTTTTCACCATTACCGAAAGATTATTGTTGGTATGACTTTATGTAGAATTAATGCACATTTATATTTTTTCAAGTTGTGTAGGGACGATTAAAAAAAAAAATTTTTTTCTTGTCAATCTCGATCGATCTTATACTTCGTACAAATTTCATGATTTTTAGTCAATTAATTTCATTTCACAGTCGGTAAAAAATTCGTGAATATTTCGAATTTCGAATGATCCAATTTTTTTCATTGCAAATGGCTCTCGGCCGCTTTGTTATTCGATGACCTGAGGTGACAAAAAGTAAAAAAAAGAGTAAAGAAAAAAAAAAGAACTATGAGAGAGAGAGAGAAAGAAAAATGAGGGTAAGTCGAGGCGGTGAAAAAATGGTTGTTTTTACAAAGTTTTGCGATACAAGCCAGGCTCGTTTGCGTTTAAACGACCGAGGTCGAAACCCTAATCTTAACGTCAGCAAACGCATGAAGGAGGCAAACTTTTCCACACGTATGCTATGCAAGTGGTTGTCTGACGCGGGTTGCGCGTACCGAATAGCCGGTTTTAAGCTCTTGACGAATGGTTGTCTCCTTCCAGTTTTCGCACTCAACCTCCGCCGTACACTTGGGGCACAATTATATACGCGGTACCAGAAAAGCTCGGGGGTTAACGAGTTTCCACGAACAAATAATCCGCGTCGCAAACTTTGGCAGGGGAAAAAAAGCTGTTGAAAAGTAAGTGTAATGCGAAAAACGCAGCGCACTCGTTTCAATGGCCGCACAGCGTGTGCGTTTTGAATTGTTCAACTAAACGAGGCTCGAGTGAAGAAGAGATCAAGGCAGCTGATTCACCCTGCCGTGTATTATGCACCTTCGCAAGCTCCAGCTGCAAGCAAAGCTGCAAGCACAGCTGCACCAAGGATCAAATGGCTCTCTGACCCGATCCTCAACATTCAGAATCACACGGATAGACAGCCTGAAACTCTGCACTGCAGTTCTTCTAGCTCAAAAGCTCGTCTCTGTGTACAGAAGCTCCGATGAATGTTCTGCACAAGTTGCAACTCGGTGTTTCACGTTTTTTCCTTATTTGTTGATTTGTTTTTTTTTTTTTTTTTTAATAAAAACATCCAGGATTCGATTTTATGCTCTCGAAAGTTGTGAATTTTTTTTTCTCAATTTCTTGCACAGATAGACATTTCGATATTGTTAAATGAATTTCGAAGAAAACATGAAGTTTAGTGACGAATTGGCAGCAAAGTTAAATAAACTCTGGTATTTTCGATTCGATTCTGACAATTTTGTGAGCTAATATTACGCGTTGCCCAATTTTCCAGAAATTGTCCGAAAAATAAACAGGAAATCTCATGTTTTTGTATAATTGTAACGCTGAGATGAAATTATTGACGCACATCTGTTGTGCCGTATCTCTCTATCTAATAAAAAAGTTTCAAACAAATGAACGTAGAAAAAGATTATAATAACAATAGTAAAAGAAGATTATAATAACAATAGTAAAAAAAGATTATAATAACAATAGTATACGCATGAAGTTGGCGGTGGGGTGAGATCCCGAAAACAAAACAAAAAACATCTAGCAAACCCTTTGACAGCTGTCATCGGCTGTTTATGACAGTCTTTGACAAATATCTTTATAGGTATCTGTTTCTGACGCGCAAAAAATGAACATGCAAACGAAAATTATCAAGATGATTCCCGACAGGAATTGTCTTTTTCGCGCTTTGGCGTATCGTGTATACGGCACTCAAAATCGACACGCAGAGGTGAGACTGAGTATCGTTTCAAATATAGTGGATAATTGGTCTACATTTGCGGGTTTTATTACAGGTAATGAGTCAAACGGTGCTGTGGTTAGGTGACCTGGTGATTACAAATCACATATGAATAAAAATGCAATATATGCAGCTGCGGATATTTTTAAGATATGTTTAATCGTGTATCGCGAAGAACAAATTCATCCACACCGGATCGGATCACAAAATGGAACACAATTCTCGCTACTCTTCACCGGTGACGGAGAGAGTGGACACTTTGATGTCTTGCAGAACCAAAATAAAATTCAGATAGTGAGTAATAAGTATGAAAAGTAACAATCAAATAATAGTAAATCTAAATATATCACCAAACAGTCAAAAGGACAGCCAGGATTTACGATGACAATGGAGAAAGGAGGAGTTTCAAGCAGCAGACAAGGCGATGAAGATGGTGGATGGTCGGAAGTATCACAAAAGAAAGAGGAAAATAAAATTGTAAGTGCGAAGAACCAAATAAGCCATAGAATAATATCCATCAAATATTCGTATAACCAGGAAAGAGGACGACCAGGATCGATGTTGACCACAAGAGAAAGAGGTGTTTTGCGGAATGAACAGCAACGCAAATATAGAGAAAATAATAATATAAACAAGGTGATTTTGGAGAATAACCGGCAGAGCGGCAGTAAAAATAATTCAACGAAGGGTGTCGAAGAATTAGAAGAATCGATTGCGATGATTGATTCGGAAAATAAATCGAGAGGACGACCAACCAAGGTGATGGACATAGAAGAGCGAAAAATTAGACGACGGGAACAGCAGCGAAAATATAGGGAAGCGAACAAAAAATATCATACTGGCTTTTCAACCAACGAACAGAAAGGAGGAGTTTCAACCAGCAGACAAGGCGATGAAGATGGTGGATGGTCGGAAGTATCACAAAGGAAAAAGGAAAATAAAATTTTAAGTGCGAAGAACCAAATAAGCCAGAGAATAATAATAAACAAATATTCCTATAACCAGGCAAGAGGACGACCATGATCGATGTTGACCACAAGAGAAAGAGGTGTTTTACGGAGTGAACAGCAACATAAATATAGAGAAAAAAATAATGTAAAGAAGGTGATTTTGGAGAATAACGGGCAGAGCGGTAGCAAAAATAATTCAGCAAGTCAAGGAGATAGATAGATATCAATAGAGAAGGAACACCAATTTTCAACCAACGAATGGAAGCTTAGATTGATGAAAAAAAGGAAAGTAAGCACAGAAGGAATTGAAGTGGACAGCAAGTGCAGGACCTGTCATTAAATCAACATGAAGGAATTCGCCTGTCTACTAGACAATGCGTAAGGAAATAGTGAGGCGCGAAGCGCCGAACAACGAGGCGCGCAGCGCCGAGTGCCCGAGGCGCGTAGCGCCGAGATGGGGTTGGCGCGCGAAGCGCGCAGGGGCGAAGCCCCTAGTATCGAAAAATATATTTTTATTCACCCCAGCCAGATAACTGTTCTTCAAATTTTTTGTTCAATAGATCTCACGAACAAACTAAGCCCAAAAACATGAAAACCGGATCAGAAGCAGCGGAGTTTAATAATCCTAAGCATTCTAACGACAAAAGCTTTTCTCAAATTGTCAATATCTCAATTTGATTATTTTATTTGACGATTATTTCATGTTTTATGTTATTCGAACCACCGCGGTTTTAGGGTTGAAACGGGACTGCGTGAGTTCTTTCTCTACTTCCGGGATGCGTGTGGAATATCCGGTGTTCGATTATCCGTGTAATTCGAGCTCGAGGGAAGAAGAGTCGTAATTTTCTATCGCCAGGTAGCACAATACAAAAGTACGGGCGGAATATAGGTTTTAAGAACTGGGGAGTCGGTGAATTTCGCGGGCAATTTGAACGGCTGGGATCGGTAGACGTAACTACTGTTTTATTCAAATCGTCTTCTGGAATAATACGCCACAACGAGAACTCACCCAACCCCCGAAACACACGCACCGCGTTTTTCACGTTATTCTTTTAATAGACATTTTTCGGCTCGAATCGTGGGCAAATAATACCGCCGTCCCGACGAAAGCCCCTCAATTTACCCTCATTTTGTATTGTAATTTTCGTTTATTTTACCCTAGATCAACACACTGCCGTTAGATTCCCACCGCCTATAAAACTCCTGGCGATGTATTATTACCGCGCGTCAAAGTCGATTTCATTTATTTCTTATTCCATTTTTCATCAATATTATTATTGTTATTATTCTTATTCGTATTATGTTTGCGTGTAATACAAAAGTGCAAACCAACTACGAATCGAGAAACTTCTTATTCAACGCCGCACTCCAATTCAATTCCTGCAGTTTTTCAATCTCTCTATCTCTTCTGTTCACTCTTAATCCAATATTCCAATTACAACAGCTGCGCGGTTGCTTGCCATTATTAAAAATGAAGAGAGAAAAAAAAAAACTCACCCTTATCTAGGCTCGCCACTCGATCCGTTGGTTGAATTTAATTTTCAGGACAGAAAAATAGAATTCAATTCTAGTCCCTGCCAATTATAATCAACTTTCCAACCCTGCGTTAATTATTTACTCAATTTTTTTAGTGAATTTAAATAGATGACATAGGATGAACGTTTTTTTACGTATTTTACTATTGTGCACATTGATTTGCCTGATTTGGTGTATACATACGTTCCGTCTGTGTAACGATATCACGATGCTCTGTTATAATGCAGACAATGCGGGCGGAGAAGAATAAAATCACGGTAATAATTCGAGCTGGACTTGATTTTGCAGTCACACACAAAGGGAGAATTCGAAAGCGTGCATTTTTTATTTTATTCCCGTTTCACTCGTGCTTATTTCTGTCGAGAGAATGGCGGGAAGAACTCCGAATAATACATATATATATAATATACGTATTAATAATGATACATATACATGTATATACGTACCATTGTACCACGTGTATATATATTTGAAAGAATAGGAAGATACGGAAAGGAACGTAGCTAAGTTATAAGGAAACCGAAACTAATAACAAGGATAATACAAACAACAACAGTGATAATAATGATAAGAATAACAATTTCGAGACGCTGACACAGGGGAAAATAATAATGGAAGTGAAGTGACTTGAACCACGTCTGAATACGTGTATTGTGTACGTATAACTATACATTGATATGTGTATATATATATATATATATATATATATATATATGTATACATGCGTGAGTATATATGTACGTATATAGTCACCAACAGGCGTACTCATTAAATTTGGTTGCTTGTCTGGAAGATTCGAGCCAAAGTCAAAAGCATCCCTTTGATAATTATCACAGTCGGTGGAGAGAGGGAGAGGAGGAGAGAAAGAGAGAGCCGGCTCTACTCGGGCCGCCAATCTCTAAAGGGGATGCGTGCGTAGTCGAACTCAACCCCCGTTGCATCGTGCAGCTCGAATGCATTTATGCACCCCTACACCAGCATCCCGTTTAACGACAATTTGTTGTGGCTTTGAAACCCGGACGTAAACTCGTCGCTCCCTTCGTACTAGGCATGACGTAACGGGGCTGTTTTGCACCCCGTATTTACTCAACTTTCCGTAAGCCTCGTTGAGAAAATCCTCGTTTTTGACGCTTTATCGAAATTCCCTGAAGCGGAATTCGTACCAAGGAATGCTGACGATGAGAGGAGGTCCGAAATCCGAGTGCGATAGTGATTTTCCCTTTCAATTTCGTTCGAACGACAATTCGAAACGATGGCGGATAAAAAGCTGAAGAAATAAATATCCGGAAGAAAATTTCCCAGCCTCGTGTGATAAATTTGTTGGGTTGCATTTCGCCGGAGTGATTTTGCACCCCTGTGCAGGTAGGTAGGTGTAACCTGCACAGCTCGTTTTCGTCGAGTGAGCTGGATCGTCGTGATTTATCGTGACTGGCTTCCTACGCCGCGTCGTTAATCTTCCGACACGTTTTATAATCAGCTTCTCCAACCAGCTACGCGATACATCTTCCCTGATGCTACTTATACTCGTAAGGGAAAATTGATACGCGTGCACTTCCGTCTATCCCGCATCTTCTTCCTCTATCGCCAACTTTTCTGAAACTATGATAACAACAATAAATATAACGATAATGATAATGATATCTAGTAGGGTGGAAGAGAAGAAAGGTTTTTATTCAGTCTTATCCCCTCAAATGTTAGCGCTTGATAGAAAAAAAGGATCCTCCCAAAAGCTGTGCTCTCCAGGTCACGTCGAACATATCGCTGTTTTAATTTTTATTTCCCATTTATTTAACATGATAAAATTTTCAATTTTTCTTAAAAGTAACTATACTCGTAAACTGTTCAATATTTTTTATGGGAAATAATAATCGACAGAACGATCTGTCAGACTTGAGCTAGAGATGTCATCTTTTTGAAGCATCTTTCTATTATCAAACATTGACATTTTATGGGGGTAGAAAACTTTTTTTGAACCACTCTAATACATAGGGATTATATTATACGGAAGTTCCGGAACAGGCATGAAATTTTCAAAACGTAGTTAAACATCTGTCTGATCCATTAATTTTTGGGTTTTTTTTTTACTTCTCAAGGGATAGAAAAATCACCGAAAAAAGGTATGAAGATCTTTTTTCTTTTCTCCTTTTTTTTTGTTTTTTTCACCAATCACGAACGAATTCAGATGCGATCAAAAGTCTGAACAGAGAACCAATCTTCAGTCAATTTCTTGTGTCATTCACACCGTACAAAATGGTGGTGCTAAATATTGCGCGAAATTGGCTGCTGTGGATTACTATAGAACGATGTCTTCAGACGATTCCAAACTTCAACATCAGACAGTGTTACATTAGCCTCAGATAACGTTATATCGAGACCAAATTTCAACCTATACAGAATTCGACACCACACACTCCTTACTTCCTTACGATTTATCCTCTTCCTTTTTTCTCGGGACATGCGTTACTTTCCACTTATTGTTTGACGTCACAATGTCAGATTTTGAATTACCGATGTTTGAGGTTTTGAACCCATTCTTCGTTTCGTTTGATCAATTGTTGAATTTGCGACGCTATCCGGCGCATTCTCGTGTACAACTCGATGCTTAGACAGAGACGGAGAGAGAGGGGGAGGGAGGAGGAGAGGTTCTGAGTGAAGAGAGGTAACGGAGAGGACCTTTGGCTTCGACAATGGCAAGGGGTGGTACAATGCCGCTAACGAGCTAATATCTCTCCTCAGTCTATCTCTCTTTCTTTCTCCCCTTCCATCTCTACCTATACCTTCTCTCTTCTCTTTGTATAACACACAGCCGTAAGATTACAACGTGCAGCCATTCCGGAGGGGAACTTACGACTCCCGGATATTCATACGAGCACTTGGGCAGGTACACCACTTGAAGTTAATTACCTAGGATAAATTTCGCCGGTGTAATAATTCCCCGAGTTCGTCTCAGGCCACGTGCTCAGGCTCTTTGGGCTTTCGGGACACCGGGAGGAAACCTTATTTTGTCCTTTCTACCACCCACAGAATACCGGAGAACGTTTGCTAATTGAAATGCTGCCACGTTTGAAGCGCCCCGAGTCGAGACGGAGAATTTTAAACCTGCACCCACGCTGTTCACCTAAGTTGATTAAAAAGTTTTCGCCTTACTTAAAACCCGGACGATCGTTATTGTCATACATTCCCGCGTCGTCGTGCTCATGGGAAAATGATATCGCATACCGCTAATTGGACGTAGTGCCTTCGATTTGCATGTGTAATCGTTGGCTGGCTTTTCAGAATTAGCCAGCTGCTGAAATATAAAAAAGACCAATCTGTGAAAGTGCTTCGTAAAATGAGAGAGAGAGAGAAAGAGACACCTTGCTGTATTTTTTGTCATACCTACTCTATTCCATTCGGTCGAATTATATTGCTCGGAAATTGGTATTCAATTGCTTCGTGGAACCAACGTTGGCAGAGCGGATTAATAAAAGGTAAAAAGTACAAACGTCTGGTTCTTGAAATCGATCCTGGCTGTGAAATTATTCCTGCAGGTATATAGCGGGGTCTCACTTTGTACGCGAACGTGAGAAAAAAAAAAGAAAAGAAAAGAATACCCACCATCCATGATTTCGAACGTATAAGACGAGGGGATGAAAATTCGTGACGTTGACGAGGAACCAGAATAACACAAGAATATACTCAGGGTCCGGGATTAATTCGCTTTACCTCTCGTTACTGGTAACCGATGACTAAACTATCCGAGCGAAAAGTGCAGAAGCAAAAGAGCAAAAGTGAAGACGTATCGAGTCGCGAATCTCCCTCACGATCATTCAATCAATTAAGGGTACCAACGCAGAACTTGCGTCCGGTGGTTCAGAAATTGCGGTTAAAATGATAATGATAGATACCGCAGTGCGGTTGTCGGGGGGCGAGCTTTCCGGATTACCGTGGCCCCAGAGTGTTTCCAGCACTCCATCACTTAGCCGCGAGTCGGCCGGACAGTTTGTCATTAGCGGAGAGAAAAAAGGGATCTCCGTACATCGTATACATTCGAAATCGTTCTCGCGATTCCAACCGACAGACTCGAGTTCAGCCGCATCCAAAAGTTAGTGACAGCGGTGGGATGGATCTGTTCGATGATCGGTCTGTGGTTTCCACTGTATGTCCGGTGGTTCCTTTGACGTAATCGAGTCCAAACGGAGTTCACGGATTGTTCCCGTGAAATTTGTCTGGGCTTTGGATTAGCTCTGAGGATGAGCCACTTTGGCTTGCGGAAAATCATTTTAGCTCGTCAAGCTTGCGCTGGTCTGCAAGCCAAAGTGACCACCCTTTACCAATTAGACTACAATAATTTGACCAATTATTATGAGACACGGTCAATGAAGCCCAGCTCAAGCCGTTGAATAGGATTAGCCGTACGCTTGGCCCAAATCCCCAGCTGGCAAGTCGGGAAAGTCACCCGCCGATGTAGGTACAGTAATGTTCATTAATGGGTTCTCAATGGTTCACCATTTTTCGGAATCAAAACTGAAACGAGTTTTCTTGCTGTAGAAATTTCATGCGTTTAACTTGTCACTCGCGTCGCTGGTCATTGGCTCATGAAATTGGCTTGGAAAGGAAACTCGTGTCTGTTGTGAATCCAAAAAAACTAGTGGGCCAATGGCAACCCATTAAGGATGTGATGGCTGTACATTCTCAGCTAAAAATTATGATGAGATAAAAATCGGGAAAACGCCAACCACAATAAAGGTGATAAGAAAATTGAATTTGAATAACAATAATGCCCAAAAGTTATCAATAAATTGTATAAAGAAAACATTGCATAAAAAATTTTTGGTGAATGTTTTTTTTTGTTACCTGAAATGAATTCGTTGATTTCTTTGAATACACGTGAATTTTTAAAGAATTTTCTTATGATTTTTACATCTGTGTTTTTGAAAATTTGTAAAAGCTGTATTCATGAAACTATTCGTTCAATGCCCCGGAAATTTTTTAATTGTAATATAGAACGTTTTTTCGAAAAAGTATCTGAAATTCACGATTTTTCCGCCATTATTCAAAATTTAAAATTTTCGAAAATGGAAATTTCACAATGATTAGAAAATTCCACAAAAATTCATGAGTATTCAGAAAAATCAACGAATTCATTTTACATGACAAAAATAAAACATTCCCTAAAAATCTGTTAAACAACGTTTTGTTTAAACAGTTTATTGATAACTTTTGGGCATCATTATTATTGACATTTAATTTTTTTATCGTCGTTTTCATGGCTGATTTTTTCCAATTTTTATCTCATCACAAAGTGTTCAATATCGTTGACGAGACTTACTTTTGGTCGAGTACGTATAGCCGGTAAATCCTCAATGAACATAACCGTACATACCGCAAGTTCCGGAGCATCGAGGAGTTAAATATTCAGAGTGTGACATCTGAGGGCGGAATCAGCGGAGCGTATTTGACATAATTCAGCAAGTTGCAGCTGCTCCGGTTTGCAATTACACAAAACCACTCGGAAGGTAAAATTCGCTTTATTGTTTGGTTTAAATTTGTTATCGCAGCGGAAAGCCGGGGAAAACTGACGCGGCATAGGAAAAGCATGAAAACCCTTTCCCCACTGGTTTTGACAAGCCTGTTTGTTTACAATCTCCGGTGCACCGAGCTTCCGCTAAAACCCAGACTCATTTGGCTCTATTGTCCCGGCTTTGCAGACCCCTTTCAACCCTTTTCGATGACCGATGCACCGTCGGCTTGTCGGCTCGCACAGAGGAACAAAATCGCATATGGATCGGGTCGACACCGTTCGTCCCCTTTCCACATCGCTTCACCAATCGAGCGTTTCGAAGTCGGTACAGGGTGGGAGACAATCCGAGAACGGTACTCGAGGTACTTTTCGCACGCCGCGGGTTGAACGGGGTAATTGGCACTCGCGAACGGCGTGTGTACGATGATAAATTTCAGCCGAGTTTTAAGTCAGCGTTAACAAGTCGGAGTAGCGAGTACGAAGAGGCGTTTCAGCTAGTTACGGTGTACACAAAGTGTCTGCGCGCGCGTCTCTGTAGCGAACCTTAATTAAATACCATCCAGGAGATTTCTATCCGTCAAAATTAGCTCGCGAACTCTACTCTCTGCATCGCCTCGCGTTCAAGGGGTGAACAACAGTATTTTCCCACATCGTAGTTTGAGGAGCGAACGCCAGACTGAATTGTGAGTGGGAAGGTGCACCAGTGGCACCAGGAATTAACCGTTACTGTCACATTCTGAACCGTAGGGTAGTAAACCAACTCGGCGAGTGCAGCAACCGTTGCATGACGGAAGTATGATTCTGCACGCAGAAATGGAATCCTCCGACTGTTAATCACGAAACACGTAATGAAATGCCGCCCCGGAAACCGGCCAGGCGTTACCTTCGCCCTTTGGAACGTGCCTGCTGCAGGGACTGTTTTATCGCTTCGAAGGTTTTCGCCTGTTTCGTGACAAAGACGACGCCACGTTTCCCTCGAGGAATCGAGAGGAGGTCTTTCGGCCTGCAGTTCGACTCTGAGTAAATTCCGGGGGGGGGTTAGAAGGATTCGAAAAAAAAGCTTCGTGCTTCGGGACGGAGGTTGAAACTGACGCTGATTACCCAATTAGGCTGCTGGAGCTGTTGCTGTTGCCCCGGCTGTTCTAGTCTTGGGAGTTATTTCAATCTTGGGTACATTCAACGAGACGAGCCTTCGCGCAGACATCTAGCTTCTTCGGTAATAACCTCTCCTGGATTTAATTTGTAGGCTCTTCTACTCGCTGGGCAAATAACAAGATCAAGTTTGTAGTGGGAAAATCTTACAGCAAAGGCAGAAGCACTTCTGACTCTCAGAATTTTTGACGAGTGCCTCTTCGAGAGGTCGATGGGGCTGAAATCAATGCCTCTTCGTCGATTTTATTACGAGAAAGCCAGACGTTGAGAATTCATCGGATTTACGTTTTCTTAAGCTGAACGACGATTCTTCTGGTAACTCACAAATTTCAAACAACAGCCTAGATATCGATTATTATCTTTCAAACCGATTTAAAATGGTTGAAAATATGGTTTGATTTCTTAGGACAATTGTTTTTCACAAATTCGATGGAACGGTGTTCTTTTCCTGTCAATGGCAAATTCAATACCTATTACTGTTTATTTATTGAAAAAAAAAAAAAAACTAGCATAAGAGTAACAACGAGATAAAAAGAAAAAAACATCCCGATGGAATCTTAGAGAATAGTTTTCCCGGCATACTAAAGCAGAAAATTGATTGCCGGGCTTAATTTTATAATATTGATATTTTTTATCATCTTTTTAGGAAAATTTAGATGTATCCTCGGTATAATACGCGATCTTGTCTCGAAATAAAATCAGCAAAAAAAAAAAACTATCAATATTTTCTAACATTGTCAGCCGTGTTCACGCGACTCAAAAGTTGCTTGCCTACGTCAATATCGTTACATATTTGTAATTCACATTCATCATGGGAAATAAAGTTTTTTTTGTTTATATTTATTCGAATCTCCGCAAACCTCGCAACGTATCGCAGGATTTAATTTTTTCCAAACTTTTAGCGAAAACCGGGAATATTTTTACCGTGGATACAGCGTTTATGCTAAATTTGAGATATTTTCGGAGGATGGGGAATGAAAAAAGAGTTTTACGTGTTCACCCTTAATTTTTCGACATCCCACCGGTGAAAATTAACCTTTTTACTCTCGGCCTTTCTCGGGAATTGATCGTCAGGTTCGTAATTTCGTATGCAAAATCGTGGCAGGTTATAATTAGAAAACTTACATAGTTAATCGGGGAACGAATGAATGTTGTTAATAAATGTTCGAAATTTTTGAATACCGGTTTTTGGTACGTAATTTTCATACCTGCTAAAATTCGCTTCATCGCTTTTTTACAATGTAGAGAATGGCGCGATTCGCCGGTCGAGTTTGGGTGAATTCGAAGCGATGCGAAACGAGGGTTCTCGAAGGGGAGAGCAGGGCCATCGATTATGAGACATTTGCAAATTAATGATGCAGAGTAGCGGCTGGTCGACCCTGCGGCCTTCACCTTGAGGCGATAATTCGCCATAGAGTTTGGTAAATTGGGTGAAACCGATGATAGGGTTCCAGTTTCGAGCCCGAGCTGTGCAGCCTTGGTCGTGTTTTTTCACGCCTAGCAATTTTTCCACCGAATTTCCCCCGCCATCCTCCCTTCCTTCTTCCTCAGCTTCCACATTCTCATTTCCAGTTTTTATTCCTGCAAGTTGAAATGAAGAGGGAGGAAACCCCGCGTGGCGAGTACTTTCGCCTCGGCGGAATTGGCGCGGCTTAAATTGGCGTAAGGAGAATTACGAACCTGCCTGCCTTGGAACCCACCACCTACAATAATTCGGGCAGCTGGTCTTGCGAAGAATTTCGCCTTTAATTAAATTTTAACAAGCTATGGAGACCTTTCTTTTCGTCCGTTCACCTTGCAGTCGGCATTAAACCGCCAGCCACCCGTTCATTCGCGAATTCGTACAACCGAACGGCGGGAAGAAATGAAACGAAGATTAAAAATACCACCGACACTGCACATTTGTCACGGTCACGATTGTTATTAGCCGCTCGAGATGGTTTTTACCATTCGAAATTAGGAACTCACGGATGTAGCGACCGAAAGGACTTTCCGATCTTATCGACGCTCTCTCTTTCCCTCGTGTTTCGCTCTCCTATCTTGATGGCCGAAATATGCATACAGAGTATCAAGTCCGAATGGAGGGTAGCGCTGGCTAAGCAGGGAGGGTCGAACCAACTCTCTGAAACGATTTATTAACCACGTTCTCGTGTATTTCATTGTATAAAATAAAATCCTCGTATAAAATTTATCTTGTCAAAATTCTACGTCTTGGAATCCCAATTTCTTTTACCTCCACGGTCAAATTTTATTCACCATCGGTTGAATGAACAGAAAAGTCATTCACAGTATCGATTCACGATAGGATACTAACACACTTTAAAAATGTCGTGAATTAAAATTACAATAGAATGTCAAGAGTCAGTACTTAAATTGGCCGAGTCAAATTTCAGTTGAATGGTATCCACTCAAAATGACAGCAAAATCGGAAATCCAGATAGGTATTCCAGTCGAAAAAGGTTCATTTTTAACAATTTCAGGAGAGTAATATTATCGTTTAATTTCCTAAACAGAAAGACGAAAATAATCCTTCACCCAATTTCAATGAACCGACTGCCATAAACCTAAGGTCAGATCAGTTGAAATAAAAATTGTGCCACTTCATAACCGTGCCGCGCAATACAAAATGGCATAAGAGATCCTTAATCCACTTCGAAAAAAGAAAGAAAAATATTCCAACGAACGATATCGGTAAGAGTTTCGAGAGGTTGAATTCCGTACCGTAACCGCATCGAGATCCTGGAACAAAGCGATTTTACGGGCGAAGAATCGAGGGTAGAGAAAACAGCGCCGGACCTTGGCGTAAGTCAATTCGCCGAACAGCAAGTATATAGTCGTTGGGACTTTGGAGTTTAGGAGGAAAGTTTTCCGAGTGTTCGGACGGAAGTTGTACACATCGGCGCGGCGTCTCAAGCCTCGCTGGGCGAAATACGATGTTGAACAGGTGTATTCAATTAAAAGTTTCAACAACGCGTAGGTTCAATCGGGTGAATTTTGACCGCTGAATTGGCGCGGTGCAACGATGCACTTGCAGCCCTGCAGCCTCTCCGGAACATCGATTATTACCACCGCATCGATGTTCGCGTTTATGCGGATACACCGCACAGAATCGGGATGCCGACAGTCAATTAGTCGCACTTACGAGTCCACCGAGGCGCACATACACAGTCTGCGACGCATTAACTACAATGCTGCACAACTTGGAAGCTGCCAACCGCCTAATTAGCGCCACATCTACTTCGACTCAACTCTCGCTTGATCGCGAAACGCTTCGATTCCCCCTTTTCAGCTCCTTCGGCTCCAAGAAGATGAAAATCCAAGGGATTCGGGTAGTTGCCAATTTACTGTTGTTGGAATCATCTATGATTTTGGAAATGGTCAGATTCACTCGAGGTGTTTATTTGCATGCTTGAAATTGCAGCGGTAATGATATCTTATTAAGAAATATTGTGAACTCGTGAGTCTTTAAAATCCATTGAAATCTCTGATATGGTCTGGGAAATTTTGGGATCATCTCCGAGAACTTTAAGATTCTCGGTGTCGGGTAAAATTTTTATTGAAATCCTCTGAAATCGTGTGAAAAGTTGTCAAATCTCCTGACTAATATCTCGGAAGTCTTTGAAACCCTTGAAATCCTTGGTGTCCTATGAAACGTTTGTCGAAATCGTTTGAAACATCTGAAATATTTGAAATCATACGGCACATCCCTGAAATTCGATAAAATTCTTAACACCCCAAGGATGCGAAACCTTGTAAAATCATCCGACATCTTACAATCAGTAACAATCGAAATCACATCACATCCCTAAAATATTTTGAGATCTCAATAAATCTTTTTAAATACTGTAAAAGTCCTGAAAATTTATGAAATCTTTCAGAATCTTGTAAAATCCTATTGAATCCTGTGTAATTATACCGTGATTGAGAAACCCTTTGGAATCCCGTAAAAACTTTTGAATCTTTAAAATCACATGTCATTCCTGAAATCCTGTAGAATTCTTTGGAATCTTTTTAAAATCGTGTCGAATCTATAGAAATCCCGTGAAACCTTGCAAAATTCATCTAAAATCTTTCAGATCTTACGAGATGGCCCCAAAATCTTCCACGAAGTCGTTCGAAATCCATCGAAATATCACGAAATAACTTTCGGATTCGTTGGAATGATCGACGCGGTGTGAAACTTGCCGAAGTCTTTCCTTAAAATTCTGAAATTCTGACGATTGTCGGCGGTGAAAAGGCACTCGAGGCATAACATGACCGTAAATCCGTATTCGGTAGGGTCGTCGAGCCGTGCACTTTTCCCACGTCGATCATTGATCGCGTCCAATTACGGTTCGTTATCGAAACGTCGAATCTGGCCCAGCGGTAGGTGGACACAGCTCGTCGTATAAACAGCATGATTGAATTGGAATCGACGGCACGCGACGTGTCCATGCGTCGGAGTCCATCGGATCCCCACGTTTCACGGGAGTAGCTGCAGTATCGCAATCAGCCTGCCGGGATCTAGGATCGCGCTTGTGGTGCTGCAGCAAGTAATTGGTTCACTGTCTCTGCTCAACGGATGCATGCGGATGCCGGTCAACCTCGGAGGCTTGTGAGACGTCCAATTTTGTACAGTACCTACCGTAGATAATCAATTTAATACTGAAATCAGCATCGTTACGATAACGGTTTAAGGAGATCGGTATAATCAAAGCTCATTTAAGGAAATTTTTGTAGCAAGAATATTTTGCATGCCGGTGACCTAAATTTATCCTTTCAATGCCTCGCGTTTTACCACGAACCATTCACGTTATTTGCAAATCAGGACTGTACGCAGATACCAAAAATATTGTTACTTTTATACTCTAATCTTTGAATTGCCGTATCAGAAACAAAGTATCAATTTCTCTGGCCGAGTCGAATGCTTGTCCGCCGCTCGATTCAGCCAAACTTTCTCTGATAGTGCGATTCGATAGCTACATACGCCGAGGGGCAGCGGAAACGCCTCAATTTCGGATCCTGATTGTGGCAACTTCTAATCGCGGTTTTCAATAGATACGGTTTCAATCGGTAAACATGCCAACTAATCTTGAAGCTCGGTCAACACTATGCTTAATCGACTCGCAGCGAATTCGCACACAGCAATGTCCAAACGGAAATGTAGACTGGAAAAGTCCAGCTGGGCTGGTTGACAAAGTTGACTCATTGTCAGACCAAAACAATTTCCTCTTACCGTGGAAAATAAAACCAAAATCTAACGGGTTCGGTTATCAAAAACTTCTTAGCCGTTTCTTCATGGTTAAAAAAATTGTACCGTTCATCCAATTTCGAGAAATCATATAAGTTAATTTTGTCGGCGAATCGATTATCCACAAATCGTCTGAAGGTAAAATGTTTTCATCAACCTTTTCAATCGAGCTTTACTTCGAATCCTTCGTTCGTAAGACATTTTTTATTGCTAAAAAAATAATGTGAGGTGATTTGCGAAAAATTTACTCGCGAAAAAAATAAGCTATTACTTATCGAAATTCGACAAACCGTTGTACGGATTTGGTAATAACAAAATTAACTCGATAATGTAAACCGTCTCAGATTGTTAATCATCAAAGATTTTGAGGAAAATTCGTGGTTTTCAATTCTAATTAAAGTTGTCATAAACTGATTCAGTCACAGTTTCTAAATTCCTGTTCCCTAATTTTTCGATTCTGATACGTTTCTACTGTGCCGTACTCTGCAGTGATGGAAAATTTTTTTAAATTCCTCTCCTCATCCGCTGTTCGCGTTCTTCGAGCTGAGGAGAAAGTTTCATGTTATACGACCAGACTCGCCTGTTTTTGCCGTTCGCATCCTTATTCGGAATGATTTAATCAGCCCGAGAAATTAATTATTTACATTCAAAACGGATCTTCGTTCCGAGTTCCGCCAGACTTTGTCCCAGTCGTATTTTCGCGAGAAAAGCGGAACAAATGGTGTAAATTATGAGTTGATTGTACGATTCTTTGTCGATTAACCGGTGCGACTGACATTCAACGAAATTTGGAAGATCCTCAACCTCTGCGATTGAAAGAAAACAAAACTTCATTACCCCGAAAGTAAACTCACCGAGAGAAATAAAATTTTTCACCGATGATCTATCCTTAATTAAAGAAATATGATCCGCACGGGGATGGGAAAAAAAGTGAAAGTGACAAATTCGGCCAATTATTATCACGGACTTGTATGTAAAAAATCGCCGAATCGCGGTTTGTTCCACGATTCGAAAGAGTAAATTTCGCGGTTGGAATAAATTGGCAATCAAGCCTCCGGGACGTCGCACAAATTTGACGCCGCGAGTCGTTTCCGGTGCTTGCCGATAGCAAATTAAGCTCCGATGTGTATAAAATCTGGGCGGAAACGACTGGATAATATTTATTCGGGCAGTTTAATTAAACGTATCTCGGCCCGCCACGTCCGGAGTTTGTATTTTCCTTCGCGGTTCTGCCGTCTGCCCAGCCTCTGCTCTCTCTTTCTCTCGCTCTCTCTCACCCTCTCCCCCCTCTCTCTTCCTCTTCTCGTTCCCAACAAACATCTACGCGGAATTCTCGTGGCCGAGTAGATTCTGGGGTGGTAAACCCTCGATTAAATAGAACCTCTCAACTTCCATAAAAGATCAATCACTTATTCACCATCGATCCTGCAGCCTTTCAATCCTCATTTTCAATTACAGTGAGCATCGAGCTTTTGATATCGCATCAATCTCTCTTTCTTTACGTCTGTCTCAAGTTTGGAGTTTATTCATACGAAGAAGTCCAAAAAGTTCCGACAAATTGGTGAATATTATTTAGTTTTTAATTACATTCAATTACATATCGTATAACTTAACTCAAAATTATCTGTACTGGGAGGTAACAATAAACAAACTTGCCAAAGTATTTTCCGAATTCTTGATCAATCGTTCGATCCTTTTATTATTGGTTCATTTTTTTGCCAGTCGTGCATTGAAATCGGTAAAAAAAAAAAATGCTGCTCGCAAAATTACGTAGTGATATCGAAAAACCTGAAAATCATGAAAAATTAAAAAAAACCCATTTTCAATAACAGTAGACATCGCGAGCATTCGATATTCCATCTCTCTCTGTGTCTAAGATTCGAAATATATCCATTGGAAGAAACCGAAAAACTTGACAGATCTGATGAAGCAACAGGTATATAATAATATATACATATGTACAAAAATCTCCAATTCAGGGACTAAAAAATAAATAAACTTTCCAAAGTTTCTCTCTTTGCGTTACTTACTTTTTTATTAAGCGTGTTTTAAGTCGTTCATTCGAATATCCGTGTGAAATAATTTTCCGGCTACAACTACGTTATGAAAGTGAATAGAAAAAGCATATAATCACTCGGAAAAATTCATAGAATTCTAAGAATACTGCATTTTCAAAAAAGTTACTTTGGAAACCACAAGTCCGGAGGGTCAAGATTAAAAGGCTTACAGTTTATTTTCAGTGGAAGTTTAATGTTTTACAAATTGATGAAACAAAAAATTTCAAAATCATTCGAAATGATCGAGAATTCTGAAAACTGAAAAAGTTAAAAAATAAAGCTCTGAAAGGGTCGCCAACAATTTATCCATCGTGAATAATTTTATTTTCACCAATACGAGTTGTTCGTGTTACAAACTGAAAAACTAAAAAATCCGGTATTGGTTAACGCGTGAAAATCACGGGATTAATTTCCCCAAATATTCTTGAAGAGAACGAGGAAAGAGCAAACATCAAACCGAAACTTCCGCTCAAGTTCCATTGTAGTAGGTACTACAGGGACAATTTTGTCGTCGGATAAGCTGTTGTCGAATAACTGATAATAATCTGGCGACCGTCGGAAATCCTGTCCAGCTTTCGGCCCGCTGTCAGGTCGTTCCTTCCCAGATTATCCCCGGTGATTACGAGCCAAGTCGAGTGCACGGAGAGCGAATCCCACGAATCTGCAGATCAACGAATGTCAATTATCTTCGCGAGGATTACTCGATGCAGCCGTCAATGCGTCCCGAGATTATCGATCAGGATTAATAATCACACCGAAGTCATAAAAGCGTGAGAAATTCGCCGATTTTTGGTGGAAGACCAGTTTTTTATTTGAGTTTGCCTGATAGAGAGAGAGAGAGAGAGAGAGAGAGAGAGAGAGAGAGAGAGAGACAGAAATGGACAGGATTTTTCAACACGAGATAATCTTATCTGGATCACACTTGTCGCGAGATTAAAAAAAAAAAAAAAGAATCCAAGAATTGCTGATTCCTGTTAATTTGCTTTTAAGATACGAGCTTAGTTAAAAGATTTTTTCAGACAATGCTTCATTGGAAAATTACGATTTTTTTCTTCCCAGTTGTACCGAAAGAGGGATTGATTTCTGATTAATCGTCACTTGTACGTATAGATGAATTACGCGATCCATTTCCGGGTCAAATATGCAGTGAAACACGGATTATGTAGAGATTTTAAAAATTTTCTACTAAAATCACCGGAGCTAGAGATTAGTTGTATTCTAAAATAACGCGAGTTTTTCGCGAGCGAGCTTTTTATCCTGCACCTGCAGAACCGGGCTGCACTCCAATCACTCGAATCGTGGAGTACCTGCGAATATTATCCCGGCGGCTTTATGTGTAGGCACAGATCCGCTTTGTGCTGTGCTTCCGCGAAACTGAAAAAAAGAAATGAAATGCGAAAATCAGTGAACAGCATTGGAAAAAACAAAACACATGATGCATTATAAGCACGTGTTAAAAAAATTTGTTATCTCTTTAAAAAAAAAAAAAAAAAAAAAACCGTTCCGTGGTTTTCTCCGCTGTACAGGTACGCCTTTACCGCCAGACTCGATACCCAATTATATACGCGATCAAAGTGAGACCCATGGCGCATTTTAATTGGGTTGCCCTTCAACGAAAATTCCGTTTGAATTCAGACGAAAAACCGGCCCGCTTGTCGTATTTTGTTGGAAAGTAACCCCGAGGATCATACGCCGTATGTACAAGAGATGTTCTGGGATACACGGAAAGGTCGTGAAAAACCCTTCGAGAGGTTCACTCACGTTTTGAAAAAAAATTGTCTCTATACTTCCGCCAATTTCTCTCTGTTTTTTATTCCAAAGTTTTTTCTCCTCGTCTCGCGTGTCCGCATCTCTTTGGCCTTTAAAGTGTTTGAACTAAAAAATATTTCGAAAAGACGGAAAACTTTTCGATGACATTTTTTATCGGTACAGGTAATAGTGGAATCAGAGATAAACGATAAATTATGAGTGTTTATTGTATGATGTACGTATAATACCACAGAAATATGTGTTATTGAAGGCCTCGTAGATCTGAAAAATAATTTAACTATCCGTTGAAAAGTAAAATAGTAAACGAAAAAAAAAGGAAATTCTTTTTGAAGTGTGAGACAAACTCTCGGAAGCGACGTAACTTTCAGAGCCGTATTGTTTGTACGTATCGACGGGTCACGCAACTAGATATCTTTGAAGAAGAAGCCAGACCAGTCACGACCGCAGGAAATACGAAATCCGCTTTGGTTGTCTCTGGCCCGTAAGTTTCAGCGCGTTGTGTGGACGGGATATTGATTATCGGTATCGATTTAACGGAATCGGGAATTAACTGACCAGTCGCGTTGTTACAGCCGATTACGGGTTATTCCGTCGTTTCGGTCAACACGGCATGAATTTAGTTTCAAAAACGTCGGAGGAACCGAATAAGCTCGTTTTTGACTTTTCTTTATTTCGCATTTTGGAAGATCGCATCCAAGTTTGATTGTGAATTATTCTAATATTCACGAAATTTTCGAAATTGCGGGAGTTATTCTCGGTTTTGTATCACTGGATGATGACGTCAGAATGAAACTTGAAGGTTCGTAATTTTTTTACTTCGAGAGTGTTTTGTTGAAAAGATACAAAATTATAAAGAAAGTTATATGGTATTTATCAATTCCGATGATAATGGCACGGAATATTATCTTATTTGAATGATTTTAATATCGTTTCTTCATTTTCCACAAACTGCAAAATTGCTCAACGATCGAAATCTGTCCAGGACAATATTCCCAAATATGCAGATTGAGCTTTTTCTTTCCCGTCTTATAAATCAAAAATTTCAATATTAGAAAGATGATGATTAGATTTTGTATGTGAAATAGTTAACGTCAGTTGTTTATATCTATAATTATAGTTAATTTTCAAATGCAAAAATTGAAAGTCAATGAGTATGACACAAATTAAAAGTTCGATTTGCAGTAATTGGTTGCGAAACTTTTTTGTACGTGGCTTTTATCTCCTCTCGCATATATTTATTTGTAAAACAATTCGTATACGTGCGTCTTTTGTAGAGTGGCTAAAAAAAGAGAAAGAAGGCAAAAATGTAAAGATAAAAACACAACTGCAGAGAATTTCCCGAAACCAACGCGTGTGAAAAAAGTTGCAACTTCCTCTCTCTCTCTCTCTCTCTCTCTCTCTCTCTCTCGGATCGTCGAGTTTTCATATGTTCCTACCAACACGCGAGAAAAGCTTATCGCGATTGGCCGGTGAGTGTATGGAAGTGGCCAGAAGCTCCTATAAATCAATTCTAAGCGTTAGAACAGCCTGTGCAAGCGTTCCCAGCAGTCCTCGTTAGATCACGCGAACAAGGCGCAACTGAGAACTCCGAGTATCAATTCAGTGAAATTCGGACTGCGGACAACGGAAATAAAAACCTGAATCCTGAAATGTAGGAGGATTAGGTATTTCCTGAAAGATCACAATATCGAATTTTCACAGATCAAAATCTATTTTATAAAATTTTAAAGTGTAGAAGGTCCAAAGTACGTCAGAAAGAAAAATTCGGAATTGTCAAATTGAATAAGAATTATAGCCAAGCGAAAATACAGAATCGTAAGAATTCTGTCGATTCTACGTACATTTTGAGTTTCTATGCTTTACTATACTCTTCATTTAAAAATTGTATAAAACTGATTCTCATGTTTTTAAAAATTCGATACTGTAAACCTTCTATTTTCTAATCCTTATACATCTTCATCTTCACTCTGCATCAGCAGTTACGATAGCGAAAAGTTTCGATGGAGCAAACTTCCGAAAAATAAAATTTCCATAGAATAAAATTCTGAAAATGAAAATATATTCACACGGCGAAGTTTACTCAACGAGTGGGTGTAAAAAATTAGAATCATCAGAATTCTGAATATAAAAATATCGAAAATCCAAAACAAAGAAAGATCAAAGTGATGAAATTTCACCCACCCAGAATTTACAGAACTGAATATCGTCGAGCACTCAGAAATTCGATATTTCAGGTTTGAAAATTTTTTCAATTTTTGCACCTTCGTCACTTTGACTTGTCGGAGCTTTGCTCTTTCGGAATTCTGCTTTTTCCGAACTTTGCACTTTCGGAACTTTGCGCGTCGAGTTTCGGTCCACTCGAATCTTGGATATTTCGTCAAAGTTTGATTTCATTACTCTAAGTTTCGTCATCAAACAATTCGGAATTTGGCGTCTTCGAAACATTTCAGATTCGGAATTTCAACCCGCGCCGTGTTGTAAATCGAATAATTTCAAAACGATTCGTCGAATCATAGCCAAAATCTTAGTATCTAGTTCTAAGTAAGGAAAGCTCCATCAATCGAGTCCAAAGTCGTACAAATTAATTTCTTTCGCTCTCCCGATATCGTCAGACAAAAAATTTATCGCACGCAATTAAAAGTCCGTAAAAGATAAGACCTCAACTTTCAAACTTCGACGCTGTTGCAATAACTTACCTTTGTGCTTTATTTTCATCGTAACAAAGAAGAGCGGTAAGTTGAAAATTGAAAGTGCAATGACGGCGAGTCAATTAGCGTGGGTCGCAAAAGGCGGCAACACTTCGAGGGTGAATCTGACCGGCTTCTTTCCAGCTAAAATCAAGTTTCCCGAAGGAGATGCGGAGGAGGGAAAAATGCGAGGAAGGGGAGCTTCGCCGCCATAGGAAGCCTCTGAAGTCGCCAGCTTCGGAGTTGACGGCTCTTTGTCGTTTCGTTCTACGCGAATATATAACGTAGACGGGTTTCAAACGAAGCAGAACTGCAGCTCGGCACCGCTTTGTGCTTATATTAACGGTCAACGGGGCTGTTACACAAACTCTATTACGCAGTCTTCCACCTCTTTGCAGGTAACTTTAACGGAATTTAACACCGAGCTTTCCTCCCGCTCGCTCAAAGCTCGTCGCTTCTCCACTTCCCACACCTTCGAACACAGGAATTTTTCACGACACTCCGTCGAAATCGCAGCGAAATACACGCAAAATTGAATAAAGTGACAAGCGTTCATTTTTTATCCAGGAATAATCGATTTTACAAGTTTCGTTCGCTAACACTAAACGTTTTGCATCGTTGTCAAAAAATTACGGCCCACTTACGAACATTTGTCAATCAGCCAAAAATAACAAGTCCGAAAATCGAAGAACAAAAAAGTTTCTCGAAACGCGTTAATAAACTCTGTTTATAAAATCAATAATCGACAATAATTCTAGCGTATCGTAAGTTTTTTCCGTATCAAAATTCAGAATCCAACTTTTCGCCTGATCACTTCGTCAAATCCGAAAACTTACAGTCACTGTTTTCTGTTTTTCGTTCAGACAGCTTGACTCAAAGGTCTGAAACCCGGGAGGAAATGGCAAGAGACGGTGAAACATAAACGGGATAAAAATGTTTTTTTGAAAGTTAAAAAGCCGGTTCCGTTGATACTTTTTTAAAACTTGTCCGAACCGCGTGGGAGGCGGTGGAATTATACGGGGACGTGAGTTGACGGTAGGAATAAGGATGACAGTGCAATAGACTTTGTTGTATATTATACACGCGTCTGGGGTTCGTTGGCGCACGTAAAGTAATAAAACGTGCTTGCGTACCCGACGGGGGCGTTTTCTGCCAGGGTGGCTTCAAGACTAAGGGAAGATTGGTGTCTCGGAGGGAAACTGGCACTCGAGTCACTTTGATGCACTCGAATCTTTGACTCGATCGGAATTCTACGGAATTTCTCTCGACGTACATACCGGAGCACAAAGACGCGTTTTAGAATCTCGATTTCCCCATATTTTTCTGAGTATCAAAACCTAGCTGGGACTTTCGCAAAATTTAACAGATTTTCGATACGAGTTGGTTTGTTTCTTCTTTATTTTAGAAAATTACCAGGGTCAGAATATAAAAAGTGAAACTCGAGCTAATTGATATGAATGTAATTAGAAGAACTCCATCGCAATGTTGAATTACATATATTCAGAAACTGGTAATTCAAACTTGAAGAAAATTCCGTATAATCAACGAATTTCAAAAATAATTATATTTCCTTTATTTTCAATGTGTTTTTTATTCAATGCTGAGATTGCTCTGTTTGTCCAATTTCGATGCCTCAGAGCTCGTCTTGTTCGTGAACAAATTTTTTACAAACCCTTTAAAATGAATTTTGAACAATGACAATTGTTCGATAGATATATACTGAAATTCTGGCATCGTTGAGAAAAAATGAGAAGTAATAACGTAACAGTTTTTAAATTATTAATAACCTGCAGACTTGCTTCATCCGAATTTACGAATACTCCAAATTCTACCAACAAAATTCATATCAATAAACTTTAGATTCGCTTTCTAAACTTTGATCTCATCGTTTCGTCACTCGATAAAGCGATTGAAAACATTTTTTTGTAAAAAAGAAAATCATGTGGAACCAAAAATTGACAGTAGGAGAGCAAAAAAAAAAAAAAAACAAACGGTAGCATCTTAAAAACTTTTCCCATCTTCATTCCCCAAAGCGACGATAATTACTAATAAATTTTATCGTTTGTAAAATCCGCTCGTTAGGATATGAAATTTTTATCGATGTTGTAAGGTAAAGTTGAGGGTAAATCACGATCGGGGCTGCTGTAAAAATTGTACAGGGAGGAGAGGGGATTAATTTCTAACGGTGTGTAGGTACGTATGTTTTCGAATAAAACCGAGTTCCTTAGTACACGACGGTACATCGGTCGTAACATCTCGTTAAGCCGAGCCCCGATTCGAAGCTGAATACGGTTGAGGTGTAACGACCAGGAAGCGATTGCAGGAAGCTTGCAAGCGCCTAACTATAATCAGCGAGCTTCGCGCGGTTTTCGAAAGCGGTGACTAGAAACTAGGTAGGTAAATAAAATTCACACCTTAAGTTTCGCGGGCCAATCAGACGGGGGTTTGTTTATTTGTTTCGCGTGCAAATACTGCGACAAGAACAATAACAACAAGAATAATGATAATAATAATCGGGAGCAATTAGAGAGGCGGTGATGAAGGGGTCGAGGGGACGAAAGACGCTGGGTAACTCGGATGGCCTTACTTTCAGCTATAAACTCGTCAAGTTTTCGAGTAAACGAAATCTCAGTTGGCCTCGTTACAGGAAACGGCTCGCGACGGTCTTGTTCCAACGGAAAACGCCGACGCGACGCGTGTCAATTATAATTTATCGTCTCGCAATCAACTGCTGCCTCTACAAGCCCCTGCACAATCATCGGGATGATCATTCATCGATCATTTTATTCATCGGAGCAGGACGAATGACAGGTGCGAGATATCTGCGTCCGTTCGTCGTCGAATCCTTGGTGTTTCAATTCTGTCGAGTCATATTTTACTTGTTTAGTATTTTTTTCTTCTTGCTTATTGTGTATATCGCTTGATTTGAGGTTATTCGTCATTTCTTACAATATTGTGAAAGAATTTCCCTTTTTTCTTACGAGCTTTGTCATCTTTTGTTTTTGTTTCACGTGTTTTTGAGATGGAATAATTTTCATCCCGATCATTGTCGCCTGTGACCTCGATTATTTATTTATTAATATATAAAAATTTGTCGATATAAATGTGTGATTGTAAAAGCGCGAGTGAAGCAATTCGAGTTTTATATCTGATTAAAGAAGTCGTTGTAACAAAAAATTTTTTTTTAACTGCTGATGGAAATACCTTGTTAACAACATTATCAGGGAAATTACATTATTTTGCTAACTTTTGCACCGAATATCTTTGTACAATTCGTTATCGTATAATTCTAATGAAAAATAGTTCATGTTGTTCACAAATGATTAAAACATCCGATATTCAGAACTCTATATAATAATATAATGATTTACAGTGATGATAAACTTGTGATTCGGCAAGAAATGCATTATTTTTCTTAAAAACCTAGAACAGGCGATTTCCGGAGAATTCGTTTCCAATGGAAGTGAACAACTGTTTTTATTAATTAGAATCAGCAAAGCAATATTGATTGTCGGTAAAAAAAAAAAAAAGAGATGAAAAAAAAACAATCGTGGAATAACGGGATGACAAATTGTTAATGTAACGAACGAAGTGTTTTGACGTTGAAATTCAGTGTCAAAATTTTTTTTTCTCCACACATGTAAACGGTTCGGCTTTAACGACACTTTTAAAGCCTTCGTTTCGTCACATTTTAGTCTTTTTTGGCCCGACTGAAAAGGGCTGAACAGACACCCGCCGCTTCCGGGATTCCAACGTCGAGCACTTCGAGCATTGAGATCGTCTGAAGGGACTAGATCCCCCCTTCATCCCTTATAGCCTTCCCTTTGACCCCGTATAGATACAGGCGCCCCCGCCTGACGAGGTTCGTTGAAAACAAGGCAAGCTTGAAATTCGATCCAATTTAGAGGCGAATTGTCTCAACTGAATGGGCGGTACGTGGCATACAAGCTGCATGGGGATACGTGGGACAGGCGGAGAAAATTGCCCCCCTGATATGGTAACCGTCACCCCTTATTCTAACCACACCCTGTACTAAATCAATTAAGAATCGACGGTCGCGGAAATGTGCTTCGATCCCTGCGATTTTTCGTCCCTCAATTCCGTAGCCAAAATGACGCTGAAGCTGTTGCGTCGAGGAGTTTTAATAAATTTGTTCAAAAATTTTGACGTAAGCTCCGAAAAGCAAGTTTTTTATTCCGAACGTAAGTCGAGATTCGTCTGAGATGAGGAAATTTTCTAAATATTTGCTTCTAGATTTTCTTCGTACAATGTATAATAAATCTTCAAAGAGCTTTTGTCGACTTTGGAGAAACTTACGAACACATCGTGTTTCTGAATTTTACCACCTATTTTATATTTACTTTTCGTATATTTAGAGAACCTTTCAATATATTTCTTTGCGATTTTTTTACTATTTCCGATAGCATATTGATAGGTTTTAAATACTCGAGAGTAATTATTGCGGCGTAATGTAAATTGTCATTGTTTTCAATTCAATTCGATCAAATCCAGAGGAGAAACTCGATGTGGGGGTTTTTGGGGTCGCTGATAACGAATCTGAAATTTGATTTTGAAAATTCAACACAGCGAATCCAATCAGCGACCCCGAAAATCATGCATACAATTTTTTTTGCTGTATTCGATCAAATTTGAAATATTCGTTCACCATATTAAATCTACGATTATGAATTTTTGAAATCTAATTTCGGATTCGTAATCAGTGACACCAAAACTCCTACACGGCGTTTTTTCACTGAATTTGATCAAATTAAAAAATTTTCTCAGCCACATCGAATCTGCCATCGTGAATTTTTGAAATCTAATGCAAGACTCGTAATCAGTGACCTCGCAGACCGTAGATTACTATTTTGATATAAAAGATGACTCAGCATAATAATGTGCAAATCAAAAGTTTAACAGATATCAGAGCAAGTTTTTTAGGTCTCTCATAATATCTGATACATAAAGGTTTACATTTAAATTTGATTTGATTACCTTGTTTCGTTCATGAAAGCTTATTCCTTTTTTTTGTGTCTTACCACCAATTTGTTTGATTTTTTTTATTCCTTCCTGTCGATTTTGGCATAAATTGATACAAACCTCGACACATAACGTCGTTGTATATTTTTCGTTCGTAATAGCTGAAATTGAACCCTGGCCATAGGTAGGCATTTAACGCTAATCGTTCGTTGAGAAATCCCTCGAGTCGTAAAGTCGCGTGGATTCGTCACTCGTGATCATCTCCGTCATATACCTAAATTGCGACGTCGTACAATCTTTGCAAGTTGTAAAGTGGAATATCATCGCGAGAAAACGGAGTGAAAACTCTCTTCTCCCATTAAGCAAGATTACTTTCACAAGGAGTCTGCAAGCTTGCAGCGCCGTTGCAGCAGACAGTCGCTGACAAGAGAGCCGAGAAAATGAGTGGACTAGAAAAGAACGAAAAAAAACACCCAAAACGACAAAAATAAAACCTGTGTTTGGATAAAATAAATAAAACTGTGAGAGAAAGAGAGAGAGAGAGAGAGAGAGAGAGAGAAGAAAAAAGATGGGTGAAAATTGGGCTAGAGAGAATAAGAAGAAAAAACGAATAAAAAAAACATTGTTCAATAATTGCATTGGTAGGATATTTTTCTTCTTTGTTTTAAATAACGAATCGTGTAACAAGATATAGAAATTCAAATCCTCATAATTGTCTAGAATTGTATTTTGAAAAAAATGGAATAATCCTAAATTTTCACTGCCATAAGTGGTTTGCTAGCGAATTTTCGTAACTTTACTGAATATTGTCGGGATTTTGTCTTTTGAAAAACTTGGTTTATGAAGGATATCAAAACGTTTCGTTGATTTACAATCTCTACTTCCTACCTTTTCACACCACCGTATCGATGATGTATAAAAAATCAGCAGTTTTCGAAGTATGAAATTTTTCTGAATAACGACATCACGCCCATTCCATATCACGCGATGATTCCATTCATTGACTCGGGTCATCCGATACCGGTATACGTACAGCGAAATTGTAGACAATACCGTGTTGATTAGCGAGAAAAAGTGATTAGCGCTTCGGATTGGACGAAGGAATGAATAAAACAGAGATAAACATGTAAAGCGGAAAAATAATAAAAATGAGGGAAATTTTTTTGTTTTTTTAATATCGTATACGCGTTATTAATAGACATTCGTTAATTACCTTCGAGTGGAAAAATTAATTGCCGTTATTAATTGATTCCAGCATTCAGTACACCATGTGCGAATGTCCAGTACATGTACATATATACATATATATATATATACAGAGAGAGAGAGATATAGATATATATCGAGAATTGAATGGAAGGTCTGATGCAGCAGGTTCGTTAGTGAAGACTAGAGAGGAAAAAAATGATGCGTATGCTGTAATTGACGAATTGGAGAGAAGAGCAACGTCGTCGAGGATGAATGGATGGAATCGAAAACAAGAGGAAAAAAAAATAAAATCCATGCAACATGTGAAGAATCGAATTACATCATGCAAAGAATGAAATCAATCAATGTGAATAAGGGTCACTTGAATTTTGCTTGGTGAAAAAAAGAAATATTTTTTTCCACGCTGTATAAAATGGTATAAATAATTATGATTATGTGTTGTTTTTTTTTATAACGAATATTGAGAGAAATTAAAAATGGAGTGAAGTTATCAATGTTTGATGAGGTAATAGAATGAGGAATAAATTTAAATTGAAGTGAAATTTGACGCGAATTCGTTTTTCAGATTCTTCGGAGAAAATCTACGCGGAGTGGTTTGAAATTTATTGATACAAAATACAAAGTGCGAGTGCCTGAGATTTTGGAAGAGAACAAAATAACGCGAATTATACTAATTCGAAGGGAAATGATTTACTCTTTGAATCACACGTGGCACGAATATTGGAGGAAAAATTTTATACAGCAGGCAAAAATTAATCAAGCTTGTGTGACTAAATTATATACGTTTTATTCGCAAATTAACCAAGTGTGCGAAATTTTTTCTCAATATTTAATTCACGTAACTCGTGATTCATATACAGTTTTAAATTACAGGAAAAAAAAATCTGCGTCGAACGAATTGCGATACAATTTTTTACGCTTATTGATATTTATCATTATTTTATCCTCGCAATCGGATTTTAAGTACCATTTATAACCAGCTTTATATCGATTCGATTACGAGCCTTGTTTTAAAGCTATTTCGTTATTCGTTTACATGATATTGGTTTATTCGTTGTCATTCGTTTGCCGAGAGAAAGTCGAAGAATCCTTGAGGGATGAAATGTAATACAAACTGAGAAAACTGGTCGACAGAAATCGAGAGGCGTAGTCAAAAGTGGTGAAAAAAACTAGCGAGAAGTTTGGCGAATTGAAAGAACTCGGGTGAAAAAGTGAGAGAGATTTATACAAGTAGAGAACACAAACGGCTTTAATTGATTCCGCAAATTGCAAAAGTTTGAAGCGTTTCAATATATAAAAGTTAAAAAGTGGAAAGTTAAAAATACAAAGAAATTCGATATTTAAAACGGTCAGAATAAATGTTGGATTACGAAAAAACATAGAATTTTTGGTATAAATATATACGTACAATGCGATAGTATAAAAATCATTGGAATGAACCTAGAAATGTAGAAAAACATAGAAAAAAATTGACAGTTCATCTATATATTTAGGTTTAATTCTGTTTCTTTCTAGCCATTGTTTTTTGTTTGTTTTTTAAATTGTTTAAATTGTTTATTAAATTTGGAAATCATACATGAAACAGATTCTTGCATTTTTTGAGCATTTGATACAATTGTAATGATTATTCTATATCATGACCCTCACCCTTTTCATTTTGTTGCATACGTTTGATTTCACTTTTGTGTTTTTGTTTGTTTAGTATTATATTAACTATTACGTTACTACGACGACATCCCTGCTGAACATTTGCCTTCATACCGAGACATAAAGACGTCGTAATACTGTCGGCCGTAAATACGGATTCACAGTCCCGTGGGATGCGCGATGCTGTCGCGCAAAAATTCTTTATTATTTCGCACATCATGAAGGCTCGAAAAGCTCCGGTCAAAGTCGATTTCCTCCATTGGTAGAAAAAATATAAAAACAGAATCAGAGATTAAATTCATTTTTCAAAGTTAATTCATACAGTTTGATTATACGTCGATTATGTCTGTTGTTTCAAAAAATTGATCGTTGTTATTTGCCCATTAATCTCTCTATCAATTTTTCATTTTTATAAAATTTAACGTCAACGACAATTTTCCGAATTACTGTATCAGTCATTTAGCAAACGAATAGAGAGAAAATAAAAATTTCAAGAAAACAAATCTAACGAAAATATAATTTCTTGTCACTTCTATAGGTACAATTATTAATAGGTATAATTTACTGCACCCTGGTTGATTGAAAAATTTAATCGTTTATTTACTTTTCGTTTTTCTATACCAATACACAATATATAAATTATATTATGTTTGTATTAAATTATACCCACAAACATATTTTGCATTTTTTATAATAATTTTTTTCTTTGCTATTTTCACGCACTTTACGAATTTGAATCTTCAGAAACGATGAACGAAAGTTGCGTTTCACGCAATTCCACGACTCGATCCAAATTGCCGCGGACATGAATTAGAAAAAAAAAAAAAACGACAAATAACAAATAAATAACCGTACATTTTGCAACGTGTTGAAAAAGACTCGATCTATTCCTTTCCAACTTAGACGCGATTTCACCGGCTTGAACGGGGTCGGAAGAAAACTGGAACGGGAAAACAGTTACGGCCTTGATCCCGGGGGTGTTTTCCCTCTCCTCACCCTCGCCGAAGAGGGCGGATCGGGGATGAAAAGAGAGGAGAAGTTACGCACGGCTAGATAGACACTCGATAGAATTATGACCCTCGTATAAGCGGGAGCACCGTTATGAAGCTGCAGGCGCGGGAAATTTCCGCCCCCCGAAGCGGGTGGTGAAGGACCCTGGGGGGGGGGGAGGTTTTCCAGCCTCGGAGAACACCGCTAACAACCCCCCTAGACGTCCGCGGTTTCCTTTCGCCTGCATAATATATATCATCGCATTATAAGAGCATATTACCCCCCTATTATATTTTCCTCCATATATATATATATATATATATATATACATACATGCATGTAGGCGGAGGAATTTGTAATAGACCCATAAAACTGGCTTTAAAGGATTTATGCGCCTCTGGTTATGCGTCTGTATTATGATATGTGAATATCTATGGATGTATTTTGTACGTATACGTATCTACGTGTGTGTGTGTACATCGTCGACCTCGAACCCCTTGAAAGTTTTACATACATGCCGCACAGATTTTTTCCCTTGTATTAAGATGCTTCGTCGCTTTTATTTTTTCATCTCTTTCTCTCCTTCTTTCTTTCGTTCTCTGTTTTTGACACGTAAACAGCACCGTACGTATTATAACAGTCCGCTTATGGCCTCTTGGACTCAAAATGTAACCACCAATTTCTAATCTTGATCTGATTCTCGTTCTTCTATACGCTGTATATTCGATACAACGCTTTTGTAAAATCCAATCTTCAGATTTCTATAAATTTTAGGTTTTAATTTCGTTTAACCGCGTTGTTCGTAACGGTAATAAATGATTTGCGTGTGTTCCTGTTTTTGAACTTGTTGTACAGTTATTGAAGTAAAATTGCTTCTCTTTAACGAATGTTTCCAAAACCTGACACGATGTCGATGCGTCGTGAAACGATGAATTTAAAAAAAATTTCATCTGACCGATATCGCTGAAAGCTCAATTAATTCGTAAATCAATTTTTTTTTTTTTTTTCGTGTATTTTACCACAGTTACTTTTTTTCTATCTCATCGCGTATAAACATCAGTTGATTAATTCTTATCGAACGGATTATTCTTCCTCAATAATTAACCGAAAAACAGTATTATTATATCATTTTTTCAAGCACTTAAACACATAACGTACAATTTCCACATCACTTTGGTACTCGATAGAACCATTTTTTTCACATGAACAGTGCAATTCGATTCTATCGAAACAAGCTTTAAAGCTCAAGTCCACTGCTATTCTGCCTTATTACTTTTGAGTTATCTTTTTTTCATACTTTCGAAGCTTTTTCTTCTGCATTAATTTTTTTCCCTGCCCTTGCTCTTGCTTGTGACGGCGAAAGGCGGCTCTTGACTCTCTCCAGTTTTATACCGTCAAGTGCAGCGTCGAGTTCTAAGACCGACCCCCGTTATATATCTATATACACATACCTATATACACACATATATATCTGTAATAACATATCTCTATACATCCGTTTGTGTGAACCCTCGAGCAGTTAGAGCAGCAGTTGCAAAACGCTTCTTAACAGCCCTTAAAGCCTCTCTCTAACTCCTAAACTACTTTCGGTACGTTGGAGATGGGTATTTCTGCCGGAAGGAGCCGGAAGGTTCAATTCGATTCTATTAAGTTTCAAAGCCCGAAATAACCCGCTGATGCGCAGTGAGGCGTGACTAGTCAAATGAACGAAAAAGACAGAAGGAATGAAGGAAAAATGTGAATTTTTATTCGAAAACTCTGTGTCTGATTTGATATTTTTTATTTTTTTTGTCGAACGAAGTTGAAGAGCTTTCGAAGGTTTTACAAGTACAAAATTCTCTGTGTATGTTTCAATAACTGTTTATCATCTTCCGATTATCTACACTGAGAAAAATTTCATTTGTTATAGTAACTAGAAAAATTCAGTAAAACAGGAATGGTTAAAAAAAAACTGTTTGAATATTGTTGGAATTACGAAAAACGAGTAACACGTAACCATTTTGCGCTATCGTCGATCCTTTTTTGGTAATTGCAACGCAAAATCAGTTTCTGAGGTTTACTCTACTTTTTTAGTTAAAGAAGGCTTTGACGTCGATTTATTGCTGCACAAGCATTAAATTTTCGCAGCAGTTACAAGAAAATATAGTAACAGTGGTCGTAATGAGAAAGAATAGTAACAGATGCTACGACTTTCTCGTAACAGCTAGAAAACTAATTTTCATTCGGTACCTAGAACTATATTTTTCGATTGTGGTAAAAAATAAAAACAGTTAAGGACTGATCGGTAAGGGGAATTAAAAATTTCTCTCAGTGTATTTTTTTTTTCATCTTATTACCGTTTCAAAATCTTACGAATTCACCAGATCTGAACAAAGTTCTGTTGGACTTTTTTTCATCTCTCATTCGATTATCGAGTGTCGTTATTGAGTAGAAAAAAATAAAGTAAAGAAAAATATCAGACGAAATTGTTGGAAACGAATGTTTTAAGCATGTTTTACTCTGATTTCAGAGCCGAATTTCAAGGAGCCAATCACCAACGTCACAGCACCGGTTGGACGAGAAGCGATCCTTGCCTGCGTCGTCAAAGATCTTGGCGTTTACAAGGTAATTACAGACTGTTAAATTCGATCGATAGACTCCGTTGGTTACCTTTTCGTTTTCACTCTCCCATACGTACCTATGTTTATATTTTCGATCCATGTGTAGGTGTAAAAAAAAAATTCTCTCGTAATCGAAATTCTACAATGTCTCGATTTTCACGGCTTAATTCAATGATAAAGAAGACAAATAATATTTTGTTTCATGGATACAATATTCGATTAAGAATGTAATTAAAGTTAAATCGAATCTTCGATGAAGAAAATGTGTATTCAATTAATCGTCCAAAAAAAAAAAAATTAATCCTTTCAATACGATCGAAATTTATACTCGATTGAATTGACAAGTTTAATTTAACGCTCGAACATAAATTTTAATGTTATCGGATGTTAAAATATTTTATTCACATCGAACAAAAATCACAAAGTTCGAAAAAATTCATCGTGCTTAAGGATAAAGTTTATATAATTGTCACGAACTCGATTTGAGCAAACTTTTTTTCAAATGTGATGGTTCGATCGACCTGTAACGTGACGGTTTTATTTTCTTAATTTTCTATCCTATATATATTATATTTGAAAGAAATCTTTAGTTGATTTACAAAAAAATATCTCTGAAGATTTACAACGACGATTCTCGAGTCGAAAAAAAAAATGAAAAAGTATAAAAAAAAATAACGAAATGCGAAACGGAAGTTTCTGGTCGTAGGATAAAATTAATCTGAATTTGATAAGGGTAACTGGAAAATCGTTCGTCACGTGATCAGAGATTTTCGTAAAATTCCGACAAAGCTTCTGGAGGTCGTTAAGTGAGCTTTCGCATATCTGCAAATATAGTTAAACCTACGAGGTAGGATCGCGAAACGGGGTTAATTTTTGCACGACCGACGATTAATCCTGCGGATTAATCAGCAGCTGGGCAAGGGGTAAGTTACGTGTGGCCTATAGGAGCGTGAATATAGAGAAAGCGAGATAGATGGAGAGGGAAGGAGATCATCGAGAGAGAGAGAGAGAGAGAGAGAAGGAGAAATAGCATCGTACCGCAAAGCCACCCGTGCCATGCTATCTGAGGTTATTACTCAACGAAGTTCGCGCCATTTGTTTGATAACAAAAAAACAAAAAAAAAAAAAGAAAAAAGGAAAAGAAAAAAAAAGAACGAGGAAAGAAAACAGATAAATAGAACAAGGAAAAAGGGTGAAAAGGAAAGAAAAAAAAAAAAACAAGCAAAATAAAATAAAGCGGAAGAAAAAAAGACACACACACACACACACTGAGGAAGTAAAATGGATAAGATAACTCGTTGGCAGTGGCTGCTCGTTATCCGCGCTTAGACTCTCTTCCCCCCCCGGGGGGTCAAACCCACTTTTCGCTGAAACACGAAATTCCCTGCAGCCGAGGTCGTTCTCAACTTTTCGCCGACGTCGCGTTATGTGTAGCAGGTATAACCTGTTACGTATAGGTATATGAGCGCTACCCATCCCGTACCTTATGTTATTACAATCCGACGAATTATTGTTATCTCACCTTCTGTGCCGCGGGTGATTTTCGTTTCTGGATGTATTTTTTTTTTTTTTTTCTCTCTCTCTTTTCTTACTTCTTCTTTCTCATTTCTGTCATCCAGACTCCTTTTTTTACGTTAAAAGTTTCTCAAGGCCGATATTCGGTTGTTTTTATCTTACTTACTTTTTTCTTTTTATCTTAATTACTTGGATCATTTTGTCTTCACTTGAATCGATTTGAAGACATTTGAATTATCTTACCTTTAGTCGTCGTTTGATCAAATTCACTTGAGTTTACTCAAAGTCATTGGAATTTGTTTTGTATAAATTGAAATATCATTAAATTCACTGAATTGAATTTGAAATTGTTTTAATTCACTGAAATCCAGTTGAAATTACTTGATTTTACACGAATAAACTCAAGGTCATGTAATCAAATCCATCCGAACGAACTTAAAATCGTCTTAACTTGAAGTCATTTAAATTCACTTCGATAAATTCGAAGCCAATTTGATTCGTCTGATTCAATTTAAAGTAATTGAAATTCACCTGGATGCGGTGAAAAACATTTTAGATACTTAAATCGACTCGAACCCATTTAAATTTACTTAACTTAGTTGAAAATCATCGGTTAATATACACCTGAATAAACACTCGAAGTAGTTAAAATTTACTTGAATTTCCTAGCGTAAATTTGAAATCATTTTCATTCGCATGAATCAACTTGAATTCATAAATATTCGCATGAATTGACTTGAAGTCTTCCGATAAAATTCACTCGCAAAAATTCAACACAATTGAAGAACTTAAAATGAACTTCAAATCCCTACAACTCACTTTACTCAACTCTCAGTAATTTCATTTCTATCAAATCAACGTGAAATCATTTCAATGCGCTTCAATCAACTTGAATTCGTAAAATTTATCTAAAGCCGTCTTGAAATTTTCATTAAAAAATTATGAAATCCTTCGAAGCCTCAACTCACGACTAACTTGTTCCTTTCGGTGATTTCAATTCTGTCAAATCAACTTGAAAGTGTTTCAATACACTCGGTTCGACTCAAATTCGTAAAACGTCTCTAAAATAATCGAAAAATCGTAAATCGAAAAATCGTGACATTTTTCGAAGCCTCAACTTCCGCGATGACTTTTACCTGCAGAGGGATCATCGATCACCTGAGAAAATTCGAAGCCGCAAGGGTCAGTTTGCGTTATAATAACGCACGACGATCCGTCATAGCGAAATTAAGCGGCAGCTTTCGATACCCAGTGATCTCATCTTAATCAAGGGAAAGGTCGATGCGTCTCGGATCAGGGTTGTCTTATCCCGGTAGGGGCTTGTTCGGAAATGTGGGAAAGCGGGTGTAATAATTTACGACTAAAATCGTTCACCCTCTCCGATATTCGAAGTTTCAGGAGCCGGACGCGACGGGGTGAAAAACTCGCGACCCTAATTATCCAATAATCAATCGCTCCTCTTATCGCCGATCCTTCTTCGCGAATGATCGGTTCAACCTGCGAACCTCCGTTAACCCACCGGCGATGTTATACCGCGGCCTTGTCTCCATCCCCATCTCGATTTTTCACCCCTAGAATTCAACCCCCGTTACCATTCGCCAGATCGTGTCTCTCTTCCGCTCGATCGGTCCGATTTAATGTGGACAAATTTAACTGTAATCGGGGTCCATGTTGTCGACGTTCGACAAGGAAACTAAAAAGCCCAATAGACTCGCAATGATTCTGAAAAAAACCGAAAAAGATTTATGGATCAACAGCTTTTAGATACTCTCGCGTATAGGCGGAGAATAAGAAAACGACGAAGAGATGGAGCAAAAAAAGGAAAGGAAGAAAAAAAAAAAAGAAAAGAAAACGAAACGAAATCTCTGTACGGGGGTCAGAGTGTCAGAGCTTGCGGGCTGTCGAGCTTACGGCTGATTTTTACTCTCAAATTGGATGTGACGGATGTTGTGACTTGGCAAGAAACGTACAGCTGGGTGGAAAGAAAGCCTGAGTGAATTTCATTCCTTATATTCGGGATGCGGTATTTATTTATTTATTTATTTTCGTTCCTCCTCTTGCGAATACGTCACGAAAACACAGGAATAAAATTTTTCAGATATACAATTGTACCTACGTATATTGTACCTGCAGTCATTTTATACGTCATCGTTCACTTCCGGCTCTCCTTCTTCGCTTTTTCTCGCTTTTTTCGTTTGATGTTTCTCGTGCGTTAAATGCGCCACGTGACATTTCGCTCTGACATTTACCCATATAATGCCAATCCATTCGCTTCGAAGACCTTAGGGATTTATCGAATATATTAAGTAGGCAAGATATCCCGAGATAAGGAAAACTTCGGTAATAATAGAAGTAGAAGAAAAGGTAATTTGATTGGATTATACAAAGCTTCTCGAAATGTGAAGCTCAAATTAAATGATGTAAAAATAATATCTATAAAACTGCTAATTTAAATCGAGTTCAGTCGTGTTACTATTCACGATTTTGTTGAAGAGAAAAAGTTTCATTCGCGCGTTGACAAATAACGATGAAATAGCATCGGTATTTTTGCACACAAAATTCGTAATCGGTTTGTCAAATTGTTTTATATGCCAATTTTCAATCGAATTAGCCTTTATCAAAGATTTTCATCTAAAACGTTGATAAATTCTTACGTTCGATGCATGCAACTTGAAATAATTATTGCATATTTTTTCTTTCTCATTGAAAAGTATAAAAATTGCGATTATTATAGGTAATTGGTTTTTAACAACGTTAAAATGACATTGCATTGGATCCGTCTCAAAGTGGGCTACAATTTTCGTCTCATTGGAAGAAGGAAAGAAGATGAGCTAATTTTTTTTTCGGTGACTATTCAAATACACGCTAACGGTAACATTATTAATAATAATAAAAACAGAATCCGGCCCAATCCGCGAAATCTGGTATTTGATCATTTTTATTCCTGCTCTCCGCGGTTTCTTCGGCATCATTAATTACGCCGACCTCGCAGGATTTACCTCGATACTAAAAGTCGTACTTTCTTGACTCACGGTCTAATTGGACGTTAACTATTGTTTCCCAGGGAACTCGGTGTTACACCTTCGCACATACAGGTACGGTAAAGCGACTGGGAGGCTGCGCTTCTTCAGCTTCCTGCCACCGCCTTTATAGCGATGCCGAGATTCGCTTTATTGGCCGTCTTGTTAGCGCGACCCCGTCGACCTCGAGCTTTCGCATTTCCCCAACTTATTATCCGCCACTGCACCGGCAACTGCACCTACAAATTGACGCGACTCGGTATTTTACCAGGAATTAGAGACGCTCGCCGGATTTCTTCCATGACTCCGATGCTCGCGCTTACTTTCTGCAAAAATTTTTCAAGTAAATTAGCACTTCTTGGGAGTGGTTAAGTGCATTCCTGGTTAACTTCCCGAGCATCCTGCACCCTGAATTCGTCGATTTTTTAACCTCGGAGTTGTATGTTTATTTATGATCTAGGCTGGCCAGTTTATTTGAAACTATCCTAAATTGGAATCTCACCTTTTTGACTGTTGAATAACTTTTTTTCTTTTCACAATTGATGGCAGTGTATATGAAAGGCCGATTCATCAACCTCAAACCAGCTTTCTAGGATCAATATTCCGATATCGTTACAATTTCGATATGTCATAGCGGACATTCTAGAACTATGACGCCACTAAACTTTATCATTTACGAGAAAAATGTTGGTCGATTTTATCACGCTTTCGAGTTGAACCTTTGCCTTCGAATTTCCAGCACTTTCTATCGTTAAAAAAAAATATAAGTTAACGCGTGCTTCTATTTGTAAAAAAAAGTTTGAACTTTCCGAAAATGAAATCTATTTCAAGGCAAATCTTCAGGAGCTGCTTAAAAAACACGTCTCGTCGAAATTTTTATTCCTGTACGTATATTGAAAGGAGATAAGAATAAATAGTTTTTGTTCGACCGTTTTAAAAAGTAAACATTTTCGATTGTTTTCTGAAGAGAGTGGAATGAAAATGCAAAGGGATCACGTAGCAGTTGGAACGGGAAGGAATAATCCGGGGATGTACGAATATCTTCGTAAAATTCGAGATCCCTAGAATGCTTAAACCGATTTAATTATCAACCCATTTTTATATAACACTACAAATTTCAGAACACGCTCGGAAATATTTACTACTGAGTTCTGAATGTCGGACAAATCGGAGAAATCGGATACAGAGAGAGAGAGAAAGCAACTTAAGGGAACAAGAAAAAAGGGTCCGTAGTTTGACGATATTCAGTAAGTACTGCATTCACGTCCTCCTCATTGTTCGAAGTATACCACGCAGCGGCGGTAACGAGCATCCGCGGCGATGTTTCGAAACGGTCTGCAGAGCTACGGTATAACAAGCAGAATGATGCCGTGTTCGACTAATTGAAACTGCGTGTAGCTGGTCGTTGGAGGGAACAAGTTATGTGCGTATGAAAAAGTCACCGCGGGGCTGAAGCCGATGCATCGCGTTGCATGAACGCGAGGTTTACGCGGCGAGAGAAAGTTGGAGAGATGGAGAGAGAGAGAAGGGGAGAGAGAAAGAGGAGGGTAGGAAAGCTGGGAACTTGACGAGCTCTTTAACCACCCTCAGTTATGGCGAGGCTGACGTACCGACGAACCAACCTTGTACGAACACACGTATAACGAACCAGCCTTGCAGGCCGGTATCGGGCCACTGCCATCTGTGGGAAACTTTTCCCTGAAAGTACATGAAAGATAAAACTTTTCCCGGTCCTGCGGCTGGATGACGGTGAGGAGGAGAAGCCGAAGTTCGCCATCGCGCATTTGCAGTATCTATACTTTACGGATATCTAGTCGTTACGACACTAATTAGGTGTCGGCTTGCGGGTTGGGTTGGACTTTTTTAACCGATTGACAAATTGTTGACGAGGTGGAGAGAATTTGACCAGGGATTGGATTTTTGTTAATGGTTTAATTGCATTTGATTGATTTTGACGATCCTAAAAACCACGAGAGAACAGTTCGAGAATCGCCGAATTGTACCCGAGGAAGAATGAGTGTGAGTAGAAATTTGATTGTTCAGGATTGGAGTTTGGTCAGTTTTTGAACACAGTTTTTATCACGGTTATTCGATCCTTCGGATGTTTTGTTCGCGGGGATCAGAATTCCTAAGATTTTTGTCAAGAGTTCGACGATTTTAACGGAATCAAGAGGAGTGGGGGTCAAAAAGTAAAATCATCACAATTATATCGAATGTTCGTGAATGCGAAAATCTCATTCACGTGTCATTTTCAAACGTAAAAAGTCGAAGTGTAGAAAGGTACAAGGAAGTAAGCCAAAATATGGAATTGTCAAAATTTCTGTATTCTTCTACATTTCAACGTTTATTCTAACGATTTTGTAATTTGTTTTTTTATAATTTTCTCCTAAATTCTCATATTTTTTTTTATACTTATACATTTCTTGTGTCTATTATCAACTTTAACCTTTTATCTGACCTCATCACGATTTAGCTATTTTACGATGCGACCTATATTTTTGTTTCCACGAAATGTATTTTTTTCATTTTCAAAAATTCTACATTCTCACTCTTGTTTTATAAATGCATTCTACTTTTTCACCCTAATCCATTCAAATATCCAGCAAACGTCAATCTCGTACAATTATGAAAAATCTAGACTTGTCAAATTTTAACCGAGAGAGAAGAAATGGGAGTAGGAATTAGAATGTGCATGGTTCAAATTCGGAATTCATTAATTTTCAAGTGCAGATCTTTCATCGTGACAATTTAATGCTTCGAGCGTTCCATTCGTACCAAGATGATCAGAATTCCGAAAATCACATACCCATAATATCAACGATTACGATCTATTTCAAAAATTCCAAAAAAAAAACTGCAATTTTCATCGATGTCAGAGATCCTACCTATTTCTACCACCTCTGACATTATCGTTCCTCGATCTGCACTTGAACATTAATTTTCTCGAAGATCGGTGGCTCGCAAATA
Source organism: Neodiprion virginianus (assembly GCF_021901495.1). Classification (NCBI taxonomy): domain Eukaryota; kingdom Metazoa; phylum Arthropoda; class Insecta; order Hymenoptera; family Diprionidae; genus Neodiprion; species Neodiprion virginianus. Next base: position 19,638,085 of record NC_060880.1, read on the forward strand.
GCGGTTTGCACGTACCGTCGGATAAACCACGCTTATCTCGAAATCCTTGGAGGCAATACCGAAGAGTGGGCAGCTTTTACGACGGCCAGGGCTTGTCGCCCGTTTCCAATACCTAGGAGACGACGTCGACGGCTAGGCCAGCTCGTCATGCGGCACAGGCGGCGATCAAAGCGGAACAAATCGATCGGCTGACCCGGCCACGTATAATACCCAACCTGTGGTTGGTACAACTGATCGTAAAATTCCAATCCGTCATAGCTCAGCCTAGACGCGTCTACTCCGTCCTCCGTGTCCCGTTTGTGCATCGTCCGCGACGACGAGACCTCTTTGAACCCTTAATTTTTCCCTGGCGGAAGACCGTTTTCGGGCGCTAATTTTTATCGAAATTATTGCAGCTCGCGAGCTTGGATAAAAATTGAATCAAAGATGATTTTTTCACAAAATACCTGTTGCAGGTTCGATTAGTTAACCCTGAATTTCAAGCTTGTTATCTACCTCAATCTGGTTAAAGAATTTACACTTCATAATTTCTTATCACTAAAGCAGAGTAAAAATTGTTTCACATATTTCTTTGTCGTGAAATCTCAACTTGTATAAAGTTGCATTAGCTTTCCTTACCGAATGGTATGATGTCAAATAAGAGCTTGATGAAAATTTACATTGAGGAAGAAACAAGCTATCAACTGTGGTAAATTCAGGAAAAATTGGAATATGTGGGATATTTTTTTTGACAACCTGCTGGTGAGTCTCGCGGGGCTTTTTAGATCGCGTCTCAACGCCGGGGAGAGATTTTATTGCGGCATTTCAACGCCTGTATTTTAGAGATCTATCGGGTTAAGGTACTCTCGAAATAAGACCGTCGGCTAGTTCAAGGTCTCTGGATTTTTGTGGTGAGGCTCGCGACGAATTTTTCAAAAATCTCCTCTGTTCTATAGTTACCAAGAACTTCTATTGAAATGAGTATCGGTGATCTTGAAAAACTAAAATAATTTCAAGGCTGTATGCAGCATAAATTAATTTGCCGCATCGGAATTTGAAGTGTAAAATGAAAAAAATGCTTTAAACGCCATTTTTTTAAGGATCTGTATGTGCCACATTTTCAAGTATACTGTAATGTGCACAGTGGTAAATTAAAGAAGGCTCCAAGTGCCGTTTTTCGAAAATCTTCAAGCTTTGCCATTTTGAAAAATGGCACGTGACAAAAAAAAAAAAAAAACAAAATGGTACTCACAGCTTATTTCAACTCTCCCCTTCAATTTCTCTGGACGTGCGTTTCGGATGGTACGCATTAATACTAGCGGTTACACGCATACACCCGTGCATGGAATTATCGTTTGGATTTCCTCGGAGTGACCTTTTCCTATCACATATCCGTTTCGGTGATCGTTCGAAGTCAAACAACGTTGACTTGCGTGCTATACACCTTACACTGCCCCGGGTATAGAACCATTGCCAAGTGTACGTTACATACACACACCTTCAGGTATAAATCTTGTCAAATATCCGGACGGTGATGTAATGGAGCAAACATTGGGCATAATGGTACTTCCGCTATTCCGGTTATCACGTCAAAATTGAATCGGTCCGAGTGCCTGTCCGCATTAGACAAACCTGAAACTTAATAAACCGTTTTTTCACGCAAGCCTCAAGCTTTGTTATTTTTGGCAATCTTACTTACCAGTCGTTCCACTCACCCTCACATTTTCATATCGATTATCATCAATTAATTTTTATTTGCCGATCAATTTTCACGAGGATAAAAATATATACTTATGTAAATATTTATTAGCACCTGATTTAATATAAATTATACACAGTACTCAGATTTTTCCCAAAACAAATCACACGCTGCAACGTTAATTTTTTATGTGGTCACTAATTGTAAGTAACAATCTTGTAATTTTTTCTCACGTCTGTCATTCATTCTTGCATTCTACCATTTTTTTGTCTCACATAGATATACCGATAACGAAACAACATACTATTATTGATTTACAGAAACGGTAATTCTGTTTATTCACATGGTTAAGCTAGCAATATTGAAACAACCAACATTGCTTAGAAATGATTTTCAGCAGCCAAAACGAGTTAAACGACACCTTGAAAAATTTATCGAGCAGCGGTGAACGATAGTAAAATTTGTTTGCAGTTTATAGCATCCTTATAAAATAAAAAAATGTCATAAACGGCAAAGATGTTTAAAGATAGGTAAAATTAGTGGAAAAAAAAGAAACAGTTGAAAACAGTAGCCACGAAAGCTGGAGATTTTTGAGCCGGTGTAGATAACGGATCGTGAATGTGGTAAACACGTTATCGATTATATTATTGAAGAGTGTCTTCTTGTGTGTGGTTTCGAGGCGAGTCGAGGGTTGAACAAGAAGCCGGAAGGTGAAAGAGCGAAGTATCCGGTCCGTTTATTTATTTATAGGCCGGCGGTTATTCGGGCATATATCTCACCTTTGGTAACTGGAAGAAGAGGAAAACGTTACGTACGTTACACATACACATATGTATATGTATCGCAGGAGATACGCGACACCGAAACGATAAAACCTTTTACTACGTGACGTAAAAATGAGGACTGGAACTCTATTTTGGCGACCAGCGTTTGGCACGTTTTCGCCTTATGTAGCGTGCCATGCGCCTTCTGATCGTGAAAATATTTCACGCCATCGGCCATATTCATCCAGAACGCCCGAACCTGCTACGCCCCGCTATAAATTACACTCAAACTCCAAGAACCACACTCGTAAATACCCGGTTATCATACTTTGAGCAAGTTTCGAACATCCTGCAAAGACGCGGCGCCCCTGTTTTCCTCCGTTTTGAATCGGGTACCACCTTGTCTCTCTGTGTAGTTGACGGTAAATTTTCAAGAAACGATAAACAAAGTTTCCAATTCATCCTGGAAATTCTTTCAACGTGACAATTATTGTTTAACCTGCGTGTCGTGTTGTAAGCAATGCTTAAATCCTGAAAGGTCTGAATCTTTTTCAAAGCATTTGAAATCCTTGACATTCTGTTTGTTATTTTTTTTTAAGCTGCTGGAAAATGATGAATGCAATCTCTGAAATTAAATTTTCTATCTAATAGAGATTTTCTGATTGATGTTTAAATTTTTTTCTTCACTGACTTCAGGTGGCCTGGTTAAGGGTCGACACTCAGACCATACTGACGATCGCTGGTCACGTGATAACGAAGAATCATCGGATCGACGTTAAGCACAGCGATCATCTGATCTGGTATCTTCACATTCGAGAAGTCCGGGAGACCGACAGAGGCTGGTACATGTGCCAGATAAACACCGACCCGATGAAAAGCCAAAGAGGTTACCTCGACGTGGTTGGTAAGAAAATAAGCCTCATTCGTTCGCTCGTTCATTGGTTTGGCTGAAAATCCAGCAAAAGTGCGAAGCCGGACGGCCAATCTTTCCAATTCAAGAAATGTATTCAAATTTCGTCAAATAACGTTTTGATCGAATTTTGGAAATCGTAGCTTTTGTTCAGATTAGCTGTACTTTGGTTACAGTGGTGATTTCCCCCCTTGATATTTCTGCTCATCCTGAATTAAAAAACGTTGATAACAACGCGAATTTCACCGTCAGAAATCCAAAACCCAAAATCCGTATAATTCATCCCTCGATTTTCGTTTTATCTTTATTTTTTTTACCCCAAGTTCGAATAACTTTTCTCACTAAACGACGCCTAAATTCCGCAGAGTGGATAATCTATGCTCTGAGATTTGCAGAATCTATAATCACCGCATCGTTTGTGAATCTGCATCGATATTCGACGAGTTCGCAAGTGTATCGGGGGGGGGTGGAAGTTAGAAGCCAAGGCAGATATCTTTCCGAGTATAAATTGGAGTGATGGTATGGGGCGATTTTCTCCGATTTTCCGATTTCCCGGTTGGGTATAAAATTAGCCCCGAACGAAGTTCGTCGAGCGTTTGCATAGCGCATGATCCACTGAACTGTAAACTCCAGGGGAAAAGCGTGTATATCCCACCCTCTGCAGGCTGACACAGTGTGCCGAGAATGATGCAGGCAGGCTCGCCGGGTAAAGAGATGTACAAAAGTGATTTCGCGAGCGAAATGAAGTCCCGTTGGTAGCCTGCAGCGGGATGAAGGGGACGGAGGGGGAGTCTGGTATTAAATTGCTACAGATAGGATACAAACAGCCTCCGCATACCGGGGATAGAAACTGGCTTCGGGTACTGTGCCTGAGCTGCTGCATTGCTCGAAGTTTGCTGCTTCGACGTCACTCAACTCCGGCAACTGGAAACGATTGAAAAATTATTGATCACCGATCTGTACGTTGGAGAAAGTTGTATCGATTACTTTATCGAAGATCGAGTATCATCGTTTATATAACACTTGGAAAGTGACGTCGATATGTAAATGACAAGTGAAAGAAAAGACTACGTTATTCTGGTTTTTTTTTTTTTTTTTGTCACTTCACGTCAACGGGGCGAAATTAGAATTTTCAAAAACCAAGAAAGCTTTTTAAACGTTTATCATTAGAGATTGCCAATATTTCACGACACAATTACAAAATAATTTCTTCGGGTTTTTAGGTTTGATTTTCAATTGCTTACGTGTTACACATTTTTGATGATTCCGAATGATCGCTGCGTGAACTGTACTAATTTAGACCGGTAATCATATTTTCATTGTAATTAACATGTTTCACGGTTAAAACCGAAGACTGAGTAATGTGTAAATGTAGGTATACATTGTAAGTATGTGTATAGGTAGGCGGACGTTAATAATCTAAAGTGGAGCTCAAAACTTAGGATTCTGTGGCAAAACCGTGAGGGTATGTACATAAAACCCTTCCCTATCGCTGCAGGGAAACTTCTCTCACTCTCTCTCTCTCTCTCTCTCTCTCTTTCTCTTCGCGGTATCGTACATCTACGTTAATTCAGACCACAGTGTCTTGCAGCATGAGAGATTCGTGAAGTTTACGAGAGCACGGGGGAATAGGGTGAAACTGATAACGTGTATTTTAGTCGAAATCATTACAACGCCACGTTTTATATCGCTAGGTGAAATTAAGCTTACGATATATCAAAAAAAATCATTACAACGCCACGTTTTATATCGCTAGGTGAAATTAAGCTTACGATATATCAAAAAAAATTTATATAATATATATATATATATATATTATATATATATATATATTATACGAAAATGTTTGCGTTAAATTCCAGTACGTAAAATGGAGAATTTAACATACATAGCTGCACGGGTATTCGGTCGAATTAATTACAGATAAATTTTTGCCAAATTAGCATTGTGTCCTATAGTCCGTTTGTCCTCGAAATACAACATTTTGTTTTTAATTCGGTCTGCAAAGACAATGCTTCGGGATTTTAGCTGTTATCCCGTTCTATTACGTATTCAGATCACGAGCGTTATACCTACGTGAGTCAAGAATTTCTGAACACAACGGGTGTCTCGTTTTGAAAATCGTATCCACGATTTTCCTGTTTTTCCTATTCTATATATATATTAATCTGTGAGAATATTTGAACAGTTTGAATACAAAGAAAAACTTTCAGAAGTCTCGATGAGAAATAATTAAGGAATTGAAAAGAATTTAGGACGGTCGTGTGGATATTTCAGTTTATCAATTCCGTAAATTATAACCGATTGTGCATAACGGATTTTCTTACCAACTCGAAGAAAAATCGTTTATGAATTGAATTGAGCTGTCATTCGTTAGAATTTGTCAAGCCGTATGACGTTTTCGTGTAAAAGAATAGCCCAAAAAGATTGATTTCTCTGAGGTTATCAATTATTGATGATGTGCTTACAGTTCAAACTCAGTATTTGTAAAATTATCATCCGGATGACAGAGACTGTTTTATGGATACATTCAGATTGATTATAATTATGTTCAGTTTTACTTTTCGACCGATTTTTGATCTCACTCTACGTCCCTGACACCCTTAGAGTCGCCACTACCTCCGTTCGTTTATCGACACCCTTGTCTCTCCTCTCACGCACCTTTTCTCCTTTCCTCGGGTCTCTTTCCGAGGGCGAATCGCGTAAATCGGTGTACAATTCGCCTTGGTTTGCCTCTCTCTCTCTCACTTTCCCTTTCTCTTCCTCTTTCGCGAGGATGACGATGCTGTACGAATTCTGTGGCCAAACCCCTTGTGTGTACTCTCGGTATGTAGACGCGTCGGAAGAGGGTAAATCGAGCAAGGAAAGCGCCTCGCAGGCTCTGAGGAAGCGGGCCGAGGGGGCGGGGCACCATTAACCAGCTTTCTCAGACCCTGACTACAACTTACAAAGTGCCTTCTATGGCAGTTCCCAAGTTTTACTAGGTGCTCGTGCCCATGAGCCTGCTGCCGGCCAAAGTAGGCTCCGGCTCACTTCGGCATATCGCGGACCGAATGACCTCGAAACTAGATCACATAACGACCGGAGATTTTCACACCGTGTCTTGAAGCAGCTAGTCTTGATCCACTGCTGCCAGTCATTTTCTCACTACCGATCCAGTTTCGGATTCAAACTCGAAACTGAGACAGTTGACGAACGGCGAACATTCCGCATTCAAAGACTCTCCGTCCCATCATCCTCCAGTCCAGCTCTCGAGTCAAAGCGTCTTGGAGACGTAGAGAAGAGACTCCGCGAAGTGCCCGTCTTTACCTCGCGACAATGGACATACCCGCGGACAAAGCGCGGGTGGAATTCGAGTCACACGACTCGATGATAGACTATGAAAGGTTATTTTCGCGTGTCGGACAGGTTTAATCAGAGCGCGGTTACGTTTCGGGGGATGTTAACAATACTGTTTTACTGGCTCATCAGCAAGCCGTTTATTCACCCGGACCAACCGGCTGCACCCACCCATCCGTCCGTCCGCATTAATCACTACGAGCTTTTAAACGGACCTGCCGGTGGGTGCCTAACTGCTCGGACAAACCCAGCGACCATCCGCCCTCTGGTTATCCTCCCGACGTGCAGGCAGCCAGCGGTATATTCTCCCCCTCTGGTATGTAAACACTGGAGTGAGTGGTGAACAAACTGACACTCGTGTCAGCCGTCGAATTTTACACGGAGGGCACATTTACCCTGCGTTTTGTAATTGCTGGGTACTCAATGACGTCGCTCTCTTTTCTTCCTTTATCATCCCAGAACCAACAAACCTGTTCTGTCGTTCGAATTTCAGTAGTCGGAAGACACTGATTCCACCTCACGGCTGGAAGGGTGCTGCTTGACTGTCGTCTCCGGAAGATAGAACCGATACCGGATCGTACTCGGTCTTACGTGTTCGCAAAACATTGGCAAACGGGAACGAGGCCTTGTAAAGTTATGGAATACCGTAAATCGCCCAAGTACAGAGTTTCTTGACATATTCGGAACGGCGCAAGCTTCGTTTTTCCTTATACTTGATTTTATACCTTTGGCAACTAATTGACAATTGATAATAATCTTATATCAAGGTATGTATTAAAGCCGTGGATAGTATCGACGGTTGTCAAGAACAGGTAACTTCAGGTTCTTGGAACCAGACGAAATGGACCGATACTGCTTTGTTTCACAAATCGGTGAAAGTTGGCGATCGATGACGATGTTTTATCGAGTGACCGTGTAAAGTCGTGTATTAATAATGAAAATCCCCAAGTGCATGGGTACCTTTAGAATTTCCCAACTGGACAAGGTTGACTGATCATTCGCGGATTAGGATCGTTGAATTTTAAGGGTGAAAGCAGCGTCGTGCGCGACTTTCCTTTTTCGGACGGTGAGCGGAGGGAGGGTAGGAGGAGTGGCCGGACGATGGTCGAAGGTGAGTCCTTTCTCCGGGAAAGATTGATGCTCGGAGACGCGAGGAAGGGAAAAGCATCGAATAAACCCGGAGGATGGGTTGACCCGCCAATTCAGCATCACCCATCCGGGCACTCAACCGCAAATCGAGTTCCGGCTATGGGGCAGAATAAAATCATCCTCCTTCTCTAACGCGCGGGAGGAGGGGATCAGGGCAGCAGTGAGACGTCGCGTTTAAGCGTCGTCGAGTGCCGAATGACGGGTGTCTGTTTGTTCGTCATGCTCCGGAGGGGTGGCACGTAACTGACGGTAAGGACGGGATTGACGACGACGGGGTTACGCGCAGCGGGGTTCTCTCGGTATTGTTCGGGGCCCTTGCACTTCCGTCGGATGTGACGCGGCAGATATCGCTCGGTCTTTCATCGGGGTTTATTGACTGTGCCTTCGGCACGCGCATTAATCGTTGCCGAATGCCGGAACCGTCCTGCACGTGTCCCTTGATTCAATCAAATCCGATTATTCTAGGCAGCAATAACCCTGCAGAAAAATCCCTCATGCCCGATCACCCCTCACATCCGTGCTGTCTTTTCATCTATGAGGAAATCCGTCACCATGAATTTTCCTCTATCTCGTCCAAGTCACTCATTCTCTATGCGTTTTCTGCCCCGCAGTTCCACCGGACATCCTGGACTATCCAACCAGCACTGATATGGTCGTTCGAGAGGGAAGCAACGTTACCCTTAGGTGCGCTGTTACTGGGTCACCAACGCCTACTATAACGTGGAGACGCGAGGACAGCCGTCCCATTCCTTTAGGAAATGGTGGTAAGTATGCTATGCGAGGTGTTGACACGGTTGGAGACTCCGGTCACTCTCGGTATTACTAATTTCAAGTTCGAAGGATGTAACCCGAGTATTCCTGTTGCTAGAAAACAAAGTTCCAAAATACTAGACCAGTGTCTTATGATTTTGGGGCTCAATTGCACTCCATGTTACAACCGTAAAAAATCGTGATGTCCTCTGAAGCAATCCAGCGAAGAAGCGTTTCATTTTACGTTCAATGTTCTTCTAGCGATGAAAACCGAGTGCTTGGATAGGTTATAGCTCTGAGATATGTTAGATGAATTTTCACCACAACGGAAGTTTGAGTTACGAGTCACTCGATAATTCGACAACTAATGTAGGATAGGTACACTGTAAACGGTAGTCCTTCTCGGAACGGAAAGGACGAGCTGATCCAGCCCCGTGCAAACGGTTAAAACTTTGTTAGGTAGACATACGTATGGATGGAGGAGGTTTGCGGAGGCGAGTTTAACAGGTAAGAATCACATCCAGTTAGACTCCGAATCCGGTTCACTGACTGCGGCACGGCACGCGGTGCCATGTAACGTATATTTGCATCCTTTTCCCGACCGGGATGAAGATCCTGGATTAGTGTTAATTCTCGCAACGCTGACGAGCTGCTCGACTCCTGTGCCAATCAACCGATAAGATCGAATCACCAGGACCCAATTGAAAGGGTCAGCAAATTTTCACCGCGGTCCGTTTGATCCTTCATTCACGGGTTCTCATTTCTGTTCACCGTATCATCAATGCTTCGAGATACTGTATCGGAGTCTTAAGTCGTTGGTCTCCGTCCAGTTGACGATGAATAATTCATCGATATTGAACGGCACCTTGTGCCCGTGCCTGAACTTATTCTTTTTCACCACGCAGCTCCTAGATGTTTCCTCTCTTTTTTGCTTCCTTCTAACAGTACTTTCCTTACTGACGCCATTACTTTACTCACCTCGGCTTTACCGTAGCAACTATTCTATCCTTAGTGGGCTATATTTATATATGTATATATATATATATATATATATATAAATTTATCAAGTAACACCCTCTGACCTCGCCTCGTACGTTATCAATTAACCATGTAACTTGATTTCTTTGTGCTACAGCTCCTCGCCCGGTGGGAGTGTGGCCAGTTTTTCTCCCTTTTCACCCTCCTGTCCTTCTCGGCCCTTTGATTATTCTGGTCTTACCTGCGGACCGTTTTTAAACCACCCTTTACCACCACCCTGCCGCGTACTCTCTTATCGGCTTTCTACACCGTCACGGTCACAATGTCGGACACCCCAACCACCTGCCGTGAAAAATTGAAATTATACTTGCAGGAACGGTCGCGATTTTCATTATGATAAAACTGTGCAACGATAGTAATGATAACGTGAGAAAAAAATTTGAACAGCTTGTTTGAGAACAGAGAATCCCGCTGGAAGGAAAATAAAAATTCAGAAAAACGACCGGTTCGACAAAAAAAACTAATAATCAGCGCGCAATACCGCCAACAGTAATCACGATTGATCATCAGTTTCCATTGATGTGATTAATAACGGCCGGCTGATGAACACCCGGCGAATCACATGATCCCACGTACTCACCAAAATTACAGCTCGGATTCTGTCCCTCTGTATTGTATTCACCTCGCATGGGTCTCATTTGTACGATTAATCTGTACGCAGGTATGGTTCGTCATTGATACCAAAATTCGTCCTGCACTCTGGAATTAATAAAATCGAATGGGTGCTGCACCATGCCACGTGTTCTGTGCCCATCGCAGCCCATCGACTCCAATAATCCCTGCACTGTCGATGATTCACTTCTCTGTTGCTGCTTTGCGGATTTCGGGGGTCAAAGGCTGGATGGTTTTTTCGAAAACTGGTTCATCATGGTGAAAATTGGGCCGACCACCATTGAACGTCTTTGTTAGAATGGCCGTATCGTGCACCGGCTTTTTTCCACCGCTGTTTACGGGCTTCTGATTTGTTTCAGTCACCAGCATCGAGGGTCCATTCTTCAACATCACGAAGGTGAACCGACTCCACATGGGATCTTATCTCTGCATCGCGTCCAACGGAGTTCCACCCTCGGTCAGCAAGAGGATAACGCTAATCGTTCACTGTACGTTATAATGCAACGTCGTAGTTCCAAGAGGGGAGGATCGCGACAGTGTTCTTATCTTTAGTTTTGATCCAAGCACTGCTGTTAATCAACAAACTTCTTTATGTACCAATTACAGTTCCGCCCATGATTTGGGTTCAGAATCAACTCGTCGGGGCGAGGGAAGGCCAGCAGATGACACTCGGCTGCCATTCCGAGGCCTACCCCAAATCCATCAACTACTGGACTCGCGACGAGGGCCAAATCGTCCCTCAGGGTTAGTTCGCTTTTTTTCTTATTCCATCCTCCGGGGCTGCTAACCCTTTCATTCTATCGGGAGAACTCACGAGCCCGATATTCACCCCCTGATAGTTTTTGGACGGTGCAAGCTCTCCGGTTTTTTCTCAATATTATTCGTCTTTGTTTGTATTTTTTTGCGATTATCTTTTAGACTGATATACGTGTATAAACAGCAAGAAAATTCTCATCCTCAGAAACGTTGAAATCGTAGTCTCATTTGATTTTAGCCCAAAATTCAGATTCATCTTCACGAAGCTGTGTGAAATTAAAAAAATCGTCAAAATTTCAAACTCTGAATTTCAAATCGCAGACTTTGTACTTTAATACTTCATCAAGAAGATTTTTCACAAGTGAAATCCGACGTTTACGACAGTATGTCGAATTTGTTGATCATTTTACAAATCGATGAATGGAAGGGGAAGAAAAAGTTTCACCGTTCCATCGTTAGGTCGGACATTTTATTCCATCTTTTATTATTCATCCTCGAGGTCCGGCGAAAGAAAAAAAATGTGAAGTATAAGCCTCTTGTGTATAGAAAGCATTGTGGGCGATTCGAGCTTGCAGGATACAATAATTGGTTTCAGTGGGATTCAACCGTATATGCGTGCTTTTTTATTACGCGAACTTGAATCCGCGGCACCGAAACCGGTAGTGCAGAGCATTTTCCTTCTTCTTTGCTTCATGATAACACGACGTTTCCTTTCTGCCTTGTGTTTCTCTTCTTGTGTCTTGTTTTTTCTCTTTTATATTTTACTTTCATTCTTTCTATCCAGTGTTTTTTTTTATCTATTTGTATATTAATGTGTTGCGGAAAAAAATAATTTACGATTTTTCATCGTGGCATCGCCTAAAAGGGTCTGTTTAGGTTGAAAGAAAGAATCTGTAAAAAGATTAGTGTTCTACGTAATGTGGAAGATCGCGCTCATTTGATTTGTCACTTTTTTTCACATTTTTTTGAATATGTAAAGAAACACGTTGTAGCATACAATTATCATTTCTTTCCTGACATTTATAATCAACCCAAAGATCACGAGCCATAACGTAGTAATATATCATCCGGGAATCTTATTTTCCCAAATTAAAAGTTCATATTAAATTACAACTATTTTATAAGATTGAATTAATAATGAACAAATCGTCAGGTGCACTTCTCAAACATCAATCGGAGACTTAATATTACAATTCTGGGTCTTCTTTGTGACGCAAGCTGATAACGCGATTGATGTTACAAGCAATAAAAATAATATTTACTCACGAAACTTTATAAAATTTCAAAAATGTATGAAAGTAGAAAATCAACTGAGCGCGATCTTCTGCATAGCGTAGAACGCTCATCTTTTGACAGAACCATTCTTTCAACCCAAACAAACTTTTTAGAGAGTGCCATTTTGGAAAATCGCAAATTATTGTTCACCGAAACAGCCTAATGTACATGTAATGTTGTGTATGTATATGTGTGTGTGTGTATATATGTACATTTATATACACGAAACCGAAATTAGCTGCTGAATAATGCATGTAAACGTACGCAGAGCACCGCCAGATTCTGCCCGAACGTAGCACGTACAGATTGAGAGTGAGAGAGACGAGATTTAGGCGATGGAATTTGATTTTATCTGACATTTATGAGGATTCGGGGGGTTTCAACCCCTGCAGCCTCAGGGATGCTGCTGCTGCTGCTGCTACCGATGCGTTCGTATTTGCCTCAGAAACGTCGTCGACGTCTCCTTTGGCTCCCGCCTTCCCCCACCCGGCCCCCCCATTATATTCCTGCTACGAATTTGCATCTGTATCAGAACCGATAACGCTCACCGTAAAAACCGACCCCCAACCCCCGCTATAACGGAAGTGAGCCCCCCTCCCCCTCTATCACTGCACTGCAGCAGCGTGCCGTGTAAATCGAATTTATGAATTTACGCCCCTCGCCGCCTTCGTATATTCCTGCCACGTTCGAAATTCGTCACCGTGCTCCGTTTCGCCCCATTAAACGTTTGTTTTCGTTTAGAATTTTTTATTCATGGATGTGATGATTTTGTCTCTGATTTCTTTTGTTTTTATCTCGCTACTGTGAGTTGGATTTCTTCGGTTCATTTAATTATTACGTTTTTTTTTCTTTCTTTCGCCATTTTTTTTTTCATCATATAGTTAATTGGCGGAGGAAAGTACAAATATTTGTAAAAGATACTGTGAATGTTTCGAAGCCCGTTGTCATATTAAATGTATGGTGATTAGTTACGTTGATCAAAATTTGATCACAACGAAAAAAAAATTATTTTCGATGGAGTTTAAAGTTTGTCGACCTTACTATTAGAGAAATTATTGTATTATAATTATTGAAAATAATTTATACGAAGGTTGAAAAAATCACGTAACTGAAAAAAATCCTTTGACACAGGCACGGGAAGAAATGTTTAAGAACCGAATTTCAGTCGCGAAGACATCATATTAACAACACTAAAGAAAACTGAGTATTCTACAATTTCTTCACCAGTTAAATTCATGCTGCTTTTTAAATTCTCACGAGTGATACGGTTTATTTTTTCGCAAATCGTTATACTCCGCAAATCGTCTGTACGAAACTGAAATCGCAACCGAGTTAGGTATGAAATAGAATCGCCTTTTCATCGATAGGATGATAAAAAATGAGTGGAACAACAGAGTTTTTTTTTTTTTTTTTATATATGAGACGGCTGTTAAAAATATCTGAACTAATTACGGACGTTTCAAAAATAATCTTCACCCAGTTTATCGCAGTACGTAAAACTTTCGAAATTGAAATTTGCATTTCGATCATAGTTTCTGTTCACCCGACGCTTTTCGAATCTTGTTTCTAGTGTCAGACAGCATGAACAAGGCGATAAAAACCAAGGAGAAAAATGGCGAAAACCGGGTGTATTTTCCTTGCGTTCCATTTTCCTCGGCAGCTTTGGCACTCCCATTGACCCATCAATAATTCATCCAGACGAAGAAATTGGCGGCAGCTAAACCTTGACGGAAAAATTGGAGAATCGGGGGTTCGGGGTGGAGGGTGGCGATGGTCGCGCTAACCGGGAGTTAGGAATGTTCGGTGTCGTTCTAGGCCAATATCACGTTTAGCTAGCCGTCGCCGACTGAATGCTAAAACGAGTTCGGCACGCGAACGTCGCCCAGCCTTCTCTTAGGGGTGGAGGGCCGTCTTCCCTCCCTTCCTCCTTCCTTCCTGATTGAACTATTGTCAGTTACTCCCTTAACTGGTTATAAAATTTCACGATAAAATTCTTCTACCTCTGCAGGTCTCGTACGTATGTACAATATGTATATGTGTATATATTGGGGTGTTTCAGAAAAATATCTTACGATTTTCCACCGTGGCATTCCCTAAAAATTTTGCTTCCGTTGAAAGAAAGATTCTATGAAAATATGAGCGATTTACGTTGCGTGGAAGATCGCGCTCAGTTAATTTGTCACTTTCGGTTACACATTTTTTTCTGATTTTTTGATTTTCTTAAGAAGCATTTTGTAGCATTTCAATTACTATTTCTTTCCTGGCATTTATTTTCGGCCCAGGGATCACGACCCGTAACTTAACAATATATCAACCGGGAATATTATTCTTCTAAATTTAAAGTTCATATTAAATTATAACTCTTTTATGAGACTTAATTAATAATGAAAAAGTCGTTAGATACACTTTTCAAACATGGACTGAAGACTTAATATTACAAGTGTGCGTTTTCTTTATGACGTAAATTGATATTACGATTGATGTAAGCAACAAGAAAAATGTTATTCGCGATACTTCATGAATTAAAAAAGATGTATAAAAGTGGAAAATCAACTGAGCGCGATCTTCTACATAACTTAGAATGCTCATCTTTGGACAGAACCTTCTCTTTTAGCCTAAACGAACTTTTTAGGGGGTGGCATGGTGGAAAACTGCAAATGGTTTTTTTCTGAAACACCCCAGTATATACATATTATATGTATATGAAAAAAATAAGAATTGCGATCTTTCGTGAATAATCTTCGAAAAGTTCGGAAATCAAATATATTTTTTACATGGGTACAATGCAATATATATATATACATATATTTCCTCGAGAAAATTGATCCCCAATAATTTCCCCGAGAAAATTGATCATCATTGTTATTACTTTTTTGGGTTGTATAAGTCTGCCGTGGATGAATAATAAAACAAAATCAGCCTTTTGAATAAAAAAGGTATTCTTATTATGTTCAATAGCCTGATTTAATTTCATGAGAGACGTTGAAATACGTCCAATTAGTTTGAAATTTATTTCAGAGCTTATTGGAATGAAAGTTAATCGGATTTCGCTTTTAGCTAATATTCTTTTTTACCCAGAGTTATGTGATCGAGGTACATCCATAATTATTAATGACGAATTTTCAATTGTGAATGGATAAAAAATTGAAGAATTTTTTTATAATCAGTCGGCTGGAAAAGTCACAGAAAAAATTTACACCCCGTGGAGAGAAAGAAGACGGTCTCAGTAGCGGAGTTTTCGATCTATATTTAAGAAGGGACGGACTGTTGTCAAATTCAGTGATATACACAAGACGTGACCCCATCTTTCGCCCTTTCACCCCCGCGATTGCCGTTGATATTACGACTCAATTTCCACCCCCGAGTTACAGAAATATCTCTTTTCAAGCTTCTATTTTCATTATTGTTGTTGTTGTTACTGTCATTATTATTACTATCGTGCAACACCCGCTGTCGCGAGAATTCCTTTTGCATGTCACACGGTGGGCTTTTTCAACGTTACCCAGAAATCCCAACCCCTTTGATTTCCAATTTTCGAACACCCGCTGCCATGCGCCCCGTGATCGCGAGTATCAACCGATAATTAGATGTTATTAGACGTCGTTAACAGTCCCAATTTCAACTCAAGGTTTAACGATTATCACACGATTCGAAAAAGCTTGACGTAAAAAAGTCTCTAATTTTTATCTCTTATTTTTTCTTAAAATTATTTCATATACCCTCCACATAGTTTTTTTTTTCCCCACAAGTTTCGATGCGATCGAATAATGTTCGTGAATCGTTTTTGAAATCTAAATTGTTCAGTTGCAGAATGAACAATCCGCAATAAATTAATCCTAAGTTCACTCAAATAAGTCCGAGTTTCGTGTTCACTCTCTAATTTTGATACAGTCATCCTTTTCCTAAAATTCTTTACATATTATTTTCAGGGGGTAAATACGAACCCTCGATATTCGAGGACGCCTACACGGTTCACATGAATTTGACGATCAGATCGGTGGGTCCGTCGGATTTCGGAGCTTACAAATGCGTTTCGAAAAATTCACTCGGCGATACCGATGGGAGCATCAAACTTTACGGTGAGTTTTCTCAAGCTTCGTTTCTTTTTTATTTCGCAAAGTTAAAATTGATCAATCACACCCAATCGATATGGATCAATTTTTTAAATTCCTATTCAATCCTGTCTGGTTAATTGCAATTACTCTTCATCATGACGATGTTAATTATTTTTTTCCTCCTGTTGTTTTCTTCTCGTAACAGAAATTCCTTCGAGTTCCGGTTCCCGTTCAACTTACGGCAACGGGACGAAGTACAAAGGTGAGCTCGATTTTTAGTCTATAGGAAAACCGAAAAATCAGTCGCCATATATATATATATAAATATGTTTGTTTTTTTGTCTCTTCCTACTCTATGAACGGATCAGCTGATCTTTCATTAATTTCGGACTTATCAATTCGCTGCTCTTTTGTTCCCGACGATGATTCAAAGCCGCTTATATCTGCATAATACAGTTATATTTTAACCCACGTGTCGCAAACTCACAATTATATCTTCTTCTATCAGCAAAGGGTGATGCGGGGTTGAAGTTTAAATTCGATAACTTGAAACGCGGGAATAATTAATCCCGTCTGACAGTTCGAGAGAAATCGAATCACGATTAACGATTCTTAGCACATGGTTATAATACCTATCCGCCCAACTAGGTATCTGGCTCAAACATATTATGCACGTATGTATTATATATATGTATGTATATATCTACATTGTACATACAAACCCCTAATCCTCGTCCCCGATCAGCCTGACGGAAAATAAATTGCCGAACGCGGTACGGTGCAAAATTAAACCCGTCGGTTCTTAGAAAATAATTATCTGTCTTTGATTACTATTTTATGATAGTATGATGCCATTTTTTTTTCGTATATTGTAGTTGTTCGAAATTGCAAGCGGGTGTTTCATTTTCTCTTTTTTTTTATTTATATGAATATTTATTGTAGCTACGTTTTGGTAATTTCGATATATTTTTGTAATGAAAAATTCCGGATACTTTTTCTCGTTGGCATTGGTCAATTTATAAAATTTGAAAACTCGGCAAATAGTGTAACAATTAATATACGGTTATTAAAAATTTGGGCAGAACGTGACTGAACTATCCACTTCATTAAATTATTTCAGAGGAAGATAATAGATGAAGCTTTCTACGAAGGAAAGTAGAAATGATCGAACAGAGAGACGTATGGCGATTAGAGAGAACGTTGCAGACAATTTACTCTAATATACGAAGATCGACAAGAAGTCGATTTCGTTTCGGAAGTGGGAATTATAATCGGAATGAATAAATCGGTTCTCATGCATGCAATAACCTGTATATGTATTATCATTCTCGCAAACTAAAAGCTTTTTAATGCAAACCCGATTGCCAAGCTCATTCCGGGATAAATAGAGAGACAGAGAGAGAGAGAGAGAGAGAGAGAGAGAGAAAAGCGCATCAATTTCGTCTCTGACTTTTTTCCCAATTGCATTTTTCCTTCGTTTTCGCCATTTTATTCTGCATTATTCAGGGCAAATTCGATGGATTATACAAACGTTACGCCGGTTGAAGTAACTGCACGAATCTGTACGTTTGCCGAGGGGGAAAATGGGGCTCGCAATTAATCTTCGTTCGGTTTGCGTCGTATATACGTCTACGTTTATATAGTTTGAAACAGTTTATCCGGTGGGGGGTTGAATCCTGTGCGCAAATTCCTGCAGGATACGGACGACTAATCGCTAAAGCGACAAACTATCTCCACCACTTCGTGAATTCACTGCAACTATCGGAGTTTGCTGTTGATTTGTCGTTCACGGGTTAATCTTATTGTTTTTTCTCTCCTTTTTTCTTTATTCCACAAAGAGGTTCTTTAGCCAAAAATCAATTTCATTACGAGATATAATCGCACGTTGATTATTTATAGAATTATTATATTCTTAAGCTGCAAAGATCCAATGCATCGTAAGAAAAAACTTGGATATCCGTCGATGGTTAATTAAGTATCGTTCATATTCGTTTCATACGATTGCTCATTTTATTCAGAATTAAACTCTATCTTTTACGAATCGTAAAGATGGAAGAAAAAAAAAAAATTCAAGACACACACACACACACACACGGAAAAGCAGTTTTTCAGGAAACGTGTGAATAATCGTGTGGAATAAGCGAATACTTCGATAGATTCAAAATCTCAGGTGATAGTACTTACAAATCTCTCGGTAAACTTATTCGGTCAATTTGAGGTATGATGTAAATGATTAAAAGGAAAATTACGTTCAAACGTTCGAAGAACTGAAAAAAGCTTTGTAATTGGACAAGAAAAATTGTTCAAAAAGTTAGTTTCCTTTTTTTTTTTGTTTTCACTTCGATCGCGCAATCGTTTCCTCTTCCCTATACGTGCATTTATACATATACGATATGTGTACATAGATACCGAGCATCGAAGCTTCGGGTATATAACCGGCATTTATTTGTGAAGCTTTTACCGTGAGCGGACTCGACATACGTGTCCGAAATAACCGTATAACCTGGTTTCTTCAGAAAACGCAGCTCTATATATATATATGTGTGTGTGTGTGTGTGTGTATGTATATATATATATATAGCGTATTATATGAGCATCGCGAGCTTGAAGCTTTGCACGGGGTTCACAAAGAAAAGTCCATCGCGACCCGTTCCTCTGTTATTGCGCATAGAAGGGCGGGTCCCTTTCAAATCCTTGTGCAGACTACTTTGCCGCATTTTTTTCTATCTCGTTTTTTTGTTTCGCTTGATTTCTTTGAAGCTTTTTCAAACCTGGCAGAGAAACTCTTAGGATTTCACTGACCGTGAGTATTTTCTTCCCGTACGAAACATTTCTCATCGTTTATCGATTTTTCTTTTTCCCACTCGTCGGAAAGTCGAATTCTTCGCTTCACTAAAATTCATGCCTCGTTTTTTTTTTTCAAATTACAGGAAATAAAAAATATAAAATAATAAAAAGATGAGGATTAATTTCTTCCGAATTCTATTATTGCAATTTTATCCTTCTGATTATTATTTTTTCCCAACAACAACAACAACAGCCGTGCGGTAGAAAGAGAGTGGAGAACAAATGTGTGTTATTTGCCGCGTTGAAAACGGAGATAAATGATGAGCTGTCCACTGTGTTTTATATACATACACATACACATACACATACATATGTATATATGACGAGGCAGAATGGGATTGATGATCCATGCAGGGTGAAAATGGGATGAGAGGATGATGAACTTCGTCATCGTGAAATTACGCGACGAGTTTCATTATGCGAATAAGTCTTTTTGACTCACACTTGTATATATATATATATAAAGTATAAAGGGGCAGCAATTTATGTACCGTATGCGTATATAAGTACATAGACGGTGTAAAATTTTGTCGAGATAATTGTCCTTCGGGGATTGCTTAACGCGTCTGTCTTCTCCGCTTCGTTGTCTATCTCCAACCGAGCGAATAAAGAAAATTAGGAGGGGGAAATATAATAACAAAGCGAAAAATCGTTGTTCTCATGTAATTTAGCTTGGCGATTTATTTTTCACATTCACATTTTGCCTCGTATGGTTTGATGAAATTTTTTGTTTTTCTTTTTCTGTACGTCGTGCTCTCGCGAACGAACGATCGATTGGTTAGCAAAGATCGAAACTGAAATGCGAAGCGTCGAAAGGTTGAAGGAAGAAAGAAGAGAAAGAAAAAGAGGAAATAGTCTGAAGGTTTCGTTTCTATAAGTCTTAAATATTCACGTGTATGCAATGTAGGTATGATTTTTCACAGAGAGACAGAATGTAACGAAGTAGATGTGAAAAAAAAAAAAAAAAAAAACAGAGAAAGAGCTGCTGAGGGGATGGAAAAGTGGGACGATGAAAGACAGGATTAAAAGGAAAGAGCTGCAAACAGGGAGTTTAATTAAAGCGAAAAAGAAACGTTTGTGCAGATTTCTACAGAATACGCGGCTCAACTCGCGTTATGAAAATAACGGGTCCGAATACGAGGCGGAAATTGCGGTAAATAAACGATATTAAAGAATGGAAAGTATCGCGGTATTAATTCGCACATTGCGAATCTTAGTCAAGAGATGCGGAAATGACGAAGAAAAATTATTTTAAGAAAAAATCCACCTGAACGTTATTAAAAAAGACTGTTCAATGATCGAGAATTTGTCAAATAATAAGGAGGAAATAATATTCACAAATATCTTCAATTCTACGATAACAAAGACTAGTTTGCAAAGTAAATATTCCGTCTTGTAAATTACATGTTATTTCGATTTAAAATCCGCGATAAAGAATCGATTCCGACGTAGGAAAAAAAAAAGCCAGGGTATGAAATTTGTTCATAATTTGTGCACAAAATGAAGAAAAGTTTCTTTCCAAAATTTACGAGGGTTTAATTTTCGTACCGGAGTTCAAGAAATAATATCGCGACAAAATTTGGAAAATTGAATTGAGATGTCGTTGAGGAATTGCAGGGCAGTGAAAAACAATTTAGCCCAAACACGTTCAGTTCCACTTTCATGAAATTTCGTTGATCCATATTCTGACGGATGGCTCGACAGATCGACAGTGTCTGCAGCACTGCATATTCGACGCGCACTGCAATATCCATAATATATTCGCAACAGTTGCATACGTATCAATATGCCGTATCGGTTTTCAATCGCTTCGACGACGAGACACGCTGCTGCAATCCACGCGTGCGTTTTCCTACGTATGTGCGAATCCGTGTGTTCTCGGTATTTGATCTTGACACGGCTTTGCCGGATATGAAATCCGCCCTGTTTGAGCAGATCGACGATACAGGCACGCAATTCTAACCGATATCCGTTATACTGACAGAATCAATCCGCGTTCGGAACAACCGATGTTGGGTAAATAAGGGAGATGTGGATCGATTTTTACCGATCGATCGATCCATTGGGAAGTATTCAAATTCGGGGAAATTATGATGGGCGGAGAAAATCGTCCGATCTGCGAATTGGATCAATGAAAAGGTTGATCTGCTATTCGTGTGAAAACAAAATTTGCCAATTTTCAGTTTTATTAGTATCATTAAAAATCCATCTTTCAATTTATCTCGCTTCGCACGGTTTCATATTTATATGTAGTATGTTCTTTTTGTTTTAGGAAAAATGGGTAAAAATTATGGCAACAATTACGTAGACGGGGATCCGAATGTTCTGAAAAAAATAGGTAAGCATCGTGTCTTTGTTCTTGTTCTTGTTTTTTTTTTTCTTATATCAGATTCATTCGGATATTGAGAGTAGATCGAATCGATTGGACAAAGTTTTGGAATATATAGATGAAAAAGGAGAAAAAAAAAAAGAAAAATTGAAGAATCAATTATGGCTCATAAGTATAATGAATTCAAAGTCAATTTGCAAAAAGAAAACGAAAAAAACCGTCTACTGCGTTGCATTAAAGAGAGATTTTTGCGATACAATTCAATCGAGTGAATATTGATTTGTAATCATTTCTCCATCTCCGATTTCACCCGTTTTTTATTTTTCTTGCACCGATTCTAGCTTTTAGGGAAAAAATGACTTATGACTTATGCTTGCCAATTTCTTTTCCGCTCTTTCGTCTATTATTATTGTTCCTCGTAGAAAATCAAACATTTCGATTCGCATTTTGCAGACCTGAAGCTGCGAGGTCGTAAGGAAAATGGAAGGGATGACGACGAGGATTATGACGAGACTTCGGGGGCGGATTCTCGCGGTCGAATGTCAGCGACTTCGACGCTGTTTTCGTCGCTGATTTTTGCCATTTTGAGCCAACGCAGATTATTTGGAGATTTGCAAACGCAGTTGCTTCCTGCCTGAGAAACATTAGGAATATAGAGAAAAGTAATAAAGGTTTTTAGTTGCCTTCGTTTTTACTTTCACCTCGTTCAACCGACAAACAAACGTCGCAATATATATTCTCAAAATATGTATCTATTGTAATCGCACGGATCGAAACGCGAGTAGAACAAGTATTTTCGATATAATCAGTTGAATATATGACGCGTAGGTAAATCACACGAAACACACGCAAGAACACGTTGTAGGTATTTGAAAATAGAACATTTCCATGCTGGAGATACGCTTGTATAATGTAATAATTATGTAAATAATAATAATAATGATAATAATAATAACAGCAACAACAATAACATTATCGTATACCATTGTATAATATATAAAGACAGTAAAAATTTTCACTATAGCGCCGTTATTCGATGATTCCTTTGGACTATACATAATATATATATATATATATATATATATATATATATATATATATATATATATATATATATATAAGCGCTCATCAAAATTAGCAACGTTCCATTTGTCACGTTATCATCGTTTGAAACTTTATTGGCATTGATACGTTTTAAAAAAAGACGACAAACGCTTCTACTTTATTTATCGCGTTTGTACGAAATATCCGATCCGAACATTTTTCACCTCGGTTTTTAGACTGATTTATTATTATATGATCTTTCTTATATTCATTTAATCAGTCATTCATATTGTACATATACATGTGTGTAGATTTATTAAATTACACATATTTTTAACCGTTTTACACACTGAAAAAGAACGAATGAAAAATGTCGTCGCGTTAAATTTTTCAACTCGCATTTCATGCCTATAATTTTTCTCAGTGACGAAAGAATGAAGTTCAAGACACGCATTTTTTTTTTTTTTTGTCTCGCCTATCAGAGTATAATAAGCAGTAGGAAGTTGAAGTAGAGAGGTTTAAAGGTGGGAGAAAAAAGTAATCGTCTTGCGCCTAGAAAATATCGCATAAATTTAATGATAATAAAAGAGGGAGAGAATAGTTGAATAGAAAAAAAAATGAAAGAGAAAATAGGTATGGAGAAAAACAAAAATATCGCGAGATGGTTTTACCAACCGACACTCTGTATTACTGGGGATAATTATAAATATAGCCACAAATTGACCAGCATTGTGTATCATATAAATGAAATCATGCAGAAGAGAAAATAAAAAAAAAAAAAATAGAAAAATGAAAAAAAAAAGAATATAGTTAATTACTCGAGTAAATAAATAAGATAAAATTAGGCGCCATAATAGAAGTGCGAATGGTAAAGCGTGATGCGAGAATGTACGTTGATGATATTATATAATAATAATAATAATATATACCGTTAACTGCCGTGTGATTTTTACCTTGAGAAAGTGCAGAGCTTGTCTAATTATATTTATTATACATTACCTAATATAGCATAATATCTTACCTGTAATAATTAGTTAAGTGTATTAAATATGTAAGGCATCGATTATAACTAACAAGTTGTATTGTACCGTAATTATTTCGTTCATGGTTTCACAAAATGCGTGATAACGAAAAGTTGAACGGCAAGAAAAGAATTGGCAAGAAGGAGTCTTTTTATTTCAGAAGAATAACAGCAATTAAACAATACCGAATGATCGTGGAAATTGAGTTTGAAACAAGGAAGAAAGTGAAATCTAAGATTGATTTGATATGAAAGAAAAAAAAAAAAAAACAATATTTTGTCTTTGATCAATTATCGAAGTGAAACGCGACAAGACCACAAAAGGAGAGAAAAATATTTTCAAAGTTATTGAAAATTTGACAAATATATAATATAACAATGACGAGTAAAAATAATGAAAACATCGTTGATATACCAATTTCACCAGACTAAAATGTCGAGTATTTTATACGCTGGATTATTGTTGTGAGATTTTGAAGAAGTGAAGAAAAAAAAAAAGAAAAAAAATTAAGAAAACAGAGAAACAAAGAAATCATACAATACATAATATATATTAACAATAACACGGCGTTAATCGCGCGAAAATGTAAAGCTTTCGAGGATTAATTAGTTTTACAACATAATATAATTATACGATAGGGTTATTTATTTAAGACGGATACGCTATGCATTATATTTGTACAAGTAACAGAGGTGAAGTTTGTAAATAAAGAGAAAGAAGTTGAAAAACGAAGCTAAAACAGAGATCGAAAAGAAACGGTGATCAGATCGTTTGAATCGCAAAATATTAACGAAGAGAGTAGATTTTTTTTTTATTTCAGAAATCGCATGAAACCACTCTCTAAAAAAAAAAAAAAGCTCACCGCTCTAGGGAGAAATAAAACGATCACTGGAGGCGAGAGATCGAGCTTTTGATGGGCTTTTTCAATTCTCGGTGGCTTGTAAAGACGGGGATTTTTTCTGGGATGTCGAGTAGATATATCCTAATGGAAAGCTCATGATACCCATTCCGAATTCAGAATGGCTGCGAAGTTTCGCTACGCTAATAACAACATTCCTACAATATCCCATCTTCCCCGGAATTTTTGTTTCCCTTTTTTTTCACAGGAAGTAAAACATCGTTCGCGAAATCAGCCGACCGCTTTTTCATGTGTAGCCACTTCTTCTGTCTCATTTCCACAAACACAGGGATCAGAAACGAGAAAGAAACTTTGAGCTTTTTTAAATTCATTTGGAAACTGCGTTTTCTTCACATGCTGAGTCGAAATTGTCGTATTGTACAAAATAATCAGACGTGAATCGTTATAATTCATTCCGTCATAATTCTCACTTGTATGAAAGCAAAGATTTCTTACGATTACCGTTCGCACCTAATATCGGTAATCGAACGTAAATCGGGATGCAACTGCGAAGTCGATCAATGGTTGACGATTCGTTTTTAACATCGGGAAAATCTATCGTCGATACGTTGTTGTAAAATTGAATGCTGAATTCACTTTCATCCAGCAGCCGAATATTATTTCACTCTCTGACAAGCTAGAAAATATAGCTTAAAAAGTTTCAGAACACTTTCAGGCACTCGCTTGTCCTCCGTTTACACCCATTTGTGCCATTGTCGTACCTTGCAGGAGTTCCCGGAGAATTTTAACCCGCGGTTGATCAATATTTACTCGTTCAGCACCGCGTGCACGACGATATATTCCGAGTACCAATGCTAGATAACGACGTTAAATTGCATAGCACGAAGCCACCGCATCCAGTCTACTAATGGAAGTAAACTTCGTAATGTATTCCCTGTATGGTTTACGGGTCGAGCTCATTTCGGTTCTGCAAAATCGACGAATTCGTACGGAAATCTGTTTTCTCATCGCCGTATATATATATTCGTATTGTAATGTTCTGAGAACGAATTGTCACCCGTTGTTCGATTTCGGAATTGTATCCCGATTCGTGTTCGATTACTGGGAATCGTAAGAAATATTTCGTCTCACACAAGTGAGAGTTACAGCGGAATGAACTACACTGATGGTCTTGTTAATGCGTTGGACTAAAAGAGTCGAGTTGACTGCTGCAAGTTTATGGGTTTCTGGTTTCTTCGAATTAAACTATGAACTATAACTAATTGAATGCGCTGGTGCTTAATTGTACCAAAAACGATATTTCAAATTGAAAATGTGCTTTTTTTCTACATTTTTTCAGGCAGAATATTCTGCAAGGAATTCAGGTCGCATTCCAAAAATTCGAAACACGGCGGTAATGAATTTTGAAGTTTTCCGTCCTTGTGAAAAAGAATTTTAACGACAGCATTAGAGAAAATTATTTCATAACGCGTTGCGATTATCGAAACGAATTTGATGATCGATTCTCTGCGGAGATTCGTCTGTTGAGAAAAAAATTGACGAGCATATTAAATGATAAAAAATTGCAGGATTGAAAAAAATTTTCATCGCACCCCATTTCTTCACTTGACTATTTTGAAATTCTTCTCACTTACTTTTGTTAAATAATTTTCCAGTTTCCATTCGTTTCTTCGTTCTTCAATTTTGTTTCTTCCATCGAGTTTGCAGCAAAGAAAAACGAAAAAAAAGGAATGAATAAAAATGAGACAAGCAAAAAATCGTAAATGAGGGCAATTTAAGGTGGACAATTTTATAGCGTACAGCTCGGGCAAAAATATCTTGGGGCCAACAAATTACACCGTATAAAGTCGGAGACCGCAGCGTCGGTTGGTTTTTTACTCTCCGCAGTGCGGAGTAAGGTAACAATTTCGTAACTAATTTGTAACGTTACTCTTCCGCGGTACAGTTGCACTCGTAACAACGTCGAAGGCGTTAGTTCAACTGATTTCTCACTTGAATCCTGCGCACTCGACTTTTACGGGGTTAGCATTTAACGGACAAATTATATATCGTCGTGAATTTATGCCTTTCGCCTGTCCCGAAAACACGCGATTGCGATTCTCGTTAGGAATCATAAGCGGGGAATTTTTATTCTTTCATTTGTCATTGCTCAATGAAATGAAAATTGCAATTGACGATTAAAACTATACATTTATACATATATAATATAGAATAAAACAACACGTTATATACAATATTATATGTATAATGTATTATCGTACACAAAGGTATTATTACTATTTTATTATTATTAATTTTATTTTTGTTGTTTTTATTATTATTATTATTATCATCATCATGAAATCATTATCGTTATATATTTTACAATGTTACGTTACATGTTATTCTTATTGTTGCATAATTTATGCTTCATCCATATGTTATGTAATATGTTACATGCATTGTACTGCATTCGTCGGTAAAATATGTATCATTGCATCGTTTCAATCAAATGATTTCAAATAATGCGGCGATCATTTTCAAATCTACATTCTATATGATACAAATTATATTATTATTTCACTTGGACATGAGATTTATCTTACAGATTAGCGTATATAGATTTTCATTAACTATATATAATAATAATTGTATTATTTCATACGGAAAGTGAATTCGATCAAGCTCTTCGTTTTACCACATTCAATTATTATTATCTATTGTATAAAATTTTTATTCAGAGAAAATGATAAACTCAAAATCACAATTAATATATGTATCTGATTTTTTATATATACACATTATATCGTTATTGCGAATAGATAGATTCATCATCGCTTTTTCGTATCACTCTGACACTTTTTTTCGTCGTCTTCTTCTCTCTTTAACCGCTCAATTCGCTTGCCACGCTTACTTTCTACTCATATGTATTACCGCGTATATAATTAGCACTGCTACTATATATACACAGCGTTTTGAACAACTAGTTGTTAGACTAACTAATGCTTATTTAGGTGTGCATACAGATATATATATATATATATATACCTTAAACTTTGTTATATTTACATCCGTAATCCTGCTCTCACGATTTTTTAAAATATTAATATAATATAATATTCAATTTTATTGCGAAAAAAGAGGTTTCAACAGCCCGGAAAAATTGCGACTAAAAAAATCAACCACAATTTCACCATTTTGAGCGGAGAAAATGGAATTTTTTTTATAATCGACAGTAAACATCGTGTTGTTCATTATTTTCGTCTTCAATTACATTCTCTGCATTTTTTTTTTTTTGTTTCTTACGCTCAGTTCTTTCTTTGTTTCATATTTTTAATACTTTTCTTCCGTGTAATTTTCTTACTACAAATATATCCTGTTACATCTATTTCATGATCGTTATAATATACGGGTCAAATATGTAGGATTGTGATCTATCTATAACCGTAATTCTATTTCACGCTATATATATTCACATGCGGATATACATTACATTACATTGCTATGATGGGTGTATAATAATTAATATTTACATGTACCTTGGCAAATCATCGGGTGATTCGCGCGAAAATCATTTATACAATTCTCGGTTTTGGAATAATGATTACAGAAAAAAACGTAGTTTTAAGAATTGAAATCATTTTGTAGTCGCAGTTGCGTTAATTGATTGATTTTCTATCATCTCGTTCGTATGATATGAGATTGTTGAAGCTGCGCGACGAGGCAAGAGTCGAGGAAATAAAATAATCAAGTACAAGTGATCAAACCGAATACTCCGTACTTGATTGCATAAGTCAGGTTCTAATTATCGACTTTGATTAATCAGTTCGACTGTTTCGCGTATACGTATTTGCCGAGGTTGCGACGCTCATATCGAATTTTTACTGGCAAGAAAATGAGAATAGCTCGATGCGAAAATTATACAATCGTCAAATATTGCTGAGAGAATTGGATGTTCATTGCATAAGATGAGAAAAAGTGAATTCCCGAATTATCAATTCTTCGTGTTCGTCTTTTTTTCACCTTCATATTTTCTTTTGAATGTACGGAAATTTGGCGAGTATTCGTTTTAAATTTTTTATTCTTATTTCGCTTTTAACTTTGATTCGTCTTTTTGTTTCGTCGTGGAATTTTTTTTTTTTTCTCCTTCTTCTTTATTACTTTTTTTCCTGTCGGGGACGACGATGATTACGTCATCACCGCGGACATCATCGCCAGGACAACCACCGCCTGGAGGGTTTCGACGGTTCCCAAAATCGCTGCGCTTCTCGACGACATTGACTGAGCCGTGTTCTCGTCTCGGGGTGCAGATCCTTCGGATCCTCCGCCGCCCGAATCCTCGTGTCGATCCCGAAGCCGGATATCTAGGGGTGAAATTAATAAGGGGGTTCATTCGCAAAGGGTCAATAATTTTTATGGATTTTATTGCACACGGATAACTGGACAGATTTTACAATCTTGGGATTTTTACGATTTCACTCTACGATGGCTGATTTTTACTGAGAACGCGCTATTTTCCACAACACTCATGTTTTACAATATTGCACCGATTTTCATTGTGATCGACTTATGGCAACACCGAATGGTCGACTGAAAGAAAAACAGCAATATTGTTTCAATGAGATTTTAGAAAATAGTCTTCTTCTTGCATTAAAGGAGGCATTCTAGAATGAAATCGAACGAATCAACTAGATTTTAAAGAATTTTCAAGTGATTTCAAACGAAGCATCGACATCTAATCAAGCCTTCGTGTAAAATTCTAGTTCTTTATGTTTTTCTGTTCTGAGAAAGATCTTCGCAGGGTTACGGTTACAATAATCTGGTAAATACTCAAGGTACGATTATCTCGTAATAAAATTGATAAAAAGTATCGATTTTACCCAATTTCTGATTTCATTCAGCGTTCGATTTAATTTCTTTCATCAGGCATTGGATAATCAGAGACAATCTGAAGTTCATGACGAAGAGAATACCGTTAAAAAATTCTGAAAGTAGTTAATCCGTATTTATTTTCAAACGATTACAATAAAAATGGATTCGAATTAAGCGAAGAATGAAATTAGACGGATAATCAATTTCGCAAATATAGAGTTTGCGATAAATAATTTTTTTTTCTTATTGTTATTTCGTGTTTTTTTTTTCTTATTTCCTTCTCCACCTTCTCACCTCTGTCCTTGTTTGCCGCGGGTTGCGAGGGGTCGATAATTTCGCCGGTGATTTCATTGGGTCGGGATATTTCTGGACTCGGACGAGTCTTCTGTCTCGTTCTTTGCTTTTTCTCCACCGCTAGGATGAAAATATTATTCGATTAAAATATTGGGAGGGGAAAAATTTACAATAAGATGAAGATCGAAAAAGCTCACCCTTGCTGACGACTGGAATTGGCGTCGTCGTTGATTTTTGCTTCGGGGTTGTCGGGTTCGGTATTTCTGCAGCGAGAAACGCCGATTGTACGTATTTAAAAGTAATCGCGCGTTCATCGATTCGAAAAATGCGATGTAACGCAGAAGTGGAAAGAATCAATGAGAGGTAAGAATAAGATAAATTATCACACTTCCGAGGATAACTCACCGTACAATTTTATGCTGCCATCCGTGTCGCCAAGCGAGTTTTTCGATATGCATTTGTAAGATCCGTAATCGTTTACCGACACAGATTTTATCGTCAATTTCATCGTTACTTTGTACTCCTTGTCGTGTAGTACCGGCTCATATTTATCACCTGGAACAAAATTACCCGATACTCGTACGGAAAGGTTTGAAAGAAAAGAAAAAGAAATAAAATTATAAACGGTCGATAGAAAAGTACGGAACAAAATTTGAAATTTGAATTTCTATCAAGTAACTGCAACGGCAGAATAATTTTTGCAATAATTATAGACAAATCTGAATAATTCCACTTGGATAGTTTTGTAGTTTGCTCTCAGTCCCCGATGTCTTTTCCCCTCCGCACATTCTCGTCGCTATTATGAAAGTGGTTAAATTGTAATTTTCGCTTCCGCCAAGTATTAAAGAAATTTGCACAGGAGCTTATACATTCTCTGTACCGTCTGCCGGAGAATAAAAGCTCCGTGAAAAGCTTCGAATCACGCCTAGGAGATGGCGTAGCAGATTCAACAGAAGATGAGACAAAATTGCGAAACTTGTTCCTTTTTTTCTCTGCGGTCCAAGGACAGGCGTAAATCGGCAAAAAATATCAAACCCTGATAAATTACTATTTTTTACAATCAAACATTGTTTCATTACTCATTTCATAATCCTTCAGCATCAGTTCTCCGCTATGGAGAACAAGAAAGTTTTTATTTCTGGCGGAATCGCTTTCGTTCGTGTTTTATAACTTGCACTTTATTATTGCATGAATTGAAATGAACTCTCTCTCTCTCTCTCTCTTTTTCTTGTTTCACTGAGAAAAAAAAAATAAATAAATAAATAAAACGATTGAACGGTCGAGTAAAAAAACTTGCTCATCGTAGCGTAGAGAAAAAAAAGCTTTGGCACAGAAAGTTGGTAGAAGTAGAGCGTCAGTTACATAAAAATCCCTGTGAAAAAGCACTCGTTCACAATTTATTTAACCCGTTGTTACGGCGATTATTCATGTTTTCAATTATTATCATACATGACGGTTGCTTTGCTTGCTGTCATTATTATTGTTATAACCCTGGTATCTAATAAGCTCGAGTTGAATTATGCTCGACTGCAGGGATATTCATAACGGAAGACGAATAATACCGTGAAGTAGAAAACGTAACAATTAATACTCGTTGCATGCAGCGGAATCTCAATGCTCTGGTATAACTCCCGGTACATTAGCTACGCTGCTCGAGCCATTATAAGAAAGAACGTATATCTATACAGGTAAGCTCGATTCCGAGTCGAAGAGAATGTTATTTTTGAATTTAACATCCGACGTCACGCTCTCTCAACACAACCGCGTCGTGAACGAATAGAAGTGATAATTAGCAGCTGCAGCTAATTTGCTCGCAGCTTACCGAGTAACGAATCTAAAATCATACGTATTTTTGTTTGCGATCTTTTCTTTTTTCTCTACGTATGAGAGATTTTAATTAACGCACCGACAAAAACTGAAACTTCGAACCGCGACGGAGAGAGAAAGACGAATTTATAAATTGGTCAAGAAACCAAGAACAACGCATTGATGGTGTTGATTACTTTTGTGGAAACGGCTGCTGCATCGTATCGCTAATTCTCGATAAAAAGTCAACAAGATACATTGAAAGAAACGAGGTTACATTAAAAACTCGTTTCTCGATTAACGAAGTGTGCAGATCATATGGGTGAAAAAATGTGTTTGAAAAAAGAATGGGAAGGATTAAAGTAGACCGAGGAAAAACAATGGCGAGAGGAAAGCTCGAAGGGTGAGGAAAAATTGGAGCTTCGAGGTCACGCCATCGTCTCGTTATCGAGCAAGAGGGTGGACGACCGGGATCTCTATATACGCCATGCCGATGTATTTACGACGATGTATTTGCCCCTGAGGAGATATACGGTATCGGGTATAAGCAGCCTTATCGGTACTGCGTTAGGAGTAATAGTGTACCTTATACACGGTGCAGGTCGAACTGTGCGAGATATCCTCGGGCGAAATTCGCAAGTTCCAACCGCGCGAATCAGGTTTTCTGATAACTCCGACGAATATTTATTTTCGTGATAATAAACTGCACGCGTTTTAGCATTCCGTTTTACACTTCCTGTTATAAATACAAATCACGTAGGTAGATAATACGGTATAAAGCTCGAAACTGTTTTTTTTTTTTTTACCCCATAAAACCCCATAGGAATGGTCGAAACACTATAGAAATTTTTTCAGAACCCCGTACGATTTCAAATTTCTAAAAAATTCGAAAACCAAATCATATGTAGGTAGACAACGCAACATAAAGCTCAAATCTAGGAATATTCGAAACACAGAATTCCAAATTTCTCGCTAACTTTACATTCGGTTTTGCGATCCCTGATAAGGAAAAAATTGTTCAAACGCCGTGAGAATTCGGAATTTCTTGTAAACCTTAGGGACCAGGTTTTTCTCACTTGTTTCCTGATTGTAGTTGCGAGTGGAATGGGAGTGAGTTGAATTATTGAGGATGGGGGCAAGGGTTGCGTTGAGGAAACGCGTCGCTTGGCCCCGGTTCTAATTACATCCGTGCCTGCGTGGCCCTAATCACGCGATGTCGTCGGTGTAATTGGCCCCGGTTTAGAGAAAGGGTGCCTCGACTCGTGTACAACTTGCCGCGGAATTCTTATCCCTCATTTCCACCTCCGCTTCGAGCCCCGCGTGTCGTCGGTAAATCGAAACGCGTCGTCTGCCGCTAAAGTTGCCCTAATTTATCAGCGGACGAGTCAATTGCAATTGAATTTAAAGGAAAATAATCAGTTTCGCTTATTTTCGTACGCTACGGAAGTTAAGATCAGAGGCAAGAATTGATGAAATTTCATTCTCACTTTGTCGTGTATATGCAAAGAAACTTTTCTCTTTTTCATATTTTCGACAAATTGATAAAATTCCAGTGTGCGCAGTGTGAGTGTTGATAAACTGGAGAATTCTTAAGTAGAGAAAAAAAAATAAATAAATAAATAAAATAAATAAAAAAACAAATGAAAACCGAACAGTATTGATTTTGTTGCTCTTTTTTTCAGCCGAAAAAAATATTCAAAAAATGAAACCTGATGGAAAAAGTAAAAACGGAAAAAATGCCGTTATTTCATTTAATCGATACTGAAATTTTCAGAACTCACCCTTTGTTATTATTTCACCATTTTCCCTGGTCCAATAATTGATCGACTTTGGATAGGCTTCCGAGGTGCATTCGAGGGTCATTTCCTGACCCTGACGAGCCCCCACCAACTGATTCGGGACAGAAATCATCGGCGGGACTGAAATCAGTAAGAATTCTCGTTGGGAGATTGAATGAGACGAAGAAAGTTGCTGGAACGAGAAACGTGTGTCTATAAATACGGCGTTTCATCCGAAGACGTTGTTGATTCGTTTTAGAAGAATAAAAAAAAAAAAAAAAAAAAACTAAACGCGCAAAGCGAATTAATTAAGATTGTAAATCGTGTCTGCAACATGCGAAAAAATTCGTTCGTCTTCTAACCGGAATGAAAATGCTGCAAACAAAAAGCACTTCCGCGCCTTAGGTAAATTCTGAAACTTGGAAGTTTACAAAAAAAGAAAGCGAAGGATAACGTGACATACGGAGAAATTAAAAAAATCAATCGGTGACACTCACAGTGCACTATCAGGGAAATCCTCTTGCTCACCGAGGGCGGAACGCCGTTCGATGCGATGCAGAGATAAGCACCCATGTGCAGGCGATTAACCCTCGTGATGTTGTAGAACGGTCCTTCAACCGAAGCGACTGAAAAATACGCGCACGATAAATCGTTTCTCTCATTCCTCTTCCAGTTCCACTGTCACAGCCGATTGGGAACGACCGGTTTATCATAAAAGAACGGATCTGGGGATGGGATCGAGTGAAATAGTTTTTGGGCGATGCTCTCAAAAAGTGTTTAAAATAAACAATAAATAACGTGGGACAGATTTGTCATATGGATTTTTTCAAATCGCATACTCGTAAAGTGAGTTTTCAGATTTTTTATTTCCGATAGCGTTCGATTTCAGAAAAAATCGTTTTATCAAATGTACCAAAAAATCGAGAACTTATTCCCGAAAAATCGGTCTTGCTTAAAATATAACGAAGAGACAGCGACTCGGGACTTTCATCATTCTTTGTCAGTCTCCCGATACAGTGAATTATTTGAACTGGAAAGTGGTATTTTTATGTCCTATATGATAACCGAGTTTGAATCGGTTTTGTCCAAAATATGAGGAACAGACACCGACTCGGGATTTTCATAATTTATATTATACACTGATTACTCTCATCATTCGAGATGGGGTTGGAAATACGGTATTCTTACGTTCTTCGGAAATCGATTTCGTATCGATCTTATTTTCAAGAAATTGATCATTTGCCAAAAGATGTCGAGAAAACGACGGTCTTGTGCTTTTAACAAGCCGATAGTTAATATTCTTCCTCCTCTTCTCCCATCGCAGTCCCTGAACGAACGAGTCACGAAGTGCCGACGCCTCTGACAGGCGGATAGAAATCGGTTATCCACGACGTTATCGGCCCGTCACGCACGCCGCTTATTAGCCTTCGAGGCTGTTTCCGCATTCTCTCCCATTCTATATACATATATTTTTCGAGTCATCGCGTGCCTGCGTAATTATCGCAATTAATCACCGAGCTCAGCGACCTCTGATCGCCTATCGTCCGATCCTGCATGCCGACGGCTTATCACCCGCGCGATAATTGACTTGGACATGTTGTATCTAACTCGGAGAAAAGGGATTGCGCAGTGAGAAAAAGATTCAAGATATCCCTCAAATAATTAAAATATTATCATTATCATGATCGCGATCTTCGGTTGCGCTCCGATTATTTTCCTTTTTACCTTCGATCGAACGAGGGACTGAAAAATGTTTAATCTCCTTACTCCCGTATACCTGGTTCTAAATTCGCAGCTGTATCGATAAAAGTTAAAATATGTAACGTAAGATGTAACCAATTGTTACGTAACAGAACCCAGCTGAAAATCGAAAAGCGAGAATAAAAATTTTTAAAGGAAGTTACGACAAATTTGAATACGAATTTTATCAGGCCCACGTGGTGAGCGAAAAAAGCGATCCAAGTCGGTGCGCCACGTGTGCTTGGCGGGGGGGGAGAGCGGAGCAGTAAGCGAGCAGCGCGCATGCGCAGAAGAGAAACGAAAAGCGAGCGAGTAGCGCGTGAGAAGTGGGGGGCGGCCCCAGTCGAAGTCGAGCTGTCACCGCGCGAATTACGCTGCGCATTTCGAGAAACCACAAAGAGAAAATAAAAATTTGGACGTGACGCGAAAGCTAAAACGCGAAAATCTCAATTCGATAATTGAAAGATATAAGGGTCAGATAATGAATACGGGATGGAGAATTACTCGAGTGTCACGCGAATATTAAGTAATAAAGCCTGTTACGGGTGTTGTAAAAATTTTAGGTCATCAGGATCGGGGAGTTTCGTTCGTTTTATCTCCAATCAATCGGGAAGAGTCATTAGGCGAGGCAGTGAAGAGTGAATTCGTGTAATCGGTTTGACGGTGAGCTGCTGCAGCGAGGAATATGATGCGGAATGAAAATGGAACGAGAAGAGCCCGATGCGGGGAAAAAACGGTGTTGAAGAGGCACGCAGGGGTGAAAAATCGCCTTCGTTATGAGGACAAATCGCGTATATACAACTTGGGTATGTGGCTGTTTACATATATATATATACATGTAAAGGTGCATACGTATATGGAAAGGCCGCGAAGGGTTGTTAGGCGTAAAGAAGAAGAAAAGAGAACAAGGAAAATTTTCACTGTGGGTATATTTATAAAAATCGAACAATGAAAACTTTTTAATGAATAATATATAAACTTCCGCTATTTCTTATACTTATATGCATATACATATATTCATGTAAATAAAGGTATATGTATATTGTATATGCACATATGGTTCAATATTATTAAGGGAGAAGGCCGAAAAAGTGACTGACTTTTAAGAATTTTTTTCAAAGGGTTAACTGATTAATAAACGAATGGGATTGTTGGTACATTTTTTAAGTTTATATTAAATATCTTTTATATGAATTTTTCTTAGCAAATATTTAAAATTAACAAAGAAATGGGTCTCGACTTCGAGACTAATGAAAAAAATTTCTCCGCCGGGCATTAATATCTCGGTAAAGAGTTATGTGAAAATAAAAAACAACATTTTATCAATATCAATAGAAATATGGCTATCGTTGTACGTAGGCCTTTTTTTTGGTTATTCACAAAATGGCGATGACTTGAATAAAAAAAGGGCTTTCAAAAAAACTATATTTAATTCATCACCATTTGTAAATAATCAAAAAAAAAAAACAATACCGTCTCGTACAATGATAGCTGAATTTGTATTGATGTTTATAAAATTTTGTTGTTTATATTCGAATAACCCTTCACCGCGATATCAATGCCACGATGGAGGGGAAATTTTTTTATTAGTCGTTAAGTCAAGGCCCATATCTTTATTAATTTTGAATATTTATTAATAAAAATTCACATAAAACAAGTTTAATATGCACCTCATAAAATACTAGTAATCTGAACCCTTTATTAATTATTGTTATCTCTTTTTTAAAAATTCTTGAAAGTCAGTTATTTCTTCGGCCGTTACAGCTGCTTTCCCCTTTATGTCAAAAGCACATTTCTGGAGAGAAATGATCAAAAATTGGCGAGAAAAAAATTAACGTTCGAACAGTTATTATCATAGTAATAAGATAATAAAATCTAATAGTTAAAAATTTGAAAATAACAATAAGTCAATATGTACTCAAATTTAACTGAAACGTACAAGACGCAACAAATTGTTGAAACTTCGGTTCCTGAAATCAATTCATACAAATCATTCCATGCCAGATCAACCTATAATTTCAAACCTGCATATTTTTAATTGTGTTGGACCTTTTTTAAGATGTTAACAGCATCCTTATAACCCTATATTTATTTTTTTAATTTTTCTACTATCGAATCACGTCTGAGTTACAAATATTCAAATCTTTCCAAATATTTGCTTTTCTAAAAATTTTCACAAATATCACTTTGAAAAAATCAACTTTGTACTAGACTTAGTTCTTTATACTTCGAATTTTTTAAGCACTCTAGTAATGTTCATCGATTGAAATCTATAAGTACTTGGCTGATTGTGCGTCTTTATGATTTTGGAAGCATTCAAATAAATTAGTTTCAGCTATCCTGTAATAAAATTATTTGAGAATTTTTCGCTAATTAAAACAAAGTTGGTTCTTTTAGAAGGTTATTAGAAATAAATTGCAGCTTCAAATTAATCCGTCAAATGGAATTCGGAGAAAAACGGTTCGAGAGTTTTGAAAATGCTATATAATTATCACCTGAAATTCTTCCAATGAAATGAAAAATATTTAGGGGTTTATATATGAGGCATTCCATGTTAACTCCACGAGCTCCTGACTCTCGTATCTTCTGTCTTCACCGAAATTTTTTGTGACCCTAGTAGGACTTAAAAAAACACGTAAATCAGTTTATCCATTTGTTTCCGATCATTTTTGCATAAAATTATTCCACGCTTTGGTCAATCAAAAAATGTTCAAGATATCCAAACACCCGGAAGAATCGATACGAAATGCAGCATATCTGGTTTCTTTTTCAGATTTTAAAATCGGGACGTTTTTTCACGACTTTGAATGGTCACTGCTCGTAAAAGATTTATCAAAAAAAAAGAAAAAAAAATGTATAAAACGTATCCAAGAGTTCCTGAAGTCGGGATTTCAGAATGGTAAAAAATCCGTGGGTCAAGTTACCTGGTCGAGTTGACATAAACTGTCCCAAGTACATACAATTCTTGAAAATTTGATGCGCGTAATACTTGCGCTTCGGGATTCGCAGAACGACGATAGAAACCAGCGAAGCGAATTTTCTCCGAAAGCGGAGGCGGGTATCCGAGTTTCGGGGCTTTGCACGTCTGACGATCTTTGCCGGCAGGTAATTTGCGTTATTGCAACGCGGCGGCCGTTCCGGATCCAAGTATTCGCAGACGGGGGCAGCACCGTCGGATGTACAGTGACCCGGGAAAAGCGGGAAAACCGCTTGACCGCCTCCCGTCCGCTCGTCAAAGGGTCAAAGGCTTTCCTCTCCGATTCTGCTCTTAGCTAATTGCCAATAAAAAGAGACCTGCGCTCGTGTTTTACGCTTGCAAACCGCTACCCGCGTTATTCTCCCGCCAAATTTTACATAACCTTATCCCTTGAACAGGAAGTACATTAAATTTTGCCACGCGATTAGAAATGCTTTGGAATTTCCTATCTTATTTGTCTTCTATCTCTTATTCTTCCATTTTCATTACTTTGCCACGCGCGGTCTGAAGAAATTTGACCGTTTTTTTTAACTCGCGATTTCGATATAAATTATATCGATTATTTCAGGCTCTCGGGAGGGTAAAAAATAAATGAAAATATTCACTCTCGTAATTACGTAGAACTGATCAGCCTTTTTTTTTTTTTTTGCTTATCAACTTTTTTCCTTCCTCTGCAACCCCGACGGAAGTAAAATCCTTTCGGAATCCAGGGTAAGAAACTTTAACACGTGTGTGTCTTGAAGAGGTGGGCGAAAGATTGTTGGGATGCTTTGTATCGGCGGGGCTGTTTCGAGGAATCGAAGGGGGCGAAACTAAGCGGAAAAGGAAAACGGAGAGTGAAACACGAGGACAAGAAAATAGAATGAAACAAAGAGATGAGAATAAAAGAAAATTGCGAAACTAGAACTCTGTCTCGAAGTAGTTTCTCGAAACCGAATGATGAAATTAAGCGAGAAGGAAGTAAATGGGAATGGAAAACTTTTCCCCCGTTGACAACGACCGTCGCCTTTGCGATTATCGGTATAGGTACATATATATGTATACATATATACACTATGCAATATATATGTATCTACCATATAATGTGTGTGTGTGTCACGGAGCTTGCGATCGATTTCTTCTCAACACTTTCGCGGCCTTACCGAGTTCCAAATTATTCACTATTTTTTCCACTTTCATGGAAATCTTTGAGCGCAAGTACGGGTAAGAAAAAAATATTTGACAGCTAAAAATATCGTATCAATCGGCGGAGCAATGAAACCGAGATAGAGAGAGAGACAGAGAGAGAGAGAGAGAGAGAGAGAGAGAGGAAAAAGAAAATTTTAGCACTCAAAATCTTATAGCAACGGATGCGGAAAAGACGCGGATGTTTATTTCGGTGACGCCCGAGGGAAAGACATTGATTGCAGGATGAGAAGCAACAAGTTCGCGACGTATAAGTTAGAAAAGTGAGGATTAGAACCAGTCGAGGGTAAAGCGAAGAAAAAAAAATGAGGGGGTGAAGGAGGGAGAAAAAGTCAAACACCACGGAGCATACTAAACGATTCGAGTTACTCCGGGTGACTTTATTCTCATATTCTTCGTCATTTTTGCAACAAAGATAGCCGCGACATTGACCCGCGTTCCCGAAGTAACATTTTTTTTTTTATCGATTTCCTTCTTCCATTTTCTTCCGATTTTCTTCCATACATAATACACGTAACGTGTAAATTTTCCTCGAAATTTTTCATACTGCTTTTACTTCCCTCGATCTCGTTTCAACGGGGGCTGGTAATTCATGGTATTAAACCTGTGTGCAGTGCGTATATAAATTATAAGGGCTCGAAATTTATATAAGAACCGTTTTTCATCGTTTGTGACCCTGCAGGAAGTGGAATATCCTTTTTTTTCCCTTTCTTTTCTTCTCCTTCTTCTTTCTGATTATGCGATTTCTGTCTTTCTTTCTCATTACTCGCCTCCCCTTCACCGAACTTCACGTCAAATTTCAAAACCCATTATTTTCCTAGAAAGGGGTGGAGGGTGACTTCGAATTTCGCCAGCGAAATGATAAACGGTGTAAAAAAAAATGAAAAGTAAAACCAACTTCGGCCCTGTATGTCTAAAAACCGTGTAGTTTCGTAGCCAGGACTAAAAAAAAAGTGTTCTTTCTATCAGTTTTTTTTTCGACAGCCAGATTATTCAAATAATCGCGTAAAAACTCGCAGTAAAAAATCTCTCTTTTTCTCTTTGTTTTCAAACCCCTCCGGAATCATTATTCCTAATTTCTATAAGAATTCGAAAAGTGCTGCAACTTGTAGCGGACAAGACATCGATACCGTCCCCGCTTGCGTTCAAAAATTGAGAACGAAAATACGACGATAAGTAAAAATTCCATGCACGAGCAAAAATGGGGGCGAGAAAATTCGCTCTCCGGGGACGTTTTAGTATTTAACTTTGGGACAGGGGGTTTGTTACAGGTTTTCCGCGTCCCGTAACACTCGCGACGACGGACGACGGAAGAGTCGTAAAATTGTTAATAAGTTTTCTCTCGAGTCGGTGCAACCAGCAGCAGTACCGGCGGTGGAGGTTCGCGTACGGATCGTAAAGCGGCTGCAGTCCTGAAACTCCGTCGTTTCCGACCCTTAAAATAAAGCCACCCTGACCCGAATGCATTCAGTTGAATTATACGAAGGCGCGGAAAATACGTTTATTTTCATTTATGCGTGCACGCTGGTATAGATTGTTTAAATTATGATTAATGACGAAAATTGAATAATGTCATTTTCATTTTTTTTTTCGGAATTTGTAAGATGGAAAGTTTCACAGATTTAGTGTGTAATCCACGACTTTCTTTGTTGTTAGAGGTAAAAAATGAAAACTCGATTGGCGATATGAAAATCTTGACACGTTGCAAATTCATTCAAGACATTATAAATTATTTGAGGTAAGAGTTGAGAATTATTTCTATCGTCTCTGATCGTTTTCGTTATCTTTAGTTGCAATTGAATATTTTCTCAAGTTTTCAAAGTGAAAATTGAAACACTGTACTTACAATTTGGATAGAAAAAATAAACCCTCAAAAATTTCATCACTAATTTGATTTTGTGAAATAATTGAGGCGAAAGTTTGCAAATTCTGTTCTTCTGTTCTCTAAAAATTTACCAGATCAACATTTTCATAGATTTAGTCCTTCCAATTATTCTATGCAAGAAATTTGCATACTATAAATTATCATATCTTATGCTTGATTCTCTTGATTATTTGAGATGGAAATTGAAATACTGTGGTTTTCTATTCTCTTAAAATTTACAAGTTAAAAATTGTCCTAGCAATAACTCGACTCTTTCAATAATTCAATATGTAAATCAAGCAATGGCGTCTCTCTGTAACCTA
Organism: Neodiprion virginianus; assembly: GCF_021901495.1. Lineage (NCBI taxonomy): Eukaryota > Metazoa > Arthropoda > Insecta > Hymenoptera > Diprionidae > Neodiprion > Neodiprion virginianus. The sequence continues at coordinate 19,679,330 of NC_060880.1, forward strand.
AAAATTTTCGTCATCCGGATCACGTTCTTCATTCAGTCTTTGAAACTTTGCAAAATGAAAACTTTTAGAATCCGTTATGAACATTTTCGAACTCAGGTTCACGTATGAGTGATTGGAAAGTAAATTGCAGTGAATTATCCGACATAAGTTAAATAAATAAACGCTTTCAAAGATCCCTTGCGTTGTTATCGCTATTTCTTTCATTTCATTTTTCTTTTCAATCGGAATGCATTCGACTCATCGCACCGCAGGAAATGAGGAGAAAATTCTTGTCAGACAAGAGCTGGTGAAAATCTTTGAAGGTACAAGGTGAATCCTTGTCAGATCCCGTCGTCGGAATCATGCTCGGAATGGGAAATACCGAATTGGGTTTGACGCAGAGGGGTGGGAAAATATTATGCCTCCTATAGATGTGTATGCATGTATTCAGCGCGGAGTGCTCGTGTCATTTCGAATCCTGATTCAGGATGCGTGGTCCCTTTGTGCCCACGAGGGTTTGGGGGTTTGACTTCGCCCTTCAGGTCGAGCGTACGTGTTGAATTATCCCCGAAACGTTAGTCGTACACCCGGTTTCGAATCAGTACGCGATATTTCTTGTTCCGAATAATATCGCATTTCCATGACGGTTGAATAATGATTAACTACTTCGATCCCCGACTCGGCGAGACGCGCCCCGAGTGCCTGAGAATCTCCTACCGTGATTAAATGTTTTCTTTTGTTTTGTTTTTTTTTGTTATTCATACGTTCTCGCAATTCTTACAAATTTTTAGTACACGCTCCGATCAGCGATCAATTTCAAAAAGTGAGTAAGCCAGATTTTTCTGGACTTTTTTTTTACGTTTAATCGTAGACTTCGATCTATCGAAATCAGGATTGCTTGAAAAGGCAGGTGAATCGATCAATCAAAAAATAAAAAAAAAAAAATAAAAAACCAATATTTTAAAGAGCCAGTTTGATCCAAAAAACGATCGTGCGATTGAATAATGGATTAGTTGGAATTTCTAAATTATTGAATGAACGTGAAAATTGGTCAAGCAGGCAACGGTTGACAAAAAAAACCGAGCAATCGGAGAAACAGTTAATCAGAATTCTCGATCAATCAATTAATCAAAAAATGCGAATAACCATAATTTCGTTCGAGTGAGAAATCTGTGATTAATTAATCAAGCGCAAGTCTTGGAGTGTTTTTTAAAAACACGGATCAACAAATTTATACATACGTACTCGTAGTTTTCTAGTTATATTTTTTGAGAAAGGGGAAATATTCCGATATGACCGTTTAAGGAGTTTGATAATTCTGAATTTTCATTTCCCTCAAATCCTAAACCGTAACGAAGATCGCAATATCTTGAAACACAATATTGCTTCCGCCGAACATGAAGACCCGTCAATTTCAACATCGTTTCCTGTATGAAACAGCAAAATTGTTTCCATCCGTTGACTTTATCGACATGACGATGATAGCAAAAAGATCAAAACCGTTTTCTCGAACCGAGTATTTCATTCCCCTAAATAAGTCCTGAAAAATGGGAGCGATTTCCGTTACTTTCAATGCTGACATACGCACAGATAGGTGGGATGGGTACCCATGCTTGGAGTTTCATGGTACAAGCGAGCTTTTGTTTTTAAACAAATCCTTATCGGCTGATAGTTTCGAGGAAGAACTGTCCGTGTCGAGACGTCTCGATTTTTCAGGATTGCATTGTCCTGCAGCACTTGAGGAGAAGAAAAGTAGCCGGGATAAAAAGTAGACTAGAGCATTGTGTGGGTATGTGTCTTGAAGCAATGGGACGGGGTATTTTATTTACAACCCGCTTTCTTGGCTCAGGAGCAAAGAGATTTCATCAATACACGTTGTTTTGTACGTCGTCGGGAGAAAAAAGTAAAAAATGAAAATAAAAAACACTTGGAATCGTTCGGCGAAGACATTCGTATTTATCTGCTAATAATTAATTCTGACGAATGAATTTCATGTAAATGGAAATAGTGGACGGAATTTTTTGCGAATATTTCAAACCGTCGATCGTTCGTCCAGATTGAAATACTGTAATTAAAAAAAAAAAAAAAAAAAAAAAAAAGAACTTGAGTAGAAAATAACGTTTCGTTTATTATGTTATATAATTGAAAATTAAGATATTAGTAAACTATAATTTCGAAAAAAATGTACACCTTCTCTGCCCTGACCCATTAGTTGTATCAGACTTCCGTCCTCGCGTCTCCACGTGATGTTGGGTTTCGGCGATCCGGTAGCTGAGCATCGAAGAGTGACGTTACTGCCCTCCCTGACAACCATGTCTGTGCTTGTAGGATAATCCTCGATGTCCGGAGGAACTGCGCCGAGATAAATTTCCATTTACGAATAATACCGCAAATTCCTCAAATATCTTCACTATTCACCATAACCGAAAAATATAGTTCAGGGTAAAGTGTGAAAACTAGTTTTCTAGCTGTAATAGAAAAATCTAATCCGCGTTGCCATTCTTTTCGATTTCAAGGTAACTCGTACTATTTTTTATTATTTTTTCTAGTTATTGCGATGATTCGATTTCAGTGCATCGGTAAACTGATGATAACGTGACTTGAGCATGGTAGACTTGGAGAAATTTTTACTTCCGGTTACCGCTCAGTCCTTAACTATTTTCATTTTTTACCACAATCGAAATATATAGTTCTAGATACAAAATGAAAATTAGTTTTCCAGCTGTCACCGGAAAGTCTGGTATCCGTTACTGTTCCTTCTCATTACGATCACTGTTGCAAAAATTTAATGCTTGTGCAACAATAAATTGACGTTAAAGCCTTGTTTAACTAACACAGTAGAGTAAACCTCAGAAACTGATTTTGCGTTGCAATTATCAAAAAAGGATCGACAATAGCGCAAAATGGCTACGCGTACCTCGTTTTTCGTAATTCCAACAATATTCAAACAATTTTTTTAACGATTACTGTTTTACTGAATTTTTCTAGTTACCATAACAAATGAAATTTTTCTCAGTGTATCACGTTACCGAGTCAAAAGTATTATTAAGAATTACGATGATTTCTTTTTCGAGTTCTAATTGGTTTCGAATTTCACGTAAGATGATCTTCATACTATAGGGCTTAACAAACATCGCACAGATTTTTAATGCATCAATATTATAAGGAGAGCAGCTTCGAGGTTATATTTTGAAATTACTCAATTATTAACTAATGATCGGTTCAAACAATCTCAAATCGATCCAAAGTTTTACAAAAAAATGGAATGGACTGTCGTAATACTTTACAATCGATCGCGTCAATCCATGCTCAAATCAAATCACGTTGAGGCTTTGTTTAACTCAAAAAAATGTATTAAGCCAAAAAAGAAGATAACACACGAAAAAAAAAAAAAATCTGCTGGATCTGACCACGAATTAGCCAAAAGATTCATTTGTTACAACTACAATCGAACTTGACAGTTACTTGCAGAACAAATTTTCTATTATTTTTTAACAACGCTTAAACCAACCAATCGCAACAACGTCAATTCTACTAGAGTTTCTCCAGTAATTATTACTACAGAGAAATATTTTTCTCCGCGAGGATCAAGCAGGGAACAAAGGGTACGACAGCTGCAGTTTTCCGCTAGATAAATCTTGGGAGAGAGTTTCGAGGCCCTAAATCATCGGGGGATGACGCCGAATCATCGCCCCGTTATTCTCGGGTGAATCGCAGCGTAGAGCTTACCGACAATGTCCAGAAAGCCCGTCTGGTACTTCATCGGGTCCGTGTTTATCTGGCACATGTAGAAGCCCCGGTCCGACTCTCGAACGTCCCGGATGTGCAGCCGCCATGTCCGGTGGTCGTTCACCGTTATTGCTATCCTGTAGTTCTTCGTTATCACGTGGTTCGTTATCGTCAGGATCGTCTGCGTGTCGACCCGCAGCCAGGCGACCTGGAAATCGATGATCGGTAAGAAAAATTCCACCGAGTCTTCACCGAGTCGCAAAAAATCGGCATCTTCGTTGTTTCTCAATGTTTGGGAACATCCCTGAATGGTCTGATTTGACATTCGGTTGTTTTATTCAATCATTTACCGGCCTATAAATCTATGATCGGTAAAAGGAAAATTGCTTCGATTGTTCGGTTTCGATAGTTGGAAGATCGAGAAGGTATCCAATCATTTATAAGCTATTTATCAGAATCAATCTGCAGGTAATTTTTTTCGAGTTATTATCCAGAAATTTGTCAACCATTTAAAAGTGTAGAAGTATAGTTTTATCTTTCTGCATTTTGAATAATTTTGAAAGGTCAAGTCAAGGAACAGTATAATAATAGCATGAGGGATATCGCATTTTAAAATTTTTTTTTGCACATCTCTTCATTCATCACATCATACTTTATTATCATAAGTATGCAATTGAATATAGTGAAAATTAGATCCGTTATTGTATTAATAATATTATCGACTACCTACTAAAATTAAGCTTTTGATTTCTGTCGATGCATTTGAAGAAATCTAAGAAAAAAAAAGAGAAAATTAAGGGTAACAATCTGTTCGGATTTTTTCAGTCAAATTTTATCAGACTTTGAATAATGCTAGATCATATCAATGAATTCATACCCTATTCTTAAAAGTCTAAAGTCTCTTATAAGAGTTCGATGAATCAAGAGTCACAGTCGAAAAATCTGAATATATCGTCGCATTTTCGCAGCTGATCGTCCTACATTTTTTTTTTTTTTCGTCAATTCCTGGTGGTCTCAATTAACGAGAAAAAGCTCGTATAATTCGTCGCGAAAAATTTTTGCACGAGAATGAATTTCACATCCGCACATGCAGCTCGGCCATCCGATTATTCCAGCAATCTCGATTTGAGGCGAAGCCACTAGACAAGACAATCAAAGCATACCATCTACGCCTTTGGTTACCGTGGGACAACCGCAAGCTCGCAAGGCCAAACCGAGCCTGAAGTGAGCCTAAAAATCATACGGTTTTAGCCGCGGCTTCGCAATCCGGAGAATTCCCCTTCGCTTCGGTCAAAGAGAGGGATCGCGATGCATCTATAGCAACCGTTTCGCATTCCATTATCGCTCAAAAGCCAGCGGCTAACCGTTCGACTTGTGAATATTCGCTTTAATTATAACAGCCTCGTTGCAAAATTTTGCAGCGATTCGCGGGTGCAACGGTATTTATTTATTTACTTATTATTTTTTAGTAACGAAAATAAAGCTTCTTGTAATGGAACAAAAAAATCAAGCGGCTGTCGCTAGTTTAGAGAAAAATTACTGAATTCGATGCGATTCTTTAAATCATTCAACTTTTATATCTACGCTTTCTTTGGTCGGTTAATAAGTGTGAAGAATCTCTTTTCGCTCCTTTAGCATCAAACAAAAAAAAATTAGTTTAAATTCTTCCCTTACACAAGTAGGACAAGAACGCGCTGTGCACAACGTCGTAAATAGGCAAGCATGCGAAGGGGCGTTCTCTTATGACTAGATTGGCCATAAATAATGCTCTGTGGTTTATGGAGAATTATTACACCTATGATACAGGTGAGGGCGAAACAAGAACACGCTTATGTTGAGGGCTGCACGATGTTTAGTGAAGATTTATCCATCCTCATAAGAGAGACCATGCAAAACAATTCTATAACTCTGTTAAATTTTTAATCCAGACCAATTGACACGACTGAATTAAACTGACTTGAATGAAAGGGAAGAAAAATAATGTTGAACCATTACTAGACTTTAATTAAAATAGCTTCATCAAAGCTATTAATATCTTCGATAGCCTACCTAATAACATAAAAATACTATCAGTTGATCAAATTTCTGCAATAAAAAAACAGAAAGAGGTGATAAAATATAATGTATAGCAATGAAATTTAAATTTTTTAATTCTGTTTCCGGGATTTAATGAAATACCTGAAGTTTTGTTTGACGATCTTGTTTTGCTTTTTGTCTCTTCTATTTCAATGTCAATTGTAGGCATTGGTAATAAATATTTCTATTGATAATTGAAAAAACTTAAAAATTGTTATACAGCGAATTGAGGTACTTCGATTAAAGTATTTTAATTCGGTACGTCAAATTTATGAACCAGACCTACGAACAAGTAATCTTAATTGCCTCCGTGGGATTGCTTACGTAAAATTATCTAGTCAATACTTATCGTCGTGAACATTAATTGCATATTGAAAAATTTGGAAAACGATAGTATAAAATATAATTATATATGTAAAAATTTTTTACAGTTTTGAGTAAATTATATTGTTATTCAGTGAATTACTATTACCTGTACAAGCACCTTTTTCCCATGACAGTAAATTCTCTGGTTAACTTTTACCTTCGGGCCGCGATCATCACAAGTCTTTAAGAGTAAGCGTGCGCGTGATGGGAATTCGGAGAGAGTTTTTGCGTGTTTATCAGTATTATGTAAAGGTATAAACTTTCGCCCCCATTTCACCGCGGATCCGATCTCTCGCAACTCCGCAGCCACTCGATCAAAGGAGAAGAACCCTAACTTGGTTAGTGTGCTCGTCTTATATTATGTAGCGGTGAAACGTCGAGAGCAGGATCTAGAGCTCGTTTTATCCTCCGGGACGTGGAGAAACTCGATTTTAACACAATTACGCCCTCGATTAGTCGGAGGGAAGGCGGGCAACGCCGCCTACCTAAGCTGGTTATTTCTGAGTTGATATTATACCCACGTTTTCGGCAACTCCATTTTTTTTTTTTTTTTTATAGGAATTTCAGAAATTAGATATCGAAGTGCGAATGGATTAAGTCGAGACGAGTGCAAAATTGTCGTGCAATTTCGCAAATATTCGTTAGCCTCTCAAGGTGACAAGTTCTTTTTAACCTAAACGTTAAATATTTTTTAAGTATTTTTTAAACGTTTCTGAAAACTTGGAAAATGATGTCCGTAATTGTTGAACATCGCATTTGCACGCAAGATCTTTCTAGAATATTTTTCAAACATCCGTGAAGTCTTGGATAATGAAATTTTGTTTGTTGAATGGAGTTTGATATCGCTAGAAATCGTATAGAATTTTTATCAATCGATTTCCACCCTTCCAAACTATTTTTGAACACTTGTCAAATCTTTACGAACTTGCGGAAATCGTCGACTAATATTTTGTATCGCACGTGTCGACATTTTTTCGAACATCATTTATTTATTTTTCAAATTCCATGGAATCGTTTGAGATTCGTTCAAACTTTCTGCAATGTCTGTCAAAGAAGTCGTTTTCAATAATTATTCAACCCAGAATGCTGACCGGAATCTTATCAATTCAATTCAAAAACTTGTGAGAAATCGCGAAAAGTTTTTTAAAATCCGCAATTTTTTTTCACCTAATAAATTTTACCTCTGTGTTAAAAACTTTTTCAAGCTTACTTCAACGATACCTGAAAGTTATCGAAGTGAGTAAAATCTATCACCTCTGAAACAGTGCGACGAGTGTTGTTAATTATGGAATCGTTGAAATTGCAAGAAATTTCAAAAATCGGAGAAACGCTTTTCAACCTTTTCAAAAAAATCTTTGAACCGTCCCAGTTCAACTCTCGAGCTTTTCTGGATTATTTCGCACCTGTAGGCTTACGCCGGCGGCGAAATCAGAGACTCGTCGTCTTTGGGGTGGTTCTCAGCTCCTCTTGACGAAAAAGAAAACGAAAAAAAGGTTACACCTTCATCTCGGGCGGGTTTCCTGCAGGAGAAACCTTGCGAAACGCGACTATGAATTACAGCCGAAGTTTCCGAGCAGCGCTTGTTCCAAGAGCCTCTGTTTCCCGAAATTCCGCCCTCCGCAAAACTGCACCCCCGGTTTTCCCTAAATTTATCCGCCCGCTTTTGGCGACTGCGGGAATTCACCCCGAAGTCAGAAGTCCCTTCACTCACTTTCTGATTCGCACGGCTGAAAGGTAAACATGCAATTTCACCTTCAATTCCTACCATTTACCAACCCTCGAAATTTCTTCCTAAAAAGTAAATAATTATTTTGTAAGATGTGTTATTTCTCTCAACATTCAAATGTTCTGTATACGTCAAATCCAAATTCGAATTCAAATTATCTTGTGAAATGTGGATCGAAAACTTGTTACAAATATTATGTGGCTACAATAACTACCAATCCGTCAATTTTTCCCGAAAAAGTCAGTAATTTTTTCGCAATATTTTTAATTTTTTTCAATATCGAAATTCTGCGTACGTGAAATCTCACTTTGCGTATTGTTCTACGAAAGTTTTCTCCACGCACGGAAAAAACAATAAATAAAAATTCTACCTCACCACAAATTTTCCCAAAAAAACTCGGACGTATAAAATTATTAAAGCAATTGAAAACTGTTTACCAAAAATTTTTTAAGTACTCACTCAAAACTCCGTCCAAATTCTAATTTATTCTCGATAGTTTAATCGAAGTATTCCCTCGCGAAAAGTGAAAACTTCTTCACAAGAGGACGAAAGTTTCTATGCCGAAATATTTTTTCTACACACCCGAATCAAGCGTTTTTTAATTACGACAGGTACCGATTAAATTTCTGGATTTTCGTCGGATTTCGGAAGAATTTTTTTATTCCACGGTACAAGGAATTGGAAAATCGTTGATGATGACACAGATTGTAGTACTATGAATTTATCTTTCATAATTAATTGCAACTAATTGTTGGAAATATGACTGAAAATTATAGATCGTAAGAATTTTCCTACCTTTTTTCTATTCTATTCCTCTATTTATTAGACTAAAAAAATGTTTGACGATAGAACATCGCGTTTGATTTTGTCTAATCTCGTTTTGTTGTTCATTCCTGTTATTTTCGTTATGATTTGAGTCGGGAAAACCTGGAAATGGCAGGAATTCGGGATGATTGACAAGTTGTATATTTCACCGGGTTTATCAAACTGCAGAGGTGTTCCACGAACGTGTATGAGCTGTATATGTACGTAAATAATAAACATATATAACGAGTGCAGTCGGTATACCGAAATGCAAATTCAACGTCAATTTTGCCAAATCAAAAAATATTGGAACTTGAATACACGGATATGCGAATGTGATATGTGACGAAATATGTATATGGAGCATTCCATGTCAAATCAACAGCCCATGTCCCTCACTCCTTTCGATTTTGAAATTTTTTTAGCATGATGCTGTTACCGACCCAAAAGGGGATTTGTTTCAGATTTTTTTAAACAACCAGTGAAATTTACGAAAAATCGAAAAACTAGTTCCGAAAATGCTATGTTTAAAAATCGGAAGATTTATGACCGATCAATAAAATAAAAACTCCAATTCCCACGTAGAGAAAATAAAAACGTGTGAAGAAAATAGTATATTCTGAGATTTTACTATCGAATGGTGCATGAAAATCGCATTTTAAATCGTGCGAATTTTCCCAGATTTCTTGACATGACGGTTTCAGAATTGGTTGTTGACTTTTTTATACTCCACTGATGGTTGAAAAAATATGAAAGAAATGCCAGACCATTTTAGATTAGTAATAACATCATATTAAAAAATTATCTCAATTAAAGGGAGTGGGTGATATGCTGATTTGACGTGGAATGCCGTATATATGTGTGAGGTATTCGCGTCAAGTCGAACGGCCGGCTTCCTTGATCCATTTTAATCCGATAGCCTTTTCATACAATCAAAGTACATATTGAAAGGATGAACTTTGAATTTGTCAGATGTTTTGGACGCATGATTTCTTCACGACAACTCGTCCAATAAATTGATTTCAACAATGTTATGATTTTTCACGCCGACGTAGCTTAAAGCCTTTTCGGATTTTTCGTACCCCGTTTCAGTGTAATTTTTATCCAAAATGCGAGCAAATTATTCGTTACTGAGAAGTGCCCTGATCGAATGGGCTACAATTTATACACAGCGTGCCTTCTTCAACGCGAAAGGTTTTCTGAAAACTTCATAGCGGATGGTGCAGTTGTTCGGAAGATGTATCAACGAATATTCACAGAGTGGCGAGAATTCCGTTCAAAGTTCGCGGCGCGGCGAGAAGTTTGCTTACCCTGCGCGTGGCGCTGCTGCGCACTCGAGCGCGATCTTCGATTGTTACGCGTCTTGTTTATAATCTCGATTGTCAACTGTTGTTGAGGAGTGATACTTCGGTCTATCATTTATCACGATTCCTGACATGATATGTGAATTCCCTACTGCCGGACAATATTTTCGAAGCATATTCATCCAAGGTAAGAGTTCAACGATGTTTTGGGTATCGTAATGCCGACTATAACTGTCACCGTTCATACCACCGCATTTATAGTACGTATGGATGGGAAATTTCACATTTCCATGAAAACTATTACTTGTAACTTTTGAACTGCTTTTCCGCCTACTACGAAACTCACAGACAAACTTTGATATTGAAAAAGACATGCAGTGTAAACATTTCAGCCGATTCGATTAGGGTAACATTTTGTTGCAAAAGATTTTCGAAGATTTTTCATGAAAACTATACTTTAACAGTGCACGTAAAATTGTGCAAAATTATTTCTAGAAGTTTTATAGAAAGATGCGAAACTTTTGTAAGTAAGATGAGAACTTTTTCCATATGTCACCTAAATTTCAAGCTATGTTAACTTGAGAAGATGAGAAATCGTGAAAAGCTGATTTTTCGACTAGCTGTGGTAAAAAAATGCTTGGTTAGGAAAATCTGAAAAAATTCAGATTTGATGCTTTCGATACGAACTTCAAGTGAGTAAAAGAGCGAAAAAATGAAAAGTGGTCAGGGAAAAAATCTCGTTTCTCCGTTCGGTGTGACGTGGAATCCCCCATATACATATATGAATATCTCGACAAAATTCGGACGCAGCATCGCGATTCGTGTTGTTAACGTCAATGATTGAAATAAAAATTGAACAACCTTTTGTCAACCTGCAAACGGTGTTCGCACACGCTTACTGCATGAGTTCTGAAACGGCAATCCGATGTATAATGTAAATATCTCGCTGAGCTGCGTCAGTCGGCTAGTTTCAATATCGCCGCGAAATGTTTTTTCCTATTTTTCTTCCACTTTTGCGAAATTTTCCTTTTTTTCTCTTTCCGAATTTTCATTTTTTTCATCTTCAAATTCCACAATTCGACACTTTATATGGCCAAACAATACAAATCCGTATTCCGTTATTTTCACCGTGAAAAATGCATTTTCCTACTCTTGCAAAATCCTCAATTTGCAATCGCGAGACTCAGCGATATTCACCGGAAATACATTCAAATTCTTTCCAATTACGACAAACGTTGCGGAATCCGCGATTCGGTGAATTTAATTCGAGAGGCGAATTTTTTTGGTTGATTTTTTTTAATTGTTTGTTTGATCACTCTTTGTGTTTATTATCTCGTTTCGCTTCAGGTACTTAATTGCGCTTATTAAATTGCACACTCTATCATGTTTTCAACTAATCGATAATTGAACAAATAAACAATTATTTTGGAAAATTGATCAAATTAACAATAATACTTTCGATGATTTTTATCCCCAAATACATCTTGACGATATTCATGAAAATTTCAGCGTTATTCATAAATATATTTTCAATTTTTCCAGACAGTATTGAACAAACACATAATTTAATTACTAAATTGTGTCGGTCCGCTTACACATTCATTTCTGCAAACTTGCTACAAATCTTGAATAAAAAATAACGGTAAAAAAGAAGGCGGAAAACGGTTTAAAGTAGAAGATTCAAGTTTATTCCGTAATTGAATGCCATTTCATATTGATCTATAATTTTCTCACACAAAACGGGATTATTTCAAACGTGCAAAAAGTCTTTGGGTTTAAAATAAACAATAATAGAAAAAAATGCCTTACGAATTTGACTTCCGTAAAGCGCACAGGTGTTGAAACATCCGTTTACCCCGATTTTAAATTTATTTACTCTCCTCGAACGTGGCGAGAATACTTCTCGAGTTTCTTTTCTCTCTTTCTCGTTTTTCCGCCAAATTTCTTTTTCTTTCCTCCCATCCTCTCTCTCTCTTTCTCTCTTTCTCCCTTTTTTTCCTCAGGTGTAAACCGACGTTTCATACACACAATTCGCTTCCCGTAACAAAGAATCCCTCGCTTACAACAGGCAACTGCACTTCCAAGCGTTCTTAGTTCCCTATACATATGTATATGTATATATATATACATACATATATACCTGCTCGTTGCACAATTTTCTTCGTCCTGCGCTCGGCGCTCTGCCAGGAGTCTAATTATTCCTACACCGTTAAACCCGTTTAGCACATCGATTTTGCAACTTTAAGCATTCTCTCTCTCTCTCTCTCTCTTTCTCTCTCCCTCCCTTTCTGTCTTTCGCGAAACACCTTGAAATTCGTGTACACACACACACACACTCACAGTCCAGCATAATTTTCCCAATCTCGACAAGTCACACTGAGCAAAAATCAATCAGTTTCTTTTTCGCCTCCAAGCGAAAGCATATGAGTAAGAAAATTTATTTCACCATATATAGTAAGAAAACGACTTGTATTTTGTACACAGTCATACATGTACGATGTAACATATAATAATAACAAGTGTATTATTATATTATACCGAAAACGGGAGAATCTGCAGAGAAAATATTAAAGAGCCCGTGAATACAACTTGTCCAATTTTTTATATAATTTATACATATAGACAATCGAAAGATTTGAATATCATCTAAATATATTATGCATGCATGGGAATTTTGCGTCGAGAATACGTTTTGTACACTAAAATTCATTTTCTCCATTTCTTTTTTTAGCAAAAGTTTATCCTGGGTTCTTATATATTTTGTGCGCAGCGTCGGTGGTCAAGGAGGGTTGATTCTCTTGGGAGACCTGCCACCGTCTGCAGGCTTGGTCCCTTTCATTTTTGTTTATTTGTTTATTTTTTTCTTTTTTTTTTTTTTCTTTTTTCATTCACCAACTTTGAATAAGTTTTCTAAATCTACGTTATTTCATACGATTAATTCTAATTCGGTATACAATTCCGTCGCAATGACGAATCGTGAGAACGGTGAGAATCAGTTTCGTTTCGAATCGATACTTTGGATGTGTATGAAAATTACGTCGGACAAACGACAGTTTGTCAAATATTTTTCAAAGGGAAATATCACGAGTGAAGAAAATAGTAGAAATTAGAAAAGACTGGTATTAGAATTCCAATTTTCAAACAAAAATAGTACACATAAAATAGGACGAAACAAACAACAAGAGCAGCAGTAATTGAGTTATAGATAAAGTGGAAAAAGCATTAAATTCAGAACTGAGATTTGTTTCTTTCTTTCTAAATGATAAGCAGTCGTATGGAAAATAAATTGAAGATATTTATGAATTGTTTCTCCAAATTAGCTTTTTTAGAATTCTAACACCCTGTACAACATGCGCACGTATATATTATACAACGTATTATTCCGCAGCGTTTGCGTCGTTCGTAATAATATTCTTGTGCATGTCACGCGCCCCGAGCTGCACGAAATAATGCTCGTATATTACAACGTACATAAAGTTCAAAGTCAAAAGACTGGCGGGAATTTTTATGCATACCTACATCCTGCGAATCACGTTGCGATTTTATAGTGTCTGCATATTATATCGTCGGTATGCGTTGCGGTTGCAGAATAATATTCAAAATTGCGGTACATTGAATACCGTTCCAACCCTCGTCCGCGTTGTCGAAAATTGCCTGATTAACGAATCTGCGTGTCTCGTTTCGATCAAAAATCTTCGCATTAATTCGACATAGATACAATTCATTCTACACGTGGAAGGAATTTTAATCCGTTTCCAAAAATGTTTGTGGGTAATTTTTTTTTCATCAAAGCAGGTATAGAAATAGGCGAACGACTTTCGTTTCGATCGAAAATCTTTGGATTAATTTATACAAAATTCATTATGCGAATCAAAGAAATTGTGATTTATTTCCAAAAATATTATTGACTGATTTGTTTTCGTTTACTATTTATTTTTTTAAAATCTTATTTGTTCGTCCTTTAGTCTGAAAAAAAATTTTTTTGTTTTCTTTTATTAGCTATCATCGAAGTAGCGTGATACAAATATGAATAATGTAACCAAGAATGTTTAATGACAATGATTTCAAATCGAAATGTTTGTTTTTTCATTCTGCTGACATAATAAACGTAATAATTTTTTTCACGGTTTTTGTTAATTCATTCTCACGGTATTTTAAATTCCACCCCTTAAATTTTTTCGTATAAACTAAACGATAAACTATCACGTGCAACTCACGCAGTCAGCAGCTATCACGCCTCGTCGTAATTTCCCCAGGTTTAACGTCCAAAGAAGATAAAAAAATTTACGCTTCACCGTTCATTCAATTTTTCTCTCACATTTTTCACCCCTCTTCATACTTTTATCATTTTGTTTGGCGATATTTCGGTTAGTTATTTTTTTTTTGTTATGTATGTATGTTTCGCGTTTTGTTGAGTCGAGGTTTTCACCGAGCGCCTGGTAACAAAAAAAAAAAAAAAAAATAATACAATATGATACGACTTTCAACAAACCCATAAATTCATTACAATTGTTGCAGGAATACAGTAAAATAACTGATCGCAAATTTATCGATACTTCTATCTTTGCAATTACAGACGAAATTGTTTCAAATTGTTTCAAATTACGTTCGCAAAATGTTTCAGCGAGAGAAAAACTGCTGACTAGATTTAAAAGAAGTTTTGAAAATGGTGAAATTTTTGGCAAACGTGCGAAATTTTTACGTTCAATTTGGGTTTTGATCGAGCATTTTTGAATAATCGGAATATTTCTGCGCCGGGAATAAATAAGGAGAGGCTGAGAGAGATAGAGAGAGAGAGAGACGAGTAAAGTCCCGTCAGTTCAGACGGAGGCGTCCCGACGTCGACGTAGCGTGAAAGGCGCCCGTTGCTGCGGCGGATCGACGACGTATATATAAATGCGTTTCCATGTGGGACAGATAGGAAAAGCTGTCTTTCAAAGCGATTCGAGTCTCGGAGCGCTCAAGGCTTCTGAGTTTTTTTTTTTTTTAAATTCGGAGTAAAATAGAGCTCGAAGAATCCGCAGACGGATCTCTCGGCTCCTCTTCCTCCTTACTCGCCCACCTTTTTTATTCTTTCCGTCAGCCAACCCTCGGTTTACGATTAACAAAAGCCATGTCCACCCTTTTCCGTTTTTCTTTGTACAAAATATATTTAAGGTACGCAAACACGCCGGGATTTCTTGCACCTGTAACACTGGATTTAGAAAAACACGATTTGTTTCCAAATTCCTTGTTCCTGTCTATTTACAGTATATTTTTACTATGTGTAATATGTATATATCGATTTGAAATTGCGTTTGTATTAGTTTTTTTTTTCAGAAACAAAGTATTTGGACGCTTGTAACTCTTTTTTTTTGTTTTATGTTTCTTGAGCTTGATTTATATTGATGGCTTGTTTTTGTAATATTTCGTATTTTGTATCGACTAGAATATGCGTTGATATTGCTTTTTTAGAAGAAAAGAATGTTCAAGATACAGTTATCTTTTTTTTCTGTTTTTTCAGCTTGCGTTATACCGATGACCCATTTATGTAACATTTCACATTTTTTATCGACTCGAAAACGTCTTTCGATGTTTTTCTCTCAGAACGCGACAACATGAGGAGATTTATTTTTTGTTTCTTTTTTCAGTTACAATATGGATGTTATTTATTCATTTATTTCTTCTCAAATTGACAGTAAAAACAACAAACTTTTCGAAAAGAAAGGAAATGAATTTAACGTTGAAGCAAACTTTCCAGAAATTATAAATAACTTTAACGAAAAGACATTCCAATTATTAGGTACATTTGGTGTAACGAAAATTGAAGGGTCTGCTTCGCAAAATTCTTTTTCATTTCAATAAATGTTCATTTTAATAAATGTTCATTTTTTACTCCATTGCATCAGGAGTCTCGCTTAATCGATTCTCTTTACCGTTTACCAATTATTCATCAAATTTTGACTCGTTTAATATAGTTTGTGCAAATTGGTACGTTATATTCAGCTGTAAAAAGTTGCAAATTCAAAGATTGAAATTAAGAAGGTTGATCGATGAAAACTTGATACTTTTACCGATTTGATCGACAAAAAAGAATGTCAATCCGTTTCAATAATTTATTACGAATTAGGTGAATAAAATTGCACGAATCCACGAGATTTGAAAAAAACAAAACCTTCAACTCTCTAAAATGCAGCATCGATGATTGAGCTTTCGCCCACAAAAATCCAGTCTTATCTGTTTCCGTATTATCAAAGAAATTTTCGCTGCTGTCGTTGAAATAAATACCGTGATGCCAAGCTCGACCATCGATTCGAAATTTCCAATGAAGTGGGGACAGTGAATGCAATAATGTTTGCCAGAAAATCGAGCGGACACGGATCGCGTTGCTGAATAGAATGTTTCATCCAACGAGTGTGTAAAAAGTTTAAAGTTCGCCCGGATATTCCGGTGGAAAAATTTTACACATTCAATATTTGCATTCGTGCACATATTCGCTCAATGTTTACATTGCATATATTATTTTGCATGTTTATATACAGCGGTTGAATGTGTAACCTTCGCGAATATGCGGTTTGAATCCCGTTTCGAAACCAGCTTTGCGTGAACCGCCAGGCGAGAGCAACTTTGGGATTACTAAAAGCTCCGAAAGTTCGGAATCGCGTAATAAACTAACTCTATCAGCTGTAAAAGGAGTACGGAAAAAAAATCAAGTCGATTTAGGCGCATTTTATGCAAAATAGACATTTTTTTATACGGAAATGAGGAAAAAGAGATGAAAAAATTCTACGATATTCAGAAAAATTTTATATTCCAATTTGATTCTGCCTGGTAAAAATTGAACTTCATTTTATTTTGTTGTTTTTTTTTCAGCATTGATTATTATTTTCTTTTCATGCAAAGCAATTGCATGAAACGAGTGACGCTAGGAGCAAAAAAAAAAAAAAAGTAATAATCAGAAGGTAAATTTGTATCGTCGGGTCCAAAGGAATCTAAATTATTTAGCGAAATTGCTAAAAATCTCAATTTCAGGTGGTTCAAGAAACGTTTCTTTTAATAACGTCGTAAAATGAGTGAAATTTGAGAAAGAATAACTAGGAAAAAACGCAATTATTATTTGACTACTGCGAATAAGTGTAAACAATTTTGTAAAAATTGATGAGAATTTCGTTCTTGGGCTATTCGAAGAAGATTTTTTTCTCAACAACAATATCATAAAATACGCGTAGCTTTGGGCTAATAACTGGTAGTAAAAGAGAGAACGAGAGAGCGAAAAAATGTAAATAAGAAATTATTTTTGGAGTGCAATTAAATGTAAATATTTTTTCTGAAATTTATAAGAATCTCACTTTCACGTGCCTCGAAGGACGTTTCTCTCAATAAGAGAAGAAGGCGAATGAATTAGAAATTATTCTTTGACTGCTGCGGATAAATGTAAATAATTTTGGGAAATTGATGAAAATCTCGTCTTCGGGCGTTTCAAAGAATATCCCTCTCAGTAATAACATCACAAGATGAGTTAAGCTTTGTATCTGTAAAGGAAAACGAGAAAAAAAAAAGTCCAACAACCGTTCTTTGAGTGCAAATGAAATGTGAATTATTTCTTGTAATTGTTGTAAGAATATCGTGTTCAAGCAATTTGAGGAATATTCTTCTTGCAGTTTATTCAATTGAACGTGCGGATTATTCCATGTTCGAACGATTGTTTCCAAATACCGTTAAACGCTGTTGAAACTGTCGCCGAGTCGGAATAGTGTTACGTGTATATTTGCAGGGTGAAGTAAATACGGTGGATCGGAGATACGGGAAGCTGGCCTCTTGATTAAAATTTCAATACCGCTTTGCCTAATCCCCGTATTTCGAGTCACTAATTCCTCGAACCTGTAGCCAGCAATACGCGGAGCAGTTTTAGGGTATCGCGAAGAAGAATTAGTGGAAAGTTAAATTACTGCTCTCAAGGCCTTTGTCCCACGCAAAACGTCCCCCTTCTTCAACTCCGGCACGTATACTTATACAAATAAAACAATGAAGAAATTTGCATGCGACTTAAACTCGCGCCTGCAGTCCGTTTAAAAGAATCAAGAATACTGAGAATTTGAAAAAAAAAAAATAAGAAATAAATGAAATATCAAAGCTTTGAGTGAGCGACGACGAATTTACAGCACAACGGTTCGACTCGCAGAAAATTTTTTTTTTTATTTAATATCTTGAAAAATTCATTTCACAGAGAGTTTTTCACAGACGGTAAACCGTTTTTGATGTTCAATTATTTACCCCATTTTATTTATTTAGTCCCAGTTTTGTTCAGACCGTGTATATATATATATTATATATATTATACAGTCTGAACAAAAATTATAAATCTATTCAATTCCAACAACCCTTCCGATACGTATATAATGTATTATATATTTAAATTGACATTACTAAATTGCATTCATTCTCAGTACCGTAAGTATCACTTTTCATCTTTCAATTTCATTATTATAATTCAAACAGCCCTCCTTCCCTGAATAATAATTGCATAATACATTCGTTAGGCCGCTTTTCAGCCGAATTTTCGGCTCTCCCATGATATAATAAATATTGCAAGAACTTCAATTTTATTTTTTCACAAATCAAACTCCGTCGAATTTCTATAGCGGAAAAGAGTTTTCTTTTTTCTATTTCAGTCTTATAAAATCCTGGGGGGTGATAAAATTCGGCCAAACAATTAATAATATTTTTCTTGACAATATTACATACTATCTGTATATTATATGTAGTTGCAAATTGGAGAAAAAAATAGTCATGATGATAATAATAATAATAATAATAATAATAATATCAATGATGATGATGACGATAATCAGTGTCCAAAAAGCAAATAATTATAGCACGGACCTTGTTGCAAATTAGAAATTCACATAACCTGTGTCACATATATAAATTGCACATGTATAAATATATATATATATATATATATATATAGAGTTAGCTCTGCAGAAACTGCGAGTAATTTAAAGGAACGAGTTTTCCGGATTCTCGAGAGGAATATCCGACAGCAAACCGTCGAATTCCTTCACGGAATCAGCAATGCGCGCGTCTTCAACGATTTTTTTTTCCCGCTACTATTATCCCTTTTTTCTGCTTTTTCTTACTCGTGCGGTAACTCCGAGTTTTTCCCCCTTTCGTCTCTCTTCTCACTCGTATTTTTCGAAGTAAATTTCTCCACCCCTTCTCTATCACTCTCTCTCTCTCTCTCTCGCTTTCTGCATGCCGCGTAGAGCCATTTTTTCCACTCGCCAAGACGCGCAATTTTTTACATTCTTGACGGCATTTTTGTTTTTTTTTTCCCCTCTTTCGTTTCGAGTTATTATTGGAATTTGGCGATTTTATTTTTCATTCCTCCCGGGTTATTGAATTTATATCAGAGTTTATGCGTACACAAATTATTTCTTTACTTTTTTCATTCTTTATTTTTAATCACATGAGCTCCGTAAAGAAATATGGCAATATCAAATTCGTTACAAAAACAAGAAGAATTTTATTTACTTTTCTCTCTCTGGAAGATGAATTGTTTTCACATTCGTTCTCCTTGCTTTATTCTCTTTTTCCAGTTTCTATTTTTATTAAGTAGTTGCTGTCGTTATATTGTAGTCATTGTAGAAGTTGATTAATAAAGCATTTCGAAACTTTTTCATCTTCATATTTCTGTTAATTGATCTTTGAGGGATTCCTTTGATTATCTCGTTTTTTTTATGCCTGCCGTCTACGAAAATTCATTTTCATTTCGATATTTATCAACTTCTGTTTCTTAGCTCCCTTCGAATTTAATTATATAATTTTTTGAGAGCTTGGTTAAAACGAAAAAAAAAAAAAAAAGAGAAACGAAAGTCTAAATGATAAAACAATAATTTTGCTGAAATGCAACTGAATTTTCTCGACGGTAAGAAAAGAAAAACAATTTACTAAAATTCGATATCAAGCACAATTACGCAGCTAAAATTTAATCTCAATTTTCAAAAATCTCTTCAAACATTCAATATTTACAATTACTGATATTTTTCTGTGCCTTTTTTCAACTCACATATTATTTTCTAATCATTTGGCTGAAGAAAAAAATTACCACCAATAGATTGAACGATTTCCCGAAACTGCAATTGACTTTTGGAATAATGAGCAAAAATATAAAAAATAGCAACAACTTGCGCAAATTCAAATTATCAAGAGCTAAATTTGCCAGCTGAAACGCAACATCATTGACAAAAAATCTGGGAGGATTTAGATTTATTTTTTATCATTACTATCATTCGCTGATCCGAGGTTGAAAAATTTTATGAAACGAACAAAAATGGTTACTTAAATCAAGTTAATAACCGAATTCGGAATCGAGATAGCCGGAAGATGCGTTAATGTAAGGATCGAAAATAGACTCCTGCTTCAACGCGTCGGTGAAAATGGCCCATAACTTTCACCGGAAGTGCCGCGGGGTAGGTAATTTCTCCTCCGTATCCGAGGTGCGGGAAATCCGGGTTCCGTCTTTTCCTCGGGATCGAGTTTCTCTAAAGGCGAGCTTTCGAGGCTGGCGTCGCGACGCCGCCGCGCTTTCTTCCTATACGTACAAACATCGGCTCGGCTTAAGCCGACGCACTTAAGGTAAGCTATACGCGCCTCGCACCGGCTGTTCGGCTCATCCCCAGTCGCTTCGGGTCTTCGAAGATCCCGCAGTTCGGTACCGAACCTGCCTTCCGGTCATAACGGCGCGGAACGAGAATGCCGGGAAATAAATTTGCCGAGACTCGGAAGTCCGCGGTTTTGTTTCACAATTTTTCCCACTTTTTTCCCCGCCCTTCGATCTCAGATCCCTTGATTGCTAACTCAAACCACCCCAAGAAACGTACCCGATTCTTATTTCCTTGCAAACGTCACACACGCGATTTTGATTGTTTTATTTATTTCTTCCAATTTCAAATTTTTTTTTTTATGTATCTGAGTGTTACAGTCCCTATTGTTAATATCCGATTTTCAATATACATAATAATATCTAATATCTGAAGCCTGATTTGTTGTTTCGCACCTTTATTTGCTAACTCAAACTTTTCAGATTTTTTTATACATTTAGTTATACTATTTTCTTACTATCTGTTTCGTTTTCCATTTTGTGTTTACTGGAATTTTCGGATTCTCAAGAGATTCTCGCGTTGGGAGATCGTATTTTTTATTCTTTTCTTCTCCATCGGTTCGTTTATCTTCGTTCGCACAAACTCAAATCACCGTTACTAATTTATTCCTGAAATTCTAACCAATTCTTGAAGTTTAGGTATGTAGTCTTATTTATTGTCTTCTTAAATTTTTTCACTAACCTCAATAAGTGACAAAGTAACATAATTTTTTCATTTCGTATCTTTCGAATTTTGAATGTAGACTTCTGTCTTTCTCTTCGTCTTTTTCTTCTACAATTTTTTTACCCAATCAAAATCAATACGTATAAATTTTGACTCGTATTCCTTTTACGCTTCATGGAAATATTTTTATAATGTACACATAATCTGTACCCAATAATTATTGTACTTATATATATGTATGTGTACACACACACACACACATACACACACACACACAGTAGCATAAAAGTTTATGTAACCATAATTTTCCGAATAATTAATCCCACGACGAAGGAAAATTAGCGATTTGGATAAAGTGAGGGCGTAAGGAATAATTATCTTTCTTTATTTTTTTTTTCCCCCTCTTTGAGTCAGAAGCTCGGGTGAAACCAGAGGGTGAATTTCTAATTCGTTGGTAAAAGAAAAAATGGGCCGTTGCGCAAGCTATCAAAATACGTCGAGTGAAAAAGGAAAGGAGAGAAAAAAGAACGACAGGGTAAAAAAGCCCCACCTGACATCTGCTCAATGTATACGTGTATTATATGCATATAATATGTATATATGTATATAGGTACATATACACTTAATACATTGCAGGCTAACCTGGCGTTCAGGTAATTTTAATTAGTCTTATCACCCCGAAAGATCCAGCTCAGGCACGATCCAGGCAGGTTCATCTCCGTCCTCGGAATTTCTCTTTATACATACCTCTGGTTCCCCTTTTTTTCCCCTCACCAGTTTTGCTCACTAAGGCCGCATTTTCTTAAAGCTTCTTCGCCGTTACTCCTCCAGGGCCATAACATTTTTCAATTCCCGCGAAGATGTAATAATGTAATAAAATATGTTTACGCGCGATTCCAGCACCCAGCTTTCCTCCTTTTCTCCCTTCTTTTCCCCCCCGTTTTTACTTTTCATCACCTTTGGCGATATAAGAAGAGTATTGGTTTCGGTCGTAGATCACTTTTTCGAATTTCATCGAATCTTTACGTTTACAAACCTACAGAATCCGAAAAACAGGGTTTCGGAGAAATGTCGGTCTGTCTTTCGGTTTGTTCGACAAACTCCAAGGATGACTTTAGTAAACGGCTCGATGAAAAAATTTGAAACTTGTTTCTAAATGTATGATTATATTTTTCCGAGTTTATTTATTTGAAAAAAAATATATATATATATTTTCTCAAATTTTTTTTCAATACCTTTTCATTTGGTTACCAAATCCTGTCAGTTTCAGATTTTTCATCTCGCCGTTGTCGAGATCATCGCGAAAGTTTTTTGGACAAACCGGCAGACTTCCCTTTTCATGGTCATGAAAACTATCACGAAATAAACTATTTTACCGGCTCGTTCAACGACTTTTATGTTTTCGCCACAAACGAAGAACTTTTATGCTTCTGGATAAACAATGTAAATTAGTTATGCAGTTCTAACCTATTCACTGCTATTTTTTTAAGTGTCACTCGTACTATATTTTCTTCCAAGTATTGCGATAAATAGCAATTTTGAGGGCTTATTTGAATGAAAAAACGTATGAAACTTAATAATCACATTCAACGTTACAGTAATCAGAAAAATTAATGTAGTATTACGAACTGTAATAACACCGAATAGTTAGACGAAGAAAAATTTCATTTGTTACAGTAACTAGAAAAATTCAATAAAATAGGTATCGTTAAAAAAACTATTTGATTATTGTTGGATTTACGAAAAACGAGGTACACGAAACCATTTTGCGCTATCGTTGATCCTTTTTTTGTGATTGCAACGCAAAATCAGTTTCTGAGGTTTACTCTACTTTTTTAGTTAAACAAGGCTTTAACGTCAATTTATCGTTGCACAAGCATTAAATTTTCGCAACATTTGCAAGAAAATATAGTAACAGTGGTCGTAATGAGAAAGAATGGTAACGGATACCAGACTTTCTCGTAACAGCTGGAAAACTAATTTTCATTTTCTACCTAGAACTATATTTTTCGATTGTGATAAGAAATGAAAATAGTTAAGGACTGAGCGGTATCCGGAACTAAAAATTTCTCTCAGTGTATACTTGTACCAAATTTTCTTCCAACTCGAACAACATTTGAACCATTATAATGGCGATGATACTAACTTAACCAGAAATTTCTAGTACAGCTATGAAAAAAATCTGATTCTCCCCTTCTCGCTAAGGAACTTGAATATCATTAATGCAAGAGGGTGAAAGTAACCGTTTTGCCATGTAACGCGTTTTAAAGGGGTTATAACCAGACGCACACATCGTACACAAATTCGCAAATTCACACGTGCGAGCTATTATTAACACACCACCCACAAGCATCTACATACGTACATACGTACATTCGGCATGTTACTCACATGTAATGGCCCTGAAACGTGCAACAAGAATATACATTATACCAATTGCTTTCACGCAGCGAACGCTCGGGGATTCCCGACGTATGACCTACCGCACCCTCGTTATCGTCTCCTTAAGGGCTTCCCTCCGTTATCGTGCCTAATTATCACCAGTCCTGCGCTAATTACCGAACAGCCAGGCTAATTAGCCAAAATCGAATCAGAATAATCGAAGGATATAAAATTCTGGATTTACCTGTTTTTTTTTTTTTTAATTTTAAATCGCTAGTAATTACGTCAGCTATTTTCGCTAACGTTTTTCAAACATCTTGTGTAATTTTTTGGAGAACTCGGCAGTTTTTCACTTCACGTTACATTCGGAGGGGTTTTAATGGGACAAAATAGCTTGCTAAAAATCGTTACGTCGAGTGAAAAGTTCTCTGAAGTTGAACGGATATCAATCTTACGTTGTTGGCAAACATTGTCCTCGGGTGGAAAAAGTAAAAAAAGTTTGAATTTCAACAGGTTTTAATTTCGCGTTAATACAGTAACAATTTTCACGGAGTAAAAGGACCTGATAATAATTGTTACGTTTGGTGAAAAATTCTTTGAAATTCGATACTGAACCTCGATCAGTTTTCTATCCGGTGAAATAATGTGGAAGAAAAATCTGGAGAACAGAAGCTGCGAGGTGAAGAAACCGAGAAGAGAGAACAGAGTCAAAAGCCGAAAGCGATTTCCGGGCTTTCGGGGATGATTGAATCTCGAATCGAGGGACGGGAAGCGGTAGGTTGATACACGTTATGCACTAACGAAGAGATGGATAGACGGATAGAGGGAATAGAGATGGAGAGAGAGGGGCGGAGGGGGGTGGGTGGTAGAGGGGAACGGATCGAAGAGAGCTTACCTTGTAGGTGGAAAGGTTCCCGACGACGCAAGCAAGCACAGCTTCCCGCCCCACCGGGACCGTCACGTTTGATATTGGCACGTCGAAGGTTGGTCCCTCTGTAACACACCGCGTCATACGCCTCTAAGTAATCTCCTGGCTTCCCGTGTTGTGCCGATATAACGCGCTCATCCCTTAATTCAGACTCACTTTGGTTCGTGATTCCGTCGCTGTCTGTACGGCGTGATTATCTAACGACGGAATGGTCCGTCGTTTTGCTATAAATTAATTAAATGTAGAAAGTGATAAAAAGAGTTGAACGCGCATGCGCTACGATCTGGGGGCAGTTGTTTGCCAGGGCAACCAACTGTCGTAAATTTAAACTACAGTTTGCCGCGATGTTTTTAACTTGAAATATTCGAAAAAACTGTCAAAGTTTTTTCATGATTACGTTCATGACCGTTGGTCACCCTGGCAAACAAATGCTCTACGATCGAGGCGCATGCGCATTAAGGGGTAACACCGATGGAAAAGTGAAAAAGAAAATCGCTTTTTTTTGGACGGAAGGGAGGGTAATAAAATAGTAATGTTTGAAGAATTTATTAGGCATGTATTTAAGTATAATAATAAAAAATTGTGACACTGGAGTCATTTTCGCGAGACATGTTGAGTTCTGCGGAACGTAGTGAAACTGGTGCGAAAAAAAAAAAAACAAAAAAAAACTACTTTCATACATGTCTACAGCTAGAGAAATGCGTAGGGAGTTTTGAAAACATTAATTTTCGTGTAATTGCCAAGTATCTTGAATAAAAATGTTCAATTCTCATTAGAGATACTTGACACTTATTTGCTAATAAATGATGTTTAAATTAACTTGGTGAAAATCTCACACGCATTTCTGTAGCTGTTAATGTGTAGGTTAAGTAATTTTTTGTTCCGAATTCAAATTTGCATCAGTTACACTGCGTGCTGTATGTCTCGCGAGAATGGCTCCAGTTTCGCCATTTTTGGACATTTGTTATTAATAATTTTTTCTATTATACTTAAATATATGCCTAACATCTTCCTCGAATATTATTATCGTATTACCTTTTCTTCCGGCAAAAAAAAAAAAAAATGATGTTACCCCTTAAACTGTAGCAGACGACGGACCATTCTTTCGTTAACAATTCACGCTATATATTATACTAGCAGAAATAGCCAGCGTTGATCGGGTTGTAATTTTTTCTTAAATCGTTAAAATTGAGTTACTGGGAAGATTATAATAAAGAAAAAATATCGCATTCACAGAAAAGGGAACGTCCATAAATTACTTCATCGAATCTTAAAGGTTTTTGAGCCCCTCCCCGAGCTTTTGTCATTTTCTGTCAGATTTAAAGACCCCCCCTGCCAAATGACATAAGAAAAATTGCTCGCGACTAAACCTAAACTCCCTTTGTTACCAGGAACACAGCCTATAGCACTGCGGGAATTATAACAAATATTTTTAAAAACATTTCATAAGAATCTGTCAAATAGATTTTAAGTAGAATCCGCACAAACATACATACAAAGAATTTTATATATTAGTGTATATTAATATAGATGTATGTATATTGTGTACGATGTAGATTAGGGTAAAGTCTTTTTTCAGGGTATTGACGAATTTGTTCCTATCCACCTCCCAAATCGAGTCCTAATAAATCAAAAACGATTCCATGATTTTATCAGATTTCTATCTCAACTCTTTATGCTGTCCAACGAGGCTTTACTTTCATTATAAGAATAACACGGGATCACTACTGATGACGTTTACGTGTTCATTCATAAAATTTGATGAACTCGTTGTTAGTTTAAGGTGGCATTCGAAAAATTTCTGACAAACAATGAAAAAAGAAACTGTCGTAAAACCTGGAGGAGGTAGGAAAATATTTAGAGGCTACCAATTATCGAAATATTTTTATTTTCATATGCAGACCTTACGGACTTATGTATGTGTAATATGTATATATTAGTTTATGTTTTTCGTATCGTGGTTCAATTAATCATTCACCAATCAACAGCAAACTCCGCCTAACAATTCCGACGTTGGTTGTTCTCGTCTTTTATCCGAAAGATTAATCGTCTCGGAGAAATTTGGATAACAGTTTTTGCTAACGAAAGAGGAATATCACATCACCTTAATGTCCATTAAGCCACCCTAATACTATTATTATATAAAGAATCATGTGCAACAAGGAGGTAACAGTTTTTTTGCCTCGTATATTTGCAATATTCGTCTTCGGCTCCCCTAAGACCGAGTTTGTCTCTTTGTCAATAATAATTATTACTGGAATTGAAATTGAAAATAATTTTATAAATCTAGATTCAAGCGCCTGAAGTGAAAACTGTGCAGAATTAGTATAAAAAAAGAGAAGTAAAACCAAATGTTGAATCGAAGATAGAATGAACAGTTTTTTTTTCTCGATATTTGTCAATGATATGTGCAAAAGTAAAAGGTAAAGTGAAAACTGTATAAACAAGTAAGTAAAAATTGAAATCGATAAAAAAAATCGTACAAAAATCGTATTAAAAAAAAAGCAAAGTAGGACCATTCAGTGTTGAACTTGAGAAAGGATAATTGAATTGTTAAATTTTAATTAACTGTCATTCATACGAAACAAGCATAAATGAACAGCGCGGTGAAAACCTAAACGACGTGTAAAAAAAAAAAAGTGAGACGAAACCGAACAAATCAGTCAAACTCAAGGTAGAATGCGAATTGTTATTTCCAAATATTAAAAAATTTGACGAACGAAACGAGTAAAACTTTTCTCATTTCAAAATGACTCAGCGGAAACGAACCGCAAGGTATTTTCTTTAAACTTAGCTTACGGTTGTCAATCTGACTGTTCGGCAGCGCTGCGAGGAGATTTTTTAATACCTGAAATCGGATGAAACGTGTCTTCGTTCATTTATTTTACTTTATTTTATTTTTTTTTCACTTCTCGAATTTACTAATCTCTTCGCCGACGCCTCATTCTTTTTCCGGCGTAGGTCATTCTTCTCCCTGAAAGTGGCCGCCGGACCGTAAGAGGCAAGCGCAGCCAGCGTTGTGCCCACTTTGAGCTTTCGGTTTGGAACGGGACTCGTGTGCGCGGCAGATAAGCACTGATCCCAATTACACGTTCGGTGAATGGGGCCCGAGCCGGGCGGATCACGGATTATTGACCCAATCCTCGCTCGATCCATTCTCTCGCTCTGAAAGCTGAGAGCAAGTCGGGCTGCAAGCTCTTCATTTCTCACTCGTCGCTCAATCGGCGATCGGGGGTTGCAGGTATTGTATTCCCCTGAATTCAATCGGCGGTTTATACAGTCTCTGTTGAACCACCCTATGTTCCCTTACATCGGAGTCTAAGAAGAAACGGACACGCGTGATCGACGTTCCGATATGTGAAGGAGACCGTTTTATAGCGTCGAATTATCAGCGGAACGCTTTTTCTCTCTGGGTTTATGTTTAATCGTTCGAAATCGAACCTGCGCAGTTATACGTTTTGCCAATTTTCTCTCTCTCTCTCTCTCTCTCTCTCTCTCTCTCTCTCTCTCTCTCTCTCTCTCTCTCTCTCTCTCTCTCTCTCTCTCTCTCTCTCTCTCTCTCTCTGTCGTGAAGTGTCTGAAGATCAGTGATAAGTTTTATACTTAAATGGTATAAACTTGTCGCTCAATTCGTTGCCGAGTCAAAGCTCGTTACGAAAGAGACGGACATCCGATTTTTACTTCCTAATTGTCGTTGATTTTATTTCGAGATGGGCGTAGATTTGATACTTTTTTCAATTATAGCTTAACAGAAAATGGTAGGATTGTAAGAAAATTTTTAAATATCGATGCTTTGTTTCAAATGGCTTCAAACTTGTTCAAAAATCTCACAGATTCGTTTTATCGGCAGTCTACGATGAATAATCTTTAGTCAAAATACTATTTGCTACAAAGTTATTAAAACAGATTTTCTCCGTTTTTCGATAAAAGATTCAATATTCTTATTTGTTCATCGTGATTACTGTCGGTACAAAGTTGTAAGAAAAAAATTAATTAAAAACGCCAAAATAAAGATCGTTGAGTTAAATCGAACGAATCTACTCAATTTCCAACAATTTTGAATCTATCCGAAACGAAGAATTGATATCTCTAAGCTTTCGTTTACAATTCCAGCATTCACTTTCTTATGCCATTGAAGATAACTTTGCTGCAGATTTCGGAAATAATAACTCGATAAACATTCAATATGCGCCTATTTCGTAATGAAATGAACAAAAAATATTGATTTTCGACCAACTAACTTGAGTGTACTACAAACTGGAAGACATTTAGTATCCAAACTAGCGTTTCTTGAGCAAGATTTCGTGAAAACGAGTAAAAAATCCGCCGATCTCTTCAGTCAACAATCCTCATCCCACCGCTGTCACCACTCACCGAAATTCCGTCGGGTTCTCGACTCTGCCTCGAACGATTATCACGGTATTTTTTCCGACTCTCGTATCCTGACGTCATGTACAACGAATATGTACCACACGGTAGGAGAAATCCGGCTCGAAATTCTACAAGGTATACATCGTGATTATCGGATGCAGGTGGAAATCCGCGATAAGAGGGGTCGGCCGGATTCGTTGGCTGGATCTCGACTTAAAGCCCCTTCCAAATATCTCGACGATCCGGTAACACACGTATACACGAATCGCACGTACACGCATGTATGTATTGGTGTATATAACCGAACCGTCGACTGTCTCATCCGGACCTTCGTTTTCGCCACGCCGCAATCGATGACCCGCGAAATCTGCGACACTCGAGTTTAACGCCATGAGAAGCTAATCCCGATACCAAATTATCAGGCTCCTTATTTCCATTCGCCGAGAGCTCTCGGGTGGAAATTAACGGTTGAGTTGTGAATTTTGTGAAAGGAAGACTAAAATTAAGAAAAAAAAAGAAAAGTAGAGATCCGGTGATCATTTTTCGAGATTATACGTGCAATCGCGTTGCCACCTGTCGAAAGCGCTCGCATGACGTTAATTGAATTTGTGCCCAAGTGCCATCAAATCGTCGTCTCGACTACGAGAGTCGGAGACACGTCTGAAATGGTAAAGTCCCATTATTCTTCGTTAATATCTACGTGATTTTCGGCAAGAAGTGGTGAAACGAGGGCGTGGAAATTCGTTTCCAGAACCACAAAGCGGTCGGTAATTAAGCCGGTTACAACGCCGGATGCAATCGCGAATATTCGAGGAATTAGCTCGTCGGATTTTCCGCTTTCCCCTTTTCTCGGTTGTTGGATATTAGCCGACAGGAAAAATCCGAGTGCTGAAAAATTCAGGGTCGTTACCGCTTTGGCAGCGTGTTTTCAAATTACCGTTAATAAATATTAATCATATTTGCTTTCGGATGGCTCGAGTGTGAAATTCGAAAAATAAAATACGCGTTTTTAGTTGCGTCAATTTTATTGGAACAGTTGTACGCATATTTCAGATATAGGAATAAGAACGCAATTTGAAAATCGATTAATGATCCCGTTGTACCTACGTATTTTGCCAAGAAAATTTATACAGGAATTTCGGTAGAGATAATTGGGCAAGGAAAAGAAGACGCGTATCCAAATGCCGAAACAGACTTTCGTGATTTGCGATCTCAGTTTTCATCAATTAATTATTGATCATTGCAGACTTTACTTAATTGTTTTTTCGATGAACCGATCAGTCGACTGATCGAAATGATTGTTTACTCGGCCATCTAAGGTATTCGGTTACGCCGATTAATCGATTAATCGGTTCTTCCGATCGATCGATTTTTCGTTTAATGGATTCATCTGCTTTATCGGTTGACTCCTTTTCAGATCAATCGATTAACTAACCCTCAAATCAATTATTTCTCCGTTTGATCGGCTTTTTCAATTACTGGTTTTTCGAATTAATCAGCTGTTTCCGTCGATCGTTCTATGCCAATAATCGGTTCTTAGAATTAATGATTTTTCCGATAAATACGTTAATCATCCCTCATCTAAATCAATTGCGCGTTGGATTAATCGATTAAACGAACAGCTCCAGGCATTCCATTGAATCGAAATAAAAGAGGAGATTTTTTTTTTCCACCGGTCAATTAATAACCGGTTTTCCTGCCACGATTCCTGACGCTATCGTCTTTCTCCGACAAAGGTGGAAAAAAGAAAAAACAACAACAACGAAAACAACGACAACACCAGCAACAAAACAAGAGAGATATAAATAAAAAAACAGACCCGTATGGAAGATCGGAGTTTTAAATTCTGGAAAAGATAAAGCTTCGCTCGGAGCTTGATGGATGCCTTGGCGATTGGGAAGCGAAGCGTAAAAGCTCCGGCTCGACCCGCTCGTGCTGCTCGGCTGCGTTAAACCGCGAACAAACGAAAAGGGTTGGGCGGAGTGGATAGGTATATAATCAAGCTGTTATCCGTAAAACAACCGCATTTGAACATCGGGATCAGCAGTCGAGTAACGCGGGGTCGATATGGCATCGCGGTGCGGTAAACGCGGCCAGTTTCCGAGGTACAAATGGCGCGGCGAACCGGCGGACGGACCAGGAGAGGAGAGACGAAGGACCGTATAATCCAGTTGCAACGAGAGCGCGGCTTAATTGAGAGAATAAGCGGTCAGTCTGCCAGCCGCGATTAATCATTCCCAAATGCGGTTTACACGCACGCACACATACACACGTGCGCAGGCACGATTTGCCTTGTTTACCGTGCGATTCGTGTGCGCGGTGTTTAAACTTTGAAAATCGAAAAAACACGAGAATAGCGACAGGAGAACTGAAGGAAACAAAGTAAGCCGCGAGATTATCGTGACGATAAGAAGTCAGGCATTTCGGGGTGCTGTAATTCGTATTTTCCGTTGGGAGGAAGGTTTTTTTTTTATTTTTTCTTTCTTTTTTTATTGCTCTTCACGTTAGCGCGGAGAGAAAAATGATGTTAACATCGTTGCAAAGTAATGCGGGAAACGTGTTTACCTTTGAAGCTCAGTCGTGAGAACAGATATGCCAAAATTTTCAATTTTAAGATGCTTTTTGAAGTGAAATTTGTTGGTTAATTAATTACTGATGTTTGAACAATTTTGCCCTACTCGTTAAAATTACACTTCTGCCTTGCGCAGTTTCACACTGCAGTGTGTAATTCATGGGTTTTGATTGATTGACAAAAAATGATAGAGTCAAGATCTAAAATTGAAACCCAAATTGCATGGTTAAGAAGGAATTTATTCCAATTCAGGATTCGTTCATGTCAGCTGACACGATTAAATATTTTGTCGCAGATGATGCAAGGGATGAGGAAACATTTAATCGCGTTGACTGAAATTTATTTAATTTAACAAAACGTTCTGATTCGTTCAACCCGAATTTTTTTATCAGGGTAGCAATCTCGACAAGGCCACGTTATTTTCTCGTTTTCTCAGCGCCAAAGTCGAATTTTTACACAATTTCAATTAATGACACTTCCATTATCTGAATAAACAAATTATACGCAGATCATCTGACACCGATTTGTAAGAACTCGGATGTATTTTGAAACAATCTATTATTGTGTACTGAATATAAATTCATTCCATATAAGGCTTATTTTCGGTCTATCGAAGAACTGAAAAGAAATTTACCTCAGTCGATTCGTAGATAATTTACAATTTAAGAACAGAATGACTTATAATTTATTGATATTAGTAATACGGTGTAAATTTTTTCATCATCGATAAAGCAGAACAATACAAAGTTTCGCAAACTGTTTATGCATGCAAGCCTGAGCTGTTTTATCGGACCAACCCGATGTTATTTTCCTGTAACTCCGCCTCAAATTACACTTTTTGAATCCTGTACAAAGATCCGATCATTTTTTTTTTCTTCGAAAAACGATAACGGGAACGTCGAAGCTTTCGTTGGCTTTTGGCCTCGGCTATCAAGTTATGACAAGGTTGAAGCTTGACTGTTGAACCCGAGGCGGAGATCGGAAGGGGTGGATGTGAGACGGGATGGCGCATGTCCTATGTATATTTGTAATTATCATTCAAATGGTATGTACTCAGAGAGCGAGCCCTGGAGGTTCGCCGTCGTCCTTCGAGGCCGTCTTAAGCTCTCGGGCGACGCGACGCCGAAGCCCCCCAGCGGCAGAAGTGGAGGATTTTCGCCCGTAATAATAATAACAATGACTCATTTGCATCTCAAACCCCGCCGCTAACCCCGGCGTTCGCATCCCTCGGCCCTTGTTCGGCTCTCCCTTCCTCCCTTCCTCCCCTTCTCGCCCTTCCCTCGGGAGTCGCGCTCACCTTCGGCAGCTTTGGGGCCCGTTACTGGAAACCCAAAAGCTTTAGATCTTTCTCTCTCAACCGCCGAAGCTCAATCTCTTCTCGCTGATTAAACGCCAATTAATTAAACCGAATGCTTGCGGTTATTTTACACCGCCTGCAGTGCGCCGTTTATTCTCTAATTACCCCCGGACCGAGGCGTGTAATCACCGCCGATGGATATTGGAACCGGATCTCGAAGCTGAAACGTCTCCTTCGTTTCAAAGATCTTTTCCTTTTTCCTCTGATTGAGGGTGGAAACGTAGATCGATTAGAAAATCGTAGGGAAGTTACATCGTATTTTGAAAAATTTGAAAATTTATTTTTTCTCAATTTTTCACACGCAGAAAGTTGAGCTACGGTAAAGCGATTTTATAAATTACTGTCAAAAAAAGACATGCCTGCAAAACGACGTGACTTGATCTCTCTTTCTCTTTCGTTGTGATTCAATTTCTTCGAAATGGTCGAATTCCCGTGGAAAAACCAAAACTGCGAAATATTCATTCGTTCCTGATCATTGGAAGCAAATTGTTGCTGGTGTAAATATTTCATAGAGACGGCATATAAATTATACACATACATGTATCAGGCATGGAGGAGGAAGTAAATTTTGCCGGAAACGTGTTCAGGGTTCGAATTACCTATCGCGTGTAAATTCATGAGGTTTTACGGAAAATGGTATTGATAAAGAATGAAATAGAAATAACAATAAATGTATAATATACGGTATGAATGGATTTTATCCACGGAAAGAACATATTTTTAACGATCCTGCACCAGCGGGTTTTACATTCTCGAAACACAAGCGAATTGTATAATGCATATGAATATTCATTCCTCTCTCTCTCTATCTCTCTCTCTCTTGCTCTCTCGGTATAATGAATTAGTTCACTATTTAACGCCGGGAATATTTACTTCGCATTCAACGCATTCAATGCTTCGGATTATTTCCACGAAATAATTATGAGGGACACTGACGTTGTCAGTATTTAGAACGTCGTCTTTTGTTCGTTGTTATGTTTCTTTTTTTTCAACATCTATTTAAACATTTTTTTAGAAATATGTAATCATTCTTTTGAATTTATTTGTTCTTGAAGAAAATTAAAGGCGAAAATATTATAGTAATAAGTTACGTACTAAAATCAAACTTGTTGGTATCTTATCATGTATTTTGATTTTTTTTTTTAACTCGTTTTTTTCATTTTGCAACCCAAGTTGCCACAACGAATTTAATTAGTGATAAATTTCAATTAAGAAATGAATAAGGAAAGCAACAATCACACATTTTCGAAACAGTTTTCTCAAAATTCACGAAACAACGCATCGTGGCAGCGAGTGAAAATATTTGGAGCATATCTTTGAGAGAAATAATTGAATCCAGCGACTATTTGCTTAGTTTTTGCGAAAAAAAAAGAAACAGAATGCATACTTTAAATTTCCAAAAAAAAAACAAGCCTACCGTGTCCTAATTTTGGATTTATTTTCACTTTCGGTAAATCTCCAAATAATCTGAAACACTCGAGTATAATTAAAAACGAGATGCCAAGCTTCTGATCTACTGTTTAGTCAAAAAAAAAAAAAAAAAAAAAAATGAGGAAAAACGCGAACCCCTGATTTACAACTCCTGAAAATATTCCAAAGGTTCCCAGTGTAATGAATAATTGATCGAACGTCAAACTTTGTCGGACGTAAATTTGTAACAGCTAATAAACTCAGCTTAAAATGTGCATTTCATAGTAATACGGAAAACGTTCGCGTAGTAAATTTTTCTGGCACCGACGCTCCTCGGAGCGAAATATAGAATCGCTGCATCCGGTCGCTACGTGGAAAATCCAGCGCACGTGGGACCTGCAGCGACCTGGGAGCGTATCAATTACTCGTCGAGCTTCCAGGTACCCAGCAAGGGGCACATGTGTCACCCCTCGAGTATTTAGTGCCGGTGGTGCATGATTCGAATCGCAACAGGTCCGCCTCTCTCGGTTCAGGAAGCTCGTTACGCCGCGTTGATCAGGGCCTCTTTTCTCCCGCGAGTCGAGAAAACTAGAATTGAATATATTCGCAAGCAGTACGAAAAATCGCGTAGTAATTTGCGCCAAAGTCATTATTTATACATATTTTTGTGGCCCCCCATTTTCCCAATACGTAGATACGTTGAATCTGAGTTTGAAAACAGGCAGAACTGTGCCACCGGTTTTTGAACGGTTTAATTATACGCGAAATTTTGACAATCTCGTATCGCTTAATACGATTATAAATAATGTAATCAGTTCTTTTACAATCTGTGTAAGCGGAGAAAAGCGCCATCGAATTGTACATGTATGGTGGAAATAAATTTGAGGATCTGATTTTCTTGAAAAAACATCGTCGTTTTATTCGAGAAAAAAATATCGATTATGGTAGAAGGTTAAGAATTGTTATACCGAATGAAAAATCATCAAATTTACTTTCAATACCAAAACGAGTTTCTTTCACCATGTAAGATTGAGCAGGTTATTCTCTGCGTAAGTACGTAGAAAAATTACAGTCCAAAGATCTTATTCGTGTGGTAAAATCGCGACCGAGAAGTAAAAACTATTCCGGAAATTCAATTTTGCGATACGATCAGCCGAGGAGAATTATTTTTGTATTTCTACGATCGAGATGCCACGGAGATGAGAAAGTGTGAATTATTTGTTCGCGTTTTTTCTTCGGCTGTCAAGCCGCGAAGGGACGAGAAGGTCTATTCCGCGCTTCTATATATGCGGCTGCGTTGCACACACAGCTCGTAGAGTTTATCGCCGCTATTAACAATCTTTATTGACGTTATCTAATTTCCCTCCCGTAAATTCACATCCCCGTCGAAACTCGTAAAGTTTATTGCCCCGCCGCTCCGCACCCTCTCCGCTATTTGGCCCTTTCTCTTCTCTTTTCTCTCTTCTCTCCGGCCGGCTTGTGACGGATGCTGCGAAATTTCTACACCGTAAACCGACGTGTCGTATAAGTTCCCGTCAGGCTTGGGTTTCCGTTGAAGAATAATTCCTTGCGGTATTCGCCTTGCGGCGAATTTTAGCCACCCTCTTTTTACCCCCGTCTCTAAATTTTCCGAATTTGATGCACCGCCTTTTTTTTACACAGAATCGAGATTTGTCTAGCGCTTTTTGCTTTGATTTTTTTTAGTGTTTATCAGTCAATATTGAATCAAGAATCTGAAAATTTTTGTTTTGGAAAGTATTATCAAAATTGGCAAGAAAATCATTTCGATTTTCTCGGTTTTCATCCCCATTTTCTCACCAAATCCAAATTTATCAGGCAATTCGTTTAGGTTCTTTTACCGACAACTTTTGAAAAATCCTGAATTCTACATCGTGAATGGTTCATTTTTGACAATGTTGTCAAAATTGATGAAAAAATTATGAGAAGCCTTAATTCAAGGAATTTTCATGCGAAGCTTTAGAAATTCTCAACCGAATTGATAAGAATTCTAGATCGATGTAGGGCAAAATTTTACCAAATAAATCATCGCGCATTTTCATCTTAAAACTCATCTTGATTGCTATTTTGATTTTTAATAAAATGGATCAGCAAGTCTAATTGCACTCGTGAAGACACGAAGAAAGACATGCTCAACGATAGCTTGGAATTCGGTCAGATTTTTCCCTTCAAACTTGTTCATCAAGAGGAAGAATTATACAAAATTTCTCCATTCTCGCGAATGAGGAATATTCGATCATTTTTGTACAACCTATTCATTGCTTTTTTATAATCTTGTCCTAATTTGTACAGCCTGATTTGGCATTGAATCGGCAATAGAACGTACAAATGAAATACCGAATTATACCAAATGCAAAAATTCATTGTAGAAATATCAAACAATTTATAAAAACTTTTTCAATCACGTAGATATACATTGTATTCTGACGTAATGATTGATATGAGACGAACAAATTATAAATCGAAAAGGCTTGATGAAAATAATTCGTAATTAAAAAGACAATAAAGGTGTGATATATAATTCAAAACGGCCTACGAAACTCAAATCGAAATCGAAACTAAGCTTAAATTCGAAAGTCAAAAGCGTTGTGATGCTTAATTATGAATACGGTAAAAAATTGAAACTGACAAGAAAGAGGTTAAATTCAGATCACGTCAAATTTAGAGATTGAATGAAAAAAGAAACCAAATTACTCTTCACCGATTTGAATTCAACATTGAAAACAAAGTTCCTGTTGAAAAATTCCAATTGAAGCTAATCTAATCTAACAAATTTCTTACGTCCCTTTTAATTCCATATCGTAACTTTAAACGGGTATTTGAATTTGAAATAATTTTCATCGTCATGAAGCTTCTCTGATGTCGATTTTTTCTCGCGTTTCGAACGAAACGTCATAATTTTTTTTTTTTTTCTCTTCAGAATTTGGAATCACACTTTTCAAGCTTATCCAATTTCGATCAAACAAATTTCTTACGTCTCTTTTAATTCCATATCATAACTATTCCTGTCTTCCAAATTTGGAATAATCTTCATCAAGCCCCTCCGATATTACCTTCCGTATTTTCCCTCCCGTTCGTACAATCGCACAGAGCTTATTCAAGCCCCTGCATAGTGGTTGAAAATTTCTAAATACACAAAATAACGGTTCGGTGAGTGATCGCGGTGAGTGACTAATGCAAGAAAAGCGGACCGACGGCATGCGGAGAATCTGGGGATGGGAGAAGACATCAAGGAGTGGGATAATACACACCGTTGGTAAGTTATAGCCATGAGAAGCTCAGCGACAAAGGGAAAGGGGGGTGGAAGGAGGGAGGGCGCCGCATCAATGGGGAAGCTGCTTTCACGGGCCACCCTCAAGTCATAAGTGCGCCGGTGATGGGGGTGAGTTTCCTCGGCCCGGTAAAGACGCCCGACGATTTGTCGAGTGTCAACACCCCCGACACAAAGGGCTCGGCTTATAGAAGTGCCGAGGCACGGTTGGCTGGTTCTCACTGATCGTCCGTACCTCTCGCTCTCTAAATTCCCTTTGTGAAATAGCCGTGAGCCCTGAGCCTACGAAAACAAGGGCTTGATCACTTCGAGAAATGATCCGTCGGTCCGGATTTAAGATATTTCGTGGCATTAGAGACGGGACTCGGAAGCTTTGGTGAAAGAAACGCAGCAAAGTTCACTCTCCGTTGCAAGAAATTTCGTAATTGTCGGTTTTTAGTGGTGATTTTTGCATTCCTTCTACTGATTTGACATTATTTATCTATAGCTACGATAATTTTCGTTCTCGAACTAAGAACATGCGGGCAAACTAATTTGTTTACCAGAGCTTGAACATAATCGATTGTCAACTTCGAATTGAGTGATAAACGTGAAAAATTCAATTCGTGTGTTCAATTTCATTTTGTGATGGTTTATTTTGTTCGAAAAACTATTTTTCAAGACTTCAATGTAATAGATGTTTTTTTTTTTTTTTAATATAGTTTAAACGATACTACAATTATTTTTTGTCAAAATCAGTATCCGTACAATCTTAAGAAATTAAATGGATTGATAAAAGTAAAAGTGTTGCGATATTCGACGATACCAATGGGATAAAAACAACGTGTTTGATTGTAATTTGTCAAAATTGAGTATTTGACGAAAGCCACTTCCTTTTCACAAGCATTCGCGAAAACCAGTTTTTTTAAAGAAATTGTGCCAATCGTGGAGCGAAATCGAAGAAATCTACAATATTTTTAAAAAATCTGCAAGTGATTTGAAATTAAAAAAATCGCTGTCCGAAGCTTTTCTGCACAATTTTAGTATTATTAATTTTCTCACATTCTCATGCGACAAAATTGTGTCCTATTTAACGGATATATCAATTTCATAAGTATCAAAAATAGTAATCTTCGATTCACAAAGCCCGAAAAAAAATTTTTCGCCTTCTCTCCGTCTACGCCAATGTCGTTTCCGTAGTTTTTGATCTTATATGTAAAACGCGAGTCGCGACCACGAACGAGATTTATCGACGCGTTTGACTATCTCGGCGGTCTGCGAAAGGAAAAAAAGCTGCTGCCACCCCTGAAGACGATGTTCGCGCCCTTCTCATTCCCTCGGGATCGAACTAGAGCCGTTCTCCACTTATATAAAGTCGAACCCCGAGCCCTGCTGGGCTCGTAGGCCCGAATCAGCAGAACTTGAGAGCAAACAGGTGTCATAAACCGAGTACGTGTGGGGGCTCAATGTTCCGATATGTCCCCGCTGAGGGGGGTGGACGTGACGAGCTGCAGGATACGTGCCTGATATCAACGCTCCGCAATTACCACCACCAGCCCCCCCCACTTCTTGAAAGTCATTCCGAAAAACACTGTCGTGGATCAAATAATTCGATATTGCGACGCGACGATATATTTATTCATTCAGTTCACTTTTTTGCGATTATCGTTTCAAGTTTTATATATTATTCGGAAAGAAAGGAACAACGCAAAGGGGGGAGAGGCGGGATATTGATCCCCTTTTTAGTTAGAATTGAAAATGCGAAAAAGAAACAGTTTCGATGAGAAATTCACTCGCGAGAAAGTTATAAATTGTTGTAACAGAAGCCGTTGATAAAATTGTACATAGTAGAAGTTCTAAATGTTATTTGGAAAGAACTGAAATCACTGAAAATCACTCAGTTTCAATCACTTTTCAATAAAAATCGTCAGAAATCGCGCAAAAAGCATTAAGAATCATAGAAATCGCGTTGTCTGTCAGTCTTGCAGTGAATGCCAAGAATGTTAAAGCTCATTAGCGTTTTATATTAATTTCTATATTTTGTCAAACGCAATTTCATTGATTTACAATTTCCCAAGTGATTTCCATCGATTTTCAAATCATTTCCGAATGTTCCAAACGTTTCTCAATTATATATGACATATTTCTCGTGAATGATTCTCGTGATTCCTTCCAATCTAAAAATAACGAAATATCACCCAAAGTGTTACTAAATCAATCTAAATAATTCGACATGGTGTAAATCGACAAAACTCACCTCATGTCAGATTTAAATCTGTACAAACCGCTGAAAAATCAACGTTGATGACTCGGAATGATTCGTTCGATTTCCAAGCGAAAGATCCCCAGTGCTATTGCGATATTATAACATCCGGTAATTTGATATTGCGTGCATGCACTCGAACAATTGTGAGCCTGCGAGAAAAAGTGTATAATAAGCGGCTAGAAATGAGCAATACAATGAAGCAAAATAAAATAAAATGGAGTTACGAGGGGGCGAAGATTCGGCGGCTGGGTTGTGCGGAGGTATAAGGCACTTGTTTATTGAGTCGTAAACTCGATGGAGCCAGTGGAAAGAGGCTCGACCGTCTTGTTATGGGGCTGCTGCTAGACATTAAGGGTGTGATCCGGATCGTGGCGTCCACAACTCCCGAGACGCGAAGCGGTGTCGTCTCACACAAGTTTTCAATGTCATAATTTTTTACCACGTCGACCCGACGCTCCACGTTCTCTGCGATGCTCGATTCCGTTCAGTTCCGTTCCATTCCATTCCATTCCATTCTGTTCCGTTCCGTTCAATTCCGTTTCGTTTCTTTCCATTTCATTCCGGTCCGTTTCGTTGCATTCCGTTCCGTTTCATTCCGTTCCATCCCGTTCCAAGTTAGGGGTGAGGATGTAGAAGTATTATAAAATTTACGTGTCGCAACGTCGAATATGTAAAAACCAGATTCATTTTTTTCATTTTCAAAATGCAAATGTCGTGTGTAGGATTTTACGATTCTTAACTTTTGACGTTTTGACATTTCTAGATTTCGACTAATTTCTACATTTTAAATTCTACAAACTATACTTTGGCATCTTTGTAAGTTCGATGTTTTGACTTTCTTCTAGTTTCTGATCTTCCCATACTTTTATCCGTACTTTGCGTTCTGTTCGGTTGCTTTCCATTCCGTTTCAGGGTGAGGGTAAAAATGTCGAAGGATTAGAAAATACAGAAGTCAGAATATAGAATTTTCAAAAGCCCGAGATTTTTCTCGACACGTAGAATTTTGGAGTATAAACGTCTTCCTAATATCAGAATTCTAACGATTCTGCGTTTTACAGTTCTTTGTACTTTTACCTATCTACATTTTTTTACTTCTGTTTTCACTAATGTCGACATTTTAAAATTCCATATGAACTGGATTTTCGTATCTTTGAAGATTTCATGTAGTCGCGATTTTTTAATTTTCTGATCTTTCTCCATTTTTACTCCAACTCTTTGTTTCATTCTGTTCCATTCCATTCTGTTCAATTGGGTTCTATTTCATTCCATTCCGTTCCATTCCGGTCCGTTTCGTTTCGTTCCAGCGTAGCGGCACCGCAGAAACGGAATCCGGCGGTATGTGTACGGAAAATCGATTGCTGCATGTGTAATAAAAATTTACGAGACACGTTCTCTGGGTTCTCTGGGTTTGCGGTCACCCCAGCAGCGTACAAACTCTCCATTATTATCATACTCTCGATCAAAGTTATAATGCTTCGGCTAAATTTGATCGTATATCAACCAAGAGGCTGCAGCTGGTCCAGCAATGAGTCCAAATGAATTTTTTTCTGAGCCTTCTTAACTCTCAAACTCCACACCGATATATAACATATTTCTGAATTTCATCAACGCTGATCAATTTCTCAAGAATTTCACCTCAGACAAAATTTCGACACTGAAAAATATCCTTCTAGTACACTGTAATACAACAGTTTGAAAATCTGCAATCCCAGTTCACATCAGACCGGAATTTGATCAGTAATTTATCCATTTGCCTTTTAGTAATTTGTTTTTTTTTTTTTTTTTTTTTAAGAAAGAAGAAGGAGAAGGAAAAATTGCGGTCGATTCTGAGATTCATTACTTTTACAAAGGGATATTCTTCACTGATAAGGGAGAAGCTCATTTTTTCAATTGACAAACAAATTTCGGTCAAAAATTGTAATCAAAAAATTATGCTTAACATGAACAATGAACATGTTATCGCAGTTCAAGTATATTAAATATTCATCGGAAAACAGTTATTGAAAGAAGTATGTTTTTGTCTGCAATGGCTGTTTAATTTAAAAAAAAAAAGCAAAAAACAATTGCCTACTACTCTCAGAATCTCCCGGATCCCAATGAAAACAGTGTCAGCTTTTCTAATAACTTTTAGTTTCGACAATTGTTCAAAATTTTCCCCGACCCAATTCAACAGACATAAGATAAGACATTTTTTACATCGAAGCTCTTGTGGATTTATTTTCACATGAAAAAATAGAAACATATCTTTGGAATAAAAAATACGAGTACTACTCTTTTGAAACTTTGCTACTTAATATCTCAATTTCTAGCATTCAATTTCGCAATAAACCGGAGTGTAAAACAGCTGCACGTTTGAGTGTCTGCAGCCAGGTGAAAACACATCTTTCTCCGCGGGTTATTTTTGATCGGCAATAAAGCGGGAG
The DNA here is from genome assembly GCF_021901495.1 of Neodiprion virginianus. Taxonomy (NCBI): domain Eukaryota; kingdom Metazoa; phylum Arthropoda; class Insecta; order Hymenoptera; family Diprionidae; genus Neodiprion; species Neodiprion virginianus. The sequence continues at coordinate 19,721,597 of NC_060880.1, forward strand.
AAGCGGCGGGCGGAATATAAGAGGGATAATAATTCGGGTCGGATGGACCAATTTTAAAAATTACTGCTCCCCCTGGAGCAGCGGTATAAAAACGGCGGCCCGGCGTATTGCAGGGGTTGAATTCTCCCCCGTATATCCATCCACTCGGCGCACCTCATCTTCGTCCCTGCCTCGCTAGTATAAGGAGGAAACCACGAGGAAAGAGGGAGAGAGATAAAGGAGGGAGGGGGAGGGAAATATTCGAGAAATAGGTAGCTGTTAGCGGGGGCGAATGCTAAAATCCCTCGGGAGTTTGGCCGCGCGGATTGCGGGATCCCGAGGCTGCATAACCGCCAAGATTGTTTCACCGAATCCCTCGGGCGCTCTTCTGCAGCCCGAGCATTACGCTTGACCACAGAGTTCGCCTCGTTAGCGGTATCCCATAAAATAAGTAGCTTATCAGTCGGGAGGTGAAAAATACGGGGCGAATTTTTCCGCGCCGCAGGAAGAGAGGACCGGAGAAAAAAAAAAAAGGTGCAACCGAGGTCAGTAAATAAAACGCAAAAATGCGTGATCTTCAAATCAAAATAAATTGTCCACCTTTTTGTTCGAAGTTAGTAAAATATGTATTCATAGAAAGGAGCAGCGATAAAATGACTCGCTAAATCTATCCCTCGAAATTTTTTACTACACCCTTTTTGCAAGTTGGATTGTCAAGCTTTTTTTTTTTTTTTAATTGTTATTTTAGGAACTATTAAACTGTTTTTCTCTGTTCTCGTACACGTGATTTTTGGAGTTAAGTATCCTCGTTTATACTGTATTTTCGCAATATTGTTTTTCTTTCTCTTCCTGTCCAGATACCATTTTAGGATTCTTTCTCGTACCTTTGTACGTAAGGAATCGACATTTTTTGTAACAATCCAGAATCTCTTATTCTATTCTGCGTTTTCGTTGTTCAATTTTTTGATCACCGTTTCTCTTTTCGTTATTCAGCCTGCGAAGTTTGAAGTATTTGCCTTAATTTACATCGCTGTGGTTTCTTCTTTTTTTTCTCTTCACTTTTTTATCTTTATTTTTTTCGCATGTTTGTTCGACAATCATCGTCACAAGTGAAAAGTGGGCGCGGACCCAAATGTTGAAAAACCTGTACCTACACAATGCGTACATGTACGAGTATACGCACTGTGACGTGGTATTTCGTACCCCGTCACATTGTTTAATTATCGCACTTCCCTACGTACGAATACCGCTAAAAATAACGAAAGCACGTCCGAGGCCAATACTCCAAAAATGAACGACTAATTATCTTTAAGTTGAATTCTCTCTATTTTATTCTAATTTTATTCTATATTCTAATTCTGTACGAGACCTCCGCTTCAAGATACAAGGACACTGCCTGACAGGGGTCACGTACCAACTCAACACTGACCACCACCGACTACAGACGAACGAATACCGCTGAAACCGCTCCCGATGGATGCCTATCTAAGCTGTGAACAGGGTCGTGCGTGATGCACAAACAGTACCTCCAACTATTTAAGACCATTTAAGACTTATCGGCCAGGAGCCGAACCACGAATGAATGCTTCTACCGCTCGGATGCATCGTCAGGCGGCGTACAGGGCTGTGCGTCAAAAACACAACAAAGCCTCCCGTCGACGATACTTATCAGCCTGGAGCTGAACCGACCACGACACCTACTAAGTCGTTGTCTATCAAATAGAGGACGGTTTTCTCTTAATGAGCCGTCCTATCGAAGGGCTGTGGCGTGGAATAGGCTAGACTATGCTGACCACGTGGATCTGGTGGATATTGTGTGGGGATCCGGATCGAGGGCCATCACCACCAGATCGTTCCGGCATGAGGGCTCCGATGAGCGAGGGTCGGGATGCAGCGCCAACGAAATAGCTACAACGGGGAGTACCAGTAAAGCAAGGAGTGAAGTACAGTCGGTCGCAAGTCCAAGAGATCGGTGACGTAATATTGTCGCACACCTCAATATCGCAACACATGAGCGGTACGACCTCCCCTCTCACCAACGATGTGGCACAGCTGAGGGTAAACATCTCCGACCACCTTCCGACGTCCCGATACCTCGATACCTGTCGTCGAGGGAGAAGAAAAACAAGCGGCGAGGGATTATCCCCGCCTACCCGTAGACCAGACCTACGCGACCTGCTGGTCCAATTAGAATAACGCAAATTTGAGGAAGAATCACGTGACAGCAACACGACGAAAATCCGGATCATCGCTCGTCTCGACACTCTACGTTCAGTTTTCACTCTAAGAAGACGCGTTATCGCTATATCGTACCGCTATTACTATCTCTTGTATCTCTCGTATCGTAGATTCAGTTTCTCGCTTTTGTGACCGCATCTTCGGTGCCTTCTCTATCTTCTTTTTTACGTAAGTGAGGTTCCTTTTCTATTTTGTGAAGCCGCGAGATTACTTGCAATATATCGTATCTTTATCTCCTTCTTGCAGTTGGTCTGCGTGAGCCACCTGGGCTCGTACCTTATTCTCTATTATCTCTTATCTTGTCCCTTTCTATTCCTTATTGCAAGTAACTTCGCGACTGGTTGACTATTACTTACGCATTGTTAGCGACTATCGCTTTATTTCGTTATCTTTCTCTTCTAGAATACCTAAATGTCTAATATCGCTGTATACCAGCGTGTTCCGTTAAATGATCAATTTTTATCTTAGTTATTGAGCATTACTCTTTCGCTATACTTTCTTTGATTAATTTATAACTGTTTCTTTACCTATTACCTTTGATTGATTTATCTCAGTGAGTGTACCGCGTGAGCGATCTTACATCGCCGCGTGGTCCCGCTCGTCGTTCATTTGACATTGGAGTATTGCGCCGTATCGCGTAACATCTTTTTCATTATTTTCTCGCTAATATCGCTGATCGTAGTTGTCCGTAGTCTCTTTGGTTTGTCGTATGTTGCCTATTAATTCTCTTGAATATTATTTGTCTTAATCCCGAAGTTATCTTTTATCGTACCGAATATTACCGTTCTTTCTTCTCGCACTTACCGCAAACTAGAGACTACGTATTATCTGTTAGTATCTATATTTTGTAATAATTTTCTACTTGACCTGTTTCCTTGAATTTACCTCGTAATTCATAATTCCCTGTCTTTGCATATTTCTGATAATTCTGGTAATGTGATAACTATTACAATTTTGGTATCTCGCATGTGTCTTATAATCGCTTCTCATATTTTATGGTTCACTTGATCAATGCTTAATTTAAGTACCGTATATCTTTTTCTGTTCTGCATATTCATTATAAAACCGTATTAATTATTACCTCGAATCATAGTATCGCGAGCCTACGCATATCTCGCGCTTATTCGGAAAACGTTCCGTTATTTGTTAAATCTCTCGCTTAACTTTTCTCTGGCTGTAAATTAATTATCGCATCTATCTTAATCGTATCTCAATCTCTTCAGTTGTTTACTTGTTATTAAAATTTATCGCTTCTTAATCAACGTATTCGATACTATTTCTGCTTCACCTGTTTCTTATTTTATCTATTGGATTCAACCCCTCCCCTCTACCATTATCTTGTCTATACCGAGCAAGCTGTGCAAAACCGTCGTAGAACCTGACCTTACCTTTATCTATATCTTTTTCTCTAATTATCTATTTTCTGACGCATGTGCGTCTGGCGCCCAACCATCACATCTTTCTCTTTTCTGATCTCTCTGTATCTAATTATTCAGGTTAGTGACTGCGCCGTGGGGTAACCGATCATATTATTTTATAACCCTCGAAAAATCGCGTTACAGCACATACAAATTCTTGTGTATTACGAGAATGTAGTATAGATGTATGTATGTGTAAGTATGCACCCACCGACGATTGCTTCTCAAAGGCTTCTGCTGCGGCCTAGCGGGAGAATTTTACGGTTGAGTGGCGGGGACATTCGTTGATTATTATACTCGAATGGATATGTATTTATACATACACCCACCTATATACAATTAGATATACCTTGAACGTATGTACTCGGGGACTAATGAATTCGGTTATTTGACGAAATGAGTTTTCCTGTATTCGTGGTTATAACGAACACTCGAGTTTATTAAAATTCCAAAAATTCGACCACAAACGTGATTTTTAACAGTAATTCGACGATGTTTCTATAATTGTAAATAATATAATGTAGTGAAGAAAAGAATGAGAGAAACAAAAGAAACTTCAATGAACATAATCGGTTGTATCTAAAAGAACAGGCTAGCGAAATAGTTTTTTCATTATACTTTTCATCATCCCGTTCTTACACTGCAGGTCTCAAGTTCGAAGAAAAAAAAAATAGCATCTAATTCGAATTTCGAATTACAAAATCAGATTCGTGACTAACGATTTAAAAGCCCTCATGTGGCATTTTACGTGAAAATATGATGAATTTGTTTTTTTTTTTATTTTGAACCACTACAAATTTTTGAAATCTGACCTAGAATTCGTTACCGGTGACCCAACAAACTTCTGTCTACTAATTTCTACCAAAATCGGAATATTTGTAGATTTTTTTCTACCATATTGGTTCGCCAATTTGGCTGACTTCAGATTCGTCATCAGCCACTCATAAACCGACGATTACCAATTTTTGTAAAAATCCAAACGTTTTTAGTTTTTTTTTTTTTTCAATCTATTGAATTCGCCAAATTTAAATTTCCCAAATCCGTCCCTAGATTCGTGATATTCGACCCAAAAAAACCTCACTGTACCAATTTTCATTTAAATCCATTCCTCCATTCTCTGGATATTATTAATTTTATCTGATTTTTTGTAATTTTGTTACTTAAATAATTGAGAAAGTACTGAACCGATCAAAGCCAAAATCTAACAAGTTCTAATTTCGAAAAAGCCGCGTCGATTGAAACAAAAATCACTGAAAAATCCGGCATCTCGTTCTCGAGATATCGTCGAATAACAAAATTGATGACACACATGCATGCGTATGACATACATCGGCACAAACATCCATCAAAAAGCGGTCGGAGGTGATTCTCCAGATCTCGAAACGTCGACACCTGGTGAAAAGCCAACTTTTCATTCTCAGGACGAATACGATAACTTTCTTTTCTCTCCGAAAACAGGGAAACGGGAAGTTAAAAACATCTAATCCAAGTTCTCGCGCCGATTCTCGAAACCTCTTCTTTCCGCCCGTCCGTCTGTCCATCGGCCTATAGAGCCCTGTAATGTTAATTTGGAGGGAAAGGCGGCTGAGGCTGGTTTAAGTGAAGAGTTTCAAAGCAGTTCTCTCTCCTCTCCTTCCATCAGGCGGGTGTTGTATCAGCGTGACGACAGCGCGGCAGCTTCTCTCTCCGCGGAGTTTCTCGGTCTGAGCGATAGAAACGCGGGGGTGGCTTTAGGGTGGAAAAGCGGCGAGGAACCGGTTCTGCAACAGCTGTCAGATACTCCCATGCATTTATACAAATATAATGGCTCTCAGCGCTCAGCTTCACCGGCTCCAAAAGCTTCCCACTTTCCGAGCGCCGGGCGAATCCGGCATCGCCCTTCCTCTTGCTCTTATTCTTATTCTTCTTCATCATCCTCTCTACTCCCTCGCTCAAAATCTACTGTCAAGACGAATGCCGAGGACTGAGAAACATCTCTCCGGAAAGTAATACGATCCGTTACTACCACTTTCGAATTTTTTTCTCTACACCGGAATTTCAGCGATTTTTTTTAAGCAATTTCTATTCCTTTCCGAAAAAGCTCAAGTTCGAATGAGATGTAAAGAATACACTGCGAAACAACGATGTTATAACATTTTTTCCGATCCTCGGTATCAAATTCCTCGAAAATCTACGCCTAACCACGAATTCAATGCATACTTGCCAATTTTAGCTATAAATTACACAGCGATTTTTTTTTCTTTGTAATACAAATGGTTCAGCTTTTATATACAGCAATAATCATAGAAAGCCTGATCAATGAAACTTTTACACAAGATGTTGAATACAATATTTTTCTGAAAAATTATTAATTCGTCGATTTCTCTTTAATATCTTCTTTTCTTCCGAACGAAAAAAACAAAAAAACTTTTCCTAAGCTTATATACAATATATATACATACCTAATTAGATTTTCGACGAGTATATAAATTGAAAATCTTACGACTAACCGAATGAAATTCTTATATGGAATAATATTTTCACGAGCAATACGATTATATTTAAAGAAAGAAACAAAAAAAAAAAAGTCCACCTTCAATTTTGCGGAAGCGAAACTTTCTTCCACAGTCGATACATCGTATAAACGGCCTACCGAAAATTAGGGAAAAAAAAATTGAAATAAAGCGTTCCGAAAAGCGAACAAATTGCTGGGGAAATTTTGTGGGAGGTGAAATTTCTGCAGATACTTTTGGCGAGAGGCGTCGGTGGCCAGAAGGTGGAAAATATTTCTCTCGCTGGGGGGTCTCGGAAGCGTGTCTGCAACGCTCTGCGGGATCGTCTGGAGACCCCGCGGAAACTTTCTCACTAAATAAAAACTCGCGAAATTTCTGCGCAATAAGTTTTGCCCACCCCTTATACTCCGCACGTACGTAGCGTTCCGCGATCTTTTCGCCTCTGTTTGCGGATTCTACAGTGTGGAAAATTTCTCTCTTATATATATATTTTCTCTTATATAATATATATATATATATATATATACAGATACAGGATGCGCTCTATGTACCGTTTCAGCCCCCGTCATCAATCTGATTCCTGCAGAATTTTTCGCTGCGACGTTTTCTGCTTTCCTTTTTCTCCAGCTCTTTCGAATTTTTATTACAGAATAAAATAATGTAATTTTCTTGCAGTCTTGTCTCACACTATTCAAATTGTTTTCTATTATTATTTAACGTTTGCAAACTTCTCGACGCAGGGATATTGAATTGAATTTTCGCGAATAATTGATTGAGAATTCATTTTTTAATGTCAAGGGAGATGATCGTTGCCGGAAAATCGATACGTTTTTATTAATTTCATTAAGATATCGCTCTGCATCGAGTATTTATCATAGTTTTATATTGACGAGCTACGAAGATTCATTTGAAAATATAAAACAAATAATACGGATATTATTAACAGAAGCTTAACGATCGATGCTTTATTTCAAATTGCTTTAAGATAGTTTTAAAAAATCTGGTAAATTCATATGACTTCACTCTTCGATAGCTCGTTTCACACGAAACACCATTTTCCACGAATTCACTAAAACAGATTTTCCTTTGAAAAATTGCTAACAATTATCCATCGCACAATATGTCTAGGAGTGAAATTTTGAAAAAAGTATATCGAGCCGATTTCTTCCGGTATAAATGAAAAAAAAGAAGCATTTTGCGTTTAGAAAAAATGTATCGCACGGGGGAGGAGAGCGAATGTTTCGTATCTGCACGCTGGGATTAATTTTCGTCCGTTTTTTGGGAGGGTGTATAAGTGAATCTCGACAGGTGGTAAATTATGGGAAGGATTTCTACTGACACCTCGGAGAACGTGCGAGAGCAACAGCGAGGCGACGAGAATACCCCGCGGAATCCGAACGTCCAGGGGGATGAGAAGGGGAAGGGAAAGGGAGAGTTTTAGGGGGTGAAAAAAAGGACCCGAAAGTGAGACGCGTGCATACGTTGCATAAATTATATATACGCGTGTGCGAGATGATATTTATTATTGTTACTGTTGTTAATATTATTATTCTTCAGTCTTATTTTTCAACTCTGTCTCCTTCCTTCTTTCCTCCTCGGCAAATTGGAGTGAAAAAAATTACGATCGTTATTTTTCTCGACGCGAAACCCTCAGGAATGTTCGTTTTTATTTGTTTACCGCGCTTTTACTTGAATTTGTATGTACTTTTCTTTATTTGTTTCCACTCTCTCTCTCTCTCTTTCTCTCTCTTTTTTTTTTTTTTTATTCGAGCTGCTTCTATGAATTATTAACAGATTCTTTTTTTTAAGAGCATGAAAATTCCCAATTTATGTGTAACAGACGCGTTTTTACATGCACACGTATGTATGATTCTTTAATTCTTATATGTGTATGAGGAGAAAAAATACTTGAGACTCGATGACAAATCGAATCCGTTTTCACGTCAGAAAAAAAACGTAATATCACGATTTTTGCGTTTTTCATTGTACTAATGCCACCTATTCTTTTGCACTCGTTTCCTTTTTTTTTTTTTCTTTCTTTGTCTTGCCATTTTCTCTCGGGATTGGATAAGTTTTATTCAACGTCTATACAAAATCACCAAGCAGTCTGAATACATAACTAATTGCAGCTTGAAATTCTAAAAATTACGAATTTCTTACGCGATTTTATCATGTGTGTGCAATTGATGAGAATATGAGAAATATAAAAAGATTAAAAACATGTAAAACCGCAAAAAATGATCAAATCGAGGTTTCGAACGTGAGACGAGTTGTGTTTTTGCGATTCGTGATCCTACCTGAAATTATTTTTCACGTCAATCGCGAGGGCTGACATTTTAGTCAAATTATACACTATAATTCGCCTAATGGAGATACTCAAATTAATTGCGTCGCATTGCGCAGAATCATGAAGCGTCGCTTCTTTTCGCACTCAGGAAAGTACAATGGCAGCGACTTTAGCTTCAGTGCGAAGATTGCAGACATGCACTTTGTACGCAATGCCCAGGAATTGCAGAGGAAAACTTTTCGTCATACATATTATTCTTCTATTGAGCTGCGCGACTTTGATGCGAATGAAAGGTGAAAAAAAAGGATGAGATGAAAATGAAAAATAAATTTTGAAAAAAACCTAAGGGGTTAAGGAAGAGGAAAGAAAGATCTGCTGAGAAAACGCTTCATCCGCCTTGATGATACAGTCCGGAAACTCTCTCGACTAATGGAATTGAAGTTAAAGCGTGTTTCTAACTAACGGGAACTTGGATCGTCAATTATTAAACGAGTTGAAAAAGATCTTGTCTAAAGAATTGGATCCTGCCCTTAATTATTTCAATTCAATTTTGCGTATTGAAAGTGGCTACAGAGAATCACCGTGATTCTTAGATTTTTATACATCTCGTATTCGACAAAAACATACCATCATACAAGATTGAAAAATAATTACGTATACATATACATTTATAATAAATAAACAGAAACTGACCAATTGGAAATTTTCGGAACGTTTTTGATTGAAAAAATATTTTAAGATTAGGGGAAAATGAACTGAAGAAGGAGAAAAAAAATGAGGAGAATTAAAATCGCGAGTGAAAAAATTTTCGTTTCACAGCGCGACGATTAGCCGGCAGATTTTGAACGAGGGGTGATAAAATATTGGCCAATCTTGCGGCACTTGTCGGTTAATTTGGTGGGGCGATACTAAACGAGGGTTATAAATACGAATTTGACACGACGACCCTGCCGGGGTGTTTAATCCAACGATCTTAATCTACTTAGGTCAGAATTTCGTCGGATGGTTAAATATATGTAAATTTGTGCCGGGCATACGGATATATCTTCAAGTTTCCGTTGCGAATTCTGTACATTGGTCGAATTATCTCTTGAGGGTGAGAATTTCATTTTTACTTCGATTCGTCGAAATTGCCTGATAATTATTCTACACCTCAATCGGTATATCAATCGAAACCGTCGGTTCATCGATCCATCGGAAAAGGCGATTGAATGATTGATGATCACGATAATCAAAAAAAAAAAAAAATTCAATCAATCGATTATTCGATTAATCGCACATCTCTAGTCCAAAGATTCTAAACATATTAAAACTTCACTTTACGAAGTAAGATTAAAAAATATCAGATGTGAGAAACGATTTTTAGGATATCCTTTTCAGTTTCATTTCCACGAATAATGTGACAATTCGCAAAGATCTTTGGAGAAATATTTCCCCACTCCTCTTAAGAAAATAAAATAAATGAAATTCACATTCGAACATTTGCTTGCAAAGCTGTATTATGCGAAGATAGCCGAGGGTTGGATTTCGAGGGGGATGAAGGGGTTAGTTGAAAACCGTGTGTGAAAATATTGCGCAAACCTGGTAGGTACGCGATTCGACTCTGGGCTCTACGTACATATATATACGTATATAGATACAGTTAATGGAAAATCGCTACACAAAGCTCTGGCTACATCCGGTTTGGCGCAGATGTTCTTTTAGCTTCCATACGCTGGCCAAGTGCAGCAATGCGCTGCGCTACTTTAACCATAGCATCCGATCTGATAGAAGCACCCAAATACACGCGCAAGTTTCATGTTCGTTATTGATTTTTTGTTCTTTTTTTTTTTTACCCTTATCTTCCATCGATCGTTTTCCTCTCATTTGTTCATTTTCATATCTTAGATCGACAATGTATGTAAAGACGACGGGAAATTTCCGATCAACGCACTCGAGTGTCGGCGAAATTCATTATCGTTGAAATTTTGCAAAAAATTTTTGCAGCTCTTACCCATTGTTTTCTAGTTTTATTATTTTATTTTTTCGTCTTCTTTTGTTATCCGTACTGCAAATTGTTGAACGAAGAAAATGGAAGAAAATAACAACGAGTCTAGCATTCTTTACATCGAAATATTAATCTTTGAACTTGCGAATTAACAGTAGGTGTGAAAGTTCCCCGAAAATGCTTATCTTATATGATTTGGATCGATGTTAGGAAATTTCGTTATCAAAAACCATTTTCCTTTAATACAATACATATGATTTCTCGATCCCGAGCAACTTCGACTGGCAATTTTCGCCTGAAAAAAGTTCTATCGCATTGCGATAAGTTACGGATGAAATTGGGGTTGGAAATGTGCTTGTGTAGTAAGGATTTTATACGCACGTGTACGTTACACGTGTATATTATACATACATACATATTCCCAACGGCATATTTCGTCACGTCTGCAGTAACCGAATTCTGAGACAACTTTTTCTTTATATACATATGTATAATGTATGTAACATATAACCCTGATGTAACCATCGGCCACTTTAATTTCATACCGTGAAAGAACGGAAAGTCGAAAACCCGATGGGAGGAGGAAAAGAATAAAACGAATGAACGAAAGGAAAAAGTTTTGCCCCGGGTTGCGTCGACGTTATTGATATAATATCAGGCATTTAATACAGAAAATGTTCGCAATTTACTTTTATTCCACACGTAAACGAGAGGTGTGTAAAAAATGTCTTCTCTTTCACGAGCACGGTTTGAATCGATAGAATTAATTCACATCGCGATTGCGAAAATACCGTGTCTCGTTTAAATTCTAATTACCGTACAAGAAAAGAAGCGTTTGTCATTGAATCTTGTTTTTTCTGTTCCTATTTGTACGTGCATTTTTTTTTTTTTTTTTTTTTAGAATTTCGTACCTATATCTAGTATAAAGTTGCGAGGGAATCGAAGTGTGATGAAAAATTGTATTTTTGCTCTTTGGATTTAGCGTTGAAGGGGTCAACGATGTGCGAAAATTTTACAGGGTTAATTGTTATTGTATTACTCAATTAATCGAGAAGCTCGAAACTTTACTTCCGTTTGTATATAATAATATACCGCGGAGTTTCAGGAACGGATCGCGCGGTTATCGCGTTGAACGTTCAAAATCCCGTCGAACTGCGTTTACACGTGTATGTGTGGATACTCGGTATATAAAGTGCGGCGGGTCGATATTCGTAGACTTGGTGATATACATGAATACTAGAGACTTTAAGAAGTAGTTAAACTTTTATGCCCGCCAAGCCGCGCACCTTGCACCGATATTCCAGACCTATTACTGTATCTGTATAGGCGTTATTATACTTGAACGTGGGGATACGATCTCGTTTTTTCCCAAACTTAATTAGAAGAAAAAGTTTAGTGTAAAAAAGAATCGAGTGAGAGAGAGAGAGAGAGAGAGAGTGAGGCGGAGAGTGAAAGAAAAAGCTCGAAGAGAGTTTGGAGAACGCTTTTCATCGCCGAGCTCTGTCGGGCGTAAAAATTTAACCGCGGTATCATTTTTTTCTTTTACTTCTTCCAACTATCTTTTACCCTAGTGTTTTTTGATCATGCCATGTACCCACCTTGCTCGATTTGTCAAGTTATAATGATATTAGATTAATTTTGTTCTTACGTCAATTATGTTACGTAAAAATTTTCTCTTACGGCTATAGGAAAATTTTAAAACGTAGAAAGCTCAAGATAAGTGGATGAGAAACTTGAAATTGAAACTGTAAAAAAAATAAACGTATATGTAATATAATGATATGACTTGGCGAATATTTTTGATAGTTTTACACCTCGACTCACTTAAGAATAATTCGTTTCAAGATTTGCTTCTTCTTTCCATGATTTTTAACGATATCACATGTTCAATGACGTTTTTTTTTATTTTTGTTGCAAAAAATTAATACAAACATCCGCGGTCTTTGAAACAAAAGATCTTAGCAAACTTCGAAACAACCTGAAAAGACGTATAAGAGATGAACAAAAAAATTTTCACTCTTAAGAAATTTTTTAACGACGCAACATATAACGGATCTTCAAATTTTCGCCACCTTCTCGTTTACGGAAAAGTTTGTTTTTGATTAATTTTAATTGATAAAACGAAAAGTCTTATGCAAGTGTGTATAATAATAAGATAGCAATAACGATTCTTGTTAGTTCGTTTTCAACATTATCATTGTACAATTGTATGTTATTCAAAGTCGAGTAAACAACAGTTACAGAAATATGGGACCCTATGAAGCCGAAATACCATCAGAGCTTTCGACAATAGTACGATAATAACAATCACGATCGTAAGATTAATAATAATAATAATAATAATGATGATGATAGTAATAATAATGAGAATGATAATGATATCAAGATAACCTCACCAAGAAAATTGAGGGTGAAAAAACGATTTGAAAAATAAAAGAAAAAACCTAGTGTATAGAAGCGATCCGCCTCTCCGTGATTTAGAACCCCTTGTGCAGATACGAGAGCTTGAATTCCTTTCTTTGAAAAGTCAATCTCCCTTCTAGCCTGCACGTCACTGCTTTTATGCCCACCTTGAGGCTGTAGATATAACCTTTAGCTTAAAAAATACGTTCCCAAAGAAATTTTTAACATTGGGGTGATTTTTTCTTTTCATTAATTTATTTACTTTTTATTATTACCATGTGATATTTATAACGACAGAGTTTAAAGAGTATTCTCTGCAGAATCTTTCGTGTGATGAATGTTGTTTTCGTTTTTCACTGACGCGAATTATGAAATTTGACATTTTTGTCCAACACATCATTGTTTATATGGTTTATACATTGAGACATCGTTGATATACAGTAAAAGGTTAAATAAACACGGCAGTAGAATTTCTATACTTGAGTTCCGAATCTCCGTATGATAATTTGTTATTTTAATTGTTATTATACTGATAATCATGATGGTACTTGAAACGTTATTACAGAACTGCACGTGCCTTGATGTTGAAGCCACTTGAGTTTCTGGAGGCCAGCAGCCGTTTGCCACCGCTTCTAATACCGCGGCTGAAAAGCCCCCGACGTTATAATATACAAGGTATCTACCTACAAAAGTAATATACAGCTTTGAATTTCGCTTCGAAGCTTGAAGGTATCCAAACCAATCATTTTCCACGTCACTTAAAACCTCTTGGCTTGGAAGGGTATTAATTTTCACGTAAACAGATACTTGATGGGGAAGTAAACCGAGTAATGGAGCCAAAAAAAAAAAGAGAGGGAGAAGATAACGGAGGAGGAAAACAACGTTGAACGCTGGGAAGAACAAAGAGATGAAACGAATGCTTGCTTCATTATCCGTACAACGAATTTCAGCGTGCAAATGAAACCCGCCCCACTTTTTAACTAGTTTCTTACACCCCTGAAACATTGGCTAATTTTTCATCGCATGGTTAAATTATCGTACGATTAAAAATCTTTCACAGATTTTGACATGTCTTTGTTCTTATACAAACGATGTTATCATATAATTATTGCTAATGACCCGTTGTGGAAGATTTATAGACCGGAGGTGTTTAGTTCATCAGAGCGAAATATCAAAAGTTTCCGGTTCAGTCACGGAAGTCCATATAAAAATATGAAAATCTTGAAAAATGACATTTCTTTTCGGTAAAACGAGAGATTTTCTATTTACATTGATTGTAACCCTCTATTCCAGATGTGTAAAAAATATTGTAAAAATTGATTCACATTGGTAAGCTAAAAAGCAAACGGTTTTGCGGTACGCATTTTTCCCGTACAACCCTTTAATGCTGAAATGCGATCGTTTGAAAAATTTGAATACCAAAAAATGAAAAGTCGGTAGCGATAGAAACGGAGGGTGCAAAAAAGCTACGATAATTCAAAAACATTTCTTACAGCGGGTAGAATAACACAATCAGTCGGTAGGTAAATCAAAGAGGGTGTAGGTTAGGTTGACATTAACTACCCCATTTATACTCCCATAAAAATAAAAAGATGGTGTCAGCGGCGGGATGAATCGACTGTCGCATTTGCAGAAGCCCGCGAGAAGAGAACGCGAAAGAGATGAAGGAAAAAAACCCACTTACGGCTGCAGGGGAAACGCATAATTGAACGGATCAGAGGGATGATGATAAGCCAAACCGTAGAGGAATACCGAAATCTCCGCGGCCAAGGGGGCCGACCTGAATTCTCTACGGTGGCTGCCGGTGCCTACGTTTAATTGAAAATTGGACGAAACGTTGTTTCCGCTGTTGCGTCTGCCCGAATATCTCTGACTGCACGTATTGTACACGGTGCATGGCGGGTACATGCGGCTAGCTTAATTCCGTTGCAGCGTCGCCAACATACCAGACGAGTGTTTCTTTAGATGGCGCGAAAACGATTCTTTAAATTTTTTTATGGGTTCGAAATAATCCTTCATATTCCTTATTTTCAAGAGTAATGTTTGGCGGTATTGAAACTCGTTTAGTATAGGAATCGATATTATATTTTATTCTCTCACTTTGTGGCATGGACATTTTTGGTAGAGAAAAAATTATGTTACGATTTGACAGAAAATTTTTAGAGATTTTGTTAATAGTCTTAAGATTTGGTCAGAGATTTTCCGATGTTCTTCGTATTCCGGCCTAAGCAACAATATTTTTTAACAAGAATAACTTTAACAAGAAATACAAGAACGTTAGGTTGGCTAGAGGTTTTTAGTTGGATTAAATTTAGAGTTCGGGCCGCATCTGACAGTCGAAAATAATCGCTAGAATTAAATGTGGTTTCTAATCATTCCTTAAATCGTTTGACAATTGTTGAAACCACGCTATCCATTTGCCTTTTCTTTATAAAAATTGGAGGTCTCATTGTTAGGTTAGTTTTTTGGAACGACGTTGCTTTTTTGAACAATAAATCGGCTCAGTGGCTGCTTGGTAAAAGTTGTCGAGTATACTTTCCTCTGTTTGGAAGCATTCAATACGAGAAAAGCTCAACGATATATACAATTGTCTGTATTCGAGTCGATACCAGCGAACGCCGTGACGGGATTGAATAAATTTGAACGGTTGTAGGTCATTTCGATTCAATATTGGTAGAAGTGCAGCAACAACAACGTTTTGTGCCAGAGGTGAATTCCTTCATACAAGCTGAAAACTCCCCCATCAAATTGAAGCTCGAATTTCCTCGATTCATGTCCCCGTATAATATGATAAAATCCAATTTAACAATATTTCCCGAACTTTACCGCAATCCTGATTAAATTGTTGTCATGTCGGTAAATAAAGAAAATAAACACTCAGCTTTCGAGAAGGGAAAACGGCCCGGCAATATCTCTCCGCGTGATTGCCTCGTCACTTTTTTTTTCACCCACTCCGATTCCTTAGCAACGACTCGGTAATACGGTGTATGTAATCATTTCGTCCATCCATGGCTTCGCGCCCTCGGGATTATATATATATATACATATATATATTTATACATGTATGTCGAAGGTCTCACGACGAGTACAAACTCTGTCAACTTTCCTCGTTTCAGTTTCATCGTTTATTTTAGAAGTGGATTTCTGTACCGAGTTATAATAAATACAAAAATTGTTTGTGCGAACAAACTAATCTATTTAATATCTAGACAAGAGATAAAGTATCAGAAAACTAGCTAAAACATATTAGCGCTGCTCGGTCAAATTTTATTGCACATAACAAACAATGACATGAAATCCGTTCGCTATTTATGGAGATTTTAAAAAACTGTAAAATTTCCATTTTTTTTTTTTTTCTTCTACTCCTAGGCAATCTGGCAAAATCCCAAAGGAATAAAACGTAGAGAATCGTTTGAAAAATTATTGATTCTAAAATGTGGTGATAGCAATTCGAACAGCGTAATTTGAACGGTGACAAAAACTAATGATGTTTTTAATTATACAGTGAGTAATTGAAGTTCGTAAATGTATTCGTTCAAGCTACGTATAACGAATGATGGTGAAAAAAAACTGGATTCATTAAATATTCGAATAATTAAAACATGCCCGTTTCATTTTTTTATGTTCACACGATCACGCGTGAAGTGACATAACACGGATCGTATACCTGCAGGTGGTGCGAGGATATAAACCGTGCGTCAAAAATTTCCCCAATCTAGCGCATTAAACGGTTTGCAGTAGGTATAAAAATTGAATTTACAGCGAGCGAAACGGTGGGATTAAAAGAGAGGAAGAGAGGAATAAAAAAGAAGGGCGAAAGGGATAAATGAGTGGCCAAATTGATGAGAGAGGCGGTGGATAAACACGTGGCTTTACTGTGTCGTGCGAAAGCTTTGGGGGAAAAAAGCGCGGTGACACCTGGTGCGGCATAAAATGATGTGTAATGAATAGATTGCGCTCCTCGTGCTTCGCCGAACCATAACAAAAATAAATAAAGCAATGACAAAGTAAAAGCTGAAAAAGTAAAACGCCTCGGTGTGATAAAATATTTTTGTTTGTAAAGCTGTCGTAGGAACCGGACTTAAGGCTGGCTGTATATACGTGTTTTAAATAAGGTTTCGTGACGCGGTGAAGAAAATTAGGGAAGATCATCAAACAGGAATGGCAATAAGTACTAAACGCTCGTGGAATGTGGAGAGAAATCCATCACGACCGATATTTTTTTTTTTTTTTTATTACACAGTTGAAAATAGGAATCAGTCAGGAGAATACAGCAAACTAGATATCGAATTTTATTGATTTATTAATATCGCAATTGGACAGCATGCGTTACAAGTATTCGTTATACCCTTCATTGGCGGTAAATTCTGCCAGAGATTAGAAGAGTTATTAATTGAAAGCTCTACAGTGCTTGCAGAAGCTCGTTTCCCCGATATTTCACTTCGAAAATTGAATGGATGAGCCCTTTGATGCCTCGGAAAGTTTATAAATTCACCCTCTGATCATGATTGACTTTTCATAAACACCCCTTGTATGTGCTTCAGGTACTTAAGATCCAGTTAAAACCTTGATTGGAAAAGGAGATGAGAATAGCATGTCTGAGAAGCTGGATCGGAAGCAGAATCGAATTTCGACGTTCGGTACAAGTTCTGATTCAGTTCAAGTTTCGACTCAACGATGTGGATTAAACACACTAATTGGTAAGCTTCAGATTGAATTCTTAGTTGGAATTGAGGAACAAGGTATTCCGTCGATCACATGCATAAATGCAGTTCAAGTCAGGATCCTGGCAAATTGAAAATCATTTTCGAAATAGTCAATTGGTAAAGTTTGACTCGACTTCAAGCCTTTACCAAAAGTGTTTTCAGTCACTGGAAAGCGACACTTTTGCATTGGCGAAATCCGAGTCTAGCAGATACTCGAGGGAACCGCGAGGAACGGACTGAAAGGGATGCAGACGAGAAGACAGAAGTGGCGTAAGCACAAAAAGGGGCGAGGAGGACGCGGGGGAAGTCAACGTTACCTCCGACACACAATGGCGTAGAGTCAACGAGCTGGAAGCAGAGCCTGTGCAGTAACTAGGAACGACCTCAGAGTGGTATTAAATATGCAGGTAAAAGAGTACCACGTATGCTTTGGAGCCCGTGGTGTTGGAGTGGTGGAGGTAGATCGGCGCCAACTCTGATTTGATGAAACGATTCCAAGCCCGTGGAGTTGGACTCGACAGAGAAGCTGCATCGTGCTCTCGGCACTGCTGAGCGACAAAGCTTGTGAAAAAAATTGTCCATTATCGTTTTAAAAACTGACGTTTCGTTAGCCGACCAACTAACGAGGATTTTTCGTTTTGTTCACCTTCCAACAAAGACAGAGCTATCGAGGTGGATGAACCTGGATTTTGGGGGATGGGGAAATGCCTAGACGTCATCTCCGACTGGGATGATAATGTCTGAGGGAAATGCCTGGCTCGTACTGTCCGCTCTGTGGAAGTTGATCCGGCTGGGTTTCCAAGTTTCATCTCGTTACCGCGATGTTCCACTTGCTCGGTATAAAGTACCGGATTCAATTTATTGAAGTCTGCTCTACTGCTGCTGCTGCTGCTGCTGCTGCCGCTGCTATATACTCTGCGAGAAAAAGACCGTCGGTCGCACACTCTTGCCGAACAAGAGACAGCCAGAGTGAAATGCGCCTCTTCTATTCCGATTGAATTTTATGAAGAAATCGGTGAAAAGGGGCCAACCGAACCGAGGGTCTTTTAGGCTTTCCGGTCCTTCAAGGAGGAACTCGGATTTGGCAAGCTCTGATACCTTCTCACTGTTTTCAGGCTCTCCAGGTCCTTTCCATTGTAAAAACAAGTGCGGTCTTGACATTTATAGACTATAACTTGGTTTCGATAAGACACCGCCTGGTTTTTGATTTCCGTTATGACCATGAAAATTGCTCTATATTAATCATGAAATTTGCCAATTTTTGCCAATTTTTCATCGTAGGAAACGTTGGATTGAGACAAGATTTTAAAGTCAATCACAAAATTGTTTTTCACGTAGTTTCAGAAACTGATATATACATGATTGCGAGTGTTTTACAGAAATTTTTAACCTATGCATTCGTGAGGACGGTCCTCGAACTTTGGTGTGAGTACAACTTACTATCATCGAAACACATTTCTATGAATTTTCACAAAATATTAGATCACATCAAAGGTTGTAACAAGGTCTTGTACCACAAATTTCATACGGAAAACTGAGCTGATTTCAATGAAAATTGGACAGTCCTCTCCGGACCATTTTCACAGAGACAAGTTTCAGCAACTTTTTTAATCTATTTCCATTTTCGGTTTTCAAAAATACTCGACGAACTTTAAGAGCCAATCTTCTATCAAGCAAAGCTTTCGTCTAACTCGCTATGTGAGACTCTGTTTCAGGTGGTTCCGAGGGAAACATCGAAAATTACCGTCATGCGGCACGATGCCGGTTTGTATCACGGGGAAAAAATCCTTAGGGTACAACACACGCAGAGAATCAGAGAGAGTAGCTGAGGGCTCAACTGGAACGAGCTTGCAGAGCTGTAAGCATCCATCGCGGCTACTTTCCTGCAGGCGGATGGAAGTACATTCGCATCGTTGGGATCAGAAGTGACCCGAGAAGTCGCTGGATCCGGCACTCTCGAATTGCTTAATTTCTTCCAATTCTACTCAGATCGTTCTCGGCCCCCAGGAGACTCGGAGCCCTGCAATTACACCTTACACGCACCGAAGAGATGAGCTTGTCGCAGGCTGAGATACGCGGGTTCACTGCTTAAAGGAGACGGAATCGAGCAGCAGAGGCAAGAGAACGGGAAAAGGACTCTGGTTCTAACAGCCGACTTCAGATTTCAAGGTGAGGTTCCGTTTTTGGTACAGAGAGAACTGTTATAGTCACAAGGATGTAATGGAATCTTGCAATTGGTGTCAGTGGTGGGATGAAACTCGCATAATCCTGCGGCAATTGAAAGTATTCTCGAAATTCACGTGCAATTTTTATTTAGTTTATTCAATTGACAAACACAATACATTTATCGCACAATTTAGTGAATGCAAATTATTTTTTTGTGTTTTCCCTATAAATTATAGTGACGTCAAAAATTTTCATTGTGAATTTAAGACAAATACGCCGCTGTATCGAATTTGTAATTTACAAACTTACTTTGTAAATTGCCAACTCTTTTGTACAGTAAATTTGTAGTAAATTCATAATAATTTTTAACGGTGTATAAATAATGAAACAGCTCATTGGGGAACTTCAAATGTGCTTATACAGTTTTTGGAAGACTCTCAAAGAGTTTGTGTTGCCTTCTGAGCTTTGAAATATCTGTCGAAATGTTATCACCCATAATTTTAAAATGCAATTTATCAAAAAGCTGGGGAAATAACCCAAACATGCGAGCCACGCGACATCGCCTTAACAGATCACTCAGACAGCGCTGAGCAGAAGCTTTTTTGTTTACGATTTCAGTTCGCGATGTTAGATCATATTGGAAACTTTCGCGGTCGTTGGAAGACTGCGGAACGCTATACGGAAAAGTTAACCGCTAGAATGGGAAAATAATAAAAGCCTGACATCCTGAATAAATGCATTTCGAGGTTGAGTATAACGAGGATCTCCGATATGAGGAGAAGAAGGATCCCGACGATGCGATAAAGTTTCTCTCTCTCCCACTCTTCTCGGGCATGGATATTTTCTCGCTCCGAATCTCTCCGCAGTTTCATTAGCTATAGATCGCGTCGAGAATGCGAGGATAACTCCTTACGGCGGTGCTTAGTTTCAGGAAAGACGGTGCCGAGCGTATGGGCCGATATTGATACGATCAGAACTTGGCCTCGGTTTGATGAGCCATGAAACGACCTACGACCTTCTCACCTCGGATCATTTAACTGCAATGCGCGAAGATTTACTGCACTTTAATCGGTCCCACTCGCTGCCAGAATCGCACCCTTATACGCTCGGAACGCGGAAACGAAGTGCAATAATGGTTCTACTTTTTTGTTAGCAAAAATAAAAATCAACCAGTAACGTGTTTTAATCGGGGACTGTCTGCAATTTTCAACTTTGCGGATAGAAAAACGATTTGATGATCGAGATTTGCTATCCCTCGATTAGAACTAGACACGGTCCGAATTACCTACCCTTCAAACTCTGGGACATGATTGAAACATGGAAAATTAGAATTTGAGATCACTTTGCGCCGAGCTGTTAGATGAGTTTATCATAGTCTGTAGCTAGGCGAGAGTGGAATTGCTTTGAGAAACGCGTATAAGGGTAAACCCACCCCCACATATAACGTGCAACCGCTTATTGGGTTTGGTTGCAGGGGGAAGATTCTACAGGAGTAGATGAGCCGTCGGGTGCTGGGGGGTGGTGTCGAAATCAGGGGTGCGCATTGCTGGTCGTGAGGTGCAGGTATACGGGAACGTTAGCTGTCTGTCGCTTTGTAAACAGCTGGCTTAATTACACAGGTGAGACTCGTCTGCAAGGCAAATCGGGAATACAAATGCAGGTTGTAGTTGGACGGTTGCTTACATTAGCCGCGATGTGATGTAAGGCGAGACGAAGCTTCTGCACCATCGTTATACAGAACTACAACCCCATTAATCTAGTCGAGAAACCTTGACGTCGTCGAGATCGGCTACCGCGATTAAGAATCGAGCGATAATAAGTTGTTTGCAATAAATTACAAATCACAAATTATACGTGATACGATTTTCAATTCGGCCAATTTTGTCAAACCAAAAATTTCACTGGTGATTTGTAATCGGACGTGTGATGAAACACAAATCGCATTTTTAATTCTGAAATCAGAAAGGCATGAAATACAGTTTCTTTCAGACTCATTAAGGTACATAGATAGTTGTGTACTTTATCCTATCCAATTTGCAATTTACAAGCGTAAATTTGTAATATATTTCATCTTCGTTCAGAATAGAATTGTAATTGGAAAATGAAGGTTTAATTTGTAATTCTCATTATCCTGACCGCGAAGTACAAAAGTATAATTTTTATTTTGTTTCGCTCTTAAATTACAAAATGTAAATGTGATTTGTAATTGTTCTCGAGTCGATCGCATATTGAAATTGTCCCAACTGGAATTAGGTTCGAGTAGCACTATCCATGCTTCGCGTTTAGTATTTCAGTACTTTTCGAAACGAGTGTAATCCCGTCGTCGGAGTTTTTGCGGAAAAAAAATTGGAGTGGCAACAAAATTGAGAATTGATGTTGGCACAAAAAGCTCGAAAGCCGGAAAGTCGAGATAGGTGGCGTCATTTGTCAGATAACGTCAGATTACCACCTTTTCTGCAACTCGGACGAGCGGCTAACTATAAGAGAGAAGATTTCTGGGCCAGTACGCGATTGTGGCTCAACGTCCTGCAGCTCAGGCGAAACCGTGTAACGTTGCAGGCAACTTGAATGCCCGATTTATGGCCAAAGTAGCGTCATTTGGAAAACTTTTTACGCGTACTGACGGAGGTAGGAGTCGTATTCCCCTTCCTTCCTTCCTTCCTTTCTTCCTTCCTTCTCTTACTCTTTCGTTCTTTCCCCTAACTTATACATATATATATGAATCGATATAAAAGTGGCTCAAACTCTACTGAAAAAGGGCAGCAGTTGAAACCGAAAAGCTGATGACCTACTATTGGCCATAGAAATTCAGCAAATAATCTATACGCACGCGACGTTTCTATCAACTTGTGTTATTCTTGTTGTAAACCTCGATTATACCTTGAGCTTTTTGTAGCTAGTAAAACCCTGAGAAATTCTTTGTTTCATTTGAATCAAAAACTAAGTTGTAATTGTAAAAATTTGCACGACGTAAGCAGTAAAAAAATGTATATTATAATACATATTATACTGTATTATAAAACATACTTATAATACAAAGTTTCGTAGAAGCTTTCTGTGACCAATGAAAGCTTAGAAAATGTCACATTTTATTTAGACTCGTCACTTTGAGCTTAAATTTTGAAATCTGCAAGACATAAGCAGTAGCAAAAAAAAAAAATATATATCAGTTAGAGGTGTAGTTAAAATGACTAATACAAAGCTGAGTGAAAGGTTGAGAAAATGTTTCATTTCATTCGAAGTAAAAACTTTGAGCTATGATATTGAAATCCGCACCAGATATGAACTAAAAAATAATTAATGTATTTGTCAGGGGCAAAGTAATAATGACGATTAAAAATGCGGGCAAAAGCTTTGATACAGTACAGGGTTGTAAATTTTTTAATGAAAAAGTAATGCATCAACAATTACTTTTTCAATTCGTAATGGAAATAATTTCCATTACAACATTAAATTTAATGATTTAATGGAAATAATTTCCACTGAAACATTAAATTTAATGTTTTAATGAAAACACTAATGCAATTAAAAAAGTAACGCATACCCTGATACAGTAAAATCCACGAGTAGTGATTTTCCGGTTAATAAGAAGAGTTATATTGTATTAGCCGGGGCAAGAAGTAAGACATCACATGATACACGTAATACACGTATTAACTTTTAGAAGGTAAATCATAATTCATCGACGGTCTACGTGACCCGTTTCAGCTCCGTAGCTACGCTCAATCATCGCTAGTTCTGGTCTTCGTTAAGCTGAGTTGAGCCGGGTCGCGATTCCGACGCCCAGGACTTTATGAGTTTGCCAACCCGGAGGAGGACATCGGGGTAAAGCTTCGTCACCGAACACCCAGCTACACCTGGCTGACCTCCTCCCCAGGTAATGGGTCTTAGCCTCGCGAGTTCGAGGCACGTGGTAAACGCGTTCGTAATCCCAATTAACTCGAGCCTCCCTCGCTCACTCGTCATTCCCTTCACCCCTCCTTGATAAGTGGGATTCCGATGGCTCATCCCCCCTCCCCCTGCCCCCGTTCTGCGACTTGATTCCCCCGGGGTCGGAGTAACGGTAATAAAGATGAAAAGGAAGGAAAAAGAAGATGTCGGATCCCCAAAAGGGAATGGGATACTCGAAAAGTTGGTGTATTCGATGTAGAGGGAAACGAGAGACGGGGGGATCAAATTCTTCGATTATCTCCCTCTTTTCGGACTATACTTTTTTAACGCCAACGGAAATATTATATCTTTCTTTTGTGGTATGGGACTCGATTCGATTGATGGAACGAATCAAATTCAAACAGCCTTCAACGCAATTGCGGTTTTAACTGTTATTCGGTCTTCTCGATCACCTAAATTTAAGAAGATTTAATTGAAAGATAAATGAAACTGCGGCGCGTATCGCAGCGAGGGGTAATGGTCACTTGGTTTTATATTTTATGAACTTGAAAAGTTTTTTTTTATCTAAGAGTTGTTGCGATAGGTTTGAATTCAAGAACAATTCGCACCGCGATAATTTTTCGATGAAAAAAAGAAAAAAAAACAGAATTCTAATTGATTCGGCTATGAATTCGAGATCAATTATTACTGAGATGTATTTTTTTTTTCTTTTTCGTTGTTACTCAAACTTGACAGATTATGTTTATTACTGATTGTGAATAAGATTGCAATTCAATGGAATAACAACTTGAACTCCGATAAGATCGAACCTAGGATGGATTGAATATGAAATAATTTTGACTCGAATCATAATGAACTCTGCAACGGTATTTGGATTAGAAAATAATTCACATATCGGTGGTCGCGGTGTGTAGATTAAATTTCAATATTTGAGAATTTTGAAAAGAAAAATATGCACATGATCCCAAAACCATACACGAAATGTGAATCCATCGAAAGCCGTAGATTTTAACAGCCGCTTTTATTCATTTCCGCAAAATGAAATTTTCGAATTTGCAATTTGATAGTTTTTTTTTTTCTTTTTTTTTCCCGAAGCATTGGCGGAATTCCTCGAGCTTAAAATGCAGAAACTGGGGCGTGTGAAATGAATTGGCGCGAAAGTTATTCCGCATTCAGCTGTCGGGATTACGGTGCAGCTTTCGTCGGACCGATCGCGAGGCGTCTTGAAGGGTTGAGACGAGGTGCAGACTAACCCTGGCAGCCCTTGAGCAGCCGGTAATTGAATCTCGAACGGTTTGCTAGAGCGAGGGAAGCACGCAAGCTGCCCCCCCACCCCCTCTCCTCGCCGCGCCCTTTTGAAGGGGTGAGTTGAGCCAGTCTCACACCTCAGTTCCGAGTTCAAGGGTGTTCTGGGACGTTTATTTACCGAATCTGACGTCACGTAATTCGTTGCTAACGAGAAGTGTCGTTGTACCAACTAACGTTCTAGTGGTTTCCCTGTAACAACTCTTTGCGAACAATTAACCACTGCACCCTGACGGGAAATAATACGTTGCGCAACAAGTGCGCAGAGTGGGTGATTTTTTCACGAATGTATTTTGTCGCCCGAAGGAAGCGATAAAAGAAGGTACTCGTGAAAATTCTAAGAGCAATGCAGAAAAAAAGAGAAAAAAAAAAAAAAATCTGAGAATTATAAGAAAATTAAAGATGCAAGGAATCGTTCGAAAAATAGAAATGTTCAGAATCATCTCAAAACCAAAAGTTTTCATACTTGGAATAATCTTTGTTTAATTTTTTTTTTTTTCGTCTATGAATGTTTGTAATACAAAAAATATTTAACAATTACCATTATTCATATGTTCATGTAACGCTTTTTATATTCATATTATATTGTGTTTTTCTTTTATTTCGAAGTGAGAGATAATTATTTAAGCTATCTCGCTCTCAATGACAGGCGCCTTGATATTAAATGTAAAACAATTAATTTTGCTCGCCAGTGTGCGGAGTAACTACTTTGCGCACAATTTTTCACAGCGAGGGAATAGGACATTTTGCACACGCAGTTTGGAAAATGTATGTTTCATTTAGCAAACATGACCAGAGAAGGCTTTCTTCGGTTAAAATGAATAAGGTATCGCTAATTGATGAAACAGATTTTTGATTATCTGCGATTTCTCTTTTGTTCAACGAAGAAAACGAAAAGATTTCTTTCATCATACTTGCAGGAAAAGTCAAAAAGTTCTTCATCTCTATGTATATTTAACCTTTGTCAAAGTTCAGTCTTTTACATAATTTTTTCTCTTTTTTATAAATCATGATTTTATGTATACATCTATTATAGAATGGTAGGAAAAAGTTGCAATATGAAACGCAGCTTTAGCTACGTTCCAAAGTTTTGAACAAGCCGGTGAAATTAGTCGGTGTATGAAAAAGTTTCTGATCGATTTTCAAACTTATATTTTATTCACACACATACACATGTGTATTCAATATCAAGGTGTAGGCTGCGATAACGTCCCTGATCTGTTTACTATAAAATTTCTTTTCTTTTTTCGTTTTTTACTTTTCTTTTCCTGGATTTTTGACAGATTTGTTTTTGCTTATATATTCTAAAGAAACGTTGGGTTGATATAAATTTTCGTTTGGACAATTTTGGCGATTTCATTGTTTGTCAAATATACTGCGCTATGGAAAGTCAAAGAGAGAATAGTTAGAATAACTTGATGAATGAAAGGAACGAAAAGAATTGTCAAACATAGCAAATACCGATGAGAAAATCCCAAAAATATTTCAAACTGTTCAACACGATTGTGAATTGAGGAGAAACCGTGAAACTAATTTTTGTTTTTAAAGAATCTTAAACGTTCCAGGTACCAATCAACTAAAATATTTATTCGTTTCTTTCTTAAACTCAATTCAGACTTAATCTACTTGATTGACAATATTCCTGTTGTTTCTTTCGGTTGAAATTGTCCAAATGCAAATCATTTTTTCCAAATAATTCCGCCGCATCTTTCAAGCTGAAGTTTCGTTAAAAGTTTCATTCGCCACTATTTTCAAACTATAATCCAGGTCGAAAATCTATAACCATAAGCTTTTGTTTGTATGATTACAACTATATACACCATGTGATGTTGGAAAAAGAATCGACCCATTTGAATTGCTTCAGTACCGTTTACTTACACAACAATCGTAAAAATTAAACAAATGATCGGAGTGCGCGTATCGATCAATTCCAGGCTGCATGGAGAAGTTAAATTATCTGTACACTTTATTATTATCGGCAGGGAAAAATTCCACGTCAAAAAAAAAAAGGAAAATCAATAAGGTCTCATTTTCAGACACGCGCTGTTTCGCCCGAAACCCTCGATGAAGACTGCGTATCCGGCATATCGTTGCGGGTTGAACTTTTTTGCGGCTTGACGGTTGAGGGGGTTGATTTCAAGGGTGGTCGAAAATCCGGGAAAAAAAACTCGAGGGAAAGGTTGAACGACGTGCAACGGGTTTCGTCAAGTAGTAGGAGAGACACGCGTAACCTGGACAGCGATCCGCTCTTTCTCTATTTCCCTCTTTCTCACTTTCTCTATCTCTTGCTTTTCCTTTTCCGCCGCACGGATCAATCATCATCAATTCTCCGACATCCGATATACGCAGTGCTCGTCTCTCGCCTTCGGGGGTGAATTTATCTCCGTTGGGTCTCTTTGTTTCCCAATTTTAGTAACTTATTTTTTCCTCATTTCCCTTGTTTTTTTTTATTTTATTTCTTTGCCCCTGCTCTCCTTTCCCCTCTTTTTTCAACCTCTAGTCTTTTCGGCCTCTGGTTGGATGATGAGGAAGGATCAAGCTCCGGTTTTTGCTCCAGACTCACGAAGTATCTCGGAACTCGCGAACTTCTTCCTTTCGCATTCTCTCACGTTTTTACACGTCGAGTAGCTATCCTACTATGTATATATATATATATATGCGTATATATAGGAAATCGTGTGTTCAGCCCAGCCGGTTCACCGAATAGTTTATCGGCCATTCGACCATTCGAATTTTTACAGGTATGAACGCAGAGGCGTAATTCTTGTGTACGTAAAAAAAAAGCACTGCAAGAAATTACACCGACGTTGATTTTCATCCATTTATTATTTGACTAGAAATTGTTACAAAGATTTTTGAATTTTTATTATTTTTAGATTCGTTACAGATAATTTAAGACCGAAGTATAATTATTTCTTTTCCTCGACCATTTTTCGTTTCGCGCAATAAATACCATTTCGTTTTTGGATCTAGAATCGGAGTAGTCGAATTTCGAGCATCCTATTGAGCTTTAATTGTGAGCTTCGCTTGAAGTTTGAAATCGAATTACTAAATCTATCCTGCATGCAGAAAATTACTAAATCACGCGGTGAACCCGATCCTAGCGCGCAAATGGAGATAGAGAGAAAGAGAGAGTGGGAACTGACTGTCGTAAATATTATTTAATATACGATATGCCAGATACACATGAGATTGTGTATAGAAAATGATTCTCAGCTTTCGAAAGTTGTGGGTTATCGACTGGCAGTGGCTGTGGCTTTTGTGCTCGATGCGAAAACGATGAAAGACGTTACCTCACCTCACCTCACCTCACCTCACCTCACCTTACGTTTACGTTGCGGAAGGGAGTGAGCCGAAGTTATGAAATTGCGAGCGCAAAAGTATGGGGGGAAAAAAAATGAAGAGTAAAACGAGGAGAAAACGAAGACTGCAAGGGATGAGCGAAATCGGATTGGAAAGGAATTTTACAGCTTGACAGGCAGTAATCATTTTACACTTATATACCAGACGCGCGGCGTATTATTTATTTCTTTACTTCGATATCGATTTTTACAATCTTAATTAAATACGAGTCCCCTCTCTTTAGTTTCTTGGTTTTTGCAACACGAGCTTGAAATCAGACGGTTGATAGGTCCCATCAAAATTATTGGATTACCAGAGCTGTCGGAAAAGGTTCGGCATCCAGCGCAAAGCTTGACCTGCATTTTAAGCTTTGTTTCAACTCTGTACCGTATCCCATTCTCTGGTGGTAGCTTATCGAAAAAAAGCTCAAATTCACTCTCTCTCTCTCTCTCGTAATTTAGATGATATCGAAACAAACGCCAAGCTCTCTACATTTTGTTTATTTCCTCGTTCGAAATCGAGCTTGAATCAGTCGTTTTCATAGTTTCATTCATTTTTCAACACCCCTAACCTCGAGAATGGAAAATTACAAATACCTACTTCGAAGGTTCGTTCCAAATTTAGATCAAACGTGGAGCTAGAATTTCGACCTCAAAGATTGTAATAGTTTTTTTTTTTTTTTTACAGCATTAACTCACCAACAAATATTACAACTGGAAATATGGGAACGGCGACTAAAACTACTAGCTCAAATTTTGAGCTTTCACGTTTGCAGAATAAAATAAATAAAATAAAAAAACGTAGGGCAAAGAACGTTTGGTTTCGTGGAGTCTTCTCGCGCTTTGATACAAGTATACAATACGATTGATTGATTATTTTTCATCCCACCTCCGCTGACAAAAATAAAATAAAAGACAACCGTACGATGATCGATTTCTGTTCTACAGATCAATTTTCTAAGTAATGTACCAAAAATTTTTCCTGATTCTCACAAAATTCCCAAGTGACCGCTACGCCGGTAGATCGCTGGGTAGTTGGGAATTATCGAATTGAGAAAGGAGAGAATTCGTTATTCTTTATCGGAGATAGAGAAACAGAGTCAGAGAGAGAGAGAGAGAGAGAGAGAAAGAGAGAGAGAGAGTCAAAGGTATGGGAGAAAATAAGGCGGAAGGGAGCGAAGAAAACTGACCAAACAAAACAAAAATCGATACATGCCAATACATTACGTATACACACTATACGGTACCTGTGCTACACATGCACTGTGCGTATTTAGATAAATTCCGAAAGCTCGTCAAATCCGAAGACAAATTCGTCCCCGTATTTAACTGAAAAATTGAATGAAACGCTAACATCGCTTGTATAGAGGGGTGGGGGGGGGGGGGGGGGGGGTGAAGATGTGGGGTGAAAAAAAGAGAAGGGAACGGGGGGAAATGGAGGCACTTAAGCGGAGCTGTAACTAGCTGAAAGGGTATTTCGCTTAATCCAAGGGAAAGTAAATTTAGAAGCTCGCCCCCCCCCTCCCCCACCTGCCCTTCCCACCCTTGCGCCATTTATATTACTACACATTTCGCAGGTAAATCGCCGCACGCTCAAACTGCCACGGCACAGTGGGTATCGCACCCCGAGTGAATCCCTGCACCCAGGGGTGTTTTCGGTGAATTAGGGACCACGGATCACCACCCCAAAGAAAGATATTTAACGGTTTCCGGTTTGCTCCGATATCCACCATCCCCTCATCTTTGCGTTCGGAGAAGTTTCCTTTCCCCTCAAATTTAGATAGGGCATTCCACGTGAATTCGAACTAGGTAAGACCCTCACGCTCTAGGATTTGGTACGTGACTTTTTACATTGTTCTTAAAACTGTAAAAATCATCCGAATGCTGGTTTTCAAATTTCTCTCACTGCCTCTGCTTAGACCCGCGCACCTGAAGCTTCTCAAATGATTGTATTTTGACAATGATTGAGACATATTTGAAGATCCTGAAAGTAATTGAAGTGGGCAGGCGATAGGATAATTTTTATTTATTTGGATTTTGAATATTTTTTTTTTAAATTTCAATCGAAACTTCCAGATTGCTCTTGCAATTAGCGAATAAATCCTTGAACCCTGTAAATTGTAAAGAACAATCAAAATGACTACGAAAAAACTGTTTGAAAAATTATCGTTTTGCCTGCCCACTTTGTTAATTTTTTTCATAATGTTCACAAATCTCGCATTCACTGTCAAACTTTCATCCTTAAAGGAATTCTGTCGGTACGGGACAGGGAGGGAGCAGGGGGGGGGGGGAAGAATCCGAAAAAAACTGCAATGATTTTCAAAGCCAGAACGTCAACGTAAAAAACGCGAATCAAATCCAAGAGCGTGAGTCAAAGTCAGACCCTAGTCGAATTGACGTGGAATGTCCCATATACAGAGCGAGTTCCTAACGACTGCATGGTCCGTCGTCTGCTAAAATTTAATGCGCATGTGCTACAATCCGTGAGTAGTTTTTATCCAGGGCGACCAACCATCGTAAATGTAACCATGTGTGCATAAATGTAAAAATGTAATGGACGTGTGTAATCAGGTTTTCTGTTCGACGATATCTCGAGAACGATTCGGTACTCTTTGAATTACTTGAATAACAAAATTCAAAAGTATAAAATAAAAATAAAAATGATATCTTGAGGATCGATGAATGGATTTGAATGAAAATTGGTACCGTGACGTTTTTTGGCTCGATTATCACGAATCTAAGGTCAGATTTGCAAAATTTACATTTGGCGTATTCAACGTGCTGGAAAAAAAGACTAAAAACATTCCGATTTTTACGATATTTGATAATCAAAGGTTCGCTGAATATGACGAGTAAAAGTCTAAAAATATTCGGATTTCGGTAGAAGCTAGTAGACAGAGGTTTTTCGAGTCGTCGTCACTGAATCCAAGGTCAGACTTCCAAAACTCGTAATGCAAGTGGGTCCGTTATAGTGATTCAGAATGATCAAAATCGTCATATTTTCATGTAACCGTTCGTTACGAATTTGAACTTGGAGTTCGAAATTCGAATTAGATAATATGCTTTTTTTTCTGTCAACTTGGAACCTGCAGCGTGAGAACGGGAAGTTCGAGGGCTTTTTGATGACCGCCCTAAAGCCGCATGTTTTTTTTTTGTTTCTTTTTTTCTTCTTTTGCTTGTACTAAATTTTCCGTGCGACTATTTTTTGCTCATCAGTTATTTGTATCTCTTTTTCATTATCTCTCTGGAATTTGAAATCCTTCGTTTCATTTTATTTTTTTTCCTCACATCGTATGCATGCTCATACCATATTCCATAATATATCGATCCGATCACTCGCCTTCTACCCCTCTTTTCGTTTTCTAATATATATTTTTCTTACTTTTTCATTATACACATACCTGTGTATACATACACGCGTACAGCCTGAAAGGTAATGCGTATCAATATAAAGAGGAGAAAAACGAAAACTGAAAAGAGGGAAACGGAAGGGCTAGGGGGTGTAGGGGGGGGGGGGGGGGAGAGAACTCCACCGTACAGACACGAGGCGTATGGCAGCTCTATACATATATATCGCCTCTCTTTTCCACCGTAAAAGGTATACAACCTCCGCATCTATATTATATACCTGTCCCTCGATCTTCCTTAAATTGATATAGCCGTATTATATGACAGAATGCGGAGGTGAGACTAAAGCCCGAGATTTATCGTGTCGCTTTTCTTTGACGTGAAGACACCCTAGGACTGTTATATCATATACGTACATATATATATATATATATATTTATACGGTACGGAGCCGTGACGCTTAACGCACCGCGAAATAACCCCGCGGACGATTTCCTCTCGTTCGTATTATTTTCTTACTTATTTGTTTCTTTTTTCCTTTTCAGAATTCCAAAATTCTTTCATCCACTTGTTAGTTTGATAATTAATTCTCGTTGAAAATTTTTTCCTCAGCCTCGTTTTTACCTGAAAGTTGTTATTATACATGTTGGACATACTTTTCCAAACCGAACACCTTTCTGACCGACATATTTTTGATTTAAGACAAAAATGAGTCTCCAGGCCAAAAATCACCAGATTCTCAAATTTTTCATCACCTCTGTTTTCAAAAATATGTGGAAAAAAAAAATTCCTCGAATACGTGTCTCTTTTTTTTCGATACAGAACTCTTAACAAACACATTCGGTTAAATCAAAAATGTGTCGGTACAATTTTAATCCAAATCTGTCCGATTTGTAAAAGAAAGTTCCATATACACTACGTAGAATCTGGATGAATATACTTCAATGTGTCGATAAAAATATTCTCAAAGCTATTTTTTATTCTTCGCGTAAATTTCAATTTTGTGCAAATATCACACACTCTGCCGACCTCTTGTAATAATAATATAAAATTTAACGCCCCGTTTTCGCTACGTGCTTCTTTCCTTACGTGCGTGTAAGTACGCATGTATTTGTAGACGCATATATTCATGGGAGAATCTCGGAATTTGGCGAATCCGAGTGAACACGCTGCACGTTTTCGCGGAGAGAATTCATCTCCAGTTTGCACATCAAAGACTAATAAACGCGTTGCGTACCACACGCGCATTACATAACTCTGAACATCGGTACATGCATAGACACGTGAATATCTACATGTATAGGCACGGTGATGAAGAAGAACCGATCTGCGACCTTGCGGAAAAATTACCTTCTATGTTTAGTTATTTATTTGCATCGCGAGTAGCTAATGTCGGAGAAACGAACGTGAGTCAACTTACTTCGTCGGGCGTAAATAACAATTATTGGCATATGTATGTAGGTACAGTTTGTTTTTGCGTAAGAGAAAATTATACCGAAATGTTATTTATTCTAAATCGTGTAGGAATCGAAGAATCTCGGTCTTTACCGAGATTTCAATATTCTTTTCTCGAAACTTCTTCCTCTTTTTCTTCTTTTATACTATGTTCGATTTTTTAAAACATTTCCGGTGACCGTGATTACGATTTACAATTCCTACGAATGTGGGAAATTATACGCGGAATGAAAATTTGCTCACGCATCTGACGGGGTGAAGAAAATCGATGTCAATATTGATAATATCCAATTATCGTATACACGTATACTTATAACACGTATATACGAACGAACCTAATGGTAAGGGTCCGATGAAAAGCGGGGCTAATTAATAGGCTACGTAAATACAGTTAGCAATTAATTAAGAGACGCGCGTTGCAGAATCACAGCAGCGGAAAATACCGTTGAAATCAGCCGGTGAAGAGGGAAATGCGAAGAGTGGGGGGACGGGATTCGTAATTAAACAAATCAGTCACGAATGGAAATAATTAGGGGAAAATTTTAATAATCAACTGCTGGGAGTGGCCTTCGAATTTCCCACAGGTGTGGGTACGTGTGTATTACGCCTGTATAAATATACAAATACACATACATGTACACACATTCGCATGTGCACAGTGTACGTACGAATCTGGCTTTGAACGGAGGGGAAACAATTTTGAGAACCGGGGACCTTAATGATCTGCAGGCCGGTATTCCGATCCAGTCATCCGGTAAACTGGATTCCCCTTCCCCTGATTCCTCTGATTCCTTCTTCCTTCGGTCGAATCGTTATTATTATATTATACGTATAAACGTTTTGCAGATTTATGTATCTTCGAATTACGCTTTAATATTAACGTTTAGGTAGGTATATAAATCAATAATGTTCTGCAAATTTCCTTGATCGTCGAATCTTGATACGAACGATATTGATATTACGGATCAGAGAAAATAGGATACGGAGGAGTCAATTTATTTTTTATTTCTTTGGTCTTATTGCAATCACTTCGTGGCGTTTTTCTAATTCAGGACTTATTTTCGTATCGAAAATAATTGACCGAACCGGAACAGGTTTGTTTGCTTCATAGTTTTTAAAGGACGATATGTAACCGAAAAGATGATGAAAGAAAATAGTGGAAAAAGGAAACAAAAAACAACGAGATTTATATATTTCGTAGCTAAAAATTAAAGCGAATTTTCAAATGTGGAGAGAAAAGAGTCGTGGGAAAAAATACATTCGAAACGCAAAATACCCGAAAATATTGAAATTTTTCCTGCATCTTTGTGTGAAAAGAAAGACATAAGAATGCACCTTGAAAAGAATGTGACGTGTTTCTCTTTTCTCCGGCTCAATCTTTTCTTTCTACCATTCTCTTTTCATCCCTTAAATTTCTTTTGCCATTTTTTCATCCCCCGAGCTTCCACGCGGAGTGGATTTTTCGACGATCTAAGAGATCGTAATTCTTTTGGGGTTTTCGGCGGTTTTCGTATCTCACATAGATATACACAAGGTATTACATATACATGTACAAACGTAGATCCGTACGGTATACATGTATAGGGTATAACAAGATTTGTATATTATATGCTAGTCGGCAGGTCGGGTTTTCATATTCGCTTCGAAATACTTCACCTGAATTTGTATAGTATATGCACTCTACGTGCACAACGTAAAACTATATGCGAGGGTTGAAAAGAGAGAGAGAGAGAGAGAGAGAGAGAGAGAGAAAAAGAGAGAGAAAGCTTCGTCTGCCGAACGCCACCAGCTCTGCATTCAAATAGATCGCATTTTGGCCAGTATCGATAACCATCCCCTTTCCTCTTTTCCCTTTTCACCCCTAATGCCGTTTCGGATAGCACGCTGCAGGTATGAAGAGAGAGGGAAAGAGAGAGCGAGAGAGTAGCGGGGGGGAGGGCAAACGAATCAAGCACCGTACGCGTGCTGTATAGAAATTTCTTCATTACGCAAACACGCCGTCCAACAAGCTGCAAGCTCATTTCTGCCGCTGCAGCTGCAATCGCGTCAAACACGTAATCATTAAATGAAGTACAAACAGTCGGGCAAGGGAATAAAACAAACGTAGAGCGAATGAAATAAAAAAAAATAAAAAATAAAAAATAACGTCAGTCAAAACGCGAAAAACAGTCACTCGAAAATCATTCCCAATTCCGGAGGTGAAAAACATTTATGTTACTTTTCACGGAGTTTATATTCTATGTATAAAAACGAATCGATCAACAATTATTATCGTAAAGGATGTATAATTACAATTTGTGTGGCTGATTTCGTCACACGCGGTCAACTGTTGCGATATAATGTTATCTAATATTCGTAACAAATTGGTTGAAACAGATTTCCGCACAACTGATTTAGCCCACGTTTAACTGTCATCCTTGGCTCGAACAGCAGCTGTGATTTGCGAATTACCTCCGTTCTGTTTGTAATCCGACGAAGTGTACAAACGATTTAATAATGGTTTTTTTTTACGCAGTTTACTATAGCTACCGCTATTTTCATATCGAGTTTTTGAAACTAGATAACAGATATCTGAATGCTGGGATTTTTTTTTTTTCTTTTTATATATAGTTATACAAGTCTTACGGATAGTTTATATCATCATCAATTGTCAATCGCGATCGCATAATTAAACTGATTAAACAGGCTTGAGCGGTAAACTGAAAATTCTCGTGAAATGAAAACAGGTTCTTGAAAAGTTATTCAAATATGCTCACTTCAATTTTGGCTGGAATATTTTCGGTTTTGGCCACAGAATTTATATAATTTATATGATAATTTTCAAAAATGTCGCAGTTTCATAATTTAACCCTGATAGGTCACTTGGGGTGAATTTCACCCCAGGCATTTTTCAAACTCCACATAGAGTCCCGTAGTCGTGGAAATGGCTTCGAAGCGCGATTCTTCATGCGAAATAAAGACCTTTTTTCGACATTTTTGGCACTTTCTTCAACTTTGCCGATGTTTTACTGTATTGGAACAATCAATTTTTGGTAGGAAAACTGAGAGAGCTTTTTCTGCGATCCTTAAACAATAGCTAGATTTTTTTTTTTTTCTTTTCTCTTGACTTATAGAATTCATTTTTGAAGCAAGACATCACCTTTGGGTTAAATTTACAGGGGCTGGGAGGGAGACAAAATCTGAAAAAAATCGGAATGTGCTTTAGAGTTGGAACAACATTATAAAAAACCGCGGACCAAATCCAAAAGGAAGAGGATCAGACCCTACACGGAGAGAAATTTTTAGTTCCGGTTACGGCTCAGTCCTTAACTATTTTCATTTCTTACTACAACCGAAAAATATAGTTCTAGGTAGAAAATGAAAATTAGTTTCGCAACAGTTATCGGAAAGTCTAGTATCCGTTACTGTTCTTTCCCATTACGATCACTGTTGCAATATTTTCTCCTAACCGTTGCGAAAATTTAACGCTCGTGCAACAATAAATTGACGTTAACGCCCCGTTTAACTAAAAAGTAGAGCAAACCTCAGAAACTGATTTTGCGTTGCAATTATCAAAAAAGGATCGACGATAGCGCAAAATGGTTAGGCGTACCTCGTTTTTCGTAATTCCAACAATATTCAAACAGTTTTTTCAACGATACATGTTTTACTGAACTTTTCTACTTACTATACAAATGAATTGATTGTGGAATGCCCCATACGTATATGTATAATACGTACATACATGTTTTGTACGTACGTTTTTTACGTACATATGTACATGGATAAAACGACTGGCGTCAGAAGTGGAAGAACCTGGTGACATTGGCTGTTTCGGAAGAAGCTGATACATGGGTTCGGAGTGCGTCGTAAAAACGCCGAGAGTAGAAGAAGGTGATGAAGAAGGCGAGGAGGAAGACGGAGATCGTATAACACGGACGATCGTTCGGGAGCAATCACCATATTGTGTACCTATATATTACCTATCCAGCTTCCTGCCTTTTATATTATACGTACACGCCACGCGTCGCTGTGTCTTGGACACGAGGGTCAGTCATTGAAACCCCCCCTCTCTCACTTTCTCTCTTTTTTTATTTTTTTGTTCCGCAAGTTATCACACGGCGTCGGAATCGCACGGCAAAGAAAAACAAAAACCCGATTTTCGGGGTTATTTTTTATTATTCTCTTTTTTATTCTCAACAGCTAATCAGCAGCGAATC
The DNA here is from genome assembly GCF_021901495.1 of Neodiprion virginianus. Lineage (NCBI taxonomy): Eukaryota > Metazoa > Arthropoda > Insecta > Hymenoptera > Diprionidae > Neodiprion > Neodiprion virginianus. Next base: position 19,758,812 of record NC_060880.1, read on the forward strand.
AAAGTTTTCTTTTCCTTTTGTGCAGGCTCTTTTCTACCCTTCCTCAATATTCTCTTTTAACCTTGGTTTTTAACGTTTTCGTAAGTTATTATTGCACTTTTTTTATATTTGGTAAATTAGTAAGAAAAACGTGTTATCGTAAAGACAATATTTTTTCCAATAAACGAGTTGGAGAAAAGTAATTACTTTGCCGATACAGGTGTGACAATTACAATTTACACAAAATACGACAATTCTTCTTCTGAATGCCTTTATACTATTTTTTCAAAATTTCTCCAGCATACGTGTTACGAAAAAAAAAAAAAAAACAAAAACGTTCAGCTTAGTAAACTGAAAAGAGAAAAATAATCAACAGTGCGATACGCGTACCAAACAATATCGCAGAAAAATGTGTAATACTTTTTAGTGGATTAGAAAATTTGATTATCGTATAAAATTTCTCTTTTCTCTCCATTGATCGTTGAAATCATTTTGAAAGCAAACCCGTGAATAAGTATTTCAGAAAGGACGTAACTTAAAAAACGACGAGAAGAAAAATTTTAACACAACATCGAAATCGAAGTATGATTGAAAGAAAAATAAATAATGAAAAAATCGTAAAAAAGAACAGAATTGAAAATTGACGATTGAGTGACGAAAATCTTGTGCGACACGTTTCCGAGTTTCTCTTAATTTTATTTTTCACCTCTTCTTTGTACAAATTCCGATTGTCATCCACCGTTTGGATCAAGCTTGAATTTGATAGAATCGTCGTCTACTCTCGGAGTGAACGTGGAAAGAAAGAAGAAAGCACAGTGAGAGATGGAGAGAAATATCGTGTTATTCATAGTCAAACACCGACTCGGTGGTTCGAGCTTCTTCAACGGAGGCGCATGAATTGTTTGTGAAATCCCGCGGGGTGAAAAACTTTTCAAGAGCTGGATGGGAGATACATTTATGAATAAACCAACGCGAACCGCTTTTCTATCAACTTTCACGCAGAATTATTAACTCCGGAACATATCGCCGTATATAATATATATACGTATATATACTCACACCTTACGCTTCATTCGCATCCGCCAGTCTCTTATATTCTATAACATTTTCTTTCATACGTGGTGCGAAAAAGTTGTGGTGAAAGCAAAGGAAACAAAAATATAATATCGAAGGTGTGAATGGAGGGCGAGAAAGAAAGAGAACCGCTGAATGGAGAGTAAAAGAAGAGAATCTGTCCTCTGGGAAACACGATTTTAAAAACAAAAATTTTTTACTTTTTCTCTTTTGCGTTTCATTTGTTTGTTATTCTCACGTTCCTTTCGAATTTCATCGCGCAGAAATCTCCGATTCATTAAAAAGTCAATAATAATACTGGGAATGAAATCATAGTCTGGCCTAACGAGGTTTTTTTTTTTTATTTTATTTTTATTTTCTTTCTGTTTTTTATTTTCATGTTTGGCTTAAAAACAGTGACTTATAAACCTGTACAGGAATATTGAAAAGGATACAAGGGAAAAATGAAACTCGTTTCGAACGTTCAGCCGAATGTTTGAAACCAAAATTTCAATTATTGAAAAATTCAGCTTTCATGTGCAAGTAATTCATTTTACCGCTCGAAGTTATTCGATTTATTGTGCAATGAATTTCTAAATAATTAACGATCGTACATCACTCTATTCTGTGGCCAACAAAGACATGTTAATTTGACCGAATTTGCAATTGCTCAAATGTTTCTCAATTTATAAAAAAATACAGATCGTAATTAATGACCAATGTAAATTTCTCGAAGGAAGCTTTTTCCGGGATTAAAATCTTATTGCACCTGAACAAAATGTATATACAACATTGTGCAATGGCAGGTTGAATGATTCGCGGGGGGTGTAAAAAGCGGGAAAATCCTCCTGGGATTTAAGGATTTTTATGCGGCTACAACCGGGGATTTTGCAATCACGGTAATGAGAGACAAGCAGTCTTGCTAAATTTGTCAAAGTTCTTGAAAAAAAATATCTTTCTGTGCACAAAGAAATTATATGTCCCTGCAGTTAAGCAAAGGAATTAGTGATTGACGAAAGAATTTATAAATTAAAGAGGGGAAAAATCGAGGTATCAAAATTAGCGAAATGGGGAAATGAATTTCGCCTCGAAATCCGTGATTAACTTTTAGGGCTACTTGGTTTATTTTTTTTTTCAAGAAATAGCAACCCGGGATTTGAATTTGAAATACGATAATTAATTATTGTACTATATGCATAAATTTATAAAGAAAAACAGAAAAAAAGTTTGCTCGTATTTAATTACAGATTTTAAATTACCTGAACCGAAAAAACGATTCAATTTTCTCGTGTTGATACTCGCAGATGATTTCTTTGAAAATTCATTTTACCGTGTCGAAGAAGAAAAGGAAGGGAGAAAAACGGATTGGAGAGAATAACGTCAATACCGACCGGAAATTAGGGTGCCGGATCGAATCGAAGCGGAAGTTGAGAAGGAAAAGGTAACGGAAATACGAAGAAGAACGGCGGCTGTGTTATGTAAATATAAAGATGCAAGGCTGATACGCAAAATGATTTTAAGCGAAAATTGAGTGACTGGCCCCGTTTTCCGACATTTACGGTAGAACAACTCGCCGTTTCATTACCGATTCATCGCCTTGTCGCGGTTTCCTTGTTAGGTATACCTAGTAATTATTCTCATGCTCGTTGTCTCGCAAGACGCGCTTCGTCTTCGCGGCTTCTCCTCTGCTTTTGCAACAACAATTATTTCACGCTTGGGAAAATCGTCGTCGAGTGAAAATTCTCAACTCTCCTTTGCTCTCTGACAGGCATTGTAACGTAGCAATTGTGATACGAAACGTGTCTGCGAGATACCAAAAATATTGGAAAAAATATTTTTACGATCATAAAAATTACGTTCGTGTTGCGGAAAAAGTTGACGAAATTCAGGTAGAATTGATCGAAGTTTACGGCAATTAGTGAAATTGAAATTCTTCGATTTTAATTCAGAAGTTAATTTTCGTCCAGTATTTATAAAGTAGCAGTGAATTTTACGATTCGTACTAAATAATGGTCGGAAATTAACTTCCGAGGTTTTTTTTCGACGCGGAATTTTCATCTCTGCAACTTTTGTACGAAATTATTTTCAAAATTTCTTATCGTTGACGCGATATTCCCGGAAGAACAAAAATTTCCCTCTTTTTTCATTCGTGTATTTCTGGGTATAAAACGAAGATAAAAATCTATTTTGCAGCCACTTCCAAACTTTTCAGAACAAGGGACTCTCGCTAAACTTGACGAGTGGTCTGACGGTTATTTGTCATAATTTTACCGCAAAAACAAATATTCTTACCAAAAAAATGCCTCCTCACAGATTCAGAAAAATGAAGATACCATTTGTTGCGCTATCAGTTGTTACGATAATTCCAGAAACACCGAGAAAACCGTTATTTATTAACCCTAGCGGCAAGGCGATTGACAACGATTGGTCAATTTCGTGCCATGGCTTAGCCACGGAAGTTTTGCGTAAACGCAAAACGGTAAAATCGAATCTCCGAGCGTGTTTTCCGCCCCTTGGCGAGGCGGCGAATCGATCGGGGTGCGCGGAGTGCGAGAACATCGGGGGTTAATCGCGAGGACTATTATCGGCGGGCGTACGGACAACAATTATTAGCCAGGTGCAGGTACCCGGAGTCATTAGGCTTGGTTCCAAATTCGCAAGATACACATAGATCACCGTGCGCACGGTGAGCAGGGCTGCTGCCACCCCATTTCCCCCGTCTCGGTGCTCCGTCTGCGTCCTCCACCCCTTTACACACGCACACACAGGCAAACAAGGCGCATGCATTAACGGATTGCACCCGTTTATCGGGGTCAGATAACGAGGCTCGGATTCTCCGGAGCTGCAGGCTTCCCTTAACGCTCTGCGCCATGACTGCGGATTCGGACAAGTTTATGGCTGTGGGGGGTCTTCTTAGGCCGCACCTTTGACTTCCGGAAAATCACGCGGGGCTGGGATTCGAACGGAAAACAGGAAGGACGTTGTTGTGCCGTGTGTATAACGGTGCAAGGACGTATGCGCCGAAAAGCCGAATTTCGTGGTAAAAGAGCGTATAATTTTTTTTTTTTTTTTTTTGTTCGCGGTAAAATTAACCGATAAAGTGAATAAAGATAAGATATCTTGAAGTTAGTGACCGTTGGAGGATTAGTGATGGGTAATTTTCGTCTTTCGCGCCAACCGGCCAGGCGTCAACACCGTGCTTGAAATATGTCGCTAAATTTAGCCTGAAGATGATCGGCTGCAGCCCGATCGAAACGTTGCCATGAAATATTGCTTAGGAAAAAAATGTCTCTTCAATTGACCAAGACTCGACGAAAATTACCCATCGTTAATAAAGATAAGCGGCCTTATGTTTGGATACACCCTTTCAACACCAAAATGTGTTTTTTACTTATAACATTTATAAATGATATTAGTTCACATCCGCCATTTTCGTCCTTTTTCCGTAAATGACTGTAAAACCTTGGAAACGATTTCGAGAATTTTTAAAATTTTATATCTTCTGAAAAAATAATATCGGCCGTAACGGTACGTAAGGTCGAATCGGCTATTTTAATTTTTTTGCCTCCAAGAACACTTTAACCCGTTGATTTATGGTGGTATGTATTCTTATCAACTATTTTATTTCCTTTTTTTTTTATACATATTTAGAAAAATTATCGTCATGTTTATTTGCGGTTTTTTACTATTTGTGATAGTATAATAATAAGTCTTCGGTACTCGAGAGTAATAACAATGTAAATTATTATCGTTAGAAACGAATTAATTGAAAAAAATCGTACGCATACGTATGTTTTACATAAATGATAAGTTTCTGAAATCGGATTACAAAAATTTAAGGTGGCGGATCCAATATGACGGACGCAAATTTGAACTCAGTGAAGTAATGTTATTCGGTATAATAGAGCTGTTTAACATCGACCGCAAAATCGATGCCGGAAGGGATAAAAATGTATAAATAAAAGAATGAAAATAAAAATCAATGCGTGGGAGTTTTTCGTTCGATGATCGTAGGTGAAAATGAATAATCGGCGCTGCAGCGAAGCTGAGCTTCGGCCGCTAGAAAATAAAGCCTGAAACATGGTTTTGGTCTGGCTTCGAGAGCGTCTGCAGGTCGTATATTCGAGTCTCGACCCTCGCCTTTGGCCTCGTGTCAAGCAACGCGAGTATTGTTCGAGCTGTAAAGTTTAAACCACGGAGCGGCAGAATTCAGTAGAAGGAGAGAGCGAGCGAGAGAGAGAGAGAGAGAGCGTGAGCTTTGTCGAGAAAATGGGCTTGACAAAACTACAAGCTCGACCTCACAAATATTTAATTTAACTTTGGAATAGCATTCATTGTTAGCCGAGCCTATATTCCCGCGTCCCTCGACGAGCCAATTTTTCGACTTGATCCCTGCTCCTTCAGGCACCACGCGTGCGGAGGTGTAAGCAATACAATAATAATAAAAGAAAACAAACTTTTCTTCACCCCTCGCGCATTATCAAATAATGGGTATAGCGAGTTAAAAGAGTTCGGCGAAAAAATATTCGAAAAAAATAAGTTGATAAATTTTCTTTCTTTCTTTTTTTTTCCTTTTTTTTACTCAGAATATTACGTAGGTTCAAAATATGAAAAACTTAATTTTATTACAGACAGAGAAAGGATTTGTGGAATTTAAAAAATATGGCGGCAACATTTTTTTTTTTGCAAATTACTATACCTGCATCTTTTAAGAACTACATTTTGGCTCAAGGCCCGATGACGAATTTCCAAATATTGCAAATGTCATTAGCACTTGAATGAAAAAATGCAACGGGTTCAATAGAGTCGAGTTCAAGGCTGGAGAGATCAGCCTGTGACGAAGCTGCGAATGTGGTAGAAGGCCTCCCTTATGTCCCAGAAACCGCCGATCAAGGGCAAGAAAAATTTCGAATTCATCTAATATAGAATCAGTGTCAAAACCGAGGTCGTAAGTTTGAACGCGTTTATCTCCAAACCACGTTTTTCAAGCTAGGCGAACTCATAGCTCGAACCAATCATTACCAATTGACTTTAAAATTAAACTATACATTTTATTACAAATTATAAACAATTTTCGGACGACTTTTGTTTTCCGTAAATTTTGAAATGAACTCTTTCTTCAGCAGTGCACTATTTTTACAAATATCAATACTTCAAAAGGATCCTATGCAATTCTATATCTGTTGTCATGCATAATCGAGGAAAATTTGTTTTTGAAACAAAAACATCAGAAAAAAAATATCGTACTGGCGACATTTTGTTATCAAACACTACGAAAAGAAAAATGTTTTCCACAGTTCAATGGTGGTTTAATGAAAGTCCGTTCATAGAATTTCGTTCATGCCATCATTTTGGTGAAAAAATCCCAAAACTAGTAGCCTAGCGCCTTGAATCAGTGAAACATTTCAATGGCGTATTCGGTAGATTAGACAATTTTCTTGTACCCGTTTCTGATGAAATGGAGATTCTAAACATGACCGCAAAAAAAAAAAAAAAACTACAAGAAAACAATGTTTCAGAATACTTCAAACTATAAATTAATCGAAAATCAGTAAAAACAAAGCCATGTGACGGTTTTCTGTTTTATTATTAATGGACATTTATTTTCGTCTCACTTTCTCTCTATTTCCGTGTTCTCTGATTACTTTCCATCATGTGCAGGGAAAAATTATACGTTACACGACTCGTACAATGTGTTAAGAATTTGAAAACGAGGCTGTACGGTATAGAAGGAAATGAAAAAGTGAATAAACAGTGATCAAGAAAAGAAAAAAAGCTTCGCACGCGTCTGCGAATTACAAGAGACACGATGTATAAAACGCGATGGAGACCGCGTGTGCAGCCGCGTCTTTTCTCGCGTGGAAAACTGGATAATAAAAGTCTGTGCACAGGCGGCGAGGGGTGCAATTAGCGTTATTAATCACCCCCCGTTCCCCGAAAGCTCCGCTCTATTTTGCGGCCCCCTCTTCGCCCCTTTTTTTCAGCTCTTCCTCGTCACGCTTCTCCTTCTGATTCTTCTTCTACTTTTTCTTTTCGCCCTAATTCTTCCCCATTTTACCCAGACGGTTTACGGCGTTAATTCAAGTGTTCCTGGGGGCTCGGAGGTGGAAAAAAGACGGAGTAAAAACGGAAGGGAAGAAGAACTCGGGACGGAACAAAAAACCGTTCGATCGAACGCCGCTGTGTTTCAGTTCCTACAATAAAATTCAACAATCATCTAGGAAATCAAATTTTATCCTAAATAACAGCTTCGTTTTTTTTTTTTTTTTTTGGTCTTTGGATTTATATCAAAATATTCGTTTATAGTGAGAATAAATTAAACACGATTTAACACGCGGCAAGATTTTTAATTCCAAAAGACGAAATTTCTGAACTCAAATTCATCTCGAATTATACATTTCGACTTGAACTTCGCCGCCACGTATTTTCTCAAGTTCGATAATAATAATATGACAATAAAGTCACGCGCTTAATTAATTCGTTCTAGATCGAATATGTGTAACCAGATGTCACTACGATATTCAAAAAGAAGGAAATAAAAAAAACCTAACCACGAAGTGAAACGAGAAGAGATGAGATGGGAAATGAGAAAATCCGACCTGTAAGATTTGTATTCTAGTTGTGTATTTTACATGCACACATCTATACATAAATGTATATTTATATGTACAAGTGCATATATATATACATATATATATGTATATAAACATATGTATATGTATTTATACACACACACGCGCGCGCGCGTGTATATACAGAGAACATTATTGTGTTCGACTAAAATTTTCATTTCTCTAAGTGCGCAGCTTCGTTCCTTGAGACGTTCGTAAATATCTTGTATACATAAAATATGTGTGTGTGTGTATTTAAGTGCACGTGAAACTCGCATAAATTTTGATATTCGAGACGTTCTTTTGTTTTGCGAGGACAAACGAGTTCGTAATTTAATTAGCGCGATATTTTTTCTGCCTTCCATTAATTTTTCTGCTTCGTCTTATCCTTCTTTTCCGTGTTCTTCGTTGTCGTCTTATACAGGATATTCGCACCGGATATTTATTGAGATTAAGGTGACGGCGTAACGTTGATTAACGAGATTCCGGAAAAATGTAGTAGTACAGGAGTCAACGTCGCAAAGAGCGGAACGAGAATACAAAACTAAAATCAAAAGCCTATTTGCGTTTCGAGTGTTAAACCTCGAGTCCGACTGACGATAAGCCGATTATCCTTAAAACGTTTCAATTGCGGTTCGCTACTACTTATCAACCTTAACTCAACTTTCGTTTTTGGCCCGCATAACTCAAACGAAAAGTCGCCCATGCTCGGTCCCTTATTCGATATGCAGAAGAGCATTTCGTTATTTTCATTATTTATACACACGATTTTAAACAGAGGGAAGTAAAAAAATAATTAATTTCAACAAATTGTAAAGAATCGATTATATCGACAAGATTGATCTTTTACAATTCTTATTTTTTTTTTTTTTTCGCTAGTAATATCGTTCAATTGTTACATTAGATTGCCCGAATTTTATTGTAATTTCAAAATGAATAATTTTTTTATTTTATTTTTTTTTTTCTACAAAATTAACTGCAGGAATGTAAATTTTATGTTGTATAAAAAAATATAATTAATTGGGGAGAAAAATTTAGAACACTTTTTTTTTATCTCTCTCTAATTCTGTGAATTTTTAGTCACACATAAAGTGAAAATTGGATATCAATCAACGAGAATTGTTTTTTCCGTATTTTGTATTCACGAGATGGAAAAACATAAATATCAAATTTCTCTGTTTAACAGGCAACGATAACGAAATTCGGAGGAATAACACGTGACACGAGTTTCACACGAATTAGCGTTTAATTGGTATACGCGGGTTTTGTGCGAGTACCTGCAAATTTTTGTTCTATTTATTTGATCAAATCGGCGCTGATCGACTTGAAGAGTTGTTATTATTTCCACAGTTTGGAAAATTTCTGAAACTCCGCGTAAAATACCGGGTGGGTAATTATTGCAGACAAAAGGCAAATCGAATTCTAGATTTTCGCGAAAAATGTGCAAAATAACGATTAAACAATAAACGACATTGTTTAATCATTTCTTCGTTTCGTTTTTCTTCCAACTTTTGGTCGATTATTTATCTACGAATTTTTTAAACTTTCCCTCATTCACCGAACGCAATTTATGCCCAACTATTCGAGTCCACTGCTTTCCTCGATAATTTATTTTCCCATCGCGTTGAGTATAAACTAAGAGAGAGAACGAGAGAGAGAGAGAGAGAGAGAGAGAAATGATGAGAAGAAAAAATAAAGAGGCTAGATTTGATTAGATGGTTATTTATTATGACGTGGCCTAGAAATAGGCCAAGGGACAAACTGGCGGTATTATAATAGCAGATATGTAGAAACCAAGAAAAAGAACGAGCATTAAAATAGTGCGATACAATAAATAATTTGTAATGAGTATGCATAAAAATACTTTCTTAGAGAACTACACAAAACTAATTCAGGAGTATGTTGTAAACGAATGGTAAAATAATGGTAAAAATATATGAGTGGAATTCACTCTTATATGTCTGGGAAGGTGATGAAAAAGTTATAGTGAGTAAAAGTGGTGGATTGTTGAAAAAAGCAAGAGACGGAGAAAGAGTGAGAGAGAATCAGCTTGGTGAACAACGTTTGAGGTAAAAACCACTTGTAAATCAACCCGCGTTTACTACTGTACATACATTTTTACATATGTATGTATACTGTACATGGAATATGTACTAAAATATATATATATATATACGTATGTATGTATATTCCAGGTTTTGCGGACTCGCGATTAATTGCGCAAGGGCAGAGACCGCAGGTTGGTTTAAAACTGGAAAAATCCAGTATAGAAATAAGCGTAGCCTGATGAAAGGAGCAAAACTGTCCTCATTCATCACAGGTGAAGAAATAATGATTGTTAGTCTTATAACAATTGCAGTAATAACGATGCATGAAAAAGCAAATTGCATACAATTAGTAAATTCACAAGTGGCATGTTGAGCATACTCGTTTAACTTTTCACATTATTGTACAATTGTTTGAATGTTGTCGGAAATTTTCTCTATTTAATCGTAAATTAAATATCGTATTTGCAGAATTTCAACTCCACGCATGATTTAATAATTGAAAATACCGTTCTTTCTGTTCTATGTACACCAAAGTGCAAATGCTCTTCTCTCTCTCTCTCTCTCTCTCCCCCTCTCTTTCTCTCTCTCTCTCTCTCTGACTGTGTGAAAGCAAATATATGCAACGTAGATAAGAAAGTGTGTCTTCTTCGTCAATTTCTTTCTGTCACCAATTTCGACACACTTCATTGTGACTTCAAACTTACAAATATATTGACAGTATCGGCTTTGATTGGATAAAGTATTTATCATGTCTTACATCAAGCTTATATTAAAACGTGTGGTGTATATCATTTTTATTGTTTAAGAAATATCAACGACAAAAAATAACATATTTGAAACCCTTTGCACCGAGTGTAAATCGCAAACGGTTTCAACGTTTTATGCATTTCATCATTTTCTCCTCGTCTATTCAGAAGCTTGATGAAACTCACACACGAAAATAAAATCGACTATTATATACCTAATTTTTTTTTTTCAACAAATTTTTGGCAAATCGCTTTAAGCTTTGAAACTTACAAGCTCGCAGTAATTTTTAAAAATTTTTATAACTGCACAGGTTTGCAGAACTTTTACGTTCAAAAATAAATTTAATACTAATCACATCAATCTTTCGAATTGAAAACAAGTTTTTCACGTCTTTTTCGGAAACGAATTTGATAAAAATCGCGTCAAGTTTTTGACAATAAGCGCCCCGATAAGCTCGCTATTAGTGAAAGAAAGCTGAAATCCGCATAAATTTTCCACGTCAAATCGCGTGAAGCTTTCGAACTGATAGTAACCTCGCGATTGGTAAAACAAATTTGAAAATCACACAAATTTATCATGTCTCTTTTAAAAATAAACTGAATACAAATCGCGACAAGCTCTCGACAATAAGCTCGCTATCGACAAGAGAAATGTGAATTCCGCACAAGTCTTTCATGTCTTGTTCGAAAAGCAAATTAGAAACAGCCCGAAAACTTGATACAACGATCTCACAATCGTCGAAACTTTGAACACCACGCACGATTTTACCGCGTTGTTTTCTCTGCGCTGAAGAAGTTTCGCCGCGATTTAGTGACTCGGGTTTTGCAATAAAAAACAAAGAAAAAAGGTGTTTTTGTTTGAAAATCGCATTCCACTCACCGGGGGACGGGGAAGACGAGCTTTGGGCGAACGACGATCCTGTAACGAGCACGACAATCACAACTCGTAATAAATAATCGCGTCCACGTTTGCCCGCGATTTTTTTGTTGCAGGTGGCCGCAGTGTAAGGACATTTATGACCGAGCATAGCGCCGGAAGTGAACGACGAGATACTGCGCGCTCGGCATCCCGACTGAGGGGCCGGCGTCGCGACGCGGGCGTCGCTATCTAAACGGGGAAAACGCGGCGCCTCCTCGACTTTCCGGGGGCGCGTGGAATTTCCGCGCAAGCGCCGCCGTCGAATCATCTTCTTCCCGCACTCGCTCGCTCGCCGCACACACTCGCCGGCTAATCCGACGAAACCCTCTCACTTATCTCCTATCAATAGGGGCGCGTTAATTATCGCCCTCCGAAGCACCTGTGGCATGCTCTTTGAACTTGCCTCTGCAAACCCCCGGCCAACTTCCTCTTTCAACTCTTCGCTCCGCGAGCTTTTGGCCCCCGGCTTTTCTCCCGAGTCGACGAAAACAAAAACTCGCCCCTCAATGTTTTACCGCAGAAGCGTTCAAATTCGTACCATCAAATTTAAGCCCCTGTCTACCTGCGAGATGATGATCGATGAGTTTCTCTAATCGGTAACGATTCGCGCGATCGTCATTATCGAAGAAACTGTAATCCGGTGATTATTCGGACTTCGAGAGATGATTTTTTCGTAATTTTTGTTCCGCTTTGCGCATGTCAGTTTCTCACAATATTATACTAACAATTGACGAATCTCGAATTGATTTTTCAAATAGATTACCGACAAAACTTGCTCCGCATTGATTATTTGAACTTTAGGCACGTTAGTAATTTTGAACTGATTTTTAATTCAGCTTTAAACAGTTGCTATTTTATCGAGATAAATTTCTAGCTCCAGTGTATGTACTCAGTTCTCAACTAAATTTTAGCCTTTCACCATTACCGAACATTGGCTACAAAATAAAAATTAGTTTTGTATAAACTCTGACCTGAAAATCTATCGTCAATGCAACTATTCTTTTTGGGAATGGTTATGTTTAGTAGATTAGGATATTTTCTTGTAACTATCTGATACTCGCACAGGAATAAATTTTTTTCAAGACCTTAATTGTACCAGACGACTTGTACTATTGCCAGCTGTAACGACAGTGAACAGTTACTTGTACTACATTTTTTCTTGTAACTCCAACACTGCTTGTACCGTTTTTGTAAAAATAGACATTTTACTACGATTTTCTAGTGAGTTTGAAAGTTGAAATAAAGGCAAATAATAAACGGCTGAAAGGCATTAGTTTCATCTTTAGTTAAAGCATACAAATTTGAAAAATGATCCGTAATTGTCTTGAACGAACGTTTTTCAATAACTTTCACGTTACGACTTCATAACCGTTTGTACAGTTCTTATAAAGTTTGATACACGCGCTATTCTACATCGTAATTTTTACAGAAACTGTAACATTCTTAACATGCGGTATTTGACCGTTAGTTACTTATAAATTGCAAACCTTTCCCTGGATAAATGGCAGCTAAACAAAGTTTATTTGAAAAATAAGCGAAAAAATAATATTCTCCCTTCTTTTTTCTTCCCGCATCAGCGAAAACTTATTATTACGTACATCTCTCATTCTTGTTACATCTACCAAGCGTCGTACGTATTAAGTGTGTTATATTATTGTACCTATACATGTAATAGAAATACAAAAGAGAAGAAAATATCACGCGATTAGCGAAGCTGGGAGAAATCTATCGTCGATGGATGTAATAAGTTATAATGTTTTTTCGCGATATGAGTATAAAAAGAAGAGGAAATACGAAAAATATTGGAATTCATATAAATCCAGGTTAGGTCAAAGTCCAGGATTTCTGCATGAAGAAAACCGTTTCTCATAATCTTGACCCGTTCAACCCCCCATCCCAAAAAATTGTGAATTTTTCCATAATTAATCATTGAACAAGAATTTGGAAAAATGAGCTTCAATTTCCAAGCCAACTTTTTTTTCTTCTTCACTTAATTAATGTAAAAAATCTTTTCATCCAATTAGACGAGTGAATTTAAAAATACCTTGAATGAAAACAAATTTTGGAGCTTAAGACAGTATCTGCTTAAACTGATAAAGATTTCAATATAACCTGAGTCACTTGTATTAAAAACCGAACAGGAATTGGATTCAGAAACTGATCACGCGGTTGAATTGTTTTTCCATTCTCATCTTTAAATCCCTCTGCATATTTTCTCAGTCCTTTTCCTATTTTATTCCCCTTTGGGAATGAATGAAGATTGCTCGGTGTGCCGAATTGCAACCATCAGGATGAATAGATAGATTTATCGAGAGCGGTGTTACACTTATTTCTTTTCCCCTGGAAAAAAAGCGTCTCAATTCACGAGTCAAATTTTCCTTGGGTTTCAGTGTCGGAAATTCATCGCAAGCTTTTTACTTTTCCAAACGACATCGTTTGACTTTACCGTCTTTTTACTTACAAGCAAATCTGCGCCCATCGTATACCGTAAATCTAAAACCACCGAATCCAATTCAGTTTTCCCAATTTTAATCCAACCGAAGGACCGTTTTTCGATGCCAAGTGAATTCCCTGGACGCGAATTTAATATTGAAAAAGCTGCTGCGTTTTGTTTCAAGCGAATAGAAGACTGAAAAAAGCAAATTCGATAAACCTGTGAATAATTTTTCGAACGTGAAACATGAGCCAATTTCATGAGAATCGAGGAAATTGAAGGTCTTTACAAATTAGTTATAGAGGAAAAAAACATAGCAGATTTATTCCTGCAAGTTTACCAATCGTCAATAAGAAATTGCAAGAAAAGAAACAACGTTTTAACCTTCTAAACACTTTTTACTTCATGCTTTGTTTCGAGTAATATTTACGACACGTTTTAACTAAAATCGATAAGCGTACACCATACGAACGTAAATTAAAATTCGTAACGCGTGGAAAATTGATGATAGTATTCTATGAACAACGAGTATGGAAAATAAACTTAACTGTAATGATAGTAATTATAACGATACGATGATTTGATTACTTAGCAATATTACGTATCAGTATCTTGAAAAATGATTTCTCGATTCAAATTCAATTGAATAATCCGATTCCTCTGGCACGAATATTATAGCGTTTTAACTGCTTCCGCGACTCCTTGGTTTGAATAAACCCAGCTTAATTGGACTCGAAATACATATATTTTATATATATATATATATATATATATATATTCCGCATGCCTTCCTGGCGATTTCATTTATTCGCGTTATTCATCATACGGAATATGATGAAACGAGTCGGGATTATACGTGTTTCCTAATCACTTTTCCGTACGTATAGCGTATATAATTTATTTATACGTGAAAATACTTGCACACAACATTACAGTCTCTTTGTTTAATTTTGTTTTCAATTATTCTTTCCCCCTCCTTCTTTCATCCCTCCCTCAGCTACATATTCTTTTCATCCTATTTCTCCTCGTTTTAAGATTTACCTCCCAATTGCAGGTCGTTAATTGCCAATTAATCCAATTGCAGCCTCCTTTTTTACTCCCGGTCAATTATACGTTTTTGTTTTATCTTCAATTTTTTTTTTTTCGTTCTCTTCTAGTGCTTGATAAATATCATCATTTCTTCGTAATGAGATATTCCTCGATTTTCCAGCGTTACATTTTTTTGCCTTTGTACGAACGGAATATTTGCAAGTTGGGAAAGATAAGAAAAAAAATATCGAAGAACCGGAGAGAATAAAAAAAATTATTATTCTTACTTCGCATATCGTGATTTACAATTCGCTATCAATGAACGAAAATCCGAACCGTGACGTTAAATGAAATATGAACTCTGACTGTTAGGTATTGTGACATCGTCGGGATCAATGAAGGAATTACGAAGCAGATATATTCGAGGCGTATAAAGCTGCACGTGAAATGTCCTGCTGAATAAAACCTTAATTGTTTATTCAAAGTACCTTTAAATACTTATTTCGGTATATACTACCTATCATAATATAAACCAGACGGCAATGAATCAACTTAAGCAAGACTGATGCCTTTTCACGCTTGAGGCATGAATAATTTATTGTGAATTCATATTATCATATAAAAATAAAAATAACGATCACAATGAAAATATATGGTACAATTATATTAATCATGAAACGAAACAGCGACTAAGAGTGCAAAGCGAGAGATTCCAAACGGACGAGAATCCTTTCGGAGAAAAAGTTTGATCTTGTGAAAAAAAAATTTGTTCATTCAGAGGCAAGAAACGTATTTAAATTGATCAAAGTTTACTTCGACTTTTCGAAACGTAAAGAACTCGTCTTTTTCATTAAAATAAAGAAGTTTAGGGGCCTTTGGTCGATCTGAAACAATGTTTTCCTTCCACATTCATTTTCTTGGAAAGAAATTCTTCAATGAGATAGAACAAAGAAGAAACAATTTATTTATATCATTAATCCTGACACTGCATACCGCGGTCACGGTAACCCCAAGGCATCTTTACCGTAAATTCCACATGAAAAATATCAAAAATAATCTGATTTCGATCCAGGATAAATAATGAAATCTTGTAAAAATCGTTGATTCATTATTTTTGCAAAACTTCAACATCACTCACTTCAATAAATAGGTTTTTCTCATCACGCAGGATTTCAGTATTTTTTTCTCAAATATCTCTGTCTTGAGAGTTACTCGGTAAATTTTCAGCTGAAATATTGAAAATTCAGCGAGTTTCTAAAATTTTTTGAGTAAGATGATCCATTTACCGGTATTTTGTTGTTTTATGATTTTTTTTCACATACCACATTTCATTATGCTGAATATGACTAATTTGCCGTGAAATATAATAGCTAAAGAATGTCTCAGAATTTTTTCAAAAATGCTTTTCGTTTTTTTATCCTAGTTTCTACGCAATAGTTTTTATCGAAGGGTCCCCAACGACACCGGTGTGAAACCATGAGAATTATACACAACGGATGTGCAGCGTAAGGATTAAATAAAAATACGGGTTGAAACGATCGGTATTATTTTGAATGGAAATGAGAATTTGTCGATTGAGTTTGAGAAATTTGATCGAATTTGAATGAAAATTTTTTTTTTCCGATCGTGAGTGAAGGGGAAAAAAAGCAATTTCCGACACTGTGTTTCAATTCGGAGCGTAGCGATGATAGAAGCGCCAGACGAGAGACAGGATTTGGTGTGTATCGTGTTTGTTTTCGTGTGTATAGAATTGCGGGTCGCGGGGTGAATAGGTTGAATAAATAACGCGAGTTCAGAATTGCAATTTGGTGGTTCCGAGAGGCGCCTTCTTGCGGTTAAGAGGCGTTCCCAGACGCCGAGGCGCCCCGGGACCGACGGAAGGAAGACGCATCTTCGACCCCTCGCAGCCATACGGACTTCCGGAAGTCTGCGGGGTAAAACGGGGCGAGAATTATACACTCAGGATATTCGCCCCTTAGCAATCCCCTCGCAGTGCAAGCTCGGATTAGTTCTCGCCTCGGCTCCGATCAATCCTCCGCAAGACTGCGGGAACTCTTGACTTGTATAATAGAAACTGTCGATGTTGTTCGGAGGGGGGGAAGAAAAGCCAAGTTCCAGGGACCGAGTGCAGCCGTCGAAAATATATTGCGAAAGGACCGTGAAAGTCAAACTCGGTTGAAGGAGGCTCGATTGTTTTCGTTCGCTTTAGTAAAAGATAGTCGTTTTTATTTGGTCATTGTCGTAAAATTGTTATTTTCGTTAGCTGCGAACTGCGAAGCCGGCTTTTCCGAAATACAAGAATAGGTATTATCGGAATTGTTAACGGAAGCTTGGATGTCGACGCTTCGTTTCATATCGCTCAAATTAAATGTTACAAATTCGTTTCGTTGTCAATCGAAGATGACTCATTTTGTTCGGAAGATTATTTTCCATCAATTTACCGAAACTCGTATCCTTTTTGCCAAATCAGTATTCTCAGATATTCAATTTAGCAAAGCTGGAACGATATTAATTATGATTAAAAATGGCAACATTGAATCGGGTACTAGAAAAAAAGAAAAAAAAAAACAACAAATTCGTTTCAGTAACTTCGCAGTGAATGGTATTCTGAAAAAAACTAGCCATCGTCGAATGAAGTTAGTCTTAATAGATTTCTGACAATTTTAAAGCGGTGCGAAACGAAGTGTCGATATTCAAGCGGTATTTTTTTTTCTCCGAATTGTAGTGTTCAACTTTTAAAGCGACACTCGCAGCTTGCGCGTACAAGAATGTCACAAATACGTGATTTACGACTATCTCATATCCGAATTATTAAAAAAAAAAAAACTTCCATTCGAACCCCTTTAAAAAGCTCGACTCGTGTCAGGAATGTATTTTCTGTAATCGTCTGCTCTGCATTTTGACTGGTATAATGTTTCAACCGACGCGATGGAGCGGATGTTGGAAATTGTATAGTTCGGTATAACCGTGTGGCATAAATCACGGAGACAAGCCGCTGTATTGTTTTAGATTTTGAACACCGAATGGCGTTGGAATAGAAAAGCAATCGAGCAGAAGCAGTTTCTGATCGGTCGCATCTGCACCCGGATGAAGAGGCATAACGTCAATATCACATGTCGTGTCAAATGTATGCGCATACCAAGGAGAACGGAAAAAAACCTTTGAACAGAAAAAAAAAAAAATATTTCTGCCAACAGAAACGACGCAAAAAAATGCTGAATCAATCGCACAAAGTATTTTATTGCCGTTCAGCGACCAGAACTCCTTTCAAAAAACGATTCCTCGATGCTCTGCGTCGCGCTGTTCAGAAAAAAGAGACAACTCCGTGAGCCGGAAACTGCTGGATGACCGGATGTTGGTTTCGTTGGGGTCAAAACGTACCCTGATAAATCCTCGTCTTCTGCAGCAGTTTGGCACCCGGTTCTATGTAAGCCCCTTTTCTGTCAAACCTACACCAATTAACCTGTCACGATGTCGTCGTATTGTCGACTTCGTGTCCGAGACGCGGACACAATAAGTAAAATAAAGAAGCAGAAGCTGAGGTGTGTCTTTTACCTTTTTCCTCGAGCAAAAGTCCCCTCAGTTTCCGTCTTTTTGTCCTAGACGCACTTTTTTATACCCCGCCTATTTATATTTTTTATTCGTTGTATACCGTCATCCGGTTCTATCGTCCAATAATTTATATCAAGGAATTCGTCCTTCGATTACTTTTCACGCTAAATCAGAAGGTTTCAACGAAAACGAACGACGAATAAATTTCATTTCGTTACAAGCGGTTTTGAATGTATGAAAAATGACTGTCATTTGATCTCGAAAAAAAGGATTTTCATTACATTTACAAAATTTTCGAATCCGATTTTAAAGATTCCACATCGCTTCAAATGATTTTTGAATTATGGACAATGAATTCTTATTCGATTTTCAAAGAATTGATTAATATTTTACCGAGTTTCAAAATATTTCTAATAAAAATCGGTTTTTCTACAGGGTTTTGAAAAAAAATGGTCGCGATATTTTTAAAACGTGATCAGTAAATTTAAAAGGATTTTCCTCGAGTATTTCATTGACCGTTCGACTTGAAGGATAACTCACCTTCCGAAATAGCGTGTGACAATCTCGACCTTTCTTTGAAGGAAAAGTGAAGAGATTAATAACGAAAGCGTCGAATTGCAGCGATTCCCTTCTAACGTATGAAAAAATCCAACAGGGTCTCACTTGCGTTGTGCTGTAAGAGCGAATAAAGTCTCGATGGTTTCCTTTTTCTTTTCACGGCGCATTCCTACTTCTCCTGGAGAAATAAATAAAGCAAAATAAGAATCGGGCCAAACGCGAGGGCGGATGGATGCGCCAGCGACATAAATGTTCCTCGTAAAGGTCCAGGAAGATTGCTCCAGACACCGCGAGGTGGAAAACGAAGTCGGGATTCGCGGTATAAAGAGGAAGTAGAAAAGGGTCCGGACCGATTCGCGATACCATTCGTGCACAGTGATAATAACAACTGTTTCAACACTGAGAAGTAATCAGAGCACAAAGCCGCGACTCCTGTGTTTTATCACGAAAACCTTTCAGATTTCCATCCCGTTGCCAAGGCGGCATGGGCAACTCCCACCTGCAGGGACAATGTTCAATTAAAATCCTAATCAGTTGTAAAACACCAGAGCTTGGCTCTGTGGTCGCTGAATGTGCATGGCGCGTTGTTTCCTGAGTTCCTGCCGTAAGCCTCCTTGATGGGAACTGACTTTTCTTATTTGAGCGTACCTCGTGCTTACTTTATACTTTTCCAGCGTGGGCAAAGGCGAAGCCAGAATCGAAACATGGGAGAAACTCACTATCTGACGTTGCAAAACCCTTGGGGAATAATTAACGCGCCCACCGGCCATCGCGTTTCGATTCTCGAAAGCTCTACCCGAAATATGGAAAATCGAGAAGGTCGAAGTCATCGCATCGAGGAAAAGAGAACGATTGTGTCATCTTTTCATGAATAATGTAGGGATTGATATTAAAAGCTCTTAGGTTTGAGAAAGAGAAAGAACAAACCGTTTACAAAATGTTTAGCAGTGTTGTCTGCAACGTTGAGGGTTAGCATAAATGTTAGCCGATTAGAACAACATAAGGTATCGACAATTTGAGAAAAGGTTTTATAATCGGAAAGTCCGAAATTTTGAACTCTGGTGTTTTTGATACGATATTAGGGTCTTTGGGGCTCATTTTACTAACCATGAAGATCTACAGAGGTCATCTTAACAAAAAAATTCCTAAACATTTGTCAACGGAGTCGATAAGAATAGATTTTTCTTATTGTTAGTAGGGTACTACAGATTTTTCTCGACAATTAAATTTTCGCGTTATAATTATACTGTGATGTTAGATTTCCCGAAGGCTTTTTAAACAATTTTTAGGCATCTGGTCAGTGACGGAAATTATCCCAAGACCATTGGAATCGGATCAATAATACCAGAATTCAATAGGGGGAAAATAACTCACTGAATTGATGTGTCGATAAGTTTGTGAATTAATTATAATTTACCCAAATTAACGAGAATCAACTAAATTAATGCAAAATAACTGAATCAATGAACATAAACTGAGAAATAACTGAATTATGAGAAATCAAGTCAAGTTGATTGGAATTAATTTGTATTCGTGCTAGGATTATTTGTTTACAGAGGAAAACAAAGTAATTAGATTAAAACAATTGAATTGAAATAAAAAAAATCTATTTGAATTAACAGGAAATACAAGTGAATGATATTAAATTTTTTTAAACTGACTTGAATTAGAATGGATTGTCGAGAATTATCGAGGAAAAAATTGAAATCCATGAATTGAAATGAATTAAGTTGAATTAAAGAAATTCATCTCGATTGAAACAAATTAATGTGAAATAAGGAAAATTAACTTAAATTGATTCAACTCAAAAAATTATTGTGTCACTCAAATCTCGAGTTATTTCCCTTTCGGAATTTAACCACTTCTGACGTTGTGGTAATAAAACTTTTTCTCAAAACGTTGATATCTTATTTTGCGTTATTGCAATTTGGTCAGAATCATTTCTCTCACATAGCATGAACGCTTTTTCATTCGTGTTCACCATCATTGACGCGAATAACACTGCTGGAGGATTTTTAAACGTTTTTTTTTTTTTTTTTTCTTCTGGTCTTTGCTCCAGACATTACAGCCCATTCATCCTTAAGGGGTAACACGACTATGGATACAAAAGGCAAGCACTGTTCAAACAATTTTCTTTTGGATGGAAAAAAAGTTACAAAGATAAAAAAAAAAAAAAGTGTCACCCCTTAAGGGCTGGCTTTAGAGGAGCGAATGGGTTTTTAAATTCCAGAACCGGGATGCAGTCGCTCTGTCAGACAACTCAAAATCCAACAATAAATCAGACGATGAGTGGCTATGAATGTTATCGCACGGTTAGCAGATACGGGGATGCAGCGGCAGTTTACTCGGTAAACAGAGTAAACTTGTTGGTCAGACAGCGGTTCGTAATCTACGTGGGTCATGATAACCGGTGGTGGTGGTGGTGCTGCTGCTGCTGTTGTGTGATTAAAGACAAATATTGAAAACCGCGGGGTGCGTGATGGAACATGGACCCGCGGAGAAGAGCAGCAGCCGACAAAAACCAGTCCGAAACGAGTCGGATAACGGGAGGAAATCGGGCCTCGGTTCAGCGGCGCGGTGCTCCTTGAAAAGAAGACCGGAATCACCGTCAGCCTAGAGCACTGATCCGTCTCCCGGAATGAGAGAGGCACTTCGCCGAACATTCCCTGCAGGGACTTTGCTCTAGCCGAGGATGAGAGCTGGTAGATATCGTTACACAATTTTCGCTCTCTTGAACTGCCGAGAGTGCAATTAGTTGCTCCCGTCCCATCCTTCGGAGTCCTGCATTATTCATCCTTACCCCTTCACTTATTTCCACCCCGATGTGGATCTTCTATCTTCAACTTGTTGGCAATGCTGGATCCGGTTCGATGCACACTTCAGGGACTGGCCAACCGACCTGCGACACCGGAATTGACGTGCTCCCGAACCGTGAACAAGAATCCGACGAGTCGAGACTTGAGAAAGTTTGAGGGACGATTGTTATCGCTGGGGCTAATTATGCCAAGCCTCAAATATTTTTCAAGATCATGTTTAATGTCGGGAACTTCTGCACCTTCGCTTCGTTTTTGTTCAAGTTCCGAGGAAGATTTACACATGCGGGTAATTTGACCGGCGGTATAATTGACTCGGTTTAGTTTAATCACGAAGCTTGGAAATGTCTGAATCTTAAACAGACGCTGGGGTTAAAGCGGAATTTTATAGTCGAGCGAAGATTTGAACGCATCCATCACTCTGTTTGCGTTCCGAAATAAGAAGGAGAAACCGGAAAGGGGATTTTTCCCGGAGAATGAAATGCCCCGGGGAAGTGAGCGGCCGGAGATGGATCTCGGCTCACAAAGAAATCCGGACCCCTGTCCCCTCGTTTAGCCCCGTCGTTCCTACTCCTCAAAGCGATCCGGACCGTCGATGTCCGTTTCAATCAACCCTGCACAGAGCGTAAATCAACCCTCTGCAGACCGTGCAGACAGTTTCCAGTCAAGGGTTGCAGCTGGTGAGTGCGAGACGAATATACAAGTGAGGATTATTTATCCCGACTAGGATGAGTAGTAAGAGAGGGATGAAGGGGTTCGGGCCTAAATGGATTTGAATAATTGGTTCGGTGTGCCGTTAACAAATTGGAGTGTAGGTATTGTATCAGGTGTATCAGCACCGGGAATTGAATTTCATAGTAGCTGCGCAGGTGTGCGATAGGAAGCGTTTCGATACGGTGATTCGAGTCGATGCAGGCTATTCGGAACAGCCAGGCAGGCAGGTAGGTATAATAATGCGGAGGCGCTCGAGCGGCGTTGAAATTTTCAATCACGTTGATTCCCGGCGAACGGTGCACCCACACACACATATGCGCATCGAGCGGGGCAGCAACAATGGGCTCGAAAAATGGATTTCAATCAATTTGTGCATTTTATAATCTGTCGGCGCAGCTCTGTTCGAGGGTCTCGCAAACAGACGGAAAAAAGGCAGAGACAAAGAGGCAATCAAACGCGAAAAAGTCGGGCCAAATCCCCCTGTAATTGAACCAATAATATTTTTGCCTTTTGTATATGATATCTCGGAGAAGATGAGGGAAGGTGTATTTTTCGAACAGTCTTTTACGGATGCCGAACGAAATACTGAAACTCTTGAGGTATTTTCCACCTCAAGATACGAACCGAGAATGTCCATGCATACAAATCAAAACATTCGGGAAGGTGTATCGGTTTCTTTTTGGAGGTTTGATAACGCGAAAGCGCCTTGGCTGGCAGGAAGAGAACGGATTCAATCCAGTGCCCGCGGTTCTTGGAATTTTTATCCCTTTCAAATTTGCCGAATGAAAGTGAAATCCGGTTATTCAAAGCATCTGAAGAAGTGCAGGTTAGGATCAAGGCTGCGGAACCGCGTTGCGGTTGATCATGATCATGGCTCGGTTTGCAGATGCGCAAGTTTCGGGATTCAATTTCCATCCGGGAATCGGAGCTTCGGTATACGGTACCCGGAATGCATCTCGTAGAAATTTTCCACTGCACACTGCGGCGGGAACTGCTCGGACAATCAAGTTTTATCGCAAAGGGAAGATCAATGCCGACGGTAATATTAGTTTTGAAAATTGGCAGAGCAGGTGCAGTTTTCAGGATATAGAAAAATAGCAGCGTGCAGAAAACGCGACGACGAGGTCAGTGGGAAATTCAATCCTGTGAGGATCCTTCCTGTATATCTGTATATATCTGTACCTACCTGAGTAAACGATCCCGGTGACATCGAAGGCGCAGTTTTTTTCATTCGAATAAAAAGGTTGCAGGTTAAACTCGCGCGCGCGTTGAACGAAGTCGGAAACTGGTATTGACGCGAAACGGCGATCGTTAAGTCGATGATTTATTTGAAAATCGAACGACCGACCGAAGTGCCGAAACGGCTGCAGGCTGGACTCGCATTTGTGTGTGCGTTTATAGTCGCAGCGCTGGGGGGAAAACACATGTCCAAAACATTACGTCGAGTGCAGGAACGTTCATTGCTGACAGGATCAGCCGGTAGTCGGGGGGCGATAGGCGTTCACCAAGTGAGCAGGATGTTATTACTCGTACGTCATTCCCTGGTCGAAATACAACCGCGCAATCGAGGGAGGGTTACATCAGGTAAACAATAACGCGATCCAGCGTACGTTTTCCCTGCGGCCTGAATTCGGAAGCTACCCTTCACGAGCGCGGAAAAGGGCGAAAAAATTGGGGAACTTGCGCCGTTGCTCCAATCAGCGTACGACGAAGACTCGGCCGGTCTGCAAGCTGGAAAACGGAGCGTATATTCATTACGGGGCTCTCCAACTACTGGAGAAAATTTCACTGCTATTGATCGAGTTTTAGAAGCCATTGGAACTTTCCCCTGCTGCGGTGCTCGACGCGCGTTGCCGGTGTAAAATATTCACCGGAAACAACCCCACGTGTCAGGTTTCGAATTGAGCTGAACGTCGATCGAGTCAAGCGGGTCAAAGTTCCGCACTGCCAAAGTTCAGTCTAATCGTTACATCGAACGGCCGAAGCTCCAAATGGTCAAAATTAAATGATCGAAATTTCGAACGGTGAATATATAAGAATGTTGGTAACGTTTGGAGTTTCGACCATTCGGAATTCCGAGTACTCGGTGTTCGGACATTCGATGTAACGGTCAGTCTGAACTTTGACGATTCGGAACTTTGAACTGTACCCTTTGAATCAAATGACGGAGGAGTTCCACCTCCCTCTCAAAGTGCAGGATGTACTTTGTCCTTGTTCGACAAAGGGCGAGCTCCTCCATCTCCAGACGGTCGATTTCACCGTCGGCTGAAAGCCTATCGCTTGCGATGCATTCCGTTAACTCGATTAGGCCGCTCTCAGCGAGGCATCGGAAAGAGGGAGAGAGACGGAGAGAGAAACCGTCACTCCTGAGTCTGCAGGAGTCTGTGCTCACTGCACCAGGGAATTTGGTGAGGGCTGCCTATCCACGGAGAGAGCGAAGAGACGATCGTTAATTGAAGACGAGTAAAACGCGGC
Organism: Neodiprion virginianus; assembly: GCF_021901495.1. NCBI lineage: Eukaryota > Metazoa > Arthropoda > Insecta > Hymenoptera > Diprionidae > Neodiprion > Neodiprion virginianus. The sequence continues at coordinate 19,783,743 of NC_060880.1, forward strand.
TCTCTGTGCGTCGTGTGAGGAGGACGACGCGACGAAGCGACAGTCGATGCCGAGCACTCGGGGACCCGATTGCTCGGCGCAGCCATCACCGGCCGCAAAGTTGCAGAGGGTGCCTCTCGTCCCGGTAAATTGGTTTCGCAGAAGCAACAACAGGTTTATTATTCGAGCGGAATAACTAGTCGGTGGTTAAGTGGCCGCCAATTACACCGGGAATCGAGTTACAGGCGACGGGGAAATCCGCGCGTCATAGCGACATGGCGAACGCGCAACCAGCGGTTTGCGCGCCAAATTTCAAATCGATGATCTCTTGAGCCGGCACCAAGGTGGCTGGCTCGATGCCGATGAGAACGGTCCGGCCTTCGAATCCTACGGAAGCGCAGCTTCTCTTATTCGGACGTGAAATACTGCGCGATGGTGTTCGAGCGGCTCGTTTACTCGCTGACACGGAAAGCCGGATGGTGTCTGGCCTCCGAGCCAAGAGGATTCCTGAGACGGCCAAGTCGAAGCCGATCGTCAGTCGAGGGAAGAAAAGGAATTGCTCGGCTGATATTTTCACCTGGTGAAAAGAGAGACCCGAGGCTCATCTCGTAGTTTCCAAACGCGTGTCGTCTCGGCCACACGTGTCTAGTATCCTACTTTATGCCGGTCTTGATATATGTTTCATATTTTCAAGGAACAGTTTTACCACCTAATGAGGGTATTTACATGCGGAACGCGTCTGGCGAGCTCCGGTAATTACGAGTTTTCATTCTCTCCGGGCGGGCTCGAGTGCTGGGGCTCCATGGCTCGATATGGTCTGCGGTACCTACAGCAGCTACTCGCGTTCGGCCACATTGTTCAAATGCACGTTTTGTCTCTGCTCGACGCTGCTATGAGCTGGTGTTATTCCTACAAGCGCTCGGACGCACTGGGAAAAAACCTCTTCCGTGGATACACGCGACACGACTTGGGTCTGCATCCTGCGCCTGAAACGAAGAAACTGTAGCCAAGAGGAGTATCTAATCCGGCATTATTTAGCTCGACATAACATCCAGAGTCACGCTAATCAACGGCGCAGCCTTGATCAATGTGGGTTTACAAAAATCACTGTGGAATAAGGTGTCGAAGGTGGTAATGTCGTCGTGTAATTAATTCTGCCAACAATCTGATCGTCGGCTGATGTCTTCGTGTCGATGTATAATTCACCCTGTCGAATCACGTACTCGACGAGAGTAAATTTCAGATCAAGATAATCGCGACGTATGTGCCAGCAGTCTCGCCTACGGAGTACAAATCCTTGTTCCCAGTTTATGGTGAACAGTTAATGTTGGAGCCAAGAGTAACAGATGTAGAAACGTGAAAATCACACATTCGGACTGAAAGAGTCCATTCTCCTTCATCTTGACAGTACGACAACTGGTCCAATGCTTCCAGACGACAGTTTGCTTATAGTTCTGAATTCGAGACTGCCGAGTATTTGAGAGTTTGGAGCAAGACCGAGTAGATTCGAATGAGTATTTCGATATCATACGGGGTAGTTCAACGAAGTAACTGATCAGAGGTTCAACCGACTTCGGGACAAATGTACACGATCTGACTCGAAGTGCGGCAAACGCCATTCTCAAATTCGAAGGTACATCCGACACGGGGTCAACTTCCCAATCGTCAAGTACGGCTGTCCGTGCAATCATCGAAACGACGAAGCATCCAATTTCAGTCGGGACGGAGGTGAAACAAGCGTCGTCGAGATTCAACGACCTTGGATCCGAATGGTGTATCGGGCTGCGGTTTTATTTGCATGTCGATTGAGCGGTTCCGTCAGAGTATCGGACCTGCACCACACGGACCACACGTGACTTAGTGGCGGTCGAAGAGGTCGAAGTAGTGAAAAAGAGCGCCGTGGTGTGATTTCGCGGGAACCTCTTGACCAGGAGGGTCGCTCCCTCGGGAGCCGGGCTGCAGGTAGCCGCGATCTATCCTTCCATTGACCGCCACTCCATTATCAGGACAGTAACGGCGTGACCCTGGCGCCAGGTCCATTGTTAGCTTATCGGGAACGTACGCGCCTTTCTCTCTCTCTCTCTCTCTCTCTCTCTCTCTCTCTCTCTGTCGGGGTACCAAAAGATTACCCGACTGGCCTCTGTCCAGCGACACCGACGCCGAGTTGACCACCGTTAAGACCAATTCCGGTGGTCCTGCTCGACCACCGGAACTTCGAAAAGGACCGCGTTTCCTTGATTAAACGACCCGTGCTCTCCGACTAACGAGACAATCTTCTCATTCCGAATCTACCGAGGCTCGATATTCGTCCAGAAAATATCGTCAGATCTATCAATTCAATGTCTCGGTAACGTGACGTACGTTAATCGTCAGTCTTGCAACATTGAAAGATAAATTTGCGATTTATGATACTATTTTTTTTTTCTTCTTCTTCTTCCTTCTGTAAGAAATATGACTAAGCGACTGTTTGTGAAAGACGTGTCTAAGTCGTGCAGGGATAAAAAGTATCGAGATTATCTGTACGATGTAAAGATATAGCGCAGGTGTGTGGATCATTGGTTGATTAGGAATCAAACGTATCATTGCGATTTAATCTGATTTTTTAATTTTTTTTTATGCCCGTTCTTGTCAAAAGATATTTTTGATCGGACAGTTCAGATCAGTTGGAACAACGTAAATTGATAAGAAACGTTCATTACAATTTGATTTCGTTTATTTCACTCTTCGATTACAACTAAATGATATCTATCTGTTGATTCACAGTAAATTTTCTTACCGTGATAATTACTAATTACAATATTAATCGCTTTGTTAATTACAATATGTCAATACCCTGGTATCTAAAAATATTACATTTCAGTTCAACTATATCACTAACTATATCTATAGAAAATAATTATCACACCGACGTCGGTGATCCCGGTATATTGCAAGAATTTAAATAACATAGATCGTTGACAAAAAGCTTGAGACGAACTCGGCACGAATTATAGTTATCCCAAATATCCCGCAGCGATTCGACGACTAGCCGCAATATAACGTGGGCCGAAAACTGTGCAATGATTTTTATTTTCTCCCACATTTGAAACAGAGGAGAAATCGTTGCCCCAAAATTATTCTTCATACTCACAGCTACTCGTTCGTACAGCCGTCTATGAAAATTGATGAGCAAATCTCGACGAACGACTCGCGCGCTGACTTATTCCAACTTCTTGCCCTCCAACTCCTTCTTCGATATCTTGTATATCAGTTTGTTGTCCCTGTAGGCGAGGGGGTTCTCAGAATCCCGTTCCTCCATGTCAGCCTCGATTTCGTTCTTGGTAGCCTCGCTGATCAGCTTTCCCTTACCGTAGTAAGTGTCCTCGGTGTAGATTCGGTCCTTCTGTCTGTACGTGCCGTGGATCTGGAAGAAGAAGGATGACAATGACGGCGTGCTAATAACGACGAAAACGGAAGCCGGAAGCCGGTAACGAAAATGCGCAAAACCTTGTCCCAGATGAAGCAGTTGAAGCCGAAGTTGACGTGGAAGTATTGGTGATGGTTGTCGTGGAAGATCGCGTCCGGCTGCCAGGGCTGCCACCAGTAGGCCTTGAAATTGATGCCGGAGTGGTCGATGATGCCGTGGTAGTAGTTGTACATCGCGATTGTGCAGTACGGCACTGCAACGAGGTAATGAGGGGCTTACGAGGGTGGAAGACAGGTGGGAAGCCATAGAGGCCGAGAGAAATTTCTACTCGTACTTACAGTACAGTCCTTGACTGTTTTCATTTTTTTTACAATAGTCGGAAAATCAACAATTCTCGGTACAAAACGAAAATTAGCTTATTAACTCTAAATGGAAAATCTAGTATGTGATACTATTTTCTTTAGTCACTTGTGATATCCGTAAATGTAGCATCGGCAGCTTTAATCACACTGAATAAGTATTTGTTCTCGAGGGGTTATTTACGGAGATTCGGATGTCGCATGGCATCCCTTGAAATCGGTTGGAAAAAGTTTGAAACTCCTTGAATTAGTTTGACAACGCTCGCAATCATTTTTCAACCGATTAAAATTTACTTGAAACTACTTGGAAATCAGTTGAAACGCAGTCAGATAGTTTCAAGCTGTACATGGCTGTTTCAAAACCGCTTAAAATTACACGAAACCACTTAGAAATCTTCTATAAGTTGGTAAAATCAATTTGAAACCATTTGCAATCATTTTGAAACTACTTGAGGGTACTTGAAACTACTTAGAAGCTGTTTGAAACTGCTTGAAATTAGTTTGAGACAGTTGAGAATGATTTGTAAGTCGTTTGATACCGTTTGAAGCTACTTAGAAATCGCTTGAAACTCATTGAAATAAGTTAAAAACTGATTTTAATAATTTTTAAATGTTTCAGACGTCTTGAATCCGTTTATAAATCGGTTGAAACTCTTTGAAATTAACGTGAAACAAGTTGGAATAATTTTGAAAGCCGCTTGAAACTGTTTAAATTCACTTTGAAAGCGTTCGAAAATATTTATCCTTGATCTGTAAGTAAGTAACCTCTCGTTCATACTAAATTTTCTTGTTATTCAAAAAATATCTAAATCGTTATCGCAACGATGCCAATTTCACTGAAAATCTTTGGTGTCTTAAAAAATTGAAATTCTCCTAAGTGTGCAGAGATTAGAGCGTGACTGCGAGCATTCCTGATCCCTCTGTTGCAACCAGATTCAGGAGTTCGAGTGCAAAATAGCTCGCGAATTGAATTCGAGAATCTCTGGTTTCGCGGTTTTTGGGTATCATTCCATTTCCGACTCACCCCAGTGCGTTGGCAGCGCGAACAGTGGAATGCAGAGGCATATTTGAATGTGGAGGATCTCGACCGGGTGGATCGCGGTCACTGAGAAGGCAGTCGGCTGTTTGTACTTGTGGTGCAGCTTGTGGAAGTGCTTGTAGAGCCAGGGGGTGTGGTAGATACGATGGAGCCAGTACGTTGCGTAATCCTGCAGTACGTAAATTTCTCAAATTTAGAATTCCGCCGAGCCGTATCTCCGTGAATGGAATTTCATCCCTCTATCCCATCATTCGCAACTGCCACCTCAGATTTTTATGCTGAGATTGGTACGAAAACCACGAGCTACCTCGAAATAAGTGGATCCATCCAGAACCACTCAGCATTGAATCAAAGCTCGAGCTCAAAACGCCATGGAAACTTGTTTAAGGATGAATGGTGTCTACGGTTCAGTAAAAGCAATTTTCAAACGGAACAATCACAGAGTAAATATTGAATAAGTGCAGCTGCGGCTTATGCAGCTAGCTAGGTCAAAAGTTGGTCCTCTTAATGTGGAAAAACAAAAAGAGTTAGCGAAAAAAGCTCAGTTATTAACAATGATTAATTCATCACAAACCGTTCTGCATTATTTTTTAACTAGTGAAGAGAAAATTCACTGTTTATACAATTTTAGTAAATCATAGTTCATTTTGATTTTAAATACGAATTGCCTGAACTTGAATTTTTATTAAACTTTCCAATCGATTGTAAAGTTAATACAGGCTGCATATGTAATTCTTGACGTTTAATTTGAAAAATTGTTCATCTCATCGAAAATCCGCGTGTAAATCATTTGTGCAGAATTCATTAGCCGACAAAATGATGAAAAATATTCATTCAAATTGGATAATCTATATACATGACATTAAGAAAGGCTCCAAATAATATAATCCTCAACAAACGAAATATTTCGATCAAGATTCACGGTTTACTATATTTGTTTTTTTTTTTACGCATCACCTACAGAAGCTGCAGATTCCAGGAATAGTTCTAGGTTTACTTTTTTAAAAAATTATTTCGTTTTGACATCTCTTCGACCGGACCGTACACCTAATTCATCCTTAATTAGAACCTCGAAATAGCGTTTTGATGTTTTCCACGTAGACATTGAAATATCCGGTCACGTTTCGTGGAATGCGTTTAAATTCGATTGCGCTAAACTCACAAGAGGTAAATGATTAACTCGTAAACGATTTGCTGGAAAATGAATTTCAAGCTTTCTCTGTACGCGATTAAATTTTCGGGTTAAAGGCCTGAGTACGGTTAGCAGCATGAGGCGAAGTTTGACCGGGGTGGATTTTTTCCCGGAAACGGGTCCAAGCTCACGGCTAACGATACGACAATCAAGTTTGTTCCAACACAAAAGAGGCACCCTGCTAACTCAATAATAAGTCAGCAGCCATGGCGAATTTAATTATCGAAACCCCCGCAGGATTCGAACCGAAACAGCGGAGCTAATTCGTTCCGCCGCGCGTCGTGATTCCTGCCGTTTTGATTTTCCCGGCAATACCGCTGTACAATAAATATCCGGAAACGCGATCACCCCGCGAAATTCAAACCTTCGTACGCCGATCACGTTGTTCCGGAAATCTGAACGTCGCGCCGGAAGTGCCTTGGGACCGCCGCCAGCCGGACGGCAATGATGACCTTCCAACCCTCTTCGGTTGTATCGTCGCGTCAGCTTCACCGTCAGCGGATTTTCGCAAAAAAAAAAAAAAAAAAAAAACTACCCTCCACACTTCAGGTGGGCATACTAAAACATCCACTCCTGTCGTCGTTTTTTCGTCCGTTGACCCGCACTCACCAGGTAAATGTAGATCACGGGCCAGGAGAGGAACCACCAGGTCCACGAGTAGTCGTCGAATTTATAGTAGACGCTACAGGGACCCCCGTTACTGATGTAGCAGGCGAGGCAGGCGCTGAAGGTGCTCGTCAAGAGAAGGCTGATCGTTCCGATTATTATCTCGTGACGCTCCAGCTCCGGCGTTATCCATTTCTGCGGCTGGCACTTCCATTCCTCTGCCTTGTCCCGTTGGCGGACGTAGAAGTACCACTATCGAACAGTGATATGAGCAAGATTGTAATTAGTCTGTTACAGATTACGAACTGTGGATAGAATTTTTAATTGGGATGATCGTCGAGTACAGATTACATTTGTAACTTTGTAATTTAGGTGAAAGAAGCTACGAATTAAATTTTTTATTTCGCAATTGAGACGCGAGATGCAATGGAAATCACGTCTTGCATACTTTCCAACTGGAATGAAATCAGAACACGCGTCGCGTTTCGCATCTCAAAATCGAGGCGAAATAAAATACAAATTACGTTTTGTATTTTGTGATTAAGGTGAACTGAAATACGAACTACACTTTGGTAAATGCGAAACTAATGTGTACGATAAAATACAAATTACCGTTTTGTTTTTCGTTACTGAGGTAAAATTAAATACAAATTACGATTGTGTTTTTTAATTACAGGATCGAATATGAATACATGAAACATAGAAGTAGAACAATCATTACATTTGTGTTTTGTCGTCGGAATAATTGTAAATTGGAACAACGACAGACGTATTACCTTTTGTCTATTATGCAACATACAAATTATTGAAGATATAATACATCCGTATTTTGTTATCAAGTAATTACAACAACAGTAATTGACAATACACATCTAATTTGTATTTCGTTTCGCTCTAGTTGGAGAAATAAAATGTGACCTGTATTTTTTTCACTTAAAAATACAAATATACTTTACAATTTATCTATCTTAAGAAAAAAATATGTAATTTGTACTAAAAATATGATTAATCACAAATTGTAACTAGACAGTTCCCGATACTGCCACTGGAAGGCGTTTCGGAATCACGTTAAACGGAATTCGGCAGTGTTTCTCAAAGGCACTAAAAAGAGAAAGAATACTCACATGGAGAAAACCGCCAATGGCAAAGTACATCGTGTAGGACACGGAGCACGCTGCGACCCAATACCACGACAAATTTTGCAAGTAGAAATTCTCCAGCGATATTTTGGCCCAGTCAACCGACGCTGACGTCTCATCTTCGCCGCTTGTTCCGTTCTTTTCCACCGTTCCATAGCCAAGGTGCTTCGCAAAATGCACCACAACCAACAGCCATTCACCTAAATGCATTTTGAAATGAAATATAATATACATACGTGATAATAAAATGATCGATGTCTGAATTTCTTTACGAAGCTCTGCTGTATCAAAATGTCGCAACTTGATTCACGCGCAAATTCTGCGGGACTAAAAAACACACTAAAAGCATGCGAATAGTGATCGAATCGAATAATTCAAATTTATCTAACATCGACACAACTCTTTTCATAAACTCTCCATAGAAGAGGATATTTTTCTTAGAGTTTGTTTCCTTAGAAATTATTTTTAATTTTTTGTGAATTTCTTTTCATGGTTCTAATGAAAACGATGAACGAAAGAATATTTATTGAAAGAGAAATATATTCCACTTGTAATCTGATTGCAAAAAAGTGCGCTGATAAAAAGTTGTTCGTGAAATTCAAAGATTCTCTAACGAGTCGTATAATTGGGTCAAGCTGATCATGAAAAAAAAAAAAAAAACGTGAATCTTGAAACAAAAATCTAATGAAATCATTAGATTCTCATCGAAATATGTTCTTAAACTCAAACAGAAGATACTGTAGGTAGATGGCTTGCAATTGGAATCTTTCGTATGCACACATAATACACCACAACGGACTTCAATTGTTTATAAACATATTTAAAACTTGACTGAGAATTTGAATTTAAATGTTAATATTATGACCAATATTTCACCAATTTCTTTATACATTCCAATGATAATTATGAATAGAAAATGAAAACTTTGCGGTTTAGTGAAACCTGACGTGTTCGATCATTATTTATTTTTTTTTTTTTTTTTTACAACCAAAACTTGACCCTGAATAAAGTAATCAAGAATTTGAAAAACTGCGCCAAGTTCAATCAGTGATAAAATAATCACTCGCATTCTTTATAATTATATTAAGGCTAGTTATAATCGGTGATTGTAGCTTGTGACAATTATATCAGATTTCCGAGAGGCCCGAAAAAGTTTTCAAACGGACTTTGACTTCTCAGAAGCGGAGTTTGCCTTATCTCGCGTATTATTCCGTATTTAGCGATCACTATCTGCCGTCTTAAATAATTTTCGCATTTCGCCACCTGCAGACCAACGATTGAAACGTTTGACACGATGAACTTTGCCCATTGTGGAAAAACCGCTTTGTTCTTTGCGCCGAAGAGTTATCACTGCAGTAGATATAATCACGTTACCGTTTCAAAATGCAGCTGTAGTAAAAAAATTATAAAATCCATTGAATAATTGTCGGAATATTGTGCCAATAGCCAGAGATTAATCAACGGCTGATGATCGAGCCAAGTTAAGCCGACGACGTTTCGATAAGCTTCGAATTCTTATCGAGAACCAGTCTGTAAGGTACAATGTACTACATTCGTCTAATTCGACAGACTTGTTTTATACATCGCTGAGAAAAACTTAATTAGTTACAGTTACTAGCAAAATTCCAGTGAAATCAATATCGGTATACAATAACTATTTAAATATTGTTTGCATTACAAAATATGATGTGGTACAAGTAACTATCAAGGTGTCGATACTTGATTTTCTGGTTAAAGCTAGAAAAACTCATGTTCCATTTCTACTCAGAGCAAGATATTTTCCAATCGAGATAAAAAAAAAAAGAAGGTAATTAATTTTTCAAGCTGCACAGAGTAAGCATAACTATAGAAATTTCTCTCTGTGCGTATTACACGTATAAACGGTTTGTATGTACGTATATTATACGCCTATACAGAGAAATTTAAGGGGCGTCGTGCTGTTATTTATACCGCTCCGAGGGTTAGCGGCAGCTTCAAAAACACCTCGTATATATCGGGCATAAAACGAGTATTCGATTTTCTTCGTGGAAAGTTTTCATTCCTAAATGCTTGAAAGGCACTCGCCGAGCGGCTCTGAGCCACCGGGTTTTATGCACCCACGCCGAAATCCCGAACCTAGCGTACAGACGGATTCAGAAGTTCGCCGAGAACACGATGAGAAAGAAATATAGGTATAATACATATGTATATACTACAGGTATTTCTCAACAGCCCGTCATCCCTTCGCTCAAATGTATAATTTATTTTTCATCTCCCTTGTGAATACATTAAACGTTCACTGGACTAAAATTAGAAATTAGAATTTGTATTGTCCAAAAAAATAATCACTTCGAGTGAAATTCTGTTTACAATCCAAACCGCGTAGACGTACGAAATTATTTCTGTATAATAATAACAGTCAAATGTTCGCTGTGTCCGAGAGAAATGTTGTCTTTTAATTTTTTTTATTTTTGTTACAACTTCGGAAAACGTAAAAATAATGATAAATAATTGAGAAAAAAAAAGCTGTATAAAAGTAATTGTATTTTTTTCCATATCGTTGGTTTTCCTCGATATTTTCATTGTATCATTTTCATTACCTCTTGTTTTCTCTAATAATGATATACAGCAATTATATTACCAGAGATACGAGAGTGGTTGAGAAACATGCAATTCGAGCCCTGGGGGGGGCTTGAGTAAACTTTGGAATAAGAGGTGCAAAAACGGAGAAAGGCTGATGGGAGTAAACAAGAAGTTGTGAATCCCACTGTACATAAGTAGGTGTCTCTCCATATAGTATATTGTACATCAACCTGAAGCTCGATTATATAAATATATATATATATGTATATATATATATGTATATATATATATATATATATATATATACACGTTTAGACAGGCAGACGTTCAGTTCCTCACACAAGAGCGCAATAAAAGTTGATACCATCTCAAGTAGAAGATGGAGGAGTAAGAAGAAGAAGAAGAAAAAGAAGAGGAGGAAGAAGAAGAAGAGGGAAAGGGAGGAGAAGCACATCGAGTTCGGGGTAAAAGTTTATTTTAAAACCATATTTCTTGCAACAGTGGTGCTGCCGCTGCCGTCGCTGCTGCAACAGTCGGTAGAAATATGGAGGCGTTTCTTAATCCTGGGGGAGTTTTCATCCCCCCGCTTTCTTGCCGAGAACGTCGCGTGTGAAAGGAGTCGTTCAAATGGAAAATTCAAACGTCTTCGCCGCGCGGTTTCGGTTATAGATATATATGTATGTATATATATATATATGTGTGTGTGCATGTATTTTATATATATATATATATATATATATATACACACATATCTTCAAGCTGCGTACTCTTCACTTGGCGCGAAACGTCATGAGAAAAAGAAACGGATCCGCGCCGATTCGACGACGCTGTGTGGAAAAATCTGTCAATTTAAGTTATTCTTATCCTTTTTGCTATCATCCCTCGGTTTTCGAACCCGTCCCGCGGGTAGAAGTAAAAGTTAAGAAATAAAAATCGAAAGAACATGCGTTTTAAAAAATTGAAAGAATTTAACGAAACCCATACCTAATAAGGCAGCTGAAATGTATTTTCAAATTAAAAACCGAAAGTCATGCTTATATATTATGAATTATACACACAGTAGCTCACGTTTAAACCCCGTGATAAGAATTTATACTCGATGTCAAACAGATTCAGACGGATTAGATTCTTTCCCGGATATTCCGGGTTATTTTTATCGCTGTATGGATATGGCCACGATTGAAGAGGGTGAAAAAATTTCCATTACATAACAATTGCACAACAATTTTTCTTGGCATATGCGGACAGATGAAAAATATAAGGATGTCAATTTCGATAAATTTATTGCACCACGCAATTTTTAAAACATAACATACAACTATCAGAATTATTTGATTTTCTGTTATTCCACAGTGTCCGTTTTCTTCATTCATTTGTTTATTTATTTATTTTTATTTTTTTTTTCAACGTTTTTCGTTTTTTCGAAATACAAAACTACGTCGAAATTGTCGGCAAGTGTCAAGAAGAGGTCGCGGGGCAATGAAATGGAGAGAAAAGCAGTAATGTAGGAAAAAAAGTAGAAGAAGAAGAAAAGAAAACAAAGAGAAATGTGCGAATGACAGAAAAATTTGGATGGGATCTCACCCCATTCTTAGAGCATATGTACATACTTATGTATATACATACGCACAGATATATAATATTACGAATGTATACGGAGAAAACTTGACAGACGGTAAAGTTTGCCGTGTATTTTGAAAAACGCGTATCGCTATAAGAATAAGAAGAAATTATAGGGCTGAGGGATTGATTTCGCCCAGCGGCGACTGTAACGACGCCGCTGGGTGACAATAAACTTCATTCATGAGGCAATTTGGCTTTGAATCTACCATTTTTATATATAAAAATTGTCATAATATTCGTATTTCGTCGATAACCTCGGTGACCTCGGATCAGATCTTCGTTTTCGATAGTCGTGTCACGTTTTGCGTTGACCCTTGCGATCGGATTGCTTATATGCCCGGTACACGCGAACTTGTTCGCGGTACAACTCATCTAACAAGAAGTAAGCAAATCTGTCTCGACGAGATTTCTACCACGTGCTCGATTTTATCTTCCCAAAGTTTTCTCACATTATTTTTCTCCCCTGTTTCTTGCGTGAATGATATTTGATGCAGATGATCGATTCAATTCGCATCTGTTTCAAAATCGTATTTCTGATCGGTTATCTTCAGTCTCTATGAAAACGTTTTAATTTTCACGCAGTTGTAGATGAGAAAAGAGAAACAAAGAGTTTCCCTTGTTCCAACGTATCCGCAATCTATGTGTCATCGTTTCTTTTGTACTTACAGTCGGTTTAATTGCAGTCTAATCGCGAGCCAAGAAGACAATTTCTCTTAAGCTCTTCATCGATGAGGCGAAATAAGAAGGTATAAAGAAAAAACGAACATCTCGCAATATCGTCGAAATTAACTGCAAGAATTGAAATGATGAATCGAGATACGAGTATAAAAATTATTTCTCAATGATTTAATGCTTTCATTAGTTCAAGTAATCTGCAGTGAAATTTAGTATTGTCTCATCATTCGTGATCCGGATGATGAAGGGCGGACATGAAGATCGTGGAAATGTTCGATCAATCAAAAAGAGAGGTTGGTGAGCGCTTTTCAGGGGTAGGCGATGAGGGGGGTAAGCCTATGTTTATACGCGGGTCCAACCGATGGTTCTCAACGATTTGAAAAAAGAATCATCAAAGTACAGGTTTTCGACAAACTACTAATGTAATATGCATCTTTTATCAACTAATCACGTTTTCCAAACGAACCGAGTTGTATTTCGCTATTATAGAATTCCAAAAAAATATTTTATAATCATTCGCTTGATAATTATATGTAAAACCTTGTGAAAAACACGTCATATTTTTTGCAGTTATTCGCAAACGACACAGACAAAGATCTTCATACCCTGCGATTATCTTCTCAAGGGTACCGTTTACCATTTAGATAGTCTTTCATTGAGATGCCTACATTTTTTGTCTGCGATTTTCACGGTAAGCGATATTTCGCCGCATACCTGTCGCGTACTATTAATTATTCGGAATTTATGTGGACCATCCTTGTGAGGTTTTGCGTAAAAACGTAATTAATATGAATAAATATTGTGTAAAAACTTGAGTCGCGTGACTACATTCCAATTTGTTTCACCAACCTTCTTAACATCAAGGCGCAAGTAATGTCACGGGTCGTCTAATCCCTGGGGGCGCAAGATGTGCAGGGTAAAAACCTGTCGCCCCCGTTTGACGTCGACGCTGCTTATACCCCAGCAATATTTGGGAGGGGGGGGCGGGGGGGGGGGGGCGGTTGGAGCCTTCGGAACGGGTGTAACGTGACGTGGGGATGAAGAGCGAGTCGCGAATTTTTTTCCCTTCCTTGGTACCTGTTATATTTTATTTTAATGCATGTATTATACGTTCAGTTTCTCTGACGGGGATGGATCGCCGTCAACCAGGAAGAAGAATTGAAAAGCAACATGCCGTTGGTTCGAGGAGGTTTCCAAAATTCTCAGCAACAAAACTCTCACTGATCAGTTTTGACGAGAACAAGTCGACCATGTAGTCTCACGAATTTTAGAAGCTTGTACGAGTGAAATTCACAACTCATTACGTAGAGTAGCATTCAAAGAAGCCCTTCCACCCACATATAAAAATTCACTCATTGTCAGTATCATTTTGAAAGTTTTATACATAACTTCAACATGAAGTCGAAGTAGTGACTTTATGACACTCGTTATATCTATTTGTTGTGATTTCTTCGAGGGTTTCATCAGAATCCTGTTAACAGTCATTGACTTTTCCTGACTGAGTACGCACAAATCGATTTTTCGTCATGGTGAGCCGAAAACGGGATTCCACGCCCGTGTCCAAATCGTAAAATCCCGTTTTACGCCTACGTTAGACGAAAAATGTTATTCCCACCACGGGCGTAATAATTTACGCCGTAGGTACGAAGATAGCTAATTGCGTACCCAAATGAGTGCGCAAAATAGTACATTCTCGCACTAATGCGCGAATTAAATCGAAATATCTAATTACACTACAAGAAAAGATACTTCGATTCGTTTCCGTATTAGTTTGGGAATATACTATTTTGCGCACTCATTTGGGTACGGAAAGTCGAATTTTGCGTCCTCGATTAAGAAAAATAGTATGCGCAGCACAAGCATATGAATCTGCGCACTAGTTACCGGATTTATTATTTCGTTTCATCACTATATTAGTTGCCTTGATCTTTTTCGACTACAAATATCGACTTCTGATTCGATTTAGTTTTCCTTAAACGTTCGAATAAGTATAATTATACTCACCGCGCATCGTCGCGCCGAGAAGAAATATCGCGCAAGTAGCGATCGCGGAACCTACGAAATTCGGCAACCGGCTCCAGATCTTCTCCATCTGATCGCTGTACTTTTCCATCCAAGTAACTGCCATCGGATCGAAGGTTTCCCGCTTCTTTGTACTCTTCGAATTACTCTTATTGCTCTTATTTTTCGCCATCGTCGACATTTCCGCGGATGATGATGACGATGATGAATTGGAAGGTGCGTCGCTGGCCGGCACCAGCTTCGCCCTTTTCACTCCGTTCGTCATCGTCCGGCAAGCCTCAATCGACGACTGACTCGAGTCGAAAGATTGCGCGCGGACTTGAGCCATTCCTCAGCTCACTTTTTTCGCAACTTCTTTTTTTCCTTCGATCCTTTTATCGCGACTCAACTCTTCGCAGTTATTATCGCGCTTTATCGAACTTTGGGCTAAGATCTGCGAATTTCACCACAGCGATTAAGATTTCGCGATCTATGTACCGAAGAAGCATACATACATGTATATGTATAGATAGTTAACGTATGTTTGGTTATGTGTGTGTGTGAATTGGGACGTGCGAATTGAAATGCGTGACTATAGCTCCAACAATTATTGATATAAGTACCTGTGATCGACGGTCCTCGGCCATATTATTACACATGTAACCAACGATAAGGATTAATATACGCTCATTCTAATATTGTCACGTATACCCGTTTGGAATCAGATAAATCCGATCGGGCTGAACGATGCGGATTACATTATAGATACATCAGTTACGTACACACCGTAAATTAATGACCGTCTCTGCGCACGTGATATATTCGAATCATCGTGACATATTAAGTGATATCACATAGTTGCGATGTATCGCATACAAACAAGGCAAATACACGCGAAGTGAAATTTTTTGTTCCGCAAGTTACCATGCAGCCCTTAAAACAATTTAAGTTTTTCACCGTATCCGAAAAGTCTAGTTATTGGTGCAAAATGATATTTAGTTGTGTTCCTGTGATCGCGAAATCCAGTACGTGTTACTCTTCTTTGTAACTATTATTCTAGATGTAATTCTATTACGGCAATGACCTAAGCGCAGATATCACCACGAATGCCTTCTTTCTCTGCCGATTGATAAACATTATTTATATTCGCTATCGAGGAGGGCTCAATTACATACGAACACATACGAACACATAGTTCGTTCGATCGCTGTTATGAGTACAGTGTCTTCGATTCGCGGAATTGGTTGAGTTGACGATTCTTTTTCGCAGACAAGATAATACTGGATAGCATTTATGCACATCAATTCGTTATAGATTTGCGTATCCAACGTATTCGCGAAATTAGTTTTACCACTATGCAAGCAAGACTAAGCATACACCTTATAAAAAAAAAGACCCGAACGAAGGTTGGTGGATCTTACAACTTGTGTACGTGTTGGTTAAAATATCACGATTTATTTTTAACCGAATTACCGACTAATTCGGTAATGTTACAATTAACGACGTTGGTCAAATCGTATAAACATAAACACACGCTACAACCGCAATCATATTATTAAACAAAAAAGTTTTTCCCAAGCTTATCGAATTCGATTACAGATTCTAGAAATGCTACTGTACGGAAACAAAGAGGGAACCTTAGAATTTCATGTATAATACGTAATAAGTAAAGGGTGTATCAAGAATATTTAAAATACATAAGAATATTTAAAATACATGGAATAACATCGTATTAAAAAAATCAACGCACGCTCTTTTAACTGAAGTGCTGTCAATTTTCTCCGGTGATTGCCTGTATCTCGTATTATTATTGTTGTTGTTGTTGTTGTTGTTGTTGTTGTTGTTGTTGTTGTTATTATTATTATTATTATTATTATTATTATTATTCATAGAAACAGAACGTTTCCTCCATTTCATTCATACGTACAGCTCTTTCATTAGACAGATAAAATTTTGCCTTATCGACGCATCCTTTACCGTCAGCAGAAAGGGATCCGCTTTTGTATTTTTCGTATTCTCGATTTAGTAGCGCCTTCTGACACGGAACAGATTTTGTAAAGAATTTTTGAGGTACCTGAACGGTAAATACATGTCGTATTTGCTGTGTATTATCTAGCAACTCGAAAGCAGTGAGTAATGCACAGCGCATTTGTCATAGTCGTAGAATAACACAATTTCGGATTAGATTTATACAAAATTTTGCAACATATTTAAGATTATTTGACAGATCAATCGGCCGCGCTTTTGCGCGCCGATTTCGCAAACGGTACATGACAAAGTAAAGCACTGTCGATGTGCTCAGCCTTCGGCTCTTAAGTCGAATATGTTACAAGTAATCAAGTTTTCAAATTTGACAGCGCCTTTTGCGCGTCACCTTGATAATTCTCGGGTTCTAAGTGAAGGCATGGCATTCGTATAGTGATAGCGAAGAATCTTGGCGTAAGTATTCCCGAAATTGGGTGGGTGCAGACCTAGGTCTACCTTTTATCTTGATTGATGTGAATGATACATGTAAGGTGATTAAATTTGCCCTTTTTCGATCTTACAAAGCCGTCACTTGCCTTAGGGACAAAGCGTTGATGCAAGTTGTTCTCGATAACATTTTTAAGTGGTTTGAGTCGAACGAAACGACATGCAACATTGTTAAATGTAATTCTATCACATTTGGTAAAAAAAAAAATCATTCAAAGGATTTCACTTATTATAAATTGGGAAACTGTTACTTCATACAGATCACTGAAGTTAAGGAATTCTAGGTATTTATTTTAATAACAAATTAACTTTTGTAAGATACAAAAAAAAACGGCAATAAATTTCAAAGTAATTAAGATAATATTAACCATTGTTTGCCGTTAATTCAAAGCATATGAAGTTTGTTAAATATTTAGTCTTACTGCAATAACATTTGTTAATGTTTATGATGCGTTTATTTTCGACCACTGCAGTGGCATTTTGCTATGGTAAATATGCTCTGTATTATCTACTGAGTTCAACCCTCAGCAACGAATCCTGCTATGCCGTCGGCGTTTTTTTGTCTCACTATTAGGAATGTTTCGTTTTCGACATTTGGCATCACTGACTAACGTAAGCTTCGTGAGGTGGGTTTTGACAGAGATGAGTAGGGAGATCTCCAACGCTCGGCTTTTCGTGATACCAGCTAAGTTGGAGCGTCGACGTGACACCTAGGCGGCCACGCACCGAAGGTGGCCCATTTCCGACCTGACACCAGGCGGCCATGCACCGAAGGTGGCCCACAATCGTGTATATATAGATACACTCGGTTGCTCGAGCAAGTGGTTGCCAATCGCATCCTTGTCCCCGCTCGCACAGATGTTTCCAGGAATGCAAGAATTGGGATTTTTTTTGTTTCAGTTATGAATGTCAGCGAATAAAAGTATCTCCAGATTTGATAAATCTTGGATTCAATTAGCGGACGCTGAACCAAATTAATTAACTACTCCCAGTCCGAATACTTTTTTTTTTTTAATATATATTATTTTTTTATTGATATGAAAATAGGTGACGCCTGGTGTTCTCGAATATTTGTACACGCAGTCTATGGAAAAATATACGAAGCCAGCTCGATAACATTTATGCAAAATGTGCAATGGGCAAGTGGTTGGGGGAAATTTTTTTTTTCTCGAACTGAATCTTCCAGAGAAGCATCAGCGAATTCCAAGCAAGCTCCATAAACATACCGAGCAAACGCGCACTCACGGACGTAGCTGTGGTGTGGCTGAGTGGATACCACATGAGGATGAGTTTTCAATCACAGGTTTTTGCGCGAAGTTTTCCTGTATTTAAGTTAATTACTGCTGCCTTTGCTATGATACTGCATTCAAGTCTTAAACAAAACACTAAAAAATAAGTTAACCACTTAATGTAAAACAAAATGTTAGATTGAGCTTAAAATTTCAGCCGGAGTTACATAAACTAAGATAATTACAAGCGCAACATTGTAAATATTGTACATTTATTGTTCATCTAAATAAATATGGTTTCCTCCTCAAAAAAAACAAACAACATGAGGATGGAGTGATGCGGGACACGGGTTCGATCGCAGTTCACTCTTTATTTATTTATTTTTTTTAAATTCAATCCCGGCTTTTGATTTTGTATTTTCGGAGAAAAAAAACAAATGAAAGAAAGAAAATTTCCAGAGCCGGTCGATTTTTTCCTTCTTTCCTTTTGCTTTCTTTTTACTGAACCCACCCTTTTTGTAGTGGGGGTAACCCAGAAGAGAACAAATAATTGAAACAATAAAATTCCGAGAGTGAATCGATTTGTTCCCCGTTTTTGGCGCCTCTTTTCTTAATAAGGAAAAGTTTTGACAGTAATGAAAAATAGAGATTACTAAAAACAAATGTATTGTTTTTTTTTAATAACACCGGCCCACTAAAAAAAAAAAAAATGGTCTGTACTTTTGACCGGACCTACCTATCTTTATGTATTTTGACGCACTGAATCCGAATCTGAAGTTAGTTTTGCCCGTACATCCTCAAAATTTTGAGTAAATTGCAAAAAACCATAAAAATAGCCAAAAATTAGCAGTTTTGGTAAGAAAAAAATTTGTGGAACTATAGACCAAGTATGATTTTTATGCATTTTGGTCCGCTAAACCCAAATCTGAAGTTTATTCAACCATAAGCCTTTTAAAATTTGATTGAGCCGGTGTTATTAAAAAACAATACATTTGTTTTTAGTAATCTCTATTTTCCATTACTGTCAAAACTTTTCCTTATTAAAAAAAAAACGCCCATTTTATATCAGTCTTGACGAGCATTTCTTAAGAATTTTGAGAGATGCGAGATCGGAACGACAAAATTATTTCAGTAGCAACAATGTATGGACCCCTCTCCTTTTCTGATATTGGCAGCCAGTTAAGAGGCTTCACAGTGTTCAGTTTAGTGCCAGCAGCTCTCGAGGTAGCAAGATGGTAAGTGAATTACATAATCATTTTACATGTATGGAAAAACCGGCAGGTTTGACGATCGTCTATTTACTTTATAGATTAAGAAGAGAAAAAAAGGGAAGGACCTGTAGTCGTATTTTATACTTTACTTAATTTTCCTTGAATTGTCAAACGTTTTTATTTTTGATTGTATAGGAAGAAGGTGTGTGGGGAATTCCATTATAGTGCCCAAGAATGTAATACACATTTTCGATCGTTTTAACTTTTTTTTTTTTTTGGGAAAACATGTTCCTCAATTTACAAATTTCCTTAATGTTTTGGTATTCAAATCGATTCTTAACAATTTTGCGCACAGGTGGGATTTCTTTAATTATTTTTTCCCTAAACCTGAGGATATTTCCTATCTGAGATCACTGTCAATAGGCGAGATTCCGGAAATCATTAAATTACCTTTTTTTCTAATTAAAAAGAAAATCACATAAGGCCACTAAGAGCTCGAAATGAAAATCTGAAAAAATTAGAGATGGTTTTTTATATTCGAAGCCATTAACGTAAAAAATCCGTTTAACGATCATCCTAATAGATATACATTGTATATTGGGCATTCCACGTCAAATTTGCAACCCATGTACCTCACCCTCTTCGCTTTTGATAATTGTTTGGTATGATGTTGCAACCACGGTTTCAATCGACTTGAAACAGCGTCGGAATTTTTTGCAGATTTCTTTAGCCACCACTGAAATAGAAAAAAATTGAAAAACCAATTCCGAAAACGCTTCTTTTAAAATACTGAAAAAATTCACACTGATTTTATAATTAAAAATATGATTCTTAAGCAGGAGACGATAACGGGATCTCAACATTTACTACTTTTCTAGCAAGTTTTTTTTCTCATGCCGGAATTGGAGTTTCTATTTATTTGTTCGGTCATAAATTTCTCTATTATTAATGGATTTCGATTTTTCTGAAATCTAGAGGAATGCCAGAAGGCCTGAATATAGTTCATACCATTTCATTCTTTTTTTTTAAGTTATTCAAAGATCCAAGAAAATTAAAAACTTGCGAAAACAATAGTAAATGTAGAGATCCCGTTATCGTCTCGTGCTTAAGAATCATAATTTTAATTATAAAATCAGTGTGAATTTTTTCAGTATTTTAAAAGAAGCGTTTTCGGAATTGGTTTTTCAATTTTTTTCTATTTCAGTGGTGGCTAAAGAAATCTGCAAAAAATTCCGACGCTGTTTCAAGTCGATTGAAACCGTGGTTGCAACATCATACCAAACAATTATCAAAAGCGAAGAGGGTGAGGTACATGGGTTGCAAATTTGACGTGGAATGCCCAATATACAATGTATATCTATTAGGATGATCGTTAAACGGATTTTTTACGTTAATGGCTTCGAATATAAAAAACCATCTCTAATTTTTTCAGATTTTCATTTCGAGCTCTTAGTGGCCTTATGTGATTTTCTTTTTAATTAGAAAAAAAGGTAATTTAATGATTTCCGGAATCTCGCCTATTGACAGTGATCTCAGATAGGAAATATCCTCAGGTTTAGGGAAAAAATAATTAAAGAAATCCCACCTGTGCGCAAAATTGTTAAGAATCGATTTGAATACCAAAACATTAAGGAAATTTGTAAATTGAGGAACATGTTTTCCCAAAAAAAAAAAAAAGTTAAAACGATCGAAAATGTGTATTACATTCTTGGGCACTATAATGGAATTCCCCACACACCTTCTTCCTATACAATCAAAAATAAAAACGTTTGACAATTCAAGGAAAATTAAGTAAAGTATAAAATACGACTACAGGTCCTTCCCTTTTTTTCTCTTCTTAATCTATAAAGTAAATAGACGATCGTCAAACCTGCCGGTTTTTCCATACATGTAAAATGATTATGTAATTCACTTACCATCTTGCTACCTCGAGAGCTGCTGGCACTAAACTGAACACTGTGAAGCCTCTTAACTGGCTGCCAATATCAGAAAAGGAGAGGGGTCCATACATTGTTGCTACTGAAATAATTTTGTCGTTCCGATCTCGCATCTCTCAAAATTCTTAAGAAATGCTCGTCAAGACTGATATAAAATGGGCGTTTTTTTTTTAATAAGGAAAAGTTTTGACAGTAATGGAAAATAGAGATTACTAAAAACAAATGTATTGTTTTTTAATAACACCGGCTCAATCAAATTTTAAAAGGCTTATGGTTGAATAAACTTCAGATTTGGGTTTAGCGGACCAAAATGCATAAAAATCATACTTGGTCTATAGTTCCACAAATTTTTTTCTTACCAAAACTGCTAATTTTTGGCTATTTTTATGGTTTTTTGCAATTTACTCAAAATTTTGAGGATGTACGGGCAAAACTAACTTCAGATTCGGATTCAGTGCGTCAAAATACATAAAGATAGGTAGGTCCGGTCAAAAGTACAGACCATTTTTTTTTTTTTTAGTGGGCCGGTGTTATTAAAAAAAAACAATACATTTGTTTTTAGTAATCTCTATTTTTCATTACTGTCAAAACTTTTCCTTATTAAGAAAAGAGGCGCCAAAAACGGGGAACAAATCGATTCACTCTCGGAATTTTATTGTTTCAATTATTTGTTCTCTTCTGGGTTACCCCCACTACAAAAAGGGTGGGTTCAGTAAAAAGAAAGCAAAAGGAAAGAAGGAAAAAATCGACCGGCTCTGGAAATTTTCTTTCTTTCATTTGTTTTTTTTCTCCGAAAATACAAAATCAAAAGCCGGGATTGAATTTAAAAAAAATAAATAAATAAAGAGTGAACTGCGATCGAACCCGTGTCCCGCATCACTCCATCCTCATGTTGTTTGTTTTTTTTGAGGAGGAAACCATATTTATTTAGATGAACAATAAATGTACAATATTTACAATGTTGCGCTTGTAATTATCTTAGTTTATGTAACTCCGGCTGAAATTTTAAGCTCAATCTAACATTTTGTTTTACATTAAGTGGTTAACTTATTTTTTAGTGTTTTGTTTAAGACTTGAATGCAGTATCATAGCAAAGGCAGCAGTAATTAACTTAAATACAGGAAAACTTCGCGCAAAAACCTGTGATTGAAAACTCATCCTCATGTGGTATCCACTCAGCCACACCACAGCTACGTCCGTGAGTGCGCGTTTGCTCGGTATGTTTATGGAGCTTGCTTGGAATTCGCTGATGCTTCTCTGGAAGATTCAGTTCGAGAAAAAAAAAATTTCCCCCAACCACTTGCCCATTGCACATTTTGCATAAATGTTATCGAGCTGGCTTCGTATATTTTTCCATAGACTGCGTGTACAAATATTCGAGAACACCAGGCGTCACCTATTTTCATATCAATAAAAAAATAATATATATTA
This sequence comes from Neodiprion virginianus, assembly GCF_021901495.1. Lineage (NCBI taxonomy): Eukaryota > Metazoa > Arthropoda > Insecta > Hymenoptera > Diprionidae > Neodiprion > Neodiprion virginianus. Next base: position 19,806,604 of record NC_060880.1, read on the forward strand.
AAAAAAAAAAAGTATTCGGACTGGGAGTAGTTAATTAATTTGGTTCAGCGTCCGCTAATTGAATCCAAGATTTATCAAATCTGGAGATACTTTTATTCGCTGACATTCATAACTGAAACAAAAAAAATCCCAATTCTTGCATTCCTGGAAACATCTGTGCGAGCGGGGACAAGGATGCGATTGGCAACCACTTGCTCGAGCAACCGAGTGTATCTATATATACACGATTGTGGGCCACCTTCGGTGCATGGCCGCCTGGTGTCAGGTCGGAAATGGGCCACCTTCGGTGCGTGGCCGCCTAGGTGTCACGTCGACGCTCCAACTTAGCTGGTATCACGAAAAGCCGAGCGTTGGAGATCTCCCTACTCATCTCTGCTAGTAGATCTCTGACAAGTGTTGGAGTTTTCCACGAGAGTTTTCTGTCAATTAATCTTGTTCAAAAGTCGTTATTTAATTGCCAGATTCTTGTGAATCAAACAAAATACGTCAATGGCTGCGGAAGAAAATTACGAGCAGGTAAATTAGTCATGATGAAATGGTTTGTTCATAATTGAGGGTTGAGTACGAGCTAAGCAAAATAATCTAGCCTAACGTAAAGTAACCTAACTCCTGGAAACCTTAAGCCTTGATTGGCATTCTTTATTTGATCAGTTCGAAGATGAGGAGACGGAGATTCCGATCGGAGGAACGCTTCCGGGTGGAAGAAAACGGTTATTTTCAAAGGAGCTCCGCTGCATGATGTACGGATTTGGCGATGACCAAAATCCATACACCGAAAGCGTAGACTTTCTGGAAGATTTGGTGATCGAATTCATCACCGAAATGACCCACAGGGCAATGGAAATTGGACGCACAGGCAGAGTGCAAGTCGAAGACATTGTCTTTCTTGGTGAGTGAGCGGGAATTTTAATTTGTTGTGCAATATTATCTTTAACTTGTTTCACATTGTTTTCCAGTGAGGAAAGATTCTAGAAAATATGCCAGAGTTAAGGATCTGCTGACAATGAATGAGGAGCTTAAAAAAGCAAGGAAAGCCTTTGACGAAGTGAAATACGCAGGTACTGTCAATCAGTAGGAAACCGGTTGATTGATATTATCAAGTAAAAACAAAAATATCATTGGTAGAGGTGTGTGAATTCATGATTTTTTGGTTTTCGTTATTGTAGAGTCTAATCCAAGTCTTATTGCAATATATGAATAATTAGCTAATCAAACACATTCCGAAGTATTTTCTGAAACAAGTTTTCATCATAGCATAATATCCAATCAGGCTTGAATCAGACTCGTTAGTTTTAGTTTATTGCGTATAAAATAGAGCTATGATTTGTTGTTTATGAACTGATCGAGCGATGGTTTCTAACAGGAATGGGTGGCGTTACTGTAAATATTGCATCCTCACCATTGTTACTATTTTTTGTTTGGTTTGTTTTATTACTATGCAATTGGGTGGACTTTGTCATGTTTAAGTGATTGCGCTATTGAAACTAAATATGGAGGTCACTGAGTTTCAATAATTGATCAAATTGGTCTGTTTTATTAAATTTAATACCAGGTAGCATGTAATTAGTGTTTTGCATCTCATTTTTATTTTGAATAGTCGGTGTCATATATATTGTAAATAAGTGTTGCATCATAATTGATTAATTATTGAGTTGCGTTTTAGAATGTTAAACCAAAACAAACAAGGTTGCCTGTTGAATTCATTCGAATGAATATCTTTTGTACGTTTATACTTGAATACCATGGTACTTTAATGAATACATTTAACAATCGTTTTGGGTGAAGATTAGAAATGTGTACTGATGTTGCATAATTACTACGTCATCTAACTAAGTGATAATGAATCAACATAGTATCATATTTGAATAAATATTTTAAACGGAATCAGAAACGCTTGGTCTTAGTAACAACCTATATTTTACCGGCAGAATAACATCGTGCGGTGAAAAGAAATACCTTGGTTAAAGAAGGAGAAGGAAATGTGTAAAAATACTTGTATGGGCGCAAATCAACTATGCAAATGGTCTGCCAATTGCAATTTGCTGCAATTTTCAATTGGGCTTTGACACAGCCTATTTAATATCACTGCGACATGATCATCGAATCCCAGACTGCAACCAGATTCTCGATTTTCACGGAGTGATATGTTTGATGCAGTACAGAGTGAGTTTCTTGACTTGTTGAAGAATAATTCATCTCCGTATGTATGTACATATATTTATGTGTCTATTTGTGATGACTGGATTGAATTTATTTGTACATTCATGTAACTTGCTCAGGATTTTACCAATAATCAATGTATGGGCGTTGTACCAATGCTTATAATATATTATACAGTACACGTCTTTTCCCATATCATACATCTATTTATTTTTTTGCCACATTTCTCCCGCATTTTCCGTGCAAAATTCCGGGAAAATTGGAATTTAGAACGTCATGCTGACATGCATCAACGTAGGAAGAGTTCGATAAAGGTCGCGTTTTTTCGTGGGTCTAAAATGATTGATTGATGCTAATTGATTACTTGAGAGCAAGACATCTGGTTAGTGAGTAGTGTCTTGGCGGAGTATTAGCACGAAACGATTGGTTCAGAGAAGCAAACGGTGAAGCATTAATTGATTACATCGTCATTAAAACAAAGGTGCTATCCTTAGTTCTGAGAATAAGGGCTTCTCTGATTGTGAACTGTACATGATTTTTGGAAGATATAACGGTGACGTGTGAAAATTGTATATACGCTGCTTAATACTTCATAGATATGAGCTTGGTTGATAAAATAACAGGCAATGTGGCGTGAAAGAACTAATAATATGAGAATCTTGCACGTATGATCGTAACTGTATACGTCTGTATTGGTCTAAGAACTATGGTAAGGGTGCATAGGACTCTCTTGCGGTCACTACAATTTTGCTACAAGAACTTGTCTTGAACTTTTCCAAAATCAACTGCAAATTGTCGTTTTCGAGCTGATTAATACCGCACGTCGTTACTGTAATTTTTCGAACGGCTGCACTGAGTGCGGGTTCTTTAGAATTCATTCGCCATTGGACGAGAACCACGTGATTCGCACTGATTGCAACCACTGAAAAGATTGTTCGGAAAATCAGTGCGGAAAATGCTGTAAGTCAGCAGACGACGCGAAGATTCACGTGTAGATACCGGCGTCCGCAGCAGCGGGTCGTAATTTCCCCGGGTTATGGCTTTAGTAAAACAAACAGGTCCGTTGCCTACAGACGCCGTGCCTTTGAACAAAAACGAAGCTTTGCGATATCAAGTCGACATGCTGCGGCACTGGCCGAACCAATTAGAGGTGTAAGTCTCAACCCAACGTAACATAACCTAAAAACAAGTTAGAAAACAGTTTTTCACTAAGTTGAAGTTCTTAACGTCAATGAAAATATGAATTATTACGAAATCCCATTTCTTTGCACTTTTAGAATTTTCTAAAATTCACTAAATTATAATCCAGCAAAAATACTTGGGATTCCAAACTTGACTTAGAATTTAAAAACATTCTAAACTTGCAGAATATTAATCTCTCATCAATGCTTCATAATAGTAACGTTACTAAATTCAACTTAATCATTTTCATGTAGTCGTCTTATTTTCTTGATCTTCAAGAGTCGTCATCTACGATTTAATCAAATCCATTGTAACGTAATGCGACAATCGCCTAACCCTTTAGATGGCCGCTTCGCAGTGGAATTGGCATTCTTAGTATTACTGCTGCAGTAGCTGGTATTTACGTCAATGCCCATTATAGAAGAAAAATGAAATTGATGAAAATTGGAAGTGCAGCTACCTATTTGCCCATTATTGTGTTGCCTGGTATAGCAGCTACCTTCGCACACAAACTGGTAAGACTTCGACAGGGAAAACCACTATTAGCATTTCTTCTAGAATCAAATGCACTATATGCAATATATGATAATCTATCTTTTAATCAAATTCAACACTCTCATTGCCAGATCGCTGCTGGAAACATATACCCAAGATGTTCGTATGTTCCTCATTTTATTTTATTACAGCGATATTCTTTTCGCTTCTAGTTCGTCACAAGGGATATACTTCTCGAAAGAAAGAAGTGCCTACTGTGCCTTGAGACAAGAGCAGCCTTGCTGCAATTTACAGTCGGCTTTCTCTATCCAATGACGCTAGGTCCAATGGGAAGTGTTTTGGTAGGTAGTGAAGTCACTGTTTCTCAAACACGCTCGAAGTAACGTATGTAGGGATTCAATTACAAGAATTTCAAGCACATTTGTCTGTGCGATATGTAATTTGATCCTTACTTTTTCTTACAGCTTGCGACGCGATATGCGACTTACAGACTGCCTAATATAACGAACGATTTTTGGGGTCTGATATCAGTCCTGAGAAAATTTACTCGTCCAATCAATCTGCAACTATCAATTATAGCAATTGGACAATTATTTTTAGGATTGTGTATGACTCGATTGGAAATAAAGTCTTACTACAACGTGAAGCAACAACTGTTGGAAGCTGAGAAAGTTTATGATAACAGTCCATTTGTTTAACGACAATAAGCAATCATAGGTGAATGCAACTCGCATTGTTGCCGTGCTCTTATCCTCTGTAATACATGTACCCAGATCAATTGGGTATAGTTTTTTTATTACATATATGTACTTCGGTAGTATTCGAGTGTGTGTGAGAATATTCGGTCGCAAATGTTCACTGTGTACAAATATCCCTCAAAGCGAATGTTGAAGCATGCGACGAGAAGACTCAGGTGGGCTATGGCATTTGTAAATTATAAAGATTGATAGTCTAAATAAATTGTACTATATGATATAGAAAATTTAATATTTATTTTGCAATTCCATACATTTTCATGTTTAATTATAAACTAGAAGTTGCTCACAATATTATTATTATTATTATTTGTTTACGTCTATATTTTTTTCGTCTTTTCTTTTTTCAATTCTTTCTCCCTGTCAAATATTTTTTCACTACTACTCATTGAACACCTAAAGTAACTATAATCTGTTTTCAATCGCTTTTGTAATCAATTGTTCGATTTAATGTAAACCACACATCTAGGCACATAATGATTTCTTTGTTTGTTCTCCTATTTACAATTTATTAGAATATCAAATAAGGAGCTGCTCGCGATATACGATAATGTATAATTTTTCGTTGAAGATTATTGCATTTCATTAATAACCGTAAATTTTTTGAACAATTGGAAAGATTAGGTGTATTTGGAATATTCAAATTTTATTACCATATGTGTGAATCGGGTATCGAGAGATGACGCGAGCGTCACTTTTAAATCACCTACATATCTTTTCCGACATTGTTGAATGCTTCTTTCACGAATTTTCAAAGCTGAATAATGAAGTGGATTTAAATAGCAAATTTGTAGATAACGTTCAACCCAAAAGACTTTTTCTCAAATAAAACGATAGCAATTTTTTGCATAGCTGGCAACTTATGACAATATAAGAGTATACAGTATATTATAATAATCTACTAGAATAGATTAATATTAAACGAAATTCAACAACATGAATGTTATAATTTGATTAATTAATTAATTAATTGTTATCATTATTATTAGCAAACTCTAGAAACAACAATGAATAAATTGGCAGTGAATTAAACCAGCTACCTCATTGGGCTGGATGATCTAAGTAAAGCTAAGGAGTCATGAAAAAGTGGAAGAATTTCATTGAAAATTCTGCCAAAGTACACGGTTAATCACCTGATTAACAACAAAAAATTTTTTTAACGAAAAACGCTCTATAATAGGGCTTTGATATTAATTTGTTCCGAACCATCTTATGTACAATAGCTGCATTCAATGCACGAAATAAATCAGGCATATATATCTACAAGCTTATATATCTGTTTTCATTCACAGAGTATTCGGTCAACCACGCGGTATTCAAAGGTTTGTGGATTGCGTATCGCATACGTATTTGCGTTTTAAGTCAATTTACCGCGAATTAAGGATGACACTAAATCGCTTTGGTGGAAAAGATACCGGCGTGCATTTTTCTGGATATTTAATCTGAGCTGCGCTTACTTGTCAGTCAAATATTTGAAAGTGAAAAAACTTTTTTAAAAATCAAAAATAAAATATACAACAAGTCTATACTATTATCAAGCACTCGATGCATCGAATGTTACAAAGTTGTACATATATGTATGACGTCAACATTAATCACAGAGCAATCAAAATCACAATGAGATCGTCATTTATTAGGCTTTTTATGCGCCTTCCCTTAAGGTTAATCGTTTTAACATACATTTTAGATTTATTGTTTGTTATCATTATTATTCTTATTACAGATATACAATGTGGATCACTCTCAACATACTTATTTGCAGTAATTGTTTATCCAGATACAAGACACGTCTAACTGCCCCTCATCGCATTATGTTTTGTCAATTTTCTATTCACATTTTATACTCTGAATGTATCCTAATTGTTTATACACAGTCATCATCTTTGATATGTTTACGTTCGATGATTGACCTCATTGAAACTGATCACTTTGTATAAATTGCATAGGTTAAACTCATCTCGATGAAATATTGGGACATTGACAGGTAATCGTGGTCAGACGAGGGAAAAAGTATCGTTGAATAATAGTTACATGGCAATTAACAGTGAAAAACAAGTCTCCATTTCCAAAGAAACGAAAATAAAAAATAGCAATGAAATACAAACTGAGAAAAAAGATGTATTACGCACATATCTTACTTTTAGTTATGATGGTAACGTGTTTGTGATATCAGGATTTGTAACATTGCAATTACGATAGATTTTGCATCTGGCGTGATCTGTAACCACTTTTGTATATTTTAATCTGTCTGAATTTTATAAGTAACTCAGCACAAAGTATCGAGACACTTTTTGTTTTTTCATAACGTCAATATAAGGGAAGATTATTAACTACAATTATTTTAATATATATTTTTCTATTATTTGCCTATTTTAATTTTTTATTTATTCTTTTTTTTTCTATGTTCAATTATGGTTAATAATAACAGAAAAGTTGGCATCGCGATGGAGAGCCTATATAATTTCGAGGATTCAATAATAAACTGAATTTCACGGTCACTTATTTGAATTAATTGTGCACAGGTTTTTCTTTATGCTTTGGTGAAACTGTTTGGTTCATCCACTAAATTGATATATACCGAAACACCGAAAAACGAACGGATAATGATAATAAGTACAGGTGTGTGAATATTCATACGATTCAAAAACACTCTGGTAAAAACTTCTGCCTCAATTTTAGTAATGTTTTTTCATTCAATTTCATTTAATTAAACGTATTTAACAGAGAGATAGGAAGGATAGGGATTTTATTTCAATTTTGAATCAAAGATTTGCGAGCTAGAATATGAACTTTAGCATTATCGCTATTCAACTAGATGCTCTAATATTGCTGTAAAGTTTTCAATATTTTATTATTTATTTTTTATTTTTTTTTTCAAATATATATATATATTCATTTTTAATACAGTCTCGGACAGAATAATACGACAAAATTATTCATTTTCAGATCACAACATCATCGCGACTGGAGCATTAATATATATATATATATAATTGTATATATATATACAATTTTGACACACAACTCAGCTCGCAATTAATCTAGAGCTATATTATCAAAGGCATTAAAGAACGAACTAAAGAAGACAGCGAAACAACAGTATGATGGAAAAAATTGAATTACTTTCTTCAATCAGTCGACACTGTCTGACAAATGACGACGTTGAAAATTTTTACCCTACCGTATGACAAAGGTTTACTCTCCAATAATAATACGCATCCTCAAGGAGGACTATAAGGTATCATGAATGGCAGACTGTGTATGCTAAAGCATACGAAGTATAACAGGCACCATTTAAAACAGTGAAAAGTTGCACGCAATAATTGCCACTGGTGTCATTTTCGCTTGCGCACACCGTGTTCGTAGGTACCCTGCGATTGGCAGTAAAAATCGCGCGAATTTTGCGACGAATGGGGTTGCTGGAAGGGCGGTGGACCGTGTCTATTCCACCAAAACGGTGGGTAACTCTGTACCGGTATCAACGCCGGTGGAACCTGCGTTTGCGGAATCGGATGAATGAAAGACGACGGGTGGCTCGGTTGTACCATGACTAAGGTGTGCTGAGGGATTGTTGTGTAATTGCTAGGCGTTTGCTGGATCGAAGGATCGCGCTGAGTCTGAGAGGCGCGATAACAACTTGGGTCAGAGTTTCTGTACCGATAGTCAATGTCCGGTTGGTGGTAACGAGGCGGGAGTCCCTGCGAAGGACTCCGGGCCAGCTGCTAGCATTGCTGGCTATGCCAATGACTCATGTAGTCTTGATAGCTCACAGAGACCTTTTCGCTCCTGTATCGAGTTAGCTTCAAGTTTCTCCTAATATCCGGCGTGACCACTCCTTTGAAGCCCCCTTTCCGCAACAACGAGTCGATTGTTTGTATTTGGTCCCAACCTGGGTTTTGAAAAATTAAACAATCCCAATGAATCTATTGCTTTTATCGATTCACTGTTTTTCTTTCTTCAGATTGTGCAACGACTTCGATAGCAGAGTGTAATTTTCTTTTAAATTAAAGCTTTGCAAAAGTAGATTCTATTGCTTAACTGATATGTTGGAAAATGGTACAAACCTTGTTCAGTGGCTACTTCAGGTAAATAAGTGGCAGTGCGCTTGTTGCCCTTTTCGTTGTGAAACTCAATCCTAATACCGTGAACACCGACTTCCCAATCAAGATAGTCTGCACCGTCTTCAAAATGACGAAGAATCGAGACGCTGACATGTAGGCGAGGAAGTTCGTCTCGTGTAATGGGATTAAAGCGTGAATCCTTGAAGGCACTGAAATAGCAAAAAAGGTCGATATAAGCTGGGTATCGGGGCAATGCTGACAGGTAGAAAAAAAAGGGCTGTTTACCTAGTCGCTGCGTATTCACGGAGTCCAGCATGAAGGTGCATCGCGTTGAAAGTGCCAATGCAGCCCCTCAATCGCTTGTCCTTTCCAATAGCCCATGTCACAAATAACGGGCTGCAATTGTGGTCTTAGTTAATTATTCAATTATATGCTGCTTCATAGACAGGCGGGCCCTCATTTATCAATGTAGAACATCAACACAAAGCAGCCTTCGTATCTTCGTAAAGAATTACACGGTGTCAGTTTTGATTATGTGATCGCAATCTTGTACATGATAATTTTGAATTAACTGTAAAAATGAAAGGAAAAAAGTCCCCCAAAAAAACTCGTCTGTAAGTTTGGCAAGCTAAAAATCAACATTTTACAAAAGTTTTGTTATTAGATACTCACATATTGAGTATTCATCAAATTATCATGTTCAAGAGCTATAAAGATCTCTTCGAATATGCGAAAATGAAAAATATTGGTATTGTATATAAAAGTTTAGACATCAATGCTTCGTTTTGAATTGCTTTAAAACTTTTCGAAATCTGGTAGTTATTAGATTTTGCTCAACAATTACTCAATTTGTTCAGAAGACTGTTTCTTGCAGCGTTGCTGAAACAGATTTACTTTTCTTATCTGTAATCAATCGAGTATTGTAATTTTTTTATCAATTTCGGTGCAACGTTATAAACTTGAGAATTTCATGCTCGCATGATAAACAACAAAGTGTGTCAGTAAATATCTAAAAAAAAAAACTTCCAAATAAATTATGCCACTGTAAATTGAGAAAAAACGAATCTAAAAGGTTTCTAATGATTTGGAAAGCATTCAAAACGAAACATCAATATGTCCAAGCCTTTGTTTAAGATTCCAATATTTTGAAATTTTCACAGATTACAAATACAATCATTTGATAAATACTCCATGTATGAATCCATTTTAGTAAAACTACGAAAGAGTATAGATTTTTGGCCAATCATACATCCTTAAAAGATAAATTCAATTTGAGAAGGAAAATTCTGAAAAAAGATTAGAAAAAATAATATACAATGAAACCGATCAAAAATACGCGTCTAGCATGTTTTCGGTGTTTCGAGAGGGATGATAAAGAAAATTTTTAAAGTTTTGTTACTAGGAGGACAACAAAGGAGGACGATCATAATACACAACAAAGAAAACGCCGCGTTTAGAGGAGAATTAGGAGGGAGAGGGAGAGAGAAGAGGAAGAGTGAGTCGAGGTGGGGGGGAGGCGGCGGGAAAAAGCATCAGTGCGACGGTAGAGGAGGGTGGCGGCGGGAGGGAGGAAGGGGGAGAAAAGAGAGATACTCACAATGCATCATTGCTGAAGTTTGGCGTTTTTGGAGGATCGAGTTGATGGAGCTGGCAATAAAGGACGTCAAAGCAGAAGAAGCACATCTCCGGATGAGCGATAATTCCGTTTCGTAGACCATTTTGCAGGGAGGATGTGCCGTTACACGGTATGCTCAGCGAGTTGTTTAACTTTTGCTTTTTCGTTCCACAACATCCAGCGGCCATCTTTAAAACACGGGTACTGCACGCAACGCGAGACGCGATTTGTCGTTGGTCTAATCAACTAACACTTTGTGCACCGTGCACGTTACACTCTCGCTCGGTCCTCTGCCAGGCCCGATTTTCCAGGATACCTAAATCTCACTCACCCTGACGTCTTTCAACGATGTGACCGCGCTCCGCCAGATGACTCTACGATTGTTAAAACAGCTGTTTCATTCCCTCCGATAGCTTGCGCGCGCATTCGTCTCCCTTTAGTTGTGTGCGGCCGATGCGTGTGCGTTCCTCTTTTCTTATGCATGCATTTGTCGGCCGCAAAGGGAAAGGGAAGGGAACAAAAAACGAGCGCCGGAGCAGGAGAAAGAGAAGGTCAGGGTCCGTGCGCGAAAACAGTCAACTTTGTTTATTGTTTTGCCGTTTGCGCCGCTATACATATACCGTGCCTGACCAATTATATTATTACACAGAACTAACAAAAATTATCGTCACGTCGTTGAAGTCGTCAAGTACAGTCGGACACGCTGACAGTGAGTCCACCGTCTCGATGGCTCATACCAGGCAAATTGAACAATCCGAAAGGACGTTGCGGAAACTTGTACCGAAGAATATATGCCTCAGGATCCTACTGCCAACTACTTTACAGCGAAATGATGAAAAGTAAGGGTGTTCTGCACTTATTAATAAAAAACATATGCCTCATCAAGTGCAATTCGATCAAAGCCAACCGACATATGAAAGCAGTATCGCGAATAATCGTCATTCTGGTCAGGATGCAGATGGATTACCTTGGAGGACGTTCAGATCTTAATTAAATGGTTGAACCTCGATCAACGGATAGAACGAAGTCTTGTCTGGATTTTTTATTTGTCTGCCAGATTACTTCTGACTTTTACCTGCTCTCATATCAGTCAGAAATGGAAAAGGAAATGTACCTGAAAGACTTGTGTGTAAATAATTCATGACAGGAAGAAAATAAAATTGACGTACGCGACGGAAAATGATTATAATAAGCACATGGTTATAGCGAAAATTACCATGCGTTAACTGGGTCAGAGAACGTTTAATTAACCGCAAGCTTAGTCGGAATGCAGTCTGATAATTATCGCCAGAACGGCGAGGCGCAATATATTATTCGGGAAGGAGCTTGAACCAGATGTCGGAATGTTACCGCCATGGCAATACTCGGTCTGGTCTGGAATTACATCCCGCAAAAGTTTGAGGAATTCATCGAGCGGGCAGACCTCGGAACATCCGGGAATGGTCTGTGTAATTAATTTTTCGGTAACTCCTGTGTAGTGGAGAACCTGAAACGGAATTGAATCAGGATTAAAAGTTGGAAAGCACCGTGCCTGTTGGGGCTATCAAGGGAACTCGTGTTTCCATTACCACACGGCCACACATCTCCAGGCTCGGGTCTCTGTGGTCAGTTTATTGGTGGCGTAAACTAGACGGAAAATGATCGCTTACCCGGACAAAGTACTCGTCATCCTTGTCACGATCTTGAAGGGTTTCGAAGATGATCGTCGATCCGTACGCGGGTAGTTGGGGAACGTTTGTACCGAGAGTACGCGCCATGGCAGCCACGTTATTTTCATGTGCGCTGTAAAAGAACGCTTTCCTTTCTCGAGGCTTGAGACAACCCCTTCTGAGGTCTTGCATGTCGCCGGTGATCCGTTTGAGCAAAACACCTGCAAGTTCCAACAAACATCAACAACGGTTACCCTTAATATCGAGAGAATTGCCAATGGGTAAATAATCTCTCACCCCCGTTCAAACGCTTCAACTGTGTAGTGTATGACCTATGGTCGAAGCTCAGGATGGTAATGTTCATCATGGGAAACGGGTAGACCTCGGAAGACCAACTCGGCAACGTCAGACCTTGCAATTCCTAAGCACGCCGTAAAACGCATGAATTTGCGAAATAAAGCAGTAAATAGCCTAATTACCTCTTCCTTGAGCAAATTGTACAGGTAATAGGTAGCGGAAGTTGTGTCGACCGTTTTTCCCGTGTGCTTCGTTAGGTAGGCCAGAATGCTGTTGTACTTATTGATTTGCTGTCGGGCTTCTTTTGACTGCAGGAAATTCCTGTACGCCTTCTGGTACCTGTGAAGACGTAAATTAGCGAGTGCGACTGTTATAAATCAAAGCTTGGATTTGGCTGACAATGAGAACGTAATATACATACATGGAACAATCTTGTGGAAACAAGAGGAAATCTTCGTTGATGTTTTCGGAAAACACTGACACAGGCTGCCACGGTAAATCCGGGTTCCAAATCTGCTGGCCGATGGGGGGAAAGAGGCCTGCTAGTACCAGCTGAAGAGACATCTGAGTCCTATGCAAAGCTGTTGATCTTGCGTAAATCTCATCCGGCAAATAATTCGGACCGAAGAAATCGTTGTATCGATCACGAAGCATTTTGCCTATCTTGTACTCGCGCATTTTTCCATCCTGCAACAGCGTTTGAAAAACGAGTTGGAATTTTGATTAAAACCTAAAATTAATATTATGCAGACAATGTGCTTTGTGCTGGTGTATACCCAGATTATGGAGCACATGTATTGACAAAGTCTAAACGACCGTTTAAAATCTGTATGCTGTCCGTAAATATCATAGTTTTGGGTTAGTATACGTATTTCAGACGGTCACTTGGACTTTATCTATACTATCTATACGTGCGTTCCATCCGGATATAGCTGGGTATACTTGGAAATACCAAAATATACTAGCATAACTCTGAATACAATCAACGCAACTTGAATACGTTTGTAATGTTGGCGCGCTTTTTCGTTAATAAAAAGAAGCAGTGCCTGTAGGCAAATTTTGGAACAATGAGGAGTGCGGAGACGTAGAAAATGCTTATTAGTACAGCTTATACTCCTACATTCAATCACGCCTTGTGTGGCTAACGCACCTGTCTTATATAAGACGTCAGAAGAACTTAAAATTCGGAATGTAAGACGGTTTAAGCGGCGTTTCTGTGAAATTTTTTAAACTATTCACAAACCTTGCACATAAACTATGAAAGGAACATTCAATTGATGGGTGGGTGATTAATGTAATCGGTTTCACAGCTTTTATTCATAATTAATTTAAATAAAATCTAAACATCAAGATGCCTGTCAATATTCAGAATTCATATACTTATACATTCAGCAAAGTTAATTTTGTACCTGCCAGTTAAATTCCTACACTGAACCACACCCAATATTGTTGGATCTCCTCTATTGTAACAAAATCGACGTGACTAAGAACATAAAATTGTTTAGGCAATTGGCCTTAAGTCAGGAAAACGATTCATCGTTATAAAATTTCAATTCGAAAAATATTTTAATGGTGTAGTGAGGCACGTTTGATCGTAAAAATTTCACACGTCATTTTCGGCATCGCAAATTTATTCAGAGATCTGAGTCCAATATTCACATGGTCGATATACTTTGGACTCATCGCGTATCTATCTGCCTTCATCCTGTTTAAGGTGTGACGGGCCCGAAATAAAGACGTATATCTCATTTCCATGATTAACTCTGCTTACATAGCCGATAAAATAAATCCTAGGGCTAAGCACAAATTATACCGTCCGAAATCATTTACATTCCAAAGAGTATTTTTAACCGGTCACAGATCCGATAGCGAGTATCTGCTACATAGCAAGTCCTTTTTTCTTCAAACGCACACGTATCTACACAATTTTGATGTTAATTATTTTACAACAATATCTGTTATACTTACATTCGTCAGACCACCGCTTCCAATCGGGTAATAAGAATGATTTCCATACGGGTCTAGCGGATAATTTTGAAATTCTATGTCAGGCACTTTATCCCCGTGTCTGAATAGCTGTAACAAACATTACAGTATATTAGTGGTTCGGGAGAAAAATTCCCCCCTCGTCGATTAATAATTACCACGTGTAGAAGCTTAACTTCCGGGTAACACGTAACAAAGTCATAAAAACCGAAAAGGGTGGAACAAAATATCAGCCCAACTGCAGTCGGATTCATCTCAACGCCTTATCCACCGTTTAAGAAAATAAATACGACAAAGTTTGGCACTGCACTACATCCACTTCGACAGGACACCTTGGGTATGAAACGTGAATAAGTTTGAAACTCGATTTCCTCTGTATGATATTTTCCTTAGTTATTAAAGTGGGGGCGAAATCCGCTCTCATATGAATGGGAGAGTACGGGGTGGGGAGGTTATCATTATGAGTGCGGTCATGAAGCCAAATACACAGATCTGTAACGAAATCCTCCTTCAAATAAAAATGTTATAGATACGATGGTTTTAACCTGCCGAATCTATTTCCATTTTCTGCTGTGACGTACATATTACATGATTTGAATTTTTTTTTTTTATTGTTCAAAAATTAGAATTTGTTGCGTTTTGTTTTTGCATTTACACTACTTGAATCTACTTAAATAGTATTTGTACATAAAAAATCAGTTTGGACTTATTAGAAAGAGAAAGAAAGATATCGTCTAACCCTGTTTAAAGAAAGAAATCTAGAAAACAACTCGAATTATACCAGTACATAGATTTTCTGACGATTTTAATGTTTAAGTTTTTGAACTCTATAACTTTTTTTCAATGAATGTTGTTGCTATTATTAGTTTTTGATTATAACTTGTAAACAAAAACAGCGTTCTGTTGAAACGGGGGGGTACAGCTTGGACGGTGTAAAATCATATCTATTTTTAAGAGCTTTTTTAAAGAAAATAAAAGTACTAATAACAATTTGAGTTGAAGGGTTTTATTATTCATAGTTTCAAGAACATTTGATAATTTCTTCATTGAAATTACTGACAAAATGGCGGCATGGCGCATATAAGTAGCGAACGAGTCCGAACTCGAGGGCTTTTGCGGTAGCGTATCTCCTGACATCACCGTCCAACTTGTTACAAATAAAAAAAACTTTTTTGAGTTTGAAACAACTCTTCGGGTTCAAGCTCGTAGCCCAGAACTATATTGTAATTACATATAATAATAAGAAGAAGGAAAAAAAAACTTTTTTTACAAACCAGTGATATTGTTGAAACAAACTCAGGACCAGTTCAACGTCTTCGCGTTAAATCTAAGAAGCTATGATAAACTGGACGCGGGAGAGTATAGATAAAAATACGGCACTTCGTATCCGCTTTTATATACCGGGAGATAGTTCATAGATATTTTTATCCAGTACTGCGCCTACAGCGCTGCCTTGAAACACGAATCCGAATAATGGGAATAATTGAAACTTAATAATGAATGGACAACTTTTTTGTACGGGCTTACAATGTCATTTTTTTTTGTACACTCCAGGACTACAGATTATACTTGAAACTCAAACACAACCGTTTATCACCTAAATAAATTTACACATGATAAACGATTATAGGCGAATATATTTCTTACACGTGTTTTTGTAGATTGCGTATCTTTTCAACTTTTGTACGTAACTTTATAATTGCTCAAGCAAAGCAAAGAGGAGTGGTCAGTTACGGCGACGGCTAGATGACGCAGGTCCAAGGATCGTAAAGGAGCCAGACCCGTTCTCCGTTCACTCCGTGATCCCATACCTGAGCTGTTACACTTGGATTTTTTGTTTGCTGTTTCTGTCCTTAATAATCGGAAAATTTATGCACACGTATTAATATTTCCATAAACCTAATTACCGCGCATAAAATACGCTGAATTACCATCGCAATTAATTTTTCTGTACGTGGTTGGAATGCAATTTACAATTACATTTATTGATTTTTTTTTTTTTTTTTCAATTTACAACACGAGATGTATGACACTTGTTTTCGGTTATTTCCAGTTTAAAACGATTTGCGGTTGCGAAACCATATTTCGCTCGGCAATCTACCAGTAAATTAGAGTGTGTATCGATTTACCGGGAATACTGAACTCAATCGCCCCCTTCGTGATATCCGACACGGAAATAATCCTCTCGGAATCATGCCTGTGGGGAATAGAGAAAAAGAGATGAAATCAGTGAAAAACAGGTAGAAAAGTAAGGGGAAAGAGCATGCAGGGATGAGAATAAGCCTGACAAATATTCCTTTCGGAAAGAACTGCCTGCAGAGAAAAATCTAATCTACGTTCGATTGGTTCAGACTTACGTATTCAGAAATACAATCGCCGTTGAGTTGTCGGGTCTTCGAAAAGCCACCGTTTTTATTTCAAATGGTCCTTCGTTTGATGTACCAATTCTTACGCTGCCGGGAGGGACGTATCTGATCGACAACGAACGCTGGGTCTTATTATCCGCAGAGAACTGCGCATACTTATATATATATATATATGTAGCAGTAGCCTGAGGGTGGCGCGAGAAACGCTTGATTGAACTCACTTTGAAAAATGGCCCATTGTGTAGAAGGTGGGCTGCTTGTAGAATTCTCCCGCCGAACCATTGACGATCACACCAGCTCCCATGAAATTTCCGTTCCAGTTGGGACCACCGCGCTCATCCAACGCCATGTTCCAATCCAACCACCCGACAACCCAATGGTTTAACGTGTCGATGATGCTGACTGCGAATTGCTCGGCTCTGTACCACGAGCCCAAATCTGCGTCGTAATCTGTGAGGTACGAAAACGAGTGACCAAATGTGAGAGAAACGAGGGAGAAGAGAACATACCTGGACACGACTCGGTGTAGATTATAAATTTATCCGGAAACAAATCATGGGTCTCGTCCAGTCTGTCCACCGAGTAACTGTGGTCCAAGTACCAATGCACTCCTGTTCCTGCGAACTGTTTCCTCGTCGAAGAGTCGTTCATGAAAATCTGTGGCCACTCAGGAAGCAGGTGCCTCATCCCGTCAACCAGTATAATATTGATGTTCTCGAAGCCAGTCTTCTTGAGTATAGGCACCAGGAAATTGACTACCCAATCACGCTGGTCCTCCACCGTCCATTCCATCGAGTTTATGGGCAGAGCACCGAAAGCGTTCAACGGTTCATTCTGAGGGGTCAAGGCCCAGAAGTTGAGACCTTGATCTTGGTATTCCTTGAAGAATCTGCGGAAGTTGAGGTGTCGCATTTACATGGCTTGGACAAAAGTTTGAGGGAAAAACTCACTTAGCAAAATAGAAGGCCCACGTGTGCCAGTATTCTCGCTTCAGAGTATTCGAGCCTGTCCACGTTGGCCGTGCTTTCATCCATGGTGACGGGCTCCAAGGCGAGGCGAGCAGGTTGATGGGACGCCTGCTGAGCTTCATGGCTCTCCGGATAAACGGGATCTGGGATTTTGATTGAAAGCATCCTAGGATTCATCGGACCAAGATGTCGTATCCTCTTAAGAGAAACTGATCGTACCTTGAAGCGGTGGTCTTCCTCAGCGAGAGCAAAGTACTCAAGGAGGGTGTCATTCTCGACCATTGCGTAGCTGTAAGGCCTGGTGGAAAAGTCGGTACCCGCCATCGGAACCCGGATTATCGTGTACTCAAGCCCATCCTCGGAAAAGTAAGACCTGATCAAAATAAGTGACGTTCAGTTGTGGGTCCAAGGAATTTCTCAGAGTCTTCAAAGCACCTTATAAATTCGTTTTGAGCCGCTTCGGGTAAGGAATTGATGTTTATTCCAGTGGCGTCCGTGGCAGCAGCACCAAAGCCAAGAATATCTTGATATGTCATAGAGGGATCGACTGTGATGCTTGCGTCAGGTTTGATATCTAAACGAAAGATTCACTCAGGTCTGGGCAAGTCTTACACTCGCACAATAGCGTATCGACTTACCCGGAGCCGCGTCGGACCCTCTAAAGCTCCCGGTCGAAGTGCTGAATCTCAGGCCGTCTTTGCTCGTGGAAATTAGCACATACGATCTGAAACTGCCAGAGGGCCTCGATATCCGTGGTGCATCGTCGCAGTATGTCGAATTGCACACACAGTAAGGGCTGCTCCAGTTTGACACCGCAGTCGGCATCCTTGGAGAACATTCTCGAAATTTCAAGTCAACGCCGAACGATGATTGTTGCAGTGCTAAAGAAGCAAAGCTTACATGCTGAATATTATGCAAAATATTGATCAGGTTAGTGCGAATCGGGTGAATAAAAGACGTACCTGACAGCAGACATACGAAAAAGACCTTGCTCCACATCTTGGCTGAACTGCGATGCGGTATTTTGTCATCTCGATGGAAAGGCAGTGCAGCTTATATATATATACACCCAGAAGCATCGCCATTGAAGTAGTCAAGTAATTTTTTTGACTTTAAGATTGCGTCAAATGCTGTTATCGATGCGATAGACCTTCGTGTGAACACATGCTTTCCGAATGGCCATGGTTGACACGCATGATCAGGTAGCCTTACTTACGGATGCACTACAAACTAGTGCGACCCAATTAGACTCAAACCACTTATAATACTTTCATCACATCTTTGTAATCGAAGTGATATGACGGGCCCACGTAGATTACTTACGGTAGGTAGTAGGCCAAATTGCCATTCTTCGTTAAAGATTTTAACGCGCGTCATAGACATGGAGGACTATCTCGGTCGGCATGAGATCAGATACTTGACTAAATAAATAGAATAAATGATTTCTGCGATCAAGTACTTATCCTCAAGGCTGCAAAGCAAACGGTGGATAAATTTTTTCACTGTGAATGATCAAATATATAATTTGTGGAATTGAAAGTAAATACATCGAGTAATAGTACCTATTGCTTTCAGATGACTGATGTATTATCACCAATTGCTTTTTCACCGACATTGGCCTAATTCTTAATATTTAATCAACTGAAGCCTCATCAAATTGAAAACGCAGTTCAATATCGGAAAAGATAAGCATAAAGACATTAATGATTATCTTTGCACAACTTGAAATTATATGCAGAAATACATGAGAGAAACGTTAGCTTCAGTTTTTATTCATTGTTGTAATTCGACCAACGAAACAATAGAAACTATCCGATTGTGAGTGCGATTTTAATTATGGAAAAGCGTCGATACGTGACGCGCAGGATGACCAGCATGACAGCTTGAAGTGCATATTTTGCCAATATCTGTTTTCTCCGAAAGACAATAACTTCCGGTATCACTAAATAGGTACGTGACTACATCGACAGTTCATTGCAGATAGTTCCTATTGCACGCTATATGCGTACCCGTCATTATGCCAATACGCCCCCCCCCCTTCCCCGCCCCCGCCAACTCTCTTCAGTGCTTAAAATAAAAGTAATTAAAACGACATTTATCGCAGAGGATTTTCCCGTCGAAAAAAAAGAACTGCAACAAATCACATATCGACATCGGAAAAGCTGAGCTATACGCTCTATACGAATCCAGATAAGGATTAACGAGAACCGATATTGCTATATGACAACAACAATAATAATGACGGTGTTATACCGAGAAGAGACAAATCGGATTGCAAATGCGCTCTACCGAAGGTAACTCATTTTACAAGCATCGATACTTGCAATATTAATGTTATACCATTTCTCCAACTTTTTAAAAGGTTATTCTGTGTAACTGATTTCCTCAACAAGTTCTTTCGCGACATCGATACTGTTTATAAAAAAACCTCTTAAAGAGGCTAAACCCGTATTTGAGAGGCCCTCAGGACCTTTTGTAAATATATGTGGCACACAATTCTTCTCGATAATATCGTAGTATATTATCAATTTCTCGTCCATGTCGCAAGGATCAAAATTACGGCAGTTGACAAATACTTTGACCTTCCAGAACTTTCTGAAAAGCATCTGACTTTTTCGACCAAAAAAAAAATATTAACGAGGAACGGTACTGATTGTTCGGTTGAGTATGCGCAAATGGGAAATGTCAAAATGACCAAATCTATACTCTGATATCACGTTATAAATGAACACTTGTCTAGAAAATTGGTGTGCCACGCTTAGAATAATAGTTTTTCTGTAATCCTGATTATCTTGTTGTTGTTTTCCTGTTGAAAATATGTAACTATATAGTACGTGTATAACATGTTTCAGTGTCCTGGAAGTACGTGAGGCGAGGCGAGGCGAGGCGAGGCGAGTGAATCAAAACAAGGGAGCGGTATAAATTTTGTGGAAAAATATTGGGGCCACGTTCGGAAAATTTGTTATAGTGTGTTACTCTTGTCGGATGACCCTGGAAGCAGTGAGTGGATGGTTGTACGCGGGCCGGAGCACCCTTGTCATCAAGCACGAAACCAGGACCGGCGTTCCAAGCTGAGACATATTATTTCCTGAGGAGCAGAGGAAGAAGGAAGCGGATTACAAGCCCGGAGGTAGAAACGTGAGAGAGGGAGAGAAAGGGAGGTGGGGAGGGGAGGAAAACGGAAGAAGCAAAAAGGGTCCGTGTATTTTTCCTGGCCGTAGACACCGTCGCGTCGCGTAGCGTAGACGGAAGACGCGCGGTTCTCTCGTGCAGTGGTCCAGCAGCCGGTGAGGCTGCGCGGAAAAATCGATACGGAGAAACCAAGACTGTACGGCCCAAGCCGCGGCTGCGGGTCGCGGGTGAAACAGTCACCATCGAACCGGCGCCCGAAGCACACCGCGTTTCACGTCCCCGTTCGGCCCAGAGGCGGGCATTTCGAATTTCGGCTACGCGCGCAATTCTTCATTATCATATTTTCCCGTCACCCCAAACCAGCGATGCGCTAAGCGAACGTTGACCACGCGTGAATGTCTTCGGAAAAGGGAAACAACACAATCGATCTCGGCTGTGGATTCGGTAGTTAATATGACGTATTTGATGCCCTATGACAGGCCTTGTGCGCATTTTGAACGGTGCCGGAAGCTGGTAATAATCCATTGAGCGGACTGTTTTCCGAGGATCGTACTCGAGAGCGTATTTTTTCTGCTACTCCTGAAAGTTTGCGCAACGCGCTGCAAATGTGACTACGCATTTCACTGCGTGCAGGCGCTCTGCGCCTGTGTATATGCGACTTTGCATACACAACTGTGCGCACGGTGTACAGTGGGTAATTTAATGGAACGTGCCGGATAATAGTAGAGTCGTCGAGTCGAGGAGACGGAATTGCCCAAGTGCGCGGTGGTGCCGACAACGGCGAAGAGATCAGAATTTGGTCTGGCGAATTATGCTGATCCACGGATAATCGCGTAGCCGTTGGTTGCGACTCACACATACGGAATTTTATTTTCTTTAAACCGCGTGTCCAACCGTCTTGCAGTCGCGATATGAATTATTCATCGAACCTACGACACATTTTCAGATCTTAGTTCATCGCGTGTACATCGTGCCGCGCAGAAGTAAATTTTTCATCTCGTCAACAGGCCCTATAGAGTGCAGCTAATTTTAATTATGGTGGTTTACATCGTCACAAATGCAGTGCAATAAATGAATACGAGATCGAGGAATCAGTTGTTAGATGAGAAATGGTTGGACAGTGAATTGAAATTTGAAAAGTTTTAAGCATGAATAATGAATATGTTTGATCGAATTATTTCGACGAATTTGTGGGACGCGGAGTACAATGAAAACGATTTTACAGTGTAAAAAAAAGGGAATGATAGAAAATAGAAGATAAATTTCTTGAACAAATTCCTGTCATCACTCTGCCCAAATGTAGGGTCGTTAAAGTGATGAACGTGGTCAGGTTTCCAGGACCGATGGAAGTGTGGGAGAAGCAGAATCAGACCACTGAGGTAAGATATCTGTGCATTTCCTTCTCGCTGTCTGCTTTTCTCTCACCTCTCTCTTTCTCGCTCTCTCTCAGTTTCTCTTTCTATTGCGCTTTCCATTGAATCTTGCAAACCCACCTGAAATTTCATTCGATTGCCACTTGGTGCTTGGTTTAATTTCGTTTCTCTTATTCTTTTTTTGTTCCGTTTTTGTCGTCTGTGACTCTCAGTCCGGAAAATTGTCGTGTATGGTATAAGAAAATAAATTATCCCTTTGGTGTGAGACGGTAACAAGAAAAAGAGGAACAGGGACAGGAAACGAGAAGGGAGGAAAAAAAGATTTTTCAACGTATTCATCTACCTTTAATCGGTCTCACGCCTGCTTGAACCCTTCCCTGATTTTTAATTCGGCCCGGGGGCTACGCCGTTTAACGAGATTTGTCGTGCTACTCGGCTCTACACAAGCATATACTCTCTAACTGTACGCAGATGTAATATGTACACTGGTACTTACGCTCTTTCTATAGACGCACGTATATACGTACGTATACACAAAACTGCGAGCAAAATTCCCTAACAAATCCATAACCCTAACGCTGCTTCGACGCGCTAACTTTTACTTCCATGCTGTTTTTTTCGCCAGTGTGTTTTTCATTTCCCTTCGTGTTTGCGTTTCATTGAACCGCAGGAACAACACAGTTGCAAGATTACGTTTTCACCTGTACATATATGCGATGGGTATGAAGTATTGAGAACGAAGAAGTAATAAATAAAAAAGAAAAACTGAAAGAAAAAAGAAAACACGAGGAAGTCTTAGCAAGAGGAAGACTGGATACCCGGCAGTTGTTGACGGAAGTTGGAGAGGAACGAGAGAAGATATATGTATACCTCCTCCGGGTAAACGTAAATCCTACGGATATTTAAATACGTGGTCTTCGCTTCGCGCGGTTTTTCCTCTTTTATACCCGGTTTAGAAAAAAACGTATACTTAATCTTGGATATACGCCTAAGGTTAGGGAATTAGTCGAGTACGGGGGACGGCGGGAAGTAGGCCGCTCTTAATCCGACGTGTTTTATGTACCTAGGTGCGAGAGAGCACTTGAGCACTGTGGCGACGCTAAAGGAAATGAATGAAAGGAAGTTTGAGGGGACCTTCGAACGTCCATAAATGCGATCCACGGAGGCCGCATTGCGGAGTATATCAAACGATCTGCGTACAAGGCTGGAAAAAAATTTAGCTTTCCCTTTTTTGCAATTATATCAAATCCAGCGCTTTTCAGCCAATGAAAAATTGCACAAGTCGCGTAACATAACACCTTTCGACATTAATTGGCGCATTTCTAAAGTAGCAAAACCTAGAAAAATTTGGGGGCGAGAAAATACAACATTTGACGTACGCTTCAAAATGGCGTTAACATTATCGACATGGCCGCCGTTTACTCGCTTCAATTTTTATCTTTGCTCTCAAATCATTTCCAGGGTTAAAAAATCGCTAGGTCACATTTCGGTCAAAACTTGACGTTGGCAGGAATGGCTCGTCATGATCGCGTCATCGATCAAAGTCTGAGAGCCATTAGGATTGAGGTTGCAAAATCTACTGATTACTTAACGAGTGGGAAAGATTGGTGCTTGGTCAGACTTGGCACGCACGATGAACATGCCTCTGCATAACTTGCAAGTTTTCGAAATATAATTAATCCCTCGTATCGTTTATATTAAAATTGCAGAGCAATCTGCCATTTCATATCAAGAATAATGGGAAAAAAATTGTTTTCGAACATAGGCCGTTGAATTTTACAACTTTTCAAGTCAGCCTAAGTGGGCAGCTCTAGTTACCGCTAAGAAACATCACCGGTGTAACAATCCGCAAAGGGTCCAGTTAAGACTGAGAAAGGTACTCGGCACCCCAGCTGCCACTCGAATCACTTACATTTAAAGCACTGTCGAGTTCTGCAGGGTGAGAGGAGCTTTGTGAACGCGGTGAATACAGAGCTTTTTAACTTGACCTTTCCATTGGGAAAGGTACTCGACAGTACTTCTGGTCATCTCACGAGGTTCGCGGAGCGTTATCATTACCATTATCATTATTATCACTCCACCACCACGTCGACGGGAGCAGACGCGTATCGAAATATCAGAATTCGCCGGACGGGGACACGAGCTCCGCTGCCTTCAGGTGGGTATGGATATTGCACGGTTACACACAGCGCGCTTTGTCTGCGCAGAACGCAACGCGTTGTGATCTAACCCTGTCGAGAAGCCGGGTCGCGGAGATCGGGTCATGAATTATTATCGGCTATACAGAGTGCTCACTGTTCACCAATGGAGCTGGGGGAAGAAGCCGATGAATGCAGGGTGAACAAAAATAGAAGATAAAAATTACAAAGAGGTAACGCTGCGGGGAAGGGGGAGTAAAGAATAAAGAAAAATTTGAATGGAATGACGAAGCGGGGGAGGGAGGGAGAAAGGGGTGGTTGTACACCGACGGCGCTGAATGCAAAAATGTCCTCAAAGGTGGAACTCGGGGGAGAGAAAAAAGGCATGAAACTTGGGGTGACCTCCGAGGGCCTCCGGCGAAACCGCACGATGCAAAAGACCCTGCGGGAAGGGTAATCGAGCGCCAAACACCATTCGTCATCTTAGCATGGTCAACGAGGCTACAGCAGCCAGGGACGGACACCTAGCTCCTTCACTTCCGGGGTCTTGGATATTATATGTCGGTCTATACGTCGGGTGGTTTATCGGCTACTCCCCGTACATCGTAACTAGAACCCTTCTGCCTTGGCTACCCTAATATCCTCCCACATGTTGAAAGGGAGGTCAACAGGCATTTCACGCTCGAATACCTGTTTGTACTTTTGAACCCTTGACATCGAAGAACCAGGTCTCTTTTCGTTCTCCATCAATTTGATCAGTGAGTCGAATTTCATTAATTCGGATAAATTTGATACTGTTTGTAATGACACAGCCGAGGTTCAAAATCGAATGGCGGTTGACTCCATCCATCATTAAATATCTCATACCTCCGAATAACGGTGAATCCAACACCGGGTTGTATTGTTTTTACGATTGTAACCGAGTAGAGGAGCGGATGAGCAGCAAAAAAAAATGTGTTTCGGCAACTGGGACAGGCAAGTAATGGATGTATTTCCGTCTAGCGGGTTATCGAAAGTCGATAAGTTCCACTTTGACTGTATTCTTAGCCCTGGTACTACGGGGAGTTCAGTATCAAACTAGGTTCGATATTTCAGGCATTGGAAAGGTTCGCGTCTGGCGTATTTGCAGGTCACCTGAATGTATGAGCAACGACGACCTTTCGTTAAACTCGTTGGAAGAAAAAGCCAATCGTCAATTACCAGATTTCTGTGCACTGAAAATTGACCATCGTCGATTCAACCACTCACTGAACCTGCAAAAAAATAATGTTAACTTCGAACCCACATCATCTTATTTCAGTGTATCGCACATGGCTCGATGCACCAGATCGTCCAGGTCTTGAACGTTACTTTTAAAATGGCACAGAGATGGTGGAGCTGTCGGGGTAACATGGCGAACTGCCAGTGTGGCACGGTGATAAAGTATTTGGTCAGGTGCCGTCTCTACCCCTGCAGCACTAAAACCGTACCCTCCATCATTGACCACTTGCTCGCTTCTGGGTCGTTGTTGCCATCACAGATACCGGAATTCACGGAATCTACACGCGCCTCGATGCGAGCGGCAGCTTATAATACTTCAAACTCCACCGGGTACGTATAACTATACACATATTTATAGTTTTTCATCACTATTTTCGTACCGCGTATCAAAGCAAGCTGTCACTCCTCGTCACAGTTATCACTTTCCGGACTTTTAGAATGCGGAGGTCCACCGTGGTTGGGCTCGAATTTACCGTTGTTTGGTGTTAACGGAGAGAGAACAATAATGAGAAAGCTTCCGTCGTTACCGAAAAACGTTGATTTCTACACCAAACACGGTTGGATACTGTCAACTTCGAGCAATAGACTACTAAAAATACGAATTTCCGTACGCACAAAGGGAATCCCATTACAATAAAAAAATACCGGTCCTCGATTATTTTAACATTGTTGAAGATCATTTTTGTACAGACTTGATCTGGAACTGGTTTTGCAATGTTGTGACTGACTCCAAAAAGCTTGGAACTGATGTTCCGAGTTTCATAAGATCCCCTGGGTTTTCCAGAAAGCGGTACTGATCAGATATCGTCGATCTTGATGAGTAAAATGAATCGTCGAGAAGACCCGGCCCTGCGTCAGCATCGGAGTCGCCTGATGCAGCTGGTGGAGGTGACGAACATCAGACCAGGCCGCGGGAACGGAAAGCGTCGCGGTCAGCGAGGCGTCCAGGGTTCGAGTCCCAGGTTGGCTAATCATTGTGTCTATCTCGAGTACTTGATCATAGCTTACTGCCGCGATCGGAGAACAGCTTAGAGATCGGTAAGGACAAGCGTTGGAGAGCGATCAGTGCCGGAGAGAGGAGTAAAAGCGAGAAGTTGGCCGGCAGGAAGTTGCGGAGATCAGTCGCCCGTAACCGGATCTATCCACCCTTTCAGCAATGGCGGCGGAGGAGGCAGAGTCACGCTGCAGGACATCGTCAGGAGCGATCCAGGCTACACGTCAAACATAGAGCACCTGGTTTTCCCCGAGCGGAAGAATAGCAACCCGAATTTGGTCCCGGGCGGCTCTCCACCCTCCAAGCCAAAGGGGGGCCAATCTTCTTCGGGCATGTCACGACTGGCGGAGGTTTTTGTACGTCATTACGCCCGTGGGTCCTCGCAGGACTCGAATCTGACCACTCGCAAGAACCACGTGAACCACGTAAGTCTCAAAAGAGCCAGACACCTCTTTTCGGGATTATATTTACGAACAGCGTTATTTGCATCGAAGACTGTGAACGTGAATCAAACGACATCCATTCCTTAAGGTAAAAAACCTCAATTTCAAGGTGAATACGTACCCTAAACTTTTTTCTTATGCAAATTTAGCATTATCCATGAATTGGGTGTTCAAATTCACCTTGAAGTTGAGGGTTCATCAGTAAGAGATTCTATGCAATACAAATGAATCTCAACCAATTCGAATAGCTCAAACTAAGATATCAACGATTAGAGAAAAGGTTTTCAGATTCATTCACGTTTGGATCGAACATGGATAAGTTATATGACACGAAGAACTGGGCTTTCGGTGAATTGTTTCGGTTTAATTTCGATAACATAAAAGTACAGACAACACAGTTGTTCCAGGCTTTAGTTTTGACATATTGAGTCAATGCACTGCGAAAAATGTGGTGAAACATCTCCTTTGAAATGAAATAAGGCCCTGTCAAGGTAATGCATTTTTTGCTACCAAATATGAAAGACAACTTGACATTTTCATTTCCAATTTTCTCCCATCCTGACTTCTGACGTCGATGGTGAGTCCAATTCATCCTTAATATTCCCGATATTCCCGGTTCCAGAGTTCATCCCTCGATGACGCCGGGAACGCCGGAAGCGCCAGGCAGCCTCCGACCTCCGGCGCCTCAAATCCACCTCGAGGACCCAACGGGGACCGGCGGTGGCTCCAGAACCAGGCGGCTCAGCCGGCTTGGCAGCTATCTTCGGATCTCGAGGGCGTGGGTCGGGGGGAGAGTGGTGGGCCTGCTAAGGCCTCTCGGCGTCTCAGTCCCTCCGTGGACCCCGCCGAACACTCGGCTCCAGCAACCGCACCGCGTTCCTCGGACAGGTAAACGTGACCGATCAAGATTCGCATCATTTTTGTTTCCGTTGAAAAAAACGGTTTTTTTTCTCGGGGTTCAATCTCGAGTGCAGTGATTCCGTGTGAAAGGAAATTCGATGAAATTATCGGCGAGGAATGCTTTGTGCTGGATAATGTTATTGTGAAAGAAATGGGCCGTGCATCATTCCGGCCCCGGAATCATGGATTGATGCTTGCAGCCTACTGCTTGTCAGTTTTATAGCCCTTCTGTTTCTGGAATATTTAAAAAATGTCATCGAGGAGGTAAATTATCTATTTTACGATCATCTTCAGGGTGTTGAATCAAACATTCTCTTCTCCATCCCAATAAATTTCTTCCCAATTCGAATCCAAGGTGTTTCCGTCAAGCTTGCATAAGGCTCTAAAATTCCTGAAAAACATTATTATTTATTTCACTGTTTCGTACCGATTTTTCTCTTGGATCATCGATCAGATCGGATGACCGAAGCGTCGCGTCAGTTGCGTGGCCGCCTTAAGCGCAGGAATGAAGGCGGCCGCCTTCGGCCAGGCCACAACTATATTTGGAGTTGGTTAGCCGTGTCGTCGATCCCCACCTATGACGACCTTGCCAGGGTCTTCGGCTCTGAAATTTTTGGTACCCCAATTATTCGTGAAATAATTATCCCCACCGATGTCGGTGGGATATCAATGCTTCTAAGGATACAACGCTTGTGCAGTGGTCGTTGAAACCTTTTTGTTGTTTTTATTAATGTCAAGATCCTTCGGAGAGATAGTGTAACAGATATTTTAATCCATTCTATTTTCCTTATCCGGATTTCTGCAAGCCACACGCCGCCGCTTCGAGGGTACCGGTGTTGTAATTAACCTTACGGAATACAGAATCATTGCCAGTCAAGTTGCCATTAGCAGTTTCTGGAGAAGTTCATGTATTTTATTTAAAAGTTGTTTTTCTTTTTTCGAAATCATTTCTATGAATAATTAAGGTTCGAACTTCAGAAATTACAATTATATCGGTTTTTAACTGTTGTTTTGAAGTGAAGAATAACTGTAACCGTTTATCACTTCATTATGCTCGGCACTGAATAAATTTGAAAAGTAATAGCTTTCATCGGGGTATTTCTTCCGTATTAAAGCAATTTAGTGCTACTTCCCCCCCTTTTAGATGCGTCATCAGTTAAATGTCAGGATCATAGCGAGACGCCGTAATCCAGTCGGAGTAAAAGGTTCCCGGCGAACGTCGCCACGCGGTTATGATCGTTACGCCTTATTGTTAGAACAACTGCTTTTACTTCCAGTTCTCTGATCTCGATCATAATATATCTACAGGTACATGTATATATCAGATAACTCATGGGCTGTGGGAGGCAACAACACATCGGCTACGCTGACTTTGACCTAATAATACCTAAGTATTTTGAAAAAAAAAAAACGATTGACATACCTAAGCTGTAATACAAGATAAGCGTATAGGTGTCTTATCTACCTCGTTATGTGCAATCAATAATTTGTTGCGATATGTACGTATTTCAACGCAGCGGATTCGATGTAGTGAAATCAAACCAACGTTAAGCTATATAATTAATCGATGCACGAAATATTTAGAAAGTCGGGAAATAGATCAAATTGGATGCACATAGAATCTTTTCTAGTTCCAAGTGCGGAAATCCCTGAATTACGTCGGAAATTCAAACACTTAACGTAAGCAGCTTTTTTTCCCTCAAGATTGCAAACCATTTTTGATATGAAATCGCATCACTTCGTTTCAAATCAACCAATTGGGAATTAATTAAAAACATTTTCAATATCATTAAAGCCGCTTGAAATTACTTAAAAATCATTTGCAACTCCCTGAAATTATTCTAAAACCTTTTGAAATCATTTTGAAACTCAATTAAATTAGGTATTAGAAATAGCTTGGAATCATTTTGAAACCGCTTGGAACCGTTTGAAATATCTTTGAAATCGTTCAAAGTCGTTTGTCGCTTGATTTGTAAATGAATAGCCCCTCAATAAGTGCAAGAAATTATTTTTCTTCTAAAGAGTAACTTTTTGAATTCCATACGAAATGACGCAAAATCGTTAACGAAATTCTTACGTACAGCACCCCACGAAGCTTTCAAACCCGATTCATCTCACGAGTTATTTGACGCATAGAATACTCTGCGACACTTAAAATTCCAGGGGTCCAAACATATCAGTACTGCACCTGCGGGGCAGCCCGGATCCCCGGGTATCCACGCCGACAACGACGTCGACGTACAGCAGTCCAGTGACGGGGGGTGGTAAAGGGCCGGGGGGCGTGAGGCCCCCCAGCAAGGGGACCTCAGGGGCCCGGGGCTTGTACGCACGAGGCGCAGTATCGTCGTCGCTGAAGGGGGGGCGTGGCGCTCCGGAAACGAGCGTCGTCGCGGGAGGCGGCGGAAACGGGGGTCGTCGACGCGAGGACAGCTTCCTTTCGGGCAGTGGCGGGACATCCGGCGAACTTTTCGCGAGCGGAAATTGCAGCCGAGAGTTGTCGCCTGTTCGTTGGTGCGACCGCGAGGTCGACGGCGTGTACCTGGGACGGTCGGGTTGGGTGCAAGTGCAGCAGCGGTCGCTGGACGAGAACCGTAAGACCAGTTACGAGACGGCGGTTCCGGGGACTGGAACGCTGCCGCTCCCGCGACGAGCGACGGTCAAGCTAGCGGATTACCACTGCAGCAACAGCGAGCCCGGGAACTGTCCGGACCTCTTCGCCTCCCCGCGACCAGACTTCCTGGCACTTCAGGGTCCTGGGTACGAGTCTCCGGGTCCCACGACGCCGCCGCACCAGATCCCCGAGTCCTTCTCGCCGCCCTCGATAACCCCGATAATATCCCCGCCTCCGGCCTTCCAGGACGCGGCGACGAAGCGGTCATCGAGGTCGCGGCACGCCTTTGGGAAGCCACCGTTCCTTCCCCGCTCAAACGCCATCGTTGACAGCGACGTAATCAGCCCCCCGCCGACGCCCTCACCGCCGGCTTCACCGACGCGGTCGAACGCGGCTCGAGTCCACCAGCAGCATCGCCTGGCCTCCGCCAAGTCGCTGGAGGATCAGAGCGGCTCGCGGAGGTCGCAGTTCGTTCAGCGGTACAAGGACTCGTCGTCGTCTTCCTCGTCGTCCTTGGGCTTTCGGAGCTTGGACAGCTGTGTTAACCGCGGCGTCGCCATGCCCAGGCTCGCCGAGAACACCGACTCCTCCATCGAGGGATACGAGGACGGAGACGAGGACGATAATCCCAGCTCCTCCATCAACCTCAGCGCCGTTTCACCTGCCTCAGCGACCCTCAATTCTTCGCCCGACTCCCTAAGGACAAACGGCGAGAGGGTTTCGCCGCCCGGAAGGACAGCCGCACGCGGTTCGCAGTACCACTGCGGCCGGCAGGTTCCCCGCCGTTCGCCAAGTTCCACGGAATCCGCGAAGCAGCTCACCTTCGGATCGCCCTCTTCGTCCTCATCCAGCAGCGCCGACAGGCAGGGCAGGTCTCCGACTCCCAATCCTTTCCGAAAGGGCAACAACGCCGCGACGAGGCGACTCAACGCTTCTTCCTCGCCCGACTCACTTCAGACCCGCGTTAGGCGTTCGAGAAGCTTACAGTTACCGGAAAGGAGATCGCCAGGCTCTGCCATTTCACCGCCAACTCCTCATCCTGCTCGGGATCACTTTAGGGAGGCCAATGAAGCTCACAGGTTTCTTGTCAAGATCGCTAATGCTGATCATCGGTCTCAGGATCGCTCTAAACGCCATGTTCTGCCCAGTCGTGAGTAACTCTTTTCAAACTTTGAACGTAATGGTTATTATTGAGTTCTTCAATTTTGTTAAGCGAGTTGTCGTACTGGATGGAATATCATGATATTAAGGTAGTACGATAACTTGGTGAGCCTTCGATAGTGTCTACAGATATATTAATTATACGATAAAAAGTTTTCGACTAACTTATTCGCATGCAAATATTCTTTATTAAATACCAATAATCAGTTGATGGTGATAGTGTTTTTCATACTTGACGTGGCCATCTTCAATAATTGTGATCTGCAAGTCAGCTCCAAAAATTGCCTCTTGAATCGGAAGTATTCACGATTATCCCAAATTGTCAGAATACAACTGTACGTAGAATATATCATTTTACGCAAAAATGCAGCAATTTATAAGGGTATTGAATTATACTTCCCAACAGTTTTTTTACCAATAACTTAACCACGAAGCCCATTGACAAGATACAATCAGCCTAGTTGAACAAAACTACAATCCTCACGTATTTTGTCACACAGTTTGTTGAATCACAGATAGGTATATTGAATAGTACCTGCAGATTTTTTCCTTCAAAGTAACAGCGTCGATTATTAGTATCAAATAATCAAAATCGACTCCTACTAAACAACTCTTTCACTTTTGGCAATATTTAACAGGAAAGGCCCAATCGACGGACAGTGCACTGAACGACGAACTTCTCCGGGAGGCTGAAGTGGTTACCGAATTTCTGTACGGCACGCGAAGCAGACCAATGACCAGAAGCGTGATGTCAAACCGACAGTACGGTGATCGACGGGACGAGAGTGATCAAAGACGCGGAGGAGGAACGAGCGGCTCCTACGAGGTGTACTTCGTACCCTCGAGTTCGAAGCAGCAACAGCAGCAAACGTCGAAGCCGGTGAAGCACAACCAGCGACCGCGAACGCTGCAGCGAGGAGGCAGTGGCCAGATATCTGGTGAAATATCACCGGAAGATCATCATCACCCGGAAGTGTGCCGGGTGAGTCCGGAAACCCAGCAGCAGCAGTCGTCCTTAAGGTGCAACAACAGCACCTGCAACTTCTGGCCGTACTGTTCGCAGCGCGATTCTTCCCAGCTCTACTCACCCGGACAAACTGTCGGCTCCTTCCCCGGCAGCATGAAGATGTCCCAGAGCTATCCGGCCTCTCGGAGCCGGCTGGCCGTCGACCCCAGTGGCAGGAACAGCGCCTCCTCATCGCCCGGGTCACTTGAACAGATGGATGAGCGCGAGGTGCAGACCAAGAAGAGGTCCAGTCGCCGAGAGATCAGGGACGAAGTCCAGCCGAAGCTTCTGGACCGCGAAAGGACACCGAAGAGCCTTTTGGTCAAGGCCGCCAGGCGCTCACCGGCGCTACAGGCCGCCTCCAGCAACGGCTCATCGGAGTGCAGAGAGTTTGTTGTCCACAAGAACGCGGAGTCTACTCTTCAGAGTAAATCGTCTCCGCCCGGTACCTCGTCCACTTCCTCGTCCAGCAGCGATATCTGGGTGACCACTTCCGACAGAACCGTCACCAAAAGCCCCAGGAACGCGAAAAGCTCGGGAGCCTCCACACCCATGGAGGACGCCATGATTGGCTCCTTTGTTACTCTCCCTGAACACTCGAGTGACAATGTTATAACCAGACCCGGAAGTGCGCCTGCCCAACGCGAAGACTCGAACCCCGGTAAATCGCCACTTGATCAACATCAGCGATCCCTCTCGCTGCCGAAGTCCTTCCTCGCCCACAACGTCGCCGAAAGGTGAGCATACTTTTATCTAGTATTTTAGAACGGGCTTCTTCTGTTGCTTCCCTGCGTCGTCAGTTACCATCTCGAATTGGTTATGCTCCTTATTTCTCGGTCTTCGATTTTTTTGTCCAAACTCGAACCGGTACATGTTCGATTCACTTACTATCTTTCAAGATTAAGAAATAAAAACTGAACCATGTACAGACATGAAGCAAATTCGCATCTTTGAACAATCGTTAATGATCATTAGGGTTGTGCAATAAATGTAGAGAAAATAATTGGTGTGTTCATTGACAGTTTTATTTCTTGTACTGGATAATTTTGTGCTGTCAGTATTTCTACAATTCTACATTATCATAACGCTATGCATTAACATTACGAGTCGAAAATGGGTCAGTACGAAACGTTATAGCGAGAAGAGCCGCAAAAATTGCTGTTGAAAGTTTGATGCAATGCAAGCGCTGGACTTTGAACCCCAGACGTTGTGAAACGATTCAGTAACCGGCAAACTTTTCTCTCTATGTATTCATTTCCCGGCAAATGATGAGAAATGACGTAATGCGGGCAGCGATGGAGTCCGTTGGACTTCAATTTACTCAGTCCACGTTGAATCAGCTGCCACGTCTTCAACGTGCGACGTTGTTTAAACGGTTTTAATTCTTTTTATGCACGTACAAGAATATAAGGAAAGACAAACAATCTTACACCCGCCTACGCGTATAAATCGCACATGACACGTTCGCACACAAACCATCAACGCAATTTACTTTTAGCAGAGCTCATTGACCTAGCGTTAAAATAACTGATGTATAGGGTACCTTCATCTGCGATCGATCACGGAATTAAAATCCGCAGATCATTTGAAAAACATAGAAATCGATGTGTAAATACGCCTTACAGTGAGTTGATGAGGTACAGGTATGCTGTAACAAAATGGTGATTTTAAAATTAACCAAAATAGACTACGGCAGAACAATTTGTGTGGTTAATTTAGTAGCTCAGCATTAGATAGCGTTAGATTGACATCAGGTATTGCTAAGCTGACATCAGAGGGTGTTAGATTCGACATTAAGTTACAGCAATAGAAGTCCAGAGCACATTTTCTATACAGTATGCAATGTTGGTGTGGACATATTTTGCAATGATTGGTACGAGTACAGGTATACATATCATGGGTGTTCATTGAAGAGTAAATTTAATCGGAAAAAATATTTGACCAAGGTATATCAATACACTCCCGAGAGAAATGCAGTGCACACTCGATACAAGCAATTTCTTTTCGACCATTTCATCCCTCCCGTATAGATCTGTTATCGAAATCGGCTCGGACCTCGCCGAGCGGAGGTATTCGCCTGTAAGGCACAGGTGTTGGTATACCTATACAGGTGAAATACCTCCACCCCCACTTCCTCGAGCTGTTCACAGTGACTAGTGAGTGGGTGAGTGTCCCACGTGACCTGGCCGAGAGCGGTCACGTGACTAGCGTTCTATGACGCGCGTGCTAATTCCTGCAACAACATTCGCGGGTGTGTGCGTGCGGGAAAGAGAGACCAAGACGCCGACGACGTCAGTCAGGAATCCGCGTAGTTTGCCAATTTCTCGCCTAACGAACGGCCAGGGCGACGCGACCAGGTTTTCATCGAGCCGCGCGATTCGCACGCGAATTTTTAAACCGCCAGCCTCCATCGGTCGACGCTCGCTCACCTTCCGCCTTCGACGGGAGGGCCGAAGATCGATACCCTGGAGGAAGAAGTGCAGGCCAGTTCTTTTTCGCCCACGTTGCCACACGACTCAACTCTCAGGTAATTAATTCGCGACAGTCCCACGCGATCGAATGCGAACCGCGAATTCGAGCCGATACTGTTACGTCAGTCGCGGAATTGCGACGTAATTTATCGTTTCTCGTTCGACCAGAGAACAGGAGGCGAACACCGATATCATCGTACCTGACGCGTCGCGGCCGATCCTGAAGCATTCGCGACACGTGACTGCGGATTGACAGTGGGGAAGTTCATAATGCGATGACTGTAACGAGAAGAAATATTTCCTTTGTCGTGGTTACTGCAACAGTACTAGTAAAATGGCTTCAAACATTTCTCGAATTGGAAGAAGGTTTTGTACAATTAGTTAGTATCCCGCGGGAATTGGGTATAGTTAACATGGCAATCAATGAAAATATTTATAAAGACTATACTGTAGTACAACCACACAACTCGTAAAAATTTATCTTGATACTGATTTTCGATTGGTCGAAACTCCAAATGGTCAAGTGTCCACGTATCCTCCATTTTTTTAAACTACTAAAATTTATGATTTCATTGCTTGGACCAAATTTCTTGCAATTAATTCGAATCGTTTGGATCGATCACCCTTACGTCTAAATCTCTTGAACAAAGATTAGATGTTAATCAGTTTTGGTATCAGCAATTAGTCATTACAATTTGATTAATGAGCTTTCGAAAGCTCGTTTACGAGTAACCCGAATCATCAACTTGTTCCAAAGCAGTTTAACAAGAGCTCCTCATCGATGTACTAATGAACTTGTACACAGTGTATATCGAAAGTTTCGTAACTCGTCAACGAACCTTCGAAAACTTTTTGTAATCCTTACAACGATTTTATACCAAAACTTATCCGCAATAGTTATAAACGAGATCAAATTCTTGATGCGTAATTTTTACAGGAAACGGCGTTGCTAAATTCTCATTCGGAGAATCATGAACCGCAATTCGTCCAGCGTGCAAAAAATAGTTGCTCTGTACACCAGAAATAAGAAATTATAAATTTACGCGAAAGCACAGCGTTTGCAAAATAAAATCAGCCACAAAAGATGCAGAAAAAATGTGTAAACTATTCGTTTGATTTTCGTGAACTAAATCGTTGAGCGCGGATTTCGTCATGTGCGCAGATCCTCTGCACATCATATTCGCAGGTTCCGCAGATAAGGGTGCGAAGGTTGACGATCGACGGAGGCGAAAGTACCAAGGGACATTGTGTCGTGCATATATGCCATAAGAAAAGCGTACCGGTACCGTTATTACACTGTGCAATGTTTCTCGCCTTGCCCTGCAGCACCAACCGCCTTCGCATTATACCTGTAATAACCGTCTGCAGGTATTAGGTGGCATAAGAGACAGAACTGGTTCTCCAGCTCCGTGTGCGTTTCTCCCATACTGCACCACGCGCCATTACTGTACACAGCTCGGCACTCCTTTTGCCTGCGGAGACGGAAAGGGCCACACGAATATCGAATGTCATCCGGGACGTGGGCCGATCACCGATCGGACGATCTCGCTTCCCCGCTTCTCTAATCGCGCGTTGACTATGGGGGTCAAGATTAAGTAGAGTAGTAAATTAGAAGAGAGAAGATTTGAAGGAGATTTGTTGGCCGAAATCAATACTTTTTTAAATTCTAATACATCGGTACATGGTCGTACTTTGTGTATTGATCGAATTACTAGATTTCTAAGCTGCATAAATCTGCATGAGCGTAAAAAAAAAGACAAACAATACTCGAATATTAAA
Source organism: Neodiprion virginianus (assembly GCF_021901495.1). Classification (NCBI taxonomy): domain Eukaryota; kingdom Metazoa; phylum Arthropoda; class Insecta; order Hymenoptera; family Diprionidae; genus Neodiprion; species Neodiprion virginianus. The sequence continues at coordinate 19,843,406 of NC_060880.1, forward strand.
AAAATGCTTCGATATCGATTCTTCATTCCTAATTGCTACGAAACTATTAAAAATTCAATAGCATCGTTTCATTTCTGCTCTATACAATTGCTCATTTTGTTCAAAAGACTATTTCCGACTAGTTCCCTGCAACAATTTTTTTTGTCACACTGGAATCGTTGAATAATAATGTTACAATATTGTAACAATGTTGGCTAAGATCAATAAATGGTAATATTGAATTGCCTACTGGATAAAAGCACACTTTTTTAATTCAATTTGTAGATAGTAGTCAATTGAACAAAATAAGCCATCGTATCTACTAAATTTTGAACATTTACGAAGCAATTTCTAACGAACCATCGATATCAAAGGTTTTCTTTCATAATCCCAGTATTTTTTATTTTCCTATTTTTACAGAGAGCTTCGTAGCTCACGTTTGTGATAATGTGATGCACACTCAACGTACATACGACCATCTTTCATCATTCAATAAAATGAATAAAAAATACCGATTTTTGTCCATGTACAATCGCTACAACACTGGAAAATTTAATTAAGAGCGGGAAGTAAACTAGAGTAGGACAAGGAAAAAAATGAAAGCCTAAAGAGATAGATCGGTAAATTCATGCTAGTTTCCGCCATAAAGTGAGTCAAAGGGATGAAAGTAAACGATGTGAAAAAACTTGTCTTAATTTTGGAAACCTCGAACAAAGCTCGGTATAAAAAACGAGGAGAATAGTCCGAATGTTAATTCCTATTGCTTTATTTTTATCGGAGTCCAAACGTGATTTCGTTTTTCCAGCACCTGCAACAGCAGCAACAACGCAGGTTCGACACCCTGGCATCGATCAGGTCTTGACTCTCAGCGTTCATCGCCGAGTCCAAACCGGAGTTTCATCGCAGGGCCGGAAATTCCGGCGCCTCACACAGCGCCAGTTTCAGTGAGTATAATCTTCCGCAATTCACGGCTGCAGTTCGAGTTTAGCGATAAGTTTTTCTCCGATTCCCCGATTCCTTCGCACGATTAACTAAACTGCTCCGATCGGTCGAGCCTAATCCCTTGATTCAGTCCGGCAGGTGGGTTTGTATTATACGTATATCTCCGCTTTCACCCACGTCCGCACGATCCCGTCAAATCGTGTTACTGCCACGCTCTTGGGCTCGCCTAATTTTCGCCGTATAATCGAATTAGAACCAAACTTCGAGCGTACGATGACGAGGGCGATGGCTTAAGCCCCAGACAATTACCCTCGCTCGGTGTGGGTACCTTAACGCGTAAACCGTCCGTGGAAAAATCATCATACACCATGATTACGGTATTACGGTTCGAAACCAAAGTTTGAATGTTCGGATGTTCAGAAAGTGACGTTACCCAAAATTTTTTTTCTCTTCACGTCGTCAATCTATATAAACGAAAATTTGCCAGCCGAATTCCTCAGTCCGGAAACAACCGCGTAGTAGAGCGGACGTACGAAAATCGCGCTCCGCAGATTTCGAGTACCGGGTTCTCTACCTCCTGATCGTGCGTTCCGGGTTCGCTTCCTGGTGCAACTCGACTTCCAGGACAAGCGCTCCGTAGTTTCTGGGCTCCAGGTCTGCTTCCTGATGAAACTCGACTTCCAGGACAAGCGCTCCGTAGTTTCTGGGCTCCAGGTCTGCTTCCTGATGAAACTCGACTTCCAGGACAAGCGCTCCGTAGTTTCTGGGCTCCAGGTCTGCTTCCTGATGAAACTCGACTTCCAGGACAAGCGCTCCGTAGTTTCTGGGCTCCAGGTCTGCTTCCTGATGAAACTCGACTTCCAGGACAAGCGCTCCGTAGTTTCTGGGCTCCAGGTCTGCTTCCTGATGAAACTCGACTTCCAGGACAAGCGCTCCGTAGTTTCTGGGCTCCAGGTCTGCTTCCTGATGAAACTCGACTTCCAGGACAAGCGCTCCGTAGTTTCTGGGCTCCAGGTCTGCTTCCTGATGAAACTCGACTTCCAGGACAAGCGCTCCGTAGTTTCTGGGCTCCAGGTCTGCTTCCTGATGAAACTCGACTTCCAGGACAAGCGCTCCGTAGTTTCTGGGCTCCAGGTCTGCTTCCTGATGAAACTCGACTTCCAGAGCTAGCGCTTCGTAGTTCTGGCTGTCCAGGTCCTTGACCTGGTAACTTTTGACTTTCAGGACTAATTTTCAAGTTTACAAGTTTGATTATCAAAAACGTCATGTTTTGGACTATCAAACCAATATATATGCTTCGGATAACATTTTGAATCCGAAAAAAAACCGAACGACCAGGATCAAGAAATTGCAATTGGTGCGTGGTTGGCATTGTGCACATAGGAATACATGACAATAACGTCGTTCGATTAGAGCTAAAATTGCTGTGCGTCATGTTTAAAATCTTTTAGCACTTAGCTGATTGTTCTGTGGTATTTTTTGACGAAATTTATTGTCATAAAATCACAATACGTTATACTTACATGCATGTGTAAGCGTGATTTGTAGCATTATGTAGAAAAAATCTTACGGGCAGATTCGAGTTGCGTCACATGCACAAAGACAGTGTTCATTCTGTATATTGTGAAGCAAATACCAAAGTTTTTTGGAGAGTCATCGTGCCCCAATCTCCCCTAGAACTATGTCATCTGGTAAAACAGTGATTACGAGTAAGCGAGCGAACGAGCACAAAAACCAAGTACACTAGGCATCCAACCCTGAGTGAGCTTTAGCAAGTACAGGTTTTAAAGCTAGTTTATTCTTAATTCTTAAGGTGGTTGATGGTGAACGTGAAGTAAACAATATTCTTGAATCGATTTTAAGCAACTTCGGATAACACAAGCTGAGCTATTAACAATTTGAAAAATTTTAACGTTTCGAGTGATTGAACATTGCTTTTCTTGATTCGATTCTAATGTTTGTGGGCTCATTTTGACCACCATCAAAATTTCCAGATATCGGTTGAAACTTTTTTACAAATTGTGATGTTCACGGTGGATAAAAATTGATTTATGAAATAACGGTGCAACAGATATCGTTCGAATGTTCATCGAAAATTCCATGTTCGTAGTATAACGACAGTAAATTGTAAAATTTGTCGAATTATATTTTTGCCACAATTTAGGAAAATCTAAAAGTGAGCAAAATGAGCTCAAAAACACCAGAGTTCAATCTTTTTCAGCGTGCTAAGTATAAAAGCTTTTCTCAAATTGTTTATGTCACAAGTATTCCTAAGTCGCTCAAATTCGTTTCTACTACCATAGTATAATATGATGAATGACGTATTATTTCCGATCACAATCATTAGTGCAAATAAAATTGCCGGATACTTTTCGAAGGGTTTTTTATCTCTTTTACTAACTTTCGATCTAGACAGTCAATAGATTCAACCTTACACACTTCTTTCAATGAAACGTGGCTTGATTTCTTTAGCATAATTTTGGAATGTAGAAAATCGACCATAAAAAAGCAAAATGTAAGAAGGTTCGGTAAAAGCACTAATAATACCTATCAAATTGTTAAAATTCTGTTACACGATAATTATTGACTTTGTATTTTGATACAATTTGTACAATTCAAACTGTCTTGACTTTCTGTGCTTTTCACCTTTCTACATTTTAACTTTATGGATTTTGATATTCTATGAAATGGATTTTCGATTCTTGAGAGATTTGCTATTGTGACCCGTTCTATTTACCGATAACAATTCCGAATTTTTTCTCGACCCCGTTTTCGAGCAAATTCCGGATCCCGCAGATCCCCATTGAATTCGGGGTTAACAAGAATTTAACTCAAGTGATCGTCAACAAAGCAGAAGCGCGGCTTGCCAGCGACATCAAGATAAGATAACATCCCCTCGCGTGACAACGATACACAAGGATCGAGAGTGCGCCTGTGAGCGAAGGGATTGAAATTTATCTCCATTGTCTAATCGATAGGTGAAGGATCCGCCGGAATTTGCAAAGTTTTAAGTGAACCGTAACAAATTTTCCTGCTACAAATACCTACCGAGAGACTCCCAAGCACAGCAAGCGATAGTTTCTACGGTATAATTACTTTTATCGTTTATTTATTATGCACGCCGCCGCTGCGGAATTTGTGTTGGTGGGAAATTTGCTATCGGAAACACGTGCGGCAGAAATTTTCGTCGGTGTCTTTATTAGCCGGTTAATATTGATGCTGATAGAGAGGAGAATTGGCAGACGTCTCTCTTCTCTCTGGATACATGCGGGATAACACCGAGTCCTCCTGTGTTCGTTTGCATTATGAATTAGCTCCAGGCCCGCCGAGATGACGCCTGCTAGACAGGAAATTAAATTTAAATGCTACTCCTACTCGGGTATTCAATTTCCTGATGCATTATTCTTCAACCCTGGTATGCCCTGCATGTTGTCCCGACACCTCCGGAGACTCGAAATAACACGTTTCATCGATCAGCCCCTTTTCCCAATCGCCCTTACTTACAAATGTCGTCAATTTTTTAGAAATCTAGTATAAGAGAGAGAGCATAATTACAACTTAAAACTTTTTCAATTCGACGAACCTTTAACTATCAGTAACGTTTTATCAATCTAATTATTTATTTCTGTCTACTTTGAAGGATTGCATTCAGTAAGTTTTTATATACTTACGTTTCTTAAAATCACATCGAAAGTAAGTGTTCTTTCAAAGGCTCTTTGCCGTCTTCTCTGCAGGTAGCAGAGAAGAGAAAAGGTTGCCACGAGATTTGATTTATGATTAGTCATCAAAATTACGCCACTTATATTTGTAATTAATAATATTCAGATAGATTTTCAAATAAAAAAACTTGTAAGAAGAATTTTAATATTGAATTCGAACATGTTTATTATATGACTGTTTTTTTATCCATATAATCATTTTCGCAAGCGATTCGCATACTTTGATAGTTAATCATCGCATCGCAAATGGGATGCCAATTCTTGCTCCCGTCGCAACATCAATTTTTCACATGATTTGAACAGATACCTACGAACTTATTCATGAAAAAAATCGATTGAAACAGACTGTAGGGTAATACTTTGTTCGCGACACTTTACTGACAATAAAAATTTCATTTCTGCATAAAAAGTTTAGAATTTCACATTGCCGTGTCTGCTTGAAATTCGTTGATAAAAAAAGAAAAAGAAGGGAAAATGGACTTTCCTGCTTTCGACTTACTGTCCATATTCAACTTGCAAATATCCTTCGCATCTGTAATCGGCTTTACTTGCGGCCTTTTCCTCCGAAAAAGTTTTGAGTACTACAGTAAAAGTTCGGCTAAAATTTAGGTGGGTTCTATCCATCTTACTCCAACTGTCTTTAAGCATCTTTCAACTTCTTTTCAGCCTCTGCACGAACAGCAGCCAGGTGGTCACGGGCTGAAGGATCGGAGGCGGGCCTCGACCTTAAATAAGGCCCAACGACGTGCCAAGGCATCTAGCACCCCGGCTTTACTCGACAGAGATCTACAGGACGGGTGAGTTAATTTACTACGAGGGGTAATTGCTGTGTTGTAAATTACAGCGAGATCAGGTTGTCAACGTAGTTAGAGAGACAGAAATGTTTCGAGAGGGTAAAAATATGGTAAAAAGTTTCCTCGAACTTCTTCACTTAAGGTCAACATTATAGTCGATTGAAAATTACATTCTGTCTAATTAAAATGGTAATTACTAAAAGTAAGAATTTTAGGTCGGTCATACCAATAAATTATAATAGAAGAGCTGTACAAATATGCGTGCTCCGTATTCATCTTTCATTGAAATAGACTCATTTCGGGAAAATTGAAAAATGCAAATGTGATAATGCATTTTGCGGAAATATTGTTTATATTTGATATATTTATATATTATATTATATTTATAAACGGTTCTTCGGAAAAGAAAAATTCAATTCCGTCGGATCGTGTGTAAGTTTTTGTTTTCTGCATGTTATTCGTTCTTTGTTGAGAAGAATTTTTCCACCGTAAAAAATTCCGGTTCCGTTTTTGAGTTCCAAATTTCTGTAAATCTTCTCAAGTATCGAAGTTGCGAAAAATTCGAAAGTTCTACCCGAACATCTAAACAACACAAGAAAAATAAGGAAATGAAAATTGAAAATAAAAATTTCAAAGTGCTAGGGCCCTACTGTATGCGAGACTAGACCGACTGCCGAATCCCAAACCGTGACCCTGGAACTCTATATACCTGAAGTATAGTGACCCTTGAAAATCTGTTCTCGGAAGTGGGGCTTCCTCCTCAGTTCTCGATGTGTGTTGGTTTTCCTGCGACACACAGGCAACCGAAACAGCAGGTTTTGTCAGTCGAGTTCGGATTCCAAAGCCGCTACAAGCGTTTCGTTCGTGCTCAAATTGTGGTCATCGAATTTTCTCTTTCGTCTTCACTCGCGGTTTGCATTTTTTCCTTAATTGGTCACGATTCAATTTGCAGAAAAAAAAGACTTGTGAGTATACAAGCGAGTGTTTTTTGTGTCAAAAACAGTGAATTCCTGCAGCTGTGGATACTACGTGATAAGCATATAAAAGACACTGTTCAAGTTTCTCGGACATCTCTAGGAATTTTTCATTATCACATATGTACGGTTCGCGTATGGCCGTGCGGTCATTGATAACACCGTTGGTGGCTATTAAACCAACGACAAAGGCGTTTCGGCTTTCAAACAATTTCAGAAATCACGTCGTTTATGGTTCTTCACAGCTGCGGTTTCTGGCCAGAAATCGTATAATATACGAAAGTATAATCTGCCGCAGTTAAATAGAATACAGGTCAATTATTACACAATGATTATATTCAGTATATGTTATCTTTCGTGTCTTTTTTTTCTTCCTTGAGCAGTTATCATTACGTGAAGATTTTTTCACTATCAGCAATAATACGAAAGTGAACTAAAAGTATTTTGATTTCTTATATATTTTCCCGAAAATACCGACAGTCGTCGGAGAATCAAAAGAGAAGTGGAATTCGATTATAATATAAGTATATTCATGCTGTGAGTTTTTCGTGAAAATCCCCATCCAGGCGGCCAAAACTACCTTTTTGAATATTTATAAGCAGTAAGAAGTGCAGCTTTGGTTGTGTTTCACAGAAAAATCCCACTGTATAATTGTTGTTTAATTGGGTTAGTGTGATTTATATTTTTTGTATACTATAGAACGATCTTGTGCGACTGAAATCGCAAAATACAGACTATGAAATTGACGATCGAAAATCGTCGACAGCAAAATAACAACGCGCAGCTGTTTCCGTCGTAAAGAAAAAGAACGTCTCGGATTTCAGGCCTCAGTGGTCGGCCGAAGAGGGGGACGCAGGTGTGGTGCAAAGCTCGACCGAGCATCCGATAGTGGAGGCGACGATACCTCTGGTGACCCACGTCCGGCTCCAGGATACGGGAACCCCCGGGAATACGGGGCCGATTTTGGGGGGCGGCTCTCAGACTCAGCAACAGCGACACGCTGCCCAGAACCAGGAGAGCGTCCTCAAGAAATTCCGGAAGAGCTTTTCTCTCAGATTCCATAAGAAGGGCAGCAAGGAGAGCTCCGAAGGGGGCGACGGTCTCTCGGAAGAGTTGAACGCTCTCCCCCTAGACGAGGATGATGACAGGGAACCACCCCCGCCTCCCGCCCCTCAACAGCAGACCCAGATAACGATGCAGCACAAAGAAGATCCGATGAATGACCAGAAGTTCCGGTAAGTGAGCACCGATCTTGACTGTGTTTTTTAAATAAGAACACTTTCTTTTACGTATACGCGTGATTTTTTACCGACAATCAGGCATCATTTTTAATCTGTTGGGCTTTAGTCCCATTCTTCACGATTGGCTGACTACTCACTCATTTCTCTAATCGTTGATCATGCGACAAATCGCGATCGATAAAATTTGTACTAAAATATGTACCACGAATTGTATAGGTACAGGCGAATTTACCCGACGTTGAAATTGTTAATTCCGTATGTCCCATTTTTTACAATTATCAATATATATATAGAAATTTATCAACTCACAGAGAGAGGAAGTAAAGAGCAAATATTCGTTTATTTGCGCATCGATAAATTTCTCTGAAAACATGTTGAAATATTTTCGCAATACTGAGTTAAGTAACCTGCTTCGACATTCTGACAGAACCGGTTTTCCTGTTTCCCTAAGGTTTGGTCCCTTGGTATGGAGGACGAGCAAGGAACGAAAGAAAAGCAGCAAAGCCGCGCGAAACGCGAAGTGCAATAGCGGTGACAGCGGCATACAAATCGAGGTAAGAATTAAAGTTGCAATCACTAAAATGTGTAGAAATAAAAAAACCGGGTTGAAAAAAGGAAAAGAATCTTGACTTGATTCATTTTTCTCAATAATATGTAATGAAATAACCGAGGGTAGGTGCAATCAACCGTGAGAGTTTTCTGTGAAACTCACCGTGGCACGCCAACAGATTGGCAACCAAAGAAACATTTCGCATCACTGTATGTTCAAGATTAACTCCGGTTGCCTATATACCGGCGTTGAGCGGTGAGTTTCACAGAAAACTCCCTCGACACAATGCCAAAAGCAAGAGATACATTTTCCACTTTGTGTAAGATGGCGTCTGGTGGAACGTTGACTGGGGGCGGTGGGGGCAGCGGAGGTGGGGTGTCGGGGGCTGGCGACAGTTCCGAGTCACACGACACCGACGCACCCGACGAGATGGACAGTCCACCTGCCCTTCGAAGGCGAGTTACCGACAAATCGCGACCCCAGTCCGAGCTCATCAACCAGATACTAATCGAAAAGTTTAAGGTAGATACAAATTTACTGCATCGTCGCATTGCCTGAAACTATTTTTCTGTGATGATCACTGCAATTGTTGCAATTCTCATACGGTAAAACAGTTTTGTGCACGGAAAGTAAATTTAATTTCTTCCTTGTTTGATGCCAATTAACAATGTGTACAGCATTTCATTATTTTAAATTGCATTTTTTTTTCCACTATGCTTATAGGAATAATTTTGCAATATCTTATAGTACGACACTACAACCGACTATTCGATTAATCGGCAGACATATGTTAGGTCCTGAAATTACGAGATAGTAGTTTTTACTACTGCTTTGGTTAGCCTGACTATCTCAATATTACAGGTTACTGTTCGTATTTGACGAATGCAATATAAATGGGAACTATTTGCACGACTATTTAAATTGTTCAAATACAGTACCGGAAACGGGTGAAAAAAAAAAAAAATCCGGGTTCTATAATACAGACAGAAAGCAGAAGAACTATCAGAAATAAGTGTCCCAGTTATTGATCTTTTTTGGTTGTATCTGTTTGATCCTTAATGCTAAGATGACCAAAAAATAAATTTGTGCTGTCCAACCCTTGAGCAATTGGTTTTAGTCATCGAGAAATTCACAATTTGTGCCGTCAATTTGTAATTTTGGAAAATGAAAGATTCAATAATTGGGTCTATACTCACCTTACTAATAAATTTTTTCGGGTGTCATTCATGTCTTTAGCATATACTCGGTACTCGGTGTTTACTTATTATCACCACAATTATTGTTGTTATTCCGGAAATATTTACACTGTCGAGTAATCGTACTACACATTTGTAAAAACGCTGGAACGAACGAAGCTGGGAGAATCGTACACGCCGCAATGCCGTCATATCCTTTGATGAAACGGATGCCGTTGCGATACTGCAGAGAGCAATGGTTTCATGATTCTTGCTGAGTTACAAAAAGGGAATAAAAATATTATGATAGGATCACCCAAAGAATGATTCTTCCGAATGATAAATTTACTCGTTTCCGCTAAAACTGATACATTGGTTCAATGAAATCGCGTCATGAAGCGATAGCTGAAATAACGAAAATGATAGTAATTATCAGTAAAATTACCCGGTCAATTGTTTGTCCGATATCAACGGCCAAAAGTTCAGACTAATGGATTGTACAACATTATTCTTCCTTGGGATGAACAATTTTTCAGACGAAATTTGGCACGGTAATTGTATGCGATAAATACCCTTCAAAGATTCTTGAGTTTATAATAATAAAAATGGGCAATTCGTTATTTTCCATATTCAAGAACGTAAATATAGACATTTTTTTCACCCCATTCTTTCCCGCATCTTTGTTCGGAACGTACAATTGGATTTCTCTTCTCAGGAACAGCTTTCTGACCGAACTAAAATTCTCGCGTGCGATTTTCAGCCAGTTTGTTAATTCTCAGTTACATTATTTGTCACACGTACAATCACAGAGCGTTTATCCCATCGCAGGTTAAAGTCGAAGCAGTATAGATGTGACGTAGTTATATCTGCTTGTACGTATACACAACGCCTATAATGCTTACGACGTATCGAGTATCAACGGGTCTCCAGACTGCCAGGATGCGTGGAAAGGAAACGAGACACTTTTGTTCAGTTGATATCGCGAGGTTGACTAAGCAGCGGCTGTGAACTGGTCTGTTGCATTATTATACACACCAACCGTCAAACCCCGCAAGTGCCTTGTGTCATTCGCCGTGTTCTCGACCCGCGATTTCCCCGATTTTCGATGTCGGAAATGTCGGATTTACCGATTTCTAGCGTGATTTCCGAATGACCGAAGCAGATTCGAAATGTTCGCCAAAATGTGCGGGTGCTTTATCGAGAACCGTGAATTGTCCAGAGTCAGCGTGCGTAGGAACAGCCGATCGCTCGATGTCATCCAGGTGAAAACAAAAAGCAACAAATCATTTAAAAAAATAATAATAATAATAATAATAATAAACAAATAGAATACGTCCCATGACCGTGCAATATAACGTGGTAGGTGACCTCAGACGTGACGCAAATTAAAGGGAACAGCTACGGTCACCGTTATTTCCTACCATCGTTTTGCGGTGTCATCCGTTGTTTCAGGAAACGGTCATTACAGTTCCGCGAATGCCCAACGAAATTCAAAGGAAATGGCGAGAAATTGGAAATTTTCGATCCACCTATCGGCTGTGCGAAATATTCGACCGCTTTTAACACTACTACTGTTCTGCTTCAGGCCGATCTTCAGAGCAGGACAAGCCGCAATCACCACGTTCGCAGAACGAACAGTGATCTTGGGGGTCAGAGACTCTTACAGTGGGATACGAGGTCGGGATACAGCCACGCTCACAATTATCGCAGAATGCTGTCGACCCCTTCGCCCATCAAGACGCGTCCCCCGAGGTTGAGTCCGAGGCATTCCTCCAATGACATAGTTACGCTCAGAAGGTGAGTAATCGCCAAATCGGCGCAAAATCTTATCGACAGCAGTTTTTTTTTTTTTCAAATTCTACACAGTTCTTCAATTTTTGTCACATTTTTGTTTTCTCAAACTTAATTAAGTCCGTATAATGCACCGTTAGTTTATTTATACGAGCACAGATTGGTTCTCGTCTGGTTTGTAGGTATACTCGGGCGGTGAAAAATAATTTCATCGAAGAATCGGATCTTTTCCAGTTCTCATAAGCCCCCCCACTTTTCGCCGACACAAATGTATCTTAATTCGCTACTATGCAAAATATAGGTAGCAATTTTACGATTGAACATTTTTATAAAATGTCCAGATATACTATGTAATATCATTTCTACATATTCAGAGTGGAAGGTAAGAATAATCATTGGATACGGATTTGGATCTATTACTGTTTTGATGCTCAGATATGTTTTGACACAAGTAAAAAGTAAATGGAAAACCCAACAGTTACGAAACTTTAGTTGAAACGATTACTCATGCATCGTATATAAAAGAAACATTCCGTTCTTCTTTGATAAATAACGCCCGGGTACCGTTTAGGTATACATTTTACTCATAGATGTAAATATAAATTTTTTGTTTTTGTTCAAACTTTTCCAGTAAATCGAGGGACAATAGTGGTAGGTGGAAATACAAGGGTATCTAATTTGTATTTGCTTTTGTTCGTCCTATACAAGATAAAAAAAACACAATAACGAAAGAAAAAAACACGAGACATTGAGTAATGATTTGTCATAATTTATCTGTAGCGATGTTACACGTTATGTAAGTTAATTTGTTGTTGAATGGTATATCAATAGTGTTTATATACATATGTCGAGTTTGACTAGTTACTACATTATATTATACATTACATTGTACAACCATGGCGCGTAATTCCATGTCCAGAAACTTGAAGCCCCCACCGTTATCGAATGATTTCATTTTTCAAATTTCATGCTAGTAACTCGAAAGGGAGGAATACCAGGACAAATTTAAGACGCTCCCTCAGTCAACCACTTGGCATAAACCAACTCTCGCCGTTGATGCGCGCCAAAACTGCAGGTGAGCACGAAATACTTTCTCAGTGAAAAAACATCCTCGAAAACCTTACACAAGTATCGAAAATCGTTTAACATATCTTTAAGATCCGTCTCAAGGTAAGTGGATATCTAGAGTATGAGCACAACTAAACTAATATGGCGTCGTTCTGGGTAAACAGCTGATCGTTGCTGGCAAACTGTGATAATATAAAAACAGAGAGATTGTGTTACATTAAATAGATTCGAAGTGAAAATCCGGCAAGGGGAAAACTTTTAAAATAAAATTGACATTTATTATCGCTGCCAAGCGGTGATTCTCTGAATCCTGAGACTATTTCGCGGGGAAATGTGGTTCAATAATAATTTAAGCAAAATACAATTATAGCGGTTTAAAATAATGAATAATTGAATGGTTGATTGAAATATGGTACCACATTCATTGAATAAGCAAATGGACATGAAGAGAAGGATTGGATTTTAAGATTGCCCTCAAAATAAGTTCGGTTATTGTCCATTTTGCGATTATATCATGGTTCGCCAGGGCTGTACCGAGATCCTTAATGCTGCAGGTGCGAGGCTGCCCGGTGGAAACGTGTTGTCGGAGGATGAGCAGGACGCCAGATGTGGAGGCGGTACGTCAGATGACGAGATGATGTCGGACTCGGAATCCTCGGTCGCGTCATTGTCCGACAGGAAGAAGTCATCCTTCGAGCAAACGATGGAAGAGGACGTCGCTATCCTGGCCGAAGCGGTTTGGGATCACGTCGCTATGGAGCCAGAAGAGCTTGCCTTCAGAGCCGGGGACGTGATCGACGTTCTGGACACAATTGACAGGGACTGGTGGTGGGGAAGCTGTAGAAACGAACACGGCTGGTTTCCGGCTGCATTCGTCAGGGTAAGTAAACCGTCGATTAGCCCGTTGAAACACTAAATGAAGGAGGTAATCGCACTCTTGAAATCAGGTGCTAACGGTAAAAAAAAGTCCTGTAAAGTCGCTTTAAGGCACTTGAAGTCACTTTGAAGTTATGAAGTCGTAAAGTAAGACGTAAACCCAACTTCAAAAATGGTTACCACCTCGCATTTAATCCATCTCATGTCCGACGCCCTTGAGCTGATCATCAGATTCCATTTTCAGCTGCGGGTCAGCCAAGAAGACACAGTTGAGGATTGCCTAGCGGCGATGGCTTCGGGCGTGTCGATGAATTCCCAGCTCAGGAGGCGGACTAGCGTTTCGTTGCTTTCGAACGAGCAGGTGAGGTCGAGCGTTGTACGAGAACTGGTGCAAACCGAGCGAGACTTTGTGAAGATTTTGCGAGACGTTGCCGAGGGTTACGTAGCCGAGTGCAGAAGGCGGAGTGACATGTTCACCGAGGACCAGATTGAGGCAATTTTCATAAACATCGAAGAGCTGCTCGACTTCCAGTCGGATTTTCTCAAAGAACTCGAGTCCGTCATAGACTGGAATGCTCCGCACAAAAGTTGTGTAGGAGAGTGCTTCTTGAACCACGTGAGTGAGCTTGTGTACTGATAACAACACGTCGATTTCGGATGCGAGAGATTAGGTAACGCCTCGTGTTTTTTCCGCATTACAGAGATCCGGGTTCAGAATGTACTCCGAGTACTGCAACAGCCATCCGATGGCAATGGCGACGCTGCAGGAGCTCTATCAGCACAATCGTTACAGCAAATTCTTCGAGGGTTGTCGGCTGATGAGGGGGCTCATCGAGATACCGCTGGACGGTTACCTGCTGACGCCAGTTCAGAGGATTTGCAAGTACCCGTTGCAGCTCGCTGAGCTGTTGAAATACACGAAGGCTGATCACCCGGACTTCGAGAAGATAAAAGAGGCTCTCGAGGCGATGAGGGGAGTCGCGGTTTTGATAAACGAGAGAAAACGACGAATGGAAAGTCTCGAAAAACTTGCCGCCTGGCAGCAGAGGGTCGAGGGATGGGAGGCGAGTAACGATGTCATCTCTTACGCATTTCTGCATGAAACATAGCCTTTTCACAATAACTAATTTCGTTCTCTCGTCATGTAATTGCAGCATGAGGACCTCATCGAGGTGTCCTCCCAGCTCATTCATCAGGGTGAAGTTATTAGAGTTACCAGTGGTATGTGGACCAACAACATAACTCTTTTCCTCTTCGATCATCAGCTCGTCTACTGCAAGAAGGATATATTAAAACGTAACACCTACGTCTACAAGGGTCGGATTTACCTAGATACCAGCGAAGTGATCGACGTTCCAGATGGCAAAGGTGAGTTCGAGGCTCGGTGCAGGGCTTGTTCGCCAAAAAAGCCAAAATCACACACTTACACCATCGATGTGACTGAAAAGTCAGAAATCGTGTCGTGTAAATCCATTTTGTAAAGAAGTCATTCGTTTTGGAGTCACGGAATGGCTTCCAACTTAGGACAGTAGCTGCAGAGCTTTTCTTCCTTTCATTTCAAGGCTTAACATTGAAGCTTTGACCGATTACGGACTAAAAGGTGCACAGTCACTAATTCTAATGTTCCGAACTGATAGATCCGCAACTCGGGGTGACCGTGAGACACTGCCTGAAAGTGTACAGCTGCGTTCGCGACAAGTGGCTTCTCTTCTGTTGTCGAACTGCCGATGAGAAGAGACAGTGGCTCGCTGCTATGGCGGAGGAGCGACGCCTCGTCCAACAGGATCGAACCGACGGTCTCGATTTTCCACCCGCGGCTAGGCAACTCGCCAAAATCGCTGCCACTAGGGAAAGGTGCCGACCACCCAGCAAGCCAAGCAGTAAGTGAAATACTAGCAACTTGTGTGAAATGAATTACAAGTATTCTATACGAAAAAGTGTCAAAACGACATCAAAATTATACAACAGAGGTTTTAAGCCAGTGACTTGCTTGAATCAATTTGGATTGAGGATTACGATATCTTCTTGACGTTAACAAAGGTAGAAACCCACAAATACAAACTGAAAGATAGTAGTTGGATGATGCGTCATTTTCTTTAATGTCGTTCGACCGATTTTCACGAATTACGGCTATCAATTTTTTGGTAAATGCACCTACAGTGAATTGGTTCTTCAACTGCCCTGTAGCGAATCACAAAAATGTCGAATACCGGAACACTATCCAGTATAATGGATGAACCTATGTTTTATCAAGAGACGTACCAAGGTTACTAAAAATTGATTTCAAGTTATTGGTACAAAACCATATCACAAACGAAACGAAGCATCAAAATCCGAATTACAATCCGACCTGCTTCCAAACTGATAATTCGTTACAAACGGAGATGGATTGTTCGGACTCGCAGTTCCTAATCGTTCAATATTTAGAAAGGATCTTTTTTATCTCAATTAAATTCACATTTCATACCACGATTCAATCCATTTTCTGTTCTCATTTTACCGTCACACAATTATGGAATCCTAGACTCTTCATTAAAAATCAACTAATCGTAAATCAATCACGCAGATAAAACTTACAAGCGGAATTCGGCGTACGAAGTTCCGATGCTTCCTGGCCAGCAGGGGACGGGAACGAACTCCTTGGGACGAAAAGTCGGGACTTGGTTCACCTTCGGCAGCAGCAAAAAGGGGGCGAGACCGCACAACCAGCCATCCTGAGCCAGGCCAACCTTCGTTCCGTACATCGACTTGTAGATCGGTGCAGATTCAAATCGGCGAATGTGCGATGCATTGAGGCTCGGAGTTCGTTGAGTGTGATAAATCTGCAGTAAAGCGATCGAGTCGGTTGCGGTTCGAGGGTTTCGAAACTGCGCCAATTCCTACCTCCAGATATGGATGAACTTGATGTGGGGAAAAATACAATTCGAGCGACGTGAACGGACTCAACCAGTGAAAGAGAATAAGTGAAGTAAAAGCAGGATAACTGACTGATATACTTTTTAATTGCGATCTGTATATATTTAATGTTGTTTTTACGGTATTAAAACTTAAGACGTGAGTTGAACAAGACAAAATCAACGAATTCAATTCGATCATCTCGGCTTAGTTAATATTTAATTGGAGGATTATATTTAAATTGTTATATTTGCCGCAATCACCGTTATGCACGTGTAAATATAATAGTTTAACCATTGTCTACAACGATGTGTACATGATGTATCAATATAATGTAACGATAATCGAAAATCGATCGAAAATTTGGGGCGAAATTTACATCCTGACATAGGTATACATATTCATTGTAGACTATAATACGATTGCAATACAGGCGATTTTAACGCCGATAATTAATAATTTTCGATTACTAACAGATTCGATATAGGATACACATACATATTTATACATAAGTAATATATCGAATCTCAATAAGAGTCCAGTATACGCAATAATGCATATTAAAATAGAATCATATCGTACTATATGCTTGTTAGTGATTTATTGACAGTCACGGTGGGGATTATAAATTAGCTTTAGGACGTCCTTAGTGAAAGAAAAACCTTAATTTCCGTCTATTGCATACATGCAAAACAGTTACTGCTTATATTTATAACAAATTGTGAAGAGCCTGCTGATCGATAGAATGTTGCCAGTTACATAGTAAAGTTATATTAAAATGTAGGTATAGAGTGATTGAAGTCTCATTGAAATATTTCATAACGATATTAAAAATTAGTGTGTATAAACGTATGTATATTGGATCTTTCGATTCATTGAAAAGACTGAAGGCTTAATTTTGACGCTTCCTTTTTCGGCGTGCAGGCATATTTTGAGAAAAGCTTTCTTTTTTCATTCATTCATTCGTTATTTCGTTGCCGCCTTGTCATCGATCGGTGTATATTTAAACATATATATTAATATACCGCTCTCACCTTTACGCGCATTTTTTCTTCTCGTTGTATGGAAAACTATAGTAGCTGTAAAAGTATGTCTGCGTGTGTATCATATTTTACGGGGTGCCTATTGAAAAAACTTAGCTGCGTAATATTCTAACTACAAAAAAAAAAAAAAAAAAAAAAAAACTGCCTGATCGAAACACTGCACTTGTAAAGTAATTAATAGCCAGTACACGAATGCGTTGAATTAAACGTAACATATTATCGATACATGCAATCGTTGCGCTTTTTAACGAATATTATTACAATACGACTATCTAATGTCGGTCATCCTATAGTTATGATTAGATCAAAATAATAGCTGTTTAACACGGTGCTGAAAAAATTAAATAAGGTCAGTTTTATTTTGTTACTTTTTCTTTGCTTCATTCCTTGCCGGCAAACATACGGTCGAAAGAAAATGTCGAAACCTAAGCTATTATAAAACCGCTATGCGGGAAGAGGAGAAAAATTGATTCAACTATATGAACACGTTTTATTGCTGATCAATCGGACAGTTAGATAATTAAATAATTATTCTTCTGTCTGTGACAGAAACGGCACTAATTCATCGTGTAAATAGCAGTTATTGAATAAGGTAAACTTTTTGCATTAGACTATTCTTACTACACCTAAATCTACGTAGATATATGCATCGCTGTACTTACTGTAAGATCATCGATACGGGCGGGTCCTAAAACGATGACATTATACATCTGAGTAGCGAATACAAAACTGGAAAAACGAAACATAACGATGGAGAGAAAAAATATTTAGAGAAACTCAATACACATTTTTCTAAGGTTTTAAGAAGAAGAAAACGACGAGTGTTGTAATATTTATATAATTAATATATAGACACATACATATATTAAAATATAAATTTAAATAATAGATTATAAGCTCTTATAACCGTTACATCGCATATTAATATTTTTTCGGCAAGCGCAGATCGTTACAACTATGTCACTATTATCGTTATCAATAATTATGTGATTAGAAAAAAAAAAAGCAGAAAAAAATATACTGCGCAGGTCACGTACAAGATTATACATACATATACGTATATGACAATTGGACAATATAAAAATGATGAATGACGAAGCCAAGCTTCCATAGTAAATTAAATATTGTACAGAGAATATCCGATATGTATATATAAATAATTATTTTTCTGAGTTCATTGTATGCTATAGTTTGGTTATTATGGATATAGCCAGTTTAAAGCATAATAAGTAATACTGATACATCAATAACAGTTTCATATATCGGTTATAATACATTTTAGTCGATCGTTCAACCGTGGAAAAATTATAGATTCCTTTATATACATCTTTGACGTGTACAGTGATATAATGATGATTAAACATGAGAAATTGTTGTTGTTTAGGATAAAAAAGTCGTTTGCTTACTTTCTAGTTCTGGCAAAAAACCGCAAAATTGGCTTTAGTAAGTACAGTACAGTGTTCCACTCGAATGTTGAATTTCCACTGGCTGCGATGATATTAGTTGACTACATTTAGATACAGTATTTTGACATTATTGGGCTTGAATAATGTCGCTATAAGTGGCGATGGAACTTGACGGCGGAAGCTCGGTTTTCTTACGTGAAATTAGGTCGATAATTAAAAGCGTTAGCCATTCGTTTTTCTGAAATTTTGGAGTGAGGAATTTATTGGCCCGATCAGAACCAAAACATGCATAGAAGACATCGCGGGAACAATCGCTAAAGAAATACTAGAAAAATCCTAAAATATATGTCCTCTATCGGTTCTAACTTTTGATCCTTTGCTCGCAGCGTATTCAAACTGCGTACTATTGAATCGTCTCACCGAATTATGTCGATACAGTACATCAAAGTATTGATTCCTGCAATTTTCAAAATTAATTAAATTTTCACTAAAAACTCAAAGGTGTGAGCCTGATTTTTTTTTAGTAAAGAATCATTAATCTCAGATTCAATGTGTATGACCCTTTCGTATCTACCTAAGTGGATCCCCGGAAGCGCAAAAAACGTAGCGAAAAGAGCGTGGGACCAACAGCTGAGACAGTCGAAGGAAAGAAAACCATCTGGAAAATATCAAAAACACAGGTTCTGGTTTTTTGGCTCTAACTCCTAATATGTTGCTCGCAGCGCATTGGGACTGCGCCCAATCGATTCCTCTCGCAAAATTACGTCGGAATAGTGCATAAAAGAATTTATTCCAGCACTTTTCAAAATCGCCAAATTTTTCGCCAAAAATACGAAGGGTTAGTTAGCCTTGCTGTTTTTTTGAGCGAAAAACTTTCAGTCTCCGATTCGATTTGTAGGACCCTTTCCTGACCAATTGGATCCCCAGGAACTCAGAAAACGCAGCGGAAATAGCGTGGGACCAACAGCTGAGACAGTCTAAGGAAAGAAAACCATCTGGAATATATCAAAAACACAGGTTCTGGTTTTTTGGCTGTAACTTCTGATGCGTTGATCGCACCGCATTGGGACTGCACCGAATCGATTCCTCTCGCAAAATTACGTTGGAATAGTGCATGAAACAATTTATTCCGGCACTTTTCAAAGTCGCCAAATTTTTCGCCAAAAATACAAAGGGGTTAGCCTTGCTTTTTTTTCGAGCGAAAAATTTTTAGTCTCCGATTCGAGTAGTTTGACCCTTTCCTGATTGAGCGGACCCCCAGGAACTCAGAAAACGCAGCGAAAATAGCGTCGGATCAACGGGAGAGAAAATATGAAAGAAAAAGCACCTGCTGAAATATGTCGAAAACACTGGTTCTCATTTTTTGGCTGTAACTTTTCATCCGCTGCTCGCAGCGTATCAGGACTGCGCCTAATCGATTTGTCTCGCAAAATTGCGTCCGAATAGTGCCAGAAAAAATTTATTCCAGCACTTTTCAAATATTAATCCTCACGTAATATTTTTGATGTGTTCTAATACTGAAAATATTTATTGCTATTCCAGGTACAACCCAAGGTGGCTATCGGTGGTTGTTCGAGGTGATTGACGATTGTTGGAGGTGGTCGGAGGTGGACGAGGAGGAGGACGAACTGAACTGAGTCTCAAAGCCCTGTTGACAGAAAAGCAGTTATTCGATAGAAATTATAGTTTATAGTTTACACAGCCCATTGCATGATATTTCATTATAAATAAATATGTTTCAATGTATTTAGGAATAATTTATCAAATATACAAAAGTCATGTGCAAATAATAAATGAATTGATTCGACCGCAGTTTAATGAATTCATTAGAGCTTTAACAATAAATTTAAGCTTTGTTACTTCTTTCATTTTATTATGGATAATCAAAAACATTTCCGACTAATCGTGCTGTGGAAGCATGGGGATTAAACCAAATGTAGCAAAAGATTAGAAACAGTGTATGTAGAGTACGGGTATTTTTCTAATAATGCAAATAGAATAGAATACCACGCCTTGCGAATTAGCTTTCCAGTCAGAGATGAATGATGAATTTCGAGAACTGCATTATCGTTGTTGAATACTCTATGCCTCACGGGAAAAGAAAATCTGCAACGACAAACTTGATGCACCGGATCATCGTCGACTTTAACTTTTGAAATGTCCTACCATTTCCGAACACCTCCAACCATCCTATTTACCTATATTACCAGATTAGCTATGATATGAAAAGAGAAGAATTATTCATTTCGAAATGGGATTCTATTCGACGCGCGCTCGATGTATTCCATGACATTAGTATTCATAATTATTCCAACAACTTTTCATTTGCTCTCTCGATCTTGAATTTTCATAGGCATAGAATCGAAACGTTGTTTTAGCTGGTCGCAAGTGAAGTATCTGCGTTGGGTGGAGGAGCAGAATTGTTTTTCGAAAAGTATTCGGATGGAAAAAAATTCAGAGTAACTGTAATACATCACGGATGCGTTGATTTTGAACGAGATGAAACGGATGCTTCGTATATGAGACAGTATTTAACGCTGCGTAGTGATTTAAAGACCTAGAGAGGTGATAGGGAGAGAAAGAACGACGCTTCTTAACATTTCGAGTGTATTTTAACACACATTTGAAAGATACGAGCGAAATTTTCCATCATCCAACTGTCGCAGAACGGCAGCGTTATTAGCCGAGCCGTTCAGTGAAGAATATATCCTCAATCAACGGCTGACCATCGAAGGGCCTGGCCGCTTGAGTCTGGAATCGGCAGAAGAGATGAGGTGTGTATTTCTTGTATGAAACGTGAAAACTAAAAGCATTATACATCATATCATATCATCATACATCGTACATCATACATCATCATACATAGTATCAAAGTTCGAAACCATAGTTTGGATGTCGGCCGTTCAGAAAGTGACGTCACCAATTCAAAATCAGCTAGCCGAATTCCTCAGTCTGGAAACAACCGCGCAGTAGAGCGGACGGATGAGAGTCGCGCTCCGCAAACTTCGAGTACCGGGTTCTCAACCTCCCGGATCCCGCGCTTCGGCTCCGCTACGTATTTCGAGTACCGGGTTCTCAACCTCCCGGATCTCGCGCTTCGGGTCCGCTACGCGGTGAAACTCGACTTCCAGGATAAGCGCTCCGTGGTTCCTCGTTCACGTTTACAATAAATTGTTTCAATTCGTTTTTCGCGCAACCCTAAATTCGGTAGCTGTCAGTCCGCTGATAAAATTTCTCGACTTCCAGGATAAGCGCTCCGTGGTTCCTCGTTCACGTTTACAATAAATTATTTCAATTCGTTTATCGCGCAACCCCAAATTCGGTAGCTGTCAGTCCGCTGATAAAATTTCTCGACTTCCAGGATAAGCGCTCCGTGGTTCCTCGTTCACGTTTACGATAAATTATTTCAATTCGTTTTTCGCGCAACCCCAAATTCGGTAGCTGTCAGTCCGCTAATAAAATTTCTCGACTTCCAGGATAAGCGCTCCGTGGTTCCTGGTTCATGTTTACAATAAATTATTTTAATTCGTTTTTCGCGCAAGCCCAAATTCGGTAGCTGTCAGTCCGCTGATAAAATTTCTCGACTTCCAGGATAAGCGCTCCGTGGTTCCTCGTTCACGTTTACAATAAATTATTTCAATTCGTTTATCGCGCAACCCCAAATTCGGTAGCTGTCAGTCCGCTGATAAAATTTCTCGACTTCCAGGATAAGCGCTCCGTGGTTCCTCGTTCACGTTTACAATAAATTGTTTCAATTCGTTTTTCGCGCAACCCCAAATTCGGTAGCTGTCAGTCCGCTAATAAAATTTCTCGACTTCCAGGATAAGCGCTCCGTGGTTCCTCGTTCACGTTTACAATAAATTGTTTCAATTCGTTTTTCGCGCAACCCCAAATTCGGTAGCTGTCAGTCCGCTAATAAAATTTCTCGACTTCCAGGATAAGCGCTCCGTGGTTCCTCGTTCACGTTTACGATAAATTATTTCAATTCGTTTTTCGCGCAACCCCAAATTCGCTAGCTGTCAGTCCGCTAATAAAATTTCTCGACTTCCAGGATAAGCGCTCCGTGGTTCCTGGTTCATGTTTACAATAAATTATTTTAATTCGTTTTTCGCGCAAGCCCAAATTCGGTAGCTGTCAGTCCGCTGATAAAATTTCTCGACTTCCAGGATAAGCGCTCCGTGGTTCCTGGTTCATGTTTACAATAAATTATTTCAATTCGTTTATCGCGCAACCCCAAATTCGGTAGCTGTCAGTCCGCTGATAAAATTTCTCGACTTCCAGGATAAGCGCTCCGTGGTTCCTCGTTCACGTTTACAATAAATTATTTCAATTCGTTTTTCGCGCAACCCCAAATTCGGTAGCTGTCAGTCCGCTAATAAAATTTCTCGACTTCCAGGATAAGCGCTCCGTGGTTCCTGGTTCATGTTTACAATAAATTATTTCAATTCGTTTTTCGCGCAAGCCCAAATTCGGTAGCTGTCAGTCCGCTGATAAAATTTCTCGACTTCCAGGATAAGCGCTCCGTGGTTCCTGGTTCATGTTTACAATAAATTATTTCAATTCGTTTTTCGCGCAAGCCCAAATTCGGTAGCTGTCAGTCCGCTGATAAAATTTCTCGACTTCCAGGATAAGCGCTCCGTGGTTCCTGGTTCATGTTTACAATAAATTATTTCAATTCGTTTATCGCGCAACCCCAAATTCGGTAGCTGTCAGTCCGCTGATAAAATTTCTCGACTTCCAGGATAAGCGCTCCGTGGTTCCTCGTTCACGTTTACAATAAATTATTTCAATTCGTTTTTCGCGCAACCCCAAATTCGGTAGCTGTCAGTCCGCTAATAAAATTTCTATAACTTTATAATCTTCTCATAATCTTTCTGGTAGATAATATCGATAAAAAAATTATATCAAACCTTGCACATTATTTTTGATTTGTTCTCATGCTGAAAATATTTATTAGTATTCGAGGTATAACTCGAGGTGGTTGGCGGTGGTCGTTGGGGGTGGTTGAAGATGGTCGGCGGTGGACGAGGAGGAGGACAAGGAGGACGAGGATTTGTGCTCGGTGAGTAAAACACTTTTATAATATTTCATGGCAATTGTAATTTTATTTTATTTGAAATATTTCAAACTAGTCATGTTTACAATAAATTATTTCAATTCATTTTTCGTGCAAGCACATATTCAGTAGCTATGAATAATCTTATACAATTCATTATATTATTAATTAATTAAATAACATTCTTATAATATTTGATGGCAATTGTAATTATATTTCATCTGAAATATTACAAACTTGTCACGTTTACAATAAATTATTTCAATTCATTTTTCGTGCAAGCACATATTCGGTAGCTATGAATAATCTTATACAATTCATTATATTATTAATTAATTAAATAACATTCTTATAATATTTGATGGCAATTGTAATTATATTTCATCTGAAATATTACAAACTTGTCACGTTTACAATAAATTATTTCAATTCATTTTTCGTGCAAGCACATATTCAGTAGCTATGAATAATCTTGTACAATTTATTATATTATTAATTAATTGATTAATTACATTAATCCTTACACAATATTTTTGATGTGTTCCTATACTAAAGATATTCATTACTATTCCAGGTATTACCCGAGGTGGTCGGAGGTGGACGAGGAGGAGGACCAGGTGGACGAGGAGGAGGACGAGGTGGACGAGGAGGCGGCGGGGTGGGTCGTGGGAGAGGACCTCTCCTCTCCTCAGAGGAGGGGAGGAAGCGGGGTGGGTCGTGGGAGAGGACCTCTCCTCTCCTCAGAGGAGGGGAGGGGGAGGGGCAGGGAAGGGGGAGAGGTGGGCGGGAAGGGGGTAGGGAAGGGAAGGGAAGGAAAGGGGCGGGGAGGGGGTGGGGTGGGGGTGGGGGAGGGCGAGGGGGGGGGGGGGGGGGGGGAGGGGGGCGGGAGGGAGGGCGGGAGGGCGTGAGCGGGGGGGGGGGGGGGGGGGGGGTGTTGTTCTGCTCTATTAACTCTAACAGGCTCAAATCGACATCCGTCCTCCACTTCCTCCCTCCCACCCTCCCTCCCTCCCTCCCGCCCTCCCGCCCTCCCGCCCTCCCGCCCTCCCACCCTCCCTCCCGCCCGCCCCCTCCTCCCCCCCCCCCCCCCTCACCCTTCCCCACCCCCACCCCACCCCCTCCCCGCCCCTTCCCTTCCCTTCCCTTCCCTACCCCCTTCCCGCCCACCTCTCCCCCTTCCCAGCCCCTCCCCCTCCCCTCCTCTGAGGAGAGGAGAGGTCCTCTCCCACGACCCACCCCGCTTCCTCCCCTCCTCTGAGGAGAGGAGAGGTCCTCTCCCACGACCCACCCCGCCGCCTCCTCGTCCACCTCGTCCTCCTCCTCGTCCACCTGGTCCTCCTCCTCGTCCACCTCCGACCACCTCGGGTAATGCCTGGAATAGTAATGAATATCTTTAGTATAGGAACACATCAAAAATATTGTGTAAGGATTAATGTAATTAATCAATTAATTAATAATATAATAAATTGTACAAGATTATTCATAGCTACTGAATATGTGCTTGCACGAAAAATGAATTGAAATAATTTATTGTAAACGTGACAAGTTTGTAATATTTCAGATGAAATATAATTACAATTGCCATCAAATATTATAAGAATGTTATTTAATTAATTAATAATATAATGAATTGTATAAGATTATTCATAGCTACCGAATATGTGCTTGCACGAAAAATGAATTGAAATAATTTATTGTAAACGTGACAAGTTTGTAATATTTCAGATGAAATATAATTACAATTGCCATCAAATATTATAAGAATGTTATTTAATTAATTAATAATATAATGAATTGTATAAGATTATTCATAGCTACTGAATATGTGCTTGCACGAAAAATGAATTGAAATAATTTATTGTAAACATGACTAGTTTGAAATATTTCAAATAAAATAAAATTACAATTGCCATGAAATATTATAAAAGTGTTTTACTCACCGAGCACAAATCCTCGTCCTCCTTGTCCTCCTCCTCGTCCACCGCCGACCATCTTCAACCACCCCCAACGACCACCGCCAACCACCTCGAGTTATACCTCGAATACTAATAAATATTTTCAGCATGAGAACAAATCAAAAATAATGTGCAAGGTTTGATATAATTTTTTTATCGATATTATCTACCAGAAAGATTATGAGAAGATTATAAAGTTATGGAAATTTTATTAGCGGACTGACAGCTACCGAATTTGGGGTTGCGCGAAAAACGAATTGAAATAATTTATTGTAAACGTGAACGAGGAACCACGGAGCGCTTATCCTGGAAGTCGAGAAATTTTATTAGCGGACTGACAGCTACCGAATTTGGGGTTGCGCGAAAAACGAATTGAAATAATTTATTGTAAACGTAAACGAGGAACCACGGAGCGCTTATCCTGGAAGTCGAGAAATTTTATCAGCGGACTGACAGCTACCGAATTTGGGGTTGCGCGATAAACGAATTGAAATAATTTATTGTAAACATGAACCAGGAACCACGGAGCGCTTATCCTGGAAGTCGAGAAATTTCATCAGCGGACTGACAGCTACCGAATTTGGGGTTGCGCGAAAAACGAATTGAAATAATTTATTGTAAACGTGAACGAGGAACCACGGAGCGCTTATCCTGGAAGTCGAGAAATTTTATCAGCGGACTGACAGCTACCGAATTTGGGGTTGCGCGATAAACGAATTAAAATAATTTATTGTAAACATGAACCAGGAACCACGGAGCGCTTATCCTGGAAGTCGAGAAATTTTATTAGCGGACTGACAGCTACCGAATTTGGGGTTGCGCGAAAAACGAATTGAAATAATTTATCGTAAACGTGAACGAGGAACCACGGAGCGCTTATCCTGGAAGTCGAGAAATTTCATTAGCGGACTGACAGCTACCGAATTTGGGGTTGCGCGAAAAACGAATTGAAATAATTTATTGTAAACGTGAACCAGGAACCACGGAGCGCTTATCCTGGAAGTCGAGAAATTTTATTAGCGGACTGACAGCTACCGAATTTGGGGTTGCGCGAAAAACGAATTGAAATAATTTATTGTAAACGTGAACGAGGAACCACGGAGCGCTTATCCTGGAAGTCGAGAAATTTTATCAGCGGACTGACAGCTACCGAATTTGGGGTTGCGCGATAAACGAATTGAAATAATTTATTGTAAACGTGAACGAGGAACCACGGAGCGCTTATCCTGGAAGTCGAGAAATTTTATCAGCGGACTGACAGCTACCGAATTTGGGCTTGCGCGAAAAACGAATTAAAATAATTTATTGTAAACATGAACCAGGAACCACGGAGCGCTTATCCTGGAAGTCGAGAAATTTTGTTAGCGGACTGACAGCTACCGAATTTGGGGTTGCGCGAAAAACGAATTGAAATAATTTATCGTAAACGTGAACGAGGAACCACGGAGCGCTTATCCTGGAAGTCGAGAAATTTTATTAGCGGACTGACAGCTACCGAATTTGGGGTTGCGCGAAAAACGAATTGAAACAATTTATTGTAAACGTGAACGAGGAACCACGGAGCGCTTATCCTGGAAGTCGAGAAATTTTATTAGCGGACTGACAGCTACCGAATTTGGGGTTGCGCGAAAAACGAATTGAAACAATTTATTGTAAACGTGAACGAGGAACCACGGAGCGCTTATCCTGGAAGTCGAGAAATTTTATTAGCGGACTGACAGCTACCGAATTTGGGGTTGCGCGATAAACGAATTGAAATAATTTATTGTAAACGTGAACGAGGAACCACGGAGCGCTTATCCTGGAAGTCGAGAAATTTTATCAGCGGACTGACAGCTACCGAATTTAGGGTTGCGCGAAAAACGAATTGAAACAATTTATTGTAAACGTGAACGAGGAACCACGGAGCGCTTATCCTGGAAGTCGAGAAATTTTATCAGCGGACTGACAGCTACCGAATTTGGGGTTGCGCGATAAACGAATTGAAATAATTTATTGTAAACGTGAACGAGGAACCACGGAGCGCTTATCCTGGAAGTCGAGAAATTTTATCAGCGGACTGACAGCTACCGAATTTGGGGTTGCGCGATAAACGAATTGAAATAATTTATTGTAAACGTGAACGAGGAACCACGGAGCGCTTATCCTGGAAGTCGAGAAATTTTATCAGCGGACTGACAGCTACCGAATTTAGGGTTGCGCGAAAAACGAATTGAAACAATTTATTGTAAACGTGAACGAGGAACCACGGAGCGCTTATCCTGGAAGTCGAGTTTCACCGCGTAGCGGACCCGAAGCGCGAGATCCGGGAGGTTGAGAACCCGGTACTCGAAATACGTAGCGGAGCCGAAGCGCGGGATCCGGGAGGTTGAGAACCCGGTACTCGAAGTTTGCGGAGCGCGACTCTCATCCGTCCGCTCTACTGCGCGGTTGTTTCCAGACTGAGGAATTCGGCTAGCTGATTTTGAATTGGTGACGTCACTTTCTGAACGGCCGACATCCAAACTATGGTTTCGAACTTTGATACTATGTATGATGATGTATGATGTACGATGTATGATGATATGATATGATGTATAATGCTTTTAGTTTTCACGTTTCATACAAGAAATACACACCTCATCTCTCCTGCCGATTCCAGACTCAAGCGGCCAGGCCCTTCGATGGTCAGCCGTTGATTGAGGATATATTCTTCACTGAACGGCTCGGCTAATAACGCTGCCGTTCTGCGACAGTTGGATGATGGAAAATTTCGCTCGTATCTTTCAAATGTGTGTTAAAATACACTCGAAATGTTAAGAAGCGTCGTTCTTTCTCTCCCTATCACCTCTCTAGGTCTTTAAATCACTACGCAGCGTTAAATACTGTCTCATATACGAAGCATCCGTTTCATCTCGTTCAAAATCAACGCATCCGTGATGTATTACAGTTACTCTGAATTTTTTTCCATCCGAATACTTTTCGAAAAACAATTCTGCTCCTCCACCCAACGCAGATACTTCACTTGCGACCAGCTAAAACAACGTTTCGATTCTATGCCTATGAAAATTCAAGATCGAGAGAGCAAATGAAAAGTTGTTGGAATAATTATGAATACTAATGTCATGGAATACATCGAGCGCGCGTCGAATAGAATCCCATTTCGAAATGAATAATTCTTCTCTTTTCATATCATAGCTAATCTGGTAATATAGGTAAATAGGATGGTTGGAGGTGTTCGGAAATGGTAGGACATTTCAAAAGTTAAAGTCGACGATGATCCGGTGCATCAAGTTTGTCGTTGCAGATTTTCTTTTCCCGTGAGGCATAGAGTATTCAACAACGATAATGCAGTTCTCGAAATTCATCATTCATCTCTGACTGGAAAGCTAATTCGCAAGGCGTGGTATTCTATTCTATTTGCATTATTAGAAAAATACCCGTACTCTACATACACTGTTTCTAATCTTTTGCTACATTTGGTTTAATCCCCATGCTTCCACAGCACGATTAGTCGGAAATGTTTTTGATTATCCATAATAAAATGAAAGAAGTAACAAAGCTTAAATTTATTGTTAAAGCTCTAATGAATTCATTAAACTGCGGTCGAATCAATTCATTTATTATTTGCACATGACTTTTGTATATTTGATAAATTATTCCTAAATACATTGAAACATATTTATTTATAATGAAATATCATGCAATGGGCTGTGTAAACTATAAACTATAATTTCTATCGAATAACTGCTTTTCTGTCAACAGGGCTTTGAGACTCAGTTCAGTTCGTCCTCCTCCTCGTCCACCTCCGACCACCTCCAACAATCGTCAATCACCTCGAACAACCACCGATAGCCACCTTGGGTTGTACCTGGAATAGCAATAAATATTTTCAGTATTAGAACACATCAAAAATATTACGTGAGGATTAATATTTGAAAAGTGCCGGAATAAATTCTTTCATGCACTATTCCGACGTAACTTTGCGAGAGGAATCGATTAGGCGCAGTCCCAATGCGCTGCGATCAACGCATCAGAAGTTACAGCCAAAAAACGATAACCTGTATTTTCGACATTTTTCAGCAGGTGCTTTTTTCCTCGTATCTTCTCTCCCGTTGATCTCTCCCGTATAAAAACACATCAAAAACATTACGTAAGGATTCATATAATCACGGGTTTTGTTTTTTGGCTGTAACTTCTGATGCGTTGATCGCAGCGCATTGGGACTGCGCCCAATCGATTCCTCTCGCAAAATTACGTCGGAATAGTGCATGAAAGAATTTATTCCGGCACTTCTCAAAATCGCCAGATTTTTCGCCAAAAATACAAAGGGGTTAGCCTTGCTTTTTTTTCGAGCGAAAAACTTTTAGTCTCCGATTCGATTTGTATGACCCTTTCCTGATCGAACGGACCCCCAGGAACTCAGAAAACGCAGCGAAAATAGCGTCGGATCAACGGGAGAGAAAATATGAAGGAAAAAGCACCTGCTGAAATATGTTGAAAACACTGGTTCTCATTTTTTGGCTGTAACTCCTGATGCGATGATCGCAGCGCATTGGGACAGCGAGAGAAATCGAGTGTTATACGTCAAAGTTTCCGACTGACTCGCTGTGCACTGCCGGCACTTACTGACGGAAATCCGCTGGGCATCAGTCTTGCAGATTTTCGACAGAGAGCGCGCTGTAAGTTTGACTAATCGTTTCACTATTTTTATATTCTAAATACGTTTCAGCTTTTTTTCAGATTACATCCAAAAAATTCAAAAACACGTAATACTGACATGGTAATCCTTTTTTTCAGACACGAATTCAAATACCTTGAATAAAATCGATGCTCACTATAACTGAAAACGACCGAGCCATACTTTCAATGCCACAAATAAACATCCCAGGGCACAGGTTGATATTACTCAATGGAACACTGACAATGATACCGTACGCTGTTATGACATGTGGGTGATGGATTAATAAAAAATTTACTGCCAATACGCATTATGCGATAATATTATCATTATCAGGTATTGAAACCAAGTTCTGTACATTGCGTTCTAAGATAGGCATCAAATATTTATTCCTACATCTCTTTCACTTTCTCCGACGGGCAAGTCACAAAAAACTATTTTAAAACAGAGAGTACGAATTCTGATTGGGAACCGCAGTTCAAACTAAATCTACTTTTTAGCAGCAAAGAAACTTTCCCAAAACTGCATTCGCTCTTCGTGAAAACCACTTTTAACCTGAATTCCAGGATCGCTGTCATTACCGATCTGAAGATATTTTTCGTCTGATGAGAATGGTTCCCAAATCGCGTTGTCATTGAGAGCTGCAGTATTCGGCAACCTGAAAATGTGTTATATCGTCAAATATTGTCGATACACAAGCGGTTGTGACGTGATGTCTTCTATCTATTCATAGCCTGATACTCACCCATTGATAGCAAACGATGTCCATAGCTCCACCATAGCGTCGGTCACTTTCATGTCAGTCTCACTAAATTCATAGCCTGGTGGCGCAAACATTTCCCTTGGTCCAGGAAGGAGGTAAATCAGCTCGTCTCCGTGCGCCGCGCCCCAATTCTCCGTGTTACCATCACTAAACTTATAGCTATAGCTGAAAGTGCCTCGGTAGTCAAAACTGCAAAGGTATGCGGGACTCTTGTAAGCAGAGTTGTTTGCATGTTGTTTGACCTCGTTGTAAATATGGTAGGTGAACTCGTAATCGGTTATGATGTCAGTCAAATTGTGCAGTAGCTGAAAGCAACATCAATCACACCATAATTAATGGAACTTGAACTTCTGTCGTCAGTTGTTCCAGTTCTCACCAATTTTCTGTCGGCAGTTAGATCGTTCAAGTAACGAGACTTCAGAGCAGCAGTTTGGGCATCGACATCGGCTGACCAAACGTCGTGTCTCAAGAAGCTGATTAGGTGAGAGTCAATGTTGTCTAAAACTTGCTGGAACAAGTCTGGCCTATCATAGTACACTGAAATGAAGAACAAGTACAAGTTTCAGAAAAAATCATTCACCAAGAAAAAATGACTACCGATAAAGTTTCTTCAAATATTCAGAGCCTGGTATGTTACCTGACATCAGTGTGCGATATAGACACCTATAAGAATATTCGTTACTTCACGTTGATCTACCCATACTTGCCTGCAGTTACAAGAATTCCTTCTTCCTTAGTTACAAGGGCCACCCACGGCAAATCATGCTGTTCTCCATTGGCAATGATATTCGCTGGAGTATCCGTAAAAAGTGCACCTTCTACGTCAGGTTCGACTACAGGATACCAAACAGTAGACCTGGCCGTCCCCATTCCTTTCAACACCATGTCTGTTTCGTACAAGTATGACCCATTGAAAGTCCTCAGACAGTTAACAAGGGTGGTTGACGTGTTGGTTGGACAACCAAGGTATTCGCCCAACTTCGTGGCTCGCCTGGCGGCCACCGAATACGGTTCAGGAACAGAGGGTGAAAGTTCCGGTATACTGTGTGTCATGTATTGGTGAAAGAGTCCTGAAAAAAGTGTGTAGTTATTTGTCAAGTTGAAATGCCAAGTATTTAACATGTATTTAGTGGAAACTAATTCAATGCCATTATTGATCTCTCTTACAATTAAAAGCATTAGCTTCGCTTATTAAGTCGGGTACATTTACCACCGAACGATGATCACTAAATACCATAGGTGTATTTCAATTCGACTAAGCAACTCTGCTCACCTTTTGTTAAAGGAGATAAGGTTAAAAGGCGAACGCTGGCAGCGCCTGAACTTCCACCGAAGATAGTTACTTGATTTGGATCACCACCGAAATACTTGATATTTCGTTGGGTCCATCTCAAAGCCTCAGCTATATCTTTTAATAAATTATTTCCAGGCGATACTTCGTCGCCGGTACTCAAAAATCCGAGTATTCCGAAACGATAGTTCGGAACTACGAGAACCACGTCCTTATTAAGAAGAAATTCTGGACTCCATCGGTCAGGAGTGCTCGTTCCAAACCTGAATTGTCCACCATAGATGAAGACCATCACTGGCAGTAACGTAGCATTTTGGCTACTAGGAAGCTATGCGGTAGAAATGGTGAAAAAGGAATTATTTGCTTTCTCATTTGAGAATTCATTAATGTAAGCCGACCGTAGACCGTGATTCTGAATAAACACCGTGCACCCATCTTATTCAATTTTTCATGTTATAAAGTAAGAAATGATAGCAAATCAAATATGTGCACCAACAATAAACTATAAACTATGCGTCATAAAGCGAGAACAGTTGTTTTTTGCACTTCATTTACTGATTTCTTCTATACGTGTATCGCAATGTTGCAGGCTGACAGCATAAACATGCATTTCTGAACCCACGTACAAACTTGAGTATATTGCGCGCAAAAATGCTCTAGTCTGTACGCAGCCTAAGGAGCTAGGAACAGCGAGGAGAAACCAAGATCGATGGACGAAAACTTCATGACTTCGATTTTTGGTAATGTTCTACAACAGTTCGATTCATTGTGTGCAAAAAAGAAGATGATATCAGAGGTTTGAACTCCGTAGAAAATTTTCCAATGTGATCTAAATTTTCTGTTTCTCGAGCGTTGTCCGAACCAAAATATTTCGAGTACGATAAAGAACTGTAGGTATGGTTGAACAAATTCAAATGGTTAAGAATCTGTTTATTTCTCGAAATCAACCTTCGCGATGTAATCACAGAGATTTCTTATCCAATCTAAAGCACTAAAATTATGCTGTATTTTGTACCCAGCTGTGTGACAATTAGTATATTGCGTTGCTAGTGCGGAAAGTGGGCGGTTTCTAATGAATAAGCATGCGCTGTAATCACACGAATCAGATATCGCCACTGATGTATATGAAATCGCCCATCCGCGCGTCCGACACACGCTATAATCTTCAAACATCTGTGAGCGAAAGTTTGTTTGTGAAGCAATGAAGATGCCACTGACATAAAACAAGTCAACCAACAAGAGGGTGATGTTCGAATGAAAACAAAGCAGAACAATAAAATCAATTCCACATTGCCTGAATATGTTTGGCAGTACTCTTAGCAGTACTCGAATCCTATGTAAAATGAACAGAGCTAAATTTGTTCGCTGTTGGATCAGACGATAGCCTAAACTGGTGTTTCGGTACTGAAATCAAGTGAATTTCAAAATGTCTGTACTTTCAATTGAAAATCCTTGAATCTCTTGGTACGGCTAGTACATTTCTCGAGATAAAAAATTTGAAACGATGATGGTAAAACTATAACTTCCTCCATCTATCAAAATATATTCAATACGATTGCGATATACCTGCGGCGTATAGACATTAAGATAGAGGCAGTCCTCATCGCCCATGAGCTTTTTCTCGTTCTGGATACATGCGTTAGGCATGCGGCCGGTATCTAGAGTCCCGTTCCAAGGACCCGCTGGTACAGCTTGTTTAAACCTGAATTGGAATAATAGGGAAAATTAATTTTTCCGTATTTTTGTGACGATTAAACTCCCAATGATAGGTGATTTTTCGGTCAACATGAGGCTAGATAGTTCCGCCAATTCTTCGTCGTAGATTTTGAACATGTTATTCTCTGGAATACATTCAATTATGTATTTCAGTGCCACGGGTTGTGATCGATGCAGATCAACCCAAAGAAAATCCGTCGAGAGCTGATATTAACGATGTTTTAGCGGACTCTCAAAGCAATCGAGATGTGTAAAAGCAAAGTACGTAAATGTGGGCAAAACAATGTGGTTTCAGTACGTGTATGCGGATCCTTGATTGTTTATTTGTTCAGACAATATCTTCCTACTAAAAGAAAAAAATCATATCAATAAAGTGAGGACTTTTTACCCTCCCGAGCTCATACCATGCATTTTGAACAAGCAAAAAATGCACGGTATGAGCTCGGAAGGGTAAGAAGTCCCCACTGCATTATCAACTCGTGTTGATGTATATTAACTGCTTGTATCTTTGCATGATATGAACTAAAGTTTGCCCAATCAATTACATTATCATCATAAGTACCGGTATCAGTTTACTATGGATACCGTATATTACTACTGTAAGTAGTAGCGTAGCTCCTAACGTGCGAGACTTCGGAAGGGGAGGACTTGAGTTCAAATTCCCAGCTTGTCGATGAGGTCCTAAGCGATAGCTCGCAGAAATTGCAACGCAGGTAACGTCGTTCAGGCTCCGAATCGGCGAGTTGAGGTTTGAACTCAGTCCGGGTGTCCGGGCAACGTTTTCTGCACCACCTATGCAGCGATAGATGAATTGAGCCTATGGGTCAAATAACGACTTAAGTCGACTTAAGTCACTTTTTCAAAGAAGCTGATCTCGGTGTTCTGTATAATCTTCGCTATAAACCCTGTGAATCTTGGATGTTTTCGTCAACTTTTAATGCTGTAGTAACCATAACAAGCGGTGCGCGCACCGCCATTGAGTTAGCCGGCAGTAGCAGCGAAGCGAAGTAGGCTAATCCACGCGCCTCCGCTAAACAGACGCACGTGTTTATCTGCCTGTCTGTTAGATTTCGTGTAAAGCTGCAATATTTTCTGCGCGAAATAATGAACGAATCTACAACAACTACAACAGCATCGACTAGCCCTACTGCTACAGTTACGGGGAAAAAGAGAAAAATTCGACAAGATAGATGGGAACAAAATAGAAAGAAGCTTAAGCGTAACAGTGGTAAAAGTTACGCTTCTCAAAGTGGGAATAAAATACCTCGAAAAAAATTCAGGCACACTACCGACTGCTGCAAGAAAAACTGTTCGTCTTCTTTCGATTATAAACGTCAGCGTGAAATTTTCAAGACTTTCTGGGCAATGGCTGAGAAACCGAGTCAGGACACTTTTTTAATCAGTTGTATACAACGTGAAGAAATCAAATACGTCAAAACCGTAACAAAACGGAAGAACAGATCTTGGTCTTGGAAATATTCTTTCAAAGTAGATGGCCAGGATAAAACTGTCTGTAAAGGATTTTTTCTGTCTCTTCTCCAAATAACTGAATCCAGAATGAAAACGGTGCTCCGATTTTGTAAATCAGGTAAATGTTTATATTATTTTCTTTCTAAATAAATCAATATTTACGAATGCTTGACTCGTTTATTGGCGTCTTATAACAAAACAAGTCAGGTCTGGATTAAAATATGAAAATACTGATTGTTTCAGGTACGACAGTTGCTACAGAAAAAAGGGGTAAGCAACCCAACCCTGCCAAAATTTCGAACGTGGTATGGAGTTTAGTGAAGGAGCATTGGTCGACTTTCCCGAACAAAAAATCGCATTATGGAAGCTCCAAAACTGAAAGAAAGTACTTCGAGAATCCAGACTTAAACGTAAAAAAAATGTTTCACGCATTCCAAGAATATTACTTTGATAAAACAGGGAAGCAGCTCTCACTAAAGTACCCAACGTACCATAGATATTTTCGGGAAAATAGTGATTACTCGTTTAGGCAACGTAAAACAGACGTCTGTGATTTTTGCACCGAATGTAAAATCAAACTATCGGCAAATTCATCAGATCCGTGTAAGGAATCGTTCCGTCTACATGAAGTAAAAGTTGCGGAATACAAGGTTTTGCGGCAACAGTGCACAAAGAATATTAACGATGATACTCTAACTGTTGAGTTCGACTACGCACAAAATCTTCCGCTTCCAAAACTGAACGTTAGCGCACAATTTTACAAGCGATTATTGTGGCTGTATGTTTTCAACACACACTGTTTTAATGACGGTGACAGCAAATTTTTTTGCTTCTTAGAATGTGATGGTGGCAAGAACGGTAACTCTGTGTGTAGTTTTTTGAACGATTTTCTGGTAAAAAAATTGACTGAAAATCCAGAATTAAAAAAAGTAGTTCTTTTGTCTGACTCCTGTGGGGGGCAAAATAAAAACAAGACTCTCGTACGATATTGTGCTTGGTTGTCGGTCAAAATGGGAGTTGAAATAAATCACATCTTTCCGGTGCGAGGTCATTCATACTGCCAATGCGATAGAAATTTCGGTGTTTACGGAACTGTTTTAAAAAAAGTAGAGACCGTCGAAAATCCTATCGAGTATCTCGAAATAATGAGGACCGTAAGGCACAAACCAAAAGCTTTCGAAGCAGAGATGAGTGCCCACTTATTAAAAGAATGGGATAAAACTTTGGATTCATTTTTTCTAAAGGTTCCAAAAGCTAAGGGAAAGAAATTCACGATCCAAAAGTATGTGAAGTTATCATACAAGCCAACAGGCACCATGTCCGTTTACGCGGACTATAATGGCGCTCCGCAAAATTTCAACCTGTTCAAATTAAACGCTTTTGTAAGTAAAGATACCGAACTAGCATTAGCAAACCCGGCTCCTGTTGGAATTAAGACAGCTAAAAAAAATGACGTGCTATCTTTAATGCCTTTTGTAAAACCGGTTAATAGGGAATGGTATAAAAATGTGCTGCGGGGTACCTGCAACGACGATGATTCGGCTGAAACAGACGAAATGGACTCTGATTGAACCTGATACATGCCGTTTTTTAAATGTCAATTCCTAGTTTAGCTTTTTTTATATGTGTTCACCGCGACCATGAAACACCCATTACAGTAGAAACTGGTTTGACTATTATCGTCATCATATTATTTTAATCCAAAAACGTGTTTGTACAGATTAAAAGTCGTTCTACAAAAAAACGACTTAAGTCTTACTCCGAATTTCCGTGATAGCACTGTATTGGACAATATTTAATAATTGTTATTACGTTTGTATATCATTTTTGGGTACCCCACCTATGTAAAAAAATAAAAGTTCCTTGTAAAATGCCTTGTCAAAATTGAAATATCGACTGTTGAATCTTTACTTGCCTTTTTTATGCCAAAACTTAAGTCGACTTAAGCCGTTATTTGACCCATAGGCTCAATTGTAACTCTGAATTATTCCTACAAACCTAAGATCTCCAATCGGTGGCTCGGCAAACGGAACTCCAATGAAGGCAGAGAATCTTCTGCCAAGGTGTGTGGCCATATTTATACCTCTGAGTCTTCCTTGAGGTATCGTCGTTTCCGGACGCATCCAATCCTCGCCAGCGGGAATGTCCCCATTTTTAATTGGAATAACACCAAAGATTGTCAGGAAAGCGATTAGCAAAAGAGCCACCAGCAGACACGCGGCTGCTATATAACAGCACGAGCGCGAGCCAATTTTACATACAAACATGATTATTGTCTGTCACGAAGTGATGCTCGCCAAAGAGACCAGCCTGAGTTATTTTATCTTGCGAGAAGAAAAGATGTCCTGTCATAATCAAAGACAATATAGATTAGTAACCACGCTTTGAATTTAATTCGCATAATATACAATGCGGACGGGAATTAAATCCACCTTGTCAAGTGGTCCAATAAAATTAAGTGTATACACAAATTTTATAATGTATATTTTGTCATTAAGCAGTTTGATGAGATTGGATTCACATGTGAGATAACAGAATAATAAGCCGAGTAGCGCCGGTTCGAAGGCTATTTTTTATGCGTGTAAAGTAATAAAAAGCCGCCCCCATGTAAGTGCACACATAGAACAATCAAGTATTTGAATCCCATAATTAATTACTCAAGATATATGATAATCAAAGGTACAAATGATTGCTAAAAACAAGAGCATTTTACAATAACACCAACAGATTGTATAATTCTAGCGTAGTCGTAAAATCATGTGAACCTTCTCGCTTTCAAGGCTGTAAAGTCTTGAATTACTTCGTCAAGATCTGGTTCATGAAAAATATCATTTTCAATCGATGCACTTTCCAGTCCGTCTAAGCGTCCTTGACTCATTGACGACTGCAAATACTTTTTTTATTAGTTTTAAGTTGGAAAAACTTGTTTTACCTTGAATTGACATATATTATTATCACCGATGAACTAAAAAACTCAGATAAAAACGTTAAATCACATTCATTTTCGTTCAGAATTTTCTCAGTAAAAATCGTTAGTTTTTGCATTTGAGCTCGACAATTAATATGATATCACGGGTTTATGGGTTGTTTTGGTACATCGATAATAAAATGATGCTCGTATTAAAAATAACTAGCTTTAAAACCTGCCCGCAAGATTTCTGCTACGTGATGCTACAAATCACGTTTACACATGTATGTAAGTATAACGTATTGTGATTTCATGACAATAAATTTTGTCAAAAAATACCACAGAATAATCAGCTCAGTGCTTACAGATTTGAAACACGACGCACGGCAATTTTAGCTCTGATTGAACGACGTTATTGTCATAGGTATTCCTATTTATACTATGCCAACTACTCACCAATTGCAATTTGTTGATCCTGGTCGTTCGGTTTTTTTCGGATTCAAAATGTTATCTGAAGCACGTATATTGGTTTAATAGTGCAAAACATCACGTTTTCAATAATCAAACTTGTAAACTTGAAAATTAGTCCGGAAGGTCAAAAGTCATCAGGTCAAGGACCTGGAGAGCCAGAACTATGAAAGTCAATAGTCACCAGGTCAAGGACCTGGATAGCCAAAACTTCGGACCGCTTGTCCTGGAAGTCGATTTTCACCAGGTAGCGGACCTGAAATGTAGGAACCACGGAGCGCTTGTCCTGGAAGTCGAGTTTCACCAGGTAGTAGACGTTGAGCTCAGAAACTACGGAGCGCTTGTCCTGGAATTCGAGTTGCACCAGGAAGCGGACTCGGAGCGTAGGATCAGGAGGTAGAGAACCCGGTACTCGAAATCTGCGGAGCGCGATTTTCATACGTCCGCTCTACTGCGCGGTTGTTTCCAGACTGAGGAATTCGGCTAGCTGATTTTCGTCGTTATAGATCGATGACGTCAAAGGAAAAAAATTTTGGGTGACGTCACTTTGTGAACATTCGAACATTCGACATCCAAAATTTAGTTTCGAACTTTAATACTATGTATGTATATGCATAATGATGTATGATGTATGATGATTATTTACCTTGCTTGCCGATTCCAGACTCAAGCGGCTAGGCCCTTCGATGGTCAGCCGTTGACTTGTTGGAATACATGTAAATTTAAGTCTGGTAGCGACATCTTACTGTATTAAAATGTATTATGTAATAAATGCGCATGCGCGTATGTTCCGACACAGCCAGCGAGCGTGTCCCTTTTGGAGCAGAAAAACGGTATAGCGACAAGAAAGAGAGCAAGCCGGTTGTATATCCTCACGAATCCATTTGCATCAAGTTTAAGTATATCTTTATTAATAAATACACAATTATAACTAATTGTCTGGCTATTCATTTATCAGTCCACGATATTATTAACATGACTAAAGATACATTCTTTAGGGGGTCAGCTAATAACGCTACCGTTCTGCGACAGTTGGAAGATAAAAATTTTTGCTCGTATCTCTCAGATGTGTGTTCAAATACACTCGGAAGTTTTAAGAAGCTTCGTTCTTTCTCTTTCTATCAAAAAAAAAAAAAAAATCGCCGACAATCACCTTTTTAGGTCTTTAAATCAGGACACTGCGTTAAATTACGCTACTCTCGCAAAATTACGTCGGAATAGTGCATCAATCAATTGATTTCAGCACTTTCCAAAAACGCTGAAATCTTTACCCAAAATGCAAAGGGTTTAGACAAACCGTTATTGGCTAAAAAACTTTTGGTCTCAGATTTCATTTGTACGATTAATTTCTGACTAATTGGACCTTTAGAAACTCAGAAAACGCACAAAAAAGAGCGTGGGATCAATAGCGTAGAAATTAAGAAGGAAACATCAGCCGTAGAAAAATGACGAAGGAAATCTCTCGTTTGTTGGCTTCAACTCTCGATCCGTTTCTCGCATTGAAGTGGGACTGTGCCTAATCGATTTCTCTTGCAAAATTACGTTTATAAAACTGTCCCTCAAAATCATCTTAATAACGACTGAAAAATTTAAAGTGGTTAACCTTCTTCTATTTCGGAGAGAAAATCGTGTTGTCTCAGAACTAATAATAAAGGACCCGCTCGAGACTTATAGAACCTTAAGGATTGCAAAAGAGGTCTGTGGAGCATCGTAGGACTAACTCCTTAAACGACATGAAATAATTACGGAAATATTGATGTAGGTATTAGAGAAAGCGGTCATCTTCTACCACCGAAAAATTCGCGTCGCCTTCAATTCTTTATAGAGGGCCGTGGCAAACACTTTCCTCCACACTTTCATCATCATATCTCTGTTATTCATTGGACCTCTAACACGGAATAAGTTTCTCAAAATAATTTCACTGAGTCATAATTTCAACTATAGATAATTTGCAACATATTCAGTATAGCTAGGTACCATTTTAGTGGATGAAACTGAATAAATCACAGCCATGAACGAATGTTGCTATCGTATCACGAATAAATAATTGATAATTCCACGTAGCTCCAAATTTATGGCAAAACTTTGTCAATGTTATCGTAATTTCTTTGAGATTATTTTTCAAAAAATAATCTACTTAGAAACTGATTTGCTCAGAGATCGTATCGGCGCATGGCCACACTCTGGCTCAATGGAATAGCGTATAATTCTCTAGTTTGAACTGAATTTACTGTCATTATTTTTACCGAGAAAAATTCAAAGCACTTCTGTTTGGTGTAGGATATTTCACACAAGCGCGTGCCAATATATTAAAAATGTATGCCATCCAATTAAAAATGCATACTTACCGAATCTAAATACAGACGAATATATACCGATATCACATGTTGCCCGGGGCGGATTCATTGCAAGAGCGCGACGTGCATTTTGACGGCACGAACGTAGATCAGTGGTCGGGGTACGTGATTTACACTAAAAATACTCCCCTTTACACCTATCGACGGCCTTATTACAAAAGTGGACCCTATTGTTGGGTATGAAAATTCAAAAAGACCGATTTAGGCATCTCCAATAAGATACAATAGTTGTTACACTCTTTTAGAAAGATTACGTACAGTTTAGGTAAGGACTACTTGATATAAATGTAATAAGACCGATTGATATTTGTATTGATAAAAAATTTGCAACAAATTTAAAACATCTATAAAATCCTTATTGCACTAATCGAGACGTGATAATTTTCACGGGGATAACCGAAACGTGCTATTTTTCAGGGCGAAAGCCGAAACAGCTTACTTTTTCGTAAGAGGTGTGGAAATAAAGGATGACGGTACCAATTCCCAAAAAGAAATTCAGATACAAATGCATTCGCAGATTCCGAATTCTAAATAAGAAGAGTCAGAAAAATATGTCGCACGTAGCTCCGCTCCAGCTGTTGGAAAGCGAATAACTGCGCCGCGCGCAATGCTTGCCGCTCGGTCGAAGGGAGATGTCGAGCTGCGCCCGGCAAATGTGCAGAATACGACCCGTGTGTAGAGGATTGCCGTTACTTGCAGCGTCAGGCGCGGATTCGAATGCCCAACGGCTTTCGGCCTAATAAAATGGGCGCAAAAATGAATCAACGGTAAGAGAAAAATCACAAGTTTTGTATTTTCTTAATGTATGAATATAGAATTAAAATGTTAAGATAATGCTACCGGTTACGCATCTGTATACCACTGTGTGAAGTATCCTTTGCCAGGCTCTCTAACTATATCGTATTTCTTTTCGATGCGATTGACTGGGAATCATTAATCCTCAGCGTTAACTCATATTCAGCCTTTCGATGAAGATGTACTAGTAACTGATAGATAATATTTTGCAGTTGAGCTTAAAAAACTTGCAAGTTTCTTATCCATGATGCAGTAATATCATTTGTCCATGTTTGTGATTTGCTCAGTTTCTATCACTCTCGTGGCACTTCGATATGATAAACGTGCACTGTATTATCCATTGTTTTCGTGATGCTCAATACGGCAAAGTATGAGTCGGTTGCCGACATCCATTTACTTGTTAGAGGGCGCTCCTAAGTCGAGAATGTGCTCCTCTCTGGCACAATATTCTGAGCGACAAAAAACGATTTTCGGTCACCATTAAATTGGCTTTCAATTTTTTAAGCGTAAGCAGCGTTTAAAGTACCGCGCATAGTATAATTAGTCATAAGCAGCGCTAATAATATTTTTGGAGACGTAACATCACTGAAAATAAACATAATAATGATAGTCCTCAGAACCCTGTGATCTTATAGTTTCCGCCATCTGCACATTTTTTTGATTCCGAGAATGTTACCGTTTTATCTTCACTATTATCATAAACACTATCAAGGTTCACAGCTCTGTCAAGATGTTCGGATTCTTCTTCATTTTCACGTAAAATACTAAATAACACCTTTCGAATCTATAATAGCCTTGTCAACGAGAGAAATAAATTTACGAGGAAATTGTACCGAAATCGATAACAAATGTATACATTGTTCATTCAACTTGTGAATCATAATTAACACCGCTTCAAAATACTTCATAGATGTTATACATACAGATCAAAATCTACTCACCGCCTTCCATATTTACAAATTGTGAATGCAATCCTTTTGTTCATAAGATACTTTAAATTTATCCCTTGAATTTGAATGAGCAACATGGCGAAGTGCAATCAGCTGATTGTTTTCGGTACGTAATGGCAATGCAGATATGAAGATATAGAAACTGAGAGTATAAGCTATCTAGGCCGCTATTTTAGTACACGCTGAACTGATCTCAACAAAAAATATGATACAGGTCTGCTTTCATCAACAAATACGGCCCTCTTGAAGTCCCGCATGCATTTTGCTGCCGGAAAGTGTGCTCGGATAGTCGTTAATACAGAAACGATACCTACGACGATCCAGGAATCAGTTTGGAGCGGACTTTTCTCTCGTAAATTACGGTGTATACAACCCCGTGTATACGCGGTACATTGTTTCAGCAAAGGCGCGTCTAGCTCAGTGTAATATTATAAAAAACAGTCGGCAAGTTCCCGAAGGTGGACAAGACCCAATCCAAAGTTCCCGACAGCGAAGTTGGAGCTCACGGGCGTTGCCGCAGGTCCATGGGGTTAACTCGCGAATGAAAAAACTCGGCGATCTTTTCTTTTCAACGGTATATACGTATACGGACCGGGCGAGAAAGCGGCGGTGAGAATTTAATTAAGAATTTCCATGAGCCGACGGCGCCGCGTTGCACTGGCACACACGTCAGCGCCGCGGCGAACCAGCAGAAGCCCTAATTAAATTGGAAGAAATCCCTCCCCCCGCCCCCCCGCCCATCGCCAGGGAAGCCCTTTTCGCGTGTATTGAGAAGTTCTCATGAGAAAGAAATTTGCATTTTAAGTACGACTGAGCGCGGCCGCGTCTCCAACTTTGTCACAAGGGGTCAGCCGGTGCAATCCGAATGTGCGTATAAACTTGCTCGCCTCTTTTTTCCTAAATCACAGTTATTTCCCTGGACTACGGGAGGAAATAATGAGCACGCGTATCTGATACAAACGTCAAACAATCAGGCAGTTTCCCCGCGCATCCTGCAGAATATCAGATCCTGGGAAACTGCATAACTGCGCTCCTCCATCTCTCCCCTCTTCTCACGTAATTCGTGAACAACCGCTCGTTCATCCTCGACACATTAATCAATCGTGTTGCATATTAATTTTGGCTCCTTGTTGTTACACGGAAAGAAATCTTTTCACTTCACCCGCCGCTTCGCCTCCCCTTGATTCCCGAACTACTGAGCGATTTTCACCCTCCGTGAAACTCTCGAGACTATTTTCCACTTTTGATGTACGTACCTTAAGATACCTACCTTAACCCGATATCGCAAATATCCTTGCACTGCTTCGCATAAAAACGTATAATAACCGAGCTATTTTAACAAGAATTTCGGTAAAGTCTCGCGCCAATTGGTACAGTATGCGCTCGTCATAGGCGCGCGCACCGCTTAAAAGTTCAACTAAAATCTTAAGCGAACCACGCTTTTCCGCGGCCCCGTTCTTTATTCCTACCATAGCTCGATAAGCGTCGCAATTTTTTCCGGAGGCTCGCGGAAGAAGAGGTTCCATCGAATCATGGAAAATCTTGATAAGTCAACCTGCACCCGATCCTTTTTCTCGATGTGCAAATATTGTACGCGTCGTACAACGAGATACGACAGAGATAGAAGGAGAGAGAAAGAGAGAGAGAGAGAGAGAGCTGCTTTCTACCCT
Source organism: Neodiprion virginianus (assembly GCF_021901495.1). Lineage (NCBI taxonomy): Eukaryota > Metazoa > Arthropoda > Insecta > Hymenoptera > Diprionidae > Neodiprion > Neodiprion virginianus. The sequence continues at coordinate 19,887,918 of NC_060880.1, forward strand.
TGCACTTAGTTCTATTTTAAGGCTGTTCCTTCCTGTCCGATTCAACCTCGGAAGCCCGACCCTTCCAGAGCCCTGCGAACCTCCCCGTCGAGCGCGGAAGATGCTAGGATGCGCCATTCTTCTCGTCGACATTGACTAATGATTCGCACGCAGGGAAAGATATTTCGAAACTGCATCTATCTACTGCCTTTTTTCCTCCCACTCCTTTTTTTCCTCTTCCTCCGTCGTAATAATTTCCCTCTCTTCGTAATGTATCTCGGTTAGTACGAATGTACATAATCCATATGCCATGTGCTATACGATATAATAATCCACGTTCAAGTGTCGTGATATTTGCTCAGTGAACTTCGCCGCTAACAATAAGATAAATCAACTCGAGTATCAAGAATAATGAATTGTGCAAAGAAAAATTCCTTCTTCCTTCATCGCAACAGGATGAGTCGATTAGTGACGCGCGAAACGTGAAAGGCTCAGTGAAGTAAAATGTATTTTATTTCATATCATTTTTTTTTCTTGTGCTATTCAGCTGAAACAGAAGCGAATAAAACCATAGGTATGTACGCACACATATATCTATGTATGAGTGTACATATATATATAGTATATATATTTTATATTCCATGTTAAAAATTGTGCTTAACATTTAATGTGTACATGGTTTTAATATTCTTCGCTATGTTCGCCTTTCGTTTGCTGTCAGCCTACTGGTGATTCATTTTTTCTTTTCTCAACTCTCTTATTAACAGTATATTGTGTGACGTATGCACTGTGTTTTTGTTTCTCATTTTAGTTTTTCTTTTGCAGTTATCTTCATTCGTCACATGCAGAATAATGTAATAATGATATACATAATATAGGTACATGTATTTTTTTCACATCAACTTTGTTGAATTTTAGCTAATCTTTCACTAAGCCGTATTACATGTATATACTTATTTATTCATATATTCATATGCTCGACACTGCGTGAAATTCAAAGATGCGGCCGTCTCGAATTTTCACCCAGATTCCAAGAATCGATCATCTTTAACTTGCCTGAGATTACTGCGGGCCCTAGCCGTTGCAGATGGAGATAAAGTATAAAAAACAAGATAACAATAAACTAACTGAACAAGGCCAAAGGAAATTAAAAAGTACGCGACTAAATATGGAATGTAATTCGCGTCAATGCAGCGAGCGTACGTCAGAATATGTATATGTAATATAATTTAATTACATTCGGATCGTTTATAATTATATGTTTGGAAACGTACGCCTGTTCTATTTTATTTTATCTTTCCCTCTTCCCCCGGTAACTACGTTGCGTGTAAAAACTCAACGATTACTTTTTCTCATTATAACATGACGTATTAATAACATACTTATCCAAATTACGCGCGTACGCATTCTTGTTCACGTGTAACTGTATTACTGACTACCGACAAGTTATTCCTGCTTCGAATTTCTAGCTACGAGGTATTTGGTAGTTTTTTTGTTTATAATAATTTTCAAAACTTTTAAAAATATTCTTACACAGTATTGCAATTTTTTTGTCTCTCTAATTTGTATATTTTTTTTTTCTCAACTTCTTCGACTAGTTTACTAGAATCAATTTCAATGCGTGCAGTCTAAGGCTACACGTATTGTTATACGCGTGCTAATTCAGGCGTGTGAAAAACATATCTATATTCATATTTGTACAACTGAAATTGCATATGATTTGTCCAACTACGATGGAAAAAGATCGAGCAGAAACGGGAAATGAAGGAGGGTTTTGTCTGTAAATTTTTTTCAAACGAACATATTAAACGGCTTCTCACGCGACAATAACAATAATAATAACAATTAACGTCTCGGTTTAGAATAATATCAATACCTATTCTTGTTCGTATTATTTGATAAAATTGATGCATACCATATTTCACATCGTGCATTTTTACGTATTATACAGATACCAAATTTATGTTAACTCGGTAAAACTTACCGAACGTTTATTCAATCAATTATTTGTAATTCTTTGATTCCTTGAATATCCGCGCTAAAAACTCACCGTCGCTATTAACGCACCGTTACAATAATAACAGTTATCGTTCGCTAAATAGTGCTATATTGGCGTCAGACTAAATTTTTCATAATTTTTTTAATTTTTTTTTTTTTTTTGATTGCCAACTTTCGCGGAGCAAAACAATCCTAGAGCTCAAATTCAACGCTTATCCTACATATTGAACAGGCTGTAACAAAGAACCGGAGCTACCACAAAAGTTAGATAATATATGTATAGAGCAAATGCATACATACATGTACACACACACACACACACACATATATATATGTATATTAGGGTGGTCCTGATTTAGAATGTTGACGAATTTATTCCGGATCACCCCACCAAATCAACTATAAATAATTCAAAAACAATTCACAATTTTTTTCAAATTTTTATGTCAACTGTAACCCATGCCTGTAAGAGGAAGGATTTCCCAATTTAAAATACACGTGTTTCGGACACGTTCTTAGTATATATTTTTTTCTGTAAGAGTAATAATGTTCGAAAAAATCCATGAATGTGAGGTTCTAATGAGCATTAGTGCTACTATCTGAGAAAAAATCCACATTATCATACCAGGTAATATAGACAGTTGCATTTCTTATAAATAAAAAGAAAACGTCAAATTTCTACGGCGTGCAATTCGTCGAAATTGGTCGGTATGGTGAAATGAATTTTTTCTCAGATAGTAGTACTAATACTCACTAAATCTTCGCAATTTCAGATTGTTTCGAACATCGTCACTCTTACAGTAAAATATATGCTGAGAATGAATCTGAAACAAGTGTATTTTAAATGGCGATATCCATCCATTTACAGGCACGGGTTAGAATTGATATAAAAATCTGAAAGAATGAGGAAATTGTTTTTGAATTATTTATAGTCGATTTGGGGGGGTGGTCTGAAAAAAAATCATCAACACCCTAAGTAAGGATCACCCTAATATACATGGTATATAATATGTATGTATGTGTTACAGATAACCTTGTGTGTATGTAGTACTTGTACATCAGTTTGTAAAAGGTGTGAGAAAAAAGTATAGAGAAACAAATAGAGATAAAAGTGAAAATTTAAAGTGAGTGCATGAATGTTGATGGAGGAAAAGAATTAGCATTATTTTGTTACTCGTTCAATCATCACTACCGTGAATCGTGTTACAGTGTTTCGTTTTCTTACTTTTCTTCGTTTTTAAATTGTTTTTATTAACTGTCAAAAATAACACCTGCACCACACGTTACAATCGTGATCACCACAATTATTTATCATATATAATAATTTTAATTAAGGTATATTATATTATTATGTATATGCATATATGTATATAATGAAAATTATATCGATTTTTTTTTTTTTTTGTTTTTTGTAATATTAATCTAATCATAATATTCAATTACGTCTAACATTTCATTATATATTTATGATAATAATAATAGTAGTAGTAGTAGATGTAGTACTAGTAATAGTTATAATAATAATAATAGTAAAATAATAGTAAAATAATAATAATAATAATAATAATAATAATAATAATAATAATAATAATAATAATAATAATAATAATAATAATAATAATAATAATAATAATAATAATAATAATAATAATGTGCCTATCACTTTTATCTATATGTATAATGGTATGCCATATTTTATATATGCATATATATGTATATATATGAATATATATATTATATATTCATATATATGTATATATATGAATATATATATTATATATTCTCCCGTATTGTTCTTTATCATACAGAGCCTTAACTATTGATTTATCTATTAGGCTACTTATTATAGGCTACTTATAATACGTGTGTATATATGTGTTTAGACACGTGTGTAATTCAACTGACTGATGTAAATACATATATATACACACGACAGCTTAGTATATATGAGGTTAGTTTCGGACAACAGAGATCGTTGTATGCATGTACGTACGTAACATCAGGGTGAGATTGGGCATCAAAATCGATACGCCCATTCTAAGAGGTTGCTTGCATTGTTGATTGGGTGAAATAATTTTTGTCTACCTATTGGAATTCTCTTCATTCTATTGTTTTCAATTCTTCACCTCCCTTTTCTTCTTCATCGTCGCCGTTCCACCGTTTCTCAAACACTCTATATGGGTATATGTGTATGCATAACATTGAATATCGCATTAAATGCTGCATTGACGCGAATGCCGCAAAAAATTTTCTATATAATATTTTTACGCTACAGGTATAATCATCATTAAAATTGTCATCATCATCGTCACTCTTCTTCGCATATACTCTGCAATTTTACCAACGTTAAACGCATTGATTTCAACGCCAATTATTTACTGTCTTCCCCCCTCTCGGTTTTTTCTATATCTGTCATCTATCGTCTGCAGGTTCCTAGACTTATATTTTCAACGTGAAAATGTTATTCGTTCATCTTTATTTGGTCTCCGTACGTAATTTTTTTGGTTTCCTGCGTTTTTTTTCTTTTTTTTTCCTTATTTCTCATGCGCGAGATTCATCAATGCTATGGAAATAAATTGAAGAATAAAAATGAAACTACTACGCAAAACTTGATAACGCGCGGTTTTTAATACCGAGACTTTTTCGATTATTATTATATCATTATAGTTGAAGTATTTTTATCAACTTCCCTAAGTGGTAACGGAACTCTGGGGATTCGATTTTTTCATTTTTCACTAAACAATAACAAGAACTTTTCATGATATAATGTCATACTTCTGAGGGATCGATTGCAATGATTTTTCGAAAGGTTGATCCTGCCGATCTCCACCGATACCTATCGCGTCGTCAGTATTTATGAACCGTGGGGGGGGATCTGATTAAAACAATGATGAACAAAAAAAAAAAAAAAATGTAAAATGCGTAACAGTTTCCCGTAAAAATATATGCAGGGAAGCATGATGAATAACGATAATAGAATTGCAAGTATAACGTGTATTAACGTATATGTTTCTATGCATGCGCATATGTATTTACGTATGTATTATATAAAAATGAGCGTCTAAAAGTTAAAATTATTGACTTGATTTGTGTACCCGTACGAATAAATGAACGATCATTAATGAACAAAAAAAAAAAAAACAGAAAACTAAAAATAACGATAATATACATTAGTAATATATTATATATTTATATATATACTATATCGAAATCACTTCCTTTTTTCACTACAGTTTACACGATCGCTGAACCTCTCGTAAATTATGGGGCGATTCGATATTCGCACCGTCTCTTATCTTCAAAACATAATATGCAATATAGGTACAATCGCATACATACGTATATATATATATATATTACATATACATATATATGAGCATGTGCATAATTGTTAACATATGGCAGAGTATTTCCTTATAAAATAATTTTCTCCACGATAAATCTTTTTTTCGTCGATGGAAAAAGACAGTTAAACTTACAGCTTCGCATCCGTCCCTTAGACCCCCTTCCAAATCGGAATAAGAAGAAAAAAAAAAAAAAAGTAATAAAAACACTAACGAACGTGTAAACCTATACGTACGCATCAGGTACACATAGGCAGTAGTTATGTATATTATGCTAATTGATATAGGTACATATATATATATATATATATATATATATATACATATATATATATACACATATGTTTAATTTTAAATTTTTCTAACTCTAAATTGTATGTACGTATTGGTAATAATTATATATATTAGGGCGTATGTATAGAATAGTAAACGTATCGTATAAAGTTTTGAAAACCGTTCGTGGTCATCGGTGACAATAAAAATGGGGGGAAGGGAGGGAACAGAAAAAAAAAAAAAAACAATAATATCTTGTTGTACGCTTGTTAATGATATTTTTAGAAATTTATCAGGCCAATGATGTAAAATAAAAATAAAAATCCACACGAGCCACGAATGGAACGATAGGTTTTACATGTATACGTACGTCTCACACATTGTACGACGCGTGCATGTGTAATTTATTGTATGCAAAGTGTTTGGGTAATCTCAATAATGCAAACGAATATCTTCATTTGCAATCAATATTCAAACACTTAACGCGGTGATTACGAGAATATCCATGGCGACGGTTTCTTTTCCCGCTCATGTTTTTAATCTCTTTTTGAGGTATGAAGTATCAACGGATATTGAAGATTGAAGAGAAAAAATTATTTTGGGAATTTGAAATTCCGTCGTGCAGTGGATCCCACGTAGCGTTGAGGAAAATTCACATCGCGTCGCGTTTTTCATTTTATTCCAAGTTTTTCAAATTTAATCCCCCCCGTCCCCGTCCCCCCGCTTTCTTTCTACTTACTCAATAACTTAATTCCTTATTTACTTACGTCTACATTCATTAACATAATTATTTCATTTGTTTAGTTGTTGTTGTTGTTGTTTTTTATCGTTATATTATTTAATTCCACTACCATTTGAGCACCTATAAAAACAGAATCCTAGATTACATTTAACATATAGTTAAATATTTTTCGTCATTGTTGTTGTTGTTGTTTTCTTTTCTCCTCTTTCTCTTCTCTCTTTCATCTTTGCACCAATTGCACTAATTAATCGTACATATAAGATACATATATACACATATATATATATGTACTCATTTATTTATAGTTGAATGTGTGTAGGCTGGCATCTATTTTTGTCTGTGTTTTAAGCTGATTTATATTTTCTTTTGAAGTACGTATACAGGCGGTTATATCGTTGTCGGGGAAAGAAAAGTTGCAAAAACTGAACAAAAACGGACGATGGGAAAAGAAATTAAAATAACCTACTGTACTTTATCACAAACCAATCCTTCCACGGTCTTATACTGCAGCCCTCCGCGTACATCTGAAACTAAAAAAATAACACCGATTCTTCATTATTGTTATTATTATTATTACCAATTGACGGCTCTATTATAGCAATTATCAGGTAAAATATATTGATGAGTATCAATAAATAAATATCACTTTCTCTCTCAGAATTTTAATAGATTATAAAGGATAGGTATAAATATTTGAAACCGGTCATCGAGTAAGCAGGAATAAATATCACTGATTGCGTGAGGCGGTACAAGATGGCGTCACGCCGAACGATCAGCTGATCGTATGGAGGAAATTGCGCGTGTATAGAGGGACGGAATGATTCTCGGGATGCTATTGGTACCTTATTTTATCGATAGGAGAAAAGGCGGAGTCTAAATGCGGTTTGAAAAGCGATTTTCATAACTAAATACGGGGAGTTCTCTGATTAGCCGCGTGTTTTCCGCCGGCAGATGGCGTCCTCCGATACTTTGGATATCTCCGGCGTTATTATTCGGAGTGAATCGGTCGACGGCCATCAAGGAAGCGATGCAATTAAGACGAAACCTATCGGCCAGCACGAAACGTCGTATTATAGACTGGATCGAGGGAACTATTCCACGGACTGATACGAACTCGGGGTTAAGAGGGAAACTTTTATTTCAACTTAATCTAAATCTTGGATCTCTGCTTAGACGTACGGAAAAATTTTTCTAAAAGTAATCCGCGGCCCACCGACGGACAAACTCTTACCAAACCCCAACCCTATAACCACGTCGACGATCGTAGTTCGACCGACGTTTAGGACCGCTCGTATCAATAAACGACACTTTGATTCGATATGGGGTTTGATTCGGCAAGCTATTTATCGGGGATTGAACAAAAAAACAATACGAAAAAAAGTTGCCCTCGTCTCCGCGGCGCAGGAATACAATCCGCGACTTGTTCATTTGGAATATTAAAAAGTTCCACCGTAGGGGAATTCGCTTGCGTTTGCAGGTTTCTACTTTTTATACGGTTTTTTTTTTTTTTTTACTTTTTTTTACTTTTTTTATTTTTTACCTCCTCTTTTCGAATTCAGCGCGTTTTGTGTCAGGACAACAGTGCCCTTAATCGCACGATACGAGGGGCGGCAGTGTTTCGAGGTTCGAAACATTGTTTAGCGGAACTTTTAATTCGATTTGCAAATTTATCAGCGATGCAAATGGTTTATCGCACCTCCGGATGAATCTCCTGATTTACGTTCAAACTAAAAATTTCTAGTTTTCGTCATCCCCTCCCATTGCATTTTCTCTTTCCTTGTGAAACGAAGGAACTAAGGGATTGATTCCCGTTACTTGAAAACGTCACGAGACGTACAATGTACAGTCCAAGGAATACTTAGAAGAGAACGAACGGCGACCGTTTCGCCTCGAATTCGAATGGCTCGATTACGACGCTGCGATTCTTCGTCTATACATGCGTATATACCGAGACGCATTCGAAGTCGAAATGGGAATAGGCAAGAGGCATTCACTGCTGACGGACCGGCATTATGTGACGTCATGCCTCGACGCTGATGTCAATGGCTGATAAACGATGCTGTTAACAGTGAACAGCGACGCTGCTGATTTTCGCTGTCTGCAGGATTATTAGAAATGGTGGTCGGAGGAGAGGAGACGCTGTACAGTTCCTATGAATCTTACCCGCGATTTCCAGGATGATGCGAAATTTCACCCCTCGGTTTCTTTTCGGGGTAGATTGCATGATACGAAATTCGGTAAAAATGCGAAACTTAGTTGCTTAATTTTTAATTTATAGTTCAAACAATTGACATCGAGCGACATTGTCAAAATCGTTCTCACGTAATATCGTCACTCGGGCGTTCAAGCGCGCAGCGAACAAGAAAAAATAAATAAAAAATCACACGAGTAGCACGTCTGCCTGTGAATTCGGGATGAAAGATCGCCACGTCACGGAAGAACGAACGAGTTCGTTCACGCGTCTGCAAATCTATACACATACACATATGAGCGAAGAGGCGTTAGCAGCGGGGGGGTACCCGAAGAAAAACGCAGGAAAAGTGGAAGCACCCGACTAATGGATTCAGATTTCGCAATTGGTTTTTCCACTTCTCCCAATTCAGGGCGCCAATTAGCACACGATGCTACAGCTGCAGGCTTTATCTAGGATTTTTATATTCGGCTGCAGGTTTCGATTACGTAGCCGGAAATTTTTTTTTTTTTTTTCAATTCTAACTTCCTTTTACGTTTTTGTTGATATTTCTACTGAAAAACGATGCATCAATCGAGTCTCAAAATTATGGCACGAGTTAGCAGAAAATTTCGAGTTGTGGTTCTTATACGGTCCCCAATTATTTTCATTCTTCACCATAACCGAAAAATACGGTTCCAAGTAGAAAGAAATGAGACATAAGTTTTGTAACCGTGACCGTTTATTCTTTTCGATTATGGTCACTCGTACTATATTTTCTTTCAATTATCGGGATAATTTCACGTTAGCGAAACAATAAAAATGTTTTTGAGGACCTTATTCGATAGAAAAAAGACGTAGTGATCCAAACAGATTTAAGATTACGATAATCAGAAAATTTTACCATCGAAAATTATAATCAGATTAAATACAGTTACTTGTAGCATATTTTCATATAATTCGCACAACATTCAAATCGTCATTGTAACAATACCAATTTCATTATAATTCGCAACCGATCTTAGGAAATAAAATTTCTCCCACTCTCTGAGCACCGAGGATTATATTTGAAACGGATGTCACTAATGCTCGAACGCTTTGAACCGTTGAAAATACACGATACACCATGGATTTTTCTATCAGCGAGCTGCACCGCGAAGGGGTCGAGGGTTGCTAGGCAGATGACGGGGGCGGCTGCAGCCCCCGCAGTTTCTTTCCTTTCCTATTCTTATCTCATCTCGCCTTACGGTACGGATGCAGTGGCGTATCCTAAGACGGAGTGCCCGGAGCCACGCGCAAGTGGAAAACGTTCGGGATAAAATTTATAATAAGAATTCTCCCGTCACGGAATTTCGCTTTCCGCAATTCTGCAGTACCTAAGCGTACGCACACAAGTGTCGGCCCGTAAACAGAGGGAGAGGAGAAGGAGTTTGGCGGGCATATTTACGAGGTTCGGAACCGCGATTCGCGGTACAAGCGTGTCGCTGCAGAGCTGCAAAGTTCGCGTGTGGTCGAGTCGGGCGCCGCCGAGTAGCTAAATCTTAAAAATAGATTTTCCGCCCCCTCTCTCCACCTCATACTTCCTCCGTTCACCTTCCCCAACGCTTGACGCTCCCCCGGCTTCCCTCTCCGCAGCTTTTCTCAATTTTTCAATCGCGTCTTCTATCCTCCTTTCACGGTTTTACCTCGATCTTTATTCCGGACTGATGATCGAATCATACCGCAAATCGGACGCGAACGTAAACAAACAAAGAACAATAAAAAATTATAAAAACAAAGTTTATTTGCAATGTCGATTACGAGCTTTTGAATTTTAAGAACAGATACGTCATATTCGCATGGTTCGTCGCTGCAGCCACGTATCTGTATAGATCATCCGCAAATATGTAACGATACGATACGATAGATGGAGGGAAAATTCTTCTCTCGCATCGATACATCAGAGTTCAGAATCGCGTTAGCGGAAATTCCCCACCGATTGAATTACGCTACGTTACGTTACGGTTACGTTGTTACGCGTTTGTTACCCGCGACTGGGCAACTCCTCTCTAGATCGGCACCAAAGCCCCCGCCGTCCGGAAATTTATAGCAGGACGTACCGTACCTTTCGGTGCAAGTGTAACGCGGTTAATTTCTGAAAAATTGACACTACCGTAAATTATTGCCGACCCTCTATTTTCCCTCCGTTATAACTCGATTCCTATATTTTTCCCCCGGTGTACACGGATTGGTCTGCAAGTAATTCAAACTGCACAGAAACCCCCGAAAACTCTCCGCCTCTTTTTCCGCGGAATAAAGAAAGGAAGCAAAACGAAGTACGAATATTCGCAAATGAATAATGGCCAGAGGTGAAAACTGTTGAAAAAAATAAACAACGGGAATTCGTTTAATGGTCGGTTTCATTATATCGCACGTTATACTTATGCATATACATTAATACGAGTTCAAAATTGTTGATTAGTTTCTCGTGGCTGTGATAAAAGAGCGATGAGCTAACGATTCTTGAATTTATGTGTAGTACGATTGGCATGAAGTTTCATTTCAAATATTTTTATATCAAGGGAAGCTATTCCAGTTCACTGAAAGTTATGAGGTTGCTTCTTGACTTCCACTTGTCGCTCGGTCAGTTGAAGTAACGCGGAGTCGCACCGAATCAGTTGAAGTAATCCGCGATCTTTGCATTTCACCTGAAAGTCACTAGATTCCCATAAAATGTAATACCCGAAACTGGAATACCAAAGTCTTTTGAAGTCAGGCGATGCAGAAGTCATTCGAACTTCACTTGTCACTTGGTCAGTACCAGGTCAACTGAATGCCATGTTACACATACAGTGCATCAAATACAGTCCTCAGAACTGGAATGACAGTCTTTTGCAGCCAGGCAAAGTGAGGCGTAGTCAATCTAGTTCACTTGAAGACATAATGTCAATTGAACGCCACTTGTCATTTGGTCAGTTGCAGTTGAACTAAGAGTCTTTGTTTCATGTCGATTAAATAGTCCCTTGGGCTACCTAAAAATTAGGTGAATCATATTCAAGTCACAACGACGAATACACCTGAAGTCACGCGAAGCAGTTCATGACTAACTTGTGCGAGGTCTCTTAAAGTTGCAAGAAGTTGCTGTATCAGTCCTTTCAATTGATAGACTCGCCTGATGTGCGCTTTGCTCGAGAACGGTCAATCGTTGGGAAGGGTGCAAGATGCGCACCCTCTGAACGACATCAGACATCGAAGACGTAGGTAAGGAGGCCGGGGGTGTGAGTGGCGTCGGAATCCCTTAGGGTCACGGGAATAAGGGAGGCGGAAGAAACGGCGGCGTGGGGGTGGGGAGAGTGAGGGGGTTGAAGGGGTGGCCACGTGGCGCCGCGACGCGCCGAGTTGGCGCCAGCGGCCCGCGGCTTCGGTTGAGCTTCGTCCCACCCCCGCGAGTCGAGGGATGGTCGGTCTAGTCCTGGCGGTGAGCGTTTAGCGCCCCCGCCCTCTCCTTCCGCCCCTCATTCTCACAGGCCAACAGTCGCGGCGTTCGAGTGGAGTGAACGGGTCGGCGGTAATTTAGAGGTCAGAGTGACGAAGGACTCGGCTCGATACCTACGCTTATACTCGCAGGGTGCTGCCGAGAAAGAGATAGACGATACGACATTCGAGAGCTCTTCCTCGTCCCAAGGGCTAATTTACACAACCGCTCGTTGATAACCGCGGATTTAAGCTGGCTCGAAAACGACAAATGGTATTAAAAGGCTGACGGTGATAATAAATCTCCAAACATACCTACGCGATAGATTCGTTGCATGTGATTGCTTTCATCACAGATAATTGAACACGATTGCCTAATACCGTAAGCAGTGAATTCCAGCATAAATATTATGAATTGTTGCTTTTTAGGAATGTAACCGATTTGTTTCGCAACTAAACCCAATCGTATCGAAGTCAAACAATCCTAACATTCTGAATAAAGTCTGCCCAAGGTTTACGGATCAAAAGGCTTGACGTAAGAAGCGGTAAGTGGATTTTCACATTAAAGATACATATAAATATGATTTTTCTTTCCAGCTTGTCAAATCGAACTATCTCATTGCAAAGATGTCTGCAATGAGGAATACATTAAAGTCAAAGAGATCAAATAGAACTTTCTCTTGATCGACGCTGGAAAAAAACGTATTGTAAAATCATCCCGCTTCGGTCTCTTCTCTCCACCAAAGTGGTTATACGTTTGAAGATTGGGATTACGGTTTGACACCCCGTCGGGCAGACCGCGTGGCGTTATCTCTCGTGAAATAGTTGGAGGAATGTCGAACGGTTTGGAAGTAAACGTCAGCATGTTTCCAACCGAGCACGTATGTATAAGGCAAGGCGGGTGCACGTACCGTAGTTGAAAAGTTTCGTTACTGCGACAAGATATTTCAAGTGGTCGGTAGCGATAGTCGGTGCGGAATCGTCGACGGGGTTGCGGATGGGTGGTGAGTGGGAAGCGGGGAGGGTTGAAATATTGGACGACTCTTTCTTGCAGTCGCATATTCGCGTAGTTCGAGGACGGGGGGCGTCACCCCTGGCCCTGCATTATAAGAGGGGAGGAGAGAGGTGAAAGAAGAAGGAGAAGAAGAACTTTCCAACTTATGACTCGGCCGCATTAGGTACGCGATTCCCGTCGCTAACTACCCATGGAATCGAGTTACTTCTACGCCCGGCTAATTCCCGAATAGAGACGAAAAAGTAAACGTCGCGACGCCGAGCGGGCTCCTTAATCCGCGACGTCGCGCGGACGTCACTCGGCGTCGCCGATGCCCGGGGAGAGAAATGAGGGGAGGAACGAGCCAAGTAATTACATTTTTCCCCGACCCTGCCCCCCTCTAACAGTTCCTTAAAACTTGCCAACTTTTTCGATTCGCAAAGGACAGACAGTCGCTGCCGTTAGGAGAGTAAAGAGAGCTCGAAGGCTTCTCCCCATCCGGCCACGCTGGAATTATCGTGACACTTGACAAATCTGGTGCCATTGTTGAATAAATTCAATTAAACAATTATCATCCGTGGAGTAGAGCTGGGGATGAGTGATTTCAGAAGTTTGTTACAGTTTTCGCATCCCAATGTCTCAAGTGGTGCTGCTGAACCGAGCAGCAGACTGGCTGGCTGACTGGATGGTCTCGAACGAGTTCGTCTTAATGTATATAAAGTGAACGAGGAGTTTGGTGCAGCAGCCAGTCGTCTTACCCACCTATACCATCTACCAACTTATAATGCGATTTGCTTAATCGGCGCCAACTACTCAGTCGCCTCTTTCTCTTCCAGGTCCTTCAGGGCTCTTCTTCTACTCCCAACAAGACCCGGGCTTTGTTACTCCCTTCTCGTTTCTCCTTAAACTAGATTCAAGAAGAACTCGGCTAGACCCTAAACACCTCGTCTCAAACACAGCACAGTATAAATTACAGTTTTTGCTACTGTAAGACAGATCAGTCGGCACTTTTATCGAGGGATTAATTGTTACCGTCGGTATTCTTCGCAGTCATTTTAAAATCAGCGTGAAATTTGTTAGCTATTCGTTAGTTATGATTCGTGCGAAGTCCTAATCTTGACCATGCGGTTTCATAAAATTTTTGAACCATCAATCGAAGCACGTTTCGCACGTTAATAGAACCATCGGACGAATGGCGGGGGTTAACCGCGGGGGCAAACTTGAGGCATGTAATCCAGATCTTACGGTGGTTCAAACCACGGGAACGGAGAGGTTAAAGGTGAGCTGATCGGATGATCCTTGCCCCTGCGGTTTCCGATTTCTGACTCTTGGAGAATTGATCCGCCGCGGTGTAAGGACGGAAAGGTCTCGTCACCCAGCAGCACCCTCTTGTAGTTGGCAGTTTTGAATACAGGAAGGAAACGGGGGAAAAACGAGCCGCCAAGAGGCAGAAGAATGAGATAGAAGCGGGCTTGGGAATATCGGTAAACCGGGCGAGTGGCGGAAGAGAAGCGGAGAGGGAAAGGAAGGCGGTGAGTTAAGACGGAAAGGATTCACGGACAAAGGTTCGCGAGCAAGCGCCAACCTATCTGTCTATCGGTCCCCATAAATATCATTGACCCTTAAACCGAACGTTAGAACGGCAGTTAAGCCGGCTTTGCAGCCCTTAAAGGCCTCCGAGGCCCTTACACTTGTCGGTCCAGTGATAAACTGATTCCAAAGGAGTCCGGCCGAGGCGTTAGCGCCTGTCGCGCGCTGATCGTCAATTACCGATTTTTTTTTTCTACTCTTTTTTCTTTCCATTTGTTCACCCACCAGATGGGAAATTATTTTGAATTTTCCGTTCCATTCACCGGCTGTCAACTGACAGCCGCGATTGGCCGATTTTCCCGTACGTCAAGGCCAGCGAAGAACTCGTGTCGTTTTTTTATTTCCACTTGCACAGTTCGTTTGATCTTAGCAGAAACCGAGTATCGAATACCTGAATAAAAAAAGCTCTCTCGATTTCGAGAAAATAAAATGTCAAGTAGATTTTGCAGTACACTAGACGGATCTTTTTCCATGCACTGATCTGTGCAGTCCCTCATTTGCGATAAACAAATTTTTTTTCCTGGTTTTTGGTAGAAAAAGAAAGCAAGAGAAATAAATTACAACCTTACGGTCATGATAAGATCAGTGTCATCTGTTTCGTTGTTGTCATATTTCCTAGAAAATATCGGTTACAACAGATAAAATTCTACAGTCTTAACAAAGTTTATCTCCGCAGACAGGATTAATTCGTCTCAAATATAACAATGCTGGAAATTCTGTACGTAGAGACGGATCAAAATCGACGCCCAATCTCTCTCTTTCCTTTTCAACGGGGAAAAGTGTAACGAGTGATTTTTTCATCCGGGGTTAAGGAGACGTGTATTTAGGAGTGGCGAATCGTTATCCGTGAAGATAACGAACAACGCGCTGAAAGGCTGAGGATAGGTATAGAGGTTAGAGACGAGAAGGCGGACGGTGCAGAACAGGGTTCGAAGAATAGATTTAGGGAAGTGGGCCATCCAATGCACACGTCAGCGAGTTGTATATATAAAATATTTTTATTGTGATAAACACCGACCATAAAAATCCGCGTTTTCGCGTCGTGCGGCATGGCGCGTTTGCCGGTCGAGCATTCGTAGGCCGATATCCAGGCGGGTTCTTGTACGAGCCAAGGCCGAAGGATCTGACTGTAGTTTGGTACAGCGGACGATTTAACATTGAATTGTCCCCAGCCATCGCGGGCCACATAACCCTATGTCATGCCAACTAATAGCGGCATCAACCGTTCTTTAGTGGTTCAGTTTTAGTGGCGACAAAGCCATAAAGGATACTGAACAGGAGAACCTAGAGGGAGAGGATATAGAAACCGAAATTCGAACTAGGGGCCAGGATCTAAAAGAAGACGGGGAAAAAATTTCGGAATTCAATGAGAAGTATGAAAAAAGGTGATCACTGCGGATTTTCAAATACGGCATTCAATTGAAATCCTTCCGAGTACAGGTTTTGAACCTTCTAAACGTTTCCTCTGACGCGTTACTAAAATTTGTCGTAAGCGAATTAAAACTATGTAAACTTTGAAATTAGAAACACGTCCTGTGACCGTTTGACGCGTTTGGCTTATCGTTAGCTCAGCTATTGTAATATCCCAAGAAGTGTCACTCTGTTTCATTCAACTCCGTTCTATCCCCCTTTCGCCTTGAACATACCGTTGTTGGGCGGAAATTTTCTGGATGTGCGAAATTCCCGCGTTTATATAATATAGAAGAAGAAGTTGAGGTTGAGGTTGAAGAGAGATGAAATTTGCCGTGAAATGAAATAAAAATGGAAATAATGTTGCGTGTGAGCCTGCAGGGGGGCGGGGAGGGGGGTGTGAAACGGAAATGGCTCCAGCGAGGAGTCCTATCCACCTACGCTCGGGGGCCAGACTGTTAAATTAGATGCGAATGTATCCGAGGAGTTTATGAAGCATTACTTTTATTCGTAGCGAGCTCGGAGGAGGAAACTTCTTCTTCCTTCTGTCATATTTAACATCCCGTTAAGACGCTCCATTACGAAGTTACGCGTTCCCTCTCTCCCTCTTGTCCACATACTTTATTCCATTCTATTTTCGGTTCCCGATTTTCAAACCACTCTCCGCCAAGTTTGGTTTGAATAACGGTTCTATTTCCTGGCGGAAGGACACGCGTGTCAGGAGTAAAAAGGGGACAGCAGAAGCATTAACAGGCAATAAACGATGGGAATATAAACAGAGCTTGACGATCGTCTGAGGGGTTTAATTAGCCAATTACCCAGAACCGCGCGAGAATCTTCTCTTAGCTACCTTTTGAATATCGTGGAGTAAATTCCGGTCATCGACGTGCGGCCGAAAAGTTTCTTCTCTGCCACCGAGGACGGAGAAGGAGGAAAAATCTCTGCGAGTATCCGACCCCATTTGAGGGTTGTTTCCTGGTTGGTAGGGTGATGAAGACGTCAGGCTCAGCACTCGCCCCCTAAGCTCTCTCTCTCCCGGATTCACCCTCGCGTTTCGCCCCCGCGAAAGCTATACAGTTTACACAGTACGACGACTGCCTCGGCGGTCCGATATATCGTGTGGAATTCGTAAAGATTATTGGACGGACAGTCCAGAAACACCCCCGCATTACGCCCTGTATCAGACACGATAAGAACTGTCTTGGATGAACGATCTTCGTTGGGAATTCAGACTAGTAAACTTTGCCGCTAACCTTGTTCTTTCAAAACATCAACTTTTCCCTCATCAACCGGCAACGTGACTTTGCAACCGGGATAACAAATCTACAACTGCAGCACGATAATTGACGGGGTAAAGGAATGGCGAGAGTTACTCAATGTTCATAGAGCTTTCCTCGGGCTTGCGATTCTGAGTCAACCTGATCCGAGCTTAGTCGCTGCTAATTGTAACGGATGTATTTAGGGGAGAGTCTTGGGCTGCGAACAGCTTCCAAGATTTATCATTCCCCGCGGTGATTACAGGGTCGTTTGTCGTGATTTTAAGGCGGCCCCGCACTCATCCAGCAACGTAATCTGTTTAAACGCTTCGGGTGGCTCAGCGACGGGTCCTCATAACTCCGAAAGGACACTTCCCCTAATCGCTGCCCACGCCTTCTCTCTCTTCTCTCCCTCTCTCTTTCCGTCTCTCGTTCTCGTTTTTTGTTGTTATTTTCATACTATAACTGTTACATACATACTAGAACTGTTTCTCCAGTTTAGGTCAAGGTTGACGATTGCTTGAGGTGATTAGTAGTTACCCTGCCACGATCATGACCGTCTCCAATCGTCTCAACCGAACGAATTAGATTCGTTCCGCTTCTCTGGAGAACTCTTGAAAGGTTCGGGTCAAATTGCGAGAGGAGTGTTCAGTTGACGATGAGTTTTTCTGCCCTCCAGATAGTGTTCACGGTGCACCGCGCCAGCCTCGATGATCAGCCCCGGTCGAGCGGTGATTAAGCGCGTCTTCCAATCCATAACAAGTGAGGCTACGCCGAGCCAGGCAGCCCCACTTTGCGTTTGATCTCGGGATGGAAACGAAGAAGGGGCGAAATTTCACAAGCAGGGATGGATCCACCTATCCATCCATCTATCCATCTATTTGGCTCTGCGCAATCCCCTCGCGGAGCACACCCCGATGATCGGTTCTCGTCCTTACCTTGCAAGGCACTCTCTCGCCCGGTTTGAGATCCATGAACTCTTTGCGGTTGCCCGGTACTCGAACAAGAACGAGCAAATTCGACACCGAAGAGGGGGGGGGGGGGGGGGGGGGGGGGCGAAAGTGCACAGCGCGAAAGGGACGAAAAACGGCGGGAAAATGTGTCAGAAGAGGGATGGATGGATGGATGGATGGATGGATGGATGGATGGATCGTTGTTGCCATGACACTCCCTGCGTACGTACCGCTCTGCCCTCCCTCTCTCTCCCAATCTCTCTCTCTCTCTCTCTTTCTCGCTTCTTAGTAACCCACATATTACATTCCCATCCATCTAATGGCTCCCCAAATGCAGGTGAACTGATAGCCAGGTGAACTGGGACAAGCGATTCGCCGAGTCTTTGACCACAGTGATTGTTTCTCGAAACGTCTCGGACTGATCTGAAAACCGCGGAAGGATCGGTGAGCTTGAACTGAACGCACGGTTGCGATTGAAGGGTGAGCTTTAAAGGCTGCGCCAACTAGGTAAACAAACACCGGAGGTTGTTCACCCCTTCGGAATCTGGTTTACCGGAGCAATGTGTTCGATTGTTATTCTCTCCTTCCCATCCACCCTTGCGAGTCACGTAGCTCGGGTTCACGGCACAATGTCAATGTCGCAATATCAACCTTGGTCGATCAAATGCTCGCACATTGACTGCCATTCGCAGTTCTTCGAAACTCTTTCGTGCTGTCGAGTCAGATCGGAAAGGAACATCAACCATTGAATATAACGGGATTTTTTTTGGTTTCCAAAATTTGCTGACGATAGATCAGCTTTCTCGTAACCTCTTGTCTTTAGACAGACGGGTAATATATCCTTCCACTGGTTAAAGTCCAGCGTCGCAGTTTAGTTCGTTATAATTGTTACGAACGCGTGAAATTTTTCCCAGTATTGGCATGGCGTCCAGTTTGGCCTTTGTATCACGGTGGCAATATCAATCCGAGAGAGGGGGGTTAAATGTAATTATTTCGAGACCAATGAATATGCGATCAAGAAAGCTCTCGTATCGCATCATCTTGGTTGGTTGATTCTGAGGACAGGCAAATCCGGTGTCGTCCGGATTATACAATGCTCCAAGGCGAAAGGCAATGACAAGCTCACATCGCTAACTAGACAGTGATCACTCATCCAGGGTTTTCCAGGCGTTGTCGTTAATCGTAGGTCAAAGTTCCCGGACCAGACGGGTGGACCTGCCGGAATTAAAAGAACCACAAACATCCGCGGACTGCGGGAGAGCGTCTTCGGTGAATTTCTCCATTGCTGGAATCTTGGATTCACAAGTAATTGTAGACACACATATAACGAAATACGCTAGGGAAAATCGGACACCATTTACCACCCGGCTGCTTGTTGCGCCGCGTCTCAATCGATCCGGCGGACATCGGATCCCGTCACAGAAACACCGGATGTGTGGTAAGTAGATGTGCAAGTTTGCCCACAGACCGCTCTGGCTTCCGTCCTGAACACCAAGATCGGTGGCAGCGGTAATGTAACCGTGACAACGTGCTGTATCCAATGGCGGTTCGGGGCAAGGGGCGAGAGGATGGATACAACAAGGCGAGGCGAGGGATGGTAAATGGAATTCCTTGCCGTGTGTGCCGGTTGTTTAGCTGTTTGTAAACACTTACGAGGCTTGCCAGGAGAGCAACAAGTGCTCTTTGGCTGGCTCACTGGCTGGCTGGCTGTCAGGGCGAGGGGTGCAAGCGGGTGATTCGCTCGCTCTCTGCCCTCTTCCGCTTTATACCTACTTTGCTCCTCACTCTGGCAACGGCGGTAGACCTTGCCTTATCAGTTGTTCAACGGCGTTACACGAGTCCTCTTAACCCGGGTCAAGGGTTCTGGATTTCTTTCTGCGGGTTGCTCTACACTTGGTGGCTTTCTCGATATCGGAGAATTGTTCAGGTTTCAATCCTGAGCCATGGAGGCGGATCAGAATCAATTTAGGAGACCAGTATCTTCTAGTGATCATCGATGACGGTCACAAATGAAATCAGAATTGAGTTTATTTCAGGACTGTAATAGCTCAGTCAAACGAAACCTTCGATTGACATCCCGAAGAAGACAGGGTTATTCCAGATTTTATCACTGAGCCATGGAGGTGAGTCAGAAGTCTTTAAGTGAACAAGAATCAAGTGAACCTCTCTTAGTGATTATCAATGGTGGCTAACTTCTATACTGTATTAGCATAGTCACATTCGCCGAAGAATTCAGGTTGAAGGGGTTGAAGGGGTTGAAGGGGTTGTTGGACTTTTCACTACTGAGTCCAGAAGGTAGACGTCTAAGTGATGCGAACAGTTCACTTTCACACCGAGAATCGTTGCCGGGTGACAATTTAATCAAGAATGGTGGAATAACTGGTTGATGGTTGAATGGTTTCTGGACTGTCTCGTCAAATCCGAAGACGGGTGGCAGCCTCGCATCTGTATGGATATTCGCCAAGTTTAAATTGCGTTCGGAAGCCTCGGCGTTCTCCTCCTCGATTTGTTCTTTATTTCTGCACAGGGAGTTTTAAGCCCCGCTGTACGAGGGGGAGTTTTGGTCCAGGAAATGTGGGATTCACCATCGATAAGTCGGGGTGCCGACCGAGTCAACTTTCCTCTTGATTGACGTTCGGTTATTGTCCATTTGCATAACTCCAGCAGCCGTCCCGCCCCTCTCTCATCTTCCTTCTCTCCCTCTTCCTTTCTTCCTTTCTTTATTTCCTTACTTTCTTACTCTGCGGCCACCCCCGTGTCAAATCGAATTTGCCTCATTTGCCCCGAAGCACAGTGACTTCCCACCCCGCAGCCGGAGAATCTATTAGAATAATTTTTATGAATCTAATTTTAAATTCCGGCGAACGAAGTTACTTTACTGTCACGCTGTCAGCGGCTCCTTATTAAGTGGCCTTCGCGCTTCTCGCCCTCTCTTGCGTGGCACCTGCAACCACACCTCTCCGGCTCTTCTCTCTCTCGCGCTCTTTCTCTCGTTCTCGCTTTTTTCTCTGGCCCATTGGAAAAGAATAATTTAAATAATTTTCTACCTAATTTCGCAACGCTGCTTGTAGAGGAGCGGGTGGACGAAAGGGAGGAGGAGGACGAGGAGGGATTCGCCTTAGTTTTTAAATTGTCTAGAGCCGAGGGTGAAACTTTTCTTTCTTTCCTTTCTGCTACCCACCTTCACTTCTTTGAAACTCCAAAGCATAGAATTAGTCTACCCAGAGGCATAAATCTGTCAATATACTCGTTGCTGGAGTCACGCATTCAGTTTTTAGCTGGAGGACTAATTTCTATTACGGGTGTTACGATACCCTAACAGCGGTCAATTCTTATTCTTGACTTTCTGCGAACGTGCGGTCTGTAGTAAGAAACATGCAGGGAAGTGAGAGGAGTATCAAAATTATTTAAAAAATTGTTAAAACTCGTCAGTAAATTCTTGAAATTTTATTTAAAACAGTTTATCAATATCGACGCCATCTGTATTGGACTTTCCTCACCTGTCCTTCATCTGGATGCCATCGCAATATCTTCACAGTTCGAATATGTGATGAAGAATTGAAGCCCCATGTCAATTGAGGTCAATATATCGATTATAAGAAACGACATATACATTCCCTGCATAAATACATTCCATCGTTGTGTGCGATCGCTTTGCTTTCTTCGCATTTCGACTTCCAAATTTCACTGTACGGTTCAAATCAACCCCTGATGCTTTCATTATAACTTTCCTGGAGCATTAGCAGTCTTTACTTTCTCGTTTAATCGTCCACACCAAACGTGAATTGACCATTTCCTTAAATTTCTCAGCTTTAAAATTTTCTAAACTATTTCTCCTCTCCTCTCTGATCCACGCTTTTTCTCTTTTTCTGCACCAACTATACCAGCGCATGTTTCACTACAGAGCCCGGGATTTTATCCAGAAAACCAGTTTGAAATTTATGTCGTACATAATATGTCCGAAGTCTGGATACACTGGAGTTTTCTTAATGGAATTTCGAAGATAATGGGGCGCGCAAGAAGGCGAGACTTGTGCCCCCCGCCCCTTAATAACAGCAACAAATCCATTTCAATGTAATTTCGGTCAAACTTTCGTTTAAACCTCACCTTAAACCATCGCGAAATTGAATGGACAAAATTAAAACGTCTTCTCTCACAATATCGCGGAGAAACCGTTTATATACTTTTATTATACTTCTTTACTTCATTCTCTTCATCATCTCCCTGGCCTCGTCGCTCTTTATCCGACACAGCGACTTTTGCTAACCACTTCTTACATTTCAATTCCTTTATTCCTAAAAAGTAAATCGATACAAGTAATTTTAGTTCTAATCGTTATCGCGGTGAAGTTCTTGTAACAACTTTCGTTTTATACCACGTTACAAAAAATGGATTATAAAATAATCATCAGTTCTGCGATTGTTACACGAAAAAAAAAAAATACATACGAGACAATAATATTTCTCAACACTACGAATTTTCGCAACAGCGAGAAACAATTTTTTACCATAATTCTATACACGCAACGACCTTGATTTTGGTGTACAATTTCCTAGCTTGGGAGAAAAAAAAAAAAAAAACAAAATCTAATAACTTGGGTGTGAAAATCGAAATGAACAAAGAATTGCGCAAATGGAGGAATTAGCTAATCGCGAATAGCAACTCGCACATTTTCAGCGAGACGAACTGCGTCATTGACGATTTCTCGTGCAGTTCTAAAGCGCGAGACTTTTCATATATACCTAGGCGGCTGTGAGTCGGACTGACTGCAGAGATTGAATCCGCCAAGGTTGTCTGGTTCGAGTACCACTCCCACGTTTTGGCACTTCTCGTACATGCACGCGCACCTATATGCATGTGTATCTAGACGCGATTTATACGGAAACTTTATAATGCGATACCGCAACGAAGAGGTAAGACCGCTATGAAAACATGCATGCAATTATACGGTTATCCGTTTCTTTTCTTTCGTTTTATCTTTATTCATTTTTATTTATTCTTTTTACGTCGCAACTTCCTTCTTTTATCTTTTGCGTAAATTTTTCCACCACGCTCGGTCCATAGTTCGATATTACTCTCACGGCTTTTATTTCTCCTCATTGTCAGTGCAGAATCAATGGAATAAGTGGAAACTTTTTTCTTACCGACAATTTATGCAAAATTTTAGTACAGATTTATACCGCTGTCAATAATTCACGCACGAATGTTGCACGAGATCTTTTCGTTGGTGCATTATTCTGCAAATTACAATCAGTTTCCTAGACAACAATTAGCATCGATTTAATTTGATCTAATTTTTTTTCCAACACCGTGCACTATCGAATCAGGTTTTATACAACTTTTTGCCACATATTTCACAAACCGTATGACGTAAATACAAAAGCCAACGAACAATCTTGAGTTACGCTTTGAATCGTTTTTTTAAAGTTAATTATCCCCAGTTTCCACACTGTCGTAACCTTGCAGAAAATACTTGAAACTTCCAAGAGTCTAATTTCGAAACTTTAAAAGAGTCGCGATATTTCCTGCACAGCTCCCGATAAAATACCTTCGTATTTCCAGTTGGGCCCGTTCGACACGTGTCTACTGCTATAATAATCCGTCACCTTGATACTGTATACGCAAGGACTGTTCCGCAACTAGAATGATGATAATTATGCGAGGGGAAAAGAAAGATTGATATTTATTATGATTCTATGATAATGCGCTCCGCCGATCAGTCGCTCGTGCAATTCTGTGCCACGTGAAAAATAAAACGTACAAAAAGAAGCGGACAAAATAGGAAGTAGGAGAAACAGAGTGATAATACATTTATTCCACGTATTTCTTCATGTGTTCGATGTGATTTTTCACATTTCCGAGATATGATCGAAATTCGCAAGCGAACTGCTATCGGTATGGTTATTATTTGAGTAATTTTTTTTCTTTCAAATTGTATAAACATAAGTAAGTGGTAAGATGAGGGCAAACAGGTGAGAAAATCTAGGAAAATTTTTCAAAACGGCTTCATTAATGAGATTGATTGGCCAAAAATCGATACTTTACATTATCTGATTAAGTGATATTTCACATCGATGCTTAACTCCAAATCGCTTGACAATTGGTGAAAAATTCAGTAAACTTGTTCTATTTCAGTCTACGTTGCGATTTCATGTAAAATACTGTTTTCATCAACACATTCGCTGAAACGCTTTTTTTTTTTAACACGCTGGCATCGTTGAATATTCAATTCTGCAAAATTGCACCGTTATGCATTACACGATCAACAATAATGACGATACCGAATCGACTACTGAAAAGAAAAGAAAAATCGATATCGATGATTTTATTAAAAAATACTCGTCCGAATAAAATTACCGGTATTGCATTAAAATCGAACAAATTCACCACACCTGTAAAAATTTTTGTCGATATTGGAATATTATTTATACAAATTCCAGTATTTTCTATTCATGATACATTACCGTCGAAGAGCTCAGCTCGACAGCTTGAGAATGTAATAATTTAAAAGATACGCAATACAGAATAATATCGTAATAAAATGACTAAAGAGTATCGACTTCCAGCCAGGCAGCCTCCTCAAGTCTGTTTCGAATAATTTCTAAATTAGAGAAACAAGTTGGTAGCAGTTGCGAATAATTCCGTTTAACGTTGATCAAGGTGTACGCATATATGTATACAGCGTATATATACGGTATATTATATAATATACATATAAGACAGGATGCAGATGTCCGCGTCGATGATTATCGGATTTTCCGAAGCAAGAAGCGACGGCGACGTCGACGTCGACGACGTTAACAGCCCGTTAATTACGCGGCCTGACTGACTGACTCCCGCTCGGGTTGCTTATATTATATACTGGTTGCTGCTCAGCAGAGAGGCGCAAACTTTGCGCGCAACTTTCGTGCCGTCGTAGGGGTTGAGTAATTAGCATATTTATTAACCAAGTATATAAGGTGTATCAGCTCGAGTCACGGTTCTCTTCAACTTTTTACGCGCTACGCAAACCCGTCGCGATATACATTGGCCGTTTCGCAAATTTGAAATCTTTTTCTTTATAAGTCTGGGAAAAAAGGAAATAAATAAATAAATAAATATAACGCGGAAAATCAAATTAAATCTTATTTCATCCGGACTCGCTTGTCGTCGAGTAACGCGAATTAACCGCCATTTCATTTTTGCATGCTTCGTTACTTTGGAAACGGAATTCAACGACTTTTCTGTGACGCAAAAACGCGGGTAACAATAATTCGCGAAGCCCGATATGGGACTTTGCAGGCCGTGTTCAGCGTGCCAAACCCTGACCGATAATTGAACGTGTGAATTAACCGTCCTCTGACGCTTTTTGGGCTTCCTTGTATATATATATATTTCTTGCCCCTCGAGATCAAATTTTTTATCGATGTATGATATCCTTATACAATATAAATTTTGAATCATATGGTTCAAACGAATTTCATTTCTGCAATTTACGTGATTTTTTATATTTCATATATCATATAATACAACATAGAAAATGAAGACTCTTTTTCGAAAAAGTTGTACGAAATTTTTTAATCATGCACAAAATTATACGAGAATTTAACAAAAAGAGACTAGAAGAAAACTGGAATCTAATCATTAATGCAAGATATTGTGTGTAATTTAACCGCATTGAAGAGTAAATATTTTTTACTTGACAATAAATCGATTCGCTTGTAATTAAATGCGTTCATATTATATAGCGATGAATGATTAATCACTGTAAAAAATGAACACGAGATTCTCAAATCAGAAAAATAAAAACCCAAAGGAAAGAATATCATCGACAGCTTAATCAGCGGGGTCGTAAAGTGATAGTGAAAATTATAAATATGGTCAAGGAGGTTCGTTTCGATAAGTTGTTGTCGTAGTACGAAATAACGAGTATGACTCCAAGTTTCATATTTATTTCTCATTCAAATACATCGTCATAGAATCTAGAAATGAAGGGGAGGGAGAAGGGGGATTATTCGTATTAAAAATGATCAAAAAATGTTTATAAACACGCGTCTTCCAACTCTGGCAGTACGATACCCTCGATCAGCGGAGGAGTCTAAACCTCCTTAAACGTAATATCGTCCATATATGTATATTATATACACATGCACATACGGCAATATCCTGATACGCAGGAAAACATTTGAAACGACTACGTCCAGTTTTGATTCATGAGCAAGATTTTCTTCAACCGAGTTCCGTCCGTTTCTCTCTCTCCCTCTCTCGCTTTCTTTCCTCATTCCCTCACCATTACGAGACTTTGAAAAGATTCCGACTATCTTTCATTTCCGCTTCGCTTATCCTCCTCCTCCTCCCCCCCCCTCCCCCTCTTCGCCCTTCAACCCCTCCTTCCTCGACTGCGACCCCTTCTTCCCCGGATCCTCTACCCATCGTCGTTTTGCGAATAGTTTGCACCGGACATCACTCAACGCCGATGGAGCGAATCCTCTCTCTTGATCCTAATTCTTCCCTGATTCTTCACCTCCTCTCACCTTCCGTTCTCATTTTCTTTAATCGCAAATTTCGACAATTTTTTTTCTCCTTTTCTTTCCTTCGTCGCTCTCTTTTTTACAGTGGTAAATTCCTCACTTGACGAGAATAATTATTTCTGGAATCCGTCGGTATCCTTCTTTGAGTATGTACAAACGTTCGAACTTTTAGAAATTCTCTTTGCTCGCGTAGACGATAAATCTCTCGTTTTTATTTAAAAAATTTCAAATTCTGAAAAGAATTCAACCTGCGCTTGCAATCCATTTTGTTCTTTACTATTTGGTTTATTACGGATGCAACTTTTCTCTCAGTTTCGCAGAATGTTTCGTTTGCATCAATTTCATACTTTGACAGACGATGTCGATTAGCCAAGATCAGAAGCCTGGTAATACGTAGAAGAGAGGAGAAAGATAGTTTTGCACCGCATGGCGTTGATGTGGTTAATTTGAAACACGTTACGGGTATAACGCAAGTATCTGGTATTCTAGAAATATCTCGCAAACACAGGCGTAGAAATGATGATAATATTTCGCACGGTACAAACAGAAGCGAATCACTGCAAACTTGCAATTAACAGCTTGCGTTATACATAACGCAAACTCGCGGCTACAACTCGATATTCCCGTACAAACACGAAAGTGGAGTATTAAAAGCTACGCGAGAATTTTCAACGCGTGAAATGATGTCGCCTTCCACAAAGTTATGCAAATACTGTCAATTTTTTTCAATCATCACTGTACCAAACCCTTCAAATAGATTTATTACTAAAAATATTTGATACACATCTCGTGCGGTTAGAAAATTACATAAAAATTATCGTTAAAAAATATTTGAAACGATGTTATACCCTGCAGAGATGAAGAAAAAAGAAAAATCTCTCGTTACTTTCGTACCGAAAAAATAATAAATAAGGGAATAAATCGAGTATTTTGATATGATAGATTACAGTATTTGTGACATCGGATATATCCGAAGAAATAAATTGTCGCATATATGATGTCTTTGACAAAAAAAAAAAAAAATCTACGAAACGACAGCGGGAAATCCATTTAAACGTGCACTCTGTTTCGCTATTCGCATCTCCGACATTATATACATATACACATATATATGATAAATTTCGCGGGATGAC
Organism: Neodiprion virginianus; assembly: GCF_021901495.1. Lineage (NCBI taxonomy): Eukaryota > Metazoa > Arthropoda > Insecta > Hymenoptera > Diprionidae > Neodiprion > Neodiprion virginianus. Next base: position 19,915,723 of record NC_060880.1, read on the forward strand.
ACCTAATACCGCGTGCAGCGACGGCTGGAGTTGATATTGCGGATGTAATAGACTCTTAGTTTCGCAACTGCTTGCTGCGTATATATTTCGCAGTTAACGCGTGTGTTTTGAGTTTTTATATATATATATACACACACACACACATATACGTGTAATAAACAGCGAGTGGTTATCACCTGCAGCGTGTGCAAAAAATTGTGTAAGTGGAATAGAAAAAAAAAAAAAAATAAATAAGCAAATGAATAAATAAATTAACAAACAAGTACGATAGAAGAGGGAAAAAAAATTTCAATTTTTTCTAAACAATTCTGCGGGGAGATAAGAAATACCTACACAATTTGAATATTATATAAATACATACAACGAGCACATATGCGTGTGTGTGTGTGTGTAATACACGACGTACGCACGTATTCTACGAGATTTCGTAGAAGAAGAAGAAGACACAGCTGATTACGTGATTTTTCTTTCGAGTGAAATAAGCTGACTGCTGCCGCTGCGGTATCTCCACAATAATTCTGCTGCCTATGTGCATATGGACGCGATACTATATGTATACTCTCGCTTATCCATGCGACGGACGTAAATTACACGACCTACTTTTCCCTTTTGATGGGCTCATGGAAATAGGGAAGAAAATCGTTCTCCCGACGACAAAGGGCTAGAGACGTCGCTACCGCGTATAAGGCATTATACTGAGACAACGGAATAACCCTCATCCTCTTCCTCTTCCTCTTCCTCTTCCTCTCATTCGTATTCTTCTTCTTTCCTTTTTTTTTTCGCGTAAGCGTCATTCCGACAATCTCCCGGTTTCCATTATGAAATTGTTGAATTAGGCAATACGTATGCAACAGAGACTTCGGTCTTCAATTCGGATGAAACAATGAATAAAACGAAGAATAAAAAAATATACGATGTGAAACCGGGTTTCAAAAAATCATACGTGAAAGAATCGCGGCTTGATGCGGAGGGTAAAAATGAAAACAGGCAGTTTGAATAAAACGGTTGTGAAAAAAAATAAATAAATTTGATCGTTACTCTCTGAACGCCATCAAAGTTGAACAGATAATGTAACGTGACTGCTGCAGTCTAAAATCATTACAAATCGGACTTACTAAATTGAAATTTCTGGTTTTCTGATTCGTTTCAATTTTGAAGATATATTATTCCGATTAAATTCAACTTGATTTCACAGAAAAAATCGGACTCGATATTTTATTTCAAAAGGAAAAGGAATACCTCTCCAAGAACAGAAAACAATACGTGCGTTAAGTTTGATTCCCCGTTACGTTGAACAGGAAAATCATTGATAACTGCGCAGCCGATGACTGGGGAGGGTTGAGAAGAATCGCGGGCTTGTATATGTATAAATATATGTATATATTCCCGCACCCCATAATCGGATGCTTCGAAAATTTGTCATAGTTCGTTTGCCTGGTTTAAGGCATGAAGTCTGCGGCGATAGGCATATAAATATCGATAATAAAATACGAGGAAACCGAAGCAGACACGTGGAATAGCGCGTTATTATCATCATCGTTATAGTTTCGCAGATTTATGAACGGATCTTTCGCCCCCGCCGATACTGCAAAGATTCCTCTCGTTTCCTGCGCTACAGTCGCAACCTTTTCTCGTCTCGTTTTGCCTTTACGTCATTGAAGATGAAGAAGAAGAAGAAGAAGGATATTCAAGTAAATTATTTTTGAATAGTCAGACAGGTATTTAAAAGAGAGGAGGATGAACGAAGAGCTTGAAAGATTTAGAAAATTAACCAGGTAATGTTATTACTTATTAGTTTCCCCTAACTGAGTTCAGTCCCCGATCGTACAAGTTTTCCTCCCCCGACAAGTTTTACGGTTAAATTAAGTCTGCATATTTTTACGTCAATCTTTGTCAGACCATTTCCCGCAGCCTCTTCCTTTAATCTTTTCTTCTTCCTTCGTTCCTCTCCTTCCTTTCATTTCGAGACTGATTGTGAAAAATCCACGAGATTTTCTTATCCTTCGACGGTGGCGAAATTTTTTTTTCTCTTTCTCTTTCAATTACGCGGATCCGTCTATCTTCGACATGTTTGAAGAACTTTGAACACATTTATACATAATATTAGGATTGAATAATTTCGAGCGAATAGCAAAAATCAGAAATTCTGAATGTAATAAATGAAATGAATATGCAGGTTTAACGGAACAACCCGAATAATTATTGTTCTAATCACTTTTTTTTTTCTCTCTCTCTCTCTCTCTCTGTCGAATCCAAGAAAAAAACAACGTTTCTTTCGCCGTATTTTGTGAATCGAACGAATCGATTCTCCGTGTTTAATTGATTATACACAGACATTGTCGCTGAAAAACGAGGAGAGGGCGGGAAGAACAATTAAGAAAGAAGTACTCGGAGTGGTTTCGGGATGAAATAAAGGGTTGAACCCTCGGTTCGCGGGCCTTCAAACCTCTGCGCCATAAACTCGAACTTTGACTAGAAGTCAGCGGCAGCTACTCCGCTAGACGCCGGTGGCGCCAGCAAGGGCCGACCCACCCCCGAATCACCCTGCAGGCTGTTTTCAACCCCCCCGACACACTCTTTCTCATCCCACTTACCGTTCTCCAGAAGCGTCGCAAGAATTATAAAGTTCGCGGAACGCGAAGAAGTGGCGCGCCGAGTCGCGTCGCGGTATCAGCGGATGGAAAAGCTGGGTATGAGCAGAAACTGTGCAGAGATTCAAGAACGGCACCCGCTCGACTAGTCAGCGTCTCCCACTTCCGCCGCCCCCTTCGTATGAATTCTTTTCTCTTCTATTTTTCCCAAAAGTGATAGAAGAGTGCCGCCATATTGGTACAGGGAGGGAAGGTTCGAGGAAAGGAAAATCTGAGAAAATCCTTCATCCGTACATTTCAAATTGCATCTGATTTTTTTCTTTTTTTTTTAATTTTACTCCAGTAACGTTTGATTTCTTGAAGGTATTCCACTTCCGGTTTCCGTTAAAAACGAAAATCCGGTCTACAGATTCCATACACTTAATGGACGAAGAAAAAACCGCTAGCGATTTTTACTTGTTCTCGTTTACCACGAAGAAACAAATCTCTATACATCGAAATGAACCACGTTTCATTGTCGGATATGTGAGTGATCATATGACAAAAATACAACATTGAAATCGGAAAAACTGTGGGTGTCCGTTATGTTTTTGAATTTTTACCACGAATATACAAGTCTTGCGTACAGAAATGAAATACGAGTGTCGGTTATAATGTGATCGGAACCGATAATCGGAATTGGCATAGTCAATTTTAGTTTGTCTGCAGGACGAATGACTTTGAAAAAAATCGATCCGATAATTGATTTTGTACCTAAATCTCTTCACCTCCTTTCGTTATTCTTATTTCTGTGGTAAGGTATCCGTTCTAGTATCTCTCTTTCTCTCTCTCTCTCTCTCTCTCACTCTATCTCTCTCTCTCTGAGTAACAGAATATACGTTTACATTGCCGCGGGAAAATTTGAAAGTCTTATAGGTAACGACGAGGAACTTTCGATTACAAATGTAACATGCACAGAGGTATAATCGAATAGGTTATATACATACACGTCATACACATATATGTATAATGCACAAGTTACATACGGGTTACAAGAAAATGTTAAATAGATCGACTCTGGCGTGGTGTATGAATACGTATACGTGCGTACGGTAAAAGAGAATTTGTCAAGATGATAATAATAATACGTCTGTGACAAAAATAAAATCAAATAACACTCTAATTGTAACACACTCATGGTCTGAAGTGCAGCACGCTAGCTTCGTTAAACAATGCTTGCATGCTCGATACACACAAGTTTGCCGTTTCTCCGATACGGTTTAGTTATCTGAACGAACGTATCACCCTGTTACAATATCCATATAAAATGTATACGGAACGTCATACAAGCTCTCGAGTATTTTACACACACACGCACACAGACTCGATGCTGTACGTATCATATATGTAAGAGTATTATGCGCATAGAGCAGTCTTCGTATCATATCTATGTATCGCTGATGAACGTTAACTTGACCCGACGCACGATCTACGTATCGCTCTTCCCCCCTTCCCCCCCCCCCTGCCGCTAAGAAAAAACGCCAGTGAATTCCGTTCAAGACGTACGTTCGTATGACGTCACGCTCGGCACCAACCGGTTACGCAATTCTTATAATGTCTGACCGCTTGAAAGCTCGCCGGTACTCTGGGTTACAACTGACTCGACATCATCGGCATCCCGCCCTCCATCCCTTCCTCCTCCTCCTCCTCCTCCTTCTTATCAAACTATCGATTCGTTAGTAACAATAAGTCACGCGGGTTTATCCCGATTCGCAATATGAGGAAAATCCGATCGACCGACTCGTCGAATCTTCAGAAAATTGAGTAACGGATGTAATGTATACTGTATTTATTGTTGGTATAAAATACAAAAGCTACGCGTTTGCGTGCATATGTTATTCTTTTATTTTACGCGGCAATTTTTAACTATGTAAACACGCGATATATATATATATGCATGCATGCATGCATACACAATTATTGCGGGGATTACCGACGTTTCGTTTTTAATGACGGAAAATAACTCTGCCTGTCGCACTGCATAAATCCATAACAACATCGTGCATACATGTATGGAACATATCATACACAATACGTAATCCTGCACGGCTTTGTAATCAGATTGTATTACTATTTTGTACGTTATACTAAGATTCCAGGGACGATAAAAGAACGGCATCCATCCGTCGTCAAAAAGCGCATGCGCATGTATATATAGGTACCGTTCGGTTTACCTGTATATATAATTTATTCAGTTCGAGTTCTTTCGGTCTGTTATAGAGCGTAATTTCTTCACTCGGTTTAGTTTGATAGAAGAAAACATGAAATACATGACAAGGAATGCTGCAGACGCTGAATTTCCTAAACTGAGTTTCGATACAGAAAAATGTATGGATATAGTCTCTTTATCCCAAAATTTGTATTCATTTTTTCTTCTTAATCAAGTTAAGCGACACGAATGTCTAGTGATTTTGGATTTTTTAATGCATACCGCTTTCGTGACTGAGAATCTTCGATAGAGCTTTGAAAATGACGAATTATGTCCGAAGTCTGGGATAATATTTCAAGTAAACTGTTATGAAGAACAAATGTATGTACCTGAAATTTCAATCGACCAAGCATGATCGAAACCACTAATAAACAGATCTTGAAGATCGAATGGAACTTGTGGAGCTGAACAAAAACGCGAAACTGCAGACTCGATGCTACGTATCGTATAATCGTAATCAGACCTCGGAACAAGTGAAAAACTTGATACACTTAGCTTCGAGACTTTGAATGCGTAAGAAGGATTGGAATACCCAGATTTCCGGGCAGTATTCGAGTACTTGATAAAGCTAATTCGACTCACCGATGCAGCGCGCCTCGACTCCGTCAGCTGTCGTCGTGGTATCGAGATACTGCAGAAACGTTCCGGGTGCAGTGACGAGGAGGGCTGAGGTCTTTGGTCGCTAGTGGACCCAGGAAGGTGCTGATGGTTTCGCCGCGTTAGCGTAAACGACCGTGGCGTTGTTGGCGGTACTCTGATTGCTCTGGGAGACGCCGCCCTGGCCAACGGCGCCAGCATCGCTAACCTGCACGGACGCAACGCCCATCACGCCCTGCTGGAAGTTGAAGTCGAGGGAGCCTTCCATCGACAGCTCGTGCTTTATCACCTGTGCCAAATGGCAAAACCCTAAGGTCACACTCCAAGTCCATCGGAATGCCATTTCCTCGTCTTACCTCCAACTCTCTTACCTCTTCTACGTTGCAGTCGAAGCCGCCGTGCAGCGACTCGATGTTGATGTTCAGGTCGTCTAGTAGCGTCGCGTTGTTCAGGGCCCCCATCAACTGGCCCATCATTGTGCTCGGTGTCGGCGTGCAGGGCGATGGCGTGTGCGGTGGACTTGGACCCGCGGGCCTTGTTTGCGCTTGACGCTGTTGATGCTGTTTCTGTTGCTGCTGTTGCTGGTTCTGCATTAGGTACTGCGGTGGTTGCTGTTGCTGTTGGCTTCCCCCCAACGACGACGGGCTAGGTTCACTTTGCGAATAGGACGGTGACATGCCGGAGACTGGGCTCAGGTTCTATTGAAAAATGATAAAATCACGCTTGTCACCGATAATTAAATCTCAACAACGAATCGAGGGATCCCAGAAGTAGTTCAACGGATTTCAACCAGCTCAAGAATCCATGGGATGAACACTCTCGCGTTAAAAGTGTGTCGAAACAAAGGTTCGAGAAGTGCACCTAACCGTTGGGCAATCAAGTGATACAGGAGAAACTTTTCCAATAAAAAATACCTCATATATTATACACGAACGAATAGTCCGTGAAAGATCATCAATATCGGTCAAACAATATGGATTTTTCGATACGAACAACATTGTGACTTCACTGTTGTTGTCAATCTATAATGAGGTGTTGACAGTTCAACTTCGATGTTATCAAACTTATTCTTGTTTTAGATGTCTGACTAGATTAGCTCGACGTTGTGACTTTTTGAATCTCTGACTTATCAGGTTTTCGTTTCAACACAACTTCGACCTGACCGTGCGTCCAACACATCGTTAAAAGGTTCGATGATAGAGGGTCACGCGGATCAGAATGGAAGTCCCATTCGCTATGCTAACCATTTGACAGGCGCAGGGCTGGAGGCGGTGGTGAGGACATCTCTGCTGGTTGGCGGACTGAGGCGTGGGTGGTAAGCCGTAGGATGAGGACCCGGTGCGCAAGGAGTTGTTCCGCTGGTACTGCGCCTCGTAGTAAGAAGGTGGAGGTCCGGTCTGCTGGTGGTTCGGCGGTGAGGTTTGGTACATTTGGTATGATTCCAGCTTCATGGACTCGGCCAAGCTGCCAGCTGAAATGGTCATCTTTTCTCTTTACACACGTCCTATGGCCGTCGGAATCGCTACCGATATCGAGCGCCGCACGACGCTAATCGACCTTTGCTACTCACCGAGCTGATCGGGGCTGTAGGATGGCGCGTAGGATGGTGTCCAGTCGGGCTCTCCGAAGACAGCGGGAATCGGACTTAGCCTGCCACAGGACGAAGCGTTGCTGGAAGCCCGAGGTCTGTGGAGCATGAAACATGGTCATAGGAAATATCGAATGACAGATCAAGTTTAACGAACGTCGGGTACGTATATTAACGTGGAATTCGTTGTGGCCATGAAAAAGGTCGAAAAATCTCTTCCGACTCACCCCTGACCTACCCTGACTACAATTCTGACCGATAGTGCCAATTCCAGTATATAACAAATAAAGCTCCTAATAAGACTGTACACTGTAAGTAAAATGCCATTATAATACCTTTTACATACTACATGTGAGTGTGAATCTGACAGTATTTGATGCCAGTATAGCACTATCTTACGTTTATTTAACGCTCTATGACATTAAATTACAAATTACTTCGACTATTGAAGGTTCAAAGAGTACGATAAAAAGTGGCGTAAAGAATCAATCACGTATATTCGAGCAATTGTAAGATTTATGCTCACTATTTTTCATCACTCTTCAAATTTACATTTTTATTTATTTTTATATTTTCATCAGGATAAACGCACAGTTTGTAGCCTGCACTGTGCCATATTTGGCCAGACACATGTAAAGCGCAGTCGTAATTGCTTCTAGCATTACAAATCCATTCAATTAATGAAACATTCGTACAAGCGAATCAGATCGTTCCACCACTCAACGTCGTGTATGAAAATCAAATTTTACAGTAATCAAAGCCACCCACAGTGCACTCTTGTACCATTTGTGGTCAGGCCTTCGTTTACATATGATGGATATGGTATGCACAAATGGATTAATTAATGGTCACATACGATACCGAGGTAGCCAAAAAGGATACATATACTCTATTACCGTTAAAAATTTCAACCTTACGATCAAGTTGTGGATTCGAGAGACTCACCGAAAGTCCGGCGAAAGCTGAAAACCGCTTGCTGAGTGGAGAGGACTGTCCGGAAACAGGTCGAGGCCCTCACTGACGCTGCTGCTGGGACTCGGTGTAGCGTCGGCCTGAAGTCCACCGTTTCTAAGCGCCTCGACCTTCTTCTTTACGCGACCTCGACGCTTCTCGAACTTACTCGTCTCCATCGACGTCGCACTGTTATGTGTCAAAGAAAAAAGAAAAAGGCATGGTCATTACATGTGCCGCGACCATCGACACGATTTCACTCAAGGAACTGGACCTTCTGCATAATTATCATCATCATCATCATCATCATCATCATCATCATCATCATCATCATCATCATCATCATCATCATCATCATCATCGCGAAAAGTGTTGAGGGTGCAAAAAGTATTTCGGTCTAAAGTATTCTTCGACATTGTACACAACTGGTTATCCTTCGTGGTTACAGAAGCCTTGTACATAATACGGTTTAAAAAAAAATACCAAGATACACTGGAGATCCAATAAAATATTGAAATAACGGATCGGTGAACTTTCCTTACTTTTACTCTTCAGCGTCGAATGAAGAAGTAAGTAACTGATCTGGCTTCGACTGAATCCGTCTTCGCCATCCATCCCACATAGCCGCCATCAGTCTGGCACGCTGATCTCTTTTTTTATTTTTTCAACAGCGAACGAAAATAGTGCATAAGTTTAACTCACCGTCGCCGTGCCGATTTTCCTGGCTTTGCATCCGGGTTTATCATCCACCATGAACTCTTGCCAGTTCCTTCGTTCTGCACCCGCATGAATCTATTGTGCAGCGACAAATTGTGCCTTATCGAATTCTGAAACAGAAATTGAAAGCGTGGTGGTCAGTCGGACTGTACTGTCATAAATGATCGCTCGTTGCGAACGGTCCGTGAGGTTGAGAATGATAATCGCACGATAAGGACGTATGTTTTAACTGTTCTTTTCATAAAACTTGGGTTAGCAATTGCTCTCCGCGACAGCGTATGTTTAGTGGTAGCACATGCGTCAAAGTAACGAGTAGCGAGCGTTTCAGACGGTATAAAGTCAGTCTTCGGATGAACAGCGCTGGCAGTATATCCTCGGTTCTTCATTAGGCAAATTGAACTAGTCGTACCCACTACATTCACAATCGTACGTTTCCGGTTTATTTGTAAATTCAAAAGCTTCTACACTGATTCAACGACGCTACCTTGTATGTATATACGTACACGTATACAAATATACATGTATACGCACACGCACGCACATCTTCTTTCTTCCGGATTAAAAGGATCCCGACCAATCTAAGAAATCTTTGAGATCATTCTACCCCCCTGCCGTATATATCCCTCGAGCAATGCTATAGCCTCGATTCGTTGGTCTTCGTTTACTATCGTCTGGAATTTAATACCGAATGCGAAGCGAGTTCTTCCAGAAAAAGGGAAGGGCGGTTTATCCGGGGGACTCGTTAAAAGCCGAAGGATAGAAAACGCGGGATTATAACGCGACACGCGACGCGTGTATAAATCGGGAGCAAATTCTCGATCCTCGAGTCGCTACCAAAGGATGAAGGAAGCATCACAATGCCGGTCGAACGCCTTCACGGACGACTTACGGTATCATTTCCTTTTCCCCCGTTTCCCGAACCACCCCGCCACGGTTCCTCCTCACGTCCGAAGCCCAGCGAACGGCCCTCGACGAGGAGCGAAATAGTGATCGAGACGACAACGGATAGAAGAGACAACGACGACGGCCACCAGACAGACTATAGTCGAGTTTACAGCCACGGTATACCCCCGTCGCCTTTATCGACGCTGCCACCGGCAGATGAAGACATTTTTGGCGCCACCCCCAGTCACTCTTTCTTCGACCCCCCCTCCCCCTTTCGGCCCGGCGGCGCAGTCGGTAATGCAGGGGACAAGGTCGTTCCGGGGGTTTTAAGAGAGGCCGAACCCCCGACTCGAATTCGGAACCCCAAAATGAGACTCGTTCATCGCTATTCGGGCACCAATAACTGCGTCTGTAATTTTCGGCAGAGTAGAAGAATCCGGGAATATCTCGATTCGTTAACTATCCGTCACCCCCCTGCCCGCCAAGTTTTGTTTTATACCTGTTCATCCGTTTCTATTATTATCGTTGTTATTATTGCTTCAATATCTTTATCGCATACTTCTGATGATATTCTTCAGGGGATGGGCGAGGCTTTCGCAATAGTCACAGCTTTTGAATCCGATGGGCTCCTTAAGACGAATGAGAAGACGAAGTAGAAGAAAAAGAAAGGAATAAAAGTAAGAGCAAAAGTTTTCGCAACACTTGTATATAATGCCAGTGGGGGACGAAACAATAACGATAATAACTATTTGGCGGTGACGTTTGCTACTGAAGAAAAAGGGGAGAAATCGTAACCCCATTGCCTCTTCCAAATATATTTATTATCTGGGGTTAACCTCTTTTCGACTACCGGTGAAATGACCCGGGCATTTGAAAATAAGGTTGGTACGTTGTTGAGAAAAAAAAATTTCTTTTTGAACGACCATTTTTCCTTCGTAGCGTCCGATTTATATGATATGGTATACAATATCATGTAATATTCGTCGAATAAGAGTGATTCACGTGTCATTTCATTCGAGACGCCCAGAGCAGTTTCATACACCCGGCAAATTTTTACAACGTCATGCGAGTTTGATTTGCCCGGCATACGGGAGTATACGCATGGTGATTCACTTTTATATACCTAAGACGGCCGTGTTATATATATGGACATGCATATCTGAAAGTCTGGACTTTCCCCGAGGCATCGAAGACATTTGGAAATAGCCGATACGGCTAGCTTAGTACATGCATATTGCAGCGAAGAGATTCGTCTCTTTAGGATCTGAAAAATGCCTCTCATCTTATTTTTTATTCAACTTATATTGACCGACGGCAGATGCAGCAAGTGGGAAATAATGAATTCAGGGTTTGACGCAACTGCGTAGCCGTGTGAGAAACTCGCGGCGATAATTCGTTCCCCTATTTTTAGACGAGAGGAGCTCTGGATATTCGTAACTATTCGAATAACGGGGGTGAAAACGAAATTTGAATATCGGAAAAGACGCCCTAAATCACCGAGACGTAGTATTGAATACTCTCGCGATAACTCAGAAGAAGAGAATCGGTACTACAAGGCAATAAATTGTAAAACTTTTTAAAAAATTGGTGAACGATGTTTTAACGCGAAAGAATTTTTCTACCCTTCGAACGTAATTCCGTACAATTTTTAATTACAAAAGCATAAAAAAAACAACAAAAACTCTCTCTTTCCAATCCAATCAAACGAAAAAGTGAAATGTAAGATCAGCAATAATGCACCGATGTTTATTCGTTTCAGACTCTGTAACTAGTCTATACATATACAACGCAGCATGCACTGCAAACAGACGACTATGAACAAGTGAAAATGGATTGAATTGAAAGAAAACGACTAAGAAACGCGACGCCGATTCTGTACCTTATATCTCTATACGCAGATTTTTCCTCAAATTTATTGTAGAAAATTTAAAGTGATACGACTTCGGAAAATACTCGTGTGTGTGTGTGTGTGTGAGTGTGTGTATACACATATACGTATAGTATAACTAGGCCGACGGGGGCGCTTCGGCACAAAACTTGGCGCGTAATGTACGCGCCAACGCATTACGCGCCAACGCACTTTACAACTATCGTAAAAAAATATCTGCGGTAACGCAACGCGGCAGCAGCAACAGCAGCCGGAGGAGAACACCTCGCAAACTCAACTCCGGAATGCTTACCCCCGAATATCCTATAGCCTCGATCCCCTCCTTCGACCCCGTCAATTTAATCGACGACGAGATGTTACGACCACGGCTCTTCTACATTTCGTTTCCCTTTTTATCCACTCTTTTTTCCATCTTTCTTCGTTCGCAGATCGGATTGATTCAAGGGTAAGAATTTCGTATGATTTTGGAAAATTTTTTTAATAAAAATTTCACGTTCTTCAAATTGATTTCGAAACAGGTTTCACGTCGTTTTAGTCGTTGAACGAATTTTTCTCCACTCGTTTCTCGAAACTTTAGCGATTTCCCAATGCATAGAAAGATTCAAGAGATCTTAATGACGGTATTCTTGATAATTTCACCGCGAGATTGCAAAAGATTTTATCCGGGATTTATAGAGATATGTGACGTCATGTCAGTGATTTCATGGAAGTTCGAAGGTTTCAAACGATTTCGAAACGTTTCACGTGTACCCGATTTACAACGCTGAAAGATATTTCGTTTCGGTATAGTTGCTAAGAAATCAATGCAGCGAAATGAGTATCGAACTAATTGGAGAGAAGAATTATCTGATATTAAATTACAGTAATCGATTCTAAATTTTCTGCTGGCTCAAAAATTCACGTATTTTCAATTGAAAAAGGTTTCAACACCACTTGATTGTTACTTCAACGTCAAAGTACCGCAACAGCGACAAGATATTGAAAAATGTATAAATAGTATCGCATACTAGATTTTATGATCAACGGCTACTATATTCATTTTGATTTTTTAACTATACACCTAAATTTTTCGGATACGGTGAAAAGTAGAAATAGTTAACAACTGTACAATAAGCCCAAACAAAGTTTTATTTTTTTTTATAAATGGTTTCAAAATAATTTCTATTTCAAAGATTTCAAGCGATTTCAAAATATTTCATCGGCACCAACAAACTATATAATAGCTTGAACATTCTTTTTTAAAAATCTCTCGATTCTCGGTTGCAGGTAAGACGTGAGAAAATCGAAATCTGCGTCACAGATCTGCGATCGAAAGAAGGAACAAGGATCATCTACAGCAGAAAAGGAAAAAGCGAGTACTGCGATCAGAGATATTACGTGAGTCAGTGAGTCAATGAGTCAGTCGGTATTCTTTCTTCTTCGGTTTTCTGTGCCATAGGCAGGCCCAAGGAGGTGGATGGATAGGTACCTAGAAAACGACTCCTCGGCAAGGCTTTACGAGAACAGTTATATCGTCGTTCAGAGTCTAGTTTTGGGAGACAGTCGGGCGACCCGACGCGCGAGCAGAATATAACCAGTCCGGAGCGAGTTTCTGCAAATACGACTTTTCTCAAACTTTTTTTCCAACCTATATCATCTCCTCCCTCCTCCATGTGAATGTATGCGTATTGCGCCCTCTCCGCGCATCGAGATCCGACAATTTCGATTCAAGAAATTGACCCGTTGCTCCGTTTGATCGACCTTTTCATAGTTTTTGCCTTAAATTTTTTTTCATTTCGTTTCAAAAGATCAACCGTAGCATAAAATAGAGAAATTCTGACTTCTGTTTCACAGCAATGATGCTTAATGATCATTTCTCCGGATCACTTGAATCCGTGTATAAATTGTAATAAATTACATTATTTCACGTTGGTGGAATAACTTTCGTTCCATAGCAGAAAAATAAATAAAAGAAAAAATTGAAGATCGGAAAGGGGACCATTTTTAGCAATGCTGCATCGTAACCAGTAAAATTTGACGACGATTTTGTGATGTATAGATTATATTATGTACGGCTAAGTGTATGTACGTCTATATCTTCCGAATGGAAGAAAAAGAAGAAGAAGATGACGAAGACGAAGAATAAGTATAAGTATAAAGTACATGTAATAACTGGAAGTGAGGAGACAAAAAAAAGTTTTGCGGCTTGTGTGTGTGTGTGTGTGTGACTGCTGCAGGAAACTTTTACTTTGATTGGGATTGGGGTTGGATGTTCGTAGTTAAAACTTGTCCGAATGGATACTGTCACCGCTGCATCGTTGTATGAGAAAGAGGAGACTCGTTCGCATTGGCTACTTAGGTTATTATGAGGGATAACAAGCCGAGATGTGGTAGGGGGGGATTTTCATCCAATATGTCATTAACGAGGATGGGATGGGAGTTTGTGCAGTTAAAAACTGTGGGCGATGAATAAAAAAAAAAAAAAGAAGGATAGAAAAGAAAAGAAAAGAAGTGACGAAAACTGAAATTGGGGATCGGCTATGAGAATTGATTCCTTTTCCCTGTTATTATACGACGAGGCCGCGTCGCGTCGTCGAGACGAAATGTGTGTATACGTGTATAGATATATATATATATGTATACATATATACATATTTTGTGTTCTTCTACTTTTTTTCTATTATAATACTTGTTGGGTTATACATATGATATAAAAGATGCCGACGTAAGCGTGTTTAGTGGGAGACAAACGGCACGAGGAGGTCAAAAAACAGGAGAAAACGGGTAAGAAGAACTAGGTAGGTAGGGGGAGAGAGAGAGAGAGAGAGAGTGGGGAGAGAAGAAATAAGCTGCAGGGAACATAACTCGCATTTATTGGATAGAAGGCACCGTACACCCAGTGCTGTATGTCTGTGTGTGTGTGTGTGTGTGTGTACATATATATCTATCAATGGCGCCCGAGATAAGAGCGGGGGCACTTTCTTACCAGAGAAGAGGAGGAAGACTAAGACGAAGAAGAGGATAAAGTAGCACCGGTACCGCTGCATACTATTGTGTATTATACCCTTGCTCGCGGACACGATACGATCTATGATATTAAAATGACCATAAGCCCTTATACCCCTCGCTATTCTTTATTGCTCCCGTTTCCTGATATGCTCCTTCTTTCAGTAGCAGCAGCAGCAGCGGCGGAAGCAGCATATCTTTACTGCTTACACCGCGAGTCGTTCATCCTCGACACGCGAATTCTCGACGGGGAAGAGTATGAGAACTAACTCGTAATTCGTCCGATTGATTCTGGCGAGTTAACAGAAATTACTGTAAAAATCATGGTAAATAGTATTCATTCGTTGGCCATATTCGTTCGAACACGACGAAGGCGTTCAATTTCTTGAGTGAAAAACGGCCCAGGGTAAGAATTATTATCGATTGACATACGGTGGAATGGAAGGAGGAGCAGGTAGGAGTATGATTACGGCGTCAACCTGTGAGGCGGACAGTTTTTTGATCGATGTATGTGTATTCGCGTTAGGTGGGGCAGCCGGGATTGAAATCTATTCGATTCCGGGATGAAAGGGGTTGACGATGGCGAGCACCGAGGATAGCTTCGACCGTAGTTACCGATCGCACGAAGCACGCGGCCTTCATGACCCAGTTGGCGTTCTTACGCTACGGATATATGTATAAAATTAATAAAAAGAAGTCTAAGAAATTCGCAAGCGAAACGATCAATGATCGAACGAGTGATTTTTAGCCTCGGGCGCACCCAGCCGATTCGCCAAATGTACACAGAACGTTTATTGTTGCACGTATAGCGAAAGTCAGGAGCTGTTGCTGGGAGAGAAAAGGGTGGAGTTCTGCAAGAGTGTATTTTCATATGATTAGGTTTGCTGATCGGTATTGACGACAGGGAATCTAGCCGGCGATCGATCACGGCTGGTGAAATGATTGAATTAAACTGGATGGTAAGCCGATGCGGACATATCATTCGCGCAGTGTGCAGGACGACGAGACACCGCGACGTATCCGGTCGCGACGACGAGTCCCAGGCATCGTCGTCATTCGTCGTGCTATTTCAGTGGTGTTTTTATTTATAGCGTAGCGCGAGCACACACGTCGAACCTCGGCCAACGACGACGACGACGACGAGGCCTTTGTCTTGTCAAAACCACCGGCAGCGATAACCGCCGCGATACAACAACCTGCCCGACAGGAAACGGCACTCATCGCGGACCGTCCGGAGCACGCTGACCGCGGATTGTCGCG
Source organism: Neodiprion virginianus (assembly GCF_021901495.1). Classification (NCBI taxonomy): domain Eukaryota; kingdom Metazoa; phylum Arthropoda; class Insecta; order Hymenoptera; family Diprionidae; genus Neodiprion; species Neodiprion virginianus. The sequence continues at coordinate 19,931,433 of NC_060880.1, forward strand.
GTTACCGGTGCAAAGCCAAACGAAGGGTTTCTGTTTCTGCTCTCTTTAAACTTTCCCTGCCAGTCCATCCATGCCCTCTTCTTCTTCGCAGTCGGAGACGTGCGACGAAGCGCACGTGGAGGAAAGAATCGGGGAATGAAAGAAGGCTGCGCGAGATGAGAAGACAAGTGCAATAGATTGAGAAGGATTGGAAGACTTTGTTCAATGTCGACGATCCAGAGGGACGCAGCTTCTGTATTGCGTCGACGGGGGGTTAATTTCGACCATTCGCATCGTGGGGTGACTTTTGCTCGTCGCCGTGCTGCGTGCCCGTCTAATAACCCCAGCGACCGTCACGGTGGTAATGCGATTCCGAGAAGAGGACGAGGAATGGAAAGGGTGGCGCTTTCCACGTACCGGTAATCATGCTCGAAAAATCCGTTCCACACACACGCGCGCAACGCGATCGATTCAATGACCACCGATCCGTTTCCCACCTTGCGGTTCGATAAGTTCGGAAAGAGAAAAGTCACTTTGTTGCGTGTAACAGAGATGCCCGGTATAATTTGGGGGGGGGGGGGAGAGGAAATTGGAGCCGAGGAAGACGCGCGTGCATAGAGAGATAGATGGATAGAAATGTTTTCCACTATAAAGGATCGGAGAGCAGTAGAGTTGTCCCTCCTGTTCTCGGAGTACCTCGAGTCTTAAATTATTCAGAGCACGACTACGACGAGCGTACAACATGCCGTGATTAGAAATCACTTATTCACCGAATGGTTAGTTAATAAACAACGGCAGAAAGAAGCCGCAACGATGATAATCAAGAAGAAAGGACAGTAGAGTGTAGCAGACGATGAGGAGAAAATAACCAAACAGACTCACAAAGAAGGGTCACTACTGCCGATTTGCACACCAACCGGGTCGATTGCCTCGATTCCTTGAAACCTAGTTTAAATCAATGCCGACAAGTCGAGTCAACGAGCGATAAATTTTTGTGGTCATAAACCGAGGGAACAAAGGAATGAGATAGTAGCAATGACATGACAGATTAGAAAAGATATAAACTGACCCAAATGTAGACTCAACGATAATGCTCGAGACTACTTGAAACCGATCGCGATAAAACTGCGGCTTACCGAAGATGGAAGAAGGACGAGACCGGGAGACAAAGACCGTTCGTCGATGACGACCTTGAATAACAAAAGGAAGTCGAGAAAGCGATTTCTAGATACGGCCAGCCAAAGCCTTCGCTGTCTCCAAAATCTAGCGATGACGAACCCAGCGAATGAATGGCCGCGAGAATTTCGATGCAGGCACTTGCCGGGAATTAGGAGTGTAACTCGAATAAGGGTGGGTAGAGTAATCCCGGCTAATCCTGATACGGGATGATAGCTGCGGAGGAGACGCGACGTAACGCGGTGTATTTATGTTAATAGTGCCAATCAGAGTGCCAGACTCTCCTCTCCTCTCGGCGACTGGGTGAGTCGGTTCCTCGGTACGCGAGAGGAGAGAGCCGACTATGCCAATGAGACGATTCGTATGCCAGCCGGGGCTATCTTACCTCGAGTGTGTACCATGTTTATGCATTCAATTACTATCTCTCGTGGCCGCGCATGCACGCGGGTTCCAGCAGACTGGCGCGTCTTCTCCGCACTCGGGGATTCGATTTCCGGATACGCGGAGGCTTAATAGATTGACATTGCGCTCCGAAGGACCGAGGGAGAGCCTTGTGCGGTATTTATTCAGTGGCAGCTACTCTCGACCCCCTATAATCGGAAGGGGCGAACGTCACCGAACGAGACACCACCTCGACTTTTTTACAAGTGGTAAAACTTGACAAGTGCGCGCCCGGCGATGATGCCGAGACGCGTTACGCGGGTTACCGCATCGTCGGGAGTCCCTGACACCTTGACGACAACTTGTACAGGTGGGACAAAAAGTGAGCGAGAAATAAAGAGAGAGAGAAGGAGCGGTAAATGCGACTTTGCAACGGGCCGTTGCGTAATCTGGGAAACTGACATGCTGCTTTGCGCACGTAGTCTGATATCGTATCGTACCGACACAGATATCAGACCAAAGTGTTATTTATACACTCTTGAAAACTTGATACGCACGGATGCATCCGTGCATTTGCGAAGAACGCGCTTCGACGTCCGACTGCGGTGGGTGCCTGCAACGTTAACGTTAAACGGCGATCGGGTTCTACTAAAATAATCAATAATTAAAGATCATCGTTAAACATTGCTCGCGGCGATGTCGAACGCGTTGCGTTATTGCCACGGCATCGTCTATCGTCGGCGGTACTGTAATACCCGGCTCTTAACTTGACCATATAATTACATGAAAGCTAATTAATGATAATAGCTCAATTTATTCAAACTACTATTGTATACCGAGAGCCGTTCCCGTCTGGTGCAGTTGACGCTCAATTATTCGCAATGACACCGTGCTTACTCGGTTACAGTACCGACACCGGAGTTTTATTTTTTTTTTTCCTTCTTTTTCTGCTTCCAACATAGCGACGAAATTCAGCCGGTAATCGGACTCTTACGAGTGCCAATTATCCCCGTCTACACAAATATACACATGTAATACACGTGTGTACGCTATTTAGATAATGCACCAAATATCTAACCATCGTCGCAGAGTGCATCGGAGGCACGACTATAAATAAACCCAGGCATCGTCACTCGTCGACCTTTGTGAAAATCCTTCCGCTAGGTTCTTTCGAATTTTTCATACTTCCATTATCGTCGGCGGAATAAATTAACCACGATGTGTAATCTCGTAGTAAATATGTCGTACCTATATACGCGCGATATTACGTGTAGCGAAAAGTAAGTCGGCAAAGTCCCCGGAAAGTCAAACATCTCGGTTCACGTTCCTCCTCCCTTATAATAGATTTCTTTATCGTTCGGGCACTGTCCACTATTCTTTTATCTGAGGCTAAAATATCGGCAAATAGAAAAGTGTGCGGAGTAGCAGCATCGGATATATAGAATAGGTATAGAAGAGACAAGAGAAGAAGAGAGATGAGAGAGCATGGGAAAGAAGTTGAAAACTTCACCCTCCTCACTAGGGTAATTGATTAAGTTTCAATGGTTTTTCCTACCCCCCGACCATTTTGCTTTTTCTCCCCCCTCCCTCCCCCTCCCCCTCCCACCGATCCCCCGTTCCTTTCTTCCATTCTTTTACGTCTTCGTTTTGTTTTTCGACTCTTCAAAGCGATAGTTCGACCAATTTTAGATAACGCTTGTCCGAGGCGATCGCTCGCCACCGATATCTTCCTTCCGTTTTATGGTCAAACTACCAGCCGACACACCGCTGTGTATAATAGAAATAGTAAAAGAAAAAAAAAAAGAAAAACGCGTCACCGCGTTTCGGAGAAGGGTCAGCTTCCGGAAAAGGAATATCATTCCGTGTACCGGGTCTTGACGGGTCTCACGGTGTACTTCTTGTTGCAGAACAATCGTAGAAACGAACGACGAAAGACAAGGTGTTTTCTGAATTCCCGGAATGATTTCCCGACGCCAATAATACACCGGTGATAATAACGCACGACGGTGTGGCGGGGTTGATAAAAGGAGTGACAAATGTGTACCAGGATCCCCGTACCCTGGACTATAATACGCCGTCCTACAGTACAGGGAAATATATATCGCATGACAGAAGAGGATAGAAGGAGGACCTTCTTCTTCTTCCGCGGCATGCCGATGGTGTAGTATTTTCTCCCCGACCACCCGGTTATAGACTGGTCACGGTAGCTGTGGAGAGAAGAGAAGGATAGAACGAACGGCGAAGGAGTGCTTCCGGTCAAATCAGACCCTGTATACCGGGCAAGTTATCGGCTAGCTGCTTCAGCGCAATTTATATCTGGCAGTATTTTTGCACAATTTGTCCCAGTTACGAGGACACAGGGTCGCTTCTCTTCGCGGTTCGGTTCGGTTCGGTTTGGTTTAGTACGCGCGCGATCGTTCTCACCTAGAAAAATATTGCCCAAATTTATCGGTGCTGAATTTCTTACCTCAGACGCGAGTCCGGAGTACCGTTCCCTCCGTATTCACTCCCGATAGTTATACTTCATCTGAGCTTGCTTTATGCCCCGTGCGCTCACCACCGTTCAATAAAGAATCACTGAGAGAGGTGCGCTGCTTCGTAACGCGACCGCCCCAACAAAGTCGATTTATTTCCGTCGTGATTCGGTGTATATCCTTGACAATGACGATGGAGCGGTACGTATTCGTACACACCGAATTTTTCATTTCTCAAAAAGAAAACGCTATCCATCCACGTCGATAATTTACCGGTGTAATTTTAGTTTTCAGTTTAATCGGATACCGCAAAACGAAAGCTTCTTTCAATTGAAGATCAATTCAAGACCCGGTACCTGATTACTGGAATCAGCTCCCGAACCTGAGACAGCCGTAATCGAATCACTTTCCCGAAAAACTTGCGATTTTTTCGAATGAAATATCGACTATCAGAGCGATGATTAATCTTCAAAGGGCTGACCTGGCGCTTTTGGCTCTCATGAATCATACCTCTAAAAAATATCGAATTTTAAAAAGAAAAGTCAAGGATCCAAAACGAGTAGGACAAAACCTGATAACAGATAGTGTCATTAACAGACGGCGCTGATTAATTTCCGTCTGAATAATTGAGTTTTCTTTTCACTAAACGATATTTATTCCAAATCCTTCGCTACCGAAATGATGAATTCGGTGAAGATGTTGGAAATCGACGGTATATCTGAAGGAAGATAGAGAGAGGGGAGAGTATCGAGATCCAGAGGGCTACTATATTGGTAGACGCGGTACGAGGAAGAGGAAAGCGAAAGAGGACGATTCATCGTTCGCCTAGCGTGGGGATCCCTCTTTCGGTTGAGTTCAGGTTTAGCAGAAGAACGGGGTGGTGGTAATTCACGCGCGTGGTCATGATGGATGCCCTCGACGCCCCTGCGGCGTCGCGACGCCTGGCCGGCATCATCCCGGCTCGGTTGGATGGTCCTGGGTGGTCTTACGCTCTAGCTATGCAACCACGCTCTTACACCCCGAGTCTTTTCCGACCAGCGATGCAGACAACCTCCCCCACCCTCCTCATCCTCCTCTTCTTCAGCAGTCAGCACCGGCGGCGTACCTCCGTCTTCTTCGCCGAGGTACGAGAGCGGGTTGAAAACTTTCAAAAAGTCCAGGGAACTCGTGCATTCGACTTGTTCCAGTTACCAAACTTGGTAAGTTCCGACATCTTCTTGTAGTCGCAGTGTCGTCGCTCTTGGACAGCCATCTCGACTCACGTTTTCGGCTGCCGTTCTTGTGTTTCGTCGAACGTTCACTGGTACCGAGAATCGCAGTCATTAGACGCCCGAAAAACTTTTCTTCTAATGCATTCCGACGCGTAACGAATCTGACAACTTCAAGTCAATTCGAAATACCGAACACCCTGGTTCGCGAGGCTGAAATAGGTAAGGTTGACGTAACGAATCATCAGGGGAAAAATCGTTACTCTGCAATATCTGAATAACTTTCAAGGAGTTGCCTTACAAAAATATGAGTACATTTTTTTTTGTCGTAATTTGTCAAATTTCAGACGATCCTAAAGGTGCGAAGTAACGATTTCTCGTAAACATGCATTGTTACAGTAACGTTACTAACTGCATGCTCATCCTGGTTAGCTACCTAGTAATTATACGGGCAGCATGTTTTGATATTTGACAAGTTGAAAAAACATTCCTAAATTTCAAGTTTAACATACCGATACATAATTCACGATTCCACAATCTTTCTAAAATCTAACGGAAAAAGAAGCTCAGTCCTGTATAATGACCGTCAGACGTCACGTGTAAATTCAGCAGCAAACAAATTTGTCTCCATGAGTAGGTATGTCTCATAACATATAAAATGAACGAGTTCATTTCAGGAACTGTTGTTTGATGAGGATGACATTGATAACGTTATAACATTTGCAGAAAAAGTTCGTCATTTCGCAACATTGGGGTTTCATCTAACGATAAAATTTAGTAAACTTTCATACGGTATTAAGAAACTCATATTTCTGCAAACTGAACCTCTTCGAAGTCACTCTCAAGCTGCGAAACAATGATTTTTCGTTCAACGTTAGTTTCGTTGCCGTTACTAACTTCAACCTTGTGCTATTTTAACATTAGATTCTAATTTCGTACCTTCAGGCTTCACACATTGAGTTAACATTAAATATTTCTACCGTTTGAAGACTCGAGGAAACACCCAAGAGCACCAGATTTCAAAATCATGATAAATCACAGGATTGACCCAATTGAAATTGAGGGTAAACGCACACTAACCTTGAAAAAAAACTAGAAAGTGATCGAGGTTACACTCGGACCTTACAGAAAGAATTCGACAAGAGTATTTTATGGATCAGTAGGTACACACATAGAGATACAAACACTCGAATCTCGTGCGAAGAAACTGTGCAAACACCGCGATTGAAAAGACGGATTACGAGACGTGAGAAGCAAGATTTGCGGATTGAAATGACGAGTAGGTAACAGGGAAGGGCGAAGAAGAAGAAGATAAAAAAAAATAAATAAAAAAAAAAGAGGGCAGATTAATAATCGCGGACCGGTGGATTCTTGCAGCAGTTACACATGCCGAGGGTTGCATAAACATTCGAGGAATATTGTTTGTCTCGGGGAATTTCATCTCGGGTGAAAAAGGAGGAAGAGAGGAAGGCGACCGGTGAAAAGGCATCGGAGGGGGCGGCGTGATGATGGCTCAAGGGAAAAGGCGGCAACAGCAGCAGCAAGCGGCGTTACCCAGAGAGCGTGTTACCACCACCTCATCCTCATCCTCATCCTCATCCTCCTCATCCAGCGAAGGAAGGAAGGAAGGTAGTTTTTTCCCCATACAATGGTACCTGTTTACGATGGCTGCTGGATTGATGGTAGCCCCGTAATTAATAACGTTAGGACCTGCACTTCATCCCCCGTAAACCGAACCGTAGGTATAGAAGAGGGCCGCACGTGTGAAACGAGAAAGTGGGGGGGTTGCGGCCCGTTTTCCGCTTTAAGCGCCTACTGAAAAGATGTTTTCCTCTCGTTCGAGTGAAAAAAATCTTAAACACCCGCCGCTTCTCCGTCTCTCTCCCTCTCGTCCCGGCCTGCCGGAAAGAGACCCGCGAAGCCAGAGAGGTTATTAATTTCCCCACCCCACCGAGCGTGGGGGTGCTAATTGAACGTTTAGTAGGCCGTGTAACTCCCGATGCAAAACACTAATTCCTGAGTGACGCGTCGCTTAATGGATTACACAGGGGCTGCTTGGTCGTCGTCTCCTCGTCTACTCCGATAGCTGTTTCTCCGGTCGCCGAAACGAGGCGGCTGTAAGTCGTCTTGAGAAGTAGAACAAAAAAAAAAAGAAAAAGAATGTCACAATCTCGACTCGCAAACGGAGAGAAAAGATAATAAAAAAAAATCCCTCATATCGTCGAATTGGCGAAAGAACCTCGAGTTAGTTACCCGCAATAATTTAAAACCCCTCTGAAGAAGACGCAAGGCTCGTAGAGGTGTCTTCGGTAATCGAACTGCCGGAGAGTAAGTGGAGGGAGAAAAAAAAAAAAAAAAACGAGGGTTAAAAAACCGTCGGAGGAATTGCGAGGGAAGGAGAGAACGGAAGAAAGAAGAAAAATAAATGTGTAAAGAGAGCGGGGAGGGGGAATAAAGAGACGAAAAAAAAAAAAAAAAATTTTGAGGGACAGAAAAAAAAAAAGAAAGAACACGCGGAAAGGGGTTGTAAATAAAAAAGACCGCGGTCACACGAACAGGGCGCACTAATGTCTCCGCGTGGCTATCAATCAAACCTCATCGCGGTTTTCCCCCTTTTCCTTTCCTCTCCTTCTCTATCTCTCTTGAGAGCTTCCGCCCTCTTCTACCCGCGTTTATACTCTCGAGGTGCCTGCGGCCTCGGGAACGAGGAGGCGGACAGGTCACCGCCGCCTAGCTCTACGCCCCCGCAAAAAAACTACGTGTTTACATGGTGACAGACAAGCGAGCCTTGCACCAACACCGGCAGCCTCGGGTTATCGTTTTCGGGTAATAAAGGCTCGCGACAGGTTGATCTTTCGCGGTGTAACGAAATGACGCGGTCTTTCCTCCCGTTTGCTGAGAAAAAGGCGAGAAGAAGGAGGGTGAATGTTGTTATTTACCCGAAGGATCAGACGACACACTGTCCACTAAACGAAATCTCACAATAAAATCCGGAAATACCTAAACCTTGTCAAGTTGCACTGTATCTGTAATATCTTTCCGCAGGGATAACCGATAAACCGATAAAAACTTAAACCACTTTCGTAGCTTTGATCAGAAAATTTGTTATGTATTACTGCATCTTTTTTTTTTTTTTTAATAACGGATACGAACTAAACACACAGATGATGGTTGAACCAATTCCGATAAACTGCAGAGAATAAAACTAAATAGTTACTTTTATCCAATTTTCCTGTAACTAGAATAAAGATTAACCATCGTTACTGTAACGATACTTCTTGCACCAAAATTTATCTCGGTATCGTATACCTCGTAAGGAAAATTATCTGGCATTATTCTATACACGGCGTAAGTTTTGCACAAGGTAAATCTTGTAACGAAGACGGGAAAGAAAGAAAAAAACAAAAAAAAAAAAAAAAAAAACACCGAGCGTATCTTTTCGTTGAATAACGTTGATGTAACGCGACATATTGCTGCAGGTTAGAGAAGGAAGTCGACGAGAAGGAGCCAGCAGCTGGCGCACGTGGCACGACGCCACGTACGACTCGCGCCAATTTTCTGCCCGTTTAAGCTTCAACAAAACGCTCTAATTCGTTACTGCTGCGCAGTTCGAAATTTCGTAATTGTATATTATGCCCACGGATGTTGTATAGACGGTAGGAGAATCTGGAGATCGTAATTTGAATGCGATACAGTTTGTATAATGCGAGTCTCTCATTCGTCGTATTACGTCATGATATCATACCCGTAATCGAAGGTCTTGGCGAACGAGATTACAAGAATAAGACGACGATGAGCGACTTCAAACGCAAATTGCGCAAGAATTGAGGAAAAATGAATCGCGCGATGATCGGTTTGTACGGAATTGACGAAAATGTCAAAGAAATCCAAGATTTATGAACCTCAAGCTTAATCGAAGAATCGAACGTCCGTCAATACCAGAGTTCCAATTATGAAGAAAAAGGTCATCAGGCTGAAGTCGAGGATCTCGTGCTTACCAGGTTCAACTGATCCAGAAAAAATTGATCGTTAAATTTCATTATCGACGACCGTTTGAGTCTTCGATCAAGCCTGATGGATCGAAATTTCAGGAATCCAAATTTCGCTGCCTTCAAACGTCGGGAAGATGCTCAATAAATGTCCGTAAAAAAATTTGAGAAAATGATCCGACAACGACCATTTCCATTTCCCGTGACTTCTGGACGAAAGGTTATCGGATGAAAAAAGCAGAGAGCCAGGATCTGCCAGGCATTAGCATGAGAATGAAGCACTCCGAGTCCCGTCCCATCGGGTATTTGGAGGCGCAGCGATACACGCGAGGAATTCAATTTGATAAATTCGATAGGCCAGTAGGTATAAGGCAGTATCAGGCTGGAGGTTCCATTTAATAATAATAACGCGGTGAATTTCGAAACTCGAGTGGTGAGCCCCCGGACTATTGGCCAAGTTTTATTCTCCCCCTCCAGCCGCTGTATTAGCATAATAATTGCGCAGTATTCTTATTTCCATTCTACACATCGGCAGCCAGACTCGTAGATGTACCCCAGGAACTAGACGAGAGCCGCCCAATATACACGTCGTATACAATATCGGCTTCGTTCCCCCTTCCGAAAAAGCCCGCCCCCCTTGTCGAGTCCCAGAAATGGATATGAAAAAGTTGAGACGATTTCCATGATAATCCCGGAGGACGTTCCTCTCGGCCTATAATATCAGCTAGGCGATGCCGCTGTCGCTGTTCCTGCTACCGCTTTTCTAACCAGAGTGAAAAGTTCTATATTCTTTGGACAGGTTGCACGTCTACTTCGAATCGCTCTCGTATAAACCGACTTTTTCGCGTATCTCCTACGGATATATACTTTCCCATTATTATTACCATTACTAATATCATTATTATTATTATTATTATTATTATTATTATTCTTAGCCAACTAAAATCTACATCTCTACAGCAAACATGCTTTACGATTTAGTTTCTCATATATTTACATTGGTCGATCTACCACCACCACCACCACCCCAACTTCTTGCGGAAAAACAGTAATCAAGGTGGATATCCGAGATGGACATACACAGCTTGGGGCGGTTTGTTTGTGTTACAGACATGAAGCTACTTGAGAATACCCGGTTTATACGACTTTTTCTTAATCCCAAATCCTCAATGAAAGAAGGCCATACATGGTAATTTATGGACAAAAAAACAAAATTGGTAAAATGATTGGTTTTTCCGTAGCACACGGTTGTGACGTATCTGAAAATGAAGATCGCGTCTGTTCAAATCGTAAAGTGGATGAAAATCATCAGGAAACGACACTCGCAAGTTTTTCACTTTGATATTAGGCGTACCTTGCAATTATATTATAAATTTCGGACGAGTTTCTTTTTGAAACGAAACAACTATGCCATGTCTGAACTATCGTTTTCCTAATTTTCCAACTTTTATCATCCAAACTGATCGGATCACGGACGTTAGGGATACCGACTGTTGCAAGAAGACCAAGTTCGGTTAGTAAAATTCCTATAAGGTGCCCACTCCAACCGGATTGAGCCGCTTATAGGATACCTAGGCTGATATACTTTTAGAATTTCTTCAAGCTCCGCAAAATCCCTTGGCATATGTATTCGCTTTGGGCATTGATATAAGTAGATAATCTTAGAATGGATAGGGTATCACCGAAAGGGGAGCTTCGACAAGAAAGTTAAGAGTGTTGCATAATGGGGTAATCGTCGCCCGAAACAAAAAAAAAACAGGTCACATAGCAAGAAGCTTGTCGTGCATAAGAGGTTAAGCGTATAATACCGAACAGTTGAAGGTTGTCTTCGAGGATGATAAGAGTATTTATAGGAAAGGAAAAAATATTAATACCTACAGGACGAGATGTGGATGGAAGGGGTAAGGCAAGAGGAGGGGGTGAGGATGGCTGTGGGTCGCGGTCGATACCTTGAAGACGTCGATGCAGAAGGAGCAGTCACGAGAAGAAAGTAGTGTATATGGGTCCAACGAACGAAGGAGGAAGGAAGGAACGAGAGTGGTTGTAGAGGTCTCGTATAGGTGAGCGCGCCCGCCGCCGACTCAAGTCGACTCGAGGGAAGAAAAATGATCCATTAATCTGAAACCCAAAGTCTGCCGGCGCCGGGCGTCGCGGCGGCGGCAGCGTCGGTGGCGGCGGCGGCGGCGGTGGTGATGGTGGTGGTGGTGGTGGTGGTGGCACAGGCTCACCCACTCCCTTACTCTACACACTAGTCCAGATGATGTGCCATACCACGCACCCGAATCTACCAACACCGTTTCCAAATCCAGTATAGGTGTACGAACTATCCCTAGCCACTGTGCGCGCAGCGTCGATCCACGGAGCTAAGCCTTCAAGCGCTACACGAATAAATTCTCAAACACGAAATTACGATGATAAGAGAAAATTCCTAGTCAAGAACACATGCCGTATGCGTCATCGTTGGATAGATCCTCAATCCACTTCTGTCATCACGATGGATAATTATTTATGCTCCGGTGTACACCGTTGATGATTTGGAACGAAAATCCGTGTTCATAAATGTGAATTAAATCCAGGCTTCGAGGTCATACATGCTCCTTGGAATACATCGATAAGTGATCCTGATTCCAGGTATGGCCCTTATTGAAATTTAGACTTTCAACGTAGCGGATGTGACTTGAAACTGAGTTAATGGTAACGCACTTGGCGTTGGAGAGAAGGAGTACGGCCGGGCTGGGGTAAGAGGAGTTTCGAGTGACGTAAAGACGGTTGGCCATACCCACGTGTCAGTAACGCGCCATTACCCTACGACCGGCGAGTGTAAAGTGTGAAGAAGGAAGCATCCTGTTGGCGATCCGTAGCGCAATAGCATCGGAGAAATCCATGCAACGTCTCTTAAAAGAGTATCGACTCCACGCCCAGTCGCCGGTTTCCTCTAAGTTCGTAAAGCCCTCGTAAAACTCCGGTCATCCCGTCGTAAAAGATAGTAAAACGCTAGCTCGGATCCGAAGGCGAAATTGGAAGAGAATAACGAAACTATCATCGGGGGGCTGCCTTGCTTTCTTCTTCCCTCTCCCGTTGTCCGTTTCTCGCTAATTTCATCCTACGTTACATGCTGGGCATCCACCTTTCGGATGTACCATGTACCGCAAAATTGGCGCTTGCCGATTCGGGGCCTGAACGAGAAGCACGTGAGGTTGGCACCTACACACGATGCGTTACACGCTGGATCAGAGGCTTACAGAACGAGCGAGCAAGCAACGCGGAGTTGACCCTGGCTGAGTTGCAATTGATCTCAATCAGGCACTCGGGAACCCCGTTGATCGTCCCACGCATTCAGCTTAGGCTCGACCGCGCGGTAAGCTCTTCTGAACTGCCCACGTTTGTTCGTTTCACTGTAGTGTCTACATTGTACATATTGTAATGTTGCGCGTCGTATGCAGAGAAAACAGATGTACTGGGTGTCTCGATGCAACGTTCAAGTTTATCACCTATCGAGCAGCGTACCGACCAACCGAACCGATTAAAAATCGAGGAGCTAAGCGCAGTTTTCGAATCGGTGTAAAATCACCCGAAGTCACGTGACAAAGTAAGTTATTGAAAATTTACTTGAAATCTTTCGAGTCCGTGAAATACTCCAAGTCATTTGAATCGATCTCAAGAGTTTTGGAGACCTTACAAATCCGCGATGTCACTTCATATGACCCCGAATTGAAGAATTTCGAAATGCACGAAGTTGCTCGATCAGGTATTTGATATTGATACGAAGATGTTCGCAATCTTTCGAATTCGTCAAGTCACTCGAAATGACTCGTCTAACTCGAACTCGCCGGTAATACGAGTTCAACCGAAGTCCGTCGAGTACGAGGAACGTTAACGAGAAGATCTTCAGACCTCATCGAAGAAAATCACTAGGAAGTGATTCGTTTTCATGAATATAAATCGAAGTCCGATTCAGTCTCGACCATAGACTAGAGTAACACGGTCGGCCATAATTACACGCATAAATTAACAAAACAATATCCAGTGAAACTATTTCGAATAACCAAAGTTGAACCAGATTTCGGTACAACTGTGAACTCTCGGTTTCCCAGGGGATTGTCTGCTGCGCAGAAGTTGGACAGGGGATGGAAGAGAAGAGGGTCGCGGTTGGGTTCGACGAGGTCCAGTCGACGTTAAAAATTAAATCGGAAAACTTTTCGCGGTATAATGAACCCCGCGCAACCCGGTGACAACCGACTGGTTTTGCGATCAGAGAACTAAGGGGGGGGGGGGGGGGGGGGAGGAGCGTCGGAAGGGGGAAAGGCGATGAATGTTTATTGCTTTTCGCGAACCGACCACCCCTCCGTGCAGTTCACTCGCTCGCAATCACCGCGATTTATTGCGAATCTCGGATATCACCGAACAGACGACGCGACGCGATGACACGTCGAAATATAACACAACATAGGAAGGGGTGGGGGGGGGGGGGAGCTTGATTTCATTTCCATTTTCGAAAAACTTTATATTTTACATTATACGTATACATTATATTCATATCCGCTTCACTCGGTCCCGCAATTTTTTCCCTAACGATTATACGATTATTTGCATACGAGGTTCAAGATTTGCATGTCGAATTGGTGAACGCGTAACGAGCATATCGTACAGGAAAAAAAATCTCATCTCAACGCGAGATGCCTTCGAATTTCAGGTAAAGCGGATACAACAACGTGTTATGTAGTACTACGGAGTGGAGTTGCAAGCAGCGAGCTGGCATGAATGGGTGTAAGTAAGCGAACGTGAGAACAGAGCGAGAGGGAAATAGTTAAGCCGAGGGTCGAGGGTTGAGAGGGTTGAGGGTGCTGGAAGTGAGGAAAAATCCACCTGTTGCATCCCTCTGCATACGAATAGCGAGCCTTCCGTACGGTGGCGCCGCCTAGCGCGGTTTAACCACAAAACTTTGAAGGGACCAACTGCGTTATACGCTTCAACGATACTAGATCCAGAACCATTGAATGTGCAAAAAATGCATGTTACAAGATAAAAAGTTCTTCGCTTACTATCGCGGAGGATAAAAAAAAAAAAAATCCACCGTCGAAATTTCGATGATCGCTTGGTGAAAAACTGACGTGCAAATCATCGTTGGATTTCATTCGAATAATTGGAGAAAAAAAAAAAAAACAAATGTTCGAGTTTTTTGAACTGCGCAAGTAATATTTTATGTGCATTGAACACAGATTCTATCAATACTTTGTACATTTATTATTTCGTAAACGAGTATATGTACGATGAGCAAATTCGTGAACTTGATATCGTACACTCACGTGCAATTGTGCAGATTAATCAACCACGCGATACTTGTTATTTTTTTTTTTTTTTTCTTCACAGAACGATGACGTCGGTTTTCCAGGTTGCCGTTGGACACATTCGCATCGTATACGCTACATACGTATACGGCGAGGAAGTATCAAAATGCGGTAATGACATCACGTCCTCTACTCCCTCGTTCCCACGAGAATTAAATATATAACGAATATGCCGATCGGTGCATAAAATCCATCTGGCGCACTGTGAGAATCTCATATAATAATAATCCACCGCTGCAGTGAAAGAACGTGATATTATCTGTACATTTATCGGTCATCATCCGACTACGATACGAAGCAAAAAAGAAACAATTACGTACGTTTCTGAATAATTTACCGAATAGTATTTTTTCTTCAATATTTCTGGAAATATCATCCATTTGGATGAGAAAAAATTAAAAACAAAAAAAAAAAGTATAAGAGAAATTGAGGGTAAAAAAAAAAACTACAGCGATAGGGAAAAATATATATAGAGCGAGAGAGAAAGAGAGAGAGAGAGGGAGAGAGGGGGTTGGAAAGGAGAAAATTAGATTGGTGAAAAATTACATCTTGCCCGTGGCTAACGAGGTACGATGCTATGCGCAGAATAGAGGGAAATAAGAAAACGTCAGGGCAGCCGGTATGAGAGCAACGAGGGTGAGAGACGGGATTTCAGAGTGTTACGGAATTACAAAATAATTAAATGAAGCGGCCGCTGATTAATTGGCTTCAACCACCGCCGAAGCCGCCACTGAGCAACGAGCGGGCGAACAAACGATCGCTGCTCCCTCGGCAGGGTAATAACAGATTTCTTGCTTCGAGGTGTATGAGCACCGGATATGACGGTAATGTCCTTCCTTCCTTCCTTCCTTCCTTCCTTCCTTCCTTCCTTTCGCCGTTAAGGATTTAACGCAATTATGGATCGGATCGCTGGCGATTTAATCCGCGAGTAAAAACCCCAGGGATTAGAGAGGAGGGGGAAAAAGGGGAAGGCTGCTGTTAACGAACCGAGGTGTTCATAACACGATCATTATTCAAGCCTCACAATCGTTATCAAATATGTTATGATCCGAGAAAGCAGACGCTATATATATATATATATATATATATACATACAGTATACACATAGGTATATGTATACAAGTCGTGCAATGTACATAAGACGTGTGAATTATATGATATATGTATACCCGGATTTTGCGAGCACTATTAATACACATTTTCTACATATCCCTGGACCTGTAATACAGTTGGATAGAAAAAAAAACGTGGACCAGCAATATTCACGATCATTTTCTTATTTCCTTTTCGAGAATGCTCGAAACGTTCGTCTTATACATAATATATCGATAAGAACAATTCAACACACATCCCTCCCAATTGTGGGAGAACGAAACGGAAGAAAAAATAATACATAAATATTTGAAACGATCGGTAAACGAGATTACTTATATATATATTTTTGATATGATTTTTGTTTGTTTTCCTAGCTAATTTTTTTTCAATTATCCCCCCCCCCCCCCCCCCCCCCCCCGTCTTCCTATATTCATCTTTTTTTCTCTCTCGTCATGTACTTGATACCTATCCTATGTATTGACATCGGCCAAGGATGCGAGGGTGTAACAAATATCCGTACGCGCGCACGCACACGCACAGGCACGAATATACAAGCAAAGCACAACGGTTATATATCTACACGTGTCTACATCGTGCACATAGCTAAACATAAAGGCAACGAAGGGTGTAAAACGGGGGTGGGGGTGAGAAGACGGGTGGAGAGGGTGTTGGTGGATAGCCGAGGGTTATTGATGGCCCAGTGATATCGACTGATCATGCGAGGAACGCGCATCGGCTTAAAGGCTGCAACCCCTGAGAGGAGATGGAAGGGAAGGAAGGGGGCGGAAGGTAAAAAACATGGTTAAAAAAGCTCGTCGATTAGCGGACGAGCCAGAAAAGAGAGAAAAAGAGAGAGAGAGAGGGAGACGGGAGGGGGGGAGGGAGTGAGAGAGGGAGAGAGAGAAGGGTTGATGGCGAAATTCGTGTGCAGTGACAAACATTTCGAATAACTAATATTATATCGTGTACATTGTACAATTTACAACCTACACCCAACGACAGACAGAGTTTTCATTCGTTCCTGTGAGATCTTTTTTGATACACGTGCGTGTATACGTACAATGCGATAACTATTATCAGTTCTTTAACCTACATGATATAAATACAGGATATACGAAACTTGCGAACTTTCGTCAACAGGAAGAATAAATATACGTATGTATAACACGCTCTGCGATGTGGATCATTACAACGATGTTATGGTTAACCGCGAATCAAGTATTACAAGATATGTGTAAACAAGCGGAGAAGCAGTGTGATATAGATGGAAGTAAAAAAATAAGAAAAAAAATAGAAAAGAAAAAGACAAGTACCCACATGAAAAATAGAGTTAAACCAAACTGGAAATAGAGAAACACACGCACACACACTACACCGTCATCAAACCTGGTGGAAAAAATATAAAGAAGATAAACAACGTCCAGGACTGTGGATGGAAGTGGTCTGTAAATCGAACGGAGAAACTAGTAGGAAGGATAAGCATGGATAGTAAAATGTATATATACTAATATATTTTACACGCTTATCGTAACCCGGAGATCTTTCGTTTGTTCACGCGTGCTTGTGTGTTCGGTAACGCATGAGTTGACAAAAATTAATTATGTTTGTTTCGCTAATCGGAGTTTGGAAAACGACAACTGGACTGTGATCGTGTGTCCAGTGACGCATGGGAAGGATACTCAGGGTCGGTAAACGCGGCCATCCTTCTTTCGCTCCAGAGAGTCAGGCCAAAACGTAGCCAGAAAGAGCGACTAAGTACATTGAGATCTCGAAACTGGGCGGATAGGTTAAATAAGGAAAAGGTTTGCAAAAAGGAGATGGAAAGGATACTACAGTGACTTCAAAGACGGTGAAACGATCCGGAGACGATTTAGCATTCGGCGACACCTCAATATAACCCTCGAATAGATGGGATGAGGATTCAATCACACCAGCTGTGCTAATTAATTCCTTCCCCCCTGACTCGTCGTCGTAAAGATTTCAGAGCCGGTTTTTGCATTGCTAAAATCACGTCGGTGGCGAAGAATCCTCCTCGTATAAAGTCGGAGTCGTTTCCAGATGATCTCGAAGTCGAAAGAAGGCTATAGTGAAGTGCAAGTAATTTCACATTCTCGAATCTCTCTCTCTCTCTTTCTCTCTCTCTCTCTCTCTTTCTTTCCAACCATTGAACAGAATTAGAACCGTCTATTGCCAGAAGATAAGACACGTTGTGGTTCTATGTCGAAAGAACGATCATGACGAATCGAAATTCAGGATTGCACGGTCCAAAACGATGAAAGCTAAAACACAATGGCGACGAAAATGCGCAGCTGAGTTACGAAAAACCGAAAAAACAGAGTACATGGTTATTACGGTAAAAAATATTAGAAGCAAGGTTGATGTTTCCGCAGTTTGAGAAAGAGTGTGTCTCGCATAATCAAGTGGAGAAGAGGATAAAGCAATCGGTACTGATAAAAATAAGAAATGAAAGATTCATAGTCGTTCGCTTCTTGGGTGTTACAAGTCGTTTATACCGTTATAACATTGACTCATTGGCCTCATCGTGAGTGAAAACCCTAAGCAGGTATTAAGTCAGTGATTTGAATAAAGTGAGTAACACCGCAAAACGATTAGAGTGTCGAGCACATGTGTGAGTGTACGAAATTGTTCTACCGCCGGGACAACCGCGACGCCGCGACGGGCGGAAAGGAACGAGGGAAAGTTTCCCCTCGAGGTATGTTTCGCTGTAGGGGTATTGGGGCAATAATTGTTATCGAATGATGTGGTAATTGAATTTTTCCGTCGCGGTCGGAGACGCCGAACCAAGGCGACGTTCGTCTGTTGCCTGAAAGATAGTGAAGAGCGATAAGAGGAGTTTCAAGAACAAGACTAAGAATAAGAATGAGAATCAGAAGTACAGCCGGGCTTTTCACGACGAATCGCGCGCACCTCGTGGATTATTTCCATAAATCGTCGAGTTTTGAGTTTCGATAAGTTACGGTCGATGCGTCAACCAGGGAATCGGTGCTGTGGGCATCGCCGACCGAGTTACATGACAAACACATTAGCAGAGTGCAGCAGAGCAGTGGCCCTCCTCCTCCTGTTTGCCGGTCAGCCTTAGGCGGCCTCTAATCACTATTGGTTATCACCAAAATAACCGAGATTCTCAACCGCCAGGTTATAACACGCATGTGCGATTTCGTTACACGCGTGTAATCCTCGTTCGCGTTCGCGTTCGCAGCTGAGCTGAGCGACTGGCTCGTTAAATAACGATCTCTCTGGTCGCCGACATACCCGCAGTACCTTTCCATAGCTCCCAGTAATGCCCGCCTCCTCGTTCGTTCCTAATTTTTACGCTATCGGAGGCTGAAATTTCATCGATATTTCAAAACCCCATAGACCAGCCAATTGCTGTGTTAACATCTGCGGACTGTGACTCGGTGCCAAGGTAACACCGCGTATACTGACACAGTCACGGATATGAGATACAATCTTATGGTTCACTGTATAGAACATGTACTATCCAACGTGTACTGTGGTTGGAACGAAGATTGTCTTAGAGGAACGTAATAATCAGGTAAATTTTATACCTTCATCTGACGTCAATCCAACACCATGCGATGATAGTACAACGGTAACTGATATCGATCTAAGACCCAACTCTACGTGATGCTTTTTGAACTGTCGAATCGAGGACAAAATTTTGTTCTACAGAAATCCGTGAACCGGTGAATTTCAGTTCTATTTTAGAACCGTCATTTTCTACGGTATAACGATACGAATCTCTTCTCACAAAAGCAGTTCAAAACTCCAGAATATCGTCAAATGACACATTCTCTGCAAGATCATCCCCAGGAAATTCTTTACGCGTTCCTTCGACCGGCAAATCTTGCAGGTATCGATTCGAAATCGGCAGATGCGAGTATCCGCAAACGAATGAATTTGAAAGAGAATTGACCCAGACCCTTCTAACCGCAGGTCAAAAATCCTTTCGATTTCCTTACGCATTTCCCCGCGAACCATTTTTCCGAACACCGCGTATCTGCAAGAATCATTCCAACATTCTCACGCAGCTGCGCGTTTTTCCGTTAAACAGATGCGAACTCGACTGTGCGAGCAAAGACAACGTTCCTTCTCATCCCCTGCACGTTTTTCTTTTTTATATCTTTTTTTCATTCCACGCCTCTGAAAGTCTCGAAGACTACAACGACGGAAAGAAGTATTGAAGAGACCTCACCAATCCAGTAAATTCACATACATAGTATCAGGGAGTTGTATCTGTACGCATCGCGATCCGGTAGTAGATTGATAGAGGTGAAGTTTCCAAGGTGTGCAGCAGGGGTTACCTAGGCAACCCTTGTGCCCCTTGTACATATACTTATATAAACATATACATGTGCGTATACATATGCACACGCACATATATATATATATATATATATCTACATCCTTATGTACACGGTGTCATCGGCCGCCTCCCACGCTCGTTTCATTCCGTACTACGAAAAGGCTGTCGTCTCTTCATTTCATACGTCGATACTTCATACACACACACACACACACATCTAATATGGCAGTCGCAATTTTTTTCCACACTGATATAAATACACGATAATGTAACTTTTTTTTCTTCTCCCTTTTGATTTGCTTGAGTGTTAATTCTTTACTACCCTTTTTTCCCCTCGTCAGTTGTACGGAAAATTTTTGTAAGTTGCGAGAAAATGAGTTTTGGTATTTTCCCGCTCAAACTGTTGTTTTTTTTTTTTTTTTTTTTTTTTTTTTTTTTGTTTTGTTCCGTTTTGTCGAATAGAATAAACGAAAGCCAAAGTGAAAATTGTGGTGAAACTAATTCATGATCGATCAAGTAGGAAGTGAAACGTTATATGTACACATATTTGTCGGGAATTGACGGCAATTAATATATAATAATGAATTGATATCATTATCATCATGTTACAGTTAAGAGGTTATTACCCCCTAGCTACCTAAATTTTGTTAGATTCGTTTTAAATATCATCAATGATTGATCGCGAAAGAGAGAGAGAGAGAGAGAGTGAAAGGGGCGGGGTGAGCGAAAGAGTGACAGAGAGAGAGAGAGAGGAGAGAGAGTCGAGACCAAGAGCAACAAGTGTTGCGGCTGGGTTGCTGGGCTGTTACAACCTGCTGTATAAATTGGATATATTATATACTATATGTATACATGCATATATACCTATATATGTGTACACGAATCTACAGGTTACTAGGCAGCATGTACCTTACCCAACAGGTACTTACGAAAATTGCGTGACGACGCGAATGGGATTGGGAGAAATAAATGTGAGGATAGAAAGAGAAGAGAAACGAAGTGAACTTGTACGAAAAAACAAAAGAAGATAAATATTCGAAATTATCGTTACGTTAGAAACGTAATACTCGTCGTATTGTCTTCCGCTGTATCGGTCTGAAGTAAAGATAGAATAAAGAAAATAATCGAAAACACCGTGAATTTGTGAATTTTTAATGTTCACGAATATAAAGTTATCGCCATGCAAAGACTTCGTGTGTGGAAATTTTTCTTTCATGAAAATTGAAAAAAAAAAAAAAACCAACAAAATACCACGGTTTCCTTCGGCCGGTCGAATTCACTCCTCGAAACGAACCGAACGGTCTGTTTAACACGTACACATGTATACCTAACCAAGTACATAAAGCGCGAAAAGGAGGAAAAGTATCGCGGGTCGAGGGGGCGTCGCGACGCAGCTCGGTGGAGATTCTGGAGCACCTCGTATTCTCCACGGCTCACAAAGAAAGACAGACACCAGTTGCTAAGCAGGGCTTCTCAATACTCGAGCTCGCCATTATTAAAAACGTGCAGATTATTGATAATCGGTAAATTTTTTCCACCTAAGAAAGAGTCGCTGCTAAGGGAAAGCGATTCGATTATTGTTTGATTTTTTTTTTTTTTTTTTACTTTGAATTTTGTCGTAGAGTGAATCATTTCTCAGCTTTTACTCTTCGCGAGTTTGATACGAAACAATAAAGTTCCATGCAACGGTATAAAGATGAATGAAAATATGCGTGAATTATTTATACTCCTAACACTTCATTTGAACCGATAAATTTTTTTAGAAAAAAAAAAAAAAAAAAATGGAGAGAAAGGAAATTGTCTTCTCCTAAAATGAACGAGTATTAGTTATATTGATAAGATTTCAAAATTATACAGGATCGGATTATAATTTATAAGAATTTGTTTCCTTTTTGTTTTTCATTTTCTATCGAACGAAGCAAAGGTATCGTATGTTTTGATTTTCGAAACGAGGATTTCTACTTTGTTTAATATTGTTTGACATATTATCGTTCATTTATTTAACGCAACGTGTGATCTCCAAATAACCGCATATCGTGGTATGAATTTCACGTATTATACTGGGAAAAATCATTTTTCCTCTGAGAACCTCTGCTCAGCTCCAGCCGGAGGGCAGGCAGGCGGATTATATAGAGCAAAGGAAGCAGCCTGTATACCTCACCTATATTATACCATCGCGTACCGAGAGAAAATCCCGACTCGACATGGGGTGAGCGTTGCAGTATTATAGGTATGCATATAATAGAGGGTCTTTATAAACATCCCCATAACGCGAAACAAATTAGCGCGGCATCTTATTACAAGGAGGAAACGAGAAGAGAGCGAGAGAGAGAATGAAATGAACAAAAATTACTATAACGATGATACATTTTGCACACGCATACGATAGAAAAACTCTTGCAGTATATTTAGAATATATTTTACACACCCTTTTGTAGATTAAACAAGATGACCACTAAAGGCAGTCGAAAAAAAAACAAAAAATTTTCAAACTTTTCCCCGACTTATCCTGACTAAATTCAGATTTTTCCCCTGATCAAAATTGCTGAGTAATAGTGGCAATAAGAGCAACTGATTAATAAAGCTGTTAATTGATCGATATTCAAAAATATGGCCGCAATCTGTTGAATGGTGACGGAAAGTAATTTACACACATACATATATATATATATATATATATATATATATATATATATATATATCCGAGCTTGAGCAGAAAAATATTTTCTTTTTTCATTATTTTATTAAATAAAATTTTTCAGCCAACATTTTCCATCTCATTTTTACCCTGACCGATTGAAATATTTCCTGACTTTTCCCCGATTAGTGCCCACCGTGTATAAAACAATTACAACAAGTATGAGGTGAAAAAAAAAAAAGAATTACTAATTCAGAAGAAAAATTGTAAATGCTAGAATGAGAAGAAATTTTTTCAGCATCCCAATGATTCGTTCAATTTTCATTAATTTTGCCGTAAGTGTAATACGAAATTTCAAATTATGCTCCATTAATATTGCACACTTCCGAGGATGAAATAATGTGTGCGAAAAAATTTTCTTACATATTTATACTCGTTTCAACTGAACCAGACGAACAAATTTGATACAACGGATATAAACGAGAAGTCGAAGAACAGTGATAAGAAGATGAAAAAATAGACAGCAAAAATTGCAAAGAAACAATTTGAGTCGGCAAATCGAGAAAGGTGAAAGAAAAAAAATTAAATTAAATTAAAAAATTAAACGCGCGTAATACATTTGACAGCAGACTTGTAGGCGTCCTTGCAAGTGCCGTTGAAATTATAAATAATATAAGCCTCCTTTTTCTCCCCCCTACAAATGCACCGCATTTATTCTCCAGTGATCGATAATTACCAAAGCTCCGGGGATATTGAGATTACTCGAGCGAAAAACGAGCCCGCGAAGCGGTCAGAAGCCTCATCTCGACGTCGTCGAGTAGCTTCCAAAATATCGGTTCACTATAATCGAACGACTAAAATTACACGTATAATCCGTGGGTCAGGCATTAATAGGACGCCTCGGAAACCATGGAGACCACTTACACCGCTGCACATACCTAATAATCGGACGTAACGAACCGCCCTAAATCGTATCGTAATCGTATTTTCTCGAAGTTGACTGACCGTTTTTAATTAGCCATCATCGACGACTAGAACGACGAGAGTGCGCTACAAGAATTTCTCACAATCATCGTTATTATACGATATATACATTTGATTTATAACGACAATATAGATGAAAATGTATATAATAATCGTATGTAAAAATGATTAAAGAAAATTTGCGGTCAAATGTTACAATCCCATAAAACGCACATGTGCAAAACGAAACTTAAGTGTGTTCAACGAGACAAGCAAATACGAAAACCTAGAAAAATTATTCACGATAAGAGGTGAAAAAAAAAAAAGAAAAAAAAAAAATTAAAAATTAAGAGAAGGAACAAATGGCAGAAGTAATAAAATAAGGCCCGCACACGCGCAGCCAGAGAATTTGGTGAAAGTTCGATCGGCGGTATATGATATATTTTAATATCTCCGTCGCTGTGAATCTTTTATATCCACAACGACCTATGTTGTTTCACTCCTTTTTTCCTTTTTTCGTTTTTTCGTTTTTTTTTTTTTGTTTTTCTACGCGCATAAGGCATAAAGTCGTATCGTACCGTATACGAGGTAAATGCCTACGAAGCGTAGTGTAAGGTACACGTTACTCGACAGGTGTTTCGCTTCACGCGCCTTCGGCAGCAGCGCACGTCGCGGCGTTGCTTCCTAGTCGTCGTCATTGTCTCATTGTCTCGTCAAACATGCCCTGCGAACGGCGACGATTCGAAAAATCTCTGCTCAACTTTATCGATTTACCGCGTAATCGCCTATACATTGTAGCATGAATACATTATACATAGGTATGTACGGGTTCGAGTTATAGCGAGGAAAAATTTGACGCGACGCAAAACATTAAAAAATAATAACCAATTAAATAACTGTACAAAATTCAACTATATATATATACATATATACATAATTCAATTGTTTACGACAGTTATAGATGTTATACGTGTATGAAAATATACACATACACCGTATATAGGTAAATACATTCAATTTAGTCATTATCATCGTCACTTTACATAATAATGATAATAATATTAATAATAATAATAACAACAACAACAACAACAACAACAATAATCGTACGATGTCCCGGAAATGAGTTCTAGGAACGATTAATAGATCAGCGATGAAGATTAAAACTTGGAATCGATTAGTCACACATATATCTCCCGTATTGTACCTATTTATATATTATGCACGCAGGGTACGCTTCTATACTTCAGTGAATGTCATTGCATCCCGCAAGTTTTTGTCGACAAGAAAATAAAAGAAAGAAAAATGGAGAAAACTATTTTTCAACCTCAGAACCGATTAGTTGAATTTTTCTAATTTTTCCTTCATTTCCTTTCGATCTCTCCATGCCTTTTTGTGTTGTCCATTTTCACAATTACGAACATTAATTATACAATTTTATACTGTGTGTATGGGAAAATCCATACCATTTTGACCTGGGAGTCTGAACCTTGATCACTCGGATTTGGCCGACGAAAAATTTATCAAAAATCCGGTGTGACATGTGAAAATGTTTCGGCAACCGTCTACAGCAAAATGCCACCGGCTTCTGATTTCTTAACGCTTTCTTTCGGAAAAAGCTTGAAAACAGTAAGGAGGAAAAATCCTTCCACTCCGGCTCTAAGCTTAAAAATTTTGGTGACAGACGGTAGATTTTTCAGAATATTTTCGAATATTTGAATTGCGTCGATCAATAACATGGTTTTGAAAAATTATAGAAAATTGAAACAGTGTCGAATAATGTATACAAAAATGAAACGAGTGCCTCACGCGACCGAGTGAATAAAATTTCTGTTAAAGTTGAAAAAGTGTGGTAAACTGAAAAAAAATTCCAAATTAAAAACAGAACAGAGGAAATATCTTGGAACATAAAAGCCAAAAATAAATTATCGTTTCCAAAATGTATATATAATATATATATGTATAAATCGACCGATTGTAGGCACATGCGTATACATATGTGCAGAGTTTAGAAATGGAATCGGAGAAACGGAAAGCGAAAACAGATGAATATCTACACCTCGTACCTATGTAATATGTGATACATAAAACAACTTGAGCGACACGTGATACCACCGGCGATAAATATGTGAATGTGAATTTGAATGTGAACGTGCGGTAAAATCAGAAACGATAGTGAGGTAATTACAGGTTAATTCATCATCCGGCTCTATCAAACGATCGTAAAGGTGAGCGGTGAACGACTAACGGTAAACGGCCGCTAATGGGGAGGAGGAAGGGAAATGAAAAAAAAAAACGCCGCCGGCCACTCCACACGATAATCGGTGTGCAATGATACATTTTTAAGGACGTCCATCGGGTCTAGGTACAGTCCGGTAAAAATTAAAAAAAATGGTGAAAGAAAGAGTGAAAGAAAAATTAATACCGCAGCGGGAAATCGGTCAGGTTTCAGAAATGTAAAAAACCAGAAAAGAGATCTGATTGATTGAAATTTTTTTCAGAGAAAGACGAGGACAAAAACAATTTCAATTTCTCATGTTAGAACACGATTGCGATTTGTTAACTTTCCAAAGATTAACGTATAAATTGATTAAACGTTACATTTGATATAATCGATTTTTTTTTTTTTTTTGTTTAATTTTACAATTTTCAAACAAAGTATTAAACTTTGCGAATACCGCCAGGATGGTATTTTCATTAACGATTAAATTTCAATGAATAGGGAATTTGATTTCACTCGTAAATCACGGTTATCGACAAATTCGCCTGTAATGCAGGACTGAAGCTTTTCATTGATTTACCGATTTCTTGTTTTTTAACAAGACTTCAAGTTCTGGTTAATCGGTCATTTATTTACAACTTGTATCTGACGATGATGCGTACCTACAAAATTTTTATGATCAACTCAGGAAATGAGAAAATTATAATCTCGAACGATTCGATATCGTATATATTATACATAGATGATAATAATTTTCTGAGAAAATGATCGTTGCGCTGCATAACAATTTTTTACAATTGCACAAAGTGATTTTAAGATATTCCCATTTTTTTTTCTACATTATTGTTGCTGTTATGTTCGTTGTTGATCAGAATATAAATCACTCGAATTACTCGATAATCGCAATACCGAATGTACAAAAATACAAAAACCTAATTTACCGCATAATTTCCCAATATAAAAAATCCGTCGCTCGGAAAAAGCGGAAAAAAAATAAAGTCAAGAAACAGTATTTTTCAACAACAACGTTTGTTCGAAAGATTCCATATCTCGATTAAATTGTTACGTTTCTACCTTCCCGACAACTTTCTCTGCATTTTCAACTCCACCCGATTCGAATTTGATTCGAGAAATACGTTGGGCACAAATTTTCTACCGTCGATTCAACGATTAAATTCCATTCGCATCATCTCTGCGACCAGCAATTTCCATAAGTTTTCATAACCAAATCCCTTCGTGCCGACTGTACGCGCGGTATAAATTTTCACCGACATTCGCAGTCGGTTTCAGCGTTTAATGTCCGCATTTATCGCCGACAATCTCTCGGCTCTATCGCAACGACGACGGCGCAGAGCTTTCAGCGCGCGAACAGCGAGCGTGTGCGAGGAGTTCATCTGGCAAAAGGGGTGAGAAGGCAGTCAATCGGTCAGGTAAATGCCACCCATCGTGCGCGCATGGAGGAAAACAAGGTGTAGCGGTTAATTACCGCATAAATAATTCATCGACGGAAACCGGCGGACGCTGCACGAAGCCGCGTGTCATGGACGATCAGGTGGGCGCCTCGCGAGGTTCTGAACTACAAATTAGCATCGAGTGACGGACCGACGACTTGCGTCAATTTTTGGTGATTTTTTCTTATCTATGGGGGGGGGGGGGGGGGGGGGGGGGGTGAGTGTTAAGAAGAAAGAAAGCAAGTTGTCGTAATCACCCCGAAGTGATGAAAAGTTGAATTTTCGTAAGATCCCGATGTTTCAAAATCTACAGAATCACGTACAAGCGTTTTTCAGACCAACCGTATCTGATCAATTTTTTTTTTTTTTTTTTTGTTCGACGAAATGTCGAGAACGAGTAATACCAAATTTTCGTGATTTTAATCTCAATCGACACGGCTTTTCCGAACTTAGAACTGATTAGATTTTGGCATTGATTAGTTTGGTAATTTTGGAATTATTTAAATTACAAAATTGTAAAAAATAAAATAATAGTATCTTTTGATATCATGATTGACGATATGATGATTTCAATGAAGATTGGCGCCGTTGAATTTTTCGGATCGCTGATCACAACTCTAAAATCAGATTTGCAAAATACAAATTTGGTGTATGCAATATGCTGAAAAAAGAAAAAAAAAATACTACAAGACGTTCTTCGTTTGATGAAAATTGATACTCGAAGGTATTATGAAACGCTGATCAGGGAAATATGACATTAGGCTTCCAAAGTTGGAATAAAATAATGACATCGTTCTTGTTATTATTAGTATTCTTATTATGACTGCTACTATTATTATTATTTCAGTTTGAAACGAGTTTGAAAACGAAGAATTTAAAGACTAGCTTATGATCAGCCGGGACGCGTTTGTTTTTTATTACTTTTTTCAACTTACAGCTTCTCCGTATTCAGATTTGATAAAAAAGAAGGGATGGAGATGGAAATGTAGATAAGTCAGAGGATAGAATTGGGTCATCGTGTAATAATAAATTTTCCAATACCCTAAGACTTGACGAAAAAAAAAAAAAAAAGAGGCGCTGGAACAGCAAATTTCGGTGTTGATACAGTCACAGCAAGAATTTGAGCGTTAGAAGCAAAGGTTTTTTAACTGAAATTTTGGCAAAGATTTTGCAAGCGTTGTAGAGTGGAATTTTAATGCGGTAAAATTCTTATGGTTGAATTTGCAAAATTTAATCACGTTGGTCAATTTCATCACGTCCTTGACTTTTTAGCACTTCCTTTCCAAATCGGGAATCCTTTTTATTGGACTATTCAATTTTTCTCTCCTACTTATTTTCAATATATTCCATTGACATAAATTCCGTGTTTACATGTACTCATAAAAGAATTCAGCCCGAAGACTGTAATCAAGATCCAGAAATTGATCGTTATCTTTCTTTTTTTTTTCCGTGCGTGTGTGCGTGTGCGGTTAATTTGAAAAGTTTCTGCTGACATTCCTTCTCTCAAAAATTGTGCCGGATAACATATGCGCGTTATCTTTTCCACGGAAATTTTCAGGTAACAGCGACCGATCGCATAAGAAAGAAATTCGAAATGTAAAAAGATTCTTTTCCTTTCACATCGCAGTAGTTTCACTTCTCTTCCATGTTTCCACATTTGTCGTTATTTCTTCTACACTTCGCTCTATTTTCGTAGGTACAATAATAATACGTATAGGCTAGAATTACATATATGTATATATATGGAAATAAATGCTATAAAAAAAAAAAAAAAACAAATACCAATGGTAAAACAGTAATAACAACCACGATGACAATAATATCGGAAAAGAGGCAAAATCCAGTTTTACCTACGAAAAAGTAAAAAAAATGACAAAAAATATCATGTCCCGAAAATAATCGCCGCACTCAATCGCTGCAGGGTGACACATAAAATAAAATAAAATACCGTTTAAAATGTCTGAAAATGTGGGCGAGAGTGATGACTTCCCTGTTTTGACACTTCGCCCCGGTATGAATATAATTAATTCCAGGTAGGTACGCGCAT
Organism: Neodiprion virginianus; assembly: GCF_021901495.1. NCBI lineage: Eukaryota > Metazoa > Arthropoda > Insecta > Hymenoptera > Diprionidae > Neodiprion > Neodiprion virginianus. The sequence goes on from NC_060880.1 coordinate 19,960,730, forward strand.
CAAGACGATAACGACTAACGCGTATACGAATCCTAAAATCGTTTTAATAATTTAATCCACTCGGAAAACATTAATTATATATTAATAAGATTATATATATATAAGAAAATATTAATTAAGATTAACGAGGAGTTCACTTCGGTCGTGAAGATATATGGTTCAAAGAGAAAGTACGAGAAAAAAAAAAATCACAAAACATAAACAGAAAGAAAAGGAGCAGTCGATGAAGAAATAAAAATAAAGTAGGTGATTTTCAACAGATAATCGCATACAATACAGCAACACGAGGAACAGTACAAGCAATAACCGATATGTTAAAACCCACAATTATTATACCCGAGCAGCATGTTGGCTGTGTGATAATAATTTATTCACCGATCACAAATACCGTGTTGCTGTATATAAAACACACACGTGATCATCATATATGTATGCGCATGCGTGTGCACGTTCGATTAGAAAAAAATATGTGTCAAGTTCTATTAAAAATATACCCAGTATGTCGTGTTCTATGCAGGCTGAAGTACCGAATGGATCGAAAACCCGGTAGGCAACTGTAGATAATAGGTATGTATATTATCTGTAGGATAATTCTAAAAGGTGGTGTGACTCATCCGGTTTGAATTTCGCAAACACCGAAATATCTCGAAAACTGTACAAGTTGATAAGTACCAGACTTTTTGGTATCATTTTGCAGTTAATCAAATTTTGTATAATAAAAAAAGGTCGGGATTACTATACAACTGATTACACGCATAAGCATCTTCGTTCGTTTATTCAATGGACTAAAGTTTAAACTTTCGTATCAAATGCAAAATGTAAATATGTACAACATTTAGGTATATAGTAGTCACAAACTTTTTCTATAGAAAATTTGATCATCTACAAAATGAAACCAAAAATATCTTTCCAACTTGTACAGTTTCCGGCATATTTCGGTTGGAGTGTTTGAAAAATTCAAACCGGATGTGTCACCTTTTAGAATTTAGCTACCAAGTTCCGGTTTCACAAGCCTTCCCTTGAGGCTAAGAACTAACTTTTCGAAGGGTAAGTACGAAGAAAAAAAAAAGTTAAAAAAAAATAAACGTCACCCCAATATACCTATACATATTTATATCTGTAACAGTTCGAAGATGTGAATCAGCGGTACATGCGTAAAAAGAGAGCGATGCGATATAATAATATCTTAGACAGCGTGTGGCGAATGGAACATATGTATAGGCAATTATTACTCACCTAATTAAGATAATTAACATGAAATATTTTCTATTGAAATGGGTGGAAAAATTTGAGCACCGCTGCAGAGTAACATTGCAATGACTTTGGCAAAGAGATTCACTCCTCTCTCTATCTACCTCTATCTCTCTCTATCTCTCTCTGCGCGCACGCTGCGCTCTATGACCGATCGCCGTACGTGTAAAGAGGACGTGTAGAGTACGCATGGATGTTAAGTGTGCGTAGACGTTGTATGTGCATTTATTTTGACAAACGAGACTGCCGAGATGGAGTAAGATAGCGATTTCCCACCACTCCTCTCCTTCGCTCCAACGCCTCCGCAACGCGGCTAAACAAAGAACGAAATCGCGTCTCTCCTCCTCCTCCTCCTCCTCTTCTTCCTCGTCGTCGTCGTCATCTCCTCCTCCTTCCTTCCACCTTTCGACGCTCTCGTCATGCCGGCTTGCGCCTGTCGAATAGACGTGCGACGGATCTTGGCCTCAAGGACTTTGCCGTAGGTTAGTTCAAAAAATGTTCTTTTACTGCCCGTGCCGCTATGCATACACTAGGCATAATGTACGTATACATATACATATATAGGTACGCATACGATAGAAAACGTGGGTACCGTACGCGTATTGCAAGATTATTCGCGACGGAAAAAAAAAAGATTAAAAAAAGAAAACTAGTATCTCTGCAGCTACGTGTGGAAAAAATCTGTTTGCGCAAATGTGCAAGCAGTGAAATGCAACGAGAAGAATTCATCCTTCGATTTTCAATATTTCGAATAATTTGCTGAGATCGGGGATGACTTGGGGGGGGGGGGGGATTTTGACGATTGGATGAAACGGGTGTGGAAAACGGTGGTTGAAAAAACTCCAAATCGAGGTAACAAAGTTGAATCGTATTTTGGAAAAGTCCCTGTCGTCCGAAAACGTGTAATTTGAAAAAAAAAAAAAATTTTTTGAACACCAATAATTCAACTGACTTCTTTTGCAGAAAAATTCTTGTACAGTTTGTCTAATTGCGATCAAGAACAGAGATCACTTTGTTCGCAAAAGAATTCTCTGTAAAAATATAAAACTCGTCTGAGACGGATTTTTTCCATCGGCTCATTATCAGATGGTAATAAGAGAATGAAAATCCGATACACGCCACGCTATTGTTAAAATAATTTACAGATAACGAACCTAATTATTCAGCAACAAATACGTATATCTTTTTTTTCTATTCAAAATCCAAGTTTTTCAAAGAAACTCATTTGCAAGCAAAACAAACTTTATTCTTCTAATCAAAATCGTACGAGTATCTTGTATGAATTTTTCGGTGGTGAAAAATTGCACGGCATAACGTGGTAATGAGGTTACAGTTTAAATTCAACGCGACACAACGAGCATGAAAGATGAAAAAAGACCAATGAAAAAAAACAACGAGAGGCAGAGAGAGAGAGAGAGAGAAAGAGAGAGAGAGAGAGAGAGAGAGAGAGAGAATGTACAGCGACGAAAGCTGTAAATGATGATCCCCTAATAGCGGTTAGCCGAGGAGATCAGCCATTAACGGCTTTTGCATTGTAATATGCATACTCGTACGAATGCATTGTCAAACACATTTAAACGATACAAAAGTGCATAAACGAGCGTGTTTAAAAACGTTGCCGCAGCGTCGCGGCGGTAATTTTACGCAAACATGGTGTACAAAGTACCGAATGCATCGGGATCATCCGCGGTGGTAGTCGGTAGCAGTAACCCGTTAAAAACAGCAGCGCGATTAGACGAAGCGTAAAGCACAGAGCATAAGAGCGTCCAAGTGCAAAGTGCAAAGCCGAAGGTGACCTTTGTAGGAATCGACGCTCTAGGTTATCAGAGAGAGAAAGAGTCGCGCACGATCGTCTGCCGGCTGATTTGTACAGCTGATTAAGAAAAGCGTTTAAACGCGTATGTATGTATGTATGTATGATGCAGACTGCAAAAATGCTGCGCAGTGCGCGAAGCGTCGTGAATGGAGATTGCAGACTGAGAAATGATTGTAAAGAGTGGAGGGGGGGGGGGGGGGGAGCGAGAGCGACATATATATATATATATATATATATATATATATATATAGAGAGAGAGAGAGAGAGAGAGAGAGAGAGAGAGAGAGAGAGAGAGAGGGAAAGAGAAAGAAGTTGATCGATTAATCAAGAATTCCGGAATCCCGATAAGTAATACCGTAATGCATTCAAAGTACTTTACCGGACTTTCATGAAGAAAAAGAGAGAGAGAGAGAGAGAAAGAAAGGAAATAAATTCGTTTCCTTATTACCTAATTTTCCTCCTCGAGTAAAATGGTAAGTCGCGGATACTTCGACGCGTCTGAAAGGTCCGAGGAGCTTCGTGAGAAACTCGGTGCCAAATCTCGATTACAATGTATAATGTGCAGTGGGCATTGTAAAACTTTGGCCTGAACCATTCGTGACCCATCGATACTAACCGCGACTGTTGAACGTTTGGAATTCGATTGTTGCTTTACAGCTTAGGTTGCAAGGTCGCTTAATCGTGAAGAAGAAGAAGAAGAGGAGGAGGAGGAGGAGGTGGAGGAGGAGGAGGACGAGGTGGAGGAGGAGGAGGAGGAGGAGGAGGAGGAGGAGGAGGAGGAGGAGGAGGAGGAAGAGGAGGAGGAGGAGGAGGAGGAGGAGGAGGAGGAGGAACCGAGCATAACCATCAACATTGTGCAGTCTACCTACTCGCCATGCGTAATACCCACGAGCCAAAGTTTATTTTAACAAACGTAGCAATCTAAAGTCTCGTAGACGTTCGTCTAGTCGGAAAAAGAGACAAGCCATGAACGCATGATTCTGCGGCGGACGAAAGATACACACACACTTATATAAACACGAGCGGCAGACGTTTTTAGCAAAAATATGTTCTAAACCTGCTTTTGCTACCGCTGCTGCTGCTGCTGACGAAGAAGACGCGATTCGGCTGGCGCACCTCTTCCTTCGTTGCAAACACCATTTTTATACGATGTACCAAACACGCTGTACATACCCAATATACATTGGAACAAAAGCAGTCGGTGTGTCGAGTTGGCTACTGCCCCGCCATTCTGCATTTATAGTATCTATATTTTTCACACTCGGTTCATCAGGGGTCGTTTCGTCTTATTTAACAAATTTTTTCACCGCCATGAGGAAATCTGATCGATATGAGTACTTCGTATCATCCGTCATGCGACTATAGAAATATGAAAAGAAGAAAACTCCCGACGAAGAACAACCACCGTGCGAGTCGCGATATTTCTGCCCACTCTGGAACTGACCTTTTTCGAAAGAGAAGAGAAACGCGTTTGGCATTTATAGGATGACTACACCGGCGAATTAACAATCTACATTAGCGAATGAATGAACAAACTGCGGAAAAGTATACACAATATCCATATGCACAATGATTTTAACACGATTGTTCATCTTATGTTCGATTTTACGGGGTTTCTCGTTCCGCAACCATTTTCCCTAATTTCGTTATTACCCGTACCATTTATCCATTATGCGATTTTCCTCCCATCCCTCCGCATTTTTAAGATCACTCGATGCAACGAGAGTGAGGAAAAATGATCATACCTACAACGCAACAAAGGTTTCATATGGTGCCGCATGAGAATTAGACAATGACGACAATGAACCCGGTCTCTGCTGTAGATTCGCAGCCTGCAGAGCAATGCCTAATCGGATGCTGGATTAGAGTTCGGGGCGTTTAACCGCATCGAGTGAGAGACGGTAATTTTTTCCATTGGGATGACAGCACTTGCAACGTAGAGACGACAAAGAGCATTCGAGTGTATGTTTGGCACCGGTGGAATATATAACTCATCGTGGGCGTACAGCATCTGTCCATCGTTACGATGTGGCGCGTTATTTCGTAAAATTGCACAGCCAGTTCCGCAGGCTGTTCCTATTATACATATTCCACGGTATAGGGGTGCATTCATAAAATTCCACGCAACCCTTTCGAGGACAGCTGCAGTTCACCACAGATGACGGAATAAAATCCGCGCGTCGTAACCATTATACTCAAATCCGGAAAAGAAGCGAGAAGCACAGCTGCAATTTGCGATAAATTTTTGCAGCATATTCAAAGTGGGGTTGAATCGCTATAAGACAGGATAGGATGGGTAAGGTTTGTACGATGCTATGCTATGTCACGTTACGTTAGGTCAATTTTAAACGGATCACAGTCCAAAATTGATATTCCTAGCTACAGAGTGAGGTGAACCAAATCCAAGAATCAAGAATAAGTATTACAAGAAAAAGAAAACTCGCATCCGGAAGATTCTCCGAACATTCACCAACCATGAGACAACTGAGTCCTGGGGTCTATGATGCGTGCCCAAAAGGGTGCGGAGTAAAGAGTATCCGGAAAGACGGATGAAGACAGAGATAGGGTTACGCTATAGGGCTAAGGGGGATAAGGAACGATTTTGAAAATCTGCATACCGTTGCGGCGAGGAAGAAGGCGGGAAGGACAGATGTTCGTTCGAAGTATGAAAGTGGTCGTAGGCCAACTGCAGCCAACGAGTAGGAGAACTCGGATCGTCCCACGCGACTGACGGCGATTAGGGGGTTTATACATATATACCTTGGCTAGCAAACCCTTCCGAGTATCGCAGAAGGCGTCTTTGAACGGCAGGGTGACAATGCCAGAACCGAGTGGTCCGAAGCCGACCTCGTCCCTTCACCCGCACACCGCCAACTCCTGTGGGAGCGTGGAAAAATGGAAAGAGTGGAGGAAAACCGATCGTACGGAGCGTGGCGATTCCCATGAGGGAGAACCGATTATGACCACCGACGACACGCGTGCACAATTTCACGCTTCCGCCAGACTTTCGTCTCTCATTCCTTCCAGTCGTCGTGCCGCCGCCTTTCCCTGTATTCTCTGCTTATCCTCACACACACACACACGGCAAAAGCTGTTCCGAGCTTTTCGACATTGCGATAATGACGCGACGGCGCTGATCGTGATCGATCGTCGAACCGACATAATCCCGGTGACGTTTAGATGACGTCTCGAATTGTATTACCTAGGATATGTCGGAGAAAAGGGTTAGGATGATAATGGGGTCCGAGCGAAGAAACACATGGCGATACCGCGTGCTGCGGATTTTCCCCGTGAGAAACTTCCACGTCACGAGGCATTTACGATATACGGAGAGAAATTAGTCATCCTCGACGAATACACCTATCATGTTTCAAATTAGACGACTCATTCGTGCAATTCTATATCCAACTATATATCCCTGTCCCGGTGATCAGTATGATCGTATCTTACCATCATCGTGATCAACGCTGATGTAAAAAAATCTCTGTACCAACTGTTGGTTGGCAAATTTTCTTGAAAAAAATTTCAATACCGCATAAGCATTTCCCCGGAATTTTTTTTCGATCTCGATTATAATTTTCCTGTAACTAGAATTCGTCAAAAGAATGCAAGCCTGAACCTCAACGTACGGTTTGACTTGACGAAAATAAGTTATAGTCTTTTAACGATTTTCATGGTCACGGTGACATTCTTTGTGACTTATGTTGACCTCAAATCAAGGCCGAGGACAACTTTTACCATATTTTTCATTCACTGTGCAAAGACGAAATATGTGCATGCACTCAGTGGGCGATACAACGAACAGAGAGACAGAGAGGCAGACAGACGGACAAGACAGTCAGTCAGACAGACAGAGTCTACATGCGACATTCGCGGTCTTGACTCTTGCGCAACAATCGAAGTGCACGCGCCGAGTACCGTGATGATATTATTATCAGCACCATCGTTGCAACGATCGAGAGTTTCGCTCTAGCCACGAACAGTATCAATTTGAAACGCTGATATGATATAACGATACTAAATCATCGAGTATCGCATACACACACGTATATATGCACAATGTATATATGTACGTGCGCTTGGATGAAACTGCAATTTGATGCAAGGAGCTAGGAGATTAGGTAAAAAAAAAATAAAAACTTTTGCGACGCGGATTTTGGAAAAATGCATTTTTCACAACAAAGAACGAATTTTTCGCTTCCTTTCCTTTTCGTATTTTGCGCAACACGAACGAAGAGGAGGAAACGTGCATTCTATTTATAAAGCCAGGATGCTTCTAAAGGGATTCGAGGCATGCTTGCTGTAATTATTAACGGGCTAGTATTTAAATGAAAATTCCGGCAGCACGAAGAGAAACTGTCTCTCTCGATTAGCCTTATCGTAGAATTATCTCTACGAATGGTGAGACCGGACACGACTAGCGAACGAACTGAACGCGCGATAAGCCGACAAACGGACACGACAAATATTGGATATTCCCCAAAAATAAATGAAGAACACAGGCACTGCACAATGTACAGTACGGACTTAAATACACAAACTGAATCATGGACGCGTCGAGCGGTAGAGTAAAAATTTCCGAAAAAACGCGAGGACGAAATTCCTCCCAAGGTCCCGAAATAATATCGTCTTGTTGTAGGAAATAATGAAACTGATGTAAAACAGCGACAACTTGGATGAATCGAGTTCTTTTCTATAATAATGAGACGGATAAAAATGTCACAAATAATACTTTGACACGGTGTAATACTTCCTATCGAAATAAATGGTTGTAAAATAAATTTGCGGACGTGTGCATAAAAATAAAAAAAAGAAATTCACTTTTGGCATCCAAGACCCGAAATGCCAAAATTCAAATTTCTTAGTACTTAAACTCGTTTCTATTACATACTACATATTCGTCGCCGGTTCGTCTGAGATGATAAAAAAAATATCATCCATATCGTCGCGTACACCAATAACCGATCAATTACTGCAGTGTTTCCTCGGCGTTTCTCAATTTGCATCAACTTTTCAGTGTTTCGTTTTTCATTCAACATTTTCCTATAAATCTAACGGAACCCGATTGTGCCGATTCGTTTCCGATATACTCTGTCGACGATATCGCAACTCAGGTATTACGTAAGCATACAAAAATTAACCACCGCTACTCGAGTAGAGGAAGTAGAGTTAAAAAAAGAAAAAAAAAAAAAAAGTTTAAAGAAGGCACACGTACGATAACGTTCAATTCACGCGAGTCAAGATTTTTCAAGATCCTTCGAAATTTTAAAAACCTATGAAGCGGAAAAAAAAAAAAACAAAAAAAAGCAAACCAACCAAAGAAAGTAAAATCAAAAATTAGTCGAATGTGGAAATCTCTTTTTGTCCCCTCCGCCCCCGCACACACGCACGCCAAATCCGTGTTTAGAGGTGGAAGTGGCGAGGTGATCTCCCGCGTTCAGTAAGCGGCGGCGGCGGCGGCGGCGGCGAAATAACTCGTGACGTCACGCGCAACCTTGAGCACCGACCTCGGACAACGCGACTGGCGAACGTGCGAGGTTTACCCCCCTCCGCCCTTCGTTACGTCCCGACGGGAACGACGCGAAGAGGAACGTGAGAGCGGGGCGAAGGGGGAGGAGGAGAGAGCGGAATGGGGGGCGGGGGGGAGCGACTGTCTGCAGTCAGTGCAGCAACACGCGCGGTATGCCTAAATGTGTATGCAAGCGCACACACACACACACATATATATATATACATATACATATGCTTGTGTACGAGTACCTACTACGCGTACCAAAATACCTATAACTGCCACTAAGGATAGATATATAAATACCAATATCGTTTCGCACTGTGTACATGTAACGTGTATCTGATTGGCGGTGAAGATCGTGAGATCATCGGATATATATAACTTGAATACTATACGCTGTACTATAATGTTTATATATAGTATATATATATATATATATATATGATACAGGTTTGCACGTATGTGTGCATGTACATATACATGCGGGCGAAAAAGTTGACGTCAATTTACAATAGTCGATTTGCATCGGTACAGTCGGTAGGTTTGGGCAGGTCCCCCATTCCTCGGTTCAGTCTCTCTCTCTCTCTCTCGATCTGATTGTATCTCTACTTCCGCATTCTGCGGTTATTATTTATATCGGTACAAACGGCGACAATCAGTCGCTGAAGATGCTTCGGACAAATTACTACTTACATAGATGAATATGTATGCGGATACGTGCGTGCCACGTTGAAGATACTTTTTCGCGAGATATATCGTGCGCGCAATCGTAATTCGCAATCCGGCGACCAGGGTGACCAAACTCAAATATTGGAATTTTTCAGCCGGGACCATATTTGAATTTGCAAAATTTGCCGTCACAGAGCAGAGAACAAGCAACTTCCCTAAGCACACCGGACCATAACTCATAGCTATTTCCTTCTGCTGAAAATCGACCGTTTCGAAGTTGTATCACCCTCGTCGCCGAAACGCGGTATGTTAAAATATACTGTATGCACACAATACCCTGATTAAGCATCCGGGTATTCGTACGTGTGCGATAGGAATTGATACAGATACTGTGCATGCGCGTGATTCAACGTGTGACGGAGAAGGAATAAAAATAAAAAAGGAAGACGGAAGGCGGAAGGAAGTGAGAGAAAAAGGCTTTGCTCCTTTGACGCAGCTACCGAACGTGATGCTGACTCTACAACGTCATCGTTACAATTTAGAATCTAGAATGCGTGCGAGTGAAAATATTTCACGTACACGCGCGTTCTTGGATTTAAATCATTAACCACGGTCCGTCGTCGAAAAAAAAAATCTAGAAGATTTTCGAGCAAAAATTGTCGAAACAATTTTTCAGACTTACAGACCTCGGCATGTATAAATTAGTTGGTTATTCGTCAGTTTTTGACGATTTTCATAACGTTCTCGAAATAGAAGTGAATCGGGACACTCTGCGGGAGCGAAGACAAAAAAAAAAAACCTGGGACATCCGGCAAATTTCGGGGGATTCGGGAAATTACTTGGGCAGAGAAAAAAAAAAGTCCCCGGGACTTCCGGAAAATTCGGAACGTCCGAAAGAAATTGACTAAAAGAATAAATAAAAAAAAAAATTCCGACAAAAATTGTCGCTCATAACTATTCTTCATCGTCCGAGTTCATCGAAGCAATCACGTCCGCGGTGTTTGAAATTGGTCGAGGTCGGTTGAAAAAGAAACGAAGAGGAGAAAAAAAAAAAAAAAAATTATCATAAGAAGAGGAGAGGAGAAAGAAGTTTGGAAGAGGGAAAAAAAAAAAAAAAAAAATTGTTTACAACAATAACAATATCGTATCTGGTATAAATGTACGTGAATGCGCATGTACATTGTACGTCGAGTAATTTATGCCAACGCAACGCAACGCAACGCAACGACCGAATGACCCGAACTGTAGGTATACATAGGAAAGTCGTTTGCGGTCATCAGGGGGGCTTCCGATGTCTGGTCGATCCTTATCGCCCCGTTCAAGGTACATACTTATCTTAGACCCAGTAATACATTCACTGGTATAAATTTACCGAATTTTACCCACCGACACACAGTCTCACATTAATTACGATACGCATATATGTATATATTTTTTTTTTATCTTTTCATATTTTCGAGATCTGTTCATCTCCAGTTCTTCTTGTTGCTTTTCCTTATCTCTCGCTCGTCTCAATCGATCCTTACCGTTTAACTGCGGCGTAAAAAAAAGATCGTAAAAAGAAAGGAAAAAAAAAGAAAGAAAAAAAAAACGTGGGCTTGGAAAAATAAATATAAAATTCGACTGAATGAATAATAAAATGATCGACAAAGAATTATTAACGATAGGAAGAGAAGCGTTATTTTATTTCCTCAAGCACGGTACACGTGCAATAAAAATATAAACAAAATTCGTAAACGCGCGAATTCACGCCAATATACTTAATCATACGACGTACCTGCTTCTATGCATACGAGTATGTGTATTAAACAGATACAAACAAACGCATACACATACCCGTATAACGATACAGTATAAATATTTAGTAAATATATTATTAATCGTCTGACGAAAGAAATATAAGAAAAAAAAAAAAATTAAATTGCGAAACGTTTAACGATAAACGGGTGGACATCCCCCTCCTTTCCTTTTTCCGTAACTCCAGCTGCTCTAGAGTTTAAAAATGCACCACGAATGTATATACGCGCGCACACACGCACACGTACGTTGTGTAGGAATAATTTGGGCCGTGGGGGATTGTCGCGACGTCGCTTCTCTGTCACCTTGGATTTCGTTGCCGTAGGTCGTGGTCGTTCGGTTTAAAACCTTGCACACGCGCGTACATTTACGTTCCATTGCGATACGTGTAATTTGCAAACGCGTATGCATTCGTACGTCTGTGTGCGCTTGTGCATATGTACCGATAATGACTATGACACGCTGTACAGCATAAACAAATTCATATTATATACAAGATATGTATATATACATATATAAACACACCAATCAGTGAACGACGATGAAAGTAATAAATGAAATAAAACACAAAAAAAAAAAAAAAAATCCCACTCAGCCGTGGCGTCATTTTGCAAGCAACGCGACGATGATCTCGATGAACCGGGGAAGCCCCCCCCCCCCTCCTCCATCTTTTCACGACGACCAAACGGTACGGTTTAGACTTTGCTTACCGCGTTACGTAAGCACTCATCCGTCTGTCCCACACCCTTCCACCCAGTAATCCTCCCCCCCGCCCCCACCCCCCTCCCCCATCTCGCCACACCTTCAACCACCACCAACACCATCCCGTTATCCTGACTCGTCGGCTAGCCGCCAGTCGACTTCACGTACGCACGTTCGTACAACGTGTGTACCTATAATCCCCCCCCCCCCCCCCAAACACACACACACACGCACGCACAAGAATACAGACGTCTAAGCAAAGCTAATAAACTCTGAAAGTGACCCCCGGGTATGAGAGAGAGAGAGAGAGAGTACAGAGAGAGAATTTGAGAACGGCTGGATATCCGGATTTCGGATTGGGTGGCACGGTGGGCGTCAATGCTATTCCGACTCAATCTCGCTGTCATCACCCGATATTTCAGCACAATTTTTACACAGTTTGACAAAGCAACCCTCCCCCCCCCCCCTTCGCCGTAAAAACAAAAAAAAAAAACGATTTAAACTTTTTACACAGACACAGAGTACAATGATTTCAAATTTTTTAAAATTTCAAATCATTTAAAAAACGTGCGACAGACGAAGAGGATGCGAATCTTGCAATCCTCTCCCACGGATATTGGCAAATCGCTAGCGTAAGAAACCGGTGATTCGTCGATTTTCACACATTCTAAACAAGATTAATGTACCAGGAATCGCGTACAGAATTAGTTTACGTTGGGTCATGTTTCTAAACTTGGAACGTTCGGGGCCGATTTTGCGCTACGAGATACGGAGAAGAGAAACGAACCAAAGTCGGTATAACTGTAAGAAAACATACATATCTACACACATACATATATATATATATATATACACAAACGTCTATAAAAAAAAGTGACATTGTACGATCGAACAAAATACTCTACATGCAAAGATTACTTGTATTGTAACATTTTCGAAACTATTCTTGCGCTTGAATCTTCACTCCGTACGTAGATATATATCTATGTACGCATGCATGTACGTCGTATATTACACACGTGTATTTGCATATATCGGAAGATGGTTGAAATTTTTACGTTTACAAACCTCGAAACGAAAAATAAAAGTGTGGGACGGGGGGGGGATAAACATACAAGTTTGACCGATCAAAGGTCAGGCGGCTTTTGCGCTGCAGCCGGCGTACATTACATGTACTTTTTTTTACAGTTTATTATATGCATGTGCGTCTATATATATTTACACATATGTATAATGTATACAAGTCAGTGAATGTTATACTGCAGTGTGCATTCCGTGCAATTTCGAAATATATGTATATATATATTAATACTGCGGCGATATGCGAGAATGTTGCAATTCTGCACACGAACCAATTACGTTTAATCGGTATTCTTTCTTTTCTTTCTTTCTTTGAAATACACGTAAAGAATGATATAATAATTTTTCCTCAACAAAATGTGAAATGTGATAAAAGTGGAGAAGAAAAATTGATTCAAAATTAAAGAGGAAAAAAGAAAATAAACAAATAAATAAATAAATAAAAAAAAACTGGATAAACAAAAATTTACGTCCCGTCGATGAAACTTTTTGGTTTTCTCCGAGAGCTATCGCATTAACGTATAAAATTTCGAAGCGTACTAAAATAGTTGCAAAAAATTCTCATCCAACTTTCAGTAATTCTACAAGACGATTAGCTTCTATCACAGTAGTCAATATATTGCTCTCGTTACCGACATTAAATTACACCACGCGTATCTCTAATCGCGTATAATATTCTCACTTTGAGATCGTTAAAAATACACGCGCGCAGACGCATTTCTATCATGTATGTAATTATGCGGTAAAAATTATTGACACCAGTCAGCTATACTTCTGTTTTATATTGTACACATATTTATAATACACACGAGGCGGGGTGCGCGGAGAAAAGAAACTTATACTACTCGCGAATGTTTGTTTGGCGCGCAAAACATGTCGATAGGACAACCCGCAATCATCACCGAAGTGATAACGCTTAGCCCTCCCCTCCCCGCGTCTATAATCCATCTCACTGTCTCTCTCTTTCCTTCTGTGAATTGCGAAAAGCTTAGCGTTCGATGTTTATTAATTCCCCGCCAGTCTCGTAGAAAACGCAAAAATGGACGACGGTCACAATACGTGAAACATCCTTCGTCGATTTTTCAAAATTATCACCCGATTTAACGACACGAACTGTGTATACGTATATGAAAATATATGTCGCGAGAAAAAGAAAAACACGCGTTTCGAAGATTTCGTTCCTCGTAACTTCGATCAGATCGGACCCTCATATTTTTTGTTTAGTTCAAAATTTTTCTACTCTGTATTAGGTCCTCAAACAACTTACGAGCATTGACTGTTTAAAGTCGCAATAAAACTTCCGCGTTGTAAGATTCGAAGAAAGAAAAAAACGTGCCAAAAATGCTGCATTTTATTTCGATTATTTTGACACAATACTCGCAATGGTAAAAGATTTATATCTGTTTTTTTTTTTTTTTTTTTTTTTTTTTTCATACGACCGAGACGCAAAAAAACAATTATCGTACATGTTCTTTATTGTAGACAGGCGAATATATTCTAGCTGTAATACGCAAGTGGACGTTCATGATTATTATGTGTACATACATTCGTTAGGAATTCAAGTTTTTCAATCTTTACCAAGAATTTTATCCGCCGCGCGATTGATCGGGCTAATTAATTTCTTTTCATTACGTTTGATACAAAGGATTTAAAAAAAACACATATACATATATGTATTCTCTTTATCTTACGACTTGTTCGCCTTTTTTTTTTTTTTTTTTTTTTGCTACTTACATTAATATATCGGTTTTTTTTCTATTGATACGCGGCAGCATAAATGCAGAATATCATCGGCAAGCTGCGATTATTACGTCATACGAGAATCCGAAAAGTGTTGCACGATGTGGCGGCAAACGTCGCGTCGGCAAAAAATAGGAGGGGGAATGACAGCAGCAGCCTAACCCGAAATCACCTTCGGTTGACGTAGGTCGTGCACAAATCGTTTCCCGCCGTCTTCACGCGCGCGCATAATACAGTCATGCATGTACACACATGTATACACGTGTATGCGTGTGTGCGTGTACGTAGTAAAGTGAAACAGTCTAGGAATAGAAACAACAATGATAATATTTCGTGTTTCATTTTTGCAATTAGCGAAAAACTGATCGATTCGTTGACCAATTGTTTGATTATATATTTTCCCGTTTTATTTTCTGTTCTTTGGTTTTTGTGTTCGTTTTCTTATCACTTTTTTTTTTTTTTATTTTTGTCACACGAGTTGTAATTTTTCGGCAAAGAAAGACAGAGAAGAAGAAGAAGAAGAAGAAGAATAAGAATATGAAAAAGATTATGTACGTTTATACGTCGGGATACGATACATCGAATCGAACACATGTACACACTATTGTAAATAATAACACGTATTATATTATGTGTAATAAAAAATCAACATGAATCTCGCGCCGCAGAAGTGGGGAAAATTTTTTGTTCAATTCTTCTTTATTTTAGGGTTTTTTTTCCATTATTATTTCTCCTTTTTCTTTTTTCTTTCTTTTCAATAAACAACCGCGAGACGAAACAAGCACGGGGAAGTTACCTTGAACTTTTTAAACACCCGCTGTACCCGCGCGTAAATAAATAATTACATACATACACACATACACGCATGTTATACGTATATTTGCGTACGTATAGGTTACATGTAAGATATGCAAGGTAATGTGTATGCAACGATGTATTCACGTACGGATGTATACGTGTATCTACATTACATAAATAGGTGGAAAAATATTGTCGCGGAATATCATCTATGTTATCTATATGTATAGGTATATACGTATATATATGTTTTATTCTTCTTTTTTATCCCGAGCTCGATACCAACAAAACTGAGAACCACTGAACTAGCAAGACTCATCGCGTGATCATCACTCTTGCTATTTCAGTGGTTCTCAATTACGTATGCGTATACATATGTAATATGTTTTTGTACATATAGGGCATTCCGCGCCAATTCAATAAACGGTTGACCATGGCGTTTTTTTAATTTTGCTAAAGATTTTCCCTACGTTTGCAAGCCCGCTGAAGGGTTAGCAGGAAAAGATGTTAAAATTGTTTTAATCACTCGACTTTACCTTACAAATTTTTCAACTTGTATCAAAATTAACAAAATTGATTTTTATGAACCTGGAAAAAAAAACATTCCGTTTTTGAAATAAAATATTATCACGCAATATTCAGAGTGGGCGGAGATTTTTTTAACCTTTTTTCCCATCAATTTATTTCGCTTCATCTATTGCCGGGCCTGTTCAAAATCTAGTATAAGATTTTGAAAAAACGGTAAACATGATTAAAAAAAAAAAAATGGAAAAAAATAACGTCCTCCCACTCTGAATCTTTCGTGAAAATGTTGTATTTTATGAAACGTAGTGCTATTTACCTTGGTTCATGAAAATTGACGTGGGTGTTCTTTGGATGGGTCAAAAAATTAATAGGGTAAAGACGAGCCGTCTGAAAAAAAATTAAAAATTTTCGCAACGATTTCAGGGATTGTACTAACTTGGGAAAAATCCTTTGTAAAATTGAAAAATGTCACGATCAACCGTTGACCAAATTGGCTTGGAATTCCCCATACACACACGCACAAACGCACACGTTATACGTTATATCACATTCCTCCTCTATCTACTCTCTCTATTCAATATATATTCGTCCGTTTCTCCACGTGCATATTCAGTTCTTACGATGAAATTACAGTTTAATTGTAAAGTAATTATAAAAATCACAATAAAGATAACGAAACCAATGAACCAGAATAAAGAAATATGGAAATACATAAATAAATAATGGTTTTCGATTTTTGACAATTACGTACGTATACATACGTGCATGCGTACAATACTTTGGTTTATTATATATCTACTGTACGCGTATTTTAACACAAAACTGCGACGACGCGACGACGCGTCTTTGATTCGCAGCCAACGACAAGTTTTTTCACACTAATTGCGGAGCCACGCTCATACGTATGTACGTACTTGCATATATACATAAATACATACGAAGACCGGAATATACATATAATATTAAATAGCTAAAATGTATCGGACACGTGATACAATTTTTTTTTTTTTGTAACAATTTGGAGCCAAAAACGAAAAGAAGAAATGCACACAAAATAACACACCGTGTGATGTGAAATATCTGGAATAAACGGAAACGACGCCGGCATTATTAGATCTCTGTTGTTCGAATCGGTTATAACGACGAACGAGGATAAGCGAAAGAAGAATTGCTCGGAGATAAAAAAAAAAAAAAAAAAAAAAAAGCACAAGAATTAGCGCTACGTTCGCATGTGGTTGAAGAAAAATGGGAAAAAAAAATCATCGTCACCTATGTACACGTACAAACACATGTAACCCGCGTCAATTGATAATCCAATTAACCGGATTGCGTAATGGTACGTGTATATATACATATACACACAAAAAATACACACACGTACACTTTCACGCAGAGCGGAAGCCGCGACACGACAGCGAGTTGACACAGTGTATATATCGAGGTCACCAAATAGTTATCGCGTAACTGTTCCAATCCAGACATTCGCTCTGATCCCCATTGAAACATAATCCATAAAGTATACACCCAAACGATGAAATTTTACACAGATATCTGAAATTTTTTCGTCTTCCTCCCCACCTCTCTCGCTCTCTCTCTCTCTCTCTCTCTCTATCACTTTTCAGTTTTCATCTTAATTTTACTCTATCCGTTATCAAACTTTAAATTTATTTTATCTCATCCCTTGTCTTAAACTATCATTGTACTCTCCCCTGTAATCTACTTTAATTACTTCTTTCTATTTTTTTATTTCAACTATATTAGTTTATTTTGTTTCGCTATGGGCATAATAAACTGCTCACTCACTCTCCCGAATTTTTCTCGCGTAAAAATATACGACTTCTTCATATCTCTCTGATGATCGGCCGGGTCCAGTCCAAATGGCTTAATACAGGAGTGTAATGAGTTACACTCGCAAACAAGCCATGATTACACACTGTCTCAAACTTTGCCTCTTGCGACGAATCCTTCAACTTCTACATATATATATAGACACATACATACATACACACACATAACATTCTCCTTCGTGCAACGCATTTAATTATCAATTCTTTTAAAATTCTGACAGTTTTCCCCTTCTCGATCATATCCCACATTTTTCTCCATCAAATTTACAACAAGCTTACAATACCTTATAATCCTACTTTTCGCAAAACTTCCTGCCGATGTAACTTTTTATTTTTATTTTGTAACCCGAATAATGTACATGTACCGCTTCAATATGTATATACTATAATTATCCGATATGTATGTACAATTTACACATTTGTATGCGGAAATAAAACTCTTGATTTATAGACACATGCTTTGGGGTTTTGATTATTGCACGATGCGCGGTTCTTTGTGGCATTAAATAACATATACGTATCTATATATTTGTATAGTTTAACGCGCATGCGCCGTAAACCGAGAGCAGTTGTTTGCCAGGGCGACCAACCTTCACGAACGTAACTTCAAGAAGAATTCAAACAGTTGTCGCCGCTCGGTGGCAGTTGTGCTCAATCCTGACGGCTGTCAGAATTTATGACGGTTGGTCACCCTGGCAAACAACTGCTCTCGTATTGTATCGCATGCGCATTAAATTTTATCAGACGAAGAACCATTCTGTCTTTAGCAATTCACACTGTATAATATACGGTATGGCAGGCGGAAAATTATTGGACTATAAATATGTGAAATGTTATAGCGTGGCGAGTGAATTCACCGAAAAGGGATAAGAATATGACCTGGTGATAGTCGCTTATTGTTTGATTATTATAAAAGTACTGATATACTCACGTTATGAAATGTGCGTATACCTGTTATACGGATATACGTATGTCAAATGATCATCGAGTGTATCGTTGAGAGAAGAATAATCAATCGTCTAGAAAACAACTCACCTGAAACATAAAAAATCAAAAAGAAAATTAGATTAATACGGTCGGTGGATAGGTGGAAAACAAAAAAAAAAACAAAAAAAAAACAATCAAGCTTATACGAAAAATGACAAACACTAACGAGGACAAAAAAAAAATGCATGTTTGTGTGGGATGAAAAATTAAAAGTGTGAAAAATGTCAACTGGTATGTACACATCAAAGTCAGGAAGAAGAAAAAACCCGTTCGCGCTTTCAACTAACAGTAAAATCTTATATTAGATCCGTGAAATCGGAGAAATTACAAAAAAAAAAATTTAGTCAAATTTTGATTAAACTTTCGATAGTTAATGATGTAAAAGTGAATAAACAAAAGGTCTTATTTTTAATTGAACATTCAATTGAATATTCACTTCTTTAGCTATAGATCGATTATTTGTCCACTCGTTATATTTATCATTTTCTTATTCAAGCCTCAAGCCATTGAATAATGTTTAAAAAAAATCATGTCGCACCATAATTTTTTTTTATTTTCTCCCATCTATGAAATATACATGTATGAACTACGCATACTATATTCATACCAAAGCCATACAAAACGCAATAACTGGTTATAAAAACTATATGTATTTTACATTTGGCACGTGTTCCAGTTGACGAAGAGGCTTAAAACTTGACAAAGATTTTTTTGTAATAATGTGGAACAGATCCGGACGGCGTCCCAATGAAAATTTTACCAACCACCAAATAAGGACTATATATATATAGGAGAGAAAGAGAACACGAGGGAATGCAACAAGTTGCCCATTCGAAGCCCTGGCCTACCCCGCACGATTTTAACGCTTGCCGGGGTTGCTTGGCGTTTTATCATGTTATTATTATTATTATTGTTGGTGTTGTTATTATCATTACTCTTATACATCCACGAATAGTATACTGTATACGTAAAGTCACCTCCATACAGACTCGTCCCTCGTTTTTCCTCAAAATTCATTTCAATATATCGTAAACATATCATGTCAACTATGCTAAATTTTTTCTATTCATTATTACAAATATATACCTATATCTATATGTATATATATATATATATATATATATATGGAATGGAAAATAAGGAATGGAGTATGCAGATAATATATCCTGCGGGGGGTGAAGAATGGAAAAAAAAAACCAAATTATGTACGTACGATTGATCGAGCAATCCCAGACTTTGATCTTTAAACATTTTTTGACATTTAAAGAACCGATAAATCAATGGATGATTAATTTTATGGGTAAATCAATCGACATAAAACGATCAATTTTAAGGTTCGAATAATCGAAATGATGATGTATTTGCAGGGCCAATTAATCACATGATGATTATTTAATCAGCAGATTAATCGAATAAATGATCACTTTAGAGGACCAATTGATCGACAAGATGATTAATTGTAAGGGCCGATTATTTGAAAGGCAAAAAAAAAAGAAAGAAACAGTTCATTAAAAAGACCGATCGATCAAAAAACTATTAATCAATGGGCAGATTCATAAAAAAAAAAAGGATTAATCCGAAGGCCGATTGATAAAAAAATGATCGATTCAAGGGATAGATCAGTCGAAAAAATGATTAATCTGAAGAGCCGATTAAAAAAAAAGAAAAACGATTACAGCATTGTTTGAAAAAATATCGATTTACCGCAGCACACTGGCTAATAAAAGAGAACGTAACCCTAACCTAAGTCAACTAATCGTAACGTCATAAACGACTCGTCTGATTGAATTCGTCATAGATAAAACAACTCCCAGCAAAAAAATTCTATGGATAAAAAAGCGAAATGACCAAAATGAAATACATATTGGAAGGGGGAAAAGAAATGACATTTTACAACAGAAGGTAAAAATCAGAATTCTTTTTCACTCCCTCTCTATCTCTCTCTCTATCTCACTCTTCTTCAAATTCACGTATCGTTACCACAGAATAAAAGGAATAAATTCTTACACGACACTCAAAATTCATCGACGAATCAACCGAAACGCAAAGTCGAGTTTCATAAGCGAGATAAGAAATATCGTTTTCGCGATTCAAGTTCGATCTCTGCCAGGTATGCGAGAGATAAAATGTTAGAAAACACGTATAATGTGGTATGAAATAAATACGTGGCGATGGACGGGAAGGGAGGGGGTGGCGCATGGCGGCGAGAGATTTCGACGAGCCTCCGAGGTAGGCGACACACGACGCTTTAACTAACGCATTATGTAATCATTATCTAGTCAGCCGTTGCGATAGTGATACTTGTGCGTGTGTACGAAGAAGAGAAGTAGGCGCTAATAGCCGTTTCAAACTTGACGTACGACCGGTCCGAATACCGGGAACAAGTAACGAGGGTTAAAACTTTTAAAAAATAAGGTCAACGTCATATCAACAATATTAATAAAGACGATTGAAGAGATTTCGTTTCTTTTGATTGATTTTTATTCATGCCTTGGTTGTATCTTGAGACAACGAAACGTGACGTGAAAACAACGTAAGTTTCAAAATCATGGAGAAAACGGATGAATATAAATCGACTACTTGTGATTAATAATAATTAATGAAGGTACAATTAGGTGTGCAAGAATAATTGGTAATGAATAAGAGCAGAATGCAGATGTTCACAAACAATTAGAGATAATTAATAATTATTTTAGAGAGAGAGAGAGAGAGAGTGAGAAACTCAAATTTCGATTGTTGTTCGCCAAGATTTTTTGAGAACTTTTTTCACTATCGTTGCTCGCAACATCTTGAGTTACTATATTAAACAATATTGTAAAATAAGAAGACTAAATTTCATATTTGTTTCAAAAATTAATTAATAATAGCAATTATAGGAAGAATTTAAAGTACAGTTGTATTAAAAAGATATTGCGTGATGATGAATGAAAATGACCGAAAACTTGACCTTATTTCGTCAATTATTATACAACTGATGATTGAAAATTACCAAGATTCGCGGTAAGCGCAAAAATGAATCGAAACGAAGAGGTATATAAAAAAAAAAAAAAAAAAAATCGAAAAAAGAAAGAGAAAAAATCAACTTTTGATCTTCTATGGATCAGGAATAGTACAGAAAATTGATAGATTATAATCCATAACCAATTGATCAATCAATGAATCAATTAATCAACTTATAATGATCGTCGATCGATTAGTTTATTGGACAGCAATACACCTTGTGCATACATAAAATAAAATATAATAATAGTATAAATGCAATACTCGACAGCTCCGTTGTTAATACATGTACATACCTATATAAATATAATATTTTTCAGCTTTTGAGAACATGGCAACGGTGCCAGTATGTATTATACTCGATTGATAACCCTTCTGGAGAGTTTCGAGTTGATAACACTCATCAGAGTATCAGAGTGCCAGAGAGCCAGAGAGCCAGAGAAAGAGAGACGATCCTCCGCCGCTTTCCGCAGTCATCATTATACAGAGTGTCCCGTTTTAACATACACAGCTAAATGAGTAAAAAAAATGCAAGCCATTCAAAATGCGTTTCGAATAAAAGTTGTTGGGTATCGAATGATTGCCCCAAATATCAGCTTCGCTTTGGCATTGACTTTCATTTTTAGATTATTTGAGGGTCAACTTGTGTTTTTAAAATGAAAAAATTCTACGTTCATATAGGTATCCGTGTTACGTGTCAAAATGATCTTTAGAGGTAATTTAAAAGTGAAATTTGGAGAAATGGAGCCTCGAAGACCTCGGGGGTGGTTACAAATTGGCAAGAAAATATGCGCGAGTAAGCATAAAAATGAAAGTTAGTGCCAAAGTGAAGGCGATGATAGTTGGGCCAGCCCCTCGATACCCAACAACTTTTATTTGAAACACTTTTTGATTGGTTTGCATTTTTTTTACTTATTAAGCCGTGTGAGTTAAAATGGGACACCCGGTGTGTATGCCCTACAAATGCTACAATCTGTACAATACATATACGTAAATAACATGATAGATGCAAAAAACGTTTCGCGGAAATCACCAACTGTTGGAAAATCGTTGAATCAATTATTCTTCACTAACGTGATAAATTTTTAATAATTTTTTTTATTATTACTTATTTTTTCAAATAATCTTCCACTTATCTATGCACCTGATTGAATGCGATTATTTCTTTTTCAAGTGGATTGAAAAGGCTTAAAAAAAAACATCTGAATTTGCTCAATTTATTTTTCATCTCTCGTTTCAATTTCTCTTCTTTTGCATTACATTATTTCACGTTGATTTTTCTCACGCTACCCGTTCGCTCGGGCTATGATATGCAACTCAATTAATCAGCAAAGGAATGAATAATAACAATTACCACTTATTTACCGATGTGTTGGAGACAAAATAGAAAAAATAAATGCATTATAACCGCGTAAATAAAAAACTTCTATACACATATACGTGTATACTGTGCGCGTGTGTGTGCGTGTGTGTATATACGTCAAACGAAATTGGTTGTACGTTAATATTACATGGAATATTCCGCCGTCTTCCTCTTTTCAAAGCATTAAATTAGTAACACAGATAATACACACGCATATGTGTAATAATAATACGACGTTTATATGTAGAGAAAAGTGAATCTTCTTCGGGTGTTTTATGTATATATGTATATATATATATATACATATACACACACATACATACACGGAGGAATAAAATAGTCTGTAATCTAACGAGATACGAGACCGATCTAACTGTGTCATGTATTACGTCTACATAATAGTGTCCATATGTATGGGTACAAAATGAAACGAAAAACGAATGCAGAGATAATGTAATAACACTAGGTGTAATATAATATTATCATTTATTTCTGCAGCTGAACAGAATGAAAAACGCTGCCAAATACTTCTCCGATCGATTATTGCAACTATCGAAACATTTTGTATCCCTGATGCTTTCAATTTTTTATTTATTTTTTTTTTTTTCACATCTTGATTAATCGCATATAATAATCCGTTCGGTTCAAGATTTATAAATTTTCAAACCGATTTGTAATACTTTTCACGATTATTATACTGCATTTTATTACACGAATACAAGTTACGGAGACCCAATGGAACTTTTTTATTTGGTCAATGCTACGTGCAGCAAGTGTGCAATAAAAAATATAAGTGTGGATACAGAAACTGACGAAATGAAACCTTGTGGCCGTTTCGTGTCTGGCTTAACTCACAAGTCGGTTTAGATTAGGCCAGGTTTAAGGTTAGGTTAGGTTATGTTAGGTTAGGTTAGGTTATTTCACGCAAAGATAGGCGGGTGTATTCGTAAAAGGTACGCGTGGAGTGAAAAAAGGCCTTGCAGGTCGGCTCCCCGGCCCTTTGCTCAACATCGTCAAACCAAACAAACGCGACGAACAAGTCTTCGTTTGCATATCATTCGTGAATCAAGTTTCTTTTTCTTCTTTTTTTCTATCAAGAATGATAATAATCAAGGACCGTATTATTGAATCCGCGACAAAAAATTGTAATAGCAATTGTTTCCCAATTGCATTTCGAAACCGTCAATCCGGCAGAAAAACGAGAAAAAGAAACGGAAATCGATGAAAAAATCGAAGGATGAGATGAAAATTGGATGCGTGTATATGTGATATATAATATATGTGTATATGTATTGTAACTCTGCTTGGAATTACGTAATAAAATGTGGGTACTTGAGCTTGTGTGGCAAATGAGTAGCGAAAATTAAAATGTTTCATCAGCCACAATAATTATTAGTTTACTTCCGCATTTCTTGCACAACAATGCGTGCCTCGGCCTGAAAGATTGATCGAAACAATTTACCCCGGGTGAAATTTTTTCCACGTCTTGACGATCAATGGAACGTGTGTATAATCAGGTGCGAAAATTTTGTCGAACCGAAAAAAAACCACGGAACGAAAGTTAATTCAAATCGGAAAACCGGCAGTGAAATTTGTCAAGTTGAATCTGATTTACAAGAAAAAAGTCTCCGTATGATCCACATGAAAACGTCTCAACGATGAATTTTGAATTCTAGAAACCTTGTTGTAATAACAACTTTAAAGATTTCAATTTGTTTCACTGTTTTCGATTCATTTTAAATATCTCACTTTAATTCGTAAATGAATCTCCAAGAGCAATTAAACTCTCAGACGGAATTTTTCTTCACTTCGTCGAACGACAAGAAGAACAAAAAAAATCTGCAATTCGTAAAATCGTAATAATTCACAGATGCTGAACTTGTAATTAAAAAATTGAAAGATCTATGGACAAATAATTGACGAATAACATCAGCTAGATATTGCTAATTAGAATCTCAGTCACTGTCAACACGGATATTTTTCGGTGAAAAAATTTGTAGAATAATGAAATTTCTATCTTGTAGTTGAAACGTCAAAGTGTTTATAGTTAAATTTCAGTATGTTGCAACATTTTCTCCTGCATGACGGGAACATTCACAGTTGAATATAACTAGATTAAATTTCATTAGCACTTTTTAACGCTCTGCTTCATTGCGTTTTTGTTTCAAAATTTTTTCAACCTGACTGTACATCCCACACATACTTTCAACTGCCTCTGCACGACAACAATAATTCACACGCCGAAGAATCAATGATTTTCTCGCTTAGATCTAATCACTCACATCGCAGAAATACAAATCAGTAAGTTTCGACGTTTTATTTATTTATTTTATTAAAATTTATTTGTTTAAACAGCTCAGACGCAATTCGTTGGAAATTAATTTTTGCAAGCATCAAAAACGCGTGGATACGGCAAAAATTGGGAAACGGAGGCTCAGCATCAGTTTCATGGAAAGGAAATTTAAAAAAATTGCAAACCGTGAATTCCGATCAAAATAGTTCAGTTATTTGTAACAATATTCGAGTTCGAATAAATGATCGAACACCTTTTCTTTGTTTGTCATTGCCAACTTCCACGAGTAGTCCGTACAATTTCGATATCCTATGTAATAGCTATTATTTTCTTTCAAACATCATAAGATAAATCATTAAAATTCAAAGTATTCAAATAATTATTAGGGAATTATTGAAAGACCTGTCTCAACTTTGGAGGAAAATTTTCTTTTCACCTGTGTATAAATAAATAAAAAAATTAATCAATTAGTTTAAGCCTAGTTGTAACAATAACTGACACCCACTTGCAGGTATATTTCAGCATCGTCATTGTAATGATTTGGGTCAGAGATCGGCAGAAGAAGGCTTACCGGTGAATAATTATTGGCACAGATTAGGCCGATGGATAATCAGCTGCCAGATCAGAGATTCGTACAAGATAACAATGATAATAATCGTATCGTACGTATAAAACACGACGTATTGTATTATAAACGATATACAATAAATTTCCTTATGTCGTTTAAAATTACAACGTCGATAATTTTCTACCCGAAAATGAGTAAAAAAAAAAAAAAGAAAAAAAGATATGCGATTAAAAGTTTCGTCGCGAAAGAAATTTCAACTCTAGTAAAAACTAATAATAAAAAGCTGTAAGTTAAAATTTTATAAATTTCAATCACTGCGCATAAAAATCGCGTTGATTATTTAATAACCATTGATTGATTATTTTCAATCTTACCAACAGCGCGGCTCTGCAAAGAACTCGAAGGTACATAATTGCACGTACAGAATCCACTTGTCAGTGTATCCAGAGTAGGTATAATATCACTTAGTCAAGTCGCATAGGCCATTTCAAACAGAGCGCAGCGATAAGGTTCCGATAACGGTTCGCGATAATTCCTCGTGTCTTGTGATCGTATATTATTATGCCGTGTACAAATTTTCTCGCCAAGGGGGTCCGATAAAAGTATTTAATTTAGTACATCTACACCAACGACATCGCAAATCTAAAGAAATTTTCGTATCTTCGGAAAGCGAGAAAAAAACAAACAAAAGGGATAAGAGACGCTGGAATTTTTAATTTTTTTTTTTTTTTTTGTCTCGCTCAAGTTGCAAAATTTTTCAATTTTCTTTTAGCCTGGATGGATGGAAGAGAAAAATTTTCATTCGGAGAAAAGTAAAGCACGTAAAAAGAACCGATACATGATCATATTTTAATCTACAGATACTAAGGAATAGCCAATTTCGTTGTACATAATGAACCATTGCGAGTCTTTTCGTGTTTCTTGATTTGGTTTCTAATTCTCCCAGAAAATTTGTTCAATCAAAGTCTGAACGTTCAAGCAATTGTCGAATTTTCAATAAAGCAGAATAAAATAACGAGTGAAAAACGAATACAATATAATATATCGTTCGGTTGTTTATCGCGATTATATTTCATGCATCGAATGAAACGACGAGGGGAAAAGTAGAGAAAGAAACGGAGCCGAGGGAAGATCAATCGGCGATACGAACGATTAGACAAAATATTGCACGAAAAGAAAAAATAAAAAAAAAAAAAAAAAAAGGAAAAAATTCTCTTTACTTTTCAACAGACATTACACAGCTGCGGAAAACTTAACTCTACATGCGTGAATACGTAAGTATATAAATGATTCCGTCAAAGAAGACAGTGTTTTGTTCTATCTCCTTCTCTTTTTCATATTGCATTATAAAAGTCATATTTTCTTACACCAGACGAGTTTACAATTCATTTGCGTGCATGCATCTGTCTGTGTGTGTAAAAAAGCACGTATGCAAGATAATGCAAAAATATTTAACAAAACATACGAATTGAATTGAATTGAATTGAATTGAATTGAATTATTCTTATTCTTCCTCTGCATTTTGCATCGTCTCTCACCTTCTTTCTTATTCTTTTTTAATTCTTCGTTTTTACCTTTTTTTTTTCACGCCACGTTCTCTCATTGCGGTAGATCATGGATTTGATGAACGCGACTTCCGCACTGCGTTTATTCAATACACATGTACGCGTATAAGCATACGTGTATGTATATATATATATATGTGTGTGTATATATATATATATAAGGGAATAATATTTAAATAATTTTATTACTCGTAGGCGCATACGTACGTACATACATGCATACGTGCATATAGTATGTATGACATGATTCTTCAGCTGTGGACAATTGCAACAACAAACAAAGTCTGCCGCATTCAATACGAGTTACATTATACGATCCAGACTTTGGATACACAATCCTCATTGTAGACGTATAATTGTTATAATAAGGTAATTATAGACATAGATATTCGTATTATAATATTTACCGCGTGTTATAATACGTGCAGAAGCGTTTAAACGCGGTAAATAAAAATTTGTAATATTTCATCAAATTTCACGACAGCTTGCTGAATTTTTTTACTTCTTATGAAGAAAATTTACTACGAAATAAATTCTGTCGGTACCTGATCGCATTGATTCAATTTGCACGACACGTATGTTACAATTCAAAATAATTTTACTAACGATTACCCACTATTTTTTTTTTTTTTTTTTTTGGAAATATTTCAACGCAACAGTAATCGAAATAACCGTGATTACTTTGTCACTGAGAAACGACGCGACCCAGCGAAAATCGCGATAATTGTCGATGCCTTTCTTCAACACATCAAGTCGTTGGATTCAAAGACTCGATCTTTTTTCCAGACATAAGTACGACTGTCAATAAAGTTATAGGGTACATTTAAAAGAAGATTCAACGATAAGGTGATGAAAAGGTTGAAAATTCGAAAATAAATAGGCAATAGTTTTTTCACAATAACGTGCAGATGTTGATGTACTTTGTTTCTCTCTGATCTACGGCTGAAACTCAGTAAATTTGAATATTTTCAATTTGCAGAATCTCGAGCAAGACTCGTCGCTCGCTCGCATAGCGTGTATCTACGTATATAACCTTATCACACACACATATATATACATACACAACTTTGCTTATTCGAAATACCATATGAAATTTTGGTCTCTCTTCTTGCTTTATTCTACTTTTTTTTCTTTCTTTTTTGGACGCGTGTTCCGAATGGCACGACTTACACGTACATATGTTTCGATGTGTGCGCGTACATGCATATATAATACGTATGTATACACACACACACACACATACATTCAAAGGCGAGACGCGTAACCGAGGTATGCCTAGGTGGGTACACGATACGAAACGTGCATGCATGCATGCATGCATGGATGGACGAAGATGCCGCCACGTGTCGCAAGAAGAAAACAAAGTGATTGCTGTCAGATATGAGATAGTGCCTGTTTCTCTGTACCTACGTCCGCCTTTCCTTATTCAAACCCTCCAATATGCGCCAATATACGAAATATGTTTCCCCGTAGCTTATACGTTTTTTACAAGATACACGTAAATATATATATATATTGTATATATATATATATATATATGAGCAGCGTTGTTAATTTAAGAATTTTAAAATACGTCATATATTTTACACAAAAATATTAACAAATATGTACATTTATCTGGGTGCTCCTTATTTAGGGTGTTGACCAATGATTTCCAGACCATCTCTCAAATCACGTCCAAATAACTCGAAATCGATTCCTTAATTTTTCAGATTTTTATCTCAACTCTAACCCCTCCCGCTAAGAGGGTGAATTTCCCCATTTAAATGTGTATACATGTTTCCGCATTGTAGGAGTAAAATTGTTTTGAATAAAATATTTAACTGCGAGATTTTTGTTGATATTGGTGCTATTATATCTGAGAAAAAAACTCAGATCATCGTACCAGGTCAATCTAGACGAATTGTAGATGAAAAAAATGAAAGAAAAATAGATAAACCTACGTGTTTTTTTGATACAGTGCTCATTTGACTAATAAAAAATGAAGTAAATTAAAGAAGAAAGGATCGCGATAATTATTATGTTACCGTGAGACGTGTTTCAGTAAAAATACGAAAAATAGTTTTGATATAAAAAAAATTTGAGAAAAATATATACAAAAAGTTCACGAGTTCAATTTCACTCGGCGTTCATTTCTTGAACTTGCATAAAGTACAAAAATAAAAATTGTTTACCATTTTTATTTTGTAATTTGAGTGAATCTCAAGCGTTGATAATTCAATTCGATGCGCATTAAAACTGGTTTGTTTTTTTTGCCACCATCTGGTCATGACGAAAATGGTCAATTCCCAATTTATTGATAGGCATGCGTACAGAGAATCGGAATCGGATAACAACGCGGCGAAAAAGAAGAAGAAGAAGAAGAAGAAGAAGAAGAACCGCGTTGTGACGCAAATCCTCCGGAGAGCTCGACGCAATTCCGACGCAACGCAAGGCGAAGCAACGTAACGTGACGTAACGTAACGGAACAGAACGCGATGAGCGCAAGGTGATCGTTAGTTCGACGATACCTTAGAGCTCACATCTACTAGTCACCTATATACGCACGGAGTTTATTTTTAGAACGACCTCTTTCTCTCCCTCTCTCTTTCTCTCCCAATCTCTCCCAGTGACCCTCTTTGTACGTACTTTCAGGAACATGCAGTTTGTTGGTTGACTAAAAATTGACAATTTTTCATCAATTTCAACCGAGTATTGTACCAAAATTTTTATACTCATCGGTCGTTCAATGCCAACTCGACTTGCCGCCAACCCTCGCGATCTTCGATTTTGCTTCAACTTAAATACAGTATTTAGGGGGAGTCAAAAACGTGACCCCTGAATTATTTCACATTTTTTTACCACCGGTTAAAAGGTTGTCTTATTATTGCAAAAATTTATATCCCAACATCAGTCAGTCGTATCAAAAAATCACTAAATCAGTAATTCTTCACGGTGACGTGAATTTTACCAATTTTTTTGGCGACCTGATGCATTGTGTTTTCTTTTTTTTCATTAAAGTCTAAAATCGCGATTTTCATGGCGTTGACCACCTTCGATTTTCATTCAATTTTCACTATAAATTCATTGCGAAAATAAGGAATTTTTGAAACTTTTCCGAAGATTGAGAAATCTTTGGTTCAAAAGTTACAATGTAAAACGGTTCACGATTAATTGAGTACCCCGTAAACTTATTATTATATAAATTCGGATGTCTGATATTCGTAAGCCTCCTCGTTTTTTACTTAACCAAACAAATAAATAGTTAATTTGATTTTGATAATTTCACTTGTAAGATATACGTGTGTATAACTTATTGCCACAGACATTTCAGGTAGGTGCTCCCATATTTCGGGCGGTCTCCGCCAACTCGGCCACTTTTTTTTTTTTCATACTCTCGGATCTGTTCCACAACTGGTTGTATAGTAGTACTGCTTAAAAGTACCCTCCGTGAATTTTTTCACATTATTTAATTTAGTCGTTCCGGAAATGGTTTTTTTTTTTAAACCCATATATAATGGAAGATGGAAGTCGGACAAAAAAAAAACTGATTAAAAGGAAAACTTTTGTTTTCACACGACCTATTCAATGCGATACAAGTTATACTGTTGATATTATTAAAAAGGCTATTTTTATCGTAAAAAAAAAAAAAAAAAAAATAGTACGGAAATTATTTTTGTTCTTTCAATGCGACAGCATTGATTTCGCTGTAAATTTTACAGGGTATTTTACAGTGTATTGGGAAGGTATAAAAAAATTGATATCGTGGAAGTCGAGTTATTGCCGAGTAGAAAAAATATTTTACTGACAAAAGGTGAATTAAGGTACTTGTCTGCGTCCCTTTTTTTCATTAAATATCGAATACTATTATCGTATTAATTCATTCGCATCACATTCTTGCCGATTGCCGCGTAAGAATGGAAGGAAAAAAAGTTGGTAGAATTTAAAAAAAACTGCACCAACAATAATCTCCGTTAGCCGTTGCTGCTGCTCGTCTGCATGATCGGGCAAAACTTGAGAGCAACGCGTCGCGTCGCTGAGTTGCGCAATATATATATATATATATATATATATATATATATATATATATATATATATATATATATATATATATATATATATATATATATATATATATATATATATATATATATATGTATATATATATGTGTCGCATTCTCGCGGCGAAGTTTCTCTCTCTCTCCCTTACTCTTCAGCTGAATTCTATGATACAGGGTACCGCGTGCAGGCTAATTTTAGCGAACGAGCGTCCAAAGATCAGCTGCTGTTACCACACGTTCATATCTATATGGAGCATTCCGCAACGACTTTAAAGACCGAACCTGAAGACCTGCGTGACCGCGCCTTTAACCCTGACCATCGTACGATACGATATGTACAAATCTACGATACCCGGAATCCGACGATATTTTTGTTTTTTTTTTTTAAATTCAATGACTCATTTATTCGTTCTTATTCCGCTTTTACGTTTGTTTGTTTGTTTGTTTTCTTTTTTTTCTTACAAATTTTTCCCTCCCTTTTTTTCAACAGGTTCGCGTACACTTCGTCAAAGTTTCGCCGCGCCTTTCGGAGAAGCGAAAATTAAAAATAACCGGTTGTATGTAAAAAAAAAAAAAAAAAAAACCAAGTTGAGGAAAAATTAAATGGGCCGAGAAATTTTTTAGAGTGACGAATCAAAATTCACAATGTTATAGTTTACAACGCGGACGATTCACCTCCTACGGTTCAATGTTTTCATTGCAAAGAAAGTAGAGACAGAAATGACTTAAGATACGAGACAAATTGAAAGGAAAAAAAAAAAAAAAAAAAATTACAACAGTCCGGAAAACTGACTTCTGATCGAATAATCGTACATTATGTATAATACATGCAGTAACAATATGACATACACCTATAATGTATATGGTTGGAGACAGATAACGCAGATATTTATAATGCGTCTATAGTTTCGCAGTATATCTATACTGTATGTATCTATATCTATATAACGCAGTAGTTACGCAACGATCTATAATCGATATTAAATATCTAAATATATTATATATATATACACACATCTATTGTAACAGATAATATATCTATAATGTGTAGGTGTCCTTAATTATTATTATTATAAACACCACGTACGTAATTTAGAACGCAACGCGGATAAACAAAACGGGTTTTTTTTTATTATAAATTTTTCAGTGCATAATATCTATATGATAGCATTGTGATGTAAAAATTTTGAGTTCAAAAATCAACGGGAAGTAAAAGGCAATAGATTTTTACTTCCCCAGATCTATGATCGTGATTTATATTACAGCAAGTACCACGTCTCATTGGCAAATGAAATTTATATCTTACAAAGTGTTTAGAGACCATGGATAGAAAAAGCGAGCATCGGCAACATAGAGGTATCATTTTTTTTCCAATATCTTGAGGAAATTCTTAATTTTCTTCATTTTCGTATTCTGCTAGTTAGCTCGTGTCGACAAATAAATCGAATTATATAATAAATTGTCCAATTATAAGAATAATTTAATAACTCGCCCTGATCATTCAAAATATTCATATCACACATAATGTGTGCACAATTTTCTTGGTATGTTTGTTTTTCTTCCGTATTTGTTTGTTTGTTTGTTTATTTATTTATTTTTTTCTACACGCAGCTCCCGCTGAAATTGTTCTTCCGCAAATCTACAAGTTTTACGATTCGATCTCGTTTTCGCTTTTTTTCACCGTCTTTCAAATAACACCGTCAATGATAAAAATAAAATTGTGCGTTATGTAATTCAGAACAAGTTTTCAACAAATTTGTAAAACACATTGAATGCATTATACAAATCATCGATCATATATAGCTTTTTGTATACAACATGTACAAAAGTTATAAATATTATTCATTCCGCGATGAATGTATAAAAAGCATCGTCAACAAAGTGTAAAAACGAACTGAAAAAAAAAAAAAAAATTAATAAATTCAAAAATGAATTCAACCGAGTATATAAATAAATAAATAAATAAATAAATAAATAAATAACATCAACGACTCGTACGTAGATACATATAATAAAAAGAATGGAAAAAAAAGAAACAAAAAAAAAAAAAAAAAGAAACAATACTTTCCAGAATATAATTCGTATAAAACACTTTGATTAATCTGAATAATAAAATATGTATGTAATACGTAACGTAGAATAGTGTATAACCTACGCGGCAGCGTTTCTGGCGTCAACTAGACGGTAAATAAATACATTCCACACACACACACACAACATATGTACAATAATAATATATGAATGCGTAGAAAAGAGTGAATAGATATCTATATAGGTGTATATAAGAATCATAGAAGCTCGCGCGCTCTGAACACACACGTGTTCATATACATGCATGTAGAAAGGAATTCACTCGACGAGCCCCTCGGGCAAGCTCGCCGATTGGCCGAATGGCGAAAACTACGCAGCAGCATACATCGTGCATAAACGGATATGTATATATATACGTACAGAGCTACATACATTACACACACATATATATATATATATAGTGTGTGAAAATGTCGTCGTACAGTCGGAGAGGAAATTTTATACGGCCTAAAGCGTTAAATTATACTTTATACTACGAATTGTTTACCTCATTTTAAAACTCTCGCGCGCAATATCTATACACGTATATAAACATATACACGTAACCACACGTGTGCATTATATAATTAATTCTCACACACGTGCATAAAATTTGTCGTGTTTACGTGTTGTTTGGAGGAAATTATTTACGCGTTATACATGTAAGAGATACTGGTCTGCAAGCACCAGCAGCACGCCACGTTCGCCGATGACGCCGATGATCGATAGATCGGATCGATAAGACTGTTATTCACGTCCCAAAATTTATCGACGTATATACATGATATAATATACCTACACATGTATATACATATATTGTATATAAGATATGCTTGTCGCGTGCTTGTATATGTTATACTTCTCCACTTCCGATTGGTTTGAAAAATTTTGAAAAACGACAGCAAAGTTTGAATAATAATTTCGGAAATTCGAAGTAAACAGACGATAAAGCTAAGAAAGTGAAAAATATCCGTACTAAGCAATACCCGTGTAATTTATTCTTTAGAGAAAAATTGATATTTGCACGATAATTATGAATTGAAATTGGTGATTTTCTTTTTGTTTTTTTCTTCTTCCTTGCCTTCTCTTTTTTCCATCTGACCCGTCAATGTGAAAAATAATGACAATAACAATGTTACGATTAATTGTAACAATAACGTCAAGCCTTGAATGGAATGAGGAAATTTTTACACGTGGATCATGTTACTACGTCATAAAAATTATACTAACAAACGATTGCTTGCCCGGAGAACGATGAATGAAGGTTCGTTATTCTGTATAAAATAACCTTTATACTTGCCTAATTCGATGTGAATTTCATGGATATTTGATTAATGTAACGATAAGGTAATATCATATCATAATAATTATTACTTATTTGAATACTTAACCGCGTATAAAAAGATGAGAATGAAATAGGCGCGATTATCAACATCTGTATACGATAGCAATTGCGACACCACATAATTATACGTGTACACGGTGTATACAAGAGTCAGGGTGGCCTTTATTTTGGCTTACATTCGGTAAAAATTTTTTTGTTCCCACCCTGAAAATGTAATCAAGGTGTACAAAAAAAAAAAAGAAGAATGCGTGTAAAGCTTGAAGACATTTGGATAATTTGAATCTCTGTTCCGAAGCTCCGAAAATTTGAAATAGAAAATACGCGTAATTTTTCGATACCATAATAATTAAATATCTATAAGCCGAAAAAATCTGTACTCGGCACTGCGTAAATCTGCGGAAAAATCGAGAGAAAACTATTAACTGGAATGTGATTGTTTGAACCAATGTATATATAAGATGTAACGCATGGAAACGTGCTAATTGTTTTGAAAAAAAAATTAGACATGCAAAAAACGAGAGAGCCTTTTTTTACACGCATGAACGAAGAAGAGAAAAAATTAATCGAGGGAATATTTCCGTTCAATGGTAATACTTCCGCCTCGTTCAAAAATAAATGTACGTGATACACGATTGATTGATGAAAAAAAGAGGAAACGTGAGAGAAAACAAGAAATAAAAAAAAACTGCAATACTAAATACTACATCTCCGCGGTATGACCCCCCCCCCCCCCCCGCCCTTAACTATCGTCAGCAAAGATAACTCGTCGACGATTAATTTGACCTAGAATAATATTTGCGTAAGAACCCCCTGCAATAATTTGTATTTATATTACATACGTAATATGATATTATTATAATGTTTTGATATAAAAGAAAAATAAAAAAAAAAAAAAAAAGAGAAAAGATGGAAAAAAGAAAGTGAAAATGTGAATGACGAGATAAAAGTAATTTGCGGGTAAAATTCCGTGCGAACGTCGAAGCGGTTCGTTGAACACGATAATCCGCATGAAAGTAAATTCGAAGAAATATTTTCGCAACTGTTTTTTTTTTTTTCTAAATCTTTTTCGCCGTACTCACCAAAATCAACCGCATATGTTTCTCCGTATAACTCTGATGAGCAGACTTTTTTTGGTTCTCTATTTCTTCCTTGTTCGTAACTTGGAACGAATTATTTTTGAATTCACGACTACACGTGTAAGGATTAGTGCAAAAAGTTTGTACGTCACAGTTGTAGGGAGGGAAAAAAAAAATTTTCATATTTAATTTTTAAGTATTAAAGGATTAAAATTCTCCGTTTGCGCAGCAAACTTCACGCAACGCATGCAAGAGAAGAAGGAAAACCACGTGGCTCGGTTCAGGCCGGACCTGTTGCTCGTTCCTCTGTCTTTCTCTTCTCTCTCTCTCTCGCTCTCACTCAGTTCGATGTCACGCGCAAATTCCGGCCCGCATTTCCACCCCGAGGCTTCAACACACAACTATTAGCCAACCCCTCCACCCAATTAGCAGAACATGATAAAATCGTGTGAAACAGCGACTCGCTGTTTGATTTCATTCGGATTTTTTTTTCACGTTCCTTTTTCATATTTTTACTTCTTTCTTGTTCTATCATTTTCATTTTTTGTTGGTCTTACGACTGCTCTAGCGGTCAAAAATTTACACGCATCGAGTGAACAAATAATAATTTACGTATAATAGCGGTGTGGAGAAACGAAAAATAATCGAGTAAATTGGTATACTGTTAAAATAGAAGAGGCAAGAAAGAAGAAGTAATTTCGATTTTACAAATTGATTGTCTCGTATACAATAACAACATTATTGTAATACAACTAGTCGCAAAAAACTATAACGTTTATACGATACATTATTTTTGCATAGATACGTATTATATACTACATTACAGGAAAGTTCTCGTCAAAATCATAATTTTTACATACACGGCCGAAAAGTCGTTGGCGTGGGAAAAAAAAAATTGTCATTAAAACATAAATTCTACCGAGCGTGGTTGATTTTATTACAAAATTGTCACACGGGAGAGAAAAATTTCTAAAACCAGTCGACGAACGAAAAATGATAAATTCCATGTATGAATGTGAAAAAAAAAGGATCCCGAGTGAGTTTCAAACGGTTTCTTTCTCTTCCAAAAAAAAAAAAAAATCTTGATTCCTGATTAACGCCCGGGATTTTTTACGCACGCGTCAGCCGCAACCACGAAATCGTCGATACGCAAAATATCGATACGTGTATGTTCGGGTGAAAATTTACGCGTACGTATGACACGTATATACATATACGTATACTTGGGCGCAAGTCGCACGGTCGACCGTACACGCATGTACACACATTTACCTACGCACATACAAGCGAGAGCCAAGGACCGCGAGAAATTCGACGGCTGCGATATTGCGTCACGGATTTCGATATGCGTGGAGGAAGAGCGGGGAGGGGAGGGGAGGCATACACAGCTGGAAGCACATATCGTCCCACAGGTGTGATAAATTTACGTAACTTGTATCGTACATATATGCGATATGCATAGACGTACGCGTAATGAAAACGTTAGATTTTATTCGTATATAAGTTTACAGGTATAAACGTTCACGCGTGTGAATTGCGTGTATTGCGTATACTGTATAAATGTTGAACAGCCTACAGCGACGGTTGTACGTGTAGTCTGTAGATGTGTAGTGCATACGTATGCTCGCATGCTTTTCATACATACAAGTAACATAAACGGTACAAAAGTTACATGTGCCCAGACATTGTGCAAAGATGTGTGTGCGTACACCCACACTGTGAGAAAATTTATAGTTACGGTTGCAACTCAGTCCGTAACTATTGTCATTTTTTACGACAGCCGAAAAATATAGTTCTGGGTCCAAAATGAAAATTAGTTTTCTAGGTGTTACCGGAAAGTCTGGTATCCGTTACTGTTCCTTATCATTACGATCGCTGTTACTTTATTTTCTTGCAACTGTTGCGAAAATTTAATGCTTGTGCAACATTAAATTGACGTTAAAGCCTTGTTTAACTAAAAATTACCAACGAAGGATCGACGATAGCGCAAAATGATTACGCGTACCTCGTTTTTCGTAATTCCGACAATATTCAGTCTTTTCGACGATACCTGTGTTACTGAATTTTTCTAGTTACTGTGACAAATGAAATTTTTCTCATTATCCGTGTATGTGTATTCCACGTGTTACACATTTTGAGACGAATTTGTTATCGGATCGGGATTTTTGGCAATGCCGAAAAATGGTCGGGAAACCCGAAACGTAAGTAACCTAACTTGATATTTACAATGACATGACAATTCATCCCACAACAATATATCCACAACCATATTTTGGGGGTTCCACGATTTGGCTCAAGTTTCAGGACCGATTGTCTGCGTAAGAAAAAGTATAAAATCCCGTCTCAGTGGTCCTCAAGATCAACCCCACCATTTTTTCCGGTCAAATTCAAATTGCGGATAATAAAAAGTTGCGATAAAAACTTTTTTTTTCTTGGTAGAATTAAAGAAACAAAATCCTCAGCTTTTCAACGAGAATATACACGAATCCAAAGAAATGCAAATAAAGCAATAAAACGTAAGGTTTTACTGCAAAAAAAAAATTAATTTCGTTTTCAAGGTCATTCCCTAAACTTTTTTATTTTTAGAAACAAATATTCCCAACCAATTTTCTACAGTATTGTAAAAAAATTTACATAACAAACAAAGTAGCACTTCCCTGATTGACTCTCTCCAATAACAATAAGTAATAATAACGATAAAAAAAAACCGTCCGCGAAACTGTGTCAGAACTGATAAAGTTTGCTGCAGCTATTCAACTGATCTATTTTTATTATCCTTATTCAAACTAGTTAATCACGAATATACGTACTTCTGCTCAAGAGCAAAAACGTAGTATGGGTTTATGAAAAATGACAGATAAACTACGTTTATCGTTCTTTAATCACTCGCGCAGTCCTATGGTCCACAGAATTCTGGAATGCGTTAACAACCATGTATAGCCACTCTTTTCACTCGAAGGTTTAATCGAATCGAATTATAATCGGCACCCGAAGTGCCCTTTGCAGTCATAAATTTTGAAAAACGTTCCGCCAAAAACAATTCAGTCTTTTCGTTTCCTCGATTTAAAATAATACCTGCGATAGTCTTAATTTCTTCACGTGTCCGTTCATATAATTGAAAAACATTAAAAACAAATTTCTCGTCACAAGGTCCTGTTCCGTCAGCAGAAGGTAAAAAAAATTCTATTCTGCTTCCATTACGAAATCCGCTGAGTGGCTGCAGATCGAAGCGTTTAGATGAGCGGGAATTGCAATTTGAATTTCATTATTCATATAACATTACAAAAACTTGTTCTCACACATTTAACACATTTTCTATCGTACGAATTGGGCGAACCGAGAGCACCTTCTTTTGAAAATCGATTTCTACGTTAAAAAACAAAGAAAAAAAAACCCCACCCATATATCGTAACGCATCTGCATATACGTATACAGTTACTATCGCGCACTGCGCGTACATACATTATTATACATGTGTGCATAAAGAGATCAAGCCTTGGGTGATACGAGCTGTGTTACTGTACCGTACCGCTCGTCGAGCTGTCGCAGCAGCCAGTGAGTTTGGCGGTTGTGTCTTTAACGTTTATTATACACGAACGAACGAACGAGAGAAAAGTGAGAAAACGAAACGACGGTTGGTTATCCTTCGCGATGATCGGGGCGGGGGAAGGGGGAAGGATCTCAGAGATAGGATTCCCTCTGTGGAAAACCACAGACGGAACGAGAAAGAGGAAGAGAGAGGAAGCGCGCGCGAGAGAGAGAGAGAGAGAGAGAGAGAGAGAGAGAAATATTTCAAAAGTATTGAAAAAAAAGAAAGAAGAACAGGAAAAAACGGGACAGATCCGAATCAGAAGAAGAAGAAGAAGAAGAAGAAGAAAAAGAGGATGAGGGTGAGGAGGAGGAAGAGATGAAGAAGATTGGAGGGCAGGGGGCGGGAGAGGGGGGGGGGGGGGGGGATAAATGGCACGCGAGGTCATTGCCTCGGTTGGTTGGACTCTGTGTATACGTGTAATACGTATCGGCCACCGCACCACCACCTCCTCCTTTTCCGCCGCCTCCTCCTCCTCCTCCTACTCCTCCCGCTCCTCCGCAGCCGCCTCTTCTTGGGAGCAGAGCGCGGAATATCGCGTTGTTGGATCGCTGCCGTTTGCCGTCGCCACCGTCGCTTTTGCCGTTTGTCGTCTTTGCGACACGCTGCTTGCTGTTGCTGTTGCTGCTGTTGCTGTTGCCGAGTACGCACACTGTATTACATATCTACTGAAAAGCCGCGAAATTGTAACGTGCTGACTGCGGTTAGGTTAGGTTGGGTTAGGTTAGGTTACGTTAGGTTAGGTATATACTCTTGGAAATTCACACGTACATGTAATGTACATTGCAGGTATTACGTGTGATTTCCAAGTATGCTTCTAACGCCCTGCCGCTGCTACGGCGAAGGTTTTATTTATTTGTATATATGTGTTATGCAACGAATTACGCGAAATTATATAACGATATAAAACGCGAGGCGATTGGCTGTTCCGTCACATTGTTTCGATGCGATTTTTGCTCACGATACGGGTGAGTAATTGAAATGAATTCGAAGACTCGAAGTGCTGCTTTGGATGATTGTTCATTGAAGTGACGGAGAGAAGCGGGAACTTCGAAAGACTTCTACTAGCATCGTTCAAGTGACTTCGGATCACCTTGGGAACCGAAAATCAACTTCGGAAGACTTCGAGTAACATCGTCGAAGCGAGTCCGAGGACTTTGAAACGACTTCGGATGACTTTGGAAACCGAAAAGAAACTTCGAAAATACTTCGAACAGCATCGCTAATATTACTTCAAGAACTTAAAACGAGTTCGAATGACTTAGCGGTGAGTCGAGAAAGAAGCTCCGAATGACTTCGAGTAACATCGTCATAGGTCTGTAACTTCGAAGATATTGGGTTGAATGTTCAAATGACCTTGTTTATAGTATGAGATACTCAACCGAAAAGGTTCAAGGTACCTTTAAAAAGTCAGTTTCAATCGGCTGGAAAATACTTCAGAAAGCCTGTAAAGAATATGATAAATTTACACGGAAGTACCTATACCCATACTTACGCGTGACTGTATAATAAATTCTATCTAATGTATAAAAAGAAGAATTGAACATCATTTTTGTACACGCGCATGCCCGTGTATATATATATGTGTGTGTGTGTGTGTGTGTGTGTGTGTGTGTGTGTGTGTGTGTGTGTGTGTGTGTGTGTGTGTGTGTGTGTGTGTGTGTGTGTGTGTGTGTGTGTGTGTGTGTGTGTGTGTGTGTGTGTGTGTCTGTATATCATGTACATGTATACATAAGAGTTTTCTCCATACGGTGAATGGCTTTGTCGTGCAAGATATTATGTACAGGTAACCTATACATTAATATTATAATAGCGGAGCCGATGTGAATTGGTAAGGTTAGCCGGTGTGTAAGCGAGCAATAGGAATGATAGTAATAATAACAACAATAATAACGGTAATAACAATAATATTAATACGCAGCGTGATAATTCCAAGGCCACAAACCACCTACACACCGAAAAATATATATTCAACACGCTCTTACACGTGTTGCATACACAACGACGAGAAACGGAGCGTAGACACTTCGAGCCATTAGAATATACTACGAAACTACGTACAATACACACAGTTATGAGATAAAATAACCCGCGTCTAATCACCAAGAGCAGAACCAAAAGTGACTGTACCAGATCGATCGGAGATCGAACACCGCATGCTCGACGATCGAGATATCGGTATGAAAAGCGATAAAATGAAATAAGAGTCGCGTAACACTGACCTTCTTGTTATTTATGTACATCACGACGTCGATACAATATTATAATTCCAATTAATTTACCAAACGTACGGATGAAAGATATAAAAAACAGAAGCGCCGTTGTAACTATGATAATTATAATAATATTAATAACGATAACAATAACAGCGACAACAACAAAAAACCGTAACGTCAATAATCGGCGTCAGAAAATTTTCTAGAGTTACACAACGATGGTTTAACAGTCCGTGATCGTTATCAATTTTCGCCACAAGAAGTAGAACTAGTTTTGTGCGAGTTGTACGATTGCTCGAAAACTGATGATTAAATTTGTAGCTATAACGAGAAACGTGAGGCATAATCAAGTACGTTCAACTACAGCACCAAACTTTGCTATTAAAACGATACGCCAATTTCAGTCTAAATAACTTCTCGTCGTGTATAATTAAGGTAACCGTCAATGAACAAGAGGTGAAAAAATAATTAAAAAAAAAAAAAAAAACACGAAATTTATCTCACAATCACAGAGCGATGATTAAAATTGTACGCGGTTCGTGCATGCCAAGTTGCCGTGACATTGTATGAAAAAATAAAAAACACTGCACGCGTCACGCCGTACATCAAAGACGCGATTAGACAAAGATGCCGAACGCGTAAACGAAGCACGTGTATGTACTCTGTAGTCTGGTTACACCGCACACGTGTAACGCATGAACGCATATATGTATATGTATATATATATATATATATACACATAACGTACAGTGTACGCACATACATTCACGCATCTACTCTCGTTCCTCGAGTCTCGTGACCACGGATTGACACCTCGTCAACTGTCGTCTCTCTGCCATTATACGTGTTTCTACGCGAATCGGTCTGCACGATTTTATCAACAGCAACATTGAATGCAGCGGGCAAAAGTTCTTTCCTTTTCGCCTTTTTTTTTTTTTTTTTTTATCTTACAACCGTCGCATCGCTTACTATACCCGTGACTCTTGACCCCTTTTACTCACTTGCTCGTTTACTAATTCACTTGCTTACCTTACACCGCCTATTCTGGTCTTTTTACCCACTATATTAATACACGCCCGCACACATCAATTCTACGTCTCGACAAGCAGTTGCTGATCATTGTCATCGCTATCGTTTGTCATGATAATTTCGCGTTTAATGAATTGTGATTATTTTTTTTTCTTGTCCGTATTAATGTTTCTTTATTTCTGTCTTTCTTACTTTTCAGGGGTATACGGTTATCTAATTTTTCTTCAAAATCTTATAATAATTTTATAATGTATTTCATTTTATACATCAGGTTAGTAACATCAATTTTATTAGGCTTATATGTAAGGGATCAATAATTATAAAATTTTGAAATTTCCACGATTTGTTCCAATCATTAAAAGCAACAACTCTGCCAAATTTCAAATCGATTCCTTAATTTACACCAAAGTCACACAAAACGAAATATCTGGTTATAAAAACTACATGTATTTTACACCGCAAACTTTCGGAGTTCAGAGGCACGTGTTCCAATTAACGCAGAGGCTTGAAACTTTGGACAGATTTTTTTTTCAATGATTCGGAACAGATCTCGGGGGTGTGCCAATGAAAGTGTAAAATATATGTACAGGCATATGATTTCGATACAAACCTGAACGAGGTAAGCAAATATACCGAGATTTTTTCTTGAAAGGACTTACTTGTGATGCGCGCGCGATTCAAATTGCTTAATTTCGATTGGCTGACATGGCTGAGATCCGTTCTCCCAGCCTGAAGCAAACCTTCGCCGACAAGAACAAAATTTCCCAGATTCGACAAAGTTTACAAATGACAGACTACCGTAACCTCTCGCCTATCAAGACCCACATTACAATAAATATTTGATATGTCCGCGCCCGAAACTTGCAAAAGATTTCTTGATTGTTGTTGTTCTTAAAAAGCTTCTCATAATCTTTCTATAAAATATTTTATTGAAAGTTTCTCAGAAAGTTTTCACGTTACGTGGGTATCGTTCGTTTCACGGTGGCAAATTTTTTCCCAAATTTGGCCACGCCTGTAAACTACACGAGTCGCGAATGTCGAGCAGCGTTGTCCTTTCGAGAAAAGCTCACGGTACAACACCTACACGT
Organism: Neodiprion virginianus; assembly: GCF_021901495.1. NCBI lineage: Eukaryota > Metazoa > Arthropoda > Insecta > Hymenoptera > Diprionidae > Neodiprion > Neodiprion virginianus. The sequence continues at coordinate 20,004,696 of NC_060880.1, forward strand.
GTATAGAGAGAAATGAGGAGGAACGGGCTTCGTTCAAAGTTCTCGATGAAAGTACAAAATTGCTCAGAGCGAGAAATTCGTTCCTCTTTCCCACTGCTCGCGTAGGAGAAAGGTACAAGGTACGAGAGTTTGGCTGGAGGCATACAAGAACCAGCAGCAGCAGCAGGTATAATAAGCGATTCGAGAAGGCGAGTAGGTACATACAACATATCTCGAGGTATCGGTAAGACCGGTCACGTCGTTCGTTCGTTCCGTTCCTTAACTTCGAGTTCTCGATCGCCGAGGAGAGGCGACGACCGTCGGTCGTGTCGTGTCGAGCGGACTTTGGTCAAGGTATAACAAACCGCGTGGAACCGCTTTCTGCGTGTGATATATAACACGCGAGTCTGCGCACGCGTGGATCCGACTCTACGCGTGTATATTTACATATTACGCACACGAAGGCACACACACGCATGCATAAACGTACGGGCAACATTTCTATACGATAATGATAATAACAAGATTGATAACAATCATAATAATCAAATCATCGTTTGCGCTCGCGCGCGTGTGCGTGTGTGTGTGTGTGTGTAGCGTGGATGCAGGAGGTATTAAAGCCTTTCGTAATGATCTGTGGTGGCCAAGAAATCGCGGCCTTGCTCGAGGCAAGGTGGTCAATATTGTATATCTAATATGTATAGTATGCGTATAACCACGGTGTGGCATGCTGTAATATTTTCAGATACAGCGGAATGCCCCGATACACGGAAATCTTAATGTCATCGAGAGAATGGAACGGAAAAGGATAAGAGAAAAAAAATAATCCGACAGCAAGAACTGAAGACTGCAACACCGAAGAAACGAACCGAAAGAAAAAGAAACGGAAAAAAAAACTAACGGTTTAGGAGAGAGTGAAAAAAAAGAAAAGAAAATTCTAATAAAGATGAGAAACGCTCAGATATATATATTTTTTATTATTTTTTTTTTTTTTTTTATTATATATGAAAGAGAAGATCTTCTTTTACTCGACATTCGTCTATACATAATACTTGTATGACAATAACGTATAATCTAATATAATCCGTTAAACAAACCTCGTATATTGTTTTTTTTTTTTTTACTACGTAGCTGCTCTTTTCTTCTTTAATTTTTTTTTTTTTTTTTTTTTTTTACTTTCTTTCCCAAACTTTATCGATCGACAGAGAATTTAGTAATTATCAAACAATTTCGCGGTTCCCGGGATTAGTTCGAACGATACGTGTACACGTAAAACACACAAATAGACTTGTATTATACGCATGTGCGTGTGTACAATAACAATAGATTCCGGTAAATAAAAATTGAGAAAAACAAAGATAAAAAACCAAAAAAAAAAACAACAAATAAACAAAAATTCATACCGAACGCGGAGAGTAGATTTAAATTTTTCTAAAATTAGACAGCTCTTGTAACGCAAACGTACAGAAACACGACATACGATAGACTCGGAGGAATGCTTGAATTTGAAAATATTTACAGGTACGCAATGCCGAAGGTGGGGAAAAGGGTAAAAGGTAGGCGAAAAGAAACGCACCGACCATCGGCCAGCCGTATATCGCACGCATTCGCGTAGGTGTGCGAACGTAAGTTGGGATCTTCTCGGCGTTACGAGCAAAAGGCGCCGATCGTAGGATGACGAGAACGTGGCAACGGCGCCCGGGCGGCCGGTTCGCGTGTGCTAAAATAAGGAGGAAGGCTCGTTTAAGCTCGGCTCTTAGCCACCGATACACATGTGTTACATACCTACCTACCTACCTCTATGCGCATGGTAGATGTAAGAAAAACGCGTTTCGAGTAGGTGTGGCTTACAGGCACGATACGTGTGTCAGGGCGGTGAGAAAAAATCGACTATTCGATTCCTTTTTTTCAAAGTCACACACACGTCCGATTGTCGTAGGAAGAGAAAATAAGACGCCTGTTATTATTTCAGCCATTGAACGTTAATGATCAGTGATTCCTGAACGCATTTTCCAATTTCCATTTAATCGACACGCAACAATGATTTTAATTATTTCCGAATTTTGCAGCTCGGGAACGAAGCAATGTACATAAACGTGCGATACATATTTTTGTAGGGAAATTAGATGCTGTACGAGAAAGGTATTATTGTAATTTTTCGATAACTCAACTCTTGCACAAGTTATTCAAGGCTGAAGTCGAAATTATGTAAGAATTCACTTTTTTTCCAGATTAACAGCGAAAATACTAGACTTGTCACAAAATATTGCACGACTGTTTCTGGTGAAGCATTTCAACCGCTATAAAATCATGTCGTTCAATCAATTTTCAAGACGAACCTTTACTTTGTAATTATTACAAGTAATAATGTGTAATGTATATAATTCCGCTTTGAGAGCACCTTTTTTTTTAGCAAAAAATAAATTTACTCGAGTTGCAAATTAATTGTAATATAAAAAATCATGGGCCAAATTCAAGAGGGTGAGGGTCAGAACCTAGTAGAATTAACGTGGAATACCCCACCGTATTCCCGACAAAAGGTGCATAAATATCAAAGAACCGTGTAAATCTTCTTTTTTTTTTCTTATTCTGCTCAAACACAATATGTTTAATAATCATGTACATAATATTATACATGCTCCAGTTTTGATTATCATTTGAGAACTCTAACGAGATACCCTGTTTCGCAAAGAGTATTCAAACGAAACGTACAATTTGCAGTTTTCTTCGTTTTTAACGGTTTCGTGACTGGTTCCATGCCTCACAAGGAAAGAACTCAACCCTTGTAGATTCACTTCGTTGTCCGTCTGTCCGTTTATCGAAACTCTCTCAGAAGCGGGTAGAGGTATCAAGTTAAAATTAATACCAAATACCAAGGTCCACGGTCTCTTGGAGGTTTAAAAAATTCAAGCTTCCAAGTCAACGCAATCAAAAGATACGCCCGTTTGTGTCACATACTTTTATACTCGCAGACTCACTCGTCAAAATCTACAGTGTACCCACTTCCCGTTGATCTAGAATCATGAAATTTGGAGAGAAGCAAGTCCTCGCAGTACAAGTAAAGGAAAATGTCCGAAAATAGTTAATTTGTCGTTATATCACATGAAAAGAAAAAAGAAAAAAGAAAAAAAAAAAAATTAAGTTTGTAACCATCAAAGCGCGAGTCTTGCTCGCACTTGTCCATTTTTTGATTTATTAATTGCTTTATTTTTTCACGTTTCAGTTTTTACCAAAACACGTTCAACGCGTCAAATGAAATGGAATTGAGTCACTTAAAAATTTTTATTTTGCAATTATTTTTATTCTTATCACTTTTTACTTTTTATCGGCGGCCTTAACTTTTTTCTTTCGTAGAAAGTACCGCTGGAGGAAACCGCGTCCAGGGATATCAATAATAACAATAATCGTGCAGGGTTCATAAATTTATTTCAATATACTTATTCGTATGCATATACTGAGAAAAATAACCGTTGTTATTGTTTTATCACGCGGACCAAGCTTGTACAATCAAATTTTTGCGGTTTGCCGTAATCGAAAAGTGAAAAAACAGAAAAACGAAAGGGAAAGAAAACACACCGCAGCGAATAATAATTAAGAAATGGGATCCGAACATCCTGCGGGGCGTAATGACTTATTTTTTAAATCATTTTCTGCGTTCTCTATGTTTACTCGGTTTCGTTACGGTTACGGATACAATTTACTCGGGGTAACTTTATATTCTAATAATTATCAAGACATCGCGTGGAAAGAATAAGAAAAAAACGTAACAGACATTCAATTTTAAAGTGCGTGAAATAGTTGTTGAGAAAAAGTTTTACTTTCTTAAATATTGAGTTCTGCAAGGTGTATTTTAAACATGCTTTAACTTAAACGTGTGTCTATATCTTTATTTTGTATTCGAATGCAGGTACAATTGAAAATTTCAATATTATATACGTGAAACATAATTTTTAACGAGGCTGCAAAAAGTTAATCAAATAAATTTCACGTAAACCAATCTCTGCAGACGTGCTTAAATATTATAACGAAACGAAAAACCCATTGTAAACAAAATGTCTCGCGAAATCGATTAAACGAAGGGGAAGTAGAAAAAACTTATACAAATTCAATTTACAATAGCTTGCTTATTCATTATACACAGCGTACCTGAATCGAACGACTGACAATATCATAATTCTCATATTCATCTTTGAAAATTGAACCGAGTAAATTGCGTCGTAGTTATATTTTATTCCGTGAAAATCTATTGTTAAACAAATCCAAATACAATAATTATTATTATATTAGGGATGTTCGCTTTTCCTTGTAGCATCGGGTGTAAGTGATACTACGAAACGCGTTACATGGATATTAGATTGTAGGAGAAGTAAAAAAAAAAGTCGAAAAATAATAAAGTGATCGATAAAAAAAGGAAGTACATGTTTATAAATAAAAGGGTATATAATATTGTATCGATCGTCAGAGATTTATGTATACGTAACATGTTTACATGGTCGGGGTACAAATTTAAAATTATCAGAATATGGAGGGGTCATAATACCGGATTTTCAAAAACTCAAACGATCTGTTTTATAGAATTTTTTAAATGTACGAAGTCGGAATATAAAGAAAAATCAAAATGCAGAGACGAAGGTCAAAGTATAAAAATGAATAAATTAGAATACGGTAGAATTTTCCTGACGATTCTATGACTTGGTTTTCTATACTTTACCTTTCTGCATCTTATCTCTTCTGTATTTCGACATTTTGTTGTTTCAATATTCTGTAAGACAGATTTTCGCGTTTCCACAAACTCGATATTACGATGCGTCTATTTTCTAATCTTTCTAAATTTTTACCCCCATTCTGTATAATATACATATATTCGACTTTGTAAATAGGTCTCGTAGTCTTTCATAACAGATAATGCATCCCACGGAAGGAAGGTTTCATTTTTTTTTTTTTTAATGTTTAATACAGAGATGCAGAGATGAGAAAAATGTGAAAAATCGACGCGAGAATTTTATGAAGTGTTCCTTAATGCATAGATGCTAATCAAGGATTACTCGAAGGTTTTCCAGAGGCTGAAGTTAATAACGTTAACGTAACGAAACATCGGGGAAAAAGTCGGTACTGCGGAATATCTGAATGACTTTCAAGGAGTTGTCTTTTAAAAATATGAGTATGTTTTGTTTATCATGGTTTGTCAAATTTCATACGATCCTAAAGGTGCCAAGTAACGATTTCTCCTAAACATGATTCTTGACCTAACCTAACGAAGCAATGAGAGAAAAATCTTACCATTTAATTACAACGATCTGCATTAGAATATATCTTTAAACGATTGTTGAATAGGTAAAAATCTGAGTAAATCAATGCGTGCAAGTTTACCAAATTTCACAAAATCCTCAAACGGCGGGAAAGTGACAACTTCTCTTTATAAAATAAAAACGCATCGTCGCAACCTGACGTTAGAAAAACACACGTCAACCTCAAATTATTTCGATCGTATAAAACTTTTGAACCATTAAATCGATCCTTCAACAACTAATTGGATACTACTCGCAATCGTTCTTTCGCGTTACAAACTAAAACAATTATGATAATACGATGGACAACCGCTGTTTAGCAATTTTTCGAAAAAAATTAGTAAAAATGAACTCCGGGGAAAAAAATAAAAAAAAAAATCACCTACACATACTGTAAAAACGAAAATTTTTCAAAATATCTAACGCAATGGAAAAAAAAGTGTGCAATTCGACGGAGCGTAAAAAAGAAAATACGATAATCACACAACAACAGAATAAAATGTGGGCTGCCACCGACGCGTTCATAGAGAGAAGAGATAACGGTTGAAGTGATCAGCTGCTCGCTGCTGTAATAGAAAGGGAAAATCCGTTGCACCTTGCATCATCGCCCAGCCATCCTCGACGCACGTGGTCGGAATAAAGAAAGAAACAAAAAAAAACAAAAAGTACAAGCAGACGAAAAGCACGTGGCGCGCGGAAGTATTTGATGGGCGGAGTTCCTTTCCGACGTTTGTGGCATTCTGCACCTCGTGACCTCCGCTATCTCTCTCTCTCTCTTTCTCTCTTTGGGCTCACGGTTGCCGCAGTGCCGCCCCAATTCTCCCTCCCTCCCTCTCTCACTCTCTCACTCTCTCTCTCTCACACACTCGGTTCCAACCCTTGACTGAAATAAACGTACCCACCCACCTCGCTGCCCCTAACAGGTTGCCACATCTCTCCTCCTCCTTCCCTTCCTCGTTTTCCTGCTTTTCACCATCAGAAGAAGAGAACGAGACTGTGTTCAATTCGATTTTCTTTTTTTTTTCTTTTTTTTTTTGGTTTCAACGTTACTTTTTTTTGATACGAGGTGAACAATAGTTGGTAACGCTAATTTGTGCGTATAAATTACGGTGGCCCTCCTTTAGGGTGCTGACGAATTTTTTCAAACCACCCCCCGAACCTACTCTGTATAATTCAACAACAATTCTCTAATTTTTTAACAATTTTTATCTAAACTCTTCATGCTGTTCCGCGGGACTTTCGTTGCGTCACAAAAATAAGACGGGATTTTACGACATCACGTTATACGTAACTTTTTTTTCTCCGGCAATTTTCATGGGAAAGATCTTAAATCAAACGAGAATTTATCAAGTATAATTAGCTCTTTTCAAGGATTTTGTTTTCTTTCCAACAGCTTCGTTTTTCAATAATTTTCAGTCGATTTCAGCTCGAAAATTCTGAAAGTTTTGAGAATGAAAAAAAATATCCTCGAAAATAGCTAATTATACTTGATAAATTCCCGATTGATTTCCGGAGAAAACGAATAAAGCGTAAAGTGTCCATCAAATCCCATGTTATTCTTACAGTGAAACGAAAGCCTTGCAATTTTCTCTACCCTGAAACTGTAGACTGAATTTTCTCAAAGTTTTTATTCAACTGCTTAATTACTTAAAAATATTTAAGGTGACCTTTTTTACACTTCTCAAAAAATTCTCAGAAAGTGTGTTTTCTATATTCAAGTCATTTGAAAATCAGGCCCATGACGGGTCGATTTTGCCATTTCTTTTTCAGCACTTTCCATTTCTTTGGTCAACTAAAGCATTGTTTGAAGGGTCTGAAAATTCCCTATGAATTCTCAAAACTTTTACTCTTCACTTGGAACATTTCTAGACCGGTCTCGTAATCGAGTAATTTTTGCCAATTTTATTTTGGGGGACATTCAACTTTTTTTTATGAACTTCATAATGAAACCGGTCTAGAAATATTCTGAATAAATAATAGAAGTTTTGAAAATTTTTAAGGGTTGTCAGATAGTTTAATCAATATTTTAGTTGATCAATAAAATTAAAAATGCTGAAAATAAAAAAAAAAAAAATTAGATAAGGAATCGAAAAATACAGTTTTTGAGAATTTTATTAAGGGTCCTTTTGAAAATTACACACAATATTTATAAATATTTAACCAGTCGAGCGAAAAATCTGAAAAAAAATTCAGGGTACCGTATCAGAGCTGGGACAATTGCAGAACAAAAATTTTTCCCACAAAATCAAAAATATGGTGAGATTCGGACGTTGGTTGGGTTTGCATTAATGGGGAATTCCCCATTACTCACATTAAACATCGTTAAAATCGAAAATGTCACAACAAATCCGGGAGCACGTATGTCGAAAAAAAAAAAAAAAATACCAAACGAATAACGACAGTGTCAACAAATCGAAGTTTAGCAATATTTCTACTGACCTTCCATCCGGCACTGCTGTTGCTGTCCCCCTTGTCCTTGAAGTACGGAACATTCTGGACCATCCACTCGTATATCTGCGACAGCGTAAGACGTTTCTCAGCGGCGCTGGTAATCGCCTGTGTGATGAGATCGGCGTAGCTTAAATTCCCCCACGCGTTCCTACGCGATGAGTTCTTCTTTACCGGCATCAATCCGGCCCCCGGACCCAGCGCCCCCTGCTGCGGTGGCGTACCGCCCTCCACCCCCTCCTTACCGATGCCGACGCCCCCGCCCCCCGGGCCCCCCGCCGCACCGACGGGCCCGTCGTCGTAACCATCGGGCCGAGGGAGCGGCCATGTGTTGGATCTCGCGCGTGCCTGGGGCTCGAAACTACCCTCCAAATCGAACGGGACACCGGGCCCTGAATCCATCATATTGTCGACGGTGTTGGGAAATGAAATCACTCCCCTCCCCCCCCCGCCCCGCGTATCGCAACGATGAGGAATTTTATATCGCCGTCTTTCCTGCCTCCTCTCTTCCTCGAACTGTGTATCACTCTTCTATATTTATTATCCTACATGCGTATGTGGGCGTGCATATATATATATATATTATATTACTATGTTTATCACGATTTTACTATGTTGATTATTGTGCGATTCTTGTAGTTTTTTCGTATATCGCATACGTGTACGAGCAGCGAGATAAAAAAAAAAAAAAATCACATGTAATCACGATCGCACGGCACGCACCAAAAGAAAAAAAAAAAAAATCGACAATTCCGTCCCATACGATTACATATAACCGTCACAATCAAATTCTATCGCGAATAAACGACTGTTGTTTTTTATTTATTTATTATTTTTTTCTTATTTCAAAGTTCTTTAAATATTGTTGTTATTGTTATTATTATTTGTCTATGGTAAGAATTAGCAACAATTATTATAAAATCACAACAACGCGATAGTGATTCTGATTCAAATGACATACATATATATATACATATATGTATGTGTGTGTGTATATATATATATATATGTATATGTATTTACACGCGCGCGCGCGCACAGATATATTTTATACTATTAATATTATTATTATTAATATTGTTGTTATTATTACAGATAATTATTGTATAATTTCGTTATCTTTTGTGGCGCTTTTCGTTTATAAACTGCAGTTTTTCGTCGTTGTTGAGCGAAATTGTTGATGCGGCGGTGCGCATGTAGCAACATTAACATTCAACGTTTAGTGTGAGCACTACATACGTTGCGTACGGTTTATTATTGTTTTGTCGTTGTTGTTATTATTATTATTATTGTTGATATTATTATACTGTCAAAACTATAATAATATTTCTCGTGCTGCGCCGGTAGTTTATTTCTTTGAGATACTTTTATAGTTCTTCTCGACGATAGACTGTGGATATATGATATATATATATGTTATGCACCAGTCTGATATTATTTTCGCACTCTCCACGCTAACGTTGAACTGCTTGTAACTCGTATAATTTAACGCAGATACATACATATATATATATATATAAATATAAAATAATATATATATATATATATAAACAATGTATATAATTGTCACTATTTTCTTTTTATTTTATTTTAATTTCTTTTTCTTCTTCTTTCTATTTCAGTTTCTTATAATCTCGTCTTCTTTGCGTTTCTTTACGTTTTTATATCCTTATCATGTTCTCGCGATCGTGCCAAACTTCACGCTGTTGAAAAAAAAAATGAATTTTATCGTCAGAGTACTGCAGTCATGTATTATTATACTTATAAGGTATAGGTATGTATATACAAAAAGAGAGAGAGAGAGAGAGAGAGAGAGAGAGAGAGAGAGAGAGAGAGAGAGAGAGAGAGAGAGAGAGAAAAGAGAGAGAGAGAGAGAGATCGTAGTAATACTATAAATCTGTAGATTTGCTTTTCGTTACGTCTGTACGGGTCTTCTTCAATGTTCCGTAAATTTTAATCAAGGTGCTTGAAGTTAGTAACAAAACTGACAGAAAAAATCCGAGGAGCTGCTTTGGCTTGGAAATCGATTGCATAATGATTTCTACCTCATCGCGTACAAAATTCACTGATTTTCAATGATTTCCAAGAGGTCTAGAAGATTTTCAGTGAGTTCCGGTTTGACCCGGATAGAATCAGTGGTATAATAAACCGTAGAAATAAATAACTATAAATTACCTAGAACGGTGGGAAATTATTGGAAATCAATATACGGATAGCACTCGAGGAATCTGAAATCAATTACGAGAGCACGTGATAAGATTGAAATCGCTGAATAGAATGTTAATGAAGTTTAAAGACATTTTTGAGGTTTACGGCTAGCCTTGCAATGATTTACATGATTTTTCATCAACGCTGTTATTATTGAATTTCAAGTGATTGATCGCGGTGATATCTGAAATAATCTCAGTTGTCTCGATTGATTGTACATTCCTAGTTACATATACTTCGGTCGGCATATTTCAGTCATTCGAGTTACTTTGATTTACAATCTAATTTCTGAGTGTGCTGTTAAAAATTTAACCGTTAAATTGTAACGATATACCAAAATCACTAGAATTTTTCCACGTTAACTGCAAAAAAAAGTTTAATTTCCCTCGATACAACGTTGCCAACTTCTTGTGAATCACATGAAAAGTTGCGGTGAGCACTGAAAGAAGGCGGAAAAAATTCCCACACATTTCCTCGACTAATATTTAATATATAAAGTTTCTGACAAATAAAGCTTCGGGTCAATCGGTCTTAGAAAAAACAAAACGAAAATAAATAAACAAATAAATACACTCGTTTATAGGATCTATTTACGAATATGTGGGACATACAGTCAGGTCAAAAATGTGTCGAAAGCAAAACAAAACTTAACGAAAGTTAAGACGCGGCGACTAAAGCAGCTCAAGTTGGATCGGATTCAAGAAAGTCTCTGTGATCCAGATAAAAAAGTTTCAACCGCTGAATTTCAACTACGAAGACCATGCTTAATTAACAATGTCAAAAAAATCACATTACTCCACGATTTTTTCGCCAAAAAATTAGTACATTTCGCCCGATTCAATTAAAAAGTTGAAAAACAGTTCCGCTTGTTTCAATCTAACCGTGCATCCATTCCTGATGGCGATGAAACGCACGTTTTGCGCGTTTTTCCGTAAAAGAAGTACCTACCCGATTCTGTAACGGTCGAGCGTATCTGCGCATGCGCACGGGCGGAGAACTGAAAAGGCCACTTTCAAGTCCTAGGAGTCAAAAGTGGTTTTTTCCGACAAATCTGACACGAATCGACCCTAACATAAATTTCGCGTTTCGTGAAACAACGCGTAACATACTCTCAATGTTATATTATATCAAGAATCGCGTGCAACGATTCGTCTTCGGTTCACCTGCGACTCGCATTGCAAACTTAGGCGTCCTTGTTACACAATATACTATTTTCACGTACGTGAGAGGGGGAGAGAGGGAAGAGAAAGAAGGTGGTCGGGCGGTTTTTCTCGTAAACACGTGGCAGGCGGGCAAGCGCCACAAACCTCCGAGCTACAAGTAGACGCACAGTGTTTACAGCGGGAAGTTAAGCAGCGTCGCGTCGCTACCGTGGCGTACGGGTCACGTGGTGGCCGTGACTGGGTGCCATGCCGCGTGGAAGTTGGCCAAAGTAAGTACGAAGAGTCTCCTCGCTCGCTCTATTCCGCAGTTGGGTTACTCAACGCGTATAAGCACCTCTTATCAAGGCTCGCTGCTCGCTCTTCCCCCTCTACTTTTTCCACTTCATCCATACGAGTCGCCGCGACGCTGCCGTGACCTTTTAACATCTGCCCGCCTTCGTCTCTATCCGAATGACCGATCGGATTCGTGTTGCGTACACGAGTAACGTGTCGATGTTGATGGAGAAAATGATACGGTAATAAGAGATCGGAAAAAAAAAATCATCCACAATTCGCAAACGTTAGAAATTTTTGCGAGACAACGTCGAAAGGAGATCGCAACGTTTCTCGTTGCGGTCGAAGGTTTCAACGGTTTCAACCGATTACCGATAACTTGGATCTGTTTCAGAGTCGGATCATTTCAATTTCCCAAGATATGTTCATTGATTTTCATCGATTTTAAGAGATCTTATTTTCTGCTGCTTTAGGACACGGATTCTGTACGTGATTTGAAAAAATACATTTGACTAAGATTTGTCGGAGAATCGTTGAATGACGTTGAATAAATATATTCACCACCGATACGGAGAAGAAAATAGAAAATGCATTCTCCGGTCAGAATTGAGTTTTTTTTTTTTTCTTTTATTCATTCTTTCAATCGTTCCAAAAGTTTTCCTTTGTCACATTTACACTGCAGTTGGTGTTATCGCAGTGAAATAGAAGCTAGTTTCCAAGCTCACTCCTACCGAGGGGAAGACGATTGTATAATCAAGCAAGATATGTGATACGATTAGTGGATGTGGAATTTCTTGAAACAATCCGAGCCATCGATTGAAAATTATCTCTCATCGAGATTAAGGAGATAAAAAGGAAAAGATGCTTCGTTTCTTCGAGGTGCGAGTTAGTAACGTTAACGTAACGAAACGCGAGGACAAACGATCACTGTTATTCAATTTCAGAAAAATCTTGAACTTCAATAATCAGATTTTCGAAAAAATCTCAACTCAAACTTGATTATTACAGAATTAGAAGAAGAAGAAGCAATTTCGAGTTCTTTCTACAGTATAACGTATTATAATAACCTCGGATCGGAAATATTCAGCACTGCTCGTCAGCAGCGAGCTTATAGCCAACAATAACAAAGCACTGATATAATCCTCGCATGAGGGAATTGGAACTACGTGTGTAAAGCTCTCCGAGCCCCGAAAAAACACAACCCAAGCATCGAAACATCGCACGAATAAGTCACCTGCCGTCCTAGAATAAGAGAAAAAAAAGGAAAAAAAAGAAAATGTAAAAACAGCAGCCTTTGTTTTGTTCGGATGACGGCGGTCAAAACGTAAGAAGATCAGAAACTACCAAAAACTCGCTACAACATCGAATTCTTAAATTCGCGAGAATCTCTTCCGTTAAGAGATAATAAAAACGCAGATGAGTAAAGTATCGTAAACTTCCAACTATTTTACATTTTGGCTTCAGGTTATTATCATATAACTGTACCTATCTAAATTTCGACTTTTCTCTACATCTAATTCGTTTGTCTGTATTATACGAAATTCTACGAATTAGATTTTCGTTTCTTCGAAAATTGGATGTTTCGACCGTTATATCGATGACATATGCAGCTCATTCCACACAGATTAACGTCGATTCAATTTAGTTTAAAAAATTACCAAATTTTCCCTGTTGCTCTCATCGGAACGTCGCTCTGTTCCCAACTTCACGCACTTCAAAATATCGTGTCCAAATGACTTGAAATTGAATAAGAAAAAAAATTTACGAAAATCTAGTTTAAATTACACTACGAGTATAGGTGGCAAATTTATAACGTGCAAATTATCGTGTCGAGCGTTCCAGTAAATTTCGCTCGCTGGGAAATTTTGTCTAAAACGCAAAACATATTTGCAAAAGAACAAAGTTCTCCGTACACTACAAATTCATGATCGAGGTCGAAGTTGGTACATCGTTGATATTGCAACGACGCACGCTGTACAGAAAAAATCGTCGTTAAAAAACTTGAGTGATTTTTTAAAATTTATTTCTTCCTCAAAACTACGCACACGTTATTACCAGACATTTTGAAAACTCGACTACAACGCATCCACTTCATCGAAATAGTTCTAAAATTCCTGAGCGGCAGTTTTTTTTTTCTTTCTTTCTTTCTTGCGCTTCGTTGTTTCTATATTTAGTTTTATTTCGCCCCGACGTTTCGTTACATTACAAAGTTGCCGATAATTTCTACACAGCGAGCTCGCACGTTTCGATCTTCGTTCGTGGGTAATCCTTCTCGTCTTCCGCTCCGTAACACGCCGCGCTTTTCCCGCGCTTCGAGACAATCTCCGCCAACTTCCTATTTCTTCCACCCTTCTTTGAACCTTCCCACCCCTCGCCGCTCCGTCCTTTCCTTCGCCGAGATCATTACACCTCGTCGAGACTAGTTTGCGAACACGGATTACAACGAAGCGATTTTGCGTCGCGATCGAGGTGGAGGTGGAGGACGGTCCACCTGCGCGTAAACTAGACGTAACCTGTACCGCAACAAACACAGACACGCCACACTCGCACTCGAGATAACCTTGCGCGGCATTCCCGCGTGGGTAACGAAATCCCCTCTCCCGCCAAAAAAAAAAAAACGACGCGGTTACACACGCAATGTTCCGTACTACGCGCACCTCGCTACTTCTATGCACAACTCGATTTGATCCGATCCGTTTCTTCCCTCTCTCGCTTATCTATCCATCTATCTATCCATCTATCTACTTATATCTCGTTGAAACTGGTATGAAAAATAACAAAATTAGATGAACAAAAAATGAGCAAAAAAAGAAAAAAAACCCCCCCGAACGAATTTACATCGGCGTTGAAATTGTGTATAATAATAACTTGACATTCTCACAAGACCGCGGCCACGGAAAAATCCCCCAAACTCGCATCGTACGTTATTACGAAATATCTACACGGTTATATTATGATCGTTGGCTCGTCGTATCTTCTGTAGTTTTTTTTTCTTTTTTTTTTTGTCTTGTTTTGAAATACTTATTGCGTACCGAAAGTAGTATAAAAAAAAAAAAGAAACGCGTGACACTGTACGGTTGTGATTTTTGGAGAAGTGTACAGCGATAATACCGAAGAGTTTTAATTTTTTATTGGAAAATGGAAAGGGACTTGCGAAGCAACAGTGTACAATGTAAACATCTAGCTATAGCAAGAGCGGCATTACTGGTCTTCAAACTCGAGATTCGATGTATGATAAGAAGAGAGAAAAAAAAAAAAAAAACTGAAAGAACTTGAATAAAAAAAAAAAAGAAAAGAAAAGAACGATAACGCGATAGGGCGCGAACTTTGTTTTTTTTTCCTTTCTTTTTCGCTTCTTCTCATCTTTTTCTAAAACCGCGAGGGTAAAAAGAAAAACGTAGAAAAAAACCTCTACCACGCAGTAACGTATGTCTCACGATGTTACGTATTACGTATCGTGCACACGTTCGATACAACGATAATAACAATAACGACAATGATCATCTACGCGGTATTTAATATACGCACAGGCATAATGTAACGTACTCTCTGGACGTAGATCGGATATTAAACTCAATTACGGTGTGTATGGTATGATAAATTCTTCAAGTTTTACGTACAATATACATATATATATATACACACGTTCGTAGATTTAAAAAGAACACGAAGGCGATGAACAAGAAGAAGGAGAAGAAGAAGAAGAATAAAAGAAGACGAGTAGTAGTAAAGAGAGGTTAAATACCACGCAAAGATAACAGAATAATGACACACGCACAAACACTATTTATCTCTCTATCTTTCTCTCTCTGCGGACTGATTCTTTATTCCTCTCTTCTCGCAACGACGAGGAGGACTAGGAACACCGATTCAACGTACCGGCAAGGCAGGCGGCGCGGCGCGTACTGAATCGGGACGCGAAATTGTGGCGCCTGCCACCCGGCGGCGCGGTCGGGCGTGGGAGAGGAAGAGGGGGGGGAGAGAGGAGAGGAGAGGAGGGGAAGTTGCCGACAGCGGGGTGCAAGGCAGGCGCTACGTTCCTCCGCGCCGCGTTCTATCTCTCCTCTCCTCTCCTCTCTCTCTCGCCCTCTCTCTCTCGCTCTCTCTCCCTATCCGCGTGTGGAGGAATGGCGAGCAGCAGCGGGGGCGGACACGCCGATCTAAGGTGGAAGGTGAAAGGTGGAAGTAAGGAGGCAGCCTGTTATCATCGCCCGAGTTTTGTACTCGTCGTAACGGTTTGAGCGCAATTTTGTCCCTAGCTATTATCGTATCGATGACGAATATTTATCGTTGTGTAAAGTATGTTGCATTGTAAGCAGGCAAGAGATGTATTACGAGCAGAGGTTGAATCGTTTTAGCAACGTTTTTAGGTGAGGAAATGTTGGGGAAATAATCGTTAGTATTAGGGAATTAGGGAATAGTATGGAATGACTTTGGGAAAAAAACGCTTGTCGGGTTGTACTCACGAACGGTATGTATTGTTTGTTATTGTTTACTAAATTTTAGACGATCTTGGAAAGCTGCGGATTAACTATTTTTCGTAACGGTATTACCTTACTAAATTCAACCTCGCCTCGTTTTCGATCTCTAAGGTGTTTCGAGCGTCGGGTCTCGTGACCGATTTAACCCTTCGTCTGCACACGGAGTCGTTTTGACTCTCAATTTTTTATTTATTTATTTATTTTTTTTTTGTTTGTACTTGAATAGCGCTGAGCGGTACGGTCAAATTCAAGCACGTTTCCGATGGTTACGTCTTTTATTTCCGTTAATCTGACTGCACAGGCTTAAAGTTTAATTAATTCACTGCGAGAAGTATCTTCACATTTTTTTTTCGAGAAGTCCATAATTGCTGGGATATTCAAATCCGAATATTATTTGAATATGGAGTCGATGGATCGTGGCGGAAGTGTGCAGACGAAGGGTTAAGAGTTATTACTAGATCCGTCTCAATGCTTCGTGGAACTTGAAACGATTTTAAATTTATCGTAAGATGATCGTGCTGTTATCGGAAATTGCACGCTTTAGTCAGCAAGGGCTGATTAAATATCATGCAGATTTTTCATCTATTTATTTCGCCACGAGACGGGCTTCAAGGTTATATTTTGCAAATTATCCGATTGTTAATTCATGTTTAATTTAATTCAATTGACTTCCCAACGTCAAAACGATCTTCACGAATCAAACGAAATTTCAAATCTAATCGATGTTCTCGGGAAAAAATGAAATGGATTCTCGTCGAAAGTTTTAAAACGGCCACTTTACGCCAAAAACATGTCAAAACATCTTAAAATGTGGGAATATATATCCTGTCATGTTGGGTTATTTCTTTTGTACGAATGCAAAATGTGTAAGAGAGAATTGGAAAATATACCAAGAGCAATGTTTGGTCGAAATGACTGTATTATTTCTGGAAACTTCGATTAGATTCCGTGACTACTACGTACATCCCTAGATCGCATGTACGGGGTCGTTAATTACCCCAGCCGTTTTTCGAACTGCGCTCTTGAACTAAAAATTAAAATTATCGGCTGGGGGACCGTGACCACAATTCAGTTTCACTATCTGGCTGCCTGCTCGTCATTGCGCGAATGAATTGAAAGCCAACTACCTCGATACCGTTAAAGTGTTTGGAAGCGGGTGAATTTTTAAAAATATTCTACTTCTTATTATGTAATTTAAGCGTCAATAGCCGCATGTATTATCTAGAGCCATTCACTTCACATACCGAAACAATTTTCCTGGTGAACTCGGCGGCTCTGTATAAAATGATGCTATTTTTTACGCAGAACATTTTTTTAGTTTTTTGAATAAAATGACTTGAAAATATACGAAATCCCCTTACAAACGTTTCTTTTGTCACGTTTTTATGGACTTTTTTCGGATTTTCGTACTCCATAGTTGTCATATAATTCTTTAAAACTGTAGAACGTAATAGTATGGAAGAGGCAAAATGTGGAAAGCTTTATAAAGTGTAGAAATCTAAAATTCACAAACGAAGAAAAATTTTAAGTTACGGTTACTACACAGTCCTGAATTATTTTCATTTTTTACCGTAATCCAAAAGTATTGTTCTGGATACAAAATAAAAATTAGCTTCGTAGCTGTTTTCTGAAAATCTAGCAACTGTGGTTATTTTTTTCTATCATGATCGTTCTGACTGCATTGTTTTGTAAAAAGTGCGATAATTTGATGCTGGTGGAACAACAAATTGTTTGGTGAGGTCTTATTTAACTGAAAAGATGCAGTAAATCAAATAAACTGATTTACGTGGGAAAGTGTAGGATTGGCAACGTAAGTCGCACAAAATAGTCCCTTTTACCTCGTTTTCTTATAGTTCCAAGCGTACCTGAACAGTTATTGGAACGATACGTGTTCAACTTAAATTTTATAGTAACTTTGACGAACGAAATTCTTCTCAGTGCAGAATTCTGACAATAAATCCTGTGTTTCGGCTGGCTGTATTCAATTTGACAAACATTCTATATCTTACAATTAGCTCTGCATATTTCGGCTTTCCACATTTTTAAATCCTACACGAATTATATTTTTACGTCTTTAAAAATCCACGGTGAGTAATCCACGGTGTTGATTTTCAACGCGTTGCATTACCTCAAGCTGCAAATTAAGAAGATAAAAAAACCAACCATTGATGGAAAATTAATTATATGATTGAAAAAAGTACAAATAAATTATCGTCATTATGATCACTGTAACATCTAGCTAATTTTGAATCAGCGATAAAACGATCATCACCCTAATTGTTATTATTATTATATGTTTTCATAAAGCTGTTTCCAACAATACGCAGCATATTATGAGTCAATTATATTATCATCATGTAGAATCTTTATTACCGGCGAAAAAAGGTCAGATTAAATTACGTCCCGACCGCTTAACGCGATGAGAGATAAACGAGAAGTTGGCAACTTCTCTCGGCGCTGAGGATAGAATAATTGGATTAAAGATTTCGTGTAATTGTCCCATTTCGCGCAGAAATCTCGTCCGTCTCGGGTTCGCACGTCTGTTATGCATTCCGATTGTCGCTTAATTTTGATTTTATATATATGTACATTCGCACAGTCTACAGCTGCAGGTACAAATTGCACTAGATTGCAGGGAATTGATTTCGCCCCTGAACGGAGGGAGAACATTTTCTGCCTCGCCAGGAAATTTGACATACCTATGCGAGATTAAATTGAAGAGAACCATGAATTTAGAAGTTATTACTCACGATTTTTTATGATTTTTTATGGAATTTGGAGATTGAATAAAGTGCTTATAAAGTCGGATGAAAGAATTCGAATGAATAAACAAACAGGAATCCTGTGTGCTGGTTTTTTGAATGAATGGCGGATAATAATATACTCTAGAGCGAACTCCGATTCAATGTCAAGTCATTATAGATTTTGCATTACTCTAACTTTCATCAACAAAAACAATGTAAAACTGCGGCCTGCGATATATTTCAGGTTAAAGAGCGTGACAAAACTGTAAACAAATAGAAGACAAGGGGCGTTGAATTAAACGCATGGAGGAATTTTTTGCAATAAGTCAATAAAAATTTATCTAAATCTCATTCCTGCACAAATATTGCATAGTATGCGTAATTACGTTTATGTATATAATACAACGATAAGGGTGGTATAAATTACGGCGACTTAATAGATGTGTTAATGATATATAGTCGGAAAGTCACGTCAACAAGGATGGAAAAATTAATGAAGATTTCTTTATTTCTGTTCACCATGCGGTAAAAATGTTTGTGTACAACATTATGCAGAATTGATTATAAACGGTTGTATGAATGAATTGCAGCAGAAATAATTTATTATATCAGACTGTAACGCGTAATCTCTGCACGACTTAAACAACACGCGAGCCTGCCTCTAAATTGCGAGTAAAATACGTGTATAGTATTACAGTATGCAGATACATCAAAATGTTTGCGCGATTTTTGCATTCGCATGCGTATAAAACACACGTATCAAGAGAGCATGCTCATTAATTAATTAATCGAGAAACATAACGAGCGTCGAAACATTCGTTGCAGACAGCAGCGGCAGCGATTATACGCTTTTGAACAGCAAAGAATTTCTCAATTTCTTATTTACCTTGTCACACGTATGTACATATACATATTAATATATAGTATAATATGTGCGGCGCCACGTGTTGTGTAACATGAAATACATGAACGAACGCGAGTCATCGGAACTCGCGTATCATAATTCACCAAAATTATGAAAATTCCTCATATTGCATGTAAGTTATCAAATTTTTCCCTACCTTTTCTCACGCGTGACATACGCAGACAAAATTACCCCATCGACTTACGACTGGGGGGTAAATTTCCAGCAGACATATATTTATATACATTAATATGTACAGCGAAGCCGATTGGCGCCGAAGATCGACGTGAGGATCCGTAGGTTCGGGTTTATCGGGTTTATCGGACGAGGTGTAGATTTTATCGTGTGAATTTCCATGTGCGCCAGAGTTCGCGCTTCTATCTTCATGTGCCAATTTATTAGATAACCGATACGCTCCGGAGTCCGCTAACCCTTGACCATTAAGTCTACACCCTGCACGGCGGGCTTAATGTGCAGAACTATCCGTTACGCGGTCCCTCCGTTTGGTACCAACCGTATTTAAGATTCCCCCGATGGGAAAACGGCTGCAGCGACGATTCAGACATTATAGTAAAATAAAAAAAAAAATTGGGTCAAATCGAGGAAATGTTTTTTCAGGTGTACAAATATAATTATGAGGAATATTGCATGAGATTCTCTCATCGTTAAGGTTCGACAAAGAATTTGAAACAGTCACAAGTATTATACGTACGACGATGAAGAGAAATGTGGAAGAGGGTAATATGGAGAAAAAGTCCTCGATTTACAAATTGATGATTTTTATTAATCGAAAAAAAATCATCGAATTATTGAAGAGTCGACTAAACGAAATCCCAAGTCGCGGATCTATTAGACGTATAGTTTGAACAAAAATTAAGTGTCGCTAGAATTGGGAGGCAATTTGTTTTCGAAAATTAAACACACGGTTTACATAATTTTTACATTCATTCAAAATACGAAACAATTACGATAGGATCTTTCCAAAATTATACGAACAACCGAACTTTCGTTACATCGAGGTGAAATTATTTCGCCATATTCTATTGTTTCAACCAGCTAATCTAGATTTCGGATATTGAACACAATCCTCTACTTTTATTAATTTCAATTTGCTTAATACAAATTCTCGTTCAAAACGAGATCAGCAAAACGAGCAAAACGATGAATGCGGATGATTTTTTTAAAGAGTGAAAACATGTATACGCATGAAAAACGTTCGGTGTACGGCATGTGTATTGTATACACATGTATATAGGCGAGCGAAGATACGAGGCCAGATTATACGTATACACCTATAGCGTGATGTATAAAGTATGAGAAACTTTTATCGTCGCAGAATTTCTGCCGCTATATATAACACACGGATGCGCAGCAGATACACACGCGTGCAGAATTTACACGCGAGGAGAGATCGAATTGGTTACGACTGAGATTCACCGCAAAAGTTTTACCCCAAAGTTTTAACCAAAGTTTTAGGGGTACGTACGTATTACGTATAGATGTTTATATGTGAGTGCCTGGAAAACTGTCATCCCTTTAACGTTTCGGACCTGCGCAGGCGGCAAAGTTTACTCGACGAAGCCGCTGCTCCTGGTTTAACCAAAATTTTGCCGAAGGACTGCATTTGCGTCGCTCCCCCATCGATCTGGAATTGAGAGAAACAGTCGTTTAGCATCCGTGCAAAGGTGCATAATTACGCATCTGCGATACAAAATCGTTATAGTTTCGTCTAGAAAGTCTACTTTTCTACAGCGAATCTTGCCAATGCGGCGAGATCGGGTTGATAAGATTCTCATTTTTCGGTTTTCAACAAAAAACTGTAATTGCGGAATACAGGTTGGGCAAAAGTTTTTGAGAAAAAAATTCTATGACATTTCCAGGTTGCCCAGGACCTAAAGCCCAGTTTTCCTGACATTTCCCCAGCTCTAGAAAGTTATTTAAACCTAAATGGTTCAGCTTATATTAACTCTGTGTTTGGTTCAAATTCAATTCGAATTGAAGATAAATATAATCTAGAAAAAAGTTAATTTGAGCCAATATTTGTTTTCTCGACGAAGAAAAGTAAATTTGTCACCTGAAAAAGTCATTGCTAATTTCCATGATAGAAAACTAACTGATATTTTCAGCTTTTTTCCATCACGAAATTAAAAATTCCCCGACAATTCCAGGTTTTTCATGACCCTTTTTAAACACCCCGACATTACCAGGTTTTCCAGATGTATGGCCACCCTGAGAATTCTCATCCAACGCTTCGTCAAGTTTCGTTGAACGCTCGTGACAACATCGGTGAATACCCGGCATTTACAGCCACTTTTACTGGTTCCAATTCTGTAATAACGGGCTAAGCCATTGAAAGCTTTAATCCTGCTTGATTTTGCTTATAAATCGAACAATCGACGGCGGAATAATCCGTTAGAAACAAACGACGATCATCCCTTCGATAGTTTGTTGGGTCGTGCGTGAAATTTCAAGAAATGTATGTCTTTTTCGGGTTGTCTGCTTCAATAAGAGGCCTACTCCTGTTAAAGGATTATACTCAGGAGAATAATTGGTACAAAGGTAAATAAACTTATACTCTGACTACATGATAACAGCAAGATGTGTTTGAACTGGACGTCGGATCGAGAGTCCTGCACACAAGCAGCTGCCTTACCGGCGTCTCTCACTCTTACTACCAGAGTCAAATGACGGCTATGATCCCGGCAGAAAATTCAAACTGATCGCCACCTTTGACTCAGTGTAGGAACTAAATCGCTGCAATTTTCCACCGCTACGCAGGGTTCGCATCGAAATGACAAGCGACAAGATGGCGGCGTCCAACTCGAGTTTAGCGAGCGAAATTCCGGCCAAGAAAGAAGATGAATTTAACGAGTTTTACACAGAAGTGAGTAGCGTTGTGTGAGCGACAGAAATAGTGCCAAGTTATCACGCTGTGCGGTCGTAACGCGTTTATTTCGCATCACTTGGCGCCGGTGAATCGCTGGCGCATTTTCTGCCTCCACTCGGTCAGCTGCAGGCAACCAAACGTCACTCTGGTGTTTATTTTCCGCGAGTAGAAAACAAACCGTTCGAAATCGTCACCGACTCGCGCTGCTTCAGATCACTCGAATATCTCTTCGGAGATGCGCAAATTCCTCGATTATTACTTGGCGGCTGGGCCTCGGAAAACGAATCTTGCTTTTTCCTAACCTACAAATTCATGCTCCTATAAAACGCCAGGCTTTCCTCGTTTGTTTACACTCGAGGATGAAATCGCTACTGCAGGCCTTTCTTCCCATTTCCGTAATGTTGTTGTCTCTGCTTTTAGGTTAAGGAAATTGAAAAAAGGGACTCCGTCTTGACCCCCAAACAACAAATTGACAGACTCTTGCGACCTGGATCTTCATACTTCAATTTGAATCCCTTCGAAGTTCTTCAGATTGATCCTGCCACTACCATTGATGAAGTGAAGAAAAAATATCGTCGGGTAAGGTTTTCTTTTAATTTTAGACGACGTTAGGACGCTCCTTTCGCTAGTCAAGATATCGCATTTCTTACTATCTGATATTTTGGCGTCGTCATACAACGAAACTAATTCTTACAGATGTCCATTCTTGTACATCCTGACAAAAATCAAGACGATGCGGAAAGAGCGCAGCAAGCCTTTGAAAGTGAGTAAGAAACATGGAGAATCGATTTTCACTTGTGAATACTATAACGCATCTTATTTTCTGGATTTTTTCAGTCGTCAACAAGGCTTGGAAAACATTGGAGAATGACGAAACGAGGGCAAAGTGTATGGACGTTATCGAAGAAGCGAAAGCCAGAACGGATCACATGGTGCGCCACTGACTCCAGAAAATATTTACGCAAATCATCACGTGTAGTTTAGCTGTTCGTCTTTTATCATTCACTCCTGATGATTTTTTTTCAGATTGCAGAAAAGAAAAAGAAGTTAAAAAAAGAGGGTAAAACCGGCGGCGAGGGAGGCGCCATAAATTTGTTAGACGAAGAAACGGACGGTGGTTACAGACATGCAATTTGGGTGATGACGATGAAACTCTTCGCTGATATGGAAAGACGGAGGTAAAGTTGAAATTTTTACAAGTTTCCTTGAATAAATATCTTTGTAGTCATTTCAAAATTAGATTCGCAAAATTTACCATTGTCTGTATTTCCGTTAAATTTAATTGTAACCCTTGTTTAAAAGCATGAAGGATTGATTTATATACGTTTCGATTTGTAGGAGGGAATTGGCTACGCGAGACGTTGAGCAACGGAAACGAAAAAGAGAGGAAGAATTGTCGGCGGAAGCGCAGGCGGCACTTGAGCGGGAGTGGCAGAGAAATTTTGAGGAATCCAGACAATCGCGAGTCGATAGCTGGAAAGCATTTCAGTCGGGATCCGGATCGTCGTCTGCGACGAAGCAGAAGAAGCCGAAGAAACTGAAGACCTTTAAACCTCCGAAGACCAAGGCGGAGTCGAGATAATTACTTCCCCGTAGCGTTTCCCCCTCTCCCCAATCTCCGGAGACTCAATTAGGCAAAATTATAATTATTGTATCGTCAGATATAACCGAATTGCCCCCAAAAGTCTCTTAAAGTCTCGTCGCCGCTACGGAAACGTAAAGTTGTTTCGAACTCGTGATACGTCTTCTCGCTAGCATCCGACTCACCTCTATTACGGCACGAGTGATCGATCCCCTCTCTCTTTCTTTCTCAAACACCCCTCACTCTCTTTTTCTCCTCTGACTTTTTCAAAACCGCACGAAGAACAATGAGTTAGCATACTAAATGTGATATTTTTACCTGCGTGTGACCAATTTAATACACATAAAGAAAACTTTACTATCACAATTTATCGTGATCTCGCCTCTGTCGGAAACGCAATCATAATACCAATCTGACGGCTGGTCTTATGAACACACATGACGAATGATTTATAGATAAGTATTCTGTCGTATCTAAATAACTAAAGAAAAGTGGTTAAAACAGTACTAGTATAAGAAAAAAAGAAACAAACAAACAAAAGAGAAACTCTCAAACCTGTATAACATCTCGTGGTCAATATTATCGAATCTTTTTCTATACACCCAAAGTGTTCGTGTTTATTCTTCTCTTCCTCCATATCGGTAAAATCGGATAAACGCGTCGTAACGTTCAAGAAAGAATAATCCCGGCGTTTATTTGACCGGAGAATTTGATGTTGATTAAAATTTCCTACCGACTTTTTGAATAAAAATTCAAAATTTTGCGTTCACGCCGTGATTAAGCACAAGTACTTCTTCATATTTCTTCGGTCTTCATCTGTTCGTTAATGAGTTTGTTCGCAATCTCCCAACGCGTATTTCCACAAGCGATATGAATGGGGAGAGGAAACGGCGGTATCAGAAACCGGCCAGCACATCATAGCCAGCAGTTCGTGCACGCTAGTAATAATTAGTCGTCAACTCGTTACTGACTACGGAAGGGAATAAATTTTCTTTCGCGTTTCTTTTCGCGGGAAAGTATCGCCATAAATATGTCGGGAAGGGATCGAATCCTCAGATGCAGGTCGGGACCTCCGCCGGACAAAATTAACGAAATATGTCTACTGGCTGACTGGGAAAAGGCAGTGATTTTGGATGTTATTCACAGGGACAGGCTGCTGCGAGCTCAGGAGCAACGCAAGCTACTGTGAGTAAATCGCTTCTTTCCGATTAGGTAGGAGAAAAATAAACGACGTTGAAGTTGGCAGCGTTCATGTAACGATGTAGTTTTGGGAAAAATACCTATTTCACAACGTTTAGATTTTCTGAATTCCTGAAAACCGTATTAATGAAACAGAACATGGTAACGATATTTTCTAAACTCAAGGACTTCAAATTCGATCTTAAGTTCCTAAGTAGTGATTTTTTCTTTAATGTTTCGTTGCACTGATATTACTCAGTTCAGCCTCGTAGAAAGAAAGCAATCGAAATTACAATTGTGCAGGGTAAAAAGTTGCGCCAAATGTACTTACATTGTTTCGAATGTCTGCGATTGAAAAGCGTTCGAACTCGATCCAGTTGATTTTATTATATACTGCGAGAATATTTAGCTTTATGTCGGTCTTGGCTATAAAATTCGTCCGAAACCCGATTCAGGTATAAAATTATTCCACTCGATTCGAATGGCAAAAGTCACTGCTCGACTCACCATTCTTCATTTTGAATAGTGATCAATCTTCGCAAGATCTGGAAAATTCTACGTTGGTGCTCTAACAACAAGGATAGTATAACCCGAGAAATACCTCGTCGATTTTCTGCAGTCCGCGATACATTCTAGTCCATCGAAAAACATTATCCCTGTATCTCTTTGACGCACCAATTCGCCGGTTTAAAGGGTAAAAACAGCACTTAAAGTTGACCACCAATCGTCGATTTCTAACAATTTCTCGACACTTGCGTAAAATTTGTTAATAAAACGAATTGGACAGCATTCACTATACACAGACGATAATATACAAAGTCTCTTAAAACCCTCAGGGGTTGAATCCCTTATTTTCAGCGGTAAAATTTGCAAGCGATTTTCACCCGTCGAACAACCGAGTCGGCATGTAAAGAAAATACGCGTTTCGCGTGTTTTTTATCTACTATCACATACCACAGATTCAAACAAATCCATAAGGTACATACATACAATCTCGTGTACATTCCTCATAAAGTTTCCTTTCTCACATTTATCCAACCACCGGCGATGTTTCGACAACACCGGTTGCTGGATACTTACCGTTCAAAATTGACAATCAAGTGAACCTCGAATCTTGAGTGAAAAAAAAAAAACAAAAACAATTGAATTTGAAACCCCGGAATTAAGAGTAACCGAGGTCGTAAAATCGCGGGGTTGGCAGCCCTGGTCAAATTACGCGCCGATAAAAAAATAGCGCAACAAGATCCAGTCTGAAGTGCGCGCTGGTCGCGAACGGCGAAGCAGGTGTCGCGCAACAGGTAGGCTCGAAGTCTAAAGCGCGGCTGTGATTGGTCGGGAGTTAGCCGGACCGGGGAATGAGGGGCGGGGAGGGGGGGGAGGATGGATCGAGGCTACCTGGGAGGTAAGCGGTGGCTGCAAAGCCTGCCAGTGAACGCGGAGAGCGAGTCAGCGTTGGTCTCGAGGGCAGTTTAAGAGTGGCTCGAGTGGCTTCGGCGATCGATCGACGCGAACCGAACGGAGCCGAAGGAGATTGAGAGCGATCGAGAAGAGTGCAGGAACCGGGTGCCGAGCTGTGTGCGCGTTGTGTTAATAACCCCGGCTGGCGTCGCGGCGATCCGATCCGATCCGATCGGCCGGATTCCGCCAGCGTTCCTCGTCTGCAACGCGATCGGAACTTGTTTGCTCGTCGGCACGGCGCCTGTTTGTCAGCCACCGTGTAGCCTTGATATCCAACTCATTCGACCGAAGGGCGAAGCAAACGCTCCGGATTATGGGGAGAGTCTTTTTCTCCTTCCCCTGATCGAAATGCCGTCGGCGCCGCGGCGCCCGATCCAACATCCCGTTGACCAACTACGCTGACTGTTAAACACCGCGGCGCCGCTGCTGATACCTCGGACTCTGCTGCAGGATGTCTACCGATCTCGTCCGCATGTCGCCGGCGATCTCAGAGATTGAACAAGGGTAATTGGTTCATTGTATATCTGCTTCGGTGTGTTTTTTTAATCGGTCTAAATCGGCCTCGGGTTTTCATCAACGGGTCAAGCTTGATCCTGCAATCGTAGAGTTCGAATGATACGCGAAATGATCAACGCTGCATTAACAATAAATCGTTGTTTTATAATATCATTTGATACTCTCGAATAGCTGCTAGCTAGTTTCTACGTTCACTCGTCAGGAATTTGTCATCCCGTTGCAGTGTAATTAACAGCAACCAGAGTTTACGATCAAACCTGATCCGTCGGAAATTCAGGTACATTTGTGGATGAATGCAGGTGTATTCTCAATCAAGGAGGCTACTCGGCCAAACATCGATACCTTTTACATTCATTTTATTAGGACGTAGCCACACTATGAGTATTTATGAAGAATTATTGTACTCGTGAGCTTCGGAATCGTTAAAAATCTAATTGGCTAGACTGGCTTCACACTACAATGGCTCGTTTTATTCAGAATACTATTTTCTATATACAAAGCTGGTGAAATAGATTTTCTGTTTTTTTAGTATTCAATTTCACAGTTAGTGAATTCGTGGAAAGTAGTCTTCCAAATAAAATGAGCCATCGTAGAGTAAAATCAAACGAATCTACTAGATTTTTTTATACCATACAAGTAATGTGAAACGATGTGAATTAATTCCATTATTTTCTATTTCTGTATTTTTTTAAGAGAACTTCGTAGCTGAAAGATATAATAACTTAATAAATACTTGATGCAACAATTAAGGTTAAACAAATGAAATCGTTTTTCTGGTCGATCAGCCTCCTTAATTTCGCGATAAAAGTCAATCAAACAGTTAATTCATCCCGACTTCTTACATGGCACTGATAAGTTTCTCTTCGCCGTCGCACTCTCGATTGTTTTCACCATTTGCGAGTGACTTCGTTTACGTGTCTCAGGTCAAGAATCAAATTTCGAACACCGACGCATATGCGCGTGCTAATTGCCTAATTGGAACCGCTGTGTTTGCATAACTGTCCCCGGAAATTCCCTAAACCAGAACACGGCGGTCGATTTGCGCCGTTGATTCTCAGGGAAACCGATATCTCGGTCAGCTGGCATCGTTTAGCTTCAATAATAATTACGTTTATCCGAGCGTGGATTTAACCGCGGGTGTGATACAGGGTCGAAAGTAAAAAAATTAACATTGCGACGACGTGAAAAATCTTTACAAATTTTAGAGTCTACATCTATCGATCTTCATTAGAATTAATCGTATAATTTGATATTGTATAAGGTAGCATTTCTTATAAAGAACCTCTGCCAGAATCCATGCATTAATTATTCCGTGAACGAGAATTTATAAGTCAAGGCTGATTTCACGCTGATTTCATATATATATATATATATATATATATATATATATATATATATATATATATATATATCTTATGTAGTCAGAACGCAGCGCCCAAAGTGTTTCTACAGTAGCTGAACATAGTGAGATAATAATCGTCGATTATCCAATTTCTGCAGCCCCGAAAGCGGGCGCTTATCGAGAGGCCCTCGTAATTCAACTTGTCCAAGCCTCGGTCGGTGCAGGACGAGGTTCACGCACGTCTTCGTCGACGACGGAAGCGCAGCACCGGCCTAAAGGAATTCACAGACCCGAGATACATACGAATGCAGGCATGCATGCGTCCCTCGTCCTCCTCCTCCTCCACCTCCTCCCCGTTTCGACGCTGCACGTTACGCGATGACGCCGATCGGTCGTACCTGCACACAACGTATAATCTATGTGCCTACCTGCCAGCGCCTTTGACACTTTTTTTTTGCAATATTTGTTCCGACCTTAAAATTTTTTCCGTCGCAAATGAGGGAGCGACAGAAACGAAATTAGCAGCAATCATTTCGTGTCGAAGTTGAAGAAAATTTGGTTGGTGTGGACTGTGCAGATTATTTTCTGTTCACGATTCGAAAATTCAATATCAGATAAAAGTTCGTTGGATTGACATCGGACGGTGTTAGATCGACATCGGATAGTATTAGATTGACATCAGATAGAGTTAGACTGACTCGATCACTTGATAGACTTACAGTGTATAAATAGTACGTTGAGTTTGACGTTGGCTGGCGCAAATGTTAACGTATCGAAACGTTGGGAATAACCCTTTCACGGCCAAGTCTCTTTTCCGTTGAAAAAAAAATCATTTTTCGCAACTTTTTCAAATTTTTATCTATCAAAATGTTTGAAAAATTACACTTTTTCAAAATAGAGTGTTTCAATTTTCATGCCTGAATAACAAGTTTTTGAAATGAAATCATTCGGTGAAAACTTTCTTCAGAGTGCGTTACTATTTTTCAAATTACTTGAGGTAGTTTAAATTGAAATTGAAGATAATATTCAAGAAAATAGCTGTTTCGTCATTGTAGCAAATATGCTACAACGACAGTCAAAGGGATAGCGAACCAATATCTTGCAATTTTATAATGACTTTAAAGCTGGCGTTAAAAGTATGTTTTCAGACAATCGTGCATAATGAAAATTACAATAACGTTGCTAACGTCAAGCTCGTAAGTAACCGATACTATAACAATAACACCGTTCATTCAACTACGAACAAACTCTGTGTACGGTTCACACCGTGTAGCAAGTGTTTTTGGGAATTTCTCGTCCGTGGTGATCATGGCGTAAGAATGCTCTCGGAGATACTGAATTACCCAGAGTCGCTAACCTTCCCTGCTGTATACATACGGTAACTGTTCGCGATTCGCAACACGATTTGATACAAGTGTACGACACGTACATGTACCAATGGTACAAATCGGTTGTTCCGTGTCGAGCAAAATTCACTCACACTCCGGCAATGCGACGGCACATCAACCGACATCAGCGAGTGTTGCCGCGATCGATCATGCACGCTGTACCGTCGCATATGTGTAATACCCGGATCGGTCTCGTTACGCAATGCCTGCTTGGCCGATGCAAAGTCAAGGCGCGATTGTACGGCGTTTCCCGTATCGCACACGCCTGCGTATTACTCGTTAATTGTTGACTAGACCTCGTCGTCGAACGCGACAGATTCAAGGTGGTACCTGCCGTTGTATCCTGGGTACGTAGCGAAAAGTTGAACGAATCTTTTCACACTTTATATGTATACCGTAAGAAACGTGCGGTTTGGACCATAATTTGGTACGAATCCAACTATCCTGGTTATCTGACTAGTTCAAGTTCCGAATTTAGTGCAAAAATTGATAATTTTTATCAGCATCGTTTCTTAAAGTGTATAGTATATACCTCACTTCTATACTATCAAAAAGTTGTTACACGGCTGTCACGGTCACGTGGTTTACGATTCTCCGCGTCAGAAAATGAGCGTGATTCAGCTGACAAGAGTAAACAAGTTCTTGGAGAAGATTTTGAAACAGGAGAAGCAGAGACGATTATTAGCTAACTTCTGCATACGCGCGATCAAGTCTTGTGCGTTTTGCTATCTTGTAGGATGAGGCTGACCGGTAGGTAACGGTGTTTTCAACAGATACGAATGGAGATTGCTTGCCTGCGCTTCGTGCGACGATACCTGTGCTCGAGCTGGCACATGCATTAGCTTTCAACCTCTACACCGGTTCACGTTGTTGGCAAGTTATCCTGCAAAGTGGTATTCCGCGTTTTTCAACCTTGCGTAAGCTGCACGCGTCCGTGAAAAATAAATGTCGGTGTACATGAAGGTTTCGATCGGTCAGCCTATGATCGAAGACTCGATTAGTCACCGATGCTGAGTTTTGATTTCGAGTTTCGGTGAGCATGAAATCATGAATTTCAGACAAGGCTGAAGTTAGTAACGTTAGCGTAACGAAACATTGGGGGCAAAAATTACTATTTTACAAGTTTACAGTGACTTTAAAGTAGTCAAGTTTTCAGAATATGAATACATTTTGCTTTATTAAGATTTACCGAGTTTCAGAACATAATGACATGTTCCTTTGTTATTGAAACTCACACTGAGAGAAATTTTCAGTTCCGGAACTGTATTCATTTTTTACCACAATCGAAAAATACAGTTCTAGGTACGAAATGAAAATCAGTTTTTTAGCTGTTACCGGAAAGTCTCGTATCCGTTACTATTCTTTCTCATTACGATCACTGTTACTATGATTTCTTGTAACTGCTGCGAAAATTTAATGCTTCCGTAACTACAAAAGTAGAGTAAACCTCACAAACTGATTTTGCGTTGCAACTACCAAAAAAGGATCGACAACAGCGCAAAATGGTTAGGCGTACCTCGTTTTTCGTAATTTCAACAATATTCGAACAGTTTTTTTTAACGATATCTGTTTTACTGAATTTTTCTAGTTACTATAACAAGTGAAATTCGTAAGAACAAGGTCCTCTTCAGGCATCCGGAGAATTTAATGGGAAACTGGGACCCTTCTCTAAGCAATTCTTCTCTGTGTGCTCACGTTTCACGCACCTTGTATCTTCGCTTAGTCTTCGTATTGCGTGTCACCCTAGGCTTCTCCTGATGTGCAACAGCCTACCTGCCAACCTACCTACCTTCCTACCTATTCACGCGGTAGCTAGAGTTCAGTTGCAGAAGCATGCTGATGGGCTGTGTGAATTTCTGCTGTATGCGTGGCGTCAGAATTTACTGTTAGATTCTTCTCAGAAGGTCCCATTATCATCGGAAGTACCTACGCGCAATAAGCATGACATGTATACACTGTACTACAATATGTTCGTCAACTCTATTCTCGTATCATACAATCGATGTTCACGACTGTTATACACTTGGAATACGTTAATAGATCATTCCTCACTCTGCGCGGATTAGCCTTGCGTTTACTCTTGAAAAAAAGATGTACGAAAAAGACGATTACCAAGCATCGGCTACAAACGGAACGCGAACTTTATGACAAATGTCCCCTAATACACGGCTTCGAAACGAGATGAAAAATAATCGAGCGTGAAAATGCAATGACGCGATGTACGAGATGGTTAATGAAGGAGAACAATTTTCTTTATAGTCGTAAATTTTCGTCACTCTTGCTAGTATTGTACGTACCATATATAAATCGTATGATAATACGATACTACACTAATACCGATGTCATGCGTTATTACATACATACATACACACACACACACGTAGTAGCGCGTATATTATGACGGGCGTGTCGCTCATCGTCGTTAAATTATTCCGGGCATGACGTAGATGCATGGCTTTAACATTATTCTTTGTTTGACAACGATTGTTCGCTGATTTGATTCCGCGTACTAATTGGCACGCGGTTGAGAATTCCCCAAAGAAGAATACCGTCGCGCATCGGACAATCCCAAACGCCATTGACATTATGGTCCTAATATCTCTGTGTAGTTTCGAGTGTTATAATATGGTTTCAAACCTGGTTGATTGCCCTTGGGAATGATCGTCTCAACGTTTCGTTGAAATTTGATGTTAACTCTTGGTTTAGCGTTCGCGGTTTCGCAATATCTCATGTTCGCACATTCGTCTACAACCACGTCGTTACTACGTTGTACTATTTTACTATCGTTATTATACTTTGGCCACGAGATGCTTGACCTCCGCGAATTCTGCCGCTCGGCATTCTCTTTCTCGACGACGGAAGTGAGGGGGTCAACCAACCATCTCCTTCCTCCAGACTCCGCACTCTATTATCCACGGTCCGATATCGAGGTGTAAATACAGCTGGTATATTTTGGGAATTTTCAAAGTGTACAGGTAACACATGCAGAGAAAGGATTCGGAGGTTTTGCCAAATATGGCGAGTGAAGCATTCTTCGAACATCGAAGAAACGTCGTTTGATTCAACAAAAGTCTGACCTGACCAACAACGATTTGTATTATCAAGTGAAAAAACATTCATTCCGATTAACAAAATATCGCTTTCGATACTTATATTTGGATAAAACAACAATATTTTTTTTCACTTCTGTGCGTTTGGATTTTGAAAATATTGAATGGCGGTTGTATTTTCTTTGTGAAGATATTTCAATTTCGGTACAAAACGTCGAGGAAGAAAAAATAAAACACCAATCTTTTGAATGTAGTCAGTGTACGATAGATTGACGGACATGTTTAAAAAATTGTGAGTCCCTGGGAATCGGAATTACCGAACATGAAAAGTAAATTCGAGTTTGCTTGTTCGTTTGGTCAGCAGAAAAACGAAGCTGAGTCAGGAAGTTGTCATAATTGAACTAGAATCTACCTACAGTGGCTACACTTGACAAATATAACGCAACGATTTTTGCTAATTCAATTAGTTTGTTTTGCCTTTGATTGAACGGTCAGGCTGCCAATTATCCAAAACAACTTTAATCGCAATTCGAAAAAGCAATTGCATCGATTTGAATTGCAATTTCTTGTTTCGAAAGAAATACGATTTAATTATATACGTTTCACAAATACGATTTAAACTTCTGTTATAGGCATATGTTTTTGGCATGGCGTTGGAGTCTCTTAACGTCACGATTCGAGGTGCGTGCCTTATATATCATACCTGAGACCTGGAATCCTGAGCCCAGGCTTATAAGGCACTACTATTATCCTGCAGGGTTATACCTGTATCTATGTATATATGTATACACAATATACACTTCTGGAGGAAAGAGAGAGAGAGCAAGAGAGAGAGAGAGAGATAGAGACCAACTCGCGTGACTCAACGATCGCGAGTATGGTTGAAATACATGCAGTATATATATAATTCTCTAGCCGCGAACTGCCTCCAGCATATAATAAGTGAGGATGTGGTAAAACGATACGTACCCGTCCAAGGCAATTCCAAGGCAAAGTGCTTTGTACTCAGGACGCTGAAGATTTAGCACCAAAAACCGGACTCGTTCAAAATCGTCTATAACGACCCTCGGAGACGTAAATAAATTGAACATATTCCGGGAGTCGAAAGACGGCTAAAAAAACACGTTTTACGATAATCCGCAGTTACACAAACCCTCTACTAATGGACTCTGGGCAACTTCCCGCCTGGTCCCCGAGGGTAGGAAGTTACGGAGAGTCCAGAGTAAGCGCCCCAAGGTAGTAGGTACGATCGGACCCGGCTCGCTTGGTACATTGCACGTAGGCGGTGCGGCCCACCAGATAGCGCAGCTATGGCGACGTCTTGGGGCCCACCGCCTCCTACGTGAAGGTAAGTCACGGGCCAGCCAGCCGGCCGGCCGCCCCCGCTGCGTCTATCCAGGACACAGAAATACGACTCCGGCGAGTGTGTCTTCGGAGAGCAGAGAGGCTGCGGAGGGAGAGTGAGAGCGGAGAGAGAGGCCGCAGACTCGACTCGCCTCACGCAGTCCGCAGTTCACAGTCGCGTGGAGATCGGCTGCTCTCTGCAGACTCCGCAACGCGTCACATCCGCGATATAGGAACCTCTGCGATCCATCTTTCGAAGGCAGGGGATCAGCGTCGCCCTGTTTCACCCGCAGCCTAAGCGAGCTCCGCCGCAAACGGGAAGAAAGTAAGTTTGCTGTACGGCAGGGACACCGGAACGGTTTTCTTCTTTTATCGATAGGTACCATTTCTTTGGTAGTATCGTTGTTTCTCAGGATGGTGCCAATGTCAAGTTCGTTGCGCACTCTGAGCGAGAATACAGTGAGCAGACTCAAGGTGGACGCACTAGACACAAAGGGACCAGTTTAAGACACAGCGAATACACGATTTTAGATGATGTCTTGATGATTTCACGTCGGATTTTACGTCGTTAATGTACTTGAACATGTCCTGTTAAAAAGTCACCTTGAGGATGCATCGGGCTTACGGACTGGTGAAAAAGTGAATTAGATGTAGAATCACGAGGGAATCGACATTTGGACAGTGAAAAACGGAAGATTGTTGATCGTGAGTCCACCTGATGCGTTCTTGGAGAGCTGAAAAAAGCCTCAGGAAGGCTGACAATGAAACGCGCTTGCAAGAAGGACTCTCGCGGCGATTGCGTTCGTGCAATCAAATCGAAAAAACCTTACAGTGCAGCCTTTTAAAAACTGTTAATCAGTGTTCGGTGGTACAGATTGACCGTATTGTGGAAAACGTAGCGCGGCGACAACGTCGACACACTGACAACGATCAGGAAACAAAGCGAACTTGCTTCTAGGTAGATTACTCATCGATTGTCGTGTAGTTTGTGTTAGTAACCCATTCTGTAGGTGATCAGGAACATTCCGCCTCCTCTTGTTTCTTCATTCTCGAACGATAATAATATTGTCGCTTGAGAGGCGTGAATTACAACTGCTCTGGATTATACCCACACCGTGCGCAAAACGCGCGCCTCCTGCGTGGGTTCTCCTTAATACATTGAAATCGTCCGCTTTGCACAGAGAGTTTAAACGATGGAAAGAAAATATTTGAATTTCGACAAACTATACCTGCAGGGTTATCGTACCAGTAATTCAACGGGCATCAGCGAATGGCCGGGTGTAAAAACGTATCCGTACTTTATACGTAATATTTCTTAAGATGATTCGATGTAAAAAGAAGTATATGCGTATGCGTGTATGTAATTATTTTAAGACGGAAGTCCATTTACGTGGTAATTCAGTAGTGTCAATCCTCAAGTAGTCATTTACCGGTGCATGTACGTACCTTTATATGGTTGACGATGAATTTATTGGACTTGAATGATATCACTCGCTCGTGTAGTCGTATTTTTAGTTCAGGATTTGAATATCTCAGATAATTCTCGGACTGTTGTCCTTGAAATAAAACGTCTTTTCAGGTTTCTCACGATAATTATGACGGAGAACGATGATGAATTATCATATGTCGTGGAATATTCATGCCAGCCTAATGCCAAATAAAACTAACAGATCATAGATACCGGTTTGAGAATCAGATAATCGATACGATAAAATACAAATCTGGATATTTTCAGAATATTCGATTGATCTAAGTCATTGTAACTAATGGCAAGAGAAAAATTTACCGACTTTCACATTTGTTGCAGAAAACTAAAAGCAGAACTGCTAAATCTGCGTCGACGAGGCGCGAAAAACGCTTCTGGCGAAGAGCTGAGCCAGGGACGCTGCTGCGCCAGATGCAAAACACCTCTTGGTCGCATCTACAACACCGGAGCTTCCTGTCCAGGATGCAGGCACCGCGTGTGCAGACAGTGCCGCGAATACAGGGGTTCTAACGGTACGGACTGGCTGTGTCTCGTCTGCCACAAGATCATGTAAGTCGGATTATGTGTCACATTTTCCATTCGTTACGCTGTTCCAACGACTATTGAAGCATGCCAATCATTGGCTAGGCAAGAATAGTGGTACCAGAGGATTCGTAAAATCGATGGGGTCATTTTTTACTATTTCAAGTACTCTCCGTTATCGTCACTCCATGAAATCTGGTTCAATTCACCAAATCTTGCGGTCGCAGAAATAATTTTTTTCTTGCACTAGATGGCAGTGCGAACGCTGTTATTCTCGCGAGAAGAGCAAAATACTCAAATTCCAGGTACTCGCGAATGAAAATGGTAGATGCTGTCGGGTTGAAACGAAAATTCCGCCGGTTCAATCGATTCTTTTCACTGGAGTCAGGTGTCACTTTTAGACCGGTGCTTTTTTCGCTTTTTTCTTTTTCAAATGGGATAGCTAGGCAAATTTGGAGCGATATCGTTTACATTCACCATTCGACAAGACACGCGCTTACCGCAAGTCCTGATCCAGTTGACAATGTATGCATAGTATACACAAACACAAACTCAGGTTGTCGCACCATGTACTACAGTATTTGATGGATAATGCAAACTCTGATATACAGCGAGATTAAATCCGTGTCCGGCGAATGGATGAACGAGACATCAGGCGCGAGGCGGTCTAACGGAAACGTCCGCGCTTCACCAGCGGACATCTTACATCACAGCATTCGACGATCTTGGACCATTAACGGTCAGTACTTGTGGTAACAATCGGTTGCCATCCCTGCAGCTTGGAAAATTAATGATCTGTTATTTACGATCCGACGATACGAATTTCATTGCCTTTTTTCCATCAAGTTTCACTGCTTTTATGTCAATATGGTTAACCTCGTAGAAGCTTCCGGCGTTAAAAGATAGCTTGATATCATTGCAACACCTCTTGTTAATTCATTTCCAACCACTGAACAACTTCACCCGCAGGTCCCCCCGCCAGTTGGTGGTCCGCAGTTCGTGGTTCACCGGAGTTGCGGCCTTATCAGAGCCTCCCGAGGCATCGGGACCACTTCGAACCGGCGACTTCCGAGCTCGTGATAACGGCTCGCGGAGAACCGGGAAGAGCAGGAGAGGAAGAGCACCGCGAGACGGTAAAGGAAGAGCAAAAAGGAGATAAAGAAACCGGCGTAAAATCGAGAGAGACGAGCGGCGATAATAGCGATTTGCAGACCGCGGAAGGAGGCCAGCGTGGAGAATCCTTGGCTGATGGCGGTGACGAGGCGACGGGAGTTGCAGCAGCTGCTGCCGATAAATCGCCGGATGGAGATTGCGAGACTGGTACTACGGTGAAGGTTCCCAAGTCCGAGGAGTCACCTCAGACCCAGCAGCTTCTTTCCCCCGCTGCTAGTCAGCTCAACAGAGCTTCTCAGATCAAACCTCCCAGGATTCACGCCAGACTCTCCAGGCTGCCCGACGTCAAACAAACGCCGACGAAATCTAACGAAAGGAAATCAAACATCCCGATACTCAGACGGAGCTCAAGGGAATTCGAGGACATTCGCAGCCCTCTCGAATCCGTCAAACGGTCCCTCATTCCTCAGAGGTGGGTTTAACTTAAGAAGTTGCCCCTTTCCTTTAAAAATATCTCAACAGCCAGTGTGGTTTCATCTGTTGAAAAATAAGACACTGTTTGACTGGAAATCAAGGTGAATGTCCAGTCTTAGTAGACTAAAGAATTATAATTGAATACTGTTTCATCTGCTCATACTCTGAAAATTCATCTGAATTCCAAGTCAAACAGTGTCTTATTTTTCTACTGATGTAAAATTCTCATCTCAACAAATTCACCAAGTTATAGTGTTTCTCAATTGTAAAAAGCATTTTTTTCGTCAAGCTTCTTAAAAAAAACGTGTCAATAAGAGTGAAAAACTGACTATAATTAACAAATTTTACATCCTTTAGGTACAGAGGAAGCACGGATGACCTGAGAAGAAGCCGGGAGGACATAGCGTCGCCGATAAGTCACATACCGAAGTTGTTCTCGCCTTCGAGGTTCATCAGCAAGGAGGAACGGCTCAAACGGCAGGACAGCAAGGACGAGATCAGGCACGTTCCAAAATTGCCGAGCTTTCGGAAAGAGGATAGAAAGGATTCGCGGGAGGAAACTACGAAACAGCAAGCCTCGCCGAAGCCGGGAAAAGAGGAAACCAAGTCAGGGATAAAATTCTTCAGGCGAGACAGCAAAGAGTTGAGCTTCGATTCACAGAAGTCGAGCAAGGCTGTGAATACAGGGGAGAAAACCGAAAAGGAGGTGACAAATTCAGCCAATGACGAATCTGCTTCGAAACCCGGAGTAAAACAGGCTGAGGATGAGACGAGTCGGCCGACAATAGAGCGAGAAGAAATGGTCGAGAGTCGGGAACCCACGAACCCGAAGGATACCCAAGAGGCGGAATCGAAAAACGAACGAAAGGTCGACGGTCTCGTTTGGGAAAATCTGCGCAGACTTAATCCGAACAACAACGGCGAAGACGACGACGACGATAATAAAGACATGAACAAACCACCGGACGAAACGGACCACCATGTCGACTCCGATCCTCGGCCCGAAACTGCCGCGGGAAAGGACGAGGAAACTGAAAGTTCTCCTGATTGTCAGGAATCCACGGCCGCCGAGGAGAAGGAAAATAATTCTCCGAAGAAGATGCTGGAGGAATATCAAGTGGTCAGTGACACGGGCGAGAGTTTTTCATTTATGTGATTTGTGTGATTTATTAGATGTTGGTAAACCTTAGAATTCTACTGAATTAAGGGGTACGTTACCCATTGTTTACGATTTCGATTCGTTGAACCGCTTTAGTAAAGTCAGAAAAAACGTTCGAAATCTCAATTAAAGAATTCTGTTTTTGTTGGCTGAAAATCTTGTTCAATGTAGATTACTATTCTCGTTGCAGGTCCGCAGAAAGTTTTCCAAAGAAGAATTTTCGAATACAGACGATACCGACGAAGTGCCCAACAGACGAAGTTCAAGCGTAAGATTTTATCATTACGTTTACAACAAAGTGTCAAACTTGTGTGGAGATAAATGAATGAGATTATCCAGTGATAAATTTAGTACAGATCGAGATGTATTAATTGAGCATTAAATCTTGCTTTTCTCCTCGCAGCATTTATCACCCGAGGCGAGTCCCCTAAGTACGAGATCCTCGAGATACAGTCCGAGAGAAAGCGAAAGTGAACCGACTCCTGCACTTCCACGAAAAACTGGGGAATCCAGCTGCGCCTCGCAAAGGGTGCGCGACGCCATAACCCGGACCCGAAGGGAGTCGAACAGCAGCGCGAGGTACGAGAGCAGCGGCAGCGAAAGCATCAGGTATGCAAGTTGACTCGATCAGAATTTTTACTTGTATTCTCTGCACGGTTGAATCCTTGAAGTCGAAATGGAAATTGATCAGACACATTGACAACACACTGGAGTATTTTTCGCAATTGATTCCAAGGTTTTCTCTTTACGATTGTTGATGCGATAATGTTTGTTTGGTTTTTCTCTTGTGCATATCAATGTCTTGTGTTCTAAACACCGTGTAGCAGACGTGGAATTAAAAATGTCGGCCTCAAAACTGTCCAACTCCTAATTATCGTTCTTGAAAGATTGAGCAGCGGCCACCTCGAGACCCGGAAGGTTCGTTTTGGCGGTGGAAGTGGAATAGAAGAAGTGCAAAGGGACAGCGCGACCAGTGCCGGAGAAGACGAGCCCAGAAATATTTCTCACAATCCAGGCGGTCAGCGGGACTCCAGAACGACTCCAGCGGCCCTTCAGGCTCGAGCTGTCAGACGACGACGACAGTTTGAAACTCAGGGTGAGCAGAGATTCGATTTAGCATGCTTGTAGCCTTGGCCTTTCTAACTGCTTTCTTCTTCTTATCGCAGGCTACACTCGTTGCCCATTTTCTGCTTATTGTAACAAATGTTTTTGGTACCATGCATGGACTTTTTTCTCCTTTAACGCAATGTTTGGAAGTCCCTGAAAATGCAAATGACATGAAACGGTGAAAACTCATTGAGCTTACGACAAAGGATAAAGTGCGTTAGCCCTTTCTTGCGTCATAGGCGTCTGCTCACGTCAGTTCTTCGTCATTGTACGCACGAAGGTATGGTGAGCAGGAAGTAACACGAGGTGATAACACTCTGTGCCAACGTTATTAAAATAATACTGGACGTTTGTTACATGCTTGCTTATTTGCTAGGCGTTTGATAGTAGTTCGTTTAAAAGGATTATCTGATGATTAATTAATGCTTTGATATCATCAAGCGTCTGCAGCTTCCTCGATCTTGAATCTGACTGACATAATTGTGTTCCTTGAAGGTACGTTTGCAAATCACATTCACGTTGTGCATTTTGAGAAATGCGAACAGTCGTCGAGCGACTGTGACCGGTTTCTGGAAAAAAAATGTATTGGCTGCAAACTCAATGCATTGAAGGAAAAACCTCGCGTTAACGTAACTCGTTCTCACCTGCGCAGCCGATGCAGGTGGTAAATAAAACTTGTATACCTACTGCAGTGAACGTCGGTGAGGCAGATTTCACGGTGTAGCAGTGAACGAAAAGGTGACGCTGTCTTACCTTTCGTAGAACACACACGTTACCTGCTTCAAACGTCACCTTAATTAGCGCGTCTGGTACTTAGCAAGATCATCCAACTGACAATGTCGACTAATTGGAGTTCCTCGAGTCCTTTAGAAAGTTCTGGTGTCAAGGTGAAAATTTTTGGTTTCACCTAGCGACTTGAAATTTCATTTGAATATATTTACTGTCATCCACTTTAGTACGAATCGAGAAACGCAGTGATTTTCACTCGGAGAAGAGTTTTTTTTGCATTATCTAAGCGTATTTCACTATATTGTCGATAAGTTTTTAGCATACAAAACATTCTGGAGGAAGTTTTAAACCAGCGTGATCCGCTAATCGAGTTATTATCAAGAGAACGAGGATGACCGGGCTGCAATCGATTATTGAAGCCTCTGGTCAGCCGCGTGTCATCCGGTTTACCAGTCGGCCGAACGTCCATGCACGGAGGAAGTGAGCGCGAAATCGTCGGATTCGGATGGTGAGGAATTTCCAGTCGCGGTTCGAGGACCTCCCAATACGTGGAATATCGCAGACACCCGTGCGCGCCGTCCGGGTTTGGTTGATTTCTGGGTTAGCCGAGTCCAAAGTTGGTCTTCCGCTCAGTCTACGGCTGTCTCGAGATACCTGGTCTGCCGAGCACCGGTGCAGGTGACCATGGAACCACGACGGCTGCTCGGCCTCTTCCTGACCGTCGCCCTCTTCGTCTACTTCCTCGTCTTCTACGTCGCCGTTGGCTGCCTGCTCGTCCTACTCTGGATCAACAATTATTAGCCGCACAGCAGCGACGGCACTTGGAAACCAAAGACGATCCCAGTTCAAAGTGGAACTTACGAGTCAGTTTCAGTTCTTTTCTTGTTACTGGAATGTCAATCATTCCAAATTTTCCAGTCTTAACAATTCCCGGACGAGTACCGGTTCCACTAGAGAACTGTTAAGAAAAACGGTACGGTAATTCGTGCTGGAATCTTGGCGCGTTTTGGTGGTTATCCAAATAACGAGGCTTACAAAGTGAGGCAGTTGTCTGTGTCGCGGTATTGCAAGAACGAGCCAGCGGACCCGGCCGCTGAACGAACGCCCACGAAGCCGCATCAACGCGCGGCTTCTCTTATCTACTTGTAATACCTGCTCGCTCTGAACGAGTGCAGTAGTCTCTGTTCGTTACGAGTTTGCCTACGCGGTCCACCTCCTCATGCCTAACCGCACACAGACACTCGAAACATAAACCTCGTCTGTGCTCCTGCAGCAAAGTGCGCACAGTTGTGGTGGAAAACCGTGCAGCGTGCGGAGTGTGACGACGTTCTGCGTCTCCACGGTGCGGTGCGCTCACCTGCTGCTCGATTCACGAACACACCAACTTCGAGCTTAGTGTACTATGGACACCAACACTTATCCGCCCCGCTGAACGCCGCTTCGGATTGTGCTTGGGCTTGGGCTTGAGCCCCAAGTTGTGACTGTGAGGCGGAGGCCGGGTGCCTCCGGTTTCGGTGCGTGGTTCAGTCCAGTCGGTATTGCCCCGGCGCACTGACCGTTCCCGGTTATTGTACCCGATCCACAGTGTTTCATAACTCAATGGTTATTTCCTCGTTTGGGTTTCGATCGTGGTGATTAATAGTGAATGTCAATGCATCATTGCTGATCGTACGTACCTAATTCGACGGTTTTCAATCATACGGCGGTTCACCGCGGTTGCTGTTGCAGCTTTGTGCATGTGCGGCTGAAAACGTCGAGTATTACACAGAGTGTTTTGTGCTTGTTGGTCATTCGAATCTACGTTGCGTCGTGATTACTTTCAACAGTAAAGTGCATCACTGTGTTGGCCAAATCCTCTGACATATTATCAGGGATGTTGTACAAATTTATGGTACCAAATTAGTCCCTCGTGAAATGATTTGCAAGTTTATACGCGTATACAATTTTCATATGCTGATTCATGTATGCATAATAATAATAAAAAAAAATGAATAAAAAATAATAAATAAAGAACAAAGAAAAAGAAACGTACGCGTAATCACGAAAAATCTATATCGCTAAGATAACGCGCGCTACGTTATCTGTAAGCACAGCAGTTGAAGTGTGAAAAACGTCGCACATCTACAAATCAATATTATTACGATCGAAGTATAGGTCAGATCGAGTATCCAGAGAGTTATTTATTTATCATTGCGTGTGGTAACTTGGAAGAAAATTTATGGAAAACGTGCTGAAAGTAGCAAAAAAAAAAAATGATAACGAGACGGAAGTTCAAAAGCTGGGACTGAAGCGAATCAGGTTGAATTTAACGAAATCAGTATAGTTTTGATGATATTCTTAACAATTGAAGGTCTTTAAAAATTAAACTAAGTTCTCGCAAAAAGCGATTTCAAGCTCGTTACTATCTATTTTCCCTGCATCTGTGTATTGTACCTAATTACTAACCATAGCCAACGGTGTCATTAGTCGATTATGTGGGCCTCTGGTTAGAGTAGACATGATTAACTGGGATATTCGGAACTAACAACGGTGGTGGTGGCTGGACAGAGACAGAGAAGGGGTGAAAATATCAAAGCCGTCTTGAGGACTAACGTCAGTATCCCGATCGCGAAGGCTCTCGACGACGGGGTCGTTCGCACGCCAGAGGCTGCGCCGAGGACCTCCAGCACCTCCAGGTCATCGGTCGGGGGGGTGCACACTTTAGCCCACCGCAGGGCCAACCGGGACAGGACCAGCCGATCATCGACTACCGTCGTCTCGTTTTCATCAGCTCGGACTCCTCCTCTGGACGCGAGGAGGACGACGCAGACAGCAGCTCTGGGTCCTCCTCCCTCAACGGCGCCCCGAGGTCTACCCTGGCTCAGGGCCTCGAGGACTGCGACTGGGACTACTTTGAAAGTGGCGGGTCCGTACAGCCTCTCCACCACCTCCAGGTTGGACTCGTCGGCGTAACGACCTTACCGACCACTTCCACGACCCTCACATCCACCCCGGGATATTCACCG
Source organism: Neodiprion virginianus (assembly GCF_021901495.1). NCBI lineage: Eukaryota > Metazoa > Arthropoda > Insecta > Hymenoptera > Diprionidae > Neodiprion > Neodiprion virginianus. The sequence continues at coordinate 20,048,525 of NC_060880.1, forward strand.
AGTCAGGCTAGAAACCATTCCGGAGTATCCCTTTCGGGTCAGCAGGATTGGAGCTGCTGTCCAGGGAGAGGCTCTTCCGCCTGTCAGGTACCCGCAATTATTTTTATTTATTTACTTTAGTTTTTTGTTCAGTTTCTTCGGCGAAGAAAGCGTGGCGGTATTCGATTACGTTGTAATCAATCGTATCAACGAAAAAGTTTCAGCCGATTTGAAATTGCTTTTTCGCTGGTAATGGTATAACGCAGTAGTTGAAAGTGGCAGATGCATGTCTGAAATTCCCTTTTGACTGGTACGAAAGTATTATTAATCGGGGGAATTTGATCTCTCCTTGATAATGAGAATTATTCAAAATTTTACACATGTGTTAAAAAGAGAAATAGAAAATAATCAAATCGTATTTTTTTTCGTCTTTGTTATGAACAAAAGAAATAATTCTGGATGTTACAACTGTGAATTGTAACTCACTGATGTTGCAATATTATATATATTCGGGTGGTTAAAAAAAAAATTTATTTTCTTCGCTCTTACCCCATCAAATTACAGTGTTTGATAATGAAAAGATCCTTCGAAAAGATAAGCTCTTCAGCTCAAGTCTAACAGGTTGCTTTTTTCATTTTTAATTCCAGTGCATTTAACATGAGGAAATTTCGCTTTCGCCAAAAGTTGAAATATTCGTAAACTGTGCAATATATTTTGAATTCATGCATAGATCCTTGAAGCTGATTCTTTAAACTTGCCGAATCTCTATAATGAAGCATAGTCATCCACGTCAGTCATCCATATTACAGTCATTTAAAAACTAAGAATTTTACCAAAAACAAAAAATCGGTAGTTTTCAGATAACTTTAAAGTGTGTCCTGATGATGGTTTTAGAATCAGTACAACTATAATATATTTCGTGAACAGAATCGAAACACGCAACAACGAATTTGGTTATTTTCTTCCCTCTCTCTCCGATGAACGTAGAAAAACGTATGTATACAAACAAGTTAAAGTGACACGTTCGAATTCTTAACACCGCGAACGGTTCAACAGCGTTACGTTGACTGTGTCGCAATTACAATAGAAACAAAATTCCTGAAAAAAAAGCCGTATCTCACACGAACGCGTCTACGAATAACCCTTGACCGCGAGCTGATCCGGTTTTTGGTTTAGGCGTGCGGCGGTGCGAGAGGAGCGAACGTGTTTCCGGTACCAGTACCGATACCGGTGCCCGTGCCGTATCCGGTCCCGGTGCCAGCCTCGCTGTGGACGTCGGGTTTGAGCAGCACGTCGATGATAAACTGCACCGCGGGTGACCTCGGGGCGCTTCAACTTTCGCGGGCTGGCGGACCATCAGCAGCTGCCCAGTGGTTCGCCTGGCCGCCACGTTTCGTCCAGGACATTAACGGCGGGCCCCGAATCGCGGACCCTTCGGGCCTCCTGGATTCACGCTCTCAGGACGCGGCGACGGCGGCCGCAGTCGCTGCGGCGACCTTCGCCTTCCACCAGGGGCGGACCGGTGCCCTGGTGGACTTTGGTCAACCGAGTGCCGAGAAGCCGGCCGAGCCCCCGGCAGGGGACCAGGAAGAGTCGGCCTCCGATGCAGTCGAGCAGAAGGCCGGGAAATCGTCGGACTCCGAGAGCGAGGGAGAGGGAACGAAGATGAACTACCGGATGAACTCCGGGAGCTCGTCGGGACGCTCTTCGGCCGACAGCAGCGACCTCGAGGACTCGGCTTCCCACCACTTCTCTCGAGTGTTCGTGGTCAACGACGACTCGTCGACGAGTGACAACGAGCCCGAGGACGTCGAGGACGTCGAGGACTCTGACTCCAATCGCGAGGTGGGCATAACGCTGCGGCGAGTCACCGCGCTACCCGAGGATGGACCTGTGGTCCTGCGGCACGTCCGGTTCCTCGACGAGGATCGGAGTCACCCGGATACCAAGGAGACGGAGAGTTCCAGGGTAAAACTGAGCCGAGTGCGAAGCCTCGAACTCGAGAAAAATGAGATATACCTGGTCGACTCGGAGGCCGACGAAGCGGAGCACAGGGTGGAGCTCAAGTCTGTGAGGAGTCTGGATCCCGACGTAATCGGGGACTCTGAAAGCCCCGCTGACCCAGATTCACTGATGCCGGAGGGAGAGGAGAGCTCGGCGATGGTTCCCGACTCCCTCGAGATAACGAGCGACGCCTTTTCACCGCTCGGCGGCGACACTTGTTCGACCGATACGAGGACCGATAAGCCGGAGGCGTTATCGCCGGTCGCGGGAGGCGAGAATGATAGCGGGTCTAGTGATCGACCAGTTTTCGTACCGTCGTCGATGATCGACGGTAGCACGATCATGGCGGATAATAAAAGTGGGAAATCGTATTCCCCTCTGAACGCGACTTTACCCGGAAGTGAGACTAGCAACACGGGAAGCAGCGACACCACGACCGGCAGCGAGGTCAGCAGCGATGAACTCCACGAGTACGACATTACCGCTTGGTCTCGGGACCAGGACGAAGAGGAGGACGAGGACGAGGCCGCCGCCTTTAGCGCAGTCAACGACGATCTGATCAAGCTACGCGAGCGACTGATCGCCGAGCCCAAAAACGAGGACAAGACTAACCAGGACGGGTTCAACTCCGATGGCTTTTCCACCGACGAAGGGGGGTCCAGTAGGTTGGACAGTGGCGTCGCCACCGGCGTCGAGGATGCTGCTGTCAACTCCCTTCAGACGACGCCCGGCGAATCAATAGAGTCGGTCCATGCCCCGCCGGTGGGTGATGAGAAGCAGGAGGAGAAGGAGAAGCAGGACGAGGATCATACGGTGAACGATCTGATATCGATAAAGATCCACGAGATATTCAAGAGCGTCGGATCGCCGGACGTCGCGAGTGATCACACGGTTGAAATCGGCGGCGGGAATGAGTGTCGTCGGAAAACTGGAGGAGAGATAGTAGGAGGTGGAGGTGGAGGTGGAGGTGGAGGTGGAGGTGAGAGGCATGAGCTGGAACAGGTGGAAGGGGCCGCGCGTGTCGGAGCGACGGGGACCACGGCGCATGTTTCGCCAGCATCGGCAGTCGAGCGACGCCCGCCCGTAGGGAAGGATGGGTGCCAGACAACAGCAGTCGCTTCTCTTCAATCACCGCCGAAGTCGACACAACACGCTGCGGCGAAAGGTTCGAAAAGCGTTGCTAACGGAAATCGGTACAAGAGCCTCGTGATGATAACCCAGGGTGCCTACCAGCCGGTGAACGTCGTCACCTCGGACACGACGACCCTGCTTCAACCGGAGGAAGGACCGCCGGCCCCGCGTGGCCTGGCCGGCTACTATCACCTGGCCCTGGAGGCCGCGGCTGAAGCTACGGGTCGCAATGCGACCTCTCCTGCGGTCCCGCGAAGACCTCCGACAGTTAAGCGATCGGCGCCCCGCGTGGCGCCAGTGGAACCGGAAGTTGACAGTGGACTCAGCGTCGGTAGTGCCAGTGAAAGTGATGACGTTCAGTCGGTCAAGAGCAGCGCTGCTGCCGGGAGGGTCGTGGCTCTTCCGGAGAAAAATTCAGCCGCTGAGCCAGTCGTTGTTATACTCGAGGAAGGTCTCGCCGACGACGATTCGTGGGTCGAGGAGGTCTCTCACGACGAGGATGAGCCCGGCGCAACCACCGCGACGGAGGAGAGCTCCGAGGACGAGGCCAACAACATTGGCGACCGGGAGGAGGAGCTTCGTGGCTATCACAGGCAAGCGATCGACTTCACGCTTCACACAATCGTCGAGGAATCCTGCGAGGAGAGCGAGGCCGAGCCGTCTAGCCTCGCTGCCGGAAGTCCGAGGAAGCAACGACCGCCGTCCGCTTCCGAACTTGAAAAGTACTTCTTCTTTGGGCTCGGCGAGGGACCGGCGAGTGTCGGAGGATCCCGCGAGGCGGACAGTCTTTCGGAGACTTCGTCGATTTACTCGGAGGGACTCGAGTCCCTCGGTCAGGACGAAAACGGTCAGATTACGGAGAAGAACTCGCCGGAGTATCTGGTCTCTTCATCGTCCTCAAGACTCGAGAAGTACTTCCTCTCCGACTTCTTAGGTTTCGACAGGGACCGAAGAGACTCGGACGGATCCGTTGGGAGCGATTCAGAGGGCAGACCAAGCCCGGAACAGCGCAGGAAACGCCTCGTTCGAGCCCGTGGAACAGGCCGATCGCACAGCTCCTCCCTTGACAATCTCCTCGCTCTTGCTCAGAGCTCGAACAATCTCAGCTCGCAGAACTCGCTGCAGGACCTAAGCCTGAATCCTGACTCTCAGGAGACTCAATCGGAGGGTTCATCGACCGAAACAGACGGCGCCGACGATCAGGCACCGGCTTTTGGCACCGACGGACAGTTTGATACCGTTAAACGGAAGAAGAAGAAGCCCAGAAACCTCGGTACTCAGAGCCCGCGCATCCCCGAGGATAGAAACAAGACCCCTGAACCCACGATTGAACTGGATGCCGATCCCGAGGCTGGAAACTCCGAAGAGGACAGAGCAAAGACTCCGCAACCGGACGCGTCTCAACTACCGGAAATGAGTCGGGTCAAGAGTCTGCAGACTCCACAGCTTCAGGCCGAGAAGAACGACGCAGGTCTCGTCAGGGGAAAGCAGCACTCCAGGGATTCCGGTTTCATCGGTAGCTACGACGACCTTCTACAGCATCAAAGGACTCAATTATTATCGGCCGATGGACAAACTTCGAACGGTATCCAGGATCTAGGAAAAAAGGAGGATAGGAGAGGGATGGCCACGACGCGGTCGGAGCAGCCCGTTTCTCAGGCAAATCTCGCGCCCCCGAATGCCTCTCTCTCGCGGAAGGACAGCTTCAACAATTGGTCGAGCGACGAGGAGACGAATCTGATGATGTCGAAGATGCGTCAGTTCTTCAAGACCATGGTAGCGAACTCGAACAGCAGTCAAACGCCGACGAACTCGAGCGCCGCGTCTCCGGCACCGAGTCCTCGGCTTCCTGGTAGCTCTCCACGATCCCGACCCGGTGCAGGAATCGGTGTGGTTGGCAGTCAGAGCAGAACGAAGCCGCCGCAGCTTGTTTACTTCGAAAACGAACTTACCAGACTGATGAAAACGGTACCCGGGATCCGGGATGAGCAGGTTAAGGAAATCGTCGAATACCTGAGCTCGGAGGACACCTGGTCAGACTCGTATGACAGCTCAGACTACACCAGTTCCGACCTCGAGGGTGCCGGCGGTCGGCGGTCCGCCCTTCAGGAACAGATATCGCAGAGCTGCCAACAGATCATCAGCAAGTTCGACACCACCGGGACCGTCGAACCGCCGGCCGCACCGCAGCCGCAGCCGCTTGGCTGCCGCGACACGGCCTTTGTGTATCAAAAACTGGTCCAGAGCTTCACGAAGATGACCGGCGACGGCGGAAGTTCGGACGCCAGCTCGACGCCGCACAGCAGTCCTCCCCTGATTGCCAAGGTCATGCATCACATCGGAAGCCGGCTGGTCGCCCTGATGCACGAGGTCTCGGAGGGCGGACCGGCCGTCCAGCAGCCCGCTCAACCCTGGCGACGGTATCCTCACCACAGGACTCCCTCGTCCGCCAGCACAACCGAGGACGACGATTCGACCTCCGATTCCGCCCAGCACCCCTTGCCAAGGTCGAAGTCTCACGATCCGCTTCTTCTGCTCAACGGACATCCGGCCGCCGGGTACCAGGAGGGCGAGGAACGCGAAGCCAGCGACAACGAGCGTTTCTCGTGGCGCGGCAGCTTCGAGTCAGCTCTCATGCCTGCTGACTCCAGGACGAAACTCAGCCTCCTAGCTTGCTCCGGCGACGTCAGCGCGTCCGCCAGCGCTCTCGCCATGGCCGCTAAACGCCGCAGCGCCGGCGATCTACTTTTCAATCCCAAGAGTCTGTCACGCGAACAACTTGACCGCGTTAGAAGCTGCGGATCCATCGGAGGCGGCTCGGCTTCCATTGAGGACAAGATATGGAGCAACAGGAGAAGGTCTTCTGTTCCTGACGCTAACACCAGGGGAGAATCCGGTGAGACATACTTCTTCACTCTAACTATGTTGTTGTTCTTTATTATTATACTTCGGATTTCCCTCGGTTATCCATCGAATCATTTACGGGTACGGACCGAATGGTGAAAGTATCTTATACTCACTCTGTTACTATCGTGATATAATGTGTTCGTGTTTGTGGATGTTTCGTTATTACTATACTTTTGTGCGTGTTCAATTGACGGTTCAACTCGCGGCCCCACCGAGCCATGTTTCCTTGGTTTTTTCTTTTTTTTTTCTTGCGATCCTCCTTAAACAACAATATCTTTTCGGGTGATATTAGTTTTGGTTATTTCGTTCAAAGAGCGTTGTGCTTGCTTTAACAGTGTTATTTCACCGCCACTCAAGTGCGTAATGTTCGGAAATATCATTATGCACAGATATTTTGAAATCTTTCAAATTTACCATCATAGTTAGTGGTACATAGTAGACTGCAAGGTGTTTGCTTGTCTTGTTTACACGGGGTTACCAGATTTACTCAGCAAATAAGCTTACACAAGCTGTCGAGTATTTTAAAAGTGAACGCGAGTGTTGGTTCTCAATTACAATCGTATATTCAGGCCAAAGTTTGATGATTTAAGTAAAATTGCATCAGTATCAAAATTTGACTAACAGCGAACACACGTTAGTAGAAACTTGTATTTTTTTTTTGCTTGTAAATTTGACTGGTCCATATTCCTTGACCTTTGGTATATAAATTTTGCATACATCCCAGTGTTTCCTTCCTCGAACAAGCGAGAATGGTAACAGTACATCGCTACCATGATCGATTGAGTTGTGGCAAGACCTCCGTGATACCTGAAAACGCGAAATATCTCGAGTCGACGCGAGTTTATCGCCTTGAATTTCGCACGCGAGGATGATATAACCTGATATAGCTTGACCCAACGCGAGTGGATGATCGTTGAATGTCGCAGGGGCGTCGGCCGGCGACGATGACACCGAAGACGAACTGGAATACGCGGCGGATTCGCGGGCGACGACGTTGCCTAGAGGGCTGCAGGCGGCAGCGACAGCGACCAACTCGCTCCCCCGGCTGCCGGCGGTTTCACTCACTTCCGGTCCCGGTTCGACAATGCACAAGGCTCACAGTGTTCACCACTTCCTCCAGCAGCACAACAACGTCAAATCCGCAAGGTATCGGCCGCCGGGATTCGCCAGGAACAACATCTCCGGTGGCGGCCCTTCCGCTGGACCCAAAAGGGCCGTCAGTGCACCCGGACTCCAACTTCCGGCCGGCTCGAGCTCTGTTGGTAAGCGAGAAACCGCCAGGAGTCGAAGGCAGGCCATTTCTCTCACCCCCGGTAAGTCTCTCGTTTGTCGTGTAAAAATTTGAGAATTTAGACTGTCTGGATTATCGATTTTTTGACCTCTGAAAGTAGCGAAGGACATCTTTTGGAAGTAAAGATATCTTTTAAAAGTTAAAAAATGGGTTATACGTCATATGTAAGACGTTTTTTTGATGACGTTCCGTCTTGTGCTGTCTGAGAAGTACATACCATGTGTACTCAAGTGGGACAATAAAAAATTTGGGAAACATTCAACTGCAACATTAACGCTGTCGCGAAGAGATTAATCCAAGTCCGATCTAGTACAGAAGCTTGCTACAGGTATAATAGAGCACCACGTCATTCGTCGTCAGTTTGGGAGACTGTGATTAATGAGGATAGACCATATAGGAAGCGTTTTACCGCGATGATGCGGTGCTTTCGAATTTCCACCAATCCCTGCGGCGAGAGATGAGCAGTCGGTCGGCTTTTACACGTCGGGTTCGTCGGGTAGATATCGTCGCTGCATCGTCCATTCACGCGTCCTCCTCCTAGGCCAGTTTTACACACTGTTTCTACTCCAAGCACACGTGTGCGTTCGCGTACGCGTGTATGTGCGTAAACATTGGAGGGGATCCCTTTCCACCTTTGAAGGATAACCGGAGGGCGCGTGCATTCGTTTTTCCGACCCCGCGCTGACGCCTTTTCGTTATTAAGGCGCACCTGCACGCAATTTGGGGTTCCGAATGGCGTGCTGTTACGTGAAAAACGCCCCACAGCACGCCCCAGGATGTGCCTAACCCGAAATGTTATATTATCATGGACGTGATAATGACTCATGAATTAATCAATTATGCAGTGACTGTTAATGATCAACGGTCATAAGCTGCAACTGGACGAGACGCTTCCCACTGTTCTCATCTACACGTAGAATTCAAAATCTGATGACTATACGCCTTGTAATTTTTACTTGTCAAATGAATTTAAAATGAAATGAAATCCTTTTGCGCAATTTTTTTTCTTAGAGATCGTAACTCAGCAACGAGACGTACTGAGATAAAATTCAAACCAGTTGAGTTCTGACTTATATTTGAACTCTTTTTAGCATACTACGGCATGCGGCTAACAACATGTTTTTCTCCCGTCATACTTTTACCTTGAAATATGAGCAGTGGACATTCTTTTAAATCTTTTTTCATCATCATTTTATTTTATTTTACGTAGTCGAATTTGAACTCGAGAAAACACGGAGTTCAAACCCCAGCACGTATAATATTGCCTTGAGATTTATGTTGATATTGGACATCGTTTTGAAGACAATATCTTCGCGACTTTTCCACGCTTGTATACGACCTACTTTCCTTCTCCGTCAACTCTAATCCTTATCGACGTTTTTTTTTCTTTGACCTGTGTATTCCGATACCTTGAAGAGGGTGCGGCTCTCAGCGTTCCAGAAAAAGCAGCAGGCAGGATGCAAGAGAGGAGGCGAAAAATTAGAAGGCCTTTTAGATAGTGTAACACGATAACCATCGCGCATGCACTTATAGCCACATGCTGTAGAAGGTTCCCGTCAAAACAGAAATATGATTAGCTCGACGTTCCAGGTTCTAGGATAGATCGATCTAGGATCGTTCGAAAAAGACCCGATTGTCCCTGAATTGAAATACTTGATGACTAGTTAATTGAGCGTTCACCAGCCGGTTCGTAACGCGTCCGTGAATATTCGTAATGACACGTCCGTTCCCTCCGCATGGTCGTAACTTTGTGCATAATGGCCGCGGTTAATGCCAGGTTTCGATGATCGCATGCGTAGGCGAAAAGGAGGAGCGGATAGAGTTTTTTGACGATGTGCAATCAATCCATCAAGGTTCTCTCTCCGCCTGGGTTCAAGGTGTACTAGATAAACAATGTATTCCCCATCATTATCTTACACTCTGACAATAAACGGTCGGAATGGATGAACACGTGGTGGAATTAGATTATACACGTGTCTACGGCACGTACAATTAGTCGGCACCGTTGACTAGATAAAGAGAAATCGAGAAAAGCCAGCCGATCAAATTACCCCGCTGGATTTGCAGTATTGCAACGCCTCGTTCCGAACCGATTTGCGAATCGCAACCATGAACACGGAGGTGAACGTGACATTAGATAACGGCCAGTGACGGGACGCGAAGGGGCCAAAGAAGACGAACTGCGATCATAAGGACGAGGACGGGCGTCGTTTCCGACACGCGAATCGCTGCTCGTGTGGTTTTGTAGAATTTGGAAAGACGGACTGCCAGAAACTGTACGTAGCGTACTGTTATATGAAAGTAGCGAATGACGCGATGGTGTATGTATGCCGTACCCACGAATCATGCACCTACATACATCCATCCATCCACCGCTTCAACCGAGTCGTCGTGGTGACTATAGCACACCTTTGGATAAAGTTTCCTCGAGCCGGCCACCTGTAGCGGCGACGTTGCCACGTCTATCTTTCTCTCCCTCTCTCTCTCTCTCTCTCTCTTTTCATAAATTTGCACCGTTGGGTACTCGGGTACCTGCTACCTGTATGACGTGTGTATCTATCTCCATGCTGTTGTGTCGTCTGTGTCACATAGATAGAAATTGGCAGTCAAGCCAATAGTCGGTTTACCCGTAACATGGCACCGTGCACACCAATCTTCTCCCTCCCGGGCTCGGGGAATTCAGATGCTGTTATGAATGGAATGAGAAGAAAAAAGATAAAAGAAGGAGAAGAGGAAGACAAATAGAAAGAGAAAGGAACTGAGCAAAGGTTGAAACTCGGAGAGATACTTTATTTTCTTACTAAGATCATCTTCAAAAATTGATGTTCACTGAGAAAAATTTCATTTGTTGTAGTAACTAGAAATATTCAGTAAAACAGATATCGTTAAAGAAACTGTTTGAATATTGTTGGAATTACGAAAAACGAGATACGCGTAACCATTTTGCGCTATTGTTGATCCTTTTTTGGTATTTCCAACGCAAAATCAGTTTGTGAGGTTTACTCTACTTTTTTAGTTAAATAAGGCTTAACGTCAATTTATTCTTGCACAAGCATTAAATTTTCACAACAGTTGCAAGAAAATATAGTAACAGTGATCGTAATGAGAAAGAATAGTAACGGATACTAGACTTTCCGGTAACAGCTAAAAAACTGATTTTCATTTTCTACCTAGAACTATATTTTTCGATTGTGGTAAAAAATGAAAATAATTAAGGACTGAGCGGTAACCGAAACTAAAAATTTCTCTCAGTGTCATTAGGATAGAAACATTGATAGAATGACCAGAAAATTTCATGCAAAAACGAGTCTGTCGTAGTATCAAACAGCAACGGTAACAATGAAACGTACCGAACGAGTGACGATGTGGTAAAAACAAATAAAGCACACATCGATAGTTCAAAAACCCAATATTAGTCGAGGAGCGTGTTGTGTCATAGGTAGTAGCGATTACGTATAGACATTTTTCTGCTCGATGCAATTGAAGACTGATAACACGAGGGTGAAGAAAAAAGGCAACGATCATACAAAGAGGCATGTAACAACAGTGAATTCGGAAATCGTTTTACTCGAGGTCGAATTGTGAACGCGACTCGGCTAGCTACGAGCGTGAAAGTTGCTCCGCAGGAAGCTGTGCTGTTTCGACGGTACAATAATACAGGTACTATACACCTAGAAGTTTGCAACGAATGACGAGGCGGTGGTGGTGGGACCCGGTGTAATATCCAACTTTGTATTAGTGTATAAACGAGACAGCGATATAACGGTGTTACATTTTATGCATTCCTATGTCGAAAGTTTTCCTCATTTTCGACCATCATTGAGCGCCGCGCGATCTACGGATCTCGGCAGAAGACTCTGCTCTTTTCGATCGTTCTTACAGCAGTTAGAGCCCCCCGTTTTATTCCTCTCCCAACTCGAATTCGCAACAAACTATTAACGCCATTTATTTAATACACAACGAATTGAGAGAATCGAGGAGGCTTCATCGTGACTTCAAAGCAGGACTGCAACCTTCGAAGCGACCATGCTCGATCCTACGGATCGTACATCCCGTCTACGACTCTTCGCGTATTACGCGATCACTTCACCTTACAGTGCCCGAACGGCTGGCTCTAATCACATTACGAATCTATAATGCACACTACCGGCTCGCCGATCCGAATTCAGGGACGGCATTGCCCGTCTCGGTGCCCCCGGCATCCCGGAGAGATTGCTTTACGTGTCGCGCGAGACGCAAGCGACTGACCTCCTTCGTCTTTCTATAATATCGAGGTTGCTCGCACTACGCTTTCTAGAAAACATTATTAAATGGATCGACGGCTATTGTAACGCCTCTAGCCCTGAAATGCTTACGAAATACCGATCCGGGTTACGGTATCCAAATATGAAGACGCGGAGCGAAGGGAGAAATGCCATCGAGAAATGATCCATTTTTTTTTCAAACTTCGGTATATACTTCATTGATTTCTTTCACTTTGCTTCTGATTTTCTCTTCGATCTCATCTTTGGAAGTCTGATTGATTATTTTCAATCTTTGCACAACGATTGATTGTAGACGATTTAAAATCGAATAAATTGCAAATTGTTTCAGACATATAACAGGTATTCAAAATATTGCGATTTCGCATTACAAATCAGCCAGCGACTAATTGCCTCGGTCTGTTCGATACAGAGAATAGTTCGACGAAGAGAAAATCGGAGACAAAAAATTTCTAGAACAATTTGCGTTTAAATAGTTGCAGTGGGCGGACGGGATTGAACTTTTTTTTAATTCTTTTGCAACGTATTAAACGGTGGCCCTGACCGTAGGCGATTCGGATCGGATATTAATTACCCGTAGAGACGGCAAAAACCTACGCATTCTGCAAACATTACAGACAAGGATCAGGTCCTTTCCAGGACCTCCGCAATATTCGATTCTACGCAGTGAATAGTTGATTTTTTATTTTTTTATTTTCTTGTTCAAACAAGTATTTTTGTCATACTGTTTTGCTTCTTCTTCTTTTATTTTCAATTTCGCAAAAATTGATGACGGCGATGAAACTCTGATCTAACTGTTTAAAGTTCACAGCTTGAAATCTTCATAACAATTCACTGCAAATCGTATTTAACAAATCAGTAGGATCGCGGTTGTTCATCCTTTCGTTTTGAGATTGAGTTTTTCGACTGCAATTATCTACTCGGCGCTTTTTAACAATCGTGAATCGTCTTTAAATGGTAAATGGAGAAGAAAAAAGAGAGACTGAGGAAACGGTTTACTTATCGTCGCTCGTGTTTCGCCACGTTCAAGATTGCATTATATGTTATACACACACGCAGCATATTGTAGTACAACTTCCGGTGAGGTGGACCTTCGCCCAGAGGTTTCGATAAACCGAGCAAGAAACCGAAGAAGAAGAACAATGACAATAATTGTTTTTAACCAAACAACAACATTTGTATTTTGCAACGTATCGCATCGCCTTCGTGACACAGTTGTAATCAATCCAGTTTTTGGTCGGTGGGAAATTTCTGTGTTACTGACGTATTACTCGATTCAAAAGATGACATCACGAATGAATCGAGGAACAGAGGGTGCAACGATTTTGTCGCACTGTGATTTTGCTAAATGATACACAAAAACGGGTTTAGAAAACTTTATTTTACACAGTAGAATCGATATTGATTGTTCGCCGCAATAAAGCTCGATCTTTTCGAATAATAAAATCGAACAGTCATGATCCACATCTGATCTCGAGGCAAAAACACTCGGGCATCATAATCAGCGAGCTACGCGGAGTCGCAGTTGTCCACAAGCTCTAGGCGGAAGTTTTGCGGTCTGAGCGAACTGCAGGAGTGAAATATCCGAGGTCGGACATTTCAGTAACTGCCTCGCGTCGTTCGAATACTGATCGAAAACTTCTGCTGGAGTGTTTTAAAAGCAGAGAGTACAATAAGGCAAATGGATGGTTCCATTTCTGATCACTCTTTACATACAATCACTTGTGGCCGTTTTCACAAAATTTTGTACTCATTAATTTGACCGCTAATATCTTCTACTGCATCTAGTATCTCAAGTATTGAGTCATCAAGCTTGATCAAAACTAAAGTTTGTCAGTTAGACTGCGAGTTCTGGTAGCAATTTAATGTTCCCAAAACGCGAATAGATGCTAACACAAGTTTGCTCGAAGCCAATTATTGTACTGACTTATATTCGTTTTCATTAAAAGAATGACTCGGTATTAGCTGCAAGTTGAACTGTCAATTGTGTTCGAACGATCAGAATTTGAGGTACTTGATTCATCGACGACCAAGATCCGACTTTGAGAGCAAGATTTGGCTACAATATTATAACACTTCGTTGTTTGAAAATTAGTGTTTAAGTGAACGGTGACCTCTGTATCGTGCATTTGTGACCACAGTAACAAGTGGATAAAACAATGATCATTAAATCTGACAACTGTAGGTACTAAAATGGCTTGAACCAGTGCATCGTCTCGTACCCTGTGAGAATAATAAAGTAAAGGAGTAAGAGAGGAGCCGCGTTTCCAAAATGCCCGGGAAAATCGCCTACTCGACTTTTCACACCCGGGAACCGGATTGGACGCCGGTGGACGAAACGATCGGATATTGGCGGCGCTGTTGTTGTTGCTGCGAAGGCTCGGGCTCGACGGAAAGCGTCGACGTCGACACGGCGGTTGCCTGGGTCCGATTCGAGGAATGGGCCCGACGGCTGAGATCGGGGTCGGTCCAGCTTTCGGGCCCGAAGGACTCGGCGAGCTCGACGGAGGGCGAAGCTGCGGCGAAAACGATGATAAAAAGCGTCGGAAACGGGCGGTCTCAGTCCCCGAGCCTGAAAATGACTTACGAAAAGCTCGCAGGGTTTAAGACGAAGACCCCGGTCAGTCTCGACGGAAGTCGACCAGCCTCGCGAAGCGGCTCGAATTCTGGCGGGAAAAACAAATCCGCGAATGGCTCGACGGGAAACGAAAGCAGCGATCATGAGCCGCTCAATCCTCAAGCTGCTGCAGGGAAAAATAAGCTCGGGGTTAGAATACGCGAGATGCCCGATATTGTCGTTCAGAATTACGGTAATTCGGTCGAAACCCGGGAAGTTCGAAAGATCTTCGATACTTCAACGCGAGTTGTACAAATTTTTCTATATTTTTCTTCGATTGATGAGTCATTTCTGCGCTTCAAACAACGCGCAGTGGAATTGAGTACATTTACTAAGATCAAAGTTTTGGTTGTATCGTTGGTGTGTTTTTTTTTTTTTTTTTAAGGTATTTTCACACATTGAGTAAAACTTTATTGAGAAAAATTGGTGAAAATATTTTTGGGTCTCAAAGAGTGTCAAGTATTTGAACATGTAGTGCTATAACGATATTTACTTGTTGTTGGTACAAAATCATTAAATCAAACAACCGATACCTTGAATCTAGTACCTACATTGCATAATTATTGAATTGCAGTGCAAATCATTTGAACTGAACAAATTACTCGTGTAATCGAATAAAGCAAACCAGGTAGAATAAATAAATGGATCTGCATTTACTCGTGAACGAGTAAAAATTTTTTTCAATCTTATGACTCGATTACTTAGTTCTCATAACTAGGCTTGACATAGTTTTGATCGAACTTTATCATTCAAAGTTTGTATATTTCAATAGCTTTTTATTCCCTAGACGGTTTTATGCATTCTGTTTATGTTAAAAATATGACAACTTTATACCGAGATGTGTGTTTCTGGCATAAGACTCGCGATGCTTACGTACCAATCTTATCAAAGTTCGAGCACTTCCGTTTTCAGATTGTGAACTTCACAATCCGTTAATTAATTGCCACGTTAAAGCTAATTAACGTGCTAACGATACCGAGATTATTTTCTCGCGGAGCAATTCCAAGTGACAACTTACATTAGTATAATACACCAGTGCGTTTTGCGTTTTTCCTTTCTGAAGCGCTATTCTCATCTTATACTCATAAGAGTAATTTGAAGACGATTATTTAAAATGCTGCAAAGATTCAGTAATATGATTTTCGTAGTATTGGAACCGAAAAAACGATGATGACAATTATTGAAAAAATTACAAACTTGACATTAATCTCAGAGAAAAATTAAACTGCTAACGAATTGTTGAAAATTATATTTAAGTGATTCCTCCGACAATTTTATTTAATCTTCTTGGTACATAGAATATTTTGTCAAGGTTTGAATAGTAGATCCACAAAAATTTCTCACGATATACCAAATCTACATGATATACGTATATAATATGCTTTTGTTTATAATCGCTTGAACACATTTTACGCCCATGATGCGAACGACGCGACGAGCGCTTATCGTTTATTATATACGAGTATTAAGAGCTCTTTCAATCTTGAATTCACTGCTCTTGCTTCATGCTTTCGCTATTCCCAGTTTTTGTTGCTTTTGACAACTATATAATAAGTATGATGAATATTAGATGTAAGAATAATAAGAAGACAAAAGATTTTTCAATCGCTGTGCACTAACATTAAATTATACATATTAGTAATGCGAGAATGAGCGTAATTAATAAATCTCACCACACCATATTTCACCGCATATCAAAAGCTCCCGATTAAACCGTGACGTACAACACAGTATAAAACCGATCTGTTTTCGCTTGATTTAGATGACGGCAGTAGTCTTTCGGAGGCTTGCAGTACGCCCATTATCGGTGGAGCCAGAGCCAGCAGCCTCTCAAACGACGACGTTATGGATCGCGATCTTCACGCCAGCCTTCTCGGCACCAGAGCGTCGTCATCCAGTCTTGGGGTGAGTTGGAAATTGCATATGTAAAAATTGACGATATCGAAGAGATCCCGCATTTTCTTCTTTTGTTCCTCAAAAAATCGAAAATATCACTCGACAAGTAAACTCAGAAGGCGTTTCTAATAAGTCGAAATCTTACAAAGATTCTGAAGAAAGAAAAACTGCACTGAGAAAAATTTCATTTGTTATAGTAACTACAAAAATTCAGTAAAACAATTAAATCCTTAAAAAAACTGTTTGAATATTATTGGAATTACGGAAAACGAGGTACACGTAACCATTTTGCGCGATCGTCGATCCTTTTTTGGTAATTGCAACGCAAAATCGGTTTGTGAGGTTTGCTGTACTTTTTTAGTTGAATAAGGCTTTAACGTGAATTTAGTCTTGCACAAGCGTTAAATTTTTGCAACAGTTACAAGAAAATATATTAACAGTGATCGTAATGAGAAAGAATAGTAACAGATACGAGACTTTCCGGTAACAGCTAGAAAACTAATTTTCATTTCCTACCTAGAACTATATTTTTCGATTGTGGTAAAAAATGAAAATAGTTAAAGACTGAGCGGTAACCGGAACTAAAAATTTCTCTCAGTGTGTCCTTCAAATAATCGACCAAATTTTTGTCGAATTGAAGTTCAGTTTGTGTGATTGGTATCTGAACAAATTTTAGTCGAATATTCCATCTTTATTTCCGTGAGTCCGCGTTGATCGATGGATTGGTTCGGTCGTTTGTTTTTTGATTTTTTTGTCTCCGTGAAGCAAAAGTTACGCACTTTAAGCGTCACTTGGACAGCTGTAATTAATTGGCGAATTAATGACTGTCGACAGGCGAGGTCCGACTCCATGGCTTCGGTGTACAGCGGAGCAGGCGAAGGACGGTGGTGCGGATCGGTCGCCGTTAGGGGCGAAGTCGAATTCGGTCTTCAGTACGACTACAAGCAGAAGGCCTTCGAGGTTCGCGTCACTCAATGCAGAGACTTGGCGCCGGTCGACGTCAAGAGGAATCGCTCCGATCCGTGAGTGCAGATTCATGTTTCACGACATTTCACGAACGGAGAACAAGTCGGAACCTCGGATTTCAACGTGCGGTTTCAAGTTCTAAACGATCGTTTGAACGAAACAAGCTCTTTTCGAGTTTTGTCTAGTGAAAAAGATTTTATTTGAATTTGAACTTATTTTTTTTCAATTTTATAGCATTTTATTTTAACACAATCAATTTTATAATCCAATAGATTTTTTCCCTCCAAGTATATTCGAGCTAAGTTTTTCGTATCGTCTTTTTTACCGTATTATTTACGACGGTTTTTTCTGAAATTATCGTTACCAATTAATGAATTTGAAATTGATTGGTGGAAAAGTTTTTTTCGAGAAAAACTTGATTCTTCTTTCAGGTTAACACTCAGAACTTTAAGACTCATGAATTTTTACTGCGAAAGCTCTGTTGATGACTAATTTTTTTTTCCACGAGATTTTATACGAATCGCCTGAAACTAAGTGCAAAAATTTCATCACATTATGAAGTCAATGATGAAGATTTACTACGATTCGTCTTGTCCCAATTTTTCAGATACGTCAAGGTTTACCTATTGCCTGATAAATCGAAGGGTGGGAAGCGGAAAACTAAGGTTAAAAAACACACGTTGAATCCTGTCTTCGACGAGACACTCAAGGTAAGGAATTTAATACTCGTACATCGATTATCGCGATTCGCGTTACGCGCAAGGATTATTTTTCTAAAAAAATGCGCGCGTGGCTGTTTTCAGTTCCACATGAGCCTCAACGGACTCGAAACCCGGACTCTGTGGCTCACAGTTTGGCACTCGGACATGTTCGGGCGAAATGATTTCCTCGGCGAGGTCAGGATGACTCTGGAGAACAAGATTTTCGACGATCCTACGCCGCGTTGGTATCCGCTACAGGAAAGAGTGAGTAAAACGGTTAAATTTGAGTTGAAGAAACATTTTACTCGGTTCGTCTCTTCGCCAAAATCCTCTTCGCTTCCAACTACCTTCTCCCTTTATCTCTTCGAACAGTCCGAGCCCTTCGACGATCCCGTTACGTACAAAGGCGAGGTGATAGTGGGGCTGAAATTCGTGCCTCCTGATCCGACGCAGCAGCAGCAAGAGCGGTCTGGAGAGAGAAGCGGAAGCAGCGAGAAAATCGGGTCCAAGGCCCGAAAGAGCTGGAGCAAAGGGGCCCTTCACGTTCTCGTCAAGGAGGCACGGAATCTACAAACTCGGGCGAAACACGGAGGCACCTGCGATCCTTTTTGCAAAAGGTACGTTGAAAGACGCGATTCGAAAGACATTCTTTACTTAACAACCATTGCTTTTCGATTTCGGAACAAATTGAGCTGTAATCGATAAGTACTCGAGAATATTGATTGTACAGTTTTGCTTTGTTGCCAGTTACTGAAGGTCTGGAAAATTCTAGGGAGTGTCGAACAACGAATGTTTTTATGAAAACGCAGCGTTGCAAATAACGTTACTAACATCCATCTTATAATTCATTTGCATATAGGTATACAAACTACGCAATAATCATTTTTAACGTAAGTGAAAAGAACATACGATCTGATCATATTTCAAATACTCTACTTTTATACACTCACAGACGAAAAGCAGACCTTTTTTTCTGTTGCACAAAACCTTCCCTTTAAATATCAATGTTTTGTTAGTATTTTTGAACGACAATTTGACGGAGTTGCGTTGCCAAAACATCGGTATACGTGTAAATGATATGTTTTGCGACAAGGCTTGAGCAAGTAACGTTAACAAAACTAAACGTTAAACAAAAAATCAGCTTGGGAATAACTTCGAGGAAGTTCGCTTTGCAAAAACACGACTTTGCGTATGACAACTGTACTGAATTTTAGACAGTTGCAAAGTTGCTTCGAAATAACGAGTTTCCCTAAAAATATATCGTTACATTAAAGTTATGAATTTCAACCTCATGTTTTGCTTGATTGCAATGTAACGGAGCTCGAAACAACGTTAACATCACGAATCTGCGTTTTACTTAATGAAATATTTTTCTGCGTAGATTGTTGGGAAAAATTAATCATTCCTTGTTATATTTAAGTTCGTTATCATTGCAGCTATCTTTTACCGGACAAGGGTCGTTCTGGTAAACAAAAAACGGGGGTTGTGCGCCGGTGTACCGGAGGCTCGCCCGTCTGGGGCCACACCTTCATTTACAGGGACGTCAGTCTTCAGGAACTCGCTGAACGCGGCCTTGAACTCACCGTTTGGGATCACGACAGAATAGCGAGTAACGAATTCCTCGGTGGCGTTCGATTCAATCTCGGGACAGGTAAGGGCTGTTAGCTTAATTTGAAGGAAAACGAAACGAAAAAAAAATACCAAGTAAAACAACACAAAGTTACCAAATTTTGATAAATAGGAGAAAAAAAAAGAATTAAACGTTCCGCGCCCTCTCCGCCTGAAAATACTTCAACTTTTATTTTAAATTGTAGGTGCGATAAAATTTTGGATTTAGACTCGAATATGCGTATTGCATATGATATATCAAAGTATACATCTACTCCAAGTTTTTACTATTTGCACTTTTATGCAGTCGCTCGCTAATTATACGCCCCTGGTTTCAAATATGCGTACACTATATTACTATACACACACACAGACACACACATATCGTGCAGCTGTATTCATCGATTGACGTGTCGCGTCCCGTAAATTAATCGCATCGCACCTGTTACACGGTGCAAAAACTTTCTTTCTATGAAAATCTTTGATCCAACGGTTTGCGAATTTTTTTCATCGGGTACATGTACTCGT
Source organism: Neodiprion virginianus (assembly GCF_021901495.1). Classification (NCBI taxonomy): domain Eukaryota; kingdom Metazoa; phylum Arthropoda; class Insecta; order Hymenoptera; family Diprionidae; genus Neodiprion; species Neodiprion virginianus. The sequence goes on from NC_060880.1 coordinate 20,068,415, forward strand.
CCCTTTTTTCGATTTGAACTTGTCAAGTATAAATATCAGTTGTTTGTCAGTGCGAAAAAAATTCATCTTCTTAACAAAGCGTCACACATTTTTTTTTCCTGTAAGTAGTAATTGTAAAAGTATTGAAATTATCTAGAGCAACGCTTACAGTCTTTAAATAAACGTCTGCAAGTCGTAGTATGGTATATATGTTACAAAAGCGTTGGGGAAAAGACTAAAAATACTGTACAATATGTCGCGAGAGTCAAACACCTTGTTATACTGTCTTTAGAGAATAATAAGGAAAGATGTACGGATTAGATATTTTGAACGTAATATGTATTCATTAAATTTCTATAACAGTACGCTACCTAATAAATGAACTGACCGATGAATATTTGAACATCTTTTTTCGACGTCTCGCGTTTCTATCGCTCGAAATCCGGTCAAAAACGAGCAAAGGCTTAAATCTCGCAATTTTCGCAGTACAAATGTTGAGTGAATTTTTTTTTTTTTTTGCACCATATTTACGCTTTTGGAGTCCAAAAATCCACGCAGATTTTTAAAAATATACTCCGCGGATAAAAACAATATTTCACAACGATTGATAAACTCTCATTTTCACCGGCAGGCAAGCACTACGGCAAATCGGTCGAATGGATGGACGCGACCGGCCGTGAATTGTCCCTGTGGCAAAATATGCTCGAGAGGCCAAATTTCTGGGTTGAAGGAGCTGTTACGCTCAGACCAAATCTCCACAATCATCCGCGGAACAACGCCACGTAGGCGGCGTAGCAATAGAGTGTAATTTTTACCATTATACCAGTACACATAAGATACACATATGTAAGCGATAAGTTCGTCAAACTCTTTTATAAGTAAGAGATATACACATACATACAAACATACACACACACACACACACACGTATAATATACACAATACTTGTGTCTATCGGAATTAAGAGATAGAAATATGATACTAACCAGGCGTGTCACTGCCAAAAGAAAATCTAAACCATTTTTATACGATATCACATAGGTATATACGGCATATTATATACATTATAATATAACGCATTCCCCCTGTAGACATGTAACTATGCGTTCAGTTTACATTTGCGTATGTATGAAGGGCTTTACGTTTCAGCTGAATTCGACCGTTCGTTTTTTCTCCCCTAGTTGAAAATCGTTGAAAGAATTTGATACAGAAATATTAGCGATTTGGCAAAGTTTCAACGACAAGAAAAAGAAAAAGAAAGAAAGAAAGGAAACGGCATAACGCAATTATTTTCAGTGATACTTGCCGATGTATTTTTTTGTCCGATGGCCACATTTTCATCGAAAAAAACAACAGAGAAATTTTCAGACGTTTTCTGATAAAAAAAATTATCGCAAGAAAGAAAAACTCGAATTGCAGACTGAACGTAACGTCCCTGAAAAATGTAACCGATTCGTCCAGGCAATATCCAAGCGCACAAGCGAAAAACGCGCGATAATGCGGACGAGACGTAATTACAAGTGCGACGTACATACGCAAATGCATGTGTGAAGATCGATTGAACTTTATACGTGGAAAGTGCGTTAATATATTACATATTTACAATGAATCGTATACAAACGTCCCTCCTGCCGGCATCTCGCGGCGTATTTATACTTCGATTATTATAAATAAGGTTACGGTTATTGAAAACGAAGAAGAAACCAGGAGAAACAATGGGACGCAATTTATAATCGATAACCAATACAATTACAATGTATAAATAAAGGCATGTAATAATGACATTTATGTGCCTATGCGGACGCCTATACGATCACGTTGTTATATGTATTTATTGTATATATAACAACGAATAAACATAACAGCCGTTATTTCATTTCTCTCTTTCTTTATTGTTCTTTCGCGTTCTTTGTCCGACGACGAGCGGAAAAAAAACGTTAAGAAGAAGCTAAAAATGTTTCGTTAATTATGATGAAGGTATTTTTCTCCCGGTGAGAAAAACATATGCTTCCATATTATATTATATTATATTATTGTGTTATTATAGATAAATATATATATATACACACGCAAGTTTGATGTGTAACGGATAGATGATAATAATATAATAATATAATAATAGTTGTGAAAATATGATTTTCGTATGACGAATGCAGATGCCAATTTGGATGTATGTATTTGGTATGCTGTTTTTACGTATACACGTTGCGGAATATGAGGAACGGTGCATTTAACAAGTTTAAATACACCAGATTTCCACATTAGGTAATATTAATTACACAAATGCACACATACATATATATTTGTAAGTTTGATATTAAACCGTATAATATAATTATATAATAATAATAATAATAATAATAATAATAAGATCCTCGATGAAAGACAAATGAATGATAAGGCTGAGCTATTAATTCGTACTTAAAATACGTTAAGTCAAGTCTTCTTCGCGAGTCGTCGTGCGATGATCGTTAACGATTTAAATTACGTGGGTGTATTTTCTGTAGTTTTTTTTTCGTTTATTTTTTGTTTTTTATACACAAACTAGCCTGATTTCAGTAGCTCCTTGAATTATTATTACACAATACGTTTTTGTCCTACATATTCCATAACTAGTTGGTTATAGAACTAATTTATATATACAGATAAAAAAAAAAAATTACAAATATGTATATTATAAAATTATTATGTCTTGTATTAATACAATATTATAATATAGTGATGGTTGTCAATTATAAGCTTGCGTGTGATACTCGGCGTTGAATTTTTCACGAAAAGGCTTTTACAAGCGCAGCCGATCAATTGTGCGTGAAGATTTATTGGTTAAAAAGACGAAACAAAAAGAAAAATAAAAAAAAAAAAAACAGGATGGTCGACCAGGGGACGAAATTCCGTCTTATAAATCGTATTATATAACATAATATCATCGTACAACGTAGCTCTCACTATATACGTATATTTGACGAATGGAATAAATTCATTCTCAAATTTCTATCGACGAAGTGAATTTATTATATACAAGCATACATACACCCGAAAGAAATGTTGCAATAATTTTAGGATAAACGGTCCGTATACTTTACCATACGTTACATACAATATAGATACATGAGTCGTCATTGGTCCTTGTGTACTATGTATAACAATAACAAAACGCATATCCCAATTAATCATTGATATAAAATATGGAATTGATGTTCTATTTATACATACATAATATCGATAATATTATATATACATACATATGTATATATTCGCGAATGTATACATGAAAATAAAGAAAAAAACTTTTATATCATTTAAAATAATATTCGTCATACGAATCAACGTAAATTATTATATCCGGTATATAAATATATCAAACATTATTGTAGGGGTAAGAACGATAAGTAACGATAACTTGATATGAAATTTATGGATTATTAAAAAATATGTGATACACTTCTCAGTATAATAATCTATGAATGTAGTATTGAAAAAATGAGAATCAGTCGTTGCATTTGAGGATTGCGAAGAAGGATCCGTGAACTTCTGTACACGAATGGAATTGAAAAAAAACTTATCGCAGTTACCAAATATGGCGAGAGAAATAGTTTGTCGATTTAAATAAATGCGGATTTACTCAGTTCTCCGAATTATCGGTGCGATAACTTTTTTGTTGAATCGATGGAAATGGCTTTGATTAAACTAAAAAAAAAAAAAAACAGCATTTGATATTTAACGATCGTGATAGATAAATTCGACGAATCCTTTATCATGTGTGTATATTCAAAAATTTGACAGTGAACAAATAGTGTTAAAGATCGCTGTTGCTGATGAAGCGATTCCCTTCGGAATTCTTCCCCGAGTAACGATATCTGGATTTTCCGTAAGCGCCTGAAGAAGAGGAGCAGCATAGATCAGGGTGGAAAATCAAATCGGTTTAAAAATTGAAAATACATACTTCTCACGTCCAGCGGTCCTCGCATCGAATCCGGCAGCGGCGTGTAATCGGGCTCTTCTACGGATATCGAGTTGTGCCGTTTGTGATCAAGCGCCCTGGCGAATTCTTCCGCCGTAAGGGAGGATAAGTTCGGCAGGTTTACCCTAACCATTCTCATCAGGCTGCCCCGCTCCCTCGCCTCTTGACGTTCCCTGGAGGAAATCGGACGCGAGTCCAGGAACCGCAACGTCGCCGGAAGCACGTGGACAGCGTAGCGACGATAACGCTCGTAGTCCTCCTCGTCGGTCGTCGTTGGATTGGTCAGCTGGTCCGGACATCCGGGATTGCCGAGGAGGCTCGCGTACTTCAGACACGGGCAGCACTCCTTTATTCGGTCCAAGGCTCTCTCGATGTCGGTCACCTGAGGCAAGAGTCGCCAAACTTTTTACGTATGTTAATTGGGGTGTCGGGTTGGAACAAAAACGCGGGGAAAGAGAGCCTTCAATAGTCTCACTGAAGTTAAAAAAAAGTTCACGCGACGGAGGAAAAATTTTGTAATACACTGAAATTCAACTGCAAACACCTCAGTATTTTCACTTCGTCATAAAAATCTTACGATTCTACTATTTTTTCACCGACAAAATCCATATCGCTAATTGTACGAAAACTATTGGTGATAACTGATTTTGTTTGTTGAAAAATTCTTCACAGATTTGTGATGGCAATAACGTGGTTCTTGTTGAATCACAAGTTTAACCCTTTCAGTCACAAAAGCCACTATAGTGACAACCTTTTTTATATTTTATTTCAGATTTGTTTTCTACAAATTCAGTCAAGCCAGTATTCTTGTTTTTTTTTTTTTTGAAGTAGACAGTTCGGTGTTCTAGAATAAATATTCAACAATGCCAACGTAATTAACGTAAAAAGTTTTCAAGTGAAATTGTAGAAATAGTATTCCGAATAAAACGAGCCATTTTTAGATTGAAATCGAATCAATCTACTAGATTTTTAACAATTTCGAGGCGATTTGAACCGAAGCATCAATGTCCAAGCTTTTGACTATAATTTCGGTACTTATTTACGACTTTTTTGTTATAGAATAGTATTGATTTCTGGACAATTAATCTCCTTGAAACTCAAACTCGTCCGTACGTTCTTGACCCTTAAATTCAGTTCACTGTAATCGAAAAACGAAAATCTGTTCATAATTTCCGGAATCGAAATTCTATCCTGAGTAATCAAAAACTCACGTTAATTCGTTGTTTCTCTCTGTTTCTCGTATTAAAGAAAGCGTGCAATGTTCATACACGACTGCTCATCGGTTATTCATGTCGTAATCTCTCTCACCGTTTGTCTGCGTACAAAGTTATCGGTGTCACGTTAAGTTTTCTGACGCGATTTGAATGCGTTTCACGTTAGCGATGCGCACGTATTTTCGAATCACACACGCGATCATTTTCTCTACGTACGTTACATATGATCCTCATACCTATTATATCTCGCAGTCACGTTCCGTATACAGCGATTGAACAAGCGGAGAATACAACTTGAACGCAGGTTTAATAGGACAGAAAATATTATTGCATACATTGATTAATTACGCAATCAGCAAAATTCTATACACCTGATTAGTTTCGTCAGTTTTAATTTTACCTATTCCTTAATTCGCTCGCGATTCCGTTATAATCCTGTAAACTAAAAAAACATCAAAAGAAACAAACACGTGAGGCAACAAGGCGGAAATAATATCGGTGACACATACCTACTAGAATGAGTAATCTTTAATTATTTCGTACAGACGTGCACGATGTTACACGTATACGTATACGTATACACCTTGCACACGGCTGATAACTTATCGTCGCGTTATTTTCCTTATCGTTCCGTAACTACACTATGCGGTCCCCCCGAAAAACTTTTGTGATTGAGAAAGGATCATGAGGTGTGCACATCACGTTATACGAATGCTCTGCGGTGTATCTTATACCTGTGTTACAACCGTGCGGTTTAGCGAGTGAGTTACAGTGAGTTGTTACAGTGACATGCTGGCCAGTGTTGCACCAGCCGTAATTAAGTTACCACCAATTCCGATGTGAGAAATTCAGGTAATCGACATGTTATACAAGGCATTTATTAACTTTTTTTTTATTAACGTTGTAAACGGGAACGAATTAATTTGTATATATTTAGATGTTTTCGCTTTTAAACCAATTTGAAACAATCGCCCGAAGATGTGTGATTACAATTAGCTCGAAAAATTAATTTGTACTCGTTTACCATCATAGGACGAATATATATATAATATATATTATACCTAAACTTATAATCGATGAAATATAACACTTCGAAAGATTAGTGATCCATGTACCGCATACATGCGCTTCGATTAGATATACAAAAGGCAGACACGAGAGTGAATGATTAAAAGTTGATTCTTGAAAATAAGAAGGTAATACGAGATCTGAGGTGTGAATAATTCAAATTCAAAGTAGAAATGAAAAAAAATTAGATATAATAACAAGAATCGTTTAGTCATCGTTTCACCTTGGACGAAAAATGCAGTTGAAATGCAGTTGAAAACTGCATAGAATTGACGTTGCGAAATTGTAATGTACATATCGAAGCACGTACACGCGGACGCTATTCACACACATATCATGTATAAACCTTGTTGTTGTTTACGCTTAAAGTTGTCAGCTTAGGCATGCGCGGTAGAGTGTTCAGATCACAAAGACAGTTGTTATCCAAGACGAGCTCTTCCAGGTTAGCAAATTCCTTGAGAGCGGTGAGCGACACGAGATTGTTGTAGGAAAGATCGAGACTCGAGCAATCGGCTCCGACCAACCCGATCAGACCGTGAGGAATTCTTTCGGCCCGCTGTCCGGTGTACCAGGCCTTAAAAATCGGAGGGAAAAGCCAAACATCAATCGATCAATTCGTTATCGTGATTTTCGTTTTTTTCTTGTTCGAATTTTTTCTCCGATCGAATCGACGCATACAAGTTATGTAACATATATCCAAACAATACGTCTTCCACGTAACGTAGTTATAATTACCTGACTGCGTTGAACGGTCAGAGCAGTTCGGTTGAAATCTTGCTCCCGCATCATCGCCATTTTGTAACACCAAACACGCGCAACTGGTCTTTAGAGCTCTGTGGTGTGAGATTAAGATACAGAACGCCAGCTGCAGACGCCTGTGCGACGCATAAGCTGTTCAGATACTCCGATCAAAGTGCGAAGCGAATCGTTTTATTCTTACTCAAACTAATCTTATCGCGAGTCTTGCTTCTCGCCTTCGGAAAATCACCGACAGCGGCTCGTTGGCCTAGGGGTATGATTCTCTCTTAGGGTGCGGGAGGTCCAAGATTTAAATCTCGGATGAGCCCGTGTCCTTTGATCCTTCACGACGCGACCCACAGTCGCAAATACGTTTTGTCACATAGCCGCGTTCTTCTTTGCTTTACAAGCGTTCGACCGTTCAAATCAGCGCGAATTAGTTAAATTCGTTTTCGAATCTGCCGCCATACGCGCCTCTCTACAACTATAATCATTAGTCTATGGAGCAATCGCAGCCTGGCGGACCCGAGACGCACCTGATCACACGCCTATCTATCGTCGTTCTTACAATCACAGGTCAATATGGCCGCGGTGACACATTCGCTGGGCTGTCAAATTGGCTTGGGATACGCCTAAATTTTTCACATATTTACACCGTGTTTTAAAGGATAGTACATCGGGATGAGTTATACGGCCGTGTATTTCTAGGCGATAATAGATCGGCGAATCGGAGGTAAGTCTCGAACTTCTGGTCGTAGAAAAACAACGCTGTAATCAACTGTGCCTAATGCCACATGCATGCATGAATCGTATCTATCTCATAGAGAGGCTATATGGCCATCCGAAAGTATGGCCTATTTTTTTTTCTTCTCTCAACTCTAGGCATGTAACGGGTACGTTGACGTATTTGGCACGTACAAGTTGCTACCTGTAGCTATTATTTTGCACGTCAAGTAACGTCGTCTTCGACAACAATGACAGTCCTTGCAGCTACAACGTAACAATATTCCAGGACTGGTAGCAATTACCAATTTTTCTCAGTACTAGTTGTACATTTTTATGGTACTAATCGCCTCTTGTTACGCTGTTTTCTTACAACCATCACTTGAATTACTTTGCTGTTATTATCGCTTTTGAGACTTGATTTAAGTTATGCACAATCCAATTTGCGTTTCAATTATACAGAATGATTAACGAGAACATTTCACATATTCCACAGAACTGTGATAAACATGTGTACTTTGATTCTATTTCCTTTTTTTATTTACAAATTTTACAGTTTAACTGTGATATTTAAAACATACCCCGATATTTTTAAAGCAATGAACTTATTGAGAAGTATTTGTAATTGTAAATTAAATAGAAAAAATTATCCACCTGTATTTGCCATAGTGAAAAAAAAACCTACCATCATTTGTGATTGCAAAATTTTCCATTACCAGCCCTGATTTTGTTCTTAAAATGACAATTTATCGGAGAGGAATGATTAATTCTACCGTTGCTTAACAGAAAATCAGACTCGTGGGTATGGAGGCCATCGTCGAATACAACTACGAGGCACAGGAGTCTGATGAATTGACTATCCGCAAAGGGGACGTCATAAAAGATATCAGGGTTATGCCCGGTGGATGGTGGGAAGGAACGCTTAGAGACAAGCGTGGCATGTTCCCGGACAATTTTGTCAAGGTGAGTCCAGTGAAGAAAGTCAAATTTGGCAGGGTATACAATTCAAGTGGTAGCGGAGCATTCCATTTTTCTGATATCTAATTCACTAATTACGTTTTCAGGTACTAGAATCGGCGGCTGGTGTGGAAATGACTTCTTCGGTGAAAAACGAGGAAGTGGTCTTGCGCAACGGGGGTTCGGGCCAGGGGAGGAGATGGTGCAAGGTTCAGTTCAGTTATGAGCCGTGCAATGAGGACGAACTGGCTCTGACGCCCCAAGAATCGTTGGAATTTCTGGGTGAAGTTGAGGAGGGCTGGTGGAGGGGCAGGCTGAGAGGAAGGATTGGCGTTTTTCCATCCAACTTCGTGTCCCCTCCGACCTATGAGGAGCCTGAGAAAGACAAGTACAAACGAGAACTCTGCAGAGTCTTGTATCCTTACGAGGCTCTGAACGAGGATGAGCTGACTCTAGTCGAAGGAGAAGTGCTCACAATTCTCTCCAAGGATGCACCTGATAAAGTATCTATCGTTTCCAGGACCGTGTCACTTAGAATAACATTCGGCAGGGTAACTGAGCTAATATTTTTACGTTACGAAAGGGTTGGTGGAAGGGAGAGCTTCGGGGTCGCATTGGCCTTTTTCCTGATAACTTTGTCGAAGTCCTGGGCCCCAAAGGCGAACAACATGAACAGCACGACCAGCCGCTTTACACCTCCGGAAAATCCAGCATAAGGCACTCGGTGACAACGAAAAGAACGGAAAAAGCGCACGCCAGACGAAGCTTGGACACACACAACATTGCTCAATCAGGTAATCAATTGGGGATCTCTAATAATGGTCAAATTGGACCGAATCTAATAATTCGAACAGTTTGAATAGTTCGACTGGTTTAAATAGTTCAAATCGTTCAAATAGTTTGTATAGTTCGAATAGTGTACTAGTAACCAGTTGTTTCACTCATTGCTACCGAATAGCGTCTAAAACAAGCCGGTTTCAGAAACAACAAGAAAGTCTTCGGTTTCCACATCTTCGTCTTCTTCGTCGACATCAGGCATGGTCGCAATGAGCGGAGACAAAAAACCCAATGGCAGTCAGCTGCTGATGACAAGTCTGAAGAGGCTCGTTGGTGGCGGTGGAAACAGTAATGGCAACAGCAGCAATGGCAGCAGTGGAACGAGCAACTTACCTGCTGGCTCCGTTAGCATAGACGACGAGTTGGACGGCGTGCAGAGAGGAGAGGGACTCCCGCTATCTCATCCAACAGCGTCGAGGGCTAGATTGCCAAGGCGGCGATTGCCCTCCTCCCAACATCTCCGTCATCAGAACACTGTCAACAGCAGTACAACGACAACAACAACGATTCACACGGTGTGTATATTAAGGATGCTTTTAGTTATCGCAAAGGGGGAAGATCCTTATGACACTTAACGTAGCAGCCAAAGTAAGCACTAAACTTGTTATAAATAGAATGATTATGAGGCTGCAGTTTGTGACGGTAATGCAAAGCATTAGAAGAAACTTCACCATTCTGTAACTTCAGACTAACTTTGAAGAAGTTGAATTTGTAAAATATGGATTTGTCAATGTTGTGTTATGGTTTATCAAGTATATTCAAACAATCCTAAAGTTGTGAGATGGTTCATGAATAATTCGATAAATTTTTATACTTAAGATTCTCTGGAAGTATTAGCTTTCCATGAGATTTTCATAAAGTTTTTTCTGGATGTGCTTAATTGCCTTATTTTTATAAAAACTTAAAGATGAATCTGGCTGCTTGTTCCAGCTTCCTATGATCTTTTAGTCCGAAATGTTCAACAGAAATTTCACGCACCGGCAGTCTAAATGCGTAATTAATAGTTTTCTGTAGCAGTTTTATGTTATCTTTTCTTCGGTTATTACTACGCTTTAGTAAGATACGGTTTGTAATGTTTACTCAGCGAGATAAGTGGTGCGGTATCTCTTGCAGTGTGAATCAAACAAACGCTTGTGTGGTTTACTTCCAGGAAATTGAACAACGTGTCAGACCTGCTAAATGATTCGTTTCATTAATTATTCTTTTCTAGGAATCTAATCTAGCTAATGGAAGTGCCGTTACTCCTTTGGAACGTTTGCGCGACGAGGACGTCGATAGCGAGAGTAGAACTGCAAAGGGTAGACGAATAGCGCCATGGGTAATTAATTAACTTTTAAAATTTATGCACATTGTCTTCTTGGTGACTAGAAACGAAAAAGAACTTCTGTTACGCATCATGTCACATAAAAAATCTGGCACAGGTGGAGGAGCTCAAACTGAACCAGATGGAGAGGAGAAAGACTAGCCCTGTAGAAAAACCTGACAAACCAGAGACTAAAAAACCCAGAAGCAGTGACACCAAGTTAGTGAATTTTGCACAATTCGTTGAACACTGAATTCAAATCTCTTCTCTACTTATTTTCCACCGTTTCAGTAGATAAAATTAATTTCCTGTTACACATTTTCCAGTAGAGCAACCGTTATTGGAGAGTCTAATTTTAAAATTGAAATGGAAGGCGATCATCAACGAAAAGCTGAAGAGAGTGGCCGAGGAAAAGATACGGAAAGGGCAATGACGATGGAAGGTGCAGAACAACCTCCTCCGTTTGTCCCGTATCCCATGTACTGCCAACTTCTGGAGAGGGTAAGCGTTTGTTTTTCTTATTTCTTTCTCGTAAATACTTTGACCGAAATATCGCAGCGATTTACGTAGAGCAACGCATTGTCCAGGGTACCGAATACGGTAATTGTACAACGTACAAGTTATCATGAAAGAAATAAAAAAAAAAGTGTTTGCATTCACAGAAGAATCGTTCACTGTCTGAATACAAATGAGTTTCCAGTGCTTGTTTTTTTTACCTTGATCGATCGACCGATCGATCGACGCACAGAGTAGAACCGAATGAATCATCGGATGACGAGAATTATGAATATGTAATATGTGTTCTGTTTGAATATTTAAAAAGGTTGCGATGCTGGAAGAGAAGCAAACGATGCTACAACAGACAATTGACCAACTAACCGAGCAACTTGTGCCACTACTGCAGTCTAATGTTTCAACGAACAACAAACTGTAATTGTTATTATCTATTTTCACCACTACTATTGTTCAATAATCGACTAATCACTCCCCCCTTTTCCTCCCTCATTTTACACTTGTTATGATACCCAGATTTGATTTTATATTGCGTATTATTTATTCATATATAATGTTTGACCATATAGTTATATTATTCAATGTACTGCCGTTGTCCTCTCTTTAAGGTGGGAACCTTTTTTGGACACGTTACAAACATTCCTTTTTTTTTAATCCTCGGTCTTTTTGTACTTACTTGCAATGTTTGAACTATGACTTTCTTTCGTTGGGTTAAACTGTCCTCGTCACGACAGCTAAATTCCAGCCTTAGTTCCAGCGGGCAGACTGTTGTTTTATTATTATTATTATTAATATTATTATTATTGTAGAATTTTATTACCTTTTAATTATTAATGCATTTAATTATTACCAAGGTATTACATGATTTCGTACCCCTATATTTTTTTTATTTGTTTTATCGTTTCGAATGACGACGCGTGCATGTCAAACGAATATATATCGTAGAGTATATAGCTATATACACATATATATTTATATTCGAGTACTTAAATCACTGGATCCGTTTGTTGTTCTCGCGGGACAGCTTCCATTAATTATTAACGCAAATGAATCATGCGCAGCAAAGTTTTTAAATCAAAGAAACGAAAAAATTTACAGTATCAGTAGCAAGATGCTGGAACGTTTGAATAATAATTATCACGAATCGAATGGAGATGAGGATAATGAGGATTGAAGTATTAATTGTTATAAACAATACTTTCAAAGAAATATTACACACATCATGCGTGTATTGTAAGTATTATAAGCTTTAAGATACAAAGCGGATATAAATTATTTTGTATTTTATTTAGACTTAATTTGGCATACGCATACATACCTAATATTAATTTTCGTGTGGTTGTGCGGCTAAAATTATCATTCCAAGTTTTTTATTTGAATTTAGTCAGTACCCTTATTCCGAAAAAATAGTTACAACTTCACCCTAAACAAAAAAACCAGACCTCAAAACTTGGAACATTCCGTTCATTTTACTCCATAAAGGTGCTAATAACTAATAGGTACTAACTTGTAGAACTAAAACAAAAAGTTTGTCCGAATTCTATTCTTTTTTATCGTTTTAATTCCCCTCTTTAAAATCAAACTATCGTCTCGCAAGGCCGAGTGTGTCGAATATTAATTTCTATCTCCGCGTCAAAATCAACTCAGGCTTCTCCCTTTTTTTTTTTTACTCTATATCTAACCAACGGCTGCATAAAATTTCTGGAAAACGTTGATAATGCCCAGAGAAGCCGAAGTTGGAAAAATCAATTACGCATTTGGAAATTGAGCTCTTAGCATAATAACAATAAAGTGGGATGTTTATGAATACAGGATTCATAGAAAACATTCGTGTACATGTTTTAACCTACGTATTATTGGTATATCCGTGGAAGTAAATTTGTTGCATACAAAATGTTAGTGGTTTTTGATCTTTTGATATGAATCTTTGATCGTGAGTCTGTATATTGAATATTATACGTAAATTATAAAATATACTTATTATGATGATTGGAGCTATGACGCAATACAGTGCATTTCATAGCGAAGATCCAGTCTAATTACAACGCTCTAAAACGAAACATTTCAGAGTAAATAATTTTCACTATTTATACAAACACCATTATTATTATTATATATGTATATATATACATACATCTATTGCAGAGATTTTCGATTTTCCTTTTACTGCCTTGACGTGTCCATTTATTATAACAAACGGTATATACCCTGTATAAATAATTGAATCTGTTATGAAAATAAAACAATGAAATGAAAAGTGTGAAGAAAAAGAGAAACCACAAAAAATCAACACACCTTTTAATTAAATTGAATAAAATTCATGATAAAAAAAAAAAAAAATACAAAAAACGGTAACATATTGATTAACACAGTAGGTAAATATTGTAAATAGAAATTACTTACATTTATATATAATATATACCATGTTCTTGTGCTTTGCACTAACAAGTGAAAAAGAAGAAAAAAAAATAAATAAATTCAAATTCGAAGAGACAGTAAATAAGCAGGATAATTCTTGCTTCACGAATCGTGAATCGTGATGCCTACGGTGAAATGTAAATAATACATTATTTGAGTAAACGTATTACTATCATCTGTGTCTTAAACTATATAGTATTTAATATTTATTTATTTATTCGTGTAACCACTTCCCATTTCTTTGGTGACTTTGAATACCGTATTTTCATCTATCAAACGCGACTACGAGCTGGGCCATGTTCATGATGTCGATTCGACAATTGAAAGCCAATAAACACCTCGTCAGGCATCGCGTATTTTAAGAGATAATAATATCGAATTTTCAACGACGCGAAAATCTGTTTATCAATATAGAAGTTTGGAAAAGCAGGAGGTTTGAATACAGAAAAGCAGAAACGTAGAAAAGCGAAGTATAATAGAAAACCACATTTTTGCTCCGACGATTCTATACTTTGACTTTATATAATTTTTTATGTTTCGAAGACATTGCATTTCAACACATTCTAGTGAGTAGATTTTCTCGTCTGTGAAAATTCGACACCGTAAACTATATTTCTATTTTCTGAACCCTTTACGCTTTTACACCCGCTCAAACCGTACTAATTGCAAGTATAAATATTCGTGGTACCTACGTTCCGAGTCATTTGATGAGTGAGTCTTCGATCCGAAGTGCAGATTACGTTCATTGAAGTTCATTACGTTCATTACGGAAAAACTACGGGTTATTGCAACTGGGATTACTACTTGGAAATATTAAAGGTAATACTCTATTAAGTATATTTATGTGCTTTGTGATTCATCAAGTATTTTACTATGCTCGCTCCTTTCTTCGATTCCAATTAATTTCTATAATTCATACAAATGGTGTAAAGTTAGTGTAGAATTAACTTTTTTTGTAAAAATGCGAGAAAAAAAATATAAGAATTGTAAACTAGGCCCGAGTTATCGACATTCAATTTCGAGTCACCTCAGCATGGTCAAAAATCTAATAGATTCGTTCAATTTCATCACTCGACGATGCCTTGTCTTCTTCTGATTCTCTACAATCCTATTAAGACACTTTTATCATTACATGGGCATTGCAAAAAATCAAAATTTTCAAAATTAAACTCTTATCGACGTTTGTTTAGCTGACACGACCACAAATAAACACAATCACAAAAAACAAGTATATTAATCATTGGTGGTTGTGCCAGCTGAAGTAATAAGTCAGCACAGTCAAAATTTCATAAAAATGTAAAAAGCATCACAAAAAAAACTATTATTCCAACTTGTGACCGTTCTCATTTGATTGTGTCAGTTTAACAGACGTCTGATATTGATTATGATTCAAAAACAGTTATATTAAATTTGCTATTGACTAATAAAAGGCTGTTTAAATTGATTTCCGACGACTATAGTTTTCTTTTTGAAAAATTCCGTTGAGTGAAATAGAACGAACGAATCCACTAGCTTTTTAACCACGTTTAATCGATTTGAAATGTAAAATCGAAATTTTAGAAAAATAAACTTACCTCCCGCATATCTAAATTTGATAAATTCTCAACGTTCGACTATCTCATAATCAAGTTAAAGAAAAGGCATCGAATTTCGACGCGTCAACCTTCTTAATCGGACCACGAGTCGTTTTCAATGACAATTGACCGCAGTGATCGCAGAAACCTGCAGGTGATGAAGAAATATATAAGAGGTATTAGTATGAATTATGCATAGTTTCGTTGAATCCTCACAATTACGTGCAGTTTTTTGCATTCATTACAACCGCGAAAACGATTTTTCAACTGTTCATGCATACGTGACCTGAATTCGTTTTATCTTAAAAACGTTGCATATATGCAACGGTGCCCTAAAGACAATTTGCATATCATCAAGCTATTTCATGGAACATGTTTATTGTTAGACTTACAGCGCGATAATGCACATGGTGTTCTTTTAATCTGATTTATATCAATTTTTTTTTTTCATCAGATCAATCAAACTTCTATCAATCACTGATCGTGAGCAATACCAAAAACTGGCATATTATTGAACATATATTAATCATTTCACCGTTGCAGAGAGTTTCAACGTTCTGCGAAGTTTTTTAAGACTAAAGCCTTGAATGCAACAAAATCAAATGAAACAAACCGCTCTATTTATCCTCTACAAATTGAATAATGAGAGATTTAAATCCCTGTACGGTGGTAAATGACATTGGGGAAGAATTATTGGGGCTGATCGTTTAATTAAAGACTATACAGAAACTTAAAAGTCAAGGGGCTAAAGAAGGTTTTCTCCATCACCGCGGAGAGAAAGTTTCAGTTTTGAATGCTGTACAGTCCTTATCTGTTCTCACTTTATACCATAATCAAAATAATATAATCCTGGAGAAAAGATCAAAACGAATTTTATTTTTTTAATTATGCCAGTTCAACTATAAACTGACATTCAGACCCTATTTGTGTGAAAAAATGTAATAAACTAAACCAACAGATTCAACGTTGCAGTAACCAGAAAATTTAGTATCGACTACTGTAATCGTACCAGATTACAGCTACTTTTGCCAAAAAATTGCCTCACATTCCCAACAATACTTATTTACATAGACTTTAATTCAGTAACTATAACATACGATCTTTTCAACCTTAGTACAATACACAACACGCATAACGTATTCCTGTGCACCTTTGAATGACGGACACACTGTACGTACGTCAATCGTTATACGGCTTTCGAGGAATCGTTAACAGTCCCGCGAAAAAAAAACCCGCGGGTTTCCTGCAAACGTGTGGGTTTTTATCGACGCGTAGTTTTCTGCCTTCGTGATGATATATAACGCGCGAAAAAGCCGCTGCCGATTCAGTTCTGATCCAGCATCTCCGGCAGAAGTAGCTGGAGCTGGAAGATTTTTTTACCTCAAGTTAAAACGACCATCAGAAAAGTCAAGTCGACGACAATGAGAATCTTTTTGATCACGCTGCTCATCGCCATGGCTGGTATGGCCCTCGGCGACCAGCTCGAAGGGCAGGAAGCGGAAGTCACCGCGCCGATCGGCAGCATCCGCGGTAAATTTATGCAGTCTCGTTTGGGAAGGCAATTTTTCGCGGCTCGTGGTGTCCGATATGGCGAAGCCCCGATTGGCGAACATCGGTTCAAGGTAAGCCACGTCTGAATCCAGATGTAATATCCTCTGGGGATTTAAGTGCTTTCGAGTGTTGATATTGCAACTTCAAACCAGCGTATAACGAAATGGGTCAGGGTCAAAGTTGCAAAATTATCAAAACTCTGAATGGTTCGAAGTTCCGAATGGTTAAAGACTCCAAATAGTCAAAACATGGAATGATCAAACACTCCGAATCGTTAAAGCTCCGAATGATAAAAGACTCTGAACGGTCAAAACTACGGATGTTTTGTTTTTCTGATAACGACACGTTGCATGCGATCAGAAGTATTATTAGCTCGCTCGAATTGCTCAATTCGCGATCGACAATCTATCGGGTGGTCAGAGATCGCGCAATTCGAACTTCGGTATGCACGCATCTCTTGCCTTACAACAGCCAATAATCTACCTCGAACCTTGAACCTTATACCTTTTCCTCTTGCAGCAAGCCGTCCCCGCTAAACCTTGGACGACTGTTTTCGACGCCACCGAAGAAGGACCGGCGTGTCCCCAACCCGCAGCAATTCTACCGTCGGAAGATTGCCTTCGATTGAATGTCTATACTCCTAAGGTATATATTGTTTTTAAATATGTTCAAAAATGGAGCCATGCGGCAATAGAAACTGAATTTGTTCGATCAGCTCAGAACGTGTTTGTTCAATTAGCTACCGAGCGCTCAAAACTCCGATGCGAAGAAACCGGTCTTGGTCTTCTTTCACGCTGGGGGATTCTACGTAGGTTCCGCCCAAAGCAACCTTTACGGACCGGAGTACCTTATGGACCAGGACATCGTTCTGGTCACCGTCAACTACCGACTGATGTCCCTAGGTGCGTTGGAACTGCCTAAATGCCGGAACGACTGTACCTTTTGACTTAGTCTCTGATCGAGTGATTGTACTACGCCTTTCCAGGGTTCATAAGCACCGGAGACGCGGAAGCCCCAGGAAACCTGGGCCTCAAGGACCAAGTTGAAGCGCTTCGTTGGGTAAAAAGAAACATCGAGTCGTTCGGCGGTGATTCGGGCAACGTGGTGATAGCCGGATACAGTGCTGGAGCTTGGAGTGTGAGCCTGCATCTGGTCTCCCCGATGACCAAAGGCCTATTTCATCGAGCCATCGCGATGAGTGGGTCGGCAACCTACCAGAAACCACTTGGCAGGCATCAGAAGGATCTGGCCGAAAGACAGGCTCGCTTGTTGGGCTGTCCGACGAACACGTCGCAAGCTATAATGGCCTGTCTGAAGACCAAATCCATTCAAGAGTTTGTGGACTCTTTCGAGAAGATGTTTGTAAGTGTATGAGTTTGTTTATAACAGACGTGAAAGGTGATACTCGCTGTACTTCGCTAGAGCAGTCTCAATTTAATCATTGTACTAATTCATCGTCAGGACTGGCGATACAATCCTGTTCTTCTCTGGAATCCAGTCGTCGAACCCAAGGTTCCGGGCGTGGAACGCTACCTGACCGATGAACCGGTGAAACTGATTCTCCAGGGAAAGTTTCACCAGGTTCCTCTGATCACCGGTATCACCAAGGACGAATTTGGGGGAAATGTTGTCAGTGAGTCTATACCAACTTTGCACGTATTTATGGGGGGAGCTTTAATTGCCTTACGTACACCTGCTATGAAATAATGATCGGTGATTCATCCGGTAATCCCATGATCCATGAACGTATAAATAGATCATTTTTCTTGGGACATTCTCAGACTGGGTTGAGACAGAGAGAAAGGGAAATGTATCACTATTCACCGAGCTCAACGACAACTGGGAAACTCTGGCTCCGATCATCTTCCAGTACGAACGAATCACACCTCGCTCCAAGGAAATCAGCAGGGACTTTAAGTCGTTCTACTTCAGGGACCAGCCGGTGTCATTGAAAACGGTGGACGGTGTGGCCCAGGTAAGTGACCAGGAACTGGCAAATTCGTCCTTTCGGGTATGTGAAACGATTCTTTTGCCATTCAATTAGCTCTACGCCGACGGACTGATCGTGTTCTCCGTTCATCGATTGGCCAAGTTGATCGCCGTGGTTTCTACACAGCCTGTCTACTACTACGAGTTCACGTATCAAGGTCGATACAGTCACCACGTCTGGTCTGATACGAAAAAACCATACGGTAAGAAAAGGATCATCGATACGATACGATAAACTTCGCGACCTGTGGTGAAGTTTTTCTTCAATATGGTTTTCGAATCTCGCTTAGACAGAAATTTTCACCGACTCTTTTAGGTGTTGTTCACCACGACGATCTACTGTACCTTTTCAATGTCAAGAGATACTTCCCCTACTTCAATACCAACGACCCTGAGTACTCGATGGTAAGACGGCTGACCTCGATGTGGACTTCTTTTGCTAAATGCGGAAATCCGATCCCAAGAGATGTCGAGGGATTTGAAAATGTTACCTGGGACGCGTTCACACCGGAAAACAAAAAGTACTTGAATATTGGAGATAATCTCACAATGGCCACCGATTTGTACGCTGTGCGCATGAATGAGTGGGAAAAACTTTTCCCATTGCCGTCCGTTGATACGCCCGGAACGAACGTCAAGCATTGAACATCAATTTTATCGAACCATTTACGATCTTACACTGTGGATCGATAATTAGTCTAATTGGCATCTCTGTTTGGCATTGTATAAAATCCAAAGCGTATTATTCAGACGGTGTAAATCAGCCGCTTTTTGAATGGTTTTATTTTTCAAACAATTAAACGTTATAGCAACTAAATTGTTCCATTCATACCTTGATGATGATGAATTAATCCTTCTAAACCCTTGATTCTCATTATCGATTTTTTTTTTAATCGACGTAACAGCTTTGTAAGTATTTAAAACTCTGCGAGACCTTGATAGATGAGATTTTATCGGGTGTATTTTGGCAATATGATGGGAATTGATTTTACGCCTTAAGAAACTACCATACAATTTAAAACAATTAGAATTTGGTTATTCATAAATTCACAAATTCCGAGTGGGTTTGAGAAATTAACAATCTTTACACGGAATATTAGTATTTGTCATAAGTTTGGCACTATTTTTTTTACCGATACGCCATACGATAGATGGAAAAGAAAAATATAGACAGCAGTTTTAGAGTCATGCGATTTATTAATGTTACATCGCAACGAGATGTGCTTTGGCTGCACTATCTTCTCATCCAAATCGGCTCCTCATCTCCCGCTCAATTTTTGGATGACGTTGTAAATTGAATCATAAAATTCATTTCGCAACGATGCAAAATTGCAATGTATTCTTGTGCTGTGTACCTATTATTATTTTATGTATATTATACAGCACGCGCCAATTAACGTCATATACCTGCGGCGTGTCTAAGAAATACGATACATGACCTTGCTGATGTTCATCGAAATATATTTTGTAGCCAGAGATCAAGGTACTGGAAAAATTATATTAGATCCGAAATAACTGATTGAATTTTTATATACCTGTGGGGGACGCTGCAAAAATATATTAAACAAACATAATTTCCATTTGCTTTACGAATACGATTACGTGTAAAAAAAAAAAATTAGCATGGACCGAACCATCGAGTGAAGTAATAAAATTAGCTCAGCATTTATATTATTCAAGGACATTCATCATCAACAATTGCTCGATACGAGAAATCTTATAGTAAAATTACTCGGTGTTATAAAATATCGTGGTAATGAACACCAAGCTTGGAAGATATTATGCATAGATTTTGATTATTTTGTTCCTAATTTTAGGGGCACTTTTTTACCCTCAGACTGATTGGATTTTGGATTTGATCGGTCGAATCATTCTCGAGATATTCTAAAGGCAAAACTGTAAATAAAAAATTTTTTCTCTTTCAATGTCTTCTAAGCTCGACACATATCTAAGCGGCAATTTCGTAGGCAATCTATCAATATCAACCAAATTTACTATCGCGATTTCGTAGAAATCATGCAATTTCATTATTTTTGTGTTAAATGAAAATGCATTGGAATGGTTTTGTTCAGGATTACATGTAGAATAGGGCTGTTATGCTCTTTTTGCGATTAACATACGTGAACCTGGATAGTTCTAGACACATACTACTACGTCAGAATCTACTAGACCACACATTAAACGGAACATCCGATGGCTGCCATATGTGCAATTTCTACTTTTTTGAATTAACGAGGATGCCTCATTCCTACATGTAATTCGAGGAACACGCGACCCAGCTACTCACTGTTCAAATCACAAGGGATCGAGCGAATTTTTACTTTATTTTATTTTTTTAGGGTAAGGTCAGCCTGTAACATACCTGCGCCATCCAAAACCACACACACACAAAGGTTAATAACCGAGTTGCAAGGGATTCGACAGTGTAGGATTTAACAATGCACGACTAAACTGTGTAGGACTGAATCGTGTAGAACAGTATCATGTAGGAATCAACCGTGTAGGATGATCCCTTGTGATTCAAATTATGTATGGGTCAATCACGTATAGGTCGAATTAGGTGCAGCACAGTTTTGTGTAGGATTAAACTTGTAGGAACGAAAGCTTCTAGAATTTACAACTAACGCGCCCTATTATTTGTAACCAGTGAAAAACAACTCAGAGCCCTATAGACACAGCTTTTTAATGGCCAGATTTTCCGGTTGTAGAATTCTAATCCGCACCATAATTCTGAGTACCTTATCACAGGCTACGTACGTTACATTTATCGATATGTTGTATATTATGCAATGTGAATACTTTGATGTCATTTTGATATTTTCCACACACCTAAAATGATTTTTCGAATAACCATCACCGTGAATCAAACACATCCTTAGCATATGTTTTATGAAAAAATTAGCATTGACTGTACCGTTGACTGAAGCATATGAACATAGTTACCCTTACGTATCTTGGTGGAGTGAATCCGAGAGTGAATCCCATTTTGTGACCACCCGATAGGACAATAAAATTTACTGGTCACCAAAAAAAATTAAATTAAGACTCGGGATGTGTCGGATAAATTTTTTGTCCAATACAGCTTCCGATTATTTTTAGTGTCCAATGACGCCGGAGTCCAGACGAGCCTTTTCCACCACGGCGTGTCAATCGTCTGTATCCCTTTAAGATGTGCGTCACTGGACATCCCCTTTTTGAGGTCGAAACGTTTCATAACGACAAGTTCGTATGTAATACCATTACGGTCAACTGGATTAAATACCAGTTCTTATCAAGCGTCAGATGATCTGCAGCATTTTCGTGTTCTCGACAAATGGAAAACCTCGCATCTGCCCGACGTGTAGTTTGTGTTGTTTCAAATTTACAACCAACGCGCCGTGTTATATGCAACCACTGGTACATGAGTAAGCGCCTCATCGTCGGCAACACGTGGTACGTAGTATGATTCACCATACTTTTCGCCTGCACAACATGCAACCGGCTGCATGGTATTAGGCCTCTAATTATTAACTATTCGAGACACGTGGACTTGAGTAATTTGAGAGCTAAAATTTGAATAAAATCTGGGTACTAAAGGGATCTTCGACGAAAATGAACGAATGCATACCAAGCGCACTTAACAATGTAATTATACAGTTTTTATTCATTATTTGAATATTTTGATGTCATTTTGAAATTGAAGACATACTTGAAAGTAATTTCCCATTATAATTATCACTGAGGATTAACCATATCCTTAACATATGCCTAGCCATACGCGTGCCCCACTGACCTTCATGCCGGAGTCCGTTTACTTCATTGTAAATCATCCGCACCTTGAGTATATAATGTGCTCAATGCCATGGAAATTATATTTACAATTAGACATGCACCGCGTTTGACTCGTTTTCAAATGACACTACCCTAGTAGTTATAAACTATATCAAGCGTACGAAGTTCGTTTGTCAACACCGAAAGGGAACGAGGACCCTGTTGTCAGAATACTGCACAATGACCAATCCCATAATCGTTAATTCGAGCTTTGGTATATAATAATATAATAGTTAATCTAAGATCAATACTTACATATGATTTCTCGTTCAAAGATCTACTCATCACGTGTACTGATATTTTATCATTTCACCCACCGTGATTTTTCTTTAAAAATTCATTTTGAACAAATGCAGTCGAGGGGTTTTCAAAGTTTTCAAGCTGATATTTCAGATAGCTTTCTCATATTTTCTTTTTTGGCACTCTGTTTTACATCCGGGAACATATGCTGATAATGGTTTTCGAAATATCTCTCAAATTCTCGACATGCGGTACGGAATCAATAAAATAACATTAATTCGTATACCTATGTTTATACATATATGTATATAATAAAACAGGTAGAATTAATTGAACGTGCGCCTATAATAATTGCCACGATGTATAAATGTATGACCTTGACATTTTGTACCCGCAGATATTTATCTATAAGCGATACGTGACGCAGGCTTTGCGAGACGGGGTCGATTCCGCGTGTATAAATCGCCACCGTACGTTCATACGGATAATCGGAATAGCCCTGATCGTTGATCACGAAGCTTTCAAAGATCTTCCCTGTTTTTTACGCTTTTTACCGAACAAGAATAATAAAACATCTCATTTTTGCTATTCCGCGATCACCAGCTACAATCTGGAGAACGCAACGCGTGACTTTGGCTGTACCCGGAACCAGCATCACCGGCCTCTCGCTGTTTTCTCTCGCCTGGGCCTCACAGGCGTCAGTCCCAACGCGGTGAACAATGTTGCTCGCTATCTGCACGCGACGTTATTTGCGGCGGAGGTGTTAGCTGCAAGTGAAACTGTATCGGTGGACCATCGCCTCTTCGCGGGCCAGTCGGGCCCACGTAGAAAGTACACGGAGCCTCGGTAAAGTAACCAATTTCTCGTTACATGCGTGCAGCAAGCGTTTTACACGCGTTGCATGAGCCGAACCGAGTTCGGTCTGTAGGGACCAAAAGAAAAAATCTGTCCGGACGAGAGCAGCCGCTGTTTGGCCCTTTTTTTCGACGAGTTTTGTTTCCCCGCACGCGGCGAAAATTTATTTACCTGCTTATTATATTCATCGCAAGGAATTTCTTAATTTCTTTTTGTTTTTGTCAGAAACTCTATCGTGGTTATCGACGAAATATCTTTTTCCCACACTAATTCACAATACAACTTTAAAATTGTGCCATATTTCCAGCATTCGGTTAGTTAGCATTTATAGAATTATCCCTACGTTTACGTTATGATGTATGGCATGTATAGTGAGCTGTACAAGTTGCCGACGTATCATACAGCATTTCCTGTAGCAAACATGGGCGATAACTCAGCGCCGATCTCGAAATAGCTGGAAACTTAATCTCGACAAAAGCTAATTTCTATCGTATTTAACATTCACTTTATTCACGAAAAATTGAATTGTATTTATTGCGCCAGCAGTTTATGGCAGTAGAATCGGTGAAATCCATAATAATGAATGTGTTTGAATTTAATTACCGAGATATGTATTTTTAGACCAATTGCTGTAGAGCCCGGTGAAAAATATTGGTGGCGCCGTAGTTGTCACAATTGGTTGAAAATCGGCAATTCACTTCTGTAACTTCTGTCTATATTCACCATATAATTCTGCAATGTTTTCGCACAATACGTAAGACGACGAAGAAGATCCATGCATCTCTACAAGGCGTTACGTAATTTCGAACATCATTCAACGGTGCACGCTGTTGTATTATACATGCTGTTGCACTAATCGCGGAGGCTGTACAATCCTCTGTTCAGTTTAGCCTTGACACTTTCTCGCCCATCGTGCCCATGGTCCAGTGCTCCATGGCCCCGTCACTTTCACCCATTAGTTATCCCATCCCTCGAACATGGGATGTACCGCGATCGAGCAGTGGAGACGTGACCTTCGATCGAAAAATTTTGCAAGAAGTTGGTCACCTTTTACAAAAGCTCTATGTAAAATATAATTATGTAGTTACGTCTCCAGCAGATTCGGTGAAACGAGCTCATTATTGACTGCGGTTTCTGTTAAGACGAGTGTTGGAGAAAAAATGGGGAGCGGGAATTGGAACTTCGAGTTTGATTGATCGGCATAAGGTACGTAGGATCGATCTCAGCCCGTGTGGACCATGCAGATGGCTGTGCTGATGGATGCAGCGATCCGATGTCTGTGTGTAACGTGCGTTCATACGGTAAACGCTGTGCGGACAAACCGACACAAGTGAACGTAGTCGAGCAACCGCCGTAAGACTGGTTCCCCGTCCCCCAAAGCGGGCCCAACTGAGAAGGCCTCTCTCTTCGCGCACTTCGCGATCTACGTTCGTCCGAGTTGGAGCTCGCTCGCCACTCTTCTCGCGTTTCTAAAAACAAAACTAGTCACGGTGTGCTGGTGTAAAAAAGAGGGGGATAAAACAGAATCGAATCGAATTGATAAAAGAAAGAGAAGAGAAAAGGTACCGCCTCATCGATCGATCGATCGATCGATTGATTGATTTATTGGGAAGTATTTGTACAGTGATACGCAGTGAATGGGATCGATATGGTGAACCGTCGGGGATGATACGATGATGCAGTGAACACGTCATTCTTATACCCAATTGTTCGTCGTTGTTACCAGTGTGTTGTACAGATTGAATTATCGTTCTGATTGAAATTTATGCATAATATATATGTATATATATACATATATATATATATATATTAGTGAAGTATAATATTAAAAGGTATTATACATAGTGAAGTGCAGAAGTCCCAGGATACTCAGATTCAGCTCTTGGATGGATACCGCATCAAAGTAAGCCCACCTTAGTATATAAGGCAGTTGTAGAAAATCATTGGACCTAACTTCATGTAAATTAAAAAATAGAAACCGTACGAGTACATGCAGCCAAAGATCATGTAGTATAATAGTTTTGGAGCATGGACCACGACAGGTTTTTTTATACTGTTATAATAATGCATGGCATGAATCTCTCGTTGACGAATTCAATTCCCATGTGAAAACGTACGTAATAATAATTATGTAATTTCAATGATATACAGCATACAAAGATCACGAATGCCTTCGTTCCGAATGTATTTGGACAGGTTTTATGATCTCCACGTATAAGCGTGTCCAGTGTGGCAGGTATGATACGAACTTTCTTACAACGGTCAGCTCGACGTCTCGAGACATGTAGTTTATATACACGGATACATAGACACGGCCGTGTTACGCAAGAGAGATTCGTGTGCCTGTTTTTCTTAATTATTTTCTTTTTTCATTTTATTTTTTATTCGATACTATTCCGCTAAACGACTTCTCCAGTTTGCGCTATTTATTACATCTCGTTTTGCCCGATAAACGACGCTCATATAATATTTCTGCCCATAATTTTACCGCGGGTTTATAGTTACGTGATATAGTGCGTATACCGCAACAACATTATTTCGTACCGTGCTAAGCGAACTTTTTTACCTCCTTTCTTCTTATTTCGCAAGCACAAAGAATCGGGGTCGCACGACGACGACGATGGTACAAGTCGCGGCCGATTAACGCTGCGATGCTAAAATCATTCAAATATCCTCGTGTCGTCAGTCTGACTCAAGAGGAGAGACGAAGATTCACCGATCTTTGGCTATGTCTTTATACGCAGTATGAACGGCGCATACGTACGCACGGTTTTTACTGTTATTCGCGAACTTCTCTCCGTGGCAGCAGCAGCAGTTCAGCTCCTCGAATCGCTGTTACATGCTCCGCGGCTTTTGCAACTCGCCTAATTTCCTTCCGCAAAACGAGCACCGCATGCTAAACAACGCTCGCAGCCAAAACGACGACGGTTCTCTTTCCCGAATTTCGAAATTCCCGCGCTTCGTCGCGTGACGTCATAACGTGATAACGAACTCGCAAGTTTTCGCGTCATTGTTCCGCCGCAAATTGATCAACCTTCTCGTAATTTATCCCGATCTCATCTCGATCATAACTGTTCCTATTGTTCAGGTTATACACCTATAGACGATGTACAGTACAATGATTTATCGTCTCCTCTCTTCTATACCCGCGCCTCATACTCGATGTCCCGGTGTAAATAAGATGCCGGGTAGCTACAGCCATTTACGGTACCAAGTAGACCAAGGCATTTGATATTTAAATGCCAGTCATTTGCGCGGATCGCGAATACCCGCGCGACACGCGTAAATGCACCGATCTTCTACGGTTATGCAGGTAAAATTTAAAGAAAATGATCGTGTTCGTTTCTTTTTTTTTTTTTCATCATCATCAATTTTCACAAGATCTTATACACAAGTACAACAATTATTACAATTATCTAATTACATGTAACTTGCTTGTATTATCTTGCTTCTAAAATTTCTCCCCGCGGTTTTTTGGGCGGAAAATATGGCAAAATTCGATCCGTTATAATTGTAATAACATTGTCTTTCCCTGTAGAAAAAGGTTTCCGTTTGAGCGAGCTGCATTCGTTTTACGACTTGATATATACGTATACATATACATATATACCTATATTATATTGCTTCCAGCGATAGATTAGATTAGGTTACGGTAGAGAGCCCCGCCGGTTAGAATCCTCCGGGAAACGGCTCTCTGACCACGCCGTTGTGAAACCGGAAGTGGTTTCAGTCCGCGGGCGTAACATAAAACCTACCACCGCGGCGTTCCCCGATCGGAACTCGACTGCGAGTAAAAACATCGAATCCCACGCGGAATCGAACTAGAACATTATAGTAATATTATCACGATAATATTCATTGTTACGGTGAAAAATCGATCATCTCTTGTTCTCGATCCCAATTCATATTCCTCCGAATCTGCCACGATAATCTTAGTGAAATTTACTGGAACGGAACGGAACGGCCGGTACGGTGTTCGATCGGTTTAATCCGGCCGATTTTACTCATCCTCGTACCGTTTTTCATTAATATTTCATTCCTCTCGAGGTGTTTTGTCTTTGCCTCGAGGCTGCAGCCGCCGCAGTCGGTCGTTCCGGCATCTCGTGCACGCAACTTATGTGAATAAAATTTGAGAATATAGGCCGAGTAACCGATTATATCCAATGGCTGGCCGCGCAACGCCGTCTGTCGCTGCAGGTTAAGTGGTGTTCGTATCCAGGACAGCGTTGATAAACCTAGAATTACAATGCGACAAGCCCACGGTTCGGAGACTCGGTAGGGTTTTGCGTTTCTTCGGCGATCGCTTGCTGTGCCATCTTTCGGAGGCGCCGCAGGTATCGGAAATCTTGGATTTCCCGCGACGTTTTTCTACGGAAAATGTAAAATCCGCTTCACCGGCCGCATCAACGGTCAGCCTACTTTCCAAGCCGGAGGAAACTCGGAAATTGTGAAAAAGATTCGCTCCGCGGAGATTCGAACGATTACGAACATTCGAAGACAGGAGATGCGTTTTCCTCCGCATGCGCAGATCAAGGGCGATGATAAAATCGGCATATCGGATATCTTTGGAGTATTATAAGTGATACGCTCGCCGAATCGGGTTTGGCATTAGATATTAGAGCGTTTAGTCGCGCTCTGTCGAGGCTGCAAATCGTTTCCTATAAAATCGAGCTGCTTTCTCTGGAGGTTGATATATACAAGAGCTGATTTGAAGGCAAACTGTGTTCCGCCAATCCGCTAAGCTGCAGCATTCGTGTTCTGAACGGCATTTATAACGCCTGCTATACTTTATTAATATACTATTATTGTCGTTATCGTGTTGGTTCAGCTTTCCCGAACCGAGGAAGAAAAAAGTAATAACTTCAATAAGAATCGAATACAAAATTCGAAGAAAAAGAACTTGTCAAATCGTCGTGCCGATACTTAAATTAAACACTAATGGCTGTGATCAAAACTTGGACTATGTTCCCGGAATTTTTCTATATTACACGTGTATTATAAATACAATATAATAACGACATACGCGTGGCTTTCAATTGTGCAAGTCTGTTGTAGTAATTGATGTGTATAAGTGGCATGTGCCAGTATTTAAGACCATCTTACACTGCCAACTTGGGGAAATCCGATTCACTCACAGTGTGGAATATGCCTACCGCACAAAAGATACGCTAGCCGCAATGTGATGTTTTACTTAATGCGTCAATTCTTTTTCCGTCACTTTAGATAGAGAATGAGTTCATTTATACGCCCGTTTGTTGGTTTACAAGTGAATTACACCAACAGTGAATTTATACTTATTTTTTTAACAGATCATGCAGTAATGTAAAATTTGAATCTCTGCTGGGTAGTGTGATCACGCGCAGTACCTACATGGGTACTTATAAACCTTGTTTACCTTGAGTGTATCTTTGTAACTTGAGGTTTGCAGTATTTTTGCGTAAAAAACGAAACAGCATTAAAAATTTACAATGCAGAGGTGATGTATTCCGAGGTCGACTCTTGAAGAGAAGTTGAATTTATTGTTGAAAACCACCTGCGCATACTCATCGCGGTTTCGTGGAGGTCAGAGTAAAATTCGCATATTGCTCTGCCTACCTTTATTGAATCGAAATGGGTCCGAATTTCTGAGTCTTGGATCTAAACAAGGTGAAATCGGTTCACTCGTGCAATTCGTTACTAGGAAGACGCGAATCGAAACGATCTCCGTCTGATTCCCGTTCGAATTTCACATTGAATCCAGTCTCTTCGCAAAAGGAGTGTTGGAAAATCTACCGAGGCGATAACCACAAAACCCTGGATGAATTTTACGACGAGCGTATCGAGTGCCGATCTTCCTCGTCGAAGTACACCACCTTCGGATAAAGATGCATATATATATATTGTGTTATGTTATGTACCTATAAATGCATATGGATATGTAGGTGTACTCTCGAGAAACAGGAGCCGGCGATATGCGGTCACGGGATACTCCAGAGTGCAGTTTCCAACCCGTTTTTACCCTCTCTCTTTCTCTCTGTCTATCTTCTTCTCTATCTCTGACCGTTTTTACCGTTTCTGTTACACTTATCTCGTACACGGTGTTGCTAGTAATTGTTCAGGGTGTGGACCGCGCCCATATCCAATCCTTCCTCGAGTTCCGCAAGTCTATCGACGTTCAATTTCATACCGCTAAAATCCATCATTCATCGCATCCAAGCGTTTGCTCTTTTTTCGGAGCAATTTACTCGCATTCTGATTCCATTAAAGTATAATAAGACAAAAGCAAGAAGAAAAAAAAAAAAAAACAAAACGAAATCCGCACCACTGGGCTGAATCGCCAAAAGTATACCATTCCATCCAGTCGGCACATTCAATTAGTTGGCTTTCGGCGAAAGCGTTCATCGGCTAATCTCACGGTTTGTGAACACGTGTGCATGGGTAAATTTACGACGATGGTGATAGCAGGCATTATACGGTATTTGGGACAGGCTGTGCAGGCCGAACAAACGTCTGAGACGACTGACTGTAGACACGCGATTTTTGGATGCCGAGAAAAATTTCACTGACAATCAGCGGTTGCTCGACGGGCACTGCGTGCGGTGTCTCTTCCGCTGGTTCCTGGGTAACAAAAGGTATATTCCGGCTGGAGGAAAAGTGAGTTTCGGAGGCAATTAGCCTCCGGCAGGACCGTGTTCATTTCGAGCACGTGAGCATGTGCTGTCTGCAAACGGAGTTTCTGCGTACGGGGGGGACTTTCGCTGACCGAGGAACTACAAAGTGCGGGTGCATGTGAAGAGTGTCGAGCCATTGTGCGAACTCCGTACCGTATACAAGTCGGAGATAGACGTGGCCGTGATATTTATCCGGTAATGCTTCTGTCTTCAGCAGAGAGCATGTGAACTTGGAAGACAATCGAGAAAGCACCCACGCCCACGTCGCGTTTCATGCTATACGTACGACCTCTGCAAACTCACTCTATCTTCATCTTATATCCGCGAAGCGATTGTGGTTCGTAGAAAGTGTATGAAAGAAAACAAATTTGATTTAAATCGCTGGCATAATGCTATACGCGGTCTCACTTATGGGCCTTATCCCGTCTTGAATATACTCAAACTGAAGCAAGGAAGGAGCTTTCTATGACCGATGAAGGGTGTCGGACATTTCCCAAAAGAGATTTGGAAAACTGATCTCCTCGCGACGCGCATCCTTACGCGAATTCTTCGACGACAATCCGACAACGGAATGAGCGGTTCGAAACGATCTCGGTGAAAGACGTCGCGTGGTGGCAGAAGAGGCTTTGGAGCCCGAGAGCGAACGTCCTTACGCAATCCTAGAACCCAGTAACCTTTTGTCTCGTGACGCGGTGGCCCACCTTAGCGACTTGTTCCATCCATCTGGCAGCCGGCTGTAACGATGTCTTCTCGCCACCCGGCTGGCCCGACTTGCCTCATCACATCTTGAGCTGCCACGCATGCGGTAAGGTCACCAGTTGCCTGGTTTCGAGTTACCCGTGGAAAGCGATCTCAGGGTGGAAGATTGGGAAAAAGGTGGAAATTCTCGGACACCTCAGTCGCGTTCCATTTTCAAATCATCGAAACCAGTGTTCGGTGACCGGGTGGAGATCGTTGGCGATTCAAGGCAGACCGGCTCGACCGTTAACCGATCGCCGAGTCTCAACTCGCTGGTTTGGCTCCGAGATGTCGGCTTGCGTCTAGTCGCGCCTACACGCGGTTGGGTATCGCTGTTTCGTTACGCCACTCGCTCCTAAGTGTGTCAATAGGAGAGCAAACAGTCGAATTCAGATGCGAACCCATGACTAACCCACTGCTGTTGGTATCTGCCGCTCACACCTTCCTGACGATCCTCGATTTGACGCTTCGCCAACTTCGCCACAACGTATCTTCGCTTCGATTCATCTACTATTTGTTTCACCGAGTGACTCATGCGCCTAATTACACCGCTATCCGACCACCAAAAAATGCGTTAATCGATCGGACGGAGGGTTCCGATCAGGTCTCATCCTGGTCAGGTTCGTGAAATGTGTTTTTGTCACGGGAAGCGATCCCCAGAGTGAGAAATCGGTATCAAGAGTCGAAGCTTGCGAACGCTGTATCCTACCTCGCGGATAACATCTACACATTTGACATTGAGACGGTATTGAGGAAACGTCTCCTTCTGCCCTGAAAGGTGAAGCATGCTCAGTTGTACAAATAAGATCGAATTCCGTGGAGACGGTTTTCTCCTGCGGAGGGAAACCAACTGTCGATGAACATCTAACGGCTGGTATTCACCATGGGTTCGATGACTGCCGACACGTGAACTCTGGAACGTCAAATATTGGTCGTCTGTGAACTTCTATAGATGTACACAAGCACACGCTTGAACACACTTGAAAGCGGAGGAGAGAAGAGAGAAAAAAGAATGAGACAAGCAGGGAAAGAGGTGCAGCACCAAAAGTGGTCGTTTGTCTCGCTGCGGTTCGACTCAAAACAACTTTCGAACACACATGCGGCAGTCGTACGTTATCTGCAGCTTATACCTGAACAGACATCGTCAGCCGTTTTTACACCTGCGCAAAGATGCTGTGTATGCAGAATTGGCTGTCGAGCGAATCGCTTGGTGCCTGAACCTAAATGCCATCTATAGAAATGACTCAACAGCTTCGCTTAACCAATTGCAAGCATTGGTGTTACAGGTATTTAAGTCGAGCATGGTCGAAACGGTCAATTTTAGCGAGGTACGGCAACACCCTTCGAAACGGTAATTCACGGTGTGACGTTTTTACCGTCTATTTCCCATCCTCGATCGACGACCTCGGCTCAATGAACTCGAATGACGGGCTGCAGAATCGCTGTGCGTGGCTGGTATTTGTATGGTCATGAGCAACAGACGGTAGCACTCAGGTTGAGTGACTGTCGCATCCTCGAGTAAAACAGTCTGTCATTTCCCATGACCGTCGATAAGAAAATCCCGTCTTCGTCTATTGATTAGCATTATCGGCGTGTTTTACTGGTAGCTAAAGACTATTTTCGATAACGTGACTTATCTTTACCCATTTCAATGGTACTCAGTCATTAACAACCCGCCGGTGTTACAAGCATATCGTACACGCCTTGTCATGCAGACTACAAGTTTACGTTTACGTTTACTCGCCAAGCTTACTGCAGGAACACACTTTCTTCTTCCAACCTGAGGCTAATGAATAGTCGGCGGTAGTGTACTGCAGGCTCGGTTTAGCCTGGTGGGTATAATAATGAAAAATAGAAAGAAAAAAGAAAACAATGCCTGCCGCAAAGCTGTCAGAAAGGTGGGATACTCGGGCGAAGAAGGAAGTCGCCGTAGCGTTGAGGGATCGAAGGTGGGGAAGGGAAGGCGAGAGAAAGGGATAAGGCGAACACTTGCGTGAAGAATAATATTCTTTTTTTCCTTTTCTGTTTATTACCGATTCACTCCTCGATCGTACCTGCATTCTAAGGAATTCACCATTCATCTTCGAGATAACGGATGCATGCATGTTACGAAGACGTGGATATTTTTAATTTTTTTTTTCCTTCATATTGTTACACGTTGCGGAGGTGGGCTCAGACTCTTTAGACGAATAATGTTTTTGATGTAACGCCTTCGAGTGGAACGGCGCATGCGTGAACTTTGAAGAATGTAGAAAATCCAGAGACCGAATGTGTGCAGTTGAATGCAGAAGTGAACAACCTTTCTACAAACTAGAGTCGCATTCTTACCTCGTCACTTCACACTTTACCTTTAAACGGTCATATAACGATCGTTGTAGTCACATCGTCGATGCACGGTCTTTCCAGTCGATCCTCGCACTTATGATCCAAGCAATCCTGCAATGCTAAGTCGCAGTACTTGATGTATTCCGTAATATTTCATCGAGCGCTGATCATGCGTCTCGTCTTATCCACGATTATTCTTACGGCCCGAAGGAGGGCGAGGTTTTTCAATTGGTACGTCGCTGGCAGCAAAGGTCACAAGCCCGATACCGAGAACTCGAACCGGTCGTTCGCAATTTTCAAGTTTTTGTCACGACGGCTTCAGTTTGTGCAGATAGCAGCCTCGGCTGACGAACGATCATCTGCAGGCCGTCAGGAGTGGATTTTCCATCTCGGGCTGAAAGCAGTGTCGAATTTTCATGGTGCCATCTTTTTCCACCAAGTCGTTGTTCTACTATATCCGATTAATCATTGCCAAAAAAGTCTTTCGAAATACGTAAATTCAACTTCTGACTTCAGAATGCACCATGTTCGAAATCGTTCCAACTTTTTCTCCTTGTATATATACCGATCGGCCGATTATGTATCTGGGCTCAAGTACATTCTGCGATTCCTGGCACGAAAAAACTGCTTGTGTATTCGACAAACGAATGCCGTGACTACCCCGTTAACCGACTACTAAATCAAGGTTTGGTCAAAGAGCCTTGAAGCATCACCGAAGGACTTTGGAGTCCGGTATACGATTACACGGACGGACATTCACTTATGTCACTATTTTTGTTTCTCCTTTTTTTCCCTCATCGCCCACGCGATAATTAGCACGCATACGTGAGGCCGTCAAGCCACAAGCATTGCGATTTTCGTACAACGGTAGGTAAAATGGCGCAAATGAACACTATCGCTTTTTCGAAAATTGATAAAAATCGCGGCTACCTTTTTCGCCCATGCTTGGAGTCGCTGTCGCGCAACCGGTGCACTTTCATGCGGCGAGGAAAGCAGTCTACCTACATCGTGGGCGGGACTGCTGCAGCAAAGTTCGCTATACTCCCTGCCGCGGAAGTGCAGATAGACCTAGAACGCTAAGAAAACTAACCGTTACCTTCTGAGGATGCGAAACTTGCCCCGCGTGCCATCCGGGCAAGTGCGTTAAACGCAGACCATCTGCCTTATGCCGCAGGTGACGAGAGGTCATCGGTTCGACGTGCCACGCACCGACGATTTTTGTAATTTCTCTTTTACTCTCCCCTGCTGCTGCCACTGCAGCTGCCGTGAGGTTCGCGACGGTTCCAGTTGTCGTTGGAATCGATTATACGTAGAATGTACACCTCCGGAATACTTTGCCGTTAGATTGTTTGCTATTGAGCTGTTGCGAGTCTCCGTTTCTTGCCACTTCAAACTGCTCGCTCAAGTGAGACAGCCTCATCTTGTAATCTTAAGACGATGCTTGAGAATGATTAGCGATTAGGTGTAACGGCACGGGGTGTAGTGAGAAGAATTCTCTCTCGCGTTCGTAATGTCAGGCAAGATGTTTGACGGGAGGAAGTAAACTTTTCCTTCTCGAAGCTGACGGGAGGAAGTAAACTTTTCCTTCTCGAAGCTGACGGATATCCAGGTTATCAGCGTTCGATTGTCTTCCTCATCTCTAATTATCTTCGATGTTCTTCTGAGTGCAACCGTGCGGATATACCTTTGTGTAATTCATCCGCGATAAATCGTCGGATAGTAGCGATGCGACCTGTAAACGGATGAACTTGGTATTCGAAGCTCGGATGTTGACCGGAGAACGAAGGTTGTGGGACACACGGATGTACAATGTGGACACACAATATCTCGTTGCCGATTTTAAACGAAATTAACAACTATACTCACTGACCTAGGTTTCGATTCGAGATATCGCGAAGCTGGTAGCTCGCCTCTCCGACTGTATGAAAGTGATCGGTGCCAGGTAGAAGTGGGTTGGAAGTGGGTCAAGTGGGTCAGACCGAGGCTGAAGCGGGCCCTCGGGCCCCAGAGTTTCATTTTTTACCCTCCGTTGAAAGTTGATGTTACGAATGCGTCCCCGAGTGTTCTGCGTTCACTCGTTCACCAGATCAATCCATTGTGGTGTACGCATCCTCAATTGCGTGCAATTACTTGCAACTCGTCACGACCATCATCCCCTGAACGAGTAAACTCGTTATGAACTTTGAAACCGTCCAGTTAATTACTCCGCCCGTTACTACATTGTAGCTACATGCTGCGATACGTGATCAAGGCATCGTGTGGGCTACGTGCGTTGATCGCCGTTCCAATAGCGCGTGGTCAAATAATTAAAACAATCAACGTACGGTAGGCGGAAGGTGTAGCTGTAACTCGCGTAGTAGACGTACTGTGTACAACATGCATTATTTACTCGAATTCCGCGAGACTACCGCAATCACACTGTGCGGTGTTTGTACCTATCTGATTGTCAGTTCGATTCCCCTCCATTTTGCTTTCACTCCAGTCTCTTTAACGAGTCTGGGTGTATCCGACTACATCCAGGCTTTTATTTGTATCGAAATGCCAAGTGAGAAAAGTCTCGTGAAATTACTTACTCACTTTGTCCTGTTTGACTCGTAACTACACCTGCAGGTCAAGTGACATGTTAGACAGGAAAACATCTTCGCGACCTTTCGCCATTTCGAACTTCGTCAAACCGTTTCGAAGAGTTAATACTGGATTGCAAATGAGTTGAAAACGAGTACTGAATTTCTCTATCAGAATTCATTTCTCGATTCGCGAATACTTGCTATCTAATGGCCTATGCGCGGAGAAATTGTCGGTGAAAAATTTCATCTCGCGACCTTTGATGGTATGCAAAATCTTGCGTAAGTAAAATCAAAGGTGCGAGAGAAGTCGCTTCAATGAAAACGCACTTCTCAGTTTTGCTGAAACGGTGTTGAACTCTGGGTCAAGACGTAGGTATCACCGAATGACGTTGTACCCCACGGTACGGTACCTCGTACTGCTTCTGAGAGCAAAGGACCGCCACATCTCGTATGGGTGGGTACTTAATATGGGCGCAGCGTATCGCGTTCAAGTGGGAACGCGATATACAGGTACATACCTGTACGTGTAACACACGCATCTACAAGGCACACGTGACGCACGTATCGAAGACTAGTGGCGTATTCTTTCAACTTTAAGTCAAACCCGTTCTAACCGATAATGATGGCACAGGGGCTGCCGTGAACTACGCCCACTCCTCATGTCCGTTTTCCACGTTGACAGAGGAATCACCGAAAAAGGCTGCGACATGGTGGCTTTCACGGTTCCAATTCGCCTCTGAAATTGACGTATTCTCTTTCGGTGTTTAGGTTTTTTTAAATCATAGAAAAAACTGTTCAGAAATAATCGGTAAATGATCCTCCGTTTTTTGACTCTTTGCCAACAGCGACGAACCGTCCTTAGAATCTGCCGAATCTAAAAATGGTACTACCGAAATTCATGAAACATGAGAAAACATCGCATGACTGCCGCAGTCGTCGTGCTTCCAGGTCTTCCCCATCTTGGGCACTCCATGGGATAATTAAACGTTACAGCACAGATTTACCGAGCGGTATAACCCACGCGTGTATGAAGTAAGTCGACGGCTGCACGCAGTGTAGTCGAGACTAGTATGGGGTGATACGTATAATATACCTGTAGGATTCGCCGGTGCCTGTCGGAGACCAGCGAGTTCTAGTCTAGTCTCCAGCTTTCTAGGCTCGGTCTGAACGGCCAACCGAATCGCGGTAATCATTCGCGGTGCGAAGGTATTGCGCAACTAGCATCTCGCCGAGTATAGAAAAAGAGCGATATAGGTATATAAGGTGCGGGTAGAGAGGCGGAGGAGAGGTGAGATATTGCGTAAGCGAATATTGTCACATGATGTAATTATTATGTCCCGGTTAAAAACAGCGTTGGGCAACGCTCCCACACCCGCCAATGGTGCGGGATCGAAAACCTGGACGAAACGCCGAAGCGAGGCTAAATTACCGATACCCGGGTTTCTTTTTCTTTCCAGACTGCAGCCGAGGGACTACGATGCGTAGCCGGGGCTGGAGGCTCGTTTCCGCGTTACGGAACGCTCAAGCCTTGCTGAACCTCCAGGAGAGAGAGCCGACTTACACGTCGGACAGAAATGACGATGGCCAGTGTGGCGGTCACCCAGGGTAGCCCAGGTAACCCTTCCGCGATGCTCACCCCGAAGAGGTACCACCTCCAGTCGGGAACCGGCACCGGATCCCCTTCGCCGACGGCCTCGCCGACCCCTGGAAAGGTGAGTTCCGTACCAAAAGACGACCCCTTTTACCCGTAGCTTAACGCAGAACCATCCGCATGGTCACAGTCCAACCTTCTTCGTGCGGTAATGAAGCTGCAGCGATCGACGCGTTACGTGGTGCCTTATGCACGAATCGTTAGAAACTCGTATTCCGTTGCAGCAGTGCGAGCTGCAGGGTCACGGCGAGTGCACTTCGCCTTGCGCAATCCCGCTCGAATCCTCTTCTCTTCGTCCCATTCCTACAGCGCTCTCTTTCTCTCTTCGGTGACTGAGAAAGACGCGCGTATCTCTTCCAGTCCATCAGCTATTCCGTGTTATCCGCTGGACGCGAAGAGCGCGACTCGAGGTTGTCCAACTCTGAGCCGTGTTTCCAAATACCCGAATAGGATAGGACGTGAAAATCAACTCGGATGGTTGCATCTGGTGAACTTGTGCGCATGGTTGGTGTGGGTATCAGCCAACGAAAATTAAACACGCCAACGTTGCAGGCGGTTTTATAACGCGCGTCTTCCATCCTGTATGTATGATACATACTGTATAGGTATAGCTGGAACGGGTTGCGTTACGTCTAGCACGGGTTGGCAAATAATAATTTATGCCTCGTGATGCCAGTACGAGACCTGGATATTCACGGACTTGGAAAGACCGGATCACGCTCTTTGTGCCTCTGAGACAAGTGTGTGCACGAGGAGAAGAACGCGCGACAGAGAGGGGAAATAAAAGACAGCGAAAGAGACGCGGACCAATTCGGCGCTAAAAATTTCCTCTCTTTCATTTCTGACGTCATTCCTAAAACCAGCTTCTCAAGTCAAATCAAGTCGTATTGTACGGTATGATATTCGCTTCGCGCGAGCGTCAAACGGAGCTTGTAAGTAAATATCACCGTTCGCCAAAGTTGGAAGTTTTTATTTTTCGACGGTTCTTTTTTTCTAAACCTGTACTCTTACTTTTTTCTACTCTCTCGCGCTCTTCTTCTCCTTCTTCTTGCCATATCAATTCGTAACATCGAGTCAGGTGCTGATGCTATAGTGGAATAACAGCGGCGGGCGTAGCGGCCGTGACTCAACATCTTCGCTAGGATCAGCGGCAACTTTCCCTGCTCGACAAGGCCTGGTGCCAACGGCTTGATGGTGTTCAGAGATTATGATTGCACGGAGAAAGAGGATAAAGAAGAAGAAGAAGACGAAGAAGAAGCCTCGATTCTCTTCGTTCACCGCTTTTTCGCAACGTCGAGATCCTCCTCGCCTGCTTTTGACAGCTCGAACTAATCGCTGCTCATTTTGCAACCATTATATGCGAATACACTTATTGTATGATAACTGTGTCATGGCACTACCTTTTCCGGTTTGGAAACTCGTAACGAAACTACAAATCCCAACACATGTACGTTAGGTTGAAGATAGCGCAGATCGGCGCTCAGATTCCCGATTTTTCGCCCCCGCCGCACAGCCGCGCAACGTTTTTGGTTCATAGAACGACGTTGGCAAATTTTTCTATGCAAAAACGGAACTGTGCAAGCTGTATAATTCAGCCCGCGTATGTGTGTAAACGCAAATGCGAATCGCGTCACGCATGAAACTCTTCGTGTCTTAACGCTTTTCCTGCAATCCGCAGCATGTTGCGGTGTTACCTAATCGATCATACGCTAGATCGCGATTCTCGTTGGCATAGAGAAAGACCCGAATGTTTGACAAGTGTGGCAAGGCGATCGAACTTTCTTCCGTAAAATCATTTGCACGGACTATAATTCGGTTCTCGGTTAGCCCGGTTATTGTATTTTCCAAA
Source organism: Neodiprion virginianus (assembly GCF_021901495.1). NCBI lineage: Eukaryota > Metazoa > Arthropoda > Insecta > Hymenoptera > Diprionidae > Neodiprion > Neodiprion virginianus. Next base: position 20,107,925 of record NC_060880.1, read on the forward strand.
GATGGCCGACCATGCTCGAGTCTCGACTACTGAACAGGGAAAGTGGTGATCGCCGGTTGACCGAGCCATCGCCCAGCCAGAATTTACATTCAAGTTTGATCGCCGATCCTGCGGTGAAATCGGCGCATTATCTTCCACTATTTCTTTACTTTTTGCTTTTGCCGTTGTTGAGAGAAACATAAATAAGCAATGAAACCGTCCGAATTCCGGGAAAGAAATTACTATTAAATGATCATTCGACAACGGTCCAAATGCGAGTTGCATGCAGGTTGCGATCTTCGAATTCCATCAAACTCAAAATCCTTGATCAGAGTTCTTCGAGTTTCTATTTGCGACTCATAATTGCAGATATAAGTTATCTATGAATGGAAAATCCTTGATCAATTTTTATCGCCCCTTGTTGTGTGCTTGTGAGAACTACAAATTTAGGAAGTAAAACTTATCGAAAAAATCTTGAAATTCGCGACACGCTTAAGCGACCTTAAGCGACGATCAAACATCTTATACTTCTATACATATAGATTGCACAATATCGGAGGAATTTTTTTGCCATAATACACAAAGAACGACAAAGTGTATTAACGACATAAGCTGTAGTCGCTTGCGTCAGTCGATACCTGAAAACAGACTAATTTTCTTAACTCCTAGACGCGGATGTCGAATACCGAGTTGCAAAATATGTGCATTCAACCTCACGACATTGTAACCACCTCGCTACATAACAATTAGTATAACCAAGGAATAACGATCAAAGTGATTACAACGATCTTTAATATCGGTAAATTCTTTGATGAAGTATCGGATTCCTTCACTTATACACAACTACGCTTTCGGGAGTAAAAATGTGACACCGTGGCATCCGACGGCCAGAAATGCATCGTTCCAATCGTGGCATATTTAATTTTAAAATGGCTCTCTCGTCACACTTTTTGTAATACATAGATTCCATGTGCAAGAACTAAACCATCACACCTTGCACCCAATTCCTCGCATCTTCCTTATTCGCATAACTGATACAAAGCGATCCCCTGACAGCCCAGTTCTCGTCGCCATATTGCTCACCACCCCCTCGTCCCCCTTCAATTCTAATCCTTCGAATGTTACAGAACTATGACACCCTGAGCAAGGGCAAGAAGTCATGGAGCGTCCGACTGGGTCTCTCCCGGCAGAGCCAGATGCAGTCCGAGGAGGGTCCGAAGCAGGGCTGGGGAACGATAAGCGGGGGAAGCGCGCTGTCGCGTCAAATGCGGTACGGCGATCCGTGGCTGTACGGAACGGTTCGAGGGAGTCGGCAGATGGTTTCGGACCCCCGTTTGGGGGGCTCGGGGTTTGGGGGCCGTCCAATTCTGGTGGTCTGCTCGTGCCCGGAGTTCCTTAGCGGAACAACGCGGCGGCTGGGCAACTGCAAGAAGTGCGGGGGGCACCGGGTCGCCGGTCTCCCGCTGGGGGGCACATGCCGCGCCCCCTCGGCCGCATCGCGGCTGCGGCCAAGTTTGGCCGGAGTTTTGCGCCCGGCTTTGGACGACCCCTACGATCTGGTGCGCCGCTCGCGATTGGTGGAACCGCGCACCAGGGCCCGCAGCATAAGTCCCCACCGCCAGGGGCCCCGGGACGGTGGCCGAAGCCAGAGCGTCGCGTGGTCGGCGAAGGAACAGGATCACTGGTTCAACTCGGAGGGAAACGATTCGGGCTTTCTCCAGCGGAAGGGGTGGAGGAAGCGGGAAGGGCAGTGGCTCCAAGACGAGGGGGGCGCCCGCGACGCCGATTCTCGGCGCAGCATCCTCGAGTGTGACGTGAACCCCTATCTGCTCGTAAAGAAGCAGGCCACCCGCGACGAGGACGAGTTCAGCGACGACCTATCGGACAACGCCCTCGAGCTCGACGAGCCCCAGCCCACCCTCTTCGACCCCTCCAAGGTCAAGTCCATAGAACGCATCCCAGCGCGATGCTCCGTCGCCGCTATAGGTGGGCAACGAATCAGGGTATTCAACGAGCCCCGGGAACCCTCGGACGAAGATGAGCAGGTTGGGGACCACTCTGTAACCCCGACCACTGGGATCCCTATCCCTAAGGTCTCGCCGAAGCGGCCGCCCAGGAGGTCGAGGACCGCCGAGGCCAAGGCGGCACCCGTTAAGGGCATACTCAAAAGACTCAGGGCCGGCAGGCCACCGGGTGCGAAGAAGAAGAGCGTGCTCTTCAGTGTTAACAACGTCGTCTTTGCGCCGGCGAAACTTGAGTTTGGCAAGCACTCCGAGGAACCGGAAGACGATATCGAAGAGAACATAGTGTCCGAGGAGAAGGTCGAGAAGAGGCCGAAGTTCATCACCATCCCGAACATCAGGGACCCCAAGTCCACGGACAAAGTCAGCTCGGCCAGGAAATCGGCGACACCGCCTAGGATATCCGGGATACCGAAAAGCATCGCGCGCACGGAAACCGTGGTTAGACCAGCCACGCCGCCGCTTCCGGTTTGCGAAAGCGTTGCGGCATCAATGAACGAGCCGAAAACTGGAAGTGGGAAGGTTCGACTGGAAGACGAAACGGAGCTCGAAATTGAAATCGAAGAACTGAAGGAGCAGCCGACGGAGAACGACGAAGAGGAGCGGCATGTCGAGACGACCGAGACGACAGAGACGAACGGTGAGCAACTCATAGTTCATTCTATTTTTGGCTTTATACATTCTTGCAGGATCGAGAGTTGAGAAGTAAGTCGATTTTTCGTTGCGCAATCCAGAAGGCGGACTGTGCTTTCTTCTGCTTTGCTGGTTATCTGCTGATGCATTATCGCACTTCTATATCATGAGCACATTTCGTAATTTAAGTATTGCTGCGCAAGTCGGTGTAACAGTTTCTGGGAATACGTGTATCAATCGTGAGCTTGGTTAACCAGAAATCTCTTCATGGACGGAGATTCCGTTTCGACGAACCAGTTATACGAGTTTGATTTTCAAACAAAATCAATCAGTTACGGTGATGGTTCACAGATTCAAAGATGAAGAGTTGGTAAGCTGACAGCTTTCAAGGTCTGTTAGTACATAAAATAGAGACGGTGATTTTGAGCAGGCTCGATTGGCCTGATAACCGGTAACTCAACTTGTGTACCTTATAGTAGAGTATTTAAAAAACGAAAAACTCAATATGCCAACCAGTTCTCATCATATATCTAGGATTACTAAAGTCACCGCTACAACATGCCACCATCCTTGGTAGAGCTGTTCATCGTATTGCATACCTTCCGACTATATAATTCCGTAATTACCATTTTTCGAAAAGTTCAAGGATTCAAAATTGTGTAATTTATTCAACCATTGCCAATCCATTATTCCGAATGACCAAATCCAACCGCCTCTAGTCGAGCTTAAATTTAAACATTGGCGAGCGATCCGTACAAAAAATCTCGAGTGAACCGATTTTATAGATCTTAACACCACGCTCTGATCATGCTATGCAAGCATATGCGAGATTACGCGTCAATCTCTGAAACGGGTCTTGATCTTGGAAAGAGAAGGCAGGCAGTCAGACTGATGTTGTTGCAGGGACAAAGACCTCGAGAGACGGTAAATCTTGCGAGTGGAAAGGGTCATCGGAGTATCCATGAGTCACACCAAACGCGAATGACTCGACTGGAATATGATTATGAGGAGGAAAAATTATAAACTGGAGTTTTTTTTTAAATGAACCTAGTGACCATTGATTTGTGGTGGGCGGTTATCTTTCTCATTTCTGACGCAATTGTTGTTTGGCTCTCATAAATACCTTAATTCTAATACTCGAACGTCGAAAATAAGCAAACTAAAATTGATCATTCGATAAACCATATACTAGTTTTTTTAAACCATTTTACGCAGTGAGAACCAAATCGCACTTATCAGTATAACGGTTGTACACATTATATACATTTTATCAAAATATGAGCAGTAAGAGCTGATATGAAAGTGTATTTTCATTTTACAAGATGTAGGATACATGTCTCAAGTCAAAAATTTCATCGGGTTTTTTCACCTAGAGTTAAAAAAAAAAAAAAAAAAAAAACAGTGGGTTTAATTCAGCGGGGAAAAATTGCGCTCACCTTAGGCATCATAGATTACAGACGGCGTTTTAAGCAGTGACCACCGTCCGTCAAAATCTGGTTCTCTCTCTCTCCCTCTCTCACACATTTACTCTTTCTCAGTTATTCTTTGAGTTTTGTGACGAATTGCGTATAACATGCTAAGTGTAAATGGTAAAAAATATTCGCGATTCATACTAGTGTGATCAACCTGGAGACTGTGTTATTCAGTAGAACTTGTCCACTGGCGTACTTGCAGATGGCAGACATGTTAATAAATATTAAAAAAGCTGTGATTTCATCGGATTTTCTCCGTGACTTTGTGCAGAACCGTCGCGGTAGTCGTCTCATGTGCCTGTGATCAAGGAGTTAAATATTTTATATATATATATATATATAGTTTACCTGGAGGCTTTAATAACTGAACTACATTATTATACTGGTTTACTATAGTTTACACCACTGTTCTCTGTTCAGTCACTGAACCTCACCAATATTTATTGGTTTGATTGGCTGTGTTTCTTTTTTTCGGTTATTGAGTGCTCTTACAGTTCAAACGTTGTATCATATAAGCCACTCAAATGTCCTCAGATCGTTGTGCGTTAACACGATAAGTGACGGAAGTGTATTTACTTTGATACATTATAGACATTCTGGTGGTGTGGATACCTCCACTCTTTCCTCGGTATTGTAAATATGACGCGGTGCTGTGTTCTCTGTAATAGCGTTGTTTCAACGATTAACACCACCTACCATGGTACCTGCTTCCGTAACTACCATGCCGATTGTCTGCATGAGTTTGGAAGCATCTGTGAGAAGCATCCAGGATGCTGGAACTTCCAAAACCCAATCACACGCTCTCGCCACGGTTTTCGCCATTCTTAATTCGCCAATTTTAAGTAATTGTCATCAGGCTCCCTGAAACACCTACGATCTTGCTAATGTAAAATTCTTTCACCTAATACGCACAGTCCCTCATCACCTTCTTTAATGAACTTCTATTACTCTTCGCTGGTAATTTCTGTCATGTCATTGTCCCCTGCTCAAGTTTTTTCTTGAAGAAGATGACAACGATAAAAATTTCGTCAATCACGTCCATCACAGCATTAGCGCACATATATATTATTATACATATATGGTGCTGGATTTAGGTGATAATTACGGTTTTGAGTCTGAATTCACTGATCTCGAATTGTCTGTGCCAAATGTTGCAAAATGCTACTTGCAACTGTAGCGTATAATTGAACATGCGCCGAAAATCGGCCGCTAATTGTGTGAGTACGAAGCGGCCTTTATCGACCTGTCTTAATCATAATATAAAAACCTGCAGTACTGAGCGACTTCAAAACTGATCTTCGCCGTAACACCTGACTCTCGACATTATAGGTATAATTCCTTCGATCCCGAGTAATGGTCGGTATCCGGTTCCGATATGCGTGTGATTTAACGATGCTGACGAGAATGTTGAGCACAGTAACAAAAAGTGTTCTGCAATAGTTCAAATCGATTAATTTTTGTCAATTTTGTCACTGCCACTTACCTGACACTGATTTCGATATTCAACGCTCTTATTTCAAGCATGATGTGATGAAACTTTACCATGTTCCAGACACAACAGCGACCCGGAGACCAGCGCTTCAGCGCAGTCAAAGTGAGCGCACCCCAACGAAACCGGGAATGGTGGAGAACGTCCAGTTCTCGGACACGATGAGGCTGAGCATCCGCAGGCGGATCCAGAGAGATGCCGAAACCGCCGGTTCCCAGGACTCGCCACCCCAGCTCGCCGATGAATCGGATCCCACTCGCACCCTGGTCCCACTTCCGGTTGAGGAAGCGGAAGACGAGACGGAGCCGAATTTGCCGGAAAATTTACCGACACATCGGGACGCGGAACCGGAACTACCGCCAAGATCGAATTGGGAGGGGTTCCAGAGGATGAGGCCCACCAGCTGGTCCCCGCCGCCGTCTAAGCACAAAACTCTGCCCCAGAACCGAAGCAGTGATCCTGGTACTACCGACTTCAAACCGCCGAAGCCGTCAATCGCGGCAGACATAAAGGCGTCCTTTAACTCGAAGGTCGGGGTGGCCTCGAGCAGGTCGGAAAACGTCTTCAAGATAACCGTAAGCCCACTTCAGTCCCCGCTGGTCCACAGACTGCAAATTGGTTCCGAAGCACCGAGTCGCGGCGGTAGAAGAACGTCGATAATGATAAACGGGGACCAAAATTCGAGCGGAGAAACAAGCTCGAACAACAAGGTGACCATAAGCGTGGGTGGCGAGGACAGCGTCTGCAACCCGACTGTGATATCGGTTAACACCGACGTTTCGCCGAAGATCCAAAGCTCCTCAGAGAACAGGACGCTAGTCATACTGGATAATTATAGCTCTAACATAATCGTCAAACCCTGCGCGAGCAGGGCGGATGTTGACGAGGATTGCGAGAGGGATTCCACGGAGAAACGCGGGGACCAGGCAAAACCGTCTGTCCCTGAAGAAGGGGCCGAAGGGAAGCGGGTCCCATCGCTATCCAAGGAGGCGATGGTCTCCAAGCTGCTCGAAGACTCGCTGAAGAAAGCGCGAAGGAACGGCGAGATTCTCGACGAGACGAGCGGCGAGGCGATATTGAAAATACTGAAGGAGACGCTGCTCAAGTCGGGCGACTACGAGAGCTCCGAATCGACGGTCGAGCCCGATCAGACCTATTCGAGATCCTCGAGCCTGAATTCGGAGGTCGATTTCGTTGCGGCTAATATGTACATCGAGGAGAATCCGTACGAGGTGATCAAGGAGCCGATTTACGAAGAGATTCCCGATGACCAGCCACCGCCGCTTCCGCTGAGCCCACCGCCCTCCGAGGTCTTCCAAAAGGAGCAAATGTACTTCGGTGAGGAGTACAAGGAGGCGAGCTACTACAAGAAGTTCAACTCAGGTCAGTTGCTGCGATCCTATTTTCCGGACGACTTCTTCAAGAAGCCGACCGCCGAGGAACTCAGCTCGAAAATCTACCATCCGTCAGAACCGTTCGCCAAAAAGCCCTCCTCTTCGCCGGAGGAGAATTACGCCTCCAAATTCGAGCTTTTGAACTACCTTATCGACTCCAAGGAACGGACCGGACTCGTCGAGGAGGAAGAGGACGCTGAGGGGGAGCTGGACGCGCTATACGAACAAAAGGAGACCAGTCTCGATGATCTAAGCTCCAAGAGTTCACAGATATCGAACGTGTCCGACAGTAGCGAAGATGGCAATTTACCATTGGCCACTTCAAGCTCTCCAGAAACTTTGAAGGTAAGGTGATTTCGGATAGTCGGTTGGCATCAAAATTAAAAATTAAAAGGTTAATTTATACTTTGTGGTTAATCTTATTACGGGACAGTCGTAGGTACTTTGAGTATTTTTTATCAACGTTGTATTCGTAGGAATTTTCAGAATGTCCTAAAATAGGAAATACTGGAAACATAAACAAAAGCTTGGATGTCGATACTCGTTTCAAATCACCTCAAAATTATTGCAGACTTAGCAGATTCGTTCAACATCACTCTGCCACGACCCATTTTATTAGCCGGAAATTCACTACAACACTTTTTTTTCAAGTAAAGCATCGTTGAATATTTATACTTACGATAAACCATTAAAAAAAAACACCTGATTTAGTGACTTTATAAAGATCTTTTGAATAAAAGGAACAATTTCGAAGCGATTTGAAACGAATCGTCAATTCCGAGCTTTTGTTTGTAATTCTAGTACTTTCTATCTATCAACAAAACACTCGCACGTGACTATCTCGTAATAAAATGACGAAAAATCGTGCTTCAAACTCGTTAATCCTTATCAATTAATTACTCGAACTGATGATTACTCGTCAACCGCAGATGAGGACCGTCGACATTGAACGGACCGACAGTGGCGTTGGGTCCGAAAGCAGCCAAGCGAGCAGCAGCCGCGGGGCTGTCCGGAGATGGAGAGGAAGCAGCGGGAGATCTTCAGGCCCAGGAAGTCTCCTCGGAGTGATGCCGCAGGTTGTTTCTGGAGATGCGAAACTCTGCCAAGACTGCGAACAGCGGCTTGATCCTCTCGTCACGATCAGGTATCGCAGAAACGCACGACACTTTTATCGCCCATTTTAACTATAACGGAATGTCGCCACCGGTTATTCTCAATTAAGAGTAGGTAGATAAAATTAAAAAACAATCCGTGGAATGCTGCTGCACGTCGTTTAAACGCTCGCGTTTACCGGTTCACCTTATTACGCACTCCCGGAGCCGATGGACTAGAGTTCTTTTTCTATATACAAGCTTGACTGATCACGATGGGATGTTGCGCGGTAGGACAAACCAATTTTAACGAAAATTTCTTTACACACTCTTGGGACAACATAAAGAGACCCGTGTTTCGGTATTTCACTGTATGCGCTTTATTTGGAAAGAAAAAATATATTGACAACTTGTTTTTAAATGTCATTTCACAGGGATACTACTCAAAACAAAAATTTTACAAAAATAAACTTTTTTTGGGAAATATTGTACATCGACAAGTTTTTCCGATTTTTTTTCCTCGTTAAATAATGCCTATTTTGCGATACTTGGCAAAACGGGCATCTTTGTTTTGATTCAAGAGAGAGTCAAGGACGATTTTTAAATCAAGTTGCCTTATACCGTGAGCTCTCTTTGTCAGTCTACTATGCGCCGGCGTTTCATAAAATCTGAGGGATCGTCTACTCCTTGATATCGCAAACCATATTTCATTATAATCGCTTGAATTCGTTTGAAATCACTTAGAAACAGCTTAAAACCAGTTTGAAACCTCTTTAAATCGCTTGAAACTGCTTTGAAACCAATTGAAACTCGTTGAAATCAATTTCAAACCGTTTATAATAATTTCGAGACCGTTTAATAGATCACTTACAGATAGACAGAGAGAAATTGAACGATTGAGAAATGTTGGAACAGCTTCAAGGTTCTCCATTGTTTTATCCCCCATTCAATTTCACGTATATTTATATTAGACTATACAGCCGTCCAAAGATACAGACGTGTTAGGTATTTCGTTATGCCGTCCCGAACGAAGGTTCATTGTTTTCACTTCCACGTCTGCTGCACACGCTCGATAATTTTCCACACCTACACACATATATCCGGTGCGCGATTCTCCACGCGTATAACGGGTATCGAGGAATCGAGTATGCAAGTATACCGATTGCGAAGTAAACTCACTCCCTTGTTCTCGTGCACAGTGGCGTTGTCTACGCTCCGTTCGTCTGCAGAAAATGCGCAAAAAAGCGGTCCGAGCGCAAGGAGATCGTTATGGAGATCGTCGAGACGGAGCAAAAGTACGGAAGGGACCTGCAAATCATACTCGAAGAGTTCTACAGGCCGATGCTCAGGGCCGGTCTTCTCACCCAGGACCAGCTTTCCGCGATATTTCTGAACGTCGAGGAACTCCTTGAGCACAATGTCACTCTCGCCGAGAAGCTGAGGGAGGCTGTTGAGATCGTTCAGGTGAGTAAGGATTGTTTAAAGATCTTCGAGTTTCTTCGATGATTCTTTCAGCCGAATTAATTGCACCATCCTGTACTGTGTCATCCATGAGTTTGAACTTCGCTTTCTAAATAAGGAGTCCGGAGATGAGGACCTGGTCACGATGGACGTCGGAAAGATATTCCTCGAGTCCGAGGGCATGCTTCACGCCTTCGAGAGCTACTGCACGAGACAGGGAAGCGCCAGTTTGCTGTTGCAGAACCTCGAGAAGGAGAAGGAGCTGCTGAGGATATTCCTCAAGGTGTCGCAGATGGAGAACGCCGTTCTTCGCAGAATGAACCTCAACTCTTTCCTCATGGTCCCCGTGCAGAGGGTCACAAAGTATCCTCTGCTGCTCGCGAGACTCTACAAAGCCACCCCGTCGAATCGACCCGATATCCAGACTGCCAGGAATAAACTGAAACAGGCCCAGACCAACATCGAATTACACTTGGAGCACATGAATGCCGTGCGTTGATCGATCATACGATAATTTGATTTTACAGCGATCGATATGATTCAAATTTCAATTATATAGAAAAAATGATCTAATACATTTTCACAGGAGGCCAAAGACGTCACGTCGACCAAACTGTGGCGCAGGATTTCCATTATTCAAAACGGAAGGCGTTCCATAGGCGAACAGGACATGGTCAACATTAAGCTACGAAAGGTGAGAATTATATCAAATTTTCTCAGCTACCCAAACCTGAGTCCGTAACAATACATTTTTATGCCTTTGAACCCTGCAGATGGCCGTCGAGGTGTTGGAATGGGCTCACGAAGAGGTCAGATTTGCCCTGGAAGGTCGACTTCTGGTAGCTCTGCCAACCGACAATAATTGGCGACGGGGAAAGACCGTTAAGCTTGTACCGGTAACCGCGATGCTGGTCACGAATGGAAAAGTCAGTATTTCAACAGATCTTTAGCTGTAACGATGATCGAACAATTATACATATCTAACAACATTTCAACGTTATTGTACGATTTGTTGTTTCAGCCAAACACTCAGTTCCTCGATCTTACTGACGATTCCCTATTCCCAAGGCAGATTGGAATCAAGGAAGCGACGCTTCTGCTCGTTAAGGAAAAAATCGGACGATATTCTCTGCTGAGGGTGGGTTATTATTATAAAATCGTCAAAATATCTTGTAAAATCTTCAAAACAGTTATGACTTCAGCGAGACCCCAGCAATTTTATTATTCTAATGCGTATTGTTTATAAATTGATCATTGGGCGAAAATCGCTCTCATCGATTTTCGAACGCGGCTAAATTACGCTACTGCTTACTGTCTTCTGATCAGGAACCTCTTTACCTGGACAAGTGCATCGTCTGCTGCGAAGCAGATCTTGAGGATTACTTTGAGATCCAGGAATTATCATCGAAGGAAACATTCATATTTAAGGTACGGCATCGACTGTTATCCCGGTATTACAAAACTCCATCAATTTTTTGTGAAACAGTACAAACTTGAATGGAAAATTAAAATGATTTACAGTTGTTCACGGTAAAAATAAACAAAAATCACTTTCAGAATCCTGTGAAAACGAAAGACACCAATTGGAAAACTGCCGTCACATGTGTTTAAAATTTTTGTAAAAAGTGACATGAATTTTCTCGACCACGGTTATAACGGGAGACCGGATATTTGACCACTTGAACCTCGTTATTTTTCCATCTTTTCGCAGGCGGAAGACGGTGTGAGAACAAAACGATGGTGCAGGACTCTTCAGGCCCACGCACAATCCTTGGGCGCCTGGCGTCGGCGTCGCGGTGCCTTGGCGAACATCATGATATGCGGTGTCGATCGAAATTGACCGAGAATCCTTTCCTTTTAGTAACCGGTCGTACCTATCACGAGAATACGGATGCCAAGCCTCGAGGATCGGAAACAGAAGGATAATCTCGGATTTTCTTTCCGTGATCCTTATATGAATGTTGCTAAATGTACCCAGGATACAAAAACCCTATTTTAGGCGAACGGCATTATCCTAATTTGCTCGCTGTTCATACTGAAAGAAAAATTTCCTAGGATCAACGCATTGGTTGTGTGACTCGACATGTTTTTTTTTTTTTTTTTTTTTTTTTACTAACAACAAATAAATATCGTATTAGCACTATTCAAATATGGACTTAATTCTGATGAAATCTCCTCAATTCAGGTGGATTTGAGTTAATCCGATTGTGAGTAGATTTTATTCATCGAATTAAGTGAATATTTTGGGGATTGAAATGGCATCAATTATCTGAATAGTTCTACCACAATCTTTACTGTGGGCGGAAGAAAAAAATTAATCAACCACCGAATCTCGTGTATATTTGAACCAAAAAAAAAAAAAAAGAAAAACTGATAAATTATCGAATCAAACAAATCAGGGAGAACAAGTCATTTTTCGTGATGTTATCTTGAGCCTGCATCGTCTTGTACCGTACATGTAGCGTTTTGAAGAGGTTGATTGTTTCCACGTCGTCTTATTAGATAAAAATTAAGACGAATAGTGAAAAAGTGTAAATCGCTTTATTCGATCAGGCTTAGGTCTGTCTAACGCGAGTTGGCCTGTCTTACTTTAGGGGTAAGACAAGTTCGCGGCTTTTATCTGCAGGTTTGGTAAATTGACTGAAATGCGCAGATTTGCGGAAACATCGACATCCGTGTAAACTGGAAACAATTTCAACATTTTCACAATAAGAACTGCAAAGATGTTGATCAGAGGTATTCTGCAGAAAATGATCATTTTATTTCAGAGAAGTCAAAAAGACTTGTATATAGTAAAGAAGTGTAAAATTTTCTCACAGAGATTCTTGCAAGAAGAAGTAAATTGTTTTTTATATGCCCAGAAAAATTATTTCGAAAACTGTGGTAAGAAACTAATGAAATGAAAACAATTTGCACGTATGAACTGCGTGTTGGAAATGGGCTGAATTAATTTCAGTTTACTGAGATACCGATCCTTAGCTAGAAACCGCAGAGAAGCTGTCAAATATCGTACGTTAGCTTTTTCTTGATTTCTATCTTCATATAATCCTTCACAAAGATCCGTGTATAATTAATTAAATTCCCGAAGACACTGTATAAACGAGTTCTATATAGATATATACATATATATATATATATATAATAATAGGATAAGCGATTCCTAATACCATTTAATATATTCCTTATTATAATTATCATGTATACATGTGTATACTGAAAAATTATTTAATATTCTAATTTTCCTAAAATCGATGAGTAGCTGTGATATTGACTGGTGTATTGGGATTCATAATGATAGATGTAGTCTGTAATACGTTACGTAGTTGCAATCGGATATACAAAATGTGAGCACATAAATGTAGCGGTAGAATAAGCCACGATATCTTATAATAATGAAAGAAGGGGATTCTGCAGAATCGAACTCGCCTTGTGCCGAGAAAATTGTAATTACGGTCACGAGAGAGCCTTTCTTTCAATCGCGATTGCTGTAGATTTGTAACAATAACAATCGGGGTAATTAAGCTTAGGAATTTTTTATTGGCGTGCAAAGAACCGAATGTAAATTGAGAGTCGCGAAACAGGGTAACTCGTATTTCAATTTTCATTTATGTCATTACTTGTATTCGACGCCTCTTTATTGTACGTAATCGTATACCTACCCTAACACGATTTCGTATACTGTAATATAAATCTTATTTAATCTATAAGGTTCTTCTCTTTTCTTTTCTTTCCTTTTTTATGTATATAATGAATAATCCTGATGTAGAAATTTCCGCATAAAAGTATGAAGACCTTATTACAAACTGATTAAATAAACTACAAATTACAGATTTAATTATCGATATTGAAACGAGATAATTCAACCATCGTCCAACGCTTTCGAAATCTCGACAAAACAATCAATAAGTACCTGATTCATCACGCTTCAATTAAGAATAAGTTGACAATGGAGATGATATAATGAAGATTGGATCCAGCGTTTAGTTAAACCGTCAATTTATTTTGGATAAAGAGAACAGCGCATAAAGTAAATGCAAGTTAAAATACATTTCCATATATAGTTTGATATAGCGATTTTTTTAATCACTAACTACGGCTACAATTCACTGATATTGACACTAACTACAATTGTAACTGAATATCGCTGTGGTCGATCTTTGTAATTTGATCAACAATTTGAGCGATACTTGCCCACCACACCTGTCAAGCAATGTTTCTACATTGAATTGGCGCTAACTTTCTCGACTCTAACGTCAGATGTATAACGATACGCTAATAATTTGTTACTAGCTCTGTAATTGTAAGACTCTATGCCGGGATGCTTTTCACACAAGTATTTGTACGCTGTACAGAGGCGATCTATTTCCGCGACTTCAAGCATGAACGGTCTTGTCGTGGGGTCAATTTCGGCCAGCTTTGCCATCATCATTCCAAGCTCCTTTTGACAAGAGGTCGGAAACAGAGTTCTGAAAAAGAAGTAAATAACCTTTAACGAGAATTGATGAGGCTAATAAATGAATTAGGAACTGGGACAAGTCTCTGAGATAAACGATCTACAATTAAAGTTGAGGCATATTTTCAACATGCGTTTATCAAATTCCAGTATACTCACTCTATACATTTGATAACGTATTTCTGACGAAAACTGAACATGTGCCGGGTAACTTTTTCAAATAAATCAAATTCATGGTTTGTACCAGGCTGTACCAGCGGTGTAAATGTCACAACCCCGACATCCACGTCAGGCTGTGGAACAAATGCTTTGCCTGCAGCAAAGCAGGTGGTAATGAGATGAGGAATTTTTGAGCGAATTTTGAGTTGATCCATCCAAAAATATAAGCATAAAAACGTCTCTGCTTTAAATTAATACAGTACTAGCAAAACCAAAATGTTTACTCACCGGGAATGACAAACTTTAGATGCGGTTTGGTCCAAGTCTGTGCCATGACTGACAATCTGCAGCGATCCCGAGCATATGCTTCTGAGACGAGGCGTTCAGCAACTTCCTTTTGAAAGGTGAGTGTCATTTTGGTTCTTCCCATGGCCCACGGTCCACTTTTCTCAGAAATAGCTTTAAGCCAGACGATAATAAGATGAGTCGATACGCTGAATGGTAGATTACCGATCAAATGAATCCTTGGTGGAATATCTTCCCAGCTTTTTTTCTCACACTCAGGAAACAAGTTCAAATTTACATTCAATATATCTCCTATGATTATTTCCATTTCGCCATTGACGTTTTGAAATGTTTCTTGGAGTAGCTGCAACGTAGGCAAAAATCTATTGTCTTTCTCAACTACTATTAACCTCTGTGGATACTTTCTCATTATCGATCGCGTCAATCCCCCTGGTCCAGGTCCGACTTCCAATATATGTCCATCTTTTATTCTACCTGCTGTTTTGATGATTTTATCTGTGAGACGTTCGTCCATTAAAAAGTTTTGGGACAACTGTTTACGCGCTTGAAGGCGATACAGTTTAACCAAATCTCTTATTGTGGGCAACGGAGGTAATCTTAGAATGGTCATTTTGGTGTGAACTTATTATTTTCTGTATATTTTTTTAATGTTAGATCGTAACAACCTATGAATATATCTAATCCTATATTATTGTTGTCTTCACGATAATTGTTATTCTGTCGTTTTTACTGGCTCTTCGAAATCATCAAGGAAATTTTCCTGGCGAACTGCATACATGGAGTACCCGTATATTCCTAGAACCAATGCTCCTAGCGCTAGACCGGTATATCTGTTGTTTCTTTGCATTCGTTTCAAGCTGGCCACTCTCTCAAGATTCCTCTCTTCTATAAGTCGCATGTACTCTTGTTCGACAAGCGTTAGTTTACGAAAGTTTTTCCCTTCATGGATTTTTGGCATCTGCTCATCAGCCATTGCACAACGATCTGAAACCGAGTGAACAAAGCTTCATAAATGAAACGAAAAAAACATTTATTCATTTTTATCCTATTTTGTGATTGCGCCGTTATATAAAAGCAATATTCTATGTTTTGTAGAAGTTCTCTTTTATTATCATTCGATTCAATACAAGTTATAGTATCGTTTACTGTAAGAATGAAATAAGAACGATCTTTGTGACAACTAAATGACTAGAAATATATTGATATTATTCAAACGGCAACAAAACTGATAGTTGGGAAAAAATTATCATGGGGATATGAAAAATCATTGGAAAACTGAAAATTCCCCGGTTGATTAGTGATCATCAATAAATTGTCGTGGGATCGCAATTAGAGGTTAGAACATCGCGGAGTCTGTACCTACGCTCTAAGTACCGGGACATTTGTAACCACGATACTTAATCGGAACCGTTAACGGCGAACCACATTACTTAATCGTAAAAACCGTTGATATTTTGCAATGACTCACCTCTATATTGCAGAATTTATGGGATGATCTTCAACACACGTAGGTTACGTCGATTGTCACCATGATGGCATTAGAATGTGATGATGATGAGGCCCAGTTTTATTAGAATCTTCAATCTCCGCTAGACGACGCTACCATTGCACAAATCGTCACCTACCATATAGCGACGATTGCAGTTGTACCTTTCGCAGGAGCCCTGATGTTTTCAGCCAATTGTATCTTCGAGTAAATTGGAAATAACCAATGACGTGGCTTTTGCTGTATAAGCGAATTTACTGATACGTGTGAATCAGGTTGTTGTTAGTCTTCTGCGAGCTGTCAAATAGCGAAAAATGGAATCATCAAGTAGTGAACGAAACGACGATTATTACCTCGAATTGTCGCCTGATCCCGTGAGATTCGAATCGATCAGCCCGTTGACAAATGTTTTCTTCGATGACACGAACAAGCAGGTCTCTTTATTTGGATTTTCTTAAACTGCATTGATAACCTAAAATATTAATGATGGATTATCCCTCGTTTGATAGCCCCTTGACAGCTGCAAAATTCATGCTGTAGGTATTCGCTGTTCGTTCAGAGGGCGTTATCGGGGTCCTGGTCAAGGGTCCCGAGCACAATTTGAATTTCAGAATGGAAGACAAGGGTCCCATAATCTCAATCAAGTTCTCGCTCGACATGAACATCCTTGCTATACAACGGACTAATACTTCTGTCGAGTTCATCAATTACTCATCGGCCTCCGGATTGGACAATGTGGAATACTCGCAGACTTGTAAAGGAAAGAATGCCTCTATCTTAGGCTTCGTCTGGACACACAGCAATGAAATTTTATTCGTCACAGATCACGGAGTGGAACTGTTTTTGGTGAGTATCAGGCAGATATTTTTTTCTACCTACTTTTCCTCTACGTGTGATCACTGTAAAAAGCACCATATAAGTCTGTGTAGATGTTAGATCAATAATACTCTATATTTTTGTAGGTTGTTCCAGAGAAGCGAACTGTCAAAGCACTGAAATCCCTCAGTTTGGGAGTCAATTGGTTTGTCTTCTGCCCTCAAAGCTGTCTCGTTCTCCTTTCGTCTGGTACCATCGGCAACCAAATGCAAGCGCTGCATATCACTCCTGGAAACTTGCACAAGCTCACCAAATTTGAAAGTGAGACAAACTTCTCGGGATTAACTTTGGAGATTGATTAGCCGATTAACGGAGATAGATATTGCATTGTTTCAGTGGAGGCTGGAGCCACGAAACCTGGGAAGCTCGCAGTTTCGGAGAGAGATGTAGCGTTGGCAGTTCTTTACGGAACCCCATCAATAATTGTGCTGCGCCATCAACCAGGAATCAATCGAAGCCTTGGTACGGCTCAAGTCTACGTCTACACAGTGCATAAGTAATTTTGTAATTTGCTTTTTCTCCGATTTTACCTCTTTCAAAGTACTCTCAATAATTCATTGATGATCCAATGTTTCAGAATGCTCACGATAAAGAAGAGCCACATTTTAAAACTCGACACTAGTGGCCGATTCGCAATCAATGTTATCGACAATCTTATAATTGTGCATCACCAAGCAACCGAAGTAAGTCTTGTTCATAAAGAACTACCTTTTTGAAAACGGTTTTTTTTTTCAGACTATTGACTGGTAGGAAATAAATCTGCTGATATGTACTGCTTATTTTATAGAAGCAGTTTAGCATCATTTTCATTACTGATTGTGAACCAATTCGAAGCACTTTTTCTTATCATTGAAACATAACAGTCTTTGAGTTTTATCTCGAGAGTAATTGATTGATAAATTACAGACTTCGATGATTTTTGACATTAAATTGCCGGGAGTGAGCGACGGCACTGTGATGCATCATACCAGTATAGCTGCACCCAAGCCGATAAGACCATACAGTTTGAAGGTCCCTGGCACGACTCTGCTAGAGCAAACGTCTCAGCCCTGTCTACTTTGTATCCTTTTGAAAAAAAGATAATGATTATAAAAATAACAACATTGATCACCAAGCGTTTTACTTAATTTCTTTTAGATTCCCCTGGCTGGGTTGTTTTTCAACCAAATATAATAATCGATGCAAAATTAGGATGCCTTTGGTAAGTTTATGAGAAAAATATTCAACTTGTTTTCAATCTAGGAGTTTAAAAGGTGCATGGAGTAAAGAAGTTGTCGATTAATTCACAGGTTTGTTAAGCTGCGACTTGAATCGTTGGTAAAATTAATCCCCGACAAAGTACTGCTCGTTGAGTTTTTAATGCAACGAAATGATTCCAAGCAGGTTTTGATGCAAGTTCTGAAGGAAAATGTTACTCAGCTACCGTCAAGCTTGTTGTACATGTCAACGATTTTTGATAAATTGAACACTGTTTATCGTAACCACCTCGAAAATGAGTTGCAAAGCCAAGTAAGTGACCATTGTGATGAATAATAGCGATAAAAAACCCATTGCACATTCATCTTCTATCGATCAATCGACAGATGGGAACGCCGCTGCAAATTGGGTCCAAAGGTGTCGCCACAGTGTCAGAAAACATTAAATACAAACAAATAATTGATCAAAGCGATATGTACACTTACATATTGTCAAAGTTTCCCGAGGACACGACAGAGCCAAAAATGGTGGTTTGGATACTGTTGGAATACATTAGGTACATGCCTTGACGAGTGTAGTTTGAAAAGAGTTTTTTTTTTTTCAGCGTATAGCTCCCTGGGTATAAAATCTCTCAATGAACTTCCTCCGATTTTTTTTCCTCAGGTCTCTGGCCGATCATGATATACCTGTTCAGCACTACCTCCATGAATTGGTAATCACGACTTTGGTTCACCGGAAGGCTTACTATCAGCTGCATCAGTTGCTACAGTATCACGTTGTCGCTGACTCAAAACCACTCGCCTGTCTTCTACTGTCTTTGGAAAGTCTCTATCCAGCTGCTCACCAACTTGCGCTAGATATGCTCAAGCGATTAGGAAATGCTCACGAAGAAATAATGGAAGTCTTGCTATCCAAAGGACACATATTACCGGCATTACGGTGAGCTGAACACCCTTGAAAATGCATCTTACAATTGTAAAAATGAAATTTCATATTTCAAGGTGATCCGCCTGGAGAAAATACATATTTTTCCATTACAGGTATGTCAGATCGGTTGGAATAATCGATCAGGTTTCTGCTCGCAAATTTTTGGAAGCAGCAAAGACCTCGGACGATCCTAAGTTGTTTCACTCCGTTTATAAATTCTTCGAAAATCGCAATTTGAGACTCCATAACACAACTGCTTTCACAAGAGGGGAACATTGTCAAACATATGTACAGCATTTTAAATATTTATTCCAAGGAACTGACAACGGCTGTAATTCAGATACAAATTCAAATGTATCGACTATGTCATCGTAGGTCGAATCGCAATTTATTTGCTAATCGTAACACAATTATACATATTGATTTGGTCATGCATTGAATAGCGAGTTATAACAGAAACAGCCATGGTTATGTACCAAATAATCAAATGGTATTATTTTTTTTTTCCTCTACCTTAAGGTTTGGCTGAAATTATCAGGAATAATTAACTCAGCATTCGCGTATCATCACGCTTATGTTTTTGTTCAATGCCCACAATTCACAAGACTAGTGCAATCAACAATTTGTGAAATTTGTAAACAGGATGATAAACATGCATGGAAAACCAGAAAAATGCAGAAAGTAAGGAACTAGCAAACTATTTGTAATCTTACGGTCATTCCGTTTCATTTCTCGTACTGTTCTGTGATACATTATAATTAATGCTGTGTTGAGAATGGTGCTGCTTGAAGCTCTGTTGTGTAAATTATAATATTGTATAAAAACATTCCCGTGGGATATGTTATTATGAGGATAATATAAGTAAAATATTTGTTTTTGAATTTACTATTATTGACTGAATATTACCGCATGGAATAAGTCTGGTATATTTTCGTTCCCATCACGAAGTTACTATTACTTTGTGTTTCCCACGAATGACAAGTTGACAAAAAATCGAACGTCTCTCATTATCCACAAACTTTTCACCGAATGCATAACGAACTGATTTAAAGTACGCAATAATAGCTACATTCACGTTGTCGCCGAAGCCAATCTCTACAACTTCAGAGAGGCAAAGTGATAGCTGGTAGAATTATCAAAATGGCGATGATGGTCGGAGGTCTAATTGAACGAGTGAATACAATTGATGAAAATAAACAAGTACTGAGTGAATTAGCGAGAAATAACGAGGTGAAGATCAATTGCGTAAAGTGTAAACTATGCGTAGAAAATTTTTTATCATTGAATCCGTATCGCTAAGATCGATTAAATCGTAATTGTTCTGCCGCATTTTTCAGTTCGTCGAACCCAGCAAAGAAAAACTCGACAAACTATTCGATAAATTGAACGCTGAGAATGCGAGAGAAATTGTAAATTACATGCACAGCTATGAACCAGATTGGCACAACATAAAGGTGAGCTAAACGGCTGTCAGCGCTATCAAAATCCCCCGCGTCATAACCTCAAATTACGTTCCTATTGACATCGCAACTCTGTTGTCTAATTCGGAGATTTTTGTTTATGAAGACGCAATGGTCTTAGGTAATCGCTGCTAGATAAACAATCGCTCAAATCGCCTATCGAATAAATTACAAAATCTTAACAAGTCGTAGAGAAATGAATTTTTTGCTATTATGACTTCTGATTATTTTCTACTTTTTTATTATTATTATACTGCACATTCTAAATTTTCTGTACCAATGCCAAATAGTCCGTTCAAATGATGATGTGCTATGTTTACATCCTCTGCCACAATGTCATAATATAACATTTTTTACGTTTTGATTATATAACATTGTTATCTTTATTTTTCTTATCTTGAAATAAAAAAAGATGAAGAAATACCTTAATAATCTAGTACTAGTACCAAAATCAGTGGAAATTTACCCTGAATCATGTTGACAAAAATTGATGTTTTGGATGAATAAATGAAACTGGATTTTCAAGTTTTAGCTGAAGTTTTTCTTTATGGAACTAATTTATTTGGAGAATATTTTCACACAAAGCAAACACTTTCAGCTAGTTTTTTCTGTTCGATTAACCAAGTGAAAAATAATTTTTTCTCTAGGTGACAGGATGCCTTTACGGTCCTATACCAGGAGTCCCATGCGGTTCTTGGTGGGGAATAAGGATGGACTGTTCGAGAGATCACATGCATGATCCTTTCAGTTTGAGCGTGCAATGCGGTCCAGTAGGGGCAGTTTCTGTCTGCACCTCCCATTCAGACGAGGACGTTGACTTGGGAGACATATTGAGCTTCACATCTGAGGCAAGTGCTGAGAAGCCAGGATACATTGGTAGGCGAGGATATCTTAAGAGCAAAGAGGAAAATCCAGAGACCAGGTCCTTGATCTTGAGCTTGGAGAATCAGGTGCCGATACGCATAATTAGAAGCTACAATTTATCCAATGAATACTCGCCAAAGACGGGTTATCGCTACGATGGCTTGTATGTTGTCGTAAAATGCTGGATTGGTGTATCTCCGGAAACAGGTTTAAAGTGCTATAAATTTGCACTGAGACGACTTCTACACCAGGATCCCCCACCCTGGAAATTGCAGACTCCTTGCGACAGAGGCGTTGAACCAGGCGCCAATACCAATGATACGATTATATCTCGATGTATTTCTATGAAGAAGTTTCAGGGCAGAGATGGGAAAATGGTAATTTGATTATTATGATATTTTTTTCCGTGAATGCTTATTTGCTCGTCCAAGGTACATAGACATTGGTTGAAATTTTTACTAAATGTAAGTCACAGTGGTATCTGTGAATGAATTTCTGTTGGAAAATATCTGGATAAATTTTGTTAGCAATCGTATTTTGTTTCCAGTCGCAACTGCACGCACCTTGCAACAATAATCTGAGTAAAGCTACTAAATCTGTGGAGAAAGAGAAACAAAGTTTATCCAAAGAAGAAAGATCCCCAGTCGGAAGAGCAGGTAATTCGAGCAGACCCGATATCACGACAACAGTGACAGTTTTACCAGGTAGAAAAACTGTCTCGGACGATCATACAAATGTTCAAGGTAGCACGATTGTTACGAGACGTGTATCCAAAAAAGCACCAAACAACAAACCCGACAGTAAACAACTAATTTCTGAGTCCAGTAACAAACCGTCCAGTGAAATACAGCCACGAAACGAACTGGGTGAAGAAGAGAGAGTAAAGTCTCAGGGCACGCGACTCCAGAACACGAACATATCGATTCGATACGATTTGTACGATTCTTCTCACAACATTAAGCAGCGTGGTTCTAACATCGCGACTTACAGCGGCGGCGGAAGTGGTGGGTTCAAACCGCGCATGCACATTGTTCCTACTAGACAGCTCCACTTCGCAGGAGTTGATTCGTCGCCCGGCAGCAGTAGCCGGACGATTTCGAGTGTGAAAATGGAGCGAGTCGAGTCAATCGGCGGTATGAAGAAGCTGAATCTTGACGAAGTTTGTAATGAAAGAGAAATTTCGTCGCTGACCCATCAACAAAACCCGCAATTAACTGTGGAACACTCATACGCTACGCAATTGACAGAGGGGTCGGAACTGCACGACGAAAAGGTTGAACAAAATCGTCAAAGTTTTGTAAATAAGGCGATGAATGAAAGGGAAGCGCTTCTGAAACCTCGGCAAAGAGAAAGGAGAAATAAGAAAAATAGTCGAGAGTGTGAATCTCATATATCGTCTTCAATCGAGGAGACAGAAGTGCGAAAAACCGTTGGTGCTTTGAATAGAATTCAATCAACCGTCAACGACAATTCTCCTTCTGAAGAAACGTTGGCTAGAAGAAAGCTTAGGGATGTTCCGGTCCCTTCACCTTCTGAGAGTCCACCATTCAAGGGATTCGTATCGGCGAGGAACATCGATAGGAAAACATGGTCCGAATCCATGGAAATGGCAAGTTCGCTCACTGTTGAGAAAATGCTGGATATAATAACGGAGGAAAAGACTAGTCCAATGGCAAAGATGCTAATAAGTACTGTGATTGGATTCCCCCATGTCGAGACCCTTCCTGCCTGCAACAATAACAAGGAAAGCACACTAACGAATGTCCATTATGATGAGCTGGATAATTCGTCGCAGATAGCGACGAATCGGAATAAAACTGGAGTCCAAACTGCCATAAATAAACGAACACCGTTGAGCATGAAAACCAGATCCTGTGCTAAACTTTGTGAGCAAACAGCAGCAAAAACTGTTCAAGAAAAAGAAACAGTCCTTAATGTATCCAGTGAAAAGTTGAAGATGGTCGACAAAACTGTATTGTGTTTGGAAAGAATCGGTAGTAATTATCTGCCGAAACTGTCGCGTTCAAGGCAATTCAGATGCCTGGATAACAGCAGAGAGCAAAACATTATCGAAATAGTTTACACCGGCAAAGATTCGCTCGGAAATCAACAAGTGGTGGATGCAAATTTGAATCATACACACAGGTTAAGGTCTAGCGGAAAAGTAGAAGTCAGCGGAAAGCCAAAGATTAAAAACCCTGATATCAAAGCTACTGAACAACCGCACATGCTCGGTAGCAGAGCGAGAGAAGTTCGCGTCCCGAGTAACAGAAATCGGCGATGGCCTGACGCAGTGAATGCCAATGCTGCTAATTATACAGTAACGAAGCGTAAAAGCGGATCTGAGTTTTGCAGAAGTCATGGAGAAGTTGACGCATATGAAACTGTTCCAAGAATAAGCGAAAACCAGGAAAATAACACATCGAGCAGCGCGAAGTCGGTTGATACTGTCGACTGTTCAAAAATAACGAAAGATTCGAGTATACAATTGAAAGACCAGATTCAAACGAACGGCTGCTTGATCGGCGCGAGGAAATCCTCAATGTCACATAAGCCAGAATTTGTCGAAAGAACGGACGATTCTTGTCTTCAAAAATCTCCGCACAGCGATCAGACCCTTGTGACAAAATCAACTGAGAAATCTAACAGCGAACGAATTTCAGGTGACAAAGTGTCGAATTTTCGGGGAAATCTGATTTCGGAAAGGTTGCAGGAATCCAAAATAACTTCTCAAAATTCTGAAGCGCGTGATATCACTGCAGATTCGGTAGCTCGAAACTTTACTGGCGATAACAATAAGCTATCGAGTCTTAAACCGCTTGGAGGAGTTACGCGTTCCAAGGAATCTGGGCTGGTATCCAGGAAGAAAGATAGATCGCCGGAAAAGATCAGACTGGCGAAAAGGCCGAGAGTTCGTGTCAAACACAAGTTGGAAATAGCAAATTTAGTCATAGACATGAACATGAGCCCCAGATCGCAAATCTCTAAATCAAGATCGGGTCGATCGCTGAGGGGCGTAGATTACTTACGTGGCGGTAGAAGTTGCCCGACTATCCTGGATCAGTCGAGGAAACGAAGGAACACCGAGCCCGTTCAGCACCCGACGAGTTTGCCAAAGCGAATGAGTAAGGATGCCCAGATTCCAAATTCTTCTGTCCGAATTACGGATGCAGCGAATTCCATGAAGGAGCTTAAACTTCGGAAGAAGTCGGAAGGGGAGAAATCACTATCAAATAACAACAACAACAACAACAACAGGGATATTAAGAACAGTACTTCGATGCGACGGATCGGTAGAACAGAAAAAATCGTCACAAAAATAAAAAAACCAATGAAAGCTAAGAAGTCTAACATCGTTACAGCGAGGAGAGCGATAGCAGACATGCCGAAGATGATTCGTAAACAAGATTTGATGGTAAAGGCCAAGAAACAGCCCAGTGAAGTAGCTTCGAGACCCACGAGGCGAGAGGCTGTGACCAGAACGCGGAGCGGAAGAAGTCCCAGAAGTCTGACCATCGGAAGACTTTGTATTCGCAGACCGTTGCCTCAGAGTGGCGAAACCTATGCGCTACAGACGAAGAATCAGAGGGATAAGAGTGAGAGAGTGGTTAAACAAAATTTAAATCCTGGTAAACAGCCGCTGCCTCAGAGAGAGCCAGCAAAATTCGCGCAGCTTAACTGCAACGTCGAAAAAAGATCAGCTGAGGTGCGTACGAAGTCGAAAATGATCAGCGTCATGGTGCAGTGTTCTCTTATTCCAAATCCTCCAGAATCTCCTATCTGCAATCTCGATGCCAACTATCGCTCGAAGAGAAACAGTCCATCAGATACAAACGTAAACACTGGATATCTGATCAGTGAGTACATCGGTAGTTCGTCTAATTCTGAATCGAAAAGAGTGAAACACGAGGTGATCGATTTGATCGAGATCAAGTCGGAGAGCGGCAGCGAAAACGTAGTCGAATGCCAGTTGGACGACGACGAAACTGACAGGGTCGAAAATTCAGCCCTTCGAATAAAACCTTCGACGAGTAATCGAGCCTTTGCAGAGTCTGATCGCAGGGAATCGCCTCTTGATTTGGCAGGCCTCCACGATCAGCGAAGCGAGGATTCGCTTTCGAACAGAGGTTTCGTACGCTACGTTCCAAGCCGAAAACAGTCGACCATTGTCCCGGTGAAAACAGCGGAGTTAAGCTTCAGGATCGCGCAGCTAGAGTCGATCGGATTCAAGCCAATAAAACCTGGGATTCATCCCAACGACGAATCGGAACACGGGCGGCGAAGCACCAGCGATAGTCCCAGAATATTGTACGTGAGCAGGGTCGTGAAACGAGGCGTGAACGAGGAATACGACAAGTATACAAGCGAAGAGACTAACGTCGTTCAGTACATGGACAGTGAGTTGTCCTACGAGGACATAGAGAACGAAGATAAAGATTTCTACGTTCAAAAAATGGAGTTTGTCAAATTCGGGGACACTATAGACGAAGAAAGTGTTCATATCTCAGAGTCGCATGGTGAAGAGGAGGAAGAGGAGGAGGAGTTGGAGGAAGAGGACGAGGAAGAAGAAGAAGACGAGGAGAACGTCAAGGACGACGAAGAACGGGAGGAGGATTTTGGACGTGATCTTAAAACGGAATGGCAATCTCAGCTCAACGAAGATAGAAACAGTTCCAATATCGACGATCACGATCAGTCGGCTGCCGATTCTGATGGCGACGTACCGCCGTGGCACGGTTGGAGGAAAATTATTTCCAATAAAGAGACTCATTTTGTCGGATGGTGAATAACTAAAGTCTGATACTTTGGTTGCAGTACAAGGAAAAAAAAACAAACAAAGCCTAACTAATCCGGTAGTCATTTGTGCCCCGGAATGGCTTTGCGCTTTGCTATTTTAACACTGAATGCGGTTTAATACTACAAAAAAAATGAACAAAGTGTACACCATAAGGGTTTTTGTACAGGTGATGAAATTTATTATTCAAAATGTGGCCTTCTCGTCTATCGCAGATCGAATTACTCTTGCGGCAAAAGACGCGGTATCTGTGTCAACTTTTCTATGGTTTTAAGGGAAACTTGAAAGAAAAATATATGTGTAACAAATAAACTATCTTGCACGTCTTCGGCTATTCTTTTATTAACATTTGAAATTATGGAATTCTATAAGTATGTTGGGTTAACTGAGCAGAATTTTTCACTCTAAATTTCGTTCTTTAATAGTGTATTGAAAAATGAATATTATTTTGGATTGAGCATTGAATAGTGCCTTCATTTTAGTACGTGGTGAAAAGTTTTGGCAAGAATTTATGTACAGTAAAGACTTTATTCTTTTTACTTCGTCTGATACAAATCGCTGCAGTGTCCGATCAAAATTTTTTTAAGCTTTGTTGTCATCTTATATTACTATTATTATTATTATCATCATCATTATTATTATTACTATAATAATTATTATTGTTGTTATTATTACTACTACTATACAAAAAGTTTTTACTACGATTATTTAAATGATGCAAAGTTTAAAACACGTTTAATACAGTAACCCGATACTTTTTCCTGCAGTCTTGTACAGATCTGATATTTATTTCGGAAAATGTTCAGGGTTATCCTCTTCGTGTAAATCAAGTTTACCGGAAGGGAGGGTGGGGGGGGGGGGCAGCCACCATCCCGAAAAACTCGTCTTATCAAATATCTCGTGCATCGTACAACCAAAACCGTAGGATCCGTTCTTGTAGATAATAAAATTCTCCACACGATTTATAATTTTCATAGATTCACTACACAGAATTGCCATTTTTCTGAACATTTTTTACCGTTTTATGTGTTATAAAAATTTTTTCCGCGTACTACGAGTAATATTTCCATTCATCTGCATTCGCGTGACGAAATGTTTATCGCGATGCGGTTCTTAAAGTCTCAATTTTACGGGAAAAATTTTGCAATAAAGTTCATTGCAAATTGTATATTCTACAAATTTGGGTATAACCAATTTTACTGTTTCATCAAGCGTTGACTATATGTTTAGCAATAACTATATTTGGAAAAGTTTACCGCACTGTAAATCAAAAATTTAACTCTATACAGGGAAAAAATTTCTTACAAAAATTA
Source organism: Neodiprion virginianus (assembly GCF_021901495.1). Classification (NCBI taxonomy): domain Eukaryota; kingdom Metazoa; phylum Arthropoda; class Insecta; order Hymenoptera; family Diprionidae; genus Neodiprion; species Neodiprion virginianus. Next base: position 20,135,301 of record NC_060880.1, read on the forward strand.
TAAGGAATTTTATTATCTACGAAAACGGTTTCTATGTTTTCTGTTGCGCGATGCACGGTTGACAAGATATTTAATAAGACGTGTTTTCCGAAATGGTGGCTAAAGCGCCCCCCGCCACCAACTTAAATTTACACTCAGAGGATAGCTCCGAACATTTTCTGCCACGAACATTAATTCTGTAGAAGATTGCATTATGAATATATCTTTTTTGCTTTAGTTCTTGTACTAGTTCAAAAACAAGTCTTGAGATACTTCTTTAACTTGTATGTATAATATAATATCTAACGGAGCGCAGTCTTCGTTATTTATTTAGGTAGGATACTATTACTTTGTCATTTTTCGTGCTCTATATTGACGTAGTTTTGTTGTTGAAAATTTTTCATTTTTTTTTCTCTACATGAGCAGAGCGTGGTTAACAACGCGTAGGTAAGGTATACTACTTATTATGGAGATGTTGAATCATTAGCTCTTGATTTCGTGTTATTCTTAGTCACTTTCTGTTAGAATAAGTATTGCTATTTTCATTTGTCTTTCTATTTTTTTCAACTTCAATTATACCTCCAGTTAACAAAGCTCGACAATGTGATCGAAGCCGAAATGTCGAATTTCATTTCCATTTAGCTTGATAGTATTCGCAACAGTTGTGGATCTTCCAGAACAGTTCAGAATACTCTGCAGAGCACAAAGACAAAGTCTTTATCTTTTTAAGTTAAATCGTTCCACTCAAAGTCGATACGGTTTGGGTTCAAGAATTCAGACAAACAGATTCAGCACTTAGGTTTAGTAAAGTCTATGCATATATATTCAAAGAGTTCAACAGTTCAAGGAGGTGCAACAACCACTAATTATAACTACTATTATTATTAATAATATGAAAATGTATAGAAATATTCTTGTATAATTTATCAATAGTGTAAAGATAAGAGAAGCAAGAATATATTCAGTCAAACTAAACTTTAACGAGAGACTATTAATTCTTTGAAAATACTATGTAGACCTAGTATGTTTATTGGATAAAACTTATACATTATTTTATTAACCGATCATTGTTTTTATATAGTTATTAATATATACCCTAGTACCTACGTTATATATTCCTTTTGTATCGTTTTTAAATAATAAGTATGTAAAGTTGTTACATTAGTAGCTCTTCTTAGTTTTCTTCTGGTATTCGTTTTTATTCAGTAGCCGGCAATGAAAAATTTCCCTCGAAACCCGCTCTTTGTTTTTTCGTTATTATCAATGCGATAAGGAGCACAAATGTGAACAATAGTGTCAAAACTAATCCAACAGTTGGCGGAATGTATTTCTTTTCCTTTTCTTATCACGGTGTCATTCGATTTTCATGGTAACGCGATTGTAAATAAACATAACTAATTATTGCTACTAAACCGAAGTTAGTAAAACATAACAATTTTTCATTGGAAGTGACAAACTATTAGAAATGTAACGTATATACGTACATGAATTCGAAATTCGAATTAGAAATAGAGGTAAAAAAATCTATCTAAATGTTCGACATTAAAATACGAGCAGAAAGACTGATCTTTATAGGCTGGTGAAAAAAAAGTTGAAAGAAAACGTTTGAGAACTCGGACACTGGTCACGACGCTTGTGACTCGTCCGCTAAAATATCGGAGATTTCACAAGATTTTTACTCTTCAATTTTATTTTACCTCTGTCGGTGAATAAAATTTGAATATAACTATCAAAGCGACTATCGCAAATCAAAATCGGCACTATTTACAATATGCAAAAATGTGCGCTTTGCACACAAAAGAAATTTAAAAAAATTAATCTCAGCCTAGTCTCCTTTACTCTTTCTTATATTAGGTGAAAAATATATTTTTATACATGCTGTCACAAATAGAGACGAAACTGCAAGTAGTAATTGTACGTCGGACGGTGAATTCAACATTGCTTGCAACATATGCATAAATATGTATACATATATTGATATATAATTTTATTCTATATATATTTTTCTAAATGTCAATACTGATAATAAATGTTATTCGAAAAAAAAACGGTCCGTATGTACCTCGTAACAAACTATGCAGTTAAAACCAGTAATTTAATTAGGATGAATAACGGCGTTGTATCATAGTTCGCTTTTTTCTTTTTTTTTTCTCATATTTATTCCAATAATACTGTACACAGTAACATGACCTTTTTTTCCATACTTTTTTCGTTCTCTTCTTACTTAATTTTGATTAAACAATAAACAATAATATTACATATTCAATATTAATATTACTGTTGTTTTTTCTTGGTCAAAATAATTATAACAATCAAGTAGACGAATGAAATATTTTTGCACAATGTAACATATTCACAGATTAAATTTATATTTCAATTTTCTTAAATATAGATATATGTATATGTATCCTCATATTACACGTATATACGAGGCATTTCACACAGTTTCGATCTGAATAAACCCTCGACCTCAGCGATTCGGCCCACGATTTTTTATCTTGTTGTTTCAAGTCTAAAACGCACTCTAATCTGTTGCAGACTTTTTAAATAAAATTTTTGAATCATTTATAAATTTAAAAAATTGAAATATCGTTTGTCCAAATTCTAAAATTTGAAAAAAAATGTCCAAATTTCATTATTAGATATCGAAATTTTCCAGCCTAGACCCAAAATGGGCCAACGTTCGTTTCATAATTTTTTGTATTATGTTAAACTTTTTTTTTTATTAGAAGCAAAAGTCGGATCACTTTGGAATTTTGCTAGAACATTTTTCATAGAACGGGAATAAAAAAAATATCAGATATTTAAATTGCATCTAACCATATACCTGCTTGAATATCTATTGTAATATATTTATATTCTATGATAAAATAAAATAAAATAAATATTTGGGATTTGGGTTAAAAAATTTTTATCCTCAATCCTGAAATTTTTAGATGATTTTCAGACCTTAGAATTTGGGCTAACAATGTTTTTGTTCAAACATTATGAATGAATCAAAGTATGTCAAGTCTAAAAAAAATCAGAGTGTCCTTTGAAGTTGAAACAATGGGATAAAAAATTGTAAACTGAATCAAAGAAATCGAGAGTCAGACTCAGATCGAATCGGTGTGGAATGCCTCCTATATTGTGTATATTTGTAATTATTCGTTATATTAGATTCGCATAAGCCATTCATTATTAATTATTATCTATCTAAATTTTATTTTATTTTTCTCCCTCTTTGTTCGCACAGGAATATATATATATATATATATATTTTTGTCATTTACTCCATTAGGGTGAGTTACTTATTATGCATCGGTTTTAATGCAAATCAACATGACGGTGTTATTGCAACAATTCTTAATCGACAGTTCATATAAGTTGTATAAGATTTTTGTTTTCGACTTTGTTCATGTACATTAAATGCATACAACAATACTCAGTATATATATATATATATATATGAATATATGAATATGAAATAAGGATGAATTTTGCCGAAAAAAACGTGATTTTTTTTAGTTTGTTTATTTATAAAACTAATATTATAAACAATTATGCCGATTAGATTATATTTTTATGTTCTTTTATGACTAAAATAACTAAAAAATGCAAAAAACCGGATCTGAATATGTTGAGAAGTAAAAAAATTAGAAAAATTCAAGAAAATCGAGTTGGTAACGTGGGTTACCACTATGCTTCATAGGGTTAAAGGGTGTGCAATTTGTCTAAATTGATCCGTATGATATTGTGAATTTTTTTTCATATAGTAGGACCAATGAACACTAAAATCTCGCAGTTACAGATTTTTTAAGAAATTATTACTCTTAGAATAAAATATATCCTGAGAATATGGCCGAAACACGTGTATTTCAAATGGGGAAATTCACCCCCCGGGGGGAGGGGTTAGAGGCTAGATAAAAATCTGAAAAAAAGAGGATTTTTTTTTAAATTATTTGGAGCCGATTTGGGGGGCGTCTGATTAAAAATGCGTCCGACCCCTAAATAAGGACTACCCTAATATATATATATATATATATATTTTTGTCATTTACTCCATTAGGGTGAGTTACTTATTATGCATCGGTTTTAATGCAAATCAACATGACGGTGTTATTGCAACAATTCTTAATCGACAGTTCATATAAGTTGTATAAGATTTTTGTTTTCGACTTTGTTCATGTACATTAAATGCATACAACAATACTCAGTATATATATATATATATATATATGAATATATGAATATGAAATAAGGATGAATTTTGCCGAAAAAAACGTGATTTTTTTTAGTTTGTTTATTTATAAAACTAATATTATAAACAATTATGCCGATTAGATTATATTTTTATGTTCTTTTATGACTAAAATAACTAAAAAATGCAAAAAACCGGATCTGAATATGTTGAGAAGTAAAAAAATTAGAAAAATTCAAGAAAATCGAGTTGGTAACGTGGGTTACCACTATGCTTCATAGGGTTAAAGGGTGTGCAATTTGTCTAAATTGATCCGTATGATATTGTGAATTTTTTTTCATATAGTAGGACCAATGAACACTAAAATCTCGCAGTTACAGATTTTTTAAGAAATTATTACTCTTAGAATAAAATATATCCTGAGAATATGGCCGAAACACGTGTATTTCAAATGGGGAAATTCACCCCCCGGGGGGAGGGGTTAGAGGCTAGATAAAAATCTGAAAAAAAGAGGATTTTTTTTTAAATTATTTGGAGCCGATTTGGGGGGCGTCTGATTAAAAATGCGTCCGACCCCTAAATAAGGACTACCCTAATATATATATATATATATATATATATCATAATAGTCTATGTTAACAATACGTTATGTACATTTAGCCTTAAGATTTCAAGTTCTTGTTTTTTTTTTGCTTTTTTTTTTTTTTGCTTTCTCCTTAAACTTTAATTATGGACATCAAATGCGACGGTAATTCATTTTTTTTCTTCACCTTTGAAACAACAGATCATATATTAATTTACATAAAGTTATGTTTTATAATTCTACGCAAGGTAAAAAAAATAACAAAAATTACGTAAGAATATGTATAACTTGTTACATATTTTTATTATTCTTTGATCAATACAGAAAGAGCGAGAGAGAGAGAGAGAGAGAGAGAGAGAGAGAGAGAGCGCAAACTTTCGGCAACAAACTGTGAAAATATAATTAACTAAAAAACGTACTACATTGTACAATTGTTTCTATTCACAATTCATAAAATTAAATGCAATATGGAATAATCTCACTTTGAATGAATAACATGTTCACTTTCTTTTTCTTTGCGGTTCTTTATACTAAATGGGTGATAATGACAATGATAATAATAATAATAATAATAATAATAATATGCTGCAAGCAATAGAACAATTTTATACATTTTTTTCGTTCCTTTACATCATGGAATTTTATTAAACTGCTTAATTTTAAGCTGAATACAGCTGTATAGATCTGTCTGTATTTACACCAGGACGCGGATAGTTTTATATTTATTTTATTTTTTCTTGACTGAAAATTAGTTTATTCTTATTTGTATGATTATATCGAAATTCAAGAAAATATGTTCAAAGAAAAAAATTTGATACTTCTTTAAGAACGGCGTCGCCTACTCAAATCAATCATTAATACTTTATACACGAGAAACGAACAGCATTACTATTTCTCTTCGTATTTTTTGAACATACACTTCTTCTACACGCAGTTATCAATACTTACTTACCCATATAATAAAAATATGTTCTCAAACGCGTAATTTTTCTATTTCTTTTTTTTTCTCGTCTCTTTTAATTGTAAAAAACCTTGTTCGTCAACGAGTATGCATGTATTAACAATTTGCTAATTTAAATGGACGTACTTTTTAAATATTTTTGGCAGCGAAATTTTTATTTATTTTTTCATCAAATCATTGTTCTTCGTAAATTACTTTCGGAATTTCGCGAAATATGAAGCTAGCAAAGAAAACAGAAGATAAAATGTAATATTTAAACGAAACACTATGCGGCTTGAAATCTGTATTATTTTTTTCGTCCTTTTTCTCTTGTTATTTTTAGACTATATAAACCTACGTCGTCAAGTAATATAAATCTATTTAATTAAGTGCATGGGCATTATTAAAATAAATATTCTTCTATATATCATCATTATTCTTAAATATAATAACAAATATTCACTTCATTTACTTAGTTTTGGAACCATAATTACCTATTATAGTCGAATATATAGTATGCTTATACCATGTACAGACTCTTTTTTTTCATAAGAGCTTCTTTGCATTTTTTAAACGATTGATGTCATGACAACTCAATTTTTTTTCTCACGCTAGCCTTTCTTTCCTTTTTTCGTCTATAATCCGGACAGAATTTAAAGAAAAAAAAAGTCTAATCTCTGTTCATATTTCACAAGAAATATGTTTGTACAACTACCGTGACGTGTGCAATGAAAATCACAATGTTTGAGTATAAAAAAGAATAACACAAATGACACAAACAAACAACAGAAAAAAATGTTCACTTATAAATGAAATTTGTACACTTTGGTTGAAAAATTGAACACGAGTTCTTTGCGATTTTTTAATCAATTAATCAACTTCCTGAGAAAAGAAGAATTTACTTTGGGACAAATATTGATGTACACATACTTCATGACCATATTTATGTAGGTATGCTCTGTCTCATCATGATTAAAATTTTTTTTTTTAAATACATTTATTGATTATTCAATTTTCAATTTGAAAATCGATCAAACGCTCGTTTTTAACCGAGCCTTTTGGCATTTTATTTATAATTATTTCTCTTTCGGAACATTCTCGTTCACTTAATATCGTAAAATTTTCTTGCCCACTCGACTATTGCGCAATCATTACTCTACGCGTTAATTCTTAAAATGAAAATGGGTGATCGGTCCTTTTCTTTTTCTCTTCACTCTCTCTCTACTGAAATTCGTCGTCGCTACTCAGAAGCATCGTTTTCTCGTTATAATTTTGTGAAATAGTAGCAACTCGTTGATTAGAGGTGTTGCGACGTTGAGGTGGCGGCACAGGCATATTTTGAGGGTCGTCAGGGTCGTAACTTGATACGCGCATTCCTCGCTGACCTTTACTTCCTCCTATTTAAGTGCGGTCACAGGTATTAGAAAGTAAAAAAGGAAATATTAAACTGGATCGAACAATCAAGTTTAACTAATTGTAAGTGACAAATCTCATTATGTAATATTCAATACATGATGCTTGTCACAATTTAGAATTTTCAATCAGTTTGTCGACGCTGCTTGTTGAACTTTCAGTTTGAACTTTATCTGACACATTTTCTTCATTGAATATGTACGTAATGAATATTTCAATCGCATTCACATATAAATGTCAATATATAATACACAAATTGTTGAAACAATTCCTATATGCAACACATTAATAATATGTTTCAAATAGCAAGCACCAGTGTGTTAACATGCAGGGAAAAATAATGCTTGAGAATGAAGAAGACGAAAAAGAAAACGAAAATTTGTTAGTAATAAGTATCGTTCGGTTATTTTGTTACATTCTTGATATCGAATCTGTAAAAAAATTAATAGTTATAAATAGAGTTTCAAGAAACTCAAGAGAGATATGACCATTAATGAAATGATAATAAAAATATTATGTGAATAATAGTGAAGGAGGTAGCGTCGACAAGTAGAGAAATTATGTAAGTATAAAAATTTAACAAAAGATATATTCTTAAACAACTGAACTGGTGTTTTTGCTTGTACAATCCAATTGGAAAACCATAAATATTAGAATTTGATATTTTCGAAGCGAATGAAACTAATTCTTTTTGTTCGTCTCACAACAAAAGTAAATATGAAAGTTTCCTACATTTTTGTGATTCTTCGACAAATCGTAGATAATTATAAATAATTATACCAGATTCATGTTTATCAAGATTAAAATTTCATAGCAAAACAGTATTTATTGCTCATAAAATCGTGTAGGTTTTATTGCGATAACTTAAGCAGTAATTTTCGGAGCAAATTGTCAATTGTGAATTATTTTATTCTCGTTTCACTGTAAATATTTGAGAAAAAGAAAGGCAAAACTGCGGTAGAAGAAAGATATTCAGTTTCATTCAGATTTTAAAAGGGTCTCGTTTTTCAGAGTTTCTTATTCTATCAGCTAACTCTACCTACATTTACGATGATCCTGTATCAAGTCGAGTATTAAGTGAAAAATAGTAATCATATCGATTGTTCCCCGCCGAATTAATTGTTACAACTAACGATTCGTATATTTTTCATAGTATGTGGAGAAAAAAAAAAAGTATCAAGAAATACAGCAGTTTAATTATTTACCATAAAAAGTCAGTTTATTACAGATATTAATAGTGTATATATGTATATGTATATCTATCCATACGTATATTCATATTATGAAAGTTAGTTACACACAATCGTAATTTCTAAATAAGTACACTTCGATTAAACCTGGTACGGATAAATATTTTCTCCTGAGCTCGGTAAAGTTTTTCTTGTCTTTTTTTTTTTATGTTGTAATTTCTATTCAAGTCTTCACTAGTCGCGGTAACTCAGACGCCAAATTTGGTCGTAAAATGCGCGATGTGTAAATGTGAAAGTTATTTTGTCCCCCCCTTTACTTTTCAATATAAATGTATTTCATTATCAATTAGGATCAGCAGGTCACATAATAGTAGTAATAATAATATTAATAATAATAATAATAATAATGAAGCTTCTATACATAGTATTATCTTACTAGACAGGACTAAACGTTAAACGGAGTTACTTTTAAATTTGAATATCATTTTCATTGAAATTTACTGCCGGCTAATCAACTACAACCCGGAGCTTACTAATCTATTTACAAAACGGTGTACAAAAAGAAGATAAATGCAAAAAGAAAAAAGAAAAAAAAGAGGAATTAGGAAAAAGAGAAAACCGTATAAATCGTACTATGTAAACACAACCATTATCAAATGCACACGATATCTTTCATATTTAAACTGGATAAACTACTTTTTTTTCTTTCAATGAATTGTAAATCAGAAAAAGAATCTCGACGATATTCGCTATGTAACAAATTCATACAAAATTTCGACTGTATTGAAATATTGACTACAATAAAGTTTAAGAGGGTAATATTTAATTGCAGATAAAGTGAGGATAATCTCTGAAAAACACTCGTGTTACATAATTTGAAAAGCTATTTCGCGATAAGAAGTAATAAATTATTATTAATCCTTAAATTGTAGTGGACTAATTTTTCTATATTCCTTCAAGACTGTTCTCTGAGTCGTAATTCTTAATCCAAAACTTTACAAGGAAACTTAATATGGTATCATAAATTCAGTTGTATTTTTTTCTTTTTTAGTTTGTTATAAACTTATCACTATCATATATCATGCATGTTGCGCAATGCACATGCTGCGTATACATAAATACGTAATACATATACCTAGAAGTAAGTTTTTCTAATAATTTTGTATTATTCTCATTCGTCAACTCACATCTTACTTTTTTTTTTCATGTCATGCAGGTATAAATGATATTATGATCAAAAATTTATCGTTATGAATTTAATGAATATCATTTTCGTTGAAAAGTTCGATATTGGGAGCGTAGTTCGTATATATGAACATTGCTACATGTATGTATATAACATAATGCGGAAATCATTCTATGGCGTCATATCTGAACACAAATTTTTATTACTGTAGTCTTTCTCTTTTAATTTATTTTCAATTTTTCATTTGTATTTTTTGCAATATGTATAATATTAGTAAGTTTAAATTAAAAATTACAGATGCCACAGTCGCGCGTCACACGCTCACAGCTTTTCGTACGGCAAGTGGGTAATAACCTCTGAAAAGCAAAGAAAACGTTTTCAAATAACGTTTCAGATTTTTCTTTAGCCAGCTTAAAAAGTTACGGCTTTAACTTTTGGAAATCACATTTACTGCGTTGTTCACTACAACCATGAAATACTTATAATCCAATTATAATCCAATTACTCGACATGATCAAATTTTTGAGTCGTAAAAAATTATTTACATGCGTGTGTGGCGAGCTGTGTTTAAACCACTACCTTAAGAAAAAAAAAAAAAATAAATAAAACACTGAGAAATTGAAGAGAAACCAAAAAACGAAAACTCCTACGACTTAGCAAATGTCGGTGTATATGTAAATAACTGTATAGAGTGTAGGTTGGTATTTACAAAAGCCAAAGCCAGCAAGCAGAATTGGTATATGTATATATATATATATGTATGTCCTTTAAAATTTAAATAAATAATGGAGAAAGAATCAACAAAACTTTTGTGGAATTTATGCAGCTTAAGCGTTTAGAACTTCTATTTGTACCTGGAATTCAATAAAAAAAACAAACATAAGTATTAGGGTGTTTCGTATTTTCTTAAAACACCCTAATAAGTATATGTCGTTACTTGTTTGGAAATAAATCATTGAATCAAGTCTGTTTACCGCGAATCATTTACCAAATTTAGAGGTGTTTCCATAAAATACTCGAGCTGTGTTCATCCCTTGTAAAAACGATATAAATAAATAATGTGATTCTTGCAGGGAAGGAAATATTTCGAACAATATAACATCATATTATATTCAACCGATCCCAATTGTGTTAACGGATAGGCTAACTAGACATACATTTTAAAATTATAATCAAACTACTCATGCTCATGTAGAAATTGAAGCATTGGGTGAAATTTTTCGTATTGCTATCCCAGTATTTCAATTTTTAAACACAATTCCAACATTGTTAGAGCATTAGCAAAAAGAAATATGTACACGTATTAATCGTGCAGGAAATAGGAGAAAACAAAAAAGAAAATGTAAAAATTATCACGCAATGTCAAAATTCTTGATGCGTAACATGCTTCATCACTTTTTCTTCTTTTTTTTTATTCAATCACGTGTTTGAATCTTACTGAAAAACTCACCCGAACTGTACTGCGTGTACTGTTGGTATTGAGGATGAAAATTGTGTATCGCGTCGGTCATAATATCCTTGGGATTCATTGTCTCCTGTAACAAGGAATAGAAAATTGGTGTGAATTTTTAAGAACTTAAATGGCATAATGTTGATTTTAATGTTACGTGTACCGTGTATTGAATAATGGACAAAACCACAGGTTTTGTTTTCTTGCAAAGAATAAACGAAGCAAATAATGGCTCACTTTTAAACTGCTACTGATGCTCTGCATGGTAACACTCCTGCCTCTCGAATCAGTTACGCATCCAGCTGAGTAAACTTGATATGGAAATGCGTAGCGAAGCGCAATAGCGGCGAACAACATCTCTATGCAGATCAAGAAATTTTGATAACCAGCCGATACTGTACCAGCGCTGGTCGCCAGTCCGACGCTATTGATGGCAGATGAAATGACATTTGCCTTTTCGAGAACAGCCAGCAGCACACCTGAGAATTCGAAGTAACATGACAGAGAAGAAAAGGAAACAAAAGGTATTTACATCCAGTTGGAATCAAGTGCTACTGTTGTTTTGAAAAATTGAGATAGGTATGTCGAAAGTGTTTAGGTGCGTTACCTTGCCAGAATGATAAGAAGATGACGCTTTTGACGGTGCAAAACTTGAGCACGGGTTCGAAAGGCGTGAGTAAATCTCTTGTAGCGAAATAAAATAGAAACAGTCCGTAAAGGGCGAGGGAAACGCTAATGTTGTATATTATTGTGATGTATATGTAACCACCGTCGGGCGACCAATCACCATCTCGATAATGCCCGAAGGCTTGCAGGAATATAATGACAAATGCCATGACGGGTTTGACAAGGCAGAACTGGAGGGTGGCTTGCTTGCAGAATCTTAGAAAACCGATGGTGTAAGTTTTACCGACTAGGCAGCAAGTTCCGTAGAGACAATTTGACCGTATCGGTTTCCCCCTTATTTCGGACATGATGTTACCCTCTCCACCCAAATACTCGTAGCACAGCGACAAGAAATTGTATATTACAAATGCCTCGTAACAATCCCGTACGGTGAAAAAATACACGTAGTAACTCTCACTATTGAAGAATAACAACGATATCCAAGAATACGTTGCATATATCGGTACTATGAACAAAATCCTCACTATCCATCTCTGCTCAGTCGGATTTGTATACCATCTCAAATGCTGGTATATCTGAAAAGAGGAAAAAGAAAATAGTAATAGTAAATGTCAAACGAAATTCGTACTTTCAATATGAAATTCCATACGGCTTGATATAGCCAAGAGATATGCATAATATTGAAAGTTTTAGATGAGCCAGAGATTTTTATATCTAGTCATTACTCCCTTTTACTTTCACTGCTCGTTGACCTTATTCCCACAGACTCCACTCTAGCTCACCAACATTTACATGGTTCACCGATTTTATTTTTTTTCTAACAGACAATTTATCACCTTCAAAGAACAGATTTCAACAATTTCTTCACAAACGTTTATGGGGGTAAAAATTGAAATATTTTTTGTCTGGATACTGTGGCTAAGAAATGATAATATGAACATTGCGTATGAAAATTAACCATGAAGCAAACTGTTTCATTTCTCTAACAGTGTAAGTAGCGAAACCTTGTTTCTTTGTGCAGATTATCTATAAAACTAAGAATCTCACTTGTTGGCAAGTTAGGAACAACGCGGCCCAAACAAAAACACCAGCAATACCCTGGGCTGCTTTGGTTTGTAGAAAAATTGGTGTTCCTGTTAAATTTGGGTCGCTACTCGGATCTGCGGCTCTGCTCATTGTGTCGTTGATGGCTCCTGATACAGTGGATGCCAGTGTTGAGGAAGCCTCCAAGACTGAGGTAGCCATGCCTCGTTATCCCTGAACGAAAAAAAAAAAGTAAGAACAAATTCTATCATTGTCATAAAGAAGTTACATCATTTGTTCTAATCTTTCCAAGGCATATACACAAACGTATCTTTTATTTTATCGGTCGATGCAAACTCTTCTAAATTTCCGTACTGACAATAATTGCATCTTCACCTTCTTGCATCATTCTGGCGAAGCTGATGCTAGCAGCCAGAATTAGCAGCCAAGCGTTCTAATGATGGTTTCAATAAGGTAGTAAAGTAACATGTTGAAGTTAGTAACGTTATGGTAACGATTCGTGCTAAGGAAAAGACGTTACTTTGTGATTTTAGAATTATTTGAAATTCAGTAAACCGTAATGAAACATAACTTACTCATATTTCTAAATCTTTGTTCCTTTAAAATCACTGTAAAAATAAGAAATTATTGATATTTTTTGCCTAATGGTTCGTCAAGATAACGTTACTGACTTCAATCTTGTAGTGAAGTCGGAAAATCAAAATTTTGTGAAATAGCTTCAACCCTCAATACTCTTATAGATTTATGAGGATAAAACTGAACTGGATTTTTTTATTTCCAAAAAGGTTAACACGTTTGGCTGCTAACTCTAGCTGCTAGCTTCAGCTTCATTCATTCTGACAAATGCTCTTACAGATTGAATGGAATGCCGTTTTCTTTTCTTTTGTTTTTTCAATTTTATTTCAATTTAGTAAGTCTCAGTTACCAACGACTTGAACAATTCCACAAGAAGTTTGACAGTATCCCCTGAATCGCTTAGAGTACACAGTTTTTTCTATCTTGATCGGTTTCAACGAAAATGAACGTTACCTGGCTACAGAACAAGTTATGAAAAAAGCAAATGAAGGATATTACAGAAATGCGCAAAAAAACTTTCGACTTTTAACTATCATTGCGTCAGCTCAGAAATCAGGTTTTGTCAAGTCTGGTAACTTTTGTTCTTACCTAGTCCCGTGGCTTATACAGTCAATAAAAGAAAAAACATGAATATCATGACGTGTTGCAGTCGAACAATCTATGATAAGATACGGATCCTGTGTGTGTCTTTACACCCCAGCTGTTAATTGTTGAGACAAGAATGCAACACGTATATATACCTATACACTTATAATATCGTAAATAGATAAACACTAAGCTTAGCAGAAATAAGAAAGCTAAGATGGAGAATCAGAGTTTATTGATTTTAGTCTCAATCCTTCAGCTGTTCGTGAAACAAGGGAAACAAATATTTTTATAAAGTTATCAAAATTATTTTTGAGCCTAAAAGAAATAAAGATTTGGGAGTAGACGAATATCAAACAAGTTATTCAGAGATCCGGTCAGCCTTGAGAAATCATGGAGATCGTAGAATTAGTAGTTGTACAGAAAACTTTTCAGCAAATATAAGATTATATATTATGTGTAAATATATGGAATCGAGATCAAAAAAAGTAGATCCAGGGGTTGTCAAATCAAGCGAATGATCTCTAAATATGTGCTGATCAATTAGGTGCTAATCAATGTAATACAGTTTCATTAATTGCCAACTGCCTCTTGTTAGCGTTTGTCGAGTATCATTGACTCACAAATTTAAATAGAAATGTGTGTTGTGTGGTATAGATAGGCATATTTGTAGAAAGTATATATTACATGTGGTTACGTCAAAACTGTATGAAATAGCTGTTGGCCTGCGGAGAGAAACTGTTGCGTATATTATGTTTGTACGGAAATTTTTCGACGTCATTATTATTCAATTATCATCATTGTTGGAGGTATTGTTTCTTCTTCTCTCCCTCTCTTCTTTAAATGTGATCTCGCGAGCGTCGAGCCAATATGACGTGATTTTTAGAGTGATTCATAATCAAGATGAACGGGGTAAATTATAGTTACTGAACGATCGCGATCGGTAAATATATTTTTTTTAATCAAACAAGCGTGCGTTAATTATCGCAAGAATGATAAATTGTAGGTCAAAACCTATAGCGTCAACAATTTGCAAGCGGCAATATTATAATTGAAAATTATAATTCAACGAAATTGTGTGCTTTTGAGGAAATAATTAATGTAGAAGATACAGTAGCGACACGGTTTGTCCGTTGTTTCCGAATACACACGTAGATATGTGGGTAAAAATCAAGGTTATGAGATTGGTGGACGGAGATAGGGGCACAATACTTTTATACGTACACTGGCGCGTGTTAGTGCAGAGCATGCACGTATATCGCGAATTGGAAAGGTAAATATCCCATTGGCATTAAATCGGCCGAATAAATGACGAAAACGGCCATATGCACCATGCGATGCCAAAATCGAGGATAATGTTCGCAACCCCGTAAGATGAAAATCAATATCCATAACAATAACAGCACAATTTATAGCTGCTAACCTGCGGGCAATTGTCGGTCGCAATACGGATATGCAGATATTTCCATATTTACAGCTCAAAACTCAACGTCTGTGATTTACATGATTTTGTTTTTTCTTACTACTTCGACGTCGTTCTTTTATTCCAACGAACCCAACGGTCAACGGAACATAATTTATGCGGAACGGGAAAAGAGAAGTGTTATCGAACGACAAATTTGTGAGCAACCAAAGTGGACGAGGTAAATACCCACCGCGAACAAGACGTCACCTCGGCAATATTCCTGGAATTGAAGAGTACGCGTAGCCGTCTTGTCAGCCAGTCTCGTAATAGAAGATGGGCTGAATTTCTTCGCGTAAAGAGTTCAAGGAGCCTGCCAGTCGCTTCGGAGGAACGTTGAATGTTATAGATTTACAGAGTTTTCCCACCGATCGATCGATCCTCACTTATTTTCACGTCAATATCACCGAGATACACTTTTACGCGACATTATTAAGCAGCTGTCGAACACCTCGACCGTGGTGCGTCGTATGGTATGGAACTGTGGATTTATTTACGGTATATAAAAAACAGGATGTGTGTGTATGCGTGTGGATGTCGGAGGTTGTCAGACGACGTATACGGTACACTCCTACCCGGACTTGAGCACCATCTCCTCTTTCTCTCTTCGCTCCTTTCACTGTGTAGACGTATGTATGGTTATGTTGGTAGCGTGCGTGTGCGTGACCTCGATGTTGGCGCGCCTGCGTGTTGTGTAAATTATACGCTGTTGTCCTTTACGCGTTTTATCCGATCTGTTTTGTACGATATGTGTATACTTCGCACAATTTCACTCTCAAAATTTCATTACTTAACGTCTCATGATTTTTTCACGTAATTTTCGCCACGATTCCATGCTTTCTTAACTTTTCATGTGCCTCGCTACGCGCCAGCAATGAATGAATCGATTCAATTTCGTGCGTTACTGTTTGTTATATTGCCTAAACTGTCGTCACGGTCGGTCACGAGACGGCGCATGCGGTGTTGAGTCAATGTGTTTTGTCCTGCAGCCCCACTGATATGCAGTCCCGTCGTCATCGACTTTCGGAATCGTCGGCAATAATAAAAACTGCAGCTTTTCGAACAGATGGGAAACGTCGACTGAAGACTATAAAAACAGTTACCCTTCTGGGCTTTGGTGTGACAACCGAAATTCGTCGCGTGCTTGCGTCCTCTGCGGTGTTCCAGCGACAGAGATGAGAACTTATTGCAGAGCATCAGAGGGTTACCGATCATGATATGATGTCGGTTGCAATCACCTTCCGAGTAACACAGTCGTCGTAATGGTAAGCCCAAGTCAATATTTAGCTTGTGCGTACCTACCGACTCATAACGTTACCGAATCGTCAGCGATTCAAGAAATTAATAAGGAGAATCAATTTCTTCCAAAATTCGTAGCAAAAACGTGATTTAATTAAAGTATAGGTACCCGGGAAAAGTATGTATACATGGATGATAAATAATGATAGATCAGATGTCATAATGATGCAGAGACCAAAAAGTATATATGTATATGCGGTCCATGTATGATATTAATATATGTGATCCATACGTGATGCATACTATAAATTTCATAATTCTCCAGGAGACAAACTAGATTATCTACAATAATACGTTAATACTAAGAAATTAGAACAATTATTCATTTCGAAATGGGATTCTTTTCAACACGCGCTCGATCTATTCCACAACATTAATATTCGTAATTATTCCAACAACTTTTCTTTTGCTCTCTCGATCTTGACTGTTCGTAGGCATAGAATCGAAACACTGTTTCAGCTAGTCGCAATTGAAGTATCTACGTTGAGTAGAGAAGCAATGTTGTTTTTCGAAAAGTGTTCGTATGTAAAAAAAATTCAGAGTAACTGTAACACATCACGGATGCGCTAATTTTGATGGAGATGTAATGAGATGCTACGTATACGAGACAAAATTGCATGCAGTGTCCTGATTCAGCGGCCTAGAAAGGTGATTGTCGGCGATTTTTTCTTTTTTTTGATAGGGAGAGAAAGAACGAAGGTTCTTAAAACTTCGAGTGTATTTTAACACGCATTTGAAAGGTATGAAGCAAAAATTGTAATCATCCAACTGTCCCAGAACGGCAGCGTTATTAGCTAACCGTTAACTGAAGAATATATCTTTAGTCAACGGCTGACCATCGAAGGGCCTCGCTGCTTGAGCCTGGATCGTCAGGAAAGATAGAGTGCATATTTCTTGTCTGAAATGTAGAAACTAAAATTATTTTTAATTCCCACGTCATTTTATTATCGATGTACCAAAACAACCAACAAACCGTGATATATTAATTGTCAAGCTCGAACGTACAAAGTAACGATTTTTACAAAGAAAATTCTGAACGAAGATGAATGTGATTTAACAGTTTTTTCTGGGTTTTTTAGTTCATCGATGATAAAAATATATGTCGATTAAAAGTAATTTTAGTTTTCACAATTCAGACAAGAATTACGCACTCCATCTTTTCTGCCAATTCGAGATTCCAACGGCGCGCTTCAATGGTCAGCTAATAACTTCGCCGTTTGCGACAATTCATAATAAAAAATTCTTCTTGTACTGTCTAAATGTAAGTTAAAATGCACACGAAATTTTGAGAAGCTACGTTGGTTATCTTCCGATCCAAAAAAAAAATTTGCCAAAAGTCAATTAGGGAGGGAGATAATTTTTTTTTTTCATTAATTATTGCACCGCCGGTTTTAAACATAGAGGGCTAAAAATTGGACACGATACAGGAAAGGGTTCATACTAACCGACAATAAATTCTGGTAGCAGTTGCTCATGAATTTGTTCATCCGCTTTGCGGTCAACTCAGTGATAAAATACAGCACCGCGTATGGCGGCGGAGTGAGGGAAGCCATCTCGGCCGGCACGGGCTCGCGCTCAAACTGAATTCGCGCGTTAAAATTCCACGAACTTTGAATATCTCCCGAACTAATTAACATATCGGGTCCTTTTTTTTTTAAACCCGACTAACTTTTTCCGCTGATCAAGAATTTGTTATAAAAAATATTTTAAAAAATGATCTTCCGTTCGAAATTTGTTTATGTAAATTTTTTTTTTCTTCTTTTACAGTTAGTTTATTGATTTTTTTATTTCATCTGAGTTAAATTATATTGGCGTCATATGTTTTGATTACAGAACTCACAAAAAAAAAGATCTGCTAAAAATACATTGTTATTGCAGTACGCGTCTCTTCGTTTTGGAAAAAAATCGACAAAATAAGGGACATGATATAAAATAGGGACAAAATAAGGTCTGAAATAATTATGAAACGTTTTTATCAGTTACAAGGGCTTATTTATTATGAGAATACGTTACAAATAATACCAGAATAAAACATGAAAACGTTAGAAAAAAATGAAACACATTCAGACAGGTTTTTTTCTTCATTTCACGAATGTTACAATATTTTTATATTTAATGTACTAAATAATAGCTACAGACATTTTTACTTAAATATTAACAATGTGTTCTTAAACATACAATTCTTTACAATCAATATTTACAAGTCTACGTATTCTACGCTGTTCGCTCGAGTGCTTTTTATAGGCACCTCTGATTTTTTAATTTTCCAAAAACGAAATTGTTCGTCTTTCTAAGACCTACAAAAAGTTATGCAACTTTTTTTCTGTACAATTAATAGTTTAGGAGATCCTAGTAGAAAACTTGTTTTTCAAAACTTTAAACGCGTGTAAAAAATTTAGAAACTCAAATCTTTGGTTGGAAAGTAGTAGGCGTTCATGTGGGCTATAATCGTTACCAGAATCCGCAGGTCTCATCCTTTCTACACGCCGTGACATAAAACTGCCCTTTTTTCTACCCGTTTCCTGGACTAATCGAGCTGATTGACATTTTTAGTTCGCGGTTTTGCGTCTCCTCACGGGGATGACCGAGCTGATCGACCTATGGGGGGCAATGTCAGTAGGCCTCTTCGTGGCGTCCCATGGAAATGCTCGGGAGCAATCGAGTAGCTAATAACTTACAACACAGGTACGTCATCAATATACTAAACAGTAAAAACAAGTATAAGTTTCAAGTATTTACGTCACAGTCTATTGCATTATCTTTTATACCATACAATTCAATCGAATGAGGAACTAATAATAAGTATATATTATGAAATTCCTCTCAAAAAGCACAATTATAGATCTTTGTATGTATGTGACATGTTTACAAGTGTATGACACTACTTGTTAAAAGCCATGTAAGACGGTCCCGGCCGTCTATGAAGTGATATGAAAATACGTCATGTCTATTTTAGCGAGAAGAAAAATGCTAGAGAATGTAAATTCGAAAATTTTTGGTGATTTGAAAAATTAACGATGGACCAGGGATCGAAACTGTTGTTTTTATTTAATGATTATAACAAATATAATCATTTCGATAATTATGACAATTTTTCATGTCTCAAATTAATTCATTGTATTTAATTCTGCGAGACAATGTGGTCGAATCCAGAGAAATGAGGGCAAGCGATTTTAAGAAAATTATGTCACATTGAAAAGGCATATCCGTATTATTGGAATAAAATAATGACTGTGTCGATAAAGATATGGTGTTAGAAACGTAGAGAACAAAAAAAAAAAAAACCTTTCTGATAGTTTTCGATTTTGTTTATTTACTCCGCAATTATCGCGTTTCTAAATAAAATTTTTGCTACGGTGAAAACGCGAAGATGCGGCTGTTCTCGGGCTGATCTCGATCGCTCGGTTAGAATGATTCAAGTTTAAGTTGGAAGAAAATTAATGTTTAATTTCTTATTGTCGTCATTAATTTATTGTCGTCACCGATAAATCAAGGATTGGCTGCTTTAGGCGCTATTATCATGCTCGTTGTATTTCAATACAAGGGTGCAGGGAAGGGTAGAGATCTAGTAAGCTGGTTTGGATAATTATGTTTATGTTACGATAAGTTTAATTGGTTACGATGAAAGATTATTATGTTAAGTTTGTAAGTTGAAACGTAACACGATAGAACGCGAAATATCATAGGCGACGACTCTATTACGAGCAAGCATTAATGTTAGAATATCGCATAGAATAGTGATTGGAAACTATATCAGCATCTGATGTACATGTTAATTTACGAAAATTAAAATAATGGCAATTGTTGAGACGAAAGGGCGACATGTCTGATTGCGCAAGAGCCAGTAGAATCAAGTTCTGGCTCCGAGAATGACGGATAGTCATTTCCAAATTAGTGGATCCGAGCGACCGAAAAGGTTGCGCGTCTCTCTCGCGGTTCGACGCTCGCCCACGAACGTGCTCGAACACATGATATGTGTCATCGAGTACGTAACGCCAATTCAGCTTTGGGGAGTTTCTCCCTGAAGGCTATAGACCTCCCGGGAAATTCGTTTTTCTCAAGCCCATGCAGGTCACCCTAAACGGCACGAGGAGGTCGCAAGACCGATCCGGGGCCGATGGGCGGGCGAGCGTAGGAGCGAGCGAGAGAGAAAACTTCGGAAAGCGACCGCCGAAGGCGCGTCGGGTCCTACCAGCAGGCCGTCTAGGCCAGCGGCGCGGTGGTGGGGGAAAAATAGCGCTGCGCGGGGGGGGGGGCGCGGCTAGTCTTATCACTTCGGCTCTGATCACCAACCAGGCAGGTCGACCTTCGGCCGTAAAACTTTGTACGGCGCTAATAAATTAAACCGAAAAACGTTCCTCGGCTACTTCCCGCTCACCTCAACCTTAACATATGGTACTAACATTTACAATCGGTACGGAGTCTTACGTACTCACTTCGTACCGTCTCAATTTCAAGCTTCCATACCGACACTACTTTGGCTGCCACGAATGTCGGTACAAGCCTGTTCGGTAGAGTTGATAGAGCAGAAACCTCCTACGCTCCCAGGCCCACCTGGGCCCACTTGCCCGCCGAAAACTGATTCACAAAAATTTATCCAGGGGTAACTGTCTTTATAGTCTTCAGTCAACGGCAGCGTGTGTCAGGGGGCTAGTGGGTGTGTTCATAGTGACAGTTCATAAAAAATGGCGCTAGTGTGTGTGTTCATAAGTGACAGTTCATAAAAAATGGCGCTAGTGTGTGTGTTCATAAGTGACAGTTCATAAAAAATGGCGCTGGTTCGCATCGAGGACGGTGATCCGTGGTAAGTATTCATACGTTATAAAGTTATTATTTCAAAAATATGTTCATAAGTAATAAAATCAATCTCTCAATCTCAGCACCCGTTGAATTTTTATGTCTTTCACGTCGAAACAATGTTGCTGAATGCCATCCAATGCCTGACAAGGAATAACCTAGGTTATGTCGTATCGCATAATTGGTTTCAAAAGTTTACCAGATAAAGTCGGATAGAAAAAAAAAATTGAATATATATTCAATCCTTTTTCGTGACATTCTGTGTTTACTCAAAAAATACTAGGCTCACCGAATATGAGTCGTGTGATAAGCTGTTCAGAGAGATTATGGAACAGTTGACACTTCGCAACAGGGAATCACGAACGTCTCAGAATTATGCCAGTTTGTCAGCTAATATTCGCCTGCGCATGAAGCAGTACAGCGGAGAGGTAGAGCAACTGAAAAGTAAGGTCGATGAGGACTTTAAAATGCGATCGATGTATCCTTGACGAATTTGAGGGTAATACGATATCCGTCGCAGCAGTTTTTGACCATTGATTCGTGATATTTTGACCAATATAAGGGAAATTTGAAGAAATAATATCTACCGTTTCGGATTCTTTAAAGAGGAATAAGCAAAACCACAACATACCACTCTGTACGAAAAACGCCGAAGGTTACTGTTGTAGTCCAAAGTTTAGCGTAAGTTCAGCCTTGATATCTCATAAGATAATCAAATATCAACTTTTAGCACTTTTTAACTTTGCATTATTTCTCCCCGAAAACCCAAAATTTACCATCAAATTTTCACACTGCGGAAATTGTACTCCTGCCTGTAATTTGCGTAACTATGGTAAAGACAATTCTTCCATTATAACGTATGAACTTCCTGAGCTAAGTTACAAATCAGAACTAGGGAAGAAGCTGAACGAAGATGGCGTCAGATCGAACAGCTGCAAAGCAAAGACGTGCAGCTTCAGCAGCTCTACAATGCACGCAGCAGTAGCCTCGCCTCTGATCGAGCCAGACTCATGCAACCCAATTCTTCAGCTTTTGCCGATATGGGAACGACCAGCTGGGGACTAGAAGAAGACGACGATCAGCCTATTGACATTCAAGTATCTGTCGAAGATTTGAAAGTTCAAAAGTTACGACTTTTGCAAGGTATTATATCAAGCTCGGCGAAGATTTATTCTGTAGTTTTTACTGTCACAAATGTGACTGTCAACTATTATAAATGAAAAACAGAATTCTTAGATCGAAAGTTATTCATGTTTGAATCTTTATTAGAACAAGATGAAGGTCTGGAAGCATTGTCAAAAGTTATTTCTCGACAAAAGGATATCGCAAACACCATTAATAATGAAGTCGATCATCAGAATGGTGAGTATTTTGATTCACTATCTTTATGTTGCATATTCGCAATGAAAATTGTATACCATCACAATTTGTGGGTTTGAACAATCCAGTAATAGATATCGGAAAATTAATTATTCCTATGTCCGAATTTTTTCACACTAGTTTGTTCGTTTCGCCGTTTGTTTTAGAAATAATCGATGATCTGGCCGATCACATGGAGAGGACCGATCAACGATTAATCAATGGAACTCGCCAAGTCGGTATAATTGATCGTAAAGATCGAACGTGCGGTTATTGGATTGTTATCATCTTGTTATTTATCAGCATAATTGCAGTTGCCGTAGTTTAAAATTAGCATATAGATGCTTATATTCACAATATATAATAATCAGCACGGTATATTCAACACATGTGATATCGAAAGTAAAATTTGTGACATTTCTTGTTCGCCCCTTGCTTCAGATAATCGAAATGGCAACTTTACAAACAATATTGTATATACGATTTCACACACTTTTCAATTAGCACACTCGCATTGGAAGTTTTCAAAAATTTGTGAAAACCATTGTACGCGGCTGTAAAGTAAATCAATTCGGTGCAGCCCAATTATTCTGTTTATAATTAGATTTTATGCTATTATTTGTAAATATATTATAGATATTTCTCTCGCCTGAAACTCTTTTCATCGCATTTCACTGGTCTTTTTCACCACATTCAAATAGTAGCCAGGTTTCATTTATCAGTGTATCCCTGTTGGAAAAAGAAATCGAACATGTTAGTATCGTTACAGAATGGTTGAGAGTATTTTGAGTTGACTGTCACTGAAAAGAATAAACGAAAATTAAACGTGTTGGGGATCTAACACAAAGAAACGAAGGTCATTCTTTGTGGATTTGGTAAATTGCAATATACAACAAGACTGAATTATGGGAGGAAAAAAATTGCAGCAAGTCAGTCTTCCAGGATATTTTTTCTGTGAACTCTGCATTTTATGTGCAATAACAAAAGAATTGAATTACTCAATGGATTGAGGAGTAAATTTTGAGATTGACCTTGTGAATGACCTAGTGAAGTGTAATTTTTTTTCTCTAATGTACGATAAGTAATTTGTAGTATTATTGCAACATCGACAGGCAAAAGCTGTCTACAATATATGTACATAAAAAATTACTCCAAATATATGAGTATGTATTTATATATGTATATATATAAATATAAAGTACTTGACATTCCAACAAAAATTAGTGTTCCTTATAAGCATTTCAATAGAAATTGAGACAATATTGATTCTATATGTTTAACACAGTTTACACAATCATCCAACTATGCTATTCATTGTGGCACATTGGCAAAATGAATAGTCCGTTTATGAATGCAATTTATATTTATTTTATTTTTCATTAACGATATGCTCCGGTACAACTTTAGCTACTTTGCGCAATTCTTTGTTTAGGGTCTCCGGGCACTGCATTTCCGTCCAACTTACAGGTACCATAGAAACACCTGTATAAAAAAAAAAAACGAGGAATTTTCTACATTAACCCTTTACTCAACAAAATCCATAATTTCCAAATAGTGATATTTTGTTTTCACAGCAACTAATCTCAATTCAATCCTAAAAAGTACAATAAAACTTCCATTTCGAGTCTAAGGCGGTAATTTTTCCAAACGATTTCATTTTGATAAATGAAGTGTAAATAGTTATGACACAAAAATGAAAACCTGTATTGTGCTGATTTTTTGTTTTACATATCTTCAAACTGAGAGCTGAGAGCTATTGAATATTTTATAGCGTATATATTCTTTGACATTTTTCTACTGCTATAAAAAAATAATTCTGCTTACCCTCTTCGCTGTGAGCGATAACGACTCCCAATTCGTTCTCGGCAGTGGAAAGCTGATAAGTATGGACTTCGGTGAGAGGTAACTAAATTTTGCATGGGAAAAGTAGCCAACTATGAAACTGCGGTATTGATAACGAGCGGTAGAAAAAAATTTTCAAAGAAAAAGGATACAACTCTAGCCAGAATAATATCTCCTGGTTTAAAAGATTTGTACATTTCAGTCTTATCTTTTTCCGTAGCCCTGACGTCTTCTTTTCTTAAAATGCCTCTGTAAGGTCTGGTCAAAACCACATCCCCAATGCATTTTATAACGCATTTGCAAAACCTTTGATTAACGACCATTACCTCGGCTGTTACAATGTCTCCGGGAGCTGGGACAATGCTTTGTTCTCTTATGCCGTGCACCTCGACTGTGCTCTTCTATTGATAATAGAAAGTGAGAAATGATGTTTAATCTGAAGGCAAGCGACTGTGAAATATCTTAAAACTTATCGTACGTGTTCATCTTTAACCAAGTTCACCACTCCTGCTAATTTTGCATAAATATATCCGTGCTGCTCGTAAGTTCCCGGTCCTGGAACGTTTACTTTGTCCGACAAACAGAGCCTCTGACCTGGATTGCAATAAAAATTTATCATGTGTCTTAACCACCTTTAATTTGTATACAAATAAAACGTAATTGAGGATAGGACGGGCCAATTCATTAGGGACGTTTCTGCGTAGAAAACTTGGGAAATGTTTATCGATTTCGTAATTCATTCATCCTTACCTGGAACACACACTATTGGCTCATTTTTTTCGTCCATTGCAGTTTTGAATCTATGTAAGTTTATTCTTATTTTTCAAATTGCGACCACGGTGACAACATGTGGAGCACGTTTGAAATTAGGTTAGGTTAGGTTGTCCTATTGTAATTGGATTGGTTGGATTGTAAACAGAATTTTGTCAGCCTCGAAATGGCAAATGATCAATTGATCGATATGATTTAAATGTAAATCGTTGTAAATCATCGTCACACCAATCATTTGGAACGTTGACTGACTTCGGTCAAGTCTCGGAATACCGCGGAAAAGGGGTTAAGTAATTAGCTCTTAATACCTGAATGACAATGTTAAAATTGTAAAGGTTGAAAATAATGAACAATTCAAAAGTGCCACCTCCTTCATTTCTACAAATTAATAAGTTTCCGTCATCAATGTTCGAAATTCTAACAATAGAAAATTATTCCAATTTATAAATCTCGCAAGATGTGAACCGATTCCAAGAAATCGTTGATCAAATTTGATCGAGTTTCGTTGCGATTGTTAAAAATAATTAGTGATTAAAATTTTTTAAATTGCTCTCCCGCCAGTTTGTATAACCGGAAGTCCGCGTTAATTTGAAAAGGTTTCGTACATTACTTCAGACCGCTCGATGTTCTTCTGTTGTTTAAAATTTATGGTGCTTGCACTGAAAGTTTTACCCCACCATACGCGGAAAATCTGTTGAATACTAACAGCAAGTCGCATAATTAACACATAATATTTATGACAGTTTATTCGCTGCAACGCTACAACATTACGTAATTATCAAATGTACATATTAATTAACATATTTCTACTTATAACTTAAAAGTCACAGACTACAAAAACTATTGAATTGAACTAAAAGAAAGTCACCTGTATAAACAAGTAATGACATGATCATAGAAGTAATTGTTTGAAAAAATGTATACAGCGGGTTCGATTAGTATCTCAGATACATATTTTCAAACGCATTATTATGATTATATAATTAATTACCTTCTTTATTACACATTGTTATATTATACAAAATATAAGCTCGATTCCAGGAGTCCACATAGCTCACAAGTACACATAATAGGTATAGTAATATCTATTCAATTGCGTTCCAATGTACAGTTATTTTGTTGAATTACATACTATATTATTCACACACGTTGGAACAACATCGTCACTTTGAGATGCGTTGAATACTTTTTTTTATACGTATCAAACAAAAATGGATATGTGTATACATAAAACTTATTGAACCGACTGTAGATACGTGATACCCTATAAATAATCCGCTATATCAGTAAATCACATAATTTATACAATAATTGATCGGTCGAAAATATCTTTTAAATCGCGTTATCGATGCTGTTGCGAAGAAAAATTAGATAATAGCAAATCGAAGTTGATGTGAAAAAAGAAGATAGAAATACAATAGAACCTAGTTTATCCGAGGTAATATGGGGAGAGCATAACTCGGATGCGTGAAATTTCTGATAATACGGAAAACATGTACAATCCATGCCATTACGATGTTTTACCCTAGCTTCCAGAATCGGAACTGTCGCGATTATTGCTCGCAATGTCACAAATCGCAAGAAACTTTTACAAGTTTATCCGT
The DNA here is from genome assembly GCF_021901495.1 of Neodiprion virginianus. Taxonomy (NCBI): domain Eukaryota; kingdom Metazoa; phylum Arthropoda; class Insecta; order Hymenoptera; family Diprionidae; genus Neodiprion; species Neodiprion virginianus. The sequence continues at coordinate 20,162,188 of NC_060880.1, forward strand.
ATTCAAATAAAGATGCGACACAAAAGTATTTCATACACATAAGGCATAGCGGATTGTTCAGTTTTATCCAAGGTTCTCCGTATTATCCGAAGATATACACATTGGTGAATGCAGCGTGCTCGGGTGAGATAGGCGTCTCGGATAATGCGGAACCTTGGATAATCGAATGTCGGATAAGCGAGGTTCTACCGTAGAAATAACAATTTGCATGATTTAAATAAACGCCTTGATAGTTTCGTCGCTTGTAGATGAGCGCTAGTTAAACAAAGTACAATGAGGATGGAGTGCGATGAGGAGGATCGCCAATTGATTTACCTACATAATTAACCCTTCTTGAACTTAATCAGCAATATCGATAATGTGAGGAATATTATTATCCACAGGAACGTGGAGATGAAACCGTCGTAAACGGCTGGCTGAGATATGGGCCATCCTTTACCGAGCATCGCCCTGATTGACTCTGTGCTCTTCGTCAACGGCAAGATAAAGCTGATGTATCTGAGGACCGGATTCATCCCCTCGACTGGCCAAATAATCCCACAGAGCATGACGATTGGCAGAAAAGAACCCATCGCCATGTAAGTTGCGCTTCGTTCGTTGTCGCAGGCACAGGCAACCACGAAACCTGCGGATAGCAAGTATGTTATGTAGCGCTCAATCATATCTTTTCGAAAATTCAACCGGTAATACTGTGAGATTAATTACCGAAGCACATTCCACAGAGCCCCGTCAGCACCGTCAGAACCGTCACCAAAGCGATGCTGCCATGACATGTCAGCTTGAATACCGCGAACGAAAAGACTAGGACCATCAATGTTTGGCCGCACATAACAACGAACTGGGTCACCACCTGGCCGAACAAAATCTCCGTACCGGTGATACCTGCAAATACGAGAATGGATGAAAGTGACAAGCGGTATGTTATTGAAGGTTAAACTTGTTCCTTTTGTTGAACGGATTGTGAATTTAATTTAAGATAGTATATTTTGTCTTGTCGCAACACTGGAAAGCAGAGCTGGGATCGTGTGCTCAAAGGCCTTTTCTTTTAAATTAGAGGAATATTTTTACACTCTTATTCACTTACCGGAAACTAAACTTCTTTCCATTAGACCTTCGTTTCTTTCAAGAAGCAGCGCTCCAGACGTCAAAGCAACGGAAAGGAAGAAAATGATCCTAAAAAATTAAATGAAAATGTTACCATATCCGATCGCTAGTCCTATTGTCCTTATTTTTTTTATTTTTTTTTTCACCTATGGAATCTTAACCAGTAATGGATGGTTTCACTTAAAATGCGTGATTCGGGGAGAAATTACTTGACCCGTAAAACGTTATTTCTTCTCTTTTTAGATAACTTACGTCAATATAATTCCGGGTGCAGCAAAGTCCGTGAAGTTGGGTTCCTTGGGTCCATAAATTGGCGTTCGAAACTGAAGAAGAATAATGACATTCAAATTCCACGGTACATACATATTTTTTTGTCATAAATATCACATCTTGCCTTATAAGTTTAACGATTTTTATATATTGTATGTATGTATGTACTTACATCCATCGGAATGGCGGTAGCTTTTTCATTGTAGTGACAATCGTGCGAAACATTTTTAGCGAAGTCCATAAAAGCGTATAGCAGATCCCTTTGAAGTAGCTGCCCGATTTGCTGATCTATGAAACGAATGATACATTACAACGCTGATTTCTTGATCGAATGAGAAATTCAATAATTGTCAGATCTTTGGTTTTACGGTCATATAAAACCAAAACTTGGGGAAACTTTGTTTTCTTTTCAAATTATTACAAATCCATTTTACTTAGATGTTATTCAGTTGAAATTCGTAATTCACTCACTCGACATGTCCATCGTAACATCGACATCCGAATACTTGATGCTCCATTCGTCGGCGTCTCTGCCATGGTCGATTCGATCGATAAGAGACTCGGAGTAATTTGAAGGGAAGTTCAACACCGCCCATGCCCATCCCTTCTTTAACGCATATTTAGCCTTCTCGTCGGTTTCGTACGGAACGAGAACGACCTTTCTCTCTTTCAAATGCTGCATGTACCGACAACTCAGTAGCGTCATGTCACATCCGTCGTAAACCGTGCACGGATCCAATGAATTGTTGAGCTCATTGTTTACTACAGCGAGTTTCAGTCCGACCGGATCCTTTCCGATCAATAAGCAAAACAGAATTATTTGCACCACTGGCAATCCGATAACGAAAGCCATTATGCTGCAAAGTGAATGAGAGAAACAAGTTATGAAATAGTCTCATGTCAGTAACGCGGGAGTAACGATGTGTTCTTTTTTGTGTTTGTTTCAGGGATATTGTCAAAATAGCGAATGTAAAATGCTCACCCGAAATTTCGCCACATCCATAAAAAGTTCTTCCATATCAGAGCTTTCATGTGACAAGGATCCAGCATTTTGAATGACGATTTCGATCCCTTTTCCTCGGGTGGCAGATCGAGAACCTTAAATGTTGTAAACGTTTGACAGGTATGTAGATTCGCTTGTACATCGCTTGATTTTCATATCTTTAACGACACCATTGTATTGACCCAGAAGTTTGGAAAAATTATTTTAAAATTGTACTCACCATATCGTCGTCGGTTGGGGTTATCGCGATGCTTCTTCGTCGGCTCGATATACTGACGTTGTCACCAAACTCTCCGCTCATCTCGTCGTCTATGTTCTGAAACACAGGATAATCGATTGTATTTTGCCCTTGCAATGATTTTTAGCAGAAAAATAGCGAATCTTAGAAATTTTCATGTAAAAAAATGTACAGAAATCAGCAAATTGTGTATTCAGCTTGGTATATTTCGCGGTGAATCTTATAAATGACATTGAAATCAATTGAATCTCGTTGAACATGATGACAGAATCAGGGAACTTTTGTACGATGTGAGAAAATTTTAGCAAATATTCACAGTTGCATTCTACAAAATACGGTGTTATTTGAACTGTCTTTGAATTTTTCAACTATTACTAATTATTTACACTACCTGTTGATTATTTTTCATGTTTGCTACGATTTTTCAAACGTTTTCTAAAGTTCATATTTCACTTGTGGCACTTGCTGGATTCTCAATTATATTCAAACCTGAACTTGATATTCTTGATAACTTTCGACCTTCTATTTTTCTTATTGATCAACCATTTAATTCCAACGTTTTCTACGAGGAAACGTACAAAAAAAGTATTGCGAATCAGGATATGCATAGATATAATGTATAACAGGAAGAAGCCCGGGAGAAAGCATCATTTCGTTCAGGGGAACAACGAATAGTTACGAAATTTTCAAAACCAATACAGTATCAACATATTAATGCTTTTTATTTTCACCCACCACTTCAGGAGGAACACCGACGACGCTGCTAAGGATGCTGCTCCTTCTTCTCAGTCCCATGTTCTGCTTGCGGCTTAGCTTGAGGAAAACCTCCTCGAGGGTGTCGAGTCTGTGCATGGCCATTAGTCTGGTGGGCGATTCCTCGGCGAGGAATTTACCCCCCCTCATTAAACCGATGATGCTGGCCTGCCTCGTCTCCTCTATATAGTGAGTAGTTATTATCACAGTTCTGTTCCCGTCTCTAGTTATGGTAACCAGGTGGTCCCAGATGCTCTGCCGCAGCACCGGGTCCACACCGACCGTCGGCTCGTCCAGGATCAGCAACTCTGGATCTGGAAGCAGCGCCGCTGCGAACGAGACTCGCCTCTGCTGGCCTCCCGACAAGCTCTTTACGAAACGATCTTCTCCCGGTAGCTGGAGCAGCTGAAATTTTTTTTGGGAATGAGATAAAAAACGTTCTATTGAGTTTTTTAGGGGGAAGATGGACCGACGAATGGACACTCACCTTGAGCAGGAATTCGAGCTTCTCGTCAACCTGCTGGGTCGTCATGCCTGCGCACCACCCGAAGAAGATGAACGTTTCTCGTATCGAGAATTCGCTGTACAGTGCTAACTCTTGAGGCATGTAACCCACCCGAGGTCCCGGAACTCCGGATCCCTTGGAGCCAGGACGACCGCCCAGGACCCATATTTCACCGGAGTTTAACCGTCGTCTGCCGATGATGCAGGAAAGCAACGTCGTCTTTCCACATCCGCTCGCGCCGAGCAATCCGTAGCTGTTTGGAACACAAATACAGGTTATTACTTGCGAAGAATCAAGAGTAGAAGGGAGAGCAATATCAAATTTTCAATGACTCTTCCCTATTTGGTAGAATTTTAAGCTTGTGAAAGTTGAAACACACAAAAAGTTTAATATTTATTATAGGAAGGTTAAGAATAGTAAGTCAATATAGAATCGTCAGAACGAATAAGAATTATAGCACGCTAAAACATAAAATCGACAGAATTCTAACGATTCTATATTTTGGTTTTCTATGATTTACCTGTCTACGTTTTTTGACTATTTTGTATATTTCGAGTTGCTGCACTATAAAATTGAAACAGAATAGATTTCACATTAGCATTTTTGAAAATTCGATGTTTTTACCCCTTCTACTTCCTCTAATCTTCTACATTTTTGTTCCCACCCTATTTTCTCACTGTTTACTTCATTTTTCAGATTAATACAAATGTGCAAAGCGATGAACATAAATGGCAATATTTTGTCAAATTGACGCAGACTTTCGTGCACATAATCCGCCTTGATAAGTTGCCTAGTTTTGATCTCCAACTCTTTACCAAAAAACTTGATCAACTGTCACGTGAATTTGAAAGGTAATATGCAATGCAATAAATATTTTTAAATTTTTTTTTGCAGGCGGTAAAATTCACTTTCGAATCACATTGACAACTTTGGATTTTCGGCTTTACTCTTGATCGGCTTCAATTTCCATCCTCTGCTTTTGGTTTTCGTTTCGCAATCACCTATAGTCTCTGCTTATTTAAATTTCTGATTATATTAAATTTCACACATGATTATAAATTTCCTATGGATGTAATATTTCCGTGACGTATACATATACATACATAAATATGAGATTTTATTAAAGTCGTATATCTTATAGATGAAAAGAGAAGAAAAATATTCCTGCTGAAGTTATAAGCCACTAAAATGGACGATAATGTCTTTACAATTAGGTGTATTACACTTTGTACCTGGAGAGGTTTGGGAAGTTCCCAAGGTTGTTCTGTACGAAAGGGTAATAAATATTTAGATACATCCAAGGTTCGAGTCGCTAATAGGTAAAGGCGGTATTGAAACCGTGCTGCGCGCTCTAGCTTGTATGATATAATAAACGCGTGGTACACACACCTTGATATTTTAACAACGCTCCAAAGTATTAAACACTTGAACTTGCTTACGTATCGGGAAAAAAATAATTAATGTATAACGTGGATGCATTATAGATAGCAAATTAACAGATTACGTGCATTTCAATATTAATTTTTGCAAATTACTAATCCCATTTTTTATCTGTAATGCATATTTTATTGCGGATATCAGAAATTTAAACGTGTATATATTATGGATATTTAATGGCTTATACCGCTTAGCTCGCAGGTACGCAGTTATTCGGTCATAATTCAATGTTTTTCCATATAATTGTGGTTCCTTTTTGTTTTGTTATTTAGTTGTTATTTTTCCTCTGTTCGGTGCTCGTTTTTCGCGCGCGCGTACATATGACAGTATTAACTGCAATGCAAGATCTGCGGGTTAAAACCGTTAAATTATTCAAAACCAATCCGGAGGTTTTTAGTTTGTTAATTGCGAATCCGGTGACGTCAATGGAGCGGTTTGAAACTGCGTATTAATGTGTAAATGTATTTTAGAAAAACACTGAATAAAACAAAAGAAACGCAACGAAGATTAAGCAAAAAAGAGGTAATTGAGAAATGTGCGTTGTGTTTGCCTCAAGGATGCATATTATAGGTATAAGCTGCAACATAGACGTAGAGACTGAAGATCGTCGTGGAGATTAGAATGGTATTAGGGACTTATTTTTGTGCCGTTATATGTATATGTCCTCTAACATTAGGCTAACAATGAGAAAAAGGAGGAGAATAGGAAGAAAAAGATACGAGAGAAAAACTAAGAGAATTACAGTCATTGTCAGGGCGAGAGAAATCCCACGTATATTGATTACACATGTATGAATACGTGTAATTCTTGTGTGAGATTCCGAGAGCCAATGGCTAGGTCAGAAAGTGACGGAGACGCGTATAGGTGAGGCTGTTGTCAGGCTTTGGACCCGGTTGGTCATCCATACTCCGAGGTCCATGGGTCAGTACTTAACGAGCAAAAACATTTTTGCATAATTATAATACGACGGTCTGTCCTTCGTTGAGTGTTTAATACGTTATATGTAGCTATACCTTACAGCCAGACTACATTATTGCCACAATTCTATTCAAGCATGGTGGGCAATGTGTTTAATACACGTATCGTATCATGATATTAAAATTTTTTATGCGATACTGTATGAAACGATGATTGGAAAACTGTACGAAGATCTTTGAGATTTCAAGATTTGGTTTGTAACTTAATCGAAAACTCTTATAAGTTTAATATCGCTATTGCAGTTGTTAGTAATACTTCTTTTATTAACGCGAATGCATAGTACGTGAAATATTTCTGTATAAGCGCTTCTATTTCGTAGAAACTTGTAATACTTGGCAAATCTTGCGTAGGCGTGAATTTCGTAATATAGATTCTTCTCTCTTTTTACAATGTACGTACGAAACTTTCATTTTTCAAGACAAATATTTCACGCGAGGTTACCGATTCCCGCAGAAAATCGACCGCTTCCTTTTACAGTTGATAAATCTTGCAACATCGTCTGAATAATCTGTCAATATGTTTACCGGACTCATTTTAATGCTAGCAGGGTCTCAACGCTTCGAAGCATTTATATTTTCTACGCTTCGAAAATTTGGTGCTAAATATCCCCTTGAATTCTATACTGTGATTCACTCCATTGTTTTTTTTTTTCTTGACTTTGACCATTTTTTACTAATAGTGATAATATTCAATTCTAGTGATATTCTGTTTGTCACTAGTTTCGTTCCTAGTGTAAAATCTGAACCAAATTCCCTACTATGACCGACTAACCAAAAATACCTCAAAAGATCCATTATTTTCATTGCTCTTCAAATTCTACTGTTGGAATTATAAAGTTACATATGTAAGAGTGTTGAGAATTGAAATTTAGGCATACAATGTTATAAAATTGTACATATAGGTATTTATAGAATTATTTTTTTTTCTTTTACTAACATCGAACCCTTTGGCACAGTCATGTTTAGCCCGTCCAAAATGACATTCGGATTCTTTTTTGGACCGTATTTTTTGAAGGCCCTTCTAACGCATATCGCCTGCCTACGTCTCGTAGCGACTGTTGATGTCTGTGGTTGAAATTGGGCTCTACGCGTTTTTAGTTCAAGCGAAGCGTTCGTTCCCGCTGCACCTCCGGCTATGTCCATGATGCTTGCTGCCTGAAACGAAAAACAAAAACAAGTTGATCGAGCTATTTTTCCTACCACAATGTGTAATAAGCTGATGTACGGGTTATTCGTGGCAATCGTGTTGTTGGCTTGCACCTGCACTGGTTTTCGGAAAACAACGTTGAGGTTGCGCGAAGTATCGGTATATTTGGACGTGTACTTAAAATCGATATAAACTTTCATTTTTTACGTAACTACTTAAAAATTCTGATCAAAAATCGGTATCATTTCAATATTAATGTACTATTCACGGCTGAAATAATTATTGGTAGTGATATAATTAGTAACGGTTTAATGCGTTTATACTTGTTGATACTACATTTCCTGGTTACTGAATATGTAGTAAGACCTTAAAATCGATTTATAGTTGCGCCAAGATCAAATCATCGCGATAGTTAAAAGAAAATATCGTAGGATCGACGATAATTAAAAAGAATAGTAACACATGCTAGATTTTTCGGTTGCAGCAGTACAAGCCTGATTTTCATTTTGTATACGAAAAATCACATTCTTCGGTTGTAATAAAAAATAAAAATCGACAAGCGGAACTAGAAACTTTTCTCGATATAATATACTGTGTATAATATTTATCTTCGCGTGTAAAGTCTGAGTAATTTTAAGCGAAAATTTCAAATGTATACATACATAGATATATATTATTTAGTGACGAAGTATGTACTTACATACAAGATACATATCTACATGAATACATGCTTACATACATTACACGTAGGTCGCCACGTCAGAATTCTTGAAATCATTACCACAGCTGAGAGCTTTCAGTTGCGGGCAAACAAGTCTTGTCATAAGCTATACGAGGATCTACGCGATTATATATTATGGGTATATTATAGAGTCGCGATACTTGTTTACTCAAAATTTCTGGATCCCTATTCTCTGCCCGGTGGTGAAACATTCCTTTGCGATAGTGTTGTTATAATTGGCAGACGTAGCCATTTGGTCAAATCAGGTTTCGTTCTGTCCGTTTCTTTCGTTTTTCTCCGAAATAAAAAATTTGAATCGCTTTTCGATCGAACCGACGTTTTTCTTTTTTTGTTTTCTTCTTTGCCGCATTAAACGAAGAAAGATTGAATCGTGATGAACTGGATTTATTGTCATGTCTGCCAACCCGAAATTATCAAGAAAACTTATCGGAATAAGCGAAAATCAATCCGAATCGATCCGTAAGAAATATTCGATATCTTTCGTAGTGGATCGAACTGGATTAAAAATGAAAGAAACTAGAAGAAAACAATAAAAGCGCTAAGTTTTTAAACGTTTTAAACCTTGTTCGAGGTAAATTTAAATTTTTACAAAAGAATGTAATAGAAGTTAATATATACGGAATTTCGTATCAGAGAATGGATCGAATTGAAATTTTGTTACAATCCAAACACAAAACAAAAAAAAAAGAAAAGGAAAAGGAATTCCAAAGATACCAGATCGTTTGATACGTATTCAAGACAATAGAACGATTAAATCTAATTTATTTTCCTGTTACACGATTCGTTTTCTTGTAAAATTCGGGTCGGCGGACATCAAAACAAGTCTCATTATATAAATTTCCATTATTTCCCGTTTACTGGGTGCAGTATCGAGAAATTCAATTAATGAAGAGCATAATTTATTGATACACGATAATAATTGTCGTTCTGTTATATATCCTACGGTTAAGAAATCTTTTTACCTTCAGTCATCGCTACCGCATGATTCTTGAATTTTTTAAATCGATGCTTCACAGCATGATGATTGTCACTAATTGACAAGTGTCGTTTTAAGACGATATGTTCAAGTCATGCTTAAACGATTTATACTGCAGAATCACACAGTGGTTTGAACCGATTTGGAAATTACAAATTTGAAATGACTCCAAGCAATTAAATCGTGGACTCAATTTAAGTTGCGCGTTAAACTGCTGACGGTGAGAGGAAAATTTTTAGTTTTCGTTACTATGCACGAGCAATGGTTCTTGATTTTGAAAAAATGTAGTATTGTCAACCACAATCCCTTTAAACGGTTACTTTTACCACATTTTTTTTAAATTCCTACGACACTTCGACCGTTATGCATACATAATATTGTAACGATACCCGTTTTACTTATATAACCTTTTATCAGCTATGGCGAGCGAAATTTTTTTATTGTCAACGCGCAACTTCAAATCTGAAATCCGTTGTCGAAATCTCTTTAAATGGAAATCATTCGATGAGAAATACGACATGTCGATATAAGCGTATGTGTAAATAATTGAGTAACTTGAAGCCGCAGCTTTCGCACTAAATTTATATATCCTTGAAAATTATAATTCGAAGCCAATTTTCCGTATCACCGAGATGAAGTAATATTATATAGTCAATATTGGCGCATATTATGCAGTATTTAAAAAGTGTGTTAAAGTACAAAGTACAGATGTATAACAATCAAACGAGCGTTAAAAAAAAAATGCATCTAAATGAAAAAATCGTGATTCTCAAACGAAGAAAGACGAAAAAGATCAACAGAAATCAACAATTAGAAATGAAACACTTCGTCAAAGTGTGATATAATTTATTGTTTTTATTTTCACACCTTTCTGTTTAATTTCCAAACTGTTCTTCTGCAACATATTATACCTATGTATATAGGATTTATCTGTAAGGATCCCTCGGGCGATTTCTCATTACTAGTCATACACACCTCAATATACATACATATTTATATACGACTCTATATTTATACAGTTACAATATGTATATTATAACAGCTCGCGATATATCGTACACGTACATCAGTATCACGTATTTATATAATATACATGCACCTGCGTACGCCCAACATCGCATAATCCTTGGTATTTTCTACTTCTGAAAGTTCTTTAACGTCTGTTCTCGTAGGTACTTCCCAATTTGTAATTCGAACTGCCGGTGAAACCTGCTGATTATTTATTACACGACACATTTTATACACACCCGCACATACACACACACACACACATATGTATATATTGTTAATAATTACTCTACGGTGCAATGATGACGTTTATTAATTTATGGTGTAGCGTAGTATAATTTGTACATTCATACCGTACGTATGTATGCGTATTGTGAAACAAGAGTTGTACGTAATATACATATATATATATATATATGTATGTATATATATAGTTACGTACGCACCTGTCTCTCATTTTTAGACGGTCATGATTCGCGTTTACAGCTGAAAGCGTTATAGTGTACGTTATCGGTACACGTATAGTGTCTAATGTCGAAGGCAATGTGAATTGTAGACGAAAGCCTAATTTTTTACAACAATGTTGCGTATTTGAATTTTTACGTTATTTCAATCTGTCGTCGTCGGTATAAATCATTTCCATCGTTTTAAGTTTACAAAAGCATAATTATTTTCCTATATTCGAAAAGATAAAAGAAAATAGAAAAAAAGAAAAATAAATTAAACTCGGTAGGGTTGAAAATTTAAACATCTCACAATAGTTGCGATTTTTTCAATGCGAAAAAAACTGCTCACGGCGTTCAAATTATAGTTATCGGCGATCGATTTGAATGTTGTAAATTGAATCCATGAGTAAAAAAAATTCTTCTTCCGTTTTTATCGAAACTCGAACAACTTGTATTTTTTGTTGTTTTTTTTTCTTGTCAAACAGGTCAAAATTATTTTTACCGTTTAGTTAAAAACCAGTAGGAATTCTGCTTTTTACGTTGTTTTGGTAAATTTAGTCTGACGAGTTTTTTTTATTTTTAAATATTTTGTTTTTTCCAAGTACATTATACCTGTATTATGATATCGAAACTTTTGATTGCTGTATACCAATGTGCAGCGTTTAATATGCATGCGTTGCAAAATTCTTAAAAATTTCACGAGTAAATCCGTTTATATTACACCGTATACAGTGATTTATGTAACATGTCCGCATTATATAGAATATAAAATATATTATATTTTCGTGAATACACATATACATATTACATACCTTTAACATATATTATACAACTACAGGTATAATCGAGGCTCTACTAATAAATTCTGTTTTTTCTTTTTATAAGCTAGTGTGACGTACTGAATTAAATTACACAGTTTATGGCCGCCGTTTATGCAACATCATTGTGCAGTTTCGTTTTTTTCCTTCTCGTTTTTATTTTTTCAACGTTCACTCAGAATTAATAAATATAATCTTCAATTTATTTGTGGTAAACATGCCGGTATTTTAATCAGGCCGCAGTAAGATCGAAGATCCGGAATGCATCGTTGTCAATGTGTAAATTTCCATCGATGTTTAATATAGATATAATATATACACGTGATTCGATCAGCTTTACAGTTTTGAATTCACGCTGCAACAGCCGTTATTACGCCGATCGAGAGTGAGAGTATCTCTCTTTCTCCTTTTTTTTTTTTTGCCTTTTAAGAAAGGCGTTACGTAAATAGCAAATTTTCAACAAGTTTTGTATGATATATGCAGTATACCTGATGGTATAATGCCTTTTCACTTAAATAGAACGTTTAAACATGCAGACGGATGTACATGCGATGCGGATTTGTCATTAAACCACGCTTTTCAATAACAATTTTCCCTATGATTTTGCGTGAAATCGGTCAATTATTATTTTTCTTTTTATCACCGTGTAACGGTCATTCTGTATTTTCTGATAATTAAAAATGTTTCTTTATGTAATATAAATCGGTATTATTTCGTTATTGCTTTTCCCTTACTGTGGTATTTTTATTTCAATCAGTTTACATTCGAAATAAGAAATCGAAGGATTACTGGACGAATCAGTCATGAATTTATAGAAGCTTGTTAATAACTATTATCGTATTTATACTATATTTGAATGACAAATTGAAACAAAGAAAAATATAATACCCGATGGTTGAAATCCCGTTTCGCTTATCATTCTCGAAGCTAAATTCTATACGGACACTATAATTATATACCCGAGTCAAGATGGAATACGTGAGAGAGAGAGAGAGAAAAAATTTCCGTTACTCGTGGCATTTTTTTGGTGTAAGCATATTTATAATATGTATATGTGTAATAAATAAATACATAGATACATAATATAAGCGTGAGGTAATTCAGAAGCAAGAATTTAAAATACATATTAATAAAATAATAATACAGTGCATAAAATCAGCTGCAAACAATATCAAAACTGCAATTTCCCTTGTGAAAATTACACAATTAATTGTAAGTGTGTGTGTGTGTGTACACATATACGTATTACACATGCGTCGATGTTTCGATTACGTCTTTATTGTCAGCAAAAATGTCACATGCCCGAATGTTGTGTTAATATCAAATAACAATGACGATATTAACAATCGATGCTTCGTCAAGACGCGTTTTTATACAATATCACAATATACGATATCTCACGACCTTATTTATGTAAATAGCGGTAGAAATGTAATTTTAAGTAAGAATTTTGGAGCGAAAAATATAAATTTTACATCATTTTGATTTTTCTAATTTATTGAATACCGCACGTTCGAACAATGAACGATAGGTGAATAACTTATTTGAGAATCACTGGATAAAATCGTCACTTTTGCTCTCTTTTTCTCGCTCCGTAATTCCTACGTAATATCAGTTACAAAGAAAGCGAGTTCTAACCAACCGTATAACCAAAGCAGTACAACATCGTATCAGATTTTGTCATTCGAAATATGAAATAATTACGTAAGAAGAGTAGAAAAAATTAAAACGAAGACGAGAAAAAAGTTGCGTAAGGTTTTTGAATCTGCTGAATTAAAATAGATCAATCGAGATTTTAGAATCTTCGTTAATATTGATGTATAATTTAATCATACGACTGTATTATATGGTACAGGAAGTTTGAACACTAGCATGTATTTTGATAGTTTCTGTTTAGTGAAGCAAAAAAATTTATTACTATTTTAAAACATTCCCTTATATTTAACGATTCTCATGAATAAACGTAGAAAAACGAAATTATAGGGGTAGGTAAAAATAATAATTATACACAAACCTTGATTATAATACGTCGAAAGTGAGGATTAATTAACGAACGAACTTTTCTTCAAATCGAACTTATTAACACCTCATCAACAAACTCAAACTCCAATTTCCGGTACTATTAACGTCACATTACCCGGCGGTAGCACAAATGCCGCATACATGTAACCGGATTTCAGACTGAGGTTTAGATATCGTTTACTGTACTTGATCCCGAATTGAGATCGCGTAAAAATTTTCACTGTATTCGTCGATGTAGAAATTATTCACCGATGATTATAACCAAACGACATAATCGCCTGTGTATTTTCCCATTGAGTGGCGTTTAAAATAATTATCGTTACTTGTTCTTATTTCCAGAGAGACGCGAAATTGGAGCGAGGAGCGACGTTCTCGAGTCAAACTGCCGCCAACTCCGGGCAAACTGCAAGGCAACTGGTCGAACGCAGCGTATGGAAGCCGACTCCTTGCCCCGAGAAACTTGCTCCAGCTGCTAAATGCTCCGGGGGAAATGAGACTCTTGCAACACACGCAGAGACGGGCAACTCAAACGCAAAAATTCACCGCACTTCACTATCGCCGCTTCTGCGGAGGACGTGACGCATCGTAATATCGGTATGGACACGGATGTGTATAAATATATTACGCTGGGTTGTTAATTGATGAAGTCGGATTGAAAAAGCGTTGAAAAACAGGAATTTCAATCGCATTGACTTACAGTACACTTGACTGTAAAATTTATTGAAATTTAAGTGTACGTACCTCGTTGTTTCAACTACTTCATAGAAACATCGTTATTCTACTGTGATTTCATCGACGAAATTCATACAGTTTGTCCGAATTTAATTATCTGTAACCGATTTCGTTTGGAAATGGTTTTTCAGAGTCGAATTGTGATTGACAATGTTACGTGTTACTTGTCAAGCCGCAATGTTTAACGTCTGCAAATCATTTCGATACCGATGAACACAAGAAAGAATCTGTCTGAGACAATTCGTAGGGAATTTATTGATGATTAAAATGAGCTGTTTTTCGATACAATCGGACTAACTACACGGATTTTTGCGGCGAAAAATAGTGTAATGTGCGATTTCTCCGACGATGTTAATAACGAGGTGTTCGCAATGAAATTTCGTGTCGAAACATGCTTATCTGGATCGCAGACGCAGAGACTTCCTTGAATCAGTCCAATGTGATCAGCTTCGGACCTGTTTAACCTTCGTTTTGTCATATTTTTGATTCGATACATTTTAGACCTTTCATTTTGATATACGTCACGTACATCCTTAACTATAGTGAGAGAATCACGATGGGAAAGATCGTTATACTCTCTTTTATAAACTTGTTGTTGGATTTGAGACTTTGAAGAATGGGGGGGAGAGAGATTGACATTCGAATAACACCGATGATTAACGGTGCACGCCGGGCACTAATTGTTGAAAGGTTTCGTAAAATATGTAGAAAATAACTAATTACCACCCTCGAGGAAGGACGATGACGATCACGATGTCGGCCGGTTGTAATGTATTCTATACGGTAGAACAGAAAGCAAGTTTACGATGGGGAAAATACGGTGGGAAAGGGAAAGGGAAATAATAATTGTGATGTGAGATACAACGTGCATGTATGCATACCTACCTGTAATAATACATCGTCGCTTCGTTTCTTTACGTCATATAGCGTCGGAAAATACGGAAGTATATCGTCGTTATGAATCGTTGATTTTCGTGTGATTTTCATCGTTTTTGTAGAACTGTAGACGTACGGTTTGTTTGCACATGATATTGTGATAAACGCGTTTTTTGTTATTTTGTGACTGATAAAACTTCATTTAATACGAGTTTTACCAATAATCATTTTTTACACTTTGATTCTTCTTTCGTCGATTTTCATAGGAATTTTATAGTTACTAAAATTGCAATTAATATCGCCCGAACATTAGCGAGAAAGAAAATACTCGATTTGTATAGAGTTTGATTACAGTGTTCTTGTTTTTTTAGTCGATTTTTGAAATGAGGTTGAATCTTCTTTGCTTCAAAGTTTTTTCACCGATTCATTGCTTTTGATGGAACGATGATCTCTCGAAATCGCGGGAACTTTTACGTTGGTGTTGTAAGAACAACAGTTTCAAAATTTTCAAAAATGCTTAAACCAACGTATACGCAAAGAAAGCAGAAATTGATGCTATTTTTGAAAATCGCTTTTACGGCATTTGATCATTTCGTTGGATTTTTTCTTAAACCTTTCAAATTTCGTTTATATTCCTGTTTTAATCACAAGTCGCACATATTACCTGAATGAAAATTGAGGTAGAAATCCGAGGAGAATTCGATCGATTTTTAGACTTGGAAGAACGAAACGAGACGAAAATTTGAAAGAGAAAAAATGGAACGCCGATGATATTCGAATCGATGACCAGTGTCTTACGGTGGTTGAGTCAGCGTAACGATTTGCGTTAAAAACGTTTCAGAGAATCTCTGCTCTGTCAAAGTTGCCAGGAAAGAAAAATTCCCCATTTCTTTTCACGTTTAGTCTAGTCGATTCGATTCGATTCGAATTAACTCGATGAACCTGTTCAGTGTTTCTGCAAATGACCCTGAACAATCTTTACACGGACAGCTTGTTTTAGAAACCTTGGAAATGCTAGCCGGGTATTTGAAAGACGAATTCAAAATGACGAAAATATCGTATAAGATTGGCTTTAAACAGCGGTATATATATATGTTGCATGCATATGAGATTCTAAAGAGACGATCACCTCGGGAATTAATGATGTTATACAAGTCCATTTAAAATCAGTCGGCTTGTTAGCCTCGAATTATTCACAGAATTATTATCCAAGAATTTTTACGTTTCGGTTAAATTTTCCGAATGTTTTTATTCTTCATAATGTTTTTTGTTCATCTCACTATTCGATGTCTAGATTCGACGTATTTAGATTTTCAATCGGTTTTTAATTTTGACGATAAGTGCAAAGCCAAGAAAAACGAATCTAAGGAAAGTTGGAAAAGAGCAAGTAAATAATAGGGGAAAAAAAAATTCAGCTCCCTACGAAGAGTTTTAAGTTGTATTTAAGGAATATTCCTCAGCGGCAGCACGGCATTCAGATTAGAAAATGCGATAAGATCGTAATGGAGTGTCAATAATTAATGATATAAGATAATTTAGCGGGTTAGTTGTGTTAACAAAATTTGTACCGCAATTATTCGACAAGATAATCATTGCAGGATTAACAGATATTAATTGTTGTAACTGTATATTCAACTTTGTTCGCGATATTAATAAATTTCGTTTCTAAATTTGGGTCGGTTGTAAAGTAAAATAATATAGTGTCTTTTTCTTTCTTCGCAATTTTTTCTTTTTCGTATATTTAACAAGTATTCAGCCATTTCGGCATGTGAAACTTAACGGTTTCGTTAAGTTACGGCGAGATGAAACGAGACAATAAAGCGAATGAGTGAGATGAGAGTTCAATGACTTGCAAAAGAGACATTAGCACGTAGAATAGAATGTAACACCGATTCGATAACAAAATTGGCGCTTATACCTGTAATATACTTATACTTGTAGGGCAATAATTATTGCAACTAGGTTTAAAAATTTTCCTCGTCAGATATAACGTAATTTTGGGGTGGGAAAAAGTTTATTGGAGACAATTTTTAGTGAAACGTATGTAAATTCTGCAATCGAGATATCAGATCTGCAAACTTTTATTTTTCCCGATATTAAACTACCGCTGTTTTATGAATGTCAAAGATATTTATCACGTGCTGATATCAATTATATTAATTTCCTGGACGTTCCCGTGTCAAGGAAAACTCGTGTCTTTATTACACGACACTTTGCCTTCCTCGTCTTCTTATTTTTCGTTTGTTTTTTATTTCCATTTCTTCAGAAACCTTAGAAGGGGGGTTAAAAAAAAAATCCACGATAATTAACCAATTTATCGAAACGATAATTACATGATCGATTTTGCGACAAATTTAGGACGATACGAGTATACGAAAATCATTGCCGGAAATACGTTTCGCGACTGTATCATTATGGGTATCATAATGATTCGAGTACAATGAAATAAATGCATTATTGCAGTGCTGACTGCGTTGAACGAAGATGTTTTTTTTTTTTCTTCGTTATTCTTTTCTACACTCAGCAATTATTGTTGTTATTATTCTATAAAGCGAGTATCGTGCAGCGATCGTTGTTCTAGTTTTCATTAAAACATCGATCGCACACGGTTTATAATCAACGGTTAATTATACGATCAAATTGTACAAATGTTCGATCAATTAATTATACTTTTATGGATATAGTGAGAAATTTCATAGATCAGTGACTGACTTCGGAGTGAAAAGAAAGAGGAAGACAAATTATTTGTTTTTTATTATTTCTTTTTATTCGGAATAATTTTTCCTGCAATTTATATACATATATAGAAATTGTACTATATCATAATGGGGAAGGGCTTCAGGATGTCGTTGACTCGGACCAATTCCATGGAATGTTTATTGCCGGCTAATTCGTCAAAATTATCCAATACCGCGAACAAGAATGGAAAATATTGCCGCAAGAGTGAGTCGATAAATTTTTATCACCGTAAATTACAACATTTTATTATATATTCATTATTTTTTGATCTTATAGCGATTTTACTCGGCATTAATAACACGAAGAAAATGTTTGAACCTGTGTTTTCAGCAAAGGTGGAGTTGAAAAAATATTGCAAATGTTTTTCGATTGTCCAGTGTTAAAAACAGTTTTCCTATATCAAAGAGAAAGAAAGATTTTATTCTAAAAATATGCCGGTTAATTTCGTGTCCGAAATCATGATTTCAGGTTCATCGGTTTTCGAATTTTCAAATTTTCGTTCAATCCGCCTTCGCGAAACGGAGTTTATAATCACAGAACTGCATTGAATCGCTGCCGAGACGCGTTGTTCATGCAAACGCACCTTTGTCGTTACGCCGCACAGATTCTACAATTAATGAGCTAGAATAATTGCTGCAGGTGTAAATTATACCAATACGAAGAATGCGACGATAGGTAATTACATGTAAGTTTCAAGCTGGTTGAGTAGGAATGCATTTGACCCTGCAGACTGCTGCAACCACTTTCGACCATGATCTTGCAGCATTTAGAGATAAATTCCTTAGCTAATTGCGCTGAAAAAAAGGGGAATAACACAGTGTCTGAACAAAAATCTATACATTTATGCGAAGTAGATGAGAATGAGAGACGAAACACGGATAACAAAAATGGCAAAACCGCTGACATCACTATTACCACTTTACACACACGCACGCACACATTTACTTTGTCAAACCGGTTTTCACATCAGGCGCTTGTTAACAAACGCAAAACTAAAGGACAAAAAAAAAGACGGTGCAAATTGTCCTATATTTTCAAACAGAATATACAGTATTGTCCTTACGATTGCTTGATTCAATGTGTTAAATGTGTATACATTAGGGTGAGCCAAAAAAATTAACCTATCGAATCTACGGCCTTAAAAGGGCCTATTTACTGAGAAAAAAACTCTCCCGTTCGAAAAAATTTATAGCTCAATTTGAAAAGGTGTCGCTGGCCGTTTGAAATTTCCCATTTAAATAACAGGGAACAAAACTTTTTTCATTAAATATGCTGTAACTTTTGAACCGTTTGAGATAAAAAATATCAAGGCATATTCTTGTAGGGCATTAAATTCTCTGAAAAAAGACCCGTGAGTCGATTTTCGAGACTCAAAAATTGGCATATTTACGGGGCGTGAAAGTCGAAGAAAAGCAGAAATATGCAGTTTTAGGGCTCTACGATTGCAAATATCCATACTAAATGAAAAAACTTGAACTAAAATAAAATGAGGTGTGTGGAAGATGTTGTTTATAAACTAGAGTCGTCAAAGGAGTAGATTTTTAACTCATTTATTTATTAATATTCTTTTTAATTGTTGATTAAACTTTTTTTGTTACAACTAGGATATTGCTGGCGGTGTAATTGCACTACTTGCAAAATAAATTGTTTTTGTTCTTCATTTTTTGTTAAAGTTCGATTATAATTTTGTATTAACGCTATACTGCATATTTCCGCTTTTCTTCGACTTTCACGTCAGAGTTTTTTAGAGAATTTAATGCCCTGCAAGAATATGCTTGGAAATTTTTGTTAATTCGAACGGTTCAATAGTTGCAGCATTTTTAATGAAAAAAATTTTGTTCCCTGTTATTTAAATGGGAAATTTCAAACGGTCAGCGACACCTTATAAAATTGAGCTATAAATTTTTTCAAACGGGAGAGTTTTTTTCTCAGTAAATAGGCCCTTTTAAGACCGTAGATTCGATAGGTTAATTTTTTCGGCTCACCCTAGTATACATACAATACTTTTGGATGTAGCATAGTTAAAATTTCGGTATGATATAAAAATGGGAATGAAAATGTGAGAATTCTTATCTTTAACGCGAGTCGGAAAAGTTAACATTTAGAAAATTTTTTCAACAATTTCTTTATTTCTAGAAGGAATAAAACGTAGGAAGGCTGCGCGATACTGTACATAATGATACAGCGAATAATTTTTAACGAGTTATTGTGTTTCGTCAAAAAGCCAAGATTTTTTCCGGAAAATATGCCACTGCCGACGCGTGACGAGAATTTTATGGTACTTGTCAATGCAGTTGAAATTGAGAATTCCGGACTATATTTGCATTTTGCTTGACTTATGCCTGCGGTTTTTTCCTCGTTATTCTGTTTGCGTGTGACAAGGTTGTAAAATGTAGCAATACAATAAATGCGTGACAATTGTTTAGCACTTTCGTTGTTTCGCCTATTGAAATCAATAGTCTACATTTGACGGTAAAACGACGGATTGTAAATAGTTGAATAAATTTCTTACACTGATGATCTAAATACAATATCTACGTGACAAGTCCGGTTAAAACACTTTCACATTGAAAAAATTCGACTGCTGGATGGTACCATGCGTATGATAAATTACAACGAAGAATAGTTTAATTATTTGCAGCTGCGCAATAAAAAATTACGGCATGTGTGCAATGGATTGCAAAATGTTCGGGGAGATATAATATAATGCAGGTGCAGTCTGCGCTGCGTTGCGATACCTGCGCAATTAGGTGTGTTACAGTTTCTTCTCTTTTATATACTTTTTTTCGCTCTGTTTCTCTGACTTTTCACGAGTCGACAACCTGTTATTGAAATTCTTATTTGATTTTACTGACTTTTTTCGTTATTATTTTTACCTTTTACTTAAAACTAAAGGACGAAAACCACATTACTTTCAAATGACCTTGGTAAATTTTGTGATTATACCCGAAGATAACATTGAATTGATATATCAAAAATTGTGCGTCCAGCCCGCATACACGTAACTGTTTCGGTAAATTATTATCCATAGGAAATGTTTAATAACACTGATGGTAACGAAGGAAATTTGGTCGCAAAATAAGTTAGACACCTACCTTAGTGATTGTCGGTAAAGAAAATAATACTAGCGGACAGCTAAGGACGGTAAGGAGGCAAAAATCGGTATGGAGCCAGAATCGGTAAAGCAGACGACGCGCTAACAGGTGACTGATTTTGTCAGTAAGGGATAAACGCCGGGTACGCCTTACATCGAGAGAGGAACAATGATTTCGAAATGTGCGTAAAAATGACTCTTGATTTTTTTTCTACCTTATAATTCAGTTCTGTTGAATCTGGCAAAACTCGAAATTAAAAAATTAACTAGAAATTAAAAAATTAACTTGAATAACAAATGAAGGTGATTATGGAGCGTTTGCGATACCGGTTGCCTAAATACCGGCGCAATTTAAATTAGAGAGAGGCAAGCAAGTGTCATTGTAGAAACACTATCGGTAATATAACACTGAAAGTTATATTAAAAATCGGGATTTTCAGTTGAAATTTGTATGTTCCGATATCGTTTGAAAACAGAGTGAAGATTGTTTGGATTCAATGAAACTGGATTCTCGTCAGTGAGAGTTTTTGAACCTTTGTTTAATTGTTGGTTGACTTATTTCAAAAGATTTTTTTCAGCAAGTAAGATTGTTATCGTTTTTAGAAAAATTTCAAGGAAAAACGCGAATAGCAATGGTACAACTAAAACGCAATAATTTAAGACGAAATTTGTTGAAGACCGCTAATACGCAGTTACACACTAATAAATAAAATGCAAATTTTCAACATGAGACAAAACGTTCGTTATTTTCGATTAACGTTTTCGTTTATTTGCATTTTTATTTATTTATTTATAATCTACTTTTGAGATTAAATTCTCTTCAAATTATTCTTTTTCGTTACCTTGACAGTTTTTATAAATCTTGTTTTTCTGTATTGAGCCAGTAGGGACGAGAGTAGACGTATGATTGATCGTTTGAGGACCGACCGAACTTCGGAATCTCGTGGTGAAATATATTTTTATTATAACTGAACTTGCCATCGCTTACAGAAGATAATTTATTTGTATTTTTGTGTGAATTTTTTCGCGTCACACGCGCTTACAATATTTAATTGTCTCCTATTTGTTCCTGTTCAATTCGTTCCTTTACCTTTTCGGCATTGTTTTAAACAATAAATATAAACAATAACAGTATATCATTCACGAATAACCGATATATGCGGCATTTCTCAAAGCATCGATCGAGATCGAAATTTGAGATTTTACATTTGCTGCAAAATTTTTTTGTACACGGAAGCACTGGTTAAAAAATGGAGACCAATTTTCGTAAACTTTATTCAGACACTTCACATCTGAGACACAATTTATCTTGCCATTGCTGAAGCACCACATTAACTACAATCTGAAAAAATCCAGCGAAGTGAAACTGAATTTTTGAGCCCTTGTCGGAAATGAAGTTTTCATAACAGTAAGAAATAGATCGCTTTGAAAAATAACGAAAATAAAAAAAAAACCCCGATTGGAATGAATTTTTTGTCAAAATAAATAAAAAAGTTTCCAAGATGGTTTATTGAAAAAAAAATATTGTTCAGAATCACAAATACTTTGATGTAGGTAATGAAAACTCCACTTTCAACGAGGGCTCTGAAATTTTGTTACATTCTATACGAGATTTTTCTGAAGTTCCTCAAAAATTCTGCATAAATTTGAATAACGAAGTTTCATTATGAGCCGGTTTGGACACATTTGGTATATGCATATTTTGGTATACGAGCAAAGCGAAGCGGACATCAAAATATCATAAAACAACTGACATAAAATTCGCGATTTTTTTATCCATCTAGCTTGATTTAATATATTATTACAGATTTACCTTTCATTTAAAATATATTAAAACAGATTTAATGAATTATATAATCGAATCGTATACAAAATATTCAGTTCCGTTTCGTTCCTCATGCTTCGGTCCTCTGTATCATGTTTTTTTTTTCCAGCAGGAATAAAACGATCTCGTATGGCGTTTGAAATCTGTGCACGGAGACAAAGGATTATTTGAGTCGAGTGATATTCGTTTGATTCATCTAAATGCGGCGACCACGATATACTTACTTAATTGAACAAAATACTTTTGTTGGTATGACAAAATTTAGTTGAATCAATTGAAAATTTTGTTAGACCGACAGATCTTGAGTCGAGACAAATAAATATTTACTGCGCCGCCCGTGAACACACATTCAGTTGACTCGATGACTATTGTCTTTGATGTCACTTTTTGTCACTTTTGTGAGTGATGAAGTTGTCATTAATCATTATGTATAATAACGTCGAAGCGCAAGAAAAAATTAGACAAATCTGCTGTACAAAGCACCTGATAGAATGGATAATTATTCATGCAATTATCATCAACGACGAGATGCGAACTGTGCGAATCTGAACAAATGGACATCGGTTCAGGTCAAGGATATCCCATCGCACTATGTACTTTTTAATACAGGTATACATACGTGTACACATGTGGATATTTACCGCATTGCGGATGCAATATTTGCACACGGAGATGTGTCTGAAAGCGCTGCAGCGTCAACAGCAAAATCATTTGCAGAAAATACGAGATTCTACGCCAACTACACTGAGAAAAATTCAATTTGTTACAGGAACTAAAAAAGTTCAGTAAAACAGGTGTCGTTAAAAGAACTGTTTGAATATTGTTGGAATTACGAAAAACGAGGTACGCTTAACCATTTTTCGCTATTGTCGATCCTTTTTTGGTAATTGCAACGCAAAATCAGTTTCTGAGGTTTACTCTACTTTTTTGGTTAAATAAGGCTTTAACTAAATGAGAAAAAATAGTAACGGATACTAGACTTTCCGGTAACAGCTACAAAATTAATTTTCATCTAGTACCTAGAACTATATTTTTCGATTGTGGTAAAAAATGAAAATATTTAAGGACTAAGCGGTAACCGGAACTAAAAATTTCTCTCGGCGTAACTTCCTGCCTTATAAATTCGTAAGGAAAGTAACACCGATCAGAAACTTGTCGGGAGGATCTGTCGGTCTGTTTTACTGACCGTCGGTAAGAGAAATTTTCTCTTTATCGCATTCGACAAAAATCACTGCGTACATTTTTTTTTTCTGTTGTTCGTTTGGATTCTGATTCGTTGTATGCTGAATATCACGCGAATGTATAAATGTGAGCCGTGATTAACGGACAGGATATAAATAATACTAAGAATATGAAGATAAGGATTTCAAAGTTAAAGTACTGTCTTCGACTGCTATAAATTCAAGTGATGGAATTTTTGTTCTTCATTTATTCGGTTTTTTTTTTTTTTTTTTTTTTTTTGTTTTTTCAGTGCGTTAATTAGTAATTTATGCGAGTTGTGACAAAGAATAAGAAACGCGTTCACGCACGTATCGTATACCCAATGTACGTACATCATATACGTATACAAATGTACAAGCACTGGTGTAATGCTGCACAATCGGTTAAATCACGTAGAGGCAATTTTGCCCAAGGATTTACGATTAATTATCTATCATTTATATACCAGATGGTTCGTCGGTGGCTATATAAAGAAGATACACCCAACAACTTGTACGATAGTTTGACGTTATTTTAAACCCGTTATGTACCAAATCGCGGGGTAGAAAATTCAGTTCGCTGTCATTGAAAATGGCTTCGCGGCGTACGTATAAATACATGTGTTATCAAATGTATAAAAAAACGAATGAATATAGTATCGAGGCTGAAAGAAATTTTACCTCCAAAATCATAAGCCTCGATCTTATATACTTTACATACATATATATGAATAAAGATAAAAAAAATCGCAAATCATCTCGACCGTGAAGATCCGATTATTCGATTCTCTTTGTAAATCTTCGAAATCGATTTTCATTTAGTTTTCATTCGATTGATTCGACGAAAAGTTGATTTTATTCATTATATTCTACAATAAAATTAATAATAATGCATTTATTTAAATCATTCAATAATAATCTGCTTCTATTTTCCTTTACATTATCTATTACTTTGTGTAATATCTTATGTTTACTCTTCAAATATTTATAGCTTTAATGTTCGATATCGACATATGAAACGAACAAAAGAAATGAATGGATCGAAACGTAAAAAAATCGTTCTCAAAGTCGGCGGGATTTCGTCCCATTAGGCTTATGAACAAAGCTGTAATACCTACAGCGAAATTATGGAATTGGCAATTGCATGCTTCGGTACCTATCTCTTTCTCACTCTCACACTTTTTATCAGCTTTTTTTACTTTGTCGCTCTTCCTAAATCTTGTGGCCTTTTTTCTTTTTTTATTTTTTTTTTCTCTCTTCTCTTCTACCTCTTCTTTCCGCGCGTACAGGAAAAAAAAAATACCAGTGTAGTATAACATTGACGGTTTATTATGCTAATCAAGGCTACGCGTATTTAAAATGATGAAAAAAGGGTCGAAGGAGGGACAAGTTTGGATTTTGGACATTTTTCATCTTCGATTATTGACAAAAAAAAACTCGTTTTCACCCGTCGCCTGTGAAACTGGAGGGGAAGAAGAACGAGGAGAATAAAAAGTAATAGGTATAAGGAGGCGAAAAGAGGGGGAGAGGGCATGATTCGTCGCTCTGCACAGGTGAAATTTTCAAGCCTAACACAAGCCGAAAGTATGAGCTGACGAGAGTTGCCTTGCACTAGCTTGTCGAACTGTTATAACTGTAATAGAAATTTAAACTTAATATTCGATTCTGCTGAAATACATATACATATATATAATATAATATATATAATATATATATATATATATATATAATGTATAATATATAATATATAATATATATATATATGTATACGAGTATACAGACAGTAAATTTGCTGAAAAATAATAAAAAATATTTCTCGAAGAGGCGCGCCGCATTGCATTTTATACAGGTACTTTATTCAAATGCATAAATACGAAACGTATATAATCCGCGAGGTATATAAAGTAATAGACGCGGAGTATAGTACAACATATATTTAGTGAAAGTGCCGAAACGAGGTTCGCCGTTTATTATACATACGTATATACCTGTATGTCCGCAACACACACGACGTGCTATTACATATCTTCGTTCCGTGCTGTGCTAAAAATCCTCTCTGAAAAAAAAAAAAAAAAAAAAAAATTAACACCGTGTGCAAGTTTGTTTGAAAAATTTGTGATTTTGTTTTTAATCCTTTAATTCATTTTCGATCGTTTAAACACCGTGTAATTAACTGTGACGTACCAACGGGGTAAGTAAATTGGGGTTTTTTTTTAAAAATGGTTTTCCTCGTTTTGTAATATCGATCGTAAATTTTTTTTTTTCGTATAATAATATCAGTTACGGCAGATAAATCGTGAGACATTGTTTAAATAACAACGGTAGAAATACTAGAGGAAGAAACAAAAGCGGAGAGAGAGTGAGAGAGAGAGACAGCAAGAGAGAGAGAGAGAGTTGGCTGTTATGTATTCGGTTGCGTATAATATGTTTAGAATATGTATTATAATATATTATGTATATTATACGGACAGTTTCAGGTCAACACCACGCAATTTCCACTACACATATAACGAGCGTCATTTGCGTTTAAATAATAACGATAAAAAATCACAAGTCTTTGATAAAAGTATGTAAGAAATAACGTAACACGCGCATTGACAATGTATGAGACTATAATTGGTCGACGGAAAAAGTAAATTTTATATCCAAGTGTTTCAAGTTGAAAATACCTACAAAAGCTGCGTTTATTTATTTATTTATTTATTTATTTATTTATTTATTTATTTGATTGTTTTCGGTTTGAACAAAAATATTTTAGTTCATCTTGCGTGTAACAATATAATTCGTCTATCATCATCATCTATAAGATATTATGATTATTATACTTACAAATTATACGCAGCGCACTTGCAGAGATATTGATTGTATCCTACGTACACGAATTGAGGTACAGGGCGGAAAAAAAGAGAGATCGATAGAGAAATCAATATTTACATTATAGAAATTCCACATACATAGCGACATTACAAAAAAAAAAAAGAAGAAAAAAACGAAAAATCTGACAAGTATAAGATTTGAGTACATACGTATTCAACGTTACGATTGAAAACACAAGTACTTTTATGCCGACGACTTACAATTAGCGATGAAATAGATTTCTTTTCCATTACTAAAACTAAGTTTGAAGAAAAATTGCTTCGAATCATTTTCCTTCCTGTGTATGCATGCATATTGGAACAAATAAAAAATTGGATCGTGAAAATTTATAATACATACGTATATGTAACGATGATTGGAATTTAATCAATAGAATTTCTTTTTCAATTTGAAAATATGGATATAAATTTGATCCTGATTTTCACGATTAATTCTAATGCAAATAAAAAAAAGTTGTAAAAATAAATGAATATAGAAGGAAACTGCTGCGCCTGTGATGCTAATAACATTAATATAACTTATGTACCTGCATACAAAAATAATATTCTACGGTAATAGTCTGTACTATGATGATAATGACAGTCACAGTATGAATAAGAAGAAGAATAATGAATATAAAATCGTATATATGAGGTAATATCACGCGGCGTGTGGTTTCGTATTCTATATACGGGGTGGTTCAAAGAAAGCCGGACCGGTCTAAAACCTGAATAAAATGCGAACGCGTCTACCGATTTTCAGAAACTTTTCTCTGCTCGAAATTGGGGGAATAAATATTTCGTTTCGCTTTTGAAAATCCGGGAAACCTTAATTCCATGCTGACAATGAGATAAACACTGTTGAAAAACGGGTTTTGAAAAAGTTCCTGGGAGGATGAAAAAAAAAGTCAAAATGTGCGCAATGAGGTTAAGATTCTGTTTGCCGGAAGTTGTCAAAAAAAGTCGGCTGTAAATGATGTCGAGAACTGAACCAAAATTATTGAGCCTCAAGCAACCGATCTCAATACTTCAGCCAACAGTTAATCGGAATTTAATTGAAATCCAATCAGAAACGACCAACCACCAGATAGATAAAAAGAACATTTTCTACATGTTTCAAGATGGCATTAATGCTGACTTTTTTTATTGGCAAATCACTTAGTGCATCACGTTTGCAGTCGTGGGGGTGAATTATCGACTTATCCGTAGTAGTTAAAGCCATAAAGCCGATTCTCATTTCGGTGAAGGAGAGCTCTGGCAGTAATAGCCGAAAATTCTGGACACATCGAACTTTATTACTAAATTCCACTCCCCAATTGCCTCTATTTCGATCGCGTTGACCGTATGAATAATTCGACAATGTTGAAATGTAAAAAATAGAGAATAAAGACGAACACACATTTCTCTGTTTCTGACTAATCCAACGAAAATAAATTGGTATTCAAACGGTAATTTAAAATTAAAATTAAGCTTATCATTCATCAATATTGAGTTTTTTCATCCTCCCAGCAACTTCTTCAAAACCCGTTTTTCAAGGAAGCGTATCTCAGTGAGGCAGAAGGATTATTCATACCTTCAAACGCAAGACGAAAGGTTTATTCTTCTAATTTTGTGCGAAAAAAAGTTTTTGAAAATCGGTCAACGCGTACGGATTTTATTCATGTTTTAAACTGATCCGATTTTGTTTTCGGCCCACCCTGTATATGTATAAAGTTAGCGTAGTCATTATACTACATAGAAAGTAGTATTAAGGTATGTACGTACCTCAGTAAGTGCAGCTCATAACGACGCGCAAAATCCTGATTAAATAACACTATAATTTATATATACGTACGTAACTCTATCGAAATGATTGCATTCAATTTCTTTTTTTCTCATTTTTCTCATTCTTCTGAAACTCAATTTCGTTGATTGTCTCCTTTAAAATTGTACGCAGGTATTTTCTGACCTATAATGTCCCACAATGATGATAACAATTAATAATAGTATAAATTTTTTCATTTGATAATATGGTTGAAAATGAAGAAAAAAGAAAAAAAAATATTTCAAATTCAAATTCAATACAAACGTACAGAAAAATTGGATTTGTCACGAAAGTATTTCACTTAGCCTCCAGCACAGAATCGATATATCCGTATAATATCATGCGTATACATATGTATGTGTGTACATACGTAGCTATTACTTTGTACGTATAATCATGCGTACAAGCCGTTGGCTGTTGGCGAGGAGAATTAGCTCGGTAGAGAAATTTACTATTTCGAAAAAATTTAACCATTAACTTTTATACGTATATGTATACATGTATATATACGTATAGTTACATATACCTGCATAGGTTGATGGAGGTAATCGTGTGACTCGACCATAGTTTAGAATTTTGCTTTCGTATTCGAATTATTGTCCATACGTACATATACGTTTCTATCAACGACCTAGCAACCTAACTTTATATTATTTAGATATTTTATAGGCGTGTTAATCAAGGACTAACATTTGACAACGCTTTGACGTAACCGCGCTTAAATCCTATGCATAGTTCTCCGAGGAGCGGAATTTTTAATTAATCAAAACCAATAATTTATATTACGTATACATGTAATCGTGTTTGAAATTCGTAAAATTTTCATTGATTTGAGAACCAAAAAATTAACAATCCAAGGACACGAAATTCCTGTATTAATTTGCATTTATAAAATATCAATAAAATTTTTCGTACACGTGTTTGTAAAGATTTAACTTAAAATCCATTCGACGGATGTTGGTGAAACTTTTTTTTTTTTTTTTTTTTTTTTTTTTTTTTTTTTTTTTTTTTTTTTTTTTTTTTTTTTTTTAGTTTAAATGTTACTTGTGATTCCAGAAGTGCTGTACAGGCTGCGTTATATCGAACTTGTTGTACAAAATTTAGATTTAATAATTAATTAAAGTCTTACACGTTCTCTACTACTTGAGACCCACCGCTAACCCCCCACTCCGATCGCCCGTAGTGGGGGTAAGTTAATATTGTTAGGGGGGGGGGGGGGGGGGAGTATGGTTCAAGTGGTAGATCCGTAATGCTGCCGGTCGTGCGGCCAAACACGAGCGAACGGTCATCCTGAGAACGTCTGTAAATTACGTCATCGGAGGTGTCACATTATCACGAAACATGACTGAGTGTGGTTGTGTGTGCGTGTGTGTGTGTGTGGGGGGGGTATAAAATTATTACATCGTATGTAAAATGCGAAATTCACAAAAAATTTTTATCGCTAAGAATAAATACTGCGCGTTATCATTTCTCTTCCTGGTAATAAAGTGATTCCAGGTTTATTTGCCGCAGGGGAAGGGGGGGAGGGAGGGGGCACATTTTCTTATGCCATTTGGAGAGGGGGGCTTTGAATCCGACAAAAGATTACAAATGCGGAGAGAGGGGGTCAAATTCGATTACATAATTTATGGGCACTCCCGCTTTTTTTTTTTTTTGTTCTTCAACGTAGTTCCCTAGTCGATTTCGACATTGTCGCGTATATCTCCAAACAAGTCCACGTATCTCAAGCGAAAAAAAGAGCTTGACAGCCCCGTTCTACAACAAAATTCTTAATAAAACCACTCTTAACACATTTTCATCTGACGTAGAAATAAAGAAATGGCATGAATTCTACGAGTTTATTATTGTCATTTCGTAGAATCCGTGACATTTCTTTATTTCTATCGTTTCTACTTTATTTCTATTGTAGGTAATGTTTGGAATTGTCGTTACCTTTTGCATCGTGTTAAATGGCAAAGAATTTTATAGATTCTGTCGTACCGAATTCGTGAATTAAATATGCTACTCTACCTCGCGATGCGCGCGCACGTTTTATGGATTATTATACGCTGCACTAATGACCGTGAATGCGACATATATTCGCAAATCGAGAATTCTAACTCGTTTTAACAGGCTTCGAGTAACTGTAGTGAATTAAGCCTGCCTTGCAATTCCAGCTCAGCTTCGGCGTGATATTTTGCGAATGACGTATAAATTTTCTCTTGCTCATTTTTTATCGAACAGAAACGTGTCTGGGTAATAGGTTTTTGCAATTTTTTTTACACGGTTGCACGACGTATTATTTTGAATTTCAAATTCTCATCGAACTTTCGATTATAAATCAATTCTTTCCGCTCAGAATAATACGGCAAGTTTCTCATTTATTCAGAGATTTTATAAAAGTTATATTATCATAATTATCATTATACCGATGAAGGATAAACGAATCTTCAAATCCCGGAAGATAAATGGTAATAATTCACATATCATATTGTTGTAGCATAATAATTATTGTACAGTCTATATATAGCTGCACTTTTGAAAGCAAACACAAACTTTCCACTGCATAATTCAATGCGATTTTCTGCCCGATCAACGTTCGGAAATGCTCAAACAACGAATAAAACACTCTTATTACGGTTTCTTTTTGCCCTGTCATTTTCTGTTGGTTTTTTCTTCCTTCATTCTTAATAAATCCTTACGAAATATTCGTACATCGTGACTTTGCAGCGATTCCGCGCTGCACAATTTCATACTTCGTGTTAGTTAATTGCACACCGATATCGTTATCACTGGACATCTTTATTTTGCATTACGTTGGCACAGATTATTGCCCGATGATATGTGATCTGGATTGGGAAAAGAGACGATAAAAAAGCAATGTCGATAAAGAATGAATCGCTCGTTATACGTGTCATATACGGATAATTGAATCGCGTTGAATTGAATTATTTATTACAATAAATGACGATTTATATTGTCCATGTGCACGACTTATAAAGCATGCGATTATAATATTGATATAATATTAATGATTTCCCGTGAAGAATAAATCACATCGTGACAAAAATAACTCGCCATTGTTATTGCCTGGTGTTCGAGGGTTGGCAATTCGTCGCAATTGCATGGTACGATGATGTGAATTTTTTCTTAGATAGCGGCACTAGTGACCACTAAAACCTCGCGGTAACAGATTTTTTGTAGCATTGTTACTCTTGCAATAAAATATATACTGAAAATGTGTCCGAAACACGTGTATTTTAAATGAGAAAATCCACCCTGTTGTCGGCACGGGTTAGAGTCTGGTTAAAAATCTGAAAAGATTAGGCAACTGTTTTTCAAGTATTTGAAAAAAGATTCTTAGTGTATGAGTTGAAAAAAATTCGTCAACACCCTAAATATGGGACACTCTGATAATATGAGAAAACGTAATAAAATACATAGGTATGACATGATGCGATCGCGCATAGATTTTATACCATTTAAATTCTCAATTTCCCGAAGATGATTGAAAACCTGATAACTCGCAACGATTCGCTGCATGTAAAAACGAAAGAAAGAAACCAATGTTAAATATGCGATGCCTAAAGAGTAAATAAACAAAGATATAAAAATGCACAGGTGAAGAATAGGTGTATTCCAATGCAAACTCTGCACGAAACGCACTGGTTTTCAGTCGGTTTTAATTTATACTTACACCATGATAATCCTCAGACAGCTGAACAAAACCAAAAGTTGTCTGAAGAACGTGTCGCAACAACAAACAAATTACTTACGTGTCGCAACAACAAACAAATTACTTTATACATATATTATATCCTAAAGTTGAATAGATGCATATCAGACTTATTATATAATATGTTTATGCAGAAGGTGCTACTTTTGCATTCTAATAATTGGTTGAAACCAAGGCGAACGACGTGTTTGAGATGATCCTTGTAATTTGTTGTCACAGCCGGCCAAGTAAGGAGCCTTCGGATTGGGCATTTTTGGAGTTCACGCGATCACTTCTCGTTCATTAATTTCCTCTCGTTTCTCAGCCTGTCGCGTATATGATATACTAGGCTGTGTAAAAAGATATCCGTACGCGATTTTTTACCTCCTCTAGAACTTTGTGATACCAACTAAAATGCGAGCGAAGAATACGATCGAGGTGGAAAAAATTGTTGAATTGTTGAATAAAATTGTTGAAAAAAATAAAAAAAAAAAAAATTAAATGAGGAAACGTGACACTGCGACCATAATAACGGATTCGTCTTATCGTAACTCGGTGTATATTATGAATATATATCATGTATAATTAATCCTATGGGTAACTTTTTTTTCTATTTTCTCACTTTTGTCGCGCAGTAAATTAAGCTGAACGTATCGTATCAAGACGATTATCTCCCAAGTTATTCAAGTTTTTGCGTCTTCCGTCACTACGCGGTTGTAAACCTGATGAATTTTTATTAGGGTTTACACCGCTTTTTTATTGCATGTATATGTTGATCGTCAATTGATTAAGAAATATAACCGATCGACGTGACCTCGAGATTTACACACGCCTTCGTTTCATCTATAATCATGCGATGGAAACAGCGGATTCCGGTAAAGAATGTTTAGTCATAATTTAGTGTCCAACTATGATTTTTTTCTTCATTCCGCGACACGATTGCACTTAGGTCTGAACTTGATACAGGCGGCGAAACTTGTAATCGAGAAACCACATAAATTGGTGCTAATTTATCTGCAAAGTATAAATATAAATTTGAAGAATGTAAATTCGAAAAATTGGTGATTTCGAAAAATTAACAACGGAGCCAGGAATCGAACCTGGCGTCACGAATTTTTCGAATTTACATTCTTTCAAAAAATATTCTCTCGTAGATTAATGATTTGCGCATCCGCATATCATTCAATAGACGGCATTGCTTGTCTTACGGGCTTCTCATCGGAAGCAAGGATTCAAAAAGGGTAAACACAACATCAACGCATTAGAGTCTACTTGTACATCGTGCATGCAGAGAAGAAACTTCTTACTCACATATAAATATAAAATTGAGACAGAAAGGGAAACGGTCATTATACAAGTCCAACGGAATTGTAAATTTTTTTTTTTTTTATCGTGTATCACAAGATCAGAATATTTATTTTATTCATGTACGGAGAAATGAATTACCAATTATGCAAGTACCATTGTGTACTATACTACGTAACGATCCTGCAGATACAAAACATTGAACTTTCTAGTTGTGTAAAATTTTATTACAATTTTTTACTACCTATACAATTTTTCTTTTTGGTAGTGTTTTCCTTATCCTCTTAACAATTGGCAGTGTTCGATGGTGGAATTTTTGAATCACTTGTAGTTTCGTGATTGGACAATGATTGCATCAGCCATTCATTTGAGTGCGAAAATTTTACAGTCAGGCTTTTGCTTGTATATATGTATATATATGTATATATATATATGGGGTATTCCGCGTCAAATTTCCAACCTATGTAGCTCAACCCCTTCGATTTTGATAATTTCTTAGTATGATGATGCAAAAAGGGTCTCGGAATTTTTTTCACATTTCTTTAGCCATCAATGAAATTTAAAAAAAAATTTAAAACCAATTCCGAAATCGCCGTTTTTTAAAATCTGATAAAAGTCACACTGATTTTACGATTTAAAATATGATTTTTGAGCATGACACGATAATCGAATTTTAATGTTTACCATTTTTTTCGCAAAATTTTAGTTTTTTCACGCCGGAATTGGATTTTTTTTTCTATTCACCGATTGAAACAGATCACGGAATGATGAAAATTATGTGATCCTGCAATCTATTTAGATCGGGGTACAGAAAAAAAAAAAAAAACTCCTATTCCGATATGAAAAAACTAAAAACTGAGGTACACGGGTTGCATTTGTCGTGAAATGCCCCATATATACATACTTATATGTGCTTAATGTTACACATATGCAATGAATAGCCAACGGCGATTAAATAATCCGGTGTTCGTTAGTTTTCTACTAATCTTGCTGCGTTACACACATTATAGAGCACAATTTCTCAGTTACGAGAATTGACGCAAGACGATGCTAATGAGTCGATTGCGTTAATTGGTCTACGACAGTCAACTAATGGTGCTGATCTTCCACTCGACTTTGAACAAGTCTGGAATAAAAAGCCGCTCAGAGTCAGCTCGGAATTTACAATATTGAAATTTGTTGCGTTCTGCTACGAAAAAAGAAAAAAAAAAGTTGCCTTTTCCGTAAAACTATTTGTACAACCGGTGATTTTGTGGAAATGTTACAAGAGCGATTCAACTTCACTCGACGCAGTGTAAATTTGCCTGCAGTTATGCAATTCAGGATATGTTCGATCATAATCCGCCCGAATTTATCCAATTCAAGGTACGTGTTATCAGAATTCGCCCGCATCACGGCAACCTTGACAAATGATAAACCATAGACTTTGACGAACCGGTTAAATGTAACGTCGGTTGCCGAAATGCAGGGAAGATTTTGATAACAGCACTCCGAGTTGCATAAATGCAGGCGAATTTAGCCCGCGGCTTTAAATCTACAAACACTGTACTCTGATTCAAAACTAACGACTTTTCCACATTTTCTGCGTCGTTATACAAACCTGCGGTATATCTCGGCCTTATTTTAGGCTTGTCAGATTTTTCGTCGGAGGAAAGTGACGGCTGCAGGTGCAGGCGAGAAAGAGTTCTTCGATCCCTTCTCCGTTCTCCATTCGAGTCCAATCCAATCCAGTCCCCTCTCACTTCCTCGAACAGCTCTCTAAGTTCTCTCCCTTCCAATCTACGAAGAAATGTGCAGGACTGACTCGATGCACGCGGTTCGTCGCGAGACTGATCGCTGGTTCATTTCAGTCCTCTTTTGTCGTTGGTATGCGACGTTCGCCACCTAGTTCGCTAATTAGCCAATATTTACCTCTGTCAGGTGTCTGAGGTGCGCGGTTTTCATGCGGTGATTTCGATCGACGAGTTGTATCAGTGAAATGGAAAAATCGTGACAAAACGACCAGTTGTCTTATTGTCACAGGATAAAATTGGTTATTCTTCAAGTGTCTGTTTATTTGTTTACTTGTTGACTCGTTTATTCATTCATCGGATCTCTGGGATTGGGAAAGGCGATCAGGTTGGTAATAGATCTACGATTTATATAAAAAGGAGAAACTTTTACACTTATACATATGTACATGTATCATATACCGGGCGTATAGTTGAGGAGAAAGAGAGAAATTTAGGAAAAACAAACAGTCGTTTTAGGTTGCACAAACTTACGCGATCTCGTCCGTCTAGCTTTTCGTCAGTCCCGACTATTTATCGACCACGTCGCGATAATGGTAAAGAATTTTTTGATATTGGCTGAATCAAAGGTGTTTTTTCTCCTTCTCAGTTTTCACATAATTATTATCGCATCAATATGGGTATATATACGTGACGCAGGAAACTTTCGTTAGCCACATTCGCATCGCGGTGAAAAACTTTCCAAAATTTCGATGGGTATAATATACATAGGTATAGAAAACGATTCGTTGCGTAAGATAATTATCATTGATATCTTGTAAACGAGATTTACCTTGTGCCGCATTTTACGAGTTTTGTGAAATCATGGTTCTGTGCATGTAAAGTAAAATCAATAAGGCAAATGGAATTTTATCACATTAGAAAGGAACTTCTCGATGTTATAATGATTATCAATTGACTACATCGAGGGCATCTTAATTCCGTGTATAAAATTACAATTTTCTATTGGTCAGCAAATTGGCCCTATAATTCAGGCACTCAAACGCTGACCTTCGCGTTCAGATCAGATCTTGTACACATATTGATATAAATAATGCCGTCGAACAAATAACGCGGTTTCAACGTACCTTGCGATATATTTTTTCGTCAATGATTATCACCCGATTAACGATCCTCTTTCTTATCACTCTTGGATTACCCACAAAATCAAATTTTCCGCGCCGACATTTTTTTACCACTCATCGTACGCGTTCAACAAAATTTTGCACAAGTGTGATTTTTATCTTCTCCTTCTTTCACACCAAATTAACATCACGTCTGATTTAAGATTTACGGGAAATCGGTGTAACAAGAATATACCTGTTTGTATATTCGCATATCGCAGGTTATACTGATGAGAACAGGTGGAACTTGGGTGGTAAGGATAAGGTTGTTTTTATTATTTTTTTCCCTCGTTTTCCTGCACCGGAAGATGAAAAATAAAATATACGCTACGATCACCTTCGGTGCGACAATCATCCTCTCTCTCACCTCTCTCTCTCTCCCTCTCTTTCTCTGACTTCTGTTATTCCGAGTCTACTGCACAGAATATCAGTTCCTCATACGTGACGGCAATGAACAATATTCGTCGATTTCATATACATTATATGTATGTATATCGTATGCATGAATATACCACATATTACATATACCTATACGTACGAGATGCAGAAATCCTGTGTGCATTACTCAAACACAAATTGTCATCGTGAGCGGTGAGGCGAGTTAAATCACTATTTTTATGCGGTCAGAACGTGCGTCGTTTATTTCATTTCCGTGAGAAACTTTAAATCAGTCACGGCAGATTTTACATACCTATATATTTGTGTATTATAGGTATACTATTATACCTACTCCGTTATATTCCGTAAATTTTAATTAAGTAATAAAAGTAGTTGATTACGTAACACGTGATCTACCATTAATGATGATCGAAAGACAATTGTTCTCCTCTTATTTTATTTTTTTTTTCTATTCAATTAACTCGAACGGAATTTGTTTCTGTTTCAGAACGTGAATACTTGACCGAAGAAGATCGCAGATTTTACGAAATGACTGCCCAGGAGGCGATCGTCATTAGGAATGCCCGGAAATGTTACACGAAAAATGTTGCAGTTTTGGATAACCTCAACATGGTCGTTTCGCGCGGCTCTATGTGAGTATAAAATCCAAAAGCAAAAAAAAAAAGAAAAAAAAAAACCAGACTCTTCGAGATTGTGATAAATTATCGAGGAATGAAGTGCGTCAGTTTTCTGCGAAACTAATCACTATGTCATTTTCAATATGTTGTAATATAAAATGCCGCTTATACAGTGATCTATCAGCCAGCTTTGAGTGGAAAATTTAACAAAAAACTACCGGTATCGTCGTATAATTAAAACTGCACTCGGGGGCGAATAAATGTAGATCACATATGGCACGCATGCATCTGCTATTGTAAAAATAAACAGGACGAAGAATAGGTTGAATATTATTTTGGTTTCTACGATCGGTCAATATGGACGGCTTTTGAGATTAAGCATTGTTTGCGTTTATGTTCTCTGCAGAGCCGTTAATTTGACTTAGTTTTAGCCTGTGTTTTTCATCGACGTTAGACGATAAATATATTATGAAGAAAACAACGCTTTAACATTTCCGTTCGTATGGCGAAAAAAAAATCTAATCGCGACTGCTGTACATGGTCGTTATAATTACTTTCATTTCTTTCGATAACCGAAACTATGCAGTTCTGGGTACGAAGTGAAAATGAGTTTTGTTGCTCTAGCCAGAAAAACTCATAGTAATCGTGTAATTACTATACTTTTTAATCACCATCACTTTTACTATTGAGTTAATTTCATATTGGTGCAATAATAGATTGACATTCAGGCTGACATGTTTGACGGAAAAAAATGTTGTTAAGCAATCGAAACAGGTTTAAATAACGCTGCAATAATAAGAAAATTTAGTATCGACGACTACAGTCCATATAATCACATGTTTTCAATTCAATTCGCCATCGTAACTACGACCTATCTTACCGAAAGTTCTTTAATAACCGTAAGATATGAAATTTTCCTCACTCTATGATAATGATATTATTATGCAACAAGCACGGGGGAAATGAAACGATCGGTGTGAAGTGGAAAAAATCAACGTCGAAGGTTAAGAAAAAAAAAGTTGCAGGATGATCCATCGATTTTGTGCGTAGTATGTAAAAGTTGTGCGTTACTGGAAATTTTTTATCCCGCCATTATGTATGACGTTACGCATTATAAGATAATTAAACAGAACAGAAATTACGAGCCGTTCGCCTCGAGTGTCGTTTACCATCGGTGTGCATGTGTGTTGTAAAAATCTCTCACACATCCCGTCTTGCATAATTTTTCGGAATTTTTTTCTCCTCCACAAGCACCGTCGGCGGAGTTATTATTACCAGGCATCGTAGCCGGCAACGCTTCGCGGACGGCACCGATTAGATCGTCCATCACCTCGTGTGCTTGACCCGAATTCTTTCCTCCGTTACTAACTTCACTTACAATTGGACGCGGTTTCGCTTTTACGTTGGAATTAATTTTGGCGCTAACTTTCGGACACCTGGAATCGGTGAACTCGTCCAGACTCGAATTGAAATTAGCCGTGTTCTTAGCCATTATATTGTTCGGTGTCATTTTACTTACTCACGACGAATTTCGAATTATAGCGGTATTATTGTAACCTTGAGGAACTGCATTCTTACCTATGAAACTTTCATCTTATCCGTCCTTGATCAGCCGAATTGCAGAATTCTGTGAACTTGGCGGCTGCACCCGAACTGGTTTCGATGTTTTGTTGCTTCCAGATTCTTCCGTCGACAACTTTTTTTCTTCGTCAAGAGGTTCGTGTCCTGCTGCTGCTGCAACGCTGTTATTAAAAATTTTTTTCGTACCGGTCTTATCATTGGAAGACTCTTCGATCGCTAACGATCTCAGAGGCCTCTTTTTTCAACTCCGGACACTGACGTTCCGACTTTGCGATTTTAACTGAACAACTCGATTTTGGAGAGATTCGATCTCTTCCAAAATCCCACCGATTACCTTATCGTTATCATCTTTTTCGGTCGGTGAAATATTCGTCGATTTGATTCGATCGATTATCCAATCCGCATATTCGACATTCTTAATTTCTTCGACTTCGTCCGACCGTGAACAGTTTATATTTGATAATTCAGAGAATATTCCTACACTGTCAAAAACTTTTCCTGCATTCTGATCGGCGAATTGAAGCAGAGTATATAAATTATCGTTTTCCTTTACTGTACGCTAAACTGACGTCAACCGATGCCGCCAAACTTTCAATATCCGATCCAGCATTTCTCGTTACTAATTATACCGTCGGTGAAACCTTTTTCCTCCTGTTCTTGGTCGGATCTTGATGCTTCAAAATTTTTAATAGCATTTTGTGTATTGTTTTCAAATTTTTCCTCTGACGTCGAAACGTGACTCGCCGA
The DNA here is from genome assembly GCF_021901495.1 of Neodiprion virginianus. Classification (NCBI taxonomy): domain Eukaryota; kingdom Metazoa; phylum Arthropoda; class Insecta; order Hymenoptera; family Diprionidae; genus Neodiprion; species Neodiprion virginianus. The sequence continues at coordinate 20,201,994 of NC_060880.1, forward strand.
TTTCTTCGTCGATGGATAATCGTTATTCCGACTCATGGTGTTTTGTGATTTCAACTGATAAATCCTTCGCTTCAGTTCATGGATCCTCAATGTATTCAAGAAAATCTGTTCCTTTGCCACGATCTCATCCTTCTTCTCGCGTCAATTGACCGTCAGATTTTGCCACACTTTTTCTTCTGAATCCAACCATTTTTTCATTTGAAGAACTCTTCGAAACCCCGACGTAATTCCCACCACAACGATCTGCTCGTAATCAAATCCCAAGAATCGTTCAACGTCAGTTCCGATATTTCTTGGAACAGCTGCTTCAGACCCAGAAAAACGAGACCCAACTCATCTGTAAAAAGTCTTGAATTCAACCTGGTGAAACCTCTTGGGCAGAAGATTCTTGGTGAAGCAGAGCATTCTCAATAACGATAAATGGACGTCGATTTCTGTCCCTAGATCGTGATCTAACCGATCTATCAACTTCCGCAACATGTTTGCCTCGTTTCTTCTGGTTAAAGCGAGAAGCAATTCGTCGTGAATAATAGCAGAGATGAAATTGACGCTTTAGTTTTCCGGAACTTCGTTATTCTACTGCTGCTGTAAATCGCACTTCGAGTTCAAACGTCAAATTGAAGTTACTGAACTTTCGTCCGACGAATGGAGTGAAAGGAATTCGATCCTCTTCTCGCGCACTGCGTGCTTCTCCTCGTGTACACTGTAATTGTTTTTTTTTCTTGTTAATAATCTAACACTATTTAATTCCGAGATTGAAGTCACTAACGTTATCGCAACGAAACATTGAGAGTAAATTAATATTTCCTTATATTTAAAATCACTTTGAAGGAACGAAGATTTCAGAGTATGACCATGTTTTGTTTTATTATGGTTTACTGAATTTCAAACAATTCCAAAATTGCGAAGTAACCGTTTTTCCTCCGCATGAATCGTTACGATAACGTTGCTAACTTCAACATGGTGTTTTGGTGTCAATTTAATACCACTTGTCAATCTAACACCATCTGACATTCAAGTTTTGAATTGACTACAAAACTTGTTCTATAATAGTCCACGCCGGCCACTATTGGTCAATTTTAACACCGTCAATGTTTTACCATGTAAATTGCATGAAAATTAACCGGTTCGACCTTGTGTCTCGATCAGTATATCTACGTCTAAAAGTTTAAACACTCTCGCTAAAGTGCACGTACAATGCAATCTCGAGTGCGGAGCGACGACGCGAGTCGAGTTTACCAATAAAATGCTAATTTTTTTTTGACACCAGGATTTTTAATCCTCCGACAAAAGCAATTGCAATGGTACGATCACGCATGGTCAAGAAAACGTGTCGACGGTCATGTTTTTTTTTTGCGACTTCTGCGGGACTCTGAATACTTCAAGGTATCGGGCTTATTAATTACTCGGACGTATGTAAATAATTTGCGGCTTGATTGCGCGCTACGAAGAAAGAGAGAGTCAAATAATCCCCCAAAAACACTGGCTATATATAACCTACATACCCACATAGAGATTCGCACCAGCAAATTCCTTTCACTTTGCATAATATGTATCGCGAGTGTAATTTAACTCTAAAAATTTTAATGCATGTAGGACATTGGTGATTGGCCAAAAGTCGATAACTTTTTGAAATTTGAAATACGATTTGCCCGTTTTAAACGCACCCACAATAAGACTGATTTTCTTTTTTTTACTTTCAGTAGTCAATTCAATGATGCCATATATTTGTTGATCAGATTCAATACCGGTGCAGTTTTGTTGAATTAAATGTTCAACGTTGCCATCGTAGCAAAAAAAAAAAAAATCTGTTTCAGTGTAATTGTAGAATGTAAAATACTCTATTCTGAATAAAATAATCCATCGTCGAGCGAAATCGAGCGAATTTAGTAGATGTCGAACAACTCTAGAAAGCGATTTGAAACAAAGCTTCGATATCTGAGCTCTTGTTTATAATTCGATGATTCTATAATTCTACAATTCGTTGTTTGTAAGAAGATCGTCGTATGCAATAATCTAATAAACACTCACTGTACTAAAATCGGTGCAAAAATAAGTATGAATTTTCGGTTAAACTTCGTCAAGACGATTCCATAGTCAGTCCTTACCGACCGAGTAAAATGTCACTAATTTTTATTATTAACAAAGCCTACGAATCACTGATGTGAAAATGTCAAATAAAAATATTTTGAAACTTTTATTGTCTTATGCACGATGAAAGTGCCAGGCAACAACTGCAATTTAATCACATAAATACATATTTTGGCATTATCGTTGCGTAAAAAAAAATATATTTTTTTTTTGTTGCCTTTTTGCACTCGACGTTGCATACAGAATTACGCTATATATAGGTTTTTTTTTTGCGTCAGCAATAAGTAAACAGAGATAATCTCTGTTTACTCTAAAAAAGAGACTGCCTACAGCATCCTCTTAAGGCTCTATGGGACGTTTAATCAGGTCAAAAGCGCGTCGAATAATAAACGTAATAAAATGAAGAAAAGCAGTATGAATTTTTCTCTACGATGTAGTTGAAACAACGAGATGTTTATAGTTGAATTTCAGTGTTTCAACGTTTTCTCCGCCGTTCCAAGAACCTCATATAGTCGAATGTAACTAGATTAGCTATAGCGAAACTATTCGAAGCTCCGTGTCGTCACGTTTTAGTTTAAACACCCTTTCAACCTCACTGTGTACACCCTGTATATCCTTAAACGATGTTTTTCACTAATTCCCCGTTTTGCAGCTACGGTCTCCTGGGTGCCAGCGGCTGCGGCAAATCAACCCTGCTCTCATGTGTCGTTGGAGTGCGACGCATCGACAGCGGTGACATTTGGGTCCTGGGCGGGAAACCGGGATCCAAGGGTTCCGGGATACCGGGACCCCGAGTCGGCTACATGCCGCAGGAAATATCCCTGGTCAAAGAGTTCACAACGGCTAACGCGATGTACTATTTTGGCCGCATAAGCGGCGTTGAGGACGATGTGATCGGTGAGTTTTTCCTCGTCATCTGGACCTTGATTGACTTGCCAGGACGAGCAAAGTAAACGAGAAGAAAGAACGAAGAACGCCAAAAAATTTCACAAATATTTCTTTCGCTTTACAGAGGAAAGGCTGGCGTTTTTGACTAAATTGTTACACCTCCCGCCGAGAAATACGCAGGTGAAACACATGAGCGGTGGACAGCAGAGGAGGGTGTCATTCGCTGCAGCTATGATACACAAACCGGAATTACTTATTCTCGACGAACCAACGGTCGGATTGGATCCCGTATTGCGCGCGGAGTGAGTCAATCGTTGAGAAATTATTTTTCGACGATTATTTTCCAACGATTTTTATCGTTTTATCATTACAGCGCGTCATTGAATGGTATTTCGATGCGATTCTCGTCATGGATAACAGGCGACAAAAATTTTCATAACCTACCCACGCAATAGAACGTACTTAATATCCAATTATCAATGACGCAAGAATCTTTTTCATATATACCTGTAATTTAGAATTTTAATGTAGAAAAGTCCAAGTCCAGGAAGTAAAATTTTATCGAAAGGTAGAGTATAATTAATATACCGGCTAAAATATATGAAATTGTTAGAATTCCATCGATTCTATGTTATAATGTTTTGGCTATCGTGTATACGTTGTGCATTTTTATACTGAAACAGATTTTCGCGTCTTTGAAAATTCGAAATTGTGTAGACCCGCTTCTATTATTTGGAGTTTTCTACTTTTTGATGCCACATGTGAACACCCGTTCTTTTGGTTATTTTGCATTATTATACAGGGTGTGTCATTTTAATCAATCGAGTCAAATATCTCGAAAACCAAAAGTTTGAGTGAAAAATGTTTCAGACAAAAGTTGTAAGATTCGAAGACGGAAAGAAAATGAGATTGTCGGATTTTCCGTGAGTGAACCCGCTAAGGTCAGATGAAGGTAAACGTGGTTTTTTTGTGTAGCAGTAAATACTAAATCATAGTAAATATGGTTTACGAATAACGTTTCATTCCTCAAATTTTCCATAAAATAAACAAACATCATTTTAAAGATAGTTATGAGATAAGAAAATTTTTAATTAATAAACCTTCAAACTGAAAAATTAAAAATATAAATTCAAGAAATTGAATAATTTAGAAAATTGAAGATAAAACTCGAAAAAAAAAATACAAAACATTTCGAAAAAAAAAGGTAATAGGGGGACTTAGCGGGAGCGTTCACGTCACGATACCTTAGAGACTTGACAGGCTCATATCTCATCACCAGTCGAGTTTAGGTGGTGAGTATGTAAGTACTTTTTGACGCTGTTTTAGATGCCGATGAAAAAAATATACCGTACCATTTAAAAAAACCAAGTTGACCTTCATCTGACCTTGGCCGGTCCAGTTACGGCAAATCTGATACTCTCACCTTCTTTCCCTCTTCGAACCATACAACTTTTGTCCGAAATATTTTTCTCTCACACTCTTGGTTTCCGAGATATTTGACTGGATTGATTAACATGAGACGACACCCTGAACAGGGCAACAAAGTTGTAAAAATTTTAGTAACATCATCGCAATATCAGCTAATATATACTCTGATCATGTTAGACGATAAACTGAAACTTCCAAAGCCATTTTCAAACAGTGAAATGAGACATTGACTATACATATGTACACTGTAACTTTTCAGTATATGGGATCACCTGATAACCATCACAAGGGAAGAAGACACGGCCGTTGTAATAACGACACATTATATCGAGGAAGCGAAACAGGCGGACAAGGTAAAATATCGAAACGTTATAGGTGTGTAGGTGTATATGCATGCCTAAGTGCTATGTCGGTGTGAGGAAGAGTGCGCGAGTGATTTCCTTATTGCGTGATATTTCAATATTATGTATACCTGTACGTGCAGAAGTTATTAAAAACCATTGTCGAGCTTTGTTTTTACATACCTGTAATGCATGCAGGTAGGGATGATGAGATGCGGACAATTACTAACGGAATCCACGCCTGGACAAATTATGACACAATTTCAATGTCCGACATTGGAGGAAGCGTTTTTGACGTTGAGTCAGAGGCAGGCCGATAATCAGGAGAGAGGGATAACCGAAGTTGTTAGCAACGAGGTGACGTCTCATAATCCAACGGAGGTCAACTCGATGACGGTTTCACTTCACAACGGACATTACAGCAGCACCGATGTAGGATATAAAGACACGGAGATTATTTTTTTTTTTTTTTTATTGTTATTAATTTCTTACACAGTTTCTAGAGAAAATTCTATGAAAATGCGTATCGTACGATTACGATTCAAATACTGGTGAAATTAAAAGAAAATTTGGCGGAAGTTACTATTTAGGGTAATTGTAATTCGCAATCACACACTTCGTGGTTATTGCAACGTTTAATCTGTTCGTTCTTTATAGTTTACATCAAATTTTCGGTGAAGTCAAAGTTCAACATTAATTCGATACAGTAGTGACAAGAATACAAGAAAATCAAGTACGAGTGACAGTAATCAAAGAGAATAGTGACACATACTAGATTTTATGGTTACAGCCACAAAACTCAATTTCGGTATTTACACAGAACTGTACATTTTTCGGTCGTGGTAAAAAGTGAAAATAGCTAATTAGACTGCATAGTAATTAGAACTAGAAATTTCTCTGGGTGTACTTGAATTATTTTCACTTTTACATCTCAGCATCTAACTCTGGCCGGGTTTTTTTTTTAGAATATAATTAGCACCGAGAAACAACAAATAAGGGACAACGAAGACATAGGAAAAGTCGTGACATCGAAATGGAAAAAGTTCAGGGCTTTGCTCACCAAGAATGCTACGCAACTGGTCAAACATCCGGGGTAAGTTTGTTTTGTATTGTTATCCGTTTTTTTCTCGTCAATACTTTCTTTGGAGGCAAAAAAACAAAAAAAATAAAAAATAAAAATAAAAAATACGCGAATTTGAAATTAAAATATCGATCCAAGTAAAATAATAACCAAAAATTGCCGTACGAATTTTGAACGTTTGTTTATCTAATCTTTCATATTTCAGAGGTGTCGCTTTTGCGGTGATATTTCCCGTTCTTCAAACGTTCTTATTCTTCAACGCGATCGGGGAGGATCCAAAGAATTTGCACATGGCAGTGGTGAACAAGGAAGCCGGAAATTGTAACTACAGCAGTATTTGGGGCGAAGTTAATTACTACGAGGATACTCACGATTGCGATTTCGTCGATTTGAGCTGCAGGTATTTGCACGGTTTCGACGATTCCATGATCATAAAGGTGAGTCGGAGGTTGTGGATTCTCTCGCAAACAGGAATTCGCAATTATTTTTACACGATATCCATCACGCGGATAATTATCGCTGTTAGAGATTGTTTGTATGAAACGTAATTTATCATTGCGATTCAATACCGTTTCTCCAGGATTATTACCCCGACGAAAATAGCGCCGTCGAAGCTGTTAGAGGTGGAAAAGCTGTGGGCGCGATGTTCTTCAGTAGCAATTTTTCCAAAGCTCTTCGGAACCGAAGGGACAACGGTAGATTTTCAACCGACGAGGAACTCGAGGACAGTTCGGTACAAATATCGCTCGACATGGGAAGTGAGTGTGACATAATGCCAATATAAACATAATATGATATATGCAAACTTTTGGCAACTGCGTGTATTTTGTACAGGCAATTATCGTAAAATCCTGCTTTATAATTCAAATATTATCATCGAATTACAGATCGACAGATTGGTTTGAACTTGCAGAAACGATTGTTCGATCGGTTTTTCGAAATTCAGAACAGCATAATGCAGGAGTGTCATATCGATCCGAGATTCGGTGAAATGCCGTTAAGGGTGAGTCGAGAATTCTGGTTAAATCAACGCTGCATTTTTCCATTACATGATATACTGTACCGATGTAGTTATATTTAAAAAAAAATCGATCTTACAGTTCGAGGAGCCGTTATTCGGAAGTGTTAATCAGAAGTACTCAAATTTTATGGCACCTGGATTTTTACTCACGTAAGTAGCAGCATTCGATTTTTATTTGTTACATCAAACCATCAAATTTTTCAATTAAATGACGGTTGCGCATTCTTCGCGATATTCTCAACGCATTTACAAACCTTCCGTTTATCCTTATTTATCTCTTTTTTTTTCTTAGTTTTGTTATCCAAAAATATTACAAGGATTATTGCGTAGGTGCATAATTAAAAATATCACACATTGGACACGATGCGGTGTAATTACAAACGGTTTTAGCAATCGTTTATTTTCGCAATTTCTTTTTTTATTACATCACGCCAGCAAGCGAACGAATCCGTCGCTTTGATTTTGAAACTGACAAAATTGATGAGAAAAAAAAATTGCAAAATTTATTGCTATGTATTTTCGATTACGAAACGATTTTTGCACAAGCTTAGGTTTTTTTTTTTTCTAATGATACATATATTGCAACGGTGACGAAAGAATTTTTTTAAATCTCTTCGATATGTTTATAGGAGAACGAAAAGCATCGCTAAACGAAAAAATAATTGGCAAAGATTATTGAATTATCTTATAGGATTATAATTACGTTTCAGGGTGATATTCTTTTTGGCAACATCGTTGACTTCCGCCATCATAATTTCGGATCGTGTTGAAGGCGTGTGGGATAGAACATTGGTAGCAGGTAATATAATTATTTTTATCTTTTAGACTGGCATGTTCAATTTTAATCACAACTTTCCGCAATACTTTCATGATTTGTCCGACGACTCCGAATATAATGCTGAAACATTGAACGGCGACTATAAGAGAGTCTGAAAGTGTATAAAAAAAATAATGACAACATACCTATGAATAAACATTTAAAGCGTATGTGTATGAGCTATAATTTAACGATCACAAAGTGTGTTTAATAAGAACAATTATTGTTCCTTTCTTGCGTCATAGAAAAAAAAAGAAGTTCGAAACACAGTCAAGAATACGTCTGCATATAAAAATGAAAAAAATAAGATGTAAAGATATCTTCTAGTCGATTAGGGATGCGAAAAGACGCAGACAATGAAATTATACCATCTTGACACAAATGATACGCTTGGTCGTTATTTTACTGTTTTTCTTCTCTGCACTGGATAGATTTTCGTAGTATATCATTTATTACCATACACTCGCCTTTTTTCATCCAGAGTATAAAACGAGCGATTAATTTTCTGTCGTAAAAGTAAAAATCTATTTCGCTGTACTTTATATGATCGGTGTTTTTTTCCCCCTCTTTTTTCGCGCAGGCGTTACCGTACAGCAAATTCTCGCAGCTCACATCATGGTGCAATTCGCCCTGACTTGCATTCAAGTAACATTGGTTCTATGTGTTGCAATTCTGGGATTCAATTTACCATGCCGAGGACCTTTACTGGCTGTAATTACATTGGTCTTGATGATAGGATTCTGCGGCATGTGTTACGGTAAGGATAGAAAAAAGCCATAAGGAATACAAAATCGGTGTCTCCGCTTCTCATTCTTGGACTCTTGTATTAATCAAACTTATGCATCCTTATTCGTTACATACTAAAGAAATATTTGTCATGTACGTTTAAATTCTCGATAAATCTAATCACCCCTCGTTATAAATCGTTTCACAAACGAATAATCAATGGTTTTATTGAAATTGTATTATACAAAATTTTCCACGCAGGTTTCTTCATCTCGGTGGTAGTATCGACTCACACGGTAGCAAATTACGTATCTACTGGTAGTTTTTACCCCCTAATTTTACTGTCTGGTAAGTTTTTGTTGCTCTATTTTGTGTCTTTATACTGCTACATACGAATCGACCGTCAAACCTAGATTATCTCTATAATAACTTGTATTAGGAATTTGTATTATACGATGATTATGACTGTACTAAAGTCATACAGAAATTGTTATACTACAATAATGCTATATTATATATATATACTCCTATATATATTTGATCGAAAATTGTGATCGTCAATTTGGATCAACCGTGACGTACGTCGTGCCGAATGAGTTTTTAATTGTTCTTCGGGTTCAATATGATAAAAAATGTAATTTATAATACATTATAGTATATTTCAAGGTCTTGAACACAACCTTGTTCCTTCGAGAAATTCTGAAACGTGGTTAATACAATTACACTGAGTAAATTCGAATTCCATACGTGCTCGTAGTTTGTAAAAAAAAAAAAAAAAAATCAGAGAGAATGAAAAACAACCATCAGAATTTCAGCGATAATTTGTCGCACATCCTCGTTGTTACTTTTACGTTTTTTCATCCATTAATTTCAGTATTGTTGCAGGATGTATCTGGCCGATGGAGGGTATGCCGGTATTTTTGCAATGGGTAAGCCGTACGTTGCCAACAACGTTACCATCGCTCTCGATGCGAGCAATACTTGAGAAAGGTTACTCGATAGACGAGTCCGAGGTTTATGTAGGATTTTTGATAATAGGCTTATGGACCGTGGCTCTGATGATTCTGTGCATACTTGCCCTTAGATCAAAAACAGCGGGATAACGGTTTCGGAAACTCGTTCGGATCGTACGCTATGAAATATACATATATATATTTTATATATATATAATGGAAATGCGTACATATATCTGCACTGTTTAGCTCAATCTCGATTCGTCGCAGTATAATTGTGGCTGCGGGTGATATCACGGAGGTTTTGCCCTTCGTAACTCCCATTGCAGTATTCGATTGGTGTATCGTTTTTTTTTTTTTTTTAACAAATATAATATAATATTTACCTCTCTCTCTAGACGTGGATAGTTATGAATAATCTTCATTAGGCGTTCCGTTGGTTATGCGATTATGAAAAAGAAATAGGAGAGGTAAAAATACTAGGTAAAGTTTTCAACGAGACAGAATTAGAAGTGAATTTTTGTTGATTTTGTACGCAATGTTTTTTATAGTATTTTACGAAACAAGAGTCAAGACAAGGGAAATAAATATAGATACATAAGGTACATATATATATACTTGTTATACACATATATGTGGGAGGTAGTCGCACGTATGAAAAATTTATCGCTAAAGTGTCAATTTATTTTTATCTGTATATGCAGCATATGTATGTGTAATATTGTAACCTATCCTCTAAAACTGTGTCAAAAATACCGATACAAATTATAAACCACCTGATGCGACTTTAAACTACATGTATATGCGTATATATACTTAATGTATACATTAAGGTGATCCTTATATGGGGTCAGAATAAAATTCCTTGAGTTTTCCAGATTTTTTTTTTTATTCCCCTGTTTCAGCGGGAAGTTTCATGATATTCAAAAATCTGCTCATTTATTACATTTTGTACTGAATTTTATTTTAAAGTTAAACGTAAGTAAAAAAAAATCTTTTTGTCAATTGGATATAATCTGGGGAAAAAACAAATTTGAAACAAAACACCAGCATTCATTTAGTCAGCACTGTAATGGAATAACCCACATGTCAACACTACATAATATCACAGTTAATGACATGCAAATATCGAGGTTATTTTTTTTATTTAATCTGATCATTTGTCATCTCGGAATAAAACGAATTAATATAGCACACATTTCTCATGTAATATCCCATTTATGATTTTTTATTTTTCACTGAAAAGAAGATGAATCTCGATCCGATATAAGGACCACTCTAGTATACATACGTATAGGTACATACGTATAACCTGTGTTGACACATAAACGTTTAACTACGTGAAATAAATTATACGTAACTATGCATAAGAGTAACGTACGCGTGAAGAAAGAACAACGCTCAATTATCGTAAATTGAACAAAAAAAAAAAAAAACAACCAAGAAAAAAAAAGGAAATAGAAATAGTACTTAACAATTTCATGAATAGTGATAATAACAACGAGACAACTCAGAATAGAGAAGAAAAGCTGAAAAGCGTGAAATCTTAAAGAACATTTTTGAATTTATAGCAAATTTTTCTAAAAAAATTTCAAAAAATTTGAAAAAAGCAGTTGCAGAAAATTCTACACCATGTATTGGTTGTATACCAATGATGGTAACCGATAATCAGGGTGGCGACAGACCGGGAAAACCGGGAAAAGTCAGGAAATAATGATGGACCATAGAGAAAAATATACCTTTTTTTTTTATAAATCCTTTTCAAACTTCAGCTATGCTTCGTAAATTCAGTTAAGCTAATTTGCGAACATGGTATCGTTCAATTTTTGATTACTTGTGTGAAACGATACAATACTATGTGTGTGTTAGATCCAAATTTATATATTCGAGGAGCATAATTTTGGAAGTTTTTGGTTACAAAAGCTTCCCAACATTACCCAAGTTTCGTGGGAACAACTCAAGGAATTCTGAATTTTTCGACGGGAAAAGTAAGGAAATTTTATTTGAGCAAAATTGTCGCCACCCTGAATATGCGCGATAAATGAAAAAAGATTTACGTTTTACAATGTCTAATATACAAAATTTCCTGCACATAAAACTTTTGTAATATCGAATGTTTTATACATATTGTAAATAAATTATTTATAAATAATGATAATTGCCGGGTTTTTATTTTAATTTTTATGCGTTATAAAGTCAATGATTGTAAATATACGCAGTTTTTTCTTTTTTTCCGAACAATTTTATTTTCCAATCATGATATACGTAGTTATATGTAATAATTATACAGTCAATCCAATTGCAGCCTTTTGGACGCTCTTATTTTTCACTTACGTAGGATTAATGTATATGTTATGTATATTTGACAAACATATATAGTATACATTTTTTTCTATGGAAATTACAATAATGTTTCAATTATGTTCCAGAAAGGTCGCGTGAAAGAATTCATTTCAATTTTGATTTCATCAATTTTAGTTGAATTCCTAATTTGTGCAGTTGAATATTACCTGCGATAACGATCGTTAAACTAACACTTGGAACAATTTCGAATAGAATTATCGTAAACACGCCTTATAATTCATTAATCGATCATCAGTTTCCATATATCTTTCAAAATACTTCCTCTTTTCGTTCGTTTCGATCACATATAATGAAAAAAATATATATATATATATATATATATATATATCGTATCGTCTTTTTTTTTCGCGTAAATGTTCACCGATCATCATTTTCGATTGCATTCGGTAGGAAATATCGAAATAATAAATTTTAACGATAGTAAAAAATATACTATAAATTCTCGAGCTTAACTGCTCTAAAATTCTCATCCTTATCACGTGCAGCAAATGTATAATGTATATAAGATTCGAAATATATATCTATGTATTATAGGTATTATATAAAGTACTGAAAGTATAATATCTACTAACTTGCGAAGTCCTGCAGCGCAGTGTCATTCTATGTTTAAAAAAAAGTGAAATATAACAATACCTAATAATTAATTGTTTGCTTGATGAACAAAAAATAATCAACACGACTAAAAGCAGTATTTCTACACATACATATATCTAATTGTATATATCGCTAACCTGTGAAATAATTAATCGGGTTAACTTTTTATCCGAATGCAAGAAAAATATACATGTAATTAATAATAATTACAGGGAATTCGTTATTAATATCCCTTTTATAAAGCAAACAAGTCTCACAGAAGGGAAATCATATTAAACGACAGAAGCACCGATAATTAAGAATTCTATTGTAACATTCAAAGGGGAGATTGAAAATATCGTCAGGTAAAAATTAAATTTTTTTTTCCGTTTCAACTCTGGTTTTCAATCCACTTCTTACAATTTGAATAACTTAATGCGAAGCAGCGACTGAATTGTAATTCGTTACAATTCACCAAGTAAATTAATTCATCCACAGCCTTGTGTAAATATAAATAATACATATGTATACATATAATGCTACGTAGATAATAATATTTAATTAATCTTTGTTATATTTCCGTGAGCTGCTGGATCATTTAATATTGTCCTGCAATAAGTTAAAATTCTTTCCAATATCAAACGTGTTTACTATCATTGGATCATTTATAACCGGCTTAATGCCTGCACGATCTTTTTCGTTATCTCTGTCATTATGGTTGAATGCACAATCTTTGTTTACAGGACGTTTGTTATTGGCTTCGGTATTATCGTTATTATTGTTATTGATATTGTTATTATTATTATTATTATTGTTCGTATAATTGTTAATGGTAAGACAAGGGCCGCATCGGATGGGTATGGAGCGAGCAGCGACAAGATGGTCAACTAGTTGTCTTACAGAAGGCATGCAGGTTTTGCCGTTCCCTGGAAAACACATTTAACATGCCGCGTCAGATCCAGACTACACACAAACTTCTTCTTTGCAAAACTACATACATACACGCACACGCACACGGATCATGTGTTTAATGCATATAAATATATACATATTGTACAATCAAACACTGAAACGAATCATTGTTTACTTTACTCAATTCCGTATTTTTATTTAAACTGACAGAAATGTGTTGAGAGGAAACTATTATAAAACAGTCATGAAAATAATAATATACATAGACGTGGATATATTTGCATCGAAGAAGTTGTGTAGGCTTGAAATTATAGGTAAACATGATTTATTCAATTGGAAAAACAAAAAAAAAAAAAAGAAAAATAATAATAAAAAAAATAAAAAAAAAACAAAGACAAATAGAAAACAGGAAAGTTTTGATTACGATCAACATTTACATATAAAAGGGAGTAGAAAAAGCAAGTATATGTGTAATAGGTAGAGTAGTAATTGTTGACATTCTATTAGAATGTTAGCAACTATGAAGCGTATAACTATGTATATATGTGTATTTGAGCAATTATTTATTTAATTTGCAACCACTTGTGAATTTTGCTCTCATTTTTTGCCAGTGTAATTATTAATCATAGTAGTTCGAATCATCACACGAATGGTTGCAAGCTATAAATATAACTGGTAATACTGTACAGGTAACATGTAATATTAACTTGCATAGGAAGAACTGATGAATACTATTTGGCTTCGAGTCTCCACAATGCTGCTGTACTAAAAGCATTCGATATCTAGATAGATATTATACCTATGCCTATGACAAAATGTCGAAGCAATTTTTTGGAGTAATGGGAAAAAAGAACAAAAAATTTTCAAACAAACACACATACCATGCACTATATGACGATTCGATACATACATGTATATGAGTATACAATGTCCATATAACGTGTATTGTATGTTTATCGTACCATTTAAGCACTATAATACTCATTCAATTCAACATTCAATTTAATATATACATATAGGTATAAACGTATAACGTTATACGCTAACGTTGAAAATTTTTGTTCTTCGTTTAAATATTTTACTCCATCCTGGGAGTTTACTTTTAATATCAAGATCTTGTGTAGTATATAATATAATGTATTTACGGTCAATCGACGTAACAAATATTCTATATAATTGAATATCCGCGATTTATGTAACAAAATCAATTTTTATATCTATATTTCAGGTATTTATAATATAATATATTTAAATAGGATTGTCTTTTAACCACAGGATTGTAATAATCGAGATTTCCAAACGTCGTAAAAACGTCAGGTTAAATTCTACAATGAAATCCGTTAAACTTGTGAGACAAAAACAAAATATACAACGAATCTCAACGATCATAGATTCAAGCAACGCCGCGTTGATCATGAATTCGTAACAACTAACTAGCAGTGACAAGCTACACAGATTCCTCTCGACTTTTCTCGATAAACAAAAATATATGCAAAAACATATGATTTACTATTTTTTGCACAATCAGAAGAACGAAATAAATTGTCGCGCGCTTTAACTACTCAGTAATTGTCTCTGCAGCGATTCAACCACATACCTGTATATGCAGAGAAACACTAATAATTCTTTAAACGTTTTTACAAACAACTATACTGACATCGATGAGGGCCATTATTTAAAGTGAACGTAGCTTAAATGTGTGTCAAATTAATGACGGGAACGATAGTTATACCTGTTACCATACAACACAACATTGTAATTGTACGTGTACTTAATTCACATACATGCATGAGACAGAAACATTAATTTTGAAACAATGAGGGTGTATCAAAGGTGTGTTAGGGCGTGAAGTGACAGACGATTCTCTTTCGCTAAGTTTCGTATCGTTTTTTTTTTTTTTTTATTTTTTTACTTTTTCAATTTTAACGTATAAATTTCTACGCTGAATTATTCTGGATTTCTTTTTCTTATCTTGTTGTCTCTTGAATCTCGACGGCGTAGATTTTCTTTCGATTTTTTGTTTCAATCGGTTTTTCGTGAAAATAAAAATGTACGGTTTCGTCGGAAAACTATCAACTACAGGGCTGTTTCCTTCTCGCTGATTATTTTAATTCCGTGTTTAGTCAGTATCATTTTCACCATGTCGCTGTCCCTTATCTTAATGTTGGCACGTAAATTGGCGCTGTCGGGTGTGAGATCGTTCTCTGACAGTGTGAAATTTTCGTTGGAAGAATTGATAAAATTCTCCGTAAGCGAGTCGATATCGTTGACGGACTTTTGGAGCTTTTTCAGTTTAGCGGATCGCTCGATAGTTCGATTCGACTGTATGTTGTCAGCCGACGCGATGAGCTTGTTACCTTTGAACCGCTGAAATCCCCTTTCCGGAAGTTTTATGATCTGTTTCGAGTGCTGCAAGTTATCGACCGAGGAATACCGCCGTTTGTCCTGAAAGAACTTGCAGCTCGAATCGCTTATCACGAATGATCCTTTCCTGACGATTCGCTTCCCGACATCGCGCCTCGAACCGATGGGCAAGTAATACTTTGGCAGCGATAATTTGGCAGAGTAAATATTAACGTTCTCGTTCGACGATCCTATCGCCTCCGCCTCCTCCTCCTCCACCTCCTCCTCGATCCCGTTCCCCGATTCTTCGCAATTGTCGTTAACGCTGTTCTTCGTTAGCTGTAATAAACTCAACCTAGACGAGTCTCTCACCAGACTCTTGACGCTATTGTCCAAACCGCAGTTCTCAATTTCAAAATCATCGTTGTCCACCTCCTCATTCCTACGATTCATTTCCTCGTCGAAATCATCCCCGCTTTCGTCCGGCCGAATCTCCCTCCTCGTTTCCTCCTCAAATTCCTCGATCGCTCCACTTTCTTCCACGAGCGTCACCTCGGAGTCGGCGTAGGGCATTATCAGATCGCCTTCGAAGTCGGCGTTGATGTCGCTGCAGATTTCGCACAAGTCGCACTTGTCGCCGATACCCTGGACCGATTTTGGGTCGATAATATCGTTCGAGTCGAGGTTGCAAGTGCTGCATATGTCGCACTCTGTGGAATCGTCGTCCACTGAGCACGTGCTGCGGTTCGACTGTACGGTGTAAAAGGTCTCCTGGTTCAAACTGACCTCGGCAGCCGCATAGCAGCACTCGGTGCAGAAATTCGCCGTCGTCATGAGCTGCGACGTGCTGTCAGATTTCGGCTTAAGAGTGTCGCTGTAAGAGATCTCGAAGCTCTTGTACGACACGGACTTTGAACTGTCGCTGCACTTTATCGACTCGTAGCTTTTCGACTTCTTTGAACCGGTCTCGAGGCCCATTTTCGAGCTCCTCTCCTGTGGGAGGGTGAATTTCACGGAATCCAAACTCCCCTGGACTCCGAATTGTGACTGAAGCGCCCGTTCGAAAAGCTTGACGCTCTTGTCGTCGGCGGTGAAATTCAGGTCCGTCTGCGAGGCTGAATTTACGCTGTCGATCTCATCGCACTGCGTGCAGCAGTCCTCCTTAGTTTTCGACGCTTTTATCTCCCCCGGCAAAACCGGCAAGGATTTCTCCTTTCGTACGACGCTCTTTTCTACCCTGTCTTTACACCTCTTCGGACTCTTGCGCGAGTTCACCAAAGACTTAAGGTACTTTCCGTCTATTTCCAACGTCTCTTTGTTCACCGCGCATTCGCCGTTCTCTTCTTCCATAAGAGGCGCTCCGTCTGCTGTCGAATCCCTGCTTTTTGCACCGCCATTCGCGAGCCGTTCGTAGCGTTCCTTACCAAAGGTTTTTTCCACCTTGGTTTCAGCAATATCTAGTTTTACATTCAAATTGTCCCGGTTCTTTGCTGCAGCTACTGCTGTTGCTGTACGTAGGCTGAATTCAGCGTTGTTCAATTTCTTATAACTTAATTCTAAAAAATCATTCTCATCTTCGATAAGTGCATTTAAATTATCCGAGTCGCGATTTGTGTTTACGGATGAATTGTGACCGTTATCTACTACAATAGCGTTATTTGTTAAGCTGATGTTACTGTGATCATTTTTTACAGTTAATAAGGGATTACTTCGGTCGGAGTAGATGCATGAACCTACCTCATCGAGAATATGAGATTCCCCGGTCTCTGTCGCAATGATCTGCTTCGCCTGTCCAGGGTAAACGCTTTTCATACTGTTCAACAGCTTGTTATTACCGTTCTCTGACATAACGCTGATGAACTTGTCGCGTACCGAATCGTTATCATCTTCTGTCTTACCGATTGGTAACTTGCAATTGGTATTATTTGCAAAGTTTGAATTGTTCAAAAAATTCTTCTTCATTATAGAGTCGGGAATATCGATCGATATGATTTCCACGGGACTCGGTGTTTCCATTGTAATATCGCTCGGCGACGGTGTTAAAAATGTATTCTCATACTTTTTATCTATGTGCAAATAATTACTTCCGATATTATTTGGAGATTGTCCCAACTTACTTTTGTGTCCGATGATATTTGGCAGCGTGAAAGAAAACACAATTTTCCTGTAAACTGTTTACCAGGTTATATTAGTTTCTAGTTGAAATAACGATTCTGCCACTAGTCAGAATAAACTTTACATTTCCTGGAGAACGATAATCTTGGGACATATGTTTAGAATAATTTCGATGATGATGAAATTTTAACGATTTCTTCACAAAGCTGATCAAAGATAAATTCATTTGCAACTGTCATTTTCATTTTCTTTTTCATCTGCTTTGTCAATCATTAATGTAAATGTAATACAACTATGAAATAACGGAAAGAAAAAACCAAGGTTTCGTGTAAAAATATATAGCAACTCTGTGTATTTTTTATTGTGCTTTTTTGCATTGCATATTGCATATCGTGTAAACTACTATTTTTTTTTTCTTTTTAGAAATAAACAATATATACGTGTATGTGTATAACAAACATGAACGTAAAATTAATTTAAGTGTTAAATTATAATTTCCCTATACATCTTGTAATTACATGTGGAAAAAAAACAGCAACAACACTGGACCATGTATTTGCACATCAAAATCAATTAGAAAAACTGTTTTTGGCAAAAGGCTAAAATAACAGTAAACGTTTTGTTGAGTAACAAGCTAAATCCTTGCTTATATTCTCATTTACTTTTTACAATTAGCTTTTTCGCCTTAAGCATAGATTAATGTAAAAAAATGAGCTAACTGATCCCTTACAACAGATGAACTTCATACACGGAACAAATATAAAAATTCTAAACGTAAAACATTTGAACAAAAAAGAAAACAACATAAGTCCCTGGCCATATTTACATATTAACTACAAATGATAATAAAAATCTGTACTAAATTGTCTAAGATCTGCGTGGATCTGATACCGACGTTAACAGATGTCTTGAGAGATTGTCTATACACATATTGCAATCGTCTGACTGGGCAATCAGAAAAACATTAAGTAAAATATACGACCAATTTAGAGATGGCAAAAAATTTTAACTATCAGCCAAACAAAATTGTAATTGCATGATCATAATTTGATAATGAATTTTCTAAGTATTTCGTAGTTCTCATCCACCCAAAAAGTGAACAGACAGTAGACAAGACAATAGACAAATCTCCACTGTCGACGAATCTATAGTAACGGTAAATTCATTTGAATCCTAATGGCATAAAAACTCACATTGCTGAGGATCGTTTAGCATCGTATATTCCATGTTTGTATATGTAGTCGAGGACCGAATCATGAAGAAGGTACTTGGCGCTTTCTCCGCGTCTTAATGCTCTCCGAATTTTAGTGGAACTAATTTCGTTGGTTATCCATTCGGTGACAATGATGATGTTGTGCTGAATAAAAATTAGAGTGCTAAAATTTGTTAGAATGAGAAAGACCAGTTCTCAGGAATTATAAATAAAACGATATCCATTATGCTCAACTCACCATGTATTTGGTAAGGACATCCGAATCATATATAAACCGATTTGGGTTTGAACCTTCCCTGGTCACAACGACTAGACCATGCTGTCCAACTATGGCATCGATCTGAGGAATAACAACAAAGTGAAAAAATAGTATAAGAGTGTGATTGCTTGAGCCATTATCAAACTTGATGAAAAATATGCAGAGAAATCAGAAATATTTTTGTAAACAGTCTCATCTCATGTGATACATCTGTGAAAATATTTTGAGATAACTTCGATGCTTACATCTTCTTCTGCCCATAGACCAGGAGTACCAAAGCTCTCGAGAAGGTCGGCACCGCATAACAATTTCACTTGGATGGGATTCTGCTCTGCATTTGCATCTTTTCTTACATTTGCCGGTATCCAGTCCATGTCCTCGATCTCTGAGTGATGCTTAATATCGTGTGTGTCAAACAGCCAAGAATTCAAGAGGTTCTGATGGTGCTGTATGGTGACCCGTGTTTTTGTCCATCCTTCCCGCTTTGTCTCCCAATCGCTTAGTCTAATCCAATCATTATTGTGCAGTGCCAGCCTCAACATCGCGCATCTGTGAGTTGCACTCGTCAATTCTTTCTTACCATAACCGTCGTGCACTGGCGATATCACACCACCAATTACAACGTGAGATCCCATTTTGTGAAGATGATCGCGAGCAATTTCTGTTTGTAAGAAATGAATATGTGTTGTGTATTTCTTTTTACATCACTTATTAATTATTGTTCCATGTTTTTTCTCCAAGATATTGATATGACAGCTTGGAAGTGGACAGAAAATACTTGGACACAGAATTAGTGAAGCGATATTCTGGAACAGAGTAAATTCTGACAGAGTTGTTGATTTATGGATAGCAAGTCATTCCTGTTTCATTTCTTTGCTGAAGACATTACAAATTGACGTTTACAAAATCATTAAATGTGGATGTTACAATGTTGGGAATTGAAAAAATTTTCAATTGTAAAGATTTTTCACGACTTATAAACAAAGTCAAGAATTAGAGGATGAGAAGAGTCGAAGTTTGTTGATTTTGACATGCGTTGAGCGTTTGGATCGGGATTAGGTTCGGGGAAACTATCGATCGCCGATGACAATGATGAGACGGTGAAAATGAAACGTGACGGAAAAAATGTTTTTACTTTACGTCAACTAACCGAACATTCTTAGATGCATATTCGTCGGAGGATTATAACTGCCGCAGGAAAGAAGTATCACCTTAGTCGGCGCCATTTCAAACTCGTTTTACGTAATTATTACAGAGCTACATCAACTGACAACCGTTTGACCGTTACAATTGATCTCTAGACTTTTTGTCGGTGCAATCGAATAACGAATATCCTCGTGAAATTCGTTAATAAATTGCTGATCGCAACACGCCTCTTCGAAAACGTCACACTGCCGTTAGTAGATTCCGGCCATCTTTAATTCTAAGCTTTCTTTGTTTCTTTTTAAAACAGACCTTCACGTTTTGTCCCTGAAAATTGCGCAACAATTAACCATCATGCTTAACTCCATAGTCAGTGGATAACGATTATGTCACGGAAATTCTGCTCATGGAAGATAGCCAACTAGAAGGACAATGGATAGGAGACCTTAGAGCATAGGAAATAGACGGTACGAGATGACTGATAACTCTGCCGACAAGGTTGGCACTCTTGGAATTTTATTGTTTCAATTACTTGTTCTCTTCTGGGTTACCCTCACTAAAAAAAAGGTGGGTTCAATAAAAAAAAAGGAAAAAGAAAGAAGGAAAAAATCGACCGGTTCTCGAAATTTTCTGTCTTTCATTTGCTTTTTCTCAAAAAATACAAAAAAAACTCTCTGTTCTGCAATAAGTTCTCAACTTACTGTCGTTGGAACATCTCAGGGGGCGCAAGCGCACGACGATTTTCCGTTGTCACACCAAAGCCCATTAAGGCAAATGTCTTTATACTCTTCAGTCAACGTTGTGTGATTGCAGAAAGATTTAATACTTGTATATTTTTTCTATCATTTAGTAAATATCAGTACAAGATTATTGAAATTCCAATCCGGCCTTCAAGCAACTGTTCAATGATCATGACTTTTCCGTGGTGCTACATGTTTATCTCAGGATTATTACTGTTCGAAACGTCCAGGGGAGAATGGAACACGAGAGATTACCTGAAGCGAGAACATTCCTTAATCCAGCCGTATCAAGGTACATAGTATTTCCGTATTTAGTACATATGCTCGTATGTGAGTGCGTACGTTTTGTACATTTAACTGCGTATGTATTATAATATCATTACTATGCACGGTTTTGCGTATACGACCAACTCCCCGGCTGCACATGTCATATGCTGATTTGCCGATTTTCATACGCGTCAATAGAATAAAACATTTCGAAACCGTACGGCTGCATGCTTGATAATATTTTCGCAGAAATCTTTATAATCATTTCCAGGAAGTTTCACTGCACTGTCAAACGTACAGGTTATGTTAGACAATAGAGATTTTTGTTTACATTTCGGGCCAAATTAAATTTAAGATTTATATTTACACCTTGGATAATTGTCGTCTGAAGATTTGGCCAAAATTCACCTATTAATATGGTTCTTCAATTATCAAGGTAAAACTAGCAGGAAAAGATGACTCGCTTATTTTGAAATTAAAGCTATACTGTTGATGTATTCGTTTTTTGCTTATGATTGTATTCTTTTTTTTATCCATTTTACATAGCTACGGGAATGACGATACCTTATTGGGATTTTGGTGGTGTCACAATAGTGACAAATAATTATATCCGCCTGACACCAGATGCCCAAAGCACCCAAGGATCACTGTGGAATTCAGTGGTAAGAATTGAGTCCAATGCATACAAGCGGATATCTCTACAACGACAAAAATCCTATCGTCGAAATTTGCTAAACTTGAAAAACTCACATCAGTGAACGATATTTTACAGCCATGCTATGTCAGGAATTGGGAACTCCAAGTACAATTCAAAGTTCATGGAAAAGGGAAGGAATTATTTGGTGACGGACTTGCTATCTGGTACGCCAAAGACAGAATGGAAGGTGGCCCAGTTTTTGGTAACAAAGATTTTTTTCACGGGCTTGCCATAATTTTGGACACTTACAGCAACCATAATGGTCCACACAATGTAAGTGAATGATCATAGAATGTGTATAATTTTGAATGTAATTGAAAGAGGCTCATACCATTCTAAGATAAGCTTAGAATTATTATCAAGCCGATTATATCCATATCCTGGAAGTATGGAAAATTTTGAGTTTCAGCATTAAGAATGCAATAGTCACGACAAGTAAGAAAACCGACCTGTACTGATGCTTTTGAACTACTTTTTTCCAGCATCAACATCCCTACATCTCAGCGATGATAAATAATGGGTCTTTGCACTATGATCATGACCGTGATGGAACGCATACGCAGTTGGAAGGCTGCGAGGCTAAATTCAGAAATTTTGATCATGACACTCATATAGCTATAAGATATGAAAAGGATACCTTAACAGGTAATATGTAGATGCATGGATTTCATAGAGAATTATTACAAGTGCGGAAAACTCGAAAAATTAAAGGATTTTATGGAAAACTTGAAAATCAAACAATTTATCATCATTATAATATGTATTTTTATTTTATTTTTCTAACAGTATCTACTGATCTCTCAAATAAGGCTGCTTGGAAGGACTGCTTTTCTGTTCCTGGCATAAAGCTTCCAACAGGTTACTACTTCGGAGTTACAGCGACCACTGGTGATCTTTCCGATAATCATGACATAATATCAGTCAGACTTTATGAGCTTGACCTGCCTGACGATGTGAGTGATTTGATTCGGTTTATTTTTTTGAATCAGTTTGAATCTCCTTCGTTTCTATTTTTTTCTTCTCCCAATTATCTTCACTCATTTATTTTCTCACAGGTTAAAGATGAAGAAGACAGATCTCAAATTCTTCCTTCAGCAACGCATTTCGAATCTCCAAGAGGTAAGAGTAAAGTTTGCTCAATTCGAATGCATTCAAATTCGTATACTAAATATTTCGAAACTATTTATCAATTGGAAGATCATACGCTTTTTTCTGAGACAACCATGATTCATAATATTATTCTTTTTCTTTGCAGAACATGTGGATGACCCTAAACCATCAGCTCTGAATGGTGTCAAAACTTTCTTTTTGATGCTCATAGCTGCAATTGTTTTGATAGCAGTGCTAGTACTGGGAATTATGTATTACCAGAAGCATCAAGAAAATAGTAGGAAACGTTTCTACTAAGCGATACATCTAGCAGTGTGTGCCGAATGATGCAACTTTGTACTGTGCGAAGCGTTTAGTTGGATAAAATAAATCACGCGGTTACAGAGCTGTCGAATAAATATTTTAAGTTTTTCGACTTAATATCAAGAGAATTTATAACAAGTTGTATAAAAGTAAATTACTACATGAACTAGCGTTCAATCTGTGTGCAGATAAAAGTATTTATCCAACTGCTAGTAACCGTCAGAATTTTCATAAAGTAAAAGATCAACTACGTCTTTTTTCAGTTCATAGTAATTCAGAGCCAAAAAGACATTTGCATCAGTGTTTTCCATTCTCATATCTAAATGTGTCTACCAAAAAAAGAGAAAGAAAAAAAAAACAATTAATAAAACCTGCACGAAGCTAAATCAAACGAAGAAAGAAAGGAGGGGAGAAAACAATAAAATCGTATTCTAGTTGTATAAGTTCACAGCTAAATCTAACAATGCCTATTCTAATCGGAAGACTTTTATAATCATAGCCATTGCGTGACTGAAAATCTATTAACCGAGCGTAAATTTTGAACGCTGAGAAAAATTTGCTATTTCTACTCTCCAATGATTGAAAAATAACATAAGGTCGTGAAGATACGAGTTCAAAGGCTGCAGATGTTTTTATCGATTGTAAAAATACGATAATAACGATAATAATAAGAAAGTAATAAATATTTTGTCACTAATATTATTTTATCTGCAAGACGGATCAGAGAGCGTAAATTCTGTGAAAATGATTCTTAGTAGTAGACAATTTAATTTTTTACTGTATATACTTTCAATAACGCTTATTGTTTGTCCATAGTCAGATATCATAATATGACACTCGAATTTTAAACCAATTAAACGACACCCGATGGGCAGCTAGACAGAGTGAAACAATTGAAAAGTTGAAAATCTATCATATAATGGATATTGTTTCAGTCTACTTGCGTTTCCAACACGCCATCGCGTCGTTTCGTTTTATTGATTCATTTTGTAAAACGAAATGAGTGCATACAGCTGTAATAGCAATGGCAATATGCAGTCGGACGAATGAGAATGAATAAATTTTCATACACAAAGATATTACTTTAAACATCCGCAATGTTATGTTATTGTGTGAGGGTTGTAAGAATGTGTTGTATATTGAATGTAAGACAAATCACGGTGGTGATATACTACTTTTTGTTATATGTATAGGTACGTTAATCGCGACTATAAATGAAGAAATATGTACATATATGTATCAGGGTTCGTACGCTCAGGAAAAACCGGGAAAACCGGGAAAATTCAGGGAGTTTCTTACAGCGGGGAAAAGTCAGGGAATTTCGAATATAAGACTGGAATTTTAAGTTTCTTGAAGAAATAAACTCGTTCTCATACGTACATTACTTGATATCAAACCTCCTTTCGTTTTTGTCTTACTGAAAATTGCTGGCTGTTGTTTGTAAATTAGTAGTTGGTCAGTAAATTAATTACTAGGTAATATTGAAGGTATTAGTATTAATATACAAAAAAAAATTGTCATTAATCAGCGACATATTTCTTGGAAGGTTACTGAAAAAAATCCTATTTTCAGGCTGGAACACCTGGAAATGTCAGGGAATTTCGGGTTCCAAAAAGCGTACGAACCCTGTGTATATACATATATGAAAGATATATTATATACAAATATGTCAGAGGTATATGAAATAAATTAGTGCATTGTGTGAATCCGAGGGAACAAATTTCTCTGAATATTTATTTAAATAGATAAGGGAGTAATCGTATTGTGTTTATGGAGTCTTCCAGCTCAATATAACCAGTCTGGGACCATTACCTCTGATATTAATACATCCTTTTTTCATAATTATTCCAAATTGTTGCATTGTATTTGTGATAGAGAAAGTAAGATATATACCTGTTAATTTATAATAAATAGATGCTCATAAAAAATTTTGTCACCTACAGCTTAGAAATATAAAATTGTGCCATGAAATTCCTGGATAATAATTATCTTTTTATGGGGTACGCGTTGTCAATGGCTGGTTAAGTTTGACCGGAATACTTAGCATATATACATATACAGTATGTCTTTCTAATGATGGGTATGAACGATTAATCACAGACGGAATTGGAGAAAGCAAAAGTAACTCAATTTTATGAAATTAAGAATATATTAACGAATAGGATTGGGAGAAAGATTTTAAATGAAAACATAAAAAGAAATCTCAAAGAAACATCACACAATCGACTCTCTTGCAATATAAAGACAAAAATAAAATATATTATAATAACGAAACTTTGCATGTAAACTGTGATCGATTAAAAAATGTGAAGAATTTTCATTTTATTCAAATATGCTATAATAAATACCTGATGAATGAATGAGACATTCTAAAATTAAGTAATGTTTTGGTACATACGAATTTGAAGAAATTGATTGGATAGCTCAAATTTGATGAGAATAATTTTTTTCCCTACAAGTTAGTTTGAAAAAGAAAATATAAATATAATAATAATAACAACGATAATAAGGAAAAAATATTACTCATATAGATTTATTATTTCTACTTACATACATACATAACTAATTATATTGATTACACATATATCTAATGAAAATTATTTAATTTATTAGGATATCTCCAGGTTTCCGAAGTGATCTGTTTTGTTTTTTCTCTAATGCGGATTTTCATTAAATTATTGAAACTGTGAAATAACGGACATAACATTACTGAAATTGATCACTTGTTATGCATCGCTGCCAAATATAAATAACAAATACTAGTATTCGGATGAAAAAAAAATTCACTGCCAGATTCTGCGATACGTCACGATTATTTTTTATCCGCCTTTTATGCATACAAGTTTAATTTCTCTCTGCATATGCAGATGGTAGAATTGCAGAATTAACATTATGGAAGAGAGAACTAATTTTTCATGACACACTTGCTCCTTATCTTATATTCAATTCTTTCGAATGAAATTAAACAGTAACAAAAAATACATTGGCACATTTATAACCGTCAGAATTATCTATTAACTTGGTAATATCTCCATGAATAGGTCAAGGAAAAACTATAATGTGTAAACTAAATACATCAAGGCACACAACTATCATTTATCATTTCATTCTACTTGCTGGCTCACATATTGGCATATTGGTCATTATTGTCCTTTCATCCGACGGTGTAAGATACGTTTTGGATTTCACAGCTTCAATAGCGCAAACATCCAGTTTATCCGCACCGTCAACATTTCTATGCAATCCTCTAAACGTTCAACATTGATATAGGTTTGTTTATATATATATATATATATATGTTTGATTTCGTTTTTCTTTCAATTATGAATCGAAAACTTAGCAGACTTGCTTTTT
This sequence comes from Neodiprion virginianus, assembly GCF_021901495.1. NCBI lineage: Eukaryota > Metazoa > Arthropoda > Insecta > Hymenoptera > Diprionidae > Neodiprion > Neodiprion virginianus. The sequence goes on from NC_060880.1 coordinate 20,228,733, forward strand.
ATAAAATCGAAGTACATACCTAATAATTTGAGTCTAAAACTTCATAGATCATTTGGTGTCATATTAACAAGAACGAAATAGTCCATACGAATATTTCTTATTTTAAAAACAGTTCTATACTACGTATAAATGGTATCAAGTAAATAGAAACTGTCATTTGCAGTAATAATGTGCATCGATGCAATTGCCGTTAAATAAAAATTCACAGTAATAATCGCACCATCAGTTCTGCTCTGTTATCAAGATTAAAATTATAACAGTCACATGATGCAGCATATCGAAACATAATAGAAAAATATACTTTGTTTTCTTGTTTTCTGTTTGAACGAGGAGTAATTTTCGGAAAATACATCCAATCTAAAATATACATATATTACAAAGTTTCGTTACCTTATTTTACGTTCTTTTTTTTTCCCGATCTAATAACAATATCCTTGATTTAATCTACATCTAAGCATCTAAGTTTCTCATGGTAACGTACGTTTATATCTATGTTTATACATACATAATATAATGTGTATACATACATTTTTCGCGTTTTTCTATCTGTATAAATATATTTTTTGTATCTTTCTGTGGTACCGATTATTCGGTAAGACGCGACCGCACTAAGCTTCTGTAGAGTTTTTGATAACACGCATTAAAGGTGGTATCGCGATACTTGATAGAATTTTTAAATGGAAAAAGAAAAACAGCGATATGCTACTCATGAATGTATGATTTTATCTCTTATATTTTAGATATTGATTCTACGTATAGTTACATTTATTCATGCCCCCATGAAAACATAGGGATTAACATTTACAATGTTCACCAGTTTGGTGTCCCCTTTCAAATTCGTTGTAACTCAGGCATGTTATAGAACATTGATAACTAGACACGTATGATTTTTTTATTCGTGCAAAAGCGGTTTCAAGAGGTGATTACAACACCCAGTGTGTGCATCCAGCGAGGTGATTTCTCGATGCGCTTGATGTATGTGAATGAAACCAACACTGAAACGCTTATATTGATGAATGAAAGATTGTAGCATTGCTTCCCTTCAAATACATCTTTAAGAGTTGTTTTCATCCCTTTGAATCGGTTTTGCACCGATAGCAAAAATACTAATCTCTTAATTTTGAATTTTCTACAACATACATGAGTTGCAAAGAAATCGCAGGGGGATACCAAACTGAGGTTCCTTGTTAATATGATAAATTTTATCTCCAAGCTATTGTAAATTTGGCAACGATTATATTTACCAGATATTTGTAAATGTAAGGGCGATTTAGCGCAAACATTACTTTTTATGTGTACATACATATGTATATTCATTGCCGAAAAATCTTTAGGTAAATTGTCCTCTCATTGTAATTCGTCATGGTCGTTTGTTTTAGAGTTAACAACAACAATATTTGGTCCGTGCGAGGAATAGGGAAGTGATTCATTTTCATCCCGAAGTTACTGGCCTGAGAAAACGAACAGCATAACACTAACTAACATGAGTATGTAATCACGAATATGGAAAAATGGTTTCTCCATTTTTTAAAACTATTATCATTATTACATTGAAATATTTTTGTCTTTTGTCTTTCATGTTTCGATCCATTCTGGTGTATAAAAGGTCATTTACTTAATTTTGTACTTGGTAGTACGCTAAATTTTACACCTTTTTGACAATTTGAAGCATCATCTTACATCTTTCGTAATTTAATGAGACTGTACGATTTCAATGACTTTGACAAGTTGCACAGAGACTAGAGCAAGGTGTAATTTTGTATGTGTTTGTTTTTTGATCATTACGTATTTTATTTAAAAATGACCAACGGATTTAAGAAGAAATTCAGCACGGATTTAACACCAAGATAAATGTCTTTCATTACAGATGTAAATGTCACTTGATATATGTATCGTCTAAACGGCTTTAGCTTGGTCGTATGACAGACGTGGCAGCCAACTTCTTCCAATTGTAAGTGTGGTCGGTTGCCACCAAGCAAAGATTCACCCTCAAAGTCAGTGTTAGTCAGCTTACCGACAAACCATATTTTATCCCCAGAGTAAATGTTCAGGCTAAAATTAGTGAAGGAATGATCGGCGATCAGAATTAGCTCGCCATTGCTGCCCCAAATACCGCTTTTTATTTTTACTGAGATCTCAAATTCGTATTTATTCCACGCAGACAAGTGACATTTGTTTAGTCTTTTCTGAATGTTTAACAAAGTCCGGCAGTTCTGTTTTCTCAATTCGTCACCCGTGGTACAATTATCTTCGTAAGCTTCTCCATAAGAACAAGTCAATGGTATTCTTATCGCATCTGGTAACTTGTTGAATACTTTTTCCAGATTGTTTTTTATAGATTTGAGTTTTACTTTTGTCACATATCCCTCCCATGACACGGAGACACCTTTCAAATGTGCGCATTTCACTTGTACCTGCGCCAGAGACGACGACTCTTCCCAAGCTGGTTGGTGACAATAATTCTGATACTGTTCCCATGACAATGTCGGCATCGGTTCGTACATGGCTGATTCCAACTCGCGTTTGTTACCCGCGATGACCGACCAACCGAGCCAGAGTCCAGCAGCAATTCCCATTGTGATCTAAAAGTTTGTTGAAGAAACAATGAATTCTGCTTGTGACGTCAAATGAGAAAAAAGGTGAGTAGTGCTCCAGAATTTCGTACCTGTGTAAAAGTCATGATTTTGTTGTATCGCTGACTTCGTGTTTTCTTGACGTACCACGATATTAGAAATGGCAGAATTCCCAGAGCGGTGGTGATACCTGCTCTCAACAGAAGATCACTTTCCGGCAGATATTTGGCTGCCGCAACAATTGGCAGAGCAATGGACGCGATTCCTGCAATAGGAAGAAAGAGAACCATCCCGACTATCGCCAGAGCTCCTCTGATCAAACCGTACCAAGTCGCGCCTTGGGAACTGAGTATGGCGATTTGCCACCAGCTTAGTGTGACGCAGTGAGGAATAAGAGTTTTGTAAGTACCACGCCAGCCGTCCCTGGCTGCCATTTTGGCAAACACGGCAGGAATTAGGAGATAAAACACAGCGCGAAAGTTTAGGCAAAACTCGATGCCATTACCCACAACGTAGGATGCGAACGTCGGTACTCGTATGTCAATGAATCTCCAACCCTGAGCGACGACCATGTCAGTTTCATACGGATATTTGGCCAAGACGTGTACAGCAAAGCTGAATAGCGCCAGGAAGTCCGGAAACCTTGAGCTATCTTTCCACATGAAGTTCAAGAGCGTTGTCAGCGTCAGTATAAACGCTATAATGGTGAATTCCGACTGCGGGGTCCATTGTTGGGCTATGATGGGATAGATCATGAGATTTGTCAGCAGCGCTAGGAAGAAGTGACCATAGGGTTTCAAATTGTTGCGGCAGTACTGATACTCTGCTTCTTCTGGATTCAAGTTGCCTCCCGAATAACTGAGGAACAAACCTGACCAGATTCGGAAATCAGTCAACTCTCGTTTTGTCTGCAACATTTGAAACGTCGCCACGACCATAACGACAAATGATAAATAGTACAGTGTCATGGGTATAAAAAGTATCAAGCTTTCAGTACCAAACAAGGAATAAAGCAGAAGTAACAACAGTGTGTGAATGTTGGAAGTGAAGAATATCTTCTTGAATATTGGAGTTCCTCTGCGGCCGAGTAACTGAACTAGCCATATGTAAAGCCTCTTAAGCGAAGCCAACGGATGCAACAGAGGTCTTTGGAGTAACGGAATCGTGTCCAAAGCTATTTGTGAAGGTTCGACCAGACATATAACACGAGAAACAATTGGAAGCGATCCACGAGCGTAACTCGCAGCGGCTGAGACCAACGCTGCTTCGCTTATCTTCTCTCCTTGATGCTCAGACCAATCTGTGGATGAAAAGAAAATGAGGCTCGTAATTTTAAAACTAGAATTTGATGAAGGTCCTAAAATAGAAATTGAAGAATAGAAATTTTGTTACAGGAACCTGGCATTGAATCCGAGGATTTTTCCCCTTCTTTGACTGGCAAAGGATCATCCAGAAATTCATCCCTTGAAGACGCATCGCCAAAGCTGTCTGCCAGCGATTTTTGTACATTGTTGAATGATGATTCATTGGAACTGGAACAGCTTGCTCTGTTGGTTGGGGGAAAGGCTACATCTCGCATTCTCCTTTGCAGTTGTTCTGTAGTGATAAATTCCTCGCCATTGGATAAACTGTTGAAGAAGAGAGGTAATGTATTATTTTTTTTTTTTTTTGCCAAACTCAAGTCAGCACAATTTCTCCCTTACCTGGTAAACATTTCCCTAGCTGCCCTTCTAGCGAGTTTTTCGTCCTGCGACATATCCAGACAACTTTTAACATCGTAATAATTGTGCTCTGTGATGCCCCTGCCTGTCGCCAAACATTTCCTCAGAATATCCGTAGCTTCCAAGTTTCCTTGTTCTGAAGCTTTGGTGAGCCAATAAACCCCCAATTTTGCATTCTCCTCTTTGTCGACGTCCAATTCTGTGGGGAAAAATATGACATGAAGTATAGTTGTAGTCAAGTTTTTCCATTAATAACAAACGAAAAAACTACTACTGAAATTGTGTTGTTTTGAGCAAGAGGAACCAAGAAAAAAAAACCAAAAAAAAAACCCTAGACTAAAGTTATCTCATGAAACAGAATTGTTTTAAATTTAAAAACTCACCGCAGCGTTCCTCCAAGAGTTGCTTAGCGAGAACAACTTGGGATTCGGGACATCCATCCTCTGCCAACTGAGAGCGTAATCTTCGAAGAGAACCTCGTGGACCATCTGAGAAACACAGAGGAGTAAGTAACTTTCGTGGGAATACCTCTACATACCCTTAACTAGATCAAATTCGACTTAAAAAAACAACCCAGATAAGCACGCTGAAATAAAATAGGCTGCTAAACATCCATTGATATTTTCCGGTTATTATTACTGATTGTAGTCCAATTATAGTTTAACGAAGTTGCGTTCAAAGTTTCTTTGTCTTTTGTTAAATATTGGAACTGTCGAGGCCCATTTAGCATTGTGTCATTGTTACAGTATTGATCAAACATCATTTACAGTTAGATTTATTCGCAGATACTTAAGCCTCCGATATTATAGAATGAGCAGAATAAATGAAATATTGCTGTGGAGCCACAAGGATGTATTGCATCGGTACTTTATGAGTGAAATATCATAGTAACGACAGAGATCAGAATCTCAGGTAGCCGAAAGACTAAATATGCGTATGTGTGAAGTCTGTACATTGATGCTCAAGCTATTGTCGATTTGAATTATTCATACTGATTAACAATACCAATTTTACCAACTTGCTTCTGTCGCAAAGATGTATTTACCTGGTGCTCATAAATTTCGATATTATAGTACAAAATCTGCAGAATTTCTACGTGAAATATCGCATGCGTGTATTTTGGTTTTTAATTTTTTTAATTTCCTTTTATTTCCAAATATATAACAATCGCGATATAAACAGCCTAAATGCAGCTCTGCTTGTTACCGCATACAAACGCACAAAGTCACACAGACGATGCATGTCATCGTTTTTAGTTATAAATACGACGGGACAAGGTATTTCATGCGTTTTATTACCGTGGAGGGTCCACTGCTTTCTTCCAGATCTTCCGGACATCGGCACGACTCCTGCCATCCGTTTCTATCGTTCGAAACGCCGGGAAATCGCTTGATTCAACTGTCAACGCAACGTTGGAATTATGCCGACTTGCTGCTGTGAGAAATAACCGCTTTCCCGACCTGCTGCAGCGGAGGACTGACGTCTCCGACTGAGAACATTCGCGTGAGAAGTGGAGGGAGGAAATATCTCACCGACCGTTCGAATGAGTCGTTGAACAGACCGGTAAGTCAGGGAATTATAAAACTAATCTATATAAAGGTCGCGAAAAAAAGACATCCGCGCGTTCGCTTTTTCATTCACCCAGATGCCTTCTCAGGAAATTTAAAAAATATGCATTTTCTCGCTTTAAATAGTCGCAGCCTCACGTCTTGACAATATTTCGAGACTCGTTCATGTCTAATATTTCCAAAATTGACGGTATTGAAGCACGTTCAGTGCTGATTGACTCAAGTTTGTGTTCAAACTAATTCCATTCTCTATGAACGTGACCTACGTATAATCTTTCAAATCGGATTATTACATGCGATTTATTGGGACAAACCAGTCAATTACACGTATATTATACATGAACAGTGTGCATAATAGTTAGATTATCGCTTCACAATGATGTACGTTACACTTTCTATATAGGGTATTAGATATATTTTATACACAGATATGTATACATGTATATGATCTATACGGTTTTTTTTCACTTGTGTTGAAAATGCTATGTATTTGTATATGGTTACATACTAGCAATAAGACCATCTACAAAAACACTTCTCCATGCAATTATGGAAGTTAAAAAAGGACACTAATCTGACAAAATAACCGTTTTGATCTACTATACAATTTCTACGCAATTGCAGTATGAATCGATACTACGGCATTCTAATAACTCCGGGTGTTAAATGTGATATAAAATGCGGTATATGTAGGTTCTTCGGCCTATTAATCATAGAAGGCGAATTTCGGAGCCAGTTAATTTAATGATTGTGCGGCATTTTCAGACAGTCGGAAATGATGTTTCGTACTAATCCCACCGTCCGTAGAGTATGAAATTGATGTTGTTGTTTTTCTTCTTTCTTCACTCTTCAGCAATACCACATCACTGCCGGCTCCTCGTGTAGTCAGAAATCAGCTCGGTTTCCACCTCTGGATGTATAGCATCCCGATTATGATACAGCGATACGTAGAGGCAAAATAAAAAGTAAACAATTTCATTATTCATGTATCTATCATCAATTACAAGATGGTCAATATATAGGTATGTCTCACAATCAATTATACTAACACGTTGTTCGATCCCATGTATGGCGGCGGATTCGGTCGTACATAAGGATTTGTACGCTCGGTGGTCGTCCTGGAAAAGAGAATAAATTTAAAAACTCAAAGTTTCTGCATATTAACTCAAAATTAGCGATTTGCACCTCCTCCGTATTGTACTCTATTCTCAAAACAAACCATACTTTAGGACCCGTAAAAACGTCAGAATGTAATTTCATGCTCAAGTTTAGAGAAACATATGTTTTAGGGTTACTTTGTTCGCTGAATGAATTCATATTTGTCGTGGAAAACTTGAAATTCCGAATAACGGAAAGCGCGGGCAAAATCCGATCAAATTTTCAGGATTATTTAATCTTATGGCCGCATTTTCCAGCGGTTTTTTTTGAAAGGACGCAACAGGTCGGCTTCTTTGCTCGTTTAGAACCGACAGCGGGGGGCTGTAAAACCGGCTACAATCCAGTCAGAATTCTCTCTGACGTAAACTTGGGTCATAGCTCACGGCTGTATCTGAAGGACAATCTCTCGACATCTGTATAAAAAATGTGGACGCATTTTTGTGCATGTATTGTTACTCCGTTTATTTTGTATCTATTATATTCCACGGCGTTAAAAAATCTATGACAACAAAGATCAGGCGCGCGTTGTATAATAAAGTAAAAAAAAAACGGACTAATAGTAAGCAATGAGTTTCGAATATTTACAAGCCCGATTTTGTTGAATGAGAGAGCAAAATACGTGAATTGTAATTTTCTAAAATAATTTCTGCGAAAACAAATTGGAAAAACGTAAACGAGTAAATTCGATCGTCAATTCTATTTGGGAACCACTGTTGAAAGGAGCTTGGGCACTGGATTCCCACAGTAGAATAACGAATGCTCTTGAGATACCGAAATTCCTAGAAAGGGAACGTAACTAGTTGTTCTTTTCATCTCACAAAACGTCCCCCGCCCACGTGACGATATAATAACGGCGTTTCAACCGTTAGAAAACCTTTTCAGAGTTTCAACTTTCAACTTTGAAGAATCCCGCTGCGTGGACTGCAGTTTTTCTGTTATTATGTATTTTTTTTCATCAAAAATACCTGAATTCGTACATTATGAAAACGGAATTGGACGTAGAACAATTTGTCATGAATAAATATTTTCTTTTTATTCCGATTGTAAGCGAAGCTAATTCGTTCATATCTGGGGGAAAACGGTGTTGACCAACGATGGGGTGGAAAATAATTGTTATTTATTATCATATAGTTATTTTTTATACCTTGAACCACGTGTCAAAGAGTCGCTGGGACTCGATGGCTGTGCTGACAAAGATCTCAGAGTGCCTCTCTGAGACGAGGCATACTGCACCATTTGAACTTCAGAACCATTTCCGAGTCCTTCGACGGGAGTGGGTTCTCTTTTAGGGCTGAAAAAATTATTTAAGTAATGTTGTCCCGCTCCCTTTCAATTGAAGAAAATCGTTGAATAGTTATTGATGCTAATGCGTTTTCAAATTAAAACGTCGTACGTTAAGATTCGACAAGTATGGCGCCGAAAAGAGGGTTTTCAAGCAACTATCATCATTTTACAAGTTAATCATGCGGGTATCCGGCCACAGAACACTGCATGCAAATTGTCGAGTTCACGTTTTGATACGTCTCATTAAGGCGGGTGAGAGATAGGACAAAAACTGCTTACAAAATTAAATACAACTCTCAGGTTTTCACCGGCGACTGCTGATATCGTGTCGAATCCCAACATATTTAAACCTCTTTGTCTTACCTTCGTTCGATTAAAAGGAAAGCAGGAGCAAAATTTATTCTGTATTATTATCGGCGGTAGTAAATCCAGCGCATCTCGGATAATTCCAACCGTGCGTCGTTAAAATCAAACACATTTGTTAATTGTTATCATAACAACATTTAAGATACGTATAATTAGGACCGCTGCACGTGTCATGTGCCTCTCTCACACGGAAATAATGAGAACAGAAATCCTATTTGCGATGCGAACCACCTGTGTGTCAGAATGATAAACAAAAAGAAAACGAACTATTGTATTATTATAAACGAAAGTATATAATAAAAACGAAATATTGGTTAGATAAATTGAATATAGGTATGCAATAATAATTAAATAAGCAATAATTACATGAAGACAGAAATAATACAAACGTAAAACGAAATCGAATCAATCTTTTACCTTGCCATCTGTTTCCGACCGGTGAAAACGTTAAACAACTCGTGAAAATATCTATGCGATTCGGGATCACTTCTATAAGAAAATAATGAACAAATTAATTTCAAATGATACCCTATTAAATAACATTGGTTCTCAAGTAAATGTGTGCAGTTTAAGAAAAATAATTTAGATAACTATTTGTTCTGCGATAGAAAATGAATTGCAAATGTCTACATATTACCCAGAGTTTCGGACATACGAGTATTTTTTTATTTTATTTTTTTGTGTGGTTTGCTGGACTATTTCATACGTTAGAAGCGAGCGCTGAAAACTTGGCAGAACTACTTGGAATCGATAACAATTAATGATATAACACTCAACATAGTGGAACCATATATCGCGAGAATTCTTTTTCCGAATAAGCAATTATAGATTTGATGAAGCAGTGATTTGGTGATAAAATAACGAAGTAATTATTATTTTTATCTTGCAAAAATTGCGCAAATATATGTAAATGAACAGATAAATAATAATAGAACGCGATCGGCAGCAACACGCGTCACGAAGATACTGCATATGCGTCGGTATATGAATAATGTTTAACTATACATATAATAGACGTAATTTTCGCGCTGCGAAATAATCGTGACAACAGTATAAATAATAAAATATTGGTATGGTTAAATAATAATATTATCGAGACGAGTGATGTGTAGAATGCGTGTATTATATACGTAGCACATGTGAAAGAAACCGCAGAAATAATCACAATTGTGTTATAACAGCCGGAAGGCGCCCGTGTGCGCGTAAGCTCAAACCCTCAAAATCAAAAGTGACGACAGCTTTGGCCGTTAATTACGTCAATCGCGTAATAAGCTGGCGTGTAAAGGCTCGTGCACATTTGCGCTCGTTTACTTTTCTGCCGTTTAATTACAATTTATCACAAATTTACGGACTACCTGCGTATACAGATAAATTAAAAATCTCTTCGTCTGAACCGCCAGCGGGTGTTTAACGTCAGCACGTTGCTGATAACCGAACGCCTTGTGATCGACGAAATATCTGATCCATCGTTCTTCGATGGCTCGTCGGAATTTGCCGCTAGTCAAAACTGCAAGTGTGCGTGAGAGCCTTGAGAAGTCTGGTTAATATGAAGAAAATAGCGGCGAAAGATATCGAAGTAATTAGGGACAACTATATACACAGAGGCCAGATAATGGATATACATATAATGCAATTAGGAGTGTAATATTATAATAAGGCTGGGTTTTTAACAAGATTATTATATATGCGGTTACAATAACCGCATAAAACCTTTTTACCGACACTGTGTAGCGCTTTTTTTTTCATAAGCTTAATTTCGTTTTTTCTGTAGTAAACGCCATTCCAGATGATAATATGCTGTTTCAAGGGGTAAGTATTCAACTCGATTGGGCTCTGTCTTATTCCAAAGTATGTATAATGTTTCATCACACTTATTATTATTGTTATTATTAAATTTTTTTATTACTATAACATATTTTGCGAAACTCACAATATTTTAAAAACGACTGTATCGATTTAGTTCAAATTTGGGGACAGTATTCTTAGATAGTTCATACTCGTTGCTATGATCCGATTTATTTTTCCCAATCAAATGATGACAGTTTTAAATTGAAATTCAATTTTTATTCACAGTTTACGAAGCTTTCACTGGAAAATTCGTCGCATTGTGAAAAAAATACCTAATCGAAGCTCGATCTACATACTTTTCAAAAAAAGAAAAAAACCAATCGAATAGATTAATCGGTTGTTTAGATGTAAGTTTCAAAAATTCGCTCACTATTTCAACCGTCTATTTCGTTTTCTCTAAAATTCGTGAAGATTGTAATATAACCATTCAAGATCACACGCTATTTCATATAACATAATAACAAATTATACACAAACAAGGCCCAAGTCATGTGTGTAGATGCGTCGGTTTTATCCTACAGGATATACACCTATACATATTTAATCGTTCAACCGCATATGATAAAGTTGTGCGTCAGAATATTAATCTTGCGTGCGTGAGCTGTTATCACGCGTGCGTCATTATACTATTTTGTAGCAAAAATATTTCAAATGTCTACATCAGAGTTTATAAATATACCTAGTGATGTATTTATATTTATATTTTTATTTTTTTGGACGTATAATTGTGGACGGTTTTAGAATTTCCCGTTTACCGATTTTGCCTATATTCTAAACGCGAATGATACAATATTGTAATTGCGGAGATAGCACGATAAGTATACGAATAAAAGAAAGGAAATGCAAAAGTTACTTCCGTATTCATCAACATGTGTCATACGAACATTAATATATATATATACCGAGTGAAGGAAAAAATACCTTATAAAAAATTAAAACAATTACGGAAAGAAATATGTATATGGGGCATTCCACGCCAATTCGACCGGGGAACCATTTTACCATTTGCAATTTTTTTTATTGGCAAAATAAAGAAGAAAATAAAATCATACGAAAAATCTGAAAAAATTTTCAAATATCCAATGTGACATATAAAAATGTTTCAGTAACCATCCATAGTAAAATGACTTCCGCTTCTAATTTTTGTTAATGTTTTTTTTTTTTTGAAAAAACTTGAAAACAGTAAGACGGGAAAATTGGCCCACTCCGGGTCCAAGCTTGAAAATTTTTATATCTGACATAAGATTTTTCAGAATTTTTGCAATTTTTAATTTTGGTCGGTCAATAAAATCGTTTCTAAATATTTTAGAATATTTAAATTGAGTCGGAAAAACAAAAAAAAAAACTGTGTACCTTTCAAAGTGAGAACAATCATAGAAAAAATCGCGCGCCAAATCTAACAGGTCAAGGATGAAACTCAGGTCGAATTGGCGTGGAATGCCCCATATACATGGTCAACTTTCCTCCTACATGACTGCTTTTTCCGTATACCAAGACCTACGAGTACATATGGACTAGAATTCATTTCCTCAAAGAGCATACACGTGTCTAAGAATAATGAAACAAAGAATACATAATTATACTCTACATGGAGTTCTATTTATACTCATGACATTCTACAGTAATTAATATTTTAAGTGCCGTTGTCTAAGAATTCATCAATCACTTGGTTGAATAGAGGATAAACGAGGAAAGCAAGTTCGATCGGGCAAACCAATCGATTATGATCAGTAAGCTTCAATCACCAAGTTGAAAATCCGACTCCAAATTGGCGAATATAATTCTGCGCTAAAGTCTGGCTCGGATAAATCTGAATGGTGAAATTTAGCGCACAACTTGTACACTCACCCTTTATCATGGTGAAAGCACAGCGTGGCTGAGAGAAAGCCGACCAAAACAAATAGCAGTCCGGCAGGAATAAGAACGGTAGTTGCCATCTCTTTGAAGTAACTTCTGGTCGGCGTGCCAGCTTTCGTAGGCCTTGCCCAACGCCATTCGGTGTGTCCAGATATTTCCGAAGACGGCAATCTTGTCACATCCATGTTAGGGTCTCGTCTCGCGCTCTCTTGATGATGACTGTGATGCTCTTCGATCTGATAATTATTGCAGTATTTCATTTCACCGTGAAATTGCTTGTAACTTAATTAGGTGTAAAATTTGTGCATTGTTTATACAGTTTAAAAAGTTATGTAATATCTGAGTTTGTTAGCTTTGTAGTTGGCGGAAATGGTGAATAAATGATTCAGATAATCGGAAAATTGTTGGAACAAACCAATTTGAAGGAACACCAGTCGAGAATGAATCCTCTCGATCGAAAGTACCTCTCAACACTTGTACGTTTATAGTATCGAGGGCAAGGCAATACTTTTTGCAGAGGTTTCACTTCTTCCTGTAAGGTAAGCATATCTTGAGAGAACGAAGCCGAGCTGCCAAGCCGTACGACCACTCTGAAAAGCGAGAGTAACGACGATAAGCAATCGTTGCAATGAGACGGCTGAGCAATATACAACCCGTTCCATTTGTAACACTAAGCCACAATTGTATTACAGCTTAGAAATAACATTCAAGGAATCATTGTGAACCTTTGACGCTTTTGATTTATTGAAAGAACACGATGCGTCACAGACTCAATGACACTTATTTATTTGAATGAAACTTAATTGTATGTCGGTATGACGATATAGGAAATTTGTCATGCGGTCACTGATATGTCTCATCTTTTGATGTGTGCAAAAATAGCAATCTCTTAGATATAGTGGGAAACGCTCCATAATTATTCATTCTTATAATTGTGGAAACGAATGTGGTTTGTGATGAAAAAAAAAAACCAAAGGCATTCGCCAATTATGAGGATAAACGATGACATAAGATCGTGACTTACCCTTCGCCTTCTTCTGGTTTCAGTGGTAATCGTGCTCCCATTTCTATCGCAGATGCCAAAAATGTTACGTAGAGATCCGAGGCATCTTTCCATAAGTCATTTCTGTTCCATAAAAATATCGGTTTGATGTAATGATTGATATGTCTATTTCTATCGTCTGTTTTAGCTCAATCCACATTATAAATAAAGTTTTTTTCTTAAGAATTCGCATTACTTGAATATATCCAGTAACTGGTCGATCCGAGTTGCGTTGAACAGGTCGTCGACGTTAAGATTATCAATTTTTAGTCTGACCTCATTTTTGGCAGGATTTACTTTTTTCAGGACATTGAAGTTCAAGATCTTATGTCTGGTTTCGTAATTGTTTTTATTCAAAGCGACAACTTCTAGCTGCAACTTAAAATAATAGCAACATTAATGACATCACCCTTGTGTCATTTAAATGTGATTACAAAGCGAAGTTTTGGATATGGTTTAGTTATCACACGTTTAATTACAATTCAAGCATAATAAATCACCGTTAAATTATCTTGCTCAGATGGCGCAACTCCGTATAAGTAACCACTCTCGTCTTTCTTACTGTACGTGTAATGTATCCATGGCGGCAGATCTGGAGCGTTCAATAATGACGGTTTGTACAGGAATTGATCGTGTCGTTCTGAAAGTCAAATTATTCCATCAGTGAAATATCTTTTAAATACAACCATATGATGTATTCAATAATATACACTCAAAATAAAAAAATGTTTCCATTCGTGCTATCTATTGCTGAAATGCGAATTGGTAAGCAGATTCTGTGAAAGAATTAAAAATTAAAATCACATTTTATGTTTGTGTCATTTTCAAAGATTCAAATGAAATTTGAAAATAATTATTTTTGTTCTGATCTTCTTCAAAGTGTGGTTTCACATTTAAAAGAAATAGAATATCACGTTTCTAGTTACTACATTTCTTTCAATCCATAAGTGTTCTGTTTTTCTTATTTACCATCGACTCTCCAATTGAATGTTTCCGGAGTTATAGACAGGATGAAGAGTTTGGAAACTTGGATATCCTCACCATGTGCCAAAGATATCAATGCTGACCCAAATATAATGTAGATATGATTCGAAAACATGATGATTGTTGAAAACTTTCTTCCTGAAATGAAATACTAATAATAACAGCAATAACCCTACGACACAGCAGTGGTGTCATAGGATTTTATCTTATCATATTCATGCATTTTTCAACAATAATATCGTGCAATTTAGTTGCAAATATGTTACGGTGTTTGCATTGCATCGTTTCAAATTTTTTTCATCACACATTTGGCAGAAAATTATTTTGAATTATATGTACATCAGAAAAATCAAAAAAAAAAAAAAATTAACTCTGCAATCTGAGTTTTTTATTTGAAAAGTGTTTTCTTTTTCTGATGAGCTAAAATTATCGTAAATTCGCTAGATTGAAACATACAATTTAATGAATTGAATTTTGAAATACGCGGTAAATTTAATTCGAATATCGAAAGTAATACGTTATACAGATTTGAAAGAAAGAGGATCATCAAAACCATGATCAGCTAAACGTCGTTAAATAATTACCCAGTTCTGTGTACAAATTTACCATACTGCGTCCTTGCGGTTTTCTGGACAGCCGCATGACGTATAATACATAACGTGCGTAGGGTATCCGGATGCGGTTTAAATATATATAATATATTATATATATACGGTTCATGCATGCGTACTTACTACGTTATTCGTGCATGCGAGACAGATGCGAGAATGTATGTATGTATGCATGTATAACATACATGAATGTGCTACATGCGAAGGAAGATTTTCGACGTTAGCAATCACTTTGTAAATCTGAAGCTAAAGCGCTGACTTTTTTTTCTCCATTTTCGCGGGGTAGATCTAATTGTAAGCGTGCAGGCAATATTTCACGTGTGTACTCACGCCTCAGCGTTTATCGTGCTAACTCATTTAAGAATACGATGCAAACCGTTTCATTGCACGACTAGACATACACGCAATATGTACATATATAAATAAATGCATGCGAGAATGAATAACGGGTAGCAGTCGGTCTTCGGTCTAGTCTGATGCAGAATAAACGTTGTGAACCTCTATTTCAGCAGAGAAAATCGATCCCTGACCGAGCACAGCGACTACTAACTACGAGCCTATTTATACGTAATATTAGCGTCCCTCGTCATGCCCTCGTCAATGTTCAAAACACACACGCGAGCCTCCAAAAATGCGATAAAATGACAGCCCAGCAGACGACAAATTCTCAAACGCGCGTGTGCGATGATTCGGATAATAGCTGTGGGAAGTATGGTGAGAAGATTTCCGAGCGCTATGCGAAGTTCGCGTGTCGGTTTCTGGTATACCTCGTTTGACGTAACTCTCGGTTGTATTGGCTCTACGGGGCTGAGGGGAAAAAATTGACAATCATTTTATCGCATTTCAATTTTCTTATTCGCGTATAATTTCAATTGTTTCCGCCGTTTGATCATGGGTGCTTCCTAAATTACCGACTGAAATTGTACCCTCATTACAGTTTTTTCAAATTATTCGCTAACCCGCAGTGAAATCGTTTCTTTTCTTCACCATGGACTTGTTTACGAATAGGGCAAAATTGCGAAAAACGCAAATGGTTCCGAGAAACGTGGTAAAATTCGATACTTCATTAAACAATAAATAGAACTTGAATGAGGCGCGAAAAAGCAGAAAGAACGGCGCTGCGGTAGTCGAAGTTGATCGTTGACTTCACACATCTCCTTAACTTTTACTATGCGTACGTTACAATACATGCAGTCTCGATGAGCTTGCGGCTGCGGCTGTTGGTTTCTCACGGAATATAACAACGTCGAACAGGATATACGTCGACGTAGTTGCCGCGTGTTTTGCGCATTCGGATCACCACTTCCTATACAACCTATTGACGTCTTTGGTGGGCGTGGTTTTCGGGAACCTATATACACGCACAGACGCAGGCGAGGATTTTTTCGCGGGTGTATGTGCGTCGGTACACACGACGAGAGATTGGAGGGATATATTTACACCACATATCTCTCTCTTTTTTCCCCTTCCTCCCTGCCGTTCGTCAACTCGCCAGTCAGTCACTCTGCAGTCAGTCAGTCCGTCCTCCCGTCAGTCGGTCGCTTGATCGCTTCTAAAACGCAAACTGAAAAACCCGCGTTACCTATTAACAATAAAATGTCTAATTGTAGTACGCGTTCAGATGTTACAGATTATCGGTCTCCGTTGTCCCGCGGATTATATCGCCACGGGGGTTGATTCGATCAGAGTCATCCGATATATTACGAATTTTTTTCACTACGATCAACGTCGTTACGACGACAGCGTCGTCCGACGGAGCGACGGGGTTGCAGCCGCGAGTTTTCTCCACCCCGATCATTGTTCACCGCCCCCCTTCATTTTTTACGACAATTATTTTCACCGTCCTCGTTGTACATTAAAAATACACAGTGCCGTGTCAGTGCTAAATATTCGTAAGGGTTCGTCGCGGGTGTGAGTGGCAATTATTTTTTTGTCACATCTATGTGGTTGTGATGCGTGAATTGCTTCCACCGATTCATCCGGGCGTGGAAACAATAGTAGTAGCAGACGAAATCTGATTGCAAAAGGTGTGCGATAGAAATTGGATCGAGAGAGAAAGAGAGAAAGAAAGAATTGAACTGAAATTATAACGTGTTTAAACAAATCGGCGAAAAGAAAACGGAGGATATAATCATCGGGTATTTCCTTCTTCGTTATCTCCCACATTCACATCGTGTCGTCAATTCTTGGCGGAAAATATCCTAGGCTAGATTTCCAAGAATCATAGAGATGGCAGGTTATGTTCCGGTACTACTAATCACAGCCAACGTCGGCAGTATATTCGAAGAGGTATAGTAGTTAGTTCTTCTTTTTTTGATATCCTGCTTTTTCCAATTCAATTGTTTAGTCGACTAACGCTTTGAAACTGAATCAATTTTTCAGTTTCCTCACTTTTTATTCTACTTCTTTATTCCCTTCATTTGTTTTGATCGGTTATTCACTTCATCCCTTTGTCTATCTGTCTACACTATGATTGAGCAATATCATTTCGTTTCAAACGAGAGCATATTTTTTTCTTTTAAACAATTTAACACAAGGTTACATTGTATCATATGGTTCATACATAGTTTCATTGTTGTTATTCTTCTGCAAACATGTAATACAATTATGTGTGTGTGATATAAATTTTTCTGACACGCATTGTAAATCAATCCAGAAGTTAAGTATTTTTTTTTATCAAAGGCTTTTTTTTCACGTGCACGTATTTTTTTTTCCTTCCCCATACACCGTCTGAGCTTTTGCACTACAGATATCCATGCTTTACATTTTTTTTTCTATTACTACGTTTTTCTGTGTCATGAATGATTACAGGAAAGTTGCAAAAAATTATTATGACTAAGCTGATCCATGCCAGAAAGCAAGCTGAGCAAAAAAAATGACATAAGCATAAATCAATAAACGACTAAATTTAAAAATGGTTCTCCCATATATTATGTACGCATATCAGAGTCAAGCACGTAATTGTTTGTCAATTTGAAAAACGGTATATCATGCTTACACCACTGCTAGTATAAAGTTTCCCAAAACGTCTGTTTAAAGTGGATAAGATATTGTATTCACCTCGGTCGCCAATTTCTCTGTTAATAGACGCATGCATGAAATCTCATACGCATTTGCCACTAAATTCGAAGGCAACCATTTACTAGTTATAATTTTTAATAATCGTCGAAAACACTGCGAACAATTGCGATCTCGGCAGTGGTCAATTTAAATTAATGTCAAATTTTGGATTACATTGATTTAAGTTTGACTCTTGCACTAATTCATAGTTTCCTTGTATTGTTGGAGGCACGAAAAATATTCCTGATACATTAGATTGTTATGAGTGTAAGGCCTGATACGTAATCATCGTTCAATTCGACAATTGTTATCATAGCTCAACCAACAACAACAACGAGAATTGAAAATGTTTGAAATATTGGCTTTGGTTTTGTTTTCAGCCGGGTGTAATGCTCAATGTATGGACGGAAGAATTTTTGGCCGTGAGTATATTTTGACTCCTCAATCAATCTTTTAGGGCTAATAATAATAATTGCACACAGTTTATTGCACAGTTTAGGATTACGTAACATCTATTTGAACTTGAAAAAGGCTTTATCAATCATTGGACCAGCTACCTCTGGTTTCTGGGACTAATACACTCGAACACCTTCTAGTATGATGGTATGAAAAGCCTATTGAAGTATATATCTACCTGAATCATTGAAGCGGTGTGCCTTTTTTCTTTTTTGTCTTACACAAATGAAAGTATTTACTAGGAAGCATGATGAAACGGTCTATTACATTTCAGACAATTTCTTGCATGTAATGATTCAAAATTCTCCACGTTTGCAGAGATCATTTCCGGACTGGAATTATAATGAATCAACTGATTCATAATTATATATTTCTGACGAGTTTTATCACCACTTGGTTTTTTTCTTCCGTTCTTCTTGGAAATTCAAGTGAAACCACTTTTGAGATAACTTTGACAGATGGGAAAAGAACAGATTTTGTCGAGTCACAATGATTTTTCAGAAATACTTATTCCTTGAATCAACATCGATAATACATGAATAAGCGAGTAAAAACAGACAAACAAAGTTTCGTACGTGCGACTGGTTTTTTTTTATAGTTGTTGGAACAAAGAATTTTATTGTCAGTGTTTTATCCGTTTGTCAAAGTTTGAGAAAATTGAATTTTATTACATTTCCTTTGCCACCCGTTAATGATTATAGTCATAAAATAGCGTATGGGATTACGTAATGAACTGAAAACAACCGTACCTAAGAACCTATGAAAGTCAAAGAGTCTCATGCCAGATGAAAGAAATTCTATATTCGCCAGTGTAAAACAGTCAAGATTGTAAGCAAAGATCAATTTCTTAAAAGAACAATCATTGCCATTTATTAAGTATAGATAAAAATCATGTTTTCGATTTCACATCGTATATCGTGCAAATGTCATAGATTGATATACAACAAACTGTATTGTAATTTTATAGACAATAGCAAGATTAGATCCAAAGTTCATAGCGCTTCACTGCCAGGAAGTGGGTGGAAAAAACTACGAGCAGAGTATGAGGCATGTCGAATATTTTGTTAGGTAAGTTATCAGAAGAGTATGAAAATGCTCAATAGAATAGATACAAACAGTTCTACTACTCGGCCTTAAAATCATAGTAGGAATTAAATATACTAAGTTATGTAAATTCTTTCAGGCCACGTTCTAAGGTTTCTTCTAGTATATTCAATGAAGAATTTAAAACTTTGATCCATTTCCGAAACACCAGTTCAAAACTTGTCAAGTTTCACTCATAATTTAAGATAATCGAAATTATCCAGAAGCAATAGCAGCACCGGTTTTTTACTATAATCAGCTAGTCACACTAAATCAAATAAAGAGGGTGAATACAGGGACACGTTGAACCAGATAGCAATGCAGTTATTTCCCCACGTTAACAATGCTGAAGAAGCATATCACTATGAGGAAAAATTTTGATTTACTACATTTATAAATCACAGTGGAACTTTATTCTAATTTTGTTATCTACGCTCTGTATTCATCAGATTGTTGATGTCCTCGGAAGAATTAAGGCTGTTTGACAAAGTGAGGGTTTTTCTGGATGAAGATTTTTCATCCGCCGAACACTTCACTGTAAGTGTATAAATTTTTCCTTGTTTTTAATTCAGGCATGAGCCAAATCGCAACACTTATTCTCTTTGCCACTTATTCTGATACCAGTTTCTTTTTTGTAGGCTTTGGGAAATTTTTATTTTATACATGAATCTTTGAAAGATGTACTATTGTGGGATTTTAAAGGTAATGACTTCGAATTTTAAAATCGCCTAGGGCTTAGTTTAAGTTTCAATTTACCAACAATATGTTGACAAATATTTATCATCATTTTAGAATCAAGTTTTTCACCGGTAAGCGGAAAAGATGTACATTCTGGTAACATTGAGGCGGTCACAACCAAAGAAAAGGCAAAGTTCCCGCAAGATTTTTTTCCAGAATGCAAGTGGTCCAGAAAAGGTTTCCTGAGAACACGATGGAGTATCAACGGGACGGTTTTTGATCTCATAAACATTCACTTGTTTCACGACGCCAGTAATTTTGTGGCGATGGAAACGGTAAACAAATTTATTTTTCTACGCACACATTGAAAATCTTAAAAGTTTTGCAATTCAAATTTATCGAAACAAGAAAGTGAATTAAAGAACACACACCGATAGACATTATTTTCATCACAGTTTCTCCGCTACATCATACATAAAAGATGCTGTTTGCGAATTTAATCCACAGTTCTTTTTTCGTTTCATTGCTTGTTTTATTCACAGATCAACAGTTGTTTGTCGCTATCAATCTTAGCTTGTATTTATAACTTTTACAGTTTCCGTCGGTATACAGTAAAACTCGAAGAAGAGCCTTGGAGCACACCTTGGATCGGTTTCACAACGATCAGTATCCAAACGTTCCTTACTTCTTATTTGGAGATTTTAATTTTAGGACAGACACCGCTGGTGTAATAAAGGTGCGGAAATTAAGTGAAAAGTGTAAAAGTGACGGTTCTCTCCTTGTTTTTCTTTCAATCTATCAGTTTTCAAATTTTATTTCAGAAACTTACAGAAGACACTCAAGAGAGCAAACTGCCAAGTAAAAACAATTTTTCAAAATTACAATTCCATAACAAAGACGACCATTTGATTCTAACCTTGGGCAAAAAAGAGTTCTCGCATTTTGAGCACCAGGATGTGTTCATGAAAAACAGTGGCCAGTGGGTAAGCGTTCTAAACTTATGTCTACTGTGAAAACAAATCTTCCGTACTCTACATCGCCTATCGTTACTTTTTAAAATGTTTACAACATATGTCTTGGTACAAAAAATATCTTAACAAAATTGCTCTGCCTTTGTTTTTACAGCTTCGAGAGTACGACAGAGAATTAGAAGACTTTGAAGGAAGGTTATTAGAATATCCGATTAATTTTTTACCCAGCTATCCATTTGAGGAGAATATCGACGAGGGCAGTAACTACATGCAAACCAGAGTTCCCGCATGGTGCGATCGAGTTCTGCTAAGTCCAACCGCAAAAACACTGGCCCCAGATGTAAGTTTGAAAGAATTTTTATATTTTTTTTTTCACTCTTTGAGCCAAAATACAATTCTTTGCTCTTCAAATCTATATCCCTTGGATTTATCAATTATTCAGTTTTGGTATTTTTCTTACTTTTTTTCTCGCTTATACCAGGCATCCGCATCTGACGCGGTAGAATACGGCATCATTGGTCCAACAACGTGCATGGGTGATCATAAGGTGAGATTATTACTTGTTTCAGTATTGTTTGATTTAAATTTAGCATACAATTATATATATATACAAACATATTATTTATTTTCAATGCTGGGTTATATTTAGCAGCGATAAAATTCTGTCGATATCATAATATTATTATTTATGCTCACTTCTTAATTCTGATTACAATTAATGATTACGGTGCAGCCTGTTTTTCTGGAGTTTCGAATGACTCTCTAAATACTAAGGTACCCACAAACTTCTCTGTCTATTTCCCCCTTCTATTTCCATTCTCACTCAAGTTTGTTTCACTTTATTTTCTTATTTGTCTATCATTTATTGTTCCGTTTTTCTCAATCACACTTTTTTTCCACAATTAAGTATGTTACGTAAACACATTGTAAGTGTATATCATGGGGCTGCCAGTGTGACATTGTACCTGATTTTTCGAATATTCATTCTTATTGTGTCTTGTTATTCGCTCACATTATTTATATGCTTATATATACCTATATATATACATTACTTAATCAATTCCGAATTGCCTTGGTTCTTCAATGTCTATCCGTATTACAGCGATACAGAAAAACTTTTGACAATCGCAAAAGAAATAAAAGATGTAAAAATGAAAACTACATGCACCTGAAATAGCGTAACAAGAAAATCGGGAATCACAAATATCTTCATTCAAAGACATTGAGAATTAGAACGAACTTGCTTGAAATTTAATTTCGTACATTGAAACTCTTGAATTACAAATCGAGATTCATTTCCGAATACCATTGTGATTCAATTTATTTATAGACGTCCCACACTCTCCGAAAAATAGTGATAAGTTCGCGAGATAGATCGTTTGAATGTGGTCGTTTTTTAAGCATTGAATTAATGATCACTGCAAAAAAGATCATTGATCCTATATTCGATCACCAATCGATATCGTATTGAGTGAGTAAACTTATTATATAACTATCAATGTCTCACTATTTCCACCAAATTACATATTTATTATACATCTGATTTACAAGGAAAAATTTCTTCAAATCCCAGGTGATATGTTGACTTATAAAACAGGTTTTTTTAATTAATTACGTTTCTGTAGTTTGGTAAAAAGATATGAGACTTTCTTAGTCATCATTTCCACAAACTGCATAGTTTTTGTAATTTTTTTATTCTCAACAGAAAATAAAAAAATTACACCTAAAACTGTTATTCTTTTAACTAAAGTAAGATGTAAAAAGAAAACCTAGATTTTCATCACTAATATTACACTTTTATTACGTATTACAATAAATATTGGAGAGGTTGACAAAGGAAAGTGCCATGAATCAATAATTACCGACAAATCGATGCGTGTAGCTGGACATTAAACATTGCATTATTTTTTATTAATTTTTTTTGTGTTTTTGATTTCAAATTTCCAGCCTGTCTACCTGAGAATTGTTCTACTATCAGAAGCAGGTACAGTAAACTGTTGCGAATTGGCTAACGCTCCGCAGTATTGCTTCAAAGTACCCGACAGCTACGTCGATAGATTGTCTATGTTGCCTGATTGTCGTAGTTACAACCTTGATAGTAAACAATCACATATCGACAATTCGTCGTCTAACCTTTTGCACGCTGCACCCATTAAGCATGATCCGTACACGCCGGACAGCATGGATAGTCCTAGTCCTTGTGCGCTAGTTGTTCCTGGTGAAGCATTGCCAGACCTCGAATCGCTTGACGATTACGACACGGAAATTGGCTACGATCAGTCTGCGCCGCGATTTTCGACCGCATCTAAGAGGCTGGACACTGCAGTGTCGCCGGCGCTGCTGAAATCCAAGCTTGAGCTTATTGTGCAGAGCAAAACACAACAGCGGAATTGTAACTTCCGAAAAAATGTCGTCCGGATGAAGAAGATTGAGAAAAGTCCCAGCGATTGTGATCTGTACTACGCGTCAACTGATGATAAATCAAAAAGTGAAAAACGAAGGGAAGATGAAGAGGATGATAGTGAAATTGGAACCAGAACGAGTCGGAGCAATAGCGACGTCTCCTGGCAGAGATCTCAATTGTTGACGAGGGCTTGGGTGCAGGGTAAAGGGCATCAAGCTTATGACAATTTTCGGTCAGATCTTGATAATCGCAAGTCATTATCTAGCTTGAAATCATTAGATATGAAGTATTACGAGGGAGGTACGGATATGGTGATACCGAAAATAGCTATCATAAACGCTAGCAATTTCGAGTCGAACGCAAGTTCGGTACATATTAACGACGACAGACACAGTGCGTATTCTGAAGCCAGGCTTAGCACTTATTCAGATAATAGGACAAAAACAATTAGCGGGGAAGCTTCTAGCTTGGAGAAATCCGATGAGATATGCAGTAGGATTTACGATGAAAGTGATTACGACGGAAGAACAAGATTTTGTGATAACGTCAAAGAAGTTTTCAACGAAAGAAATCATTCAGTCGAGGATTCCAGTATTAACAATGATAGGGATAGGAAGAGATTAAGTGAATTAGACATTGATAGTTTAACCGATGACATGATACTGAAACCGGAAGACAGATCGTACAAAGATACAAAATCGATAAGTAGAGATAACAATAATAAATATGTATCCAAAGATAAAAAAGATGAGACTTTTATTACCGATAAAAAGTTATCGACCGACGTTGACTCGTCCAAAGCTAAACGGTACGAGAAAAATGGAGCGTCATCCGAAGAGGAAAAACTTCTCGTTACGACAGCGGAAAAATGTAACGTAGAAGAAAAATACGTGGTCGTAGATAATTTACATAGTAGCAGTAGTGGTAGTAGTACTAAAGCCAGTGTAATACCAAACATATACGAATCGGACACAGGCAACACTGCCAATGCGATAAATGATAGTTTAAATACGTACGGTTCGATTAACGCGGGATTGCCTAACGAAACTGAGACCGCTTGCAAATCGGAGACCCGTAACGAAGTTTTGGCATCGTTAAATACAACACGAAGTAACTCGACCCAGAGTCAAGACGGTAATATAAGGCTGGGTATAACGGCGCGGAAAGTCACCGAGAAATGTAAAAATGATATTGTCAGAGAGAAGGGCAAATGCAGGAGATGTTGCTGCGTCTTATCCTGAAGTATACTTTAGCAGTTATTGCGCTAGAATAAAGTGTATTGATATTTTTATGGCAACAAGATTGGCCTTCTACCGATGCTAAATATGATTCGGGTTATTTTTGTTTCGTGAAAATAGTTACCCAAAGTCATTCGACGAGATAATATTGCGAAAGCGAATAATGTTCCTTTCTTATTGCGAAGGTAAAAACGTGCCGAGTTTGTGCAAAACAGTCATAAAATGTTGAAAATTTATTATATCGTCGGGCTAGTTTTATAGCCTGAAACAAAGTTAGGAAATGTATCGGAGAATTTAAGACTAACTTCTTGTAGTCATCCGGTGGATAAGACATACGTATATGAATTTGCATATGATAATTATAATGCATAATTTTTTAGTGATTCTTGAAAAATATTGAATATTGTTGATTGTGTAATTACTTTTTTTCTTCAATTGTAATTAAAGGCCTCTTAATTAGAATTCTTGTTTTCGAAAGGCAATTAATCTTGGAAGGTTTTGCTTACGATAACAGGGTGTATACGCACCGGGAAAAAACCGGGAATGTTTCCTATCCGGCAAGAAATCGGGGGAAAAACACGGGAATTATCTGGTACTTCGGGATAATGAGACAAATTTTGCAGAAATAGTGTATAATTCATTTTGTTTGGGGGAACATTTTTTGTGATTCTGCCTGGTTGCTGGTGTATAATAATAACACATGTGTAATGGTATAAGGACGTGTCCACCAAAACCGGAAATTTGGTCGTAAAAGGGTGTATGATTTTTTCATTTCGTGGCATTCGGTGTCAAAGCACTCGAAACGCATATCTATACTAAAACTGTGCGTAAAAATGAATGAAGGCTTTTCAGCACCAAAATATATTTTTATTTATCACCTTTGTAAATGATATAAGGTCACATTCGCCTTCGTAACACAAAGATTTATGAATTTCGGGAAGAAGGTTTAAAATTTTTTATTTTGTTACAAAATATCGGACGTAACGGTACAAGTTCGTATGTGGGCACGTGTGATCTAACAGCATTAGAGAACGTGATTATTTTTCATAAAGTGTGTGATGAAAGGATATAACCGACAGTACTTACGTCCTTTTACCATTAATTCATCCATTTTTCGATTTCGACGTTTTTGAATGTACTCTCATTTTTTCCACGTAAATACAAAAGGGAATATAATAATACATCTTTTTACCTTTCCGCGTGGTAAAAGGTCGTATAATAGCGCATAGGTTCTTATACCATTAGACACGCGATGTACCTGATGCCAAATAAAGGTTTCAATATATTTTAGATATTCAAATTATTAATGTACCCTGAAATCCTTAACACGGTGACGAAAAGCTCTCATAGACATTGCTGCGCTCTCAGATTTCATTGATAGAATTTCATATTTCGCAAGTCATAAACAACATTCACGAAGACTAAAGTGCGGTGTTATAAAAATATATGAAAGATTTGTTATTTCTTCGATATGCAAAATAACACGAATATGCAAAGTAATACCGGTAATATATGTCAAGGCACCCGGGAAAAAAAAATATTTTTCATCGAGAAATTCGGGAAAAACCTGGATTTTTTTTCCGGTTTCCGTATACACCTTGGATAAGTAGTTTAAAATATGAATAAGCAGAGAGTGCGGTTAAAAGCACATGAAAAGAAAATTAATATACGTTAGCTTCAAAGTCACAATGCTGTATAAATTTGTAAAAATACTTTTGCGACTGATCGGGTTAATTATAACTCAGTAATTCATTATCGCTCTATATTTACGAATTTGTTATATTCAATTTTATAGTTTTAATTTATATTTTGTTCTCATATACACACTACTTTTAACAGAGTATAAGTGCCTGTGTTTGCAATGTACGTATGTTTGTTCAGGACTAAATTCAACGTTACAATTGTGTTTTGAACAATTCTTGCAATTTCTCTTTTACAAAATGTAAATACAAAGTTGGGTAAAATTCGTCCCCACATCCAGTGAAAATTGTAAATCAGAAAATGCATGTTCAAATTTATTTGAGAGTGAAAATTTAAATTCAAGACAATACCATTTTAATATTATTATCGAGTCCTGAAAAAAAGTACTTATCGTATGTGTAAATGTTAAGTAACGGATCAGTTACTTATAGATAACTAGGGTTGTCGTAATTACTTTGCATATAAGAATGGATGAAATTTGACCACCTTTCAAATCAAAGTATTCATAACATTTTCTTAATTTTACTCCGACATTGAGTCTTACATCACTTGTATTTTTTAAATAAACTGACATGCGTAACATTTTTCCTTACGAGTGCATCTCACGTGTTGCGGGAATTTAGTATATAGTGTGTGACACGTTTTTAATTTAATTAACGCTGTCACGCACAACTAGAACTCTGCTCAAGCTCGAATCTTTAAATCGACCGATCGATCGTATCGATGTGAATTACAAACTCTTATGTAAATATGACCCTAGTTAGATATACGAAACTGTCAAAGATGTGTGCAATATTCTGCTTTGAAATCAAAAATATAAATATACACTGGGTAAGCTTCAGTCAAATGAGAAAAAAAAATCACAGTTATGTAATTGTCTTTTTATTTTTATTTATTGAAATCACACGCAGATAGAATATAGGTATAGAGATGTTTAGTGATTCTTATTAATCAAAATTTGTTTGCACGTGAGCATGTAATACATTTATTTAAAAATCTACAATAATTAGATCTGCATTTATGTACAATTCATTATTTTGAACGCCGTGATTCGTTCCTTGGTTCACAAAGCGTTGTATCTACTGTACATACAGGATGTGAACGATACATACATATATTTATACACATATGTATCATATTACCTGTAGCAATTAAATCGACGAACGAATGCCCGTTGAACGTTTTCTGCGTTCATTTTTATTGTACCTAATGTATAATGTGCAAAGAAAAAGAGATAATAATAATAATTATTCCGCGCAGGCCTTGAGAGAGTATCCGCGCATTTAAATTAAACTGCCAAAGTTCGCATTATATACGATAATTAAACGTCTATTATATATACGTATATATCAGATATTCGTACTGAGAAAAAAAAAGATTAAATGTAAAAAGGAACATAAAATTTTATTTTATTTATACCAAGTCATTGCGTATATCACACTGTGTATATTTACACGTACAAGTATAAGTCCTTCGTTTCGAGTCATTTGATGTTTATGTGAAAAGAATTGTACGGACGGGAATTCCATATAATCAAATTATATAACTAACGAATAATAACTTTTACAAACAAACAAAAAATAAAAATAAAAAATGTAAAAATACTCGCTTAGATAACTTTATTATATCGTAATAATTATACATCCACAACTAACAATATTATAAATCGTTAACTGTTTTGACGCCAAATTATATATATTATTATATACGCGGTATACACTCAGTTAGAATTTTACTCATATTTGATAGTGTATAAACGTATAACTTCGTAATAGATATAAAATATGATAGGCCATAATAACGATTATTAACATTTTTTATTTTATTTATTTTCTTCCGAAATTTATTCTCGGAGCAGAATCCATCGGATTTGCTGAAGAAAAATTATACTCTTCTCCAATTCTGTTGTGAAAAAAAAATTTCTGAACCCCTTTCGCCGTTCTTCCTTAATGTTCCTTCTACTTCGCAAATGCAATTTCTCGGGTTGAAAGCTCCATCTGTGCGTGGAATAAAAAGTTCAGTCATAAAACATGTTCAGAAACAAGTCCGGTAGTCGTGATAATTTCTCGGCGTCTCTACGCGAATGAACCGGTATAATTGTATGAAATAGGTTAACGAATAGACAAGGAAGTACTGATTTTGTTAAGTATTACTTATAGTTCATATGACTGTATATACTTTCAATGTTTATTCTGACGCATGAATGTATGCCTATATCGGTATGTGTATCAAATCTCGTACTAGAATATTGACAATGAATATTTTTACTATCAAAGTTGAAGGGACCAAGGCTATAGTGTACTATAAATATCCGTTCCGATACTGCCTTTAGAGGAAATTGATAAAAATTCGTTCCGTACATTCGGCTGTAGGTTTGTTGCTTATTGTGGATTTTTACTGACGATGTTATACAATATAATGCTTATTCTCAATGAGTACAGAACTCGTCGTCTTAACGATGACGAATTATTTCCTTGCAACAATAATTCTACTGTAACGATTACGCGTTATGTGCGTGAAAAATTATCGGACGACAGAGATCCTGAGCAAATATTTTTAATTGTTATATTGATGATAGAAAAATCTACGCAGATATGTTATATATATATATGTTTATATTAAAACGTAAACGGAGAAAAAAGAAAGAAGGAAAGTCATATATCTAAAATTAATATACCAAACATGAAAAATCTTACTGTAGTAAAATGAATTTTCATTTCACCACGTTCGTTGTATTATACAATAATTATTGAGAAAAAACAGCGTTACGCTTTATTTATAATCACATTATTTGTACGGCAACGATATATATTGTATAATGTGTATGATTAGCGGTAATAAATAATCGCACTTAGTCATTACGGTATACAGCTAGTAAATATGAAAACTGCTTGCAAGAGTAAATTTGTATATATAATTTATCGATTACTTTCAATTATTATTGTTGTTGTTGTTGTTATTATTATTACTATTATTATTATTATCATCGTTATTATTATTATTATTTCCTCTTTCTTTATTGTAAATATAAAGAATTATTTTTTATAGTTGTCAAAGACGCTGCATTATTTATTTGCACCTTAGTGTTTCGTCAACAATAATCACACTTTATGTTTTATTTCCACGAACATATGCCAGGAGTATTCGATGAAACTGGCCGTCAGTTTCACCAATTATTTCTTGTATGTATTCAACCGCAATTTCAATTGGCTTTTTAACTTGATTGTTTCATTCAGTAAAGGTCTATATATTGTTGTTTTCGTGCGTTTTTTCTTTTCTCCATACCAATTAACTTATTAATTATTATTTATTTTCTTACGTTTTATTCGCTAACAAATACTGCGGTTTTTATTTTTATTCTTCGTGTTTGATTGTTTTCTGTCAGAATTTACTTGTATCGAAAGGTAATTATTACTCTTATTATTATTTTTATTATAGTTATAATCATTATTATTTATTACTGCTCGTCATTTTCTATTTGTAGAATTTCATTTTGCATTATATAGATGTGTAAATGATATTATTAATTATTGTATTGTACGTATTCTGCAATTATTCATTCATGTTATCACTTTGTAAATTTTTGTGAAATTTCCATCTGATTGCTATCGTTGAGAATGAAAAATTATGGAATTACTAAATTTAGAATTGAATTGTTTGATTGAAATTTGAACAAAAGCAAAATTAACTGTACATTTAATAAGAATACGCTGCAATAGTTTTACTGTGTCGAAATTGAATTCTTTCTTACCATCGTATGTATATTATATATATATATATATATATATATATTAACAAAATTGTTCTTCCTGCAGATGGTTCACGAGTTGAAAATCACGTGGCAGAAAAGCTAAGGTCAAGACCGGCGAGCATAACAAGTCCGCAAGAAATTTGCAACAGCAATGGTACGGCAACTATAACGCGATACATACACATAAAGCACGCAGATTCACCGGTAAAAATATTTAGGGAAACAACCGTCTGATAAAAATACATAAATTATGTATAGTCGTACGATATTATATGATATGATATACGTACAAAATACGTAGCTGTAATAACTTTAAAATAGTATTAGATTGCGTTGTGCACATACGTTGGTATCCGTATATTATTCTTAATTATACGTATCCACATAAACAAATTTATCGATGTTCCTGAGTATGGATGCATATAAATTTTTACCTATACACATATAATAACTATGTGTACGTAGATTTGAAATCAAAATAATCTCACACCAAATATCGAGTATAGCCATCGACCGTTTGACCCCTTGATTTTTGATCGGTATATTTGTATTATTCACTAATAGATATTATGGTATGATACGTGATAGAATTTTTAAAGTCATTCATCAATGCTTATTGTTTATCGGAGCAGATAAATAAACAAATGTGTGCAGTCTCAGCGAATTATCCAGAGTTATTTTGAGCTTGATTGGATAATTGCAAAACTAGCTGAATTATGATTTCCCATTATTGTTAGATGAAGGCCTAAGAACTGGGGAATCAGATTGCACTGTTGTCCTTCTGAAGAAAATAACCAAGGACAGTTAAATTACCTAAGAACCCGGGGATTAGAACGAGGCAAAAGAAATGAATGAATGGCTGAAAACCAACACTAATAACCCTGTATTTATTCAGTAGGTGAATAGATAAAAACAAAATAAGAACTCAAAAACCGGCCAAATTTCTAGTGTCTGAAAGTGGTAGCATATACCTGTTTGAATTATATAAGTTTCGCATATACATATAAATATATGTGTCTGTGTGTTTGATAAAAGTTATATACATAAATATGGAATGACGAATGAATCATTCAAATACGTATATCCATAGATGTTTGATGGGTATATAATTTTATAGATGAGAACAGATTGACTCACCTGTAAACTTTGAAATAATCTACATTTTATATACGTCTATAATACAACCATCCTGTACTTAATTTTTCAGCGATTGAAATATAATAAGTAATTTTGTAAATCTATACTAATTTAGTTCTAACCATTCCATTATATATCAAATACCGAGTATTGAAATAATGAATAAATATGAATGAAAATGAAATTTGAAAACTATGGGTAAAATCAAATAAAATTAACACAGAAATTGAAAGATCGCGTTATACTGACAGAGTTTGTAGGCAGAAACGCGAGTACGTATCTTTCACACATGACATATTTACAGACTTTAACTCCAGCGATACTTTTGAATCATTCCTTGCCGTCTATAACTTGTAGTAAATATTTTACTAATAAGTCTCGATAATTTAGGGTTATTGTAAAATGATTTATTTTGAACATAAGAAGAATAATGTAATTACACATTACGCATTACACACTACACAGATATACACGTACTGTACCTAAATGTAGACATAAATATATATACATATAAACTATGAATACCATTATACTTAAGTAAGATTTGAAAATATACATACTTGAGAAGAGTCAATGGAAAATAAAAGAATCAAGATCAGTTTTAAACATTCGTATTACGGATAAAAACAACTTGAACGTCCAATCCCAACAGCTTTTTCTACCGTACGTTGCGATCCATTCGTTATCATATTTCTTCGTCGTAGGTTCGATTTGAAAAAGTGTTCACTGACGAAATGGACCCCGGAGAATTCTAAAAACTACTACGACCACTACGTATGGTCAAAAGCTGCGGCGATAGCAATATTTACATTTCTTAACAATGATTTGGCTAACTATAAGATCATGCCTCCTAAATATAAGTCATCATGCTCATTGATAAAGCTGGGAAACCTATTATAAAAGTATGAATAAAGTATACATATGATACAGAGGAATCATCTTATTATTAGTCTTTATTAACGCCCACAGCAATCTTAGACGACTTAAAAATTAAATTTGTCATCTATAACTCTTTGGTCTACTGCTCCTACCAACTTCGAGCTACATACAATCGATTCCTCTCGCAAAATGACGTCAAAATAGTACATCAAATAATTAATTCCAGCACTTTTGCAAATCGTATAAATTTTCTCCAAAAATCCAAAGCTTTTAGCATTACTTTTTTCTTCATTTTCGGAGCCGGAAATTTTTCGTTCAAGATTCTATTTGTATGACCCTTTCCCGACCAATTGGATCCCCAGGAACTCGGAAAACGTAGCGAAAACAGCGTGGGACCAACAGGAGCGAAATTACGGAGGAAAAAGCACCTGCTGAAAAATGTCGAAATCACAGGTTCTGGATTTTTGGCTGTAACTTTTTATCCGCTGCTCGCAGCGTATCAGGACTGCGCTTAATTAATCGATTTGTCTCGCAAAATTGCGTCCGAATAGTGGCAGAAAAAATTTATTCCAGCACTTTTCAAATATTAATCCTCACGTAATATTTTTGATGTGTTCTGATACTGAAAATATTTATTGCTATTCCAGGTACAACCCGAGGTGGTTATCGGTGGTTGTTCGAGGTGGTTGGCGATTGTTGGAGGTGGTCGGAGGTGGACGAGGAGGAGGACGAACTGAACTGAGTCTCAAAGCCCTGTTGACATAAAAGCAGCTATTCGATAGAAATTATAGTTTATAGTTTACACAGCCCATTGCATGATATTTCATTATAAATAAATATGTTTCAATGTATTTAGGAATAATTTATCAAATATACAGAGGTCATGTGCAAATAATAAATGAATTGATTCGACCGCAGTTTGATGTATTCATTAGAGCTTTAACAATAAATTTAAGCTTTGTTACTTCTTTCATTTTATTATGGATAATCAAAAACATTTCCGACTAATCGTACTGTGGAAGCATGGGGATTAAACCAAATGTAGCAAAAGATTAGAAACAGTGTATGTAGAGTACGGGTATTTTTCTAATAATGCAAATAGAATAGAATACCACGCCTTGCGATTTAGCTTTCCAGTCAGAGATGAATGATGAATTTTAAGGACTGCATTATCGTTGTTGAATATTCTATGCCTCATGGGAAAAGAAAATCTGTAACGACAAACTTGATGCACCGGATCATCGTCGACTTTAACTTTTGAAATGTCCTACCATTTTCGAACGCCTCCTACCTCCCCCTGCCACCTCCGACCATCAATGGCCACTTTCGAGCACCCCCTATCACCTTCTGCCAGCGCCGACCACCTCCTACCATTTCCGAACACCTCCAACCATCCTATTTACCTATATTACCAGATTAGCTATGATATGAAAAGAGAAGAATTATTCATTTCGAAATGGGATTCTATTCGACGCGCGCTCGATGTATTCCATGACATTAGTATTCATAATTATTCCAACAACTTTTCATTTGCTCTCTCGATCTTGAATTTTCATAGGCATAGAATCGAAACGTTGTTTTAGCTGGTCGCAAGTGAAGTATCTGCGTTGGGTGGAGGAGCAGAATTGTTTTTCGAAAAGTATTCGGATGGAAAAAAATTCAGAGTAACTGTTATACATCACGGATGCGTTAATTTTGAACGAGATGAAACGGATGCTTCGTATATGAGACAGTATTTAACGCTGCGTAGTGATTTAAAGACCTAGAGAGGTGATAGGGAGAGAAAGAACGACGCTTCTTAACATTTCGAGTGTATTTTAACACACATTTGAAAGATACGAGCGAAATTTTTCATCATCCAACTGTCGCAGAACGGCAGCGTTGTTAGCCGAGCCGTTCACTGAAGAATATATCCTCAATCAACGGCTGACCATCGAAGGGCCTGGCCGCTTGAGTCTGGAATCGGCAGGAGAGATGAAGTGTGTATTTCTTGTATGAAACGTGAAAACTAAAAGCATTATACATCATATCATATCATCATACATCGTACACCATACATCATACACCATACATCATACATCATACATCATACATCATACATCATACATCATCATACCTAGTATTACAGTTCGAAACCAAAGTTTGAATTTTCGGATGTTCGGAAAGTGACGTCACCAATCTAAAATCGGCTAGCCGAATTCCTCAGTCTGGTAACAACCGCGCAGTAGAGCGGACGGTTGAGAGTCGCGCTCCGCAAATTTCGAGTACCGGGTACTCAACCTCCCGGATCCGCGCTTCGGGTCCGCTACGTATTTCGAGTACCGGGTTCTCAACCTCCCGGATCCCGCGCTTCGGGTCCGCTACGCGGTGAAACTCGACTTCCAGGATAAGCGCTCCGTGGTTCCTGGTTCACGTTTACAATAAATTATTTCAATTCGTTTTTCGCGCAACCCCAAATTCGGTAGCTGTCAGTCCGCTAATAAAATTTCTCGACTTCCAGGATAAGCGCTCCGTGGTTCCTGGTTCACGTTTACAATAAATTATTTCAATTCGTTTTTCGCGCAACCCCAAATTCGCTAGCTGTCAGTCCGCTAATAAAATTTCTCGACTTCCAGGATAAGCGCTCCGTGGTTCCTGGTTCACGTTTACAATAAATTATTTCAATTCGTTTTTCGCGCAACCCCAAATTCGCTAGCTGTCAGTCCGCTAATAAAATTTCTCGACTTCCAGGATAAGCGCTCCGTGGTTCCTGGTTCACGTTTACAATAAATTATTTCAATTCGTTTTTCGCGCAACCCCAAATTCGCTAGCTGTCAGTCCGCTAATAAAATTTCTCGACTTCCAGGATAAACGCTCCGTGGTTCCTGGTTCACGTTTACAATAAATTATTTCAATTCGTTTTTCGCGCAACCCCAAATTCGGTAGCTGTCAGTCCGCTAATAAAATTTCTCGACTTCCAGGATAAGCGCTCCGTGGTTCCTGGTTCACGTTTACAATAAATTATTTCAATTCGTTTTTCGCGCAACCCCAAATTCGCTAGCTGTCAGTCCGCTGATAAAATTTCTCGACTTCCAGGATAAGCGCTCCGTGGTTCCTGGTTCACGTTTACAATAAATTATTTCAATTCGTTTTTCGCGCAACCCCAAATTCGGTAGCTGTCAGTCCGCTGATAAAATTTCTCGACTTCCAGGATAAGCGCTCCGTGGTTCCTGGTTCACGTTTACAATAAATTATTTCAATTCGTTTTTCGCGCAACCCCAAATTCGCTAGCTGTCAGTCCGCTAATAAAATTTCTCGACTTCCAGGATAAGCGCTCCGTGGTTCCTGGTTCACGTTTACAATAAATTATTTCAATTCGTTTTTCGCGCAACCCCAAATTCGGTAGCTGTCAGTCCGCTGATAAAATTTCTCGACTTCCAGGATAAGCGCTCCGTGGTTCCTGGTTCACGTTTACAATAAATTATTTCAATTCGTTTTTCGCGCAACCCCAAATTCGCTAGCTGTCAGTCCGCTAATAAAATTTCTCGACTTCCAGGATAAACGCTCCGTGGTTCCTGGTTCACGTTTACAATAAATTATTTCAATTCGTTTTTCGCGCAACCCCAAATTCGGTAGCTGTCAGTCCGCTGATAAAATTTCTCGACTTCCAGGATAAGCGCTCCGTGGTTCCTGGTTCACGTTTACAATAAATTATTTCAATTCGTTTTTCGCGCAACCCCAAATTCGGTAGCTGTCAGTCCGCTAATAAAATTTCTCGACTTCCAGGATAAGCGCTCCGTGGTTCCTGGTTCACGTTTACAATAAATTATTTCGATTCGTTTTTCGCGCAACCCCAAATTCGGTATCTGTCAGTCCGCTAATAAAATTTCTCGACTTCCAGGATAAGCGCTCCGTGGTTCCTGGTTCACGTTTACAATAAATTATTTCAATTCGTTTTTCGCGCAACCCCAAATTCGGTAGCTGTCAGTCCGCTGATAAAATTCCTCGACTTCCAGGATAGGCGCTCCGTGGTTCCTGGTTCACGTTTACAATAAATTATTTCAATTCGTTTTTCGCGCAACCCCAAATTCGGTAGCTGTCAGTCCGCTAATAAAGTTTCTCGACTTCCAGGATAAGGTTGCTGGGTGAGTAAAACACTTTTATAATATTTGATGGCAATTGTAATTATATTTCATCTGAAATATTACAAACTTGTCACGCTTACAATAAATTATTTTAATTCATTTTTCGTGCAAGCACATATTCAGTAGCTATGAATAATCTTATACAATTTGTTATATTATTAATTAATTAATTGATATTCTTATAATATTTGATGGCGATTGTAATTATATTTCATCTGAAATATTACAAACTTGTCACGTTTACAATAAATTATTTCAATTCATTTTTCGTGCAAGCACATATTCAGTAGCTATGGATAAACTTGTACAATTCATTATATTATTAATCAATTGATTAATTACATTAATCCTTACACAATATTTTTGATGTGTTCCTATACTAAAAATGTTCATTACTATTCCAGGTATTACCCGAGGTGGTCGGAGGTGAACGAGGAGGAGGACGAGCTGGACGAGGAGGAGGACCAGGTGGACGAGGAGGAGGACGAGGTGGACGAGGAGGAGGCGGGGTGGGTCGTGGGAGAGGACCTCTCCTCTCCTTGGAGGAGGGGAGGGGGAGGGGCAGGGCAGGGGGAGAGGTGGGCGGGGAGGGGGAAGGGATGGGAAGGGAAGGGAAGGGAAGGGGGGAGGGGGGGGGAGGGAAGGGGCGGGGAGGGAGGGAGGGCGGGAGGGAGGGAGGGAAGGCGGGAGGGAGGGAGGGAGCGGGAAGGGGCGGGCGGGGGGGTGTTTTGCTCTATTAACTTTAACTCGCATCGACATCCATCCTCCACTCTCTCTCCCTCCCGCCCGCCCGCCCGCCCTCCCTCCCTCCCGCCCTCCCTCCCTCCCTCCCTCCCTCCCTCCCTCCCTCCCGCCTTCCCTCCCCCCCCCCCTTTTCCCTTCCCTTCCCCCCCCTTCCCTTCCCTTCCCTTCCCCCTCCCCGCCCACCACTCCCCCTTCCCTGCCCCTCCCCCTCCCCTCCTCCGAGGAGAGGAGAGGTCCTCTCCCACGACCCACCCCGCCTCCTCCTCGTCCACCTCGTCCTCCTCCTCGTCCACCTGGTCCTCCTCCTCGTCCAGCTCGTCCTCCTCCTCGTTCACCTCCGACCACCTCGGGTAATACCTGGAATAGTAATGAACATTTTTAGTATAGGAACACATCAAAAATATTGTGTAAGGATTAATGTAATTAATCAATTGATTAATAATATAATGAATTGTACAAGTTTATCCATAGCTACTGAATATGTGCTTGCACGAAAAATGAATTGAAATAATTTATTATAAAGGTGACAAGTTTGTAATATTTCAGATGAAATATAATTACAATTGCCATCAAATATTATAAGAATATTAATTAATTAATTAACAATATAACAAATTGTATAAGATTATTCATAGCTACTGAATATGTGCTTGCACGACAAATGAATTGAAATAATTTATTGTAAACGTGACAAGTTTGTAATATTTCAGATGAAATATAATTACAATTGCCATCAAATATTATAAAAGTGTTTTACTCACCCAGCACAAATCCTCGTCCTCCTCGTCCTCCTCCGCGTCCACCTCCGACCACCTTTAACCACCTCGAGTTATACCTCGAATACTAATAAAAATATTTTCAGCATGAGAACAAATCAAAAATAATGTGTAAGGTTTGATATAATTTTTTTATCGATATAATCTACCAGAAAGATTATGAGAAGATTATGAAGTTATAGAAATTTTATTAGCGTACTGACAGTTACTGAATTTGGGCTTGCGCGAAAAACGAATTGAAATAATTTATTGTAAACATGAACCAGGAACCACGGAGCGCTTATCCTGGAAGTCGAGAAATTTTATTAGCGGACTGACAGCTACCGAATTTGGGGTTGCGCGAAAAACGAATTGAAATAATTTATTGTAAACGTGAACCAGGAACCACGGAGCGCTTATCCTGGAAGTCGAGAAATTTTATTAGCGGACTGACAGCTACCGAATTTGGGGTTGCGCGAAAAACGAATCGAAATAATTTATTGTAAACGTGAACCAGGAACCACGGAGCGCTTATCCTGGAAGTCGAGAAATTTTATTAGCGGACTGACAGCTACCGAATTTGGGGTTGCGCGAAAAACGAATTGAAATAATTTATTGTAAACGTGAACCAGGAACCACGGAGCGCTTATCCTGGAAGTCGAGAAATTTTATCAGCGGACTGACAGCTACCGAATTTGGGGTTGCGCGAAAAACGAATTGAAATAATTTATTGTAAACGTGAACCAGGAACCACGGAGCGTTTATCCTGGAAGTCGAGAAATTTTATTAGCGGACTGACAGCTAGCGAATTTGGGGTTGCGCGAAAAACGAATTGAAATAATTTATTGTAAACGTGAACCAGGAACCACGGAGCGCTTATCCTGGAAGTCGAGAAATTTTATCAGCGGACTGACAGCTACCGAATTTGGGGTTGCGCGAAAAACGAATTGAAATAATTTATTGTAAACGTGAACCAGGAACCACGGAGCGCTTATCCTGGAAGTCGAGAAATTTTATTAGCGGACTGACAGCTAGCGAATTTGGGGTTGCGCGAAAAACGAATTGAAATAATTTATTGTAAACGTGAACCAGGAACCACGGAGCGCTTATCCTGGAAGTCGAGAAATTTTATCAGCGGACTGACAGCTACCGAATTTGGGGTTGCGCGAAAAACGAATTGAAATAATTTATTGTAAACGTGAACCAGGAACCACGGAGCGCTTATCCTGGAAGTCGAGAAATTTTATCAGCGGACTGACAGCTAGCGAATTTGGGGTTGCGCGAAAAACGAATTGAAATAATTTATTGTAAACGTGAACCAGGAACCACGGAGCGCTTATCCTGGAAGTCGAGAAATTTTATTAGCGGACTGACAGCTACCGAATTTGGGGTTGCGCGAAAAACGAATTGAAATAATTTATTGTAAACGTGAACCAGGAACCACGGAGCGTTTATCCTGGAAGTCGAGAAATTTTATTAGCGGACTGACAGCTAGCGAATTTGGGGTTGCGCGAAAAACGAATTGAAATAATTTATTGTAAACGTGAACCAGGAACCACGGAGCGCTTATCCTGGAAGTCGAGAAATTTTATTAGCGGACTGACAGCTAGCGAATTTGGGGTTGCGCGAAAAACGAATTGAAATAATTTATTGTAAACGTGAACCAGGAACCACGGAGCGCTTATCCTGGAAGTCGAGAAATTTTATTAGCGGACTGACAGCTAGCGAATTTGGGGTTGCGCGAAAAACGAATTGAAATAATTTATTGTAAACGTGAACCAGGAACCACGGAGCGCTTATCCTGGAAGTCGAGAAATTTTATTAGCGGACTGACAGCTACCGAATTTGGGGTTGCGCGAAAAACGAATTGAAATAATTTATTGTAAACGTGAACCAGGAACCACGGAGCGCTTATCCTGGAAGTCGAGTTTCACCGCGTAGCGGACCCGAAGCGCGGGATCCGGGAGGTTGAGAACCCGGTACTCGAAATACGTAGCGGACCCGAAGCGCGGATCCGGGAGGTTGAGTACCCGGTACTCGAAATTTGCGGAGCGCGACTCTCAACCGTCCGCTCTACTGCGCGGTTGTTACCAGACTGAGGAATTCGGCTAGCCGATTTTAGATTGGTGACGTCACTTTCCGAACATCCGAAAATTCAAACTTTGGTTTCGAACTGTAATACTAGGTATGATGATGTATGATGTATGATGTATGATGTATGATGTATGATGTATGGTGTATGATGTATGGTGTACGATGTATGATGATATGATATGATGTATAATGCTTTTAGTTTTCACGTTTCATACAAGAAATACACACTTCATCTCTCCTGCCGATTCCAGACTCAAGCGGCCAGGCCCTTCGATGGTCAGCCGTTGATTGAGGATATATTCTTCAGTGAACGGCTCGGCTAACAACGCTGCCGTTCTGCGACAGTTGGATGATGAAAAATTTCGCTCGTATCTTTCAAATGTGTGTTAAAATACACTCGAAATGTTAAGAAGCGTCGTTCTTTCTCTCCCTATCACCTCTCTAGGTCTTTAAATCACTACGCAGCGTTAAATACTGTCTCATATACGAAGCATCCGTTTCATCTCGTTCAAAATTAACGCATCCGTAATGTATAACAGTTACTCTGAATTTTTTTCCATCCGAATACTTTTCGAAAAACAATTCTGCTCCTCCACCCAACGCAGATACTTCACTTGCGACCAGCTAAAACAACGTTTCGATTCTATGCCTATGAAAATTCAAGATCGAGAGAGCAAATGAAAAGTTGTTGGAATAATTATGAATACTAATGTCATGGAATACATCGAGCGCGCGTCGAATAGAATCCCATTTCGAAATGAATAATTCTTCTCTTTTCATATCATAGCTAATCTGGTAATATAGGTAAATAGGATGGTTGGAGGTGTTCGGAAATGGTAGGAGGTGGTCGGCGCTGGCAGAAGGTGATAGGGGGTGCTCGAAAGTGGCCATTGATGGTCGGAGGTGGCAGGGGGAGGTAGGAGGCGTTCGAAAATGGTAGGACATTTCAAAAGTTAAAGTCGACGATGATCCGGTGCATCAAGTTTGTCGTTACAGATTTTCTTTTCCCATGAGGCATAGAATATTCAACAACGATAATGCAGTCCTTAAAATTCATCATTCATCTCTGACTGGAAAGCTAAATCGCAAGGCGTGGTATTCTATTCTATTTGCATTATTAGAAAAATACCCGTACTCTACATACACTGTTTCTAATCTTTTGCTACATTTGGTTTAATCCCCATGCTTCCACAGTACGATTAGTCGGAAATGTTTTTGATTATCCATAATAAAATGAAAGAAGTAACAAAGCTTAAATTTATTGTTAAAGCTCTAATGAATACATCAAACTGCGGTCGAATCAATTCATTTATTATTTGCACATGACCTCTGTATATTTGATAAATTATTCCTAAATACATTGAAACATATTTATTTATAATGAAATATCATGCAATGGGCTGTGTAAACTATAAACTATAATTTCTATCGAATAGCTGCTTTTATGTCAACAGGGCTTTGAGACTCAGTTCAGTTCGTCCTCCTCCTCGTCCACCTCCGACCACCTCCAACAATCGCCAACCACCTCGAACAACCACCGATAACCACCTCGGGTTGTACCTGGAATAGCAATAAATATTTTCAGTATCAGAACACATCAAAAATATTACGTGAGGATTAATATTTGAAAAGTGCTGGAATAAATTTTTTCTGCCACTATTCGGACGCAATTTTGCGAGACAAATCGATTAAGCGCAGTCCTGATACGCTGCGAGCAACGGATAAAAAGTTACAGCCAAAAAACCAGAACCTCAGATTTCGACATTTTTCAGCAGGCACATTTTCCTTCGTAACTTCTTTTCTGTTGATCCCACGCTCTTTTCGCTGCGTTCTCTGAGTTCCTGGGGATCCAATAAGTCAGGAAAGGGTCATACAAGTCGAATCTGAGACCACAAATTTTTGGCTCCAAAAATGAAGAAAAAGTAAGGCTAACCCCTTTGCATTTTTGGCGAAAATTTTCGAGATTTCGAAAAGTGCTGGAATAGATTCTTGCATGCCTTATTCCGACGTAATTTTGCGATAGAAATCGATTGGGCCCAGTCCCAATACGCTGCGATCAACGCATCGAAAGTTACAGCCAAAAAACGATAACCTGTGTTTTCGTCATTTTTCAGCAGGTGCTCTTTTCCTCGTATCTTCTTTCCCGTTGGATCCCACGCTTCTTTCGCTGCATTTTCTGAGTTCCTGGGGGTCCGTTCAATCAGGAAAGGGTCATACAAATCGAATCGGAGACTAAAAGTTTTTCGCTCAAAAAAACAGCAAGGCCCTAGGTAACCCCTTAGTATTTTTTGCGAAAAATTTGGCGATTTTGAAAAGCGCTGGAATAAATTCGTTTATGCACTATATTGACGTAATTTTGAGGAATCGATCGGGCGCAGTCCCAATGCGATGCGAGCAACGGATCAGAAGTCACAGTGAAAAACCAGAACCTGTGTTTTTTGATATTTTTCAGCTTGTGCTCCTTCCTTTGTAACTTCTTCGCTGTTGATCCCAGGCTCTTTTCGTGCGTTTTTTGAGTTCCTGGGGGTCTACTCAGTCGGATAACGATCATACAAATCGAATCTCAGATGAAAAATGTTTTGCACAAAATACAGTGAGCTTCAGGAGGGAGCCTTCTTTAGAGGGTTCAAAAAATCGGTATTTTCGAGGATTTTTTGGGGAAGGAAAGAAATATCCGATTAAAACGAAACTTCCAGGGTTTATTGTTATGTATTTCACCAGTCTTCTCGAATTTTTTCATTAGGATACATGTCATATTATGCCTGGTACAAGCATTTCACCGAGGCGTCTCGAGTATGCATTTGTCGTGCGGCGGGAAAGGTGCAGGTCGCAATTTCCATCTGAAACAAAGAAATCAAAAAAATTTTTACTTCTCAATAGTATAGCTTCTAGTTAAACCAAGAAAATTTCACAAGAATTAAAAAATTCAACAATTTTTCGCAAATTAAAAAAAAATTCATTCTTCTTGGGAAAAGAATTCACTTTAGATTGCTTGAAAAGTGGGTCAATCTTAACTTTCTTAAGGTTTTTTAGGTTCAACTAGAAGAGAATTTCATCCTGAGTACAATGCAATTTGTCTCGTTTCGATAGGACGTTTAGTTTTTTCCCTATCTTTCCCGCCAATTAGGAAAAAGCGTAAAAATGAAAAATGGAGAAATCGTGCGTCAAAGTTTTCGTACATAAAAAATCGTAATTTTCTTGAACTTACCGCATTGATATGCTATTCAGCGATTCCTGGTCCATAGAGTTGCCCTTCAGACTCTTCAAAAAACTAGTTCAAAACTTCAAAAAACTGGTTCAGACTCTTCAAAAAACTTCAAAAAACCGCTCGTATACCTGCTCGACGCTTGCTCACTATTTCTTCTGTAACTCCGAAAATATTCCGAATTTGCGTCTGCAATTTCAGGGACACATTCTTGGATAGTTTGGGAAGACATTTATGCAAAAAAATGTACAGTACTGTATGGACGCCGTATACTTTACAACTACGCAAATTCATTCGGGCCAAATTCAGCAATATCAATCTTACTCCATCGGATCGACAAAATAATGTTACCGAAATAGATGCACAATAAACATACACCTGATCGACTGTTCACAGAACTCAAAACTTCTTCATGCAAACAATATGAGAA
Source organism: Neodiprion virginianus (assembly GCF_021901495.1). Lineage (NCBI taxonomy): Eukaryota > Metazoa > Arthropoda > Insecta > Hymenoptera > Diprionidae > Neodiprion > Neodiprion virginianus. The sequence goes on from NC_060880.1 coordinate 20,272,455, forward strand.
ATAGTTGAAGAAGTTAATCAAAGGATGTAGATATATATACAGTTGTATCTATCTGTTGTACCTCATGTTATTTGTGTACATATGTTCAATATACATAACTCATACCGTTGACTGGAAATATATATCTTCAGTCACGCTCATACCTTCATTGTGAACGAATAGGCGGGTGACATATTAAAACAAATTCTTAACTTACGTTAGGATTTCCGTGGTTTTTTTTTCAAATGAAGTTTATTTGCATCGGAAAACCTAGACCATTCTACACAAAAACACTACTTGTAAATATTTTTTGGAAATAAGGTAACACTCTATTGTTACTAATGTGCGAGCCCATGCTGTAACAAACCCCAATTAACCTCAGGTAACCATTATCACAAAAGCAATAAAAAATTAATTTAAAGATGATAAGGGTTGCTTTGTTCAACTTCTACTTAGATTAACTGGTTAGATTGGGACTCTGTCCGCTGATCCACAAACACAAGATTGTTCATAAATTTATTAGCAAGTGGCCCAGATTATAATTACCCATATCTGTCCGCTTTATTATAGATCTGTGGCAGTGCCCGTGTTGATTATTAAGAATTTCGAGTTTGATAGTATGCATTCTCGACAAAGTCGATACTGTTTCATCCGGAATTGTGGCATTTTTGCGGTAACCCCTAATAAAAATATTACCCAGAGGATACAATTGTGTAATAATACTATATAGAATATCAGAAACTAACGACTTATATCACCTAAAGATGGATTTTCTGAATTCTTTATATTCAAATTCTCATCAATTATCTACGATATCTCTGTCAAAAAAATATAGATGAAAGGTTGTAAGACCTTTTGGAAGCTTCAAGAGTGTTCTGGATTCCAACAATTCATTAGTATTTTCTGAGACAAGATTCTGATCTATCGAAATGTTTCTATAGTTTTCCGGAAATAGAATTTACAGATTTTTCGAACTTAGGTAGAAGAAGAGTTTTACGAAGGGAAGAGGAGACATTGGTGGAACGTTAATGAGTTACTTTATACATGTTAAAATTACAAGGAACTTATTAGAAATTTATGTAATTCCTTATTAATCATCGAAGAAATATGCATCGTTGATGAGTTATTGGAACGGCAACGGGTTCTGGTGATGGGCTGATTGTCCGTTTTGGAGAAATATACGTAGCACCGTTACATTCCAAGTAATAGTCTTCCAATGCAAGTTATGATATTAGTTGCATTTATTTTTACGTATGTGATCACCCGTATCTCAAACGAAATAAATTTGAACATCGTTCTTTTTGTCATACTTAGTAGTCGGTATTGAATAAGCTTGGTTTTTTTTCTTTAGTCACGGGAAACTTGCGCATTTGGTATCTAAATATCGTATTTTATTGTAACAACTTGATCCTAGCACCGTGTTGATTGCGAATGAATATGATTCGACACAAACAGTAGTTGATAATTGTATGATCAATATCTGTGCGTGTCAGCCACAGCGCTGAATGACTTGTGCTCAGAACCTTAAAATATCAAGGTAACGCACAAAAGACGCGGTTAAATTTGAATTTACGAATTCTTGTGATACAAAAAATTCAAGAAAGAAATGCTGTGCTGGATAGGCAATTGAAATTGAACTAATTTTATCGAAAAGTCGAGTTGTTCAATGAGTAGCGAGTAAAACTTTCGAATTTTACAATTCAACAATTTTACTGTGTCGACTGCGAAAGATCAATCGGGGGAGAAAGTTATAGGAATTGCCAAACTCTAAATTGCCAATGGTATGTGCACCTTATTGGCTTTAATTAGAAAACGAAATTAATCAAAAACAGAAAATGTATTTACGTGGAATTCACTCTAACTAAACTAGGGAAGTCCGAAGGTATTACGATTCCACATACGTTACACATCATCGAAACATGAGTTTTATTGACAATGAGTTAAATTTACGCAAGAATAAAATTGTCATTTGAAAAACTACAATACGTTAGTATTTGAACAGTGAAAATAAATTTACTTATGCTCGTTTCCACACTACCGCAAGCGGTAGAGCACACTAGTGCGTTTTTTTTTACGTGGTATTCCCAGTAGGCCTACTACACGGAGAACAGTTGCAAGATCGATCTTACGTTCGTCGAAAAATTGCTGATAACTTTTTTTCACATGTTAATTATGGTAAATCGTTTACCCAATCAATTTGTACTCGTGTATATTCGCAGTTTGTTCGAAATTTTTCAGTTCATATAACCCGTTGACTATTTATTGTCAATAAAAGATGACTGTTTTAATTATGGATGAAAGATGGCCGTTTTAGTTATGGATAATCATTAAAATAGAGAACCTGGGGAATACGCGAAACAATCAACAACTAAACCAAGACCGAAAACACGAATCGCTGTAAGACGTTGTCATTTGCCTATCGGAAGACGATACAGAAATCTTTGAAGAAATAGCAATAAATCGGAGTATAATAAGCACAACCACCAAAATACGACAGAGCTGTATTTTTAGCATTAATTGAATTGTTTTATTTCAGTAAAACGTAGGTGGTAAATTTATTAGTATCAGTGGTCAAACACATTATAAAACAGTGGAAAATGAATATTAATTGGCACAAAAAAATTCGTTACTTACAAATAGGCTGCTTGAAAAATGAGTAACAATTTGAAGCAAGCGCAAAAGTGAACCTGTGATTAGTTCGCTTCCGACTTGAACTTTTCCCACAGTACAAGCACTACACCATTATTATTAATTTACTAACTTTTTCTTAGCGTTAAGCACTAGGCTTTACCATTTATCGCAATTTGTTAACTTGCTCACTTCTATTTTATGTTCCGCCGCCATCGACCAATACACGCGTGAAATTGGTTAGCTTTGAATTGCCCGCTTCGAAACGGAGCCGTAAAAATTGCAAATGGCGCTGATAGAGATTAGTGCGATTTCCTGTCAGAAGATGCTACTCAGGGTGCGTTCTAAAATTAGCTTCCAGTGTCGTTAACTATCTCTTTTGCGCTGCTGAGTTTATAAGTAGCTCTGCCTCTGTTCTAGGGAATTTTCTACTCTGCCAGGTAGTTTCGAAAAGCACCTTGACTAGGGGATATGAAAATGCGATCGTGAGTTCTCTTCCCGGGTCTGAATCTGAATACTTTCGCTGTAGTTAAAGCAGAGAGGATACCGTGAAATGAACGATGAGGAAATTTATTTTGACAATTTGTTAACAATCAAGAGTCCATTATTTCGTTGCTCACATACAAATTGAACAGATTGAAATAAATGCATGGTAAGTATTGTTGGATCAATAATGTGCTAGACGAATTGACAGCTTGCTTCGTAACACAAAAACTATTAATCCATGATCACAGCCACTCACGAATCCAGCGTCCTAGTGTCAATTTGCATTTTCTTGTCATGTTATTAGCATTTATTACATTATTCAGAAGTTTCAATCCATAAAGTTCAACTTCAGCAACGGTTCACTATTTATCACGCCAACAATATGGATATTTCCGAAAGTAACAACAATCGCCCGACATAACCATAAAATCAGGAGATGAAAAATTTGAAACATCAACTCGTTATGTTTTCTATAAAATTTTACAAATTCCAGTTAAATGAGCGCCCCAAAAAGGCCGTCGGACGACCAAGATCCTGATTACGCATCGCCCGAACCACCAAATGCGAAGCAGCAAAAAATATATGAGGACACAGCGCGGGCCCATACGGCTAATCAGATAGTGACGATAGTAGAGAAGGAATTTACCAAGGAGATAGACCAGAAAGAGAAGGAGGTCCTAGAGATTCAGAGCAGGCTGCAGAAGGCTCTAAAGACATTGCACCTGCTGCGCTACGTTGTTGTAACAGACTTTTACAATCGCAAACAATGCCAGGCACCACAAGCTGCCGTCGAATCGAATCAGTCCCAAATACATCCAGCGATAAAACGTCTCATTGGTAAGACCCCGAGGCGGCAAAGAGTTGGACTTGCAGATCCTGGTCCATCGACTTCTAACAGCTATGAGAACGAGGTACAGGCCAGTCCCGATGTCTCGGAGATCAAGAAACGATTGGGCCTGGACCTGGAGATCAAGAGTGAGAAGAGAATCTCGCCCGAAAAGAGCAATGCCGAAGTTAAAACTGATTCTGACCCACCTAAGAAAATTCCTAGATATATTCCACCGAAAAGCAACACTCCTGCCGTTACTAGCCCTGCCAGAGGAGTGCGGCATAAAGTCTGGAAACGAATCGTCATAGGCAACATATCCAAGTGGATTCCACCAGACTGGAGGGAGGACGGAGCTAGTCATAAATGGATGATGTACGTCAGAGGGAGTAAAGAGGCCCCTGACATCACTGACTTTGTTAGCAAAGTCAGGTTCTTTCTGCATCCTAGCTATCAGCCAAATGACGTCGTCCAAGTAACGTGAGTTTGAGTAAATTCTAAATAACAGTAAATATATTGTTATCAATACATGTTCTGATGTTCAATTAACGTTCTTACAGATCTCCTCCGTTTCATTTGTCCCGAAGAGGCTGGGGTGAATTTCCACTGAGAGTGCAGCTGCATTTTAAAAACGCATTGAACAAGCCAATGGATGTTATTCACTACCTAAAATTAGATCGGACTTATACTGGTCTGCAGACTCTTGGTAAGTAGCTGCCCTCTTCACTGTGCATTAGTTTCTGTTTCACACCCAAGTAGGTAAATTTAAAACTTCCACATTCCAGGCTCGGAGACAGTTGTCAACATTTGGATCCATACAACGAATCCCCAGAATTTCAAAAAGAGTCTGGACACAGTGCTTGACTGTGAAGATGATCCTAGTAAAAGAAATGACGCTAAAGTAGTGCAGGAAAATAGTGAAATAAATTTATCAATTGTAAAAGAAGAATTTCAACCAACTGATTCACTAAACAATGTATCGAGCGTATTTGAAAGGTCTGTTAAGGTGGAACGGACTGAAAGCCAAGTCGTCAATGAGAACTGTATAAAAATCGAGCACAATTACGTCAGTAGTATGCTTAAAGAGGACGACCATGTAGATGTAGTAAATTGTATAGAAAATAATGTAACAATCAGACATTCTACGAATGATAAATGCCACACTATAGATAAGTCTTCTAAAAATGCAGGAAATTTGATAAATAACAACGTAAACTGTGACTTATTGAAGTTAGACGAAAATAATGTCGAATCCGTCGAGAAAATTGAAGATAATGAAAAATGTGATGATAACATCAGACAGGATACAACGAGCAATGGGCAGTGCGTGGTTGAAACGAGTGTTTGCGAATCTTTGGTTACCACCAAAACTGACGAGGGTGTACACGTTTCTGAAAATACTTCGAAAACCAAGGAAATTGTCGAATCGAAACAGAAGAACTTTTCAAACAATGTAGAAACTAATGGCATTGTTTCACCAATTCCTATAAAACTGGTGAAATGTAACGATAAGTTTTTTTTCATGACTGATGTAGGAAAATTGGCAAGCAATTCGGTCGACTTAGCAAAAATGTCAAATGCTAACGTAGTTGAAAATATTTTAGCAAAGAAAATTCAGCCAGCAAAAGTAGCGCTGGTAAGAAAAGCTAGCTCTGAATTAAAAAGACCTATTACTGAGGCTGTAGAGTTATTAAATAGTCAAAACGGAACGGAGAAAAATGTCTCGATCACTGCATCCAGTCGCAGGTCTGAGTATTTAACTTCGGGGTCTGAATTAGGAATGGATTCAAGCGCTAAATTATTGAAAATTGATACACAGCGATTGGAAATGCAGAGATTAGCTTCCAGCCTCAAATGCATGCCATCCAAATCTAAGCCGTTAAAGATTACAATACCACCACTAGACGAGCCGCAAAGAAAAAAGCAGAAATTAGTTTTGGAGAACAGTCAGTTCATTTCTATAAAGACTGGAAACAGCTCGTCATTAACTGCCGTCGTTAATCCAAGGCAATTATCAGCTAGGTCTATTCTTTACGATAAAAAAAGTCAAGACGGTATTGGAAAGGTTTCAATCTTTAACAAAGGTGTGAAGACCATGGAGAGAGTATCTCTGCTCAAGCCGAGTATTAGTATACTAAAAAAGTCAGATAGAAACAATAAATTAGACATGAATAACCAAAGCAAACCAGCTATAGTACTGAATATAAATCCATCTAAAAGCTTGTTACTTAATTCAAATTCCACTGTACCTGTACTCCAGATAGCTAAACCGTTGTATAACAATTTGCAAATTGATAAGCGAAACGTGATCGTGCCGAATCGAGTCGGACAGCTGAAGCTGAAACAATTACCTAGAACTGTGAAAATCGATGATCAGGATGATTCTAAGACCGTAAAAGTTAGCGTCACCCTTGGAAAAGATAAACAAAAGCTACTGAGCAAAAAGGAAAAATACGAGGACATTCTGAGGTAATTTATAAACTGAAAGAATATTGGATGTACAGCAAAAACTGAGATTTTGTTAGTTGTGAGTTAATTTTTTTTATTTTTAATCCACACAGGTCAATAGAAACTGTCGAAATAAAAGATATCATCGGAGCGCTGCGATACATCATGAAGCGAACTCCTCTGATTACCCAGGAGGCAAAAGACCCCGATTACAGACAATTACATCCTTACGCTTGCTGCACTCAAGAGGAATTTTTGAATTATCATTTGGGAAAGCAAAGAGCACATGAGGTGAAAATTGAATTATCATTGCCAGCCAAGTTTGTACAGTTCTATGTTTTCACTATTAAACAATAGAAATTTTACAGTGGTTCAGAGCAAAGATGGTTAGATCGTTTCTAAAGAAGAAAGGATTCCAAGACAATCAGCTCTGGAGTGTTAAAGAGATTTTGAACTGGGCCAGAATTCACGGATACACACCTGTCCAAACCTCGCTAGATGTTGGAAACGCTGCGAAAACTAGTAAAAAAATACCTGAGGCTAGTAACAGCGTCGCGGTATCGACTTGTACCGAATCTCTGCAGTTCAATAAGTGGTTGGAAAACTGTAAGGATTTAAATATCTCAAACGAAGATAGCGACATAGAAGTTGATGTTGTTCACATAACGGAACCGAAAACAAAGATGGAGCGTGAGTTTCATTCCTGCGCATGCATACAAACTGGAAAGCTGTAACTCTGACCGCGTGAATAATTGACACAAACGCTTGCTCGTTATATTTTTACAGTTAAAATCAAAGCAACAGGGCTGACGAAAGACACAATCACTCTGGACAGCGATCCTCTCCTCGAGCTGCCGTCAGTGTTTGTAGATGAAACAGCCAGGGAAATCGGTGTCCGGTTGCAGAGAGAAGAGATCATCCCTGGAGTCTTGCATTCGGCTGCCGAACGAATGATGGTTGAGGTAAAATCCGCAGTTTTATTTGACTCTGAAGTTCATTTCCGATTTGTGCATTTGGAAAAGAAAAAAACAAGAGAAACATTGAATTTTACAGGCAATGCGATGTTTCGTCGACGACCTGATGCGGCGATCTCATGCTAAGGCCTGGGAAAGAAGCAACAACAAGTGAGTGTTTCCGTTTTTCTTTCGAACAGTTTTTATCAACTTTCAATGTGATTATAAGAGCAGGTATAATGAATAATTCTTATTTTGTTTATTCAGATTTCCAGATACAATAAAACTGGACGATGTACGAGGCGCTTTATTAACTCGCGATGAATTTGACGTATTCACGAACGAAGGGTTGGGATCGTCACAAAACATGGGTTGAAACGAGAATAAATCGTTTGGTTTACCTAACGGAAACTGCCATTCAAGTATTAAATAATCATTCGACATTACTAGGAATTTTTCAAGCCATGCATTTATGTAGCAAAAAAGAAAAGAAAACAAATAGGTGAAAACAACTGGAAGTTAAGAAGTTAATTACCTACTTGAATCAGAACAACTGTTGGCGTCTGATTTTTATATTCTAACTATAATAGTTATCATTTTTTAAACTACTCTATGACTTTGTCATTGTAAATTTTAATCCCACTTTGTCATAATAACGATTATTATCGTTTTTATCATCATTACCAATACTGTGTAAAATTGTATAAGATATTATTACTTTTTCTAATTGCATTATACCTGCCTTTACTGGTCAAGAGAATTACTGTTACCTATGCCACATTGCTAATAGCTTCGTCCCAACCAACAGGAATGTCGTAATATTTCACTTGAAGCTTGAGCCACCTATATATTGGTTCATAATATTCCAGAAACGGTTCGACTCGATAGTTTTTAGTACCAGTCGCCAAGAAGAGTGGATATTTCCAATTCATGCTGCTCCCGAGCTCCATAAGATGTCTTGAATAAGAAACAACATTTCGATTAGACTATGTGATTTAGATATTTGAAAAAACAGCACAAGAATCGTGCTTATTACTTCCAGTAATTATGTTGCAAATATTGAGTAAACAAATGAACTAAATAATTATACTATGCGCTCTTCTAATTTGATCAGATTTGATGACGCACTTTTTTTTACCGATCCCTAATTCATAAGCCAAAATGATTATTATAATAGGAAATTTGTATTTATGATTACCTGCAATCACACTACGGTAAATTTTTTTATTATTATTTGTTTTTTACCAAACTGCTTTCTATTGTTTTCATAAGTAAAAATTACGAAAGAAATAGAAAATAAAAATACGTGAAAAGAAATTATGGTCGACGAATTTTGTAACACTAACGCCTAATCCAAAATCCCTGCATTCTAGTCTATTTCCATTTGAACCAATTCAGAAAAAATATTTGAGGTAAAACTTACTTCAACTTGTTCCCAGCGTTTTTTGATCCGTAAATATCGCATCTGTGTAGAGGAATATCGAAATTCGGATCGCCAACTTTACCCGTGACCGCAGCCTCGCACATGCCTTTGAAAATTTGCACTTGCAATATGTATCCGAGAAAATATCTGTTCGCAAAATAGAACAACAAAAAAATACGTAAACATGCGTATAATATGTATATTTAATAATAAATATAATACAAGGAACACAAACGGCGTTAGCGTTTTATTTCGACTAAGTGAATAAAAATACCGCTGATCTCTTTACTTGAAAAATACTCACCTAACGTAGGGTGTGTTGTCGGTAACGTGAAACTTTGCTGCGGGGTCGAAAAAGAAATCTGAGCGAGGTAAAGGCGGCTCGATTCCTTGATATCGCCTCGTTATCGCCCACCAAGCCTCGTTGTACTCAGACGATTTGATTTCCCCATTGAATACTTTCCATCGCCACTTATCAATGACTAAGCCGTGCGGAAGCTGCGGTACCTTGGATAGAGCTTGTCTCAAAAGAAACGGCAAATCTGTTAATAAAACAACCACATTTCGTTCGATATCATTTTGTCCGGAGATTTCAAATAGAAAACTCAATCTGCGCCCCGACCGCGCTCCCAAGTAGTAAACTCTACGTTATGATCAGCCAATAGATACGGCTGAACCACGACTAGACGAAGTGGTAAAACCTGGAATGGTCGGACATACAGACACGTAAATTTAGTTGCCGATAGTCAGGCGCAAGGCAATCGTGATTAGTAATGGCTGGCCTGTTGTGGAAACGGCTTGTTACGAACTGCGAGATCTTTCGTGAAACAGTTGTCAAACTTTCGGCCAATGTTTTTTAGAGATATACGATTTATGAAAAAATAGAAAGGCAGGTATCAGTTCGGTTAACTAACCGACATTCCGTAGCGGTAAATCTGTCATGGATTAGACTGCTGATGTGTACGATTGGTTACGGATCGGCGGGCGCATTGTGGTTCAGATTTACTAAATTACGAATTTTTATACTCAACAATATACTGACCATCGTCCGGAGTCGAATCGGAAATGAGTCCGAGCCTCTGCATATGCTGCGGAGTCATGACACCGTACATCACGGCGTCGCCAACTGCCTCGTGAAATGCTGAATTCGCACCGTCCTACAGTATAAGAGCGATTAGCAAGAGACATTGTGTATAAAATGGAAAATGAGGATTGTTTACAGTCAGCGGTAATGATTCAACGAATCTCGCCAACAGACGGCAAAAAGAGAATTGCCACAGTGTATAGTATAAATTAATTTCACCATAAATATAGTAGGCTGGTCTTTATAAGCCATATAATAGTATACGTGGCCGAGTTCATGATGAATTACGTAAAAGTCTTCGGCGTTAACTTCAGCGCAGGTGAGTATTCTGAAAAGGAGTAATTTTCCAGTAATTAACCAGCTAATTAGCTGTAAACTGAAAGCACCGAATGCTATTCAATGGGACAATTGTTACCTTCATACAATCGATTTCTACCCCATCCGCTTACCTGTAGTCATTGTCTCGATACATGTTCGCGGCAGTGCCGTGACAGGCTATTTCCGACCTGTTTTCTCTCTCGAACACGGAGTTCTCCCAAAACGAGGAAGTCAGCTGCGGCAGACCCATCGATACGTAAAAGTCCTCGGCAAGCTTCACCATCTTCGTAACAGTGACATTCTTTCTTTTCAAGGCGCCTGTGACGCTACCGTTGTCTTTTGCACGTGGCCAAATAATATCAATGAGAGATGCCCAGTTTTGAGCCCACATGTTACCTGAAAATGTAAAATCAGCGAATCGATTAGATAGACGAACAAATCCGATGGATAAATGGATCGATAACCTGACAATGAAATATGATTCGATAATTATAAGATTCACCAAGCAGGTGCGCTGGTATTGGTCCTCGAGGATCAACGATGTCCGGGTATTTTTGAACTAATCGAAACCGGGCAACCGCGTGGAGCAGCTTGTAAAGCGGTTCTATTTGCCGATACAAATCCTCCACCACGTTCTCCAAATCCGAAGTTTCCAGCTCCTCGCGCCAGCACTCGCCAATATCGAGGTATCCTGGTTTCCAGATTATACACACGATTACATTTTCGCATATGATACAAGATTCTGGACAGACAAAGACACGAAATAAAAATTTTCAGGTATGTCATCACCGTTGTTCCAGGCTCCCTGGTTCTGCAGAGCGACCGAGGTCGTGAAGAGTCCTTTCACTTTGCTCATTTCGTTCCTCCACGAGACCCAGGCCCATCGAAGTTCACTCTCGTTTCTAATTTGGCACCAAAAAGAAGATAATGCAATGTTCAAAAGTTACAGAATATCAGTCGAGCTGTCTGAACGATTTGTACTAAAGATCATTTCACCTTGAGGTAGCGACGAGCCTCTCGAGTTCAGGTTCTCCGTGATAACATTTCTGCTCGTCATGTTCTTCGCTTCTGCAGACCAAAGCGTTGGCGTAGCTGGATGAGAGTTTTTCGAAAACGCTGGTCAACGCTCTGAAACATGAAAAACAGCGTTTTTATTTTCAATCAATCACAGCTAGCAACCGATGTACGGAGAATTACTCGCCTGGCTTGATACGGTGTGTATTTCGGACCCCTGCAGAGTAGACGAATCATCCTCTTCTCGGAGAAACCGAGACCGTTCGACTCTTTTCCGAGGTTCTTCATCCTGGAGCACCAAGTGTTTCGCCAGGTGGTTTTGAACCGCGACATCCCAGCGTTCAGACCTGAAACCTGCGACGATGGGCTCGTCGCGCTTTGCCATTCCAAAATCGCAATGGCTCGGTTCAAAACGAGCAGCTCGTCGTTCATTTGTTTCAAAAGACGTCCGGGGTGGTGATCCTTTTCGGTTGTGAAAAGACTCGGATAAGGACTTCGTGTGTTTCGCTCTTCATTTCGGATATCATAGAAAAAGAAAAGTCAATTGTGGTAGCCAGAGTTTCGAAGAAAAAGTTCGTTTTTCACGAATTGCTTTAATCAGATTTTTCCATCGCAAATTTGATTAATATACTCACCGATCACGTCGAGTCCGTAGATTATTCCATGCTGCAGGTGGTCGTAATCAAAAAACTGGGAGGCGAGCAACAAGTGAAACGAAGAGAAAATAAACCCGACTGCGAGGATCATTTTGAACGGATTGTTATATTCCGCCGTTCACTTCAGGGTTCGCATATTTTAAAATCGCTCTAGTTGCGAGCCTCGAGTAAACGAGACGATTTCGTTGCAATGGTGTCGCTTTCAAAACCTTAAACAAATCAGAACCGGAGCCTCGACTCGAACTTCCTTTTATCCCGTATTCTCCCGCCCCTTGCTGTCTTGCATCCGAAGCGCATGCTTCGCCCTGCCACCTGCTACCCAGATAACTGATGACGATTCCCCCGGCTCTTTAATTTCGCTTACTTATTTCCCTCCCTTCCTCAGTTCTTAATCTTCTCCTAAATCTCCGCTGATATTTCGAGTCCACTTATTCTTTTTTTACTACTGCGCAGTTGATTTTTTAACGAGATGAATGTTTAATTTTTTACCTCCGCATTTTTTTTTTCATTTTTTTTCGATTGGTAAACTGCGTGGGAGTAAACACTGCTGCAGGATAATTTAATTATAGCCCCCAATGTCACAGCGGCTCCCGTCGCGATTCGTATATCTTACGACGGGGCTCAAAAGGGATCAGAGCAAATTGAGAGAAAGAGAGTATTCTCGTCCGCTGGAGGACATTTATTGCGCAACGTTCCTTGAATAACAAAGGTCGCTCCTTCTACCTGGTATATAGAGCAGATGAGAAGGAGAACGGAGTACTAGAAAGCCTCACTCTTCTCTCACGGTGTGTGTTTCTCTACGTGGACTTAATTACACAAACGTATATAAGCGTTAAATTGTTTCGTTGACTATTAAAGGTATATAAGAAAGGAAAGAGAGAGCGAGAGTGAAGAAAAGAAAAAGAAAAGCAAAAACGCTGAATTAATTTATCTAGAAGCCAAACCGCAGCTGATTTGCGGTACGCGATGTTAACACCAGATATAAGGTATCGCTATACGGGATAATAAAATTTGATTTTAATTAAAATTTATCAGTATAAACAAAGCGGTGATGCGTTTTTAATGTCACGTTGAAAAGATTAGATTCGTACCACTCCAGCGCAGCGCCAGGATTAACTTGGTCACACGTGTAAACACGTGTAATGATAATATTTTATCAACGAGTGGTTTCACTTCCAGGAATAAATACACTTTCCAGGTGAGATGATTCCATCGTATAAAAGATCACTCAGTTACTGTCCGATGATTCAGTACGATTTGCGAAATGATTAAATAAATACGAAATACGAAAGACACGCCGAGAAGTAGTATACCTATCAAATTACCTCAACCAGCCAATATTTGCGAAAGGAAAATTGGCGTCGCGCTTCTCGCCTCTCGGTTTCGTTGTCGTGTTTAAAATACATTCTATTCGAAGCGAACAGCAGCGTACTCAAATTTCTTACAAGCACTTTTTCCATCTGGATTAAAAAAAATTTCATCAAAGATTTTCAAGGGGATACAATTAAAATGCTGGAAAAAGAGTAATAAATTAAAGAATGAACAATGTATGTTGATCGTTCGATCGATATCGAAGACACAAGACCATTTTTACGGTCTTGCTAGATTTTTACGATCGCGACACGACCTTTCGAATCTCACAAAGTGATCTGTGCGTATAGTATAAACGTTTTATTGTATCACCTGAGGATCGAGGAGAGACGGATTTATAACCAGTTCGTGGAAAAACAAAGATCCGACTTCGTGACTCTCGATGATCATTAAATTGTTCATTCGCCAAATGTCGACCTGAAGTTGCAGCATTTATATATCAAACGATACGAGCTCGTTAACCTGATAAAAATCACCGACAAATATGAGGAAATGTGGATGCTTCTTGTCTGCAGTCTATTATCTTTCGTAACATACTCGGGGAGTTTGGAAAATGAAGAAAATCGAGTCGAAACAATCAAGATGAACGATTTCGCTGCGGGGCAGGAAAGATCAGGTAAAAGTTTCTGCCTCCTATAAAATTCCCGTAAAAACCGTGCGACATAAAGCGTCCGTTGCACTTCAGAAAAACTGCAGGGTAAAAGAAGTATCATTGGCGATTCAGGGGACCAGAACTCAGCCGATCTGCGGCCCTTCCGGTGGCCAGACCGCCCTTATGGTATGGGAGAAGGAGCGAGACTGCGGCTCGATTTCTCACGTCCAAGTTTAAACGACTCTTCTCAGAACTTCCGGGGCTCGGCGGAGCTGCTGACGGGTTCGTGGGGCCTGATTCGACCGGAAGTGGTCAGGGACTGGTTGCCGGTGACGAGCACGAAGGAACCAGAACCGACGACGACGCCGAAGAAGGTCGGCTTCTTCAAGGGGATTCAGGAATTCTTCAGGAATTCGTTTCACCCCGGAAACACTACGCCGTCTCTCCGTTCGACGACCGTAATCCCGATGTCGGATTATCGGTTTCCGGGAATCCGGCTGCAACCACCCCTAATTCCTTTCCTGTCCAGAGAAAATCCGTTGCTTGGAGGCCACGACGCTACTTTTAACCTCCACATCAAGGCCGTGGCGATTCCTCAACCTCTGTCAGGAATCCAGCTGAAGGGCCTCAAGGCCCTGAAAAACGGGGGTGAAACTGGATTAGTCCGTGTGAAAAGAAGGCCAAGTTTCGGTATCGGGAAAAGAAGATTTCGCCGGGCGAAGAGGCATGGAATTTGTTAATGAGTTTTCAAACTTACTTGCGTAATTACCGATTTCCAACCTTGATACTGATTATTTTTGCGACATGTGTATTATGTATTACATGCTATGTTTCTTAGGCGGGATCACGGCTTATTACAATATACAAATTATAATTATTGTTTTTGAAAATTGTGTATGTTGAAAAACGAAATGAAATAATAGTAGTAATAATAATAATAAATCTTTTATGTACAGTGGGAGTTAATAACGAGTGGAATTGACTTGCGAATATTTCTTATATAACGGCAGCTAATTATTGTTCGTATTTATATGTTCTGCTGATACGCGTGTATTTTCTTTGGTTTCCGTCCATTATCGTCTGACCTTTTGTAGCTTTGAAGTGGGGATCTCCATCCTTCGGCTTCGTAACCAGCAGCTATTATCTCGGCCAGCATTGAGGGGCTTGGATGAAGAGAGTTTTATGTATGACTTCTTTCTTAATTTTTTTTACTTATCGTTAATAATATTGTGACTAGGCTGTACAGATCAAATTCGAAAAGGTGTAAATCAAATTATAGAAGTTTACAAGATTCTCTTTTCAATGACTTCAATAAATCGTACATACAAGTTTTGGGAAACGATTAACGACAGTATACCTTTATCACCTTTATCAGTGCGAAGTTGAACGCATGCTGAAGATGAAGGGTAAGGAAGTTGGCCAAGGATAAAATTGCGTTGTTCTTTTTATCTCGATGGAAAATGAATCGACCTGTCAAAAAAAGATGATAGAAAAAACAAACATTGGAAGTGACACGAGTGTTACTCGGCAAACAGAGCGACCATATTTTATCAAGTACAATTTAATAAGAGGTTTAATTTACACAGGGATATAGCCATATACATACACACTGAACTTGGTGATCGAGGACCGATCGTAGTTATTTAGAAATACATATAATATACATATATATTTATTTTTATTTATTTATCTATGTTTCTTTCTTTGCATTTAAATGATAATCGCGGAGTGGGGTGAAAAAACCGCATGGTCAGCGACCGTCGGACAAACGTATTTTTTAAATTCTTTTCTAACGACTGTATTCTGAATCTGTGTATTGCCATAAACGTGGATAAAACGGAACGAGAAAAAAAAAGATAAGTAGACATCATTACACGGAAAACACGACGTCGAATTTTATACTATGACGAATGACATCGGCTACGCGGGCAAATGCGATATCACGTAATATACGGGTGAGTGTTCATGATCGACCCATTTGCATCCGCATAGTTTTACTCTTAACGGTGAACATTTGTTCTCTGAAAAATTTTACAGTGTGCTTTATACTATAATGTACGTTGCTCGAGGATCCGGGGACTACGAAACACTCAGTGGCATAACATCATCAGGAAATGTCGAGGCACCCCTGATATCGTATGAGGGTGAAGACGAAGTCCTGGGCCCGACAGACCCGAAGCTGTGCAGCTTCGATGACAGTGGATCACGTGAGTACGAAAGGGATGCCGAGTACGCAGGTCAAATTCACAGGTACAACAGGAGAAAGCGGGGCGGTGAAAGTGCCCGTAAAGCACTGCCCCGATTGCGTAGAAGGTACAGGAAAAAACCGCGACACAAAGCGAAGCACCGAAAGGATGGTAATAGGAAAAAAATCCATCACGAGAAACGCGATGACGAGGAGGAAATGATCATCGACAATGACGGAATATTCACGCCGAATGCTGCAGGGTACAGATACGATAAAAAAGAGGAACTGTTTGGTGCCGGAGAAAGTGGAGAAGCCAAAAGTCTGTCGAACGATGAAAAGCAGGTGGAAAAACGCGCTGCAAACACAACGAGAAAACCGAGCACCAAGTTTCTGAAACGAAAAGCTGCCGCACCTCGACATACGGCGATCAGGAACGAGAAATCGATTTCTGAGGACGAGCAAAGACTGCAGAGAGCTTACACAGCGGGTTTTGAAGTAGGCGTCCCGGAGGGTCAAGGATTTTCTGAAGGCTCGCTCGGCTCCTGGAATGCCGTCGGAAAATATCCGGGAGAAAGTTACCCAGCCGCTGAGCCAGCCTACATTTTGCCGTATGTGCCGACGGTGAATCTGGAGGCAGCAACCGACGAGACGTTGAATCAAAGATACCCGAATCAAGGCTTGGTGCACGAGCCGCAACCCACGGAGCTGGCCCAAAACACAAGCTTGGTAAACGTTTCCACAGAGACTACAAAGACCGCGATCAAAACGACAACCCCGACTCAAGGGCAGAGCGTGATTCAATCCGTGCTGCAGAAGCCGCTCCAGGAAGCGATTAACGGCACGAAAAGCTACGTGGTCAACTTCGGAATCTCTCAAATCCCAAGCCGTGATCA
The DNA here is from genome assembly GCF_021901495.1 of Neodiprion virginianus. Classification (NCBI taxonomy): domain Eukaryota; kingdom Metazoa; phylum Arthropoda; class Insecta; order Hymenoptera; family Diprionidae; genus Neodiprion; species Neodiprion virginianus. The sequence goes on from NC_060880.1 coordinate 20,289,314, forward strand.
GGCCCCTGATTCCGCGGCTTCGTCAAAGCCGCCCAGTGCCGGTCCCAATGTCGAGGTCAACGTGAAGGCCAAATTCCAACCACCGCCGGCCCGCCGTCCCCCGAGCGGGGTCCGATACCTTCCGAATGCTCGGGCCTCCGGGAATCGTTTCAGTCCAGTGCCCATGTCTCTTCAGTACCTTCCCGTGCCGTACAACAGCTACAAGCCGTTGGTTCAGAGTGACCTGGAGGAAGATCAGGCCAAATTCAAGCGGGGATTTCGGCTGGTTCCATTGCCACAGAACATCTATGCTCTCGGAGCCGACGACCAGAGAACCGGCGACAGTGCCCAGTGGAGATCGAAGCTGAAGAACCAGGAGAAGAACGATAAGACGTCGGCCATGCTTTCGTTCAAGGCTCATATGCACCACCGCGTTCAGGACATCGGAAAGCCCTTTTTGAGGTACGGCCAGCCGCCGTACGGGCCGATTTACGGAAACCAGGAGCTCATCGACCCTTTGAACACTATCGACAACTCTTCGGTAGGGTTGCTGGGTTATGGTGAAGTCGACCCGGTTTTGTTTTACCCCGGTCAATGGTCGGATAGAATTGCACCGGGACTGGAATACGTTCCAAACCCTTATGGATTGGAGCAAGTAGAGAGTGTCGGACCTGAAGGGTACAACGAGTATCCGGTGGCAAACTTTGTGCCTGGGGTGACCGTCGACAATCCGACGCTGCAACGGCCTCCACTTCGGGATCAAGGTGGGCAGAAAGAGCGATCATTCTCGACGGTGATAAAACCGCTCACTAACGAGCTGCAGAAGTTACTGGCAACTATTAAGCTGGTAAACAAAGATTTGATGGTCAGCGAGAAGAAACGGTCTCTTGAAAATGCCGCGGTGTCACCGAGGATAAAGAGGACCGATTGGGGAAAGGAGGCTTCTGCCGATCGCGATACCAAGGTCGATGATGTTCTGGAGAAGTTGAGTATCACCGAACCACCCCAGGCAAAGATACGGAAGTTTTTGGTCGAGGTCAACACGGAGCGCGACGCGGACCAGGAATCCACGTCGAAGAAACGGGCTATGGATCTTTACGCCAACGATCGTAAGTTCGAGGAGAACGTCGAAATGGAGAAGAAACTGTACGATAAAACGAAAATCGACAATACCGATCGCGATTCAACGATTCCGGAACGCTTGACCACAACCAGCCCTGAAAATGTAAAAGCAACAGTGCAAGCAAAGACTGACGGGACCTCGAAAAACTTGGAGACAACTGACGTGGACAAGAATTCACCGACAAATCGAGACACGATACCAGCTACTGACGCGTCTACAACGGAAGGACCAGAAACCTCATTAATGGTGATGATGACCATGGGGTCAGAAAACGATTCAACGACTGTACCGCCATCGATAACAATGCATGATAATGATAATGGAACTCCGGTAACGGGTTCACCGGGTGAAATTAGGAGCAGTTCAGAACTGACGACGAAGCCAATGTCAAGTGTTACTACTCCCCGATTAACGACTATCGATAAAAGCGGAGAACACAGCACGACGGCGAAAAGTGGAGCAAGTGGGAAAAAAACGACTTGGGACATTGTGGTGGACAGGCAGCCGACAGTAAACATGATTTCCCAGCTTGGTACCAGCCCCACAACTGCGATTTCTGGTGAAACAATTGGTACGGGATCCACTGAGGCATCTTACACCTCGACGTTAAGTGGCTCGTCGGCTGTGAAAAATGTTGGGAATCTGGTTCACCCGCTGCCTGAAGAAAATTTTAATGAACGAGAAGACGAACGGTACGACAAGCTACTCGCTGAGATAAAACGTATCGAGACTGAGATGGAGGAGATGAAGGGTGATGGTGAGAATGATCACGCTGTTGATGAGAGGTCACCTCCTGACGTTGTAGAAGCTGACGATGACTGGGACTCGCAGAGATCGATGGAAAGTCGCAACTACGGAAATGCCGAAGGTGGTGATAATCGAGGATCGGAGAAACGAAATTCACCAGATGTGAACAAGATCAGTGCGAGAATAAGTAGAGGATCGGTGAAAAAGAAACACAATTCCGATTCAGCGAAGAGACAGATGAAAAATAGCAAATCAGCATCAGTGTCCAAGGGTACGCAGGCCATAAAGTCTCGGAAAGATAGCGCTACGAATGAGAATAAAAGTTCGTTAAAAAACCGTGGAAATGGCAGACGAAGAACGGCAGAGAAAACATTGAAAGGTACTAGGAAGGGGATTAATGACAGTAACAATGCGAAAAAGAGGCAGTTCAAAAACCAGCAAGAACGCGTCGCTCATTATCAAAGACGGATACAGTCCGCCGATCCGGAAGATAACGCGGGAGATTATGGCGAATTGGAAATTCAGGCCGAGCAAATAAAGACTCGAAATACTGATAACAAACTATCGACCGTTGACGAGGTACCCAAGTTCATACAGCGCAACCTACGCTCGGACCGAGACCCATTTGAACAACCGACTTTTTGGGCTCGAAACGAAAAAGTGCCTCGACAATGGCTTACGGATTTGAAAAAACGTTTCATTGGCACAACGAGCCCTTTGAAGTATCGGGAAAAATCGTTCACGCCGTTCGAAAGAGGAAGTAAATGGATCACGCGTTCTACACAGGGTGAAAAATCCGAGGATTTGGTGAATAGGATTATCCTTAATCCTTACCTTCCAATCGTGGCGAATACTGAGACCAACCTGAAGGTCCATGAGACTGGTTCCGTCGAAGCGACAAAAAGTGGTCCCAGAAACTCTAAGACATCGGAGGACAGCCTGAAACAGAAAGAAACAGGTTACAATAGTCCAGGCTACGTGAGACTGGGTAGAAGTTTGAAATCCGTCGAAGAGATTGTTAAACCGGAGGAGACAAGGATCGAGGAAATTCAGGAGCCGGTACACCGGAAGCTGAAAGCATTGGGTTACAATATTTCGAGCTTACGTGATGATTTGGCGCCGCAAAAGGAATCGAATTATTTAAACTCGGGCGATCAAAATTTACAGTATTACGACGGCCTTGATGAATACTTTCTGCCTTTTGAGGAACTCCAGAATCTCGATCTTCACAGGGTAGTCGGGCTCGAGCCAGCCGATTCTGGTGTAATTGTACACCGGGAAAAAGTTAGGAAGAAAAGGCAGCCGGAAGTACGAAACGCCGAAAGCAAAACGAAAGCTAAAACTGCTACGTCCAATAGTTTAGATCCGCAAATGCGTAAAAATGAGCAAATTAGTTTTAAAACTGAAAGTATGGAAAATAGGGCCAACAAAGACAGTAGCCATGGTCTGAATTACCGTGAATACGATGCGGAAAATGATGATGAGGAAAAAAAGTTTGCCTTCGAAGACAGCAGTGATAATCCGAGTTACAGAGATTATGGCGAATACGGTGGGGAGAATGGAGAAGTTGGGCTCACGCGAAACTACCAAGAGAAGGGCGAGACAACTACGGTAAAAACGTCAAGCGAAAATATCACCGCTGCATCAATCACCAGTTCCAAGGCACTGATTGCCAAAACGACGGCAAAAACCAGCACTAAGCAGGCAGTAAGCAGTACCGAATCCAAAACAACGAGCAAGCCACTTGGAGGAGCTTCAACCACGTCGAGTACCTCCGACATAGAAATTGAACTGGAATCTACAACTCAGAGCACCACTAAGACTGCGGGGAAAACCAGCCCGTCTCAAATTACTGCCAGAAGCACAATTGACAAGGGAAACACAACGGTGAAAAGTAAAACTGAAGCTGTAACTGCAATGCTAAATGCGACCACAACTAAAAGTAAACCTGAACTATTATCGAGCAATGAAACAACAGTACCGGAGTTCAATTCTTCAGAGATTGCGACAACTACAGGACTTCAACTACAATCTGGATTTACGACTGCGACAACAATCTCCAGCAAAGAAATCACTGCAGGATTGGAAACCATGTCTGGAATGGTAAATGAATTGAGTTTCACCAACCAAAGTGCAAGTACAACGAGTACGATTGGATCTCAATTCGAACCTGAATCAACGGAGAACTTCATGCTTTCAAGCGATGCAACAACTCTGCCTGAAATTCCGTTTATATGGAGTGAAAAGCATAAAACTATAAACGAAAGTACGGCGGTCTCGGAAATTATAGTGATACCGGAATCGACAAACATTGAGCCAAAATTCGTGCCTGATAGTACAAGAGCAGTCAAAGATGCGACTGCAGAATTTAAATTAATCTATGAATCTAGTTCCGAATCTACATTTGAGAAAATGGGTGAATCCACACTTGCAGCAAAGACAACTACCGATTTGATTCTCACTGAAGACAAGACTTCAACTGAATTTATTCAGGCAACAACTGTGCTTCAAGTGAATTTGAAAACGACTGCAGCATCAGAACTTACAACTGAAAGTACGAACGAACTAATCCAAGCAGCTGCTACCACCTCACAATCTGGCGAGACATTCGAGACAGCTACTACCATATTCAACAGTCTAGAAAGTACAACAAACACAGAAACTTCGATGGAAATAAAAAGCACTGAAGTACAAGTCACGTCTGAGTCAACAACAAAAATGTCAACTTCGTCCGAAGAAACAACCACAACAGAATTGAGTTCATCAGGGACTGCAGCGCCGGAGAATACTAAACAAAGTTCCAGAGAGTTTGAAGTATTAACGACAGCGACCCTAATGACTGCAGAACAAACGCCTGAAACTAAAACTACGTCGCAGAAAACGAGCGAATCTACATTCGAAAAAAATACAACTTCTGAATTGATAATCACCCAAGAAAAGAGTTCGAGCGAATTTTTACAGGAAACAGGTGCGTCACAAGTGAGCTTAAAACAGTCCGAAGTGCCAGAAGTTGCGAGTGAAAGTACAACCGAATTAATCAGCTCAACTGCGACCACCGCTAAACCTTACGAAGCATTCGAAAAAAAAGCTAATATTTTGAGCACTATAGCAGGGACAACAAAATTAGAAATTGCGATGGGGATAACGAGCAGTGAAGAACGACCTACGTCTGAGTCTACAATAAAAATGTCAACTTCGATCGAAGAAACTACCACGTCAAAATTGAGTTCATCAGAAACTGCAGGGCTAGAGAATACTAGACAAAGTACTAGAGAGTCTGAAGCATCAATGAGTGTGGTAGTCGTAACGACAGCTGAACAAACGCCTGGATCTCCGTCTCCCCAAATTAGCGAATCTACATTTGAAACACAAACAACAACTGAGTTGATAATCACAGAAGACAGGAGTTCGACCGAATTTTTACAGGAAACTACTGCGTCACAACTAAATTTGAAAACAGCCGACATGTCGGAAATTGCGACTGAAAGTACTGACGAACTAATCAGCTCAACTGCTGCCACCTCTCAATCTCACGAGGCATACGAGACAACTGTTAACATATTGAGCAGTCCGCACAGTACAACAAACTCAGAAACATCGATGAGAATAACGAGCACTGAAGTACAAGTCGCGTCTGAGTCAACAACAAAAATGTCAACGTCGAGCGAAGAAATGATGACAACAAAATTGAGCTCATCAGAGACTGCAGAGCTAGAGAATACTAGACAAAGTACGAAAGAGTCTGAAGCATTAACGAACGTGATCGTAACGACTTCAGAACAAATACCTGAAATTCAAATTACATCTCAGAAAATGAGTAAATCTACATCCCAAGGAAACATAGCGACCGACGTGATAATCACTGAAGAAAAGGGCCCGACCGAATTTTATCAGCAAACGAGTACGTCAAATGTGAATTCGAGAACGTTTGAAGTGTCAGAAGTTGTGACTGAGAGTACGACCGAATTAATAAGCTCAAACCCATCCACTACTAAATCTAGCGAAGCATTCGAACTAAATGTTGATATCTTTAGCACTACGGAAGGTACAACAAAAGCAGAATCTGCGATGGGGATAACGAGCACCGAAGTGCAATTCACATCTGAGTCGATAGCAAAAATGTCAAGTTTGACCGAAGAAACGACCACGACAAAATTGGGTTCATCAGAAACTGCAGAGTCAAAGAATACTAGACACAGTACCAGAGAGTCTCAAGCATCAACCACTTTAGTGATTGTAACGAGTGCAGAACAAACACCTAAAACAGAAACTACGTCTCCGAAAATCAGCGAATATACATTCGAATCAAAACCAACGACAGAGTTGATAATCACCGAAGACAGGAGTTCGACCAAATTCGTACAGGAAACAACTGCGTCGCAAGTGAATTCAAAAACGACTCAAAGTACGACCGAGCTAATTATCAATTCAAGTACTACCACCGCTGAACCCCATGCTGAACTCGAGTTAACTGCTAATATCTTGAGTACTACGGAAGGCACAACAAAATCAGAAACTCTGACGGAGATAACGAGCACGGAAGAACAAGTCACGTCTCAGTCGACGAGAAATATGGCAATTTCGCCGAATGAAACGACGGCGACAGAATTGAGTTCATCGGAAACTGCAGAGCTAGAACATACTAAACAAATCACCGCAGAATCTGAAACATTAACGACTGAAATCATAACGAAACCTGAACCAACAACTGAAAAACTAACCACTGGCACTAAAACTACGTCTCAGGCAATGGGCGAATCTACATTCGAAGCAGAGAGAACGGCCTCTTTAATAACAACGGAAAAAGGTACAACCGAACCTGACGAAACATTTGCGTCGCAGCTCACTTCCGAAGTGAATAAAGGATCTGAAGTTACAAGTACTGAGACCGAAATTTTGGAAGCAAGTAGTCAATCAACCACAACAAAATCGAGTTCGTTAGAGTCAGAATACATGGAAAATGCCAACAAAAGTACAACAAGATCGAAAACTTCGTTAGAAACCGTAACTGAAGTTGTAGCGGAAACCAGCGGAGGAACGACTGAACAAAAAACTACAAATGAGAAATTGAGCGGGTCATTCGAATTAACGTCAACGACCGAAGCCACATACTCGTCAGAAAATGGTACGACTGAATCTGGAATGACTTCGGAATCCACGATGGAATCGTCATCATCAAGCCAGGGATTAACCACAGTAGAGTTCAATTCTGTAATGATTGGTGAATCAGAAGTTTCAAATGAGAAAAGTACCGAATTAACCAGCGTGATATCTACGAACACCGAATCAAACAAATTGGTCTCCACGTCAACTTCGGAAGCAAAAGAATCTACGACTGACACCGCGGTCTACAGTGAACTAGAAATCACGAGTAAATCCACTGCAGAAGTCGCGAGTTCATCGCAAGATACAACCGAGTTGGAAATCGTCTCCCAATATGACAGTAGTACTCGAGTTTCGACGAAATCCATGGACGGACAAACGGTATCCAGTAAAGTAATGACAGAGCCGAACCAATCGATCACGGTACCCGGATCCTCATCAGAAACAGCTAACGAACTAGAAAAAGGCACTAAAAGTAGTGTGAAGCCTGAAACAACTAGGAAAGTGTCTGGCGTTACAGAATTTGCAAAGAAAACAATAAAAAAAGCAACGATTTCTAGTGGTTTGGAACATAATACTCAATCAACAATTAGTAAAAATTTGGAAACAGAAGTTAAAACTACTGAAAGACTCAAAAACTACACCGAATCGATAGTCACAGAGCCAAAATTCAGCCAGAGTTCTGGCCCGAAATTAACTACCACAGTTACTTCTGGATTTAAGACTGTATCAGAAGAATTCATAGAAACCGATGGCCCGACGGAATCAGACAAAGTAACTCGAAGCACTACTGAGTCAGAATTTTTCGAAGAAATTGACTCAGGTACTGAAACTACTTCGCAGATCGGCGTTACGGAATCAACGGAGTTGTCTGTTTCCCTAACTGAAGAAACATCTCAGGCTACTAACACTACTATATCTACCGAAAACTCGATAGTGTCTACGAAAACGCCTGTTACAACCGAAGTTTTAACTGAGCAGACCAGCGAAACTGATAAGACTATCTCTGAATTGCCAACTGCAGGTTCATCTGAACCTGGTACAACAACTGAATTTTCATCAACACAAACAAATGAATTAGAGTCTGCAAAGAGCAGCGATACTGAATCGACGATAGAATCAGCAGTTTCATCTGGACGGACGACTATAACCTTGATGATGACCACTACACTTGAAGTTACGGAAAGTAGTTTTAATGAATTCACAGAAGAACCGACTGCTCTGAGTCAAAAAATTACTACGGTTGAAACTACAAAACAGACAAGCAAACTAAGATCAGAAATTTCAAGTGTAAACGCGACTTCGAATCAGTATGAATCTGAGGAGACAGGTGCTCGAAGCAGCACGAAAGAATACGGAACTCAAGAAACAACGCAAGGAAAATCTGAATCTCAATCAACGTCAAAAACGTCGATAGAAAATGAAGAAACTTCGAAATACACGAAAGAATCTGTAATTTCAAGTGAAGAAACAAACCCGACAGAAACTTCGCTAAAAAATATTAATGAGTCGACTGGAGAGTCTGTAGCTTCTTCCGTGAAAACAACTGTGACTCAATTTTTATCAACCCAGACAGTCAACTCAGAACTTAATAGCGAAATGAGTAGTAGTATCAGCCCGACCCAGGAATCAGTAGTTCCGATGGAAGAAGCGACTCCATCAGAATTTTCTACAAGCAGTGCTGTACGTGAAATGAAAAAGAAGTTGACAACTTCTTCAGAAGAAACAATTTCCACAAAACAAACTGGTGAATCGGAGTCAACGCAGAGTATTTCTGAATCTACAACTACCCAATTTGTTTCAACGAAAGAAGCCGATTCTTCTCCAGGGATTACAATTGAATCCATAGATACATCATCAACGGCAAAATTTACAGAAAGCAGCGTCACCGAAGTGACAAATGAGTTGGGAAGTTTTTCGAAAGACTTTCTCACTTCGTTATCTGTAACAACGGCTAGATCGAGCTCTGATATCGAAAGTACAAGTGACAGTGAAATTTATCAACATTCTCATTCAACAAACGCAGAAGAATTTTCAAATTCAAATGACGAAACTGCTTCGTCAGAATCACAGATGACAGTTCGATTTTCGCCAGTAAAGACGAGCACTACCGTAGGTCTAACAGAGATAAGTAAAAATGCGGATTTGACTAAAGAGTCGATAGTTTCCTCGACAAAAACAACTTTGAATGAAGATTCAGGAAAGGAAACAGACGAATCACGATCAAAAAGTGAAGAGCCTACTAAATCGAGTGAAACATACACTACCGAATCACCAATATTGTCTGAATCAACAAAAGAATCGATATCTTCGGAAGCTTCTAGTGGAGAAACTACTCTGTATATTTCCACATTAGAATTAATGCAGCGTGGGGAATCTGAAACTACATCAGTCACGACTGGAAAAACAATATTTTCAGAATCAACAATGCATTCGTTATTTTCTAGTACCAAAACGATCTCAACTGGTTTTTCGGTTAGGGAATCAACGAATACAGATACATTCGAGATCTCATCGACTGAACCTGCTTCAACTGGGACAAAATATAAAAATTCTGAGCAAACGAAAAACAAGAACAATTTACAAAGTACAGAAAAAATCAATAGCAGTTCTGAAACAACCCTGTTAGAGAATTTAACAACCGGAAATGATCGGTCATCGAATACTCACGAGTCGACTTCTTTAACTGGGACGATATCTGAAAATACTGAGCAAACGGAAAGTGGAAACAATTTACAAAATACAGAAAAAATCAATAGCAGTACTGAAACAACTCTGGTAGAGAATATAACAACCGGAAATGATCGATCATCGAATACTCTCGAGTATTCGACTTCTTCAACCGGGACGATATCTGGATATTCTGAGCAAACGGAAAATGAAAACAATTTACAAAGTACAGAAAAAATCAATAGCACTACTGAAACAACTCTGGTAGAGAATTTAACAACCGTAAATGATCGATCATCGAATACTCACGAGTTGACTTCTTCAACTGGGATGATATTTGAAAATACTGAGCAAACGGAAAGTGGGAGCAATTTACAAAGTACAGAAAAAATCAGTAGCAGTACTGAAACAACTCTGGTAGAGAATTTAGCAACCGGAAATGATCGATCATCGAATACTCTCGAGTATTCGACTTCTTCAACTGGGACGGTATCCGAAAATTCTGAGCAAACGAAAAATGAGAACCAATCAGAAGGTACAGAAAAAATCAATAGCAGTACTGAAACAACCCTGGTAGAGAATTTAACAACCGGAAATGATCGATCATCGAATACTCTCGAGTATTCGACTTCTTCAACCGGGACGATATCTGGATATTCTGAGCAAACGGAAAATGAAAACAATTTACAAAGTACAGAAAAAATCAATAGCACTACTGAAACAACTCTGGTAGAGAATTTAACAACCGTAAATGATCGATCATCGAATACTCACGAGTTGACTTCTTCAACTGGGATGATATTTGAAAATACTGAGCAAACGGAAAGTGGGAGCAATTTACAAAGTACAGAAAAAATCAGTAGCAGTACTGAAACAACTCTGGTAGAGAATTTAGCAACCGGAAATGATCGATCATCGAATACTCTCGAGTATTCGACTTCTTCAACTGGGACGGTATCCGAAAATTCTGAGCAAACGAAAAATGAGAACCAATCAGAAGGTACAGAAAAAATCAATAGCAGTACTGAAACAACCCTGGTAGAGAATTTAACAACCGGAAATGATCGATCATCGAATACTCTCGAGTATTCGACTTCTTCAACTGGGACGATATCCGGATATTCTGAGCAAACGGAAAATGAAAACAATTTACAAAGTACAGAAAAAATCAATAGCACTACTGAAACAACTCTGGTAGAGAATTTAACAACCGGAAATGATCGATCATCGAATACTCTCGAGTATTCGACTTCTTCAACTGGGACGATATCCGGATATTCTGAGCAAACGGAAAATGAAAACAATTTACAAAGTACAGAAAAAATCAATAGCACTACTGAAACAACTCTGGTAGAGAATTTAACAACCGGAAATGATCGATCATCGAATACTCTCGAGTATTCGACTTCTTCAACTGGGACGATATCTGGATATTCTGAGCAAACGGAAAATGAAAACAATTTACAAAGTACAGAAAAAATCAATAGCAGTACTGAAACAACTCTGGTAGAGAATTTAACAACCGTAAATGATCGATCATCGAATACTCTCGAGTATTCGACTTCTTCAACTGGGACGATATCTGAAAATACTGAGCAAACGGAAAGTGGAAACAATTTACAAAATACAGAAAAAATCAATAGCAGTACTGAAACAACTCTGGTAGAGAATATAACAACCGGAAATGATCGATCATCGAATACTCTCGAGTATTCGACTTCTTCAACCGGGACGATATCTGGATATTCTGAGCAAACGGAAAATGAAAACAATTTACAAAGTACAGAAGAAATCAATAGCACTACTGAAACAACTCTGGTAGAGAATTTAACAACCGTAAATGATCGATCATCGAATACTCACGAGTTGACTTCTTCAACTGGGATGATATTTGAAAATACTGAGCAAACGGAAAGTGGGAGCAATTTACAAAGTACAGAAAAAATCAGTAGCAGTACTGAAACAACTCTGGTAGAGAATTTAACAACCGGAAATGATCGATCATCGAATACTCACGAGTATTCGACTTCTTCAACTGGGACGATATCTGGATATTCTGAGCAAACGGAAAATGAAAACAATTTACAAAGTACAGAAAAAATCAATAGCAGTACTGAAACAACTCTGGTAGAGAATTTAACAACCGGAAATGATCGATCATCGAATAAACACGAGTTGACTTCTTCAACTGGGAGGATATTTGAAAATACTGAGCAAACGGAAAGTGGGAACAACTTACAAAGTACAGAAAAAATCAGTAGCACTACTGAAACAACTCTGGTAGAGAATTTAACAACCGGAAATGATCGATCATCGAATACTCACGAGTTGACTTCTTCAACTGGGATGATATTTGAAAATACTGAGCAAACGGAAAGTGGGAACAACTTACAAAGTACAGAAAAAATCAGTAGCACTACTGAAACAACTCTGGTAGAGAATTTAACAACCGGAAATGATCGATCATCGAATACTCACGAGTTGACTTCTTCAACTGGGACGGTATCTGAAAATTCTGAGCAAACGAAAAATGAGAACAATTTACAAAGTACAGAAAAAATCAGTAGCAGTACTGAAACAACTCTGGTAGAGAATTTAACAACCGGAAATGATCGATCATCGAATACTCACGAGTTGACTTCTTCAACTGGGACGGTATCCGAAAATTCTGAGCAAACGAAAAATGAGAACAATTTACAAAGTACAGAAAAAATCAGTAGCAGTACTGAAACAACTCTGGTAGAGAATTTAACAACCGGAAATGATCGATCATCGAATACTCACGAGTTGACTTCTTCAACTGGGACGGTATCTGAAAATTCTGAGCAAACGAAAAATGAGAACAATTTACAAAGTACAGAAAAAATCAGTAGCAGTACTGAAACAACTCTGGTAGAGAATTTAACAACCGGAAATGATCGATCATCGAATACTCACGAGTTGACTTCTTCAACTGGGATGATATTTGAAAATACTGAGCAAACGGAAAGTGGGAACAACTTACAAAGTACAGAAAAAATCAGTAGCACTACTGAAACAACTCTGGTAGAGAATTTAACAACCGGAAATGATCGATCATTGAATACTCACGAGTTGACTTCTTCAACTGGGACGGTATCTGAAAATTCTGAGCAAACGAAAAATGAGAACAATTTACAAAGTACAGAAAAAATCAGTAGCAGTACTGAAACAACTCTGGTAGAGAATTTAACAACCGGAAATGATCGATCATCGAATACTCACGAGTTGACTTCTTCAACTGGGATGATATTTGAAAATACTGAGCAAACGGAAAGTGGGAACAACTTACAAAGTACAGAAAAAATCAGTAGCACGACTGAAACAACTCTGGTAGAGAATTTAACAACCGGAAATGATCGATCATCGAATACTCACGAGTTGACTTCTTCAACTGGGACGGTATCTGAAAATTCTGAGCAAACGAAAAATGAGAACAATTTACAAAGTACAGAAAAAATCAGTAGCAGTACTGAAACAACTCTGGTAGAGAATTTAACAACCGGAAATGATCGATCATCGAATACTCACGAGTATTCGACTTCTTCAACTGGGACGATATCTGCAAATACTGAGCAAACGGAAAGTGGAAGCAATTCAGAAAGTACAGAAATAATCAACAGCAGTACTGAAACAACCCTGGTAGAGAATATAACAACCGGAAATGATCGATCATCGAATACCCACGAGTATTCGGCTTCTTCAACTGGGACGATATCTGAAAATACTGAGCAAACGGAAAATGAGAACAATTTACAAAGTACAGAAAAAATGAATAACAGTACTGAAACAACGTTGGAAGAAAATTCCACGACCGGAAGTGATTTATCATCTAATATTCTAGACGTTTCGACTGAATCTACAACTGGTACGGTATCTGAAAATTATGAAAAAACGGAATACGAGAATAATTCAGGAAGTACAGAACCAATTAATAACAGTACCGAAAAAACAATGGAAGAGAATTCAACAACCGAGAGTGATCTGTCATCTATTGCCCAAGAGTTTTTAACGGAAACTTCTGAGCAAACAGGAAACGAAAATGATTTGATAAAGACAGAAGTGACTGGAAGTACTTCTGAATCAACACCGACTGTAAACATATCGACGGAAAATGATCTATCATCTACTACCCAAGAGTCTTCAACTGAATCTACTTCAACTGAAACTTCTGAGCAAACAGGAAACGAAAATGATTTGGTAAAGTCAGAAGTGACTGACAGTACTTCTGAATCAACGGCGACTGTAAACATATCGACGGAAAAAGATCTATCATCTACTACCCAAGAGTCTTCAAGTAAAACGGATACAATTGACTCGACTTCTGAAAGCACCGGACAAACTGAAACTGAAAGCGATTCAGGATACGAAGATGAAGAGTATGAGGTGAAAGAAGATGTACAGTATGAGGTAAATGAAGAAGATGAAACAACAGAGTCTAATACCCAAGAGCTTTCGACTGAATCTACCCCACCTGTTACGGTATCTGAAAATTCTGAACAAACGGAGGATGAGATTAATTCAGGAAGTACAGAAACAATTAATAGCACTACTGAAAGAACGATGGAAGAGAATTCAACAACCGAGAGTGATCTATCATCTAATACCCAAGAAGTTTCAACTGAAACTTCAGGGCAAACAGACAACGAAAGTGATTTGGTAAAAACAGAAGTGGCTGACAGTATTTCTAAATCAACGCCTACAGATTATGTATCAACGGAAAATGATCTATCATCTACTACCCAAGAGTCTTCGAGTGAATCGGATACAATTGACTGGATATCTGCAAGCACCGGACAAACTGAAACTGAAAGCGATTCAGAGTACGAAAATGAAGGGTATGAGGCTAAAGATGAACATGAAAACTATGAGGTAAATGAAGAAGATGAAACAACAGAGTCTAATACCCAAGAGCTTTCGACTGAATCTATTCTATCTGTTACGGTATCTGAAAATTCTGAACAAACGGAATACGAGAATAATTCAGGAAGTACAAAAACAATTAATAGCAGTACTAAAAGAACGATGGAAGAGAATTCAACAACCGAGAGTGATCTATCATCTAATACCCAAGAATTTTCAACTAACTCTACTTCAACTGCAACTTCTGAGCAAACAGAAAGCGAAAATGATTTGGTAAAGACAGAAGTGTCTGACAGTACTTCTGAATCAACGCCGACAGATGACGTATCAACGGATAATGATCTATCATCTACTACCCAAGAGTCTTCGAGTAAATCAGATACAATTGACTCGACATCTGAAAGCACCGAACAAACTGAATCTGAAAGCGATTCAGGGTACGAAGATGAAGAGTATGAGACAAATGAAGATGAACAGTATGAGGTAAATGAAGAAGACGAAACAACAGAGTCATCATTCACTACAGTTGCGACATTCGTTTCACCAGCACCCGCGAAGCTTCGTAAAGTATCACCAAGTGGAAAAGTAAAATCTGGATATGAACCAAAGAAAGGTCCAACGCCTGCACCAGTTGTCGAAACTCCATTTCCGTCGCCTGTACCCCCCGAGGAAACAACGTGCCCTACACAAACGGGTGAAACGAGAAAACCGCGTGTTACCTCCAGAATGAGAAGTGAAAGTACAGATTACGACGACGAGGAAACAACCGAAGCTGAAGAAATCACCGAAGAAAACGAAACCTTGTTACCGGATGAAGAGACGAATGATAATAATGATGAATACGACGAATCGGATGATGAAACTGAAACCAAAGACGAATATGACGGATGGGTAGAGACTACATCTACGGAATTGGGTGCCGAAGAAACGATTTCAGAAAATTCAGAAGAATCTACCGAGGAAAAAACTGCTTCCACAGAAGAATCGACAAATTCAGATAAAGAAACTACAGCTTCAACAACACCCACTACGGAAGAATCGAGCGAATCTACGCTTTCTTCGAGTACGGGGTCCGAAATGACACAAGAAGTAACGACACTATCTGCAATATCTGGCATAACGGAATCCACGACTTCCACGCTGGATCTCGAAACTGCCATATCGCAGAGTACAGAAGGAACAGAAAATACCGAAGATGTAACATCAAGTAAACCCTTGACGACTGGCGACGAGACCAATGAAATTACGGATACAGAAAACCTAACTACAGAAATAAACACACCTTTAGAAACAACGGGTTCCTTGGACAAAAAGTCGTTAACTGAGGAAGTAGAGGATACGACACAAGCTACAAGCGTTGGCGGCAGAGCGGAAACAACTGTTAGTGAATTTAGTATCGTTTCAAAGGAACAGCAAGGCTCTTCAAGCACATCGTCAAGTTCTAGCTACTCTACAATCGCTACAGATGTGACAGAAATACATAAAGAGACAAAAGTAAGAGTTGGAACAATCACAAGTCAATCTAGTACGGTTTCCACCATGGCAGAAGAGCAAGCTACTGGAGATAGTACAACATCGAGTATTAGTCAGACTAAAATTCAAACGGATGAAAAGATGCTGACGGAAACAGGGCGAACTAACATCTGGACATCCGATACAGCTGCGTCTACTTCTGAAAGTATGAGCGAAGCCTCGAGTTCGGAACATTCTCCTAATTTAACTGAAGGTGTAAGCCGTGCGGATAACACGGGAACAATCGATGGTGAAGCAAACGAATCGACTATTGTGACAGAGAAGGAAAGTCCGACCTCAAAACCAGCAACGGAAAGCTACCTGACTACATCCTTCACCACAGCGCCGGGAAAAGGTGGAGAGTATACAATGGGTACGACGAAATCAGTGGAAGAAAAGAATGAAATGGATGATCTGGAGAAGAAGAGAAAAGATTTGGAAAAGAAGGAAAAAGAGTTGGATGAGAAATCGAAAGAGAAGGAAGAGACAGATTTGAAGAGAAAAGAAAACGAGTTAACTAACCAGCTGGATAAAGAACGTGTGTGTGAAAAGAAGCTAATCGATCATAAGAACAGGGAAAAACATCTAGAGCAAGTTGTGACGGAAGTGAAAAAGCAGGCTGACGAGAAGATTCAAGTCAAGGAAAAAACACTGAAGACCGAGATAGAAGAGAGAAAGGAGACTGAGGCGAAAATGAAGGAGTGCGAAGAAAGAAGAAAGGATCTGGAAGAAAAAGTGAGAGGAGTGGAGAAAATTGTCAATGGTGAACTGAAGAAAAAAAATGATGCGCAAGAGAAATTGAAAAATGTGGTGATAGGAGTAAAAAACAAAGAAAAATATCTCGAAGAAAAGGAGAAAGCTTTAAACGAGAAGTTGAACGAAGATTTATACGATGAGCAGAAAAAAGCTGATGATCTAAAAAGAACGGTCACGGAAAGGAAT
This sequence comes from Neodiprion virginianus, assembly GCF_021901495.1. Taxonomy (NCBI): domain Eukaryota; kingdom Metazoa; phylum Arthropoda; class Insecta; order Hymenoptera; family Diprionidae; genus Neodiprion; species Neodiprion virginianus. The sequence continues at coordinate 20,306,271 of NC_060880.1, forward strand.
ATACAAGTATCGGAATTAGAAAATGAAAAGAATAGCTTAGCCAAAAAGTTGGAAATAAAGAAAAAAAAGTTAGACGATGATTCAAAGGAAAAGAGAAAGCTGGAAGAAAAGTTGAAAAACGAGAAGATGAAGAGATATAATGTAAAAAAAGGGGAGGAAGAATTAGAGGATAAGAAAATAGATTTGAAAAACAAGGCGAAAGATCTGTCACGGAAGTTGAAAGAGGTGGACGAAATGAACAGAAAATTAAGGGAAAAAGAAAAAAAGGAAAAAGACCTCGAAGAAAAAGAGACGAAGGTAGAAACGCAGGAGAAGGAATTAGAAGAAAAAGAAGAAAGCTTGGCTGACAATTTGGTGAAGAAGAAGAAAAATCTTGAGAAAGATGAGGAGAATAAATTGAAGGAAATAGAAGAAAGAGAAAAGGAGCTTAATGAAAAGGAAACTGACATAGATAAGAAGTGGAATGGCTTGGAGAAAAAAAGAATCAAGGATGAATTGGAAGGTAAAAACAAGAAGGAGAACGACTTGCGCGAAATAGCGGTAAAAGAGAAAGATCTTGAACGCGAGCGAGAGGAAATGAACGAAAGAAAAGACAAGTGGGTAAATCGAGAAGAAAAAGAGTTGGCAGACAGAATTGATAGGGAAAAAAAGCTGGACATAAAAGAGAAGGCGATAGAAGATGAAATAAAAAAATTAAAGGAGAAAGAAAACGACATAATAAATAACCGCGAAAACTGGGAAGTCGGTGCTGAGCGAACGACGAAAAAACACGCAATAGAAGAAACTGACGAAAAGGAAAAGTATAATGAAAACGCAGTTTGGACAACCGGTGAGGAAAAAACCATCGTAATGAAATCGCCAAAGACACAGTCTGAATGGACTGCGGAAAACTCGATGTCGACTGAAACAAAGACCGCAGACAACGGCGCAAGTTTAAAATCAACTGGCGAGGAAGGGAATAAGCATGACGCATTTGGCACAGCAGAAAAGGACGATGAAGGAGGAAGTCAATATGGAGAACTCGAACGAACCACAGAAGAACCAGAAGTCACCGAAGAAACTGAAAGAACAAAGGTGTTCGAAGAAAGCACCGGAAGATCGCAAGGATTTTTTCACTACGACGAGGATGAAGACATTTGGAAGTCTGGAGGTGGCGATGAAGAAAATCAGAATGAGTACAATGAAGACGCTGATGATGAAGAAAAGCCAAATGACGAAGCTGAGGACTACAATGAAGATGGTAGAGTCACTTCAGAGAAGGTGAAGAAGAAAGTTTGCCTGAACGTTTTGGACTCGGAGGATGAACCAATTCCTCCGAGTCCGGTGAAGAAAAAGGTCTGTGTAAAATATTACCCAGATAAAAATACCAACGACAAATTGCCTTGGGGTGAACGTGGCCGTCTGGTGAGAAACCTTTTGAACTACGAGAACCGAGACGAGGATGAATCAAAAACTTTCAGACAGGATCAAGCAAGGCATAACCCAACGATTGAAAAACCGTTCAGAAGTTACACAAGAGAATACGAAATAACGAATGATAAAAATGAAAGTCCTGAGGTCCAAAAACCGAAAAATAAGTTCATGCATGACAACTGGATCGTGAACGAGCAGGAAGAGAATCTTCAGCTGACGCCAGTTGGCCGTTTGAAGGAGGGAGACTTGAATGAGACTCCCATAAATGTGCCCGACTTAATTTACTATAAGATTAACGAGGGCAATGGAAATCATAATTATCGGGGCAGGAATAGCAAGGATAAGGTGAAGAGGAGTGGCTACGGCACACCGGCGGAAGGACAATGTCCTGTGCCAACTGCACGGAGAAATCACGGTCCTGGAAATACTCCTAGCCCTGTTGCCGAAACAACGTTTTTGACACCTCGACCTCCCAAGGAAAAATACTGCTGCCAAAAAGACTACAAGCCTCCGGTCTGTACGAAAAAGGAACCGACGAACAATGAGAGCCAGGATGAAACTGACAAGGATAACGGTGATTACGATGACAATGGAAACGGGAACGACGATCTGAATGCAGGTGGGAACACCCCAGATGATAACAACGAAGAGAACGATGAGCAGGATACAGGGAAGAATAACCCGAATGATAACGATGAAGAGAACAATGAGCGGGATACAGAGGAGAATAACCCGGGTGATAACGCTGACCAGGATTCAGGGGAAAATAACCCGGATGATAACGGTGAAGAGAACGATGACCAGGATACATGGGAGAATAACCCAGATGATAACGATGAAGAGAACAATGAGCAGGATACAGGAGAGAATAAACCAGATGATAACGATGAAGAGAACAATGACCAGGATATATGGGAGAATAACCCAGATGATAACGATGAAGAGAACAATGAGCAGGATACAGGGGACAATAACCCAGATGATAACGATGAAGAGAACAATGAGCAGGATACAGGGGAGGATAACCCGGATGATAACGACGAAGAAAAGGATGAAAACGACGAATACAAGGAAGGGGGCGACAATGGTGATGACGATTATAGTGATGTGGAAACCGAGGCCCCCCATGGAGGTGACGAATATAACGATGAAGACGGAGGCGGCGAGAACTCAGTGACGGTGCCTGATGACATGAATGATTACGAAAGCAAGACTGCTGAAAACGACGATGAAGATCGAAATGCGACACCGAATACCGATTTGTATATGACGCCAACTACTGGAGAACCAGGAGTGTCGGATGAGGAAGATAAGCACGATCATACGGGGACGAGCAAACGGCCCGAAAACGATAACGATAAATTTAACGTTGGTGGGAAGTGTAAGGATGGTATTGATTATGATTACGGTGATGAATATTTTGAGTATAGTAACGGAGAACCGTTTTGGAGTGATTACGAATGGGACGAGACGATAAGTGATGCTGAATTTACGACAACTGGAACTGAAGTTTCGATAAACGAATTTGAAGCGACAACAAACACGGATGAAGTTACGACGACTGAAACGGGAATCACAACAAATGAAGTTAAATTTACGGGTAAGATCGAATTTCCAACGAATCAAGATGACCTTATAACGAGTAAAGATGAAATTAATATAAGTGGAGTTGAAGTTACGGGTAAGTTCGATTTTTCAACAAATCCAGTTCATCTTACAACGAAGAAAGATGAAGTTAATACGATCGACATTGGAGTTACGGGTAATTTTGAAATTACAATGAGCCCGTTTGAAGTTACGACAAGCAAAGTTGAAGTTACCACAAGCGAACTTCAGGTGACAAGAAACAAAGTTGAAGCCACGACAAGCAAAATTGAACTTACAAAAGACCAGGCCGATGTTGCAACAGGTAAAATTGACGTAACAACAAGCACCAGTGGAATTCCACCAGGCACGAATGAAATTCCAAAACCTAAAGTTCCAGCGATACCTATACAGATTGAATTTACAACTATCGCTATTGGGGTTCAAACACCTGAGATTCACGCAACACCTGTGCAGATTGAATTCACAACCAGCGCAGTTGGAGTACCGACTGAGGAAAACATCGTTCAGCCGGAAGGAAAAGCGGAGGAAAAAAGAGGAATGGCGATGAAGAACAGCGCGCAAAAGGTGAAGATACTGGAAAAGAGAGAAGGTGAAATAATAGAGATGGAGGAAGACCTGTTGAAGGCTAAGAAAAAACTGCTAGAGAGGGAGGAAAAGTTGACAGCGACAGAGATACATGAATTGGCAAAGAAAGATAGAATGCCGATGGTGAACAAAAACGAGAAAATTACGAAGGGTGCGGATTCCATTGCGCCATCGCTGCCCGAGTACCCGGCCGTAATTATTCAAGGAACAACGAGTCGGTCCGACAGACACAAAACCTGGCTCCCCAAATACCAAGTAAGAAACAATAAGCGAAAGATGAATTTCACGAGTAGAAGTAGCGCCAGAAATCCAAGTGCAACAATCGGGGTGTGGAGACAATCCGGAAAAAAAGTGGTCGGAGACAATTCGGAACCTGAATACGAGGGCGAGTATATCTACAGTGACAAAGAAAATGCAGACGCCGAACCGGAGAAGATGGAAGTTCAGAATTCGCAACCGACGATCCTGAACTATACGAGAAACTTCCGCCCGCGCACAAATCCGAGTAGAAAAACGTGTCTGAGATTTGATTGGAATACCGGCAAATGCGCAGACAAGACGTCAAAGAATGGCGAGACAAAGAAGAAGGAAATCTGCGCTGGGTGTGATAGTTTGAGATCGTCGAAGAAAAAATGGGCCAGGATATTGTCATCGATGATATCATCTCGGGTCAAAGAAGCAGCGAAGACCAAGGAAAACGGCGGAGAACGTTCGCCAGACGGTACCGAAGGTGAACAATACGTGGCATTTATACAATTATTGTTCCTGATTGCGTATTAGAAAAATGAACTTTTGATCAATTCGCGATGTATTCAGACATTCTACCGGCTTATTTCTATGATTTGCCTCATAAAGACCGAAATAACCCGGTATAATGACATATTATAAAAATTTGTAACGCGTGACGGATTTTCAGATAACCCGGATGAACATCACGTCGCGAAACGAAGCGCCGATTCTCGTATACCGAAACCTAGAGTAACACCGGGACCGGAATGGCGGACCAAAGGTTACATGCAGCATCACATCGGGGTTGCAAAAACATGGGGCAAGGAGGTGGAACCCAACTCTTTGAGGTTGACGAAAAACAAGGATGGAGGCGATTGGGAAGGTTTAGAAGCTGAGGCTGATTCCAGGGGAACGGCAACGTGCTTCACGGTAGTCCTGCGAGAAGCCAAAGAGGGAAGCAAGGAATCTCGGGGAGGAAAGGAAATGGACCAAATTGAGAGACCATTTGTTGGAGATTCGAAAAGTCACTGGCCAAAACGACGGGCGGTAAAGACGATCGAAAATGTTGAAAAACCCCATCCATTCAACAGTCCGAACTTTAGAGGCGTTCGAAGGATGGTGAATAAACACTCGCGAAGGACCAGTCAAAATAGAGGACTCGTGAAGAAGGCTCGTCGGAAAAAGAAAATTTTAAAACACCCGTCTGTGGATTCGAACGAAAATGACGACGATGCAGCATCGGTCAAAAGTGAATCGTCAACGGACAGCGACTACTTGAAGCTCCGGAAAAATGACTGGAGTAACTTCTTGATTACTTCGAGACTAAATGAGTGGGAAAGGAACAATCCTGAAGTCGGTTTAAACTTCGAGAAAAAAGAGAAGATCGATCCTGGATTAAAATCGGTAAATTTCGAAATGGAGAAGCCAGCCAGTGTCGAAGTATCGATAAAAAAGTATGAAGAAGCATCTAAAAATGATGAATCCATCGCAACTACTACGGAAAGCGCAAACTACAAGTGGAATTTCCTCAAGAAGCCAGTCACAGTGAGAATAAACCTCGGTGATATTCTGCGAAAGGGTGGCATGGCAATGGTGGTGAAAAATTCCGAATCTGAAAGACAACCGATGAAAGAAAGGCTGGTGAAAAGCATGGGGGAAAACGATAACTCAATTCCCGAAGACACATTGGCTGAATTGACCGATGATTTGACGACCGAAGAAACTTCAACTATAGGGAAATTGGAAAATCGGCGAAAGCTATCCGCGGACGAATTTGAGTGTATTGGGGAAAACAGAGAGCCGGAAATTTTTGCCGCGTACGAAGTGCAGCACGGCTCTGAATGGGTTGCGAATAAACGGCGAGGACAGTACCTCCTGGAGTACGAAAACGGAGGGAACAGAAACGACGGTGAAATCGAGAGCCAGCAGGAAATACGGAGAGAGGCGACGGGCCCGACGGAGACGACGGGCGAAGATCGCACCTCGGAGATGATTGAACTGACGGAAACTACGTCGCGAGAAAAATCGACGGTATCTACGACGGAATGCGATTTCTGCGACGAAATGATGGACCTTGAGTCTACGTCTCCGGCGGGGTCGACGGTCGCCGAAGCCGATTACCTGGCACTGAAAGAAAAGTACAAAAAAGCTATGGCGGCCCTAGCGACGCGGAAAATCGGCGTCACGCGGCAACCGAATCGGCAGAAATCGACACGGGACGGCGAACCGATCGACTTCTGGACGTCGTCAACCACCGGCGTTGGGGATTTCGGTCACTTCGTGCTCGACGTCGACGTCAACGTCATGACAGCGACGGAAATCGGCACCACGCGATCGCCGGTCAACCCCTTCGGCTTGTTCCGGTCCAGACGGGGTGGAAAATCGCGGCTACCGGAAGCAAGGAGGGGTGGATTTTATCCCTGGGAAAAACAAATCCATCGATCGCTATTGGGTATTGAAAAAAATCGGGAAGATTTGGAAGAATACTCGAAAAAGAACAAGGGATCTGAATCTTGTCACGAGATGTCGAGTGGTAAGAACGGGCAACGCCGGTTATATCACTATTCGAAATTGATCAGGGATCCGGAAATAGAACCGACCCTGATCTCGCGAAAATTGAAAAATCCTGCGCTAATCGCTGGTAGTTATTCTCCGAATCGGCTGGAACCTCGAAGTCTCCTGGCCAAGGTGAAAGAGATACTGAACAAGGTTATAGGAGAATCCAGGGATAATAATGCCGATGAAAATAGTAACGAGAACATAGAAGAATTGAAAAGAATTGAGGGTAGTACAAAATCGGGAGTTAATCACGACCGAGTACTGGAGCGCGAAGCGTCTTCGTTGAGTAAAAACGAATCGACCGAAAAACGATCGCCAGAGACGGGAATACACAGGGTACAAAAAGACGTGAAAAAAGTGCGCAAAAAATTGGTAGCGAACAGCAGCGATAAAAAAAAAAAATCGAAAGAAATAAAGCCGGATACGATGAAGGAGCAGTTCATACTTGTTACCAAGAAATTAGAGAGTTTTAAAAAACCGAGTGGTGAAAAACAAGTGGAAAAAGTAAAGATAAGCGCGAAGGAGAAGAAAGATGATAAGAAAGATCGAAATCACGGCAAGGCGCACGCGTCGAAAGGCAAAAAGGCGGTGAGTGCGAGGGTATTTTTATCGGATAAATGAATTTCTTGTGTGCGTTCTTCTTATTTTTGTTTTCCAGAAACCAAAAAGCGAGAAATCCACGACAGACGATGAAGATTCGGATATCAGCGAGGTTTTGCCGATGTTGAAAAAGCTGGTGAAAGACAACAACCTTGGGAATATCGAGAAGATAATTGTCTACATAGATAAGAATAAAAACGGCGATCATCTAATGAATAATAAGATCGAGAGTGGGCAGGACGACGAAGAGTCGGAAGCTCCTGAAATCGAGGTGCTCGAATATCCGAGAAACAACACGACGAGGGGAAATTCTGAGAGGATTATGGAACGAAGTATCACGGAGCAAAGAAGAAAACCGGAAGTGAATGACTCGGCGAAGGTTTCAAAATCCTTGAACGCGGGGTCAAGATACGGCAAAGAGCTACGAATGAATTTAGCAAACGTACCAAATAAGAAACGCGCGAATTGGTTCAAGAAGATAAACCGCAACGGAAAAAAGGACCTGAGAAAATTACGGCAAGCAATGATTCGCGAATTGAAACGGAGCGTAGAAATTGAAGGGAAATCTGTGACGAGACGAAAGTTAGATCGGGAGAAATCCAAGGTGGAAGAAGGTCCAAAGTCCCCGAAAAAACCGAGCGCGAAATTAAAGCAGCGTCAAAAGAGTGACGAAACGAAGGGAAAAGCTAAAGCGACGACGAAGGGTCGAGCAGTAGAGGGAAACATAAATGAGAAGATTAAGATTTTAGCGTCGCTTTTACGGGGAAAAAAATCGGGGAAACTAAACCGAACAACTACCGATCACGATCATCGTCATAATCGAACGACGCGAAGTTCGATACGAAATTTGTGGCTGGAGCGAAAACGCGACGAGCTCCGAATTCTGAACAACGAGAGAGAACGGATGGAGGAAGCGAGGCGTCGTCGAGACGAAAAAAGCGGAGAAGAAATTAAGCGGAAGTTTACCGATTCTGTTTTCGAGGGTAAAAACCGGGTCCGACGAAACGATTTTGACGGGAAAAATCTCTACGAAAATAAGGTGAAAATCGTTGGAAGCGTAGGTGAGGGTGAAATTCGTAAAATCGATCGAGGCGAGTCGGTAAAGAAAGAAGCGTCGAGTAAAGGATCTGGGTCTGATCGGCCCGGCGACGATATAACGGAGATGGCAAATGGGATCGCTCAGAAGTTAGTGAAATTCGCGATCGAGTTGCGTTCGAAGTTCGGCGAGAGATCGAAAAAGCGGGCGAGAGACGTCAGCGCAGCGGAAAACGATCGAGACGTAAATTTGCTCGTTGACGATTTTGGGAGCGATATTTTGGGCCTGACCGACGAACACGACAAGCAATCGCTGCGCAAGCTAATCAACGACATTGTGAACGTAGAGAAGAACGTTAATACAACTCTGGAGATAATTGAGGCCAGATTGAAGGACATGGAAACTCCGACGACAACGAGGTCAACGATAATTACGGCGAAGGCGCTTCCGACGATGGTGAAGAACTTGACGACGACGAAAATCTACAAGATGAAACGGAAAAAAATCCCCGAAAGCAAAACTGCCCGTAAAATCAAAGCAATCCTTGACGGTCTCGTCAATATAAAGAATGGAACTAACGGTGATGAGAGAGAAGGTCTAATCGAGGCCAGGAAGAAGATGGAAAGCATTCTCGAAGATATTCTCAACAGCGAGGAGAAAGACGAACGGAAAGGGAAAGGCCAGGATAAAAATCACGACGCGGTTCACGTGCGGAAGCTTAATGAAACAAAAATTGAGAATGGAAAACGGGGCGGTGAAAAAAAGCAGAAAAAAAAATTGGCAACAAAAGAAAAACCGTTGGCAAAAGATGAAGGTGGAAAGCACGGAAAATCGAGGCAGGATTCGATTAATAAAGAAAATTCTCCTTCATCTTCTACTTCTAGTACTCCTGTTCCGAAAGAAAAACTGTTGGCGAAGGATGAAGGTAGAAAGCACGAAAAATTGAGGCATGATTCGATTAACAAACAAAATTCTCCTTCTTCATCTTCTACTTCTATTACTCCTGCTCCAAAAGAAAAACTGTTGGCAAAGGATGCAGGTAGAAAGCACGAAAAATTGAGTCAGGATTTGATTGAGAGAAAATATTCTCCGTCTTCATTTTCTACTTCTATTACATCTGCTCCGAAAGAAAGACTGTTGGTGAAGCATAAAGGTGAAAAGCACAAAAAATTGAAGCAGGATTCGATTTATAAGGAACCTTCTCTTTCTCCGACTTCTACTTCTACTACTTCTGCTCCGAAAAAGACGGTAAAAATCGCGAAGTCGAAAGGAATTGAAAATAGTGAGAAGAATAAAAAAAAGGAATCGAAGAAGCAGAAGAAAAAAACGAAAAAAGGGGAGAATGGAAAACCGAAAAGCGTGAAACCAAAAAACGACGAAGCTGAGGAAAAGAAGGTCGATCAGGAGATAAAGAGTATATTTTTAGAGGATGCAAAATTGCGCGAAAAGTACGTCGGTATAATTGACGATAAAAATGCGAATGAACCGAGTGCCGAATCGTCGAACCACGACAATAATTTCGGGGATGAAAAAAAGGCGGGGATTTCGGTAAAAGACGATGATCAAAATTCCGTAGCGATAAGTAACGACGAATTGTATACGGGTATAGAGGGTTTTTCAAAAGCGCCGGGCTTCATCGGCAGAAAAGTACAATCGTCAAAAATCACTGGGTACGAGCCGCGGAAGAAACTGAGGAATCGATCGGCTGAGAAGAAACCCGGAAAGTCGAAACCGACGAAAAAGCACAAGGATAACGCGAAAAGGAAATCCAAGCCCAATCCACAGCAACGTTTTTTAGACAAGACAAAAAACCTGCCGGGCAAAAATGGGGTAAAAAAGAATCGACAAAAGAATGCGGACAGAAAAGCAGCGAAAGCGAAGGAAACGGAATCGAGAAAACGCGAGGAGATTAATAATAATAAGAGCGTGAAAAAATCGGCGAAAAAAAAACCGAGCGGCGGATCGAGAGAGGGTAAAAATGCGGCATCAAAGTCGGCGAAGCTCGAGGATAAATCTTTGAAGATGTCAAAAAAGCGGTCAAAAACGGTCGCGAAAGTAGGAAGAGTCGCGTCGTTGACATCATCGGAAAATTTGGAAAGCGGAAAAATCCGAGGTGACCTGAATTTTTGCGATATTGAAAAATCGGGGTTTGAGATCGAGCGCAACGACTGTTCTCACCGCTTGTGCGACATCGGAAGAGCCGTTCGAGATCTGGGAAAAATGACGGGAAGGAAATCGCGGGCCGATTTTGCGTCGCGAATAAAGCTCTACAACTGCACGAGGTGTCGCGACATCGGAAACGAGATCGTCCTGACCGAGGAGGCCGAGGACCTCGGCCATCAACCTGATCCTAGGACTCGGAGGGACTTGAGAGAGTCAAAAAAAGACGCGAAGTACATCAGACCTGAGGAAGTCGAACGAGTTCTTGATGGAAATATCACGACGAAAAGAAAGAGTGCGTGTTTGAAATTTTGAAAACAAAAAAAAACAAATGTTAACCTCTGTTCCCGTCTAGACTGCACATCCGAATTACTGTCACTTCCTGTCAATTATTTAATGGGGATAATATTTTACCGATTATTTCGCAGAACGTGAGACTGTTTCGTTGCCTGGACTTACTTTGAATGTCCCGTGCAGCGGTGTGGACGATATTTTCGTAATGGGGTTGAACAGGCTCAATTACACCTGGGTGCATCCTGACGGCAGTCTCGCCTCAGGTATGCACTCGATTCAAATTCACCAAGGATTATTAGATTTCGCGATACCGCGTATTTCTGCATTTTCTTTACATATTCAAGTTAATAATTGTGGCCAAGCTTTCGAACGTTGACTCCGTTTGTGAGATTTCCATAAATATTTTAAAACTATGCAAAAATCTTGCAAAACTGATTGTGAGATAGTTTTTGTTTTTGTTTTTGCACATTGTATGTCGCAAAAATTTTATAACAAAACAAAAACACTAAATCGATCAGGAATTTGACTAAAAATTTGAATACACTTTGGGAAAAATAAACTTCCAAGCACGGCTACGAACTTGAAAAAATCAAGTTATTATATCTATTCATAATAAACTATCGCGAAAATTCTAAACGAATTTCGAGCATAGCGGAGAAAATTTCTGAGTACAAATTACGTACTTAAATCAATTTTGCATTAACGTTCTGTAAAATTGCAATTTTTAATTTTATTTTTAAGAATTATTTCAATTTTTTTCTAAAAGCGTTTCTCGAAACAAAAATTAATTCTCGCACAAATATAAAAGTTCTTGAAGCAAATTATTTTAACAAATTACACGAAAAAGAGTGCTTTTACTTTTATTTTTTCTCTCCATGAATTTTTGAAACTTAATCATTTATTCTCATCGAATAACTAGCGTCGATAATTTGTGAAAAAAATTATCTAAGATCAGCTCGAAATTTGAACCGGTATTGTTCGCGCGGTAACTTTTCGATTGTTATTCAATATATTTCCCAATTAAAATCCCAATTCCTATGTACGCACAACCTTTTAAATAATCAGGAGCAATGGTACAGAGGAACGGCAACCTGAAGTTGTACGACGTGGATGTGAAAGACGCCGGAAAGTATTTGTGCATCGTGAGTTACATGAACCCAGAAACAGACGAGCAAATCAGAAACGTTTACAGTCACAGTATCGAAGGTAAAGAAAACTGAGTTGAACCAAAAGAGCGAAGTCTTCACACGTTGTCAAAATTTAAAAAAATTGTAACAATGCTGTCTAACAATTTCAGTCGTCACATTGCCAAGCTATTCGCTGCAGGGGGTAAACCGATACAAATTCGACACCTGCGATGAGACCGGACTGGACGCCTTGTCTACGTACTTGCCGAGGAAACTGAACAAGCTACTTTGCAGTAACGGCGAATGTGACGCTTACGTCGTCGAGCCACGATGCTCCCAGGGACAGGTAAATTAAACGAAAGGACAAAACGGCCAAGGGAACAACATCTTTCACCCCTTCTCTGACTTCAGATATCGATCAACACCCTCCTGATACCGTCTAGCAGCTCAGAGATTTTCCCACCAACTGGCACAGCTGCCTACGATATTCCTTGCCGCAGAGCGATCCAGAATAAAATAGCTCTGCTGCTGAGTCGAAACCTGAGGAGCGTTTTGCAGAAGACAAGTTAGTTTAAAAAATTCAAACCATCAAATTTTTTGCGGTTCTAAGACGAGGAAGCTAATCGGTCACGACGTATCGAGACAAGCATCCTGCGATAAAATAATCTATAAAATGAGTAGCAGTATGGTCATTTTTATCGACACTTTTTATAGAGATCTTAAACTACAGTTGTTTTCAGATTACCACATCGCCACGACAAGCTCACACCGATCACGAGCCGAAAACGCGCCTCGAAGACAAAGAGGAGGAAGTCGTCGCAGTCCGGGAGAAAGAGAAAAAGAGAGACGAACAAGAGACCCAATGCCCAAGTTGCTCTACTCATCGGCTGCCCTGGCGGATATGGTTTCAAAAATACAAATTGTTGTAAGTTAGCAAGGGATGAATATAATTGGAAAAATTAAATGAAACCTGACCAAAAAAATATCCACATCGATATCCTAACTCGTCAATGTATCACGGATAATTCCAAACTTCCAGATCCTTGCACTCCTGGTCATTACAGCGAGGACGGAACGTTCAGATGCAAAAAATGTCCCGTGGGCACTTACCAGTCCGATCCTGGGGCCCGTTTTTGCAGGGCTTGTACAGACCCCTTCGTGGAGGGATGTTTTCAAACGGTAAGAATCCCGAGGGACGAATTCCGTCCGCTGAATCGATTGACGAACAGACATTCGCTCAGCGTGTTTTACAGCTCTGGCAGCACAACTTAGCGATTATGATGATCGCAGCAGTCGCAGGGATCGTAGTGGTCGCTTTGATATCGTTTCTGAGTTGCTGCTTGATGCGAGGGCGTAAAGAATCCAGCTCGAGGTCGATTGAACTCCCGGCGAAATGTAAGTTTGGAAATCTGAGCGTCAGGGCGTTTCCTGTCGAGACGAAGAGCAGCACGAACTGCATGGAAGCGAAAAAACTTGGGGAGAATATGGAGGAAGGATTGAAGAGGCCAAGGGTCAACCGTACGAGAAAAATTAGTCCGGAATGTTCCATAGTAAAAAGATGCAGAGAGGCGGAGGCGCGCAGGACGAAATTACAAAAATGCTGTGACATTAGGCACAGCAAAGTTAAGAAGCAGGGCTACGAACCTGTCTGCCAAATTTTGACAGCGGCTGGCAGCTTGGAATCTTACAGATCGCATTTGGGACACAGAAATTGTGAGTTTCGATCGCGCGACCGTTTTTAATCGCAAGAACTTCAATTTCGGTGTAATATTTTCTCAGTGTACCCCGGAAGATCGGATCGCTACGACAGGCAACCACCCGCCGTTCCTATGCCAGACTTCGACAGGTGAGGAAAAACTTGGAGGTGACGGAAAATCACGTTCAGAGAGAGTAAGGAGGCACTGACTCGTTTGGGCAGGAAGGGTCTAAAACAACGATGAAGCAAACTGCGTTTAACATCACGGATATACGACGTCAGAAACTAAAATACTTAATTTTAAGGAGCTATAAACAATAATCAAATTAACAATATAGGCTGTTAATTATTGTACACCAATTTCGCTGATATTCGCAAGACAATACAAGATGTACGCATCGTTGGCTTAATTAGATATAATATATACATATACATAACGCATACATATACATTTGCATTATAAGCATGTGTGTGCATGTAAAACGATGCTTATGGTGATGATAATAAGAGTTGTTTATAAAATAAAATATATGATCAATTAGTGGTATTTAAATTTTTATTTTCGTTTCTTTGTATTCTTTATTCCTCATTCATAGTCATACCTGACAATATACAAAATGCCTTTCAAGATATACTCGTTACCCATTCAGGAATTCTCGCACTACCTCCGGTGTAACTAGATTCTGAAATGAAAAAAAGAAGATTTTGTTCCGTTGAATTTGACAGGAATCCTAATGAGCGAAGGCTGTAACGAGAGTGTTATGAGTCGCCGTTTCACAGTATCAATATTGTTACCAGATATTAGAGTATAGCAAAAATGCAGGTATATTTAAAATATGAGAAGTCGACAGTTCGATCTGGAATATAAAATATTTACTGTCATCAAATTTAAAAACACTCCAGATTTCAATTGTCATTTCCAACGATTGGTGTTCCAGCTCAGAGCATCGAAATATTCAGTGTTCTCCAAGGTGTAGAACAGTTTTCTCAGTGAGAATCATTTCCAAAACTGGTTCGTCTTTTTCATCCTAACTAGATCCTGATGATCCACATGATGCAGGGGTGGCTTCTCAATGACCGTGACAGGCAAGCCCAGTAAAATGGGGCTGAGTAATGTGTCGAGTTGAAACTTCCTTCCAGCCAACTCACAAGTTCTCAATTACCAAGTTCTAAATTACAAAGTGAAAAACGTACCTCTATACTTACAAATATCCATAATGCTGTCGCTCACTTCTTCAACAACTGGTGACGAACAAGAAGGTATGGAACGCCGAGACCGGTACCGAAGAAAAAGATGAAGTAGGCGGTGAGCTTGTACCTGTTGTTGATGCCGAACGGCAGGTTCTGCGAATGTGGAATAAAAACTGTAGTAAAGTAATAAGCTAAGACAAGAAAGCGTAACACAACAAAAGAAGACATGAACATCGCAATTCCTTTGATATTTTACGACATTCTTCAGCGACTTGTTCAGGCGGTTTTCAGCCAGAAGTTGAGCCAGAATTTTACTACCAGGTCGCCGACTCGAAGCAATTAGTCATCGTGTCAAATCAATCCAATTTCCAAGTGGCCAAGTACCGTGTGGTTATGCAACACGGCGAGGGCATAGCAGCTGATTTTGGGTAAGATCAAGTAGTGAATGATAAATGTACTCACGCCTCCGGGAACACCGCCGTGAAAATCGTCGGCCCCGCTTCGACGAGCAACCGTCGTCATGAAGTTTCTCACGATCTGGCGTGACAGCATTTTCGATTACTCCTTCTTCACTTCTCACAACTGTACGGAGTTACCTCGAATCCAAATCTTCTTCGATCGAGGTTTGTGCGACAGCGAAAGACGACCCAAGAACGCCACGAACTGCGAAGTGCGTAGAACACTGCGCTCTTTGGACAAAATTGTAATGTGATTTTCGATGCAAGATGGCGTCCCGTGCACTCCCTAGCTGGCGCCATCTTTGTCTAGCTATATAGTTAGTCATTCTGATTAGTGGTTTTTGATTGGCAGCCGTAAATAACCGGTTGCCTGCAACAAGGATCACGCGTTTATATGCACTTGTATACAAATTCTGGCGACAAATTTCAACGTCACACCCAAGTTGCTAAAAATTAATTATTACCGGGAAATTCGTCATGTCATGTGACTGTTGGAATAATGACGAATAACTTATTTTAAATCATACTCTCAAATGCACGATTCAAGCCCGGTATCATTCATTTTTTTTAACTTTATACAAGAGATTTTTGTTATGATCCAAAGTCGGAACGAGTATAAATGAGAGGTTTATATATTTTTGTAGTTACCAAAGTAGATTCGAAAATTTAAGAACGTCATCTACAGCTGTTCCTTAAATAATCAAATTCATCTAGCGAAGTTTATTAAACAATCGACTTACCCGATTCTGTTTATTTATGCTTCTCACTTATTACCGCAGTATAATACTACTATAAGGATAAAAGTTTCGTAACATTACACATATTCTCTGTATAGTATATTTGTGTGTGTGTGTGTGTGTGTGTGTGTGTGTGTGTGTGTGTGTGTGTGTGTGCGCGCGCGCGCGCGTGTAATAATAATAATAATAACAGCTTTTATGATATGTACATCAGGTATGTAATATAATTATACATATTATCGTACAGTTTAACGTAAATACTAACGATAAATATACATGTACAGCAGGGTAGTCCTTATTGAGGGGGTCGACGATTTTTTCCGGGTCGCCCTCCAAATCAACTTCAAATACTTCAAAAACAATTCCCTAATTTTTTCAGTTTTTTATCTCAACCCTAACCCGTGCCTGTAAGAGGGTGGATTTCTCCATTTTAAATACAAGTGTTTCGGACACATTCTTAGTATATATTTTATAGTAAGAGTGATAATATTCAAAAAAATCTGTAACTGCGAGGTTTCATTGGGCATTAGTGTTAATATGCAAGAAAAAATTCACATTATCATACCATACAATCTCGATAAATTGCACACCCTCGAAATCCAACTTTTTTCCATTTAGAGGAAGTGCAATTTGTCTAGATTACCTGGTATGATGGTGTGAATTTTTTCTCAGATAGTAGCACTAATGCCCACTAAAACCTCGCAGTTATAGATTTTTTTGAATGCTATTACTCTTGCAGTAAAATATATGTACTGAGAATGTGTCCAAGATACGTGTATTTTAAATGAGAAAATCCTCCCTCTTACAGGCACTGATTAGAGTTGAGATAATAATCTGAAAAAAATTGGGAATTGTTTTTGAATTATTTAAAGTAGACTTGGCGAGCGGTTCGGAAAAAATTCATTCCACCTTGATAAGGACCACCCTAATGTACAGTATTGACATACATGATAACGGTAATAATGTTAATAATAATTTTCAGTGTTACCCGGTAAATACTGGATCATCATAATAAACACAAGACTCACCGCGTGCGGATAGTGAATCAAAACGCATAATGCATGTACATACGTATCATATAATATAGTAACAGTAATAATAATGATATAGTAATTATAATAATAATAATATATATCCTTAATAGAATTGTACTTTTCGCAATACATGTATACCCTAAATGTCTGTAATACGCGACGTGAGAAATAAATACTATTACGAACAGTTGTATACGCATTTCTTTATATAATATATATGGTCATCACTAGTGCATTTATATCAATCGACTATACGAATACTATTCATACTGTATCAAGGCACTGTTAAAACGTTTTTCAAAATTATAGCTTGGGGTATGCATATTTTTATATCAAAGCACTTATGTATCGAAAATACGATCGCTGCAGTTACTTTGCGATCAGACTCATTGTTTTGTGCGTGCGTAAAAATATTTTATAGGTATCTATTTTTTCATTTCATCTTTGTCTTTTCGTCATTTATATAAAATTTGTTACCTCGATCGTGGATATTTTAATCCGTAGATCTGCGCTCTTGAACACATTTTGCAATTATATTTAGATTAGTGTTTACAACTACTACAAGATATTAAAAAGACAATGTCCTCGCGAAAATAGAATATTAAAAATCAGACCTGCTGTATAATATGTTATATACTTGATTCGAAACTGATAAATTTTTACCGCAAGTTCTCATTATTTCTGTGAATGTATAAAAATGGTGTGAAATTATCGATGCTTCACCTTTCTAATATCTGTTCATTATAATAATAAGTATGTAGAGTTTAAAAAATTTATCTGTGCGTAAAATTGACAGAGATTTAGATTCTTTTTGCCCTTTCGCAGATTATAAACCATCGATAAAATATTATGATTTATGATTAATTATCGTTGCAAAATAAGATGTGCTTCGCCGGTTCAATGGACAAAAGATAAATAAAATGTGAATAGAATTACATTAGCCTAGGACCCTACACATTGGTACCCTTAACCCCCTAAGGTTACATAATTCTTACGGCTTGCTAAAATCATTTTTCTTACTTCATTCAATGGAATTTTGCACGGTGAAAAATTCATATTAGGTTTTTATCGCATTCACTATTCTGTTCTCCAGTCTTTCAGCTTTTGAATGAAAAAAACAAAACGCTTCTACGACAAACAATCCGTTGGCATCGTTGATTTGAAGTTATGGGATGCGCGTAACCCCTGTGTAGGTTATTTGTTTCGTACAGATAGTGTAGGGTCCTAGGGTTAAAATAATCATGACTTGATTGAAAAGAGTGATCAACTCGACGCTAATTCCGAAATACTAATGAGAAGATGGAATAATACAAAAATTATTTAATTGTTAAAATTGAAAGAAAGCAACAAAGTACGCGAACAAGTTTTCTTCCCTGACTTGACTTACCTATCGGCAGCGTTTTTAGTCGTTCCCTATTATCTTACTCGGGTTCGATTTCTCGTACATAATATAATCACTCGGCGAGCTTCTCCGAAAATTTGTGAAAAAAATATATATATGTATAATAATATATGAAGTTTAAATACCTACATACTACTATATTATGTATATAGTATGATACAAAATATTCAGATTCGATCGTCCTCATCAGGTAATACGATATCAGAAATCCACCTGCACGAGCCAGCGTCACCGTCGTCGTAGTTATAATAATTAACCCCAAACATCGAATCTCAGTCGTCAAAATCGTGCCTCAGCTTGATGTAGAGACAGGAACCAAGGATGATACCGAACAACTCGAGGACCGAAAGGCCAAGACCAACGGCACCTAAAATGATCAGGTGATCCTTCGTCGTCTCGAGGAATTTGTATATGCAACCCTGTAAAAGAACATATGTATACATTATATAATGTGCAGCAGGTGAAAATATGGAGAAAGAAATATGATAAAGAGATAAATAATTCTTACCGTGTACTGTATGTTGGACGGATGGTCTCTGCGACCGCACAAAAGAGACGGGGTCTTGCAACAACTGTCCGGTACGAGGCTTCGATTCGAAATCACCTCCTTATCTTTTCTCCACTCGCTGTACAGCCAATCTTCGAATCTCATCGCTCCGCAGCATTTGAACTGCATGATATATCGGGTTATTTCGTGGAGATGTCAGATGAGCAAATTATCGTAGGACAAATGCGCCTGCATTTATGCAATAGGTAAAAATAAACAATGACGACCGGTCACGTGTACATTCAGTTGCCGAAACGCAGGCGGATTTCGGACAGATGTATCCTGATTGCATAAATGCAGACGGATTTTACGAATTACATGTGTCGATAAATTGTGAAGTGAAACAAAACTGTTGAACTGTATTCCAACATAAAACTATAATTACACGAAAATTGAATAAGTAATACAAAAAAATGAAACAAATTCTCGACAGTTAGAAAAATAGTTGTGTGTGGTGGGGACGATGACGACGACGACGACGACGACGACGACGACTAGGGAAAGCTGTGTATGAACGAATGGATGAATAATTTATCGTCAACCTCTGCTGTGCATTATTGTACACGGATAAAAAGTCGCGCAGAGCTAATCGGTGAAGTAGAACGGCTATTCACCTCCTTCTGCATTGCGTCAATGGCGGCGGTTTCCCTGGATCTTATGGAATACGTTTCGAGGAAGGTGCGATTCAGGTTCATCCTCATCTCCGGATCGACTTGCTCCTCGTAGAGTCGCGATATGGCTCCAACACCGGCTTCCAGCACCAGCACGGCCATCACAACGAATATATACTGCAGCAAAAGAGCAAAGAAACAGGATATGTTACTCTTACCTTCGAATATATAATCTTCGCCAAAAATTGCCGATAAATAATCGGTTTTCTATCAGTGATTTTACAGACGGTCAATTATTAACCAAATACCTAAAAAATTAAAAAATTAAAATAGCTTGTAATTGTGCAAAAGAAAACAAAGAAGATGAATTAAACTGTAGTACCAAGATCGGCGTTTAGATTACAAGATATTATACACGTGGAAGACAGAGGAGTAAAATAAGAAAAACGAGAGAGGGGATCACTCGTTCCGTTCTCCTTTCCGCGGCTGTAATCTTGTTGTTGCCCATTACCGATGCCCTTATAGGCAGAACAAGCAGAAGTAGAAAAAGGTGCATTACGTATAGGAGTTCCTGGCCCAGAGGATGATGATCGGGATCGAGCTTGCATCGAGTAAAATCGTCGCTGCGTGTATGCATGGATGTGTTTTGGGTCCGATCCCACGCGTATACGTATAATACCGTTGTGTGTATATGCGTTAAATGCGCAGACTTGTTGAGAAAAAGAGAGAGAGGGAGAGAGAGAGAGAGAAAGTAAAAAAGAAGAGTTAGGGACCCAAAGACGCGTCCGACTCACGATTGCGGCCCTTTTATGGTGAAAATTAACCGCCGCGCACAATTTTTCGTATGGATACATACGTGCATGTATATAAATATAGGTAAATCATATATAAGACATTCCACGCCAACTCGACCAAGGACTGACCCTCGACCACTTCGATATGGTCCACGATTTTTTATAATATTGTTCCAACTCCAAAAAGCACCCTCAATTATTTTCAAATGTTTTCGAGTAAAGTTTTACTTATAAGTTTTGAAAACCAACATATCATTGAATGTAATTTAAAAATGCGAAAAAATACTTAAAAACTCTGGATTAAGCAGCAACCAACAATAGACTGACTATACGTTTAATTTTTTTGAATTTATTTTCTTTCAAAAGCTAAGAAAAAGTCTCTCTAAGTCTAAGCTTCCAAATGCTGATATCTGACACTAGATTTTGGAGAATTTTTTCAGAATTCTAAATTACGTCAAAAAGACGTGTTCATTTTCAAAAATCGCAATTAAAACAAAATACTCAAAAAAAAATGTGAAAATAATTGTGAGTGCTTTTTAGAGTTGGAACATTACTAAAAACCGCAGACCAAATCCAAGAGGTCAAGCGTTAGATTCTGGCCGAGCTGGTGCACAATGATACATATAGATATACATGAATGATGAAAACAATTCAGGAAACTTGATGTTCAAGAATTTCCATCAATTGGAAGGCAAACAAACACAAGAAATGTATAAAATGAACAGAAAACCCTTCGTGCAGAGGGTATAATTAATTGTTGAATGTTGTAATCACAAATTTCCTAAGTACATTATGTGTATTTCTACACATATTTTTTTCGGATTCAAACCGAAATCTTTCAAAGTTCAACTGAACTCTCTTATAAGTTCTCTGCGTGACACCAAAAAATAAAAAATATCAAAGAAAAACAGAGAGTTCTGGAGCACAAACGCTAAGCAATGTATATCGGATTACAGGCATATACTCTGCTGCCCTGGAATTGGTTGTATAAGCATACGATTTGAAGTATAATAATACTAGTAGAATAATCGCGTTTCATACATTGGAATCGCGTATATGTGCCTCTACGTACAGCTATAAGCACATACAAATAATACACCGGTATTGTTTTTCATCATTGAGCAACGTGGATAATGGTGTTTGTAACGGTGGTTGGTTTAAATCCCGATACGTATGTATAGGAATGTTCACACTGTATAATGTGCCCGTCAGCAGGCATAATGGAGTCCCTTGTTTCGTTTACCAGGTGCTTTTTATTTTTTTTTATACAGGTTTAATATAACCCCATAAGCTGTTGCTGACTGACTGACTGACTGACTGACTGAGTGATTGTGAAGAGTCGACCTTCGGCCTTGGCCTGATGATCGCTTTTCATTAATTTGGGTCCCTTCATAAATATGCCTACTAGCGAGGGTTTAATTTTAGGTTCTTATTATTGTTCTCCTTTCTCCTTTTGTATTTTTACAGTTCGATTATAATCGTTGTGTACACGTTCGTACCTATGCTAAAGAAAAATCTTACGTCAATATAACATATAACAAAGGAATATTGCAGGGTATAAAAAAATAAAAAAAAAAAAAAAAACTAGTAGAACGATCAAAAACGTGATAAAAATTGCAAATTAAAACTGATCCTGGACGAAGTTCAAGGGGCGGAGGGTCAAAAGGTTTTCACCGTTATTATTATGCTATGCGATCAGATATGCGACCGCGTTGCACTTACCACAATGAGGATGCATCTGTTTTCCGATGTGACGCCGCCGCATCCGAGCCAGCTAGCAATAATGGCCAAACCACCGGCAGCGATCAGAGCGTAGGCCAATATTGGATAAGTGGATGTAGAGAGTAGAGATATGTAGCTGTGCTTCGATACGACGGTCCAAATGCCGATGCCTCCAACCGCGATGCCGGAAAGCTGGAAAATAGAAACGACGAAAACGATTCGTTTGTCAGTCACATTTTTTTTCCAAGTTTTGAAATTTGTTAACTTACGATTACGATATCCCCATTTTGTTATTCATCGTATGAAAAACGTTTCGCCGTACTTAGAAATTCGATACTGTGATACTTCTACCGTGTGGCAAGTTTCTATTTTTTGACTCTTGTACCAAAGTTGAAAAAAGGTAACGGAAACGTAGAAAAACAGGATATGCAGAAGAAAATATACAATTTCAAACGAGACTAAACAGATCTTATGAAAGAAAAAGAAGAAAGAAGGGTAAAGTGGGTACATTGAGAAAAATTTCTAGTTTTTAATTATCATATACAATCCTTATCTATAAACCTTTTTTTTTAACCTAACAAAAAGAATATAGCAGTTCTGTGTAAAGAAAATCAAAAATGAGTTTCGTACGCATCAGAATTCTTTTTCATTATAATCA
This sequence comes from Neodiprion virginianus, assembly GCF_021901495.1. Taxonomy (NCBI): domain Eukaryota; kingdom Metazoa; phylum Arthropoda; class Insecta; order Hymenoptera; family Diprionidae; genus Neodiprion; species Neodiprion virginianus. Next base: position 20,328,731 of record NC_060880.1, read on the forward strand.
CTCGTACCGTATTTTCTGGTAACAATGGCGCTAATTTGATGTTGAAAGAATAAATTCATGTCCATGCCTTATTTCAGTGAAAAAACGCAGTCAATTAAACAAAACAGATAACCAAAAAATTTAGAATATTGCCAACTACTTAATAAATAGTTACTCTTACCATGTATATGTTTTCTTGCCATTCTTTCGATATTCAAACCGTGACAACCCAACGTAACATTGTTAAAAAAATTCCGACACTACTGTAAGGAATGATGAAATTCTTCTCAGCCTGGTATAAGAAAAATACGAATAAGGAGTAAAGAGGAAAAAAAAAAAATTGGGAAAATCAAAAAAAAAGACAAGGGACGTAAATACCGAATTTTTAAAAAAGCGAGAATTAAATTCATAGAATTTAAAAATCCAGAAAGTCGAAATACGGAGAAGCAAAAAAATATATAGTTCAGAATATACAATGCCAAGATGTAAAATCCTCAGAATTCATTTCGGTAATAAAAAATCGTAAACAGATTCTAGATTTTACCGCTCTATGTTTTAACATTTCTGTATGTTGTCTTTCCGTACTTTGACTGTCTGAAGATTGGTAATTCTACAAATTGGATATCAGCGTCTTTGAAAATCGGATACTTTGGTCCTTCGATAAATCGGTCACTCTGGTTAAAATAGCCCCGCGCCCCCTGAGCACGTGTTCAAAAAAGCGGTATTCCTTGAGGAGCTGCATGGGGGGGATTTAAAACTGATCAGGCATCGAGATTTGTGCCCTGACTGCGCCGCATTGGATGATCGCATGGCGACTAGACCAGGAGATTCCAGAAAACCAGTTTTCCCTACACGCCTAACTCTCGCTACTACACCTGTACATGGACACATATGCGTATATTGTGTGTACATAATACACTACATACGCAATACATGTGTGTACGTATATGTGTATGTATGCGTAAGCGCGTGCGGCCCGTTACACCTTTTATATACCTTCTTCGCCTAGATTCGTCCATCTATTGCCTACCTACACACTTCCTTTACCTGAACACCCGCGCTAACGGCAAAGCGTCTTAATTGGAAAGCAACGGAGCACAGGACAAGAGTTATGTCGTCGCCGCTTCGGCTTCTTCCGTCCGTTCCTTTCCAAACCGAGGCGTTCCCAATGAAAAACGACCATCGCGATATTCGCCTTGTTATTCTAGTAAGTATTTTTGCAATCTTGGCACAAAATTCGAGAATACTGTTCGAGTGATGTATGGATATGTTCGATGCGGTGAGAGAGAGAAAAAATTCAGATTACAAAATTGTATTTTTCACTAGTCGTTTGGATACTTTTGGTAGACATGATACCGATTTGTTCAAACTCGAGAAAACCTTTTATGAACTATAAATATTGCATTTTTCAATTCGATACTGCGTTGATAATAATCTGCATTCAATTATTCCTAATAATTACAAATGCATGGATAAATGAATCGTAAATGTATATATATATATATATATATATATGTACAATACTTACGAATAGAACAACGTTGTATATGTGAAGAACGCATTTGAGGAAATTGACGGAGCAGCATCCATCGTCCCTCGTCCTGATCCTGGACGAGGTGCCGGGAAGTCGTTCAGCGCCTTTGACCATTTTTCTTTATTTATTTACACATGCACACGCAACAAAACTGCGAACCACCGATCTGCGAGAAATCGTCGTCTTCCTTCCTTCTTCCGCCGAGTTTGATCTAGTTTCGTTACCTCGCAGCCATCGCTTCTGTGAATACAAAATTGAAAATCGGGATATCATTAATACATCGATGATTGGTAGATTGTTGCATTTTCGATAAAACAATTAAATTCCACATGATAAAAGAGTAAAACAAAAGACGTATATTTTCATTTTTTGCATTTCGTTTTCTTAACCAAATACGAATAACATGATTGCGCCTTGGGATACGAAATCGTGCGGAGTTTTTTTCTACCTTTTTTACACCCGTTAATCGATGTTGCATGCCTGCATATACCTACTACGAAGATCCTTCGTTCCATTTCCGTGTAGCGTGCGGTTTAAAATTAAAAATAGATTGCTCTATTTATAAACCTCGATGAAATGATCGGCGTGCAGACGCCATGTAAGAATTCTACATTATAATGTATGTGCAACGTTGAACAGGATCTCGGAACATTCGTTCATTTTTTTCTTCGTCATTTTCAACGTAACGATGTGAAGATACGAAATTACACGTTGCATATTTCAGAATCGGCTGAAAATAAAGAAACAAGGAAAAATATTCCAAGGACTGAATTTCAATAACTGTAAAAAGACTTGAAAAGTTTCCACCAGTGAAAATAATACAACTATTCAATCGTGAATGACTTCGTTAAATTAGCGTATTACTTTCGCAACTGCAATTTCCGAAGCATCGACCTGCTGCTTAATTCACCGTTTAAAACGGGAAGTTACGGAACGTGGGAGGAACGGCGGTAGGCTGACATAATTGTCTCCTTCCTTATATTCTCTTGAGAAGTAGAAAATGACGGACGTGCCCACACGCCTTCACAGCCGAACGACGAGGTGTTCGATAAATTACTTTTTTTCCGTGAACGACATGCGCAGAGAATCGCAGATTAGAAGGTAAAGATTAAGGAAACGGTAAACTAAGGAGAAAACAGGGTTTAGAACGATATTTTCCAATTCTTTTCTATTTGCCTCGTCGCACCTCCAATTCTAAAATTCAGCAAATATTCTACATATATCGGTATTTATCTGTCGTGTTTAGTTTATCACACCGATGTTTTTATTTTTTTCCCATGATTACATGATCAGCGTACATATATGCAAATGTTTATATGTAACGTCCAAACACTGTAATCCAGGAAGTCAGTCCGTTCACCCAAATACCTACGTCTTTGAGTCTATCCTCATACATTCCGTGTATCCAAGATTCATCTATCCAACATACATATTTATTATACAAACGCGCGCCGAGTGTTCCGACTCTCTCTTCTCTAATGATCGAAGGTGGACAAAGATTTATGTGACTGCATACTGAAATGTAATACAGGAAGAAAAAGAAGGAGAAGAATACGCGTTTTTATCTCTCATACAATAATTTCATTCGAACGAAAGCATGATGCGATGTAAAAAGAAAAAAAATCAAAGCAATCAATAATAAGAAAACAAATAACTAAATGACTAGAAAATTTTATGAAAACTTGTAAAAAACGACATATCTATAATATAAATGTAAAAATGAATATTTGTTGCTTTGTTTATCCCGTATGCGTTCCAATGCCGTTCATCCGATTGCGATGAAACTTTGGTGAGTTGTTGTGCGCATACCCGCAAAGCTTTCTGAATCGGTACAACCATTTTATAATAAGCGGCGCGCGAGTCGTTTCAACAAATGAGCGTATTTCATATATTTTAGCGGCAGTTCGTATATTTTCAAAACTTTCATTCTTTGAACGGCGTTGCAACGCATGCCGGGAACGAAGTCGCGGGCAACAGCTATTCCTATAATGTATAAAACTCAAAGTCTTTCCGACGTATGTTCCCTTATAACTCCAGAACGACCGAACCGATTTTGATTTAATTTTTTTTTTTTTTTTGTGCATACCTACAACATCCGACCAGATTTTAGGCTATATTTCGTTACAGTCAGATTGATGTAAGCCAAATCAGAAGGAAATCCCACACTTATGCGAACGCCGACCAAACTCTTATAGATAGTGGTTTGGTTATATTCTATATATTGGATATTATCAGTCTTCGTAGAAATATTCTTAACTGTAAGCAAGATTTTTTTTATCTGAGTAGAATTTTCATTTTATCACGTTAAATTTGGATGCGGGCGAAGTCTCGACGGGCAGCTAGTCATATGATATATTTAAACGAATAATTCTCAAGTCCGAAAGCCAACGCATAATATGTACACATATATTCATATTGTATAAATATGTATAATGTATATAATCGCACGGTGTCTTGCTGCAACGTATCATCCATGTATCGTATAGTAATGTATGCATATGATATACAGGCGTGTACATGCAGGCATATAACCCATAAAGCAGCGTGGGCGAAGCGGTTTCTTCGGGATCTTGGAGCGCGCTGCAGCTTTCTTCTTTCCAGCTGCCGTCGAATATAGCGCAAGACACTCGACCAAATTTCCGTACATCTCACTTTTGACTCGTTGAAACGAATGTAACAATGTCGTAAGAAAAAATTTATGATTTTTATTCCGACTTTTGACCACGAATTTCAGAAATATATTGAGATAGGAAGAGGACGAGATATTAACGGAATTCAACCACTCGGTTGCACGGTGGAAGAAAAATTGTTGGATCGTTAAATCGGAAATGTAAATAATCTGGACCGAGTATAGATATAAAAAAAAAAAAAGTGGGGATAATTGGCCTGATAATCGACTATGTATGTGAAGGTAATATACACATAGGTACGGTATGTATTATACAAATGCAGATATCTTGTTATTACTCTTTTTCTTATTATGCTCGTTCTTACGCAACGGATTTGATGCCCGACCGACTCGGTTGAAATTTATCAATGGACTGCTACTACTACACTACTACAACTGATACTCGAAGTATAAGCTGCCGCCTTTATGGCGCGCTGAAACTTCAATGAATAAGCGAAAGAACGAACGAGCGAACGAACGAACGAACGAACGGATGAATGAATGAATGAATGAACGAACAAACGAACGAATGAATAAATCAATGAATGAATAAGTGAAATGGCACGTCGATGAATTATTATCAATGGTTTTTAACAGATTTTCATCGATCTTTCGAACGTGTTTGCCGCGTTCCTTGTAATTCGTACGTAATTTTCAATTCATATTCAAAATTCCACGAAACATCGAATGTAAAGAATACGGCATAGACCAAAAAACGATAAACAAGATCCATACATCTAAACGTCGAGTCCGAAGTATATTGCGAAATATAAGATATGATTTTTTCAACAAATATACTCGAAAGAAAATTTAAAAGAGCCGTTAAGACTTAGAATTGTAATAAGAAACATTTAATGTTTTTTTTTTGTCAAGACTTATTATTATTATTTCACTTCTTCGTAACATCGAATGATTTCTATGGATGTATTCGTATAATCATCAAACGAGATTAGGTACACGGGCTATTTTTTCATCCTAAGATCATCGAAAAGTTCAAATTTTTCTTTTACGGAATTAAACTGTAATTAATTTCAACACCTGATTGAAGATTTTTTATTTTTTATTTTTTTTTGTATAATGCATAATTGCATACTCATTAAATGAAGTTTACACGTAAAATATGTGAACGTTTTATGTTTTTCTAGTTAAAAAATTACTGTATAACAGGGTGACGACAATTTTGCTAAAAAAAAATTCCCCAACGTTTCCCTGATTTTCCTCGGCAAAAAATTCAAAATTCCCTATAAAATTGGACACCTTTTATGACCAGCTCCAGAAATTGTGCACCTTCGATACATACACTCGGATTCAAAAACATACAAATAATCATAAAATTGAACAATACCATTTCCAAAAGATAGCTTATTGTTAGCTGAAGGAGTTTAAGGTTCAGAAATTTCAAAAAATCTATAATAGCACATCGTATCAAACATATTTTCCCAAAGTTTCAAGTCAATTAGAGTAAAAGTCTAGTTTTTTTTGATTTCAAGTAAAGCTAGCATGAATTATCGTGACCAGGGCGAAAATTTTTATGAAATATCGTTGAAATATTGCTCTCTCCCTTAAGTTTGAATCAAATAATTCTTTTATTATATTAAAAAGAAATTACAACAAACGTGCTTTTTTATAACCTTCGAAACCCTGCAGGTAACGCCTGAATTTACGAAGCATAGCCGAAGTTTGAAAACAATTTATATAAGAAAAGTACATTTTACCCTATAGTCCGTCATAATTCCCTGACTTTTCGCAAACTATTCCGAATTTTCCCGTCTCTCGCCACCCTGTAAAATATATTCCTTCATTTTTCCACCCCATTCAATCACACAAAGACAATAATAACACCTATACATTCCAAAGTAATTGGCGACACCTCGTTTCTCCCGCATCGCAGACTGCACGCGTATGATATGTATATACGTATATAGGCGTAATGTAGCCTTAATTTATACCTATATACATCATCCGATATACGTACAAGACAGCAGGAACAAGCCAATAATAACACTTGTTAAGAGGAGATAGGGTGCAGGCAGAGGCAAGGTTAACGCGATTGCAGGGCGATTGGGGCGATTGGTAAATTGCCTCCTCTTTTGCTCCTCCTCGCAAATTGTCGTTTCTATTATCCGTCTCTCTCGTTCCGGGGGACATAGTTGAACGAATGAGGATACGTAACGTTTTGCTGCATACACGAGCCAAGGATGGGAACGGATCGCCGATCCGACCATGGATGTTTGTCGTGTGATAATATACAACGAATACTTTGCATAATCTGCACCGCGACTTATCTCACGTTAATTGAGAATTCACTACGCGGTGAGATTTCCTCGTTTATACCTAAAATTTCAAACATTTTCGTCTACACTGGCCATCGTTAATTTTTATAATTCAAACCATATCAAAGTGTAATTAATTGTAATTTCACTCCTATAATGAAAATTTATTTTTATCTTTAAAATTCAGTTTGTTTTTTTTCTTCTTCTTCAAAGTTTTCACTTAAAAGTGCACCTTCTTTTTAACGTACTCGACACGTTGTAAAAAGAAACGAAAATACTTGTTTTTCTCATTTACGATCATTTTCGAATATCGTGCGTTTCGCAGACGCAGTTTCCTTTTTTTTTTAAAAAACCTTTTTCACTCGCATCTAATATAATTACACGAACGACGACGACGACGAGGCAAAATTACCGCAATGCACGCAGAAAGGCGACTCTCGGGGATGATAAGGTCTCGTCATTGCGTTTTCAACTTATTCAGCGCAATTTAACGCTTTGCCGTGCACGGAAGATTATTATATGCACATGTACCGTAATATATAACTTAAGAGTTGGTAGTGAATTATTTTTTCAACAAGAAGCTAGATTCGACGCCTTTATCACGTTGACGGTACCAAAATAACGAGGTGAATAACTTCAACTAAGTGAACACGATATTCAGATAGTTACAGAAATTGTTATTGTATAAAATATCATGCAACAGAATTCGAAAAATCAAACGAATGTTGAAATGAAATTATTTCCTATATATTGTTGTTATGATTATTATACGATTATGCCCGTTGCATCCCACGCCATCCGCTCTCCTCCTCTTCATCTTCTCACAACGCGCGAACAGAATGAAACGAAACGGTACGAAACGAAATGGAATGAAATTGAACGGTAAATACAAGAGGGGAAGAGCTATATATGTATAAGGTATATATTACATGAATTTGCGGGATCTCTCGCTTACCTGAGGATAAAATCGGTGGATGTAAAGCTAAGCAGGGACGATGATGATGTAAATAATTGGTACAGGAAAATATGGAAAACGGATCATAATGGAAAAAAATGAGTTAAATTAATGCAGCAGCTTCCGCCTGTCGATTTTTTTATTATCGTCACGTTTCTCTGTTTGCAGAGAAAAATGAAAATTATTGTGACCACCTCGAAAATGATAAGTTGAGTTTTCAGTAGTTCTCGACGTTTCGAGCGACGTTTCTAGATCTAGAAAATCACCTACGATGATTTACGGATAGACTTGTGTGTGTGTGTGTGTGTGTGATCAATTTTTTTGTCCGACGATATCTCGAGAACGAGACGCCGCTGCTTTTCCAAATTCAGAACTGACTAGATTTTGGCTTCGATCGGTTGAATATTTTTTTTTCAATTGTTTCGATAACAAAATTTCAAAATATTAAATAAAAATTATGATATCTAAATGGGAATTGGTACCGTGAGGTTGTTTGGATTGTTAATCACGAATCCGTGAGATTTGCAAAAGTCAAATTTGATGCATTCAATAAGCTGACAAAAAAAAAAAAACTAAAAACATTTAGATTTTTATGAAAATTGGCACTCGTCGGTTTGTTGGGTGGCTGATCACGAATCCGAAGTCAGATTGCGAAATCCAAAACGGGGATCCATTATGGTGGAAAAAAATCCAAAGATATTCCAACTTTAGTGGAAATTGGTAGGCCGAGTCATTTGTTGGCTCGCCGATAATGAAACCAAGGTCAGATGTACAAAATTTGTAATAGTGGATCCATTATAGTGGTAAAAAATAAAAAAATTGTCTCATTTTCATGTAATATGATATCCGAGGGTTTTAAAATCATTGATTAAGAATTTCAATTTGTAGTTCGAAATTCGAATTTCCCTCCAAAGTAGGGGAAGTCGAATTTATAGGAATTCTACTGTATTATTCTTTTTTTGCCTCTGTGAACTTGGAACCTGCAGTGTGAAAGTTCGAACGAGAAGTTCGAGGTCTGGCTCACGGCCAGTGTAAAGCCGCCTTTTTTTTTTTAATTTTTCTTTTTCCCCTTCTTGCTCTTTTTTCCTCTTTTACTTGAGTTGTAAGAGGAATTTCATTTTGTACGTACGGTGCAATTTTATATCGTAATAACAGTTGATATGGAATCGATGCCGTCATAATTTCAGACATTTATTTATTTATTTATTTTGGGAACAGGTAATTAAAAAAATTATTATCCATTTTTCTTTATCGATCAATTTATGTTAAACATTCATATCATTGTCATATCTCACGTCTATGAGATAAATATTGCGTAGAAGAAACAAAGTTCATGTTTGAAAAAAAAATTCAGAAAAATCAATATTGTGATTTAAAAAGAAGAGAATAAAACAACGATAAAAAGAATATAAGAGAAAACGGCGGAAAGATAAATCAAGATACGATAAGATCGTGATATAAAGTAAAATGATCATTTTACTTTTTTGACGTTCATTTCGCGTTATTTTAACACCTAAAATAGCAAAAAATTATACATACGTACGTAGATAAAACACAAACAATCCGTTCTATTACAGTTTTTCGTTATAGTTGATCTGTCGCAAATAAAAAAAACTTTTTAATGACGTCGAATATACATCATCTTAAAATAAGACGACGGTAACCGCGATTAGTTAGTAAAACGTTTCACAGTGAAAAAATAAATGAGGGGAGGTGGGGTTAATGGTACATAAATTAACGAATTAAAATTATGAGCAGACAACGCGGCTTTTCGGTTACGTCGTATAACTTCATACGTATTTTGATACGTACATAGAAAATAGGTAAACACAGACACGCACCTGCGTGCAACAACAGCAGCACCTGCAGCAATGTTATATCCAATTAGTATAATTACACGTCACGTATAAGGATAGAATACATTATTATAACGGTGGCACGTTGCACAAATATTGAATCACGAATAGTGCATATTAAGCGTAGCTTATACGACGACCATTCGGTGTAGCGGATCCAGCAGCAGCAGCGGTAAGATATAAATAATATAAAATAATGTTCAATTTTCTACGACGGGTAATTGGAATGAAGAAGAACTAATTATGCGTTAACCTAATTTGAAAGTCAAGTATAAAAACCTTTCACCGAAATTAAAAATCGTACTGTGAGGTTCGCTGAGAAAAATTTCATATGTTACGGTAACTAGAAAAATTCGGTAAAACAGGTATCGTTAAAAAGACTGTTTGAATATTGTTGGAATTACGAAAAACGAGGTACGCCTAACCATTTTGCGCTATCGTCGATCCTTTTTTGGTAGTTGCATCGCAAAATCAGTTTGTGAGGTTTGCTGTACTTTTTTAGTTAAACAAGGCTTTGACATTAATTTATTGTTGCACAAGCGTTAAATTTTCGCAACAGTTACAAGAAAATAAAGTAACAGCGATCGTAATGAGAAGGAATAGTAACGAATATGAGACTTTCCGGTAACAGCTACGAAACTAATTTTAATTTTGTACCTAGAAAAATATTTTTCGATTGTGGTAAAAAATGAAAACAGTTAAGGACCGAACGGTAACTGGAACTAAAAATTTCTCTCATCGTTGGAGAGAAAAACTAATCAAAAATGAATAACAAAAAATAACAAAAATTAAAAATAAAAAAGCAAAAAATAGACCGTTGAGTTGGCAAGGAACGCCCCCTATGCAATTACGTCACGTGGTGGCGTATATCGTATCTATGTATCTAAATCTTTATCTACAAATATACGTATATATGTTATACGAGGTTGATAGGATAGTTACCAGGTACACGTAACTCATCTATAGCGGAACTGTTCTAGTTTCAGTATTGAATTTAGGTTACTGCGGTATATAACGCTCAGGTACACATGTATGACATACCGTGTATTAAGTGTATATACAGAATAGACGTATACACGTATATTCATACGTGTTGGTTGGAAGTAGCAGAAAAAAAAAATCGTACGGCGATTGCATATTATTACAATGAAAATTAAATGAAAACGACGTAAAAGAAAATCCCAACGAAAATTGTTCAATTCTGGCGCTGTAGGTGTTCATAAATTATTCATACGTATCTAAATTTTTTCACCTTTCTTCTTTACTTTTTTTTCCACTCTCTCACAGGAAAATACGATTTAACCCTTTGCGGTCACACTGGGTCATATTTGTCCCCAGAAACCATGTATAAATTTCTTATGGGACGACAAATAAGTGCAATCGCAAAGGGTTAATTATTCAGAAATATTACTCGGAGTTAAGACAATCGTATAAAAAATTATAAACGATATCAAAAATGGTTAGAGAAAATCATTTCTCAAGTTGGCGTAGAATAATACCTCACATATAAATGTAAATTTGGTGCAGTATAACTGTACGATATAAGTTATATTAAATATAACATAATATACGTATATGTAAGTAAGAAACCGAGGATTGAAATATCAAAAACAAATTGAATTGTTTTTTTTTTTTTTTTTTTAAATCGACAACGACTACGAGAATAGTGTCACGTTGTATCTACATTGCACACGTATAGGTATAAGTGTAACATATACGCAAAATATCCATTAGGCGACGAAGCAAGGCAGGGAGAGGAAGAGGATTATTAAATTACACAGGCATGACCCAACAGCGAGGAGAGTTAGTGCCATCCACTCTACGGTGAAGAGAGAAAGAAAGAAAAAACGAAAGAGAGAAAGAGAGAGAGAGAGGGACGCAGAGAGTTAAAAAAAAAAAAAAAAGAACACAGCAGTCAAAAGTCAATTACTCTAATTAGGTTAACTGGTCTGATTTCAGTCAGAAATTCCATAAACATACATACATACATACATACATACATATATATATATTGTTATTTTGTTTTCATTTACAACGAGAAGTTGCTTATTGGACCAGATTCATCCGAGCCATAAAGCCCTACACTTAGCTCGCGTTATAATCATATCATCGAGCTTGTACCAGAGGCATTCATGAATACATCGTGTGTGTATATATATATATATATATATATATATATATATATATATATATATATATATATATATATATATATATATATATATATATATATATATCCTCCTACTCTTCCACCTCTAATTGATAATATCTGCAGCGTGCATGGCGAGATATCTATAAAGCGCGTCTGTTTCTTCTCTGGATATATGTTACATGTATATCATAAGCTATATATTATATGTATGTATACGTATACTGCATGATGCGCCATGTGGATAGTTTCGTGAAGAGATGGAAACTGAAAGAAAAAAAAAACAAAAAAAGGGCCCAGAAAAGTCGAGAGAAAAGTAATATTCTACGCAAACAGTTTAGGCAACAAAAAGGGTGATTGAAAAAACGCTGGATTCAAATGAGCACTAATTAATCCTCTGCAACGAGAGATGAGAAAAGTGGAAAAGCGATCCTTCTCATTCTCCAAATATTAATCTTTCTTGCTTTCTTTGTTTTCTTTCTTTACTTTTATTTTCCTTTTTTTTTCTGCTCTCGCCAAGTTCGTGGGGAGAATTATAATCAAATAACGAAGCTATCACAATGTAATAACACGGTGTAATATATTTCTCAATAAATTGACCCCGGTCAATTGACCGATTACTCAATTTACCCGATTAACGATTCTCATCGCTGTTTCTTTGTTTTTTCTTACCGCCAGGATCACCTTATTTCTACTCTTCTTTTTTGTCTGTTTGATCGTTAATTTCGGGTACACATATTTTTCTACTTTTCCCGTCAACCCTCAGCTATGTAGTTTATCTACAAACGTACGTACAAATAACGTAATAATTATCATTAAATATAAGCTCGGTAATAACCCCTGCATCATTTGTTGTTCCGTATATAACGACAATGCGCAGCATTCGTACATGCAACAATTCACGTTCTTTTTATTATAATCATTGTCGTCATCATTATTATATGCTGCGCACCAAACGACGATATTATAAATTTTATTCATTATAAGGTACCTTATATAATCCCGTTCCCTACACAAATGTGGTTAGTTGCATAAATATGCAATCGTTTACGTACGCATGTATGTACGCATACATACGTATATATGGGCAACGTGAACGCGTGCGTACTTGTATGGAAAAGGCTTTCGGACTCGAGAAGTTTTCAACGTGTAACTATGCGCTGTATACTATTATGTACGCATACGCACACAAATGCATGATGTACTCTACTACATAATTATGATTGGAGAAAGTTTAACGAGAAATTATTGTAAGGCGGCTGTGTTACGATAATAACAGTAATAATAATAAGAATAATATCAACAACAACAACAACAACAACAATCATAAAAATAAAACGTGGTCTCTAAAACGGATCGTTGGAATTTGTAAATTACTGTCTTTTCGATTTTCTTTTAGTTTTCTGTTTATTTCTCTCATTTTTTTGCCAACACTTTGAAAATATTATGCGCACTGGCGCTAAGTAATAATAATAATAATTATAATAAGAATAATAATAATTATAATAATAGTGACATACGTTAAGTGAGAAATTAAAAGATACGTCTCAGAATTGAAAAATGAGAAGATGATAAGAAGCAGAAACATTGTAAAACGCAGTAAAGAACAGATTGTGCGAAACGGTTTGGATGTGTATAATACATAGAGTATTTACACTATTATTACAGTTGAGAGAGTGACTCGTTACCACTTGTGGTTGTGCATGCGTGGATGCAGTAACTGTCAGCATCGTTTAGCATGATAATAGTTAAAGGAAAGTTCGGTCTCGGCCGTCGGATAATAGTTCTTAAAAGACGATATTGCCGGCCAGCTAGCCCCAGACTATACATAGCTTTGCATGCAAGCCCGTTTGTATAACACTTATCTCTCTATCGTCCACTTTATACGTACATATATATATATACATATATACGTTACAATGGTATATATCTATGTATTATTTACCTACGGAGTTTTCTCACGATCGCCCACGAAGACCGTACGTTATGTATATATATAGGTATAGGTATGCGTGTATTATGGATACACGTAACCAGTTATATCTTATTAGGTTGGTAAAATGCCATCGCACGTGTATATACATGTACACCCGATCCTTGCATTTATTTCATCTCATATGCGAATTCAATGACATGTAATAATTCTGCATCATATTTTTAAATTTTTCTCCAAATCGTGAGAGAAAACGATAATACCTGTTATTCCTGCTACCTGTTGCAGATACATATATACATACATACATACATAAGGAATTTCGAAGCCGACCCTTAAATCCGCGCCTCACCGAAAAAACGACGGGTGGTTTTCGACGAAATTTTCGGATTTCTATCCTGCAGGTAGGTACTATGTAAAAGGTACGTATATACAGGGGTTTCACTGTATTATATACCCCGGGTCCAAGGAGTAAATACACAAAATAACTGACAATGAGCCGCAGGTACAGCAGCTAGCACCGTTTCAAGTTCCTTTTTCCTTTTCCTTTCTTGTCTTTTCTTCAACGGTTTTCCCAAAATTTCACCTCCCACTTCCATTTCAATTTATTCTTTCATATTGCTCTGCGTATATCGATTGATTATCGTCTTTGTTGAATTATTAAATTTCTTAGCTCGAACAATGTATTAGACAATTTTATTTTGTACAACACAATATGTAACATCGTGTTTGTCTAATGCATACGATTTATATATATTTTATAAATAGTATATAATAATAATAATAATAATAATAATATATATATATATATATATAAAATAAAATTGCTCGGGAAAAGAAATTTAATAATTTAACAACGACGAAAATCAATCTGATCATAATGTTCCAAGTAAATATGCTTGTGATTGCTCGCTATTGAACAGGCACGAAATTTCAGACGGCTGCTGCTGCTGCTACGATTTGCTCGGATAAAAAGCGGTTTTTCACCAGCAAGGTAAATGCTAAGGTATGACCTTTGACACCCTCCTCCATCACCCCATTTAAAGATTCTTCGCGACCGGTATGTTACACACTGCACATATCATATGCAGGTGTGTAGATATACATCTGACCTATGAAGTTGAACACAGGTTGTTGCAGCGAAATAATAAACGTAATTAAAAAGACTGTAATACTCACGGGAATTGGAAATATCAAATTATACGTATAGTATGGACATATGTGCAGGCGAAGAGCGTATTTGCATTTAGTACCTGCGGTATAATAATCCACAAATACCAGCATACTTGAAGAGCGATATCTTTGATATATTGCGCTGATTTTTTTTCCCTCCACATATTGTCTGACAGTATAACAATTACCGTTTCTGCAACGCGGTTAAAATAATTTAGAGAACACTCATATTCGGTATCTTAAACACTAATATTTTTTATACATTATCCGCAATATTCTTTTCAAATTTTCATATAATAGAAATACCTCGCTGTGTATTTAAGTCACGTATATCGTTATACGTACACAAATGTACGAATCTATATTATATGAACGTAATGTAACAATCGTGACAGTACCTGAAGCTGCATGAGTAGGTATATCGTACATAGGATATGCGTGTAATTGTTGAGCGACTCGCAGCTCAAGGTTCGCCATAGATAAAAATAGAAGATTTCATGCACGCGTACGTACGTACACACGTAGAAACGCATCCATGTATTTAAGATAGGACGTCATCGTCGCCTTTGCTTCCCCCGCCGATCACAAAATATCTATCTCTGCTGTAACTATAAACCCGCAGCGCTGATCTGTCTTCTAAGAATTTCACATTTATTTATATCGCAAAATGTAATACACGGAACATTGTCGCAAGGCGTGCAATAATATATATATATATATAATAATAAATAAAACTCGATTAGAAATCTGCATACTTTTCTCGGAACCGTGAGAGAAGAAGGAAAAGAAAAAGGAAATGGAAAAAGCAAGCACAGGTGTATGCGTCGAACTCAAAGTAACTGCATAACGTAAGTGTTGTGTACAAAAACATGAAACACAACACGCTCATGCGAGAGATGTAAAAACAAGCGAACGCCTATTCGGCGTCGAGATTATTGTTTAAACTTAATTATTTTTGGAAAGCGATTTTGACGAGAGAAAAAAACATTGAAAAAGGCTTTCAACACCCCCGATATTCAACTTTTTCGACATTATCACCTTGACAATTGTTGGTCAATGCGCGTTTCACCGATTATCACTCGTCGTGCTCTTTCTCTCTTCTATCTACCATCGTGCAGACATTCGACCAGCGTGAAATCAATATATTCAATTTCCCGCGGGGCTATGATTTGCGATAAGCGTTACATTGAGAAGACTCTAGATCGCGATTACAATAGTGAACGAGGGAAATGGGAAAAACATCGCGGTGAATTAGAGACCGGAAAACATTTCAGACATGCGTATGCGATGCGTTGTTTTAAATTTCTCACAATTATCTACACCTAAAAAACAAAACGAATAAACACAAACTCACCAATAAATCGTGAAGTAGTTTCGTAGATTCGTGAAGTGGAAATGTAACGAAAGATGCCGAAGTTGGCGTCGAATCTGGCCGGCAAAAAGTCCGTGGCAAGCTGCAAGTTCAAGTGTAAGAAAAAAAAAGGATCGCGAAGACTTGACGCTCTCTGAATCTCACTGATTATCACCAAACAGCACCAACACCAACAGTAACAGCAATCAGTTATCACACAAAATCTCGCTATACCGAACTTTAATCAATGTGCACAGCACGCGTTTCGAATCAGAGAATGCAGAGCGAGGAGTGTCGGGTTCGCAAATGTATTTGATTTTAGAGATTCACGCCGCGACTCGAGTTACGTAACCCATACAGTTGGTAATTTTACATAAGTTTGTCGCGTGGTGCACGCACGTTTCACGGTTCGCCGCGGTCTTTTTATTGCGCACTTGTAACAACAACGGCGGTGCCGATAAGACCTTCCTGGTTCCGTTCCTCGTCTTTCCTTTCCTTTCCTTCCCGCCGACGACGTCACGAAAAACTCGGAATTCCGAATTATCCACGCGAGCCGGGGTCTCCTTCTGTCTTCGCCGGATTATCCACGTGTCTGCGAACGATACTGATCGCGATACCAAAACAAAACAACGCGGTCACGTGACAGAGCGCGCGCTTATCCGCCGACAACTCTTACTGCGTCGAACGTCTCGGCGACACTGAGAAACGCGGCACGAAACACGAGTGAGATTCAAGATTCGAAACGAGCGCCACGCCTCTGTCGGTCGGTAAGGTAACTAACCGAATCCCGGCGAACTTCGGGGACTTCCATCGAAGGTGTATATAAAGACTGCCAGCCTAAATGCATTAAATGGGGCTTGCCGTAACTAAAAATAGACGAGATAAAATTCGTCGTCGAGCCGCGCTCTCTGCGTCGCACAATTCAAGTCGGTAAGCGGCCGGTACGTAAAGATAAGAACTAATATTACCATCACGTGTATCCAGGTGGATAATGCAGCATGACTATGAAATGAACGTCGATTGAAATTTTCGGGTAGCGCCGTATAGACATCACCCATTTCACCCAAATTCAGCAATGTTGATCTAACTGCATCTCAGTCACGTCGTCACAAATAATTTTATTTGAATCCGTGTCAGAAGCCAGTTTTTTATATATACTATCCGAAAATAACTAACGGAGTTATAAGAAAGGGATGAATTGTATAGCAGTATTTAAGACGTAACTTATGTACTTATAAGTTTAATATACATGACTGATATTTTCATCGCCAGCAAAAAGGGGGCTAATACTGAAAATCAATTTTTAATGCTTCAATTTACGCTAAATTTTCGAAGATTGTTCAAAGCCAGTGCATTTTTATCGGAAAACAGAGACTTTTTCACATAAAAATAGTATTTGCGAGTGGCGTAATTATGTCTTCGCGGATCCGTGTGCAATTATTCAACCTATATCCCCTGTATTTGCCCACATTTTTAAATGCAATTACATTTTCAACAACCAAACTAAGAATTTCAATCATCGCTAATAGACGTAATATGAACAGCAGAAATTCTGAACTCGCAGAAAACCACACGTCTTGAAATATCATTTGGTAAGCAAAGTCATTCATTTGTTATCCAAATCAATTGAACAAAATAATTAATGCCATTGATTCAATCAAACTGACCATATTCTCACGAAATAAATATATGATGTATAATTTTATTTATATAGTACAATAGTGTAAAATTGCACGTAAAGTTTTCTAGTGAAGGCGCGCCTCCCGACAAATTTTGTCAAAAAGAATTACGTCAGTTATGAATCTTCAAATCCGGATGGTTCGAGTACCCGAATAGTATAGCGATAATCAGTCTGTTGCATTCATTCGAAGATGATGTGAGCTTCAATTTGAAGAGTAATGTTTGCACTTCAAATTATGGAAACTTCATCTTAGTTCATTCCGATCGTTGTTACTCTGTATCTTACATTTACATCTGGTTCATTCGATCAAATCAGTCATTAAGAGTTCAAACCACAGTCGAATTAATTAAAACTGAAATTGTATATCAACATTGAAAAGGATTCGGAATGATTCAAATTTAATTTGAAGCCACTTCAAACGCCATTGAGCCCTGAACCTCAAAGTGCAGGATATCCATGTAATCAATGAAAATAAAAATCTATGAAAATTGTCGAAGAATAAATATAATAACAAGAAATAAATTGTGAACGTGTTCAATTCTGTTGAAAGTTCGATTATTTGTAGCCACGAGTTCCTAATTGAGACGTGCAGCAACTCACCCTGTCTGTTCAATAAAATCCCAACCATTACCTTGATACAGTGATAATTTGACGTCAGAGTCTACCGAGCCTCTTAATGCATCGACGCACGCTAAAAGACTGGTTCCTGTAAAAAGAATATTCAACCAAGTAGACTACGATGGATAAGTTGACGCTCACGATTATCAGCAACAGGATTTTTTCATCCGGTACCAACTCACGGGTTACGCTGATAATCTATTGATTATCATCTTGTAATCTCCATCTTCTAATAAGCGTCAAAAATTTTGTTATATTTTATAAGATTATTCAGAATTTTTTCAGATTTCAGAAAGTGAGGGCTTTTTTTCGAATTTTTAAATCATAACTCAGATACGCTGGGTCGAAAAAATCTGAAAAAATTACCGGATGAGTTTTTTGTCATGTACTTTCATACGAAAAATTATTAAAAAAATCTGAGACCTCGCCGTAGAATTTTGATCGTTTTGGTATGGAATGCCCCATAATTAAGTGACTCGTTTGAAAGCTAGGATGGAAGTGAAGAGTTTAGAGAAGGTAGAAGACTCAGTTGCAGTTAAGAGATGTACCTGCTGACTCGGTGAAGATAAGGAGAGGATGCAGGGTGTAAAGTGACTAAGATTGTGGGAAAGGAATATGAGGTCTGGAGGACGTAACATTTAGAAAAAATCTGAGACAATTCTAGTTAATTAAAAATGAAAAAGGAAGCAAATTTTCTTACATGATATATTTCCCTAGATCCCCTAATTTCTAAATGGAGCCCCTCCACTCATCACAATCTCAACCAAAAATTATTTGTAAAAATTCTGAAAAAATTCAAGCTACTCCAGTCTGAGTCTGTGCAATTTTTTTCCCTCTTAACATTTCCTCAGAGACCCTCTAGTTATTGAATTACAGATTTTTTTCTGAAACATGTCTTTTTTTTAATCAAAAATGCACGAAACTTTCTAAAAAAGAAAAATCTAGCTTTTGATATTTTTAACTTTACCACAGAAAAAAAAACCGAGGAAAAAATTTTCCCTAAGATGTAGGATTAATTTTCGGCGACTAAACAATAGCCGAAAATCGCCCATGTTAAAAAATACGTACCAGGGCCAAAAAATATTGTAGAGAATTTTCCAAAAAATCAAAATAAAGGTAAATTTGTTCTCGTCAAAACGCCGCTCAGAACGTTTGATTGATTATCTTAATTTTTTTGTCCACTATATAACTTTCATTTCGACGCTTGGCCGGCAATGTATATCATGCTGCGAATGTATTTCACTGATTGACTATCGTTGGGCATGGTTGTGAAATCTAACTCGGTGATGAGAATGTTGCCTGGAAGACAGTATCTAATATGGACGAGAGATCGTACAGTCGTATGTAATGCTCCCATCAGATTTCCGATACGCCTCGACCTGGCTTACTTGGCAAGAAAATATCGCAACCCTAGCCCTTCTATTAGTTTAATTTCCGTTTATTCATTTATTATTACATGGGTTGGAAACTGTCGTGCTACATAATCTTACACGTTTACTTTTGATGTTGCGTATCTTTCAACGATCAAGTCTTGTGCTATGTGACGTTTGCTGACCAAATTTTTTATTTCATCGTACCTTATTCAGAAGCATGATTTACCTGGAGTTCCCCGATCAATAAACTTCAATAAAAAAAAACTCAGCTCAGTTGCACCGAGTGCTCAGTACATCGAATATAGTAAGTTGGATAAAGTCGAACTACCAAAGTATATCTTGCCAATTGCAATTGATCTTCCTGGACACGAGGCACGTAAAGCTTCGAACAAGCGAAGTCAGCAATGGAACCACGGGGCCACAGACTGGCCCTCCTACAAGGAGGAACTTGAATGAAGTCTCCAGGGACTCTGCAGCCGGCTGAGTAGCACAGGCGTGATGGAGAACGAAGTATCACACTTGCAATCCTCCATAATCCAGGCCCTCGAGGCAGCGTGCCCCGCGGAGCCCAAGATAAGCGAGTCTAAAGTTGCCTGGTGGCGCAGAGAGCTGGACCAGCTCAAATCCAGCTCCCGAGAATTCTCTCCTGTGGGTGCCGGCACACAGTGGCATCCGAGGCAACGAGTTGGCACACAACCTAGCCAGGAAGGGCCCGACGCAAGGCGTCTATCCAAGGAACGGACGGAGGCCCGTTTTGCGAAACTTTGGGACAGGGCACCGGGTATGGCTCGTACGAGGGCCCTATTTCGAGGGTCGTCGCACAAATTAGGAGCACCGCTCACTAACCTAGACAGGATCGGGCACTGGTTCGCGGACAGACACCTTGAATGTCCCTGGATGTCGAAGATCGAGCTGTTTAGAGTTGGTTTCTAACTCGAATACTCGTAGTGTAATGTAAAGTATGTTCCGAAAATTTGTCGGTCAAAAATCAGGGCATTAGATTATGGCGTAACTGTACACAATGTGGAATGGAACTGTGTCAGTATTACTGTGTCGATTTTAAATTGCCGGAATTTCGATAGCCGATTAATAAATGAGCACTAATGAAATCAACTTCGAACCAGAAGCTTATACTTATAGTTAAAATACCGAAAATTCGATTGTTCTGTATAAGTGAATAAATAAGTACCTTCATTCGTGTATACGTACACACATGCACACATATACTATTACGTACATGACGTATATACATTTAGCGTAGTTTATTGCAAATTAAAGTATATTTTCAAAGTACCTATCGTATATTTATATTCATGTAAATAATTAATGCGTGATTACACTTACGTGCGATAATCAGTTTGGCAATCGATTGGGTGTCGTCGCCAGTGTATATTATATAACATAGTATAATGCATACTTATATCTAATATGTAAATATATTACACATTTACTTGCGAGTGTGTGCCGTTGCGTTTGCCTGTTTGCGATTGTACACTCCTGTCAGTGACGTCATACGATTAGCGCGCGGATGAAGTACGATTTCATTTTCATAATCCTTCCCGATTCATGCTCTACGACGCTGGAGCTGCAGTGAGAGAAAAACAACGTTAGACAAAGTCTTCAATCCTTCGACCTTTCACCTTCGACCATTCCCCATTCTTTCGCACCCACCTTGCGGAGGCGCCGCTTCAGCTGGAGGTGGTAACGCAGCTTCGGCTGGAGGTGCAGCCGCGGGGGCGGTACCTTCCGCCGGTGGAGCTGCGGCAGCTTCCGGCGCGGGTACGGCTGCGGGTGCAGCTGCGGGTGCGGCTGCGGCCGGCGCACTGCCGTCGGCTGGCGGAGCTGCGGGGGCGCCGTCTGCGGGGGCGGCAGGCGCTGGAGGCGCGGCTCCGTCGGCAGGGGTTCCATCAGCCGGTGGTGGTGCCGGGGTGCCTTGCAAATGTTGAATGAAGAAGTGAGTAACAATATCGTCAAGTAACGACAATAACGAAGAACCTTAAGCTAAGACTCCATGTATGCGTTGAGCGCCGGCGAATGCTGCGGTGACCAATCACGTCCGGCATGCCGCACCGCACTGCGTTGAGATCAAAATATTTTAATTTTTCGGCAGTACCGCACGTCATTCGGCTAAAGTCGAGAACCTTCGGGGCCATTCGGAATCTGGCAAAGCTCAAATCATGGCTCAAATAATAGTCAACGCGACGTAGGTTATGTCGTACAAAACAGTCTATGAAAACAAACCATCAATAACATCAACAAAAGATTCCACTATGGAATATAATTGTGATGACGTGAATGAACTTGTAATTCATTACGTGAGAAACCGCCCGGAATTATGGGACAGAGTATTCCTTTCTTTTAGGTTATGTAGCTATCGTTTGTATACATTTTTACGACGCATCTTCGATTTCCGTACGTGGCGTGGCGCTAAAGTCTGCCGCGTGCATGGAGCGCCTTCCGCATGCGTTTGCCGGAGCTCAACGCATACATGGAGTGGTGGCTTTAATTGAAACGATGATTCGAAACGAAAATCGTGGGAACATTTCTCCGGAATATGCCCCTACCTTCCGCTGGGACCGCCGCAGGCGCGCCTTCCGCTGGTGCCGCTGCTGGTGCAGCGCCATCTGCCGGCGGTGCCGCTGCTCCACCTTCGGCAGCTGGTGCAGGCGCGGAACCGTCAGCTGGGGGTGGAGCTGGTGTCGTTCCGTCGGCAGCTGGTGCTGGTGCCGTTCCGTCAGCTGGAGGCGCAGGTGCTGTTCCGTCAGCTGGAGGTGCCGGCACTGCGCCATCTGCAGGCGGGGCGCCATCTTGAACGGTAAAAAATAAAGTAAAACGTATCGTGCATTGGGATTTTCACTTGACGAAGAGTTGTTCGATTATTTTTGCAGCAGAGGCATACGTCTGTGTTTTTTTTTTTAATTTTTTTTTTTTAACAATGAACCGTTCGTTGTTAATCTGGAATTTTGAACTGCCGACTGGAAGCAAATAATTCAAAAACTCTAATCTATGATATTTTTGTTGAAGAATATTCACATTCATATTCATTACTTAGCAAACCATCTACAATTTACAAAATCTGACAAAATCACTACAAAATGAAACTGCTCTCAACAATCGATCCCGTGCTGAAATTTCAATCCCCTAACCTGCAGGGGGAGGCGCCGTTCCGTCGGCTGGAGGTGGAGGCGCGGTTCCATCCGCAGGTGGAGATGCTGGTGCCGTTCCGTCCGCTGGAGCCTCAGCTGGAGGAGCGGTTCCGTCGGCGGGAGGTGGAGGTGCCGTTCCATCCGCAGGTGGCGCTGCTGCTGGCGCAGGCGCACCCTCGGCGGGAGGCGCAGGTGCCGCGGCTGCTGCCGCGTCTGCCGCTGGTGGCGCTGCCGCCTCTGGAGGAGCGGCTGCGTCAGCTGGAGGAGGAGCCTCCCCTTCCTGCTTTTGAAAATAATATCAACGATGGAGCAATTTGTTTTCAGATACTTGTAAAAGGATTTTTAAATAATTTTTTTTTCTAGAAAATGGCGGTTGTTTCAATTCCGAATGACAAAAACGTGTTACAAAATCGAAATTAATAATACTGCACGATCGAATAAGAGCTTTTTGTATTTTTTGTTCAATGAAACGTTGTAAAAATAATTACGTCATATGTGTACATAGAGATTATTCAACTGCAGATTAAAGTTTATTAAGCTCGTGTATCTTGATTTTTGTTTTGCTTTTTAAACATTGCTGAATTATACCGTAGCAAAAAGAAATTGTAATATATTGCTGGGAAGATCGAAAATTGTGCGCGTAGAAAATGTTTTCTTTAAAACTCAACGATTAAAGTAAATGAATAATCGCGTACGTGTATAATAATAATCGATAAAAGTAAGTACCTACCCGTATACTTGAAAATAAAAGACATTTCGATGTGGTATATGCATGTGTAAAGTAAAAGTAGCGAATTCGTGAAAAAAAATCAACACTGAAAGACACACTTCAACTTCGATTTATAATGTATAGTCCCAAGTAGCACACTTATCCGTACGCTGACTATCATTCGACAGCAAAAAGTCGATATTTTGTCCAATAAAAAAAAATACCAACGCATTGTTGGCAAAAAATAGACAAAAGGTCGGCTATTTTTTAATAACTATAGATCGTCAAAAAAGTGGACTTAGGTAAAGTTGACATGCGGTATACTTTACGTTTACGAATATCCTCTGAAATGCCAAGTATAAGGCAATTCGAGTAGAGAATCCATTGTCACCTTATGGAAAGTCAAGTCAAAAGTTTTTCATGTTTTTTAGACCAATAATTGTTTACGTGAGCGCATCAATGTGCCAAACGATCGTCGTCGACGTCTGGCGGCAGTTACCGACTAACCGCTACCTCATATTTGACGTCACGTAATTAGCCTACTTGCAAATTCAATAATTCCCTTTTTGTCTTGACTGTGAGCAGTCGACTGAAAGCCTCGTAATAATTGACATCGAGTGTTGTCTTTACCGTGACATTTCAGAAGGCATTCACGCACTCTCAGTCAGCGTGCAGTCAATAATAGGCTCATGATACGCCTATTCCCAGTTGACTTGAAATAGTTGACAGAGAATTTCTGTCGATATCAAGTCAGCTAACAGCCAACAGTGTGCTATCTGGAAGCATACCTACATAAAAGCAGGATGCGAGGAGATAGCGAACGTGTTTCGAAGCGGTTTTGCGTGGGCATAAAAGATGAGAAAAAAGAATTGTAATTGAAAAAAATTACAGGTGATTTAGCACGTCTCACGCGTGAGAGTTGTTGCATATTGTAGCGAATGGTTAAAAAGCGAAAACCGGTTAGCGACAAGTACTCACCCGCTAAAAATACGCCGCCTACCTAAACTACGATAGTACATTACATTGCGATTCCCTTCTCGATATTTGCGAGACTTCCCTGAGTGCATATGTATCTCTGTATCTATGTATAACGTATGTATGTATACCGTGGTAAATCACGTAGTCCTTAAATCCAGAAATTCTGCAGGCTTTTCGCTGGCAACAGAATTGGCAGCCCAGAAATAATACTGCGCAAACTCGAACCTTACTATTGCAGTTAATTGCAATTTGCAATACCGACGTTGCGAACTGTTGATTTGTATTCAATTGCGGCAAAGCCGCAGAAGGTTTCGGATCTCGGAACTGAGAGTAACGAATTTGGGTATTAGTTACACACAGTCGGAAAAATTCAATCTAATTGGGTAAAAGCTGTGTCTTTCTTTTTGGTTTTCTAAAAAATCAACGAAATTGGATATGGTTCAGGTCACAGAGTTAATTGATTCGAGTTTTGGGTGCATTGTAAAGTTGCTGCGTTATAAAATAACGATGAACAAATACGCTATTCTAAATTCAAAAAAGGGGCGATGCAACTGATGCTTGTTCTTCTATTTTCTTATAATTAGGGGCACAGGATGGATGGGTGTAACACAAAAACAGTGATTCACGTGCACGGACGTTATTTACACAAAGATATTTCATTATTTTTATAATATATGCATTGATATTTTACACAGTAAAACTTACATATGGATCTTTCGTCTAGACGGACGTGCAACGGATCGGTTAAGAGGGTATCTCAGATTTGATTTTTTTTTCTCCCCTACATTTTCTTGCTCTTTACACTCTCTTTTCAGAGGCGCAGATATTTCTTGCAAGGATGTGACGAGTTATTATTTACACAAAGGTTGCGGGGAGAAACGAGAGTTACGATAATTACACGATATAAAATCACACGCAGGTGAACAACATGAATTTGTTTTTGGATTTTGGTTTTCCTTTTACATGGTCACAGACAAAAACCGGGTGAATTCGTTGTTTGTACGGTGTGAGATTTTCAGTACTACTCGCTGATCGATGTTTGTACGTGTAAGAGTTATTGTCTAAAATGTCTGACGGACATATATAATGATAACAATAATAGTAGCATGTAATAGTAATCGTAGTAATATTAATATTAATAATTATTTTGTGTGACTGTGTGTTTTTGTATATATTATACATATACACACGTATGTATATGTATACAATATATCACGTCAGCGAGATACAGAGATGTAAATCCGCGTGTGTGATTTTTTATTATTGATTTTTTTTTTCTGTATATCTCGAGCGTTTACTTGTGCGTTGTTATATGTTGTTCGTATGTCAAACGTCATCCTCATGCCTCGACTTCTTCCTCCTTTACCTTCTTCTCTTCTGGACCCTTCTTCGACCAGTCAGGTTTCTTCTGCAAATTTTAGAAATGACAAAATCAGCACCGCGTCGGATCGATTCGTTTCTGATAGGCAAAAAGTTTATTAAACCTGTAACTACGACTAATTTATTATACGGTTAAACAGCTACGGTCGAGGTGTTAAAAGATAATGAGAATACAAAACAAAATAAAGAAAAAACAACGATGAATAAATAAGATCACAAACACAGAACGACAAGGGGAGAAAATATAGTAATCAAATGAAAAAATAAACGTAAGGATTTCTAAACGAAGGATTGAGAAACAAGATAAATCATAATTATCTCGAGTCAAGGTTACAATTTTTTTTTTTTTTTCTTCATTTCAACTTTTAATTTCTACCACAATTTTGTATTCCATTTTAACAATCCAATCGGGCAGGAATTAAGTCGTCACTCGAGATTTCAATTGCATGTAAAATATTTTTCAACCCAATTACATGCAATATCCATTTGTCAATTCGAAGCAAACAGAAAAAAAAAAAACAAAAAGTAACGAAATTACAGTAACATAAAAACGAATACAAACAAACAAGCAAAGTACGAGTAAACTATATAATAAAAAGTAAGAACAGCGACACGTCAGTCTGAAAATCAAAAACAAGAGAAAAATCCGTGTTCACGATGGCGTCTATTGAAAATTGTTTTGCTGAAAAGAGAAAAACGAATTATGTTTGTGCGCGCAAAAATTGCTAAGCTGTACGAAAACAAATCAAACTGTGATAAAAATATCTAATTGTAAGCTCCGTTAAATGATTCATAAATAATATATTTATATTATGTAAGTAATGATCGATATGTGGCGATCTATAACAGCGTTAATATTATTATGTGTATGTGAGTGAGTTAAACGGGCGAGTTTGCGCATACGGTGTGAAGAAAAATTAAACAATTGAGTTATATTGAAATCATTAAAATCATAGCGATCGCACGTTTTGTTGTTGTGGTGATTTTTTTTTTTACCTTGTCTTTTGACGCGTTCTGCAATCATATAATGCAAAAGCAACGTTATTAGTTTTTAAATATTGCACATAATAATTATTATATTATACAACGAAAGAAAGAAAGTTTACGAAGCTATAGGCGTACATTTTTTTCGCAAATTATTACAATATCATGGTCAAATTTTAACTCTTTCAATATTTATCATTATTATACATATTATATTACGATATAAGCTGAAACGAGGTAAATGACAATCATGACCACACGTTTCAATCAGATAGCCTGAAAAAAAAGAAGCGATAAGTAATTTGCATGACGCTGAAAACGAAAACTGTGAAATGCCTGCGATTATTAATATTATTATTATTACTGTACGCACGGTGAATAAAATCGCACGTGATTCGAGGTGTTTTGCGGTTTATTTTAATAATTTTCATCTGTGTGTGAGTGTGATTAAAAAAGTAAGAAATTGAAAAAAAATATATATATATTATCGTGTGAGTAAAAGCGCTGAGCGAATAGTAACGTATTATACGAATAATAATACATTACTGCATAATGAATGTATATATAGCAAATTACTAATACACACGTGTATATGTATTATTATTATTTATATTATTATTATTATTATTATTATTATTATTATTATTACACTGTGAAGAATTATATATTATGATGCGTAATGTGAATAATATGTAATATTACAATATTATAGAGAAGAGCTCGCATGTCAGAATTAATGCGTGAAAAAGAATCACCAAGAATTATAGCCATATTATTTTCTCACCTTTTTTTTCTTTTTTTATATGTTTCATATTCTATGATTGTTTTTACGGCAATTCCATCCACAAATCAGTGATTATTGTTCGATTTTATCTCGTATCGTTTAGCTAATAAATTGCAATATTGAGATTGCGCGAGAAGTTGAAAAATGCGGTTATTTAAAAAAAAAAAATGGTGATGGATGGCGAAAAGCAAAATTAAAAAAAATCAAAAGAAAACAAAATGAATTTAAACTGCGTGCAAAAATTTGTTTTCTTATTAAAAAAAAAAAAAAATACAATCATTCGCATCACCCGTAAGAATTAGGATTTTTTTGCCAATTATATTTACTGATTTATTTACAATTTTTCTCTTCCAAGCAGTTTTTAATTCACTGTTTATATATTCAGTTTAATTTTGACTCTTAATTTTATCGTTATCATCATCATCATCATCATTATCATTCAGGCGGTTTGATTAATTCGATGCACAGTATCACATGACGAAATAGAGAAAGAAGAAAATAAAATGGACGGAAGAAAACGTATACGACAAGACAGAACAGAAACTGAAACTATGCGAATGTAATATACAATACAAATAATGAATGGTACGTATACGTACACGTAAAACAAAATGCAATAAACACGTTTAAAAAAAAAAAAAATTAAATTCAACATGAAAATCAGACGTAGAGCCAAAAAAACGAAAACCGGACGTCACAAATTATACAAGGCACGTATAATATTTATACACATGTACAACAGAACAATAATTCGTCGAATCTGGAACCATCTGAAATCGCAGCAAAAGAAGAGGATTGACAAAAATCCTGAGAAACGAATAAAACGTCATTACAAAGCGAACATTTTTCTTCGATCATTTCAAAACACAATTTTTGCAGGACTCGACGTATTAAAAGATGCGCGATGCCATCGAAACGATACAAGGGGAAAAAAAAGAAAAGAATAAAAATTAAAAAAAATAGTAAATAAAAGTATGGCGGTGATGTATTATAATAACCGCATATAAGCTTCTACTTTGTTTTAATCCACGTGTTTTTCTTATCTGTCAAGATGCATAATTCGTTCGAACATTCATATATTTGATATTAATTAACGATATAACAGTAGAAGTAGTAACAGTAATAGTAATTATGATAATAATAATAATAATACCGAGATATTGCAGAAGATAATAGGAAAAAATTTTCGCGCATATTTCACATGCCGATGTTTTTGATTTTGTTTTTTTTTTTGCACGGTATATAAAAACACATAATATATTAATTATTGATAATCGTATTTCTCTGTGTATTCTAGATATTATCTGTCAATTGTATTCGCGTGTGAATGTGAGTAGCATACCTATGTATTTAATTATATCATTTTTATGAATAAAAAATGGATATGTATAAATATATATATGCGTGTGCGCGAATATGATCGTGTTTTATTGATTTTTACGCATTCTCTCTCTTTTTTCCAATTTTAGTGTAAAACGATAAACTTCTGCAGTGTATAGATTTTTTTTTTCTTTGGTTATCTATTTCTTCGTCTGCCACTCTGCTTTCTCGGACTTCTTCGGCTGTGAACGAAGAACACATACATACATATTGCCTGGTCGAAACTGTACGGGTTTTTTTTTTCTCCTCATTTTCTCGTTGAAAGAATGAAAGGGAAAAAAATTAACTTATTCTACATGCCCATATTTATGTCGCAATATCAAGTGTAATTTTAAAATGGAGTAAGAAGTATTAAAAACAACAAAACATCGATTGAAAGACACTTGGAGATTGGAAAGATACAGGGTAAGGACGTCACAAAAAACAAAAAAAAAAACAAAAAAACAGACAACATACAAAAATTCGAATTAAAAATTTCCGACGTCGTCGTCGATAATCGCTGCACTTACTTGCACGTGACAATTTGTCGCATATAAATTGCAGATATGCGATGATCCGAGGTGTGTGAAAAATGAAAATGACGAAACAAGAAAAAAGACAATATTCGATCAAAAAAAAACGGTCGTAAATCGATTTTGCAAAAAAAAAGAAAAAATAAGAGTCGGAAGCAATATAAAAACGAAAATAACGAGTGTTTTACTCTAAATGAGTTTAACGAAGTAAAAAAAAATGCTTCATTAAACGTATGGACGCGTATTTTCGAATAATTTTGTCTTTCTTTTCCGTTTGAAATTATGGCAGATATCGAGAATCGAACGTGATTTAAACGAATCAAAGTTGGAATAAAATTTTTCGGAATCTTACCTCTTTGTCCTCCTCCTCTAGGGTGAACTCCTTCTTCTTGACCTGTTTAAGTTGGTTACGGAAGTTGAACTCGGCCGCCTTTTTCTGTAGCTTGGCGAATTTGTTCTCGTACTTGGACACCTTCTTCAAGGTTGGCTTCATGCTGCGATTTTTAATCGCGGAAAGATGAGGAGGAGGAGGATAGAAAAAGAAAGAAATCGTCGTTTAAAAAATCGAAATTGCGATTACAAAAGAGAATAAAAATCATCAGAGTTAAAATGATGATTTTTCTAGAAAGGAAACGGTATGAACGAATACTTACAATTTACCTCGGAGATCGTTGACCTGGCTGTTCAAGTCTGCGATCTGTGCATCGTGAAATAAAAAATTAATGTCACATTTCGTATAAGCTGCAAATTCAAGTTACTAATTAACTATGAATTGATACAATTTTTCTATACTTTTAATAGATATTTTCATTCATCTTTGCATTGCTTCTTTTGTTATTATTTATTAAAGTTTGCCGAAAGAATTGAAAAAATTACCAATTCACAGGAAAAGTTTTTTTTACGTCGTCTGCTAAATTTGTGAAAATTAAAAAGCACGTAAAAGACGATCTCTTTTTTTCAATCGAAGATATTTAACAATTGTTTTTGAATTTCTTTGATCAACATCGAAAAAAGATATAAAGATGAACCTAAAATTGATCTGTCATTTGTTCTGTTATTTTTGAATTTTTTTATTCATATCAAGAATAATTTTGATGTCGAACTTAAAGATTAAAAAATTTATTAATACGTAAGGCAAATCAATTTTTATAAAAAAAAATATTGAAGCGTATATACAGTATAAAGACTGATAAAAATAAAAATATAATTAAAGAAAATACACGAAAATTGCACATCAAACAAAACTGCACAATATTATTATTGTTATATTATATTAATCAACGTAATGGTAACGAGATTTTAGCAAAAAAGCAGAAAAAAGTGGAATATTGAACATAAAGTTTGTTATTGTTGGGTGAAAAAGAAGAATCGCGTTACATGTAACAACGATAAAACGATAAAATAAGAATAAGAAAGGTGAAAAACTAAACGACGCAGCTGCAGTATTCAACTCACAATCGTATAGCAGACAAGTATTGCAACAATATAAAAATTACAATCAACGAATGAAAATTTAACATGTAATGTGTCTAGTGCACAGACATCGAGCAAATAGTAGGCGAATTGATTTGCACTCAAAATCGGCTTGCGTTTTGTTAATTGCTTAATATATATACATGGAAATTGGGAAATGTGTGAGGAGAAATACGCTCGAAACAGCCTGGACGAGATCCGGAAAAATTAAAAATGTTGTGAAACAGAAAAACAACGGGATAAAAAGTTATCCAAAAACGATGCTGCGATAAAAAAAAAAAAAAAAAAGAGAGAGAGAGAAACAGAAAAGAAGACAGTGAAAAAGAGGGGGAGGAGAAAACAAGAGAGAAATGTACAGAACATTGGCGATGAATAAAATCCAAACATATTTGCGAATAGAAAAAATAGTACAAAATTGGAAGAAAATTCAGTCGATTCCTCAGAGGTGCGATTTTCTTTCCATCCATGGAAACACCAAAAAAACACCGAGTTCATTCGGTGATTGATGTCTCGTACGTAATTAAGCAGTCGACGATAAATAAAAAGGGGAAAAAAAAATAGTGAACGTAAAGAAAATAGTTGCAGGTTAAAAAATTTCATTTTCGGGCAATGACGCAACAATAAACGCCTGTACAAGGGATTATTTCAAGTGAACTTAAAGAGGGGGGGGGGTTGAAAATCTTTTTTAAAATCGGCGACGGGGTTTCCTCTTTTCACAATTGGCACATAATAACTGTACAAAATTTAAGGGCAGGTAAAATCGGATGGTTCTTTATCTCTTTTTTCTTACCACCGACAAAAACCAAATGTACTTTTCTTACTGTCCTTTCCCTGTTTGCGGTATTGCTTTTTATTTTTCTCTTCCTGTTTCATAAAATTTTTTTCCTGCCTCGTGTAAAAAAAATTGTTAGAAAATCTGTCGTACGCTGAGACTTGGTTGCTCATACTTTTTACCCAAATATCGATCAGGGTAAACAGTGAAAAAGTGGCATAAAAATTGCGAACCGTGTGGAGTAAAAAAGTGGAATACATTGTTGACGAAAAAAAGGTGACGGAAATCAACAATTGGAGGGAGAAAATTGCTGCAGGTGGATTTGCCCGATCCTGCAACGCGTCGCGAGATGGCCAACTGGTCCTGATCAGCTTCTCCACCTCATCCGATAATTAATAATATCTATATACTACTACAATCATCATGTACCATATTAATCTCGACTCGCAAACCCGATTTCTGTCCATTTTCATTCTTTCGCAATGCAAATATTTCCATCCGTCAAAATTTAATTCCGCAAATTCTATACTGATTATTGGTACACAATCATTATTCCTAGGCGAAAGCGAGTTTGGGAATCGAGTCTCGTTGTGCATAAACGCCAAGACATGTTTATTGTAATACAGTTAAACACCAGATAACACACATTTACAACGGTGCGTGGGCGCGCGGTGCAAAATCGAATTTTCGCTTTTTTCTTTTTTTCTTTTTTTTTTTTTTTTAGCAACTACTTTCTGTCAGGCAAGATTAAACTAAAAAATATGCATCGTTTATTGCTGTTTATCTTTCATTCGTTTTAAAAGCTCTACTATTCTATATGCATGTATTGTATATTATATCTGTACAGATTTTTTGATACATTCGTTTCGTGTGATATTTTCTTTTTTTTTTTGTTCCAGGTTTTTTTTTTTTGTTTTTTTTTTCTTTTTTTTTTTTTTTAGTCACAGGCAAATTTATATCCATCGAGATTTGAACGAAGGAACGAATTCGGGGAAATGAATGGGAATGTTTTATGATATTAGATAACTTTTGCAGTCTGAGATACATACGATATATTATATGTGTATGTATGTAGAAAATAAGAGAATTTCGCAGCATGGCACTTTACATTTACTTGATAATTAAATGACCGAGATTCGGGATAATGTTTTTCGGTTTTATCAGAATGTAGAAATAAAAAAAAAAATTTATTCGTATACGATAATTTATCCAACACAATCATCGTCGTACGATGGTAATGAAAATTTGTTCAATACAATCCGCTCATCCACTTTGTGAGGGTCTTAATTGCACGATTGATTCGTATTTTTATTTTTTTTTGTTTTGTTTTATATTTTCCATTTGTTCTCGCATTTTGTCACGGATTCCTGATAATTGAATTACTTTCTTCTCAAAATATCACCCGATACTTTCGCATTCCCCCTCCTGTAACTTTATGATACGTGTATATCTATACATATATGTGTGATACAGAATTACGATTAATGATTTAAGCACTCGTCGAGTATTACATGATATATGATAACATGCATACATACAATATATATGTATATGTGTATAAACAGATAGACAGATAGATAGATCGGTATATAATTATACACAGTTTCCGGTTTTAAATAAGAAAATTTATAATAAATAGAGAAATATGAAGTGCCATACTTTTCTTTTTGATTAATTTAACTCATTGTTATTATTATCATCGATAATATGTTTGCCATAAAACGGGGCAAAAAACAAGATTATTACATTTTTTCGAGCGAGTAATCGAAAATATTCTAACAATTGGATTGAAAAAAAAATTGTCGGAAAAATTTAAATTTCACACCAACATGCGGGAATTGAAAATAAGTAATTCGAAATTGGTTTGAAAATATTTCAAAGATATTTCCTTTCTTTTCCAACTCTCGAAACTAACTACTTTCCCATAAATTTTTTACAAAACTTAATACCGTTTGACGAGAGCCATGCAATTTTGTTATTACGCCGTTCTAATGATAGAAATAATAATTATTATTACTATTAATGTTCGTTTTCTAAATCGTATATATTGGTAATAACCAGATGCATAAAACATATGATAATAATAACAGAGAGGGGAATAACGAATGAAATAAGAAAAGATGAAGATACAAAAGTATAAAAATTAAGCGAGTGGATAAATCAGTCGAGAATGGGGAGGAAAAAAACGATTGGATTATTTAATCACGTTTGTGTACTATAATAATACGGGGTGAATATAAATTGACAATTTTGCACCTGCGCACGCACACACCATTTGCATTATATAAACATAGAATAAAGAAATGACGATGTGAGAGGGTAAGAAGAAAAAAAAAAAAATTAAAAAAAATTATTAGAAGTAAACAGCGAGGCAAATTTTGGCCACGTTTTTTTTTCTTTTTTTTCCAGGGAATGGGATCGGTTCTTTTTTTAAATTGCTATTTTTCTTTGGTTTTTTTCTCGTTTTACATTATTACGTTCTTGGTTCAAAACAACACCGAACATAATCGAATTTCTGCTCCATTCAAGCGGAACCGACGAATTTCAGATTTCTTACTCAACTTCATTTTTGCGTATGACGTGAATTTTTTTATTTTCATTTTTTTTGCTTTACTTTTTTTCAATCTACAACGTTTTGAGAATTTTCTGTATTCAATCATAGTCAGATTTTATCAGAAATTCGTCAAGAACACCGCATCGTGAATGGCAACAAATTTTCATTTCTTTTTTCTCAAAGAAGATTGGTAAATCATTATTTACATCGTACTTTGTTGTTGTTGTTGTTTTTTCTTTTTTTTCTACAAATTTGAAAATCGACCGACGATATCTCATAAGCTTGCCCAGCCCTGCAGCGCAGCAACAACTTGAGTGAAAAACGTGAGTATTAAAAAAATTGAGGATAAACTGGAAATGAGAATACGATATTTGAAAAAAGAAAAAAAAAAATCAGATCAAACGAACGAATAAGCAGTAGGATAATCGCTCTGCTACTATTATTTTTTCCCCTTCATATTAAACTGACGTGATAAGAAAAATAATGATATGAATATGAACGTACGTGAAGTAAACTATTGTATAAACTGTCAGATTTGCGATATCGAGTTAGTAAAAAGCTGAGAAAAAATTTGCCCCTGATCTATGAATTGCGTGACATTATTATAATATGAAAATTGGACGATGACGAAGTAGAAACCGAATGAAAAAACGTCAAACCTAACGAAAAATTACGGCACTTCATATTTTAGCAAAAACGTGACGGAAAAAATATATTTAAAAAAAGAAAAAAAAAAAAAAAAAAAACGAACACAAGAACATTATCATTGATTTTCTTTTCTCATTATCTGCAGTCGTTGAGAAGTGTGAGGAAAAATCACACTTTCACTGCACAGTGAAATGATTATAAAATTCCTAGCGATGAAAAATGATTTATTAATAATAATAAAAGTCTCGTTTCGATTCTATTACAAATTCGCATTATCACCGTTGTGCATGCGATAATGTGCATAAGTTTTCCGGAAAATACAGACAGGACTGACCAAGTTTACAAGTAATTGGATTAATCAATCGTTTAGTAAAATTTCAAGATACAGCAATATTTCAGAATAAAAATCAGTAAGACACAACGAGAGTAAAAGAAGAAGAAAAAAAAACCGATAACCACAAAAAATTTCTTTTTTTTTTCAACGCGGTATAACGTATCGGAAATGCTTAGGGAAAAAGAAAAATCGTGGCAATATACAATATTGTATGTATGTACATATAGGTATTGTATGTATGTACATACTTAGAAAATAGATTGTGTGCAAGGAAAGTGTATTATATACATGTGTATGTATGTATATATACATGTAATGTATAGTAATGCATTCATCGATGACTCGACATGGAAAAAGGAACGCAAGTCGGTACGTTTGTACAAAAACATGAGACAAAATCATTTTATTTTCATTTCGCATATTTGGACATATACTCGAATTTTAGGGAGACGGTCAGAAAAAAATAGTCGAGAATTTATTCATACATATTCGTATGGAATACTATTTTGTAAATTTCGTATTACTCCTATCGTCGCATGAATGCGAGATCGAAAATTTGAACGATTTAGAAGAAAGAGTGAATCAAAGAAAAAAAATAAGAAATTTACTTGCGTGTCCTTTTTTTACTACTTTGTATATCGTGTAACATCTGCATACATGTATGTATATATAGATTTGTAAAATTGGAATATCATAATTTAGATAAACCGTGGTTTTTTTTGTTTGTTTGTTTTTTTTTTTCTGAAACTTCTTTTTCGGGAATTAGGCATGTATGTTATACCTCGTAGTCCCTCTTTCTGACTTCGCGCTCCAAATCCCACTTCTGACCCTCACAAATGTAGACGCGGTCGTAATACTGTCGGATAATCTTCTTCAACTCGGCTACAAGAACCCAATGATCAATTTTTTTATTTTTCAATTATTTTCCTTTTCTTCTTGTTTCAATTGCATTGAAAAATATTAAAATTAACAATGACAGAAGAATACGATGAGGAAAAAGCGAATAATGTATAATTTGCATTTTAAATATTATACAATTAATAATTATACCGTATATAATATGTGTAAACAATATGCAGCCGCATATTGTCGACAAAGTAATTATTTGCGTCGCTGTATAAATATAAACTACAAACGACCTGCTCTGAAATCTCTTATTTTTATCGGACGATGTTACAAATTATTTTACTTCAGGGTAATAATTGCGTGTGTCGATTAAATCGCACGTATTAAAAATACATATACTGTAGGTACTCTCAAACTTGGAGTAGATAAAAAAAAAAAAAAAGGTGAAGAAAATATTAGTACACGTACATGTTGGTTTTTTTTGTTGGGAGGGATTTTGTGGTTTCAGATATAATTTTTTTTTCTTTTTCTCTTCACAAGGGAGGAAATGGAGGGCAAAAAACGGGAGGGAACCGGTTTGTATTCGTATATATTATATAATGTGCATTGTTTAAATTAATGCTTATTATATATTGTAATACGTACAAACATGATGTATATATGTATACATGACTAGTTGCGAGCTCGAGATGAAAAAAATTGCTTCGTAGGAAAAAATCTTAGTCGTTCCTGTGCTGGATTTTTGATTTTTTCTTTTTTCTATTTCACTTTTTACTGCGGTCCATTAATTTTCCGATTTTTGATTATTATTTTGTAAAAGATTTTTTTTTTTTTTTTTTATTTAGTTTTTTACAACCGAGAGAGCGAGCGAGCACCTTTAAAATACTATCGTTACTTAAACAATATTTGTATGGATACATTGATACAAGTGTAAAGCGAGGAATTATTATTCGTGATTTGAAATCAAATTCTTGATCCGATATTAAATTAAACAACAAATTGCTACAATTTATCGTTTCGAGTACTTCTCTGAAGTGTTTTAAACGTGCCGCGCACGATCCACCGACGCTTTACCTGTGACGTAATTTCGGTGTAAAAAAAAAAAAAAAAAAACAATAATGTACATTTGTATGTACGTGTATAGCTCAATATTGAATATTTTCCCTTTTTTTCTGTTTTAAATGTGTGCCTTCGTGTTTTCTGTCTTCGCGCTAAGTTAACTTATAATTCATATTATTATTATTATTATTATATGTATACAACATATCAAAATAACTCTCATGCAAAATAGATGTAGATATGTATGTGTCTATATATATATATATAGCCGTTTTTTTTTTCATTTTTTGGTTATTAAAATTTTCTATAAAAAAGGTATACACCCTTTCACCACCAAAATCGCCTTTTTGCCGAACGGTAAGCGTCTTTATTCCTTTATTCGATGAACTTAACTTTGAACGTTCGTATCGAATACAAGATGAATATTTAGCTGTACCTTTTTTATAGAAAATTTTATTACCTACAAAATGAAAAACAAACGGCTCCGTAACTTGCGTAGTTTCCGAGATATCCTGATTAGAGTGTTTGCATAGCCCTCATCCTGTTCAACCCTTAATAGTCACACGGGGTTACATTAACCCCAGCCTTTTTTCGACGTGCGACACCTTCCAGAAATTTTGAGAAAATGGGACATGTATCGCCATCTGTAGATTGGGGCAGCCGCTCGAGCAAGACTGCTCGAAAATCTGGGGTTCAAATAAATATGGTTTTTGGAACGGTCGCTAATTTAATCGTTCCCACCTGAAAGTATGCTATTTCAGGTTTATGAAACGATTTTTTTTTTTTTTTTAATTTGAAATTCAAATCTCTGCATGATTTTTTGTGAAGAGTTCTTTTTTCTGAATCTTTTTATTTCAACATTTTTTTTTTATGTTAATAATTGCACGACTTGAAAATATTCGGCATGGTCTTACACACGAGGGTTGAAAATACATTGCAGTATTTTTTTTTTTCTTTTTTCAATTTTTCTATTATTTCTCACTCTCCAAAGTGAGCGGGGTTGATTACACCCCCAATGACTTTTACTTCACAATTTGGAGGTGTGACTATTAAGGGTCAATTAAATGGGAAAAATTCAAACCGGATGCGTCACCTTTTAGAATTAAGCCACCGTGCTCCGGTTTCACGAGGCTTCGTTTGAGGCTCAAAACTAACTTTTTCGAAGGTACGTAAGAAGAAGAAAAAAAAAAAAGTTAGAAAAAAAACCACCCTAATGTGTATGTATGTGGGTATATAATACATAAAAAGGTCGATAAGTTAAAAATTAATAAATCGTAATTTCTCTTTGATAATATTGAAATAATTTGATAAGAATTTTTATATTGAATAGCAGCGAAATGTAAAAAAGCGTGTATAGATATGTTCTGTAAATGTATATGTCTTTAGAATGCGTTTTTTCTCTTTGTTTTCGGTTTGATTTTTTCGATGGGATAATTACACCGAGTCGCATAGTCGAAATCACAGATATCTATGTTGTTCGACTCGGGATTGATGAAAACAGAAGAATGAGAAATAGAAGAAGAAGAATTAGAATAAGAACAAGAATTAGAAGAAGAAAAGGCACGGAAATTACGTCACACCGAAACGGTCGGAGTATTCGGCACTATTAATCCCGTGTATATACTCTATGTATATTTAACAGATAGTATTGAAGTATTTATAATTATATATATACGCGAGAAAAAAAATCAATCATAACAAAAACGTATATATATAATATATACATATATGGGGTATTCCACGCCAACTCGACCAACGTCGGACCCTCACCATTTTTGATTGACTTCAAAAAATTTTATGCAATTGTTCCAACTCCAAAGTAGAACCCTGAATTTTTTCTAATTTTTTTGAGCAAACTTGTTGTAAATATGATTTTTGAAAACCAACGTGTTCATGGACGTAATTTAGAAAATCTGAAAAAATTCTCAATAGTCTTGTGTGGGATAAAAAAAATTTTACGCCCAAACCCAGAATGGGTCGGCATTCAGTTCTATGTTTTTTGCGCTTTTGGAAGGAACAAATTCAAAAAAATCAGAAGCAACAAGCTGTATTTTTTGGTTCGCTACTCGAACATTTAAGAAGACATGCGCCAGAATTTGTAACAATTGTTTTTAAATTTTACTAGAGAGATTTTTTTTCAAGAAAAAAAAATTGCAAATAAATAATTAGCTTGAGAAAAATTTGAACAAATTCTCAAATATTCGGTGTTATATATAAAAATGTTTGAGCATGCGCCCATAGTAAGCTGACTCAACTTTCTAATTTTTAAAAAACTTTTCTTACGAAAAAAAAACAAGAACGAAACACCGGCTCACTCTGGGTCTAGGCTTCAAAATTTTTATGCCTGACGCAAGATTTTTGAGAATTATTTGAAATTTTTAAACTACGTCCAAAGATATGTTGATTTTCAGAAATCATAAGTAAAACAAATTTACTGAGAAAAATCTGAAGAAATTCAGGGTACTCTTTTGAAGTTGGGATAAACTTGTAAAAAATTTTCAACGACATCAAAAATGGCGAGCGTCGGACGTTGGTTGAATTGCCGTGGAATCCTCCATATATAGTATATGTATACATGTATACCACGCGTAACGAGTAACACGTGCGCAAATCCTTCACGTTGCATCCATCGTTAAAAATAATTATATATGTAATATCTACAATGTTTCAAATATCATGAAAATAGAAGACTAACAGGAAATGAAAAATCAAAAATTGCCGCCGTGCCAAACGTGCGCGGGTATATTGTATAATTTGAAGAAAAAAAAGATGAAATAACGAAATGATAATTATAATATAAATAATGGGGTGCAAAATGCTCGCAAGGCATGAAAATAATGATAGTTTAATAATGATAATAATAATAATGAAAATGAAAATCAATTGGCAGTAAAACGTTGTAGTATGTATGTATGTATATATATATATATATATATATATATATATATATATATATGCATATATATATACATATAGTATGTAATTAAAACTTTATAAATATGTACATACATGCATATATATATATATATACATATATATATATATATACACATATATATGCGCAGCTGTCAAGATTACCTCGAAAGATTTCAATTTAATTTTCCACTCGAGGTCAAACTTATCTCCCTCAAGACCGTAAAGTCTTTGCCAGTAAGCCGCGCAAATCGTCTGGAGCTCGGCTAAAAAAATAATAAATCACAAAACGGAGGGAACCGGAAATAAATTTTTGGGTTGACGAGAGGTGGGGGGTGGCGGTTAGCCAAAAGAAAAATTAAAAATTAGGGAAAAACTACATCGACTAAAATAAAAAGAAAAGGTATAGAAAAACAAAATAAGTACACAAACACACCCACATACGACTAATTGTGTAAAATAATTTCTCCCGAGTCTTTTCGTAATATCCTGCACTTGCATAATCACGTGACAAAATTAATCATAACACATCAACGACGAATTCAAGGTATAAATTCAAGTGATATACTTGCGTGTGCGTGTGTGTGTGTGTGTGAATTAAAAAAAATAACAATTGTAAATTAAAAGTGATTCTTGCGGTGCGGAAAAACTTAATGTCGAGATGAAAAGAAAAGAAAAATCAAAGGAACTCAACCAAGAAGGGAAAATTAAAATTGGTAAATGAAATAAGATAATGTGAAAACAAAATTGGTGAACGAAAATCTGGGAATATATTGCGGTATGTACGGTTTGAGAAAACTGTTATTGTCCAAGTATATCCTACGATTTTCTAATATACGGAGTGAATTCCTTACGACTGCACGGACCGTCGGCTGCTACAATTTAATGCGGATGCGCTACGATTCGAGAGCAGTTGTTCGTCGGGGCAACAAACCATTATAAATTTAATTGACAGGTCGCCGCGATGTATGTAACCTCAAGAATCTCGGAAGCTGCCGGTGCCAGTTGTGTTCAACTGCGAACTGTGAAATTTTTTGAGGTTATACCGGGATAATCTTTTGAAACTTGAAAATCAACCGCGCATGCGCTAAATCATTCAATCTCATTGGTAGGCGAAATCTTCCCGCAGCGATATTCTTGTCTGCGAAGCAGGCGAGCCAACGTACGCAAAATGTGTACGTTTGAATTTTCAAAGAGCACAAGTATTAAATTCCAACCGTTCTTTGAAGAATCAACTTTCCGACCCAATAACTAATGCTTCCCAAACCTTTCCAAGTCACTACCTCAATTATTTGAGATTCTAACTTGAAAAATTCGTATCAACTACATTACCGGTAGAAACAGAGTTTGACAGCTGAAACTCGGGATGGCCAGCCTGCACGAACAGCCGATAAAACTCGCGCATGCGCGGTTGATCTTCAAGTTTCGAGATATTGTCCCGGTATACATGGCGGATGGTTGGTAGCCCTGGCAAACAACTGCTCTCCCATTGTAGCGCGTGCGCAATGAATGTTAGCAGACGACGGTCCGTGCAATCGTTAAAAATTCACTCTGCATATAATACTAATAAGGATGACACGCAATGTCTAAACCAAAGGAAATCTCAGAGAGGAGAACATAAACGATAAGTAAATAATGAGAGTGATTAGATAAATTGTGGAAACTCAACGTAAATAAACGAGATTTACAACAATAATGTCGGGACGGAAAATTGTTAAAATTTTAACGATTAATCTTATACATACAGAGTATGATGAAAATGTTTGTTCATACCTTACATAAATAGATTGGAGAGAAAAAAAAGTTATACATTCAATTGTTAGTTACCCGTATTATTGAATACAGAAGACGTAACAATAAATTCGCAATTTTTTTTTTTTGGTCTCTCGCTTTTTGTCCCTGTTTTTTTGTTTTTTTCTACTCATATCGTTCTCGATTCGTTGCGTAAATTGGGACAAATCGGGGGCTAAACGGGAAAGGGCTGAAAATCGTTTCACGGATCATTACGACCATTGCCGGCGAGAAAAATTTGATAATCGCATTAAGATTATAGTGTGTCTCTTTTTCTGCTCTTGGTTCTGTTGTTCTTTGGTTCGTTCCTTCTCCTTTCAATGTCAAGAACTCAAGACTCATCTCACCTCGTAATTGATAATTTTTTTTTCATAATCAACAACAATTTATTTAACTGTCCACAATCGACGAATTTATTTCCATCGTGTTTTTAATCGATTAGTTCATAAATTAAACTTGTTTTCCACGGTGCATACGTATGAAATCTATGGCCTCCAATAAAAATTCACTCAACTCTAGGGACGTTAATTATAAAAGACCCGACTTTGGCGTAACGATTATAATCCAAGTAACTCTACGGACCTCGATGATAAAACAGTTAATTCTTATATATACATAAGCATAGAAGATAATTGTTTCATCATCGGAATCCGTAGAGTTACTTGGATTATAACTGTTACGCCGAAGTTGGTTCTTTCAGAACCACCCTCTCCAAGGTTGAGTAAATTTTATTAGGTTCCATCGAAATGTCATATTGTAACATGTATAATAGGTAAATAATATACCTATATTTATACTATATGACGAACGAATGATCGATAGAATAATAAATTAATGTGTGTACATAACTCTCTGTAGAAATAAAATAACGAAAAGAAAAATCCCCATAACGCGATTATATTTCGAATCGTTTCTTCAATTCGCAAACGTCGTATGTAAGATCGAAAGGTTTGTATGCATGAGGTTAAAAGTATATTATATATATGGGGTATATATTATGTAACGATGAGTGTCTGTACACACATATACGTACGTATAAAAAATTTTATATCATGTATACATAAGTATATGTATGTATTTATAAATAAAGCAAAGCACAAAGCTCACGGGGGTGTACAGGGGTATAAAACTATGGATGATGTGCGAGTGTATAATTATAGCTTCCGTGTTTGCGGACGTGAATAAATGACAAAATGGAAAATAAAAAAACGTAACATGAAATAAGAAAGGGGCGGAGCGGGGGATGCAAGGTGGAAAGACCGCTGATGACTTGTTATTATAGAGACCGATGGTAAAAACGAAAGGTGAGGACGAACGCTGGAAAGAGTTTTCGGGTTTTTCTTTCTCTTCGTATGTCACGTGCTGATTGTTTTTCATATCGTTGACGAAGAAAAACATATACGATTGCGGATATATGTGAGAATAAAACGACATGAACGAAGGAAAATGAAGGTGCAAAATGCACTTACACTTGCATTACACGTGCAGATAATAATTGTAAATATCAGGTAATCGATTAATCAATATACAACCAATACGGATACCTTATATTAGACATGGATGTAACATAAAAGTAATACCACACATAGATATGTATGATCGTGTTTATACAATGTGTGTAAGTTTGAAAGAAAATGTTGAAAAATCGAACAAATGGGAGCATCGATATCTACGAGATTCAAAAACAATTTAGTGTTGAAAAATAAAATACCAAGAACGATAAGTCCGCGAGAAAAAAATTAAATTCTATGTCTCTGACAATGGATAAAAAATATCAACTCTGGTGCCCGTCTGATTTACTGTTAATTATTTTTTTTCTGTATGTTCTGTAATTTTCGATACCATCGACTAAAAAATGCAACCGATTTTTGATTTTGTGTTTTATGTTCTTTTGTCTTTATGGATCGACGAATACGGGTTTGCGTGTACTTGATCTGTGTGTGGGTACACATAAATATATATAAATGTATATATAAACCTCGAAACC
The DNA here is from genome assembly GCF_021901495.1 of Neodiprion virginianus. Classification (NCBI taxonomy): domain Eukaryota; kingdom Metazoa; phylum Arthropoda; class Insecta; order Hymenoptera; family Diprionidae; genus Neodiprion; species Neodiprion virginianus. Next base: position 20,372,524 of record NC_060880.1, read on the forward strand.
CTTCTTGATAACTTCGTATTCAAGATCGTATTTCTGCTCTTCAAGGACGCTGATCTTCTTATGATAGTCGATCAGAAACTCCCTCAGATCGTCTGTCAAAATTCACGTACATAGAGATTTTCGTTTGAGAGACATGATTAGACTAAAATAAAAACGTACAAGACGAAAGAGCCACAAAATTACACACGCAATTCTATTCGTGTAACCGATTCGCAAATGCCGTATTCAAGTGTCTTTTTGTTCGTTTAACTCTTTTCTTCCTTTTATGCAAAATACCCTAATCAGCGATCTCTATAACAACTTGCGGTGATTGCGACTAGAAAGTTTATGAGCTTGCAACAGGAAGTCCTGCATACCTGTCTAGATTAACGAACGATTTTTTCGTCATATTTTGAGGGATAAAAAGCTAGGGATGAGAATAGAAACTGCGAGGAATTAGAATTAACATTGAATAAAGCGCAATGAGTAAATGAATGATGGGATGAATGAGTGATGGAATGAATAATTTATAAGCGCGGATCATGTGGGTTTGTGTGTATAGGGAAAATATTTTTGAGTGCAAGCAATTTGATTTGGAAAAAAAAAAAAAGAAAAAAAAAGTAACGTATCCAACAATTATTTGTCTAGGGTAAAAAAAAGATATTCGTCAATAACGATCGTCAATGAAAATTATACATCGAAAAAAACATCCTCACGGAATTGTTTAAAAACCTCTGCCCATACTTGTTGCAAAAAGCAAAAATAATAACAAATCGTTAAGCAATTGCTGGAGCAGAAAAAGATATACCAAAAATTAAGAAAGACTAAAAAATGCACAGAAGTTAAACGTCGACTGTTCTGCGTGTGGAAAATGTATGATAAGAGAAAGATACAGAAAGGGAGGCCACGTAAGAAGAAATAGTGATTGTTATGAACGATTGCACGTTCACGTAACATCGCAACAACGCGTCGTGCGAAAAGACGATTATAGCAGCTTTTTTTTCGTACAAGAATACAAAGAAAACAACCAAACTTTACAGCTACAATAGTAATAGCGACAAGAAACAAACCGAATAAAAATAAAGTAAGAGAATAAAAATTTTATGACATTAAAATAAAAAAATGAAAAAATAACAACGCCGACTGTATGTATACGTAATAAAATGGACAAAAATCATCTGAAATAAGATATAGAAACACAGCTTCAAATACGATCAAACTAACCAACGATAATTGTAAATGAAAAAAGAAAACATGGTTAAGACAAGAATGCGAAGCAAATTTTCTTTTCATGTTTTTGTTTTGTTTGGTTTTTTCTCCTTCTCTTTTGTTGTGATTGTTGCATAATTTGGAAATTATCGTTCGTGTTTGTGTGCGTGTGTGTGTGTGTGTGTATGTTTGTTTTGCGTGTTTGTAATTGTCGAACAACATTTTGTGTGTGTTTTAAATTTTTCGTTCTAGCCTCAAATAGTATAAATAAAAATAAAATGTGTTGTCCGTTGCATCGATTATCATTGTACAGCGACATTTATTTTTTGTTATTATTATTATTACGATTATTATTGTTGTTGTGTTTATTATTATTATTATTAATATTAAAAATACGAAAGAACATTAAAAATATAATAAATATATAATATGATAAAATAAAAGTTGCCGGGTGCAGAGATAAAAAAAAAAAAAAAAAAAAAGTCACCTTCGTATTCATATATTTATTTTCAGCGACGAGAGTGAGAGTAATTGGAAAATAAAAAAGAAAAAAAAAACAACGAAGTAAGAGAAAGAGAGAGAAAGAGAAAGAGAGAGAGAGAGAGAGTGCGAGCGAGCGTGAGAGTGAGAGTGAACTGAAAAAATACCTCGTAGTCCTTCCGCTTAACGATATATTCAAAGTCGAATTTCTGATCCTCCAACTTGTTGATCCTATCGTGGTATTCGCGCAGCACGCGTTTCACTGTTTCTGTGTGTGTATATTATCATATAATAGTATATCATTTGTCGATGTGAAATTCGTGTGTGTACATCATCGTTTCGTTTTTGATTAATTTTTTTTTTTTTTTTTTCTTTTTCGGGGTGGCGAGGTTGGGGGGGGGGGGGTTTCTCGAATTTTTCGTTACTCGTTTTTTGTTCAGGTTGTAAAATAAAGTTGTGTATTTCGGTGACGTTTTCGCAAGCTTACTTTTTCCTCGTGTTCCCTTTATTTCCGGCAGATTTTTGGTTACTTTAATTTTGTGTTTTACGAAATAAGATTGTGTAACGTGAAGCGTAAAGCGTGCGTCATATAAGTAATGTTCAACCTGCTTTTTGTACGAATGAGAAAAAAAAAATTTAGTCAGGTCACATTTTTCTTTGCGTCAATTTTTGTTACCTCGTTTGGGTGATTGAAAAAGTGGAATGAAGATGACGACAAAAAATATACATCTATATTTGTCCAATTTACATATGACGCGAAAGAAGAAAAGGGAGAGGGAGATATATATATGTATATATAAAAAAAAAAGTAATCCGTTTTTTCAACTCTGTAATCTTTGTGTTATTCATCAACGACTATGAATAAAACCCAAGTTTCCGTTTTCGTATTAATTTCTTTTTTCGTAGGGAAATCGTATTCGGGGGTTCGGATTTTTTACGTGAAGCACGAAACGGTACTTCCGAAATTAAGTAAACGTCCCACAACTCCGATTCTACGCTACATCGATTGGAAGTAAAATAAAAGAAAAAAAAAATTCAACACACATTTTTTTTTTTTCTAATCATATCAAACCGAATATTATATCGACAAACCTGAAAGAAATAATTTCCACACAAAATTTTGCTCATTGTCGTCTGCAGAGCAAAATATCAGGTATACACGACAATATATTAAAAACTATATTTTTCAACACATTTCCTCTGTATCATAATGATCATCATATCAAGGACGTGTCCCATAAGAAAAAAAAAACATCTAAATAAATTAGAAATAAAATTGGTCAGGTCAAAGAGACGATTTCTAATTCAACCGTCTCGGGTTTTCATTTCGATTCGGTTATTTACTTAAATAACGGACATAATTGATGTCTCTTATTTTTATATGCATAGTAGTAAATAAAGGGGTGAAATTCTGAAATTCATCAATTTCCTTCCCTTCCTTATCCCTCTCTTTGTTTTAAAGATAAATTAAGATGAATCAATCGATTCAGAACCATCATCGGTTTTTCTCTTTATCGGCAATTTTTCCCAAGACGTAATTTACTTTCTCAGTGAATGATAAAGCCCGTTAAAAAATAATACAAGTAGAGAGAGAGAGAGAGAGAGAGTGATGAGAAAAGGGGGAAAACATCCGAAGAATAACAAAAACGAAATAAAAGAATTCAAGAAAGTAGGATATAAAAATTTATCCCGCAAATTGATGGATAAACGAATAAACGAACGAACGAATGGAATAAATACCTTCGTTCGCGTCGTCGACGTTTTTCGGCTTTCCGCAACGTTCCTCGATGATGCGCCTCCTCTCAGCGGCCTTCCTTTCCTGTTCTTTCTTCAGCTCTTCGGCGGCTTTCTTACGCAGCAGCAGCTGAATTCGAGAAAAAACAAAAGAAAGATAAATAATGAAGACGGGTTGAAAACCGAAGGCAAGAAACTCCCCCCCCCCCCCCACCCGCATTTTTTTTTTTTTTTTATTTGTTTTTTCAATTCATGTTTCGAAAATCGCGCTTACCCTGAGTTTCTTCTTCCTGTCCGGAGTCATGAAACCCTTCTTGGCCTTCTTGGCCTTGGAGGCCTCCTCGAGTCGAGCGCGGACTTCCGCCCTCTTCCTGTCGGTTTCCGCCTGTTTCCTCTTCTTTTCCTGCATTAATTTTGGGCGGGAAAGAAAACGTGAAAAAAAACCAGCTACTCTCAGAAAACTTCCCACGGGAATAAAAGAAGAAGAAGAGAAAAAAAAAAAACAAAACAACTTCGCGTTACAGATGCGAACGTTTTTTTTTTTTTTCTTTTCCTCTTTTTTATCTCAAAATCGAGAATCTGAAATTTACTTCCGGAAAACGAGAATTATTTGCAAGCTTCTGAAACCTGAGCAAAAAAAAAAAAAAAACAACAAAAACAAAATAAACAACCGTCTATTATTTTCGATTTCAAGCGATTCGCGATTTTTTAAAAACCAAAAATAAGAAAAATCGATAAAAAAAAATATATTCCCGACAGACTCGATCTTCTTCTCGAAATTTGAGCTTTAGCCGACGAGTTTTTGATTTCTCTTTTCGCTTTGATATTTGATTTTTTTTTTTTTTTTTCAAACGATGCTCCCTGTCTCTTACGTACATCCTCGATGCGCTTCCGCTGTAAAAGAGAGAGAAAAAATATCGTTAGAATTGGTCGGTGTGTCGAGGCGGGCATTGATTGTGGATAAATCGAAAAACTCGAAACGCTATTCTTGAAACGCACTGCAGGTAAATTGATAATGACATGAAATAAACGTTGGTTTCGAATTCTTCGATTTTTTCACTATGCGAAAAAAGCTTTGATATACATATATACATAATTATATAAATGCGCGATCAAACGATATATTATGCAATTATATGCTGCAGAGATAGCAGATGGTATTTTTTTTTTTCCAGCAAACATTAAGTATGCACATCAAGAAATTTATCAAAAAGATTTTATCTTCATTCAATATTCTCTGTTTAGTTTTGAAAGGAAGAAAATTTTCTCTCTTTCGTTACATCCAATTATTTTTCATCCCTTTAAAACTGCTACTTTTTATGATAGAAAATTGGTTGTCAGAGAAGACAATTGTGAAATTCGAAATATTTCACGAAACAGGATTAAGCTTGCTATTTTGATATCATTCTTACGTATCCACTCTTTGCTGCTTTTACATTACGCACGATTTTAAAGATCTGATTTCGAAACCTATAGCAAAATCTTTAACAACAATTATTCTTTCAAACAACAATTTTGGAAATTTCGGAAACGTTGTAATAGAAGATCTAAGAATTATGCTTACAATTAATAACACATTCATGCGACGAAAGATCGATTGGCAGAAAGTAACGTTAAAAGCGGGATTCTAAAACGACACTTAGCATGCGGTTTGTGTATATTAGGGTGTTACAGAAAAAAATAAAATATCCTCCAAACAAGTTGAAAATTTGCATTTAGCTGTAAAAATACGCCCGTTAAAATTTGAACTCTTAATATTAACATTAGGAGGTTGAGCATGGTACTTTTCTATTTTCCATAAGAATAACATGGAAAAAATGATTTTTGCTCAGTTTGATTTCGATAACTAGCTAACAATGCGTCGTAACGAAAATTCACAGACATATTTTTGTAAAGAATTGAATGCTTTTCAAAACAGGTCTGTGACTATTTTCTGATAGATTCACTCGTTCAAAAGTTATTTAAGGTTAAATGTTATTCAAGGACCTTGAATAACTTTTGAAAGCGTAGATTTATCGTACAATTATAACAGACCTTTTTTAAAGAGCATTCAATTCTCTACAAAAACGTGTCTGTGAATTTTCTGTACGTCGAATAGTTAGCTAGTTATAAAAATCAAAAGGAGCAGAAACCTGTTTGGAAGAAAAAATATAATTTTTTTTGAAACACCCTAGTGTATACATATATACGTTTATTTTACACATATATATATGTAAAATAAATAAATATATACATGTAAAGTATATATACGTGTGTGAGTGAGCTTGTGTGCGTGTATGTGTTTGTGTTTTACCGTGCGATACTCGCCACTGTGTTCTTGTAGTTGTTCTTGTTGTTGTTGTATTTTTTTTTTTTTTTTTAGTAAATACGTCTGAGGTTTATTGTCATTTTTATTTACCAAAATCACACAATCTCTACGGTGAATTACATTTTTCATAAAACTTTTTGGGTTGGTTTTTGGCATTTCACATTCGTTGAGTTTCAGAGAGCTGTGTATGATATATATGCGAAGGATGGAAGAAGGTAATTTATTTGAAGGAAAACAATTGGGGGTGAAAGAAAAACGGGTGAGTGAGTGATTATTGTGATAGTGAAAAAATCAAGAGTGCGGAAATGAAGAAAAAAAAAAAATTAAAGAAGAAGAAGAAGAAGAAGAAGAAGAAGAAGAAAAAGAAAACGTTGTGAAGATAAAATAAAACGGTAAAAGAAACCATGGTAGTTGTTGGCAGTGGAATGTATGTACATTGTTTACATAGGTATATACGGAGTGTGGTGCGTTGGACGTGTGATAAATCATACTGAAATTAAAAATGTATAGTAGAAACAGAGGTGTAATAAGAAATTGTATAAAGGAGGGTGAAGAAATGTATGCGTTGATACGTAAAAAACAAGAATAAAACGGAAAAAAAGGATAATTGAAATACAGAACGACTGAGAAGATATTTATTGATATGGAAATAGTAACTAAAGTATTTAATTTTTCAGATCAAAGTTATGTATAAAAGTTTGTAAAAAGAGAGCGAATAAAAATAACAATACATCGTTCAATGTAAAATTGTTGTACAGCAAATCTCAGCTAAAAATATGGGAAAATAAAACGCGATTTATAAACAAAGTAAATTTCATGTAGAAAAACAAACGTAATGGTTGATAGTATAAATGATTAAAAGTCAGACTAAATGAATGAAGGAGAAGAAAAAATAGAAAGTAGAGACGATATTGTGAAAGAAAATTATACGTATAAGACGAAAAGGGAAATGGATATAAATAAATAAGAAATACATTATATACGTGAAGAGGTGGAGAGAAAAAGTTTTTAAACAAAACGAAAATCGGATAAAAATTATGGTAGCCAAATTTTTAACCCCTTATCGAAAATTGAACAAAGCATGTTCAACGGTTTGATAGATTTTCTTCCGGTTCACGCGACGCGTGCATCTTTTCTTTTTTTCTTTTTCTATTATAAAATTTCGACGCGGGGTAAAAAATTCGGTTCCAATTTTCCACATATACGTGTAACAATGCGAATGTAATTATATACGTGAATGTTTTCGGGAGTACTACGATAACTTCTAATAGTAACAAAACCGTTATCAATTGGGGTCGATTGGGGGGGGGGGGGGGGGACGACACACTCAGGGTTACAAAGCATTTACCTTTCATATAGCGGAAGTATACTGCTCGAGTCGAATTAAAGGCGCGGAAGGGTATGAAGTCGATTGCAAGTAATGAAAAAAATGGCAAAAATCGAGTAAAAAAACGACGAGGAAAAATGAAAATTCGCGTCCCAACGTCGGATGAAGAATCACGGAGTGGCGGATCGGCGTTTCATTCAGAGACGCATTGTGGAATGCGTAACGCACATGTAACAGAAAGAGCATGTAATTAGAGATCTCGATCGATCGATGAGAGGTGAAGATAAAATTTTGGTACATTGTCGGTCGGATTGTCCAACGATACTTACCTAACCTCATCGTCAGCCATGATGATATTTGTTGGTGTTAATTAACGTCTACCTGAAAAATGAAACCACAATTTGGCGACGAGGAAGGAAAAATAAATAAATAAACGGATTTCACGCAATCTATTTTATTCCCGCATTTCTGGACTGTACCGGACGTGATAAAATTTGTCGAAACCCGATTACACCTGTGCAGAAAAACCTCGGTAATTGGGTTTAAGAATGAAAATGAAGTAGTAAGTAAGTCTAGGAAAAAAAAAATTTTCGTACGGTTGATGAAATTTTTGATGATCGCAAAAAATGAAAGAACCTCACGATTATTTGAACCTGGATGATTGTTTTGCTTTCGTTTTTGTTTCATATTTTCTTCGACTTTTTCTCCAGGCGAATGCAGAGAAAGGATTTATTAACCAGCTAACCAAACGTGGAGACCTAATATGACAAAATCGTCGGACTGTTTTTTTCTTTCCTTGTATTCAAAGATGTGTCATTTTTCAGATTCGAGGATAGAAAAAAAATATCGACATTTACCAGAGCAACAATTTTTGGTGTACGAAACTACGAAAACATAAAGAGAAAACCGTTATTTAACCCGTTCACTTCGAAATGAAAATATCGACTTAGATTTCTTTTATTTGAATAAAGAAACACTGTTTGGACGGTTTTGAAATGTTTTCGACAAGCTTCAAGAACTGAGTTTGTTTCTGCTTCAAATTTTGCATTTTTTTTCGCAATGTGAGAATAATTCTGCAAAACAAATAGCGACGATCGATTGGTTACAAAATTTTGCCCCTGCTTCGTACACTTGACAATTATTTGATACGCAATATGCCTCGAAAAAATCGTTAAAAAACGAAAATCAAGACTGCACACGACAGTGTAAGAAAAGCGCACGAGTTGACAATGTTCGCTGTGACATTTGATCGGCGTATCCTGCTCGAATTAATTGACCAAATTAAATCGCTAGACTCCGTTACAATTATCCTGGCAATAAAATTAAGGTCGACGCTGAAAACGAAAACCTCGTTCCAGCCATACCTGGTTGTGTACACAAGTTATAAAATGTACACGGTAGGTCTGCATGTATGCATATCACATAGAGGCATGGGGGGTGCTTTAAAAGCGTAACTCGCGCCGATCGTCGCGGTGTAATGTGTCGGTGGTTCGGAAATAGACGCCCTGCTTCTGCCTCTCTTCTTGCACCTTCGGGCGTCGCGACGCCGCAACGCGAGCCAAATTTGGCTACCCGCGGCATCGTCGACGTCGAACGCGTACGTCAAGACGAGAGGACTACGCCCTCCCAAAAAGAGGGGAAAAAATTTTTGGTATCAAACGTCGATTACGTCCGATTTCGCATATTGAGAACAATTTTTGGAAAATATAAAAATGATTTTTTTTTTAAACATAAACTCGGAAAAAAAAAGAAAAAAAATTCAACTCGGATTTGGAAACAGTTTCCCTTTTTTCGAATTTTCAAATCGTAAGATGAAGAATGAATAAGGAAAGCTATCGTACAACGTTGAAGTAATTGATATCAGTCGATTATCTATTTTTTCAATCTAAATCGAAGTTGTTTTTCTTTTTTTTTTTTTTTGTAAACCACCGGCAAATTTCTATTCTTTTTTTAACCACCGGCTATAACACAATCCGCGTTGGATTCGATCGCTCGCGGCTAAGTTTAGAATCTAAGCAGCGTCGGTCCATTCCGAGTCATTTTATCGCAGCACCAGCAGCTTCCCGAAAGCCGATATTCACGAGGCGACGATTTTACACGCACAGCGACCCGTTTTTCTCATCACTTGTTTTACAATTAATCTTCACGGTTTTTTGTCGTTCGCCTCGGTTATGCATGGACTTTCGAATTTCCACAAGTCAATAAAGTATGACAAATATGTCACGTATAAGAGATTCGTAGGAGGAAAAAATGAACTAAAAAAAAAAAAATATGAAATATATATTATGAATGAAAATATTTTTTCCCCAAAACTTTAATCGATGTCGAAGACTTTGTAAAACATCATCTATACATACATAAATAGAACATGTGTGCATAAGTACGTGTATGAAAAACTGATTGAACGAAGAAGATAAAAGTTTTATGAAATGTAATTATTATATTATACGCGATAAACGAATAAGTTCGTTGCTCTTCACTACGATTTAATATTGATACCACCTTGCTTGAGAGAAAACATCAGAATAATAAAAAAAATAAAAAAATAATCGAAAGAGAAGAAGAAAATGCTACGAAATAGTTTGGAATTGACTATTGAATTTTCTATTGATATAACTGTAATAAATTTATTAATAATCATTCGCTATCATGGAAATAACTTGCAAAACGAATTGCACCACTGCACGTTTTTTTTTTTCCTCCTTCTTTCGCACAGATTTCATTTCCCTTAGTTTCCATCGTTATACCAAATCACAAATATCATCACCTTGCATGCATGTAACATTTATAATACAAGTGAGTAAAAATTATACGCATATGTGTGAATTTTTTTTTCTTCCAAACCTTCAAAGAAAATACGCAAGAGTTGAACCGAACAAGTATCCGAAAATCCCGCACTTCTCACACTTTGACATTATACATATACATACTTTTTTATTGTCGTTTTATTTATATTTTTGTTGTCGTTATTACCGTTACAACTAATTCTCCGTGGTTTTTTATTAAAAGATCGTCGATCAGATCGGTTGTTTTGCAATTTGCTTTTTTTTTTTTTCATTCCCCCATTGAAATGAGATTCGATCCTTACCTGAGAAGCGAACAACTGGGACGGTGACTAGTCAACCGGAGTTTCGGCAGCTGACTGTGATGGGAATCGGTGCTTTTAGCCGGGGGTTCGGCGGGACGACGCCTCTGCAAAACCGGGTCACGTGACCGGACGACGATTGGCCGACAATTTTTAGAACGAGTCGAGATGATGCCGCTGCCGATGCTGCTGATGCTGGTAACGGGTCCAAAAATATCAGTAAACCCGACTGAAAACGGATCTTCGCTCCGTCTTTCGCTCTTCTATCACACACTAACGCACACGGACGGACAACGGCATGGAAATTTCAGCAAAAATTTGCTACGAATTTTTTTCTTTTGCCTTTCCATCTTCTCAATGTTATGCATCCGGTGCGATCGCTTTGGAAATATTTTGTAACACTGTGGTTTTTTTTTTTGTTTTTTTTTGTTTTGACTCTGGTTTAAATCTGATGAAAACAGAAAATTTTTAAATACAACGGCAATAGACATTCGTCAAATGACATTTGTCTTCTGTTTTATTTTTAGTTCATTCTTTTTTGCCTTCAAAATTCGAAGAGTTTGGTCTAAGATTATGTGAAAAAGGAACGATCTTCCGGCGTTAAGAATGTCGAAAAATACTTGATCTACATTATTTCATTGAAATCTCGTTCTCACATTCTTGAAATTTGGTGTTGCTTAACTAGCTTGACGACTTTTCGACGATCGTGAAAAAGATGTGGATTAAAAAATGAAGCAGAATTTTCGTAACAAAATTGTCAAGGTTATGGGGGGAAAAAATTGGGGTTTTTCATCGCTGATCATTAATTAAAGGCGTTTATCTGCAACGCGTGATGCAGGTTATAGAATTTCAAATCTGCTGGGTTTATTTATACAACCGTTCTGTGTTTGTGTATGGGTTTGTGTATCGGACGAGTTCCATATCGAATAACTAACTACGGCTTTACGATGCGACGGGGAATAGTAGCTGCGAGAGTAGCTGCGTTAAATTAAGAAAATTGGCAAAAGGGAGAAGAAAAAGAAGAAGAAGATGGAATAAAGAAATGAGCGAATAAAAAAGTAGAAAGCAGAATCGCCACGGAGCTGAATCTGAAACAAATGATAGATTTCGCATAACAAGTTTCAACTCTTGACACCAGTTTCATAATAATAATGATGAAAGTATCTATTTAGTTAGTTCGTGGAAGGTATTCGACGTATCGTTGTAAAATATCATTCAAAGAAGTACATAAATGCCATTTTTCGTTTGTCACAGAGATTATTACGTAATGCAAAATATCAACGTTCATCAAAATTGACCTACATACTTTCAATTTCTCAATTTTGAATATTTCTAATTTTTTTTATAATATTTTTACATCTTTATACAGATAGATGTGTATTGAATATCTCGCAAATTCGGGGCACAATTTAATAAATGTCGAAAGCTCTGCGAATGTTTTTTTTTTCGAAATGCGAGCTTTCGGCACAAAGATTTCTGAAAGCTTTGGAAACGCAGCGCGATCTACGAATATTCAATAGAAAAGCTCTAGCCCGTGGAGCCAAGCTGGCAAGAAAGCTCTCGCAAGCTCGAAACAACGACGAAGAATTAACCGACAAGTCGTTACGGACGGTCGATAAGAGGAACCCGAACATCGAAAATGTAGCATAGAATGATAAATACAGAACAATTGAAACTGCATGATAACGAATAAAGAAAATATTTTGGGAAAGCTCGCTTTGAGTTTCTTTAAAGTCAAATCGAATCTTCGATAAAGCAGCCCTGAAAAAAATTAAGAAGAATTATCGATCCATGTAGGTAACCGATATTACCGATTGTGCAAAGCGAAATCGCCCGTGAGTAGAGCTTTTTCGAAAGATTATTGCTCCGCAAATATAGGTTATCTTGTGCACGGGTACAATCAATTGCAAGCTCTTGCGGACTTTTTGAGATACAACAAAATTTAGACATAGAAAATTATAATACATTTAGGGTAAGATTTCTGCACGTTTCTATCGTGATTTAATATATTATCTTAACGATGAAGAAAAGAATAAGTTTTGTGTGTTTTAGTTATATTTGTTGTTGTGGATTAGGATTATTTTATTACCATCATCGTCAAGATTGTCGTTCGCGTTTGTGTGAAACAAAAAAATAAATAAATAAATAAATCAACACTTGCAACAGTTTCAAAACCGTGGCTAAACGTAACAGCGTTTAGCTTTGTAGCTCCTTCGTTTCTACATTTGTTCGTGATTCGTTCAACTCTGGCGAACACCGTACGTCAAAAACTGAAATGTACTGAAAATTTGCGCAAAAATCCTGCGTGTGTAAGTTCGATCGATTTGAAAAATTGATCAAGCAGTTGCGTTAATCGAATCGAAAGAAAAAAAAAAATCTTACATGAAATGAAAAAAATAACCACGGTAGGAAATAATTGACAGAATGACAAGGACTTGTTAATAGGCGATGAAAAAAAAAAACATTCTGTAAGAGGGATAAAATTTTTTGCAAAAAACGGGGGGCGCGTTTATAGGGCGTTCCGGTGGATGACCCGGCGTCCCGGTTACCAGGGAAACAGTCCCGTGACGTCACGGGACGACCTCGGGGTTTATGGGTGACCCACATTCTAAATATAGAATCTCTGTAAATGTGGGTATAATGTACCTTGCGGAGGAATTGCAAGTTACAGAGGAAAATTGTATCGATTTCATACATACGTATATTATTACAAATATTTTTCTTGTTGTTGTTACTGTTATCATTATTATTGTTGTTGTTATTATTATTATTATTTATTATTGTTGTTGTTGTTGCTGTTGCTGTTGTTATACACAAGGAGAGATTATTATCAATATCGCGTCATACGCATTCAGGGTATAATTTGATGGGCTGAATCGACCCAGCTTTTTATCTTTTACAAATTTGTCCCATTCGGGTTTGGAAAACTACGTCAGTGTAATAATTATTATCGCTGATAATCGGTTATTGATCGTGTGCAGCCATTTTTATATTTCATCAATCACAGGTCAACGAATTTATATGTAATAATATGTGGGTATATAAATGTATTCTAAATTCCGATCGATAAACTTACTGAAGAAAGATACTAAATGCCTCACAAATTATCAGTCTATGCATCATGCGAATGATTGGAAACGTTTTATTTTCTCACTATTCTGAAATTCAAATGGAGATCAAAAAATTTTATCTATACAAATTTCGCTTTATTTTCTTCTTCTTTTAGTTTAACCAATTTGTGTCTTATTTCTCTCTGTATTTTTATGACGAATGTTTGATGTGTACATACATGCGCTATAATTATTTTCGGGCGATATTAACACGTGCAAATGAAAACTCTCAATTTCTTCTGTCAAGAAAATCAACGTTTTTTAAAAAAAAATCTAAATAAGCGATTTTTTTAAATATGGTGTTCACAGTTGATTTTTTTCAAAAATTTTAAAACCCGTCACTTTCATCGATGAAAATAATTCGAAAAAATTGCAATATCGTCAGCCGAGAAATGAGTTTTTAACAGAACCGGAAAAGATGATTAAAAAAAAAAACAACATGGTGTTTAGGGAAATTTTGTTGTTGTTGAAAATGCTGTTTATCCAACATTTTTATCGATGACAATAATTCGTATAGATTTATCTCTCCTATACTAAGTCGTACTTCAAGTATCTCAGGAAATGAAAAACTTTCGATCACGGTAAGAAAAGAAAAATCGACTTATCGTTGATTGTTTTGTAGATTTGAAAAATCAATAATAAAATTCAACCAAAATTGTACAACGAATCAAGAATCATCGTTTTTGTGTATTCGGAAAAAATAAACGGGAATATCAATGCAAGAATTGATTCACCGCAAAAGTAAACGAAATTTATCTTTGTTTCTTTCTCACTTGGCCGAGATAAAAATTCATTCCTCGGTCCCTTGTGGCGAAGAAAAAAAAATCCTCACACGATGAGCGCGGGTTAACGAAGGCGCATAAAACGGTGAAAAAAAGCGACATAACGAAATAGGTAAAATCGAAGGTTCGCAGGTTGACAGAATCGCGTACCGACCGTGTTTCGACCCGGCGGCCGAGTTCTCACCCCGTGACGTCACTGGCGACGTCATTGCCCGGGCGAAATTGGGTCAGTCAACAGCGTCGCGCGTCTGGGCTTCATCGTTTGAATACCCTCCACCCCCCCCCCCTTTTTTGCGCGGACGAGAATTTAGAGAAAACAGAACAAGGGATAGAAAAAACGAGGCCAGGAAAGAAACAAATAATTCCTGCACGACGCGGCCTTTTTTTAAATTTATACAAATTTTTCTATCTTACACATCGCGTGTTTATTTTCCTCTTTATTATCTCTCGCTTTTGAAAATTTTTGCACTGAATTATTCTGTATTTGTATAAAATATATATACATATACGAAATAATACGATATATATTGTTCGAAAATAATTTACGGTTTTTTTTTTCAAAAGTCACGTCTAAAATATTGTTCGAAATGACAAAAAATTAAAAACATGCTGTCCAAGTTCCAGCTCTTCATTATACAATATTTAAAGGTGCCTCATCCCGATTTTCTATTTCCCATTAAAATAGCATGGGAAATTTTTTTCAAACGCATTAGTGTACCGATAAGGCCAGAATGTATTTTTTCAGGGCATTGAACGCTCTACAAATAAGGTCTCTTATCATTTGATGATAAATCTACTGTTTTAAAAGTTATTTAAGGTTCTTTGTCGACCTTTGACCTTAAATAACTTTTGAAAGAATAGATTAGGCATAAAATGATAGGCGACCATTTTTGTAGAGCGTTCAATTCCCTAGAAAAATAAGTTCTGGTTTTATCAGTACACTAATGCGTTGACGAATTATAAAAGTCTAAAGTTAATAAAAAAAAAAAAATTTCCCATCTCGTTTAAATGCGAAATAGAAAATCTAGATGAGGCACCTCTAAATATCGATTTAAGAGCTCAAACTTGGACAGCATTTTTTTTTCGTCATTTGGAACAAGATTTTCGACGTAAATTTTGAAAAAAAAAGATAGTCGATTTTATGTATTATGTCAAGGATGACGAAAAAACGGAGTTGTCGTTGCCTTCTTCTCTTATTCTGAAGAGATGTCGTTGTGAAAAGAGGAACGAAGATCAGTCGTCAAGAGAATCGTAGTTCAGAGTTCTTCTCGTGAAATAAAAAGTTCGA
Source organism: Neodiprion virginianus (assembly GCF_021901495.1). Lineage (NCBI taxonomy): Eukaryota > Metazoa > Arthropoda > Insecta > Hymenoptera > Diprionidae > Neodiprion > Neodiprion virginianus. The sequence goes on from NC_060880.1 coordinate 20,387,826, forward strand.
GATGCGTTCCACACGTAAAACACAAGTCCGCGATTGATAGTTGGCCATTCTTCGTCATATACAATAATGAAAACATTAAACTGGATCAAATTGAATTGAATTCTATATTATTATATCTCTTATCGATGTTGAAAACGGTTGACTCTAAAAACTTGGAAACTTTTTTCCGTGAGATCGTTGAAAACCCGCTTTGAATAATCGGGGGCAACAATCCAAAAAACAAATCAAAATGTAGAAGGCAGAATCGCTGAACGGGATTGAACAATAGATTAAAGAAAGATACGAATCCAATAAGCTTGAATAATTTTCTTCAGCTTCTGGCGTTTAGTCGGCACGCATGAATTTTATCATCCTTAATAGGGAAAAGTGATGACGATAGATTCAGGGGTTTAAAGAAATGTAGAAACATCCGTAAACATAAGTGTCATGATATCGAATTTCGAAAAATGTAACAAGTTTATTTCACAGAATATCGAAACGCAGAAGATTGCGAAGTAGAAGAGTAAAAATATAGTGAGACCGAATTACAGCAAATTAAAACATCAAATATCAAAAATTCTTTCGATCTTATAATACGTTAACACTTACGACGTTACAACTTTTCAATGTAATTCGACTTCTGAACAATCTTAAAATTCTATGAAACATATTCGTTACGTTATACGTACCAATTTGTTAAAAATTTAACATTCCGAAAAAATTTGTCTTCACTCCCTCAGCCCTTCTTTATTTTTACCCCCCCCCCCCCCCCCCCCCTCCCGACCTCCAAAAATAATAAATAAATATTCGTTAGACAGAGAAATCCGACATCATAACGAACCGCCTGGCCGGGATACGAAATGGGTTTCGTTGGCAGATCTCATGAATGGTGGTGCAGGCGGCAGCGATGGCGGTAATGTGAATGGAGCTCCAGTGACCTACTTTCTGCCTCTTCCCCTTCACCCTCCCCCATCATCCCCATCTGCCCATGTTCCGAACGCAGGCGAAAAAGTTAGGTGGACAGTGATAAGAAACTACAAATATGTGCGCAAATCGACGCAGAATTATTAAAAACAGCGTCCAAGTTTTGAATTGCGTGATGTTTCGTTGTCGGGAATAAAAAAAAAAAAATTGAACGGTCTTCGCAAAATTTATTCACTGTTAAATTATCGATTTTCAAGAAAATAATTGCAGAAGTGACAAAAATAACGATGATGGTGATGATGATGATGAAGCGAAATTACTGTTTAAACTGAAATTGAAAATTATTACATCGACGGTGAGGAGGTATAATAATAAAAACAATCGTGAGAATGACGATAATTAATGTCGAATAATGATATAATTAGCGTACTGGTAAAATAAAAATAACCTTAGGTATATGTTATATTCGCGTGATATGAAATCGATAAGCGTCGTGTATTATAATAATATATCCACACTCGCATATGTATGTAGAATAATTCGTAGACGACCCAGTTTTGTACAATTTCACCCCCGACCTATCCAACCAACGGCGAATAGAACTGCATATGGGGGTTACCTATTGCGGCAATTGCAACCGTGTCTCTGTGCCTGTGTAGGGATGGATGTAGATATGTAGAGCGAGTCGCGGACGCGGATGACGTCATCGGGGGATGGACGACGAACCGGAACCGTCGGGGTGCATCGACCTGCAGCTGCAGCCTGCAGTGCATCCCTCTTTCTCGCTCTCTCGACGTCCCTGGGAGTCCTGCAGCCTCCGGCTCACTCCCAGGATTCGATAATGCGCTTACACGACGTTACATTGTGCGTAAAGCAGCTTTTTTACTATTATCGTTACGCACATTGGCATATCTTGTAAACTTTCAAATTAAACTGCGCTAGGATGCATACTTCACGTTATTATATTGTGATTTGGATAAAAGAATTTATCTCCGTTCTTCTGTTTCATTTTGTTCTTCCCTTTTGTTTTTTTTTTTTTTACTTAAAATATCCACTCTTACAATTACCTGCAGGCTGCGTTCGATGTGAAGAATTGTTAATATGTTAATTTGACACTAACCGAAAGTCGGATTCATTTGATTTGCAAAATTGATTGTAATCAGGAATAATTATGAACAAGTTTTTTTCAGCTTTCGTTATTTTTCTCGATGTGTGGATTTGGTGGGTAATTTTTTAGACGCGACACTGCAGTTATCAAAACTTTGCTATTGATACTACGATACTCAGAAGACAGAAAAAATACGAAACAATGTTTCGCACGCGTTACAGGTCACTGCAGCGCAGGAGGAATCGTTTTTAAGTAGTAAGAGTCGACGGTTGGCTCGGTGTAACTTAATCGGTTATTTTCCATGTCAAGATTCACGCTTTAGTCAATTTTGTATTCATACGCGTATATATTACATGTGATTTTGTAAAGTAGAGTTATTCAACCATCCAATGACACATTCTAATTTACATAGTATAATAATTTCGATTGAATAAACATTAGCATTGCGGAGTAATTACATCAGGCAGAAACTAAAGAAACCGTGTTCAAGAAAAAAATAAATATTAAACGGATGAATAAATGAATGAGTAAACGAAAAAATGAATGTACGAATGACCGGTGCATGAATGAAAAAGAAAGGAATCAATTGATTGATGATTACTAAAAATAACAGAAGGGAACGAACAAATGATTAATCAAATGAATGACGAATGAATGAGTGAATAAATTAATAATAAAAGAAAAAAAACAAATAAACGAGCGAATGAATGATCAAATGAATAATTATATGAACGAATGAACAAACAAACAAATGACGAATGAAATTAACGAATGAATACGAAAGAAACAAACGAATAAACAAACAAACGACTGAATGAATGATGCGTGGAAGGAACGAACGAACGAATGAATAAATGAATATTCAAATGAATGAATGAACAAATCAACGAACGAATGAATCAATGAACAAGAAAGAAGCGAATGAAGGACGGATCGATCTCAGCAAATTCAAAATCTTCCAAGCCAGCTATAATCGTTGACGATTGGTAGTTGAAAATAAAGGAAAAAAAAAGAAAAAAAAACAGTTCAGACAGAAAAGCTCAAAATCGAATGCGTTCCGATAGCGAATGCAAAATAATTTGGGCCTCGATATGTGTGTGTAGAAGGTGGAAGAGGGGGTGGGAGGGAGGAGGATAAGCTCGCAGACACGGACACACGGAAGGCCTGAACCACTTCGACGAGGCCACGTGGTGTGGCGCGCGGGGAACAATCAATGCAGTGACGTCATTCCGGCGAGAGCCAATCCGCGACCGGCTCCATTCAACCCGCGAAGGCTCCGGCCAAGTAGAAGCTGTTCGAGTTATGTCAGACTCCGCCGGACTGCAGTTACTCCTCTACCACTGCGTGCCCGAAACGGATTTCTGCGGAAACGGGGATCATCGAGGATCCTGTCAGTTCGGTACATATACGGAATATTGGAAGAGAATACCGGGAGTGATTTTTCGATGATTTCGAAGGGGAGGATATGAAAGTTTTACAAATTTCTTTTTATTTTTCATTTTTACATTTTTTTTGTTTTTTTTTTCTTGTATTCCGTGTCCGAGTGATCTCGTTCGGAAGTTGGCAATTTTCGTACGTGATGGGAAAAGAAAAGGAAAAGAAAAAAAAATAAATAAGACAGCGTATTTCATTGATTATAATAATTAAATAGAAATCCAATTCGATCGTGCATAGAGGTGATGAAAAAATTTGTGGCAATTTGTAATCGAGTTCATCATCCGCAGACCGCCGATCATCTTGTGAATAATTCAGCCGACTTTCATTATAAACGTAAGTTTTCAGAGGTAGTCGCTTTTTCGTATGATAAGTATCATTCTGTGGCACGTATTTTGGTCAGACGTCATCCGCGGAAACGGAATACGCGTACGAAGACTGCATGCAAAATGGTTTCGGTGATCGGGAGAAAAGTTTTTTTTTGTATAAAAGGAATCGTACAGGAAATCCCTTTTCCGTACGCCAAGTTTTATCCCGAGTTACATAATTTGGTCAAATATAAAATCTGCGGTAATAAATAACACGCATAAAATCTGTAAGATGATTTCTGCAGGGATGAAAAAATTAAATTTCTTTCCCTCTTCCTTGCACCGAGTTTCTGCCGTTATTTTCATTACGGCGAAAGTCCCACAAGGCATTAGTAATGTTCTGAACTTTTCGCCAACGTTGCGAGACAAAAACACGTGGATCTAAGGGGGTCAAATTCGGGCACCCAAATACACGCCCACGCAATATTCTCTCGCATTCGGAAGTCTCGACCGACGCCCACGCCATGAAAATTCAACGCGTGTATTCCGATGTCTGTCTGTCTGGAAAAAAGTAAAAGTTACACCCACAGAAAGTGGCGCGATTTTTAATTTTTTGGCAAGCAAAAAAAAAAAAAAAAAGAAAATCACTGCAAATTGATTGATTGATTGATTGATTGGTCGATAGATTTTTAGCAGTTAGAATCAGTTTACTCATTAATATTTAGTTTTGTTTGACATTCTACCTTTTTCAAAGAACAGTGACCAAAACAAAAAAATCAGAACGAGAGAAAAAAACGATGAAGGTAATAGCAATAAGTAACATTTAGAAGATGAATATGAAAGAAAGGAGGAAGACTAGGTGGAATCTGAATAAACAGAAAAACGTTATACTACAGAGATAAATACTAGCGAAATTGCAAAACAAAGAATGAAAGACAAGGATGAGAAAAAATACCTTCAGTGAACTCGGTGTGAAAAAAATCTCAATTTTTACGATTATTGAATTCGCTATCGTATGTTGCAAAACAAATTTAGCTTTCTCACAAGCGAAGAACAAACTAAGAAAAAAAAACACGTCACATCATGACGTCAATTTTAATTTAAATATAATTTCCCCAAAGATAAATATTACATATTTTAATGCAACAATGCAAAAGTAAAATAATTCGATTTCGACCGAAATAAATCTAATCTTCGTTTTTCCATCGTTTCTCCAGCGTATGAATAAAAAGAGGAAAGAAAAAACAAAACAGATTACACACAAGCGAAAGTTTTTAATCACCGTATGAAATATCTAAAGGTCGATGAAAATTTCAAACAAAAACTCGAACAATCGACAACAAGATTCGGAAACAAGAGAAGAGAGATAAGCCGCACCTAGTGTAGTAAAAAATTGCAATTTGGGGCATTATGAAAGAATGTTAACGCGCATGGGGTCCGTTTTCGATGAACTGGGTCAACTTGTCCCGTCCTTCGAAGCTTCCGCGGTTCTTCCGGTTCCCTGCCCCCTCCCCCCCAACATCCCTCCTTGCGGATAAATGCGCGTCACGTTGGCGACGGAAGGGGCAGGGGGAGGGGGATCGAAATGCAGTGACGTCAGTCGAGCCACGACCCCTTATTGGCCAGTCGTGCTCCGACGTCACGGGACGACGAGGCTCTCTGTGTTCGACCCCTTCCCTTCCTCCCCCCTCCCGCCCTCCTTCCTTCCTTCCGTCCTTCCTTCCTTCACCCCTGCAACAGGGTGCAACCGGGTTCAAAGTCCCAGTTTTCCAAGGCTGCGAGATATCCCAGCCGAGATTTCACGGGATAGACGGATATACGTATACGTTGGGTGTTATAGATCGGAGAAATGCGATTCCTGTGAATCGAGCTTAGGGAGGTTCGTTCGAAACGAGTCGATACTTTTTTTCAGCGTTATTATGCAAGATTGCATAGCCGCAAGTTACGAATGATTTGTCAATTTGTTGCGTTTTCCAACCTGCTAAGATCTCACGATCGGTTCGAAAGTATGGAAATAGATAATGTGTACTCGAGTTGCGGTAGAGAAATGCTTGGGTATATTCGTTGCTTCGTGACGAGTCGATTCAAAAACGTATTTTTATATTGTTTTCTTACAAACTTGGTCAAAGAAATTTTCATCTTTTTTTCGCACTGGTCGACTAGGTATTCCTATGTGTTTAAAAACCGTAATCGATACCGTCGCAATGTTGTAAATTTAGATACTGGGGATTGTAAAATTAGATATTCAACGATGCCAAAGTGACGGAGGAAATGAGAAGAAATCTAATTCATTTTTTTGGAAATAGTCTTCTGAATAAAATCATGAGCCATCGTATAACGAATCCGAACTAATTTACCAGATTTTTCATCATTTCGAAACTATTCAAAAAGAATCACCGTATTTGTTTATAATTACAGTATTTTCAAATTTATTCAAACGATAAGTAAGAATATCAATTGGTGTGAAAAATCGGTTGTTTTGTTGTTTTTCTTTTTTTTTCTCTTCATTCAAGATTACAGATCCTTTTCTAGAATTTAATTTTCATGCAATCCGAAAGAGTTTCTTTCTTGATAAATCAGATGAGAGTAAGAAAAACTAGTAAAAAACGAAAGAGAAACTAAAAACACCGTTTGAGTTGTGTTTACCGTGCTTTGCCAAATGTTTTTTTTTTTTTTTTTTTTTTGTATCATAAACATGTATACGTTTTTCTTTTCACATCTAAAGTGAGAGATGGAAAAATTCCGTAAAAAAAAAAAAAAAAAACTTACTATTACATTTCGTATAACGTACAATTTTTCGCACTCTTGTATGAAGTAAAAAATGAAAAGATGTATTCAATTAATTTCATATCTATCGTGTTTATTGCATCACATGATCTATAGTTAAATATAACATTACGGCAGGCTGATTGCATTTCTAAATTTTTTTTCTTTGATTCAACGGTGTAAATGACCCCCCCCCTCTAATGATGGTGTTCAATAAGAAATATATATGTACTTTCGAAAAATAAGTTCTCTAGCTCAGCTGCAACAGGTCGCTTTGTTGTATTTCGAATTCCCATTCGTTTAACATGGGAAAATTTTACTTTTCGTCAAAAATTGACAGACTGATAAACTATTTAATATTTTTTAAACGAGTGATTTCGTTTTCGTTTTCGGTAAAATCCGTAGTTTTCAGATGACTGTAATACAAGTTCTAATTATAATAATTATACTTTGTTGTAGAGGTTCGGAAAGCTTGAATAATCAGCTACAAGAATCTCTGCGTGAATTTGAAAAATATTGAACAATTCACGAGTGTTTCAACTTTCAAACGTAAAGTGAAAAGTTTCCCATGATACGTGAATGGGAAGGAATAATTAAAAAAGCGAACTCGCAGACTTGAGCAAAAGAGTCTATCTTTCGAGAGGATCTTCCTCTTTCTATCAAACACTAATATTTGAGGGGGTGAGAGCGAAGAAAAAACTTTTTCCTTTGAACGAACCTCTTATAAATATCAACTTGAAAATCGTGTAAAAATGTGTTACTCGCGTTGACTTGTAACTTTTGTTTAGTCGGCAGGCTCCTTCGTTTTTCTGTTATTTTTTTTTTTTGGGGCGGGCGGGGGGGGGGCGGGAATAATCGAGACAAGGGGTGGGGGTGAGGGTGTTTTACTGAATGCAACCCTGGAGGAAGCTTCTATGGATGGCGCCCCATTGAGAAAGATGGCGACGAGGGTTCAAGCCGACTAACCCGGTGACCCAGTTCGCCGTTTGCGTCATTCACATTCTATCCCCACCACGGCACACGTCAACCAACCAAGAATCGACACCACCATTACATCAAAATCACGGGTATATTATATTCCTGCCTAGTGCATTAATTGTCATAATCACACCGTAATGTCATGAAACTGCATGCAGTGTTGAAGAGAAATCGTATACGTACCCGACTCGAGAATTTAAATAAAAATATGACAAATTATTGCAACAAACACAGTGTAATGTTTAAAGATGAATCATTTGATCAATTTGTATATATATATAAGACAAATGATTAGATTTTCGAATACAAGTCGGTAAAAAAAAAAACAAAAAAAAAAAAATATATATACATATGTGTGTATATATCGATCGATGAAGATCGAGGATTTTACAAATATATTTTCACACTTTTCACCGATTTAGACTGTTATCCCCGCTACTCGTTCTATCATTACTGTATCGTATACTTTCTTGAAAATCGTTCTCGGAATAAGAAAGAAAAATAAGATTAAATACCAAAAGACACACGGAGGAATAAAAACATCCGTTCGTTCCTCAGTCTCGTTTCTCTCGTCATCCTCCTTGACGTTCCTTCAACATTTTTCGAAAGATTAAGAGACGTCATCGGATGTAGGCATTATCGATATATAAACATCATGTACCGGGAGTAGTTTAGTTTTCCGTGAAACTAATCGCCGAACGCCAAGAGCCAGACAACCAAAACTGTTTCACGGTAAACCAAACTTCCGTTACAAGGGACACGTACCTACATGTATTACATGTGTTTTGTACGCGCGCGTGCATACGTAAATATATTTGGCACTGATTCGGTAAATCGGAATGAAAATCCCCCTCCCACCCTCCCTCTTTTTTCGCGAACGAAACACGGGCAGCAGCCTCGCTCCATTCTGTTCCACTCGAAAATGCAAGCAAGAAGGGGGGAGGATGATTTTATGGCGTCGACGACGACGACGACGACGTCGCTTAGCAACCCGCCCTGGGTCAATGGGGTACTGTGATATATCTCGCTACCATGTTCATGGGGGAAACTGGGTCAACCAACGTATACCTATACATATAAATACACATACACACACGCACGCGTGTATAAACCTACACCTTCTCCGTACAGCCCATCTATGCCCTCTCAGCCACCCCCCCTCAATTTTCCTCCCTAAACACCACCACCCCCCTTCCCTCCTTTCGTTCTTCCTTCCTTCCTTCCTTCCTTCCTTTTGACGCGGATTCAGATCAATGAAAATTCCGGCACAACTTTTACTCAATTAGATATATATATATTGTAGGAATATACATGGTATACGCCTTATACACTGTATGCATTTTATACATACCTAACCTACATTTTTACATACTAGATAGGTGCGTATAATTTCACTATGTACATGTCGAACGGTGTACAATGATTAAACAAAAGGTTTGCCGATTTCGACAGATTTTTGTCGTAGATCGGGAACTCGTTCGTTCCCTTTGATTTTTTGTACCGTTTCTTTCTTCTCTCCTCCTTTTTCAAATTCGACTCGCTTGAACGGCAATTTTGGAATTTTTCATTTTTTTCTGCTTTGTTATTCACATATAATAACTTTTTATTTCTCTTCGTTGGTAGTGTTTTGCATACTTTGATTCTGCGAGAAAAAGAGTGAGTGTAAAAAAGAGACGAAGAAGCAGAAGGTGAATCAGGAGGAGAGAGAAAATTGTCGACGGAAATTTTGAAAAATCGAATAATAACAGACGGAAAAGATATGGCGTGCGATGGAAATACGAGAAGGAAAAAAAACAAACAATTAAAGAACAAAAACCAGAGAATTTTACTGCGAACATATTATATATATATACGAGCGTCCTTGGGCCGGTCCTGAGTTTCTCTCCCTCTCTCTGTCTCTCTCTCTCTCTCTACTGACCTGAATATTCTATATATAGAGGCAGGGTTCTATTTATAGAACCACCCCCGTCAAACGAAACCTGCATCCGCCGTTCCGCGACCCCCTCGGTGAACTACCCCAATCGAAAACATCGGTGCGGGATTCGGAATAAAGGTTCATTTGTTACGAGCTTGAATCTCTGTGAGCTTGAATTTGGTTTAAATGAAAGTGAATTTTTTTTGTTTGTTTTTTTTGTTATTTGTTATTTTTTTCTTTCAAACTTGTATGTGTATTTCAATATCTGTCGACTACACTGAACAGAGAAAAGGAAAAAATTTAAGATAATTATTTCAAATGGTTATCTAGTTTTACCAAAATAAAAATTTTTTTTTTTTTTAAATAGCATGATTTTTGTTGAAACAATCGAACAATTTTTTGATTATATAAATCATCTGTTCAGAAGAATTGAATTATATGTTCAAGTGGATCCAATTTTTTTTTTTTTTTATTATTTTATCGTCATTTCTTAAAAATTATTTTTATTTTAGCGTTATTTTTCACGAATAGCGACACGAAGAATGGGGGAATAGTCGAGAGCTGGATATGGGGGTAAAATGATGACAGCGAAACAAAAAAAAAAAAAAACCACATTACTGGCAAAATAAAGTAGGTACTCAACACTTATTGAAAACCTTTTATGCGATAAAATCCAATTGGTGAATAATTCGCACGCATTTGGTTACTATTTATTAGTGAACAGGTGTTTGATTTAGATCAATGAAAAACTGAAAAATTGTATACATAGATCAATCACAGTGATACAGAAATTGGAAACTTCCGCAATGCCGAATAATATCAAAAATTTATGTTATGAAAGGTTGGAAAAAAAAAAAAAAAAAAACGATGCATATTTCAATTGTTCGTAGATGCAACAAGTTGGATTAATTTCAAGGGTGGGATTCTTTGAATTCAAGGGTTAAACTACACTGAAGAGTCTTTTTGAACAATTAAGGACGTTTCCACAATGTGTATGAATTTACAAAATTTTAGAATAAATTCCACACCAATTGAAAAAAAAAATTTCGTACGTTTTCAATTTTGATTTTGTTTTCTTTTTGAATATTTTATATCGAAGGGCAAAAACCGTTCGGGGATGTTTCTGAGGCGGTTAGTAAAAGGATCGGCGAGGCTGCGAGAGTTCACTGTCCTCGCGCAAGCTTGGCCAACGGGCTCTGACGTCATTGCTACGTCATCGAGCCACCTTCCTCCCTCTTTCTCGCTCTCTCTTCTCTCTCCTTCACACCTGCGGAACGTGCACGACGCGATGTAGATATAAGAAGAAATTCATTTTGTCACGCATTTAGTAGAGAATAAAAGAACGATCTTTGGTTTCTCAGTGCCCAATTATTTTGTCAATAATTTAATGATGATCGCCTGCGGCGGGTGGATAACGAGGTTTTTCAAAATTTACACAAAGTTACATCGAAAAATCGACGCGTCAGTTTACTCGGGAATTCTGCATTCATTCGAATCCTAATCATGGTTGTATTTCGAATGACTGACTAGACTAAAAATGTGAAGTCTAAATTAAAAAGTTGACCACGTCAAACTGTTTTGGTTTTTTCTTTTTAGTTTGAAGATTACGTGCAACATTTTGGAAAATTTTACGGATCTGCGGAATTTCGAATCGCAAATGACAATTACAGCACGATGATAAAAGCCATCCGATATGGCAACAAGTAAATTTGCCAAAACTATAAGTCGCATTTGCAAAGATTCGATACAGACAATGAGAGGTGATTTGAACTAGGAATTGCAAGCCCACAGGTAAAGACGTTATATTTCTACAATGATGCGATAAATCTACTTCGCACGTGATTTTAAAATCTATAAAATCTAGATACAGAAGAGCCAAAATTTAGAAAGGCAAAAATATTACAGAAATAGCACATAGAATCGTCGGAATTCTAAATTTACCTTCCCGCAATTTTGCTTTTCTATGCTTCAGCCGTCGATGTTTCAAAATTGTTTAAAAAAAATAAATAAGTAAATAATTTTCCGCATTTTTTAAATATCGACTTTGTCGCACCCGATTATTTTGCATTTTCACACCCCTAGCAAAGACATAATTGGCTCCTGGACGGTAACTAGCGATCCAAAAAATCTTCAAGTACCAATTTACACTCGAGTCCGTTTATCCATTCCAGATTTTATTATTTATAACTTTGTTATTTTAATAATTCGAAAAATGCTAAATCGATCAAAGCCAAAATCTAAGCAGTTTTAGGTACGAAAAAGCCGCATCGATTGAGAGCAAAATCATTAAATTCCGGTAGCTCGTTCTCGAGATATCGTCGTGCAAAAAAATTGACCACATCGAATTTCTTTCTCGGGATGATTACAATAACTTTTCTTTTTTTTCTCTAAAAACAGGGAAACGGCAAGTTGAGGTATTCCTTGCACGAACCTGAATATTTTATAATTTACTGATTTTTTTATACAATAAAGTACAAACATATACCACTGAACTGGAAAAATTTCAAGCCAAGTTACCGAACAAGTATCCGAGTATTACGACTTTAAATATCGTTTATACGGCACTTTACGGAGATGATATGCTGGCCACATTTCTATCTAATAATATATATACTGAATAATTCTAGATGTCTGACATAAGTGACTCTAGGCATCTAAGAAATTCTAAATCCAAAATGACGGATGTAAAATCGAAAAAAGTATCAAAATTCGATGATTCTGGCCGAAACTTGTTACTCGAGGTACTTTGGGGTTACACGAAGTAACAAGGATCGTACGAAATTGTAAATAAACTGTGATAAGTGACGAGGGTGGGACGCGGAAATTTTCGAGGCGGGACGCTGAGCGTCCCACTGCGACTGAAAGGGTCGAAAAGCTGCAAAGAAGCGAAAAAGCCGCGTTCAAAGTTGCAACGACAGGGGTGGGACAGAGGACTGTCGTATCAAGGCAGGTCGATAAGGGTAAAGTTGCAGGTAAGGTGAAAATTTTCTAGGCGCGCCTAGGTATCCCTAGTGCAGCGTAGGTAAGAGTATGCACATGTCAGAGGGGAAATGGCGGAGGATGCATTATTGAGGGAGGCTTTTCAGCCTCGACGTCGCCGCCACTCGCCGTTGGCCACGCGATCCATCCAATTCGCGCAACTCGTCCGCTTGCATATTCATCATCGCACCCCACATGCGTGAATACGATGCACAACTGCGTACGGAGAAGATTCACGTAGGCATAGATACGGGTGTGTAAGTATGGTTGCACAACTCGCAGTCGCATGCATTATTTTACGTCTACCATTTTTAAAAGCGACATATCCGTTTCAATTTTAATAATAACAATTATTGTTGCCGCACATCGTCTCTATATTGATACTTCTCACCGTGCGGGAAATCGAATTCTAAACAACAAGATAACCATTGTCGTGTGATATCTGTACGTAATATTCTAAGATAGAAGAAAGAAGAATAACTATCTGAAAAGGAAATTTCTTATATTTAATTATGTATACGTACAGGGATGATAGAAAAAAATATCAATTGTAAAAATATTTTACTTGTATTCGCTACGGATGAACAAAATATTTCTTGATTGAAATTTTTTTTTTTTTCACACTCCGCGAAAGCAAATACAATAGAATATTTGAATCGAGCCAAGAAATAAATTGAATTTTTCAAACCTGACGTGATAAAAATTAACAACGAAACAAAAATAACTACGGTAATGAATTGTTATGAATAATGTTGCAAATCGATGATTTGAAATTTAATAATGGAAATTGATGTGTGTTCGATTAAAAAGATCGAAATATTGTACGGAAAAATAAATTCTTATGTTTGTTTTCTGTATTGCATTGTATATTACATGAAAAAATGTCTGTGCGAAATAATGCAAAACGTTGATTCGTTTTTTTTTTTGTCATTGTTTTTTTTAATGAAGCAGTTTTTTGACAGAGCAGTACAAGTCCGATATTCAGAATGAAATTTTGAAAAAAAAAAAAATTAAGAAACACGAAAAATTGTGTACAAAAATGAAATGTATGTGAGATATTGACGCCATTGTGGGACTAAAAGGGCTTCGCAGGGGTGGTTAGGATTAATCCAGTTTGTTGAGAGCACGGTTGAGGCTTCCCTAGGCAAGACTGTAGAGGCCTAAGTGTGTGTGAAGAACGAGAGAGAGAGAGAGAGAGAGAGAGAGAGAGAAATAAGCGACACGTCCCTGCAGCCGCGAGATGAGCGATTTGAACAGGCGTAAGATTCCTCGATTTGCGCAAAATCGTCACGATGCTGACGGCACAGTTATAAAAAACACGTTTCTCTTGCGCAGTAATATTATGTTTAATACAATTATTTAATTCATCTGTATTTAATTATAACGTTGAGAAATTATTTTAAGGAGAAAAAACTAAATTACAAATTGATAAATAATTATCGTTGAAGGTTAATGTAGAAAAAATTTGAATTCTTAGTGCAAAAAGTAAGCGATGTGAGATGAAAAATCCCTGGTATAAATGTAAAAATTAATTTCTACCACTTGTTTTATCACTCCTGGAGAATGACGAGAAAATAAAAAAAAGAAAAAACTCACGAAATTCGGAGAGAAAGACAGAGAAAGAATTTTTTTCGTTCTGTTCCCTCCTTTACCAGAACGCATTCTCGTTATTCAACACCAATCTGAGACGGTATTAGTCCCGATGTTGCTGTCGCGTGCATCGTATACATAGTTATATGTGTATAATACATATATAAATATATGTGTGTGTGTAAATACATGTATACACGAGCAGACTGTATCGGGTGACATTTCCATCGAGAATTACGGTCATTGGCGTACGTTATAGGTCGCAGAGTAAAAGGAAAGAGAATGATAGAAAATGGAATAAGAAAAATATATAGGTATATATATATGTATAATAGAACAAAAATAAGGACAGAGTTTCACTTATTCCGTCTAATTATACCCACTTACTTATAATTATAGAGTCATTTCGTTCATCGATTTAACGAACCATCATCCGGACTGTTAATTGTATGTGAATTAAGATTTTAATACAGGTGTATTAGTTGGTTATATTGACACGAACCATTGTCGTCTTCATCTTCGTCGTCATCATCGTCCAGGATTCAATTCAACGTTCAAAATACGATAGTCTAGCCGTCTTATGTTTCTGTCTTATTTCATTGTACATTTACTATATGAAATATGACATAAACTTAAGGTGGTTATCTATATAATCATCTATCAAGACTCAGGATCAGAATTCGTTGGGGACGCTCAACCGAACCGGAGGGAAAATAATCAAGAACAAAAAGAAAAGGAACAAGACGAGGAAGAAAAAGAAGAAGAAGAAGAAGAAGAAGGAGAATAACAACTGTTTTACTAAACCTGGTTGATAGATTAATTAATCGACTATCACGTTTTTTGTCTACACACGAATTTTTAATATAATATTGTAATACTCACAGTTGAATTATTATTGTTATTACTCGCGATGAATGAATAAAAATTCTGTAACCAAAGACTAACCAATGATTTATTACGTAATAACGTTATTTTTTAGGTTCAATATTGAAAAAATAATTTGATGCAACGCAAAATTGATGATTCAATTTTTCTATTTTTATGTTCCGTTGTTTCTTTAATCAATAATTTATACTTGTATCTAATTATTCATCCTCTCTGTTCCCCCAGACGCAAGCAATCGGTTGTTTCAATTTCAACAAACGAAATGCGACTAAAATATATAGTATACAGTACACGATGAGGTGATGAAAAAAAAATTTGCCCGAAGGTGAGAAATAAGGCGAACAATGATAATATAATAACATGTAATAATAAAGTAAAAGGAAGTAGTGACGGCAGGTATTGAGTCAGCCTGTGGAGCGGTGAGAGAGGAAAGAAGAAGGCCGATCGGATCAACGGCACTCTTTCCTCCGTTTCGCTTGTTAAATACACACCTTATAGTATATATACCAGATACCGAAGAGAAAGAAGCCCAATGCTCGGGGGGTGCTAAGCTGAAGACCTTCAAATACACGGAGAAAGCTTACTCGGCTAGAGTTACTCGCCCCTCCGACGATATAACTATATAACTATATAACTATGTGCCATAATAATACGTGTGCTATTCCCGCCTATCTATTTTCCAATTTTCCATTACACACACCCCCTCCCCCCACCTCCTCCACGCATTTTCTTCCCGACTGTCGAATCCCGTTCAATTTACCAACCGCTTTTCGTGTTCTTTTTTTTTTTTCGACTCACATCCCGCCGTATACAAATTTTCCCGTATTTCACAACGCAATCATTTTCAGTGTTTAGTATTAATATTATAACGTATCTGGTTTTTTTTTTTTTTTTTATTCTTTTTCTTTTCAACTGCACTTTCGTCATTTTTCGCTCTGATTGAAATCTTGTACGAAAATTGAAACTTCCGATGAGAAATATTATTCGTAATTTGTATATTTATTATATGAATTATAGCTGAAATTGCTGTAAGCTGATTGGGAAATTTTTTTAAATAATACCGCTCGTTACAGCGGTGGAAAGTTGTAGAAAATGAATAAGCTTGGTACCGTACTTTCCACTTT
Source organism: Neodiprion virginianus (assembly GCF_021901495.1). Taxonomy (NCBI): domain Eukaryota; kingdom Metazoa; phylum Arthropoda; class Insecta; order Hymenoptera; family Diprionidae; genus Neodiprion; species Neodiprion virginianus. The sequence goes on from NC_060880.1 coordinate 20,403,816, forward strand.
AGCTGCGCAAAGATCAAGAAAAATAAAATGGGAGAAGAAATTTACTCTTAATTTTTTTTTTTTTTTTTTTTACATGGCTTGAATAATGCTCAAAAAAAAATGTTGAAAATATTATGTATAATATTTTATATCATGCGATACGTACAAGGAAACGAACAAGTGAGAACGATGGTTCGTTATTTTTTTCACGAATTTATCGTCTAATATACGAAAGAAAAAACAGAGAAAAAAAACAAATACGAAACATCGATAACTTGTAAGAATTTCAGAACGAACCGAGAACAAACTACTACGATACGTCGAAAAAGAAAATTCATTAAAACGTTGGAAATTCATGGCAGACCTAGATTATGTGTAGATAAATAGTGCACAATATATATGATTGCGGACATACGTATGCGGCGTGAAACATGATATCGAAGTGTGTGTACGTACATATAATTTATACACGTGCATGGATACATGTGTAGAAAGCTAGAAGTTTTGCCCTTATTTCCAACGTAATCACACGTGTCTTGGATCTTTAACCCCAATCCCTTATTGGCTCGTCCGTGACAAAGAAGCCGTCCTATTGGCCAATGGATTAGGTGACCCACGTGGGGGTTGAGTATATAAACAAGGGTAGTGTGATACGGGCACTTCAGTTGGTGCAGACGGAACGGTGCAGAGGATCAACGATAGTTTATATTTCCACACGTAATAATGATAATAATTATGATAATAATAACAACAATAATGAAAAATTACTTATAAAACGTCGCGATTTAAATTTGCGTAATAATGATAATGATAATAATAATAATAATAATAATAATACCGATAATGATGATTACCGGGAATGAAAAAAAGTAAAATAATTATATATCGCTAATCATTGATTTTGAGAATGAAAAAACGAGGAAGAAGACAGATCTGCGTTATTATACATTATATGTGATGTTTTGCGATATTTGTATTGTAGGTATGTTCTTATTGTTGTAAATAACAATCAGAATTATATGCGATTTCTAGTCAAGTGGAGTGTCGATGTTTATTCCTTGGCGTTTATTTCGGTTTTCTTTAAATATTTTTTTTCTTATTGAATAACGAAAAAAGGTAAAAAAAAAAAAATAAGCGAAAAAAGAAACAATTTAACTGCGAAAGATCGATTGATCTGAAAAATATTCACCGAATTTATTGCAAATTAAATTCGCGTATTGCCAACGTTTGAAAAAACAAAGAACGAAGATAAAGAAGAATAACAAAAAGAACCAAAAGCAAATCGCGGTAAGTTTTATTTTTCCTCTTGAGTTTCATTCATTGCGTGTCTACATTGTTGAAAATCTACGGATAATATGGGATGTATTTTGTGAAGAAAAAGGAAGAAGAAAAAGAATGCAAGGGAGAAAGAAAAAACGAAAGTATACAGAATTGCAAATAAGCAATATATGGAATGGAATAAAACGAAATAAGAGGGTAGGATATGAATGACCGCATGATATATATGATAAGTATAAAAAAAGTGAAAACAGATAAATATTTGAAAGAGAAAGAAATAGATAAATAAATATACAAGAGGCAAGTAAAGGGATATGTTTTCAAGATAGGAAACGTGTGGATCTAACAAACGCACCGTTAGACGAGCGACGAGTCGCAAGGATCGAACGTTATAAATTTTGCATATAAAAGTGGGCAACTCAACTTGCGAGTTCTCTTCTACCGCGTAAATATGTATGCTACACGTCGTCGGTACACGTATAGATTATGCTATTGCAGACGTAAAGCACCGTCCTCAAACTTGCAGAGAACTACGAGTAAGACGGAGTTTACAGGTATTATACTACGTATGTAGAACGTATCGCGTATCGTGGCTTCATTATTCATCGCGACCGAACGACGATTCCATCGACTGGTAAGATACGTGATGCGAGTTTTGAATGTTTGAGAAGGAAGAAAGGAAATTATTAATAATAATAATAATAATAATGAAATGAAATGAAAGAAATTGCAAAAATTAACGATCCTAATTAAACACCTCCAACGTAGCTACATTTAATTACAATCGAGAATCGATTCTATTTCATTTCGTGATGTAAAACAGCAAAAAGAGTCGTAATTCGATTATTACAAATTCAACTCGTCAACGATCTAGTGCAATTATAAAACACATAACATGTATTATGTGTATATGCATTACGTACATGCGCAGTATTTTACGTCTACTCACGGATAAATAATGGATCGGAATGAATCGTTTTCTCGGAGATTTGAACGAGCAATGATCCGGTCAATTTATATTATTACTGATTACTTGGTCTTGTTTTTTCTTTCTTCTTCCTCTTCATGAAACCCCGAAATACGGATGCAACGATGAAACATGTACTAAGCACACATCGTACTGTAATACGTATGCATATAGGAATATATACCTTCGAATAAAAGCGGATTCTTATGCATAATTCGGAATTTCGGCAAACCATCAGCAGATATATGTATATAATATTCAGTCTGCATTGAATTGAAGCAGGCGTATAATTCTAGTATTTATATACCGCTATGTATGACTCGCCGTGTGGGTATAACTCAAATGATTAATCCGTCACGCACAAGAATATACATTCATACATACGTATGTCATTTTACTGTTATATACCAATGTATGTATATACATACTAACAGTGTTATTTTGATTGTTATTATACACTGGTTAATCATGGTGTATTGTTTCTTCTTCTTCTTCCTCTTCCTCTTCTTCTTTCATTTCTTGATACATCTTGTTAGTTACTCACGAGTGAGAGAACTGAATTGAAAATTCGGTTCTAACACAAAAATACACTTTGTTACTGGTTCCCAGTGCAGCTGCTGGCCACTGCACAAGATTAGAGATGAGACTCTTGTGCGTGTGACAGCGGCTATAACGGGTTTCCACATATCGTCCCATCAATGATAACAACGATCTACAATAAATAAAACAGTTTTTTACACAAAATCCGGTGATTATACATATAATAAAAAGAATCATTTATATTTACAAAAAATCATGCTTCCCTTCTTTTTCTCCTCCAGTTCTTCCCTCTTTCTAATTCGTCTCTTTTCCTTTTCGTTGATAATAATTTGTTCCGTCATCATCGATTTGTTTCAACTTGTATTGTATTATCATTATCATTATTACTATTATTGTAAACTTTTCCCCAATATTTTCAGACTTATTGTCAAATGAATAAAATTCAAATCGAAATTCCCGAAGTATTGCACGCGGTGACTTCGACGACCGCATGGGATGAATTATGTACGTATTGTACACACGTTCGTGCGTAAGGAAAGGTAGAAGGCAACTTTTGCTGGACGGATACATGTGATATATACCTAAATATGTACATAATATACACTATGTACAGATATCACACATACACACACACACTCGCGCGCATATTCACAAGGGCACGCGGATACCGGATGTGAGTGGGACGAACGGTCATGTTCACCACCTGCCGATAATGAAGACCCACGTATGTATGCAATAGTACGTATATTCTCTTATGCACGCGGGTACCGAATTGTAAGTATCAATTACCTGCACCTATAGTGTATACATACATAAGTAACAAGATACGAGGAACGAGTGAGTGAATTAAAAGGAGCAGGATTATATTGTGGTATACACGGGATTATCTACGTAGATTGAATCGGATTGCTCCAAGAAATGGTAGGAAGAAAAAAGTTTATCAAATTCGGCAAATGAATAAGCAAAAGGATTAAAATTCACTCCGACGATATTAAAAGAAAAAATAAACAAACAAACTGAAACAACTGGAAAACAACGATATACGTAACTTATGATATACCATGTATTATATCACCAGGCATTACATCGTCGTAGTGAAATTTTATTCGTTCTTATGACTTATTTTTATATTTCATATATATGTACATACAATGCACCCGTACATACATGTGTCTATATAGCATATAACGGAGATTCGTTGGGGCAATTTTTTTTTTTTTGGTACAGAGCAAACACAAGTATATAATAATAATATATTTAATAAACATACCGCTGACTCATTGTTATCGTATATTAATATTATATGTATAATAATATTGAATTAAATCACCAGCGTACTTCGTCATTCTTTCGACTTACGTGACAGGTACATAGGTGTATAATTGTATATATATACAGAGTGATTATCTAACGGCCGAATGGTCCATCATCTGCTACAATGTAATGCGCATGCGCTATAATCCGAGAACCGATGTTTGCCAGGGCGACCAACCGTCATGAACGTAAACTCAAAAATTTTAACAGTTGCCGCTGGCAGTTGTGCTCAACACAGACAGCTGGCAACATTTTTAAGGCTGTCATATGAATTTGTGACGATTGGTCACCCTGGCAAATAACTACTCTTGAATCTTATCGCATGCGTATTTCATTATAGCAGATAACGGACCATCCGGCCGTCACATAATCACTTGAGTATACATTGTATATTCATTAATGGGATCTCAGTGATTCGCTATCTTTTTTGAAATCGAAACTGAAACGAGCTGTCTTTGTGTAGAAATTTTACGTGTTGTGATCAACGTATCATTTGTATCTGTTATCACTTACGTCTCTAGTCATTAGCACATGAAATTTGATTAGAAAGAAAACTCGTTCCCGCTTTGATGCAAGAAAGATATCACTGTGAGCCACTGGGAACATATTAATGAACATTACTCTACATACAGGTTATGATTTAATCATGATACGTTATTTGCACAGCCTTGATTCGCTTAGTCATGGTAACGAATCTCAAATAAGATTAAATTTCCGTTTCTATAACCACTGTCATCCTATTCCATTTTTTTAAAAACTTTTCTCCATTTCATTTGTTACTATCCTTATTGATTCCTTTTCTTCTTGCTTCATAGTTTCAATCTTCACCCCCATTACCTATTTTTTCCTGTAGAGTAATTAAACTTGTAATGCGTGTCAAATTTTATCATGTTACCTGTGAGATGTGAGATGATTAGAAATATGTTTTGCAAAAAAAATAAGAAATTTATAACCGTGCTTCATGCAGTGATATTTCTTCACTTTTTCTTCCAATTATTCATGGCTTTATTATTTATTCTTCTTCTTCTTCTTCTTCTTCTTCTTCTTCTTCTTCTGCTTCTTCTTCTTCTACTTTACATTCAAAAAACGTACTTTCACATTTAAACCCAAAGATTTGAAGCGATTTTTTTATATTCACGCAAATCGCTAATTTCTTTCAATTCAAGCATGCGACCGCGTCTTTCTTTGTTTTTTTATATAATATAATAGAATTATTATGTACAGTGTGTATATATTCATACATATACATGTATATGTAAACCATAATATGACAGCCTCTAAATTGCTACGCGATGCCACACGACATCTACCCTGTTAAGTTCTGTTCCTCTCTTTTTTCATCCGCCATCTTTCTCAATAAAAAAAAACCTCATTCCAAACGAAAGAATAAAAACGGAAAACGGATATCACAACGTTTTACCTACCTATGCATATCATATATGTAAAACTGTTTAGATTATGGTCTTAAAAAATTAAAACTATGTATAATTGAGTCCAAAACCTACAAGTATAGGTGTAGTCAAAAATTAATTCGCAAGCAAAGAAGTTATGAAAAATGATAAATAACAAACTAATAAAAGAATCTAAAAAAAAGCTGTTGAATTAGTTTTTTTTCCCCTATCCCTAAACTCTGTCTTTCATTTCATTACTCTTAATTCTGTCTATATCTATATGTATCTAGATTCGAATATACACTATGTAATGGATAATCATAGGCATATATACTAGGTGTATTATACTTATATTTATTTTAATGTTGAATTCAGTTGATCGGTTGATTAATCAACATTATAATATAAATACTATTATTTTCGTTGAAAAAATATCATTCAAAAGTATTATTTCTCCCACTTATTGATCGAAACGAACATCGGAATAGATAAGATTATTTACATTATGTGTGTATGCAAATATTCTAGTTGAATCCACCTGCGATTGCATTTGAAGTAACGATACCAAGAATGAAATAATCTAACTAAAAAAACCTGACAAGCTAGAATAACGAAAAACGAGGAAAAATCTAGTCCAATCATTGGAGACAAATTGCATATCATCTATTTTCTTCTACAACTCTATCGCCTGTCACCCATTGAAAGGAAATAAACGAAAAGAACCTAATGATATCTTCTTACGTAGTGAAATAAATAATTAGTTAAATGACTTCGAGAAATAGCTATGCATATTGACAAAAAAAAAATTCCTCTTACGTCCCATAAAGATCACATGGATTTTGGAATTATCATGCACACTGTGTTAGGTGTAATACCCGAAATAGAGGTACCGGTTTCATACCTTTCTATACCTACTATACTTTAGGTATTATAATATCATGAAATAAATAGACTTTTTTTTCATAACGACAAAAATTTCAACGATTATAGAATGAAATTGAGTGAGTCTCATCGGAGAAAAAGCGACCTCAGAATCTATGTATTTCAATTATTTCAACATGGCACGCCTCACGTATAGTATATATTGGTATATATGTGATATAAATATATGCATATATTTATAAATCCCTCTCTTTTCTAAGATTAAAAGTCAGTTCGTTACTTTCCGATCAAAGATTTGTTTACCGCATCTTATGAGTACTGTTCAAATATTGAAAAAATCAAGCGACGAATAAAAATGACATCCCACAAGTCACGGCAAATTATCATCGATGAACTATGTACTTTAGGATTTCGCGTAGTATATATAGGCAGGTATAAAGTTTTTTCTCAGTTGTTGCCAGTCATCTCACGTAGAGTTTGCGTTGACTCATCAAACAAAAGGAGGCAAAGTATAGCCTGAAGTTTGCTGCGAGCCGGCTCAAAGTTTGGATCGAGAGCTAGCGACGATCGATAAAAACTTATAGCCTTTTCAAAATCACCCTGTCGAGAAGAAAATCAAAGTAGAAGTAACGCTGAGGGGAAACAAAATTGATCTTGACGTGAAAATCAATTTTTTTCGTTATTTTCTTATCTATTTCCTCTTGCTTCATTTGCATAAAAAAGAAACAAATGTTTCAAAACGTCTCGATAATGAGAAAACCTTATGAATAAATTGGTAATAATTTTGCAATCCTCTCACTCACCACGGCCGTGTGCAGATTCGCCATAGAGAAGTGATTTATCACAAATTCCGGTCCTTTCATCAGCGCCAGGTCAGCTATCCGCAAAGCGTCTTGATGAAAGCCGCGTTTGCTTAGCAAAGATGCGAGCGTTATCAGTGGAACGTCCTGCATTCCATCTGGCGCATTGACCAACGCTTGTCTGATGCAATCGACCGCTCTTCGACTGTGACCGTCGACTCGCCAGTACAAGGCAGCGGCCGTCGCTAAAGTCCACGATCGAGAATTCTGGAGGTTGATTGTGCACATCGAGTAATTGAAAATTTTTTAGATCCATATATGATTTGTTCTGCGCCAACTCAGCCACGTTTTGTTTATCCTCTCAGATCTGTTCCATAATTAGTTACGTAGGCGTACTACTTAAAGGTACTCTCTGTGAATTTTTTCAGAGTTTTAGATTACTCATTTCGGAAATGGTGTTTTTTTTAAAACCCGTATATCATGGAAGATTGAAGCCGAACAAAAAGATTTTGATGCCATCAAAATATAACATAAATCGCATTAAATAGTTCATTTAAACAAAGCAGACCATTTCCGAAACGAGTAAATTAAAAAATCTTAAAAAATGTCTATAAAGTACCTTTAACCAGTACCATTATAGATCAGATCCGAGAGGTTGAAAAAAAAAGTTGCTGAGTTGGTGGACAACGCCTAATATACAAAGAGAAAAAAAACAGATGGGTATTTGACACTCATTCTTCTCAAATGATGAAACTAACTTTTCGCAAAGCAACGGCTATTCCGGCTCCCAGTTGCTCGACGGTGCTTTTTTGATCATTAGCCATGAGAGCCAGCCATTCAGCATTGTCCAATTCCGTCATATTCGGCAAGACTTCTGATAACGCGTCCAGATTCGCGACGTCATTGATGTCGGGATTTCCTCCTTCGCATATCGGCTGCTGATAAGGACCGTCTTTTAAGGGTTTTAGGTCGTGACTGATGCTGTCGAATAAGAAATTTATGAAGTAAAGATCCAATAATGGATAGAGCATGCGTTCGATCGTTCGTTTAAAATTCGATAGCAAAAATTTCACTCAATTTGTTATCAATTATTTCCTGCAGTCGATGTAGACTCTGTAAATATCGCGAAAATGAAGTGTTTGACTGAATGTATTGCTCAAATTTTTTGCGATCAATGGATAGCTCCTAGCCCCAAGTCGATCCTACAACCGATCACAAAGTTTATGCAAAGAAGACGAATTCTGTCTCCAGTGATCGATAATCACTGTGTTAGAATCGCGAAATCGTATGAATTCTGTGACGTACTGTACAACTCAATTTTTTTATGATTGATGCACAACTCCTAATAAATTTTAGACTTTTAATCAAATTGGTCACTAATTTTTGCAAAATAAATTCCGTTACATTTTCAGGCTGTTCAGGACCTAAAATTGGAGTTCTTCCATAACCGTTTTATCTGAACCTAGTATCTTAATTACTTCAGGTACGTTTTTACAGCTATATCCGATTTGAATTTTTAGATAGTTCTCTTCGTTCCTTTGACTTTTTGAAAAGGAATCAATTCGTCAGATCACAGCACTCACTCAATATTTCTGGCAGTGATATGATGCCACATAGATTGAAAAGAGCGAGAAGGCGGATGCCGCATGTCCCTGCATCCCTTGGGACTGAGTGAAAACATTCCAGTTATATCGTGAATTTGTAAACCAGCGTCGTTAGAGCCTTCCTCAGTCATGGATACGTAAAAATCATCGAGTACATTGACCCCGGGCTCTTTGACATCGTCGCCGCAAGATATCCGCATGTGAAACGACTGTGCAGAAAATTTTCAAAAACTTTAATAATCGCGATGCAATTCCTAAGCTCACGTTACCGGTTTAATATTCTTACGTTTTGCTCCATATTCACCATATTTTCCAGCTCAGATTCGTCTGCGCCGCCTTCGTTCCCAGTTGTCATCAGTGTGTCAATTAAACTCTGATGCTTGATAACTTTTTCCACTTTTCTTGTACACCTTGCACTGCCTGTTTTCGTAATATCAAATATCAGTGAGCAAAATCGAGCCAGAGAGAAAAAATATTTGTTGTGAGTTGGAAAAGAAAAATTTGTAGAAATGCCAACCGGTCGTATCTCCAGTCGTCCTCACTGCATCGCATTGCACGTGTTTGCAGTTTTTCCCATCGCTGTCGCACACCACCGCTTCACCTACACAAAGCTTGTGCCTAGTTATCATCTCTGGCGGTAGATGAGGCGCTCCGCAAGTTTCCGTGCCACCGGGGCTTCCTGCAGAATCTTAGTTTCCACGATAACACAATTTGAATGATAATAGATTAAGCCACGTATCAAAATCACCAACGCCAAAAAAAATCAGGAATTTACAAACTCACCGGGTCCTCCATTGTTCAACCATTCCTGACATGCCAATGTTCTGAGCATCGTTAAGGCCCGTCCATTTATGGCATGTACGTCGACTCGCAGAGTTTGTTTCAGATGGTGTATAGCTCCTGAATTGTTACCTTTGACATGCAGGAGAGAGCCATATAGGAAATTGGTGATGGGCTGAAAGTGAGACAAAGAACAGAATTTGGGTTGTCAAAAATCCGAACTTTGTATTCATTTCTTGACAACTTTATATCTTACAATTAATCAAATTACCTCGACTGGGTTCACTTCTATTGCTTCCCTAGCCACTCTCAGCGCGTCCTCAATGAGACCAACTTTTTGACTTATGGAGGCTATACTAACTAGGGGAACGTCTCGGAATTTGCTTGGAACCGTCGACAGTGCCAACTGAAGACAGTCCAGAGCGTTTCTCGGCTTTCCGACGACTCGCCAGTGCAGTGAAGCCAGCATTGACAAAACCCAAGGTGCAGCGACTTTCTGAATTCACCATAAAAATCCGTAATTTTGACGAAGCAAAGAAATGTCTACACGATTTAATAGGCAAAATAATCATGTACTCACGCTTCTGGTAGCAGTAAGAATCCGCTGTCCGATTTCGGCGAGCTCAGAGTCTTTCACTAGACTTTTCAAAACCTGGGACAACGACGAGTCTGGCAAGTTGTTTCCTATTGTTGCTTTTAACAGCGTCGTAGAAATATACTTGGCATCGAAAGTTTTTGGTGCTTCACAGGCTGGTGGATACCACGGAAGCGAATGTTCCTTGCCAGGATCAATGCCTATCAGTTCGCTCACGAACAAATGAGTTCTGTAATTTGAAACAAAACATCGCTCAGACAAAACAATAGGAAAAAGACTTGAAACAAGCTGAAAAATGTCACACCTACGCGTAGCCTTTGTTTTCCGGCGGTAAGTATGCTGGAACGTATTGTTTCGAATCGGTCAACAGTGGCAACCGACCCTCGCAGTCTGAAGCTCTGGGCCATTTCTCGTTCTCAAATTCCTCGGTTCCCTCTTTGATCTTAAAATTGTGATACTTCGGTCTGCCCGTCGGTTCCATGAACACGGTGAAAAACTCGGGTCCCCTTTCCTTGGGAAACTCGGTCGACTTAATCGTGCGATCCTTACTTGCTGGAAAAATAGACTAAAATTTGAAGCAAGAAACTAATTTAATCAATTTGGTATATGAAATTCAGATAAAAGGTGTAGAAGGAAAGTAGGAACAGAGCACGAACAGATTTACAACGGTTTTCACAGAACGAAAGTATGAAAAAAAATATAGCAAAAACACGCTACCATGCCAACTTCTCGATTTAGCCATCTGTTCCTCGATCTTAGTGAGCTGATTCTCAACGTTTTTCAATAGCTGGAAACTGACGCTCAGATCTATCTGCAAGTTGTGTGCCAACATTTGACTCTCGCTTGTTACGTCGCAGGTCAGGATGGCATCGTTGCCACCTCGCTGCATGCAGGACTGACCCCTGGTCGTCAAAATGGTGCCTAGAGTCTCCTCCTGAATATTACCATTCTGCAATCTGATGAAGGCCGCTTTGGGCGCCTGCTCCCATAATACGCGTTCCTGGAGCTTAAGCCATTCTTCCTGCTGTCCATGATAGGCGTGAAGTTCAGCCAGGATATCTTGCAGTTGCCTACAAAATAAAACCATATAATTCTCGCTTTACAAGGAGAAATTCGACTATACCTCGCACCAGCTTTCCAATTAGAGAGAATATAATTTATGACAGCCACTAAAAATACTCAAACGGGCAAATAGTCTCGTCCTGACCAAATTATAACTTCTTTTCCCTCACTCAAATTCTATCGAATAGTAGCAAGTCGAGTATCTAATAAATAATGCTCGGAAAATACGGGTATGATCTATTCAATAGTCACAGAACCAATTACAAGGGAAAAAATTGTTCTTAAAATTTTGCTTTTTGATGGGCAAAAAGCTCGATACTTTCTCTTTGCATGCCGCCACAAAATTTTCCAACTATATGAATAATTTCCCTGATCAATGGCTCCGTGTAATATCTGTTTAAAAAATTCTACGCACTGGAGAAGCGAGGTTAGAGCTATTTCCAGCTTTTGATGACACAGTATCGCATGCTTGGCATGTCTTGCTTGATCCATCGTCGGCGCTAGCCGGAGACAATTGTCGTAACAAGCCACCGATCGATTATAGTCGCCGAGGGCAGCGTAGACATGACCCAGTGCCAAGTGTTGGTGACTCTGAGTAGGGGCATAGCTTATCGCTGTGTGTAAGATTATTGCTGCTTCACCTGAGTGCTTTGCAGCGTGTAATATTCCTCCTGTCGTGAGCAGAGCAATGTCACGATACCTCCTGAACAGTTTTCAATGTCGTTTTATCAATTCTTCAAAAATTTTGTGCAAGAATAATTGATAATTGTTAACAACAAACTGTGTTTCGTACCGAGGAGCTGTGACGATGGCCCGGCGACCGCACTCGAGCGCGTTGTACGAGTCTCCTCTAACCCGCCAGTATATAGCAGCGAGGTTAAAGTGGAGCCAAGAGCTGCTGTTTCTTATGAGACCGTAAGCAACTTGGTGTCCAAACTTATTGAGATCCGTTCCAGGCGGCAGGTACTTTATCAGACCCTTTTCCTGCTGCTGGGTCAAGTTTTTCCTGTTCCGCATTGCCTAAAGAATAAAATTGCTTGTTGAAAATTAATGGTTGCACAGGGTGGCCACTCAATTCCGCTCACGGAATTCCCTGACATTTCCCGGTTTTCCCTGACTAAAATCATTATTTTTCCCTAACATTTTGATGCACAATTTGTGCAGAAATCACTAAAAACTATAGTAACCTAGGTAAAGTATGGCCAAATATATTAAAGTTATAAAAGTTTTTATAAGTTGTTCATTCCGTTTATTATGATTTTTGAAAGTTGACAAAAAATGAAAATTTCCATTTGCTTGGTCTTGTTAAGTATATATTTAAGAAGGGGCTCCAACAAGCGAAATATTTTTAGAGCTATTATTTGAACATTTATGCTGTTTGCAATGAAAATCGAGGTTCGAAGAATTATGACTAATTAACGAATGTGTAACTTTTTGAAAAATAAACTTAAAAATTTTTTTCCAATGGGACATTTTTCTTTTAAACGTTAAGAATACACCACAATTTATCCAAATTTTTGAATTGATATTTAATACAGCAAAACAATTATTTTATGCGGTGTACTGTCTAGACACGGCGCGTCTATGCCGTAACAGTTGCGCAGAGCCCTATGTTCAGCGTTAAATTAAAATTACTAATACTGAAGATAGAATTCCGGGTGCTTGTGCTTTTTTATTGGAAATTCCCTCCTCTTTAAGAATCTTTTTAAAATTTTCGCTAGCGCTCTTACTTTTTGAGTTACTGCCAAAAACCTGACGCTTCGTTTTTTCTAGACTATTAGGCGTCGGTGAACTTGCGTCCCCACATGCAGTGACGACCATAGATAAATCAAACCGATGTCTGCTCGTACTACTGAATTCATATGACAATCAACAACTAAGCTTATAATCGTCAATAAGAAGAGAAGAAAAATTGTGACGATGCGGTGATAGCATCTCAATTTTATGGACAAAGCTTTTGAAATCCGTGAGTTCTATAAAAAGTCCCTGACCAACCAAAAAATTCCCTGACATTTCCCTGATTTTTCCCTGACATTTCCCGGTTTTCCCGGTTTTCCAGACGGGTGGCCACCCTGTTGCACTGTCGAAATAGATGATAAAACACTCTCTCATATTCAAATCTTTGTCTTACACTCAAATGTTCGAAAGTGAACATGCTGAAATCCAAAGGAAATGTTTTTTTGCAGTCAGGAACTTTTTTCTTCCCGTCCTTAGGAACACCGTCTAGCAGATAATCCTTTTGTCTGAAAACAGTTAAGAACTAGACAACTCATTGTCAAGAGTAGAGACCAGTATGAATGATTTTGAGGATATTGGACAGAATTGAAGCAACAAATATTAAATAATTGTAAAATGAATAAAAAATGTAGTTCTATCTTACGTAACGCCATTTCTGTAGCTTCCATCAGTCGCGACGCTGGCATAGAGATCTACATCGGCGAGGGGTTTACCTGCCAACAGGCAATCAGGGTCTGTAGAGTACAATCGAGTTTCGACATCCATTGCAGAGTCCAGGCTAGCGCAGCGACTGTGAATAGCAGCCTTTCTGGCCACAAGTTGTCTGTACAAGGCGTCAACAGCATTCCGACGATCTTCTTGCTCGAGGAAGGCAACAAGGTCGTAAGGACGGCGCATTTGAAACACGGAATCCGGCTAAAAAGAAATGAAGGCTAATGAGGTGAAATTGGAAAAGAAAATCGCAGGCTGAGAAGTGGGTCAAATCGATGATAGGTTATCCTCAACATGGTTCAGCAAAAGCAGCGTTTTATCCCTGAGGAAAACATGGTTTCGAGGTTGTCATTGGCTCAGTAGTCGGAATTGGTGGTCGAATAGTTTCACACCAAGATAGAGATTCCTTGCAAGTGAAAACCGGGAAAGATAAGTCTGAGTCGAAGTTGGACGCGCAGATAACCGCGACCTCGTGGAAAATACTCTTGTATGAGGTAGAACGCGAAATTAGCAAAGGATGAAAGGGAGAGTATCGCGATTCTTGCGTGTCGCAACTAAAATGATAACGAAACTTACCTGCGACTGAATTCTCCCATTTTCGGTAACGACCCAGTGAGTGGTAGCAGAGATGCCTAGAATTATTTCAAAGAAGGCTAGAAAGACTTTGGTCGATTTGAGCATCATCGTGCGTAGCGCTACCGGTTCCGTCGATGTCGATAATCACAAACAATCACATCGCCAACAAAGACAAACAACATTTATTTGCACGTTGAGTATAATTGCGTGAGCGCGATCAGCAGCAGCGTAACGTCGAACACAAACAACGGCGAATCACTGTGCTGCTGTTCTCTGTCTCCAGCCTTGTCGTCGTCTGCTGTTTTCCCCCCCTTCGAAGCTACCGCGATGCCCATAGGATTAGAGTAGGAGAGGTATAACACGCTCGTACAAGTGAAATTATCTTGCTATTGAAAAGAGAAAGAGAATGTAAGACACTAGTTCCATGGTAAGGCATTACATTGCTTTCTTTAACAACGCATGCGCAATGCTATAACCGCCTGCAGCCATCGCAGCTGACTTACAGACTGGCGTATGTAAGACCGTGGGCTTGACGACATATGGGTTGGATTACTGCGCATGCGTCAGTAGAGATAGAAGGCTTGGTCTTACGTTCTCTCTCTCCTTCTACAAGCCGGACGCTTTCAATGCTCTTTCTTTCCCACTCTATCCCTCTGCCTCCATGGTGCTTCATGGCGCCGCAGCGTCTGGCAAGAACTCGCCTCTGATTGGCCGAGAGTCTATAGCCTCCTGCCAGTTTCAACCAATCGGAAGGCGCAATCGCATCTCAACGGATTGCAGGAACGTTCAAAACAAGTTGACGATTGTTCCTGCATGATTATCGCTCCGCTTAACCGCAACCCGGGATATTTTTTCACCGCAAAGATATTTATACAACCATAATTGAAAGGTAAGATTGGCTGATTATCCTCGGTTGTAACGCACCACTCATCATTCAAAATTTAACCCGGTTAAAAATGCTCTCAGATCTTTCTACGAATCGATGACACTCTTTGTTTACTTGTATTTGACCTTTTTTCTGTATTAACTCTGTACTTGTAAACCCTGATCTACGACTCTTTTCACCTCACGGTCTTTACCATCACAAAAAAACCTTAGGTTTCTCTGTCTGCTTGTTCGTCTATTTTCATTTGAGCGTATAACCTTACAGTCCCGTTTATCCTTGTCTCTGTGCCTGCAGCTCTTAACGTATAATAGAGAAAAAGAGACGTCCTGCGAAACAGAGCGTCGACAAATGCAGCATGAATTTTTCCAGGCAGCAGTTTAGTACTCGCAATCAACAAAACAACCTGGCTCCAAAAAGTAAGCAAAAGTCTATTTTTTTTCACTAAAAAGAAGTAAGAGTAACTCTGTTTCAATTTGACTTCGATTTATTCTTTTTATTTTTTAGCATTCCACCTCTCATTAAAGAAAAAACGAAATCTAAAGCAAGAGCAAGAATTTGCTAAAGAGAACAATCCAAGTGCAGCTAACACAAATGTGGGAATGTGCAACTATCGCAATGCAGAGATTTGCAGATCCGAAAGCTCGAGTTCACCGGATTCTCAGAACTACAATTTGCGACTTTCTGACAGCTTTACTGACACTATTGGCAAGAAAAAACCCTCGTATCCGAAAAGCAATGATTTGAGACATGCTACTTGTGAGAATCGTAGTATAGTATTAGTCAGTAACTCTAGCGCCAGCAGTACCAACAGCAATGAAAGTTCACCCTGTGCGGACAAAAGTAAAAAATCTACAGTTTATACCCCGTTGTATCGGAGCAAAGAAAAAAGTCGTGATAATCCTACGGACACAATTGTGCTAGAGTCTTCGGACAGCGAAGAAAATTGTGGTACGAACAAAGACTGCAAAGGTGTAATTACCCTGGACAGCGACGACGATAGCGTCCTTAATACTCTGAGAATCGAAAAAGATGTCTTTAAAAAATCTAAGAAAAGCAATTCTAGGTATCTCGAAACTGACAACTTGTCGCTGGGCAGTACAGAAGGCGTGAGTAAAATACTGACTGGCTCTGATGAACGGGGTGATAAAAACTCTGGAAAAATTGGTAGAGCCGAATTTGCACAGTTCTTAAACCGTCGCAATAACTCTCACAACTGCACCAGTGGTTCGAGCAGCACAAATTTCACCCCAGATTCAAATATTGCACAAAACAATGGCTTACTGGTTGAGTATAAAGTGATTAGCGAGTCTTCTTCTTCGAATGATGAATCTAGCAGAAGATTGAGTGCAGATTTAAAACATAACGATAATTTCCGCACTGGTAAGAGAAGATCTAAACTGAACAAGTTGACCAGCAGTGAGAATCAGAAAGGAAATAAATCCCTTGCAAATATTAGTTCAAAATCTAATTCCAAATCGCTGTTAGTGACAAAACCATACGATTCTGTGAAGCTGACGAAGAAGGATGCGCAGAGAATATTCAAAGGAGGGAATAACAGCACCAATTCTCACTGGACCCCGAATATAGATTCTCCTTATTTCAAAGAAACACGCAAATCTCTGTCCTGTTCTTCACTAGATGGGCCAGACGAGGTCAAAAGAGGAAATGTGATAAACGAAACAGAGTCTGATCTCCTGATGACAGAATCAAGTTCGGACAAGGAAATAATAGACAAATCGCCACAAAATTTGCGGCTGAGTAAAACTCACATCAGCAGATTCGTAGATCCGCCTAATCAGGAGCAGCAGTACGCCGGTTTGTCGGATAGAAAAAAAAATGAAATTTCGGAATGGCTGAGTAACAATTCACCGGGTTCGACCAACTCGTCCAGCATCATTTCAGAGAGCAACAGAAACAGCAGCTTTGGCAACAGTAGCCTTGAGCGATTTGAACTCAAACACGAGACTCCCAATAATCGAGGGAAATTATTGAAGCCTGATACGTCTGAAAAGGTAATGAGCATTCCGGGTCCCTTAGATCGTTTCATATACAAAGGCAAGACTAGCGTTTTGAAAAATCAAACTCCCCTCGGAGTTGGCAGTACAGAAAAGACGAACACCAGTCCGGATCAGCTCAAAACGCCAACGCCTCGCCCAAAACCAGCCGTAGATGAGAAGAAGAAAAATCAGCCTATAGTAACTGCTACTCAAGGCCTTCACATTGATGATTGTGCCAATATTTTAGACAAGCTTTATGGGGATTTATGGAGGAAAAAAGCTGACGCTGTGCTTACGCCACAAACCGATCTCCGAACACAGAAAAAGGTGATAAACAGGAAAGTGAGTCAGACTGAAAGGTACGTGGTGGTTTCTAGTTGGATATAAAATCGTATGTTATTATCTGTTGTTTTCATAAATAATAATGACCGATTACTCTGCAGGAAACAGACCTCAAAGGCTGCTATAGAAAATGGAATATTATCTAGCTCTGAAGACGACGAGTTTGAAATTTGTAAGTTGTGACTGAATCTAAACAACATTTTAAATACAATTTGGAACTTTTGTGTGAAAAATTGCGATCGTGTTTCAGTCACCAAGGATATAAGGCCAAATTTTAATTCGACAAAGAAGAAACTTTCCAGAGACAGCTTTATTAATGATAAATCACCATCTGAAAACAGCAGCGAAAGTTTCTATTACACAGCTCTGACGAACCCTAGAGTATCAAAGGAGAATTTCCCACCAAAACCACAACCAACGTTAATTTCAGCCTCCACCAAGAAGTATGTCCGCAATAGGCAAACGACACATTTTTTTCTCTCCAAGTTTGATTGCATACATTTTTACCCTGTTGCAGAGCCATTGCAATTTGCGATTCAGATTCTGACGACGATAATTGCCACCTAAGATCAGACAAGGATTTGAACAGAAGAAGACTGTCGTTTAGCGAGGATGCAAGCAATTCTAGCACAAGTGAATTTGATCCAGGGGAAATCGTTCTTCCAAAACCAAATGCAAAAAAAGGTGAGACCTGTCTGAGGATGTAGGTTGAAAATTAGCAACGTTTTTTACTTACAATCAATAAAACAAACTGAGTAAATCTTGTATTTCAGTTCCAGCAAAAAAAATGCCACTAGCATCGAAGTTCAACGATATTATAAGTACTCAACAACAGATTACGAAAAGTTTTTTGGCTTCTTTATCTGCAACCATACCGATCCAATATTGTCATCCTGAAGCAAGGGCTTTCAGAGAGAATTACAAAAACAAAAAAGAGGAGCTGTGTAAATATCTGTTCAAATTATACAACAAAGAGATATTTGACGGAAAAGTAAGTTTGTTTTTGCAGTCTGGGCAGAGATGAAATTATTAGTAATGAATCGACTGTCAGTAAAAAAAATTAATCATCAAATAACGTCAATCTTCGTCGTGTATGTATAGCTGCCAGATGACATGGCTTTAGAATGGAATGTGAGAATGCGTGGAACAGCAGGTTTCTGTTACAACAAAAAGTCGATAAAGAGTATTGGCGGGATCGTCAGATCGTCACGAATAGTTTTGGCCACCAAAGTATGTGAGAAAATATCATTGCTGGCGTTTTTATGCTTCTAACACTTTTTATGAAGATTCTCTAAATTATTTTCTACACAGATTTTGGACACCCCGGATCGACTGCGGGACACTTTGGTCCACGAGATGTGCCACGCTGCTGCCTGGTTGATAAACCAAGTTTCCGACGGACACGGACCATACTGGAAAGGATGGTGAGTTGCCAACATCTCTCACTATTCTTTCTTTGCCCGACTAAAACGATTGATAATCTTTTCCATATCACCGTTTACTTCATTCTGTAAATTTCTATCCCAAGGGCAAGCAAAGCAGTGAAAAAATTCCCGGAACTACCACCGATAAAGCGTTGCCACGATTATAAAATCAAGACGAAGTATACGTACAGATGCACGAAATGTGGTTACAGGTAAGAGAAATGATCTCTGAATAAGTGAACATATTTTTTATCTGAAATCGCGGTTTTAACTTATTTTTATCTTCACAGCATAGGAAGGCATTCGAAATCGCTCAATGTGGAGAACAAGCGGTGTGGTCATTGCTATGGAAAGTTTGAACTTTTGATCAACCGAACAACAAGATCGGGAACAATGCAGACGGCAACTCCAGCACAAACCAGAACACCGTCAAGCTTTGCTCTCTACGTTAAGGAGAATTATCACTCGGTTAAAAAAGACCGCAGGAGTATAAAGCATGCAGATGTAATGAAAATTCTTGGGCAACAGTTTTCCGCTGTTAAAATTGGAAGAAAACAAGGCGAGGACAACAAAACTTGTCGATGAAATATTGATTTTTTTTTGCCCAAGGATGTACGTATGTATAGTGGATGTAATACTTTGAGGACCATCAATGGTTTCCATTGCCGGCATTGGATTATTGCGTATATTATAACA
The DNA here is from genome assembly GCF_021901495.1 of Neodiprion virginianus. Classification (NCBI taxonomy): domain Eukaryota; kingdom Metazoa; phylum Arthropoda; class Insecta; order Hymenoptera; family Diprionidae; genus Neodiprion; species Neodiprion virginianus. The sequence goes on from NC_060880.1 coordinate 20,423,377, forward strand.
ATTATGACGAACGCCGACTCTGAAAGACTGACGACGATAAATCTCCTGAGATTTATGAAATTTTTCTACAGCTTTAAACCAGATTTAAGTAGCGTTATTTACATTTAATATGTAGCTGATAAGCAAGCGATTTGTAATAATGTAATAATGCGATGTAAAAAGAGAATATATTTTATCTTCGTAATGAATACGAACATTATTTTCATCACGATAAGAACCCAAGTATGCAATTTTTAAATTTGATACATACGCATTGAATTAGGAAGAAGCAGCGCAACCTGTGGCGGTGTACGTGTAATATAGGTAGTTTTGAAAATATGCGGGCAGTCCCGTGATGCACCGGGTGTTTATGATTGTTGGACTGCGCAATCGCGGTGGACGGCAGCGCTCTCTAAAAACAGTAAAATGAAAGATGGCGACGTGCGAGTGGTGTATTTAAACATGTTGTTGCCAGTAGGTAAGAATTTCGACGACCAGTGTTAATTTGTGCCTCAAATGTAGAATGTCAGAACAAAAACGTGTTCCTTTTCAATCCCTGGGCACAACGAAAAAGGAGAAAAAGGGCGAGGATTTCGTACAGTCGTACCGTTTTACGCTCACCTTACCAGAGTCGAACGAGCAGGCATGTCCCGAGTTCAACTACTGCGAGCTCCTCAGATCGGCGGAGGTAAGTTTATAACAGAAAATGGTTACGGCGAGCGTTGAGGCTGTTTACCAATTTTCGTTACCGATCAATCGACGCGAATATTTCTAAAACTAGCCAATAACGAACAATAAATAGTGGCGGTATCGCGCCGCTGACACGTTACTTCCCCATTGGGTGCCGGTCCAGATAGAATTTCGCCGTATTTCATTCCCAGCGGTAGATCGGGTACCAGGGTAGAGATAGTCTCCCTCGTTCGTAATTACGTGCCAGAAGGATTCAAGAGCCTGTCGCCATGTTTGAGAGGAAATTCCGATCACCTCGTCGGGTTAATCGGGGCGCTGTCAGGTTGGGGTAGGTTGACCCTCTAGGTACCCCCCAGACTCGACGGATTTTTCCATTTTCTACAAGCTTTCCTTGTTTTACTTGAAATACAATATTTTTTATCCTTCTAATTTTTTTTCCTTTTCTTTTTAATGCACGCACCGCGACCGTCGTCGGAAGTAGATTTAGGTGGCTTTTGTCATTGAGTGACAATGTTCGATTAGATGGGCAAACGCGTGTGTTTTGCCCAACAACGCGATTATCATCACGCGTCCTGCATCGTATGGTGCATGCTTACGTGTCGCGTTGTTCATACATTTCTTCTAGATCGATGTTCAAGAAAGTCACCTATACCCACCACTCATCACGCTAGGTGCACACATACATATGCGTCGCATATTCGCGCTCGCCATAACACCATGTGCATACGCAGGCACACAGGCACGCGTACCCAACACATCGCGACGTGATATTATACCGAAGTATTCGTACATACATCTATATCCGCTGTTTGCAGCACTGCTAACCTGCGTAAGGTTTTAACGCGTTGAGCAAAAATCTCCGAGTGAGCCGATCCTAGGCGGTTATAACGCGTGAACTGCGCTATATGTCATGTCTCGAATCGTAGCGTAGGCAAAACATCTCTCAACTCTCATCTGTCAACCTGATGTGCTGCGCGCAAATACTTCCTCCTCCCTTCGGTCCCTCCGCCTATAACTCACACGTTATTATATTCTTTCAGATCCCATCCTGTACCTGTCTCTGCTTGCCTCGCTACCATCAGCGTCGCATCTCGCTCCTCTCCTCTCCTCTTCTCTCTTCCTCTCCTCCTCTCTCCACAACTCACCTTACTTCACGAAAAAAGAGATTGTCATATTCACCGCTGAGGTGACGTTGAGGAGATGGGAAGCGGTCCAGCGATCGAAATAAACTGTATGCAGCTGGCTTTGTGACCATTATAAAGACGCTTGTCAATTCTTCTCACTCACTATCGGGATAATCCGTCGCGCCGGTTCAGCCTGATCGATCATCACTCGTACTGTAGATCACGTATCCATCCCTGTTCCTCACCTCACACTTTTAATTCGATGCGTGCAAACGAAACGCGTAGACTAGTAGCTCGTCTTTTTTTTTTGGTATCCCTACTTCATTATTCTAATCGGCTTTTGTTCTAAGATATTGCGAACAAAAGATAAGTGTAAGATTATTTTCTTTTTTCTGGTCTTTCATTTCTTTTTCTTATTTTTTATTTTTTATCTTTTTCGTGAACTCGTCTACGACTATTATCGCAAATACGTAAACGCGTAACGGAAAATCCCTACTAGTTAATTTCCCTCGCACGATTTTCCTGTCTGCTTATACAACGAAATTGTGTCCTATTTAATCGCCTCTTTCATTATTTTTTCACCTATTGTCTAGTTGGCATACAAAATCGGCCCTCGCGCTGATTGGGAGATATGAGATCGCGACGGGTTCTCCCGTGATAGTGCAACACACTATATGCATACAAAATATACATACCTAATGCCCTCCCGCCACGCGCTCGAACATACTGAGAAATGGATGTGATTTTCCATTTTTTTTTTTCTGTATTGCATTCGAAAGGTCGCGTAAATCCACGTCCTTCTTTCGTTATGCCTCCTTGCAGTTCTCGCCATTAATGTTATCTTTCCCGTATTGTTTTATCCACGGAATTGGTCAGCGTTTTGCTTCTTCGTGTATCAGGAGAGTAGAATCAAATGTGAGAGAAGTGAACCGTCCTGAAATTTTGGCCAATCGTTCGACTGTGTTGCCACCGCAGCGGTTGCCCATTGCAATTATACTTAGGCGATCACGACAATACGGCACTCTACCTTGTCTCCAGTCGATAATGTTTCACCACACGCTGACCCCTGATACAAAAAATTGCTTTAAACAAAGCGTTCCGTGTCGAATTGAAGAACGAGCTTCATCACTGAAGTATACACCGTGTGTATGTGAATATGAGAGTGAATGAATGAGGCTTGTCATTCCATACGACGAATTAAACGCTCTTTATTCTGCTTTCATACCGACGGTCAGTCTGTAAAAAAAGCATTATGGATTGTAGAGATAAAGCAGATTTCTGCACTGCGGCCAATAATACGTTGAAACTGTAGCTTGCTTTCTCAGCATGGTATCCTGATAGATTTCAACATTTTGCGCACCCTTTGCGTTCTCTTCCGCCTTTATTCTTCCTCTATTCTACGTGTTCACATTACTCTACGTAACGTATGTAGCGTCATCTGCATGTACGCAATAACTTTAACGCTGAACCTAATAGTCGGTTATTATCATGGTTATAAATTTGTGCAGAAAAAACGGAAAAAAGAAAATACTAAAAAGGGCGATGAGAACAACACTGTCAATGGCCTGGACCCACACGATGACGATGACGATGAGAAACTTCAGGAGATGGCGAAGAGATTTGAAGCTAAATATGTAAGTTTTGATTTCGTATTTTTTCAACAGCTGTCGTTAATTCACTAATCTGCTATTCAGTATTTTATTTTCCTCTCTTTTTCCATCGAGGAAAAAAACGTTCATTATTAATCCCCAATTGACTTGAATTTTATGTATCAGGGAATCAACGATTATGTCGACCTTGGGGCAGGATATGACGAGTCAGATTCATTTATTGATAATACAGATGCGGTGAGTTTGACACTTTGCAGCTTGAGTAAATTATAGCTGTACAATGTGTATGCGCATATCTTTTTTGTTCTGAATCTACTAATTTACTTTTTGTTATAGTATGATGAAATTGTACCCAAAGAGGTGACGACGGTGAGAGGAGGTTTCTACATAAATTCTGGTCTCCTCGAGTTCAAAACTTCGGAGAGAAACTCACTAATTGGTAATATTAATAACAACAACAACAACATCGAGGATGAGAGTAGTGCAAGTAGCGAAGAAGAAACTGAGGAACCGAGCAGCCCTAAACAGTCCAAGAAACGTGTCATAAGCAGCTCGGAAGAGGATGAAATTGAGGATGCTGGTAGCGACCATCAACCCAAGGTACAGGAAAAATCGTAAATTTCTTTGGGGATTGACTAAAGAATACATATGCTAATAAAATGAGCCAACGATTATCAATGTTGTTTATCGTGTAACTATTATTCTTGGATATGAAGGATAATTTTGTGATAACTAACTGTTGTACATTATAAAAAAAAAAAAAAAAATTCTGTTAATGACAGATGTTCTGAAATAAATTGTTCTGAGGAGGGCCCCCATCCGGGCTGAAACGTTAACACAAAAAAAGTGTTTTTTGTTTATGACCTTCATATTCAAGAATAATATTTACACAACAAATCACCAAGGTCAAGAAAATCGTTTTCATCAATGTTGTTTATCGTTTGTTCCAGAAAGCCAAGCTCGATGATAATGTAGAAAAACATTCTAGCAACGATGTAATATTGAAGAAAAAAAAGAAACAAGAACAATCGATATTAAATAGGCAAAAAAATCCAGTCGTCAGAGACCTACTTAAAGTTAAACGGGAAATTCGTGACGGCGAGCTGGCAGGTATGAATGAATTCTGATGAGACATAAAAGTTTTTTTCCGAATTATTTTGATCAATTTCCCCAATTTTTAGACGATCAAGATGGGGGTGACAAAAAAAGAGTCAATAAAATTGAACCTAGTAAAACGAAAAGTATATCGGAAAAAAAATTTGATATTAAAAGATTTGAAAAAAAAGCATCTAGCAATGGGTTGGATGTAAAAAAGCCTGAGATGAAAAAAATCGACGACACTATAGAAAGTGTTGTTAATGCAGCACGAGTCGAGGATCAGTCAAGCTCCGATACTATGGATTCCGGTAAATCTAGAAGTATTATTTGCTCGAACTCCGACTGCGACGAAGCAATGGACAAGGAAGAATCTCCCCTGCCAGATATGCTCACTGAAGACATGAAGGAAATAATAAACAGATTGAAACTTCATGCCGAGAACAGTAAAGAAGGAAAAACCAAATTCTTCAATAGTCTGATTAATGCTGATCTTTTTAGGTAACACGCAATCATTTATCTTTGTTTGAGAGTGCACGTGTCTTGTTTTTTCCTGCTTTACCATGGAAAGCTGAATTATCTCTTCACTGCACATTTCGATTTTACTTTCAGCTTAGAAAGAAAGCTGCGTTTGAGGTACTCAGCTGGTGTAAGACTCCTAACTTATGCACATCTAGCCCATTTTTTACCGTGCAGTAAACCCACCCTCGTTAATCGAGCAAAAAAACTATATCTCCAAAACGTCGAAGACAAAGTAAAAGCTCCAATTGAGAGGTATGTGCTTTCATTTTAATGTACGTGAAAACGAAGTGTTTTAGCTTTGCATTGTTAAAAAATAGAGAGTATACTGTGTATAAAAATCATAACATTTTTTCCTTAGGTTAAAGGCAGCTATCGATAGAATAATGCCATCTGTGCTGGTCAAGTACACGAGGGACTGCCAGAGAGTTAGTGACGAAAAGTAAGCTCTCAAACTATACGTGTTATTAAGTCGATCCTTATGTTTGGGCTCATCCAGAAACTCTGATCTGATTAGTGATAATGGATAAAAAGAAAGTACTGTCTTTTCAAAAATTTGTATCAACCATCAGAATCAGTCTATTTTTCTGTTTTCAACTTCAAAAGATGATTTGATTTTTTTAAATATTATACATTGCGCCATTGTCATACGGATACTTAACCCAATCTGTTGATTGGTTTAATAGTCGAGCTATTAACTGTAATTAGTACATAGAAACAAATGATGAAATTTAAGTGAAAGAAGAAAGAAACAAACGATATTTTGTTTTTTCGTTTCTTAGCCCACAATTGTACTGGGAGATATATCGGTACTGTTGGTAAGGCGCCCCTACAAGCTGCAACTTTCTTTTTTTGCCTTATACATTCTTCCTGCTGCTCACTAATCACGCTTGCTAGCGATCACATATATTTGTACAAGTGTCTTCATTTCATTCAAAGACATAAATGTTTTTCCAAAGTGATTAGAGTTTAGAATCACGAATCTACAAATCTCGATAGTTTCTACATAAAACAATACATGCAGTCTCTCTTTTTTACCAATAAATTTCTTCCCACCAACATTGAGATGGTGTAAAGATTCTCCCAAGATTTTATCAGTGATATCAACACTTTGTGCCAATCATCATCAAACTTATGGTCGCATTAATATTATCGCACACACAGACCCAGTTTGCTGTTTTACCCTGGATAAAAATTAGTCGATATTCTACAAGTCTAAACAAAATCGTTACCTGATTACACATAGCATTGGGTACTTTAGGTAGATTCATTAGTCCCAGCAGCAAATGGTGCGAGTCACTGTTTATTACAGAATACACATATTTTTCTCACATTCTATCATCTTAGTGTTTCAACAAGGCCTCAAAATTGAGTTCATACTTGTTCATGACATCGAAAATTTCACGTTACAGGGGCGTCGAAGGTTCTCCGTCAGATGTTGAAAGCAGCGACGGAGAAGACAGCGGTAATAAGTCTTCAGAGAAATCAAAAGTTCCTCAAAGAAGGTTTCCATGGAGTGATGAAACAAAGTAAAATCTTTTATGCATTTCGTTTTGAATCCAACCGTTTCGAATTCTAACTGATAACGTCAATCTATGTGTAATTTTTGCAGAAGATTAGTAGCCGAGATTGCTGCCGCACGAAAAGAGTATTTTGAAATATTAAGACCGAGGAAAGAAACCGTTGAAACTTTCGTCTCGTCGTTTATGGATGCCAGAGTACGATCGCTCTGGCCTCCGGGATGGGTTCGACTGCAAACCTTGCTCAAGTATTCCAATCCTCAACTACAGTGAGTATAAAAATACTTCTTTTCATTCCAATAGTGAAGAAATGGCATAAATGATACAAAAAAACATGATTTATGCAATATTGTTTGGCGCTCGCTGCACGGCAACTGTACAATAGAAAATATCATTGACCGTCAATTGGAATTATGTCTTTGGAAAAACTCAATCAATCACCCAATAAAATTCAAAATTTACTTCCAACTCTGAACAATATTCTCTTGTGTACGCTATTCTTCATCGAAATACACGCGTCTAGAGCATTACCATTTGGCCGTTCTGTGTTTTCAGGGTGGTGATTGAGTTGGATTAGTGTTGGGATAGCCCTACTCCGGATTTTCCCCGCTAATCAATGGATTCTATCATAGTTATTACAATTGAATATTTAATTTTGTACATTCGAAAATGAAAAACGAAAGAAAGCAAAAAAAAAAAACAAAGAAATGCTTATGTTTTACTGTTAAAAAGCAGAATCGAGGTGAACTTTCCTTATCTTCGTACATATTACTTTGCTACATGTTATATTTCTTGAACGCCTCATTCTCTATTGTAAATATGTAATGGCCTGAGATACACAGATGTATCATTAGACGCATAAACTGATGATCCTGGTACTCTGATATATTTATTAAAAAACGATTTTTTTGACAATTCAAATTTCTGATTACTGTTCTTCCTACTCTCTTCTCGTTTCCCCTCCCATAAATTAATATACTGAAATACGGTCAGCATGCCACAGTTCAGGAAACAAATCAACAAACAACTCATCAAGAAAATAAAGTGTTTCCTTCCTGCCTCAAAAAGTAACTAGCAAATTAGACATGCGGTAATTTTTCTGATTGTAGGATAAAGAGGAAAGCAAAAAAGCTTAAAGACGGTTCTGCGCAGCCCGGCACAAATCCAGGACTTTTAACGTCTGTCTCAATTGGTATGACGTCGACCATGATGAAAGGAGATCGTTTAACAGCAAACAACGAAGTGGCAGTGATAAATCAAGTGGAAAGAGACAACAAAACGCCGACGAATTATTTGAAATCAGTCTCCATGAATTCATTGGACATCCAGATGAACTGCCTATCGTCTAATCAAGGTACGAAATTGAATGACACCACAAACGTTGCCCAAAGTTCACAGTCGGATAAAAAATCGTGTTCGAAATCGTCCAAGGATGCAAAACGCGAAACCCCAGCAACAAGTCAATACAGCTCGACTTCTTGCACAACAACGAATGTGGCGAACGTTGCGAAAATATCCGTAGTACCAACCGCGCAACTAATGCCGCCCAAATCTAAGTTGGACAAATTCAACCCAATGGATCTGACGAGCAGTTCGCTGTCAATAACGCCGGTAAACGACTATCACAAGTCAGGAAAAACCAGCGAGACGAAAGAGTTAAAAAAGGAACGTCAACTCGACACCATTTCTATAACTCCCTGCCCTGATAGCGCAACAGATGATGGAGCGGCCACAGTTCCTCTTTCCGTCTCTTACCACTCGAGTGCCTCGACTCAAGCAGCTCCTCAGTCAAAGCCGTTGCCGTTAAAGCATCGGATATTGCATGAGAGTTTGGACACAAAGGAAGAGAAGGCGAGCGGAGATAAGGAAACAACAGATACGCTCAAGACTGAGAGGAAGGAGAAAAGGGAGAAACGGGGCTCAGAGAACAGGCATAGATCCCATGAGAGTAAAAAGGCCAAGAAGGAGCAGAAGGCGTACGAGGTGTCAGAAGCGCTGAAGCTTGATCCTGTGCCGCTGATGTCGCTGCTGTCGAAAGAGGAGCAGGAGCAAAGGCAAATCGAGGAAACTGTTGCAGCGACGAATTTCTTGAGCCAAATATACAACAATGACGATGCTCCCAGGACTGTGACGGAAAAGCGAAAACAGGCAACGAACTTGTTGGACGAGGCAACCGGCAATGTAATCGCGCCGCCCAGTGAGCAGGAGAACGACGTTCAGATGGTTATGCAGTCCCTGAAAGAACTCGAAGAGCTACAACAAATCCATTCGCCAGTAAGCGTCATTCAAAAGCCTAGTAAATCTTCAGCGAATGTACAATACGGTAACTACCCAGATGACTATCAAGAGGATCATCAGCATCTTTTTATCAAGAAGGAGGAAAAGGTGAGAACTCCTAAGAAAGAGGATACTCACTGGTAGGATAAAAGAAACTTAAATTCTGAATGTATATGTTTTATATGTATATATTTATATATATACATACAGACTTATCAACGCTGTGCTTTGATGCACCAGATGAATATAATGTAAACTGCAATGCAACAAGTTTAAGACGTTATTCATCGCACCAATCCCTTCGTTGTAACAAAAAAACAAAAATAAAGAAAACACTTAACATAATACTATTTGAAATAATACTGAACTTCCAAGGAATTGAAATACGTCCTGATTTTCCGTTGTGAAATTTTTTTTAAAAATGGGGAAAAAAAATATAAATAAACAAAGTGGATAAAACACGAGTAAATTCTATCGTTAAACAATTATAATAGGACACTGTTTTTATCACCATATAATAATAAATTGTAATGTATGGTAAATTTTCGTAATATGACAATTATTGAATGGTTTTGTGCGGTAAAGGAAAATATGTTTGTACGCTAAAGTGATGACAAAACGCAGGATTACATTTTTCCACTTCTCTGCAGCAAACTTTTACCCTATGATAATAATAACAATAGTTTCTCACAATAGAAGCAGCGTTATAATAATAGTACGTAGAAGTAATTGTTGTTTCTACTGGAGAATGGACAAATCAGTTATTGAAGTAATAATAGTAACATTAATAATAAGAATATTAATAACAATAATAATAACATTAATTAAAACAACGTGATGCCACAATATCATTTCAGAAAAGGAAGAAAACAGTTGAAATCAAACTCTACTGAGTATTTGTTATTCAATATCGAGTATAATATTACTATGCATATGAAAATATGAAATACCAAATAAAATGGAGGACGTTGATGTATTATAAATAATAATAGATGAATGAGATAAAGTGTAAAACCAATGTGATTCAAAAGCATATTTATTGTGCTTACTTTCGTGATTGATCAATGGAATATTTTGTTATTACATACATGATTTGCAATATATATTCCAGATCTCAGGCTTCCCATGATCCACTGAGTTCTATGACTTTTTTTTCGATACGTGTGTATATCTAATGAATCATCGTCTATCGTTTATTATGTGTCGTTGGTCCTTCAAATCTGAACATATTTCTCACAATGTTCTGCGATATGTTAATTCTGGTCAAAATATTCACCAATTGAGTGAGTGATAGAATTGGTAATTCTAGTTCACATCGTAAATTTTCTTTCTTTTTATTTTAAACACAGAGGTTGCGAAACTTGCCTATTCTAAGATTTTTAGGATTGATTTATTCCATGCTCCCTGCCCTTATTCTCTGCTGTATTATTAGCTTGTAATAGACGCGTTCCATGATTAAAAATTTAATCAGAAAAAAATTGTCAGTGTGGTTGCTGTTATTCCAAGTGCTAGGAGTACAGCGATAAATTTTTGTGATCTCTGCACTTGAATGTGCGAAAATGAGACTATTATTATTCGTGTATGACAGCGAGTCGTTGCGGTGTACAAGACAAATGAATATCATTCATTGTATCGTACATACAGTAATATGTACATGATTGCAAACGCATAAGCGTTGACTACATATGTGCAAGGAAAAATGATGAATCCTTATAGTTTACGAAAATTGAAAACTAATCGCGATTTATCTACCATCAGTAGGTATTGAAAAGAAATAATCTTAAATTATATTGGCAAAAGGGAGGAAAAGAGAACAGAAAGTTTTGTTTCAGTGGTCAATATAAGCCACTGGTGCCTGATAATATTGTTGTTATTATTGTTATTATTATTATTATTGTGTTGTTGTAGTTTTTGAATTTTTAACGAGCCTCTGCTGTACTAATAATTTATTATTATCGTTATTATTATTACTATTATTGTCCTGCTACTAAATATTATATTTTGTCTTGGGGAATTCTTCGTAATTTCTGAAGCATTTTAAAAATAACCAAAATCTATAATTTACACAATTTGATTATCAACCTGTAGAAGGCTGGCATTCTTACCTTGAAATTGGATATTTTTTAGAGGTACGAATTATGCATATAAATAATCTACACGTTCGATGGAGCTTCCTAGTTATCTACTGACTCCTAAAAGAGGCAGGCTGGTCTGCTAAAGGTTAAACCGTAATGATAGTAATGATGATGATGATGATGATGATAATGATGATGATGATTAATAATGACAATGATAATGATAATAATAACAATAGCATTAGTAGTAATATTAGTAGTTTTAATGATCCAGTGTGTACAGTGAAATTAAATTATAAACGATAACGATGATACAATTACGATATCTGAAGTAAACAACATGAAAGGTGAGAATGAAACTAATAGGCAAAAAACATTTGTACATAAATTATGGTGACGTAATGTGCGATGGGGTGGCTCGAGTCATGAAATGGTCAGTATCTGAACTATGACATTGTCTATTTTTACTCTTATAAATATCTACAACAGACATTGCTAAACTGTCGACTTTATTTTTTTCATTGTAAAGCATAAACATATTTTAACTGTAATGCTTCTTTTACTGTGCCCTAATATATGTTGGATGCAAACGGTTTCATTTTTAGATCGCAGGCACGCCGAAGTATATCTTGTTTATTTATTTATTTTATATACGTTTCGGCTTTTAAAGTATAGTATCGATAAATCTTATGATTGACAGTTCTTTTTTGGGTCACCTCAACGCTGCGATGGGTCTCCTCAACGACCCAGTTTAATGAAAATATATCGACGATTGTTCCTAGCGATGTGTATAAGCCAAATTCGTTTTTTTCTTCTTTTAAATTATGTTATTAAACTAGAGAAAGAAATTTCTGTCATTATCAATTCTCTTTTTAATCTCACCTGTTCGTCTTACCACTGATTTGTTTTTCTACTATGCTGTATACTGTAATTAGCTGAAAAATATTGAAGCAAAAAAGAATATAACAGAAGTACTACCTTGGTAAAATAACTGAAAGGTAATTTAAGAGAAAAATTAAGGAAATAGAATAATATTAGGTAAAACACTCAAACTGTGCGATAAAAACATTTTGAGTATCTTGTAATTATGTACAATATGCTGAAATTATTTCAATAGACATACGTTGAACAATGTTTCCAAACTTTGCGTCCTGTTCGAATGGTTTGTATGTGTCTAAATAATCGCGCACATCTCGACTGTGAGGTAGAGAGAAAAAGAGAGAGAGAAAGAAAAGAAAGAAAAGAGAAACAAATTTAGCATATTTTTGGAATGCATAAAGCTGAATAATATTAGCAATTATTATTGATATAATGTAGAGTAAATATGTATCATATATAGAAGAACAATCTCAACAAATAACATCATAAATAATAGTAATGATAAAGACATATTGCGACGTTATAAAAATTGCCTAAAAGTATGGAAAATTTTAAAAGAAAATAACAAAAAAAAAAAAAAACCAAACAACCGTGTACTGTATCAAGAATATTTCGCTAAGATGACTTTTAAAATATAAGTTTTGAATATTTTTTACAATATCCCGAATATTATACCTCATCCATCCCCCCTAGACACGACATATTAAAAAATCAACACATTTCGAAATCGATAAAATTTTGTACTCTCGCGCCGTTTTCAGCGCCGGTAGGTGCGCGACTAGTCAAACCGAATGCCTGCGACTCGCCTAGTCAGTCATTTAATCAGCGTAGTCCAAATTATTCGGTTTCAATTTTCAAATTGTGACAACCACAGGCGGGAATACGGACACACCGTACAACATTGCACAAAACAGGTATGCGAGTACTTTACCGGTAATCAACGGCCATCCATTTTGCCTGAAGCCATTGAGATTCCTACCGTCAAATGCCGATAAATATTTCCCGCATCTGTTCAGTGACATTATCGTAAACCGATTTTTAAACACGCATAATTCAAGGTTAGGCCGAGCAACGCGATGGCGCAAAAAGCCTGCGACCCGACGGTGGAGCGGCATTTCAAAGGACACAAGAACGGAATCACTGGTCTTTGCTTCCATCCTGGTACCCACCAGATCGCGTCCAGCAGTTTGGACCACACGCTGATGGTTTGGAACTTCAACGAGAGGGTGCGAGCTTTCAGATTCCTGGCTCACAAGGACATCGTCCTGGACACGGCATACGCTCCTTCGGGAGAAATCGTTGTCAGTGCTTCCAGGGATCGCTCGGTCAGACTCTGGATACCAACTATCAGAGGCGAGTCTCTGGACTTCAGAGGGCACATGGGCGCCGTCAGATCAGCCAGATTTAGTCCAGATGGTGAGAAGGTGAGGGAAAGTAGACAAAAATTGCTTGATCTTTATAATTCTACTTTGAATTTGAATGGTTGGTATTTTATTCCGTTTCCATAGCTGGTCACAGCGTCAGACGATAAAAGTGTCAAACTGTGGATGGTCTGTAGAAGAAGGTTCCTGATGTCCTTTACAGAACATAAGAACTGGGTGAGATCTGCAAAATTTTCACCCGATGGAAGGCTTGTCGTTTCATGCAGCGATGATAAGACAATTAAGCTGTGGGATGTGGTCAGCGGAAAATGTGTAAAAACGTTTAATGAAGTAAAAGGTATGTGTATGTCTGTGTACTTGATATTTATTTTTAACCCTTCACGGTGGCACTGAGTCATTTTTATCCCCAGAAATCATGGATTTATTATGGAACAACAAATAAGTGCGACCGCAAAGGGTTAAGAAGTCTGATTAAGAATGGACAGTTGTGTATTCATAACGCTATTGCCTAAGAATACAATTCATCTTTCTAGGGCCAGCGCTTGATGTTGAATTTCATCCCAGTGGAGCTGCTTTAGGATCAGCAAACATTGGCGGCTGTGTTAAACTCTACGACTTACGAACAGCTTGTTTGCAGCAGCATTACGTAGCACACAGTGGCCAAGTGAACAAGGCAACATTTCATCCGAATGGAAATTTTATCCTCACAGCGTCAGAGGACTCCACAATGAAGGTACAGTGATTTTGAAGCTAAGGATTAAAGATATTATACATTATCAATGGAGTTTCCCTTAGAACATGAACTTTCATTTCTCTTGGGTAATCGAGTTTTCATATTCCAGGTTCTAGACTTACTTGAGGGTCGGCCGATTTACACCCTCAAAGCACATAGCGGTGGTGTGACAACTGCAGCCTTTTCGCTGAATGGTGATTTCTTCGCATCAGGCGGATCTGACCGCCAACTTCTGGTATGGAAATCGAATTTCGACAGGGATGACAATGCCCGAAAAACTCCTCGACAACTGATATCGCCAGGGGCTAAATTGAAGCTGAATATGAAACAGGGCGAGAGCGATGTATCGAAGATAGAGGAGGACAAGAACAGAACGATAACAGACGATGAAAAGGAAAAATTAGAAGTAGATGAAGACAGGGATGAAGAGGTTTAATGTCTTGAGTCCAAAATTAGTCATCTGTCAGCAGCTTCCAAGGGACCAGCATCGTGATATAGACGTTAAAATCGAATTATCCGTAATTTTTCAGTATGGAACCGAATCTATGGCGGAATTTGAATCCGGGGATTCAGATGGCTGCTGCAAAGGACCCCTTCGCGATATTCCCGGGGGACGAGTCGACGTCGAAGTGATAAATATGCGAAATCAAAGACCGATGGAAAGAGGACACATCGCTAAATTTCCACCTTATCAGCATAGCACTTGTTCTGCAAGTGAATTGCCAAACCAGAGTCACACGGTTGTAGAAGCACTTAGCGGACAAGTTGAATCGCTGAGGAGTACGATTGTCCTAATGGAAGAGAGGCTTGGCATGGTCGAGAGAGAGCTTGAAAACTTGATTGTATGAATTTTTTAATATTAACGAGTAGTATTAAGTACCGATGAGTCTCATCTTCCTGAATTTCGAATTTGGAATGAATTCCGTATATGTTTAGTTTGACAGGCAGATCGCGACTTAAACGGGGTGTTGGGGCTCTAACAATTTGATTGAAATTTACTTATTTTATGTTTTGCTACCTTTTCACTCACAATACTAAATCTATTTTTATATCCAACTTGATTAATTATTATATGATAATGCTTAGGCGAACTTGGAGGCTTTTCTTTCAATCGTAACTTAAGATTTTTATGAGGTGATAGGTGAGATTGTAGCGAGTGAATCCCAAATTGAAGTTATGCCATATAATGAAAACGCTAGTCTTCCGCTATTTATTTTTTGTGTTTACACACATGTGATGATATTTATTTTATTACCATTATTCTTAACATTAGAATATACACAATAAAAATATGCACAAAAATGGAGAGAAAATCTTGTATTGTTAGTAAAAGGTACATGTATACGATTACAAAGTTACAAAACTGTTAGTTAATTAAAAGTGGCTATTCAAAAAGAACCAAAAAAGCATAAAGAAGAAAGAAAATTACGAACAAATATCAGGGATATCTGCTGAATGATCGATTTGTTTAACGTTCATTTTTTAGTACCAAGATAAGTACAGGATTTTCCGGTTTTCTTCAGGTAGCCCAATATCTCGTCTGATGAGAGCGGTGTCGTTACGAAAACCTTCTTCCCTGGCAGATCAATCTTCACGTTTTCGATGCCTGGAAAATTATATTTCCAGAGAACTTACCCAATGATAGTTATGTACGACGTCTATGCCGTTAAGGTACAAAAAGGTTATGTTTCACCAACGTACCAGCTTTGTTGCCAAGAACCCGTTCGACGGCACCAGAACAACCGGAACAGGTCATCTCGACGTTGAATTCGTGTACCTGACGAAAGGGGGGAAAAATGATTAACGTGGAAAGCAATGATGGAGCGAAACAGGGCTAACATTAGGTAAATTTGACGCTTCTTGTGCCTCACCTGCGACCCCATTGCCACGTTCACGAATTTACAAATTTAAATACTGCGGGGAAAGATAGAGAGGTACTGAATAGAGGCGGGTATGCAGTGTTCGATAATTACATGCGCGAGATATTTTACACTGACTGGTGTCGATTATTGGAAAAAAGAATATCTAATTAGCCTCTTATCATCTCTTTTCTAAAGATGAGGGAGATTATTATAATATCCTTATCGTGCTGGTGTACAAAGTCAAATGTTACGCTGTTTCATTTTTATTCTATTTTTTTGTCACGTGTCAATCTGACGTTTGTGTACTTACCTTTATATTGTAGTTCAGTCATTTTTCGTACGGTGTCGCTAGTAGTTTGCCAAAAAGCGTCACTTGACAACGATTTTGTGAACTATATTTGCCGTCAATCCCGTCCAGTCACGTCCAGCATTGATATTATTGATACACATTACACCGTAAAATACGTTCATTCGCCAATTCAAATTTATCGTAAAGTAATTCATAAAACGATCGTTGAATCGAAGCAAAAGCTGCCGCACCTGTTTGATCTATTTTGAAAAACCGTTGCTTCCTTATCACGAATTCCGAAAATCTGTGTACATGTTTTAAAACAGCGAGACATAGATTTAACAATTTTTGAAAGGATATAATCACAATCATCAAATTCTTTCCTATCTATTGTATTGGTTAATTGTTTATTTTCGCCTTATTCTAAGCCGAAACCCACTCTAATTACCCTAATTCATTTTTTAAGGGATACCTGCACGCGGCTTTCCGGCACTTCGTCATCAGCTTCAGAAATGTTCAGAATTGGATCGATGCCCCCGTGTTGCCGTAACGATTACGGAAAATCCGGGAGTCGGACACGGATTTGTGCGACAAAACACAAGTAAAAGAACGCGTGTAACGACTTACTCACTCATGGATCGTGAGTCGATCCTCCACTCTGTACCTGATTGCGAGTTAGTCGGGTCCGAGACTCGAACAAGTCGCAGACCCGTTTCGCGAGCTCTGGAAGAAGCTTCGGTTCCGCGAGGCGCAGCCTTATTTGAACAAGTTATTCGTCAACTGTCAATCGCCTTGCGAAAGAGTCAAGAGACGATAGAATTAGCGAAGAAAGTGGAACGCAATGTCGCGCCGACAAAATTTCATCGATAACTGGACGCTTCTGACGTTGGCAATGACTTTGGCCCTGAGCGGGAGAATTGCCGACGGCCAGGTAGACGATGCTAGGATTGTCTACCCCGACGGCTACAGGGATTCAACCGGGCTGGGATCCACCATCGGTGGAAACACTACTCTTGAGGTAATTATCACGCTGTTTGTCGACGTTATTATTTTAGTTCGACAGATGCGTTATTTTTCACTCTTATGGGCATGGCAATGCGTTTGAAACTTATAGCTTCCACCGATGCCAATAATGCATTCATTTAATGTATTTACATGCACTTATCTGCACTGACGTATTCGAGAGCAAGGTAATATAAGCACGTCGCGCAGAATATTCAATATCCAGTAGTAGGTTCATGTATACATCCTTGCATCACAATTTTTGCAAAGATTACCATTATCGAGGCAATGTTATTGCGTAAAGATCGTCGCGAGACGATCAGGTTAAAAGATTTCAAACCGACTTACTATTAGTTTCATTGTCAGATTCTATAGAACTCTGTTCCAGTTCTGAACCAATTAATCTAAATTCATTCAATCTCATACTGTATCCAGATCAGCTTTTTCCACCTATATTTTTTCTAAGCAAACTTACGAATTCTTTCCCGCGTTTTAATCACCTGTAGCGCAAATATAAATAATCGCTGCAAAACCGAGGGGATATTCACTCTTGAAATCAGCTGTACACCCTAGTTTGAAATCAGTCAGAAGTCGCTTGAAACGAGAAAGAAATCACAGAATAGCGCTGAAATCAGATGAAATCGACTAAAAACTGGTGGAATGGGTATCGAAATCGCCTTGAAATCATAACGAAATCACTCAAGATTATCTGAAGTTATCCGGAATCATTTGAAATCGTTATGAGTCATGAAATCACTTACACACTAAAAGTCTGAGTAAACAGTTCCTCTGGGAAAACGAGCAGCACAGCCGAACAAGTGTGATATATTTCATTGGGAATTGGCAATAAAAAAATTGAAGACATATGTTGAACAAAGAGCAGGTGTTTTTCAATATTACAATTGACAGAAACATATATGAACTTGAGATGAAGAATCTAACGAGACCTCGAGGTATCAGGTGGTTTGAATAATTCATGACTATATTGCTCGGCGGGTTACCCTGTAACAGTTTTTTTAAACTTTTATTTCTATTTTTATTTTCGTTCGTCGGAATCGATTTTGTAATCGTCACCTTCTGCCGCCTCCGTGTTCCGTACCTTTGATAGACCGTTGTTTATCGCTACTTATACGTACAGACAAGGTCGTGAAAGTTCGTATCGACTCAGAGAATCGATCATAATTCAGCTCTCCGAGTAGCTATAGAAACGTTTCTAAGATAGTCAACCTGACTTGCTAACGTGGCTCGAAAGTAACGTGAATTTTTGTACCGTCATAGGAAATAATCTATGATTCAAGAATTAATTAATAACATTCAAGAAAACTGTACGGGCAGTCCCGATCTGTAATTGATTGTTGCTTCAACTTGTTGTTACTCAACTTGGGTCCCTTATGCGGCGATAGAAAATTACGGCGGAATAACTTGACCTCAAATAATCTTACAAAAATTCTTATTCGTTTTCTGCTGATCCCAACTAACGTAGTTATTTGCACGCATACCGTATAAAATAGGTCAAGAAATCCTCCGACGTGTTTCTCTTTTCTTCGTGATTCACCAAGAGAATTTCCCGTTTCGTAAAGTGTGTGATTTGTGCATCATCATATGCACAAACGGTTGAGGGAATCCTGCGACCTCATAATATCGTCATCGTTATCGTCACCGTGAATACGTCAAGCTTGAATGCCAGATTTCTATAGGGTATGTAAAAGGTGTAATCTGCAATTTTGCGAATACCAATAAACAAGGCGATAATTTTTTTAACGAGGAAAACAAACCTGCTGCCAATATGCGAGTCACGACGGAATGCGGTCTTCGATCGTGCCGGACGTTCCCTAATTGTTTTTTCCCCTTCTAGTGGCTTAGTTTTTGTTTAGAAATTTTTTGCCATCTTTTTCAAATTACTTTCATTGTGCACGCTTATTTATAATGATTACAGATTCACACCGAGTGCAAAGAACGCAACGAATTCGTTTCGGCCTCGAGAATTCTAAAGCGGCTAATCATTCTCGTTTACATTCAATTTATATACACAGTGCAGCACAATTGCTTTATTATATATTCCGTGCATTGCTTTTGTAATCGTTAATTCACGTCTCGCGGTTACCGATTTATCAAACTTATACGTCATATATACGCTGGGGAAACGTGACTTGAAGATTACAATCTACTTGGGATTTCCTCGAGCTAGACATTTCGTAATCATTTTTCGAGGCTCAAATCTGAGGATTGCCAGTTTTGTTTACAAGTTTTTGAAATCCTCTGCGTTTCATGCTTTTGATCGAATTCGCAGAATATTTTCTCTTCGTGCCAGAAACGATATATTAAAAATAATTATATTATAATATGTAGTAAAATCGTTGTCAGTACTATATAGGTATATGAAATTTTTTAATTAGTTACATAGCTAAATTTAAATATCGAGATAAACTGTGCAGAGCAAGTAAAAATAAAAGATACATTATTTATGGGATACTTTTCGAGAGTGCTTATAAAACTATTTCACGGAAGCCAGAATTTGTCGATCGTTATGTAGCGGTATATAGTATTATATTATATTTTGTCGAATCATCGATGAAACTAATAAAAAAATCGATGTCACATACTTCTGTAATATGAATAACGACAATAAACGGTGAAAGGAAACGAGTTTTCAAGAATATCGCGCGGTATTTACCGCACGTTCAAAGGACGTAAATTTTTGCGGTTTACAAGTAGCGAACAAACACGCAGATATCTATACCCTCGATGATTCACACACCTCAGGTAAACGATGGCGAGAAAAGAATCGTCTCACGCAAGTTCTCTACCAACAAGTGCAGTCGGCCGACGATGAATTTCAATTAAAGTTCAAGTTCCCGATTTACAGAATTTTTGTTGATTTTTCTCAACACTGACGAAAAAACATCTCAATTGGTGACACAACTTCATTCGAGATGGAAAAACTGGGTGCTTAAAAATTCATTGGTGCAAATCGGAGATGCGCTTCGTCGTGGTTTGACGACCTTTTCGTTTCACCCGCTCTTACTCATGCGAATGTAAAAAATTTATTCACGCACACGTCCTGCTGCATGCTGCAGGTAGAATTTCGTCCTCATCCATGATTCAGAATCAGAATGTCCGCTGCTGGGTTGTAATAAATATCGTTGAGTTTACTTCTAACATACGTCGAAACCGGTGCGGAGCTATAAATATACCGTTTAGTAGCGCGATTTCCAGTTATTTACCGTTTTTTTTTCGTTTTTATCTCCCCCTATTCTAGTTTGATCTGTACAATTTATCTGAGATATCACGCAATCAATTTCCAGGTCTGAATCATTCCTCGGAATTTTTTACCTTCGATTTTTTCTTTCCTGTGACTCATTGGTTCAATCAATGTTCGGAAATTCTTGAGTAATTTACGAATATTGAATCACTTCGTAATTTGATTGGCACAAATAATATGGTAGAAATTTAAACTCGCCTCAAACTCTTTTCTACCCCGCCTATAATGAACGTTTTTGTCATAGAATAATAACTAATGAATTTAAAAATATCAACAAATCTAGTTTAAATTTCCTTATCTACTAATTTTTCAGATGGAGCTCACACTGGCCCGAGAATTCAACGAGATTCAAACTTTAGAGGACTTTCTCAATAAAATTCAAGGTGTACCGGAAGGAGAGAATCTTGGCGTCCCATCGCTGTCAAGTGAGTATATTAACACGAATATCAATAATAATAACAACAACACGCGTATAATATTGCATAAATCTTTATTTGAATATTTGTAAATTGCTTCGCGTTACAGCACATATCACAGAAACTTTATTCTCGTTATATAAGAATCATCGTAGGTATACTGTATAAGTAAATAATAATAAGTAATATAGATATTTAACACGGATATTAAGATAATAATAATAATAAACAAGATTATTGCAGGGTGTATATAGATATATTTATATTTATATGTATTTATGTATGTTGTATGCGTATACTTTGATATATTTCATTAGGATATATATTGGGTATATTAAAAATAATAATAGTTTATTGCCTCGCGGTAAAAAAATAAAATAGAAATTCATCCTAACAACTGTAACGAGATCATTTCACAGTATTGCATGGTATAAAACAAATACAGGGTATAAGTATAATTGCTGAATCGAACGGACAGCTAACTGATAAATAAAAATCCAACAGAAAATAAAGTACATTATAAAAAAAAAAAATCGCTGACCCAGTCCGCGCATAGAATGAAACTCAATCAAGGGAACGTCGGACAAATATATTGTGAAATAGAAGCTCAATATTTGTAACAAATAATAGAAAAGAAAGATAACGCTCCCAGCGTTATTATATTGTTCCCAGCTCCATATAAATATTGCGATGTATTGCTCAAATTTAGCAACTTCCATATTGTGATTGTGATGAAAGCAGAATATAGATAAAGAACCGAAGATGAAATTCGCGCGATGATTATATTATCTCCTTCATGATATGAACAAGAGAACACTAACATCGAGTATAAAATGTTCTAATTATTCTGCACCGATATTTCATATCGATAATCACCTCAGAGGTTTTGAATCTGCGAAAGAACATTGACCGCATTTCGAGTAAACAATCGTAACAAAAGAAGAAAAAACAATAATAGTACAAAATATCTTTCAATCACGTTTTGACAAAGTATATGTGAAAAAGCGAAAGAAGATGAAGTAAAATCCATCCGCCGACGAACAGAATCGAAAATAGATCCCAGGATCGGGTTCGCCGTTCACACGAATTCCGAGCCGGTGTCGACGAATCCACAGGGCGCATTGAACTCCTGATTCAAGCTGCGCCTGCACCTCGAGCTGCCCTGATAAATGATTAGGTGAATGAGATAGTTGAATACGAATCGAGCGCCGCAGTTATGGGGAAGTTGTTCTTCGCGGAGCGGGCGGTCGTATAAATCGGCAAATACGAGTCTACCCTCGCGGTTGTACTGAGGAGTGCGAAGCGCGGCCTCCGCCCTCCGAACGGAAATCTCGGCGTTGAAATTCTCCAAGAAACGGTCGCGCTGCGCAACGAAGTCGTCCTCCTCGTTCTCCGCCGGAAAATAGCCGCCGAAGTTGCAGTTTATGTTCGGGACGAGCTTGCTGCTGATCTCTGTGATCTCGACGAGCGTTGGCAGCAGCGTTCGATCCTGGCCATCGGTCTCCATCGAATGAACAGCCTCTTGGTGCGCCAGATTACCGACCTCCCTGGTGAAAAAAGGCGAATTATTGTCTGCGATTTTTTTTAAGTGTTTGTTAAGTGAGAAAACGGTTGTGGTTTTTTAAAAGAAGTTTTTTTCCCTCAGATTTCACGGTCTTTAATTGGATGACTTTAGAATTGATTGCTTTTTGCGTACGTCAATCGTTGAGGAAATGGGTATCAGTTTTTGTAGAATATCTTAGAATTTATATCGTTTAGAGAAACAATTGACTAATATTTGTTTATTCTCTTTAAAAGGATCAATTATCGAGACAAGGCGAGTTCAAAAATATTTGACAGATTATTTAAATTCACAAAAATCGTACGGAAAAGATTAGGAAAAATCTTTGAAAACAGACTTATTATCTGTTAGGTCAATTAAGGTAGATTCCAGAATAGTATTTCATACTTTCCCTCCAGACATTCGGAATCTTATACACAGAATAATTCCAAAAATCTGATATTCATCTGCGTAATTCTATGAAAAATAATTTCTCTTTCTTCATAACTGTAGATTTTCACAATAGTTGTAAGAAGTTGCAATGTGTTAGTCTACAATCATCTATACGTGAAACTATAACTGTTCCTATTTCTCCATATATTTTCTTACAATAATACAAGATTTCACGGACTGTCATTGTCATTTATACGGCCTGCAGATTTGTTACTTTCTCTCAATATCTGTTGCAGAAAACTGTCGATTATCCTAATTTATTACTCTCCGTATATAAGGAGGAACTCATATTATACTCTTTTGCAAAAATTTACTGAGTTCGATTTCACTTTCTTTTTTTTTCTTTAAGTAGTAGATTGTATCTATATTCTGTTGTAGATGATTGGTAAATATTGTAATTCTTCGTAAATATTTCATCGAATTATCAATTACTTCTGTATACGAATTATTTTTACCACGGTTCCTCCTCGTCTAGGATTTCATTGCTGACGAGTGAATATGCGATCTGCAGCTGGCTCTGCCTCCGCCACTTCTGGAGCCCGGCTCCCCGCTTAGCTGACTTCTTCGAGAACTCGATCTGACCACTGGCCTCGACGTACTTGACCCCGGATCGCGACTCGAGAACGTCGAAGGCCCATTCGTCGGCCGTTATCCTGCGCGACGAGGGTCGCTCCTCGGTCCGCATCCTCCGGATGCTCGCCTCGATTTCCTCCACTCTGGTTGGCGCCACATCCAAGGCGAAGAGCCTCGTCAGATCGTTTTCATTTAGCTCCCACGGCCCGTCACTCTCTTCGACTTTCTTCACCACGTTGTTGTTTTCCGGGTCCAAAACCAGCGGCTCACCATCGCTAATCGAAAGCCTCTCGAAATTCAGACGACAGTTCGATGTTATCGCGTAATTGTCCGCCGTGTTGTCACGGTGAAGTTTCCTGCAACAGTGAAAAACAGAATCGATCAACTTGTAAGATTGCAACCTGAATTTCGTTAAATTCAGTCCCAAAATGGGTATTGCACACCGAGAAATCGCATATGGTACAGTGACGAATTTGCAGGATTTGCAAACGCTAACTACAACCATAGTACAGTACAATTTTCTGTATATCACACGGTACATTATGAAAAATTGTGGTGTCAAAATTGACCAAAATTGCCCATCGCGGACTATTACGAGAGTACGATTTTCATTGCAATAAATCCAAAAATTCCGTATCAGATGATGTTAGATTGACATCGAATTACAGTCTCTAAAAGTCCGTATAGCACTTTTCATACAGTGTACAAGACTGATCTTTATGCCATATGGCATTATACAAGACGTGAATTTTTAGTACATATACTATTATGTACCTTTTTCCCCGCGCCTGACTTTTCAGCATTGCTGCAAACTTACTTTACTTTTTTTTTCAATTTTCAAACCCTCGTCCGAGGCGCTAGGTTCAATTTAAACCCGTCAAGAAGGTTTTCGCTGGTGTTAGTCAGTCATGGATGTGTGGATTTGTCCCCCGTTTGGTCATCTGCATATGCAGATTGGCACTTGGGCTCGGCCACAGAGAGAGAGAGAGAGAGAGAGAGAGAGAGAGAGAGAGAGAGAGAGAGAGAGAGAGAGAGAAAGAGAGAGAGCAACATAGGAGGGGTCGGCGTTCTCAGTATAGCGTAAGATTGTACAACCAGACGTAGTAAAATAAAACTCGACAAACGGTATATCAAGACGGCGTATAATATGCCCGTCCATAGTATTAAGGTACAGTACGAGCGTTAGTTCGTAGTACGGGGATCCTTGGACCCGGAGTTTAAAGTCAAGGTCAAAAAAATCTGGCAAACTACCCAACGCTAATGTATACGTGTTATACATCACTATGCCATGGTGGAAAACACATTACAGACCAAGCCGATGGCCGGTGACCCCCTAGCTAGCTTAGCCTCCAGCTTCCTCTCCTGATTCTCCTTCTCCTCCCCCTCCTTGTTTAATCGAATGCCAAACTTGTCCGTGCAAGTAAACGCGAAATCGATCGAACCCGCGAGCGTCCAAATTGATCGTGACCACATTTTCAAATTGTACAGACAATATTTGC
Organism: Neodiprion virginianus; assembly: GCF_021901495.1. NCBI lineage: Eukaryota > Metazoa > Arthropoda > Insecta > Hymenoptera > Diprionidae > Neodiprion > Neodiprion virginianus. The sequence continues at coordinate 20,448,156 of NC_060880.1, forward strand.
GCCCAGGAAATGGGTTTTATCACCAAAAATTCCCTCGGCATGATACTTGATTACAGGTAATCTAAATGCAAGCACAGTTCGAACTTGAGAAGAATACTCGTATATCGTCCGGACTGCGCAGTCGTCGACGAAAACAACGTTTGGTTTCAACTACCGGGTTGCTACAAATATTCAAACACCAAACGATGTTGTATCGTTGACAGGCCGCGGAACACGGGCGAGAAAAATCGACCGTCACCACCATGAACTGACCTTGCGACCTGGGATTTCCTATAGCTGATGCCGGACGCCGATTCGATGGAGCTGAATATGTGTCTGGACGTGATTTTGTGGGCCTTCATGAAAGCCGCGACGTTTTCGCGGCCGCTAATCGTACGTCCGAACCAGTCGAGGACGACGTTGTGGGCTAGATGGTCCTCGAGGCCGGGGGCAAGTCCGTCAACCAGGGAGAAGTAGCTGTTGGCGAAGGAAATCGCCTGAGCTTGATCCTCCATCCTGACAATATCGGTCTATTGACCCCTCCTGGCCAGCTCTGCGGCGCGATTTAGACGAGTGATTAGAATAACGGACTAGACTGCGACTCGATTTATTTGCTCCCAGAAACCGGCGACGATCACAAGACGGACAACGACGGTCAGCGTGCAGGGAAATTTTACAAGGGATGCGGAAAATCGAGGACCCGTTAACCACAAACCATCCCTCATCCACTTATCGTATAAGGGCGCTCTTCTCCTCCTCGTTTTTATATCGCGAACCAGTCCCAAATCCCTGCAACTATTGACTCCTACAGGATGAGGTAGAGTTCTCGTTAGGTAACAATCGCCGGTTGATATCCCTCCGTCTCTTCTCCTCCTCACGCACCGTACAAACCGACTACTCCACTCTCGGACGTACTATGACCACGGTTTTACTCCAGCTCCTCTCCCCCTCTCTACCTCCTCATCGCGGTTTCTTCTCCCTCTTCCTCCTTCCTCTCCGTGTCGTATACTATACTCGCAGCTTTTTGTACCACTCCGCAAGGCGAAGCGGACCACGGTATATTTGCCCGTGAATGAAGAAGCGTCTGTCCTGCGAAATGAATGAGAGAGAGAGAGAGAAAGAGACAGAAATGATTACCCCAAATCACGTCTAATTCACAAACTTCTTCGCAGACCGGTTCAACGTCGGGGACGAACGAGCGAACGTCGAGATACCGAAGCAGGCGACTTGCACCCCGAAGGAGCAGCCCGTACTCCTGAAGAGGTCCACCATAAACACCAAGTACTTTCCCTCCTGCACGTGGGTACCGAGGTGCTCCGGGTGCTGCGGACATCCCGAGTTCTCTTGCCAACCGACCGAAACCGTCGCGAGGAACTTTCAGGTAATTGCCGTCGAGTACGACATACAGAAGCACATGAGGTACAAGAGCAAGGAGACCGTCGTCATCGAGGAGCACACGAAGTGCAGGTGTGGTTGCACCCGGAAGGCCAAGGTAAGGCAGTAGGTTTTCGAACACCCTTGTTGTTTTCCATCCCGGTAAGTTCATTGGTTAATCCATTCGATCCGCTTCTTGCAGGACTGCAACGAGAAGCAATCTTACATTGCTGCCGAGTGTCGCTGCGAGTGTACGAACACTGACGAGGAGTCCAAGTGCCTGAAGGAGAGCGCGATCAGGCGCTGGAACCCTGAAACGTGCACTTGCGCCTGCCTCGGAATCTACGAATGCACAAACGGAATGTACTATGATCACAATATATGCAGGTGCGTCAGAAGCCGCTGATGATTATTCTCAGGGAAATTTCGGCACGCTGCTGCAACACAGAACTTTATTTTTCTAGCTATCCGTAACTCTTTCTATGCAGTATTTTGTTTTTCTCATTTTTATGTTCCTCGTGGTGTGAATAAGTCCGTTTCCTTATCCGAACTGTGTGCTTGTGGACTTGTAGTGGCTTTGGCTAACGCGTTATGTGGTGAAGGAAAGTGCGGCAGTAAAGAATCGCTAACACATCTTGGGAAAAGGTTCTTTCTTCTAAACGTTATGCACCTTCTTCATCTACTTCTTATCCCGATTGGTAATAAAAACTCCTTCTGACTCCACCTCCTTCTGAATTAAGTATAATCTCTTCCTCTCATTATTACCATCACCATTAGCGTTGTTGTTATTATTATTATGAGGAGAGTAATAACTTCGGCGAAGCTTTTAGCGGCCATGTTGCGTCGCTGCGTTGTTTTGGTAATTGATTTTCTTCCCTTGTAAGTTGTTCCCATTAACACGGTCTGCGGATGACCTGCATTGTAGACGCTCCTCTGCAAGTTCGTAATACCGAGATTACCGCTCTACCTGCTCCCCTGCATCTGAGCACCGTAGTTAATGCTGAATGCACATTCATTGTCGAAAGAACGAGTAAAGCAAACTCGATTCCGAAGAGATTGCGCGACGACGGCCGGTGCGCGATTTACAACATGGATGGAGGCACCCTGGTATTCTGAGTGTTTTGCAAAGTAGAAGGACTCGAGTTTGAACGTTCTCGCGGATTCCCCTCGGGTGCAACGTGCCCTTGATGACGGCGAAATCGTGACTCGTCACAATTGGCTGAGGATTAGAGGAGAAAAACCCGACGCTTTTACTCTTCGCGAAGAAAGGCAGTAAAAATGAAAGGGAATAACATTGGCAATTAGTTGTTGGGGTTTGGGAATGGTATTATACGGAGTTGTGGCTAACAATAAGGTGTGAGTCCATCGGTCCGACGAGTGTCCTCATTTCCAATCGATGAAAATTCTTCCTTCACTAAGCAGGAAGAAGAATTGCAATCCGTTCACGAAGAACATCATTACGTTTTTACCCTGACGTGATTTCAGCTGTAGAAGATTTCTCCTGAGGAATCACAATGACGACAACGGTCAGCAGAACAGGCGAACCTATCCTAGGTACGATTTACCAGATTCATCGGCTGTTGGACAGTCTCCTGTTATCTACACCATTGACGCTAATGATCCAAGACGCAGGCATAAAGAGGATCCTGAATAACGTTATACACCTGCTCACTTGGGAAGATGATCTGGCTTCCTCAGCACGACAGAGATGGAAAAGAAGAAATGACGAATAAAGACTGTTCTATTATCCCATGATCGTACTCTTCCCCTCACCAATGATGACCAACCTCAATAATTAGAGAAGGCGAGAAAAGCTGAGATAACCATTCCTGTCGATAATAAGTATCGTTTTTTGTATTATTAGTTGAAATGAATTGATATTTCTAGACCAAAATTTGTTCACATTTTAGTAGAAGAGACATATTTTTGCCTTATTTATGAAAAGTTTCTTTTTAAATCTGATAGTTTAGAACCAAACTTAATTGTAAGACCTAAACCTTTTTAAGGCACAAATTTCATGGTGCTTTTTCGTCTATTCTTCTTTCGGGTCATATGATCCTGAATTTCATTACTGGACTCTAAGGGAGAAGTGATAGGGTTTTGAGCAGCTGTAGTAAGGGAGTATCATTCCCTATGTGATAAAGATCGGATAAGAGATTTTGTTTTAAACAAATTGACAAAGCGATATGATATTTTTCTATACGCTTCTGAACGTAATATACATGTATTTAATAAACATATGTCCAGAATAGGATACAAATCTCTATTTTACAGATAAAATTCATGTGGTCAATGCTACAATTCGTAAATTATTGCGCACAACATTGAGTTTGCTACTCATGAAACACCGAATACACATATTGGTCTATACGGATTATAAAACATTTATAACGAATCATTAGTCAACAATAACATTTTACTACGCGAGATCGACATTTCTTGTTAGGACAAGAAATGACTAAACAAACACAAAGTATCTATAGAACAGGGTCCGACACCAATGCTAAGTGCCCAAGTATTTATCTAGTTACCCTCCGGGATACTAATCGATGTCTGTAGCTCCTCCTTCTGCTTCTCTTGCAGTTGCAAGTTCAGTTTTACGATCGACTTGTTTAGCCTCAAGAGTAGACTATGTGAATTGTTCACAGATTCGATAGTACTCGCTATAGATTCTGGAACAAAGAACAGCTTTTGCTGAAAAATTCAGGGTGGTTCAGTAGATTTTTTTTTGTTTCTTATATCATGAAGAAAGTAAAAATGCATGTTGAGGTTAGGTCTGAAGAATTCACGATCGAATTTATGACAGTTGCATGCATGTCAGAGAGAATTAGTGATTAGATAAATTGGAGCCATTCGTGAATTTGATACAAGCGATATGCCCTCACCGATCGACGTCGCGATATCTTTGATCACAGACTCCGTAGATATCCTACTCTTTTTTGTTTCACTCATTTTTTGCACCGCCTAGATTGATACCTCTGACAATTACACATTGGCTAATTCGACAGTGACTAGATTCGAGAGCAACTTACAGGGAGCTGAGAAACAATTTTCACTCCGTTTTTCCGTTGACATCCATTAACACACGCAAGTTGCCATACGTATTCAAGTTTGAGGTTCTTTGAAATGGCGGGAAACTCTTCAGCGGCGGTCATTACCTGACTCTCTTGGTCATACTGCGTTCAGTTGCTACAATAATCAGTCGATCGAATCGACTTTTTTACGGGTAGAAAAAAAATATTATCAAGTTTCAAGCTTCTTTTATTACCGCAAGATTTCATTCTATATCGATCTCTGTTTTGTACAAACGTATTAGATTAAATTCGCTTGGAATTCGACCTTCGTTTGACTAGCGACGTTACGTGAAAAAAAGTGAAGATCCAAAGACGAAGCTCCGAAGACTACCGCAGTTGTAGTCGAACTCCGATCAGATGGCGCCTTTTCCATCTATCCCGTTCTCACCAAGCCGTCGAGGCGTTCACATATATCAAGATTTTTTTTCTAAAAATAAGATATGAACGCTCAAGTTTACGTCTGGTGTGTAAATACGTAGAGGCAGAGCATCCTACTTCGTGTCTGCGATTTTTCAGTAGCGAATGACCTTCCAGAATGAGTTTTTCAACGCAAATCGTCGTACATCAGGCTGCGTGGAGATACTACAGATTAGTTGGTTTCCGAGTACTATAAATAAATGTTGAAGAATTGGGAGAATTCAAGCGATATTGAACATCGAAGGTATAAAATTAGCACTACTATGGATAGTTTGTACAGATATTGGTGCCAGGCTTGCACACCTAACCCGACAAGTGTTTATTATTCGTCTGTTGTTGACGTTCGGGAAGTTTACAGGCGTTCGAAGGCATTCGCGGGTGGAACGACGTGCGAGTACTAGGACCCAAGTTGAACAGAGACAGCGTTAGCATTCTATTAGCTGGTCAGTCTAATTCGGAACTTCAACACGAGTAGAAATCACGCAGTCTTTCATCCCTGTTCCCGCAGTATGGTGAAAATTGTAAATCATAATTCGAGATAACGAAAAACGTTCTAAAATCCGTATTAGCTGCGGTGGAAAAGAGACAGAAGGGCATGTATCGTCGTGACGTCATTACAGAGGCCTGGGGAGTTACTAGGGAGTTTGACGAGAGCGCCACTAGCGATTAAAATGAGAACCGAAAGTCAAAGCGGTGATAAACAAAAGAGTGACAAATAAATTTATCCCGCCTAAAAGTGATCGATCGTCGATTGTTTTCTACGCGTTCTTCAATTTTTTCGTTGCTATTTTTCAGTCGGGATGCAGAGTTCGAATCGGAAGAATCAATCGTTAGCTCCGGTAAGTGCACGTTGACGATTATCAACGTTGTTATTGTTTTCGCGTTATTTCCAAGGGTCGATTATTCCATGCTTCCAAGTTTGTTTACAAAATAACTGTCGGATCTTAGTTTAGCTTCGAGAATTCATCAGGAACAAAGCGTTCCGATACTTCTAATCCGCGTCTTTTCTCCTTGCCTTCGTGCGTACTGTGTTTGTTTGTGCATTGGGTGTTGTGCGTGATTTTCACCGTAAAAAATAGCCGATTTGTATCTCAAAGCCTATTTCATGTGCGACGAGAAAAACGGTCGCCGGATCTCCAAATGTAAGTAATCCAATTAATTACACTAACATTGATTTGATTTGTATTTTCTTACGATTTTGTATCATTACTGTTATACTTCTCTTAACCTTTTAACATCGGGACTGCTCGATATATCGACCAGCAGTCAGGTTGGGGACTTCGAATAAGAAATTCATTGAATTTATTTATAAATTTCCTGCCTAATACCAGGTCGATTTTAATGTAAAATTTCCCTTAAAATCACTTGAAACCGCTGATAATTGCTTGAAGTCTACGACTGTTGAAATTAGTATCGTTATAAACGCAACGAAGGAATGCGAAGAAAATTACTGTTTTGCAATGTGAGAATATCTTTGAAAGAGTTAAGTTTGGAAAATATGAATATATTTCGCTTCATTACGATTAACCGAAAATATATACAATATTCCTATACATCCATCGTCGTTATGATAACATTACCAACTTCATCCTTCATCTATCAAAACCCAATCATGAATTACTTAGAATTCGACTAGAAATCGTAGAAATTGCTCGAAATTACTGACAACATCGTGAGAATTAAAATCATCTAAAAGGAGTGTTGAAATTGTTTCCTAAAATTACGTGAAATCATAAAAATCTTTTGTAATCGCGAGTCACTAAATCTGTAAGTGCAAATAGCAACTCGACTTTCGCGCAGTTTCGATTCTCCGTTTTCACTACGGGATTGAAGTTAAATAACGTTAAAGTAACGAAATATTACAAAAAAATCATTAATTAGAAATTTGACAATGGCTTTTAAGATGTTAAGTTTATAGATTCCGAGATTTGTTTTGTTTAATTACGGTTTATTAAATTTCATATCCTAACAATAGAGAACAACTGTTTTTCCTGAAAATACATTGTGTCACGTTATCTTGACCAACTTCAATCTCATTTTTTAGCCTAGGTATACGTATATCGTACGAAGCTTACGTGCGTCTTCTTCCCATATGATTTTTGTCCGCGGCTGTACCGCAGCTCGCGTAGCCCGGTAGTCGTTCCGCATCCACCCTGCAGCAGCTCAGAAGCAGAAGCAGAGCCGTTGTGCCGACACGAGAAACACGGTTATTGCCCAGGCAGTAAATAAGATCCCCGGCGAGTCGAGGATCAGCTCCTCCTTGCCTTCGGCGCGGTCCAGTTTTCCTCTCCTCTCTTCTCCTCGTCTCCTCGTCTTCTTGACCGTAAGGTGTAATCTTCTAAGACGGCCATCGCCTGCCTTATATTACTATACGTAATATGTATACATATACATAGGTATACCATCGTTAATCTTCTATTGTATAAATTACCGACGAAACTAGTTTCGGATATTTATCCTCCTTCTATAGCTTCTTCTTCTTATTCGAGTACCTCGCGCTCCTTTCTCGTCCCGATTCTGATCCTGTGTTACAGAAATTATTAAACGCACTCGTGTCCAGTAGCTTCCGTCTTTCAATGCTTGATGTATATATTGTGCGACATGAGAGGCTCGAGCTTCGTTTTTTAGTATTTATATAATATAAATAAAAAGTTATATAATACCAGGAGACGGGAAGCAGAAATTAGAATTTGATTAATTATTCGGAGAAATCGATTAGGAATTATTACATATGTACATATGGTTTCTGTACGATATTACACGAGTGTTTGATCCACATGTAAGGAGAAATTCTCTCAATTTATCGTTACAAGTATAAGTGTATGCGATACACGCCTGAAACTTGGCAACCTAACAATCACAGCTGTAACTTAACTATAACAATGTGATTAGCATCAATTGAATGAAAGAACAAAAACATCTATTACAAATAAAAATCAGGCGTAAATTTTATAGACCTAGAAAATAAAATTCGCCCGAAAATTTTACATAAGTTATTTTTACATCTCATCGTATCGTATAATATAGGAGTAAGAAATGAGAAAAAAAAAGAAATAGCTAGCTTGAAGAAGCCGACATTTATTCTTTTTCTATTTTGTGAATATAAACCGCTGCAAATTACGAAACGAGCAAATAACGACGAACCTGAAATCCTGATCTAATCTTTCACCACGTGATATGCAGCTAGTCACGCGTTCCTCGTTTCTTCTCTCGATTTCCTCTTTGCCTCGATTCAAGTACGCTACTCGGTAGCCTAAACTCCTGATCGTGGCGCCGCTTCTTCGTCTTCTTTAAATCGTTGTCGTCGCGGTTCGGGATATTTGCCCCGGATGTTGTTCTACTTATTTTCTCTCTTCATTTTCAGTTTGCTCGTTTCTTTATTTCATTTTTTCCCTTTCGTTGCGCCGTTTGTTGACAATCTATTATTTCTATCACCTTCGAGCTGCACGATCATCCGCACTTCCATTATTCCATAGTGCGCCGGGTCTTATCCGATCATTAATCTCGATTGGCGTCATCGGGTTCTCTTTTTTCTTTTCTCTTTTCTCTTGTTGCAGTTCTTCTCCTACAGCAGTGAAGCACGTTTCTGAATTTTACAATCCCGAACTCGTTTCGCAAGCTTCCTGATTACTCATTGAGCGTTCCTCCTTCATCTTATTCTTCTTGTTTTTCTTCTCCTTCTTCTTCTGCTTCCTTTTCTTCGTCGGAAACCCCCATTTTCATGAATGACCGCGTATGTCAACATACTTATATCAGCACAATAATTTTGCAGTTTTTTGTTTTTGTTTTTTTTTTGCACTAGCACAATAAAAGTAGAAAGTTTAATAATTTCTTTTCCTCTTTTTCGTTTTCTACACTTGATCCTGGTGTCAAAAATTTCCATCGCACACGAAAAATGCACCAGATAGAGAGGTGAAAAATTATACAGAGAATACAAAATGACTCGCTGTATAAGCCTAGTCCTTTAGTTTAAAAAAAAAAATTGTTTTGCCTTTTTTTTTGGTTTTTCTTCCTTGTTACGAAGACTCTAAAATCAACCAATAACTATATTATTACCTACAATATCTGGAAGATAAAAATTCGCGACGAATAATATGTACAAGAATAGATTATAAAACAAAAAAGTGAACAAAACTCCTCCCCAAAGTAACGAGAGAAATATGATGATGGCTTTTTGGTTTCTCAGCAATGGGCGCGGGCTCTATATACTTTAAGTATAGGGCTTACCTCCTCGAAGAATTCTGTAATAGCTCTCAGCCTGCTCCGTGCGCGTGTGTATATGTAGGCATCGGCATTATAGGGTACAAGTTTTCTTCAATGGTGACGTCATCGTTCGAACATGGCCAACATGGACCATCTCTCTCTCTCTCTCCAATACTGTACTTACACATGTGATAACTTACGGATACTTCGGGTTCCTATACACATCGTATACAATTCTATACATCTATATACGTATATATACATATATGTGTGGTGTGTAAATGACGCTCCGCTGCAACTGCAGCGTAGCATCGTATTACGCACATCCTATACATGTTTTCTATGGGCTGATGACCTTTACCTATTTAACTAGGCCAGTGATATAAGCTCCGGGTGCGTGTATGTATATATATATATATATATAAAATATACTATACCTATTTATTTATATATTCATGGATTCACGCATCGTGCTGAATTGGATTAAAGAGGATGCGCAGGATGCGATGCTCTCTCTCTCTCTCTCTCTCTCTCCTCTTTCCTTCTTATTCATAGATGTAAGGTCGGTGTGATATTGTTTTTTGAGGCTTTTTTCGCTCTTTTCGTTGTCTTTATTCTCTCTATCTCTCCCTATTACTCTTTATGGGAATGCGCGTTTTCTCAACAGAGAAAACGAAATTTATCGTATCTTACTGATTCTGAAAAGGAGAAAAATATATCTTGAAAACCATTTTGAATGTATAATTCTTTTTACAAATTGTAGAATTAAAAATTCCACAGTACTTATAGTATAAGGATGTCTGCAGTGAATTTTCTTCTTTATCTTAATTTCTATCTCCGATCACACCTTGAAACTTTCTAATTTGATATGAGAAGGAAAAAAAATTGGTAATTTTTTTTCTTTTCATCCCAGGCAGGTATATTACGACTGATTATCCCGGGACTTAAACTCGACAGATTCTCGGTCTGGTGGTATTACCAAAGGATTAACAACAAACATCGATGGTTGATGTAACGCGTATACATGTACCTACATATATTGGAATGATACACGTATTCGGCGCAGGAGGCGAGTGGTGATTTGTGATTGTATTCGTATAGCTGTAGTGGAGAAGCGGATGATGGTATAAGCCGATTACGCCGCCTGCCTGCAGGTTATTTTATTCAAGCCAAACTTATAATAAAACGGCTGAACGCCGCCGCTCCGCGTCGTCTCCGTAATCTAATCGCTGCCTGCTTTGCTTCTTTCCAGGTATGCACAAGTTTCCAACCCGCGCGTACTAATGCGTGCGTGCGTGCGTGCGTGCGTGTGTGTGTGTTACACTACCCGAGTCGCGAGGTTCGACTTATTTTTCCCTGAATTTATACCGGGTATAGTGTGTATACATATCATACTCGCAGCTTCTTATATTATACTCATATCGATCATACACCTATACACGATACGGTTGAAATAGGAATTGTTGTCGATTTACGTAAACAGAAAATTAGAATTATCTAGTATAGCAAATTCATTGCTTATTTTCACTTCCTTTGGTTTAAATTATATTTAAACAAAAAAAAAAAAAAAATCAAACAACAACAACAACAACAACAACAACAACAACCATAATAATAATAACAACAACATTGTTGCGTGATCGTACAACATCTGCAGAGAATATAATGAAATTCGAATTGTTCTAATATATTCTTATTTTATTTGTTTATTTTTTGCTTCTGATCCGCATATGAAGTGAGGGTATTTCTCCGAATAAAAAATTTTTGTAAAATTTATAACATCGAGGGTATTATTTTTTGTCTAAGAAATCTTATATTTCGCGTGATAAAATCGTACATCCGCGGCTACGTACCACATACATTATATTTCCCACTGATCCCGAGTTACGTGCTGTGCAACAGCAGCTACATTTATTTTCATATCCAAGCATACCGCGAACCCGGGTGTCGAACAGACAATGCACTCCTAGACCTCAGCTCCCATTCTCTCTCCCTCTCTCTCTTTTCTATTTGCCCGCGGCTGCAGCGACGCGGCAATATGGCGGATGGATGCTGCTTGCTTGCCGCCGCCGCCGCCGCTGCTGTAAAAGTAATAAACGAACGACTCGAAGAGCGAGTCACTAGACCCATGCTGTTCTCCTGTATACCGAGAGAAGAACCGCCTCCAGCCAGACCCACGCAAGTTTTAGAAAATTGACAACGAGACAAAGAAAATTCCCCGTACAACTACACAATCTAAACAATAATTCATATCAATTGTGTTCTCGATTCTCTTTTCGTTTCTCTAATTCTCTGAATACGCAATAATATACAGCAGGTATAATAAATAAAATTGTGATAGAATTTTCAATTTTATATACCTCGAGATGGCAGATTCAAAATTCTTTTTATAAATTTCGCATATAATAATAATGATAATAATAATAATAATAATAATAATACGTATTGATATGTGAAGAAGAAAAGTTGCATAGGATATTGTATACATCGGAGAGGATCTAGTAGTTGGCCGCGAGTGGAAAGGGGGTTGGCGCGAGGGGGAGGAGGGGGAAAAATAACCTAGCGTTTCAATCGAAAGTTGAACGACCTCTATAGCATCATCGCAGCGCGCATCCCGCGGTATATACAGTAACACACACGACGCAGGGCTCGCTGTTGCTGTTGCTGTTGCTGTTCCTTTGCGATCTCTTCCTCTCTCGCTCACGAAGTAGCGGTAGGAGAAGAATTTTACGGGAGGAGGCTCTGCTTGCTCCTCTCCGAGAAATAGAGAGAGAGAGAGAGAGAGAGAGAGAGAGAGAGAGAGAGAGAGAGAGAGAGAGAGAGGAGAGTCGCATCGTCTCCTCGAACGACCGACCGTCCGAGTGTACGTCACTCACGCGATGCATGCGATACTGATGCTGATGCTCTCGACGCTCGTGGAATACTTCTTTCCGCTGTCGCCGAGTGGTTCCAATAAACAATGGATTCCGTGAAACCGCTCTTTCTCGCGGGCGAGAAGATAAGAGAATAGAAAAGTGAGATTGATAGATAGATAAACAGACGGATAATGATTTATTATGCCCCTGGCAATGTTGGCCAACGTGGACTGTAAACAAAAGCGCAGGCGAAGAGTAAACTGAATAAGTATGTAAGTGAAATGAAGAGTGGATCAACAGATAATAACTAAATAGGTAGATAATTAGACGAAATAACGAAGGGGGTGAGTAGCAAATTAAGAGTAGAAAATTAATGAAGGAATATTTTTTTTTAAGATTTATCTTACGCAGTTGTTCGTGAAATAGTCAGGGAATGGTCGGGATAGTTTTTTCTTCTGAAGGGAAAAAATTAAGGGACCGTATGTTTGTTTGGAGACGGTTAGGGAAGTATCGAAATTTAATAGTTGTTTTCATTGTTCAGGAACGAATTAAGTCGGAAAATTTTTAGGGCAAAGCCGGCATTTTCCTTTTTGTTTTTTTTCTTTTGTCATCTTACAATTAGTTAGGGAATTGTTGGGGAACGGTCAGGGAAGTCGGAGAAAATTAGTTGTACGATAAATAATGAATCATACATGTATCATTAATTATAGCTTACTGAGAAAATGATTGAACATGGTGTTTATACGCGTCGTTCATTGCTACGCGCTTGTTTTGGTGTGTCGTTTGGCTCTTTTTGATATTTCGAAAAAGTTAAAAGTTCTGGACGAACCTTACGGACTATTCTCCATCGACCGTGATTATAGCCAACTGTTCGTCTTCTCGAAAATAGTATGACGAATATTGTAAGCTTACCCTGGTTCTTGAATCCCGTTTCCTCCTCCGTGCGGCATTATTCCCAGGTACACAAAACCAAGTCCGAATCATGACTCGACTGGACTGGACGTTACATACATTCGTAACCTGTAGGCCTGACGTTGAGAAAATAAAAATAAAAGGAAATAAAAACAATAATAATGTACATACGTACAACAGGTTGTCTGCAAGTCGTGTATAATTTATTTAATAAAACATGGCGGTACATAGGCGAGAAATTTATTTCTTCGCATGATCGGTATGTATACATATATAATGTGTACATATACGTAAATGCGTAGTGTTATTATAACGAATTATCTAATTATATACCCGTTGCCGTAGTAATTTTGTATTCGCTATTCTCCGCGGAGCTTCAGGCTGCTGCAGGCTGTAATGTTAAAACGTTACAAATTATAATTCTCAACGCAGAACTGGTCAACGGTCTTTCATTCCTTTTTCATTTTTTCTTCGTTCGGCAATGCGTACGGTATAATGTACCCATATTCTCATGGTATGTTGTACATGTTCTCTGGCCTGTATGAGCTATTATAATTATTTTTTTTTTCCTCTGATCCTTCTCTCGATTGTTGACATCTCTTCTTTGCCATTTTTGTGACGAAAGAAGACACGAAAATAAAGAATAGATGAGAAAAGGAGGAGGCCGTAGGAAAAAGTCACCGTTGCGAAAAATCACGCGAAAAGTTACCTTAAACGTAACCCGGCTGTTTCTCCTTTCATCTCCCTCTTCTTTGTGAGATGACGTTGCTGCTGCTGCTGCTGCACTGAGACGGCACTCAGTCACCAAGTTTTTCCTCCTCGTACGTACGCGACGCTTTCTTTTTGCCCGAGTTCCGGCTCAATGTTGTACATTACACACGTAGGTATAATACGCGCCCTTCTCTTCTTCTGATAGGCTTATAAGCTGTGGATAAACCGGGTTTCATCTTCTCCATACTATACCGTATGCACACGATAATTCTCCCAGTTTCATTATATCTACTAGGGGGATGCTCTGGTCGATTTCGACGTTGTCGTATATATCTGAAAATATACAAGTCCACGTATCTCAAACGTGAAAAAGAGATCAACAGTTCCATTCTATACGCAATTCTGAACAAATACATTCCAATACATTTTCATTTGACGTGAAAATAAAGAAATGGCATGAATTCTACTAATTTATTATTGCAATTTCGTAGAATCCCTGCCATTTCTTTATTTCTGCGTCAAATGAAAATGTGTTGGAGTGTGTTTGTTCAGAATTGAGTATAGAATGGGGCTGCTAAGGCGGCGGCGGGGGGGGGGGGGATTACAGCTTAGAATGTCTGAAATCATCCCGATTTTTAGGATTTTTTTTTATTTAAGAAAGTGAAAACACTTGGGGCAATTTGAGTTTTAGAACTTTATTATTTATAGTTCTAAGGAGATATTAGAATTTTTTCATTGAATTTAATAATAAAATGAAGACATTTTTTCGAGCTGAGGCTCGTAGCCCATTGTTAAAAAAAAAATTTTCAAATATATCCGATTATGATGAAAAAATTTCATTTTTCGATGGGAAAATTGTTGAAAAAATTTTTATGAAAAAAATGATGCGACTGAAACACACAAATCTAGCCACCAGTTTGAATCGATGAACAAGTCTTACAGATTGTGTCGAAATTTCAAGTTGGTCGGATAAAAATTGACCGAGGACTCTACGCCACCAGATTGAAAACATAGTCGTTCGCTACTTATATGCGCTATACCGCCATTTCGTTATTAATTTTAATAAAAAAATTCTAGCATGTTCTTGAAACTGTAAATAATAATGCCCTCAAACTGATATTGCTCTAAGTGGTGTTATTTTCTTTAAAAGAAATTCCAAAAAATAGGTATGAATTTAGATCAGCCAAGTCCCCCTAAGCTTCGATATTCGGGGCATATACGTCAACATCGAAATCCACCAGGGCAACCCCTCAAATTGGGCAAGATAGCGTGTAGGTGAATACTTTCGAATTCATTCAGTACACCGTTGCAGTGTTGCGGACGTGAAGTGTGCGAGGCGCTAACTCGGTGCTCCAAAGTCAGGGACAGAGGAAGAGAAAGACAAAGAGTGGAAAGATTTCTACCTTTCAAACTCGACTCGACTTGACTTGACTTGACTGGACTGGACTGGACTTGACTTTACTCGACCGATGACCGGACTTTGACCCTTGTACAGCCAAGTAGTACAACTGCGCCTCTTCCCATTCTCTTCTTCTTCTTCTTCTTCTTCTTCTTCTTCTTCGACCATAGGTGCTTACTATTCTGCTGGGCAACTCTCGTTGGGAAGATATAGACGTATACATATGTATACACATATGTTATAAACATATAACATATCACTTAAATAAACAATATTATTGATTTTAAAATTAAAAATATAGACTTCCAATGAAATGTTAATTAATAAATTTTATTAAACAACGATATGAGTCAGTTTTGTAGCATTTATAAATTAATAACATCATTATTTCATACGGTTCGATGTTTGAGGCCTGATACTCCGAAACGACTTACCTTACGCGAATCTTTATCCAGATCTTTTTTGTAGAGCGTAAAATTTCCTACAAGAATATGTTTTTTTTATAACTTCACACTGATTCGTCTTCGAGCAATAAAATGCTACATTTTAAAAAAAATTTTTCCCATGTTATTTAAATGAGAAATAGAAAATTGAGAATCGCCACCTCTAAATATCAATATTAAGAGCTCATATTTTACCGAGGTCATTTTTGAGGGACGCTTGGAAGATTTTTCAATGTTCTTCGAAAAAAAAAAAATAGTCGGTTTTTTTGAAACACTCTAATATATATATATAATATATATATTTTATGCACTCTATGCAGCAACGTGGAAGTGTGCAATGCGTAGCATCATACACTCTATGATATATGATCCTTGCCTGGGTTATTTTTCAGTTCCTGCGAGTTGTGGAATCCTTCTGCCGTTTTCAATTCTGTATTGGAATATATTACACATATACGCATCCTAACCGCGTATTCACCTTTTACCGGCTACCGCGACTCGGCCAAGTCAGGCAACTTTTATACTCGGTTACGTTGGGTTAGGTCAGTTGGACAGAGACTGCGTTAGGTTTCGACCAGGTCCGTTTTCAAATTTCTCGAAAGTTACGAATTTCGCGATAAATATTACGGAAAAGAGGAGATTGTAAGTTTCTTATTACCACAATTTGACGAAAAAATTCACGAATTTATCATTACTGTGAAACTTGATAGTCATGCAGAGTGTTGATCGAAAAGCATCTCATTCTTTGTAGCGAGGAATCGAAGAAAATAATGCAAAACACCGTCCGAGACAGTGTGAATTATATACATACATATATAGATAGCAAAATTTATTGCTACACGAATCCAATAATTTATAACTGTACATACATATGTGTATGTATAATAGTTGTGTGTAAATGGCAAAGTTACCGTACGATCCGCAGAGAGTGGCTCCGTCACATGTTGCTTGCTAAAACGTGATAAAAAAAACCATGTAAATATACAACGAAGAAATAACGAAGAAACTCCTTTTTTGTACAGCAAAAACGAGAAATGAGAGAAGAAAAATTCTGAATAAAATAACCCGCAGCATAATGATACGTTATAAATAAAATACGTATTATTGCAATATCTTATCGTTCCTCTTACAACATGCACATAATACGTTACAGAGACATGTGTATCCCATGTACAAAATACATCACGTGCGGTGATCTCATTGTCGGAACGAGAGAGAAAAAGAGATTTTTATCAAATATTATACATGTTACACACACACTGCGTGTGTGCTTTAACTGCACCACAAGACCCTCGGATCCAAACCGCGTATGACGCGATTATATGACATACTTATACCTATAGATACGTATATGAATGTATATCTCTGTGGTTCTCGGTTAAACTAAAATATCTTGGGCTATCGTCCGGCCCGTCACCGTGACCTATATGCATGTACGCAGGTGTACAGGGTGGGCCAAAAAAAAAAACGGGTCTAAATTAAAACGTGAATAAAATCCGAACACGTCTACTGATTAAAAAAAAAATTCTGCGCTAAATTAGAAGAACGAACATTTCGTTTCGTGCTTGAAAGTCTGGAAAATCTTTATTTCTTTCTGAGATGTATACATGCTATGGAATAACAGGTTCTAAAAAAGTCGCTGTGTGGAGAAAAAAAAAATCAATATTAAAGAATGTTCAACCTAATTGCCATGTTAAATTACGATTTGAAGACTGATTTATTTTGGTTCAACTCAATTAACAATGAGTTTTATCCTCTTTTCTTGTTATTTTTTATTATTTGAAATTTTCGAATAATAAAACTCTCCTTCGCTAGGATAAGAACAGGATATGCGACTTCAACTTCCACGGATCAGTGAATAATTATTCTTCGCGACTGCAATTTTCATGCTCTAGGTAATTTGCGAATATTAAAAAAGTCAGCCTTAACGCCGTCTCAAAAAATCTCGAAAATGTTCGATTCATCTGCCTGGTTAGTCGTTCCTGATCGGATCGACATTGAACTCTGCTTAACAGTTAGCTAAATTAATTTTGGTTAAGTTCTCGGCATCATTTACAGCTGACTTTTTTGACAGTGATGTCTCTTCATAATGTCGTTAACGTCCAGAATTTCAATCACAAAGCGTGCGTTTTGACCCTAATATAACGAGAAACGTTTTGCGTCACGTGGAAAGAGACAAAGGAGAATTGTTAAAATGCCAGGATGAAACATCGAATCACAATTTAAGATAAAAATTAAGTTGACCATTATGTAATATTAATTTTTTTCATCCTTCCAGCAACTTTTTGAAAACCCAATATTCAACGGCGTGTATCTGAGCAACGAGTGAAGATGTTACGGTTTTTCAAACGCGAAACGAAAGATTTGTTCATCTAGTTTCGAGCAAAAAACAGTTTCTGCAAATCGGTTGACGCGTTCGGTTCTTATTCACGTTTTAATTCGATCCGTTTTTTTCTTTTTCGGTCCACCCTGTATATACATATATATACATACCTCCACGTGTACGGATGTATGTGTATGCGGACTGTACGCCGAGTCTAATCCGACTCAACTAAAACCCGGTTAGGCTAGGTCCGCGCATTCGCATGATTTTTGCCAATGGAAATCACCACCAATCGACAGTCGTCGTCGCCGTAGCCAGCCAGTCAGCATCGGCATCTCTTCTCGATCTCCGGTGATTCCGTGCTTGCGTAAGCAATTCATACGGATCTTCATACTCTATTCTTCCAGGGTCGTTATAAGTAAAACAAGTTAGCCGGAAGCCCAAAGCATTAATGAACATCGCTGCACATACTATTTTCTTAGAATATCGATCGTCCATTGTGAATTATCATTGGAAACCATTCCAATGGGGGGGGGGGGGGGTTTACACCCGTAGTATGCATATTTGTTTGTTTTTTGATCGAAGAATTAACATTATCCGTGACATTATTAACAAATTTTCAATCATATAAGTGAATCACATCACGTTGGGAGGGGGGTAAAAAACTGCGCGATGTTGGGGGTGGGGGGAAAATGTCCGAAAACAACGTGAGATAATATTGGAATACCGTAGCTTCTTACTTTCTTTGTACTGAGAAATATCGCCACCACGATCAATATTGTTGTATCGTCATCGTTTATCGTCGTGATGATCATTGCGACTGGCTGTATTTCCGCTGCTAAAAAATGAAGAGAGTGTCGGAGGTGGAGCCGGAGGTTGTGTCGCCCAACGCGAGGGCCGTTGCAATGACCGGACTTTGAACCCGAGGCGTATCGTAAACAACAGCAGACCGTACGATGCACTCGCTTTTGCACTGTGCTGCGACCGTCGCGCCTTGCCTTGCCATTCGTGAATGCGGTACTGGTTACACATTATACCCATCCGGTACTCGTTCAGCTCCTGCTGCACTTCCTCTCCTGATGCGCCACCGGCTACTTTTTCTTTACTAGCTACCGCTCTATTTCACTGCGTAACAATATCAGTGCCAGGCCAAGAATTTCAAGTACGACACACCCTCCAAGTCGAAGGAAAAGTTTTGTGCTTGCTTTTTTCTTCCATGCATCTTGTGTGATTATGCAGCGTGGATCAAAGTTGTGTTGCACTCGCGGATGAAAGGAAAATATGATCTGTAATACCTAAAAAAAGGGGAATTAAAGGCGTGCGGTGTGTGCGTTTGTTTTGGTTGTAAAGAACGACGAAAGGAGAGGGACGAGAGGAAATCGCAAAGCTCGGCTCCAATTTGTATTCACGACCCGTCGGCCTCCGATGCTCTAACAGTTACTCGATCACCTCCGATGCCTCATTAAAACCTCGGGCACTGCTTCTGCTGCACATCTTTCGGGCCGTGACTACCGTTTTCAATTGCTCTGCTCCTCCTTTTTCTTTTCATCTATCTTTCTTTCGCCCCCTTTGGGTCGTAACGTAACAGGTTCGACCGACCCGTCATCGCCATGTGGATCAAGTCGGAGTGACATTGAATCGGGGTGATCGGTGATTTGTTGACAAACAAAGCATCTCGTGTTCCTGCGCGTCTCTGTATAATGCAATTTCGTTCTTTGTCCGCTGTTCCAATCAGTGTACATGTACTTTACGTGAAACGCTTACACACAGCATCCGCAAAATCTCCGATGATTGGACCGTCCGTGACTTTTTTTCTCTTTTCACCATTCTCTATCAGCAGCTAGTATATACGCTCTATAATTCGACGATGATGACAGTGGTGATGACGACGAAGATTCGATGTTGGAATCGGTTTTCTTCGACGATTCGATTATATTTTATGCCTGTGCGGTTTCACACCATCACCATGCGTGATGGATCAACTTCAATCTCGTCGCTATAGGTGAATTGAAATTACATTCCGATCGGATTGTTGAGTTCGCGATGCCGATCGAAAACCCATAGGCAATTGTTTTCTGCCGTATTTCAATGTCTGCGGGTTAACGTTTTATCGGATGAGTTGATAAAGAGAGACGGAAAAAAGACTTTGAAGTTTTGCGTCGTGATGCAGCGATAACAGTACAATCGTAGACCGGAAGCTAGCAAGTCACGAGCCGTCGGAACACCGACCTCAGAAGGAGGAAGAAAACCCGTTACCGTGGCTGTTGCGGTGTGTCGAAGTAAAAGAAGAGAAAGAAGAAGAAGAAGGTAGTGGTTCACAAGCGCGGTCGCTCCTTCTTCTTCTCTCGGTTTGTTATTATCTTTTACCCACACGCGCAAGTGTCTGTTTCTAGGTACGTGCACAATGCACACGTACACATATAGTATAAACGGGCAGAAGCAAGCAAAAATACGGAGTACCGTTTTGCGGACACGCCATAACTCAAGCGGAAACGCGTTTAGGATTAAAAAAAGCGCGAACGCTTCTTCATCATATAACACACCATCGACCATACGTATACGATCCATGTTTTGCTTGTATTCGTGTCATGTCATGATACACACCGCGGAATCGTGATGTGAGTCCGAATTATCATCTTACAGTCTTCAGTTTTATTCACTTTTGGTTATTTATTACATAACTGAGAGTGTTTCGAATCGAAACGAATTACGTCTCGACCCCGATTCGAAAGACATGCGGGCCAATTTCTCAGCGAAATATTTCTGAGGAATATTTTTCCTAACGCGATAGACGAGGCGATCGGCACTTACCGTTTGCCGTTCGGAGGCTATGCGAACGTACGAGTGAATTGGCGCATGTTGGAGTACAGTTTCGACTTTCCAACACGACCTGCATCCATCGCGGTGAACAAACCCGACGGCAGAAATCAGATTCCTCGTTCTTCGTCGGTCGGTAAACGCGGGTCGTGCAGCAGGGTGATACGGTGCGATCAGAGGAGAAGAAAACCCACTCGGCCAAACGATGATCGTTGCTTCTGGCGGTGGCGCCTTTTATTATCTATCGAGCAAAACAGCACGGCGAGTGTCGTTCGATCCTTTTCGAATCACCTTAACGTCCTGCCCCAAATCGTCGGATACGTTTTACGATTTCTACGTCGAGGATGTGTTGCGTTTCACCGAAAACAAACACACCGCGTGAATGATTTCAGCGTAGATCAATGATCGGAAATCTTTCATCGTTCTCGTAATCCTATACTTATGTTATGTTGGTGTACGAGCTCTCCAACAGCTGTATCACGGATATGAATTCAGTTAGTAATAAACTTGTTCCGAAGTGAAAGCCGCCGTTGTTGTTGATTGCCGCTTTTGCTGTTCGCTTGCTGCGTCGGTTATAGCGGTTTAATAACGGCGGAACCCGCCGGCGCTGTTCGCCAACCTCTATATACGAAAATACGCGTTCAAACGCGCGGTTTACTTTCAAAATAGTGATAGTTATACGATAATGAAACATACGGTGATACCGATATCACACCGGTGTCAGCCGCTGTACGCGATACGTCATAGATTTTCATTCGTCAAGTTGAAAACTATGCGTCAGTTTGCAAACCGAGGAACAAGATTGATAAACTAATCTCAGTTTCTCTCGTAGAGGAAAAACTAGGTAGATGAAACGTAGATTAAATTGAGGGAAAATATCAAAGCTTCGTTATTTTACTGATTCTCTCTACAATGTATAATCGTATAATTGCTGGCTGTTGGTCTCGAGAATCGTCGCAACAGGCTTCTCGGCATTTCCGTTCAAAGGGTTATTGTTGTTGTATTATGTAACTGAGAGGTGCAGCGGATTGAATTCAATGGGACAACGAAAAAGGCGAGAGCGTAGATATTGCAGATGGAAAAATGGTCGTTGAAGAAAAACGCGTGAAATTTGAGAACGAGTCAAATAGTCTTTCTTCCGATAAACGTTCGCTTCGTCGTTCGATAATATATTGCGACGACGTTTGCCACGCATAGTTCTTCGTATTCTTTGAAGACTCGGTTATATTACAACAATATTCACGACGTTTTCAGGCACCGGAAGTCGCGATTCACTTCAAGGCGAAAACAAGGCCAGGCTTTTAGACCGTTAACATCGGAGATTTTGCCCGCAGCTTGCCTCATTCCACGACCAGTTTTTGCGTAATGCATATAATAGGTACGATGGAATTGGATGTGAGAAATTATCCCACGCACCTGCGCTCGTTTCGAGAACAAGGAAAAAACAAAGAAAAAATAGGAGAACGTGCGAATAACGTTGAAAATTGATTTGCCAGAGATTTGACTTTGTTTCCTCTATTTTCCTTGTGCGTTACCTTGCCGAATTTCGAACGCGAATTATAATCGTGATATCAGTTTGTGTACGATTATTGTGACAGTTTATATTCGCGTTTCGATGATGGGAGGATGAGAAGAGAAAGAAATGGCACATTCCAAATCAAATATCCTCAATTCCTTTATCACTCCGTTAAAATCTATTAACGCAAGATTCAGAGGTGAAGTGTATTTTTATCACCGCCAGCGTACAACAACAAGAGTATCGGCTTGGGCCGCCATGAGATGGATCGAAAATAGATCATCAATGTTGGAAGCGTATAAACTTCAGATCCATCATTGGATTATACGCCTGCGTGAA
Organism: Neodiprion virginianus; assembly: GCF_021901495.1. Classification (NCBI taxonomy): domain Eukaryota; kingdom Metazoa; phylum Arthropoda; class Insecta; order Hymenoptera; family Diprionidae; genus Neodiprion; species Neodiprion virginianus. Next base: position 20,470,518 of record NC_060880.1, read on the forward strand.
TGACCTATCACGAGATTCGATTTTATTGCTTAAACGGCGTGTTTTTTGCGCGGTCGTTGTCATTTTTATACTCGGTGATACGAATTCATCGGTCGATCTAGATCGCGTGCGAATAAAATTAGGAGATTTAATACGGAAGAATAAGAAGGCGAAGAATCGATCGATATATTGAGAATTCTCAAGAGTTCAGGGAGAAGGAGGAGGTGAAAAAAATTCATCGAAATAGATTTCACGATTTTTTTTTTTTTTTTTTAAATAAACAATAGCACTGTATTTTGGGTATGTATAGGTTAGTGATTTCTTTCTTTATTTTTTTTGTTTTATCTTATTCCTCTTCTTCTTCTCTCAATAATAGTAATGTTATCGTTATTGATTATTCTTATTATTATTGATGTTGTTGTTACTATTATTGTTATTATTATTACTACCATTACTACTACTACTGCTATTACTACCGTTACTTTCTCCTTTAAATCTTTTTCAATTTGTAATTTTCATCATTGTAGGTACATGTATATACTAGGTGATATGTATATGATAGGTGTAATGCTCGAGTATACATTAGAATGTTTCAAAAAAACCGTCTATTTTCTTTTTTTTCGAAGAACATTGAAAAATCTTCCGAGCGTCCCTCAAAAATGACCTCGGTAAAATATGAGCTCTTAATATTGATATTTAGCGGTGGCGATTCTCAATTTTCTATTTCCCATTTAAATAACATGGGAAATTTTTTTTTTTAAATTTAGAATTTTATTGCTCGAAGACGAATCAGTGTGAAGATATAAAAAAAAACATGTTCTTGTAGGAAATTTTACGCTCTACAAAAAAGATCCTAATAAAGATTTGCGTAAGGTAAGTCGTTTCGGAGTATCAGGCCTCAAACATCGAACCGTATGAAATAATGATGTTATTAATTTATAAATGCTACAAAACTGACTCATATCGTTGATTAATGAAATTTATTAATTAACATTTCATTGGAAGTCTATATTTTTAATTTTAAAATCAATAATATTGTGTATTTAAGTGATTTAAGATTTTTCAATGTTCTTCGGAAAAAAAAATAGTCGGTTTTTTTGAAACACTCTAGTATACATATACATACCTACATACCGCACATGCACGCGCATATATATATATATATATATATATATATATATATATCTACTGTTGTAATTATTATTATAATTATGTTACTCGAATTTATCTTCATTATGTATAATGTGTATGGTATATTCACCATAATGCACATAGCGTGTACTTTTTAATCTGTGTACAATTATGACAGTGACAATGATGATGACGATGATGATGATAATAATCAACTTGTGTTTGAATTAGTCGACAATAATAATCACAACAGCAAAAATAACGACATACATGTGTGTGCGCGTGCATGCGGGCGTGTGTATTAAATACTGTATCGAGGAGGAAAAGAAAGAAAAATGTTCACCTCTTCTTTCTCTTCTGTCCGTCTTGTTTTCTGTCTTGCTCGCTTCTTGACGCAAAATAAATTCATTACTTGCGAATTAATAGATTTTTCTTTACTTCATCTTTTTTCGTTTTATTACGAGATTGTTATTATATTCATCATCATTATTATTGTTATTACCGATGCTTCATGTGTCTGTAATATTTGATGTAAAAAAAAAGACCCACCTTATTTTTCAACTTATGCGTATATAAATATGGATATTCTGAATCTGTTATTCGTAAATCTTTTCTTTCGCTATCTGTGTTATAAAAGCAGTAACGATGAAAACGATAATAATGATACTAACAACAATCGTCGCACAGTGTCATCTCTTCTTGCAGTACGATCTTATAGTGCTTTCATTATTATTATTATTAATAATAACAATAGTAATGATAATAGTAGTAATAATCATTATACACACATGTATAAATATAGACACGATAAAATCTATAACATAATATTACATTTTACCACATAATTAAAAAGTACGCGCTAATTAGTTATGTTTACTGAGATCATACTAATACATCACAGGGTTACATCAATATATAATAATAATTATTATAAGTTTATGCATTTTGCTTATTTTTATTTAGGGGATTTTTTTTGCTGAATTTTGAACAACTTCGTTTCACTTGTAAAACTTTTTCAGTTTACTCAAATTTTCCCTGACCAACTCTGTTAATCGAAGTCTTTATAGGTCGGGAAGAAACTTTTGTAGGTATGTACGAATCGATTTCACGAGGGATAGAGAAAAAAAATAATTTCTTTTACTTTATTCTAGCAAGAGAAAGAAAGTTCTCTCGTTTTTTTACACTTCTCTCTTGGATGCTTGTGTCTTGTGTGTGTTGAACATATCATTATGTTGTTTGGGTAAAGGATTCGAAGTTCTGGTCTCTGTTTTTCCATGTTTCTCGTGTATTTTCAGAACTTGAAATGATTCTAATTCGTGTAATATATTCATTGTATTTACGTGTGTTTTTAGATTTTTTTGAAGAAAGAAGGAAGGATGAGGAGAGTGGAAATTCACAACTCGTTGAAACTTTCGGGGTATGTATTGTATAATTCACATACTTACAATTGTATTATTTGAATTAGAGAAGAATATGGGGAACCGAAGAAGAAGAAGAAGAGAGAGTTAGCAAAAATCTTGGTTTACGATATGTGACACAATTTTATAAATTTTCTTTTGAATTTTCATAGAATAACCATTTTACTCGTGTATATATCTTTCATCAAACAACTCAACAGTTGGGCATTGCGTTCATCTGTTTTTATTTTGCACCAGTTAAAAGACTGAAAAACTACTCTCGTTACACTTTGAACGATTCGAACAGAAACTACAATAATTTCTCTGTGAATATCAAAATTTGAATAAAAAATTCTCCTCACATTTCGGTATTTATAAAATAACATTCAAATCACACACAAATTCGAGATATGTTCTGATCTGTAAAATTTTTACTCTCGTTAAAATTTCGTTCCTCTAGTTTTCTGTACTTCAGTTAAATAAGTTAACTTTCGTTTCGTGGTAACGATGTTTGAGAACAGATCGAAATATTTCGGTTTCACGTCGATCCCGTCTCAAAATCGAATTTCAATTTACCGTGTCGTGAATAAATTTTCTGCACCGTTCGACTCTGACTTGTCTGAAATAATCTCTTTGTTAATTATCAACTAACCAAACAAAGAAAAAAAAATTACACAACGAATTTGACAAATTTTTGCCACCGATATTTTTCTTCTTCCTCTTCTTCTCTATTTTCCACTTTACGTATTTCTGTGAGTACGTGTGTATAAATATACATGAGTGGCATTGGAGTATAACAAACAAACGATTAATATATTACATTATATAAATTTTATCACTAGATCATTATTTTTATCTTTACTATTTTTTTTTTTTTTTCGTTTTCATTTTTCCCATCTTTCTTTTCTTGGCAATTACACAAATTGCCAATAATATTTGCCTATACCCTAGTCATATTATTGTTGTTTTTATTATTTATTGTTATTTCTTTTACATGTATATTTGTTTCGCAATTCCATCCAAGAAAAAAAAAAAAAAAACATAACCTACTACATGTAGTAGCGTGAAAAAAAAAATTTGAAAAAAAAAATGGAAAGCAAAACGACGACGTTAAACGGAAGAAGAAAATTTATACTGACAGTAACGGCAACAACGACAAGAACAATAGTAAAAGTAATAATAATAATAACGATGACGGTAATAATGATCAACGCATCGATTAACCGCAATAAATTTATTTATGTCACTCGTTTTATCCTCCATCTCTCAATTCTGGATTAATTATTCAGCTTGCGTCGATTTAAAAACAAAACGACCATTAATTAAATAGGTGTGGCATAACTTTACAAAGCTTTTAAGAAAATGAAAAACCAACGGAACTAATTTTAAATAAATAAATAAAAAGATACAGTTGCGGTAAAATCTTCGATATTTTTTTCCCGATTACTACGATTGTTTTTACCCTCATTATTGTCATCATTATTATTCTCGTTATCGTGTTGCTGTTGTCGTTATTACTATTAATTATCATCACTACAGTTATAACTAGTACTTGTTACTAATGTTACATTATATTTCACATACACGTATAATATACCATACGAAAAATATTGTTAACAACAAAAATTGTACGAACGAGACTCGTAATAATATAATATTTGTATAATTGTAATTAATGTTTAACGAATGAATCGTTCTCGGAGGTATGCGTATAATGGCCTTTTGCGTTTATTGTATTTTGGTAAATTTATACTTATCAATTATAATTTCATTATATATATATACACATATATATATTTCCATCATTATCATCATCATCATCATCATCATCATCAAAATAATTTTTAAACGAAAAGGACCGCAGAAAAAAAGAACATTATTATTATAGACATATTATAAGAATAATAATCGGATTTAAATTCTGCATATGTATATATATACATATATACACATATATATATATACACATACATATATCGTATATAATATATATGTATATATACACGCGCGTAACTGCATTTCTCTCTTAGCTGCGTATTTGTCCCGCGTTACGGGATATTTTTTCCGGTGGTTCGATCACGATGCTGCCGCTCTTCGACGACGTGCCTTTCAACGAACGCTTGCGACTCTTCATAAAGTCTGAAACACACAATGAAAATGATAATTAATAACGAGCGAATTGTTTTTGGTTAGTTTTTATTTTTTTTCCATATACATATCAACGATGCGTCGTATTGTATAAAGATGAATTATCGAAACCGGTTATTCGCTCTTCGTTAATTCTGGTTTGCGTATTTTTTTATACATGTACGTATGTGTTTTAACATTATGGTTTACTAAATCCGTCGTTATACACAAGAATACGAAGTAATATACATATGTGTATATATATATATATATATAATGTAATGTTAAAACACATACATATGTTAGAAAAATATACGTGATCAGTGCAACGTAATGTTAATTCTTATATCAGATAGATAATTATCATTTGAACTTCTCTCCCGTTTCAAGGACACGGGTAAAAGGGGGGATCGCAATCCGGCCGTGTAATTAAAATGGGCAGACAGTGAAAACGACAAGAGTAAAGAAATTGCAAATTGCGAACGTATTGGTTTCTTATCACACGGTATAAAAAATATGTATATACGAATTTCAGGGTAAAAAAGAAAGCCCGCAATCAAGATCAACGCGCTGTAACATGTCGAAAGAGAGGGCATCTCGCAATATATTACGTATATCGTATCGTATGACTCACAATCTGCGTAGCAGGGTAAACGTGAGCTTTCCTCTTTTTCGCCCCTGGATAATCTTCTCTCTTAATTACGCTGTATATCATACATGTCTAAAATACTAATCATGCGTGTATGTGGTGTTTTATTTTTGAACGTGTTTGTTTATTTATTGTAATCTTATCGGTCCAACGCGCTTATAATAACGTATCGAGAGTATGCATGGATAAGTAACAACATAAAAGAGAGAATTATGGAGAGTATTTAATCGGTATCAAGTATGGGTATGTATTATTACATATATGAGCATAATTATACGTCGAAGTGCCAGAGTCGATTTTTTTTCTATCCTTTTTCTTTGTTAGGTTTTTTTTTCCATTCATCTTAATTATACTTATTCAACTACCTTATCGTAAACGTAATTATCGCATATATTTAACGGCTAAACGCGACTCCCACGAACATTATAATACATGTGTGTGTATGTCTGTATGTTTGTATATCTACATATATATGTATTAGGTTTATATCGCACTTTTTTTTTTATTCATGTAATCGCAATCCGCGAGTTTGTACCTCGCGGTCAAACAGTGAAAACACATGTTTTGTACACTCAATTTAATTCGGGTAGCAAAATATAAATTTGAGATAAAGTGAGAGATAAGAAGAGAGAAAAAAATTAATAAAATAAATCAAACCGAATGTACGTAAATAAAAGAAATAAAAAAATACCTATATGAGAGAAAATGAAACACACGCACACGCAGACAAGAGATAAAACATTGCAAAGTGCAGAGCTAATTAGTCTAATCTGCCGATGCATTTTATGTACAAGTATATCATTATGATCGTAAAGTTATAATGATATTTTTTATTGGAACGGTACGTAATAAGTATAATGATATAGGTATAATAATCACGCTTTTTATGCAAATTGAGTAAATAACTTGCGAGAATAACTTTTATACAACGCGAGCATGTCTTTTGCGTTTTTTTATTCATGTTTTCAGTGCACAAAGTACCCGTTTCTACGACGGTCCATGAAAAGACCACTTTCAACACCTATGAGTCAAAAGTGGTATTTTCTGTACTGCGCGCATGCGCCGTCGCGAACAAATCCAACATCACGCGACCTTAGCCTCAATTTCGTGCTTTGTGAAAAAACGCGTAACATACTCTCGTTATATAAAGAATCGTGTGCAACAAGGAGGCAACGCTCTTTTCGCCTCGCTTATTTGCAATATTCCTCTTCGGCTCGGACGCGTGCTCACTTACGACTCGTATTGCAAACTTACGCTCGGCCCGACAAAAGACAGAGTTTGCCTCCTCGTTACACGATATGCTGTTCCACTCTGTAAGTTTTAACATTTCGTCTAATTTCTGATAATTTTACGGTTATAGATGTTTCCTTTCATTTTTGACCCTATCTATTATTCTTATTGCAACTATCAAAGTCGCGGGGGAAATTTATTTGTCCAACCCGCGAGGAGGGTGAGCTTCACTCATCGCCACCCCTCTTCTTCAATGCATCGCAGTCGTCATTCAACGGTCGCGTGTCAGTCACACGGTTATAGTAGTGCGTCCGATTCTCTCTGCGTGCGTCCCATCATTCAGACACACGTTCATTCGAAATACACAAAGGGTCGAGCTCTTCTACATATATATTATACCGTCGAATCACAGATGCGTGGTGTGTATAAGCGAGGGTGAATCACGTGCAGAGAAATTTACCCCCTCGACATATGTGCAGCCTACGTATATTATACATATATATATATATATATATGTATATATATATATATATACATATGTTACGGTGATTCAACAAAATCAACTATTTTTTCTTTTTCACAGTCACACGTTCAATAGTTACGGTATTGTGAAATAACGTGTCTTTCCGTTAAAGTATGAGCCATGAACATTTAAAGGTTCTACTTTCCAGTTTTTCATTTCCCTGCATTCATTTAACACGAGAAAAATTTTGTTCGTTACTTCTGAATTTTATAACTCGCCAACGGGTGAAAATACAGAAATACTCAAATCATATGTTTGTTGAGAATTGAAATCTCTGTAGACAAAAAAACTAATGTCTCATTCGTTATATGATAAAGCTATACTCGCCGAAAAGTTATTCAATGTCAAAATTGAATTTTGACACTTTTATTCTCATTTTACCACCGTATCTTTCATCACGTGTAAAACAAAACACAACAGCTGATCTTTCGCGCGTAAATAATTGACAACGTTAAAGTTTATACTACAACCGTTCATATAATTTTTTTTTTTTTTGTAAATCGTGGAACATGGGGTGTTGAATGGTAGTTCTTCGACCTGAAATAAGTCGCTCGGTTTTAACACCAATGAATTCATTCGTGAGAAAAATTCTTTTATACAAAAATATATACAACGACCAAAACTTTTCTGAAAATCGACTTCACAGTATCGTTTACGAGCCCATTAATGAATGCGCGCCATCTCTTCAGGTTTCGACCTTGTTTCAATTCGGGAAGAATGATGATTGTACGCCGAACGGATTATTCCGGTTTTGCTCCAATGTAAAAACAGGCATCATCATTTTTGCAGACTATTCAACTATCCACTGCACGATTATTTCGGAGAAAAAACCCACGAGAAGAAACTGGAGAATAAGCGTATCTTTTTCTTTAAACGTTGAACGAGAAAAATCATATACACGCTGTGAGACTGTCGCACATTTTCGACTTGAGCTATGAAAACCCACCACTTCGGGAAGACTTTTTAATTATGACAGTAAACTAATGTTCCAGCGTTTCGACCATGTTCCAGTAAAAAAATTGTACACATATATTTGTATCCGTTGTCCCGTACATTTAAATTTGGTTATAGCCGGTATTCGATTCAATATTGATTCATACGACGTATAAAATACCATGTCTCATTTACAGACGGTAAAAGGGTGTGTGTACTTTTCCGTATACCTGTGTACGAATTCACGTGCGTACAGGATAAGAGAATGTTCAGAGCTAACCCCCCCGATCTCTAGTTCCATATTCGACACGCGATACCGGCAAGCAAGTAACAGCTGACCGCTTTCTAGCCCTCCTCCTCGCCCCATGCACACACCATCATCACCACCTCCGTTAAATGCCTCGGACACGCAGCAAAGAGAGAAAACCGTTACACGAGTGAAAAATTCGAATTTCGAACGGTCGCTCACTGGGAGAACGGCGAACCAGCGAATCCGAGACGCGTTGTTCATGGCTTGTTATAAACTGACGCCGTAGTTTACGGCCTGCACACAACGTAACGTGTAACGTGACGTATTTAACCGAGCACCGTGTTTATTGTCTTTATAAACTGTCTGCACCCGCGGCATCGTCGCTCTCTTTTGCATTTGTTTATTATTTATGCCGTACGTCTGTGAAAATGGATCGGGATTGAAATTCCGAATGTGAAAAGTTCCGAAACCACCAAATTCCGAAAGAGCATAACTTCGAGAAGTCAAAGCTCCGCAAGTGCGAAAGTGAGAAAAATTAAGAATATGAAACATCGAAATTCCGAATGGTCATATATTTTGAGTTCTATGAATTTCTGGCTTGGAGAAATTTCACCACTTTGATTTTTCTTTCTTTTGGATTTTCGATATTTTTACGTTCGGAAATCTGGTAATTCTTCTGATTTTCGGGTTTTCCAATTCTTTACACCCGCTCGTTGAATAAACTACGCTCTGTGAGTAATTGTACTTTTCGGAAGTTTTCTCTATCCGAACTTGCAATTTTCGGAATATTGAGCCGTCGGCTTTCCGACCATTCGGAAGTTTGTTGTTTCGTAAAAGTTTGATTTCTTTACTTCAAGTTTCGCCACCAAATAATTCGGAATTAGGCCCTTTCGCATCCCCCTCCCGCAAGTGCGCACTTTTGCGAATACAAGTTGCTGGTGACCCCTCCCCTCCTCTTTCGTTATCGTTAAATTCGTCGGGATACGACCAACAAATATTTTTTACCGGATAGGTATAATTTAAGTTTCGGAAATTACGTTGGTAATATACGTAATCATGTAATTATAATTATTATCATCATCTTATAACGCGGGCCGAGGGAATAAAGTAGATGTATGAAGATGAAAGCTCATCAGTATAAATTCGGTGTGAAAATGTTTCGTGTGATTACATACGTATGCAGTATTAAAAATCATGTGAATAGCAGGAGGTGTTTGTGTACAAGTAGCGTCATATGTAAACGTAAACAACGATTGAGAGAGAACAGGGGACTCTATTTTTCTCCATTATTTATTTATTTTATACACGCCAGGAACAAAATACGTTGCTTTTTATCGTTAAATCCGCGTGTATGCATACAAATCTCGTGTCTGTTATCTACAATCACTGTTTCTTTGCACCTATGTGTACAATTGAGTGTACAGTGCACGGTACAACCACGTAATCAAAATCAGCGTTATACACGTACGAGTGAGTATACACAACGAATATTTCGTGTGCCAGAAGTTGTCCTCTCTCTTTCTTACTCCCTGTTCCCTCGTGTATTTTGCATCGGTACAACACTGTTTTACGTACACACATGGAACGTGCGCACAACACGATTCGGCATCATCCTAGAGACCGCAGCAAGCGAAGAGCAGCGGCAAACGCACGCGACAACGACGCGTCACAGGACAGAAATAGTTGCGACGTGTGGGATGGAACGGAGTATAGATATAATATACATAGGTATACGTACGCGGGTATGAATATAATGGGTGCAGCATTGTGTACACACGGTGGGATGTTTTACCGTTTCAATATTACGATTACAAGTTGGGGATGAGGGAGTGAAATTTTGATGGGAAAAGAAACTAAACTCATCAGAGACGGAAAGAAATAACCAGATGAAAGTACTCAAATGTAAAAAATAATTATGTATACATATAGTGAGAAGAAACGGAGAAACGCTCGCGGGAAACGTGCGAAAAAAATAATATCAGGCCATTGAAATTCACCCGATGGTACGAGTTGCTCAAACTTTTTACTTTATGAAAGAAGGGTATATGTATAACGTAAATATTGGAGGATATTTGACGAAACGATAAGATGATGAACGTTGGTTTAAATCACATGTTATATACAGTAAACATGAAAATGTATTCGAAAGTTTTGATCAAAAGATTGCTAATCGAATCGGAGTGAAGTACTTTTTTTCTTCAGAAATTCGATTGATTGTAATACAACTCGAAGTGGTCACAAGCTTGCTTTATTGATTGGCTGAAGATTTGATTAGTTTGCATACCTATAATAACTTAAAATTCACTTCCGGTATGAATTAATTATTATTGCGTATTAAAGTAAAAACTATCTAGCAACAGTATATATAATAATAATAATAATAATTTAAAGAGCGAACAGTGACGACGATGCGATACGAAATGGCGACAACGACAACGGAGCAACAGTGAGAGTTGGTCAGTACCTACGGAAACACGTATTATAGTTATCATCGTGTTGTTACTGTATACGTGCTGCACGTACAAAAATGTGTGTGTGTGTGTGTGTGTGTGTGTGTGTGTGTGTGTGTGTGTGTGTGTGTGTGTGTGTGTGTAAAATCGAGTTTATGATAGGTATTATCATATAAACACAAATATGAGTGTATTTGAGCGGCCGACGACAAGGTCGTTCCAATTTTGTTAGCCGATTGTTAAGATCAGACAGTGCAGTAGCTGCTTGCTGTTGTTATTCCGAAGGTGCTCGTAAATCGTCATATACACATACGTATTGCAGTGTCGCAGATAACACGATAATTTATGCGCAAATCGCGTCCTCGTTTATGCATGTGTGTTTAACCCTCAGATGCATTTATATAATACATATTGTCATTGCAATATATTAATTTAAGAGGTTGGAATTTATAACGTTAGAACGTAACGATGCATTTTTGGGAAAACTTGTTATTTCGCAACTTTGGGACTGCATCTATCAATAAAATTCAGTCAACTTTCACACGGTATTACGGAGCTGATATTTTTGCAAAGAGAACTTCTTTCAAGTCACTCTCAAGCTGCGAAATAGTGATTTTTCGTTAAGCGTTCAGTTTTGATAGCGTTACAGTAGTTACTAACTTCAACCTTGTATTAATTTGACACTCTCGTTCGTTTGTGTTGCAGAAAACTACGTCGCAGACAAAAAACTTTGTGTCACCACGGCGATGACGATGATCATCTTTGCACGAGGCATTCGGGAGAATGGTAGGTAAATTATTTTAAACCGGATAAAACGAGTATAAAAAACACATTACTACAGTTGTCTTCTTAAATATGTACATAAGGATTTTTCGGTTCAGTACGTTTTTCAGGTAGTACAGCATATATTGTGTATGACATACATGTTATTCACGTGCAGGTTACAGAGGATTGTCAAGAGTGAGGAGGAACTTCTTTTTGTATGAATGAAGCACGGCACGTGCACGTCTTTTTTATATTATTTTTTTTATCCACGGGTATTAAAATTTACGACACAGGACAGTAGAGGTACATATAGGCTTTCGTTTGGTATATTATACGCAAAATTGTAGAGGATAGAGTGAAAGAACAAATTAAGGGGGCAGAAGAAGAGACCGGATGAAAGATTCCATAACTGGAATTTTATAGGTGAAAAATGTTACTATTCGTACAATTGCTTAGTATAAACAATTTTGCTTCAAGTATTAAAAAGAAGTTTTACTCCATCATCGGTATTCACGCATATGGTACCTACTACTGATCGATGTGATAAAAACGATCGAGTCGTTGCTTGTTCGAACGCGAAGTAAACATGCAAACCTGATTTTCTCTACAACCATAAAGAATTTAGTAAAAAGTGATCATAATATATGACCGCGAAAAACTTCATGCAAATACCTCTACATGCGTATAATTATATGCTTTTTTTCGACGAATTTTTTGGCTCTAGTGCTGTCTGAGATATGCTATACTAGATTGATGTACCGTTGGATTCGTCGTCTCAGTGCAAAAATTTGATATGATTTTTCCCCAAAACTTCTTTTCATTCATTTACATACATCATCACGAAGAGTATCGTTCAAGCATATCATCTTTCTCATTCATGAACGATGAAGGAAATGCAATGTTCATTGGCCACAACCAGTTTCTGCGAGGAGTTCTAAATGTCCGAAGAACGAAAAGAGCAGTATGAGGGGGAGGATATCGTCTTCGGTCACGAATCGTGCAGTATTTAATAAAAAAAGAAGGGCTCACCGGTGATCGTTGACTGTTTCCTCGCGGCGTGTGGCAGAACGGGAGTGGTCGGATCGTCGGGGGACTGTTTGAGCCTGACCTCGTCGAGTTCGCGTTCTTCATCGTGAGGACGAGTGGCGTCGGGAGTGGTTTCGTCGTCCGACCGATCGTCGATGTCTGGAACGCGGTGTTCCTGGGGCGGCGTCATCTCGGCGTTTCTCGCGATTAGGGGGGTGGTCGTGACGGTGGAAGGCTTGGCCTCGCTGTTGGCGAGGGTGGCCGCCTTGACCTTAGCCGGTTTTCGGGGTGTGCTGGGAGCGTGTTTCCGCAAGTAGGGCATGCCCCGGAGGGCGTAGGGCTCGGGGACGACCTCCGTCGGCGCGATGACCTCCCAGGTGTACCTCGTCGAGGACCGCGGCACCCCGGACTGGAAGTCGAAGCCCCATCGCTCCGCGTCCAGACGCGATTGAGCCTGCAATTCACGCTCGGCAAGGGCGCGGGCTGCCGCGTGATCGATGGGCCCGAAAAGGTCCCGTCGGATCGGAGCCAGCTCAGCCTTCGTCGGCACGACGCGGCCGCGGCCCTGCTGCAAGCCGCCCACCGAACTCCGGCCCATTTCCGTCATTAGCATCGGGTTCAAAACTCGCGCGCTCATATCTCTCGCCCCTTGGATGCCTCTTGTCGCCGCGGCGCGGCGCTCCGCGAGTCTCTTGGTCAGCACACGCGAGTCGCCCGTCTCGGTCCACCGCCTAGTCTCGTCTCGATTCCTAGCCGCGCTGGGCACCGACAGGCAAACACACAGGAACTTGCGACTCACCGACACACAGGCGCGATTCTCGCCCCGCGCGCGCAGTTACGACGACACACAACGATTATTACACGCCTCCTCTATTGCCGGACTCGGCCAGAAGGTGGGAGAGAGACGGACGAACTATCGTCGTTCAAAATGTCCGCCTCTTTTATCGCTGCACCGACCTCTTCTTATTCACTCAAATATCCATTTCCCAAGAGTTTCAACCCCGATTTAGACCGTTTTCGCAACGATTATAGTAGACGATGTTGTACGGGAACGTTTAGAATGCTTTGGAGGCCGGTATCGGGATACTTTCTCTCACGTACTTAAGGATATCTGTTTCTCGTGTGGATTTTCACAGGCGCTGAATCGCGTTGCTGTGGGGCGCACGCCGAATCGAATCGGTATTCGGTACTAACCGCACGGTCAAAAGTCGAGACTCTGTGCTTTTGAAACACCACTTTCCACTACTTTGAACACAAATTCCACCACTTGAATGCGAGCGTGAAATCACACGGGACTATTTATCACACGGCCCGCGTAAACACGTACGCACTTGACACCGATGCGCAACTACACTCGAAGTTTCCAAACGAGCTCCGTACACACGTACGCATATACACACGCACACAGTGCGAACCGAGTTGGAATGGACGAGAAAGAAAAATGCGCGGGCTTCCTCGACTTCTTTCACTTTTTGATCGATTTGTGGAAAGATTACTGAACAGTACTCCGACGATTATTCCTAGGTTTATATCGCGCACTTCTCTTCTGTTACACTTGATCTGGGCACGTAAGAAAATTCCGATTCACGAAACGACGTCGACCACGGTGATGATGATCAAACTCTCTTCGATGCTTCTCTTTCTCGCGTGGTAGGAACCTCGAGGACTTGACGCGCCCGCGCAGTTAAGTGACCAGCTCACGGTTTAACTTCCGCTTCTGTATGCGTGCTCGTATATACACAGGCGGGTTTTTATGTGTTCTGGAAGCAGCGAGCGAGCGAGCAAGTCAACGCTGTCGACGACGAGAGAGAGCGCGGGTTGTGGAGAATATTGAAAATCTGGCAACGTTGCGGTCGGTGCGCGAGGCCTGAGGAACTTCTGAGCGCGGAGCTCGCACAAACCTTAAACTACACCAACACAACCAACCAGCGACTTGAGGACTGTGGTGGAGAGACGGGCATCCGTGGAAGTTGTCGAGAAATAAGGACGGCGAGATATGCCAGAATGAGATTTTTATGCTTTTTTTTTTTTTTTGCAACGCGTGTGACGTTTTTTTCTTCGACTTTATTCTTCTCGTGTTTTCTTACTTCACGACGTTATACTCAGGTTGTAATTATCAATGGTTGAATTATCATTACTGTTATTAATATTCTTCCGACGACAAAACTACTTCGTTATCATCGGCACCTTGGTGCTCGTGTTTTAAGTAGTATTTTAAAAAAGAGATTTCATTCAATAATCTCCTCCACTTTTTTGAGACAAGAAAATAATCTTAGCAGCAATAAAAAAAAAATTCTTTTCTCAAATCTACACGTGTAACAGACACTGTATACAGGTAATCATTGAATGTCTCCTCGTGGGTGTTGCATGTATTCACTTAAGCCACACGATGTGGCAATACGCATAAGTCTGCATGGATACGCGTACACCACCCGTGTGCATATCACACTTCCCGCCAATAACAAAAATGACAGTTGCAGCAGTGGCAAGGCAGAACTCCACTACCACTGCGCGTTATCGCGTTCTATGTATAGATGTACAGGAATTCTTGCGTGTACGAGAAAATCGCGTTATTTTAATTTTTTTTTCCTTATATCGTGAAATCTGGGATTAAAATCGAGCCGAGGTTGGTTTCCTGGTCGAGAATCAACGAAATGAACGACAACCGAACGCGGGACTTTCAACTAAAACTCTCCTTCTTTCTTCCTTTCGATTTCTCTCTTTCTCTCGAAGCTTTGTTTGCTTTTTTTTTTTTTTCTTTTTTTATTTCAAAACACTGCGCGCGCGCCTCCGTCGCGATCTTGACCGGGCGGTTGTGGAACGCCGTTTGAACGCGTAGAGTTTTTGATTCAGCGTCACACGGCAACTCCACACTCTCCCGATCCCGTCGGGGAGGGGCAAACCGGGTGTCACAGGGAAGGGGAGAGCCAATTGCGCCTCCGTCCCGCCCTCTTCGCCCCAATTCTCTCCACACACCCTCGATCTCACTTTATCTTTCTCTCTCTCTCTCTGCTCTCTCTTTGTCTCCTGCTCGAACTCCCAATTTATCTGTCTCTCTTATTTCTTGGCCGTCGGTGGCGCCATCAGCCGGGTTTTTCTGCGCCAAAAATTCAACCGCACATTTTCTCGTCTAGGTTAA
This sequence comes from Neodiprion virginianus, assembly GCF_021901495.1. Classification (NCBI taxonomy): domain Eukaryota; kingdom Metazoa; phylum Arthropoda; class Insecta; order Hymenoptera; family Diprionidae; genus Neodiprion; species Neodiprion virginianus. The sequence goes on from NC_060880.1 coordinate 20,486,117, forward strand.
CGTACGCGTCCCTTGGCCTGGCAACGCGTTGGCAGAGGTCGATCATTATCCATGTGATGCACGAAGTCGTCGACGGCGGTTTTTCCTAATTCCTCAATCGTCTGAAGGACTGCGGGCGGGACTCGCGGCCCCTCCACCGTTCTGCCGCATCTTTTCCACCCCCACCATCGCGCTTTTTGGTCAGACGTGGTGGGGCTTCGCGATATTAACCTGTAACCGTTGACCATGCGCACGCAGATCGTATGGGCATGATACGAGTTTCGTATGCGTGTATGCGTGTACGCATTTGTTACACACGCGTTTTCGTATATCACAACGCGACGCTGTACGGCGTGCACGTATCTCATCCTGACATATAGGTATGTATAAATGTACGTACGCAGAAGCGTATATACGTGCGTGTACACTTTGCACTGCGAGAGTGCAGCTTGATAGCGGTAATTGAGGCGGAGAGATCGCGAAGAAAAGAGCGGGATATTTGAATCAGGCTCGATAATTGCGGAAAGGATTGAAATTCTTCTATTTCTTATGTACAGCTTTTTGAGAATATTGTGTACGATTCAAGTCCAGATACAAAATTAAGGAAAAAATATCGTGAAAATAAGACAGAGTTGAATCGTTCATTTCACTCCAAGATTCCGATTCATTATGTATACAAGATTCACATATGTTCATATTGTAATACGTAAACCAAGATTGATGAGACATTTACGGCAATCGGAATTCCCGTGCCTCCTTTCGAACGTTGTAAACTGTATTAACCGTATTACATGTATGTAAAATAGATACAAGTTCTATCCGATAGATATAATTTTGATCGTTCGATGTTTAAAGCTTGAGTCCAAGATTTTCGGCGAAGAAGAAAAAACAAATACGTATCGACGTGTATAGGGTTTTAAGGAGAAAAAATAGACGATTTTTTAACGGTTTTGGAGACCTCTTTAACCTATGCGACGCTCGGCAGAAAATCTCGCGATTCCAATCGCTGATTATATAGGTAACTTTGTTTGTGTATAATTTTATTAGGCAGCTGCTGCGACGCGCGATGTTAGAGAAATAGAAAAACAGATTATAAGGAAAGATCGCTGCCGTCAAACACCGGGTGTGTGCGTTAAATTCGAGATGAAATCGCAATCTGAGAATTGCGGGGGCTAAGTTTTGTTTTATTCATGCCTACCCGTCTATGTACAATCATATACCTATGTATAATATACATACTGAAAGTTTTCGGTTCGTTGATACTTGGTACATAAATAATATTACATAACATGGCTTCCAATTTGCTGTATTTACATAACATGCAAGAATTTTGCCGCACATTTTGTTTGGTTTATAATTTTTCACATATGAGTAATTCAGCGTTAATTTGCTGTATTGAATTTTGCAGATACCTAATGTACATGCCGAAATGTAAATATGCGAAGACATTTCTCTTTTTGGAAAAGTCATTACAGAAATTTGCGAATCAAAGAAAAAATACCAATATCATTACGAAAATTGTTGTGAACGTTTTTACTCCGCCAATGTCTTCACATCTTGCATTATATTTTGGTTCCTTCACTATCCACCTTTTTCAAAACCGCGTGTGCCGTGAATATAATTTTATTAACTGTGCGTAACCTCGTGACGATTCGGCGTAACACGGTATGTGTACACCCATATTTATACAATCACGCGCAGGTTACATACGTGTAATATTTATCGTTTTGAAGAGGTACAAATATATATTTAAAAAAAATCGTGACTGAAATAACGCTCGCGTAATTTTCAATAATATCGGAACATTCCCCGGCAAGAATTTACGGTCTAACGTGTACTGCGAATACTCCCTTTTCATTCATCAGCCTCGATTCGCGTTCGTTTCAAGGTCGCCTCGTTTCATTCCTAACGCGACTCTCGACGTAAACAAGTATCAGTGACGGAACGAGTGCCTTCTGCCGTGCAGCGCTGTCGTGTCGCCGTCTTTAACCTCGCGAGAGTCCAACGTAAGTTCTCTAATTATCTATTGCCAGCTCCAACAGCTCCAATCGACGATTCCCGCCTCGCCTTGCCCGCCTCGCTGCTACGCAACGAGATCCGATGGCGATGGCTGCGCTGCGATCGACGCGCCACCGCGCGGCATCGACGTTTAGTTCGAGCCGCGGCCGCTGTCGGCGCTCTTATCGCCTCGCTTTTTGAGGCGCGAAGCGTTCGAACACCGTTATCGATACTGCGCCACGAGGCGAGGGAGAAGGAGAGAGAGAAAGATGGAGAATGGAAACTGATGAGCGCAATTATGACGGAATTAATGTGTTGTAAAACTTGTTTAATATTGAAACATGCCTGTCACAAATTGCACGAAACATTCAAACTACTATAATTAACGATATCTATCGGCTAATGAAAGACGGTAGAATACAACTTTTAATTTAGAACAACTTGGCGATAAGAAAAGTCGCATAATTTACAAGTCGAACATGCGGGGGTTTGTTTTCTATTTTTTCACATTACCTACAACATGATTTTCGTGGGAAACTTTGTAAAACTGCGGTAGATGGGGATACAATTATGCGTTATATTATGTCTTTTCTTCTCTTCCTCTGCACTGCTCTTCCTCATCAGGAATAAAAACTGATTATTTCCCTTACAATTGGATTGATCGATGAAGACGTATATACCTGTAATATTCTATTAATAAAGGTATGTACAATAAGCAATACATTAACGCCTGTGATACGTACGATATTGATTCGATGTCGTGTCACAATGAATTGATGCATCGATCGGTCGCACAGGTATCCAGTATACCTATTAAATTGCATTCTAGAGAGAGATAAAGCGAGAAAGAGAGAGAATGAGTTGAGAAGCGACTATGTATATATGGGTCATTCCACGAATTATTGAGTGAAGTTGTGCCGGGGGTCGGAACTTTACATAACAAAAAATTTTATTGAAAAGTACTTAACAAAGAGAGCTTTCATGATACTTCGATACTTCGAAAGGGAAAAAAAATCACGAAAGCTCTCTTTGTTATGTACTTTTCAATAAAATTTTTTGTTATGTAAAGTTCAGACCCCCCGCCACAATTTCACTCAATAATTGGTGGAATGACCCATATATATACATACACATACACACACATACATGTATTGCTGCAAAACACTCACCGGACTGCATCATTCATTCATTTATATACATACGAACGGCAGACGCGTGTACAAGCATGTGTTCATTATTATCATCATCATCACCATTATCATTATCATCAGCTGCACGTGAGAACTGGGCCGCGCCTTTCGCATAACTCGCGTTTAGTCAACTGAATCGACGAACGAACAAATCGACGAACTACTACCAAAATTGAAAGATGTTAATAATAACCAGGAGATTGGTAAACAATAAAAAATAGTAATCACACAATAGTGATAATAATAATAATAATAGTAATAGTAATAACAATAGTAATAATCGCAGGGTGAACGGAAGAAAGTGAATAGAAAATAGGAAATGAACTAAATTAATCGAGATGAACAAAAAATGTGATATTTTTACTTGAAATATTCAAATTTGAAGATAGTTGTTCCTGATACATTTATTATACTTTTGTTTGAAGTATCCTGTTATAATTTGAGACACTTCGTATACGTAACAGGATATTGGAGAATCTTTTCGTAATATCTATTTTAAATAACTATAATCGTACGTGTTAATACCTAGATTCGGAATAAGGGAAGGAAAGAAAGGGAAAGAGAAAACGAAAGGGGGAAAATGAGAAGAAAAAGAATAGAGAGGGTATCGAATCTCTTGGATCAACACTCTATCGCCGTGCGATGTTATCTGAAAGTGAGAACTTACGACCTTTATAGCCGCATGGTGTATGGTCGGCGCTCTCTCTCTCTCTCTCTGCATCGCTGAAGCCAGACAGCGTGTCGCCTGTACCTAGTATAACAGGGATAAATACACGTTATATAAACATATAATATTCATGATGCGCACGAATTTGTTGACTGGAATGGAATAACAATAATAACAATAGTTATACGTGCTTTGCAGGCCAAGTTTTTTTCATCGTTTTTCTATTCAGAAAAACTCATTCTCGATAATCGGGTACCAAATTTTATATTTATACTTCACGTATTCCGACAAGTTTATTTATAGGGTGATAATAATAATAATATAATAATTATAACCGCGTGATTGAAAAATTGAGAACAAAAGCGGAAGGAGTTAAAAGTGTATGTAATTATTCTAAACAGTTTGAACGATTTATCGAATTACGGAATTTGCGAGGATCTGTCGTTCATTATTCGTATATTGAAAAAACCGCGTATAATCAATCGATGCAATTACACTTGCACGAATCGCAAATCCTGGTGAAAGTTGTTCGTGCACTTCAGCTCGATTACCAGCGTTTCTATATAATCTGTAAAACAAGTTGATTGCACGTACATGATAATCTTATAATAGTTGTCAGAGAAAAGTGTTAGGTCCCATGGTTATTTAGGAATGGAAATGTATAGCTTCGGTTTGGTTCGTTGAGTTTCGCAGGCTTAGAATAGGCGGTGAACGGAGGTGCGAAATTTAAATTTAGAAACCCGTACTTCGAGGATCTCTGTAAAGCCTCAGGTATACGTACCTGTCAGTAAATTTCTTGTGTCCGAGTATTACAGGAAAGAGACAGCTACCTGTTCACCGATGTGTACATAAGAAATTATTTATATACCCAGCCTGGTTTACTTTGGGTAATAAAAGGCGACCCTTGTTGTATGGCCAAACAGCTAACTTTGCACGAACCTTCGTTATGCGGGTATACGAGAGATTTTAAACAGCAGGATGCATCTGAGAAGGTAATAGAGATAACGGAGGATTAGGAGAATATTTGTGGGACAGTGTGTAAGAATCGTTGAGAGAGTAAATGATAGAGGCTAGATTTTTTCCCTTAATGAGAATATCGTTAACACGGGTGGGGGGGGGGGGGGGGGGGGGATTGGAGTGTAGAAAAAACATTTAATAAATAATATGACAACAAGAATAACATGTGTGTACTGAAATCTTTCAAAATGAAAAGATACGTGTATTATCACATTATTATTGTTATTGTTGCTGTACATATTTCGAGGCAATATCATTATCATCACGAATGCTATTTATAAAATCTTATCAAGTATGTTATATATTATGACAATAATTAAAATTTTTATACTATATGTATATATAAAATTATCAAAAGTCTCCTTATGCCGATCACGTATGACGTTACGCAATTTTTATTGGCGAACGGTTGGAGGTTTCTTTTTTGTTTTTCATTATTTAAACAAGAAATAAATAAATATATAAATGACTAAAAAATCGTATCAATCAGATAAAAAAAAATAATAATAAAAATTAATAATATTACACGTACGATATAATGAATCGTGACTAATATCTCTACTGGCGTGAATTTTGCTTCGTAATTGCACGTTATGCGTAGTAGATTTTTGGTATAGAATGCATTTACAATTTTCTTCAACAAGCAGTATTTCCTCTGCATTTTCTCTTCTTTTCGTTTCATTCGAATTAATATTCGACCATTCATACCCACAGGTATAAAATATTATCTAATAATTACTTATAACATAGCATTGCCTTTTCTCTCTCTTCTCTTCTTTTCTCCGTATAAGATTTAAATATATTTATGCACTTGGTAATGTACCTGAAGACTATAGCTAATTATCATCATTATCAACTCCCCCATTCCGCTCAGTCTCTGTATTATCTTTTAATTCTTCGGTCCCTTTCTCCGCCAGTGATTCAAAGTCCTTGTCCCCCTCACCCTCGCCGACCTTCACCCATGCGTATTTACCCTCCAACGGTCTTTCGTTGGTGAAATCAAAGTTCCACCTCTTCTCAGCCTGCGGCAGTCAATTTCAAATTATCGTTACTATACCTATCCTACACTCGAAAGAACTGAACGAATTATAACGACGTAAAATAACGAAGATTAAACAGTGAATATATATGCAGCGCACCTCCGCTAAACTCTTTCGCCCTTCCTCGGACAGACGGTTCGTCAGGTTATCGTCGACGCCTGTCTTCCGACGATCCTGCGCATCCTGCCCCGAGCTTCCCTCGTCCTGAAAAAGTCGTCTCGCCACTCTTTTCGCTTCCGTTCGCCTGACTGCGAGATCTCCCTCCTGCATCGCAAGGCGGGCTCTGAAAAAAGTTCAAGTTTCCCTTCTCTTGTACTGTAAATTTTGATCACTTTTCTTGCAATTTTTTATTTATTTATTTATTTTTTTTTCCTTTTCTTTTTCTCTTTCCGTTCGTCAGAAACCGAAACTTGAGAATTATTACACAGTTTTCGGAAGAAGATTTATCGTAAGAGGATTCTTCCATCTTCTTATGCTCGTGCTGTCGTATTTTAATACAATTTGTACAGTTTGCCCTCTGGAATTATAGAAGCCAATACGATGCGCGCAGCGGATCCGTTTCAAAGCAAAGGTCCGACGTAATTTGAGCCATCGCGCTTTTCGGACGCGAGCTTGGCGTCTAAAATTATTAATCGACGAATCGAACAGCGCGTCTCGACGATTTTTGTAGAGGTAGAAGAAATTTTTTTTTTTCCTGAAAACCAGATTTTCATGTTCACGAATTTTTGTATACGTACAAGAAGTGTTTTTTTCTTTTATTTTGTTTTGCAATTAATTTCCGCTTATTCGTTATACTCAAGCGGTAACAAATATCAAATTTACACAGACGCGTGTTTTTCTTGTGCTCATGCGCACATTTGTACAGACGCTGGGGAGAAAATGAGAGCAAAGAGAGAAAAAGAAAGGCATCTGCACCTGCTTCCGCAGAAAATATATTACAAAGCGTTTTGACGCGATCAATGCGGTTAGTTATTATTCGTACACATCCATGCACCATCAAAATTTTTGTATCTTTGCACGCTCGTTATTTTTTTTTTATTTTACTGTCAGACAATAAAATTATAACAGTAATAAAGATTATGGCAATTTCTTTATCATAGTATAATACAGGCTTCGCTTTGTATCAATGAATTATATATATATAATGCTGTTTATAATATGGCAGATGCGTCTATTCGTCTTATCGTCCCGCTCTGCAGAGTTGCAGGTTTCCGTGTTTGTTCCGCATTTTCGAAAATTCTTATCTGCGGAAACTGAGACCCTCGTTGTGTATCAAACACACGTGTAACGGCTTTGTTTTCTTTCTACTTCACTACTTTTATCAGCGAAAAAAACTGCAGCTGTAACTAGTTTTGTACAAAAACTATTAAATGTTTAGAAAAAGTTTTCCTTCGTGCTAAAAATTTTTGTTCACGACAAAATAAGTTAATTTAGAAAGAAAAAAATATCACCTCTTTGTACTGACTAATAATTGAGGGTTATCGGCCAGGTTAAATCATACCAGCTGCATCTTACCTCAATGGCCTGTGCTTGTGTGTAAATTTATCCAGAAATTGTAATAATTGTTGCACAGCAATCGCGTTTACTTATTCATAAACTTTTTATTTCGATTTATTTTATCTTCAGCCTCCTTGTTCAACCGAAGAAAAATGTTTATTATTTATTCACTTCATCTTTCTCTCTCTCTCCTTCTCTTTTAAAAGTTCACCATCTCTTTCTCTCGATTAATTCTCTTTTTATTTTGTTCCCGAACACCGATTATCTTCGTTTCAAAAATTCTCGTCCATCGTGATTATTGATGAAAATCGTGTGCGAGGGTTGCGAATTCCCGACGAAACTCTCCGCTCTCTGCTTTTGATAATAGAAAGCAACTCTTTATTGCTACGCGATATTCGCGAGAAACGGACTGATTCGCCCTGTCGACTCTCCTCGAACATGGTTGCGAGCCTCTGTTACACCCCTGAAATCGATACAAACCATTTGTTTCCAAGGGTGCGCTACGCGTACACGGGGGTGGATCATCCTGCGCGCGCACTGTCATTTTTCTTATACCTGTATTCATACTCATTCAGGTTATCACAGTACGGATGCGTGTAATAATGATACGAATCACGAATTGACGCATGTTTCAGGGACCACAGGTTGAGCTGGGTTGATTAAAAAAAAAAAAAAAAAAAAAAAAAAAAGAAAAAAAAAAGAAAGGCAGCAGAATGTCACAAATATCGGGATAAATAAGGATTGCTGTATATCGTAGGTATAACACAGCTGGAAGTCTCACATTAATACCTATCGTAAATAGCGTTGTAATCTGGAAAGAATTATTCTACGTACAGGTTTTTGTAAAAATCGTGCAAAAAACATCTTTGTCGTGCACTGCTGCATTTTGTTTTTTTTCTTCTTTCATTTTATCGGTAGGGTACATAAAAATACATCAAATTTCGAAATATTGTTGTAAGCTGACGTTCGTAATACAAGGTTGAGGATACTAAAATTGCAGTATAAGTGTTTTGCAGCAAGTTGAGTATAATTATGACTAAATTTATTTTGTATCCAATATAACGAAGTTTAAATTTACCCCAACACACTTTGCTCACCCATGCACTTGCGGATCTCGTTAAAGTCCCCATATTTCTGTCGGAATTCTCACAATGACATTGGCTGAGTTATCATATTCTATGTCCTGTGTTTTACCGCAGGATTTCGAACGAGTCAAACACTTAAAAAAAATCTTGTTCCGATTTTCGTACAGGGAACAGTTTACGATTAAATTTAACTTACTTCCGGTACATCAAATTTTGACGCAACAACGCAATCAAGAGGGAAAAAAATGACCGAAGGGACGATTCTGCACGTTTCAATAATTGATCGGGGTCACTTTATTACTTACTTATTAGCTGTCCTGGAATCGAGAAACGGTTGTGCGGGTGTGCAGCTTATAAAGCTCAAATCCGTCAGGTGCACAGCGTCGCGGGGAATGAAATTCACGACTGGAGTTGTTTAACGGCTTACGCTTATCTACGGACTGCCTCTGCTGCACGCCGAACGTTCTCCTCATGCATGTATGGACATACATATAATTAACGCCGTGCACCGATATTACATAGGTATGACACACCGGAGCTCTGCGATTAATCGATTAATCGCAAAATCGCTTTTATCTATTACGCGAAACGCGAAGAAACGGCGGCTTGAAAAGCGTTTGTACCGAGATTTATACCAAAGTTTAATACCGTTTAACGATACGAATTGTGTCGTTGCAAATATACAGCACTGAAGGTCGGATGACTTATTTTCGTTTAGTTTCATCGAACGTTTTATAAAGTTAGAAGAAACTAGCTTATCTCGTCGTATTTTTACCATTGGAAAATAAATAAATTTACAGAAATAATTTTTACAGTGGAAAATTGGCCGAAGCTTTTGCTCTATGCTTGCACACCGTTTTCAGGACGGTTGCTGGAGTAGCTTTTGTTTTTATTTTTCCGCCTCACTATATCAATGAGTCAGATCCTCTTTTCTCCGCAATCACATGGACAGGATGAAACTCGCCACATCTTATCGCGAACTGATTATGCTGCTTAGGCGATTATGTAACGGTAAACTTATTTGCAAACATTTGTATTGGAATAACTCCTGACTGTGCGAGGAGTATAAAAATCGAAAAATACGAAACACGTATGGTATAAGAGAAAGAAACAAAGTCAACATGAAAATGTCTGTAATTTTTATTTTCTCAGTATTTTATCTGCAATTTTACGTTTATATTGTACGATACTTTGAAATTATTCTCCTTAACGAGAATTAATGCTCTAGATAGCGAATAAATAAACAAGTTGTAAACCATTATTTTATACATATGTATATTCGAGTCTGCTTATCCCTTGTTTCGATTTTTCCGTTTAAAGTCATGTAGTACTCCCACCCTTACATACGGAGTAAATTCACCCTTTTTCTTCCTCTGTTAAATAAACAAACGAACAGAAAGGGTGTCAAATTTCGGCGGTGCGTCGTTCGTTTGCAGCGGAATTCAGGAAAGTTACCGATATCCCGAAAATCGTAAAAAATTGTGTGATCTTTTGACACGTGTTGCTATTACAAATTTCACGTATTTCAGGGGCCAAAAAGTGCGCAGCTGAGATACTTTGCGCAATTCCGGATAGAATGAGAAGTAGAATGAGGTCCCTAGACGAGAACTCACGTTCAGCTGGGCGCACGGCCAGGCAAGGAACGCTCGGCTACATGACCTTAACGAGACAATATAATCGACGACGGTAATTAATTCGAGTAAATTAATTATAATAGGCGAATGGAGCGCACGTTTCGATCAATGCCCGTGATTGGTTTCTTTTTATTCTTTTTCACGGACGTAAATAGCGTTGTTAATCATACGTATAGTTACGTGCAACTGAACGTATCGACCATATGCTGAAAATCTTTCACCAACTGTTGCTTCCTGCAGCTCGTGCACTGTGTTCTCACCGTACCTTGAAATCACATTCAAAGACAAATCCGTCGCATGCTCGCTTCGGTGAATCGTTGCTGGTTATTCGGTGGGGATCGCCCCTATACTTATGGTAAAAAAAGAAGTAACGAAAAGATGGAGAAAAGGAGGAGGAGGAGGAGGGAACGATGAAATGCACTGAAATCTACACACGAGACGGTTATTTAACGGATATTCTTTGTACGATGTAAAAAACTGATTGGTGGGTGAATCCTTTTTTTTAACACGAGAAAACTCTTTGCTTTCCCCGATCGCTTACAACTGTATTCGTAATATTCCTTTCGAAATATTTTTCAACTATACTATATAGGTATATACCGCGGAATTTCATTTTGTTCGTTTCATTGTTCATTCTCAGAAAATTTTTCCTCTTCTTTTTCATCTTCTTATTTTTCATCGCCGCACTTTGATCAATATCGATATAGAATCAGATAAAACCGCTTCAAGAATAGATCCTCGTATGTATACACAAGGCAGAAATAAATTATACCCTCCATAGAAATTTTATCTTCGCCGTGGAATTTTCATCGTTTGTCTTGGCCTCTCTTTTATGTTTTCAAATCGACAGTGGATTGTGAGAAATAGTTTTTCGAATACAGAGAACACAAAAAAAGATGCCAACGTTAATCGTGTATGTACGATGATTCTAATCTTGTCAACTGTGGAATTACCTTATAGTTTTCCATCGATTGCGGAAGAGGGTTGAAAGAGGAATAAAGATCGCAGAAGATAATCATTGATTGGAAAATATTGTTTTTTTTTTTTTTTTTTTTTGCTATGCAATCGATTCGTCATCAATTATAACTGCTATTCAATTCTCGGCAGGGATGAAATAAAGGAAGAAAGCCAGATCCTCGATCTTATCTCTCCCCACTTTCTTTCTCTCCCTCACTCTCTGATTTTCTTTTTCTCTTTTTCTTCCCCTGCGGTTCCTCTATTTATATCTTATGCCGCACCCTTTATAATCCATCCATCTGTGAACACACCGCGCCCCCCGATCTTGTACCCCTTTATGCATGTACGAAGGAAGGTTAATAAACATGTTACTTTTTTTTCTTTTTTTTCCTTTTTGTACTTCTATGTGATTTAAAAACTCAGTTCATATGATGATATTTTACGATTTCGTTACAAGTCTGCAGCAACGTCCTGTCGTATGCTGTTCTTCAAATTACTATACGCAAGGGGAAATCTGCAAGCAGCGAGGAGAAAATAACTCACTGAGATGATCTGTCAATGGGCTTGTGAATTAATTATAATTCACCCGAATTAACGAGAGTCGACTGAATTAATGCAAAATAACTAAATCAATGAAAATTAACTGACAATGAGAAATATCTGAATTATGAGAAATTAAGTCAAGTTGATTTGAATTAGTTTGGGATTCGTGTCGGAATCATCTGTTAACGGAGAAAAAAAACAATTGAATTGAAATGAAAGAGAATTGAGTTGAATTGAAAAAAAGCAATTTGAATGAACAAAAAATACAAAAGAATAAATTGAAATTTTTCGAACACACACTTGAATTAGAATCAATTACCAAGAAATGTCGAGTAAAAAATTGGTATTCGTGAATTGACATGAATCAAATTGGATAAAAAAAATTAATTTGAACGAAAAAAATTAAGCTGAATGACATGAATTAATTAAAATTAATTGACCTTAAAAAATTATAGTGTCATTCAAATCTCGACTTATTTCCCCCTCGGAATGCAGCGCGGTCGGAAAAGACACGGCTGTTTTTCTCTCGTTCGTCAATTTTCCGTATTCTTTTGTCGTCCAGATTTTAATTCTGGATGACGGGAATACATAATTCGTCGTTAAAATTTATGTATACGTTTGAATATTAAACTCGTGCATAATTATCACGTGCCAAAAAGATATACAAATTTAGAGTCGATGATTCACTCGGGAATTTTTTTTCCTTGTACCTTGTTTACTTTCTTTCTTTTTGCCATACGTGTGCATGCAATTATAATTGCGAGGAATTTTTCATCAAGAGTGTCGAGTTTTTTCTCCCGTGAATTCTTGCACTGGTAATGACGAATTAAAATTGAAGATAAAAATATAGAGGAGGACGAGAATGATTCGCTGGACGTCACGCATCAGGGTACAAACCGCGATAACAATGGGACAATGCAAGCTGAGCTTGACTTCTGTGCCGCGGCTCTAATAATTCTTTGTTGTACAAATATACTCACGTACACAACTCGCGTGTCTCAGCGACAATAAGTGTAAACACAAAACATATACACGCACACGCACTCCGCGGGCTGTTTTAACAACTATAATATTATAATTTAATGCGTTTTGCGCCGACGCGCGAAAACAATGGCAATGCCTAGACGGTTGTATTATAATAGCACCCTACGGGGGGAAAATATATGTCAGGAGAGAAAATTCTTCAACTCAACGTCGAACTGCTTTTGTCGCTTATATTTACGCACATTTACTGAAATTTCTCGAACTTTTGCTTACGCCACTTGGCACGCTTCGATAATTAAAAAAAACGGAGCTATTATATTCTCGCGTGTTGACATACACGCGCAAGGCAAGGCAATTGACGCACGAGGACTTGGCGGATGAAAAGAAAGAAAAAAAAAAAGCAAAAGTAAAGAAATTTCCTTTTTTCACCCGCGGAATCATATGTCCGGCCGTATAAGATTTGTCGCCCGTTTAGTTAGTTTCGCCGCCGCCGCCAGGCGTAGTTTTCTCGCAGTAGAAGAAACTTGAATATTCCGCGGCTTCCGAGGTTACTTCTATCTTCGCAGTAGGTTCATCGTACCACTACGATTTAGAATATCTGACGAATCAATCTTCGGAGGATAAAAAATGCATCTACAAAATGAGCGCAAGCATAATTGGCCGAGTCGATCATCGGCCAAGGAAGGTCTCGAAGAGAAAGAAAGGAGCGAAAGAGGGGTCAACGACTTTTCATCTTCTGCAGTCCACCAGAGTGGCGAGAAAGCAGTTGCAGGCTGCATGTGATGCAGAAGGAGGTAAAGAGAGAGGAAGAGTGAGAAAGACAGAGAGAGGGAGAGAGTGAGAGAGAGAGAGGTAACGAGGGATGGAGGGAAGTGGCGATGCAGAGAAGGGAACCAGGCAGCCGAATGAACCGGCGCCACCGAGATTAAGAGTGGATATTTTTAGACCTCTTCATGTATTTCTACCTATACGGTGTATTCGGTCTGCTTCGATATTTGCGATCCCGGGCCGATGAGCCGATAAAACCTCCGGTCACCATTCTTTGGTTGCTAGTTTGTTGTTTGTTTTTTGTTTTCCACTTTTTTTTCAAAAGCTGTAACGAAACATTGAAGAGGGTAAGAAAGAGATGTCATTATTTTGGAATTCGTTAGAACGACTTTGAAGTTGAGTATGATAAATGCAACGAGTTAGGGTTTATACATGTATACTAGATTTCATGACAAACCTGAAATTGTGAAACAACCCAAGATTTCTTCTATCACAGTTACAAATTCCCGTGATAAAATATCGGCCTGGGTATTTGTGTTAAAACGTCATCGCGAGGAACGAAAAATCGGTCACTGAGAAACTATTTGAGTCAGGTTAGGATCTCTGCCCACGCGAACAACTGACGGTTCTGTTATGCGTTCAAGTTCTGCTTCTCGAGCCAAGTAGGTATCGTCGCGGTGCGACGACAATTCGTTGTTTAGATGTTGACTCGGGCTTCTCGCACATTCGAATACCGCATACCGGTGTCAAAAGATGACGGTATTTTTATTTACCAATTCTACAATGAAACCTGCAACACCGAATCGTGCATCGAAATCCCGGGTGAGTATTTTTTTTTCCTTTTTCTCATCACGGTAGATTCATGGGGCACCATAAAGGGTGCTGCAGGAAGGACCTGTCCGCGTAATTCAATCCGTTTAAATCCCGCATGAAACGCTAGTAGATGTGGAAAAGATATTCACGTAGGTATATTCTGGCAGGGCACTCTACTTCAAGTGGTCGGTTTAAAGTGGGTGCGGGTTTAGGTTGACACCGGATGAGGTAACCGTACCTCGACATGTTCTCCGTCCCAACCCAACGTAATGTAACATCGTGCACAACGTGCGGTATACATTGTTCCCATTTTCTATACAACACACACACTCACTCTCTATCTCTCTTTCTCTCTTTCGGTGCGAGTATGAAATCTGCGCCTTTTGGCAATGTTCGAACCTCCGTGACCAGAGCACAAAAAGTCCTCGCAAGTTCTTCTACGTGATGAAACTGGTTCCACTGTCGATGCATGAAAGCGCAGTGCACGTTTATGAAATTAGTCAAGTCAGACCATCACTCACCTGTGTCTTGCCGCCAGCATTACTAGGTTGATGAAGTTTTTGGGGTGATCGGTATTCTTCCGGAGCCGGGGACGAGGCGAGTTCAGACCTCTGAGGAAGGACTTCGCGGAGAGTCTTCGATGTGAGAACGCGATCTTCAAGAGCGTTGAGCGCACTGTTCGTCAAATGTAGGAATGGGTAGATAGTTTAAATGTGCAACCGGCTGCGTTTTGTTTTAACCTTTAACGGGGTCTATTCCTTCAAGTCAAGTCAAAGCGGCGCTTGCGCGTTTTCGAATTAGGAGCGAGTGAATACAAGGGGCGCTGCAGCCGGGTTTTCTATACTTAGGTGTCGTCCTCTTCCTCCTCCTCATCTTCACCTCTGCATTTCACTTTGTTGTATAGGTATATAGTTACTCGCGCGTCGTGTACGCTATCAGCGTTACGTTGCACGTGTGTTTTCGGTGACTCGTTCGTCTTCTCCGTCATGCGGTACCTAAACCCATGCATCGTATGATCGTCGATGTTTGAGCCCTTCTGTGTATACCTACACACGTGTTGCAGGACTTACTAATAATAGTTTCTCGCCCGCGAGTCTCCCTCGGGAGAGAACCGGGTGAAACCAAGACAGAATTAGAACTCCGCTGTATTATAACGAACTGCAGTCAAAACTCCACCTCAAGGGCGACGACGTCAACCACGCTTCCGACTATCTTGCGTACCTACTATCCCTCCCCTAAGCCACAGCAGGGTGGATTCTAAACATAACTTACATCTACACGTCGAAATTATAAGACGAAATATTTCGACCCTGTAAGTCAGGAGCGACGAGAAACAAATTTTCTTTTTCTTATCAATATGTATTATTTATGTGCTCAATGTGTGCAAGTCAATGATTCAATGGGTTTGTGTAAATCCTCAATCATAGATACCGCCATTTCTGAAACTCAGGTGTTTATTTTGTAGAAAGTGGTGGCGGCGGAAATCTTGAATCCAGAAGGCGATAGCTCGCGTCGAAAATAAACAAGCTGATGGAAAAATTCGAAAATCAATTAAGTTCGGTCACCCGTCAACTTTTGCTGCGTCAATTTTTTAAAACTATTCGTGACTTCGTGCAAACGACAGAATTACTACATTATACAAAATCATGCGTTAAAAACATTCAATACTTTGAAAAATATAACACAATCATGTACTTGTAATTAGAAAGTTCAGGGAGGGGTTGTTATGTCCTCAATTATTCTACAGTTGAGTAAAAGTATATAATGATGCAAAATTTATTGCATACTGTATAAAAGTCTCAGTTGCTTTAAATCACGATTAAAATAATGAGACGGGAAATTTGCGGAAAAAGGATCTATCTCTCTACGTATCCATCTATCTATCTATCCGTCTATCTGTATGTCTATTCTGTTCCATTCACCAGCTGTAAAATCCACCTCGCATGCAATAACAAGATCGAATATGTAACACACGTTACGTACGGATCAAGTACCTCTTACCCTATATAGTGTACAGATAAGCTCTGTAGAGACGTCCTTGAAACACATGCGTCGTATAAAGTGACATTCGCAGTTTAACAAGATTCGTTCGATGTACGCGCGGGCTTCGTCATACGGCACGTACTCGTATTTATGTGCATACGAATCCATCTACATAACTACGGGTGCGAAACATGTTCGATACGTGTCCTAGGTCAAGATTACAGTAGCTTTCTCTGGGTGTTGCAAATTTTTAACGGTTGTTCGAATTTTTTTTTTTTTTTTTTTTTTTTTTACGCTTCTTGAACACTGTCACAGAAAATAGACTTGTCACCAATTTGATCGATGAGCTGTAATTATGGAAGAGTGTATTAACGAAAGAGTTTAGTTAGGAGAAATATAATAAATTGAACGGATGAAAAAAAATATACGAAAGAATTAAAAAATATCGTAGATAGAATTACAAGAAACGATGCATAATTAAGAAGTAGGTAGAGTAATATTCATTAATGGGTTCCCAGTGGCTCACTATTTTTTTCGAATCAAAACTGGTACGAGTTTCTTTTCCAAACAGAGTTCATTTGCGACGCAAGTGGCAGGAGAAACGAACGATATGTTGATCATAGACACATGAAATTTTTATAGAAATAACACTCGTTTCAGTTTTCATTTAAAAAAAAATATCAAACCACTTACAGTAATATTCGCCAACGCCTCAACCTTCCGGCTAACTTGTTTTCGATCGGAAACAAAATGCGAGTCTCAATTCTACAGGAATTATGTGACAGTGACTCCCGTTCTCTCCACGTCGGCTGCACCGCCAGTCATTAATTGTCACACAATTTGTGTAGAATTGAGACTCGCACTTTGTTTCCGATCGCAAATAAATAAATTAACCGGAAGTCCAAGGCACTAACGAACATTACTGTACGTACAGTTTTACACTCTCGATGTTTTCTCGCGCTCTCTACTTTCTCCTTCTTTGTTCATTCTTCGTATTTTTCTTTCAAAGACCAAGGGACATGAGATCCGACCAAGCTCATTTCCCAGAGAGTTGCACTTGTGGTGCAGACTACATGCAGGCCACGGAGCGTGGGACACAAGGAGTTACAAATACGGTTACTCGCCTCGACTTGTTCGGTTGTGTGTAATGTTGTACGGATGCCTATCCTATATACTTGCAGCGTTTCGCCCAACAACGGTCGCTCCATCCCTCTACCAACACTGCATGATCCACGATCGATATTACGGTCAGTTCTGCGGTGTCTTGGTCCGCTGACCAGTGACCAGTGTCCAGGATGTTGCATTAAATCCCCCGTGGGACTTTTGCGATTCGATTTAACAAACTTGACACCTGCCGCTCTCTTGTTTCGTACTGCCAACTCTTTGTAATTTCAAAGCTGATAGTGGATAGGTATACCTAGATTTTTCCTCTGAAACACTAATTTTTTTCATACATTAGTGCCTTGAGTTGCTCACATTCAAATATTTTCGTACTTCCAACGCTTCTTTTCCAGAATTCTAGACACATTTACAGGTAAAAAGAATTTTCCTCGCGATCCTTTCGAGGATTGGTTTTATTTTACGACATGGAACGATTTTTTCTTCCAATCGTATTCTACTTCTTGTTTTCTTATACGTATTTTGAAAACTTTTCATTTACGCTAAGCTTTGAAGTTTATCATCATTGTTATTCAATTTTCAATTATAATTGCGATAACGACGATACATCTGCTGTCAACGGAAATATATCCGTGAAAAATTTGATTAAATTTTTATATACATAAATCAGGGAATTGAGAAGATTCAAAAGTAAGTCTTTTCCGTGGAGCGGAAGTCACTGCCGTAGGGGATGAAAATTGGGGACGCGTGACGCGTACCAGACATGGCAGTGTAACAGACACGTGCGACTTGGACCACGTGTCCCGTAGGGAGGCGGGATGCTGCGGCAGCTGGGCACGTCAAAATATATATGTATAATACGAGAATCGAGAGGCAGTCTATGTAAGCTTCATCAGGAAGTTGAACATGCGGTTCGGCGAGGGTGATTTTTTATTTTTCCCCTTTTTACTTCACTGGAAGAAGATCATTTCTTCTAATTCAGCTCTTCACTTGTTTCGCGGTAAATTTTGATTATTTCTTGTACCGCGTTCTTGGTAATGACAAGACGGGACATTTGTCACACATGGATTCGTGTATACTTATCAGCTTGAACGAAAATTGCAAACTAATTCGCTCGTACTTTAATTACTGGAAATTAATTTACAGAGATTGTATACGCATAGGTACAGTTAAAAACTATATCTACAACAAGATGGTCATAACTGTTTTCCTGACAGGTGGATCGAGCCTGAGATCATTACTCGGTATCAATTGAAATAGCGTATTAATTCCCAACATTGTGACAAGAATCGCTCAAAATTTAAGCAACTAACTAATCTGACTGCACTTTATTTGTATGTTTGAATGTTAATGACAATTGAAAAAATTTTAATCACAACAGTATCATTAGTGTAAACATTGGAAGCTTTGCTATACTTTTTCATTTCACAACAAAGACGGCGATTAGCTTTACGTCCTTAATTTTCTGCCCTTCTGGAAATAGATACTCGACGTTTTTGTTTATTTTTTTCTTCACAATGTTTTTGTCGAATCTGTACTAAATACAGTTTGCTAAATGCACGCCTATTAAGCTGACACCGTGGAACGAGAAGAACCACAAAAAAACAAATATAGTAATTTAGTACTCTTTTATTGCTAATTAGTTGCATTATTGCCGATTTTGTTACTGTAAATATTTGTTAAAAATGGTGTTTATGCTGACTTGATATTCAAGCCAGCACAACTAAAATTTTTCTTTCATCAATTCAGAGCAAAATATTATCAACGAACGAGCATTAAATTTTCCCACCCTTGAGTATGAAGTCAGCACCATTTTCCCAGTCCATTTTCAAGAAAATGTATGCAGCAAGAAAATTAGCGATACCGTAACTACTTAGCAACAAAAGCACACTAAATTACCGCATACTAGTTTTCTGCGATTATGCTTATGCGGCTGAGTGATCTTAATAACCGTGCTAAATGCCTATAATATACATGTATGTATGTACAAATGTACGTGAAACGTGTTCGAAAATGTGCAACTAATACATATATATATATATATATTTATACACGGTCTATATTTGCATAATAATATTGAATGCCGTTGTAACCGACAATTCGCTTGACCGCTGCGGAGTTTTTCGGTTTCAAATGCGGACGAGAAAAGAGAGCGATTGGTCATCGTGGAAAAAAAAAAAAAAAGGAAAAGAAGAGTGACACTAATGAAGGTTATAACGTAGCATTCAGAAAACTCGTGCAGTCTTCTCTCCTCTCCAACCCTTTTTCGCCAGACTGTTTGAATTTCACCTAGCAGCCGTATGTGTAATATAATCAATGTATCGCATCGTGTTGGTATAAAAAAAAAAAAAAAAAAAAAAAAGAGAGGAAAGAGCAAACAAACAGTATCATTTGACGAGGAGTGGTGGGGAGGGGGGTGGGGAGGGGGGGCAAACGAAGTAAAAGAAGGAGAAAAAGGAGAAAAATAAGGGATGGAAAGGGGGAGAGAGGGGAGACACGCACATACGCATAAATAAAATAACAACAAATGCGGTTTAACCGGGGCGACGACTTCTTCGTGCAGTTTCAAAGCGTCCCGTGATGCACGCGCCTCTCGGACCTTTTCAACGTTATGTTACGATGGATCCGACAATAGGCGTCATAGAGCACCTTAATGAACTCGTCGAGCGACATTTACCGCGTTGGTAAAGAGCGAGGGAAAGAGAGATGGAAATAAACGCGGTTAAGGATACCCATGCAGCTCTCTGCACTCCGCAGGTATAACAAACGTAACGTTCATCAAGTACTTGTATCGGGCGAATGCCGAAAAAA
The DNA here is from genome assembly GCF_021901495.1 of Neodiprion virginianus. Classification (NCBI taxonomy): domain Eukaryota; kingdom Metazoa; phylum Arthropoda; class Insecta; order Hymenoptera; family Diprionidae; genus Neodiprion; species Neodiprion virginianus. The sequence continues at coordinate 20,506,202 of NC_060880.1, forward strand.
TTGAATACGGGCTGCTTGTCTTTTTTACAGATTTATGAAGCGCATCGACGTGGTCTTGAATTTTTGGGTTAATTTTATTACATCGGGGCTTAATGATTCGGCGAGTGTTTCTTACGCCGTATCATAGGTAAATAAATGGGTAAAATTCACTCGAACGCGCGATGAAAGATCCCAAGCAATAGCGAGAATTCAAAAATTCGTATTACTTTATGGAATTAAAGTAAAAAACTCTTACTTCTCTTTTAGTTACGATTTAATATTGCAACAGGCGCGGAACGCCCAATGCAATTATTTTCTTACAACGATGATAATATTATGTAAATCGCTGTGACTATCTCGCTTCTTTCTCCCTCCCTCTTTCTTTCGAGTCTCGGTGTGATGCGCATAAAAAATTTTAAATGTGTGTTAGAGAGAGAGAGAGAGAAAGCGCCAGAGGGTGAGCAGGGCGAAGGGTGTAACCGACGCTTCAATTAGTCCTATTCATGCCGTTCATTTATTTATCCCTCTCTTCTTCTCTTTCTTTCTTCTCTTCCACTGCCATCGTCATATATATATGTAGATATAAGGTACCATTTACGTAGTTCAGCAGAAGCCATACGTTACTTTTAACATTATACATTACACGCGCGTGCAGTGGACATATATTATGTATCATTTATACCTATGTGTATTATTGTATACAATTATACATATATGTAGGTATAATCTACGATAACGAGTCGAATTATATAACTCACTATCAGCCCATGGCACGGTGACATTATGTATAATTTATACAGCTACCGGAATTTTTTCGTAACATAAATTATTATCGCTTTCCTGACTGTTTTTACGATTATAGTAACATACCGTTGTCATTATTTATTACGAACGAACTTCTGTAAAGGGCGGCATGCTTACTTTATTTTCATTTCATTGAATCTTCTTCGTTTTCTTTTTTCTCCTTTCTTTCTTCTTTCTTTCCCTTTCTTCGTCGTGTCGAGAAAGGTTCGTCCTTTTTTTCTCTTCACGAACTTTTAATCGGAATTTTTTTATAGGACGCTCCAAATGATTTCACGGTTTATTTTCACTCGATTCAAATCACCGCGAGTGCATGAATCATGCAACGGTCTTTCGAAGATTGATCGATTTCGGTTTTTACGATATTGGCAGTGTAGAAATGGAAACGATAATATTAAAAGTTTTTTCTTTCCCCTTCATTCGCCACATTTAACTTCACGCTCGATCGATCTTTATTTTTTTTTTTTGCTTTTTATTTCCTTATTTGTCGTTGTTGTTTTCTTTTCATACAATTTTCAACATTTTTAACAGTTGTTCAATTTTTAATTATGTAATACATCAATCGATTTTAGCGAGATCAATATTGAAACGCCTCTAGGGGATTATACTTTCGTACGTGTTTTTGCCGTGCGAAAAGTTCCGGATTTGCGGATGTGAATTATTTGCGATCGGATTTTCATGTGTACGCATAATGTAAAATCGGATTCCAAATACAAATTCGATGTATAAAAATCAAGGGGCTCCACGTGTCAACAAATTCTTAACGTATGCGTACATTTATATGCATATATATATATATATATATATATATATATATATATACACATGCACGCACATACTTGTATACACACGGTATTTTAGTATGTATCTACAGCTTATACATCATGCGTGCAGGTATATGTTTTGTTGGAATACGCGAAACAAGGTGTAATTTTATACATCGAGCTGTTATTCAGATCTGGTATATAGCTTTGCGGGAGCAAAAAACGAATAGGTACCTATAATATAAGAAAAACAAGAATTTACATAAGCTGAGGAGTGAGGAGGCCGACGAACGTGGAAACGGAGAAGATAAAAAAAAAAAAAACAACTACGCAGAGTTTGAAAAAATTATATACCCTGCATACGATCTCTAAAAATAATCTCTCGCGATACGAAATTTACAATTCTGAATTGTAAGTATATATATATATATATATATCAGAGTAGCAAAATTCCGCGCGATTTTGCCGCTTGTTTTTCATTATGATAAACTTTTGGCTATGTAGGTACGGGGCTAGATACAAACGTGATACATATATTACATATCTCGTTCGTTTCTCTTTTTCATTGCCAGTTATACATATATATTTATAGAGGTGAAAATAATATGCGAAATCTGATGAAATCAATGACGACGACGATTTGTGGATTTCGTCGTTTCGAACGGTTATGCATTATATATTTATCGATTCACCGATATACACCTATATGTTAAATCAACATCGATTTGGATCACGTACAAAGTAACTATCTGACAACGAGCGATTTTTCACCATCTATGAGGGGGGGAAGGAATAGAAAATGAGAAAAGAAAAAGAGTACAAACGAAATTTCAACACGTCGATAAATATTCAACAAAGATTCGGAACTCGAGACGAGATTTTATTTTTTTTCAAAAATGTCAACAACAATGATAAAAAAAAAGGGAAACGAGAAAACAACACTGATATTATTTACGTTGTGTAGAAATTCTCTGGCGTAAATTTTGACCCGATAATGTTAGGCATTTTATTTCATTTTGATACGATGACGGGGTGAAAATGTTGACACGACCGAACGGTCGAACTTAATTACATACCTGGCATACAAGTATACAGATACGCCTAATGCGGCACGTCATGTATGGAAGGTAATTCAGCTTTCGAGGGTTGAACGACTCTAACCAACCCCCGTTTCCAGTACCTACGTATACGATATATACATCGAGGTACGTTTTAAACTGTCATCAGGCTAATCGTAAACCGGAGGCGCGTGACTCGTGTCGCGCGTGTTTAGGCAACGACAAACATCCGACTTCTGCCCTCTTCAATTGATGGTTGTTCGGCGTTTCCAAAAAACATAATAATAAGAAAAAGAAAAATCGAGAAAGTTATGTGCAAGTCGAATTTTCAATTTCGATTGGATTATTACTGCGATCATTTTCTACATTGAATAAAATTATTGGGCTAGAACTGACAGGCGATGAAAAAAAAATTATAGTATATAATAATAATAAGTACAAAGGTATTCTAATAAAGTCTTGTGTAAATCCTATGAAAATTTTCCGTGTATAATACATATACCAGCTACATTATAAAAATAAAAATCTTCAAAAATGTCGTGAATTTTTGGAGAAACTTTTCCTTTTTCTTTCTTTTCTCTTATAACATGTTAATATTATTACTATATTCTACCACATATTTCTTACGCAGATGAATTTTACAATACATTCTTTATATCGATAGACGTATATATAAATGTAAACTTTCTCTTTACTTAGGTATTTATTAATGACTTGCTTTTTTTTCTGTGTTGGGGGGGTGGGGGAGGCAGTATTGGTTACCCACGGTCGACGAAAAATTTTCATCGATTCGTTTTATTCGTTGAACGGACGGAAGTGACATTCCGTCAGGAGAAAAAGAGGATGGTAAGCGATGAATGAATGAAGGGCGGTGGCGGGGGGCTGATTTTGACTTGAAGCGAATTAGGCAGCTGCACATCACTGCGTGCGGCAAACAACCCGCGGGGAAAAGAGTTTATCGTCCTGCTGCACGCCGCAGTTTTGCGCAGGGGACATGACGAATTTCCGCGGTCAGGTCCGCATGCGGGAAAAATTACGTCCCCCTGCACACATGTACGTACGTAAAGTCCTCCTCGTCGTCGTCGTCGTCGTCCTGGGCAGTTTTCGTAACGTACCGATCCACCTGGAGGGGCTCGCGCGTGCCATGGGGGTCCTTCCTGGCCCCCATGGGGCCCGCTACCCCCTCCCCCCCGCAATCCTTGGCGGGGGAGGAGAGGAGACCGCGTGCACTACACGGCTAATTATACACCCGGCCTCACACAGAAAGCAGCGCCGATGCGCCCCGACGGAACTTAAGCTATAATGTAACTATATACATGTATGTGCGGTAAGGTGCGCCATGGGTTTTACTTCAACGAATCCCATAATAACTCGACGTTGTTTCCGTGTATGGGACATTCCGTGCCAGTTCGGTCCGGTTTTTTACTCGCATCAATGATTTTCGTAGGCACACACATACGTGGTATAATAATCGTTGATGTCGAAATTTTTGGAAATGCGCATATTTCTTTTTTCGAATACAACCGTTTTTCATTTTCTTAATTATTTGAACGTGTTTGCAGCGAGTATCCCGATAAACATTGTTCAGAATTCTTAAAAATTTCATTCAATTTCATTCAATTTCAGACTTCGTTTAGATGTACTTGGTTTTTTTTTTTTTTTTTTTATTTAGAGACTGTATTTTAAAAATTTTTACAAAAAATTATGTTTTAACACCAATCACTCTGTAACGAGCAGTTTGAAACAAAAATTTTCAATCAAACTGTAATCCGTGAGATGAAACCCTGCCTGCAGTTGAGTTGGCACGGAATGCCCGTTACATATAATGCAGATCCTCCTCCTCCACGCCGCAGACACCCGGTGCAGCTGGGCTTTCCGAAGCTGCTTCTCGGTCGCCCTGACACAACCGGGGGGGTTGATGATTAGGGGTTGGGGGTCGCATCGCGGCGGGTTAACGTTTGTTTGTCATCCTAGCTGGCTATTTTCATAATGGAAATCATTTTCATACGCTTACACATGCGGTACAGTCGAGACATCTCGTATCCTTGTTCATCCGCTGACGCTCGTTGCAAATAATACTGTCAACAACGACAACTTCTAACATTATTACGACCATCGAGTTTTATATTCGTTTAATTCATGTTCCTCCACCGTTTACGAAGTAGTTTCTTTTTTGCGATTTCTTTTTTCTAAATAATTAATCGTTATTTTTCCTCAGAATACTTCGCCGCATTGCATAACAATATTGTACAAGACAGGGTCGGTATGTGACGTATAATACACGGTTTACTGTGGATGTTACATGTAATGAAATAAAATTGATAGTTTGACCGTTGCAGGGGTTGCCTAATGAGTTTGATTTTCTATTTCACGAAGTTTAACGCCCGAACGACAACGGTCCGCTAGCACGTCATAACGTTGAACTCAATTTCGTATAATTCATACGTTATTAAATACATACCGATACCCGTACAGATTACAGTGGTATACATAAACGAATTCACTATAGGTACATACGTTTAAGCACCGGAAAATATCTTAACCGAATAGAGCGTCGCTATACCGATGCGCACATATGGGTCTATATAAATTATAATTGAACTGCGAGACTTTCCCCCGTATCGATACTTTATACCGAAAGTTAATTGATTTCCGACCGTTGCAAAGCACACACGTATGTATACATATATCCACAGTATATGTACGATACTTTTCGTGCACATGCCAGAAACTATCCAAGCCTGACGTTATTCCTCCGATTTTTGACTTTCAAACTTTATTTTCTAGTCAATAAAACCCATTCGAAGTTATAATATACTTTCTATTTCTCTATAATTCTTGTACATATTTCATCCGAGTGAAAAAAAATGATTAAACGGAGCTTCGAAACATTTTTTTTTTTTTTGTCGTTTTCTCGGTTTTGCTCATCGGGATCAACTCAATACGGTATTTCACGATTGACAATTTTGTCATACCCTGTACATAAAGACCAGGCGTTATATACCGCAATTATAGACAGTGTAGAATATAATATTGTTTACGTATTATAATCCATATCGGATTGAAATTTCATGATTCTTATCCCTCTCGACACCGTCTCGAGTTGACGTGATCGATCGACGAAGAATTTAATTACTGCAATAATGATAATAATGGTGATGTATGATAAAAGTAATAATCATAATGGTAAAGATTACACTGCAACGGATGCATTCGAATAATTTATGCACGTCAATTTATCAGTGACTGTGTCACTCGCGATTTTATTGTTATCAATGAAAATATGTTTATCTTATTATAGGTATAGAAATCGTGCATATATCTGTCGTATGTAGGATATTCATTACCCTCGCCGATAATTCTTGTACAAGATATAATATATTTATTCTTAAGGAGAGGTTGATTCGATATGATTTTTTTCAGACAATGTTATTTTTATTTTTTTTATTTATTATAATTTACGCGATTATCGCTAACACCCTATTGTACATATTTCTATTTATTACATTTTTACGCCTTTAATGACTAGAGATTCGATTTTATTTATAGTATAGTTCGTATAGTGTATAAATCTAAACAGATATACATTGGACTGGGCCAAAAAAAACGGAGAATTTATTTTTAATGGTAATTTAAAAACATTGTTCACGACGACAAATAAAAATTATCCTGAAAGTTTGAGCCCTTAATATTAATATTAAGGGGTGTATCGTTACAGCTATTGATTTTTTAACAGTTACCGCATTTTTTTTACCCAAAATCCGTCAATTATCAATGTGAAAAATTTTATCAATCCATATTTTTGAAGGAAATTAAATATCCTACAAAAAAGCTCTCTTACTAAATTGACGTAGATCGAGCCGTTTCCTTGTAATCGTGCCTTAAACATTGATTTGTTTTTTCAAATTTTTGTTCGAATTTTTGATTTTTGTAATTACCAGAAAAATCAATATTTTCATAGATCAAACCATTATTTTCGTGGGAAATTTGATGCTCTACAAAAAAGGTCTCTTAACATTTTTCATGAAATTCACTCCTTCAAAAGTTATTCGACATTGAAATTACTTTTAAATACAATTTCAATGTTAAGGGCTCAAATTTTCAGGATAATTTTTATTTGTCGTCATGAACAATGTTTTTACAGTACCATTAAAAAAAAAAATTCTTCGTTTTTTTTGGCCCAGTCTAATACACATAGGAAAAAATGTTGTCATTTTGTTAAATCACTTTCACTCTCCTTCTCTCTCTCTCTCTCTCATTATCTCTCGCTCTTTCAGTCTCGCTAACATGAGTGTAAAATTAGCATTACGGACTCAAATATTGGCCCGTACATTATTTCTCACCGTTATTGAAATTCGATTGAAAGCATTTTTTTTTTTTTCTCTGTTTTCCTTACAAAATTTTCTTCAAGAATAAATATTTATAGTCTTTGGAGGCGCTGCATATGTTGCCCAACGTACAAATATGTATATACATATCAAGGAACAACCGTTTCAGGCTTGTAGTGGATTTTCTCTCCGTTTTGTTTTTTTTTTTTTTTTCCTTTTCTGTGCAATTTTAATACGTCTGACACGATTATCGTAAAAATCTAAACGGATTGTGATAATTCACGACGATTTATCGTTAACATATCAATTGAACGTATTGTATTAGCGGGGAAAAAACAGAAACGAAAATGAATTGATTAATAAATAAAAAAAAAACTGCATTCAAATTAAAAATCCATCTAAACCTCCGTATTATGTTCTCTCGCGAATTATATTATAATGCGCATACACGCGGTTTTACATGTATACTGTATAGTATGATATTTACAATTGGAAGGTGAAAAAGAAGGAAGAACAAACATTTGTTGTCCGAAATAAAAAGAAATACTACAATCCAAGAGAAAACGAATTGTATGAAAAAAGTAAAAAATTCGAAAGTAAGCAGGATGAAAGAAAAATAAAAAAAAGAAGAGAAAATAATAATATTAATAATACTAATAATAGTAATAAATATACAAGCTAATAATACAAGAATGTCGCAAGTGTGTTTAACCTCTAACTAAAATTGTCAATTTTTGTTTCTGCATATTTGCAGAACGGAATTGATGTATGGTACGTTCGGTTTACGAAGATGACGTCGAGGTGCATCCTGATATTTCTGCGTTGTTGCTGGTCTGTTTGGCGACGTCATCAGACGACGACGAGGAGGATGACGATGAAGTGGAGACAATTTTCTTGCTGCTAGAATCGTAAGCCTTTCGCGAACGCCAGAAGTCTGCAATAAAGAAGACGGGACACGATTAAAGGGGTTAAACATTGGTGAGTCAGTAATTGGAATAAGTAAAACGGATCGCTAATTGATACGTAAGCGCGTACGATGCGCATAATGCGTTACGAAAGGAGTTCGCGTTTTTTTTTTTTTTTTTGAAAATAGACCAGAAGTGCAGTTACGTCGGGTGGTGATGGTAGAGCACAAGTGTTCAAACGGCGCGTAATCCGGGTGCACTGTAGCAAACATAACGCGACATGCGGGTCGTATCGCTACTCAGCACCCAGCATCTGTGTTATTCGGTTGGGCATTATGCATGCGGTATACCCGCCCATAATGGACACATGGAAAGCTTGAATGGATAGGTGCTCGAAGGCCCGTGAAATCCCTTCGAGGAATTCACTCGCGCGCGTATCGCACGTTCCTCTTTTAATCACGCCCAAATCGAATACGCAACTCGATACGTCCTGCATCCTTCGATTCTCGCTATCGAGAGACCGGATCTGTTATTGGAGTGGTCATCAGAAAAAGAGGTATAAAAGAAGAGATACAAGCAGAAAACCTGGATGGATTAACCAATTTTTTTCCAAAATCTAATCAGTTTTAAGTCGGACCATGTCGAAGCACTTTAACAAGTTTCTTCTGAATCGGTCGATCTCTTTTCGAGTTATTATCGGACAAAGAAATTCAATTTTCCCGAATAGCTCAGAAATTGCTTATCACGTTTTGCTCAAAATCTGGTCGCAGCTCTAACAAGTCATGAAGAACCTTACCGATTGATTGTATTAAATTAGATTAGATCGTTATTTATTCTTTAGCGAAGCTTTGGAACAGTAACGACATTGGCGTCGATGGTTATGCATTTGAGTTAAGCATGTACCGATATTTGGTAAATACAAGTTTCGTACGAAATTGAGAAAATAAACCGCTGATTCGCTGACGTGATATTTTCGGACAAAATATTAACGAGAGACTGAAAATGATCAGATGTGATTCCCTAGATCCTAATTGACAACCGATCTTCTCCCTTTCAGTAGTAATTATAAGAACTTAACTAGACGAACGAAAATATGAAAAGAGACTCTCGTAGTCTGGTGTCCATCGCTGGTTTTGAAACGACCAAAGGCCAGCTTTGCACGCGGTGCGCAATAGCCCGAGGAAATCGTTCAGCCCTCTCTTTTACGTATAACTATGGTGGGTCCATCACTACCCTATTTTGGTCAGGTAGCACCTGAGGAGGATAAGGATGAGGTTGAAGAGTAGGGAGAAGAGGAGAGAAGGGGAGGGAAGAAAGAGAGTCCCGCCTCTGGGTCCGAGGCGAGTTTAAGGTACACGTGACAGCAGGTGCGCCCTTGTCCCAACTTGAAATAACCGGATTCGAGGTGCAGAGCTGCCTGGTGACCGAAAATTTGGCGGGAAATTTCCTCTCGACCAGCTATCTTGCGAGATAGCCTTGATTGCTGATTCGGTTATTTAAGGTTTAGCAGCATTGATCATCGGCTCGAAGCGAGAAGCAAATTCCGACGCGACGTGGTCTAGGTTGTAGGTACAGGTATAGGTGCCCACTTCTGTTTGCGGAAACAAAGTGCATTCCTTTAAAATCTTTAATAGGCCGAGTGCCGTGGCTAACCTGGTTTTGGTTGCGTTTATAAAGAGAAAGAGAGAAAAATAGAAAGAGAGTGTTTTTAGAGCAGTTCTCTCGATAGCGAAGGGAAGGAAGGAACGTTGAAAGTATGGGCTGCCCGACGTTCTTAGATAACTAATGCATACGAACTGACCTGAGCTGGATAGAAAAAGCAACCGCGAACTCAGTGACAGTAGAAACAAAAACACTCTAAACCAAGAACTTCTCTGATCTTGCCCAAAGATTATACGTCCTTGATGCATTATACAACACATTTGCCGCTCGATTCTTCTCGAGTGAAATCGTACACTTGATTACACTCCGGATGATTTGATCAAAGAATAACAACGTCTTCTTGGATCGGCGGAGCGATTCAAGTGTTTAGGTTGATAATTGAAAGACCAATCCGTCGGAATCTTTTGTGCGCTACTTTCAACGATCGCGATGTCGGGCCATACGGCGGGGCATTTCGCGAGCGCGTTTATAAACTGACAGAATTTGGTGGATTCTTTAGATTTTTGGCGGGAGTCTAGCCGTAGTCTGGTTCTTCTGACCGCCACCGCCGTCACATCTGTTTCCTTACAACAACCAACGTCTCGAGGTTCTTTTAAGAAATATTGTGAAAAAGGTGGAAGCAGAGGGTAACCCCTGGCGGCCCACCTCCTTTTCTTTTCTTTTCTCTTCTCTTCTTTTCTCTTCTCGTCTTTTTTTTCCTTTCCTTTACTTCTCTTTTCTATTCTTTCCTCGTCGCGTGGTTCTGCTCACTACCTTTTTCGTGACCGTGGAAGGAAATCGTGGGAGTCTTTCAACCGTTGTGTCTTTCACCGTGGCTCGGTGAAGTGACATTTTTACCCGCCAAAATTTCCCCTCTTCTTTGATCAGCGTGCAGTACTTTTTGTTCTTGAAATTCTCAAAACTTGTGCTCGACGACCAGTTTCTGGAGAAGTTTGCAACAGACGTCATCGTTATCGTCGCCTTTCTCTTACCGTGTCAACCAATCGTATCAGTGGATTCTATCCCCGATTAACAAAGACCTTAAAACGCAGGCAGGCGTTTACCTAGGTATTCGAGTGTGAAGAGGGACCCATCGCGTTGCGACGCACGCCGCGCACGTTTTTCTATATTATGAAAATTCCATGCGCGTATGGTTAGTTGTAGGTTGAGGCAGATGGCGCACGACCTCTCCAAGGTCTTTCCTTATGGTGTTAGATCGCGTGTTTCCTTTTTCTTCTTCCCTTCCTTGCGTTCTCTACTCTTCTGCCTTTTTCTATCTTAGTCTCTCCTTTCTCTTCCTTCTTTCCTTCCTTCCTTCTTTTAAAGGCTGATTTTAATCGTGGGAAAAGACGTTTGGAACGTATACCGACCACAGCACAGTCTGCATCAAAGTGTCGTAAGTAAAGAGGAAAAAAATGGAAAAAGAAGTAGCAGTAGGAGGAGAGAGCAGGTGGTGCATTTAAAGCCACTGCACAATCCATCGGCGGTAGAGTATTTAATTTGTTTACAATACGATCTACACGCTTTTCCGGATCGAGAAGATGATTTTCCAGAGTACGGAAAGTTTTCCTGTTCGAGTTTTCACTTTCTTTATTCTCTACGCACTCTCAAAAAGTGTTCTCTTCCCGATTGAGAACGGTGGAGGAAACAAATAGGAAAAAGATAACGAAACCACTTGAATGACGTCCGTATAATTATAATACGCGGGTAAAAAAGAAAAGAATAATCTCTTATCTGTAACAAGCAGTAAAATTCTTGCTCTTTCTTCTATACAGATATTGGTCTCTTTTTTCGTATACGTATCTATATATGTATCTATACGTATACAAGCCTAGGAACGAGTCGACCTATCAGGGCGAAAGAAACGGTGATACGAAGTAAAAAAGAAAGGAAACTGTTTAGAAGAAAGAGAATTGTTTCGAGAAAAGAAAGGGGGGAGGGGAGTAGAAAAATACCACAGGAAATATCTTTCGATGCTGCGCATTCTTCTCGAGAAAGAATTAGGCCTGTATATAAAGGGCATTCCACCTTCACCGTTTTCGGTTACCAGAGATGAATCACGAAAATCGTTCGGCGTTGTTGGCTCATGACTCACCGAGCAATTCACTCCGAGAAGAGATATTTTTTTCTCTTATACCTTTTCTTCTCTTCTCTTCTTCCCTTTCGTCTTCCTCTCTTTACTTTTCCAATATCCGAGACCATATGGCGCTGGATCATGCAAACAGAGACGAGACTCTCTCGATAGCTGAACGTGTACTCCGGATAGTGATAATAACGAACGAACCGCCGCGTAGCTGCGTAGGTGTGAAAAAAGTGACGAAGATGCGAGGCGGTTGTGCTTCGTTGCTCGAATCGAGTCGAAACGGTAGCCCGAAACGCGCAGCCATCACCTCAGCCGGAGGATCGTAGGTACGTACCGATGTGTAAAACAAGGAGCTGAAACCGGGAAGAATCAAGTCCGATTCTACACACTTGGGGTATAGGTAGGAGGGCGAAACCTGTTTCGGCCTGAAAGAGCCACGCGACCATGGCTATACCGGCGACTACCAATACATGCCGGCTCTACCCCTGACCCGACGCAACCCGCGTCTCTCCTACGACCGTTGCACCGCGACTCGTTATTTCCCGCCAAAATCGAAAGGGCCGAGTACTCGATCGGCGATCGGCCTTGTTTTCGGGGTGCAGTACCACGTAAGCACGAATTGGTTGATTCGCGAATCGACGAGCCGATCGTCGGGATCATTGCTCAAATCTTCGACGCTGACTCGACACGTTACGCTGCATCGCAGTAACGAGAGTATAACCTAAATTAAGTCGTACGGTTTGATTGAGTTACGACTTTAACAATTACCGTGACCGAGGGAGAGAGCTGGTGATCTGTTTAAAACTGTGTCTGATCTGATTCTTTACGACACCGGGCCGTTTGTTGCCTCTTCACCACGATGAACAGTCACGTAATAATCGAGTCGTAAAATCAGTCGACATCGTCGAACAACGAGAGGAAACGAATGAGGGGAATATTCAGGACCCGTGCAGCAGCGTGAGAAAATCAGTGCATGCGTACAATCAGCTGAATATACGATGAATAATTCGAGTCGTTTCGTACGTGTCCGTAAGCTTGTATGATTTTTTTTATTTAAACATACCGTGGATGTTCGTCTGCCGCGAATACGGGGTAGACCTCTTCCTCGGGGATTTGTTGCCGGTCCTAGGCTTGCTTTTTGCTGCTCCGCACTTGTTCTCCTTGTCCTCCGAGGACCGCGGATCGACGCCCCATCTTCTCGAAAATTTTGCCCTTTCCATCTCCAACGCCTCCTGAAGAAGATCGACCGTATCCTTGGCGTTCGGCTGGCCGAAAAGACATCGAGGTACCGTGGAAACCAGGGACGGTGGTAACACCGTGAAGTGCACCTCACGGCACATCGAGGCTGCGAGCATTGTTTCGAATCGCGAATTTTCCCCCTCCGGCGCCTCTTGTGGCTTTGATTTTCTTTGACTCGTCGTTGTTGCGAAATTTTCCGTTCGCTTTATCGTTCGAAAAGTTGGCAAGGAAGAGTATGGTAATATTTATTCTTCACACCGACACTTGAAAATCTAGCTGCCTGTTCTGTTTACCGGATGAAATCCTCCAGTTTACTTTGAAAAATAAACTCGAAGAAGTGGTAAAATCTGAAGGGTAAAGAAAAAGACAACAAACTGAACTCTTGATATGTAGCGTCTAGTCCCTAAACCTCTGACGACCGGTGCGTTCGGTGGTCAGACTTATTCTGGCTTCCATGGGGTGCGTGCAGGCGCAGGCACCAAGTGAAAAGGTCTCGGCGATCAGCCACGAGGCTTCCCCACCATGTTCTTTAACTCGATTCAAATCTGATTGGTGCGCCGTTTTAAATGCGCGGTAAAAAGCGCGCGGACATCCATACACTCAACGGATTACGTGTCATTATATGTATAAATGCTGGGTAGGTGTACAGTTTGCATAAGCTGTTTACTATTTACGAGCAATTTTTAAAACCCGGAACAACGACACCTTTTCTATACATAGGTATATATATATATGTATAATATATACAAAAAACAAACATGTGTGTATTCTATATGAGTATATGGTTATATAGAAACATGGCACGAACTACCTTTTCGATTATTATTATTATTACTGTTGTTGTTATTATTATCGCTGTCATTATTCTTTCTTATAAGCAGCTCCTCGCATACACCAGACACGAATTGAATTGTACGATGAAATCCTTACTGAATTGACTTGAACTTAGAATGGGTACGATTATTAAAGGCGGTCGTTTTAGAACGTGGGCAGAACAAGTAACTTCCAAAGACAAAATGAAACTTTCGAAATAGAAATGAATAAAAATATCGTTATGATATCTTTCCGCCGTGGAAGAAGAATCTTCAAGTTAGAGAACGCGTGAGGAAAAAAGAAACTTTTCTGCACCATGGAAGGCGAGATGAATTGACCAAACATAGAGGCTTTGGAAAGATTCTCGATAGCTGTTCAGATTGTTCAGGTATATTTTATTCTGAAAATCTGCAATTACTCGTCATTTTCGTTGGCAATAATTCGCCATTATGGACTTTGATTTTATCCATGCCTTCAGCGTGAATTGATTTTATCGCAACACGGTCACGGCTCGACTTGACCTCTGTGCAGAACAATTACAACGATCATAGACCGCGAATCGGGAATCCAAAAATTATAGATCATCGATATATCAACGCTGGGAAAAAATGTACGACTATCATGAATGGCGACGTTATAGGGTGTTTCACCCGTGCGTGATGCGGTCTGAGAATGCACCTTGCTTCCTGGTGCTGCAGAGTGTCTCTCAGTACCCACGTTTCATACCTGCAGCACCGTCTCGGACCGAGAGAGAGAGAGCGAGAGAGGGAGAGAGAGAGAGAGATACATATACGCTTGGCTATGGGGATTGTGGGTATCACGGTGGTGCTGGGGCAGGTCGTATGGGGGTAAATTTGACCGTTACGAAAGCCGATCCCGAGGGAGATCTACTCGCACTGCCATACGTGCCCTGCACCCTCCTCCGCACGTCGCTGTTCGTACCCACGCTCGCTTTCCTTCTCTCGCGATGTGCGACGATCTGTACCGTGGGCTGGATGGTCGGCTGGTTGGTACGCTCTCTGCGCATGCATGCGGGCCTGCGACAGGTGGACCAACACCATGAACGACCGTCACGGCCGCGATCTAACCATCCCGATGTACATACGTGCGTGTAACGCGTTCTACACTCGTGAACTAGGTGTCTGGTGCATAGGTGCCGGGGTGAACCGTGTCGGGATTTAATTGCGGAACCGAGAATATATTATCTCGAACGTATAAACGTGCGCTGCGAGGCTTTGAAAAGAATCCGTTTCAAACACCATGTAGTTCATGTTCCGAGATATCATTACGCGATACTGCAATTTTCAACGGTCAGGATTTGCACGTGAGGTTCTCGCAGCGTCGATGAAAATAATTCTTAATAAACAGTAAACGTTCTGCTTTGCAAATTTCTTTCTAAGAATAGACCGAGATTGTCCAGCTACACTCTATGGAGAATGTCTGTTCACTAGCTGTAAAGTTAAAAAAAAAAGAATTATGAGATTTATTATTCAAGGAATATCTAAAGATTCTTGACAAGAATAATAATTTCATGATGTAACCACAAAATTTTCCACGCGGCGAAAGATTGAATCAGAGTCGATACACCGCTTGAGCACCTTGCTTTAACTTTGCTACGAGGAACACGCAGGACTAACTCTCGGGGGTCTTTCTTACCGGGCGGGCATTGTTGGCACTGGGGGGTGTAATGACGTCACGTTCTCAGCACCGGCTTCCGTCATGGTCTGGAGACCGCGCGTAGGATATACCGGAAGTTGTATCAAGTGTGTAGGGGAGGTCCCGATTACCTCGGCTCGAAACCCGCAGGGACGAACTCTTGGTACGCGTCTTTTTACTCCCGTACACGTATGAACGAAGGCCTCAGCTGCCCTTCGGGAAGATTTGAACTATGGGCTTTTCATACAGTTCACATGTGCAGCGGGGGAGTAAAGTGCTTTAATCGACTAACGGTTTTTCGGTTAACCGCTTCGTCCGATGATGCGATTCTCGCTTAACTCAACCGTCGTTTCTGTAGGTTGATACTACACCCACTCCAGATGTCGAGGATGAACTTGCACTCTAATTGTGTAGCCAAGCTCGCCGAACATCGAGCTCGATTACGTTACGTCTGTAGGTATCGTGAGAGACCTTTCGGTGAGCTTCGTGAAAAAATATCGGAATGATAAAAACCCGATGAGCTGTTGAAGTTGAAAATAGAATTGACGCTAGGCCCGTCGATGACGATATTCCTGTCCGTTCGAGAGAGCGTTGCGAAGCGGCGCGGTGCTTCCAAAGGCGGTTGGATCGTTGAGCGGGTCAGTACTCGCGGGTAAAAAACTGAACCGCCTTGAATTATTTTCCTCTCCCAGCGCAACGCGGTACCGGGACCTGGATATTCCCGCGCCGGATACACCGAGCTAACGACGACGACGCTCTCAGTTGCCAGGGAAATCTCGGCTCAAATAGCATCCGTCAAAGGCGCCCACCTCCTCTCTGTTTATCTGTCCGTCCATCCGAGAACCCATTATGAGCCGCCTTTCGCGCAGCCAATTCCAACTTCCGCTCTGCCAATCGTCAGGTTGGAGCAATTTAACTTCTACGACGTCGAGATTCGTGCGTTCTCGGCTCTCCGACTCGCCACGGTGATTTGGTCGGCTTCTTTTTCTTCTTTGTTATTAAATCTGAGAGAGGGTGAAGCGAATAGCGCAGTGTCAATAAGTTTGGGTCTTCGGTGTTCGTGTGGGATTAGTCATGCATCATGTATGCTCTTTTCTCACTTTATCAGAATAGTTGGAAACATTTTTATTTAAGATCAAGTACAGTGCCAACGACAGCTGATGAAGCATCGCGTTTGCCGTTCATTCGCCGAGTATCCCGAGCGACGAAAGTTTCAAGTCTACCCTTTTGGAAGGCGGTAGAGAGCGACAGAGAGAGAGAGAGAGAAAGAGAGCAAAGCGTTTCACATCTGCCTGGCCGCAGGGTGTAGCTAACCTTTCTTCGTAATCGCTGCGAATGGTCAAGCGGCCTCGCATCTATGGCGTAGATTTTACGCAGTGAAGCTCCAAACAACAGCGCAGAAAAGTTACGGGGGCCGTGTATCTTTGAACAGATTTTACGCCATGAAATTTGCAGATTCCAGAGCTTCTTACCTACGGCTTAGGCACATATTCGCTGGTCGTTGACTCATTGGCTCACCGACTGCGCCCAGAATGGACCCAGTGATGTAAATTCTTTGTCCCGCGTTAAAGAAGCCGAATGTTTGTGAAATTTGATACACGAGGTTCTTGAAGCAGAGGCTGCAGATCCTGTGCGGTCATCCGCTGGCCACGATACATCGGGAAATCGTTTTTCATCTGCTTGTTCACCCACCCTACGTCGGTATTCAATGCTGGTGAGTGAAGGGTGAAGATTTGGTGAAAATGGTGAAAAGGGAGAGAGAGGTTGCAACTGGAGTCTGTGCAGCAGCAGGCATTAAATGTGAAAGGGGTTTTGTCAATGTGGCAGCATGGCAGTTTCCGTTTTTCGGGAAATGAGAGAAGGGCCGTGCGTGCACATCCATGGCACAAATACGCGCGTACCTATACCCACATTTTAATAAACAGCTCTCTTGCGGCAGCTGTTGCCGTATGCAGATGCCATCGCCGAATTGAGTGCTGCAGTAGGAATTTGGCTCTCATCTTGAGAGCGAGGCTCCCTCATATTTTTTACCATATTAAACAGCCGAAAACAGCACGCGACCCTCCGAAGGAAACGGACGCGAAGACGAGGTACATGAAAAAATGTATAAAGAAGAAAACCAAGAAGTAAAATAATAAAAAAAAGACAAAAAAAAAAAAAAATTGAGTGGAACCGCGTATCCTCAGAGTGCTGCTGCCGTACTCCTGAAGAGCTCCGACAGAACGACTGCTCGAGTGTATCTTAAATACTTTCAGCGCCTGGTCAATCGGCTACTCACGTTACGTCCGTAGCGTTTAACGCGCTTAGTTCAGGCGTCGACTCGCTAGTCCCGCGCGCTGTTTTAACACCATTTATGCAATGTATCCGGTAATAATTGGCACGAACTGTCATACACCGTGAAATTGTTCGGTAGGGTGAGTATGCCAAAGGGACACGCTTAACGCAGGATGTTCACGGTGGTTGCGTGCGGCTTCGGGATCCCTCGATTTCCATAAAAACTGCTCGTACCGCTCCACACCGTGAGAACAATTATCAGAGTTTTTTTTCCAGTTTCTTCGAGATCGTTCTTATCTACCGATCTGGCGTCAAGGGTTACTGATCATCGTTGGACATAATATTCGTCTCAATGATCAGCAGATTGCGACGGGTCAATATTTTGGTTTTTGTCGAAATCGTGTCGTAAGTCATGATCGAGCATCTGTTTTGCCAACTCTTTGGGTTTAAGTATCGTTTTTACTGTTTTTGTCTATCGAAAAAGTCGGTTGCCGGCTCTTGTCCAGTTTGATTTTTTTTTTCCCGCAACCATCTGCCGGAGTGCGTTTCTCCGTTTCTCCTCTCCTCTCCTCTCCGTCTCCGTCTTCCTCTTCCTTTTCCTCTTCCTCTCTTCTCTTTTCCTTGCCCTCCTCCGTCCTCATCTCTCTATCTCCGACGCTCCTATCGCGATAAATAAGGACCGGGAGAAAAGACAGCTGGATGTGTGTATCCCAGTTGTCGGTTGGGCTCTCACTCCCTGGTTGCGGTCTGTTCGTGGGGGTGTGAGATCGCTATCCTGGGACGTCGTGCTCTCCTTCCCTCTCCCTTGGTGCAGAGGGTGCTCGGTCTGGTCTGGCCAGATGCTGGAAGTAATTAAACATCCTGTTCCTCCAGGCAGCTTCCTGCAATGCGCCACCCTCGGCTCTCAGCCCAGATTTTTCACGTACCTACGCTTACCGATCGCCGCGAGAAATCCGTTGATGCTGCCCGGGCCGTGACTCGCTGCACCAACGATCACTTTTTTCCCGCCTGTTTCTTCGAACGATAACGGTTGAACCGCGGCAGCCTTCCTTCCTTCCTCCCGCCACTCCTTGAGGTGCAGGCGGGATAAAAGCGGCAGGTGCACCGGGCTCATTAAACACGCCCTGCATCTGCGCCAAGCGTTCTCGATTTCTCGATCCTCGATTCTCGAGACGTCGCCGTCACGTCTGCATTCCTCAAACAAACACCCGCCGATTTTCTCAGACTTCTTCCCTGAAAAGGCGGGCTGAAAAAATAAACACCCAAGCACATTGTTTCCTTACCCGGGTCCGTCTCAGCTTCGACCATTCTGGATTCTGGCGCGTGGCTACCTTCCTTGACGCGCGTGCCGAGGCTGCTGCCCTCCAGATGCACGAGAGGATCGACGGATGCACTCTTTTCGCCTTCGTTCATCGCGCACTTATCTTATACGTTAGCGCCACCGCGTCCCAAACGCTGTTCATAAATCATTTGATTCGTACGGAAAATTTATTTTCAAATTTAAATTTCTGCAGGTCTTCCTGCACTCGATGACGCTCTCCTCAGAGACCTGCGACTGGCTGCATTTTTTCAGTCATTTTTCTTCCCCACCTCCCATGTAAATGCTTTTTTCCGCACCTTGCCGACGACGACACCGTTCTCGCTACGATAATCCCGCCGGTGATTCGAAGAAGGAATATAATGGACGAACGGACCTTTAAAATTTAAAGGGAGCCCCGCTTCTCCTTGGGCTCGGATCGAACAGCTGACGATCCCAACGCCACAAACCTCCGACACTTGACTATAGGTACAAATCTGAAAAGCGACGGCCTTCCGGAAAAACGAAACGCCTTGTTCACCTTCGCAGTTGGTCGAAAACAGCCTGTAAGTATCTCTAATTTGCTTTTTTTCATCTGGGTTTTTTTACGCTGGGTTTAATTTTGCCGTAAACTGCATGGTAGATCCATAGCAGCATCGACATAATACCTGGAGCGAAAAACGCAATGAACGGAAAATTCGTCGCGTGTTTAGAGTGGCTGCGGAGAGTTCACTGTGCATGTATGACGGCATATGGCGCTGCAACAAGCTTATATTATAGAATTTATTTTCATAGCGGGAGTTTGAAAGCTTACATGCGTTTACATGCAACGATGCCCTTAATATAAATAACGAGATGCCACCGCACGTTTTATTCCTTCCGTTTCTTTTTTTTTTTTCATTTTTTACATTACATTCATGTTCGTATAAAACTGACACCCCATGTGGGGTGTCTATGTATTTATTACACAACATCTGATCTGCTGTATACTGTACGATATATCTCGTGTATATCATAAAGTTCACATCGTCAAGCCTGCTGTTTGCTTTCTGAATTGAACAATATAATTAAACGGATAAAATGTGGAATAGGACGAAAGTAGAATAATCGCTGAGATAGAGTCATCACCGTCATCATATATATATTTACTTCCGTTTATACGGAGTAATTAAACCTAAATGGCTAGCGCAATTATTGTCAGCCAACTGCAGACGACGAGCTTCCGATTAAAATCAAAACAAACATGCGTTCTGTGGGGTTTACCAACCTATAATCATCCCCCAATTGACGATGTGATAAATCGAGGGTGGTTGTTTCGGTTAATGCAAACAAAGTTCTTAATTGGCTCTCGAAATGTGTACAAAAAATTTTCAATACCGTAAAAAAATGTATATCCATCATACTTGCACAGGAATTTCATAGTCTCCACTACTACAACACACTGTTACGGTAAAAAATATCGTGGGAACGAAAAGTATTTGAGCATTGTGCAGATCGAGAATCAACCGTCCGTCGAGCTTGTTATACGATCGGCAATTACGGCTGATTGGTTTTCCAGGAGATGTATTAAATGTATCGACGGGGGGTGGATATCGGATTGTTAAACGAGGCGGGACGGCGATTAGTATAATCTACTGTCAATTAGGGTCGCAAATTAATCATTGTGTGAAAATCGCAGCACAGGTGATTAGCATTTATGGCTCAGCTAATTATAATCCAGATAGCTGTAACATTGTGTGTTTCAATTCGAAGTATCTTTTTCTCGGTATATCGAGTGTCGTTTTAAAGAGTTAGGTTTTCAACTTGCCGGACTCGTCAATTTTATTGTGTTCAACCATGGACCGTTTATCCCCGAGCACGGGTTTGTTATGCACAAACGAAACTTCGCGTGCAATGGTTCGTTGCTCACGGTACGCCGACCAAAAAACGAAAACGGCGCCCTTCTCATTCGGGATCCTCGGGGATTCCCTCCTCGCGTGGCATCATCATCCCAGCAACGCCCCCCATTTAGCACCTGGATATCATATCCGAACATTTATGGTAACAGCTGCGGAACCTTCAACGATGAGAACCAACGATATTACCGCGCCTGATGCAAATCGACGATGATACACGCGTGAATTCGTTACCCCGGCTCTTCAATCAGAGATATCATGGATCTATATAACTGCAATGTATGGAGGAAGATAAAATTCTTCTCGTGTTTCAGTTACTCACTGTGGGAACATCCTGCGGCTGCCTTTACGACACCACGCAATGTCGCAGTTCAATGTGAAAAACTTAATTATATCTTATTCATTTTGCAAAATAATTCCAGGTCAACGATTTACCTGCAGAGAGTGAGAGTCCGTTCGGTGCAGATACTGTATAATCCATTTCACATGGACTCGGTATTGGTTCACACGATCGAACAGATGACGCCACGTGTTAAATGGTGCAGTTTGAAAATTGCCTGTATCTATCCATGTATGTACAGTTTACCCCCAAGCAGCGCTTTAGGGTAGGTAAACTGAATTATTAACGGAGAAACGGAGAGGCGGGAATCGTAGGGGGATACGACTGGGTTTTCTAGTTGGGATAATGAGTACAATTATGAATCGGTGGTCCTTCGAATTGTGGTCGTTATACCGAGTAATTAAAGGGAGTTTTTCCCATCGCCATATGCATTCCCAACTTCCACCCCGCTTCCAGACTTTCCGGTGCTATGCACCCGTCGTCCCTAAGCCTGCATCCGAAATCTGTTGATCCCTTTCTTTTCGCGCCTTTGCAATACTCGTCTTTCAATTCATTTTAACGATTCATTATTGAGAATTAAAGATTCGAAAATGATAACTAATAATTGAATAGTGTTTTTTACATGTCTACGATTATTCATATTTCAATTGATAGATGAGAAAATTTTTCGTAATATTATTTAATTATTAAGCGTATGACTATTTCGATTCGACACAACGAATTCTCCGCTCAAAATTTCTTTCCGTATACCTGAAAAAATTGAGATCTAGAAACATGACTAAAAAATCAATCGTTATCTTTTGCAGGTACACAATGATACAATGAATACAAATCACTGCGTATAATTCTTTCTTCGTTTCATAAAAACTATTTAGAAAAGTAGAAAAGAAATTAAATACAGGTATTCACGTTAAAGCTAGTTTACACACGTACGTATATAACTACATACTTGTTACAAATTGCAGTTATTATTACTAAATATGGTGATGTCTTACTCCTTCTCGTATGTACATCGCAGCGTAGTTAATATAACAAAGTTTGAATACCGACTCCAGCCGATGAGCCGGTAAAAAAACATTACTCATTAATGGTGCTCCATGAATGATGAAATATTTACAAAATTGGCAGTAAAGTATTTACAAGGGCAAATTCGTCTCTCCTGGCCCTCTCCACGAATCTTGGGCTGGCCTTCGACGATCGCGAAAACTGGTTGTATCGAAAGTTTTCAGCCTTTCGGTTCGGGTACGCCGTCGTTTTCCTAGTCTTTTGCAGGCGCGATCCGTGCGGGAATAATCTTCCCTCATTTACTCGAGTTCAGGGCAAATCTGAACGGGGTATGACCTCTCTTTGCGAATACCATATGCCAACGCCGAGAATTACGATTGCTATGCCAGCCCCAATTCCACCGCCAACGATGACGCCCACGTTCACACCTGCTGAGACGAGGCAGTTCTCCTCTGTTGGAATAAGACGGATAAGTAAAATCACGATCAATCATCCTCGATGTTGCAATTAGAGATTGAAATACTCGCCTGTTCGGCCGGACACGTCGGTATCTGTGTTGAAAGCAATTAATTTTACGTTATTGAACGTCGCGATTATTTCGGAGCTCAATTCCGCCGTCTGGGGAGTACTGCAGACGTATTTTCCAACTCCCAAGGTTGTTCGGAAGAGGCTCAGCCCGGAGTTTCCTTCGGCAGTTACCGCGCTTTCTGGATACAAATCATTTGATCTGTTATTTGGTGCCGGAGGATAGTTAAAATGTATAGACGATCAGCTATGGGGATTTTTTAATTACCTTCAGCGCTGGGGAACGTCGTATCGTTTAGATAAACCACGGCCTCGATGCTGTCCACCGTTGACGCCGTCCCGTCATTTGTGAACCAGAGTGTTATACTGCCCGCCGTTGTCTCTGACCAGGTTAACGTCAGGTATTGATCAGATTCGTTACAGCTACCGGAAGCCGTTGCTGTCGTTGGAATCATCATGATACCAGATGAAGTCTAGAGAAAAATAAAATTAGTTATTATGGACAAAGAACAATGGTCATCGAATGTAGCGTCAATTAATTGAAATCTTTTCAAAATTACGAGTGACAAAAAAAACGATGTTAAGTAATCTTTAAAGAATTCCAAATTTTTTCATCTCACCTCTCCGTCAGTAGTCGTATAGGTGACCGTCAAAGTGATGTCCATACTCGCCAAGATGCAGGTTTCATTCGTCGACGAATCTGTGACAACCCAATCGAAATCAGACAGAATTATTGCTGCCGAATTTGTTGTGCCTTGCGCACTTATCGTCGTTGCCGTATCGGCAGATTGTGTTACACTGGTCGTTGAATCAGTAGTCGTTTTATATTCTACTGCAGTTGTCATTGATTCGGTAGACGTTACTTCGGTTGTTGTTAACTCTGTAGTTGTTTCATTCTCTGCTATTGTCGTTGACAAAATAGATGTATACGTTTCAGTCGTGATCGAATCAGTCGTTGTTTCAACCTCTAATACAGTTGTCGGTAAAATAGTTGTTCCCACTTCAGTTGTCGTAGAAACAGTAGTTGTTTCGCTCACTGATGTAGTTGTCGGTGATTCAGCTGATTCTGTTTGGACACTGCCTGTTATAGTTGTTGCCGATTCGCTTGTACCCGTTTCAGTGGTTGTTTCACTCGTTGATGGAGTTGTTGATAAAACAGTTGAACCCGTTTCACTTGTTGTAAAATCAGTAGTTGTTTCGCTCACTGATGTAGTTGTCGGTGATTCAGCTGATTCTGTTTGGACACTGCCTGTTATAGTTGTTGCCGATTCGCTTGTACCCGTTTCAGTGGTTGTTTCACTCGTTGATGGAGTTGTTGATAAAACAGTTGAACCCGTTTCAGTTGTTGTAAAATCAGTAGTTGTTTCGCTCACTGATGTAGTTGTCGGTGATTCAGCTGATTCTGTTTGGACACTGCCTGTTATAGTTGTTGCCGATTCGCTTGTACCCGTTTCAGTGGTTGTTTCACTCGTTGATGGAGTTGTTGATAAAACGGTTGAACTCGTTTCAGTTGTTGTAAAATCAGTAGTCGTTTCGCTCACTGATGTAGTTGTCGGTGATTCAGCTGATTCTGTTTGGACACTGCCTGTTATAGTTGTTGCCGATTCGCTTGTACCCGTTTCAGTGGTTGTTTCACTCGTTGATGGAGTTGTTGATAAAACAGTTGAACCCGTTTCAGTTGTTGTAAAATCAGTAGTCGTTTCGCTCACTGATGTAGTTGTCGGTGATTCAGCTGATTCTGTTTGAACACTGACTGTTATAGTTGTTGCCGATTCGCTTGTACCCGTTTCAGTGGTTGTTTCACTCGTTGATGGAGTTGTTGATAAAACAGTTGAACCCGTTTCAGTTGTTGTAAAATCAGTAGTTGTTTCGCTCACTGATGTAGTTGTCGGTGATTCAGCTGATTCTGTTTGGACACTGCCTGTTATAGTTGTTGCCGATTCGCTTGTACCCGTTTCAGTGGTTGTTTCACTCGTTGATGAAGTTGTTGATAAAACAGTTGAACCCGTTTCAGTTGTTGTAAAATCAGTAGTTGTTTCGCTCACTGATGTAGTTGTCGGTGATTCAGCTGATTCTGTTTGGACACTGCCTGTTATAGTTGTTGCCGATTCGCTTGTACCCGTTTCAGTGGTTGTTTCACTCGTTGATGGAGTTGTTGATAAAACAGTTGAACCCGTTTCAGTTGTTGTAAAATCAGTAGTTGTTTCGCTCACTGATGTAGTTGTCGGTGATTCAGCTGATTCTGTTTGAACACTGACTGCTATAGTTGTTGCCGATTCGCTTGTACCCGTTTCAGTGGTTGTTTCACTCGTTGATGGAGTTGTTGATAAAACAGTTGAACCCGTTTCAGTTGTTGTAAAATCAGTAGTTGTTTCGCTCACTGATGTAGTTGTCGGTGATTCAGCTGATTCTGTTTGGACACTGCCTGTTATAGTTGTTGCCGATTCGCTTGTACCCGTTTCAGTGGTTGTTTCACTCGTTGATGGAGTTGTTGATAAAACAGTTGAACCCGTTTCAGTTGTTGTAAAATCAGTAGTTGTTTCGCTCACTGATGTAGTTGTCGGTGATTCAGCTGATTCTGTTTGGACACTGCCTGTTATAGTTGTTGTCGATTCGCTTGTACCCGTTTCAGTGGTTGTTTCACTCGTTGATGGAGTTGTTGATAAAACAGTTGAACCCGTTTCAGTTGTTGTAAAATCAGTAGTTGTTTCGCTCACTGATGTAGTTGTCGGTGATTCAGCTGATTCTGTTTGAACACTGACTGCTATAGTTGTTGCCGATTCGCTTGTACCCGTTTCAGTGGTTGTTTCACTCGTTGATGGAGTTGTTGATAAAACGATTGAACCCGTTTCAGTTGTTGTAAAATCAGTAGTTGTTTCGCTCACTGATGTAGTTGTCGGTGATTCAGCTGATTCTGTTTGGACACTGCCTGTTATAGTTGTTGCCGATTCGCTTGTACCCGTTTCAGTGGTTGTTTCACTCGTTGATGGAGTTGTTGATAAAACAGTTGAACCCGTTTCAGTTGTTGTAAAATCAGTAGTTGTTTCGCTCACTGATGTAGTTGTCGGTGATTCAGCTGATTCTGTTTGGACACTGCCTGTTATAGTTGTTGTCGATTCGCTTGTACCCGTTTCAGTGGTTGTTTCACTCGTTGATGGAGTTGTTGATAAAACAGTTGAACCCGTTTCAGTTGTTGTAAAATCAGTAGTTGTTTCGCTCACTGATGTAGTTGTCGGTGATTCAGCTGATTCTGTTTGAACACTGACTGCTATAGTTGTTGCCGATTCGCTTGTACCCGTTTCAGTGGTTGTTTCACTCGTTGATGGAGTTGTTGATAAAACGATTGAACCCGTTTCAGTTGTTGTAAAATCAGTAGTTGTTTCGCTCACTGATGTAGTTGTCGGTGATTCAGCTGATTCTGTTTGGACACTGCCTGTTATAGTTGTTGCCGATTCGCTTGTACCCGTTTCAGTGGTTGTTTCACTCGTTGATGGAGTTGTTGATAAAACAGTTGAACCCGTTTCAGTTGTTGTAAAATCAGTAGTTGTTTCGCTCACTGATGTAGTTGTCGGTGATTCAGCTGATTCTGTTTGGACACTGCCTGTTATAGTTGTTGTCGATTCGCTTGTACCCGTTTCAGTGGTTGTTTCACTCGTTGATGGAGTTGTTGATAAAACAGTTGAACCCGTTTCAGTTGTTGTAAAATCAGTAGTTGTTTCGCTCACTGATGTAGTTGTCGGTGATTCAGCTGATTCTGTTTGAACACTGACTGCTATAGTTGTTGCCGATTCGCTTGTACCCGTTTCAGTGGTTGTTTCACTCGTTGATGGAGTTGTTGATAAAACGATTGAACCCGTTTCAGTTGTTGTAAAATCAGTAGTTGTTTCGCTCACTGATGTAGTTGTCGGTGATTCAGCTGATTCTGTTTGGACACTGCCTGTTATAGTTGTTGCCGATTCGCTTGTACCCGTTTCAGTGGTTGTTGTGGTTGTTGAAGTAGTAGGTGCCTCAAATCCCTGTACAGTCGTTGTAATAGTTGAATCCGATTCAGTTGTTGCTCCATTCCCCGTTGCAGAAGTCGATAGCTCAGTGGAACCTGTTAGAGATGTCGTAGATTCTGCAGTGGTCGCAGATTGAGCCGACAGTTCTATTGAAAATTTCAATGATTGTCAATGAAATTGAATCTCGCCTATCTCTAACTTCAACATTGAAAAGTAAAACAGTATTTTTGTATCAAAATCGCGCCTGTTGTTATAAACGGTCCAGCGTGAGCTGAGTTATAATTTTCGCACATTGTGTAACGCGGTATTCACTATATTATTCGGTTATTTTCTGTGTCTAACAATAAGTATCAACCCGAATATACTTTTAATGAATTTTTCTCGTATAACATCGGTGCTCACGGTAACGTGGAGTAAACTCTGTTATGACGCATATCGTTAATAACAATTCCGATGATTTTATTCTTCACTTACTTACATGCCTGCAGGGCTCTTTTTACTAATCGACACGTTTCTCAAGTCATGAATAATGAAAAATTCTCTACAACGTGTCAAGTAAAGCCTATTCTGCAGGTCTGCTGTTGCCAACCGGATGTTTCCGATAATTAAGAATATTTTATTACGTGTTTCTTTTTTTCCTCTGTTCCTTACAGTCTCACATATTCCTCAACTGTTATTAAAGCATATAAAAATGTCACCTCATTTTTCCCAAAGTAAATTATAGTTCAAATTTGTCAAATTAATTCACATCTGGGGTTTAACGAAAATGCATGGATTCGACGTATCGTAATAGACACGGGTGTGCACAATTTCTAATATCCCTATCTCGAATTCCATCGATCATAAATATTCAACATTTGTAATACTATTTTCGCTAGAGGCAAAGGACTGACATGTACGTTCGAAGCATGCTGCTTCGTTTCCGAATATCGACAGGCGGCGTCGGTTATGGATGATGCTCTCACTCCACTAGCTGGGTTTATCCATAAAAGCATTGTCAATCACGAACTCCAAGCGTTGAAGATAGATAGGTAAAGGGTGACGTAATTTACGGATTATCGCCCCGGCTCACTGATTTTATCGCGCGAATTTGTCCAATTTTGCTCCTACGCTTATTGTATATTCTTTCAATGTATTTTACAATATTACACTTATACTCAAATAAAATTTATCGCGATTTTGTGGCCAATATCTGCATCGAAAAATTCTTGATCATCAGCTCACGTGCAGCTCACGTCAGTTTCAAATCTACAATCTCGAGATACCACGATTTTCGTTGATAATACACAGGAAAGCACTTTGCGTCGAAGCGAATTAGCCTGCTACAGATAAGTTTAAACGTTTTTCAGTTATATTTATTTCGCAACGAGTCTCTTTGACTGACACATCAGCATTAGAATTAAATTCAATATCTATTTCAGCAATTGATATCGATCGAGAGTATCTGTTGCTTCAATCAGTCGCCAAATGGATTTCGATTCGTACCGTCTCATAATGTTTCGTAAAAGAATATAAAAAAAAAAAATCGAAAGTAAAATAAAAAATACCGTAAATTGTATCGACAAAATGGTAAAGAGAGAAGAAATTTATAACCTACTGTTGATACTCGGACTAAATATCTGTCGTTACATTTTAACTCACCCTGAGCAACTCCAGCGACGATGCAAAACAGGATGAATTTGAATTTCATATTTTAATGAATATTTCTCCTCGTATTGATTATAATTTTGTCGGTAAAAATAAACGAACGTTGACGAATATGTAAGTTAAAACTTGTTCATTGCACAGGTTGAGAATAACACACGAAGACTATTGAAATTTCCACCTCACTTGAACCAACTGGCGTTGCTTTTGTGGAACTGTCGACCGCGTTTGGCAATAACTGACCATTCGTACCGGTGATGAGTTTGAAAACTGAAAATTCGTCGGCCGTGCGCCAAGCTGATATATTAGGAGGTATAGGAAAAATTCAGGGTAAACCCCACCACCGACGCCAAAACGACTCAATTCTTCGTTATCTTTCCCCGTTGCCTCCAGATTTGACCAGATACGTTATTGCCGCTAGAGTAAAGGCCTGTCGATTGACCAATCACGGCAAAGGACGACATTTCCTTACTAATTGATTCTAATCCGCTCCGTGTTTCCTTGAAAGCAATTTTCACCCACATTGTAGTCACTGTGACGTCAACCCCGCAGGACTAAGCACCGATTCACGGATCCTCTTTTCGCCTGACTCATTACCTCAGGTCAACAAAACTTTACGCAATTAGGCTTCTACCTGTCCCCAACGTCGCACATCCTCAGCCCTCCGTCTAAATTAGGCAACGTTTCGACTATATTTCTCTTACTTTCAGCGCAAATCGCGATTTATTACGGTATCGTGTGATTTATACACGGAACCTGATCGCAGATGTCTTATGGAGAAAGCATCTGGATCAGTTGATTGTATTACTCGTACAGGAACCCCGATTATCCGAACCAATTGAAACCGAGCCTTGTTCGGATAATCGAAATGCAATTTTTATCTTAGAGTATAATAATATAAACAACACAAATTTAAATCAACAAACAGTCCGTATTAAACATCCAAATACATATTGAACCTCTTTCGAACACCGACCCATTATTCTATTACTTTGGTTTTATATAGTCGTCTATTGCCAATTGACGAACGGCTGCTCCGCATTTTTTAACCAGCAACAATGTATATTCCGCACCAAAGTCTATTTTCTAGGCCGGCGTTTGGATAATCCAGGTTCTACTGTAACTCTTACGCTATTATTGTGTCTTGGCAAAAAAATCTGAATAACAGTGTATCGTTTTATATTATTTTTTTCTCTGCGGCGGGCTTCTACTTCCTCGTTGGTAGGACTTTACACATTTATTTTACATCACATTAATTTTTCGCAACACATGAAACCGTAGACCATAGCTTCCGGTTTTTATATGTAGGTACTTCTATCCCCATACAGTATACACATGTTAATTTCTCAGGCTGCAATTTTCATTTCTATGACAACGTTGTACATTACATACCTACCTTATAAATGCAATACGACGCATCTCAGGCCTGCATTTGAAATCTCTCGAGTTTTTTCCAGTTCATTGTCTTTATTATAATTGTTGTTTCGTGAGAATCATGATTAGAATTATTGCTGGTAGGATTGTGCAAAGATGAGAAATTTGAGGAAGGGCTTAGAGATTAAATGAGACAGTGATCTGAATAATCTAGTTTTCTTCACTCTCATCACTCCTTATCTTTCTTTAATTAACGTTTATTGAACTGTTGTTTTCACTTATGTCATTTGACACAAACTGTTGTTGACAATGTTGTAAAATATTATTAAATATGTCGTGGGTCGGCATAGTTTTCAGTTAAATCTAAATAAAACCCCATCCTATTATTCTCAATATTTTTATAAAATTAATAATTATGATAACAATTGTAAGATGCACTATAATGGTGAAAAAGTTATGACTAGATCTTAATCTAAAGACAGGATGCAATGATCAGTATTCACAGTCTAGAATTACAACTATTTACAATATTCAGAAGTCATTCCGCACTAATTGTGCGTTGGGGTAGGATTGTTGAGCCATAGATTGTACATCTTGTTCATTCCTCCTCGATCTATCATGCCAGAATCTTTGAAGAATATTCCCATAACTCGTGAATTACCCTATGCGCAATGATCAATTCTGTTCTTGAAGCACCACACCACGTTAACGGCTGGAAAAGTGGGTGTATTTTCGTTGTTTTTTTTTAAGATATAAATATATTCAGAAACTAGACACCTTCGTCTACAGTACTACGTAGGGAAAAGTCAATATCTCAAGAATTAACACAATGGCCGAACATTGCATGTTTTTCAAATTATGCGGATCAATTGAATGGTTGGGAAGAAAAAAAATAAATAAATAGGGGTTTTAATGAAAAATTCTTACAATTTGGATGTATGGTTTTTTTTATTTGCTGTCGACCCGATCGAAAAATGACGTTTCGAGAAAAAAGGGTTCAAACTTTCAGTTATAGATTATATCATAGATAGAATTTCATACATAAAAACAAAATTTATCACTCACCAATTTTGACATTTAATACCTCCAATACATACAAGAGGCTTACATGAACGTCGTGGAAAACCATGCGGGCAATATTAACGGCAATTTCCAAATAATGGAGTTTGAATACCGTAATCACGCGCTTGAAACAGTTTCACAGAAAATGCTTCATCTCCGTCAATTTTACAAATTTCTTTATAAAATTTCCAGAGAGCATTCTTAAAGTATGCATCTGTCATCAAATTTGAAACAAATTTTTTCCCGCGGTGTGGTGTCTTAAACATAGGGCATATCAAGTCGAGATGTTGATGGTCGTCGAAAATACCATATGCTGAACCCAACGATTACGAAAAGGCCAGAAGCTCCAACAACGCTTCCAATAATTGTACTTACACCAAGGTCGTCAATAGAAGACTCTGGTTTTCAATACCCATAGTGGGAATTGTTTTTAATCCCGTCGTCAGCGACGTGGTGTCCGTCGACAAAGTAGTCGAACCCATTTCAGTATTGGTAGTAATTAGCAGCAAACGCTCAAACTTAGATTTGTCATTTCAAATCGCTTGGAAATGGTTCAAATTCTATTCCAAATTCATTTGTTTCACTCTACTTTTCTGCTCGCAAATTATATTTGCGATGATTTTTCTCACTCACCTCCAAAGACTCCTAGGACAGTCAGAAGCATGACGAGTTGAAGATTCATGTCACTTTTTTTCCGTCTACCGATTCATAAATAAAGTAATTCAAAACGCCAAGACTATCAAACACCTAAACCGATAGACGAAAAATTTCACTAAATCACCACCGCACGACTGAATTGGCAAAATAATCAAGTATCATCAAAATTTTGAGCACGTCGCGAGAAATAGTCTTACGCCTTCGAAAACTAGAGCATCAGTCACGCATTGCGATAGAGCAGACCAATCCTCTTGGTCACCGTTTTAAAACTGGAAATATTTCACCCCGGTTGTGAGCTGTTATATCGAAGGAGATGCAGGATGAATTCCGGGTAAACCCCCACCCATCCACGGTAACTGAATTTTTCCTTATCAGAGTCGCGGTTACTTCCAGACTCGCAACGCACGGCTATCTCGACCAACAATTAAAGCAATCCCGTACCGTCGAACAATCGTGCCTTTGCACAGCCTGGCGTTTCTCTCCTTCGTCAAAATAACGAATAAAAATTAATATTCATCCGAAAATGTAAGATTGGAAAAATTCCTAAGCTGTAGGTACTTTTCGAACATTCAATGATTCAATGATTCAATGATTGAATAGGCGTACGGTACAGCATCTATTGAATCAGCCTTCTTTCAATCATAACGATCAACCCACCGTCATTTAACTTTTCATCCTTTACCGTATTGTTACAAATTCTTCCCAAACACGTACATAATATTATAACGTTAAAAAAAATCCATATGTTTAATCCAATTTTTTCAACATCTCTTTCCACTGTTAAATTCGCTTCACCTAGTACCATAAATCCTGTGTTTTCAGATGGTTGAATTCGATGTTTTACACGCGTGGAGCTCCGGATGTGTTCCCGCTTTTGTGAAAATTCCATTTCACTAATTTGCCGAGGCACTTTCTCGTGCGGCCTATAATTTTAACGGACTTGGGAAGTCTGTAGGGTGATAAGGAACGCGACAAGTATCGAGACCGACACTTTCATCGAGAGATTAATTCGACTGCGACGCCGTAAATCAGAATTCTTCTCAATTAATGTGAGTACAAAAGGGAAGTGTTCGCGCAACTTTATTATTATTATGTTAGTTTGTAAATTTATCACAGCAAATACTTTGGTTTAGTTATATTCGTAGGTTGTACCTATTTACCACGTATAAGGTGAATAAAGGGTCGCAACAGTAGAATTACTTTCTTATTCCACATGACAAGTAGTTCAACGTTACAGCGATTCAAATTACGTACTATTTGTCCGCGCCAGAAACTCGTGGGCCGATACTCGAATCGGCAGTTACGTACGTTTCGCTTGGCCGGTGAAGGCGCAGCGCAAGTTAGTTTGTCTCGAGCGCTCGAATAGACAGAACGTGTTAGGTTTTCCTTTACCCACGCGCGTCGATTATTTCGTTTCGCGTAGTTTTAAGATTTATCTGTTTAAGTTGGTCGGGGGAGACGCGGTTCACCCTCCGGTTACACCGGAGGTGCCCGTCTCCCGGGCGAGCGTCATCGCGGCGACATACGTCGTCGCCCGAGCACTTCAGCGTTGGTTTCCCGACACGTCGGGACCGCTGTTTGCACGGCATTGGGCTACCTTACACGCTCCCCCTTCCCCGCTTCCACGTTAGCGTTAGAAGTTGCGGATCACGGTTACTCATGGAGATTTAGATAAGTTGGCTTAAGATTATTGAATGATCGTTCAATCTAGTTGACAAGGAACGCACCAGCGACTGTATTATCCTGTATTATGATAATCTGATTTGCAGTTGATAAACATTTGTCTTGCTTCGACTTTTCCCTCTGCACCGTGAGGGTTTTTATGCCGAAGCAAGCGTCCTGCCTCTCCCGCGAAATCGTGTTATTTATTTATTCACCCTCTCACTCGCTCATCCCATCCCGATTGAAGTTAGAGAAGAACTCTGGTCAATCGATCTAAACAGGAAGCTTGGGAAAATTCATGATAACTGTCCTATTTTTTGGATGACAAAATTTAGCGGAAGAATGACGAGGGTCAGGAATAACTTTATTAAAATTTAAGTAGTGGAAATAAACCGTGCAATTACCGATTTCAACTGGAATTTTTTTCCTCTTAAGATTTAATATATGGTATTAGAATTTCTCGTCGTTAATTATGAAAAAACTACGATTGCAATATGCGGTGCTATTTACGATAGCAAAAGTACGTGTAATGGGCTCAAGCCCGAGGACTTTTAAACGGACCTAATTAATTACAAGCCCTGCGCAAGCCACTAGAAAGTAGATAAAACTACAGGACGTTTGTTACACGTGAATTTTATAGTGTTCTTTCACGTAAATTAGCACTCTTTCCGATGCTTAGTATATCCCACGAGCTGTAGAATATAATATTTCTGCCGAGAATCGCGACTTGCCGGTGCAAATAAATGACAAATATTTCATAAAAAATATGAATAGATGATCGTTGATTTTCATTGGATATGTATCATTATACGTTTGAATTGGCGTCTTTATAGTCGCTTCGCGTAATTCCAGCAGTACGTAACGTTGGTATCTTTATTGCGGAAAGTAATGCAAGCGTGCCATTTCAACCGACCCACTTACAGCTTGATCAGTATAAACGTCTGTTGTACGTGTCATTAGCACAGTTCCAATTCGTGCTCATTTTTCAACTCGCGGACTATTAGAAATACGAAATACGTTTAGAAATAATTCTGCACGATATGACGAATATTGGAATATAAGGTTGAATAAACGTATAACTCGCTAT
The DNA here is from genome assembly GCF_021901495.1 of Neodiprion virginianus. Taxonomy (NCBI): domain Eukaryota; kingdom Metazoa; phylum Arthropoda; class Insecta; order Hymenoptera; family Diprionidae; genus Neodiprion; species Neodiprion virginianus. The sequence continues at coordinate 20,540,292 of NC_060880.1, forward strand.
CGCGTTTTCGTAAGCTTTTTTCCTTGATTTCTAACCACCGTGACCGCTTTCTTTCTTCGAATTAAATACGTGCTTCAACAATATTTACTGTATACAAAAACGTGTGCGTATACAGTACCGATATGCATATCATATTCAACTAATAAGTTGGCAGTGCGAACTGTTGTGAACCTTGATTAGTGCGAATTCCATACGAGATCAACCAAGAAGTGACTCCGCAAATTTGCCACATCGGAAAAACCCACGCGAAAAAAAATGTAATACAGATTTTGCATCGGTCGTGATGAATATATGGACAGCACTCTTTTGGAGTCAAATTCACATCGATTGTCGCAGATATGCGTGAGCATATTGTAACATTTACTATTGGCATTGTAACTCTCATTATCGGATTTGTAAATCTGGCCACAATTGCCGCAGATTAAACTCCAAAAAAGTGCTGTCCGGTTAAAGTAAGCGTACCAGTTATTGAACCTGTCCCAAATATTTAGCTTTTTTAAAATTACCAAAAAATAAATCTGCAGTGTTTAACCCTGTAGGAAATTGATTTTAGTCACCGAGAAATTCACAATTTGTGCCGTCAATTTATAATTTTGAAAAATGAAAGGGTCAATAACTGTTACACTTGCCTGTTATTCACCCCGGTAGATGTAAAATTTACAATATTTTTCTTTCCGTGCAGATGTTCCCGATTGTCTTCATACCTGAACGTTCGGTTTTTTACATCGATCTTCAGCTCTTAAGCCTCTTCCCCTTCTTCCTGATACGTGCCTCGAAAACTGACGAAAGCTGACGAAAATTCCCTCGAATCGGGAAGCAACCAGCTGCATCGTCATCAATGGATAATACACGTGCGGTAGAGTGCGCAGTGTGCGAATGCGGCACACTGCATTTGTACAAAACGTATAATGAAACGCACGAGATAAAAACCACTTCCTACTCACCACGAATTCACGCACGTATAACCCGCCTTACACGCACACCCCTACTTATTACGTACCACTTTTACCTGTAACGCACAACCACCCACGTATACCTTCGTCAAAGTTCAAACCGCATAGAAATTTCCGTATTGTACGTTGGGCATGTTGTAAGTATATAATAACCCTCGATAACGGCAACTGCAACCCCCGCAGACAAAAAGGGGTTTTGATTCGATGTAAATAGTGAAATATCAAACCGCTGCTGTAATTGTGCACCCTGTAATTACAGTCCTGAAATCGGTCCGGCTAAACACCGCTTTGCTTTAACAGATGTACCGGGAAATCAAACTGTCATTGTCGTATGGGTATACAGGGCTCGTGTTCACCACTTCTTCTATAACAGTATCGTAATACGTAGCAGAAGCATTCTACCTACCGTATTTTTTGTTTCTTCTCTCTCTTCTCGCTTCTGGGCTTACGGTCACAGAATGGGTCGATTTCCGGTCGAAAATTCGGCCTCGCGATCCCAAGTATTGATAAGCGGCGGTTAGTGCAGGTCGATTCGAGCCAAGCTTACCGAGAATCCCAACAATTCCTACAATCGGTATCCTGATTTGAATCACGTGCTTTTAACTTGTGCGTTTGAAAATTTACATCAGCGGGATGACACAAGTTTCCCCTTCCACTTTCTTATTTGAGAACTCATGACATTCTATTACCGCAGCAACGAAAACAAATGTTGTAATGGAAATTGACTGGTAAGAGTGGTAGCATTGATTATAATAATAATAATCGATGGAAATTTTTTTGATTTTCTATCTCGGGAGTGAGCTGCGAAAAAATTGTTTTACCAACAAACGTGGGGGAAAACTCAAAAGTTTTGCTAACCTTTGGTTATTTCATCACCCAGCGCGATTTGGGTAGTAATATTTTTCAGTAGGATGTCGAATAAGGGTCCTCTACTAATGCAATGAATGTAACCCCGCTAATTTATACCATTTGAATACTGATGCGGTCAAACTTGAATAATCTGCGGTTTTTCTTGTGTTTTAGGTCTGACTTACGCGTCTTTGGTGGTCATCGCACCACACGATGTGGCAGATCGGCATGGAATGGCATTGAATTGAGAGTAAAATTTCCAATGAATCCAACTCGGCTAAATCTTCAACGGTTCCATGTATTTCATTACATCGGCGAATCGACGACACGGAGAAAAATTGTAGGTTTCCGAGAAAAAATGCTTCTATACGATCAGATAAATTCATATGAAATTTTATCTCCAATTTGACATGATAAAATTATATAAAATTATCACACCCATGCAATTTTATATTATTCTTTATAAGTTTAAATAAATTTTAATAATTTTATCCAACTTTATGAATTTGCATGAAATCATACAGAACTTTGAAAGAAACTTAGGTTTGACATAACCTTAAATAATTTCATAAATTTGGATAAAATATTATAAAGTTATATGAAAAAATATAAAATTATACGCATATAATTTTTCAGAATTTTGTTAGGTTAAATTCGAGGTAACATTTCTTATAAATTTATCTTATCGTATAAAAATATTTTCTTACCGGGATACCGTGTTATTATATTCAGCGAATATAATACAATCCGCTGATCAGGTATCATTAGTTAGATTATACAAGGAATCTACTTATCTCAGTTTTTTTTCTTTGAAGAAAGAAAAATTAAAAAAAAAAACCAATTTACATTACTCCGAGTCAAAACCACACTCACTTACTAATGTAATAAGCAAAATGGGCAATTTAGATGAGACTATTTTCACACCTTGTTCATTTATCATCCTGCGACTCTAACTGCGAACGCCAAAATTTCGTGGGCTGCAATGCCATTGAAAGAGTTCGCCAAATGGCAAGTATTTACGACCAACTAAGGGATAATGAAATCGAAGAGAAGAAAAAATTGTCCCATGCAGCCGGCCGTTGGGCTTGCTGCTTTGTCCAGCAGAAAAAGGACAGTCCGTTTCATAGTGCAGCATGCAATTTGTCTCCTTCAGCCAAGGGGTATAATAGAAAACGTCGAAAGTCCCTTTTCGAATATCTATGATGAAATCGTCGACGCAATTCACACTGAAATTGGCGTTGCTGCCTTATTTTGCCGCGACTGATAATTTTCTCGGTTCTCAAATCGAAGAAGAACCTCAAAAAGTTGAGAAAATCTTTCATTCCTATTTCTCTTTATAACGCGAATACGATTTATTGTTTAATACATTGTTTTGCCAGTCGCCGAAACGACCGAGCCGTTTGACTTTGCGCTCCGATGGTTAACCACAGTTGAAGTAGATTTCAATCAGGGGAACTTACAAGCGGGGAATTACAAATGTTGTTTATGGGGATCGTGAGATTCCCCGCGTCGCCATTCGGCACGGAATGCTTCTCGACAGCTTATCAATATCTCGAATCCGATGCCCGCAGCTCCGTTATGCAATAGTTAGTACGAAGAATAAGCGTGCCAGAAATGATCCGTGACAATGTACGGTAAATGACCTTGTTTCATATCACCAGCTTCTTCTGTTTATTTTTCTTGGATTTTCTCTCTTCTCCCTCACAGAATTACAACCGCAAGTGAATCAGCTGGGTTTATATCTATGGTAAACCTCAAAAGAGTAAACCAATGTGTCATTTATTTGTCTTACGGTGAATCTGAGGTTGAATTTTATGTCGGGTAAGAAAAAAAGAAAAAAAAACATCAATTACTCACGAATCATACGCATCCTAATAAATCTATATCTTGACAAAATGGTAGAGAAATTTCGTAAATCACTGCGTCGTAATTTTTTTCTTCTTCCCACTGACGATCTGTTTAATACATGAAATGCGTTATTGCAACAAAAACTTTGGGTATTCAATCCGTTGTTCGATTCACCGGAAAGATGGAACTTTTTACACGTGCGTGCGTCGGGTGAACAGCTACATATGGATATTGCACAAGTTGTTTTGCAGGGCTGCGAAACCATGCCGAGTGATTGCAGTGCAGCAAGAAAACGACTTGACCCTTCCGCATTTTTTCTCTATACATCAATTCAACCCCGACTCGTTTCACTCCGAGTTCCAATCTCCTTTGTAAGTTGATTTCAGGTTTGATTAGAGGTGAATTAAAGCGTGCACGTTGCACGCATGCACATATCGACGCGTGCCTGCACGCGGATCATGAATTTCGTCTGACTCAAAGCTGCAGGGAGCTTGTAATAGTTCGTATTGACCCTAAAACCGTTACGGTGTCGACAAATAGGTTGGTGACTGAAAAGTCGACGAGAATACCGGAGTTATGTGTGCAAAAGGCTGCACGTATGGGTGTAACAAACACCCAGCAGTGCCTGCGGGGTTGACGGGAATTCACGGTGAATTATTATACCTACTGTGTTTCAACGTCACCGTGAAACGACGACACGCGTGACGTGTAAATTCCTGTTTGTGCGGGGGTTTCTACTTTCCGGGATCGGGAACAGCTGAGCCGTGACTTCACGCATGCCGGACAGATGTTTTTACTCTCCATAAATCAATGCGACGTTGGTTCACGTATTACTATCATTATTATCACAACGCCACACACATTCTACGATCCGAGTGTGTGTTAACTCGACTCGCTAATTGCACCCCGTCATCGTTCTCCGCAGCGCTAAGTACCACGACAAACAACGATTAATAGACCGCTGCCCCGGAAGGTACTGTGCCTATGCCTACGTGTAAGACTAATGAGCTCTCATACTTCGACCCTCTAATCGATCGGCTATGATCGTTACATCAGCAATAGAGTCAATTATGCGCTGTGCCGTGCCTTTGAAAAATTAATATAAGTTTATATTTGCGATTCCTCGACCTAGTTCAGTCGGTTATTTATCCTTATGTAACGCGAGCTTGTCCTATGCGTGTTTTCCGTGCACAAAGTACCCGTTTCTACGACGGTCCATGAAAAGACCACTTTCAACACCTATGAGTCAAAAGTGGTATTTTCTGTACTGCGCGCATGCGCCGTCGCGAAGAAATCCAACATCACGCGACCTTAGCCTCAATTTCGTGCTTTGTGAAAAAACGCGTAACATACTCTCGTTATACAAGGAATCGTGTGCAACAAGGAGGCAACGCTCTTTTCGCCTCGCTTATTTGCAATATTCGTCTTCGGCTCGGACGCGTGCTCACTTACGACTCGTATTGCAAACTTACCCTCGGCCCGACAAAACACAGAGTTTGCCTCCTCGTTACACAACATACTATTTAATCAGCTCTTTCTCCGATTTACAATAACGAAAGATTTCGGCAACGTTTCTAATCCACCGTTAGTTATTTTTATTCCAAATAGTATTACTCTCTGGATTCCTTTCGCGATTATTCAACGATTAATTATAGTGAACTTGGATTTCCGTTGCGTTATAGTTCGCTGCTGCAGCTGACAATATGTGTATATAATATGCTATATGACAAGTCGGATATGCGTGTCTGGGTTATGTTATAATACACGCTGTACACTCGCATCCCGTACGAAATTGATCGTGTCAAGTTTCGAAAGTGTCATCTGCCCTGCATGGCTTGATGCATTATATACGTATACATACATACATGTATATTGATAATTTGATCCATTACTATCGAGTTTCATCCATCCGAGCAGTACGTCGTCGCTTCGATCGTCGATGATAAAAAAAAAAGAAAAAAACAGAATGGAAAAGAAAACGGAAAAGAAACAAATTTTTTGAAATATAATATTAAAGCAAATGCGTGGACAATGTCATTTTCCGTATTAGGTAAGTATTGTAATGACGAATAGTCTGCAAACATGGGAAAAACGGTCCGAAAACCTGTTATTAATGCAATTAGATATATTATGCGTACGTACAATGTACATGGTATAATATATTCACACGGAATTTCTTCGATTCCCACAGAAATCAGTTCACGTGGACCGGAAGTTGGTCACTTTTAGCCCCGAATTTCCCATCGGGCTGCCCCACGCATTTCACATGCATGTATCTATCGTATTATTATTCATATATGCAATATATGCACATGTTTCAATTTATTTTATTTTATTCTATTTTCATCACCATTTCACGTATCAACCCTTTGCGGCACAGCGTCTCATCTACGAGACAACTTTTTTGAATCATTTATCCAAGATTTAAATTCAAGTTTAGCATTGCGCTGTAATGTTTTATGCATATTTTCACTTCGCGAATGACGATGTTTTAGGAGGGATTACGATGATTCCGCGAATACAGTGAGCGCTATTAATAAGCAGTCTTGAAAATGACTGTTTTTACAGAGTAAATGTAATTGCGGGAAGATTATGCGGGCTACAAAAGTGGAACTCCGTAATCTTGGGTTTTTGGGATCGCTGAAATGAATTCGACGTAAAAATTCCAAAATTCAAGATCGCGGATCCAATATGGTGGATTCAAAGTATAAAAAAAAAAAAAATCCAGCCGAGCGGCCTCGAAGTCTTCTGGTGAAAACGCGTTTATTGTCTGCATTCATGAAGGGTTAAGGAAGTCGCTATTACGGTTTTAAATTCATTATCAACGACCCCGAAAAACCGTCAAGCAGCAAATTTCGAGCAAGTGCGATCAATTTTTTTTATTTTTTGACCTCCAAAATGAATCCGCTATATCGAATTTCGTCATTCTGAATTCAGATCCGTCATCTTTGATGCTGTAATTCTGACAACGGAATCGTATTCGAAGTCCCATAAAAAAACCTGAGTGTGCATTTCCGAGCCATTCCAATGGCGTTCACATTTTCAGTCCACCATATTAGAACCGCCATTTTGAATTTTGAGAATTTCCCAGACCTAACCCCATTTTTGAAATCAGCAATATCGAGAACCCTTATCTATCCAGTTTCAAGGTATTTGACTGCAAGGAAAACTGTATGCTTCAAAGGGTCAACAACACTTCTGTAACGGGGAATGAAACATTTCGCAAGTTATTATCAAACTATTCTACTATGCAAAAACGTGAATCTCTTCTTTTTTTTTTTCTCTTTCTACCTGTTATTCGCAATGCGTGTACTTATGCGTCATTCATTCGGTACTTCGTTTCCGGGAGATTGTCGGAAGTGGGTGGACATTTCTTAGATTCAAGATTAAAGACCGTGTAATAGCCGTCTGACCTCTAAAAGCCTGTGGAAGTGCGGCGCGGTAAAACGGGGCGAGGGAAGGCGGAAACTTCTCGACCTATTTCTGCGCGTTATGTTTGCAATTGACCCTACAAGTTTGTGTTTAAGTGTAAAAAATATTGTCGTTGCATTAGCAACATGTTTTCAAGTTTGTGGAGAATATACCAACAATGCACATTCACTCGGTTTTCGCCCACCACATCCGTAGCTTTATCTTTTCCCGGTCGCAATGTAAGGACGTGTCGATAAAGTGTCGATAAGAAAAATGCGCTCGGAAAAAATACTTCAGTCCTGATCCAAGAAAACGCGCATGTTCTGTTCTACCTTCTAACTCATCAATGGGGTCGATAACGATCCCAAGCGTTTCTTGTTCGTAAAATCGTTCCAAAAGCAATTACGCGACTCAAAGGGAAACAAATATTTTCGTTTTTTAATAACGAAATGAATGTGGCGAGGAGTAAATTTAATCTCTAGTAAAGAAGTATTGGAGTGGAAAGGCAAAATGAGCTGTTCAAAAACTTCTACCAAGTACGTGTGTAATTTCGAGAATACTCGAATATTCACAGTTTAGAAAAAAAAATAGACATAATGCTTGAAATACCAATTATATTATATACCTCGTCATAAATAATCCGTAGTGATCCATCAGACGAACTGTTTTCTCTTCTGCAGTAAATTTTTTGCGAAGCGTCTGCACGTTTTTACTTTCTTTCGTTTTCACGTTTGTTCTTCCGACTTACCAGTTCTTCAGCCAACGGTTATATTACCAGAATTTCCGTTATTTCCGGCCATGCGAGGTATATTATACATGTAGAAGCTCGTGTTCTCGCATATATCGCATCCTCGATGAGAAACCCTTTAAGCGAACATCCGATATCTATAGATACTTCCGGATTGAACGGGAATGGGGTTGAGTATTATAAACCGTTCACTCACTCGAGGTACCGAACCGTTCGATCCGAAAGCGCGGGGCTTCTCTTCGGGACAACCGTAAACCGAAATGCATATACGGTATCCGTCCATATTGTATCTAACAAAATTTATCAAGAATGCATTATTTTCTTTTCACATGTAGGCTTTTTCCCGGTAAAAATAAAATATCGGTTCTATCAATTTACTAGATTGTTCCATCCATTTGTCAGTATTATACAATTCCAACCATGTTGTACAAATAGATTTAACGGGTGTTATAATTTTCAAGTAAACGAACGACCTGGACGCATCACGTTTTTATTAATCGCCCCTTGTTCGATTGTCTAATTCGTGATCAACGGTCCTGCAGCGCCTGAACTGTATGGGCCATATTATAACGAGCTATTAATTCCATGCGGGGGACATACGCGCTGGTACATCGGCCATATGGCGAATATGGGAGAGAACCCCAGGTAATGCACGCCTCCTTGGTCCTGCAGGCGACGAAACTGACGACCGATTTTTGTAACTTAAACTTCGCTTGTATTATAAGGTTTCACATCGAGAGGATACTGAATTTTTAACCCCTCCTCTTCTATATTTGTGTACACCTCTTTCCTTCTGCTACAATAATGGCACGAATGTACCGAGAGGAATTCGCGCCCTTTGTGATTATTACAAAATCAGTAACTGCATGACGTCATTTATTTCAGCGGAATTTCTTTTTCCAAATCAGTTTTCCTGTGTATCGTATTTTTCGTTCTTCGACTGCAATTTCGCAAAATTTCTAGCAATTCTACAACAAACGCGAGAAGAAAATTTCGTTCAAGTTTTACTTTGGAAGGTTTTCATTTATAAACGAGTGATTGAGTTTAAAAAAATGAATGAAAAAAAATCTCGTCAAACTTCACAGTTTCCTTATGTTTTTTTTTTCTGTAATTTTGTTTTACCGATAATTTATCATACCGTACAGGGTATGGGAATTAATATACACAGACCTGAGATGCAGTGACGGGATATTCGGCACCATACATTGAGCAGCGTGCGTGCCATGTGTCGCGCAACGGGGCATTAATTAATTATTATTTACACACGGCTAGGTAGCCGGTAACGCGCGTATATTGCGCGATGCATTGGAAAATTCGCGGATCGCATATCTGCACAACGTCCGGGACCACCCAGATGTCAGGTTATATAAATGGAGGGTTCAAAATTAGGTATATATTTATAGTTATAGGCATATAAAGACTTTTGATTTAAGAAATTTATTTCATAAATTTTAATTTATGCGACAGATCTTTTGAATTTTGTTTGAAACCAATTACAATATGATACCTCCATAAATATCACAGGGGAAATATGTATAGTATGGTTGGAAGATAACGTTATGGAAGATAACCCTTTGCGGATTTTCCTCCCTGCGGATCGTTTAAACGTTTGTTTTTATCAGAGCACTTTATTATTAACTTTAATTTTATGACTTTTGCCCGTATGCTTTTGTAAAGCTACGTACCTACACGGTTATGTCATTCAAATTCTGCAAATCTCATTAAAAGAAATTCTCGTTCAGGTTTGAGGTGTATGATCAGACCAAGCGGGTATAATTTATATCCTCGTACAACAATGTATTTACCTAGAGAAACTTTTCAAACGGGGATTTACCGCGTTTCGATAGTCCCGGAACAAAACCCGGGACGCGCCAATAACTCTGTGCTGAGGTTTACAAAATTTTGCATGAGCGTGGTTTATTATTTCAACCCTGAATACACCGCAATTTCGTCTAATCATTTAGATTGCTCAGGTAGATAAGCATTAATTTTATGCGTAGGTACGTGTTTCCTCGGCCTATTCAAATCTTTCAAGAAGTTCCTTGTTGGGAATTAGGGCCCTCTGTGAATGGAAATAAATAACTAATCGTCGATTCGATTAAATACTTACGAATGATAAGCTGTAAAATCTAAATCATTGTTTTACCATATTTTTCATTACCCTCCGTAAATGGTGAAACTTTCGATTTTATCTCCCGAGCGCGGAACTCACGGATTACATCAACGCGTGTTCAGTTGCCTGCGCCCAGGCGGACGTCATATTTTTTATTTATTTTTTATTGTTGCACGATCGAATAACTGACAATTTGAATTAATACGATGAATTCTTATTGGCTGAAAAAAATAATAAATTCCTCGTGGGAGGTACGTTTGTGTCTGTTGAATACGAATTCTTGCACATCGTTAACAGACGTTGTAAGCCCACTTTGTGCGAAATTTGAAACGGAATTTGCTCCGGTTTGTCGCAACTCGTATACACAATATTCGATTCCTAGGGTATTTATAATCGCACGGTCAGAAATACGCAGGCGGATTCTCGAAAGAGTCTGTATAACATTTATTTATGTGCATACAGATCACCGTGCATGGCGATTTTTATTTTCGCATGTAGAAATAGAGTAACAAAATTGAAGCTAAATAAATACACCAAAGTGAAGTATACAAAGAGAGAGTATATTTCGAGTGATCCGGGATGCATACGAGCATCAACTCGCTTACCTATATAATTTTAGATTTTCGTTGTATGTATGGTTGTATAGTATAGGTATAGTACGTATACAGCGTAGCTATACGTATAGCGGATTCTTTTATAATTTTGCGCACGGCACCCACGAAAGATGCGAATCAGCCAAAAGAAAGAAGAAAAGAAAATTTTTCGAGTTAATATTACCTGCAGTGCTGCACTAACAGAGAAGAAGGATGAGAAATGAATAAGTCAGACGAATATGCATACATACAGTCAAGATTATGTACTCTGGTTACACGTACACTGCTACGTACTGGTCAAGTAAGGTCGGTGGAAGAGGGGTGGAAATTCTTATAAATAGAAATTTTTCTTCGACAATTATATGTCAAATTCCACATTTTTCTTCACTTCAGTCGTTTTCTCCTTCTCTTTCTCCTTCACTTTCGAACCCTGAAACGCTTAATCATCCCTGTGTTTATTTCTCGTACACCTAATTCCTTGTCAATTTGACTGACAGTGAGAAAATGCTGCCCTTTATTGGCGGACGACGTCACGCGTCGAGAAACCTAGTAGCGAACGAAACGGGTGCTATAGATTATTATGTATCTATAATGTGGTTAGAAATGATGAAACTGATCGAATTTCAGCAAGAAATAAAGGATTTTTTTTTACGCTCTTACATGTGTCGACACGCGGTCTATAATTGAGATTCGATCAATTTCTTATTAAAAATTCACGCATTCAATACGAGCAATCGAGAATCAAGTTCAGCGAGTTGTACGATACATTTTATGTACAGGCGCCCGCCGATAGTGTGGATTCCGGATTTTGCACGTATAATAAATACGTACACGCACGTATCTCGGGGCGATAAACGGGTCAGCGATTGGACGAATAAAGAAAAAAAAAGAAAAAAAAAAATTAAGTTAACAAATAAGAAGCGATGTAGCCATGGTTCAGTAGCCACTTGATTCGTGTTAGAAGCGATTACAATATGCTTAATATTATCATTGTTAGTTCTTCTTGTCATGCGATCCGCAATATTGGAGGATAATTAACGAAAGGCGGCGGGCTGCCGGTGAAATCGTCGAGCGGCCCCTCCAGCCAGTCGCTTCGTCATCACAACCGCCGGCGTCAGCGGCGTCGCGACGGACACAAACAGCCACGCACACACGAGCAAGTGAGCGGAAAGTGCGCGCACGTAAACAGCCGAGGCTAGCCGAGTTTTGGCGAAGTTTCACGAACGGCCACGGACTGGCAGCACTGGCAGCAGCAGTCGTCGCCAGCTAGCGAGCAGCGGGCAGGCGAATCGTTGCCGAGAGTAGAGTCGGCCGTTTCGTTCGTCGCGAGAGTTTCGCGATCGTGGAAAAAGCAAAAAGGAAAAAAGAAAAAGAACCGCCGGTGGGTGTAGTGTGTCTGGCGGTGCGCGGCGAGAAACGAAAGAGGAGAGAACACCGGAGAGAGCGTGAAATGAGTACTGCCGAAGCGATATCGAGGGTGAATGGAAGTTGGCTACTCGCCCCTCGGTAAAACATTATTATTTATTTAAAGGATTAACCACGAAACGCGTGTAACTAATCGGCAGTGATACGCAGCCCACGTAGGTGCGATAATATGGGTGAATATTGGTGCTCGCGCCGGTCGGTGGTGGTGCTGGTGACGATGATAATCTAAACTTGAAGAACATTAAACAGTGCGTAACGTTTCTCTCTCTCTCTCTCCGTATGTGAATGTATCTGCGAGCGAGAGAGCGCACGTTCGCGATTGTGGTGAAAATAAAGCACACATAATAACATGGAAAATAACAATCATTCGGTAATATCGAGGCAGCAGCAGCAACAGCAGCAGTGGTGCGTTTCGTATTCGATGTGAAAGGTTGTGTGTGTGTGCGCCTGTGTGGGTGCAGTGTTTTGTGCGTAGGGAAAGGGATGACGTAGGCTTCTCGCCTCCTGTGACTTGTGTTTGTTTCTCCGTGTATGCGCGCGTGTACTGTTTTTTTTTTTTTTTCTTTACTTTTTAAATATCGGACAGCGTTCGCGAGCTGCGACTGAACACAACTTGTGGAAACCCGACTACAGAATCATACGTGTCTCTATATCGTGCCGTACAAAAACGAACGAGCCCGAACTCTGTACCAGGAACCAGCAGCTTGCTTGGATCATTTTTGGGGACACGACAAGATGGCTGAGAATATCGTCGTCGACTGTTACTGCTTGCGCTTCGCCGAAGGCTGACCCCGCCGCCGAGGAGGAGACCTCGGGCAGTATCGTTGCGGATAGAAAGAGAAAGAGAGAAAGAGTAACGCGAAAAAATCATAAAACAAAAACAAACGGGACGGAAAGTCAGAAGCGAACGATAAACGCCAACCCAGTGCGTTCTCCCTACCCTGTTCTTTTTTTTTTTTTCTTTGTTACGTGTTGGGTAGTTTCGTTTTTTTTTTTTTTACTTCTAAAAAAATCTTTTAATCTCGGTCAGTTATTGTCGCATCCATGAGACAATACTGCTACGACTGCTACTACTGCTACTACTACGACTACGATGATGTTGACGATGTCGTTATGAAACTACTACTTGTGGGCTCCTCGGAGAGAGACCGGCCGAATTGTGAGAGGTAATAATATAATAACCCTGGATTTGACAGCGAAACAACGCTAACTGTGTATTATTATCAGATCTTAATATACATGTATGATTCACGTTGAGTATCGAAGCGAAAGAAAAGAAAGAACGTCGTCGGAGCTATGCGCAAAAGTTGAGCAAGCTAACATAAGGCTCACCGTTTCGCGGTACATAAATACCTGTGTTTGAGTATACACGCACAGGTGTGATTTTATAACGTGTACGAAAAACAATACCATGAAAATGATCAATTGCCTAGCCGCATGCGAAGGAAAAAAACAAAACAAAACAAAAACGTTATACCGAAAGCTGTCGGAGAGGGCATGGAGAAATATGAAATGTTGAATGAATGGAGCGAGGAAGTTACGATATGAGAGATAGGAGTGAAAAAGGAGAAGGGAGAGAATAATTTCAAACAAGACGATATAATGTGTCCGGTAAAGGAGGAACGTTTTAAAGGCGAGAAAACACGTCCAGCTCGACGATATTTTCACCACGGGTCGAATAATACAACGGAATCGTCGTCCTGGTCGGCCATATTGGAGGGGGGTGGGGGGCTCGATTACCCTCCTCACGTCTGTTCCTCCTCGCAGGCAACGTAGAAGAATTCTCTGTCGCGCTCATTCTCATTTCATGTCCATGTATGCGTCTGTGTTCACACCTCGGCGTTGTTTCTTCGAATTTTTGACATCCGCTCGTATTGTAAAAATACGCGTACGTATACATACATGAGCATATAAAACACATGCACTACCGCTACCGTCCCTACCAACGCACTACGTATGGTTGTTGTTATTGTGATGTTTTCTTTTCAATTTTCTTACTTTTTCGGTGTTTTTCGTCGACGCGTAGGAGCGGTTTGTTCCTGATCTTGTGTTTTCATTTCAATTGCTCGTTATTTATAAACTTCGTTTTTATTTTTTACCAATCGTTAATTTTTACCGTAAATAAACACACCCCCAAGCTTCCATCGTGTCGACGTTGTCATCGTTAAGCAGCTATCACTCATCGTCATCTACTGGTGGATATTCTACAGAGCTGCGAAGCTACCAGGCTTCGCCTATCTCGTAATACAGATATCCTAAAGTTTAGTTTCTCCAATGATCGTGCAACCGATATTATTCAACAATTGAAAAAACAAATGTTACAAATAAATGGGAAGAAAAATACCGGTGGAGTAACAAAAAAAAATAAAAACACAAACAACGTCCTCCGCTGATGTTTATTAATTGAAATCTTACACGACAGAGAAAGAGGAAAGAAAGTCTAAAAAGAGATTCCGTCTGCACAGCTGCTGAGCTAATGGAAAATGTAAACAAATGATAGTAATGCCAAAGTTGTTATCGTTGTTATTTCTTTTTAGTTTTGTTACAAATCGCACACCTTGTGAGACTTGTCTTTGCCTTCATCTAGTTACACTCGCTCTACTTGCACTGCCTCCTATGTTTTTTACTTGTGTCTTTGTCGATCACTTTTTTTTGTTTTTCCAACCCTCTGTGTGACGGGAATCACTTCATATCCAATTTCCCAATGATCACAATTTATGCACACTTTTTTTGAACGCGACTTATCTTTCATTGCCAATATGTTGGACTTCTTGCTCGGAACTCCCCGTCTTACCCTTTTTCTTCTACTTATACAATAAGGGCTCACTTTTACTCAGCGATAGTCTTTTTGTTTAAACTATTTATTTGCTAGTTTATAGTTTCATAGCATCATGCTTTGTTCCTTCCTCTTGACAATATTTCATTTGCCTTTGCATATATCTGATGAATGTAACGAATGCAGAGAAAATAATGTTGTAGCGTTACATACTTGCACTTCTTCGTCTCAATTGCATGAACATAGTTACAATAGAAGGAAGTGTTATGATAGTTGATTCGAAAGTGATTATTATAGTAACTTTGAAACAGTAGTCTTTCCACTCAGCTGGCCATGATATGTCGTTATTTACTGTTCAGTAATTGGAGTAATTGTGATAATTAAGGCGTGATTTGTTATTTTATATCATTTGATTAATTAGTCGATGAAAATGGTGCCGCAAAGTCAAAATGGATCTCCAACTCAGTTTTCCATAGCAGTCAAAGTCGTTGCTGTGTTCGTCAGTTCAATAATTTTTATTGGGATTATTACCTTGGGTGTTTACCTTGTTAATCATGAAACATATTCGTCATTATCATAAATTTTACACATTTTCATTCGCTCTAAGATACAAGAAAATGGCTGATGGATGTTTGGTTCCAATATTGGGTATCACGGTGAAATCTCTTGACAAAAAAGTATTCAAACTTAACGCGTCAGATTTTCAAATCAACCGAATTGTGGGCCCTGCTAAATTGGCATTATGCCAAGAACAAATAACTCGCATAATTGGTATTCTTGCGCCTTCATATATATCTGCAAGCTTTCAATAATTTCTGATTTGAGACTCGCGATGTGGATGATACGCTCAGATGAAAATATCGTTTTAATCTACAATATCGGATGAAAGTGAAAGGAAATACGAGACTGTGCTTGAGACGGCTGGATAGTTTGTTGTAAGAGTCAGATTTTAGTATTCTGTCACCTTTCGTATTGGTTTTTGTTTTCCATATCCTCTGACGAGACACCTAACGTTACCTTTCGAACAGTTTGTACGATTGTCAGTAGTTGACGAGCATATAGTGTATTTTTAAACCTCAGCAACGACGACGAGTATCTAATTATTATTTTAATAGCCTGTTGAATGATATTTCTTTGTAGCTGGCTGTGTTTATTGCTAGTTGTAAATTTTGTTTTATTTTATTTTTATCCAAACGCCGATGCCAGACTAGGCTTATTGTTAGCACGTCAGAATTATTTTTTGATAATAAAGAAGCTGTAAATGATAATGAAATATCAATTGTTTCAGGGAATGCGTGACATGTTCATCCAAGCTCAGCAGACGAGCAGCAGCGTCAACGGCAGCAGCAGCAACAGCAGCAGCAGCATCAACCCTGCTCACCAACATAGCAAGAAGCGAAAGTTGGACTACAACATTAGTCAACCAGTTATCCAGCAGCACGGGCAAGTCCAATCTGCCGACTACCAGTTGGACAACGCAACTAGCATCCAACAGTACGCTGTGAGCGGGGTCAACACTGTATTTGGTCCGTTGCACAATAATGCGCTGCAGAAAAGCCCCAACCAACAGACTCTAGTCCGCGCGTCGACTATTAAACTTTTAGACACGTACCAGCGCTGTGGTCAGAAGGTATTGAGATCAATTGGTAGTTTTACTTCATGTCGTATTTTTCTCAACCCCGTGTTGTCTTAATCGCCTTACGAGCAGGCCATTCGAAACAACTTTGATGCTGTTGGAATCTTTCCACCTAATTTTTCCACCTGGTAGATAAATTCTCTATTTCTCAAGTCTAAAGAGGTATCAGAAGTTTACTAAAGATAACAGAGTCGATACAGTAATCAACTCGAGATAAAGTTATATTGTACCCTTGGAAGCCGTAATCCCCTATGCGTGTGTACGCATGCATACCGTTTGCTCACTACTTTGTTTTGATGAATGTAACAAGCGACGAAAGTTTTTAAATTTCGAAGTTTTGCGTTTGAAAAGTCAACATTATTGTGGGCAATGATTTTAAAATTCTGACTTTGCATCAGATACAATGATTTTCTATCAAAGTGAACAATTTATCTCTAACGATTTCATATTCTGGATAGCAAAATTAATTATATGATTGAACAATTGTTCAGATTCAAAGTTTCTTGGGCTAAAGATTATACAAGCTTGTTATTGGTATTTTGAAACCAACCTCAACACATTGAAACGAATTGTTTATTAGTCGCTGTTTGCTGATAATGGAAAACGAAAAGAAAAATGGTACTTTACCAGATTTTATTGACAGCATAAAATTTTTTTATAAGGTATATTCCTTCTACAGAGAAAGTCTTGGTCACGAGAAGGAGGTAATGGTGAAGGACTGGCGATCCAATCGACTAACACTAACACGACAAACGCTACGGCTAGTACCGTGAGCTCGCAGCATCATTCTTCACAGCAGCAGCAGCAACAACAGCAGCTGAATAATAAACAATCCAGCATGACTTCGCACAGTAAACAAGTTGGCAATGGGGGCAACGGCGGTGGCGGTAGCAATCCGCAAGGAGATGGCGATTATCAGTTGGTTCAGCACGAAGTTCTTTACTCTATGACTAATCAGTACGAGGTTCTGGAATTTTTGGGCAGAGGAACGTTCGGACAGGTAAACATACCTTGTTTTTACTCTCTCTCTTTATCCAATGGAAAATATAGAAAAGAGGGGAAACGGTGCATGATCGACCTTCTCTCGCAAGTCATTTCTAGCATTGATCACTCACCTCCCAGCTATACAGCTTAGTAACATTCTCGTGGTCATTGTTGATGTGTTTTCAGGTCGTGAAATGCTGGAAAAAGGGTACAAACGAAATAGTAGCCATTAAAATATTGAAGAATCATCCATCGTACGCGCGCCAAGGCCAGATTGAGGTGAGCTACTTGATTGTCTTATATTCCAGTTCATTGTACTGTTGGGAATCAATCTCAGTCACAGTTAAAAAAAAATTGTTGCAAACGATTGTTGTATAATTTTTACTGCCAGTGTCATTTACTCGTTTCATTAAATTCAATCTTTGGTACTAATGTTCAACGAGAGCACTGAGACAAGAGAGTATCGTGTTCAATTGGTGCCAAAGTGGTGGATGCTTAAATAGGTCAACAACTTTCATTTAACTTGGGGGGGGGGAAAAACTGCCCGCCCCTAAAAACGTACAACATTATGACCTCCATTTTACTTTCCCCAATTTTGTTATGCAAGCTTCTCTGTCAAAGGTGCTGAAATGGGTCAAAGAGTACCTAAAAACAATGTTTGATTGTCGGAACAAAATTTCTCCTCCGTTTCCTTGGACAAATCCGAAACTCGTAATGTCGTTTTTTCTTCAGGTCTCCATCCTGTCACGTCTTAGCCAGGAAAACGCGGACGAGTTCAACTTTGTGCGTGCCTACGAATGTTTTCAGCACAAATCTCATACTTGTTTGGTGTTTGAAATGCTTGAGCAGAACCTGTATGATTTTTTAAAGCAAAATAAATTCTCACCACTTCCTTTAAAGTACATCAGGCCAATTCTTCAACAAGTGCTTACCGCTCTTCTCAAACTCAAGGTAAATATAAAAACTTTTTGTACAATTGTTTGCTCGTACAGTGTGTTGTGTTTCTTTTTTTATTTCTACAAATTTAACTATTCCGTCTTTATTTTTTCAGCAATTGGGTCTAATCCATGCCGATCTTAAACCTGAAAACATAATGCTGGTAGACCCTGTGCGACAGCCGTATCGAGTTAAAGTCATTGACTTTGGTTCTGCCTCTCACGTTTCAAAAGCCGTTTGCAATACCTACTTGCAATCCCGTTACTATCGTGCGCCCGAGATCATACTTGGACTTCCTTTCTGCGAGGCGATAGACATGTGGTCCCTAGGCTGCGTTGTGGCTGAATTGTTTCTCGGTTGGCCATTGTATCCAGGCAGTTCGGAATACGATCAGATACGCTACATCAGTCAAACTCAGGGACTTCCCACTGAACACATGCTGAATAACGCTAGTAAAACTACGAAATTCTTCTACAGAGATATGGACAGTAAGTTTACTCGATCAATTAGTTACCAGTACATAAAAATCCTGGTCGTTTCCTCGACATTTTTATTCAATTCGAAGTGTAATAGTAATATCTGTATCCATTTTCAGGCACGTATCCATTCTGGAGGCTAAAGACTCCAGAAGAACACGAGCAGGAGACTGGAATAAAGTCCAAGGAGGCTAGAAAATACATTTTCAACTGCTTGGACGATATTGGTCAGGTGAATGTTCCGACCGATTTGGAAGGGGGTCAGTTATGCGCGGAAAAAGCGGACAGACGAGAGTTTATCGATCTATTGAAGAGGATGCTCACAATGGACCAGGTAGTAATATCTAATTCACGTTTAAATTCGATCGGTGTCGATAAAACAGTCGACGAAAAATCATTTCAATGCCGGTCAGATTTGGCTAGAGCTTTTTGTCCAACGATAGAGTGAAACGTAAAATTCGTTTACTTTCTAAGGAGCGCCGAATCACACCAGGAGAAGCTTTGAACCATGCTTTCGTAACGCTGGCTCACCTCGTCGACTACGCTCATTGCAACAATGTCAAAGCCTCTGTACAAATGATGGAGGTCTGCAGACGAGCTGGCGACTTTACCGCCAGTCCAGCTCACCATCAAGCCCCACCTGCGCCTCAGCCAGCGCCACCGACTTCGCTGGTTGCCAATTTTGTGCCGACGACAAACGGAAGCGCAGTCACTCTCACCTTCAACAATCAACTGACGAATCAGGTGCAGAGACTCGTTAGGGAACACCGCACAGCACCATCGGGATATGACAATCTGGTGAATATCTATTTTTTTTCACACTTATTCGTTTGTTGCGAAATGTAACACGGCTTGTGGGTGTTGCACATTTAAAAATTTTCGATTTTTCTACCGGTGCATGCAAAAATGCTTGCTTTTACTCTAAAAAGAAGAGTAAATAAGACAGCACTTTAACACCAGTTTAGAGTGTGTTAAAACGATTTTTCTAAAATATTAAAAATTCATATTAGCACCCCTTTAATACATATTATCTCTTTTACATTCTACAAAAAAAAAATGTGTTATGCCCCAAAAAGACTGAAGTGTATTATAGAAAAATGCTGATATACAAGGATCGTAGAATTTCTTTATATTTTCATTTTTATAACATTATCTCATATTATACACAGAATCGCAATACAGAATTTTTTGGTAACCGATTCCACCATGAAAATCCGTACTCAACTCGTACACTAGTTCGATTTGTATTTGTGATTTTTTAGGCAATCAGCTTTACAGATTGGGAAAAAATTACGTTATTGACTAATCGACCGTCGTAAAAATTTACTAATAAAATCATGAATCGTGAAAACTTGAGCTGGAACTTTTTCGAATACCGTCTGAAAGATAACGAAATTCTAAATAAGATATCCTGTGATAATGAGTAATATTCGGTTTATTGAAATAATACTCATTGAATCACAAAAAATTTGCGCATTCAAAGTTGAACCTTTGTCTTTGTTATTACATACTGTGTCTTACCAGTCTGTTCTTTTCCTATTTGACAACAGTATCAAATATACACAAATACCAGTCGGAGAGCGACGCAGTACAGTGGTTCGTCCAACGGTTCGAACAGTGGTCGTGGCGCAGTGCATGATTTCCCACACCAATTGGTACCTGGGATTCTTTGCCCACCGCCGGGCTACCAGCCGATGCCCAGTCCGGCAAAACATGTTGTTGTTGCACAGGTCAGTGTCGAAATGGTAAAGAAACACATTGACACCATGATTTCTCATAGGAATGCCAAGCAAATAGAATATATATTAGCAAAGTAAAGAAGAATCTGGTTAATAATTGTGAGAAACTGTTCTTGCACAGCCACCTCAAGCTCAGCAAGCTCCCCTACAAATCCAGCCGTCCATTATATCTCAACAAGCTGTCGCAGCTGCTGCTGCAGCAGCGCAACAACAATACGCTGCGGTTCCAGTCTCCATGGTGGAAAGTGGCAGACAAATGTTACTCACGGTGAGTTTCACAGAATTTATTATTCAATTATTTTCTTATTCTAGTGCCTATATATTGTCGCTTTTCTCAGCAAAGCTTTCTGAGCAGCGCTGGTCGCAGGTTATTTTGCCGGCTTTTAGGCACGTTTTTTTTACTCATACATTTTACTCTCAATGGTCGGTTTTTTCACTCTCATATTGAGAATAATATGTCCAGACACATCGAACAAAAAAAGAATAGTTATTAGTTTTTCTTTTTTTGTTGTCATTGAGCCGCAGTACATTGCACGAGTTGGTTTACTACCACTTCTTGTAAAACCATTTGCAAGCTAAAAGCTCTGCACCGCCTGAATCCCATCCCAATCCTGTAGTTACCAATACTCAACGGAATAATAATATGTTTACTTTGCTTCTTTCTTCATGATTCGCACTCACAAAGTTTACAACAGTTAATATCTGGAACACGTAAATTGTTCTAAATAACTATTTTTCATATCGCTAACACTCTTATTTTCTTATGAATATAATAACATCCATAGCGACGCTTTGAAAATTTATGTTAATTTCTAAACGTTAGTATGCCGCTACTTCTTTATGTACAATTTTATTTATTTATTTTATTTTTTTTTAATCTTACCACCGAAAATTTTCAAGAGAACTAAATTTAACATCCTCCCGTGTGTACATAAGTATCCCATGGTTGGGTTACAGAACGCGGTACAAACGTCGTGGCCAGGTGGTAGTCGACAAATGGCTGCCATTGTACCTTCCTGGCAACAATTACCACCTCAACATGCCGCCATACAACAACCCCTGCTTAGCGACGCGGGGGAGTGGGGCAGACCACTTATCGTCGACAGTTCAGCCATACTGCAGGTAGGATTCATTTTGGGCAATCATTTTCATCGCACCATACTTGGAAAATACCAAATTTAATGCCTTGAATTTTCTTCCACTGGCTTATCTGCTCCCGAGAACATTGATTACACTTTTACTTAACGTAATTATTGGGCAATTAGTGTTCGAAAATAAAAACAGTATATGTAAAACTTTATCAGCTCGATATATATTGTATAAAGGGATCTTTGAGACACGGCAGAGGCAAGAGACGAATGTTAGCCTGTGTGTTAGATGCCTTGGGAAGAGGATTTCGTTTAGAATGGAAGAAATTGTGAAATATCTACTGTCAAAACAGGAGTCGGGTAAATTTTGCGGTTAAAGAAACAATTCTCAGGTTCGATATACGATATTCATAGGCAAACGCTATAAATTGTCGTATTAATAATGTGCAAATATATCCCCAGAGGGATCAGGTAGCCAGAAAATCCTCATTCCTTTATCTTGTATTATCCTAATATCTCTGACGGATGAAAAACAACAAACAGAAAATCGAATTTCTGAACTAATATTCCTTGTTTCGGGCAAGGATCAGAGGCCCGTGTTCCCGGTAACTGAAGTTTACAACACGAGCGCACTTGTCGAACACCCGTCACAAAGCTGGGGTAAACGAAGCGTGACAAAACATCACCAGCACCACTTGACTGTGCCGCAACAGCCGCAGCACAGACATGAACACAAGAAGGAAACTCAGCAGTTGAGTCCCGTTAAGAAGAGAGTCAAAGAAAGTACGCCGCCCAGCAATATGAGGCGTCATTCTCCTGCGAATGGTCACTGGCAGCAACAGACCAATCAGTCTCATCATCACACCGGCAGCAACACCAGTAGCAATAAACACGGAAGTAACAATCATGCTGGTGAACATCAACAGGTTACAACTGTTAGGCAGCAGACTATAACCATACATGATACACCTTCGCCAGCTGTTTCCGTCATCACCATAAGCGACAGCGAAGACGAAAGTCCCAGCAAATGGTGAGTGATGATAATGTCTTGTTTATAATATTACAAAATAGGATATAAGTTTTACATATCACTAAGTAATGAATTTTTTGAACACAGGTTGCGTTTCTCATAAACGTTTTACACATTTAGTTAGGATGACTTTTTTAGATAGTTGTAGAATTATGCATGAATATTATTGACAGCTGCGGAGACCGTCAATGTGGGGCTTGCCAAGGTTTGGCTCCTCGCTTGTCTGGCGATGGAAGGCCTGTTCGCGAGGATGTTATTCGAAGGTATATTTATACAACAGAATAAACAACCTGTTATGTGGGTACTTTTTTTCGGTTTTCAATCTGTAACAGATATAATACTTTGAGGCGAATGAATAACTGGTGTCATTATCAGAACTATTGCACTTGTAGTATCAGTCTAACCTTATAATTCATTGCAGGCCATCCACCAAATTTATTTCCATTACTTCTTTCTTTGTGAAGGAATCGCCAAAATTTGAATTAACCAAAAAATATCGAGTTTCCTTATAGTTTTCCTGATTTTGTATGGTTACTAAAAAAAGTGGTACTTAGATCATCATTGGTCAGTATATTTTAATTTCTGGCAGGTCTGCAATTGTAGCTTAATTGTAACAATTTCTTTTCTAAACGCGATCGTGTTTCTCACGTTCACCCATTTCTACTGGTTGTGGAATTTGGAAAATAGCGGTATACTAACATGTGGTCTGATACTTTTATTAATTAACACAGATATATTTGACATTAACAATGAATTTGGTGACAAAAAAACCGAGTCCCGGGACAACTATTAAATTTACATTTCGAGATATTCTTTTTACAGCACGCAGTCTACGCCTCGTGTTGTACAGAGCTCGCACCAGACTCATTCGAGCAGTCAGACGCATACAAACGGTCACAGTGGTTCGCACAGCTCTTCTCAAAGGGCGCAGCGTAAGAATGTCATCAGCTGCGTTACGGTGGGTGACAGTGATGGGGAGGCAAGTCCAGGTCGAGTTCATGCTCACTTGTATCAGCAGGTCCCTCAACATCAGCATCAGCAGCCTGCTCAACACATAAAGCACGAACCACAGCCTCAGCATCATGTCAGGTAACAGAATCGCTCTTTCTTCACTGTTAATACTTGCGACAAACCGATAAAAATGCATCAACAAAGACGAATAAAATTCATTTTCCAATGAATTGTTTTAAATTTTCTCATCCCATAAAACAGTTCTGGCTACTCTTCGCAATCCCAGAAAAAACGACTACTGGCCAAAGTTCAGTCAGAATGCAACATGATCAACGTCGCCACCAAGCCCGAACCTGGCGTCGAATATCTAGCTCCACATCCGTGCCACGCGCCTGCCTGCAAAGAACCTCCAACTTATCAGGTTGGTCTATCATATTATTTAACATTCGATTGTTAGTCAATCTGTGATTTCTGATAGTCGGTACTTTGGTGTTGGTATTAATATTCATGAAATCTTTCCCCTACATCAATCTTTTATTTCGATGTATCGGACCGATGAAATTCTTGTTTTTGCTTGTTTTCTCCACGGGTGAATTGATTTCACCGTGTATAGAGTAGTAGAATTTCAGAGTCAACAACATCCGAAGGACGAAATATCGGTCAAATAATAGAAAATTGTGATTTATTAACGTTTCTCTTTTTGGGAAATATTTTTCTAGGATGACGCCTATGACATGCATGACTACTTCTTGCAGTATGTGACTACTAGCAGCGCTCATCCCCACCTTCAGGAACAACATATAGTCTACACAACGGGTGCCGACAAGCGCGTATCTTGGCCTGGTAAACGAACCGAATACAAACACGAGTACGTTCAACCACCGGCTGCGCATTCGAGGGATCATCAAAAATGGACGGTAGCAAATCCCGTTCATCAGTACAGGTAAAGGCTCAATTTTCCTCTTTATTTATTTCTATGACCTTTACTCTGATGTTTTCCTTTGTCTAAACATTCAAATGTTTTCAACGATTATTATTAAACCAAAGAACGTTGTTCGTGCGCTAATGGAATGGGATATTGTGGAAAATTTTATCCGCACGTACATATCATATACCAGCTCGACGTTTACTGGCAAACAAAAGACGATACGAAACTATTCCTTCCCAACACACAAACACATGTCACAGACTGGAAACTCGGTGCAAGAGTATAACAATGATGTCGATTAGAAGAAGCATGAGAAATTGGCATTAAATGAAGGTATGGGTTTGTTTGTGGCTTTTGCAGGCAGACCCAAGTGGTGGGTTCGGCGGCTCATCACGGCCACCACGGTCATCCGGCTCATCTAAGCCCAGGAGGTGGAGGAGGTGGGGGTAGGAGCCCGGCTGCTGGCCCGGTAGTTGGGGGTGCCCAACACCTGGGTCAGCCTCTGTATCAGGAATATGCCCACGTACGATCACGGGGACATCCTGTGGCGCCCCCACCTGCGGTTTATGTTACCGCAGCTCCTTCTCAGGCACCGAGCGCCATTCAGCAACAGCAAGTGCCCACCTACCAGGGATTCACACCCGGGTGGGTACCTAGACGTCTAGTAGATGCATGCATGTGTGTATCTTTCATTATATTATTATAGCTTTCTTATATTTATATCATGTTTGAAGTTTTTTTTTTTTTTTCAACAATGTAACAGTTCGTTCGCTTTGTGCGAATATGCTACGCGCAGATTCTGTTTGCGTAATTGTCGCAGACTTGTACCTTACAGGATGTCTAGCATCAAGGGAACTTCTCGAAAATTGGGGAATTTCATTGTGAATTCTGGAAACAGTAAACAAATATAAGGGAATGTGACTACACGTTTCATTAATTCTATCAGAAATGCTCTTTCAGAACCAGCATGTCATAAATGCTGTAGAAGCTTTTTGAAGTTGGAGCAATATGTTTGCCACGAAGAGACAAAAGTTATCATCAAGTTTCAACCATGTACCTTTCCTATTTAACCCTCATCCGTAAGAATTGGTAGATTGGGAAAATTTTGCGATGAAGATGTACGAAAATACATACTATGATGTATATATATTTTTTTTATTCTGGCTGGAACTCGGAATAGGGGAGAATACGAGAATTTTTTTTCAACTATTCACTGTGATCGAGTTATATCTACCGTCATTGGTTCTTAAGAAGTGCTTTTAAAAACTATACGACCTTATATTTTACTTTTACTGATGAAATCGGCTCGGGAATTCTCGTATACGTAGAAATCAAATGCCTCACCATCAAACTATCAAATCACGCATATAACTCAGAATAAACAATTACCCTGTGCAATTATATTTAATGTGATAATGAATAAAATTTGATGCAACTAATTCAAACTATGTGTTGACGTCTAATCGATTGTCCAATAAGTTCACATACTGGTAAAAACACTCGTGTGTTTCTACCATAATTAAAGCACCTTCACATGCAATGTAAATCAACATTTTTTTTTTAACAACAGCATGCTATTATCAAAACGTTTACAAAATAAGAATACCTGCACTTTTTAAAAAGAATGCTCATGAAAAAAAAATGGATGCAACGTGACTCGATCACAGAGAAAAATCGGAAACAAAAATGTTTCCATATTTAGAGTTCCCGCCAGGGTGAAAAAAAAGGTATCTTTGTTTTGTGTTTTAATAACGTTATTATGTAAAATTTCTCTGATATAACAGGGCCAATGAGATATGGTTAAATGAAAGTGGTAGGGGATTAAAACTTGATGAAAAATTTTGTTTCTTGATGGCCACTATTATGCTCCGATTGCACGTCAAAAAGGTTCATTGAGAATCTTCAAAAGAGGCATTTTTAAAATGGTTTTCCGGTTAGACCTGCGAAAAATTTTTCCAATACCTAGGGACCAGAAGTAAATCACACTGCTTGATACATATTTGTAAATTAAACTAATGGCTAGGTACGGTTTTGTTTCATGTCAATACATGTGTTTTGAAACGTTAAAGTAATTGAGATTGGGCAAAATTAGATGAGGTTTGAGTCAGGTTGACCATTTCAACTTGTAAAAAAATATTGACCATACAATTGAGAAGAAAGAGAAACAGAAAACTGAGTTTGCTGGAAATGGTGATTGAAATGTGCCATGGAAAAGATTAATATTTTTGCCAGGAAAACCATGGAATCTCTGGGAATTTGATATACCATTGACGCCAGACATTCTGAGCAGACTTGAATTCGAATTTCGAACCTTAACTATTAGTTCAATTGTATTATGAACTTTTATCATACTACATTTCCCACATGATGAATTTTTTTTTTTCACACTGAATCTTGTATCTATGGGGCTTTCAACAACGTTTGGCCCTTATAACTTTCGATTTCGACCTTACTTTTTCACCTTACACTATTACTTCAAATACGAAGCCACGATTCTTTCATAGTTTCAAATCCACCCTGGAGCGAGAATGGATTTTTTCCTATTATCGTGCGCATAGTTCGGTTTTGCGCACACATTTGCGCTCGCAAAGTGCCTGTTTCTCATACGCTGAGAAGAGCGTGCGGGAATACATAAGAATGTACGTGCGATAACCTAGGCGTACTTATGTTATTACATTATGTATGTACATTCGCTCGTGCAAACGCTGCTGGCTCGAGCGCCGGTTTTTTAACATCCCGCCGTCTTTGTCTTCTTTGGAAGACGACCTGTCGAAACTTGCGTTCTACGTTCTGCATTTCTTTAATAACGGACAAAGAACGCGAAAGTTATCAGTTGCTTCGCATACGTTCTTTTGAAAGAACACTGTCAAGTGAGAGCTGATGAAAATGAATGGTGTACAAAGTTCGTGTAAATATATAACGTGTAAAAGTGAATTTTTTTTAAATATAATAAATTTATATTAGTTTTTTAATTTAGTTTCTTGCGATCACGGGGGGCTTTGCCCCCCCCCCCTTCCCAGTGGCTCTGTGCCGCCGCTCTATACATCACAACCTTTTATATAATAATAAAATATGGGACGAACTTTGCGCAACTTAATAGGAAAAATAGTATACGATACTCGTACGCTGCATAGGTGTATCCACACTTGCTCTTTTGTCGCTCTTGCTGCGCTCGGCGACGAACTCCGCTGGTGTAGAAATCACCTATTTTGCACACTCGTATCGTAATGTACTAATTTTCCATTTTCACTTCTTAGGTTATAGCTTGTGATCTTTAGGCTGTATTGTAATGACTCGCATGGCAATAAAGTTGTGCATTTGAATTACCATTCTGATGAACATAACAAAAAGTTTTTGAGCCATTGCAATGCACTTTCATTGCAAAATAACTATACAATTACTCTTTATTTTTAATAATACACTTTGTTTTATTTTTTTCAAATTAGGGAACGTTCTGCGGCTGAAACTTGACATAATCTATTGATAGACACGATTATTTAATCACTTGCAATTTACACTACAGGTAGCTGGACAGATATATTCTGAATTTGGAAAATGAGCAGTCTTAGAAACGATAACCGGCAGAGAACTGTACTAAATTCGACTATTTGTGGAATAGAGGAAACCATTTTTCTCGGTCAGAGACGACTCCAAAAATGTGTAGAAAAAAGTATCGTGGCTTTTCATTTCGAGTAATAATATGACGTGAAGAATAAGGGTAAAGTCGAAAGGAGTGAGGGATCAAGATTGGTCAAAACTTTTTATTTCTGTGAAAAATTGATCGTGTAGTGCTAAACCTAAAGTAATCAGTCTGGCAACAATGCGATGTAACATGATATTTTGGCAAGAGCAAAAAAACAGATTCCAGAAGTTTTAAACATTAATCAATATCGAGTTGAAGGTCGAACAATATTCTAAAGTGGTTATTATCCGGTTTTTTACAGCTCGTCACCATTAACGTTGTATGATTCTAGTCGAGCATTACCGCCACCTGCTCATCACAGTTCAGCCAGACCGCTACTGGCTAGTCATGCGGCGCATCCGCTTCCTGCTCATATGCAGCCGACGGCTGTTTACGGATTGGCGCCGCTATCGCCAGCTAAGCATCAATACCAGACTTCTGGCTTGTGGTTTACTGAATAATTGTTTATATCAATAAAAGCGACAGCTTTTCATTGGATTACTAAATATAAGTTATCACACGGCGTTGAGGCGCTCCGAGACGTTAAGTCAACTCGTATGTTTTTCAAACGAAAATGAAAGGCAGGAAAATTGACAAACGAAAAAAAAAATACACTACGAGAGAAAATAAACTCAAAATTCGTAACAATGTTACCATGTTTTGTAAAATTCTGCCTCATGTCTACAATGTATAATCGATATATCGATCATTTCGCAAGTAGGGTTTTTAAGTAAGCGTGCGTGTGTGTGTGTGTGTGTGTGAAATAATAATAACAATTTAATTTATTATTATTATTATTATTATTATTGTCTGCAGTGTAGAATATGAAATAATGGGTTACGATACTAAAATAAAAGAAAGGTGGATAAACTACACTTTCGCGAAATGATCAGAATTAGTCAAACACAAACAGAGGAGAGTCTCGTTCGTTTATTTTTAATCGGTAGTCAAGTTAATGCATTAGTGCTAACTTAAGTGCAGATGATTTCTTATTAGCAGTTTAATTGTAAATAGTGTGAGAGACAATGAGAAAGAGAGAGCAAGAAAGTGAGCGTGAGAGTGAGCGTGAGAGTGAGAGTGAGAGTGAGAGTGAAAGGGAGAGAGAATAAAATCAGGTGTTACTCCAAATGAGAGTAAATACGGTTTATTCAAAAATTATATAATAGTTCAAATTTAGAAGCGATGATGATGCTGATCATTAATGACGAAGGAAAACGATCGAATAAAGAAGTGAAAATAAACATCAAGAAGATAAGTCTGAAACTAAGTGTATATGTAAACCAATATGTAAAAGGACCGGTATCGAGGGAGCAACAATCCGTCGGAAAATCAAGACGTTACGGATTATCGAAAGAGCTAAAAAAAAACATATATATAATATTGTTAGTCGTTTGAAAAAACTATGTAGGATTTAAGAAATGGCTGGGGTTAGTTTCATAAATAATAAATGTGGAAGAGGAGCTATGCAAATGTAAATATTTCTAACGATATATATGTGTATATATATACACACATATAGTCCTCAATACCAAATTACGAACTGGAATTTATTTGTAGATATAGGCCACGTCAAAAAAACTATCAGGCTGCTTTTTTAAGGAACAAATTAACGAAAACTTAAACGCTGCTTGCTGTGAAAGCCGAACATTAATGGGACTTAATTTAGGGGAAGAAATGTTTCAAACTATTATCTAAGAAACGGAAAAAAAAAATTGAAATAAAACTGCTTAGTATGTGAAGCAAAATAGAGTTAATGGATTGTAACCATTATCGTGGCCATTCTTTAATCAAATTTTTAAATTCCGTTTACACTAATTGGCGCATAAGCAAGGTTTCTGTCATTGCTTTTTTTTTTACCGTTACCTCCAAAAATTCTTAGCAAGCGCAGTGTGTAATAGATATTTATTGGGTGGGTGGGATTGCATTTCTTATGGTATATATTTCGAGTATCATAAACACCTGAAAATATTATTTTAACAGTTGTTAGCAACAACAATAACTATAAGAAAAGACGTAAACTGAAAATTAGAAAAAAAAAATTGTGTTGCATTACACACGTGATTCAAAAATATATATGTATTCATAATATATATACATATATACTTTCACTATGATTTATAAATATTTAATCTTGCACCAGGCATGTTTCTATATTAATATTTTCACATGAATTATGAAATCCCATTATCACTTTTGTTGTCATTATCAAAGAAAGGTGTATTCTTTACTGATTACGTCGTGTATTAACGAAAAAAAAAAGAGAAAAAAAGAAAAGGGGAAAAAAAATATACCATTAAAATACATGTATAATACACTTGGAAACTGTTATCGGAATTTGGTTTGGTGTTGAACGTTATAATGTAGGGTATTAGACGATTAGTTTTAAGTTTTATCAAATACGAATGGCGGCGCTGGTCCAACTTGTACAAAGTGTATACTGTAGAAACGAAGCAAAAAAAACTAAATCATGTTACTACTCGTTAACTAATATCGTAACAATAATTACGAGGGAGCTATGAAAGAAAGATAGCAGAAAAAAAAAGAAAAAAATATTTAATAGCTCTACTGACAAGAGGTGTGTCGTATTAATACGTAAACTTCGCCTCACTATTTATTCTATATAAGACACACACACACACAAACACACACACACACACACGTATGTACACATTTATATGTATATGCTTACGTATATACACATATAAACAAAAATCCATGCATATATATATATGTGTGTCTTGTAAATATACATACATGTGTCAGGTATACACCTAATATTATTATCATTATTATGATTAACACTACGAGATCCGAGCATAATAGCTAAATAACAATTGTAGCGAAAATCACATCGTTATTTTAAATATAGGAAGACAGTATAATGGATATTGAAAGAATTAATGAGAATGAAAAAAGGGATATTCTAGTGACGGCCTTTTTTCTCTTTCCGTCTTTCTGTATCGTGTGTGTATATATATATTTTTCCTAGTTGCAGTAAATGCAGCTCGTTTAATTTAGTAAGAAAATTGAAGAATCAGACCTATGTATGTATGTACATATAGTAATTATAATTTCAGAAAAATTATAAGAGTTAAAAAAAAAACGGGAAATGTTCGAAGAATATTTGAATTTAAATAGAATAAGTTATGCAAAAATTGATTGTGAATTAACGATAAAAATCTATAAGTCTAAGTGGTAAATGAGGACTAAAAATTAAAAAAAGTATTTAAAAAAAAAAATTGTTGTCTAAATCCAAGAGTTGATACTAAAGCACACGAGGCTAGCTTGATATTTGTTTTCAAAATACGAAATATAAGGCATGTTTAACAAAAGAAATTGATAAAGAGAACGATGATACTTGTGGGTTTTCGCGCTTTTATTACTTCGCATCCTCGTTTCGAAACGATCAATAATAATATTGACTGTATTAGTTAATTATTACACGTGAGTAGAATTCTTACACAAAGTATTCGAGTGATTTTCGCGCTTCTACACTGTACACGCAATGAAAATTGTACGCAAATACCAAAAGTGTTTTCTCGAAAGATGAAAATACGAAGAATTTTATCTATATGTTTGACGTTCTTTTTTAGCCAATTCATTTCGCGGCGTATTCATAACAATATTAATCGATCCACAACACACCATTTTATTGTACCTCTTAATAATCAGAGGTGTACAGTTGTCATTAATTTTATCATTCTTATTATTATTATTAGCATACAATAACGGGGTATTTATATTATTAGTAAATTTGTGGAAACGTGATGCAGCACACTGCATAATCGTTGTTATCGTTAATTATCACTATCTATTATTATTGATTAGGTATTTATTAATGAAGAAAAAAAGCGACAGCAACAATTGAAACACACAGACATTTCCAAATCATGGTAATTTTAAAATTGGAGCTACTTAGTGAACGATAACTATCGGAACAATATTAGTTTTTTTTATTTTATTTCATTCCTCTCTGCGCTTGTGTATGTGTGCAACTCACTTGTTAATCGTATAGCGAGCCATTTTTTTGATACGCCGCCATCTTCATTCAATTACCTAATATGTATTCTAACTTTCAGAGATAGACAATTTTTTTTCATTCAAAAACTTCGATACCTGCTAAAGAAAAGATACGGGAAAAAAAAGAACAAGGAAAAAAGAACGACGAAAAAATAAATTTAAAAAACATGGAAAAGTATAAAAATTATTGTATCAAGCGCACGGAGGTTTTTCATTTATTACATATGCATAAACGTGTTTATTCTGTACATATATATAATTTTGTTGGAGTGCGATTTCGACGAATATTGTCACATACGTATCAGAGATCATATTATTGTTTTCTGTAATGATGATATTTCGAATTTGTGCAGTTACTTTAGCTATTTAAACAATGAAAATTCAATGTGTGCGTGCGCGTGTGTATGTTCATTTTTTGCTACAGTGTTACATTTGATTTGAAAATTTTTCTTTTTGCACATAGGTAATAATATTAAAACAACTTGCGTTATGAGTTTATAATTAATTGACGTTCCTTCGCTCGACACGTGAAATTTTAAACTTGTAACATGAAATACGCCACTCAACTTGCCTGTTATTCCCCGTTTACTCTTTCAATATTCAGCGAACTGTTATTTGTACATATTCGAAATATTTTTTGTGTTTTAATCATGGATGTCCGTTTCGATTTTATCACTTAATTGAATTGATACTGACAGCAAATTTCAGCATGCATCGATCAAAGTTTTGTATAACAAATTTAAATGTAGACTAACAAAACTTGTCTATGGTATTATTATTATCAATACTATTAATATTATTATTATTATTATTATTATTAGTATCATTATCTACGACACCAGACATTTTGAAACTTTAAACCATGATAATGAATCGTAATTGCCTCGATATCGGTAAATCATTAATTAATAAGAGTAATGTGTCAGGGATTTAGGAATTTGATCCAATTGAGGTAGACTTTTCTGTTAACCAACGCTTGAGAAAGCCTCGTAGTCGAACTCGTTTTAGCATAATAGTAGATTCCTAAAGTCATCTCGTCGCTTTGCCAAGTGTATTCGATGCTGTGCGATGTCGCTAATATCATCGATTGTGTAATACACAAGATGTGGAATTCCTGGCAAATGCAATTTACGAGTGTTATTACGAATTATCTTTAAATCACCCTATAGAAATGTTGTGTATATATTTATATCTACATTTACCCCGACTGTGAATACCTACGATGAATTACAATAATACACTATACATAAACGTAAATATATATATATATATATATATATATATATATATATATATATATATGTATATGTATATGTATATATATATGTATATATATATGTATATATATATTTATATACGGGGCATTCCATGCCATATCAGTAAACGGTTGCACCATGACATTTTTTAATTTCACCAAGTATTTTTCCTATGTTAGTACGACCCATGAAAACCTTTCAAAATGAAGTTTCAAATTTCTTTTTATTCGCTCGTCTCTAACTTATGAGTTTTTAAACCCATCTAAAAAACACTCAAATTAATTACTATAATACATATCGCATCTCCGATTTGATGACGTGAGTTTTTCGATTCTTTCTCTAGTCCTAAAACACACTCGTTCAATAATTTGAAGAAATAGAACAAACTTATTAAAAAATAGACACAACGTCTTTACATTCTGGATCCTGCGTGGAAATATTTAATATCGAAAACGAATTTTTTTTTTATAACCTGTTAAAAATCAATTGTCATGTTTTGAGATGAGTTTAAAAATTCATATAGTAAAGACGAGTGATCAGAAAAATTTGAATTTTTTTATTTGGAGGCTCTTCTGGGATTTTACTAACATAAGGAAACTTCTTGTTGAAATAAAAAAATACCATGCTCGACCGTTTACTGAGCTGACGTGGAATGTCCCATATATACACGCACACAAACATATGTATATATATAACCAAGTCGATGTGCCTGTTTAAGAAAGAAAAAAAAAAAAAAAAAATTAAATAGGAATAAATAAAAACTATTATAATCGTATGTACGTAGATACAATATTATCATTATTATTAATATTATGTATAATATACTACTAAATGTATAATGTACTAGATTATCCGTTAACGTTGAAAAACTGACTCAAACACAAGATAAACAAATTATGGTAGTCTTTAATATTCATGGATGCAAAAGTACATATTATATTGCAAAAAATTAATTGAATCAAATGGGTTTTACATGTTTGCCGACGACGTTAATTATTACGCTTCAAAGTATAATAATATCTCTCATCATTTCGACACTGTATACTTGAATCAGTTTTTTTCTTTTTTCCTCAAACTTATTTTGCACTATTCTCACGTCTGGCAGAATTCATATGACTACGTCCGTGTTACATTCAGCGATCATTCACTCGACACATGCTTGTTGACGCAATAATCTAAGTCGGTTTACTCATTTACTCGTTTATTATCAAATTGCTGCAATATAATTCTGGTTGTGTTGATTGGTTACTGGTAGTATTTATATATTTATGTATAGAACATGTATACAACTATTAGACAATACGTAAAAATCCTCTCAACGAACCATTCAATTTTTGTTTTTCCTTTGTTTTTCCACTAGCCAATAGAACACTCGATTTCTTTGTGTTTTTTTAATATAATTTTCAATGATTCAGATTTTCACTCTTTACATTCTTCGGTCCTAAAACACATTTGCTGATTTGAGATTGAATCAGCGTATTTTATACGTGTAACGTTGCTTGAAATGGGTTGAAGTTTTCAAGTCAGTCGCGAATAAAACGATTATAATATAGTGGGATAGGTAACACGAATAACAGTAAGAATATTGATATTTCAACCGAATGACAAACTAAATAACATAAATAACGTGATATATATATACATACACACACACATACACAAAATATACTTATATCGATGGTTCTAGTTGTGATATTTTATTAATATATTAATTAATTACTAATATACGTATATATTATAAAACAATATAACGTTAATTGTAACAAGAGGGATGGAATATTCTTTGATTGATAACAGATTAGTTTTTATATAGATTATTACAGTGTATTAATATATACATATTATACTGTAACGATGCCGAATGAATAGTTGATAATTGTTCTCAATGTATGCAATACAAAGAATGTTCTTCTGTATTCGTTACCAGCTTGAAGAATTGGTATCCTTTAGTGCCGGTAGTAATAATTAATTCACAATGAAAAACAAAAAGATGGGGACAAAGGGAATGAGCACCGATAAAAAGTAATAAATCTGATTGAATTGTGCGTTAATTATTGCGTTTTATTCCGTCAGCCAACCGAGCAATATATAGATAATATACACATATTCTGCTTATCCTTAATTATCACGATTATGAAATTGAAAAATTTTCAGTCTGTTTTGAACAGATTGAATTCAAATGAAAAAATAAATGAATATTTGACGGTAATTTTCATACACAAATATAGGTCTTTTCACACGCATAATAGTAAGAGTAAATAGAAAATGTGATAATTTTTCCTTTTTTTTTTTTTTTTTTTTCAATAACTCTCGTCTTTTCCTTTTTATGGAGAAACTTTGCGGAATGAAATCAAAAAAGTAAAGTCAGGGGAAGTTGACTGTGTTTGAATTTCATTAGGGTGGTGGATAATAATCTAGCTGATGTGGTTTATTGATATAAGGAAATATTAATTAATCATGAATTACGTATGTATAACTGTTATATGTAGCATACTGTGTAATGGCGTTCGATGTTCGTCGCGTTGTATTATATATAACATAGGAATAAATGATGATGATAATAACGATAATAATAATAATAATAATAATAATGATGATGATGATGATGATGATGATGATAATGATGGTGATGATGATGATGATGACCATATTATATGTGTATATATAGACGAAGAGATGAAAAGAATATTTTTAAAGTTAATCATAGGGTGACAGTTGTGAGTTCTTATAATACGTAATGTTGGCTTGGGTTAATTTAGGACTGCTCTCCGTCGTTAGAACGTAAATGAGAAAAGGAAGGACAAGAAGGAAGAGAAAATACCACTAATTTTATCACTTTAACAATTTATCGAAGACTTTCTAAAGTTTACACAAACTAGCATAAAACGCGCATCTTTTTCTTCTCAATCTCAATTTCTTCATAGTAGCAAGGGGAAAAAACAGTTATTGTAACGATATTATGAAAATTGAAACAAAATTTGTTGCGAACGGAGAGCAGAAGAATATCTTAGGTCTCATAGGCAACGGACGCAGGATATAATTTAGCGGATAGAATAACTAGGTTAGGGTAATTCAACTGTCTTGACTGTTTTTCGATGTCTCCTCTTTAATGTTCATTGATGCTATTATCGCTACGATGAAAATACACAATAATGCTTGACATAGGTGTGTATATATATATATACACGTGTGAGTGTGTATGTATTAACGCCAACGTATCCTATAATTATAATTACTATCAACGTACTACTACTACTAATAATACTACTACAATTACTATTACACATAAATAATATTATATCTGTACATTGTTATTCTGTATGTTAGAGAACATTAACATTCTCTTCTTATTATACAATTGTTCTGTCTTTTTTTTTTCTCTCATTCTATTCTACAACGATATTATTTATATGTATGTACAGGTCCGTCGTTGTTATTATTGCAATTATCTACGATAGTTAATTTTACCTGTCGCAACGTACGGTGGTTTAAATATTTACCTCTATCTAATACTATACACATAATGTTTCTTTGAATAATTAAATTAGTACAAGTGGGACGGAAGGGATGTTAGGTTTTTCAATTATATTCGGTTGCAATCATCGATCGTTTATTTTTATTCGATTTTTCTTCTCTTTTTTTGCTTTTTTTTTGTTAACGATTCTGGAAAAGCTAATCTTATACAAGCTCGTTATTAAAAAAACATAGAAATAAATGAAAACAATCTTGAACCGCTCAATTAAACGCGGCATTTGATCGCGACCACCAATCCCGTATAATATACGTAGAATTATTTTTTCACATACGCTTTTAAAACGCTTTATCGTGCATACGTACATACATACATACGTGAATATAAAAAACTTTCGACTTTAATAATAATGATGATAGTGATGATGATGATGATGACGATGACGATGACGATGACGATGGCGATGACGATGACGATGATGATGGTGATGATGATGATGATGATGATGATGATGATGATAAAACAACAGTGTAACGGAGTACCTATTAAATTTTCACCGTTTAACCGCACCAAACATTATTATCATTATTATTTATTATTATTAACTGTCATTATAAATGTACGAAAAACTACGCGGTTTGTAACTGAGAGAAAAATTATTCATTCAATTCTCCTAGCGATTGCACGAAAGAAGTAATTGATCCGAATATACATACTTATAAAATATATGCGCGTTAGTAATGATTATGAAATCAGTAAGAGAAAACAAAATAATGAGAAGGAAATTGTAATTCTACTATACATACATATAATAAATTATGCGTGTACAGTTGTAGAGAAATTCTTAAAATATAATTGACTGGTGTTTTATATATAATATAATATGTAGAATAATGTTAACGTTATGCCGTATACTGACGAATATATTAATAAGTGAAGAATGGACAAAGAGAACAAACAAAACAAAAAGAACAAAAAAATAAAAAATGTGGGGAAACAAAACTAAGAAACTAAATTAATACCGAATGTATGCATACAGTGACTTCGTACGACTGCATGGTCGGTCGACAGCTAAAATTTAATGCGCACCCGCTACAATACAAGAGCGGCTGACTAACGATCATAAATGCAGCATCAAAAATGTTGACAGTTGTCGAGGGCGGCTATGCTAAACACCGACAACTGCGGG
Source organism: Neodiprion virginianus (assembly GCF_021901495.1). Lineage (NCBI taxonomy): Eukaryota > Metazoa > Arthropoda > Insecta > Hymenoptera > Diprionidae > Neodiprion > Neodiprion virginianus. The sequence goes on from NC_060880.1 coordinate 20,578,395, forward strand.
CTCATTACGGGTTTTCACTTTTAACATTTCCCACCGTCTGAGCATTCTGATTGGTTGACCAAACTTTGCAAAGTAATCAGAATGCTTGGATGGTCGGAAATTTGAAAAGTGAAAAAAACCGTAATAAGTCGACTGAAATTATTTTTGTGTCAGATACATCGCGGCGGATTGTCGTCTAAATTTATTACGGTTGGTTGCCCTGGGGAACAGCCGCTCTCGGATTGTAGCGCGTGCGCATTAAATTTTAGCAGACTACGGATCATGCAGTCGTTAGGAATTCACTCTGTACATATATATTATATATAATACGAATTATCTTATATACTTTAATACTTGTATTATAACTTGTATACGCTTTTTACTATTTTATTATTACTTTTATTACTACGTCATTTTTTTATTTCTCTAACAACGATATAATTTTGTGTTTGTGTGTAAAAATTTTTTTTCATTCTCCTTAAATGAGACTACAAAGGTCGAGAAAATCAAGAAAATCAAGAAATCATAAATCCTTAATGCAATATTAAATAACAATAATCCGTACAGAATTCCGGGCTTAATTCGGCGATAAAAAATTAAAATTTTCAATCGTGAGTAAGTATAAAAACACTTGTGTTTCTTCATCTTTACTTCTTTTTTTTTTCCTGTCGCAGACAGTCGCTTTCACACGGCATTTTTTTCATCTTGACGACGATTTTCAACTCATTGAACTGCATACAAAGATGTAACTACGTACACACATACATTATATGTATAATTTTATGTTAATATATTGTATATAGATATGGTTTCAACTGGTCGGCTATACGCGTTATGGGGCTGCGGAGTTATTATTGTAATAATTGTATTATATATTATCGCGGATTATTAGTGGATTTAATTAATGCTGTTCAAATTAATGTTACACCATATTATACAACAAATATAAATGCATACAGACACTATAGGTATATAAAATAACTGCTGCTACTATAAAAAAATGAACAATAATTGTGAGAGAATTTTTCCAAACTAACGAATAAATACGATAGTAATAAAAAGAAATTTGAAACACAAAAATGTGAATAAATTGTCATCAACCCGCACGAAAGTATTATAATTATTATAATAAAACCATATAACTGTGTACAATTAGTAATATACGTGGAATTATGTATCCATACTTTATACACACACATATGTCACGCGTGTATCGCAGATTATTCATACATTATAGTTTGACAATGGTAGAAACCTGAGAGGTAAATTTGAGAAATTGGAAACGCGTGAAAAGAGAAACAGAATGTCGAAAGAAGTTTAGAGTATTAGCTCTGCAGATTTATAGTTATCGTTATTCTTAGAGTCAACCAGTGAACGATGACAAATTAAAAATTGACATGCTTCTGAAATTGGGATTCTCTTCAGCAACTTGTTATTGTCGTTCAAAAGCAAAGCTACCAAGATAATGTCAAAATGAAAAAAAGAAGTGATGAAACGGATAAAAAGTAAATATATGTGTAAAAAGAGATTCGGACTGGATGTAGTTGAAATAAAATCAAGATTTACACCCTCGATGCCTCTGACATATTATTTTTTACGTTAGATAGACGATTGAATTTTCAGCAAACAATAATCGGTCGTGTTCGTTTGTTAATCGGGTCAATTACACGCATATAATTACACAAATAAGTAATAACGATAATAATATTAATACTAATAATAAATAATAATCATAATACGCGTAAATAAGAAGAAAAGTCGTTCCGCTTGATTGTTGATTGTTGAATATATAACATTGTAGAGAAAATCTAACAAGTTCTTCTTTACTTAAACTCGGAAATATGCGTCGTAACAATTTATAAGACGGAAAAAGAAAGCTGCAGCATAAAATAAACAGATCTGCGGTTCACTCCTCGATTCGGGCATTTTGAACAGCAATTATTCAACGTATTACATTTTATCTTCAACAATATTATCTTCAATTATTTTATGTCACGCCTTATATATCCTTTTAATAATTCTTTTTTCATCTTCCTCCGTTATGTATAACGCACACTTACATTTTCTAATTTGATTCTGATTGATGCCAACTATAATTGTTAATAACGATGGTCAATGGATGAAATATTCATTGTTACTATTATTTGATATTAAATTACATGCGGCAACTAAGTTAATGATAAAAGGGTTAAAAAAAAAAAAGAGAGAAAAGTAAAGGAAACGAAACAGCATTATAATAACTTTTGTAGAGTTACCATTCTATGACGTGAGTGTTTGAAGAATCATTTGGTTCATCCGAATACAGAATAATACACGTATTGCATTTTACGTAAATGTAAATGTCAATCGAATTTAGCGTTGCGCGGTATTTATTATAACCGAATTCCTCATGCCTTTCGTGTATAAATATATATATATACCTACATAATTATTACGACATGATCCGTCTCCTTGGTATATGTATACATATATATATATATATGTGTTTGTAAATATACTTACCTAGTCGTCGTATAGAATGTACAATTGTTAAAAAAAAAATAATCATAATTCTTTAGTATGTAAAATTTCTCTTTTTCTCTAACTCTTTCTCTTTATACATACTCTGACCCTTTATCCGAACGGATATAATTGCGGGATTTGTTGTCGAATATTTCCGAAATAATGGATATAGCGTTTCAATTCAATTACCTTTTTTTTGCATATTAGTATATTACAATTACTGTCGTTATTATACTTCAGGAAAATTCAATTTGGCAACCAAATTGATACGTTTTCCATATTCATAAACTTTAATTATATATATTCAAATTGCGCTAGATTTTTTATGTAACTCGTTCGTTCGTTGTTCTTTGATTAGAGTAATTTTTGCAAAGATTCGTCTAGATTCAGATAGATTTTTTTTATTCTATCGAGACAAAGCCGATGGCAAAAATTGATTTTCAAATTTTCGAGCATTATTCAGTGAATACTTATTAATTGGTTTTCTTTTTATACTAACTCAAATTAACTTTGATTTGTTGTATATTTCAATTTACCTGCCAAGGCTCTCGAGTGCGTTTAAATTCGTTCAATTAATATGATCTAGTTGCAATATTGAAGCCCTTTCAAATAAGCCGATAGTATTTTCCCTTCATTCCTGTCATTTTTTTTTTTTATTTTTTCTATCTACGAAACAGATTCTGTACGGAATCGATCTTGTGTATCAAGTCAAATTTAATGATACAACAAGAATTTCGTTAACTGCATGCCGTATGTTTTCCTCAGGCGTTCGTCGACGCCCAAACTTCACAAATAATTTCAGAACATCATTCTTACCGTCGTTTTCGTTTGCTTCAAATAACGCTTATTGATTAATTACTCCCGAAATAATACTACACTCGAAATGAAAATCGAATTCCATTATTTCACCGGCAATCCTGGAGTCTCTCAGTAAATACAAAATAATCTATCAATTAATTAAAATGATAATAAAACACGTGTAAAGTATAAACATATCAAGTTCCAAAATACTTGTGATTAAAAATAATTCAGACATCTATCGAAATACTTTAAATGTAGGTATGTATATACATACACGTTACGTATTTAGCATGATATTATTACTGCACTTATTATTATAAGGCAAACCCGCGTGATGAATTGATATGGTATAACAAACAAACAAACAAATGAATAAATAAGTATATGAATAATAACTAAAGAAACCAAAAATTTGGCGAACGCTCACAAGGGAAATTAATTAAATTTATATCTGGAAAGGTTGAAACATTATAGGCTTACATGGCATAATATTAACAACAACAACAACAACAACAATAATAATAATAATGATAATGCGACTGAATAATCAACCCACACTATTATACCTATTATATTATAATATTGTACTACTAATACAGTTACGTATAAAATAACTTATGCTGGTATGTATATTATATACACATATACATATATTATCAAATTAGAAGTTCGATTGTAAGTTATAAACTATTACAATATATCGTTATTTTACCATATTTAATATTGATAAAAAGCAGGGTAATGTGTTGAATATAATGTAGTAATGTATTTCCAGCGGCACAACTCGTGCATGCATTACGCTTATGCGTACGTATAAACATATACACTGAATACGAATGCGAAAACTAACTATCAAAATTAATGCAACTGTAGGTCATTGTACGAATAATTATTATTGTTATAATAATAATAATAATAAGAAGAAGAAGAAGAATACACGCAAATTGTATACACATGCATATGTAATAACAAAGTGTAGAGTCTTAACCTGGATCGATAGATGTTATTAGAATAAAACATCGTTGCATAAATACTAAATAAAATTAATGTTTATGTACGATAATTTTAGTGAAACGTAGTAAAGTTAACAGTACTGTTGCGTTCCTGCCTCTCTTTAATCTTGACTGTATTATCTTAGTGTTAACAACACCAGTAACTAAAACACAACAACAATAATAATATTAGTAATATATAGTATAACACGTCGGACCAAGTCGTTGTGAGCACTTGCCAAACTAATTGTCATGTATGTATGTATGTAATAATTTTTCAAACCTTTTTCAATACACTTCAATATGTGTATAGTATAGGTATATACACACATATAAAATTGGATGTGGTGATATTTATTCGATGAACCATTTCAACGTAATTATAGTTTTGCTTTCGTTTCCCGTTTCTGTTTTAATACACGACTGCAAAAAGATATTGCGTATTTTTTTTACGGACGCAGGAATAATTTACAGGAGAATTACACTCAATATAAATTTACAGAGTTTGTCAGCTTGCAATTTTCTCATCATAATTAACATACGTGTAGATGAAATTTCAGCGTAACAATCAAAGGGTCGCTCGCTTTGAATATATTAGTGTATAATTAAGTACCTGAATAATCTACAGCCATATACATACCTATATACATATAACGCATACCTATTTATTGTACTGTGTGTATAATGAAATTTTTAAACAATAGACACATAGTGTATACGGAAATTCGCGGTTATTATATAGAGCTATGTAATACTATGTAATCTTTTATTATATCCAATCGGTGGACCCTCGTTTTCAGTATTTACAAAAAATATGGGTATGCCGGGATAATAGATATTTGCGTATATCACTTTCTAATCGTTTTGTGTGTAAAATAATAAAATTAAACATATTTAAATAGGCGAATAAAGTCATTGAGTAAATGTCAGTTATAAATGGACGCTAATTAAATAATGTTATAACGTCCTTAAGTAACGATATACCGTCTAGAACGAGGCTATCATTATTCTACAATATAATATAAATCTGTGAAGGCTTTTGGGCGCGTAAACGTGCATACGTACATAGAATTTTCGTATTTTATCGTATTTTTTATTATAAAAATACACAAAAATGAAAACATATACTTACCAATTACAATTTTTTAAAGAGAACAATTCTCCGTTAATAACACGTATCTTTCAGCAATTTTTTATTTCTTAGCTCACTAATGATATTTAATCAGTTTCTTCTTTTGCTTTGCGGTTTCATTCTTCGTGTGAACGGGGAATTGGTCACTATCTTGTGCGAGAGAAAAAACTTTAGTTAACAAAAAAAATCAAACAAGAAATGAATATTATTCAACTGTTACTTTATCTATACATATTATATTCGCCCATGAAATACAATAGGTACTTCTTACGGATAACAAATATTGTTCACAAATAAATTTAAAGAAAAAGAAATTAAAGCAAAACACGAAGAAACGTAAAATATTATTAAATAAAGAATCACTATATTATTGCAATTATTACAATTATATAAATTGATAATAATTATATAACGATACCTAAACTACCTATTATACATACATACCTATAACAATTGTATATTACTACAAAATAAATGTTGCCTTTTGTCACAATATTGGTTATTGGAATGAAAAATGCATATTTGAACTATGTATTATAATAACAACAACAACAACAACAACAACAACAACAACAATAATAATAATAATAATAATTACTCACAAATAATTTATTGTACGAATATGATAATATAAAATGTAACGACAGATTCATGTTATCAATTTTTGTGATGTGTTGCATTTCAGCCTTCCTCCTTCTTTTTCTTCATTCCAGTATCTTGAGATATATAAGCGTTGCGTTGCGATTTCATTTGGTTTCCTTTTATTCTTATTGTTAGTTTATCTCGCGCTTGAAATTACCAAAATTTTTACACTGAGATTTTAGGTGACGGCGTAATTGTTAGAATATCGTATTCGAATTTCTCATTCCCACTCCCTGCAATGTAATTCATCTATTATGTCCGCCTTTTCTTTCACCTAACCGCGCTTATGCACTTATTCCACTTATTCCAACTGCTCTCGTCATCTCAAGTTCTTCCTGTTTTCGGTATTCGATCTAGTTTTTACGGAGAAAGTAGCGATGCAGATACCAGCCTGCAAGCCAGTCTGTCTCACCGTTCGTAGAGATTGCAAGTTCGCGTTTGTCCAGCCTTAGTTTTCCTTGGCCGCACGTGCTAGATTGCGAAAGAATTCCCGACGGTATAACTACACTCTGTTAATATTTTAATCTATGAAATATCGTCACAGAAATATGCGCTAGGAATATTTGACAACTTCCGTCAACCCTTGCTGATCTACGCTCTGCGTGCAGTCAATTACGGACGAGATTTTAACGTCGGCTGATCAAGTATCGGCATCGATACCGCCTCTCTAGCCATTGATCCAAGATTCCCCAGCAGTGGACCACGTTGCAGCTGGTGCAAGCACCTTAGCCGATAATACCAGTTTGAGGGAACAACCTGCACCATCATCAGTACCCGTCTCACTTCGTTCAAACGTCTGACGTCAAAATGGTAATTTATTTTACTACCAGTTGAAGTGATGTCACAATGATGAATAGTATTACCACGGATGACATTTGGAAACCACGCAACGACTGTAAAGCTTGAAGTGATTGACTAATTAATTAATTATTCATCTTGTCTTAATTTAAAATAATTTCAGATAACCTGCTAACGTTCTGGATCGAACCGTCTAGATTTCGCTACCTGGAACAGCCAATAGTGTTTTTGGCTCTCTGCTTACAACCTGTTTTTGATCGCTTGCACGATTCGGGGCGCGGTTGAACCGGAAAATTTAAGCTGCGCCACTCAAGAGACCGGACCCAGCCACGTTCCGGTATTTTACCACATTTGTTTATTTATCTTGATTCTTTTGCAAACGAAAGAAAAAATGAATCCTGCAATACTGTAAAAGGCCCCAATGCTTTTGACATTTCTCTAATAATTATCATCGTTTACCAATGGGATGTTGCAAACAATGATTCTTGCCATTGAAGCATTTCTTGGCCCTCGCGAGCAGTGCCTGGTGGGCTGTTTTGTGCGGATGCTGATCGTTACTCAGCGCGAAAAACAACAAGAAACGCGATAAACGACTCTTGACGATTCTCGCTGACATTCAATTATCTTATTATAGTTTGCTATCGCGAAGCGTAAAGATTAACCTACTTTTTAAACAATCTAAAGTGAATTCTTTTCCCAAGAAGAATGAATTTTATTTTTTTTTTGCGGAAAATTGTTGAATTTTTCACTTTTTGTGGAATTTTCTTGGTTTAACTAGAAGCTATACTATTGAGAAGTAAAAATTTTTTTGGTTTCTTTGTTTCAGATGGAAATTGCGACCTGCAACTTTCCCGCCGCACGACAAATGCATACTCGAGACGCCTCGGTGAAATGCTTGTACCGGGCATAATATGACATGTATCCTAATGAAAAAATTCGAGAAGACTGTTGAAATACATAACAATAAACCCTGAAAGTTTCGTTTTAATCGGATATTTCTTTCCTTCCCCAAAAAATCCTAGAAAATACCGATTTTTTGAAGCCTCTAAAGAAGGCTCCCCCCTGAAGCTCACTGTTTTTTTGTGCAAAACATTTTTCGTCTGAGATTCGATTTGTATGATCGTTATCCGACTGAGTAGACCCCCAGGAACTCAAAAAATGCACGAAAAGAGCCTGGGATCAACAGCGAAGAAGTTACAAAGGAAGGAACACAAGCTGAAAAATATCAAAAACACAGGTTCTGGTTTTTCACTGTGACTTCTGATCCGTTGCTCGCATCGCATTGGGACTGCGCCCGATCGATTCGTCAAAATTACGTCAATAAAGTGCATAAACGAATTTATTCCAGCACTTTTCAAAATCGCCAAATTTTTCACAAAAAATACTAAGGGGTTACCTAGGGCCTTGCTGTTTTTTTGAGCGAAAAACTTTTAGTCTCCGATTCGATTTGTATGACCCTTTCCTGATTGAAGGGACCCCCAGGAACTCAGAAAACGCAGCGAAAAGAGCGTCGGATCAACGGGAGAGAATATATGAAGGAAAAAGCACCTGCTAAAATATGTCGAAAACAATGGTTCTCATTTTTTGGCTGCAACTTTCGATGCGTCGATCGCAGCGCATTGGGACTTCGCCCAATCGATTTCTCTCGCAAAATTACGTCAGAATAAGGCATGCAAGAATTTATGCCAGCACTTTTCAAAATCTCGAAAATTTTCGCCAAAAATGGAAAGGGGTTAGCCTTACTTTTTCTTCATTTTTCGACCGAAAATTTTTGGTCTCAGATTCGATTTGTACGATCCCTTCCTGACTAATTGGATCCCCAGGAACTCAGAGAACGCAGCGAAAAGAGCGTGGGATCATCAGGAAAGAAGTTACGAAGGAAAATGCGCCTGCTGAAAAATGTCGAAAACACGGGTTCTCATTTTTTGGCTGTAACTTTTTATCCGCTGCTCGCAGCGTATCGGGACTGCGCTTAATCGATTTGTCTCGCAAAATTGCGTCCGAATAGTGCCAGAAAAAATTTATTCCAGCACTTTTCAAATATTAATCCTCACGTAATATTTTTGATGTGTTCTGATACTGAAAATATTTATTGCTATTCCAGGTACAACCCGAGGTGGTTATCGGTGGTTGTTCGAGGTGGTTGGCGATTATTGGAGGTGGTCGGAGGTGGACGAGGAGGAGGAGGAACTGAACTGAGTCTCAAAGCCCTGTTGACATAAAAGCAGCTATTCGATAGAAATTATAGATTATAGTTTACACAGCCCATTGCATGATATTTCATTATAAATACATATGTTTCAATGTATTTAGGAATAATTTATCAAATATACAGAGGTCATGTGCAAATAATAAATGAATTGATTCGACCGCAGTTTGATGTATTCATTAGAGCTTTAACAATAAATTTAAGCTTTGTTACTTCTTTTATTTTATTATGGATAATCGAAAACATTTCCGACTAATCGTGCTGTGGAAGCATGGGGATTAAACCAAATGTAGCAAAAGATTAGAAACAGTGTATGTAGAGTACGGGTATTTTTCTAATAATGCAAATAGAATAGAATACCACGCCTTGCGAATTAGCTTTCCAGTCAGAGATGAATGATGAATTTTAAGGACTGCATTATCGTTGTTGAATACTCTATGCCTCATGGGAAAAGAAAATCTGTAACGACAAACTTGATGCACCGGATCATCGTCGACTTTAACTTTTGAAATGTCCTACCATTTCCGAACACCTCCAACCATCCTATTTACCTATATTACCAGATTAGCTATGTTATGAAAAGAGAAGAATTATTCATTTCGAAATGGGATTCTATTCGACGCGCGCTCGATGTATTCCATCACATTAGTATTCATAATTATTCCAACAACTTTTCATTTGCTCTCTCGATCTCGAATTTTCATAGGCATAGAATCGAAACGTTGTTTTAGCTGGTCGCAAGTGAAGTATCTGCGTTGGGTGGAGGAGCAGAATTGTTTTTCGAAAAGTATTCGGATGGAAAAAAATTCAGAGTAACTGTAATACATCACGAATGCGTTAATTTTGAACGAGATGAAACGGATGCTTCGTATATGAGACAGTATGTAACGCCGCGTAGTGATTTAAAGACCTAAAAAGTTGATAGGGAGAGAAAGAACGAAGCTTCTTAACACTTCGAGTGTATTTCAACACACATTTGAAAGGTACGAGCAAAATTTTTCATCGTCCAACTGTCGCAGAACGACAGCGTTATTAGCCGAGCCGTTCACTGAAGAATATATCCTCAATCAACGGCTGACCATCGAAGGGCCTGGCCGCTTGAGTCTGGAATCGGCAGGAGAGATGAAGTGCGTATTTCTTCTATGAAACGTGAAAACTAAAAGCATTATACATCATATCATATCATCATACATCATACATCATACATCGTACATCATACATCATCATACATAGTATCAAAGTTCGAAACCATAGTTTGGATGTCGGACGTTCAGAAAGTGACGTCACCAATTCAAAATCAGCTAGCCGAATTTCTCAGTCGGGAAACAACCGCGCAGTAGAGCGGACGTATGAGAGTCGCGCTCCGCAAATTTCGAGTATCGGGTTCTCAACCTCCCGGATCCCGCGCTTCGGCTCCGCTACGTATTTCGAGTACCGGGTTCTCAACCTCCCGGATCCCGCGCTTCGGGTCCGCTACGCGGTGAAACTCGACTTCCAGGATAAGCGCTCCGTGGTTCCTGGTTCATGTTTACAATAAATTATTTCAATTCGTTTTTCGCGCAACCCCAAATTCGGTAGCTGTCAGTCCGCTAATAAAATTTCTCGACTTCAAGGATAAGCGCTCCGTGGTTCCTCGTTCATGTTTACAATAAATTATTTCAATTCGTTTTTCGCGCAACCCCAAATTCGGTAGCTGTCAGTCCGCTAATAAAATTTCTCGACTTCCAGGATAAGCGCTCCGTGGTTCCTCGTTCATGTTTACAATAAATTATTTCAATTCGTTTTTCGCGCAACCCCAAATTCGGTAGCTGTCAGTCCGCTAATAAAATTTCTCGACTTCAAGGATAAGCGCTCCGTGGTTCCTCGTTCATGTTTACAATAAATTATTTCAATTCGTTTTTCGCGCAACCCCAAATTCGGTAGCTGTCAGTCCGCTAATAAAATTTCTCGACTTCCAGGATAAGCGCTCCGTGGTTCCTGGTTCATGTTTACAATAAATTATTTCAATTCGTTTTTCGCGCAACCCCAAATTCGGTAGCTGTCAGTCCGCTGATAAAATTTCTCGACTTCCAGGATAAGCGCTCCGTGGTTCCTGGTTCATGTTTACAATAAATTATTTCAATTCGTTTTTCGCGCAACCCCAAATTCGGTAGCTGTCAGTCCGCTAATAAAATTTCTCGACTTCCAGGATAAGCGCTCCGTGGTTCCTCGTTCATGTTTACAATAAATTATTTCAATTCGTTTTTCGCGCAACCCCAAATTCGGTAGCTGTCAGTCCGCTAATAAAATTTCTCGACTTCCAGGATAAGCGCTCCGTGGTTCCTGGTTCATGTTTACAATAAATTATTTCAATTCGTTTTTCGCGCAACCCCAAATTCGGTAGCTGTCAGTCCGCTAATAAAATTTCTCGACTTCCAGGATAAGCGCTCCGTGGTTCCTGGTTCATGTTTACAATAAATTATTTCAATTCGTTTTTCGCGCAACCCCAAATTCGGTAGCTGTCAGTCCGCTGATAAAATTTCTCGACTTCCAGGATAAGCGCTCCGTGGTTCCTGGTTCATGTTTACAATAAATTATTTCAATTCGTTTTTCGCGCAACCCCAAATTCGGTAGCTGTCAGTCCGCTGATAAAATTTCTCGACTTCCAGGATAAGCGCTCCGTGGTTCCTGGTTCATGTTTACAATAAATTATTTCAATTCGTTTTTCGCGCAGCCCCAAATTCGGTAGCTGTCAGTCCGCTGATAAAATTTCTCGACTTCCAGGATAAGCGCTCCGTGGTTCCTGGTTCATGTTTACAATAAATTATTTCAATTCGTTTTTCGCGCAACCCCAAATTCGGTAGCTGTCAGTCCGCTGATAAAATTTCTCGACTTCCAGGATAAGCGCTCCGTGGTTCCTGGTTCATGTTTACAATAAATTATTTCAATTCGTTTTTCGCGCAACCCCAAATTCGGTAGCTGTCAGTCCGCTAATAAAATTTCTCGACTTCCAGGATAAGCGCTCCGTGGTTCCTGGTTCACGTTTACAATAAATTATTTCAATTCGTTTTTCGCGCAACCCCAAATTCGGTAGCTGTCAGTCCGCTAATAAAATTTCTCGACTTCCAGGATAAGCGCTCCGTGGTTCCTGGTTCATGTTTACAATAAATTATTTCAATTCGTTTTTCGCGCAACCCCAAATTCGGTAGCTGTCAGTCCGCTGATAAAATTTCTCGACTTCCAGGATAAGCGCTCCGTGGTTCCTGGTTCATGTTTACAATAAATTATTTCAATTCGTTTTTCGCGCAACCCCAAATTCGGTAGCTGTCAGTCCGCTGATAAAATTTCTCGACTTCCAGGATAAGCGCTCCGTGGTTCCTCGTTCATGTTTACAATAAATTATTTCAATTCGTTTTTCGCGCAACCACAAATTCGGTAGCTGTCAGTACGCTAATGAAATTTCTATAACTTTATAATCTTCTCATAATCTTTCTGGTAGATTATATCGATAAAAAAATTATATCAAACCTTACACATTATTTTTGATTTGTTCTCATGCTGAAAATATTTTCATCAGTATTCGAGGTATAACTCGAGGTGGTTGAAGGTGGTCGGAGGTGGACGAGGAGGAGGACGAGGAGGACGAGGATTTGTGCTGGGTGAGTAAAACACTTTTATAATATTTGATGGCAATTGTAATTATATTTCATCTGAAATATTACAAACTTGTCACGTTTACAATAAATTATTTCAATTCATTTTTCGTGCAAGCACATATTCAGTAGCTATGAATAATCTTATACAATTTGTTATATTGTTAATTAATTAATTAATATTCTTATAATATTTGATGGCAATTGTAATTATATTTCATCTGAAATATTACAAACTTGTCACCTTTACAATAAATTATTTCAATTCATTTTTCGTGCAAGCACATATTCAGTAGCTATGGATAAACTTGTACAATTCATGATATTATTAATCAATTGATTAATTACATTAATCCTTACACAATATTTTTGATGTGTTCCTATACTAAAAATATTCATTACTATTCCAGGTATTACCCGAGGTGGTCGGAGGTGACCGAGGAACGAGGAGGAGGACGAGCTGGACGAGGAGGAGGACCAGGTGGACGAGGAGGAGGACGAGGTGGACGAGGAGGAGGCGGGGTGGGTCGTGGGAGAGGACCTCTCCTCTCCTCAGAGGAGGGGAGGGGGAGGGGCAGGGAAGAGGGAGAGGTGGGCGGGGAGGGGGAAGGGAAGGGAAGGGAAGGGAAGGGAAGGGGGGGAGGGAAGGGGCGAGGGGAGGGGGCTGGGAGGGAGGGAGGGAGGGTGGGTGGGAGGGAGGGAGGGAGGGAGGGTGGGCGGGTGGGTGGGTGGGCGGGAGGGAGAGAGAGTGGAGGACGGATGTCGATGCGAGTTAAAGTTAATAGAGCAAAACACCCCCCCGCCCGCCCCTTCCCTCTCCCTCCCTCCCGCCCACCCACCCACCCTCCCTCCCTCCCTCCCTCCCACCCACCCTCCCTCCCTCCCTCCCAGCCCCCTCCCCTCGCCCCTTCCCTCCCCCCCTTCCCTTCCCTTCCCTTCCCTTCCCCCTCCCCGCCCACCTCTCCCCCTTCCCTGCCCCTCCCCCTCCCCTCCTCTGAGGAGAGGAGAGGTCCTCTCCCACGACCCACCCCGCCTCCTCCTCGTCCACCTCGTCCTCCTCCTCGTCCACCTGGTCCTCCTCCTCGTCCAGCTCGTCCTCCTCCTCGTTCCTCGGTCACCTCCGACCACCTCGGGTAATACCTGGAATAGTAATGAATATTTTTAGTATAGGAACACATCAAAAATATTGTGTAAGGATTAATGTAATTATTCAATTAATTAATAATATAACAAATTGTACAAGATTATTCATAGCTACTGAATATGTGCTTGCACGAAAAATGAATTGAAATAATTTATTGTAAAGGTGACAAGTTTGTAATATTTCAGATGAAATATAATTACAATTGCCATCAAATATTATAAGAATATTAATTAATTAATTAACAATATAACAAATTGTATAAGATTATTCATAGCTACTGAATATGTGCTTGCACGAAAAATGAATTGAAATAATTTATTGTAAACGTGACAAGTTTGTAATATTTCAGATGAAATATAATTACAATTGCCATCAAATATTATAAAAGTGTTTTACTCACCCAGCACAAATCCTCGTCCTCCTCGTCCTCCTCCTCGTCCACCTCCGACCACCTTCAACCACCTCGAGTTATACCTCGAATACTGATGAAAATATTTTCAGCATGAGAACAAATCAAAAATAATGTGTAAGGTTTGATATAATTTTTTTATCGATATAATCTACCAGAAAGATTATGAGAAGATTATAAAGTTATAGAAATTTCATTAGCGTACTGACAGCTACCGAATTTGTGGTTGCGCGAAAAACGAATTGAAATAATTTATTGTAAACATGAACCAGGAACCACGGAGCGCTTATCCTGGAAGTCGAGAAATTTTATCAGCGGACTGACAGCTACCGAATTTGGGGTTGCGCGAAAAACGAATTGAAATAATTTATTGTAAACATGAACCAGGAACCACAGAGCGCTTATCCTGGAAGTCGAGAAATTTTATCAGCGGACTGACAGCTACCGAATTTGGGGTTGCGCGAAAAACGAATTGAAATAATTTATTGTAAACGTGAACCAGGAACCACGGAGCGCTTATCCTGGAAGTCGAGAAATTTTATTAGCGGACTGACAGCTACCGAATTTGGGGTTGCGCGAAAAACGAATTGAAATAATTTATTGTAAACATGAACCAGGAACCACGGAGCGCTTATCCTGGAAGTCGAGAAATTTTATCAGCGGACTGACAGCTACCGAATTTGGGGTTGCGCGAAAAACGAATTGAAATAATTTATTGTAAACATGAACCAGGAACCACGGAGCGCTTATCCTGGAAGTCGAGAAATTTTATCAGCGGACTGACAGCTACCGAATTTGGGGTTGCGCGAAAAACGAATTGAAATAATTTATTGTAAACATGAACGAGGAACCACGGAGCGCTTATCCTGGAAGTCGAGAAATTTTATCAGCGGACTGACAGCTACCGAATTTGGGGCTGCGCGAAAAACGAATTGAAATAATTTATTGTAAACATGAACGAGGAACCACGGAGCGCTTATCCTGGAAGTCGAGAAATTTTATCAGCGGACTGACAGCTACCGAATTTGGGGTTGCGCGAAAAACGAATTGAAATAATTTATTGTAAACATGAACCAGGAACCACGGAGCGCTTATCCTGGAAGTCGAGAAATTTTATTAGCGGACTGACAGCTACCGAATTTGGGGTTGCGCGAAAAACGAATTGAAATAATTTATTGTAAACATGAACCAGGAACCACGGAGCGCTTATCCTGGAAGTCGAGAAATTTTATTAGCGGACTGACAGCTACCGAATTTGGGGTTGCGCGAAAAACGAATTGAAATAATTTATTGTAAACATGAACGAGGAACCACGGAGCGCTTATCCTGGAAGTCGAGAAATTTTATCAGCGGACTGACAGCTACCGAATTTGGGGCTGCGCGAAAAACGAATTGAAATAATTTATTGTAAACATGAACGAGGAACCACGGAGCGCTTATCCTGGAAGTCGAGAAATTTTATCAGCGGACTGACAGCTACCGAATTTGGGGTTGCGCGAAAAACGAATTGAAATAATTTATTGTAAACATGAACGAGGAACCACGGAGCGCTTATCCTTGAAGTCGAGAAATTTTATTAGCGGACTGACAGCTACCGAATTTGGGGTTGCGCGAAAAACGAATTGAAATAATTTATTGTAAACATGAACCAGGAACCACGGAGCGCTTATCCTGGAAGTCGAGTTTCACCGCGTAGCGGACCCGAAGCGCGGGATCCGGGAGGTTGAGAACCCGGTACTCGAAATACGTAGCGGAGCCGAAGCGCGGGATCCGGGAGGTTGAGAACCCGATACTCGAAATTTGCGGAGCGCGACTCTCATACGTCCGCTCTACTGCGCGGTTGTTTCCCGACTGAGAAATTCGGCTAGCTGATTTTGAATTGGTGACGTCACTTTCTGAACGTCCGACATCCAAACTATGGTTTCGAACTTTGATACTATGTATGATGATGTATGATGTACGATGTATGATGTATGATGTATGATGATATGATATGATGTATAATGCTTTTAGTTTTCACGTTTCATAGAAGAAATACGCACTTCATCTCTCCTGCCGATTCCAGACTCAAGCGGCCAGGCCCTTCGATGGTCAGCCGTTGATTGAGGATATATTCTTCAGTGAACGGCTCGGCTAATAACGCTGTCGTTCTGCGACAGTTGGACGATGAAAAATTTTGCTCGTACCTTTCAAATGTGTGTTGAAATACACTCGAAGTGTTAAGAAGCTTCGTTCTTTCTCTCCCTATCAACTTTTTAGGTCTTTAAATCACTACGCGGCGTTACATACTGTCTCATATACGAAGCATCCGTTTCATCTCGTTCAAAATTAACGCATTCGTGATGTATTACAGTTACTCTGAATTTTTTTCCATCCGAATACTTTTCGAAAAACAATTCTGCTCCTCCACCCAACGCAGATACTTCACTTGCGACCAGCTAAAACAACGTTTCGATTCTATGCCTATGAAAATTCGAGATCGAGAGAGCAAATGAAAAGTTGTTGGAATAATTATGAATACTAATGTGATGGAATACATCGAGCGCGCGTCGAATAGAATCCCATTTCGAAATGAATAATTCTTCTCTTTTCATAACATAGCTAATCTGGTAATATAGGTAAATAGGATGGTTGGAGGTGTTCGGAAATGGTAGGACATTTCAAAAGTTAAAGTCGACGATGATCCGGTGCATCAAGTTTGTCGTTACAGATTTTCTTTTCCCATGAGGCATAGAGTATTCAACAACGATAATGCAGTCCTTAAAATTCATCATTCATCTCTGACTGGAAAGCTAATTCGCAAGGCGTGGTATTCTATTCTATTTGCATTATTAGAAAAATACCCGTACTCTACATACACTGTTTCTAATCTTTTGCTACATTTGGTTTAATCCCCATGCTTCCACAGCACGATTAGTCGGAAATGTTTTCGATTATCCATAATAAAATAAAAGAAGTAACAAAGCTTAAATTTATTGTTAAAGCTCTAATGAATACATCAAACTGCGGTCGAATCAATTCATTTATTATTTGCACATGACCTCTGTATATTTGATAAATTATTCCTAAATACATTGAAACATATGTATTTATAATGAAATATCATGCAATGGGCTGTGTAAACTATAATCTATAATTTCTATCGAATAGCTGCTTTTATGTCAACAGGGCTTTGAGACTCAGTTCAGTTCCTCCTCCTCCTCGTCCACCTCCGACCACCTCCAACAATCGCCAACCACCTCGAACAACCACCGATAACCACCTCGGGTTGTACCTGGAATAGCAATAAATATTTTCAGTATCAGAACACATCAAAAATATTACGTGAGGATTAATATTTGAAAAGTGCTGGAATAAATTTTTTCTGGCACTATTCGGACGCAATTTTGCGAGACAAATCGATTAAGCGCAGTCCCGATACGCTGCGAGCAGCGGATAAAAAGTTACAGCCAAAAAATGAGAACCCGTGTTTTCGACATTTTTCAGCAGGCGCATTTTCCTTCGTAACTTCTTTCCTGATGATCCCACGCTCTTTTCGCTGCGTTCTCTGAGTTCCTGGGGATCCAATTAGTCAGGAAGGGATCGTACAAATCGAATCTGAGACCAAAAATTTTCGGTCGAAAAATGAAGAAAAAGTAAGGCTAACCCCTTTCCATTTTTGGCGAAAATTTTCGCGATTCTGAAATTTCGCGGTTGTTCGCTGTCGCATGGTCACGCTGCTTGGTCTCGCGGTATTTTACTGCCCGTGAAATTCCAGCCGATGTGCTTGCCAATATAATGGTTCTTCCGAAAGTCACCGATTAGAGTGAGAACGCAGGCCCGAGCTGCTGCTCTCTGTCTCTTATTACGGTTTCATCTTGGTGCACAGCGCGCAGCCTATCTCTTCAAATATATGGTACTTATATACCATAGTACAATTCGGTTGTGAACATTGACTCAAGTAACTGCTGTCACCATGACCTCAGTGTACAATTAGTGTACAATTCGCTTGTGAACACTGACTGAAGTAACCGCAGTTACCGTAGCCTAAGACCGGTTCAACTATACAAAGATTCAAGATGGGAATTGTGTGTTGCCAAAATCTTCTGGTGATATCCACTGTTGAGAAGATATCTGATAAATATTGATAAAGTGACACAAAATCAGCTGGGTTATTAGCATAACATTCTAAATAATTAACTGTGATCATGGATAGAGACGAAATATTGCGTCACGTTTGCGAAGTAATGACAAGGGTTTACGTATATTCGTATAAAGGTGTGTTTCGTAACCTTCTAAAAATTTATGTTTGACGTTGCTCTGATATGACGTTAGCTTTCAATCTTACATCAATTCTAGACGAACTTAATGATTCCGAAGACGAGTGTTACCTTTCGGCGACGGAGGACGGGGTGCCAATCCGAAAACTCTTCATCGGCAATTTGGCACAAAGAGTTAGTACACGTTTTAGCATTTTTAATTCCATTGTATGTATGCACATGCTATGTAACGTTGCATACATGCATATATTTATATCAAAGGTCGCTTGTAGGGTAAGTACCATATTGTTCCAAATATAAGCTGAGGATTTTTGTTGTGGTTAGTGATTGATGGCATCGGTTAAAGGTACCGTCTAATACGCGGAGTCGTCCTACAGTCTGAACAATACGGTAAACTGTACATTGAATTCAAGAATTTTGAAATAATATACAAAGGGAAAGAGCAAATTGATTTCATTGCCTTAAGATTTTTAATTTTCAATTAATCTTAGTAACATAATCTCCAATAATATATTTGATCCGATGAAAAGAACGCATAGTATTTTTCTAAGTGTGGAGGTTGCATCTAAATGCACGATTAAGCGACTTCACAAACGTCAAGCAGTACATAGGAGTTAGTCAGCTAATATAATGTTATACTGACAATATTTTATACATTACTTTACAGACTACTGTAAAAGATCTGCAGAATGTCTTTTCAAAATATGGCAAAGTTGACAGCTGCTACCTCAAACGAAACAGTGGAAAAAGTAATTACGCTTTCGTTACATTCAGCACCGTTGACGATGCCATGAAGTAAGTTTCTCAAGTCTTTTTTTATTCTAAATTTTAAGAAATTATTATGTATCATTTTAGTAAGTTAATTCTAATATGTATTGTAAGGGACCATCATTTTCAAAGCTGAGATTACCGCCAATGTGGTGGTGAGTGGTTATATCAGAAACTGCTGCAAATGAGTCAATGATCTACAAAAGTTCTATTGATTTTTATAAAGAATCTACTTGAATGAACCGTTATTTAACATTTCTGACACATCTTTGCAGATTAAACTAGTTTGATCGTAAAAATTTATGTCTGCTAGAACTACTATCTATGATAGTAGGAAGTGGAATTTTATCATCAGCAATTTTTGATGATAATCTGAATTTGAAAAAAAAAACGGATGGTTTTGTTAACCCCAAAAATTCTACTTTTTAGAAAATAATTATCATGTAACGATATTTACAATTTTCCTTACCCATGCAAAGTTAATCCACACTGATTTCTTCAGCACAGCATAATGTTTATGAAAGTTTTTTGTTGCACCTTTCAGAGCCAGACGAGATGGCAGTCGGAAAGAAATTCATTTACACAATCGAGATCTAAGAGTCATGCCAGCTGACTCATGGCATCAGCCAGATAGTGTCGAAAACCAACGAAAAGTTGCAGCTAGAAAAGATAAAACACAGCAACACACAGAAACCAATGACTGTCTCTTCCAACCATACATACCAACTAAAGATTCATTAGAAGATGATGCTCCAATACATAAATTAAACGATGACTGCCTAATCCATGTGTTTCTTCACCTGCCAATTACTGATAGAGTAAGAATTGAGAGAGGTATTTCTTCACATTTCTCACTACTTTTTGACTTAATGTACTGTATTATACCAAATATAAGTCGAAGTTCTTCGTCGTTGACAGTACCCGCTGAAATCATCCTCATCTTATACGCAGGCCTGTATTATTTGTGTGTTACTAAAAAACAACACCCTCAAATACTGTCTCAGAATTGAAGGATGTTTTATATGCAGGGTTGGCTTATACTTGGAACAATACAGTATATACCTATTTAGTATCGTAACAATGACAGCACACATTCCTATCATAGCGTGTGTCCCAAATTCACTGTAACATGTTTAGAGCATTTAAAACTTGCAAAAATTTACTGTAAAAGTTATCTATAAAATCTATTGCAACTTGTAATTCAAATATACGGGATCATCATACGCTCTTCTTGAATAACAGGCTAGATTGAAAACAAGTATGCCGTAAATTAGCATCAATTTTGCAGAACCTTATCATAGCGTCCATCATTTATATAAGTTTAGGGAAAAAACAAAGACAAAATACATTTTTCCCTGTCGGACATCATAATTCTTAGACTTTCCTTGAATTATGAAAATCCTTGACTATTCCTGCTTTTCCCAGTCAGCCGCCTCCCTGGCTTTTCTGTATTTCACAGACGCATCTTTTTATTTCTGGTGACATATTGTACATTCTTCAAGGAAATGATGATCAAAGAATATTCAGGTATCTCACTAGTTGAAATTATGCTTCGAGATACAATATTTAGAGGTTGATCAGGCGTTTCAGTAACTTTTGGAATCCAAAAAAATAATAACTTTTGGAATGAAAATCTATATTCCAATCTCATTATATCACATAGTGGTTCTGGAGTGAACATTTCTATTCGGTATCACATCGGTATCACATCTGAGTTGCATTCCTTATTCCTTGATTTTTTCATTGTAGTTTGCAAGCGGTGGCATGCTGTGAGCCTAGAATCTTGGCGGGCAGTGAAAAGATTAGATTTATCACTATCTGCTTGGGGGTATATTCCGGGTAAAAGGGATCCAAGCATCGATACTCCAACTTTACGCAAAGTGCTATTACGATGTGGTCATTTCTTGAATCACATTGATTTGTCCCAAATATCGCACAGACTACGTCAAAGTACACTGACTATCATTGGCAAGTTCTGCCCTAATCTACAAACTATAGATACTACGTCACTGAATGTTTCATCAGCAGGCATCGACTCGTTGACTAAAAATTGTGGAGATATAAGAAAACTGGTTCTAGGATCGTGCACAAGTTCGTGCGACAATGATTTGATTAAATTGTTTTCTAAAAATAAAAAATTAAAGTCTCTCAAAATAGTCCAAAATTCTTTACTCACCGGCAAATGCTTGGTGCACCTACCGGCTGATGGAATTGAAGAAATTTCTTTGGCTCAGTGCAATGCTGTCTCATCATGTAGTTTTTCCAACGTAAGTTCTTTAATTTTTACTTAGTAGTTAAAAGGGCGGTTGAAAGTTCGTTAATAGTATCAATGATTTCTCAAGTACAAATTTTAACAAGATGATTAAATATAATCTATAAAGCCACATACACCCAATATTCATCCTTTTACATAACATTTTTGTCAAAACAGTATTACTATGTGAGGAAATATTACTTTGTCCTGAATGTCATTTGATCGGATTCACATTTGGTAAAGATTTTTAAAATATTAAGACATGAAAGCAAAAATTATTGAGTTTTATTCACCCCTGGATGGAATATAACTCGTTCTCAAATACATATAATAAACCATACCTTTAATGATGGAATTATTTTTGTCCTCTTGTTATTAGGCCATTGCCAAGTTCTCCAACCTGAGTTCGTTGTCGCTCAACAGATGTGTAAGTCTTTGCGATTATGCAATTTGGGCAATTGCTTCTCGTGTGGACAGCTTGAAGGACCTCGAACTGTGGGGGTACTTTCCGTTACTGACTACAAATGCAATGTCACACGTGGCTAACCTGGTTAATCTGGAAAGGTTGAATGTTGGATGGAATCCTGTAGTAACAAATAACTTCCTCCTAGCTGTTGCTGCTCAGTGCGTGTTACTCAAACGCATTGACTTAACTGGTAAGATGAGTGAACGATTTGTTGAAAATTCTCTTTTAGGTTTGTTTTATCATCAATTAAGAACCTTCCAACTGAATATTGTTATGTTGACACAGGCTGTAACACTGTAACGGATGAGGGTATTGCTGCAATCGCATCGCTACCCAAGTTAAATGAATTGTTGATAAGCTATATGGGGCACGTGTCTGATGATGCCCTACCTCACATGCATCAGTTGAAACATCTTGAATGTCGAGGGTGTCCTCGTCTTACCGATTCTGGCACATCGGCTCTGATTCAAGTCTGCCCACAACTTGAACTGCTTGACTTATCGGGATGTGATTGCATTACAAACTCAACTTTAGAAGTAGCTGTTAAAGCTACTAAGGTGCGAACAAACAACTCGATACTCAAAATTATAGTCGGAGGCACTGGCACCGATCTTGATGAGTTGATTGAGATATCTCCATTGTTACAAATCGTAAATGTTGATCTGTCTCATACTCATATGAGGCCCGACTTTGATCATGGTCGCTACTTTCCTTCGGAGGATGATGATAGCGACAAAGACGATTTTTTTTTTGATTTAGCAGACGATAGAAATGCTTGGGATGATCAGAACGATGAATTTTTTGATGACTGCGATATCTGAGGAGAAGAGAAAATTAGTTAAAACTGTTGAGTATAGCAAGTTTCTAAACATGTTCTACTTACGTAAAGTGTAGAGGCAAAATGTAGACAGCTGAATAGTTCGAACATTCTGCACTACGCAAAATTATTCAATTAATTTCGCTAGTGTTATAATTAACCGTTTTTTGTAGCAAAATTTACTACTATAACGGTGAAATAGACGAGCGCGAATACGATTTGTGTCTTCAAGTGTGCTTAAGTTACGTGCATTATTCCCATTTACATAGTTATATTATTTCAAACACAATTATAGCAAATTGTACTAAAAGAAGTGTACTACCTGGCCGTCTATACAATCAATATTCCAATCTTGACAACTTTAAATTTCTTCATGTACAGGAATACCTATTCAATGGAATTTTTACAACAATGTTGATACAAATATTGAAAACTATTTCTTCAGTCTCATTACCTGTTTGTCACATGTCAGTGATTACATAAATGAAAATTGTCCAAAATTTTATATACCTCATTTTCGTTCTCATACACTTTAAAGTGACATTCTAATATATTACACTCCGGTAAACAAGTTGATTTCATAATAGTCTTCAACAACATTCTAGAAATTCTATATGTAAAGCCAATTTGATTCATAACTTAAGTTTGTATTATACTCGACCCTGACAGTTGTTTATTTGAGTTCACAAACTTGGTGGTAATAACAGAAGATTCATAATTAATATTGTCATTTTTCTTACATGTATATTTCTGAGTGCGACTTATTTTTATTACTACGAGAAAAAAAATTTATGAATAAAAGAGTCACTGTACTAGATGTGGGTTATTTTATTTCTAAAATTAAAATCTATTATATAAATATTTTCATTTTGTTTTGTGCATTAGTAATGCATTAAAATCGGTGTTTCGGAATATCGTGTAAATAACGAGTAACAATTGTGTGTAACACTTATTAATTTTTATTATTTAATGCATACAGAATATCACGAACGTAAAATTAATATAATTTATTTTCTTCCGACTGACATCAATAAAAATATACACCTATTTCAACTTCTCATAAATATCTTCACCTCCTCTCTTTTCTTTTCTTAAATCCTTAGATAATGACTGATTTTTGGGCCGAATTGACAGTTGGTTTATGTATCAAAAGTTGTAACTCTATCAAACTTGGGCGACAAAAAAAACGTTTGACGTCAACCCAGTCAAATTGGAAGAATCTTAAATATGGTGTGTTAATATTCGTACATGAGACAGTCCAATAATAATAGTCAGTGAAAAGTGTGATTCTGAAAATCCAAAGGATAGCTAAATAGGAAACACCATGATAGAAAATGGTTAAGGTTGTTACCAATTTACAGTGCCAATAAATGTTTACTATTCAATAACTTAAGGAGACTTAATCACGAGTACAAATTTCATTTTTTCGCAATAAACACATCTAATTAATAATAATGTGTTTATTATGTAGAAAGCATTAGAAATGGGACCATTGGAGCTTGAAATTTCCCCATTTATTTAACACGTAAATTTCAATTTTTTTCAGTTATCTATAGCAACGCGGCATTTTACGATATTCAATTGGCAATAGGTGGAAATTACAGAGGAATCTGCTCTTTAAAAGCACCTATAGCCAATCTATGTTTTATGAACCGCTTCGCCAGTAAAAAATCTTAGCCAATAAAGCTCTACGGCTTTGGCTTAGATGACCTTTTTTGTAGATAATTGAATTTCATACAAAGAAATTCAATACAATTTTGCTGTGAAGTTAGTGGTTTAAGAGAAAAATGAAAAAAAGCATGAAATTAGAGAAAAAATCGGCTTTAAAATTTTTTACTGGCAAGGCGGTTCATAAAACGGTGCTTTTAAAGAGCAAAGATTCCTTTGTAATTTCCACCTATTGCCAATTGAATATCGTAAAATGCCGCGTTGCTATAGATAATTGAAAAAAAATATTAAAATTTACGTGTTAAATAAATGGGGAAATTTCAAATTCATTTAACGAGTACTTAGAATTAAAATTAAGAGCTCATCTTTGGTGAGAATTCTTTTTTGGATGTTTAGAGTGATATTCCGTGAATGGATCGTAAAAAAAAAAATAGTAGTCTCAAACGATAGCACCCTAGTATACATATAAACTCGGGTATTCGGGTCAAGAGATTTGGAGTGAACACCTTGGATGCAATGCAGCTATCAAATAAATGATTTGAACTGGTGTTCACAATGTACAAAATAATGGGTATATGCCAATAATAGGGGACATAGTGTCATATATTTTTTACAAGTCACTAAAGTCAAGTTTTATTTTCGAGAAAATTCACAAGTTATCAATATAGTAATTCGTAGCATTGTCCTTAATGAACTTATGCCTTTGTTACGAATATTTACTTAGGTTGATTCGATGGCAGGAGAATATGATACATGATATTTATTGTGTTTGTGTGGTAAGTTTTGTATATTCCAATAATCAACATACTATCGTTGGAAATTTAATCAACTTCTACATAGTTGTGGACATTGCATTGAAGAAATCCAAAGGTGAATCTATACGAAAGGTTCGGTTTGATGCCAAGAACTTAACTACCGTAACACTAAGTACAATAAAAAAAAAAAAAATAATTTTCGTCATTCATAATTAAGTGAAACAAAAAGTATTCGTTATGGCCAAAAAACGACTGTTATTATTTGGATATATATTAGCGTTTCGTAATTTACATGAACCAAAACAAAAAAAAAAATTTAGCATAATGTCGGTCCGTCGTACTGTTCGTCAGACACTTGATTATCTTCAGGGTATAGTAGGTTAAGATAAGAACTTGTCAAGTTTGGTCCGATCTGACTTTTGGTTAATCTAAGAATGAGTCACTTGTGGTGACACCATGTGCTGAATTAGATCCAAAATGGATGGTTGCCATCTCGGTCAGTATCCTAATACACTTTGAAAAATTTTTATCTCTATTCTCAACCGTTTTGGAGACCATTGAGAAACTATTATTGAATTCACGATAAGTAATGACTTATTTGATGATATTAAATTGCGTTTTCGAAAATTATTTCTGAAAACGATTTCTCACAGATGAGTTTCATTGTCCTGTACATGGAACGTAACATGGTGCAAATCTCACGCTAGATAGTTTTTATTGATATAACAAGTTTCATTCAATTTAATATTAAACGTCCTATCAATATTGTATATTTCTTTAATTTTCGATAGAAAAATTTTAGTAACTAAGTGATGTAAAAGCCATGGGCAAGCGTGTTTACTATTTACTTAATTCTACTTTCTATCAAAAAAAGTTTTACAATAACTTGATAACAAAACTTCAATAATTTTTGCATTAATTCCCAGAATCATGTGAATGTCTGAATTGACAAGTGAGCACACTAATCACACTAATTTTAGGCAAAATAGAGGCAAGTGTAACTGTTATACCAATCCCACCCCATCACTGGTTTGAATCACGTGCTTGAGCACGAGACCGCATCAATTTCAATGTGTTATCAGTATTCTCGAAACGTGGTCTTTCTTCTTATTTTCCTGAATCCCAGCATCGCGTCACTACTTCTTTCATTTCATAATATCGTCGGGTTAGTGGAATACAGAGACACGTCGTTTTCATATTAGAAAAAGAGACACACAGATTTTGAAGTTCAAGAAAGTGACACGTCAGTTTTGAGTTTCAAAAATGTGACACCTCGGCGGGTTTGAAGTAAAAAACAGGACAACTCGCTTTTAAACATGTAAAAGGGGACAGGTCGTTTCGATTTTCACCTTCAAAACCAAGGTGGCTCTTTACTCCACTATCCCGACGATGTGCCATTATATATTCAGTGGTAAGAAAGGCACACCACAACCTCTGAGATATAAACAGTTTTCTGATAGTTGAGTGAGTGATAAAAATTTGATTTACACGTAACAATATATTGTTGACTGTATTTTGTTAACACAAAATATTATATTTGTTATAAGTACCACTGGTATTATAGTTTTTAATATGTATACGAAGGAATAAACAATTAATTTACAAGAATTATCTAAACATGTCGCGTATACATTGCACATGATTTATAGTCTTAAGCTAAGCAAAGCGAGACAACTGGGAATACTTTTTTTACAAATATAAAACACATTGCGACTGTAAGAATGATTTAAATCCAGTTTAATTATACGAATCGTTTCAAAAACAGTTGCATGCAATTTTCAAAATTGGATCTATCTATGAATTGGCGTCATAATGTCCCAACTGCAGGGGTAGGCTTTTCGGGGTTGCTTTTAGTTGCGATTATTAAACATACTTTGTCGTATAATAATTAATAGTAATTTGACAAAGATGTAACTTTTGTAATTATGCAATCAAGAATATATGTCGAGTTGCTTATTTCAGACTTTCAATTTATTAAAAAAGATACTTATACCTTCATAATCATCGAACTTTCGTAAAAATTCTTCGAGTTTTATTAGATCTTGCTTAGTGTATAATTTCTAAAGTCCGAACTTGAGTTCACATTTAATAAATGTTATCGATTTTTATACAATACATAGCTTAATAATTAGGCTATACTATATCACTTCGTGGTAATATTAATTATGCACAATATCATACTCCGGAATGTGCATGTATCGTTAACAAGTATCAGGACCGACGAATTCGACGAATTCATTTGACTGACATATTAGGCAATCAAACTTATCTTCATTATCTGGCATAAAAAAGTATTGGTTGAAAACTCCGGTAAGTTTTAAGCCAAACCAGAAGTGGCTGAACCTAGCTATATCAAATGATTGTTCTCTAGAAGGAATTATTTTGAAACTAAATTTCAACCAATGTCAAAAGAAAATAACATTTTATTTTCTTCAAATCTAGTAATTACTGGCCTATTGACATATACGATGAAGTTCTAAACCAAAAAGTCACCAGAGCTCCATCATGTTTCAAAAATTCGCTTATTCATATATTAATTAACGATTGCAAATATGGAATAGTAATAATATGTTGGGGCACAAATAAGAAAGCAATGTATTTCTAAGTCAATATAAGCATACATAGGTATACATTTTCATAAGCATACCTGTGATCTTTGAATTTTTCTATATTCAGTAAAAGACTTTTCAATTACATTTACAATGGTAAAACTAATCGCTAAAAGCAGTATTGTCTTAAATGACTGGCTGTGCTCTGTGACTTTTCAGTACAGATATATACACACTTATAGTTCATATAGCTCATCTTTGTCAATGAATTACTTGCTTAGTTCGATTTTGCATTTTGTGATATATCACTTTCGATACAGAGAATATACATTTCATTTGCGTGTACAACGTCACTAAAACTATGCTACAATTTTTTTATCTTACATACTTTTTGACAAAACTAAGTGAACTCAATGAAACATAAATAATGTTAATTGCAGTACAGTGGCGTATGATTTCTGGATTGTAACAACTTATTTTTTGAAATAGGTTAAACTATGCTGGATACGAATACACGTACGTCCGTTTATCCAAATTTCTTATCGAAGTTTAATTCATCAAAATTTCCTCGACAATTTTGAAATATAGACAGTAATAAACATTTAATCAATGCTACTTATTTTTACAACACTTTTTAAAATTTCTAGCTTACTTAAGCACATATTATTTATTCCCATTTAATAAAAATTTCACTTCAAGTTCAACTAACATTTTAAATGCATCCCACTTTGCTATTAACATCAACTATGTGACTTATATACTTCTAGGATTCTGTTGTTAAAATGATGGGGAGTTCCATAACTCATATGACATCATGACCAATCATGATGTGAATACATTAAAAACCAAGACGAGTGTGTATTTCATGTAAATTTGATGCTATGTCAATGTTAATGTTTTTTAGCATGTGATAATGAAGATAATGAATCTATATATAGTTTGAGTGAATGGCTGATGTCCATACGTTACTGTCTATTCTCAAAATTGTTTACGTGGGAATGAGCATATACAGAGAAACGTCAAACGAGAAAATGCCACTGCTTATAATTGATTAAAATGAAAGAAACTCAGAATTACTTAAGAGTACTGAACACGAATGTATGTGGTCAAGTATGTAAGAGTGACATTTATTCAGGACTGTACGTTCGCTAGGCGCGTTGGAGTGGTCGGTTGAAGATCCATAGTGCGACATACCCATCCCGCGATATCCACATTCTCTAATTCCGCTTTTCGTATCCATTCGTGGTTCTACAAGTTATTCTTCAAAGTAATATTTGCTCTATGTTTATAGTAAATAACGTATGATTGCCATGGTGACAACTTTTATATAGACTCTCGCCAATATGGAAATACGAAGTCTTTCAATAAATAATTAGGACATACCATTAACGTTTTCAAATCTGCCCTTTCAGCAGGATTTTTCTTCAAACAACGGTCAACGAAATCCGTAAATGAGTTGGTGAAAATGCCGGGTGGAAGCTTTGGAGGTGGTTCATTTACAATATAGTCCAATAACTCAAAAATCGCCATTGGTCTCGGGCTACTAGCATCTTTCATACAACAGGAAATCATTCATTAATGCCGTCCACTTTTAATATTAGTTTTCTTAACTTCTATACTTTTTGGGATAATATAAAAGAAACCGTTCAAGCTGAACACATGCAAACACAAGTACCAAAGATAAAATATTTCGTATGACCTATATTGCAATTCGTTTGTATAAGTTAATAGTTTGAAGATGAAATTTCGAAGGCCGAAACGTCGATTATTATGTTCACGTTTTACAAATTATTAAACGTCTTCTCCTGACCGGAATTTCGACTAATTTCATCTTCAATCTACCTCCTGGTCACGAACTTCTTTCATAAGTTGATAGTTTCAGAAGTTGGTATTTTTCAATTTTGAATAAATTCGAAACGTTTCGAGACGAGCTTTCCAAATGTTTTTGGATTTAATTGGGTATACAGCTTAGTAGCTGTTGGGAAGGGTAAGATATGTACTCCCTGCAGTGTGTCCAGTGTATATCACGTAAAGAGGATCTCGTAAAATTCTATATGAATACAGTGAATACTTACTATGAGCAGGCGACTGTGACGTTGGCGTAGAAACGTTATTAGCAGGGGCATTTTCGGCAGGTGATTGATTTTGCTGTGGGCCAAATATTGAAGCTAAAGTTCTTGCATCTGGAGATGGAATCGGATACATTCCAATAGCCATTTCAACTAATGACAAGCCGAGAGACCATATGTCACTTTGGACCGAGTAGTGTGTACCCTGAAGTCTTTCTGGCTGAAAGTTTGGGATATTTTTTATGTTATGGAGTATAATTGTACTGCTTTGAAACCATACTTAAATTTATTTAACTTTAGGTGAAAAAATTTCTGTTCCAGTGAATTATAAAATGTCTAATGTTTCTGTAATACAGGATGTCAATCTATTATAAAGCTTATGATGTTGAAGTACGAATTAGGGTTATTAGTGAAATTTGAATCTTACTAACAATCTTTTTGTAATGAGTGAAACTTCTCTACGCATGTACTTACAGACATGTAACTTCTGGTGCCGACAAAGGAATTAGCCATTGAGTCAATGAGCTGACCCGAAACACCGAAATCACAAATTTTTATTTCTCCAGCACTGTTAACTAAAATGTTGCTCGGTTTTACATCACGATGCATAATAGCATGCTTGTCTCTCAAGTAGCTCAATCCCTTGAGAACCTGTAAAAGACAAAGTTAGGTCACCATAGCTATATTAAGTTCACCAAGAGTTAATATCAATTCAAATTATGAACAATTATATTTCCTGTTAAATCGTGCCTAAAATTTTATAGAGGCATTTTTTGATAATCACTATTCCTGTGATGAAGTAACAAAATAGAAAGTGCAGCAACAACAGTCTGAAAAATAATACAATGACACATGAATGCCAATTCTGTCATATGTGTCCGGACATGCATTAAATTTGAAACAAATAAGTACAT
The DNA here is from genome assembly GCF_021901495.1 of Neodiprion virginianus. Lineage (NCBI taxonomy): Eukaryota > Metazoa > Arthropoda > Insecta > Hymenoptera > Diprionidae > Neodiprion > Neodiprion virginianus. Next base: position 20,609,154 of record NC_060880.1, read on the forward strand.
TTTTCTTGTAAAATAATAAATATTAGCATGATCTGAGATTGCTATGGAACAATGAGTCTTCATATCACTCAGAAAAAACATAACCAATATTGTTATACAAGAAAATTCACTTTGTAGTAATACTAATTTAGATATTGTAAAAATGGCTCGGCGAGCTAATAATTTCTCAATTACCAATTTAGCAAGTGGGAGTACAAAGTCTGCCTTGCACATACAAAGGAAAAGATTAACGGAACATGAAATTGAAAATTTACATCACGAACTGGAGACTGTTGATCACACGATAGACTTACAAAGGCTTTGCGAGAAATACAATACAAACATAGAGTTTGGTTTAAATAACGAAAGAGCTAAAAATGTGTTAGAAAGAGATGGTCCTAATGCTATCTCCCCACCAAAAATAACGCCCGAATATATTAAATTCTTAAAATGCATGTGCGGCGGTTTTGCTACTTTATTATGGACATGTGCAGCCCTGTGTTTCGTATTATACGCGCTTGATACAGATGATGATGGCATACAGTGGTTCGGAGTGATCATTGTTACTATTTGCATTATATCAGGTTTATTCGCTTACTATCAAGAGAGTAAGAATTCGAAGATTATGGATTCTTTTTCAAAGATGGTTCCAACCTGTGCCCTGGTTATCAGAGAAGGAGTGATGCTTGAAGTACCTACAGAAGAAGTTGTTGTAGGTGATTTGGTGAAAATAAAACTTGGAGATAAAGTTCCAGCTGATATTAGAATTATAGATTGCGTAGGACTTAGAGTCGAAAACTCTAGCATAACAGGAGAAAGCGAACCTCAGTCACGATCTGACAAGCCAACTGACCGCAACCCTCTGGAATCACAAAACGTAGCATTCTTCTCATCTTATGCCGTCGCCGGTGAAGCAAGAGGTATCGTTATTGCTACTGGGGACCGTACAATGATTGGACGGTTGGCTGGCCTTACAACAAACCTCAAGAAGGTAGAAACACCTATAGCCAAGGAAATCAGACATTTTGTACACATAATTACTGTTGTAGCTATTATTTCTGGTTTCTTATTTTTCATATTAGCATTACTTTTGGGTTACAATCTTGTAAAGTCGTTTACCTATTTGTTAGGCATCGTCATTGCTAATGTACCAGAAGTGTTACTTGTAACAGTAACGACAAGTCTGACGCTAACAGCTAAAAAAATGGCAACAAAAAATTGTTTGGTCAAAAATTTGGAAGCAGTAGAAACTCTGGGATCAACATCAACCATTTGCTCGGATAAAACAGGAACTTTGACACAAAATAAAATGACTGTATCCCATTTGTGGTTTGCAAATGAGACCCATCAGATTGTTGCCAATCCAAATTTAGGGGCGGAAAGAGATCTTCTGCTCGAAAAACCAGCATTCAACATGCTCGTTAAGGCTGCTACTCTTTGTCTGCGCGCAGAGTTTAAAATGAGGTTGACTCCAGATGCTATTGTGCTGCCGATTGACGACTGGGAAGTTATAGGTGATGCCTCAGAGACAGGCATTCTCAAATTTTGCGAGCACATTCATCACACTACAAAGTTTCGTACCCAATTCCCTAAAGTAGCTGAAGTCCCGTTTGACTCGTCAACAAAATTCCAAATGTCTATACATAGAGAGGAGAAAGGTGGATACATAATGATACTGAAGGGAGCTCCAGAGATAATAATAGAATTATGCAGTACGATATTGGAAATTGGTGGAAGCTCTGGTGCAATGAGTGGTACAGTCAAGTCAACTGTACGAAAAGCCTGCACTGATCTAGGATATTTAGGAGAACGAGTTTTAGCCTACTGTGATTTACATCTACCAGAGAGCCAGTATGGGCTTGACTTTGTATTCAACACAAATGATTCAAAGCAACAAAATTATCCGCACGATGGTTACAGATTTCTCGGATTGATCAGCTTGATCGATCCGCCTAGACCAACAGTTCCAGATGCTGTAAGAAAATGCCGAAGCGCTGGAATTAAGGTAATAATGGTTACAGGTGATCATCCAGTCACGGCTATGGCTATTGCTAAAAAAGTTGGCATAATAGGAGAAGGTCATGAAACAAAGTATGAAGCTGCTATGATTCGCAATATATCCATCTCGCAGTTCGAGGGCGCAGAAAGTGTTGCCATCGTGGTTACCGGTAATGAACTCAGAAACATGGAGACGCATCAATTGGACTTGCTCATAAGGGACTATGAGGAAATTGTATTTGCCCGTACATCTCCTCAACAAAAATTACTTATCGTAGAAAGCTGTCAACGTTTGGGAGAGATTGTTGCTGTCACTGGAGATGGAGTAAACGATTCGCCGGCTCTAAGAAAGGCTGATATTGGGATTGCTATGGGTATCACTGGATCGGATGTGGCAAAGAACGCTGCTGACATGATACTAATGGATGATAACTTTGCCTCTATTGTGATTGGAATCGAAGAAGGCCGATTAATATTTGACAATTTGAAAAAATCAATTGCTTATACATTGACATCGAGTGTTCCCGAAATGCTGCCCCTGTTGAGTACAATAGTATTCGACATACCACTTCCATTTGTCATTGAAATGGTACTGTGTGTTGACATAGGAACGGACTTATTACCAGCGATTGCACTAGCTTACGAAAAAGCCGAATCTGATATAATGCGTCGCGCACCGAGGAATCCCCAGCGTGACAAACTGGTAAACAAGCGTTTGATTTCTATGACTTATGGTCAAATTGGTATGATACAATCACTGGCGGGATTTTACACTTATTTTACTATCCTTAGTTTTTACGGATTTTTCCCCCGTGACTTAATTGGATTGCGATCGCAATGGGAATCTCAGACTATCAATAATTTGACAGATTCATTTGGCCAACAATGGAATTACCAAGACAGAATGTCTCTACTACACACAGCACGAACTGGCTATTTTATTTCTATAGTAATAACTCAGATGGTAGACTTAGTAATATGTAAAACACGTCGAAATTCAATTTTTCAACAAGGTATGGGTAACTGGTTTTTGAACTTTTCATTTTTCTTCGAGATGGCTCTAACGGCAATACTGTTATATGTACCTGGGACGGAGATTATATTTCAGACAGTTAGTTTAGATCCAATTTGGTTCCTGCCATGTTTACCTTTTGCGATTTTGCTTTGGATATATGACGAATTACGAAGACTGTGTATTCGTACGTGGCCAGGAGGTTTTGTTGAAACTGAAACGTACTATTAACATTGCGCGTGCTTTCTTTCTATAGAGCAATTGATAACAAAGCTTTCCTACAGTATGATGTATTATCTGTAGTGTAATTTGAGATGAACTATTTAAGCTGTGTAATGTTTCTTTAGACTAAGAATTAATAGGATCCCTGCTTTGGGAGTAGTATTTTTAATCTATGAATTACTCAAAAATGTGAATATCAGAGTGCTGAGCATCAATAAATTTGTTTTTAAAGAAAACCCTTGTTTTATAGAATTTTTTCCACAACTGAAAATATTAATAATGTACGTGACTAGATATCTACGTAAATAATAAAATGGTTAATAATAAGATTTCAAAATAAGCAAAACTACACAATGTTGATGAACGTGTAGTTATCAGTCAAAGGCGTTGAACTTCTTTCGAACAAGAAAATGACGGATATAAGTTTATAGAATATACGTGTTTAAAGGTGTCAGCTTTCAAATAATATTGCGATCATTTAGATAGAAGGGCTTTAATTGGAAAGTGTGCCCTTCAAGTCGCAATTCATTTTTCATAAAACGATGTAAGAGTCCGCAATAATATACCTTTAGGAAGCAAATAAGTTTAGATAAATATTGCTTACCGCAGCTGTGATGGTACCCAATATCGATTCAGGTATTCTGCCAGCTTTTTTTAAAATCAGATCCAGCGATCCGCCGTCCATGTATTCCATGCATATGCTAATTTCGCCATCGCTAAAACAGCAATAACCATTGAAAAAAGCTGAAGTTTTACACAATAAGCAAATTGACGAGATTAGCAAAATTATACCTGTAAAATGCTCCGTAGAAGCCTACGATGTGTGCGAAATTACACTCGTGGAGAACTTTGAGTTCCCTTATTATTTGTTTTTTGATGGCTGGTTTTACCTCCAGGTGGATCAGCTGAAATTACAACGAAAGAAATACAAGTTGATATATAAATATTCTGAATTATAGTTTACATTCAGCAGTGATAAATTCCAACATACCTTTCTAGCCATGATGAGACCGTACTTTTTGTGCCTGACTTTCATAACAACGCCACCATTTCCTGCGCCCAGCTCTCCTAATTTTTCAAAATCCTCATCACATAATTCACCAACTTTTTCTTTTTGACCAAGAAAACTTTCCAATCTTTTGCGTTGTTCTTCATCCATTTCTAGTTCTTCCAATCGCTCTTGGAGAGCGTCGATACTCATTTTTCCCATCACACCACTGCATCATTTTATTAAATTAATAAATGTAAACACACCCACAGATTTCGTGGCAACTGTATTGAGGCTGTTAGTTACGCAGAAACAATTTAAACATCTATGTTGTTATTTCACAGGAATAAATCCACCGAAATTTCAACACATGAACGTCTCCACAAAATTAATAGTGACAATAAAACGGAAGGTAGAAATATATCGATATTACGCAATTCTTGGAATGTGTATGTTGTGATATCAGTCACTAATAAATTGCATAGAGTACATTCCTTGACGAATTTAAAGTATATTTACAGTGATGGAAACAACAATTGATCAAATTTGCTGTAAATAATAAATGATACTTGCTTATTCGGGGTAAACAATATGTTTCGAAGTTCAATATGTACCAGTATTTTGGAGAAAATGTTGAATATTATATCTGAAACTTCGGTTGATCGAGCTTATCTTGTAAACTCTATTAAATTCTTGAGGAGTAAATGAAACTTGGTGAGCTATCGGGAAGCACGACCTGATGAACTTAGGGCTAAATATTGCATCCATTTATCATTCAAATTCAGTATTAGTGACAACTATAGTTTTGACAGCTAAAGTAATGAACTGTACAATTATAAGTGGGTTACATAAGTGACAAACATAAGTGACTCGAATTTTCAGGTTCAAGTTTGCAAGTAAAGGCAACATAACAAATACGAGTATAGAAGGTTCACCGGATTGCAGTGAAAAACTATACTTAAGGTTTGCTATGTGTATATGATTTTCCTTTATTTGCGATTTCCTGAATTGTCAATTGGTGAATTGATTGAATTATTTATGTTGGTATTTTGTTATTTTGAGGTTCGAACTTCAATCACATTTCAAATTGCAGTTTTATAAGTTGTGATTGACAAAATAGATTAGATATCAATCAAGACACTTTTAATTAGACATGATATGCAGACTAGTATCTCATACATTTGTATAACAGGTTTTAAAATTGAACCAGATTGTCTAAATTATCTAGTAATCAATGAAAACTTTAAGCATATCTATTAGTTGCATCTGTAAAGCATATTCAAAAAAATTTACTACAAAGTGCAGGTTCAAAAATCAATTTAGGTTAACAATTTCCATAGAAAGAATATAGACTAGTTAAATAAAAATATCCAGAATTGGAATCTCAAGCTTTTCGAATTTGTTCACATAACTCATGCAGACTATTAAGGAAACAGAAAAATGTATTTTGCTTAGAAACAGTACTATTTCTTCTACTGATAACTATTCACACTGGAATGTAAAGTGGAAAACCATTTATTGCAAAAACTGAATTTTTCTCATGGAATAAACTTTTACTATCATCAGTATCAAAATCGCTCTTCATATTTGCACGGTAACAATGACTGTAAGACAATGTCAAGTTTCTTACTTTTCTTAATCCTCCAGGGATAACATTCACTGGCAGCGCAGTTATCATCTCACATGTGTGTTGCGGTTGTAGATAATAACAAAATACAGTAATTTGCAAAACTTCTAATGACAGTATAACGGAGGCCGAACTTATTCCATCATTTACTATGTGACTAGCGTACAAATTGCATCCAAATAGAACCGCTGTGGCGCGACTAAGCACGGTGTATAGGATAGTGAATTTAAAAAACATTGAAGTGTAAACAATGATGGTTGAACGATTAATTACAGCCTAATCAACTCTTCCAAAAGGTATTACATACGAGGTATTATTATAAAAGAGTAAACTTACTCTGGAATGGGTACTGCAGGTTCGGTGTAAACAGGCAACGGCGGGACCGGTGGCGAAGGTGAAACTGCTGCTACAGGTTCTATAGAACCTGGAGGTAGAGTCAGGTTCAATTTGTTCTTTGACATTTGTTACGGTGTGTTGAAAGCCTTTGAAAATCAAGAAGTCTTCTTTGAAAGGTAAGAATGAAAGTCAGGAACACTGCAGAACGTTGAGTATCTCCCGTTAGTTGGTGGCACTTTATTATCTACTCGAAATCTCGATTTATTGGAGTATTAGTTAGTCGCGCATTATCATCAATATTCAATAGCTAAAAGCTCAAAGCAATCAAATAGCTGTGCACACATATGTGTATTCAACTTGATGACGAGGCTAAGCTGTCAAACGTCGAACTGTCAAATATGTTTCAACTCCCTTTCCGTGCGGTATAACCGGATTGGGACAACAAAAGTTCCGGAATTACGTGAATAAGGTTTCGGAGGTGAGCCGGAGAACTGTAAAAAAACTTTCGACGGGGTTATGATCGAGAAAACGTATGAAGGGAGTGAAAGAAGGTTATATCGGTTATACGGATCCTCTTGCAAGTTGCAGGGCACTGTTACACGGAAATCGGCTTGGGGTGAACATACGTACTTCCCGCGTCCCAAGTTCTCGACTTACTGGGAACCGTTTACGATATATGTACGCTGACAATTGCCGGGAGCCGAGTTTAGCACAAATGCCCCTAGGCTGAGCCGAGTATAGTAGTTGTGTAGAAATTGGTGGAAATTTGCTGTGAGATGGTAAAGCAGCGCCACCAACGGGAATCGTCTTGCGGACATGTCGCGAAGCTTCAAACATTGTGACGTCTTTTCCTGTAATATCGTTCCGCGAAGAGGTATGAGCCGAGCCTTGTTATTTTACGAATCTGTGTGCATCTGAAATATAATTCAAGTTATCGAGTATTGAACCTATCAATTACGTACGCTAAACTCTGGTCTACAATTCAAGTGGCGAAGTTTTGTGATTTTGTGTTTCAAGTTACAATTATTGTCTGTAAAACATACGTGCCAGCTTCATGGCGCCGCCTGATGTTTTCCACATTTCGGAATAATTTAAACTGTATTCGTTTTATTTCAGGGCAAAATGGGACGGTATTCTCGTGAGCCTGATAATGCGACCAAGTCGTGCAAAGCACGCGGTTCGAACCTTCGGGTGCACTTCAAGGTAAACAATTTCACGCTTCTTTCATTATTTGAGAATAACCTAGAAATTTACAATCTGCGGGTTCTTCTGCTCGTGGTGTAAATTTTGCCAAGATTCTGACAATCGTATTTTTATTACAATTGAGCGTTCGATCGTATTGCACATTCCATGCATTAGGTAATTTTCAAGAGTTTGTGTGGTGTCTTATGGAAATCGTGTGCAATGTGTATTTTATACGTATTGAAATTTCAAATTTCCAACTTGCAAAGATATGAGAGAATATAGTATTTCAAACTGCTATTATTTGTTTCTGAAAATGCGTGTAAGCTCGCCTGATGTATAAGTGAAATATTAGTACAGTTGCATTTTCTTATGCTTTTTATTTACCTTTCCTCATATTTCTGGCACTTTACTTATAGGCCTTTGAAAGAATATTATGTACTCGAAATATACTTCGTTAATAAAGTTGTTAAAATTCTTTCAGAACACTCATGAAACTGCTCGTGCTATCAAGGGTATGGCTCTGCGTCGTGCCCAGAGGTATCTGAAGAGTGTCATTGAACACAAAGAATGCGTACCATTCCGCAGATTCAACGGTGGTGTTGGAAGGTGTGCTCAGGCTAAACAGTTTGGCACCACTCAAGGTTTGTATGTTTGCAAACACGCATGTTTTTCAACTCCTTTTAATTTCGAAGTAGTGTAAAAATTTATTTGAACAAAACTCATTAGTCGGCAATAACAGCACTATCTGAAATTTAACGAACTGCAATGGAGTAACACATACATATGTATACTGCAAATTCAACTCCTTCAAATTCATTAAAAGCTGCAAAATGATGAACTTTAGTAAATTGTCTGTTACATCATTACTAATTTAAATCTCAATTTTTCTCACTGCCATTTTAATTCAACTATAGAAGAAAGGTATGTAATGTCGAAGAAGTTAGAAAGAAAAATGTATAGTTTGAGTTTTTTTTGTGAAGTTCCAGAAATTACGCACGATTTCTAGAATTCTAAGACTTTCTAATTGATGTAAGAAAATCATGTACTCTTATTCTGTTGGTATCAAGCACGCAAACTTGATAATTCATTGAGCATTCATTTATTTAGGAAATACAGCATATTTATTCTTGAAACTTGATTGCATTATAAAACAAAGCAGCCTGTGTATATGCTGTGCAAGCTTTACTTATTCATCAATGTTAAACTATCCGTATGCTTAGGAGTTTAAAGAATCATATTCACTAACAGTAAAATTAATTGAATCCTAGAAACTGGAATTTACGCGGAATTTTAACTATTATTGACAGTAGATACCATTTAAGAGATTGAAACTATGGAATAAAATCTTATTATCAATTAAATCAAGGGTAATTTGTGAAATTTCACAGCTTTGGGGGCGTTAAGCTCTGCTATTGTTTTTTCATCACAATATAAATATCACTGTATTGAAACACAAAAATTCAAATCGAAATTTCAGAACTTCATTGTTTGTCAATAATTGGGAATTTTTTGACAAAGCTATTATTACGAAATAACTAATTTTCTTTCGAAAATGTATCCGCACTATAATGTTACTGGATTTAAACACGTGTTTATACATAGTATTGAAAGCAGAATATATATGATTTACCTTTTTACTTAGGTCGTTGGCCGAAAAAGTCAGCAGAATTTTTGCTACAACTCTTAAAGAATGCCGAGAGTAACGCTGATTTCAAAGGTGTTGATGTAGATCGATTGGTTGTTGAACACATTCAGGTGAATCGAGCCCCATGCCTTCGCAGAAGAACTTACAGAGCGCATGGTCGTATCAATCGTGAGTATCCCATGTTTTACTTGAATTCTATCTGTACGACGTATCAAGTTCCATTCCTTTCAGTGTATCATCATCTAAAAACTTCTTTAAAGCTATTATATTCCATTTGAAAATTGAACGCAGTACCATACATACAGTACAGGACATTAACGTTATATTGAGGAAGTATCTGAGAATCACAAATATCGACTCAGCATGTAATTAGGAAAATATTATGTAAAAAAAATATGAGTAAGACTGTACCGGACGAATAAACACCCAAGTTGCAGCATAACACGTGAAAAATAAATTGTTTTTTCCAGCTTACATGAGCTCTCCTTGCCACATAGAGGTTGTGCTCACTGAAAAAGAAGACGTGGTTGCGAAAGCCACTGAGGAGGAACCATCCAAGAAGAAGTTGAGCAAGAAGAAGCTTGCCCGTCAAAAAGAGAAGATGATGAGGGAATAAATAAAATAGCATTATCGACTTTACAATACGAGATCAAATGTACACTACCTTTGGTACAATAAAATCTTACTTTGTTCTCATTTTTGATTACATTTGGATGTATACTTGTCATTTCAGAATCTACAGCAATGCATCAAATTCTACTGTTTTAATACCTTTTCGTAAGTTGAGACACTTGAGGAATAATCGCATAAACATAATAGACCCCATATTAACACAAAGATTATTCGTATGTGACTATATTCGCGTAGGTAATCTTTCATAAATAAAAGTCAAGTGAAATGTTTGTAGGATTGCCCATGTTGTTTAAAGTAAAGATAAAATGGATTTTAGATATTTTACTGCTGAATTCAAACACTGCTATGCGCACAGTTAAAAAGACTGCTGTTATAAGTTTTCAGCTTTTCATACGCAGAGTGGTATGAATTGTTTTACATCCTCAAAACTACACCGTATAGTAGTTTTGAAGGTCAACATTAGTTTGTGAAAATTTTTGAATACTATTATTGGTTTCGTAATTAGCGAATGTTTTTCAATTTCATTCATGCTTTGAAAGAAATTTTAGTATGTTCACGATAATCAGCCGAAACGTTCACGAATTATTTCAATGAACATTCTTCTCAAAATGTGTATATTTAATTCAATCGTGATTTTCATTCTTGCTATAATATGCAGCAAAAACTCGTACGTAGGCAAACGTATTTTGAGCAAAAATTATTGTTGAATACGGTATAATATTATATCGATATTAAAATTGAAGATGTAGACTCATCTCTATGTTGTATTGTAGAGATCAGTACGTAAATATATGAGAGAAAAAGACGCTAGAGTGACCCGTAATGATATACAAATTAGGGTCCCTAATACAAACCAATACTTATTCGATGAGTGATATTTTTCATTTTATTATTGGATCGATATTCTTTTGTCTACGGGAAAAATAGTTTGTATGCAAGATTTTGATGCGGACTTTTACACATTCATCAAGATCGTTGAGTACTTGTTCTGAGCTTGTTTGATTATAGCTTATGAAATGCCTGACGGCAGTCCGGGGGTTATTTATAAAGTAAATTAAAAAGTTAGAGATATGAGTCGATAGCACTTTGTATTGGACAACGTATTGGATTAGCTGTCAACTTCACGCTTTAGTCCAAAAAATGAAAGCTCTTTGATTGGTCAACCATGGCCAAACTAAATAAACTCGGGAATAACATTGAAAAACAATTGTTGACTATTAAAACAAAGTTTTCGATGTACACATAAATTTAAAACGTAATTATAAAATGGAAAAATAATTTCGAATAATAAACAAACAGGCGTATGCTATTTGAAAACGTAATGTTCATCAGCATATAGATATAAACGAGATTTCAAGAGGTTATTTATTTATCGGCATGTCGGCGACGCGAAGTAATTGAATTTAATACAAAAATAAAATTTGGTTCCACAGCACGAGACTTTTGAATTATTGAAATTCAAATAATTTTAAAATGGCAGATGAGGATAACGTTTTGTTTGTGAGAAAAAACTCTAAACAGGTATGATCGAATGATTCCTTATTATTCGTACGATCGTTGGTGGTACGTTGTGAGGTTATGTTTTTACATCCTTTGAATGATTGATCTCAGAGATCTGCTGTAACTGACGCTATTGACGATGACTGGGATGACACAGCTCTCATCAAGGCCTATGACAAAGCGGTAAATTTAGCCAAAGATGAAGTAGCAAGACGCATGGGTGTTGAAGCACAATCCACATCGCACGGCAAACAGAGCAAAGCGCATAATCACAAACCGAATCGACAAACAGCCAAGCCTTACAAGGTATAAAAATTTCAATAAGTAAGGAACATTGACTTTAAAAATTGGCAAAGTAATCTCGCTTCTTCTTAGAAATGGGTCGTAGGCTCTCCTTGTCGAGCTGTATGGTCTGAGGATGGAGAAGTTTATGAAGCAGTGATACAGAAAATTTATGAAAGTAGCGCTACTTGCATCGTCAAATTTATAGGTAATATTTTACCTGTTTGTCTTTGAGCTTATAGATCCTGGATAGACTCGAGCATCTGAAACGCATGTATTTAAAATCCATGTTCCAAGTCTTTGACTAGTGCTGTCAAGTATCAGTCGGGTCTTACGTGTTCAAGATTCAAAGTAAATGTAATCTATGTAAGTCACAGCTACTCCATGCAGTATGTAATCTTTCAGAAATATTGTAGTGACGTAACTTTTCAAAGTTCAAAATGCTACAGATAGATTGACAATCCTTCTTGAATGTTGCATATATTCAGCAGCAAACTTTTACTGCTGTTAATGCTGCTGCTGCTGAAACGTAATGTTTTAGCAATATGAAATTGTCGTGTTATCAATATCGTGGATGCGATTTTATTTGAGTTTCACTCATCCATTGCTTTAACTGTTTTATTGTTCCACCAAAGACTAAATGAAACACACCTATGCTGAACACATCCTATGTGTTGAATTATTGAAACAATCAAAGTTGAGTGTAAGTTGTGGATATACACGGTCACTTATTCCTTGCTGAACGTGATGCCCGAGTGACGGAGAGCCACTGCGGCAATCGCATTTGTCTTCAGCAAGGAATCAATCACCCGGTATGATTACAATAACAACTGTACTTTATAAATATAGTATTTGGTAGGATGTACCGAAGATGTTTTAATTTCAAGCTAAACCCAAAGTGAAGTAACATAGCTTTGTAATATTACTGCAATATGCTGGGCAATATGTCTGCGATATTTGAGCCACAATCAGAAAATTGAAACGATATTCCTGAAACATTCCTTCAGCGTTTAGTCGCACTTTTAATTCATTTGCTGGGTCACAGTTATTTCCTTGAACTCTTCTGGAGCCTTGCAACTAATGACGGAAGAAAAATTGTATTCTCGTCTTGAAAACCTGGAAATGTGGTGAAAAGAACTAGATTATCATGTTTGATTGCATACAGTTATGAGAGAAAAGATCTTGCTAATTTTTAAACTTTCATAATCATATGCCCTGCAATTGGTATAATACTGCTGCAACACAGCTGAGTTATATAAAATTCTATTGAGATGCTCGAGTCCTTCCAAAAACGGTCTTGCAAGTGTAAATGCTGGTAGCCAGCTATATCCTGTCTAGCGCGCCATCAAATTTAGTCAGCTACATATTATTACTCTCAGGTTACGAAAATTCAGCTAAGGTCGATATCAGTTCTCTTACTGAGTCTCTGGGTCTCGGTAGTCAAATAGCTCAAACTAAAGAGGCAAATGCAGAAAAAACTAGCTTCATAGATATTGGAGAATCTGATTCTGCCAATAATCCTGAGATGATAAACATGGCTAGCGAGGATAAGATGGAGTTAGACACCGATGATCAAAAATTACCCAAGACAAATTTTACCACTGGAACATCTCTTGGTTGGCCATCTGGCATTGTACCTCCTGCACCCCCTTTACCGCCACAATTAATGACCAGGTAATGTTTGAGAAGACTTTTTTTGATTTCATGAAATATTTTTCATTATAATTATCGTTCTATCTTTCATGTTGCACAGGCTACCGGAAAGCGATGGCGATGCGCTTTCGAGCATGTTGATGTCTTGGTATATCAGTGGATTTCATACTGGTAATATGATTGGTTTTGGTTGCCGATTTTTCCATTGCCTATTAATCTATTTGTTGGCATTTCGTTTAATTCAAAATTGATTATTACAGGATATTATCATGGTATAAAACAAGCCAAGGAGAATCAAGAGAGACGGAAAAAGTGACACAATTTATAATTTCTCATTATTAAATTGAATTGATTGATTTTTGTAAAGAAAAATGATCTATTTATACGAAATTCATAATAAAAGTAAGTCAAATTTTGAAGAACCAGTTGTCAATTTTCACTCATAATTCCGATGGTTTCTTAACGACGAGCAACGGATTCTATGAAGAACAAGAAACCAAATCTTAATGTGCAATAAAATTTACTATGTGGCAGTTATTTTTAGAATTGTAGTTACTCCTACAGAGAATATGGTAGTGATGAAATTAGAGTTCAGTTGATTTCGAGCTGCATATTACCGGAGTTCATTAATTCAAGAAGTGTCACAACCGAATAGACTCGGGTCAATTTGACAATAACATATCAATTTTAATGTTCATCTAAAGGAACAAGGGATTTTTTAGTAGACAGATCAATATTTTTCGGTAATTCTCGTCGCTTCTGCTACGCCCTTTGAAACGCTATCAAGAAAAAAAAGCTTGCAAATAATTAATTAGTTTAAAAGAGGCGGATGTACAGTGCTTGGCTCTATTTTTTCATTTCAAGAGAGAAACTTGTGATTAGTTTTCCCGTACAATTTTCTGCTCATCTAAATTTAAAAATACGTACTTTGTGGAATTTTTAAAAATTTACAATGTTTTTGCCATGTATTCAATTTGCAGAGCTTAGATCCTGCGCGGGGACCGAAACATACGATTAATTAGCGTACGGCACTGACAAAGAGAGTATATATCAGACCTTTAGATCACGGATTTTGTTGAAACTACCAGGGCTGTTTCTTTGCCACATCAAATCGGATTTTTAACGTTTAGATCCATTCATTGGGCCTTTCTTCGTTCGGTTCGATAGATGAGGTTGTCGGTTTTGAAATTTCAAATTTATACAAATCCCCTAAATGAATAGAAAATTGTCAGGGTCGAAGGCTGGCCAATTTGGCATGGAACGACCCATACTCCTAAGTGTATTCTGGCAGTTCAATTCCTAATTTTTATACAAATCAATGCATAAAACATTAGCGAAGTGTTAACTTTATAGAAATCGCAAAGGTGTACATATATTTGTTATTTTGAAAGTTCAATTTTAAAATGGTCACGTCTTGTTCAGGCTCTACGTTACATGGCTTTCATTCAATATGCATGATACTATAATTATTTCGAAGTTGCGTAATATTAATTTGATCGCAGTGCATTTTCATCTTCCGTGCGCCGAACTTACTTGGTTTTCTACTTTGTAGTATTCATATCCCATTTTTCGATGCGGCGAACAAGTGAACATTTTCTACGAATAGCGATCTTGAGGTGAAATACGATCCGATGATGCACCTCCACATAGAGCGTATTTCGGGAGAAAAATGTCCAACAGTGTGAATGTTTGGTTTCGATCAATATACGTCTGACCTCGAACTACTCTGTTTGGTCAGTTTAGAACATTATTATAATTAGGATGCACCAAATTTTTCTTTCCACTGTTTGTACATGTCGGCTATGTGCTTCGATGTAGGCTTAATTCGATCAAAGGCTATCTGGAGGTAGTTCAATTTACTAATGGTTCCATGATGAATTTTTCCAATTTCCCCGCGTACGATTTTGTTTTCCTCAAGCATTTGCCAAATCGGGCGTAACTGCATCATCCATGCTTCTTTGCATATCAACTTTAAGTCGGCGCAGGAGTAACCCTCGGTTTTTTGTACCAATTCGAAGAAGTCTTTGTCTTGGAGGAGGTCGACGTGGACGTATGATCGAAGAAATTCAAAACGACTCCTCACATCCGGAAGGTCAACGAGAATACGTTTCTCGAGTCGACGAAGAAGCGCGGCATCCAGTTCCCTGCGCCGAAATCAAACACCTCAGTTCAATTCTTCGAGACTGAACCGAAAATTGACTCACCAGGGCGAATTTGTGGCGGCCAGAAGTAGAATTCGATTCTTCGATGAAACAAGTCCGTCCATTCTGGCCAGCAGTTCCGCTCGAAAACGTCTGGCTGGGTCTGTGCAGTTCGAAGATGTCACATCCGCGTGACTACCAACCACCCAGTCAGCTTCGTCGATGAATATTACCGCTGGGGCATGATGTTCTGCCAGGTCGAAAAGGATCTGTGAAGTTCAAGGTTGAGCTAAAAGACTTAATTTTCACATGCACGAGCAAAACGAAGACCATATAAATGACCCTACGACACTGAAGATTTCTTCTTGGGTACTGGAGAAACTTGTTCAAATTTTTCAACTCTTCTGTATAAACTCATTTTGCTTTTTCACAAATTCTTAAAATTCTGCCAGATTCTATTTATTCAAAGAATGACTCATTTTCTCCGTGATTCAAGAAATTGAAAGAATGAAACAAAAACAGACATCAATTACCGAAAATCTGAGATTTTCCACTTGACAAAAAACAAAAATAAATAAATAAATTAGAACGATTTTATGTTTCGTCTCTTAAAGAGATGTCGGCAAAGTTTTCAACAAAAATCAAGAGGGTTCCTTTGCGCCACATCTTGAATATCTCTTGAGATTTTTATGGGAAAGGCCTGATCCGCCTCAGACCACCTTGCAAAAAAAAAAAAAAAAATGTATTCCACACGGGTATTATTGGACACAGGCTTTTCTGACACGGCCTTCTTCTATTAGGACGAATACGATCTTTTCCATTAAAATCTCAAGAGCTGTGTAATGCAGATAGTATTTTCGGCAAAATTAACACAATGCACTTACTCGAACTAGCTTTTCCGAGTCTCCTCTCCATTTGCTGACGATCGAAGTTGACGAAATGTTGAAAAATGTAATCTTGCACTCAGTGGCAACAGCTTTAGCCAGCATGGTTTTACCTACGTCGCATAAAACCAGAAAAGACAAAAATATCAGCCTTTAATTTGAGCAAAACGCTGGTTGTCCAAATAGATTGAACCCGGATTTCGCATAAATTTCATGCTTTGCACCTGCGAAGAAGGTTGTCGGTGAATGGTGGTCGAAGGTTAAAGGTCGTGTTTATTATTGGTTGATGGACAAAGGGAAGTTAGTTCCTAGCCAGCGAGCCACGAATTGGATATTAGATTTGGGACTTTGGCTTGGCGGTTTTCAAAACCTCCCCCGACACGTGATGATGATAATTTTAAAAGGGCGCTACCGGTTCCTGGAGGGCCGTACAAAAGGATTCCTTGCCATGGAGCTAGCTTGCCACCAAAAAGCTCGGGATATTTCATTGGGTACACCGTAGCCTCTTTCAGTAGACTCTTGCACTCCTTCAAGCCTTCGATGTCGTCCCAATGAACGTTCAAGTCCGTCATTACGATATCCTGTAAATTTATACGATTTACGACATTAATCAGAGGTCAGAGGTTTACCCTTTTCCTGGACACTAGCTCTACATGCAACAAAGATGCGGAGAAGTTAGGATTTAGGTTCACCCTGGATATCGTATCAGCCATATCCCTCCATTCTGTGCCGAGTTGGTACAAGTTACCAATTGGTTTCAGAATTCGTTCTTTGGCAAAGTGTGCGACCTCCTCGTTGACGGCTGATACATTAACGTGCTCTGCATTTCCGGAAGATTGGAAGACTGGAGTCACAGTGATACCCAAGTTTGGCTCATTGTCGGCCGCGGCTTGCACATTATTCACTTTCGGTAATGGTTTACCTTTAGCCAGCTCGGTCGGCCGCACGTCTGCTGGTTTCCGCAAGTTTCTGTTGATCTTCTCCTTCTTAATCCTGTGCAAGTAAATGTCTGCAGAGGTCGTGAAATTACGATGGTCCAGGTCAAGCTCTAGTTAACTTCCGAAGAAGTTTGTTAATCAATACTTAAATACTCTGTATCGAATCTTTACTGATATCGTCAAACGATTTTTCTGGAATTCTACCTTATAGCAGAGAAGGAATCTCACATTACATGACATGCTTGTAATTTCGTCGTATCACAAAACTTATCGCCACAGCGTAGGGACATCTCAATTTTTGATATCTGATTCACAATGTCTAAAAAAATTCGATAAATTTCTATTCATATTCGGTATTCCAGCCTTGAACGCTGTTCTCTTGACTAACCCATTCTGAGTTCAACATTCTGGAAATTTAAGCTCTGCTTGAAGTTTATAACTATACAAGAGTAACCTCAATCGATTTATTGGTTCACCACACATGAGTGTAAAAATATCTAACTTATCGCCAAACCTGATATAACTGTGCAGAAATAATCATCTTAACGATATAAAATTGAATATCTGCACTTTAAAACGCATCTTTTTCAAACTACTAAACAATATTAGGTTGTGCATTAAGGAGGCAAAGTACGTCTTTTTATGTTGAGCTATAGAGTAACGAATGTTGCAAGTACGCGAGGTGTAAAATGATCTCGCAGCCTTCATGTTGCACGCGATACTTTATATCATAAAATTACAGTTGACTAGTGTTATTTTTATTTTTTTTTTGATTTTCAAAGCGAAAGTGTATGCGCAAAGCACAAATTAGAGCAATTTTAATACATATATATATAATATATATATATATACACATGAAACTTCATTTTTGCACTTTGACGGTATGTAATGTATTATAAAATCATGGACAAAAAAGTGGGTGTGCTTCTTACTTTATGATTTCTCATGGGTTGTAAAAGTTTAAAAGATTAGAGGGGATAAATGTAGTAAGATGAAATGATGGTACTACAAGGGCGGAAATGCGTGGCAGAACCGAATAAGATTCGAATGTCCAGAGTATATACGGCGTGCATATAATTTGGGGTGAAAATAAGCGAACACTTTTACTTTTTGAAGTATATTTGCAAACGCACGTACCACATTGGCTGAAAATATTGATCGGTGAAAAAGTGTGTCATGTTCTTGTGCGACGAATGTATAAAACCCTACGGTATATTAATACAGAGTCGTGACGGCAATGTATGAATTTTCGATCGAAAAAACTATATCGTACTCACGGATTAATGTTGACAGCGTTATTGCAGGCTGTTGGCTCAATTTTTTTACATATCTTCGGGTATTTGTTGTACTTGGCGTAGTGGTAGTCAGAAAATTCAACGAGGACGGTGTCCAAATCGATGTTGTCGCAGACTTGATAGTCTCCCGAGAGTTGAGCCTCTTTGACCAGCGATTCGACCGTATCTATACATCTGTGTTAAAAAATGCATCACACATCAGCGCTACACGCTCGTATACAGGGTGGTCTGTTTTCGATGCCATGAATCAATATCTTGCTGAAATCGCCTACTTCCGCACTGACACAATGTATTATTACTGGCCTCGTTGAATTCATCTTGATATTCGTTACAAGTCATTTAGAACTGCAATGTTTTTTCCTTGTTTCAAATAAATGCCGTTCAAAAAATATCCGAAGCGGTAACGCGTAAAATTCAAATCATATTAACACCGTCTTTTCCATTCGTAGCCCCACAAGTTTCACATC
Organism: Neodiprion virginianus; assembly: GCF_021901495.1. Lineage (NCBI taxonomy): Eukaryota > Metazoa > Arthropoda > Insecta > Hymenoptera > Diprionidae > Neodiprion > Neodiprion virginianus. Next base: position 20,627,939 of record NC_060880.1, read on the forward strand.
TAACACTTCGAATTTCCAACAAATTAAAAAGGCCCCTTTGTTAAAATGGCGTATATACTAACGCTCAATATCTCTGTGACATGAATCGTGATCAGCGATTTTCTTTGAAATTAATAATTACATGACGGCGCTATTGTAGGCGATTATGGAATTGTTATTCAGCTGCAATCTATGCAATGAATTGGCAATCAGCAAGTTGATGAACGTCAAGCACATGATCTTCTTTCATTAAAATATGTATGTATCAGAATTTACGCTTCGTAACCCACCCTTGTTCCCGCAGAAACTCCGCGATCAGATACATCAGACTTCTCCGCCTCTCTTGGGAGCGTTTTTCCTCCTAAAAAATATTGTACTCAACTTTTTGCACGTGAGTTTTTCACTATATGTAGGTAACTCGCACATCACAGGGTAAAGGCGAAAACGTTGACGTCGTACGTGGGGAAACGATTGTAGTTGCAAGGAAATCGTGGTTTTTAATTATTGCGTCATGGTCATTTAGATTTTTCCCAACCCATGATTTTAACGTTTATTCTCAACAATGTTTGGGCCTAACAATCGGTAGAATTTTTAATTGGACAATTCTGAAGCTTGCACGTATTATGCCGAGCGGCGTATGAAAAGGAACAGATTTTCACGTTACGAGAGTTTGACTTTAATGCCTATGACTGAAAAGTTATAGCGCTTCATGGCAAAACACATTCGTTCGTTCGTCGATTTCAAATTTGTGTGCGGCGGCCAATTAAGAACAATCGATAAAGCTTCACCAATTTAAAGTGTATGAGAAACGAAAGTGACAGATAACAGAAACTATTCGTTTACGAATGTTTAACAACAAAGCTGAGATTGCATACCTTTTCTCTGGCTACGTGAGCTATTTTGCTGCTCGAGTAAGATGACAAATAGTCAGCCATTAGGTAAAATCGGGTTCACTCCGTTGCTGGGTGTCGGGTAAAGGATAATTAATAAAATTGATAAAACTGTGTACAAGTTGACTGTGGCTGCGGAGGATACTGCCAGGAGAACAAAATTGTTTTGGAGGAACGAACTTGTTTCCGTTACCACAGCGACAGGGAAGTTACCCCTACAATGAACAGAACGTTCGATCGTTACCTGCTACTTACATCTTTATTTATCATTCGGTAAACGTAGACTTTGAATACACAATTAGTGATTGGTAATTGTTGCCGATAATGGGCGAAGCTGTTCAAGCAAAGTATTCTTGAAACAATGCCAATGCGCGAGACTGCACAGTGGTACACGATGCAACCATTTGCTTCGTGTAGTTAATTAAGAAGATCCACCAACATAATATGTATGTATGTATGGACATACATATTGCATCGTACATACATATAATACATGAATGTGTGTCTAGTCCACTATTTCACTTAATACGCAGAAAGTTCTCCAAGCGTTGCCAATAACCTTGAGCAATAAGTGGTTGCGGGATATCTCTCTAGTTGCCTGAAATTCGTTTGGCTTCGAATCCAAGGTTTTGGCGATGAAGGAAGAAAAAATAGAAATAAAAAATGTAATTTAAGAAAAAATAGTAGAAATTACGTGTATCTGGTAACAGACTGTGAATTTTCAAACAGTTATTGTATTCTAGTTTTCAAACCGAGGGCGGTAGAGGCTCGATAAAATAGTCGGCAGTGCATTCCTCTGTTGGGAAAAACCCTAAATTTACTCTCAAGTTTAAGGGTAAATTCGCAGTCACTACTAGAGGGTTATCTAAAATTGAGCGTTAACCGTTAATTAGAACATATTTGGGGGTTGGAGGTTACCCTCAACATTAGAGGACTTATTCTCCTTGAAAACATTTCAGTGTAATCATTGAGCCTGAATCTAATCATTAAACTTGGGTATAAACTTGAAACTTGGATGTAATTGTTAAAGTACCGGGAAGCGTTGAGGGTTAACACCGAGAGCTGGGTTTTTTTTGTGGAAAGTTAATCTGATATTGCATACGACATGGGTATATTATTATACCTACGGATTCAAGCAGTAGGGTTTTGTAAAAAATTTTAATGTCGTATCATAGGAGGTATCGATTAAGATCGGAGGTCCCGATTTGAGATTTGTTCTATTAGTTTTTGCATGAAAGTATTAAATGGAAGACAGAATTTAGAAAAGCAGATTTTAAGTAAACGCCATCCTTGTCTGAGATACGATTTAATTTCCTATTTTTGAAGTACTAATTTGCCAAGAATTAATAATATAACGAAATTTTTGAGCCCTTGTCGAAAATGAAGATTTCATAACAGCAGTAGGAATGTAAATTTGAGAAAATAATTAAAATTTCAAGCAATAACAGAATGAATTTTTGGTATCCAAAAAGAAAAAAAGAGTTTTACATTTATTATGTTTTACTAGGTGTTTCTGAAAATTTTAGATTTCAGAAAATCGGCGCTTGAGAACCAGCAAATTAAATCATTACTCAGATAGAGATTCTTAATAAGATAAAAATAATCGAGCTCTATTTTCGACGAATACTATTATGTAAGAAAATTCTGGAGCAAATCTAAAATCTCGACATCGAATCGTGATTATTTCAAAGTGGTCAATAATTGCGCTATAATTGTACCTGTATTTTATGATTTTTCAAGCTTTCTGTCAAGGGAATATTGTTTCGACTACAATTACCTCAAGTCCTTTCAGTTGTACTTTCAAACCTTCGTTAAATCATACTTACGTATTTACAACTCTTCGACTGTACTATGGGTTTGCTCCACCCTGATCTTCGGAGTTGGGACAACTACCAGCCACCGGTTGGGCAGTTCTCGTAACTTCTTACTCTCGAGTAACTTTCACTCCTTTGGTTCTAAAAGTTTGCCATCGGGAAGAAGCAGGATTTTTCTGTGCGGACAGTTTTATAAGAACATGGGGCTGTTGGTATTTTATTTTCGGTCATCCCTCACTGAACCAGATCCTAACCTACCCTTGGTGTTTTGCCAAATGGTCTTTTCACTCTGCAGCAAGATCGCGGTTCCAGTTTTGATTGTCAATCGCCGACCCCAACGTCCGCAAGTATACCGCAAGATCATCACCACGTGTACGGGTTACGTGCGGAGCAATACGGTTATACGTACAGGTATACCCGATTCTGGGTAAATACACGAGGAGGCTGGTCCCGCCTGAGTCGTTGGTAGCTGGGGGTTCTAAAAGCTTGCGCCAAGCTCTTCGAGCTGGAAGGGTGGGAGTTGGAAGTGGGGGTCGGGGATAAGGGTGGTCTCCGAGTCGTGCCTTGGGGTGCACAGGTTGCGTTCGATCGACCCGGTCACTACGCAGCGTGCGGCGCTCACTGCGACAGTCGGCTTCGTTGGTCCGGCACCTCGCGTGGTCGGGCTGTGAACACTGATTGTGAATTTGCACCATTTCGCACACTGGGTACTGGTTCAGACCCAGTCTAGACCCGTCGGGCGCGATTGACTCGGTGAAGGGTGCGCCGTCGTCTTCTTCTCCATATTCTTCGACAACCCAACTCGGTGACCGGCTCGCCTGCAATTGTGCCGTTGAAACGATATGTTGATGATAATTTTTTCCTTTTGTTAATAATAAAGTGAACCGTTCATGCGTCGCGACGTGATTACTTTCAGTCGCGATTTATTGTCAGATAGGGATGCTTGTTGACCTTGGGAGTTTGAACGTCTGGTTCTTTTACTTTGTTCAATTTCATCGTTTCTGTACGGATGTAAGGTGTGCGTATAATAGTGTTGAATTATTCAAGTCGCTGTACGGAATATCAAGATCGGCACGTCAATGACACATGATATTCACGTGTACCACACGTAGGTATGCGATACATGTCCCTCTTATTTTGTTGTTAGTACAGAATCACACGTGATATATTGTTATCACTGATTATAACATAAAAGACTCGTGCGTTTTGACTGAATTTGTAAATATTTTCAGAGAACGAGTGATTCATACTTGAGAATTCTGAATCCAAGAGTCATCTGATAATTCTATAAAAAGTCCACGAATTTCGAATTCTCACGAAATGACACAGAAAAATGTTTCAACTTTCCAAAAACGATATCTACTGTAAAACGCACTTTAATTTGTTACTAAGTTATGTTTGAAATGTAGGAGGTGCAACAAGAAGACAATATACTTGTTTTATCGAACTATTTAAAAATAAATATGGAATGCAGTCAAGAAACTATGGAAAACACTGTATAGAATATTGATTGGTTTTCTTTTTACGAACCATGTGATATAGTTTCAGTTACGAATGCAACAACGTCGCGATACCGACTGATTGTGCAAATTGTATTTCACTTTTCGTTCACTCGTGATAAATTCAATCGACACGAACTTTGAAAAATTATACAGTTCGCAATGATTACGCTTGTGCGGTGTTTAAGGAAAGTTTGGAAAATTGACGAAAACGCTATATAAATGTACTTGCAGTTGCCTCTCATTCGCTCTGTGGTTATTATGGAACACTGCTATATATTAATAAGCACGGAAAAAGTATAGAAATTTTCGCGATTGCAAACTATTCTTATAAAATTTCAATGGTATCCGATGAACCATGTAGTCCGTATACTTTATAATAAACCTTTTAGCACTACCTTCGTCGTTCGAAAATGATTCGATTCATCTTATATTCAAACTCTGTAATCACAATATAAGTATTATTGCGATTTTTATTATTATCAAATTTGACATTTTTCTGTGTATGTGTAATTTGGTGAATTATCATTCTTATTGCAATCCATGTATGATATATTATATCGCATAATTTCAAATAGTCAGTTGCTTTCTTACTTTTTAGAGTGAATTATAGTTATCCTTTCGATTCCTGTTACGAAAATAGTTGTAAGATTATGGCTTGAGAAATTCCTCTTCAACGAAGCGGGGTGTTTGAGTTTCCATACTTAGACGTACTTATATCAAAACATGCGAGTCCATTTGAAAAATCCTCGAATATAATGAAGCTCGTGTGAAATTGATTCGTCCGATTGGCTGCTCAACAATCACTTACATTTAATTATTATAACTATTTGGAACAAAGATGATGCGGGAATTTATCACCTTCTGCAACGAAGTAGATTTCTTGGCAATTACCTAATTTGCGCATCAGTCAAACCCACGCTGCTGGTAACGATGACAAACGTGTCTTAATGCCTTGAATGTTAGGAGTCATGCTCCTGCGGCATCAGTGTGTGGCAAGAAGCTGTTCGACTGAAGAGTTTTCGCATCAGTTCTTCGGCTAGACGTAGCCGGACTTAACGTCGCGTTGTTAGAACGCTGAACGTTTAACAACAAGAGTTTTCCTCGACGTTGGGAGCGTTATTCGCAAATTTTTCCGTGACCCGAGTCAGGCCAACGGTCAACGGTCAAGGAAAAAGATTATCGCCATGGTGAATTCAATAACGCGACTGGCTGCAGCTGTATTGTCTATCGCTGCATTTCTAGTCTCTGAAGCAGGTGAGCTATTTCGTCGACACTCGACATAAATAACGCAAATATATTAGCGTAGCACTAATGCCCGCTAAAATCTCGCAGTCAAAAACATTTTTTTTTTTACCATTATTACTCTTACGATAAAATAAATGCTAAGAATGTGTCCGAAACACGTAAATTTTTAATGGGGAAATCCACCATTTTTGGGGCACGTGCTAGAGCTGAGATAAAATACTGAAAACATTTGGCAGATTTTTTTTTAATTACTTAAAGTTGATCTGGAGGCGGTCCGAAAACAATTTTGCACTATCCTGATATATATAAACAAAATGCGAATCATGTGACAATTCATCACATTTTCTCAGGTCAGCTGCATCGGCAGTCATTGTCACGTAATTCGTATGGAATTAAACTCGCAGTTTCTTTCGGTTTGAAAATAAGTTAGCTGGATGGTCAAAGCATTTACACATTTGACTGAACGTGTATTTCGTATCAGCAAAGCTCTTTATTTTCAAGGGCATACTTTCGTGCGAGGTTTTGGCGTGTCGATTGGCCGGGAAAAAAGTTAGATTAAATCTTCATTCTCGCTGTATAATACATTATTTTCAACAGCTAAGCATCCAGGCAAATTAATTAGCTTTTTCAATTCGAATGGGTTATTTTCTAAGACTCAAAGTTTCAAAATTATTATACAGAAAAGTCGGGTGTACTTTCGATATCGACAATTTATAAAGGTAATGCAACTTAACGGACTCTCGCCCGTTAATAATACGACGTAACTCTTGCGTGTAGAAAGTTATTTTAACAAAGTAGTCTTCCGAAGAGAAATTAGTACAAAACTTATAGCCGCACAATCCTCGTCACTTTTCATACAGTTGTATAAATGAACTTTGTTCACGAACGGATAAGTCCCTGTCAAAATAGCGACAACATAAAGCACTAGGTATTTTACCTCATGATATGTACACATTAAAAGCATACACAATTTACCGCAACCTTTCACGAATATATAGTCTACAACTCGGGCGGCGGGCGATGATAAAATTATAGCGGTAAAGTCGCGGCGTAAGTAATAACCGTTCGTGATTAACTAAATTGCAATTGATTTTCCATAAAACGCGATGTTCCGGTCCCATAACGAAATCTTCCAGCTGCTTCTTCCATCGATCGATAGCATCAAATAAAATCATGTAATCACGTCTGACCTAACGGAGTCCGTAAAAGTTGATGAAGATGAAAATTGACGTTCAATGATTTTCGCTTACAGACAATTATTCACCTTAAAGTTGAAACGCCAAGCTTATTTCAATACGTGCATACCGGCAACACTTTTTATTTCAAACTCACCCCTCGCTGCTCGTTTATCCCTTGTGTTTTCACCCACCGTTGCCAACGAGCTGGAAACTTGGCGAATACAGCAGGGTCAGTATCGTTTCAGATGCACTGGAAGAAAACTGCACCGACTTCCAGGGTGGCACAGTTAGACATGGCCTCCTCTACGTACCAGGTCCTGCGGTATGCAGCTTGTGCGTTTGCTACCATTCCGAGCCGATGTGGTGCAAGGCCATTTACTGCACCCCACCATACGTAAGTGAGCTCTGATACTACGCCACCTGTAACAACCGACAGAAACGTCATCATTTTTATTTAGCATAGTCGACAGGTTACCACCGCATTTCGTTGTAAACTTCTTTTCCTTTTTCGGAATGTCGCGATGTCGGAGGAATAGCGAATGTACTTGAGGGTTACTGAACTACAACGTAATTAAAGAACCATTACGTCCAAAATTAACTTTTAAAGTTACCAATTTAAAAAATAACAAAATTGATTTTAATCTATAAAATGCAATTGCTAAAACACCAAAAACAATGCGATAGTAGTTCCAAATTACAAACACCACCTGGTGAAAAAATAATGCGCAATTGTTGTTGGTACACGAAGGCGAGCGTGTATGATTCTTCTTATAGCTATACTTGTTAGCGAAGCCCTTTCGTGGTTTGTCGTGTCAAGATGAAGAGGATTAGGCCAAGGGTAATGTTTACACAATATGCAGAGGTTCTCTCGTCTCCACTCAAAGGGAACGACGATTTATATTTACGAACAGAGTTTTGAAGCGTGTGGAATCCGGCGAAACTGGTTTCGAAAAGCCAAAGCTTTACTGGATAATTCTCCACATCATTCGGAATCCCTAACATCTGATTTATAACTCCTTCATGAGTGGGTGTAATTTCTATCACATGTGTTCAATCCTACACGTAATTCAGACTACAGCTACTCGATCGACGCGTAAATTGAACTACTCAAAAATGTTCGTTCACGTAACTTTTTAAAAATATCCTTGGATACATTTTTTACTTTTATATTTTTTATCTTCAACTCTCTTAAATCTTCACTGAGACTTATAACTATAGTTTTTACTAATTATTCAATTGTGCCATGGTTAAAGTTGAAATTTACGTTTTGCAATATGCTGCAGTCTGCAGTGATCTCTCGGCAAAATTTTATTGTCAAAACACCTTTACATCCAATGAGTTTCAATTTGATTATTTATTCAGAGGAGTTTTACTACAGACCACGATTTCTCTGATCGCCAATTTTTTTTTTTTTCACCAGTTTGTGAACAGCTACTTTGCAAGGCTGGTAATTACCACCCAATATCAGAATTAGTCATTAATTTTTTTAAAGAATTTAGAAAAAAATGGCCAGTTGGACGTTATAGAAGCAGAGAACAATCAAATAAGATTCCAGTGTGTTTTGAAGCTTGTGAGACGCTTATTCCTTTCGAATTACTGGTAATTGAATCAACACTAGAATTAGAATGAAACTTAGAACACATCAGAGATCAAATCAGGACGTCTCGGCATTTAGTCAAATTCTGATGTGATCTGTATGATACTAATAGAGTACGATGCAATTAGAATGAAAACTAGTTATTTTTGCCAGTCTTCTTCTCACAGAGTCGATGTTATGAGAAAATTTTACAATGTAAATACTTGAACAACGCTGTCTGAAATAAATATTTGTAAAGTGAAGTCTACATCAATGTGGCAATTAGTTTTCTTCTCACACACACTTCGTTCTCTCTATAAAATACTTGGCAATTAACTTCTTGCTATTAATTACTCAATTATTTTTTCAAAGGTTTGTCGATATTCAAAGTTCCTTGAAATTATTGAAATAGCCAAGAAACTTTGTGAAAAACTCTATCTTTCACTATTCAACCGATCGTACGTACACAAGGTCTAAAAAAATAGCCCCTTTTAAGTGATTTGATAGTTTTACTTCCTCAGGGACAAGTAATAAACCAAGTTCAAAAGTACGGTAATGATTCATAAGGGTAAAAGGGTTTTGATCCTTACGAGGGTTTGTTTTATCACTTACTACGCTCGCTGTCGGTGTGCGACTAATCGGACGTGATAGCTCAAGTCGGACTGCTCTCACCTCCGTCTTTCTCGCGCGCTAATCGCTCGCTTTGCGCTTCTCCCTCTGCGCATGCGCGCTGCTCGCTTACTCCCCCCACTCCCCCCCCACCCAGCACACACACATGCCGCACAAACTTCACGCGCTCACCAGGTAATATGATTGTGGGAAGGTTGTTCGTATTAGATGCAATAGCACATATAGGCAACAGAAAACTTTTCTTTTCATCGTAACTCGGTAACACGATTGCTGCATCGTGGTTGGGTTGAATAAAGAGCTGTAAAAACAGTCTTTTTTCCAACAATTGCTTGGAAATTAAGCACGTTAGCGCATGCGCACAATTGAAATGCTATATTTTACACTCTCGGGCCTTGTTCGGCGCATGCTCACTTTCCAATAATGCAATTTTACGCATCGTGTCATTGAGTGTAAGTTAACTTAATCCAATAATAGGTAGTTGTTCTGGAAAATTTGGTCAACATACTTATAATATCGTATTTTATGCAATGAGTCACGGTAAACAACATACCATAAATTCTCTTTAGAATTTGCAGTGAGTGCAGCATTTTCCCCAGAGGCTTGACCTGCGAGGTGTAATTTGCGTGGTACGCGATGTTTAAAGCGATATGCTGAGAGGCTTTTTCTGCAATTATATCACGATGCCAGGCATAATTATTCAGAGGTTTTCTTTAGATTTGTGGATGTAAGCTGATAATGCAATAGACGCATTGCCGTAAAAAGAATGAAATTGAAAACATGTTCATTTCAATGTTGTAGTACTTTCAATAAATTTAGATTGCCTAATACGTTTTTTTCTCGTTATACTTTCACTCCTGGAGATTTATTCTAATACAATTAGTCTGATAGTTGAAAAAATTAGGAGGTGTAAAATTTCAGTTGTACCATCCTTCATCTACATTCCTGTTATTTTTTTTAAACGTATATTGTTTGGAACGTTACCGTTGCTACAATTTGCGGAAAAGTGGACCAATGTTCCAAATAACTGGCAAAAAACAAAAAAATCAGAACTCTGGGTACCGAAAATAATTGAAAACTAGTCCGATAATTAGTATATTTGATTCAGAAGTTTTCCGTAACACGTGAGGCAAACTGGTTACTAATAAGAAAAGTATGCATGTTGATACCAATGTATATAAGTTTATAAAATCGGCCTACCAGAGATTTGATTGACTGTATTCAAATATTGGGCAGGAAATTACAATTTCAATTTTTCTAACGATTACATATTAAAGTTATGGCTTGTACAATTGTAAGTAATATAAAAATTTTCAAATTTTGAAAATATGGGAATAGATGAGACTGACGTAATTTTGGTATTTCGTTATTAGTAAAAAGCTTCAAATTTTCAATCTGAAGGTAACAGAAATGTAAATTTTTTACGGCATAATTGTTATTTTGTCCTCATTGGCGACAAATTTTTTTGATTCAATCTAAAAAAATGTAAAGATATTGTAAAACGCTCGTACTGGCCTACAGGCGTTCTTTTGAAAGCTGGATGGAAATCTGCAAGTTGAGGGTTTCCAGTGAAATAATCATTCGCTGATTTTCTTCCCAAGATAAAGCCGTCAAAAACATCCCCTTCTATTTTCCAACTGTTTTTTTTACGCGTTCACACCCTCGATTCATTTGCGTCATTGATCAATGAAGTCCCGACTTGTGGCTATGCACAAATATCTTGATACAGTGCAAACGGGTGACCTTGTTGTGCGAATAAAATTACGTGATTGAATATCTAAATGAAAAACGTAGAATGTATAAAAGACATTCTGCCTAGCACCTCGCACGTGTACGTGATGGTTTTTAACGTTTTCGTAAACGAGAAGAATTCGGTTTGATGATTTTTGTTTTTTAACCTTATGAAAATTACAAGGAACGAAAATCAATTATGAGTCCTTTCTGAATAATAATTCCCAAGGAAAAATTTGTTCTCCAAAACACTTCAGTCAGGTAACCCTCGCATTAAAATACAACTTTATTATTTCACGTTTGACGCTTTTACGTGATAATCCGCCATACTTGTAGGAAAAATTGGAGAACGCCCTGAGGGTGTTGGTAAACTGGAATTGAAAATTAGGTCAAGTGGCATCCCCTTAACCTCGAGGTTACAATTAGCTGCGAACAGTGTTCGAACAAGCTTGAAAATTAATCAAGAAAATTAATCCCAACAGAAATGCAAGCGGTTTCGCGTCGGCGAGCGATGCTGTGAATTCGAGTGTTTGGACGGCACTGATGCTGACTGGAGCAGCCCCGATCTCATTATTGCATCCGGGGCTTCCAACTTAGACGAAGGAGTCTTGCTCTTCGTTGCAACGCTTCTGGCAGCCCTGATCGAGCCTTAACCGCTACAAATCGCATCGTTGGAAGTTTGATGATCGACGCGTTCGCTATTTCAGAGAACTCGATATTACAAGTACATAACGCATTGAGTGTATAAGCAGCAGCATCTTTTTTTCTTCGTTATGCTACCCGTGTTGTATTAATTTATCTTGGAAGCCATGCACCTGGAGTACGTCCTTTAAGGCTGTGAAAGAGAGTATAAATTATATAAATCTCGAGAAATGCGGAAGAAAGTGAAGGTTTATGTAGGCCAACGATGTAAATCAACTTTTTCGTCTACTAATTTCCGTAACAGTATAATCGTTGGAATTTTCGATAGATTACGTTGAGTAATTTCCCAATACACTCATCTAAATTAAACCAATTTTTTATTACGGGTTCAAACCAACTGCTGCGTAAAAGAATATCGATAATAACTCATACGTGATGGATTGTAAAAGTTTGTAATCTGAGTTTGTGCAATAACTATTTCCATTGCATTACTTACAACTGTTCCAAAGTTTGAAATTCCTAACTTTTGATCATCCGCAGAATCGCGTACTCCAAAATATTGCTCAGGTACGTCAGTAAAACTGCGAGTTTGCTGTAAAAATTTAAATCATAAAAATAGGCACTTCGATTCTCTATAGAAACACGCCAGTAAACCATATCCTCTCGAAAAATTTATTGTGAAATTGAGGAATATGTGGAAAACCATGTCCGTACTTTTGGCAGCACATTGCCGAAGGCTAGAATTTGAAGTATGGTTTCCGGGGTTTACGGGTCCGTTGGTTGTCAAGGCGAAGTGGTAAATAGAAATCTTCTATGTTTTAAGATCTCCGAGAGCTGCCATCCGAACCTGAAAGTATCGCATATCTTAGACAGCATCCCCCGCATGTGACTGTTTACATCGTATGGGTCGCATCTCGATATTTGAAGAATCGCTTTTATATCGCCAGTCAAACATCACTGCGGACAAGAAATTCGTTGACGTCTTATTCGAGATGAACATTTTATACTGTGGAAAATGCAGTGCTTGGTTTTATATGTATTGAATGAAAATACACCAATCTGCACTGATGGGCTCAATAACTTTTGTTTTACAAGGATGAAGATGTCCGAGCCAATTTACGAGTTTCAATATTCGAATTTTTATCTGCAAGGCAGAATAAATCAGGTCTTTTGAAAGCTTCGCTTTGGTGCGATTCGATAGCTTTTGGACAAACGTAATATGCTTGGAGTTTGATAATTCACAACCCGTTCGTAATTACCTGTAAGAGTAGATGAATAGTATTTTTTATATTTGAGATATAAGCACGACGCTTGTAGGTTCTTTTCAGAACAGGATGAAAGTTTGGTAACATCGCGGTTATACAAAGTATGTTTTATCTCTGAGGGTTCATAATTGAGCGGTGTCGCGACAAAACGGTGCAAGTGCTATCGTTATGATCTTTCGGGAGAGCAAAAAAGAAAACTGTTGAAAAATTTGTTTAATTAATTTAAAAGAAAAAATCAAAACAGTACTTTCCAGAGTTTTTCAAGCTCTTTCAAGTGGCCTGCACCCCGATCCTATAGATATACAGCAATTCACCTTCGAGGAAATGACTTGCGAAAATATGTTGTTTTTTTTTCAACTTTGGATTCTGATTAAGAACACACTTGCGATACGAGCATTATGAAACAGTTATGAATCCGAAGGTTGAACCTTAACGAATAAAATCCGTTGTTGTATTTTCAAATTTGTACAAATTTTCAAGTATTACATAGCAAAATGATGGGCTAGGGAGGGATCGACAACGGTGTAAGTGCCAAAATGAATATAGTTTGCTAGCAAAATTGTCAAATTTTACTGAAAAACGGTAGAACAGCGCAAAAAATCAAAATCAAATAAATAAATTTGATCGATGTAAATCCTGATAGTACAATCTGGTCTGCGGAGGCATGAAAAACCATATCGGCGAGGTCCTTTTTTGCGAACTTTGAACTGAGAAACACCGATTTGTATCTGTTTGGTAAATTTATTTTTAATCATCGCCTGAAGTAGAGAAAAAAAGTTGGCACGAATCACGGTCTTATACTGGCATGAAAAAAATAGATTTTCGCAAGTCATCTCTCGGAGACAGATTGCAATGTTGAATCAAAGTTCGGGCCGTTTGAAAGAGTTTGAATAAATCTAAAAAGTACTTTTCGATTACTGTTTTAAATTAATCGATGCAATTTTGAGAAAGTGTTTTGCTCTCCTGAAAAATCATAACGATGGTATTTACATAGTTTTCCCATATATACCAACTTTTTATAATTACGCGAATAAATTTTTGCTAGCCATATCGTTTGGCAGGGACGTGTGTATTTGGATTTTTGCAAATTGTATTTAAAAAAATGACGTATTTTTGGTATTTTGGCACTTGCACCGTTTTGGCGTGCCGCCCTTCAACTACAGCATTCAGAGTATTAGTAGATCCTTTTTAAGATACTTGGTGTTTCATTCGATATGGAAAAACGGATGTATGATCGCAAAAAAATCTTTTCATCCCTGCAAAAGTTACTAAATCTTAACCGAAACGTTATAGCAATAGATAAATCTATGTAACCTAAACGTAGGCAGGATGGAACTGAAATTAGAAAGCAATTTCGTTGGATCATTTATATAAATAGTGATAAGAAAATGACGTTATACTTAAACTCGGAGTTATTTTTATTAATTCTCTTTTTAATTGGAAAACCCACGTTTCTTTTCGATTTTTTTGGAGACATATCTTTCCGAAAGATTCTCAAAAATCACGAGAATTCGTGGGAAATATCGAGTAGGTATAAAAATCTGACGAGAGAAAATTCGAAATTTTTCAATAGTTGCTAATAATAGTTAATTTTGTCACATTTTCATCGTGTGACAAATTCGCATGAAACATAATCGTGAGAAACTAGAAGTGAAGCCACCTCGATTGACACTCCGAAAAAATACGGTATTCTTTTTATATTTTTTGAAACTAAGAGCGTTTGCAAAGAAATTGGCGAGCCATATGAATCTTTGATGTGTCAGAATAGTCCTCAAAAATTGGTAAATTTTTCGTTTTTCCCACATATATTGTAAACTACTGAACGTAGAAGCAAAGTTTGATTGACGGGAAAACTTGCCATTATTTGACGGCTATTTTGATCCATTATATGATCGCAAATTTTTTGCACATGCGCTTATTTAGTCGAGTAGCTCTGCAACATATAAAAAGAATAGTACCTCGTGTTTCGAAGCGAAGTAAGTGTGAGAAATGAGGAATGTTTTGTAATAAAAATTCTCTCGACTTGTTATTATTCGGTCAATGCTACAAATTTAAGAAAAATAATAAAAACAACGTGTCGGTGACTCATGTGCGTCGAATTAAGATCTAAAGCTGGAGCCAGTGCACACGAGTTTCAAACAATAAAACATATATACAGGTAATACACTCGAAAAAAGATTGATGGTAAAGCGTAATCAATTTGCCGTGAGATCGATATCACATCCATATTTTCAATAAAAACCGAAAAGAATGTATGCCCCCATACTTATCTGACGTATTAAGATCTAATTATTTATAGGTCAAAAAACAGAAAACCTATTAGGTTCAAAAAATATGCAAATATGGAACATTTCGTGTAAAATTGACCTGCAGTTTTGACTTCCCGTTTTTCTTATTTTGCTGACACTTTTTCCGTTGATACTAGCATCTCCTAAACTCCCATTTTACCTTTTTTTTATGGAATACTTCTTTGCAATTTTAAAAGTGGAACGTTTTTTCACAACTTTCGACAGTTATTGGTCGTAGAGGATTTTTTAGAAAAAAGTAAAAACATTAATTCAAGTGCTTTTGAAATTTTTGGGAGACACTAAAAGATCAGGATTAGGACCTGGTCTAGTTGACATGGAATGTCCCATATGCATATCGGTGTAAAAAACTATAGCGCGAAACCGGGCAAATAATTGAAAAGAAGAAATGATAAAAGTTGTAAGTGCCATTTACATAATAACAATAATAATAACCGAGCGATAAATAACCACGCAGTGAAGAAAAAACAGTTTTGGTTGTTATCTTTTTTTTAGTTTTTGGTTTGCAGGTACTTACAGTTTTTTCAAATCTACCTCTTCAATTTGTAGACGTAATCCATATTATCGTTTCGTCATTCCAATCGACAAGAGCCAGTATCAAGATACGTTAAATCCATCCATTCGAATAAGAATTTATGTCTGTAATCACATATCATTGAAAACATGTATATAATAACTTTTGCATAAATATCAAGTCGGTTTTTGCTCTTTATGAAAACTTGTCCGTACGAAACGCAGATAAAAAAAGACGCATAAACCAGACATGCGTTATATAAATAATTTTTTTATCATCACAAGCGATCATCGTAAGCATGAAAATGCTTGCGAAGTATCAGCTAGAAATTACTGAAATAAATGGTTTCTTGAATACTTCTTAGCGAATTGACGTCTTTTTAGATGTAAGGTACGTAATATTATCGAATGTTGAAAGTAGGGTGAATTTTAAGCAGTTTAAAAATAATTTCTGCATCAACTTATGTTTCTCTATGTTTTGTCGCGTTGACTTTTGACGTAAGATAATATTTAATATCAAACCATATTTCATTCCACGCTATCGCATGCTATAATATCACATTTTGCATCGATACATTTTTTCCCAATTCTTCTCGCAAACAATTTGAAAGATGCAAAAATAAATTACTTAAAAAAATTATACCGCCTCGCATTGCACAAATCAAAATTTCGTACATCGTTGTTGCAGATTTGTATGGAATGAAAAAAGGAATATGTGAAATTAGTTATTGTTAGGATAAAGTAATTTCAGAACATGAGACAAATTTGAAGAGCGCTGCTTTTAAAATGAATGCAAAATTTTGAGATCTTGATTTCAAACCTGATGAACAACTTCTTACTAAAAAATTTTAACAAGCTTGTAATACCAATTCTTGGAATATTATTGCGATATTTTGTCTCTTCTGTTCATCCTTGTTAATTGTGTAAGTAAATTTTGGGAAAAGCAAAATCTATTCAAGTGAGTTGGGCGTTTAAAAACGCTTGTATTTTTAACGGGATAACTACTTTAAAGATTTTATATGAAATTCTGACGTATAAAAACTTTATGGAAAACGTTTGGATGTTTTGACAAAAGTCGTGTTTCAAGTTTATCTGAAAACTTGTTTTCAATGTATTTTCAGAAGCAAGCTTTCACCGGAAATCAAATCAATATAGTGATATATTACCACGATTTCATATTGTTCGGATTACTTCAGCCCAACTCATATCGACTGAAAATCAAAGCTTTTTCGCTATTCCTTAGATTCATACTTAGAAGTCTTATTAATTGACCAATTTCTCCTAGGCTTACATTTTTAACTAATATTTATACACGTATAAATTTATTATTCTATCAATGTAAATATAAAAATAATAATAACATTATGTAATATGCACAGGAATGTAATAACATGTTAAAACATGAACTATTAAGTTTGATTGAGATTTGTTGAGGATCATCAAGGGGCCTTTTATGTATAAATAAACATTCTAAATTCATTGTATTATATTCAGTGATCTGAAATTAAAACAAAGCGTGCTAATTAAGGTACAATAACTTGCGAACAAATTGAACAGCTTCGAAAGTTTAACTATGCAAATGGATGATATTTTTCCATTACTTATAGTGCGCATTTTCAACTGTCAATTTGAAGGATACGGGCAATAATATAATTTACATTAGCTGTATAATAAAAAAAAAAAATATACATTGACGAAAACTTCTCCGGCGTTCGTATTAATTTTTTATCCAACCAGTCTCATACAAGTCCTCACGTCGTTGACCAAAAATCGGAATCTGGGTTCTCACCTCATCAACAACTGTCATGTCTGAAGAGAATGAAAAGTGAGAATGAGCTGTTAATTGAACGGCTGTCGAACGATTGAAACAAGTTCTTTAATTTCGATGAAACGAATTCGTCACCAATATCAGCAACAATCATATCTTCCGCGAACTCCAACTCCTTGAGCACTCTTCCCCAGGGATCCGTCAGCTGCGTGTGGCCATAAGATTCGTACCCGAAACCGTCTACTTTGGCCGAAGATACACCGGCAACGTAAAGCTGGGCGTCATTGGCACGGGCTCGTTGGAGAAGAGACCAATGCAACGGTCCGGTTACGGTCGATTCAAAAGCACCGGGGTAAAACATCAATTGACACCCTGTCGATGGATGAACAGCAGAGAAACTGTGAGTGTAGGGGAGGGTGTGCGGTAAGGTGCTTTAATTGTGAATCGGATTACCTAAATTACGGTAAAGACGAGCCAACTCTTCGAACCGGATGTCGTGACAGATTCCTAAACCGATTTTCCAGCCTTTGACTCGAAACGTGAGTAGCTCATTGCCAGCTGTGATGGTGTCACTTTCTTTGAATGATATTTTTCCTTCAACGTCTACGTCGAACAAATGCATCTGTGTAAAGTTATATCGCATGATAATAATGTCGTCACTGCTGATTGGAAACTATGTGTACAACTGACTATTTCATGCTAATTTAACTCAATTCAAGTCAATTCGCTCAGCACTCTTCAGATCTAATTAGCCCACATATTTTTGTACATAGAGTCAGTAAATTTTCATATTGGTGTAGACTTTGAAGGCGTTCAAAATAGTATTCGGGGTATTCCACCTGGAAAAATCTAACCTTCTCGCAACTTGTTCAAGCTTTGCGAAGTGTTTTCATTAGTTTATAAAAGTATAATGTGTGATTATTTGTACATTTTTATTTAAAGAAGTTTGGACGTTAGCAGCCGATAAAATAAATTTAAAAATTACCATCTTCAAATAACTTACCCACGTTTAAACAAGCATAATTTATCGTTACCTGACACAGAAATTTAGAGATATTTTTTTCGGTATTGGCTAAATGAGACTTTTTCCCGAAGCTTCAAAAATCATACGTAAACGATACTTCAGTGTGAAAATCTAATCAAAAAATATGATCGCATTTTAGAGTCGGGGCAATAGTATAAAAACAAAAAAAAATCATCGTGATTGCAAGGAATGCCTCATGTATCTAATATAGTGCAGTTTACGTGAATTAAATCATCTTGCATCTAATGACAATTTTTTATTCTATTGTAATAATATTACTATTGCAATCGATGTTCCGCTTCGATGTTTATTATTGACAAATACCTTTCTGTATTTCCCGATGAATGTTCCGTTGGAATCCCAGACCGTACAAGTGTTGAACAATTGCTCCCCATCTCTTTCCGGGATCGAACCACCGATCAAACAAATTTCATTCGTTTTAGCTGCAGCTGATAAAGCGAGGCTTGTCTCACCCGCGGGAATATTTTCAGCGAAATTTCGAAAATGTACTATTTTGTGAAATAAAATGATATTAGGTATGTGATTTTTGTGAAAGCAAAACCGAAACATAATTAGATTTTTTCACCGTTTCCATTATGAGATTCGCCAAGCATTTAAGAATATATCACGTGTGTAAGGGACACCATATTATTCACCTGTACCTACCTAACATGATTATGCATATGCTTCGTTTAAATTTAATACTTTTTGATAAACATACGACTGAATTTTTTTTTACCTAATAGGACAGCATTATTGCAAAATTTTTTTTTTTTCAATTTAGTATTAATTCGAACTTATAGAAAAAAACTGAATTCACAATTAGAGTGATTTTATTAATCGTTTATATACCCATTTCCGTATCTGAAAACTAGGGAATCTGCAATTAATTTACTATGAGTGCAAAATTTTTCCGTAAGTTGAATTCGGCATGAGACAATTGCGTCGTATACTCAACGGCGAGTTGAATCTGTATAAGCGATCGTCACACCTGAAGTTGAGAAGTGAAAATAGGATTTTAATTCAAACGTGGCTAAAAACCGTCAAAATAGGTTTCAGCCTTAATTTTCTGTATTAATCGACCGTAATATCCGATGTAATACCGCTGACTGTGAATAAATTTACCAATTATACAATATTAATACTTGTAGCCTGTGCTAAGAAAAAAAACAAAATCACCATTCTCACGAACATACTATACGTGATAAGTTATTCACGGATTATCAATATTTGTGTGTAATCGATATTTTTAAAAACAGATCGAGTAGATTTTACCAGTTCCATAAGGTGAGTTGAAGCACTCTGGCAGTGCAACGACGTCGGCATCGCGTTGTTTTGCTTGTTCGACAAAGGAGATTGCTCGGGAAATGTTTATTGCTTTATCGTCGGTTACGGCAAGTTGTACCAGGGCCAATCGGAGAGCTTCAATCAATTTTTTTTTCTGTATATTCAAGTAATTAGTGACCCACAGTTAGAAATTGTATTAATAAAATCAACACCTACTTGTCATCGCTTTACTTGGCGCTATTCCTCAGTGCCACGTTGTAAAAAAATGAAGGCGATACGACGGCAGCTTGACAGATGAAATTCGTTTATATTTTTTTTTTTTTTTTGTCAAGTTGGATTTTCACGGGCGTCTAATTGGCCCGACGGCAAATTTACGCTGCAACAAATGCATTGATAATACGTTGAAAGTGAGTACCGACGCGACGCAACGGCAAAATGCCGTACGTCAAAATACGTGGTTGAGTCAGTGGTTCTCAGATGCGTTTTCAACGTAAGAATTAAAAAATGCACGATTTTTAATGGGAAGTAACGAAATGAATCACAAATATATGCAAAATTTGCAAAATTTGCATTGGTTATCACTGTACGTACATACAAGCGATTTTCCATATGCGACGAATAAACCGATCGCATCATTATATTACACAATAATACTCAAAACACTTCAACTAATGTTGGTAACAGAAGTTAGTTGGAAATACTTGATCCGCGAATCGAAATCCGAGACGCAACTCGCAGGAAGGTCACCTTCCGCAAGACCCGATTTTCCAGAATGTTAGAAAAAAAATCACAACGGAAGATTATCGGGCCATTTTCTTGGCACAGAACGCTTGTGACTAGTCAAAACTCTGCCCGAGAGCAATTTCAACCTGTTAATAACATGTTCAGCAAACTGCAGCGTAATAATTACACTCGATATTTGAAGCCCGTTAACACTTTTCGTGTTACAGTTGGCTGCCTAAACGGATTGAGTTAAACTTGCTAACAATGCAACTACGCACTGACAGAAAGTCAGCCGCACCACAAACAATAACAAACGACACCCGACGCATAGAGTCGAGTATCGAAATCACTAAAAGCTGAAGTTGCACAAGCAATGAAAATTTGATAAACTAAACTCACCTTCGATGTCACAGGCTGTTTTTATTTCAGTAACTCCGTTCTTTTTTGGACCACACGCGGCTTGTCGTTTGTATATTATTCACAAATGAGTTTCGTGGGAATACACTGAACGATTCACGTTACACAGCCGTTGTTTCAATCATAAAGTATCGGTGCTTGGCAATGTCCCGAATACATGGCGATCAGAAGAATCGCCATGCGAATTGCGCAGAACGCGGTCAGATATTTGAAAAATTTCCATTGCACGCGGCATCGGGCTTCATTTGAAATTTTCTGGCGACTTACAGCCTAAGAAAATACGTTGACCTTAGATATATTCAGTCATTTCTCTGAGGGTCTAATTAGTAGAAAGAGTCCTGCAAAAATGATTCTGAGACGAAAAGCTTTCGAGCTCTGAGAATCGCAAACAAAGGAAGGCTATCTTTGGATTTTTTCATTCCAAATATGGCCGATTTTGAAAAGTACTTAAAACAATTCTTTGATGCACTGCATCGACGTAATCTTGCGAGAGGAATCGATTGCGCGCAGTCCGATTACACTATCAGTTACTTCATCTCGCTTCTTCGTTTTCTCCATTTTTTCACACTTCCAACAAGCAATCCTAGATTTTTAAATTCTTCGCATAAAAATGTGATTGAGATCCACTGACCTAACACGTAGGTTTCAACGTGCAGCATTCTGCCGTCGGTACTCATTTCCATGAGCATCTTCTTGCCGCCGACGGCGTAACGCTGCCGTTTCAATTTGACGCCTGTGAAAATCCAGTCTGAAGTTTCGATGGCAGATATGTATTATCGAGTAATCGTCTGTGCTCGCGTACATAACATAATATGCATCATGCAGCGCCGTGGCTGGATTTTCACGCACGGCAAAATTCTGACGCAATTTCGAATAAAAAATAAGCTTCAGGCGACTGTTGAAAACCACTCGTTGAAAAAATATGTATATGGTTTAATGGGTTTGGTGAGTAAAAAAAGTTCGATTTTTTCAATTTCAAAATCCATTTTAAGGTAGATACAAACTTTGTCGCTGTTTGTGCTAATTTTTCTTCCAACAAGTTTCATACAAGTCGGTACGACGTTGGCCAAAAATTGGAATCTGGGCTCTGACCTCATCAACGACTGTCATATCTAAAAAATTGAATCATGATTATTAAGAATCTCATGGAAATGATGGCCTTTTCAAATGATAAAAAAAAAAAAAAACGATTATTATACAAATCCCGCTGCACTGTCGGAAAATTTAAACTGATCTCATCTTGTATTATTCTGACTATCTTGCTTTGTTTGCAGAAGAAAAGTGAAGTCGAGTTATGAATTGAAAGGCGGTTGAATGAAATGACCGGATTCATAGAATTAGACGAAATGCGTTCGTTACCAATATCAGCGACAATCATATCTTCCGCGAACTCCAACTCCTTAAGCACTTTTCCCCAGGGATCCGTTAGCTGCGTGTGGCCATAAGCTACGTAACCAGAACCGTCTACTTTGGCCGGAGATACGCCGGCAACATAAAGCTGGGCGTCATTGGCACGAGCGCGTTGCAGAAGAGACCAATGCAAAGGTCCGGTAGTCATGTTAAAAGCACCAGGATAAAACATCAATTGGCACCCTGACAAAGGATGAACAGCAGAGTAACTACGGGAAGGCGGGTACGCGGTAAGATGTTTGGATTGATTGCGGATTACCTAAGTTACGGTACAGACGAGCCAACTCTTCAAACCGAATGTCGTAGCAGATTCCTAAACCAATCTTCCAGTTCTTGATGTGAAACGTAAGAAGTTCATTGCCAGCGGTGAGGATGTCACTTTCTTTGAATGTCATTTTTCCTTTTACGTCAATGTCGAACAAGTGCACCTGTACAAAGTTATTAGTTGAAAATCAGGTCTTATCAACATTTGGGTTCAAAGTTGAATTTCCGCAGCCTGCGGGGCCTGCGTAAGGCGCCCCATTTCCGAACAGTGCGGTAAAACGACGTCGGCGCATGCGCACAATTAAAATGCGGTATTTTTCACATTACGGCATTCTTTGATTAATGGGCTATTTCGATTAACTCAATTTTACGCACTGTATTATTGATCGTAAGTTACTTCAATTTATCGAACTGCCAGTGGCATCGTCAATGCTTCCCAAATCGAACTATCTGCGCGGATATTCCAAAAAGTAAAGTACGTGTGTGACACGTCCAATGAGTCATTCCACGTCAAACCATAGATTTTTAAATTTTATTTTTCTCGCAACGAAACATTTTTTCTCACTGGTATAAATATTGAAATGGATTTTTCACCACGATCTGCACGACCAAAAATTCTGGAAAAAAACACTATCGTATTCTTCGTTCAATGTCCAATAAAATCCGAAATTTTTATGATCTAGAAACAATGTATTATAGGTGAAAAAGAATGAAAAACATTTTCCGCAGTGTTTGAAAACGTTACGCACGCTCCACAGACTTCGAAAATCGGAATTTCCATGTAGTTGTTGTAAAATATCCGATTTCGACAATGATTAGAAAGTGCGTTTATATTTGGTGTTCTTTGCCAAGTGGATGAAACTCTGACCATCGCTATCTCAGATGTGATTGATAGGGGTGTGCGGGTACCCGAAATTTCGGGTACTTTAACTCGGGTTCGGGTCGGGTTTGCATTGGGTCGGGTTTCTTGGCAAGCCCGAAATCTTCGGGTAGTCCGAAATTTTCGAAAATCTCTGTTCGCTTTAGAAATCCCGGTATTTTTGGAGAAGCGAAAACAGCCACGAGCAAAATTTTCGAAAACTTCGCAATTTTCGGCAAACCCAACATTTTTCAGGAATTCGGGAATTTGAGTAATACGAGTTTTTCGGGTAATCCGAAAGATTCGGGTAATCCGAAAAAATTGGCAAAAATACCTTTCTATATTTTCCGATGAATTTTCCTTCGGAATCCCAGACCGTGCAAGTGTTGAAAAACTTTTCCCCATCTCTTTCCGGAATCGAACCACCGATTACATAAATTCCATTTTTTTTAGCTGCAGCTGATAGCGCAAGACTTGTTTCACCCGCGGGAACATTTTCAGCGTAATTTGGAAAATGTGCTATTTTGTGAAATAAAATAATGTCATTGAATTTGTCTCTGCAAGACGGTAACCGGGCCTGTCGGTCGTGAGATTAATTGACCCGCTAAGAATATGTATAGGCATAATGTTGATAAATTTCATAAAAGTTTTTGTCTTTTTCATACAGCCCTGTAAAAAGAATATGGTAAGAATGTCTGTAATAAGTTAGGCAAAATTATTAATTGCTTTCCGTACTTATGTGCGATCGTTACTACCGGGTAGTCTTATCGTTATTTTGTCACAGACTTGTCATCAAAAAAGGCATTAATTAGAAGGAGTTGTGAAAGATATAGACGGAAAAGATCTCGAAATAAGAAGCTATTATGAAGATAATTGAAGCTGTATTAAAATAGTAGGAAGCGAAAAACGAACTGGAAGCACTCAACATATGGTATATTAACAAGTATGTACACAAAAAATTGTGGCATCATGTATAAGGAATCTAATCAGAAAAATTAAAATAAATGCAATATCTAAACCATTAAAGACAGTAATTAAACCGAATAAAGAAGTAAAACGTGTAGGATTAATACAAAAAAAAAAAGGTTATCAGACGTTGAGAATAAGTGTTGCTTTTATAGTTCGAATCATATAGACCAACGTCACATATTATTATGATAAGTATAATAATATACATAGACTCATAGAGATACAATACGTAACAATACAGTTTATATTTATGAATTGCTATGTGAAAATTGAAATGTATTGAACTGAAGATTACAATAAATTTTGAATTTCTAATTTTTGTTCACATAATATTAGTTGCAAACCTATTATTTGATTTGATTGAAAAGAAAATAGACAAAAAAAAAAAATAAAAAATTACGAAAAATTGTCGCGGTTTTGTTACATCGTCAATAACACCATAACTCTCAACTACAAGATGCTATAGAGATAAGCAGACTTTCGATTTCAATTTTAGACAGTATACCTGTAGTAAAATAAAAAATTTCCCTACTGAAATGACACGTTTTTGACACTAGTTCTCCGGCTATTTCTGTTCCGCGTTGCATGTAGAATTGCGCTGTTCGGCAATTTTACGTCAGCGATGAGTGAGCTGTGTTAATAGTCAAAATTTGGGGAGTCTAGCCAAAGTAAGTGGAATATTATTCGGTCGACAAAAACCATGTATTGCATTCACTCAAAAGTGTACCGGCACACAATGTACTCATAGAATTCATCCCTGTTCACTAGTATTTTCTTGTGTTTGAATACATACTAGTCAGACAAAGCTTCGGATTTTTTGACGCAAGTTCAGCAAAACCATAATAAAACAAAACATACTCATATTTTTCAATCTTCGATCCTTCAAAGTCATTGTAAAAATAAGAAAATAGTGATTTTTTCCCAATATGTCGTTACGATAACGTTACTAACTTCAATATCGTCACTCGGGCATTTATAGTATGTATGTATGCATGATATGATTATAGTCAACTCGATTTCATGCATGATCACTGTTTGTTGAATTAGAGGGTGCAGATTTTACCAGTTCCATAAGGTGAATTGAAGCACTCTGGCAGTGCAACGACGTCGGCGCCTTGTTGTTTTGCTCGTTCGACAAAAGAGATTGCTCGAGAGATGTTTGTCGCTTTATCGTCAGTTACGGCAAGTTGTACCAGGGCCAATCGAAGACCTTTAATAAGATATGCATTAGATATATTGACATCATCGATCGCCAAAAGTACAAAATTGTTTCCATGAAATTGGCAAAAATCATCGTACGTACTTGCCATTGCTTTACTTGACTGTCGAGCGATATTGCTCAATGCCATGGCCATGCAGATACTAACTGATAGGTTAGGTCCGATTGGCTATATTATGTGCTACAACCGAATGATGCGACTTATGCTAACTACTTGTAGCTACTGATAAGAAAGAGATGTGTGTGAAGCAGCATTGAGAGACGAGGAATCCAATTTTAGGAATACACATCGATGTATTATAGTATTTTAGATATATTTCAAAGAACTCATGGAAGGAAAGAAGTTTGCAGCTAGATATGTAGTAGAATTTAAATGCAGTTAACATCAACTTTCTTACGTTATTTGAGGTTGAAGGAACCAAGATGTTGCCAAAACTGAAATATCAAATATAACATTTATCAGAATGGCACTGTTGTATTTATTCGTTCTTTCTAACTTGAAAAGCCAATAAAAATATGTGTATTGTATTGATCATAAGGTACAATGTATAACCAGTCATTTTGGTAGAGATGCATTTCTATAAGGTACACCATCCAAAGTTATGGAATGTATTTGAAGCATAAGTTCAAAAAGAAAGACAAGAAAATGTTTGGTTTCATCGAGTATTTCCTCACCAGCATATCCAGCCTTTTGCAATGATCAGTTCGACAATGAATATTATTGTTTATGCGAATGGTTGTGGGTTGTGGATTCGAAAGCTGCTCGTTTGGCCTATCCAAAGTGTCTAAAATAATATTTTTCTCATCCCACTGTTATTCTGTTTTCATTGTCAGTGGTCATCTCGTCGGTTTCATTATGTTGGAAGGCACAGTATAGTCGCAAACTTATATTTTGACTACATTATAGTCAAGGTAGAATCTTAAAAAATGTAACAATTTTTCCTAATGAAGAGTATGTACTGTGATACTTATGTACAAATCTGCAAAAGTATCAAGTATAAAGCTCAAGTCAAGTCCACTGTCAAGTATAGGATACAGCAGCGATTCCTAAATTAAAAATGGACAAATTTTATTAAGAAAAGTTTATGATACAATTGTTCGTCCAGGGTAGTCATAAAATAAAATTACGTTATGAATGAAAGTCATTTTCTAGGTGACCTAGATCTGGACCTTTTATGTTTTTTGCGCTTTCTTCTTTCTGGCGATTCAGAACATCTTCTATCCTTTCTTTTCTCCCGCTCCTTATCCTTCTTTCGATTCTTTCTACTCGATCGTTCTGCCGAACTATCGCGATTCCGGTGTTTCTTAGATTTTTTAGATTTTTTCGGCTTTTTTTCGACCTCGCTACTATCCGAATTATTTCTTTTTCTTGTACAATCGGGACTACTGTCGTCACTGCTCGACCGTCTTCTGGATTTCTTCATTTTTCTCTTTCCACTGGTAATACTTTCATCGTGTTCTTTATTTTCCTTTCTCCCTCTTCTTTCCTCTCGTTCTCCATCCAATGATTCTACGATAGGCAAACGACTCTCAATGCCTGTGTTATCTGTATCTTTATCCTTGTACTCCTGATACTTGGCAGAGTCTGAAAATTAATTCAACGATATATTAAAGACTAAATCATCAAGTTTTTACTTGACATCGAAAAGTTTTTAAAAGGGGTTTTTAAAAAGGATAATTTCGGAACAACTTGCAATGAAAATCATACGCAATTTTGTAACTTATAAGACATTGTTCGACAATCCAGTTTAAAAACCCCGTACAATTAGTCAAAATCTACCAACTTAGGACTTTGCCATTTTTCAGATACTCTTCTTTTGTCACTGCTTGAACGACAGATTCATTTACAGACACGACGTTTCCTCCTAGTGCCATTTTCACTATGAATCTACCCGCGTCGTCGTCGAGACCTTCAATCTGCCCATAGGAATCCTTTTGCTTTCCAGCAATCAGTTTGACAAAAGCTCCTTTTATAAGTTTCAGTTCTTCTTCTTCCTTTGTTCTTGGTTTACTGTTTTGTTTCTGCATTGTTACTTTATCTGCACCAAGTCCCATTCCTTTTGGCCTCAGGGCAGGTATAGATGCTTCGACTAATCTAAAAAAAAGATGCAATGTTTACTTTGTTATGTGAACTAATCATTTCGCATTCAATATGTTATTATATTAGTAACTGGGAAAAGTAGGTTTGACTCCAATGTAGTGTTATTTGTAAATATTCGTACTTCTCATTTTTACCAATTCCTTTACCAGGTTTCCAACCCATGCCACGTAGCATAGCCATTCCATAAGCGTCGATTGGAATGCTCTCATAGTCCTCCAAGGTTGACTGAAATAACAAATTAGCTCTATGAAGGATATTTAGTTCCATTTTTTGTATCCAGAAGTGACCAAAACCATGGATTGGTAATTTTTTTTTGGTAATTTTCAGTGGAACCTAAGGTCTCTGACTTGAAAGAACTCATTTTATCCGTACAGTAGAAGTTTGATAACTTTGCAATAGAATAGATCAAGTTCAACATCGAACCTAATAGCTTTTGTTCGAAAATGTTCATGAAAAACTTGACCACGCAACTACAGGTATGAGTAATATTAAAAAATGTAACTCTAAAATGGTGACTGGAAAAAAAGGGCAATTGTTATACATTTAATTAAAACTTGTAGTCGACATATAATATTACAAATGATACATATTGATGATAAGAATCTCGATGCAGAGTTGGCAAGGTGCGCTGTTAATAAGAAGTAATGTTTAGGAAAGTAAAACCTTTTTATCGTGAAGAATTTGTCATTTGTAGCACCAAGTCTTCTGTAAACAAGTTTTCATAAATGTGACCAGTCAGAAATGCACTGCCATGACGTTTATAACAACCCAGAAATGCGCTTTTTGAAATATTTCTGATCGACCTAGCCTCAACAAATTTTCCAACGACGTTTAACAGAAGTTTGAATGTCCATCTGCAAAGTCGTATATTGTCGACTGTTTACTGCTAAAGTACTCACAGTAGAGGGGATATGTTGTTTGCATGCATGGATATATGCATGTCAAGAAAGATACTTAGACGGTGATTCAGGAAGTAGCTAGTTATCGAGCTCCTACTATAAATATTTGAAAAGATGTGGTCATAAGGTATTCGGGAAATTATCAAGAAGGAAATATCACCAGAAAAATTTAGACAGACTATCAAATATTCCTATTCCATTACTTTTGCAGTGTACTGATCTGATCTCATTTTTCCAAATTCATTGCGTTTCATAAATATTGAAAGAATCGTCAACGGTCATTAGAATATTTCTGATTTGCTTGACAGAAAGTATAATTTTTTATACTCACTGAACCCAATAATTTAACACTGTCATTCGAAACTCCACTAAAAATATTCGTACTTGTAATGTGTGATAAATGGCTGCTCGGCAACTGTAGGAGACCGTTATACAAGCATGTGCCATGAGCGTGAGGTACGGTTTTGTTGGCACAACCTGCTAGGCTAAGCCTCTTGCCGATTTCTATGCACTCATGTGTGGATTCGAAATACTGTAGTTCCGAGGCAGTCAGATTTACGGAAAACTCAGTATGATAAAATATAAGTTTTAAAAATGCCTCTTTGGGAGGTAGATAAATTTTACAAAGCATTTGGTGTAGAAGTGAATATTACTAAGTATAATAAATTACCTCTTGTTCACCAGCTAAGGAGGCGGCATCTTTAACAGGTAAGGAAAAAATACTTGGGTCGTTGCCGTTAGTTTCTGTGCTATGCAGATCTTGTAGGATTTCTTGCGCCGCTTGCTCTTCCAATGTGTTAGGCAGTTTGGATTCTTCAGCTTTGACCTCCTGTTTTATCGTTGCAGATTGTACAGGTTTTATGTCAGCTTCGTCAGTGTCCATTGCGCCAATTGGCTCCTTTTTAACCACAATATCAACCACATCTCCATTTGAATTTGTTTTCACTTTGGGCTCAAAGATATCTGCGTCAATTTTATTAACTATTCTATCATGCCAAGTTTTTGATCCTCGCATAGGTATCACCAGCGGTTCATCTTCTTTTTTATCTTCCAAACTGCAAAAGCCAAATATTTAATTTAAGGTTATGTTTACAAATATTGGTATGAAATATTCCTGTGCTGCTAAAGTGGCGGCTTACCCAATAACCTTTATCGCTTTTTCATCCAGACACTCAATATAATCAATCTTCTTTTTTTCGTTTTGCACTGTATTTTTCAAAACTGGCTTTTTTACCGATTTTGAAAAGCCGAACGAAATTTTCCTCACCTCGTCGGCCATGATTGACACTTGACAAGCTGATCGTGGCTTTAGACTGGTCTACGAATCATATAAATCCGAATTGCAACCATAGGCAGTGAGCATGGACTGTTTCTCTAGACAACAAATGTGTCTCACCCAGCCCCCTGACACACGCTGCTAAAAGTGGTTCGCAAAATGTCCCTCGATTCTGCCGCCAATCTCCACCACTAGTGGCGCTAGTAGTTGTCTGGCGTACCAAAGTCAGCCTGTCAGTAATTTTATATTTATAATATATCTTCCGTCACCGCCATGATCAGGAAAGCGCTAATGAATCGAGAATCCGAATAACGCGAACGTGGTATTTTTTTCAGGCTCATAAAGCTCCATGCTCAATCTTGTTTTGATTTGGCTTCAAAGCACTTCGAAGTGAAGTTTCGGAACACATTGCCGTACACAAAGTTCTCAAATCACAAGGCAGAAAACCTGTTGAATTCCCGCGCGATTTCTTATGTGGGAGGTAGTATCGTGTTATTTATCAAACGATTCAACAATTTGAAGTAAATATTTTCAAAGTTTAATCGGTATCTCACCTGCAACATTTTTTCAATGACATGAACATATTATTAATTTTTTTCATTCTCTATTGCTTATTCAACTTCATGTCAATTTAAGAGGTTATAGTATTGCGAGCAGTCAGTAATGATTTGCCTCGTTAGCATTTATACTTCTATAAGACCGGGGATCGTTTGACTAGCAACAATCAGAGGTGAAAAATTTACTTTAAAAATCTATTAATATTTTCGACCGGGCAACTAATTTTCTTGTCAGATTGTAAAAAATTCTTGACGTGCTCTGGATACGAATA
Organism: Neodiprion virginianus; assembly: GCF_021901495.1. Classification (NCBI taxonomy): domain Eukaryota; kingdom Metazoa; phylum Arthropoda; class Insecta; order Hymenoptera; family Diprionidae; genus Neodiprion; species Neodiprion virginianus. Next base: position 20,658,252 of record NC_060880.1, read on the forward strand.
TCATTGCAGGTATTTTACAATGAAAGTTATGGAAGTCTCCGTTGAAGAAAAGGATTGCACTAACGAAATAGTTACACCTCCCAGAAAAAAAATGAAGCAAGGTAATTTTAAATACTTTCATTTAATTTTGCGATTCTATCTATTACAAGAGCCAAATTCACAATTTTAAAGTTTTGGACTCTGGTGAACAACATCTTCAAGTATTTGACATGAGCCAAAAATTTTTACAAATCATTGTATTCACAACGCAATTGATTACACAACCTAAGGTCTGTAATAAATTTCAGCAAGAGATTTGTTTAAATCCTTTGTTAATTTTCAGCTCAACTGCCATTTCAAATGGTCAGTTCATTGGGGTCGCCCAATACAATTGGAAACAAGAAGAGGAAGCTAGAATCACCATCACCGGTGGAAAGCAAAAGTCCTAGGACTGGGAAGATAGTTAAGAAACAAAATGCGTCCAAAAGGGCCAAGAGTAGTGAAGTTGAAATTATTGAAGTGGATGTTTCGGATGTGGAAAATGTTTGTGATCAAGACAATGTTAAGGCGTTAGTGGAATTTAGAGAAGAAGGTGCAGCCAAGCATGCTGAAAAAAATCCGATTGATAGTGAAAGTGATGTCAAGAAACGTAAGGATTACGGTTCGTTAAACAGGTTTTTAAAAAAAGCACAGAGCAAAGAATCAAAGGATGATCTCCAACTTTTAGCAATGAGCGATTATGAATGCGGCAGCAGCAAAGATAGTGATGCTTCATTGAAAGTAAAATTAGACTTACAAACATCAAAGGAAGTTCTCGAGCAAAGCTCCAAGAAAATCGTAGAGCAAAGTTCGGAAGAAACTGCGGAACAAAGTTCAGAATCTAAAAATTCTACAACTCAGATCAAAGAGAATAGTGCCGTCTCGACAAACATTACAGAATCTCAGTATAATATCGAATCACTTCAAAATACTGAGCAGAACACCAGTACTGAGGAGAAGAAGCTCCTTCCTGAGGAGACGAAAAATTCAGACACTGATTCAACTTGTCATCGAAAGGATAGCGTACATTCTGATAGCATTAATGCTAAGAATGACGAATCGGATTCTGATACTGGTGGTTCATCATCGGACGAAGATGTAGACGACGACCCAGATAAGTCTAGTAATGAGAATACAGAAAAGGATAAAACTTTAGAAGAAAATGACGGAAGCAAAACACCTAGAAGTGAAAAGTCGGGTGTATTCAAAAATAGAAAATTAACTCCAAAACAGATTGAAAGACGACTTCAGAGTGCTAAGAAACGCGAAGAGAAGCAGCAGTTGAAAATGGTATGTTTCTTTATATTTACTTCACCCAAAGTATCTTTTGTGACTTTTATGACAAGTAAGTAGTAACAACAGTATTATAGTTTTCAATTTGTTCACTCAGGAAAAAAAGAAAAAGCGAGAAGAGCAGCGTGAGAATCGTAGAAAACAGAAGGAGGAGAAGGAGAAACTTGAGAAAGAACAAAAGCGGAAAGAGAAAGAAATGAAGGAGTTGAAAAAGCAAATTGAAAATGAGTGAGTACTAAATACGTGTATAATTTCTATCTAGAATGTCAGAACTGTAATAAAAATAACATATACCTACTCGTGTTACAAGACATTATGGTAAAGATTATAACAATTTTTTTGTGCTAACCTTATATTAGTTTAACCAGTCTTAATTTTTGCAGGCAAAAACAGAAAGAGAAAGAGGCAAAGGAGGAGGAGCGTCGGAAGAAAGAGGAAGAGGCTGAGCGTAAAAAACAAAAGGCTGCATCTAATTTTGCAAACTTCTTTGTTCCGAAAAAGCAGGAAACAAAAGCTCTTGAAGAAGACGGTGTAGTTAAAGACCAAAACTTCATGCCATTTGAAGTCAAAGTAGATATGAAGGTAGCTCCGATAACCAGGAGGAATCTTAATAATGAAACAAAATTAACTTTCGATGGATTGTTCAACAAAGGAGTCTTGAAAAACGAATTATATCTCAATCAGCTCAAACGAAATCGCAATGATGTCGGTAGATCCGGAAGAACTTGGCCATGTGAGACCAAGGATGATGTTGTTATCATTGGTAATTAACTGTTATGTATCGATAGGCTTAGGTGCATTTCAATACGAAGTACCCAATTTCAATTCTTTTCCATCGATTTTTTATTCTGAACTGTCAGTGGCAAGGAATACCGTGAGTTTTTAATTTCCCATTTCGTGTCTATCGAAATAATATTTTTCTCAGAATTTTTCCACATAGCTTCGCAAATCCACTTCCAATAGTCTCTAAAATAAGAATGAGCATTCATTTTGCAAAGTTTCAGCCAAATACTTCCTATTTTATATTTCGGCATGGGTTTATTCGAGTTGCTTGTTTTATATTTTTTTTTTTTAAATAAAATTCATTTGTGCGGTTATTTAGTACTTATTTTTGTCATTGGAAAAAAATGTTAAACGAGCATTGTCAAACCCGTGGCGTAAAAAAAATGTAATACATTCGATTCATTCAATTAAACTTAATTAGAAGTGCAGTATAGAAAACGTAAAGAAACGTATATAGTATAGAAAAACCAATTTGAAAGTAGTGAAAACGTAAATAAAAGCTGTAAAATAATTATCTAGGTAATCAGTGATCAAATTGAAAAAATTGTTTTCACAGTGGATGGTATATGGATTATCAAATTTCAAAGGACAATGTCTACGTCAGTTACTACAAAACTCATTCGAATTATAGTTCAGATATATAAGTAAAGATAATAAAGTAAGGGTTATCTATTTCGTACCATGCAAAGTAATCTTGATAATATGTTATACAGATGAAGAAGATAGTTCCTCTGATGCGGTGGACCAAGGGGATGCCGCAGTTGTAGAAAAGCATCATCCCAAGTTCTTTATGTTCGCCGAGAATCGTCGACCACCCTTTTGGGGAACGTGGAGGAAGAAAAGTACGCATATAAAGCCACGGAAACCGTTTGCTAAAGATCCGGTAAGTACTTACAAGTTCTGCATTTATTTATGCGCTTTTGCTTTGGCCTGGCAGACATTTAGTCGGAACGTTAAACCAGAACCGATGGTTTAACCTTTAATACAGAACGTATGTAATAAAAAATGTGGAGAAGAAACGAACAAGATTAACATTTCAATGCATTGAATTGTTCCCAAAAAGTGTATTACATGTTTGTCAGTGTCAATCGTGCAACTATCGGTTTTATATTCATCCATGCCAATAATTTTTAATTGCCATCACAAAAAGAACTAAAAGATATGGGTAGAATTATCTTGCGGGTGTTAAACCATCTTTTTGAACGATGAATTAAAAAAAAAATGATGGCTACATTAGGGTGATCCTTACTTAGGGTGTTGATGATTTTTTTTCAGACTACCCCCCAAATCAACTATAAATAATTGAAAAACAATTTCCTAATTCTTTCAGATTTTTATATCAATTCTAACCCGTGTTTTTATTGATAGAATATAATTGCAATAATTGATAGAATGCTATTATTTTTAAGGATGAACGATAGGTAATGTTTGATGTTTCTTTTTGTCGGAAAATTTACGCACCCATAAGTGGATTTCGCGACATCGATTTTTACGACAATGTAATTCTTAAATCGTTAGTGCAGAAATTATTTCTAATGTTGGAAAAAACCTTTACCTTGGTTCGTATCGTCATGGGGTAAGAAGATCGAATTTTTATACAAAGATTACATCATAGGTTCATTTCGAAAATCAATGATTTAATATGCAATTACCGAACGCGTAGAGCCATATTTTTTTTTTAAAGTTTTAAGGTAGAAATTTCTGGCAGTCGATGGTGAAAAGTAAGGTCAGAGAATTCAACCAATGAAATTCACGGCTAAATGATTATATATGTATAAAAAAAAAACATTATGTTAGTTACTGTAATTTCACAGTGTCAAAGTATAAAGAGTAAAATGAGCGGAATATTGACAGAAAAATAATTAGTTGGGAGTATGTTTTTGCCGGAAAATCATAGCTAAACTAATAGAATGATTGTACTGATAATTTTCAAAGTGACAAAAAGAATTATACATAAAATTGATACAAAAACATTTATGTTGGATTATTTTTTCTGCAATTTCGCATTTGTTTCATTCTAATTTTGGAAACTAGTGTAACTGTTACTTTATAAATAGATAATCATTAATGTCAAACTATAAGAAAAACAATATTTGGCTGGACAAAAATCAAGCATGGTTAATAGGATGGAAATTTGATTGCGATCAGAAATTTCACATCTATATAGAATTTTCTTGTATTGCATCTCGTATATGATACTGTTTCTACTTGATCCCCATATTGTTTGTAAAAATCTGAAAAAAGACATTGGGGATTCTCCCGCCCAGTGCTACAATCTGGGAAATCATGAAATGCATTCAAGAGGTTGTAAAAAAAGTGGTTCTGTGACGAAGCCAACATATATACAAGTACTTGAAAATGATCTTGACCTTGTAGTATAAGTGTTGTAGGTTGTATTTCCAAGATCCACCACAACATATATACAAGTACATTTTGTGAAATGTTTTTTCAGCAGTGTTGACTGAGTAAGAAACAGAGAGCGATAGAGACAGAAATAAAGCAAAGAAAAAATAACCGATAACGATAGGTATGTTGTATGGATTGGGTTACAAACTAGGAAAAGATAAGAGAATTCCGTTCCTGTTTTTCGCTTATATACACATTTGATATATCTCTAACATGTGCATCCGTAACATATGTACAGTCTCCCTATCGTTTGATTGCCGCGGAATACGCTCTAGATACAATTGTCAAAGTATTATTAACGCGTCGTGCGTTTGAATGCAACATATTTTCGAAAATGAAACTCTATTCCGTGTTAGAATCGCGCTGCGATTTCAACTATGACGCAGCAGACGGATGGTCGGCTTTAGTTTGCCTCGAGATGTAATAAACACCTTTGTGATCGAAGATACGCTTAAGAAATGCATTACTGTAAGAACATACAGCAGATGTTTATCATGGAAATACGTGCCTCCTAACTACTCGTATTAAGGGTAAATGGGTCCCACTCTCAGAAGCAAAAGTTGGGGAACGAGAACAAAATGTTTGGAATTATCTTCGCGCCATCTAGTAGATATGAATCTGGGCAAATGAAAATAAGATAAACTGAAATGTTAACAATTTGAGAAAAGGCGTATAATTGAAACGTATAAAATGCAATACCAAACTCTGGTGTTTTTTTAATCCAATTATAACGTTTTGGGCTTGTTTTGTTCACCATAGCGATATCTAGAGATAGATTGAAAGTTTTTTTACAATGAGTTATCTCCAGAGCGGACAAAAATATTATAAATATTCTTGAAAGTTTTTGAAAGGAAATGAATTCTCAAAATATGGACTGCGTGCGACACACTGTTCATTTCCTTTGACCTGTACTCGCTGACAAAATAGAAAAATTTGGACAAATCTCGGCATTGTTGAAAACTTCAAGGCTAGGAACTTTAGTCTAGAGGTTGTTCTTTACTTCGGAAAAAAAATTGTACAAATTTCTAGTTTCACAGCTTGTCTTCGTACACACGGCTGTGAGAACTGCACAAAATACTAAAACAGTCTTTAAATCGCTAATAACACTGGTCAACAGTCGTGTTTTGTTGCGCTTGATATTTGAGTGTTCTTAGTAAACTTTGATATCAACGATCTTAGAAGTAGGTAAGCGTAGTTTTTTGAAATTGGCTCCAGTTATTTATTTGATCAAAATTTATTTGACTCAAAAAAGCAATATTTAGATGAAGAGTTCGATTTTAATTTTACTCTTTTTCATGAAACGCTATTCGCTCGATCGGTGCTTTTTGACGTACCCGTTGCGCTTTTGCATTTAACTAACTTCTTCGGTTCGAAAAATTGTGCCCCTATCCTCCAAGGTGGTTTGCCGAAAGTTCAGCCTACTTGAAAACACACGCTCAAGTTTGTGGATCACTCTAGTCCGCCCCGTCGTGTTTGAACAACACCCTTTGATAATGTTCAAAATCGTTGATTGAAACTCAAAATAATTGAACAAAGGATTATTTATTACAATTATTTATAAGTACACGAAGTAATTACAGTGTCTTTGCTACGATTATTATACCGTTATTTGAAACCAACCAACAGTACCGAATTAAGTTTTTATCGCTCTTTTGTAAACGAGGTTTTTCAAAATCTACCGTAAAAAAGGGGGGAATTTGGGATGAAACTAGTAGTCTGGGTTTGAATAACAACATAGTAATTTCTCGGTTAAACTAAACGCAAATAATAGCTTGCACGGGGGTAAAACATCCTCACGGTGTAGAGGAAAAAGCTCGAGCAAGCTATAATAATTAGTGATGGTAAATTTATTGAACAACGGTGAGATGAGGTATGATTAAACGAAGAGTGAATACTACAAGAAGTCACACTTTAATTTGTACCTCAATTTCTCGTCAGTTTAAGTGACCTCTCTTATTCTAGATATACGAGTGAACAACCCTTCGTTTATTTATTATAACCTCGTGGAAGGTGCACCAGGGAAGGTGATAAAGCGATCACCTCTGCAAGGGTCGCTTGTGTCTCGCCTTGATATAAAGCGGCTCAAATAAAGGGATCATCCGAGGACAGATGTGGCGAATTATGAAACCCGAACAACCGACGATACAGTCCGCGTTCTCTCGTTGCTGAAACTTAAATGATCTAATCGCGTGTCCTCGTCGTTATCAATAGGCGCCAGATCTGCCCTCTCGTGGCGAGCGTTAGAACTAAAAGCTAATCAAATCATAGCAGTGAGTTCGAATGTGAAGTATTTCCAAGCATGTTGTTTTCCTCCCTATATCAGTTATACAAGGCCATAATTGTATGAAAACGCAATCTCGGCCATACACTTTTTTTCCTAGTTTATGTTACACGTATAAAGTTTGGTTTTTGAAAATATTTTTTTTCGTACATTCGCTTCGAGTAGAATGATTTTATACAGGACAATATAGTTTTGCATAATTTTGTACATGATCTGTCTGTGTATCATCAGTGCGTACTTCCCGCCTCCGAGATGACCATATGGGAGAATATCGAATGTAGCGAGGATAATTAAAATGTAAAATTTCCAATACTTACTTGGAAAGTTCGATTTTCGGAGCCTGTGAAGCGTGCGTAAAATGCCTTATTGCGTAGGGCGATTTTCGATGAGCGTGAAGTTGGCCGCGTGAGCCGTAAAAACGCGTGCTGTAATCATACGAGTCAGATATCGCCCATCCCGCACGTGTAATACGCTTGTTTGACCAATACATGTGAAGGAAAGTTTGATTTGAGAAGCCACGAATGTCCCACTTACAACACGTAAAATTGGGGTTAAGTAACTTAATCTCAAAGACACGATGCGTAAAATTGAGTTATTCGAAAGTACGCGTACGCCAAAAAAAGCCCTAGTGTGTAAAATCGAACACTCGAGCAGCGCACTTGCACCAACATTGTTTTACCGTACTGTTCTTTGTATAAAAATAGAGGCGATTTAAATTTGAAACAGGCAAAAAGTGTGCAGATGAAATGGTGTTTTGGACGTATCTTGAGCGATATTTGGCGTCATAATTTTTGCACAATGAAGGCTTCATACGACGTATAGGATCTATGAGAAAAAAAACACAATCTTGAAAATGCTTCCTGTCCGAACTCGCTGACATTTTTTATCAGCGAAATACAGTGTGCCGTCAGATGTGCTTCCTTTTTGACCCGTTACCCTATTTCTAGTCCGCAGTTGGTTAAAAGTGTATCTTAGTATGACTAATTATTGTTATTTTTTCTTGAAAACGATAGTACGCCATTCGCACAGAAGCTAAGTACAATAATGATTCACTTTTATTGTCAGATTCGTTGTTACTTATTAACTCGAAGTTTTCATTTAATTATTATAGGTGTAATAAAATTGTATTTGTTATACCGATGAAAAACAAAACACAGTAAGTCCACTTTTATATTGAACAATTTCTGTAGTAACACCTGTTGGACAGTTCTTTCATAATTCTTGTTGTTTTGACAATTTTCTGACCAGACTGTACTCTCCATAAATTTCCAACATCCTTGAAAACTGACGAACGTGTCACGCTGCACGACGGTGCAAGGAAAAAAATAGAGAAAACGAAGGTAAAAATCGATCGGAAAAATATTGGAACAGCGGCTTGAAACAAAATGACACGAACGACCCTCCACAGTTTATATCTACCTTTGCACTCGTATTCGTTCACGTATACCCTATAGGTTGTTCAGCGTTAAATTGAGAAACGAGATATGCAGACAAATAATATTGATAATTGCACTTTATTATTACTTTTTCAAATGTCATGGAAATAGTTTAATAGCTGTTGGAAAAAAGTTTATAGTAGTAATGACAATAATAATAATAATAATAACAATAACAACAACAATAATAATAAAAGTAAAGATATTATGTATTATATATCCTTATATTCATACTTATATAAGTATAACTGCCGCAAGTATAGCTATACAGCGCGTTTTCGAATCATTGAAATCATTACGCGCGTTGAAGTTATCGTGAACAAATTATCATGTATAAAAATAATAACATGTGCTTGACTTATGCGTGTAGAGTATGTACGTACAAGATATTCGAAAGGAAAAAATAAAAATATAGAGATTGGTGTTGCACACGTATGGCAATGTTACGCGTCGGGCTAAACCGCCTTCTCACCTCTTCAATCAACGCAGATTGATTTTTGCGCGATCCGCAGTTTTTTACAGTTGTTCTCACACGCCTATCAATTGACTCGATAAAAATATTAATTAATTAATTAATTATTGCATTCATTCGATCACTAAACAATTCACTAATCTACAGTTTACGGTATATTATAGTGCGTAACTTATTGTCTATATAAAAGAGTATTGTTTGTTGCATATAAAATATATTATTTTATAATATACAATATATATGTATTATACGTATACGGTATATGTACATATATTTGTCGTGTCAAGTTCAGACGTTCAGGTATCTTGCAATAACAAGCGTAATAACATATGTATGTATACACATATATGCATATTAGCGACGGATGTATTATACGAATCGAACGCTTGATTCTTTCACACACAAAATATATAATTTTTTTCCTACTTAACGTTCTTCTATTTGTTATACCCGTCATCCCTTGCGGAAATATTTTGATTATCTGAATATGGCACGAGATTTTTGCCATTCGTTCTTTCGAAAGAGGCTAAAAAATAAAGAAATGAAAAGTACATTTGGCACATGATTCTTTGGCTTAATCTACGGTACGATTCACATGATAAACTTATGTCGATTATATGTATACAATATACATATCATACAATATCGCGACGGTCTCTCAGGAAACTTGAAACTCAAGTACACATGCGCCAATTTCTTTGCTTATTGTTAGACAGGCTGGCCAACCAAGCCAACTCTGGCTCGTTAGGTCTAGTGGGAACAGTCGATACGCGCAAGCGTTTCGAGGTTATGTTGACTTAAATACAGATCCGTGACATCTTGCCTGCCTCAAATTCTCAAAGCAATATAACTTATATATCCTTGCGTATTATGATAGCTATCGTCTAGTCGCAATTGCGTTGGTCAACCTGACCAGTGGAAAAAATACTCGGCGCGAACTACAGTGGAACCTCAGTTATACGTTTCGCACTTGTACATTTTTCTCGTTTCTGCGTTGAATTTTCTTGGCCCTGCAAATTTCTGCCTACAAATAATGTGAAAATATTTCACTTGTACGTTTTTCGCCATTACACGTTACGTATTCGGTTATACGTTGCGACGGCTCACTATTTAGTCGAAACTTTTGATTTGACGTTCACCTTGCCTATCGCTAGGTGGCGCGCGCGTTCGGATGTTTAGTCTACTTTTTTACCGCTAAATGGCGTAACTTGAGACATGTGCCGATTCATGTCCCAAATACGTTCTGGCAAGTCCAGGTCAGTGTCTCGTCGACAGGAAGATTCTTTACTTACTGTCACTGGATTAGCTTTGACCGGGCGCGGGCTACGGTAAAATATTGTAATTAATAATCAGTCGATTTCGCTACAGGTAAATGCATCTATGACAAGATGATACCTATAAAACCGCTGACAAGCGTAACTTCTTAATTTTACAATTACGAAGTTTTGGAATATTTAGCTATCTCACTTATACATCAGTATTGCCATACCCCATGAAAAACTTATAACTGAAGTTTCACTGTAGTTGAATCTATGAATGGAATGCCGCGATTTGACGCTTGCGCATTTGGCTTTTCTGTTTTTTTTACACTATCACGGTATGCCCCGTAGGTGTAAGTTGAATCGATGTATAGTTCAACACCCTTATCTAGATAACAGGTTTCGATTGTGAAAGGTACGTTCAACGAGTGTTAGAGGCTTAAAAATAAGAGCTGTGGTCGAGGTGATGTGACAATATGTCTTTTTCGCAGCCGTTGCTATCCATCTGTATTTGAAATTGAGCAAAGATGAAAGTTTTTTGTGGATATGGAAAATGAATGTGTCGGCGTTAGCATAGAGATTGAAACGTCGAAAAGAAATGATACAAAAAAACAATACACGATACTCATCTGTGATAATAGCCCTTGCCAAACTGCGTGCATTGCACATATTATTTACATTGATAATACCTATAATCGCAAGTATAATATAACCATCGCTCTAAATCGACTCAAACACCATTTCAGAGTATTCAGCGTCTCAAAAACTTCAGGCAAATGACCGAAAATATCGCAGCAATTATGTTAATCGCTAATTGTAAGTATTTAGCAACGGCTGTAGGGATGCAAATTATAACGAAATATATTTAAATTTGAATTCAACGCACAACTGCATATACACGGTAAAATTTACCGTACATAAATACATACCTTATGCATAAATAAAAACTGCTGCACTCTGCAGTTGAAAAGACAAGAAAATATTTATTTTTCTTGGGTCGACGACCGAAAAACAATCCAAAGTTTTCACTGTAAGCGCAAAAATAGGTAATAACGTATGTCTGAAAAAATTTGAAATTCTTGTTAATGGAATTTTAAAACGCTGCACGGAATAAAAAGCTTGCTATTTCTACTATCATTCTAAACATGTAAAACACTTGTTACCTTAATAAAATCTTCAGCTAAAATTGCACAATTTTTGCCAGCACCGCAAAAGTTATCTAGCGAAAACTTTAAACAATATTAAAACTTTTTCATTTCTCGGTTCAGCGAATCTGTTTTTGAGGGCCGAATGAAGCTCGCAATACGTGTAATACTCGTCGTGATCACGAGCAACCGAAAAGTAAAACTCGTAAGGCACATGCATCATCGAATCGCGTAGCTGGTAGATTTTTTACCGATGTATAATTTTATGCTGATCACACCTCTGTGGAAACGGGGTTGATTTTTGTCGTGCGGAAACACCTATTTCCTGGACCCGGGAATATCGGCGATGCGTTCTTCCTGTGGACTTTACGGTGCTTGGCTAGGTGGTCGCTTCTCGCGAACTTCTTCGGGCACATTTCGCAGGAGTAAGGTTTTATGCCGGAATGTGATCTGCGGTGCCGGGCAAGCTCGTCTGATCTACTGAAACGCCAACCGCATCCGGCCCAGGTACACGCGAACGGTTTTTCACCCGTGTGTCGCCGCAAATGGGCCTTCAAGTGCGACGCCTTTGCATACATCTAAATACACGAAAACATGTTACGTGTCTTTTTTAAAAAAAAATTTTTTTTCTCATTCTGTCAATTATATTCTGGCAGCAACATTTTTTATATCTTCGGAAACGATATAATGGATACATAAATGTCGCGACTCTTGCATTAATGTCTGAAAGTTCACGTTGTTCGAAACTCGTGGCCGTTGAATTTTTAAATTCGTCGTAAAAAATACCGATCAATGAAAAATGTGTTTGTCAAGAAAGAAATGAGTATTTATTATGCTGTCTTTCAGACGGGTTTTATTAAAAAAATACATGGGCTTATATTCCTTCGTTGGTGGGGATAAGAATGAAATCATAATTGAAATCCAATATTTAACCTGCTGAGGATTCGAACATAGATCGATTTAGATATTTGTCGTAAAAGGTAAACCCTGAAGCTTTCAAATTTGGTGAACTTTTAGATTTTGCAATGAGCGGTGAAAACGACAAAAGCATCGAAATTTAGACCCAAGAAAGATTTTCAATTCAATTTTGGCATGGAACGTACCTTTGCACAACCTTGATAAGTGCAAGGAAAGCATCGATCTTCCGCGGCGTTAGCTAGATTTCTGTTTGTGTAGTCGTGAGTGGCAAGAGCTGCGTTAGCTGCGGATTGTACGAGTAAGTTCTCCTCTATTTGATTGTTGTTTTGATCTATAATGAGAGAGGAGGTATATGTATAATGATATTCAAACAATTACCGGCTATATTAATTCGGTTGTTGCACGGTTATCAATATTCTTCCATCATTGCCAAATGACCGTTTGTCACAGCGCATGAAATATCTAATTCTCTGTACCAAGAAGGATAAACGGAGAAACTTTTTCTAAGGTGTATCGCATTGGCTGCTGTTGTGTGATGTCACGATAATTATTCACCGCGCCATCTACACACGTTTCGTACGAACCAATATCGGTTCCAACTTGTTCTTTTCCCGACTTATGTATCAAACGACAGAAAAAACACATCATTGAGAAACTAGAATGCAAAATCCAACAGAATTCTGTACGTTTCCATACGTTAAGGCATCGAAGTGAGTTGCTTTGAGTCCTGATTCTCTGCAGTAGCATGACGCGATGAAATATAACCAAGTGTCTTCGCGGGAAGAAAATAAATGTGGAAATTGTTCATATTTCTCTATACGTAAACAATGGGTGCTGATAAAATTTCGCGGGAAAGAATTATCTGTCCTCGACTCGTGCGATGAGTGAATCAGCCGTGCAGTGTGCATAAATCGGTTGAAATATTTTTTTTTAAACCTCTTACCGGTGCCTAGCGAATCTTCGATCGCGCGAAGATCGATTCCTAATATAAGTAGCGGTTCGTCGTGCTGAAAGTGAGGCTGCTGAACTTGCGGCTGTGGTAAGGGAAGATGCAAGAATCCCTCGCAGCCAGGAGTGCAGAGGGGGGTTCTCTCCGGTAGGCCGGCGTTCCAGCTGCGATCCAAACACCATTCTAGTTCGGAGTCAAGTTCGCTAAGCTCGCTGAACTCGCTGAGGTATCCTGTAGCGAAAGAAAGCGAAAAAAAAGTAGCGAATTTTTGAACACGTTGTATCGTGTTGAATTACACATTTTACCGCGAGGAAACTGTGAAACTTGGCAGGCCGACAAAGGGTGATCTACTGCGCATGTGCAGAATGACAACTCTATCGATTGGTCAGGTCGTTGTATCGCGGTGATATTTTCGTCTGCAGATCAGGGGAGCCAACTTATTCGAAACGGGACACGAGATGTCAAACTCTCCCGCGTCTAGTGACGAATTGAAACTGGCAATAAAAGTTTGACAAGTCTTTCCGAAACACTATATCTAATATAATTGAGATGTTCTTTGCCAAAGGTTGGAATCACCAACGTAATCTCCGTAGGTCGGGTTTAACAGGTGTAACCGGCTTGCTTAAAAAATTGAGAAAGCCTGCGCATGCGCAGTCGGCCGTTCAATTCGTCAAGTTCCACCATTTCCTCTCGGCAAACACACGCGCACCTAGACACTTGGGGTTACTTTGCTATTTTGAGCAGCGAAAATGTTAGGTATAATGTCTACTGCACGCATTTCGCGTGGGTGCAGCCTACCCGAGGATGACGTAGAACCGTTCGTGCAGGACCAGTCGCTCCACGCCATTTCCGGCGATGAGGATAAATTTCCGTTGTAATATTCCGGCGTTTCCCTCAATGGCGTCAGCGTATAGTCAGACGGATCGGACGTTTCGCTCGTCGGTGTTGTACACGGGGTCTCGTATTCGTACGACATCGTCGTGAACGTTGGCGACTCTAGGAGCTGATGGTTATCGGTGCTTGGGTCTGTCGCGAACCCCAACGCCGAAAAAAGAAGTTCCTCCGTCATCTGTGTTAACAGTGAACAAGCGAGCAATTACATCTTGAAAGGAGTAACGAAGCGAAACACGCTGAATAAGGGATGCATCATGGGTGCTGGCTGGTTACTCAGAATTTTGTTAAATCAAACCTTTGTCCAGGCACCATGTACCGCAGTCGATCAAGATTTAGATTCGATCAATTTAATATTCCCTAAACTTCACAGACGCACAGTTCAAATGAACTATCATGGGGTCCTAATCCGTTGTGGTCCCGGCGGGTCCGTAAGAGGTAGCTTGGAACCTACTACTTTAAATTGAAAGGACCCCGTGTGACCACAACGGCTTAACTACGAGAAATCACTGCATTATCCATAAATGTCACCCTTAGATGCCTCAAATATGTACTTGGGCATCATTTTCTTGTCAATGCCAGAAGTATTCTGTTCGTTCAATGTTAATAAATAACAGCTCATTTCAGAAATCAGAAAATTATTCGTACAAGTATTATAATATGTATAACATGCAATAGGCAATAAAATTGAAAAATGATCTTATATCATGACTAAATTTTCCCGGAACTTCAGCCCCAGTTAATTTGAAATCAATTGAACTTTGACGGAGAAATTTGTCTTCAACTGGAAATCTCCATCCGACTATGAAAAGTATCTCAAGCGTAAACGTCACAACCACCTGTATCCTTTGAAAGTTATTCAATCACGTGGTAGGACTTGACTGAGATGGTTACAGTCGAACATAGATTATGCCTGTATCTATCAGCTTGTTTCTGAGGCCTATAATGGACTTCCATATTTCGAACGGTGAGAATTAATCTGCCGAAAAGACTTGAATACCTAGGAGCATGATGTATTCATTTTTTTATCGGTACATTTGAGTGGATATTATACTCTAGATCGCAGATTTGATCTATATACGAATGCTATTCCGAATTCTTGACAGCGTTTCAAGTTCGCGTGCACCATGTTTGTAAATTTGTACAATTCATATTGACCAAACGCTAGATCTAAGTATTATTTACGATATTGTTAGTCGTTTATCAAAAAAACTTTGATAATCTTGATGTGATAATCATAATTGAATGTGTAAAAATTAAAAATTTCGTGTCATTTTCGTGCAAGTTGATTCATACGTCGGTTGACGATTATGACTAAATTATGAACAATATAATATCAGTATCGTATGTATGTCGTGTATATAGGACGACATATTTGAAGTCATAAGTCAAATCACATTTGTAGAATAAATGCCTGGAACCAATTACTTATCTATCTATTTAGCTAATGCTTATCGCACTATTCTAAATTCTGCAAGAATGTACTCGAAATTTTCTTTCTCTGCTTCGTCTGTATATAATTAAACCGTTTATATTTTTAGCGGTAATTTTGATTGGACGGATGAATAATTCACCGGATGTTGATTGTGGAAGAAGACGCAAACAAATAATAATAAAATAATGTTGTTTTTTAAATACTGATGGATATATTACGCGTGTTATATTACAATGATTCTTTTATTGGATACGTAAGGATTTCTGTCGTTTAAATAATAATTCAACTAATTAACTCTATTTATAACTGATTATTCTATGCAGTTATTGTAGAACGATGCGCGTTCCGCGTGTGCGTATTTATAAATTACTATATCAATTAATTACGATGTATAAAATTTCATTGCACTTTTGTTATTCATTAACACAGACATGTTGTTTAATTTACCACTGAGCGATAAACTTTTGACCGCGTACATCCCTGTTACATCGAATCACTTGATGCATTGACTCCCGCGGATACCGTTACAGATACAAAGTACTACCTTGCATTTTTTTTAATACTTAAAGTAAACATTGTAATATAAAGAGAAGTAGCGCCACCGGCACGAGGCTTTGCTTAACGATGCAGATATATAAATATACAAAAAGATTCCCAGGTATAAAGCGAATATCGCACAGTAATGCGCGTGGTTTTAAAACCACTCTTACCGATCTCAATGCACCTTCGGTACGAATCGGATGATTCGACGAGCAAAGAAGACGATGAAAAAATACGATCAACTTTCCCATCGATTCCTGAGTTATTCGACAATTTTTAGAAACTTTGTATTCAGCGCGCCTTAGCGTTCGGTCGTTTTACCGATTCTTCATCCGCTCTCCTGCCTTTTCAACGCATGAAAATTTGATAATCTCTTTGAGTTACTCACGTCGAATGTCGATGTATCGGCCACCATAGTTTACTCTCGGATCGGTGAAAAAT
Source organism: Neodiprion virginianus (assembly GCF_021901495.1). Taxonomy (NCBI): domain Eukaryota; kingdom Metazoa; phylum Arthropoda; class Insecta; order Hymenoptera; family Diprionidae; genus Neodiprion; species Neodiprion virginianus. Next base: position 20,674,519 of record NC_060880.1, read on the forward strand.
AATGGGATAACTGAAACCACGATATCTCGAATGTTCGGTTTAATAATTATCACAAATCGGTAACAGTCTCGGTGTACAGTTAAAATTATAAGCGCATTGTCGTCAAGTATTGACCGATTTTCTTCGATCCGTCAGAGTAAAAATCACTGCCAGATCAGACCTGATTGAATTTTTTCAATGGATCAATCGAACCGTATCCAAGTCGACTCGCGCGAGCGAAAACAAATGGCGACGGATAAAAATCTCCATTATACTCCGATCAAACCGTAACGTTTTATCGCATCGCGTGTGTTTGTCCGACTATCTGCATATTCACATCGTAGTAGCCGGTCCCGGTGCGCAACGTCACACTGCACATGCGAGTCCGCGTTCGGACGATTTGAAACTGACAGAGCGCCAGCAGGATCGCGTCGAAACGCGACGTCGTCGAAGCGATATCGTCGCGCGTTTTGTGCCACTCGGCGCCGTCCCCGCCAATCCCGAGGGAGTTCCTCGAGCTGTGTTCGCTTTGCTCTTTCGACGTCCAGACACGTCACACTGGTGCTAATTGGATAATTACCCGATTATGTAGAGCGATTTATTATACTCGCGAAAATATATGCCTGATAATATAACTATATGTGTATAACATGTATGTGATACCTCGATCTTCTGCAAGTTGCAGCCTGTGTGTTCGATTATCGGAATTTCCATTGCACGTCCGTACCTTAAACCTACTTTGTGCGTGTGTGTGTGTGTGTGTGTGCAAATGAGAAAAAAATTAAAGAAAAATGATTATGGTTCAGGTATTACAGTGTTGTCCGTGCAATTTGTTTTCCTGATTTTACTACTTCGTCATACAAATTATATGGCTTGTTGATCGATAATGCACCCGATCGGAGCATGAGTTTGCGTATACGCGGAAAACATGCTGCATACCGTATTATGGACTGAAATGGAATGGCTAGTTTATATGTATATATATATATATATACACACGAAAGAACGAAACGTATCTGCCGGTATTCAGCGTGGCTCGAAAAACCAGACGATGGTTGGAACACGGTTCCATGTAAAACGATATTCCAGAGCGCGATATCGCCCGGCATATAAACGTGATAAATCCGCTCGCGTTGAGTGCATCGCTTGTACGACTACTACGTCTATTATCAAAGTTGCGATTATAGATGATTTTTGAACCCGGACAGTATGGGAAAATTTCTCATCTCCGCCACGTAACTCCGCGTCATGCTGTTTGTCCCGAAAGCCGTTTAATAGGAGATGCTTGTTTTGTTTATCGATATTTTCACGGTTTGTACGGCACGAGGTAGGTTGGGTTCAACTGACGGAGAATACACAATTGAAAAATGGAAATGAGATTGCGAACAACGGTTGTTTGACCTTAGAAACCAACAAAATAATCAATAATAATCATCTGCAGTGGTGAAGCAAAAGATGAAACGCTGCCAACAACATTCTCTTCGACTCGACTCGATTGATCTCGTACGAGGTGTGCCGAAGAAGAAAATCTCACTCGTGGCATGTGCTATCACTTTCTACCAATTTGCGTACAGATATGCTCGCATACTGGCGAAAACTAATTTCAAGGCTGCAACTTATGTTTACAGTATTAAGTATGAAATTGATTACAGTCGTTAGCGTCTCCGATGTCTCTCTATAATAAAGACCTGTGCATTTTGCGAACCGAGAAAGATATGGGGAAAATTTGATTTTTATTTATTCATATGGTGGTCCCATATGCAATTTACTCTACAACAGTCGAGAGTTTAACCGCTCATCAGGTTGTTCAGTTCCGGTTACCGTTCAGTCCTTAATTATTTTCATTTTTTACCACAATCGAAAAATAGTTCTAGGTAGAAAATGAATATTAGTTTTCTAGCTGTTACCGGCAAGTCTGGTATCCGTTACTGTTCTTTCTCATTACGATATCTGTTACTATACTTTCTTGTAACTTTTGCGAAAATTTAATGCTTGCGCAACAATAAATTGACGTTAAAGCCTTATTTAACTAAAAAAGTCGAGTAAACCGAACAAACTGATTTCGCGCTGCAATTACCAAAAAAGGATCGACGATATCGCAAAATGGTTACGCGTACCTCGTTTTTCGTAATTCCAACAATATTCAAACAGTCTTTTTTAACAATACCTGTTTTACTGAATTTTTCTGTAAAAAATGAAATTTTTCTCAGTGCAGATAATTTCACAGAATTTCACAAGATCTCGCAATCAGATTATTTTGATAGCCAATGATTTCACGATATTTCACAGGAATGCAAATAATTTCAATTGATTTCAAAATCTATCATAAAATTTCAGATAATTTCGCTAGATTTTTCCAAGGTTTCAGGAGACATCACCATATTTCGACGATGGTCAACCTTTCGGTGAAAACAGTAATAACGGATAGTCAGTTATAAGAAATAAGAATTTCTCGATTTCTGTGATCTAAACAGCGATTCCTCCAATTTCAATCAAACCATCCGTAATGGCGGTAAATCATTTTAAAGTCAGTATTAAGGTTCAGGCTCCATAATGTCATATAGGTTATGCCACGCATATGCAGGGGGTATGCACCCCCAAGGGTTCTGAGTCCCTGGAGCAGAGTAGAAACTCCGCGTTAACAAAGTCCAGGTCGCACTGGTAATGTTTTCGTATAAATCATCAGCGGACGAACCGAGCACTGCGGTAATCTATAACTAACCGAGGAACCGTTAATCTCTGTACAGGGTATTAAACAGCCATTACAGATGGCCCGGCAGGTTGACAACGCCGTATAGTGAATAGCTCGACACTTGAGAACTTTCGAACGGTATTAACATCCTCGTACGATTACCTCGTCGTGCATCCTTCAATTAAATGCAGAGTAGGGCTGCGAGCCATTATCAACTCTCATTTGTCAATCTGTCAACCGATGCGTGCCCTAACAGTCCGCTACATAAACGTAGTCAGCGGTTCTATTCCACTTCTGTTCCCTGCAGATAAGGAAAACTATACCGGCTAAGATCTGTACTCGTCGACGTTAGAGTTACTCACTTTTCGGAAATATCCCGGTTTGTTTTCACTTCCGTGATCTTGGTCTCTCGTTTTGAAATTCACACTCTTTTGGCGCGAATCGCGTTTGCTCGCGATTGCTCGTAACTTTCGTCTCATTCTTGCGTAAGAAAATTTTTCAGGAGACGAAAAAAATGATAAATTATTTCACGAGCAATTACGAGTAAACGTTGAAAGTTAACCGCACTCGAAGCTTCGGACCTTTTCATTCATTCGGTTCTGTGATATAAGGACAGGAAACCCGCTTTCTGATATAGAATCAGTCGTTCAAACTCTGTGGTGTGCGAAACGAGAGATAATATTCGAAATTTCAAAACATTCGTTGTACAATTTTTTGACCGAAATAAAATTTCATACGCTATTATAGTTACATATTCATCTGTTCTCTACTCCTACAAAAACTGTCCAATAAACAGAGATTAAAAAGATAAAGATAAACGTGTATTGTTTCGAAATGTTTATCAATGCTGCACAATATGAGCAGAAGTATATGCGAATGTACAATATAACGCAAGCACATTTTTTTTTTACTCGTATAAAATTACGATTAGATTAAAAACACATCTGAATAATGACCAGTGATTAACTGGTAATTAGCGATCATTGTTAGGTTACGATATATTTGGTCACGATTAAAATCTTTTGCAGATATTCGATTTGCAGATTCGCGGTCACACCCCCCTCTTCCCCGCTTTCTTTCTCTCTCTCTTTATTATGTATATATATCTTATCACTTTATCAGTGTAATGCAAATAGTATCAATTAACTGTTGAAAATTTGATCATGTCGAATTTCGTGGAATGATGCATACCGTTTTGGTGCGGTAAAATAGTTGAGATATTCCCTTTTCTTGTTTGAAAAAAAAAAATTCATTACACATTGTCTTTAGCTACAAGTATTTATCACAAATGATTCGAAATTCCAGGAACAAAAAACTATTTACTGTCACAGTTCATTTGATAAACTTTGGTAGGCCGTATCTAACGAGCATCTAATAGAATATGGAATATTCAAACATGCAGAATGTTCGAACCAAAGAAACGTCCGGTTGAATTAAGTAATGCCATATTTTATTGTTTCAATCATTCTCTTTTTCATAACGCAGTACGTAATTTATCGTGCCAACAACTATATTGCAGATTTATATGAAATAATAATTTGTTACAAGGGACGTGAATTTATTCTTTGATAAAATGAAATTCTACAATTCAGGGTGGTTTTTGATATGGTAATTCTCGTATGCGAAAACGGGGGTACGAATCTGACTGGAAATTTTTTTAAATCGTAGCTTGAATAAAAATGCACGTCCGTATCTCAGTCATTGCTAACGTAGATCGCTGATAACATTTATTACGAATAGTAATGAAAATAAATAAAATCACGTCACATCACATCACACGTGCCCGATCGAAACTACCGACTTGTTGAATATTCACCGCTTCTGTGATTTGAGAATTTCTTTCACTTTCGACAGGGAGATACAGACGGATAAAAGCACACACGTAATCTGGGAAAACCAATTACATCGGTTATCTTTCCGTGAATACGGCACGATTCGACAAGGAAATTTTCAGGTGACAGGAGCTCGTTCATGATCCAAAAGAAGTCTGTCTCTACTTGTAAGTGATTTCATTGGTCGGATCTAACGGAAATGACAAATGGAATTAGCGGCCTTAGTTGAAATTGCGGTGCTTATGACGTCACGAAATGGATATTTACAAGCCAAGTCAGCGGCGCCTTAATGTTGGAGATGAAAACTCTTGCCTCGTGAATTTGTTAATTAAATGTAACTCTCTGACATAATTTAATGGTGGTTTTTTGATTTGTGATTTTCTGAGGAATTTTTTATGTATCGGACCAGGACCAATTTTATCACGTCACTTACCTATTGGTTTTCTTATTATTTTAATGCATGCGTGTGCTAAAATGAATCGCAGATATTTTATCCTTCGAATATCACTCAACTATAAACATGGATTTTCTCTGTATAACTATCGGTTTTTGAACGTGATGTTATATATCGGCCTTTAATTAAAAACGATGTAAAAAATACTTATTTTCAGATATCTGCGACGTCTGAACTTGCACATGAATTCAAATACCGATCACTTGAACAAATTTTACTTCAAGCTCACAATGAGTTTGCAGTAATGATAAACGTTTACCCCTAATTGATCCAAAAATATCAATTCGACGGGCTTCAATGGTCACGAAACATGCAATTTTTATCGTAACTCTGGTTTTTTTTTTTTTATTGTTTTCTTGTGAAACGAAGTTCTAATATCTTTCACCTCTTAAACCGCATATCACCGTGCGCGTACAATGTTGAAAACAAAGTATTATTTATGCATATCTATGAAGTTGAACACTCCGTTCATGTAGTATTTACTGAAGGTATAAGTCACATTGAAAGGAGTAATTCCAAAAAACAAAAACAGCGAAATAATTGGCAAAGTATATTGCTGATATTGTGTATATCTACATATTTTTATTCGCTTCTTGCCAAGTTTTGTATACAGTGTTATTAGAGGTCGGGAACCTGTGACATCGGTTATGTACAAAAATCACGAGTGCCTTAAGAATCGGTGATCCGTGCGCAGTAGAGAGTCTCGCTTGAGAGAGATTTTCTCTTATACTCAACGAAGATGTCGGACTAAAAACAATTTTTTATTTACCACACGTTGGTAATTAAGGGATATATAAATTTATACAGTTCTTTTCTCGTGCGTCCAACTCAGGGAATTTTTCTTAAAGTAGACATCCGTTTCAACACGCACTCGGTAGAGTGTTTTGCGATAAGACACATGCGGTAATCCACAATATTAGCCACAACGCCGTTGTGCGGTATAACTTTTATTCGTCTGTATACTAATGAAGTCGTTCCAAATTAATTTTCATTAAAAAAAAAAGGTTAGTTGTCGTGCGCATCAGCTTAGAGAGATCATAGCATTGTTTTGCAAGTACTGTTTTTTTTAAGCCCAAACACATATGCGTCGTTAAAATTCGATGGTTTGTAATTCGTTTTGTTTACAAGCCGAGGCTTGAACTCGGTAAAAATAAACCCAGACAAGGTTTTTCGCATTTTTCCTTGTTCCTTGTGCGAATGCGTGCGGGCACGTGATGTGGTTAATTAGCTGTAATTTGTTGAGTCGGACGAACGATATGATTTTGATATCGAACAAATGAAACAAAAGAACGTACAAAAAAAATGATCTTTGTATATAGTCAAATGATGAGGTTGAGATCCGTAACCTTAACGTTACCATGCAATTCTAATAAAAATTGTTATTTTGCTGCTGTACGATTGTCTGAAATTCAGTACAGCGTATACTTATATTTTTATGTCATTCTAAGGTTTTAAAATAGAAATTCTTGATCGATGTTTCGTTACGTTAACGTCACTGACTATAACCCCATAAATAATACAATTACTACAGTCCGTCATCGGTTTAAGTTCTGGATTTTTTATTCACACAGATAATATTGTTTTAATAAAAATCAATTTGATGAATGTAAGCTGCTTGTTTTTTGGTTTTTACCACTTTTGGCCTGACTGCACACCCGAAACATGCCCAAGGCGATATTTACAAATCCAGATGCAGGTCAAGAACAATCGCATTTTGTGTACTTAGATATGTCTCACCGTCTACCTACATAATCAACGAGCGGAAGATTGGAAAGATCCGCATCTCATGGCTCGACGAATGCACGTTTTATTTATTTGTTCATTTGTTTAATTCGCCAGTACTCACGTCACGGTTATTTCGAAGGCTTAGAAAAATAATTCGTACGTCACTCACTTTTTTGCCGCAACTCAAACTCATGGCTAAGCTCTCTCCTCTTCTCCGATTAAACGAGCTACTGCTGTAGACCCGCACAGCTCGGTGACTTATCGTCTTGTCCACCGCTGAGGAAGTGTCGCTGATACGAACGTCCTGCTCATTCACGAGCAAATGCGGTTGTCGATGTCCTCGTCTGACGCAGACATCAAATATCCCGGCAACACGGTAGAATAATAGTAACATAAGGACTTTCAAGTACAACTTGATGCGTCACATGTCGATAATTACGCGTATTATTTATTAGTTGCTCGATTTCCCTCGGTTTTCAAAACTTCTTACGTATCAGCGACTGGTTTACCCTACAACTGAAGATTTGAGTAAAGCTTTTTGCGTTTTACAAAAAGTGACGATCGATTAAAAAGCAACTCAGAGTCAGGATCTGTGTTGATATTGGTGAAGATAAATTTATAAAATAATTCGGAAGAGAATAATTGGCTACGTTTTTTCTATAACTTACAAAATTAACCCCATGTTTTACACCTCTTTCGGATAGCAAGGTATTTTGCAATGTAAGCCAAGATGATGCCATAATTACTGATAAACTCTTCTTCGTCAATTTCAATATTAAGCATTTAATTGAAGAAAGGTTCAATTTTTGAAGTCGAAGAATCTTCCCTCAATCAGATTTATCAATATCTGCAATATTTTTGTAGATTCATAATTTTAACAATACCTTTCACATAATTATTCTATGTATAACACTGATTTTACTTGTGGTGACTTTTGAAGAAGTTTCATAATTATATTTTATCAACTTTGTGAACTAAAAAATGTTGACTCTGATGTAGGGGGGCATCTCTGGCATTAAAAATTAACAAAACCGGAAAAGAAATTTGACATTTTTCAATTTAGAAAATATTTTGACACCTCAAGTTGCGTTGAAAATTGCGAATATTCTGTTGAAATTAAAGTAAAACATATTGTTACATCAAATCTCAGTATTGAATATACGAAATTTAAAACACGCGTTAATTTAGACCCGCTCGTTTAAACACACATAACTTTTACATTCGGTTATTTGCAAAAATGCGTGACTTTTCAAAGTAACAAACCTTTTTTTTTGTTCATTGTGTTTCGTATAGTGGCTAACATCCGGAGATTATTAAGTCTATAATCCTCTAAATAAAATAATTAATACATAATATTTTTGATCAATAGTACGATTCATCCAAAATATTTAGGTATATGAAAAAATTATAAAAATGCGTATTGCATGGCAGCAGTATAGAAATCATTTTTAATTTCATGTATATATAAAACGTATGAAGAGAATAGATAACTAAATTCGTGCAACGGAAGATCAAATTATTCGCATATAATCGCAGAATGGGCTTATCAACCGGATGACTCGTAAAACTACCACACAGTTTTAACGGGCCGGCAAAAAAAAAGTATTATCAGCGTTTGCTAAATGAAATTGAAGTCAAATCTTGTTTTTATGTTGCAGAATTGTATGTATTTATTTATATATTCACTAATGTCGTCATTCTCTTTTCTTTTCATTTGCAGAAATGGTTCGACTACGACGTCGACTCCGACGATGAATGGGAAGAAGAGGAACCGGGCGAATCCCTTCGAGGTTCGGACGATGAGCGCGAGGAAGAAGGACCGGAAGAAAATGAATACGATGTCGACAATGAGTTCATGGTACCCCACGGGTAAATTTCTTTCATAATTCGACGTTTCAATCGAATTGACATTTATTCAATCGCTAAGAAGTCGGTGTTGAATAATTTCTAAATTAATTTTAGATATCTTTCGGATGAAGAGGCCAAAGCGGATGAAGAGGACGGTGAAGATATGGTAAGAGCAAGCTATGCAGCCAACAGTTAAGAACACACGTTTTCAAGGTTAATCAAAATATAGACGAATCATTTTTTTATCCCACAGTCGCCGGAGACCCAAAAATTAAAATTGAAGCTACTAGGCGAACAGTTTGAGGCTGAGAGAAAAACTAAAACGTCCAAGATCAAGCCCAAGGTCATAGGATGTGTTTGGCAAGGATCGATTAACGCTTTTCCGGAAAACAGTAAGTAATCTGCCTCGCAGTCTGTAGCGTGAATATATCGTTACACCGCCTGTTCGTTACGCGTCCAATCTAATCTAATACGTGCGTGTAATCCCAGCTGCATACAACAGGCGTTGCATCGTGTTGCCACATACTCGTGCTATACCGATAAGACAAAGCGTTAAGTACGCATATTTTTAAGGAATTTTCCGCTTACAAAACGCAGTGTGGCAAAGGTAGTGTTACTGATGTACTGAATCAGTAATTGAGTACATGAAGCAATGGTTCTATCACATCTCTCGAAATCCAAAACTGAAATAACAAAAAAATGATAGACGCAGCTATGAATCCAGCATATTATTTGAAGAATCGAAGATTCAAGTGCGTCATTCAAATAAAACGTAGGTAAATTAAACGGAGGGTTTGCAGAACCTGAACTTGATAAAAAAAGACAGAACATTTAAGACCTGTTAGCTTCGGAGGCTTCGGAATAATGATTTAAGCTTTCAATTTTTACAGCTACCCCGCACGTGATAGAAGCTCTTATGTCTCGGCAGGCGTGGGTACGCGAAATTCCAGTCACATTGAGCGTGCTGCATGCTTCGGAAAATCTAGCTCCGAGTATGGCAGAACGTCAGAGTCCAACGCCACAGTCGACTGGGCCGAAGAAGAAGAAAGTGCCGGAAGAGGCGATACCAAACCTGATACGTTTGGTGCACGGCAACACGAACGGGAGGATATTCTTGATGAAAGAATTCATGGCGTTTTGGGAGAAGAACAAGACCGGGGATAGGCAAATATCGAAACTGAGCTTTTCTCAAAAGTTGCGAGAAATCGCCAGTTGGATAGCGTGTCCTGAGGAGGGACCGATGCACACGCGCTCTTGCTGGTACGTACGCGAAGATATTCGTAAGAAGTACGATTGTCTTGACGTGACGTTACCGAATCGGTGGAAGTACACTTTGCGGCCCGCCCGGCGAAGCGAGCTTCCCGACATTGAAAAGACGGAGAAAGTCGACAAGGAGAAGGAGAAGAAGAGAATACCACTGATCACTCAATTCACCAAGAAGATCACCCAGGAGGAGATGCAGAAGCAGCTAGGCAGCAAGTCGACCCCTTCTCAGAGCAAACCTCCGAAGAGAGCAGCTTTGATATCATTGCCACGCAGTGAGCAGTTTCAAAAATTGTCGAGAAACAATTTGTTCTCAAAGTTCGCAACTTGCGGTGATTCTTCGAAGAGCGTAGAATGTCAAGAGGACAAAGCTGACGGTGATCGGGAAGTTTCAATTATCGAATCTACAGGAGAAATTCAAAATTTAGACCGGAACGAAACTAAATGTCAAGAGGCCAATGTTCAAGTCTCAGACGTTGTTCGGCAAGCTGTTTCGGAGACCGAGCAGACTTCCGCAGACTCCAAAATTGCCGAGAACTCGGAAGCTGACCGACTAAAAATGAATACAAGCGAAGCCCTGAACTTGGAAAACAAGGACGCAGAGGTGATTGAGGCGAAGAACAAAAGCCCCGTGCCAGAGTCGATGGACATCGCAGAAGACAACGTAGTTGTATTAGATTAGGCTTATTCGGTAACGAACTTTGCTTACCCTGCCCAAAATCTGACCCTCGCACCTCGGTGTTCAATACTCCCAGTATATTACGAGTAACGAATTCTAGTGCCTTTTTATCGTCGGCCGTGACTCGCTCGCGGCCGTTTCATTCGATTGATTTTATTTTTACGCATCTATTAAGACTAAGTACACACCGCATACATATGACATATCAAAGTATTATCGAAGTTAAGTTTATACACGTATTGAGAAAATGAAGTAATGAGAGAAACATCGCAAAATGAAAGAGTGCAATTGAAATTTGCCGTTGGTACGAAAACAGCTTTTCGTGTGAAAATCGTGCAGTTCAGTAGCCGTTTTTACGTGGTTTCTGTTTTGCTGTATACGAAACAAAAGCCGATACTAATTTGACAGAATCCCTCTAGAAAATACCTTCTAGAAATGTTGAATTATAGAGAAAATTTTTTCGTAGTCCTACTTAACAATACTATTCGAGTTTTTATGCCGTGTGCATTGAGTAATGTAATAAAATCTGGGCTAAAATTTGAAAGATTACGATTTCTAGCTTGGCAGCATATTTGAATGATCATCGATACCTGTCATTTACAATTCATGAGTTCACTTTCGGTTGGTAAACGGAAAATGGTATTTGAAGCGGTGTGGGGATGGAAATATGGAAGAGAAGGACGATGAATAATCCTTGGTATACGATATATTATACAAATTTATGTCAAAGTAAATTTCAGAATTTGAGAAACCAATTTTGGCCATGTTGTAATGAAAAATCAGCTCAGCGTGAGCATATTTTCGTTCCATTTACGTTTCCGATTCATCGCATGTATCACTGGTTTATATTACTACTATACTCGTTTACATACACGTAATATTCCATACGCATTTTGTATTTGTAAATTTGTTTTTCACTATTTTATCTTTACGGATTTTTTTGTCACAATTGCAAGCCGTAATGAAAAAGATTATTAGGAAAATGTTGAAAAAAAAAACGATACAAATAAACTGTGCCTTATTTATTTTACCTAACATTTTGTTCGCACTTAGGTAAGCACCTCTTATACCCAGAATCTCAATCTCCCAAACCACCCACGTGATTCGTCGTTACAGCCTCGCAAAGTGTAGTAATCCATTAGACTCGCAAGGAAATTGGCAACTTTGGCATAACCACTGGCATTTAGAGCGATGTATTATCCACAAGCTTCCGACCCGTAGACTTTTGTCAATTAGTATCGCGAACTTATTTCATTCGTTAAAGAGATATCCTTCGAGCGCCCACCCTGTCGGCCGTATTCTGAAGTGTGTTTTGTGAAATGAACCCTTTTTCGAGAAAGGAGCGAATCCTGGAGGTCCTGAATTTTTGCTTTCATTTCGTTTTTCTTCTGCCTTACCCAAACTTGCACAATTTTTATCGTGCTTATACTCGATTCAATTTTCTCCCTCATAATGACGTACGTAACATATTTGAGCAGCGACTTTTCCAGCACTACCCTCAATATGGGAGGCAACTTAATGCGAATAAAATAACTTGATTTAGTATTCTTTTCACTTATACAATTGCCGTACAATATTTCGTGCAATGTATCTGGGCCTAATTAAAAAAGGAGAGGAGAAAAGCATAAAAAAGGAGCGAGTTGCTCATGCGTTACGTATAATTGATTTATCACAAAATGTTTCTATGATAATTAATGGTCTAGGCAAAAATTTTGCCCCAACGTAGATAGATATATATAACGATCACAGATCTCGTTTTTCAATGAGGGGCCAAATAGGACCTACGGAGGACTATCCTTGTATTAGAAAGAGATGCTATTCTAGGTCTAAACTTGGCAGATATTTCCATTTCTTTCACGGTTAGGTTCAAATTAGGACGTCTCTGAGACCTCCGCAGGTCCTCTACACTTTGTATTCTTTACCGTAGAATGTCGTAAATTGGGTAAAAAGTTATCGCATGCAGCAAGGATGATCATGGCTTGTGAAAAAGTGATCTTTATGTTAAATAAATTATAACCCCACAGGATTACTATCCACAAAAGGCAGGCGATACGTTAAATGCAATAGGGCAAACCTTTATAAATACGTTCAAAGAAATTCTCGGGTTATCTTCTTGCTATAATGCTTTCGATTACCGTTATCATCACTCTTTTTCTTGCAGGTGGCTACGAACCACACATCTCCTTTTTGACCAGCATCTTAAACTCTTTCAACCCCACTTTTCGGACGCGTAACAATACAGTCAGTTTTCACTTCTCGAAATTAAATAAATATGCGACAGCGCAAGGTGTAACTGTATACTCGCTTCAACTTCCTTCGATGCGGAATAGCAGATTATACCTTAGCGTGTTTTGGCAAAGTAGCGATGTATGTACACATTGTGCACAGAGTTTATAGCCTCTATGGCGATGTAACAGCTCAAGCGAAACTATTATCTCCCGCTCATTACAGTTTCGTGTTAATCGGTACTTCGAGTCGTCCTCGGGACATTTACGCACGCTCGCGTGCAGACTTTACCTGCCCATTAGGCATCTCTACCTCAAATCCTGCCTCTTGTCCGTGACGTGCCTCGAAACACAAATATCAGCTGTGTATTTAGTGTATTGTCTACCGGCTCAATATGTATCTTCTGGGGGTGTGCGGGTACTGAAATTCTTGGGGTCGGGTCAGGTACCGGAAAATTTCGGGTACTCCAAGATTTCGGACTACCCAAAGATTTCGGGATTTCTAAAAACCCAACCCGATGCAAACCCGAGTTCCAGTAGCCGAGATTTCGGGTACTCGCACACCCCTAGTATCTTCTATGGGTATCGTCTGTGTATTTTGTTGCATTTGTAAAATCTCAGCAGTCGTTCAGATCTCTAGTGATACGTTTCGTATCGTGCGCACAAATAAAGTATATCTTTTTGTTCATGGATCATCAGCGATAAAAATTGACTTTACGGATAATGTTGCGTTGGAAACAGGATTTAATGATTTGAAACTCAACGGATTATTCCCTTTGGAAATAAGTTAGTGAAAAAACAACCGCTGTTTTTTAAATAATGTTATTTGTGGAATTCTGATCATTTCAAAATTTACCCTATAAGAACAAGGTTTTTTCCTGCTTTCTTTAACACTTTGAAGAACCATGGACTGACAATAGTCAATACTTAGCCTCTCAACAATTGAGAAGAAAAATATGATTCGATAAGTAAGTCAATATTATGCAGAAGGTCAAATAATTTTTTTTAGCTAGCTTACGTCACATGTCCAAAAAGTTGTGTTATTGAAAGACAATGTTAACATCCTATCAAAATTTAAAATAAATCCACAAGGTTTTTATTCTTCATTCCAGTTAATTATCAACGCACCTCATGATAGATTTATTTTCATTATTCATTTTTGTATGATCTATTCAAACACTTGCGAAATTTTTCTCAATCAAAACCCAATTACCGTTTCTAAATTTTAAGAAAGACTCAGGAATTAGGTTCAACCTTCGTCATATCTTCAACGTGCTTCTAGCAAAGTGAAAAGTGCTACAGAATTTTTTCGGATATTTTCAATACTTGGGACATTAAATTTTTCCAATTCATGATTTTAAAAGTGCACTACAAATGAAAAAAAAAATTTTTCATAGGAACATACTTGAAACGATTGGAACTAAAAATGAAGTAGTTCAAAAGGACCCCGCAGAATCTTTATGGAAATTGGCTCCCGGTCGAATTAGCTAGATTGTCAGTATGTTATAGTATGAACGACTTCGGCAGCCAAAACTACGGAGCGCTTGTTTTGGAAGTCGAGTTTCACTAGATAGAGGACCTGGAGCGCAAGAACCACAGAAAATTACTCGTAAAGATCAAAAGTTACCAGGTCAAGGACCTGGACAGCCAAAACTACGGAGCACGAGTCCTGGAGGTCGAGTTTCACCAGGTAGCGGACCTGGAGCGCGGGATCCAGAAGGTAAAGAACCCGGTACTCGAAATCTGCGGAGCGCGATTTTCATACGTCCGCTCTACTGCGCGGATGTTTCCAGACTGAGGAATTCGGCTCGCTGATTTTGGTCGTTACGATTACTATTGATCGATGTCGTCGAGAGAAAAAAAAAATTTTTGTGACGGCACTTTCTGACATCCTAAGATCCACACTTTGGTTTCGAACTTTAATACTATGTATGATGTATGATGTGTGATGTATGATGTATGATGTATGATGTATGATGTATGATGTATGATGATTAGTCAAAAAACTGCACGATTGATTATTGTGCGAGATTTTATGAAGTTTTCTATTTCACAATGACAACTGTATGTTACCAACATTTTGCACACGATAGTTGTCGGTTATGAAGAACTTCTTTTAACGGTGTGATTAGTTACTTGGTTGATAATACGTGAAATTATTAATACACCTAAACCCGCTCAAACGCGCCAAACTGTTACGAAAAGTAACCCAAGGCTGCAAGTCTTTGTATATCAATGTATAATATTAATCGCAATTGACTATCGACGTATAAACAAATTACAAACGTATGTCTGCAAAATATACTTCCTTACTTCAATACCTAACTGGTAATCAACATGTCACGAAGATTTCGTCAGTTGGAGCGAAAAATACCTACCTAAATGCTCGTTGGACAATGTTCAATCAAAATTATGAATCATCCTTTCACTTAAGCATGCAATATTTTGAATAGAAAAGAAACTACGGAAAATGTCGGAAAATCCATGTCAATTTTTTACCACCGAATACCGTAGCCAATACGTTGAAAAAGTACAGAGTAGAGCGCAGATGTAAGTTATTAATTTTCTGTGGCCGTGTTTCTTTCTTTATTAGTAAAAGCACATGTAACAACCGTCGCAAAATCGGGTATCTCAATTAACACGGTTGACATAATCGGTAACTTTTAATCCATTAATTTTGCGATGTCATTTCCGTTGCCAATTTTGGACCTCTGGGATCGTTTAATATACCGCCAAGCAGAAATCGGCAAAGTGACTGTTTCGCAGAGCGCGTAGATGAATCCTGGCAGATCGATCCTCAAAAAGCATCGAAGATCACGGAAATTGACGACGAGGCTAGAAAAAAGGCGAATTGGCTGATTCTGGACACTTTACGATCAGTTTACAGAAACGATTTCACTGACCGAAGTAAGTAACGATTTTTTAGCGGTATGGCAATTCAATCATTGGCTATTCCTCGTCAAGAGTTTCAAAATTCTTCGATACCCGCGAATGACGAAGAAGCAAATCTTGGCAGTGAGCTTCTCGCAAATATCGATAAACTGTTCAACAATTCTCACGAGGAAAAAATTCTGGCTCCTCCACCGACGGCAAGGAGAGGTAAGTTCAATATGCCAAGGTGATGCAAGGATACGAGGAAAAGGTACTTGGTACAAGTGCTCAGTCCTTTTTTGCCCGTTTTCCAATTCAATGATGCAATTGCTCTGCTCTTTCAGTTTTCGGATACATGAGACCGAAGTTTCTCCACGAGACGTTGTCCGGATATCAGGATGTTCACGGAAGGACGGGAGGCAGGATAATGAAGCGTAATGCGGAAGCTGCGAGGATGGCGATGAAAAGAGAAGCCTTGAGGAACAAAAAATTCGCGAAACAAAATACTGGCGATCCTTGCGGACCTGAAAAATTAGCCGATATGCATTTTACCTAGATGGGATGGGTAAAAACACTTGTAACAGTTATTTATGTTATACGTAATGTTGTGTTCATTACGTAGTCGAACATTAGGCAAAGGATAAATAAAAAGAGGTGAAAAAGAAAAACAGCGAGTTTTCTGTATTTTTGCGCTGCAAATTTCGAGGGATATTGACCCTTGAATGAAACCAGCTGTTCGCCATAGTTTGAAATCAGTCGGAAGTCGCTTGAAATGAGAAAGAAATAACAGTATATTGTATATCAAATCATCCGAATAGCGCTGAAATCAAATAAAATCAATTAGAAACATTTGGAATGGGTATTAAATTCACTTTGAAATCATTATGAGTCATGAAATCACTTGCATACTAAAAATCTGAGTGAAGAGCCCCTCGGTAAATTTGAAACTATTGTTCGTCGCAGTAACTCATTCGAGCCATGCGCGATCGTTGTGTCTCGTAAAATTATAACACTGACGAAGCCTTTGCGTGAATTAATTTTGAAATTTTTCAATATTGGCCCAAATAAGACAAAAAAAAAAAATTCGGTGCGATTAGTCCGTCTCCCATTGCTATTCTTAGACTTGGAAACTTTTCGTATCAGAACCGATTCGAACGAATCGTTCTTGACTAATTTGACCCTAAGGATCTCGGAAGAGGCAGAGGCATTTAAAACATCGTAGAACTAACAAATGGGAATATACAACAAGCTGTTTCAATTTTACTGCAGTAACTTTTGGGTCATTAATTGTAGAGATTTTCCACATTCACGTACAGACAAAGTACGTGGTAATTGATTTCAGTAATATTTCATCAACCTTTAAAATCGTTCGACAAAAATTCCACCCGCGATGTGTTTTCCTTGATTGAATTCGGCGATTAGGTATTCGCAAGAGTCAAATTCAAATTGTTCAAATTTTCGGCGATAATTGAACCGGTTTATCATATAATCCTCTATTCGTCCCCTCTTTTATCCACGTACCACGGGACTCGAATCTCGCTGATACGGGGGACTAAGATCATGAAATTAAGTATCTGCTAAAGTGTCGAAAACGTCTATCAAGGTAAATTTCCCGTTTCAGTGATCCAAGCAAAATCAACACCAGCAAATAGTTGTTTCGATCTGTGACCGATCTATCGATACCAGTTTTGTAATTTTCAGTTCGTTTCTGAAGATCTCTTTTCCTAATTCTCCGTATAATTGTTGCCTTGCAGTATTTGTTCCAATCTAACGTTCTGTAGTGACTACGCATTATCCAATCCTCCTGCCCGCTGATTAAAAAATCCTTTCTAATTTCCCCGCAATATAACATACACGTATACCTGCACTACATAAATCCATAACAACGTGACGAAGAGATTCCGCCAACCGACTATTGAATTGAAATTGACACGTTTTTTGAGCTCGAGTTTTCTCCAACCTGTTTCTCCCGTCCTTTTTGCCCTCAATTTATTTTTTCACGTAGACAATAGAAACGACACGCATCGTGTAGTAATTGTTAAATAAATTGCGGTGGATTAGTACAGATAAACGTAAAGCAGCAGGTGCTAATATTTCTTAAATAACAATGATGCGTTCAAACTACGCTTCGTATAAAATAGAGCTTTTTTTGTCACTTTTCTTTTCCTTTTACCGAAAGTCAAGAATCTTTACTGCAACATCATACCGATTAACGATATTCTCGGTTGCTCTCGTTCGGTGGGCTTTCTCACAATTTCGATTAAATTAGTGAATAAGCAGCTATATTAATGCTCTGCAGACACGAAAGTGGCTCAATGAATAGAGTTTTTGAAATCATTCGAGTCTCATCATTACCTGGACTGAGATCCCGATCTCATGATATAACCGTGAGGCAAAATCGCGGAGATCCTATGCAAGGCAACAGTTAATTTCGAGTCTTTATTATTTATTTAATTTATTTATCAACCATGTCCAACTTATCTGTATTCGTATATAGATATTGAATATTTGTAATAAATCGTACAAGTTTTTTTTTTTTTCTTTTTCTTATACGTCCAATGAAATTCTAACGACTGAATCTAATTTGCAGTAACTCATTTGATATATCGATGAATCGTGAATCAGCTCATTTGGCTACGCTGTGTATAATTATTATTTTATTCTTCGTGTTTATCTTCGATATATTTCAATCTGGGCATTAATTTCACACGTTACATGTATACAGGATTCGTTGATCAAATTAAGAACTCTCAAACCAGGAAAGTACAAATCGCGTAAAGGATAATAATAATTAGAAGAGAAAAAACATCAATCGTTAAATCGATCTGTACGTTTTTTTGGGTGTTTTTTTTTTTTTTTTTTTTTTTTTTTTGTGATCCAGATCCGATTCATCGACATATTCATTACATGGGAGTATCTGCTTGACGATGATCGAGGTACGGTATATAATTACAGGAACTTTCATAAAATATCATGGTATATATATATTTACAATTATTTTTATTTTATTTCCAAATATTGTTATAATTACTATTGTTACTATTTTAATATTATTGCTATACTATCAACCTAACCAATATCACTAATTAATTCTATCTACAAAAGAAAAAAAAAAAATATAGCAGCAAACAATTTCCAGCAATAACTGTTGGTCTCTGTACCGTAAGGCTTGAAAAGAAATTGATTTATCCTGTATTTGGGTGGAACACGTGTATGATATTATAGGAACGTTTCGTTAGGAGGCAAGAATCGCGAAACGCCATAGTATTATTTTCGGTGGAATATAAAACATATTAGCGATTAGCTCTCGCGAACTGTGATTAGTATCATGCTGAAACTATCATTACCGTTATTGGCAGCATTGCTCAAGTATAGTTAATTGAAAAACATTTAGCTGGTCTAATAATTGCCGTCAATCCGTGCTGCTGAACTACATATTTTTGTCTTTCTCTCTGTAACATGTTTTTATATACATGTATTTACAATTGTAAAATGAAAAAAAAATTACTTCTTCTCATTTATAAGTATAAACTAATCATAATCACTGGAGATGTCCCCGAAAGATACAGTAGAGTTGATATTTCTTTCTACTTGTACATTTTAAACTAGGTTCTATTAAATAAGGCCAAAAAAATGTTTCGAAAATTTCTAAGGCAATATTATTCTACGTGCAATTTTTATTCCGTCTCGTTGAAAAGATCTACAGAGAGTATTGCAGGAGTTGACTTTAGAAATGCAAAAATTACTCGTCTCTATTTATGATGCTTCAAATTATAAGATAAAAAATAATGTACAGAAGGCTATTTTTTTAAACTAAATGACACACAAAAAAAAAAAAAAAAAAAAAAAAAAAACAAAAAAAAAACAGGAAAAGAAAAAAAAGTTCAACATACGCGGACACGGTTATAAATTATATCCCGTATGCGCGACATAATAACGTTTTAAATTGTATATTACTATTGCGTACACGCTCTTGCACTGGCCGTAACGAGACTTCGTATTCACTCAATGTCTTTAGCATTTGAAAAATCGAGGTTCATCCAACAAGATAATTGCGTTCTTTCGATTCTCCGACAGTCTCGGTTTCTCCACCGTCTAATAAGAAAACAATAAAAAAAAAAAAATAAAAAAAAAAGTAGGAACAAAGCGTCGAAAAGTAAAACCCGATATCAGTACCAGCTGTAGAACGGCTGGTGTGGATTTGGCCGGGGCGGTTGTTGGAAGCCCTGGGTTGCGTAATGAGTGGCGAAGGCCTGATGCCCGTGAGAAGGGTGGTGCGAATGGGCCTGCTGGAGGCTCGAGGGTGGGCTGGAAAGCCCGACGCGTCCAGATCCGGGAATCGGGATGCTCCAGGAGGGCGAGCTTCCCTCTGTTTGCTGCTGCTGCTGTTGTTGCTGCTGCTGCTGCTGCTGCTGGTGACTCACGGGCGAGACGGAAGCAATCGGAAGCTCGGAGCTTGTCAGCTGATCCGAAGCGGGGTTGGAGTTTCCAGAGTTGGGCCCCATCATCGTCACCATGGAATTCGGGGTCGGTGGCAATTGGTGGGTCGTCGTCTGCTGGTAGGTGGAAGGCGCTGGCCCCGCCGACGATATCTGATGGCTCATATGACCCGCGGAGGACGACGTCGGTGGCAGCAACGGCGACGGATATGTCACCGACGTCGGCAACGAGTAAGTTGGAGTCGAACCCGACGACAAACGCGTCGACTCCGTTCCGAGCTGGTGAGACATCGTCGTATGGTGAGACGAGTAGAGCTCTGGAACTGTGAGTAACTGATTATCGGTTAGTAGGGAATTAGTCGGGCTTAAGTCGGGAACGTCAAAATTTCGCCCGGTTGTATCTTTAAATTTGATAATTGTTCTTAATTTACTTTTTATCGGATATCTACGGTATTATTAACGAAAGAAAATACCGCAGTAGCATAGATTACTCGGGAACGAGTTGGTTTTGATCGGAAATAATAGAATTTCATCGGACAGTCGGTAATATCGCCGAAGTTCATCGTCCGTTTGCCTTGAATCAGATGACTACGATTTAACAACTCAGGGAAAAGTCTGGGCCGGTATGGGAAGCAGAAAATAATTCGCATTGTAATCGGGAATACCGAAATTTCATCGGCTACTCTGTATCTGTCTAAATTTATTTCTATTGACTTTTGTATCAGATGCTCGGGACATTCTAAATCGAAGACAAGATCGGGGTATAGTATTCAATATGTATTAGGAATGAGTCCGGTTTCAATCGGGATTAATAATATTTCACCAGGTGATCGGTGAAACCGTGAAAATGACTCGAAAATAGAGCCTAAATCAAACGTGAACTATCTGTCAAACCGGAGAATAGACTGGATCAGTTTAGAATACTCGGGGATAAGTGTGGATGTAGTAAGGAATGTACTAAACCGTGAGACAAGTCAGAGAAATTGGAAATAGTCCAGTAACTGACCCTAAAAATCCGTACTTACGAACAGAAAAGACAAGTAATAAATGAAAGAATAGCGAAAAGATAATAGGGAACAAGTGTGGTTTTAGTCGAGAAGCGGTAAATCTTGCACAACATGGGTGAACAGAAATGGTGAAAATGACTGGCAACTATCTCGAGTATACGTCTGGTATAGAAAAAAGAGTGGAGCAAGCCCGGTAATGTTCTTGAATGACGTGTAATAGTTATACAGTAGCGAGATTTGTTCTAGAGAGAAAAACGGTGTACAAACCGCTACCGTTGAGCGTAGAGAGCGGTCTCCTCATTGTAATCTGCGGCGCAACATAACATAAGCGAACGGGTTGATGAAATTTATGGAAAAAACGTGTACCTACTAATAACAGTTTCCTGCACAACCCCCCCCCCCCCCCCCATTCAAACACACAGCCCGCGTAGATCGAAACGATAATTCAAATAAAGAAGAGTAGGCTGAAAGCAGAGAAAAAGAAACACCGTTAAACACGCAAGGAGCTCGATGTGTAATTATTTATACCCACGGAGTGCAGCCGAGTCTGCGGCTGATCGCGGTGCGCGAGGCTGCGGAACACCTGCAACGGTGGATACCGTCGGTTAATTAATTTGAAATCCGTTCCTTTGTCGAATCATCGATGAATCGAGCGTTCGGTTCGGTGGAAATGTTATATGTAACGAAAACGTCGATCGGTGGCTCATGTAATTCCGCGTTGATCCGTGAAGCGTTTCTCGGGCGATAAACAGACACTCCGTAAACTCGGTCCTGCAACTATTCGCGGATATATGACAGGATATTGCACACAGGTGACGTTGCGAATGGACGGTTTTTACACTATTTTCACCTCTCTCTCTCTCTCTCTCTCTCTCTCTGTCCAGCCACCCATTTATCCATCTGGTAATTTTCCCTCCCTCCCTCTCTCTCTCTCTCTCTGTCTCTCTGTCTATCGCTCTCTTTCTCGCTCTTTTCGAGAGCACCAACTGCTCCCCCCCCCCCAATCCTTGCGGCGATACGGAATGACTTGTGAATCGATTGTTCGACGTCCCGCTTCCGGCAATTGTTGTACCTGTACATGGTACACCTGTAACAACGGTGCATACGTGTCCGTGTAACCACGTGAGAGACACCTCGGTTATTGTCTCGAGTCGAGACGAACGCCTCGAAACTTTAATTCTCATCCCGATCGTCGAAACACGTTGATTACGTCGTAAGCACTCCGTGTTACCCGGATGCGAGACCGGTGTCTATATCTGTTCAATCACACTTTGCCGAAATCTGTGTGATCATTTTTCGGGAAATTGGATGGTTAGGAAAACCGGACAATTTGGTAGTTCGGCTAGGATTTGTGACAGAATCATCGTCCATTCGGAATAGTCAAAACTACTCGTGGAGATCGAGGAGTTCTGCAATTCCGAATAAAAATTTAGTCTTCGATGGCACAACCATCAACAATGTTCGAAAGCTACGAGTATGTTCATAAAAATGGAGAAATGATGATTTTCCAATTAAGCTAACAATATTCAACAGTTTGTTTTAATCGAGGCTCAGGCTTCATGACGCAACCGTCGAAAATTCGTGATAGTAAAAACCGTTCACGGTCATGAAGGAACGATCACTCTCCAAGAAACCAGAAGATTCGGGCTAGTGAATAATTAAGGTCTAGGTTTCACAGTACGAGCCCCCATAAAGAGGTTTCAGTCACTGGCTATGACCTTATCACAACCAAACACAAACGAAGGAACGCCAACGTGTTCAAGAAACTGAACACTCGGGGTCGCTGAAAGAAGCATACGTAACGACTCGAACTCCACACTGAGAGAAATTTTTAGTTACGGTTACCGCCCAGTCCTCAACTATTTTCATTTTTTACCACAATCGAAAAATACAGTTCTAGGTCAAAAATGAAAATTAGTTTTCTAGCTGTTGCCGGAAAGTCTACCATCCGTTACTATTCTTTGCTCATTACGATCGCTGTTACTATATTTTCTTGCAACTGTTGCGAAAATTTAATGCATGTGCAACGATAAATTGACGTTAAAGCCTTGTTTGACTAAAAAAG
Organism: Neodiprion virginianus; assembly: GCF_021901495.1. NCBI lineage: Eukaryota > Metazoa > Arthropoda > Insecta > Hymenoptera > Diprionidae > Neodiprion > Neodiprion virginianus. The sequence goes on from NC_060880.1 coordinate 20,697,598, forward strand.
TAGAGTAAACCTCACAAACTGATTTTGCGTTGCAATAACCAAAAAAGGATCGTCGATATTGCAAAATGGTTACGCGTACCTCGTTTTTCGTAACTCCAACAATGTTGAAACAGTTTTTTTTAACGATACCTGTTTTGCTGAATTTTTCAAGTCACTGTAACAAATGAAGTTTTTCTCGGTGCACAATTTCCCTCTCGATTATTACCTTGGCTCGAGGAGAAGGCTGTTTCCGGTATCGTCTGAGGGTGCGAGTGTCCGTGAGGATGGGGGTGCGGGTGCCCCGCGGATACGCCAGACCCTGGATGTGCGTGGGGGGCTGCTGGGGGGTGGAGAACGTAGGAGGCGGCGGGATAGGCGACGGAGCCGACGGAGCCGACGTAGCCGGCGGCCGTGGTGGAGGAGAGCTGTTTCCGGAGACGGGCCCGGCGGTTGCTGAACCAGACCTGGATCCTGGCCTCCGTCAGCTTCGTCCTCTGGGCGAGTTCCTCTCGCGTGTAAATGTCCGGGTACTGCGTCCTCTCGAAGGCTCTTTCCAGCTCGTCGAGCTGGTGGGCCGTGAAGGTCGTCCGACAACGACGCTGCTTTCGCTTCAGCGGAATACCTGGCTCACTCTCGCAGTCCGAACCGGAACTCGTCTTTCCTGCGGAAAAAAATCGAGGCTTCAGATTGTATCGAAATCGGGTTTTCACCTTGACCGAAGAAAGATTTTCCGACGATTCTCATTCGTGGTGAAGACGAGTCGTTTATACTCTGGTTGTTACCGATAAAACGGTCCAAATTATCGTGTTTTTATTTCGTCAAATCGTCGTCATCGTTCAACGTTCGTCAGTATTTATAATACGGGATTCCGAAGTATCGGCCTCGGTTATCAGCTGATCGTTCAAGCTTCTATAAATTCATAAATCTTGCCGTTGCAAAGGACACAGAAAAGTTCGTCCGAGGTGTTAGACTATTCTTTTGTTACGTTGAGCCGATAAGAAGTAGAATATACATAGAGTGAAAAATGACTTTTGTAATTAAATACGATATCCTACATTTCCTGCCGTCTGGTAGCGCCTTTCGATACTTTGGATCGCAATTACACGCTTTTGCCGATTGTCACATAGAAAACGGTTATTAAGTACCAAGTATAATTCACAATCACTGAATCTCGCAGCAAGCTCTGATTATTCACCAGTATTTGCCTCAAGAGCCGTTCGAAAGCAGAACCGGAGCTTATACACAAATGCAGCGAAGGGTTAGCGCGAGGTGCAAAAGGAATGGAAACGCCTAACGACCGTGTAAGTTCGGTGGACCACGTCGTGCGGGGTTCATATGCATCGTAATACACAAGGCAATAATAACAGTTTTTAATTCCCGGTGTTCTCCCTCCTCTTCACTCTCTCTCTTTCTCTCTCTCTCTCTCAACTGTATAGCAAATGCGACTCTGGACCCGCGTCCGACTCGGGCAACGTCAAAGAAACCGTGATACCTGCTGCAACCAACTCGGGATCTATTTCTCACTCTGATTTTATTGACCAGGAGTCTTATCAAATAACGAATTTTGGGGAATTTGAACGCGGGCAAAGGACGAGAAAAAGATCCGAGAGTGAATTTCAGGAAAGACAATTTCTCGGTGTAGATTCTCCGAAATTTTTACTCGGTTTGAAAACAGTTTGTCCCACCTTGACAGCTGATCGCGAAGAAGTAAATTTTCACGGACCGCGCGAAGAGTATAAAAAAATCGTCGAATTTTCTTTACGCTTTTTTCGTACGGACGACAGAAGTTTTCGAGATTGTGGAAAGGTATAAGAAACAGCGTAAATTCCGTGTCCCGTAGTGCTTGCAAGTTGCGTGTAAAGTAGATAAACGACGGGCAGGCGGGAACTCTGGTTAGGTTTACTAAAAAAATTCCGGCTCCCGGAATAGCGGCGTGTCGAATTTGCGCTGGTTCGAAGCGTCGCGGCGTCAGACGTCGCCGAGCGATTAGTCGCGGTTCAAAACTTGAGACGAAGACGAAGAGGAAGAGAAAAGAGAGTAATAATAAATTCTCCCGACGATTTTTCCCACCGGTTGATCTGCGTCGATCCGCGCCGCAGGAATGGAATACTGCCGTGTAATATCGGTTCAAATCTATATATATATTATATATATATATATATATGTATATACACAATATACGTAGATGTATAAATAAATAGATACAGGTATACATTTGCGAAGATGAAGAAGCTGTTATAAGAATTTAGAACGCGCTCGCGGGTCGGGTAAATTATAATTGCCGGTATTTCAATTTACACATGCACATACCTATAATAAAAAAATACATTCATCTCCGCATGCGTTATATCAGAGACACCTAAATTTCTATCATTCGATTTCGCCGTTACGCGCGCGGTTCCCGCCTCTTGGTCAGCTGGCTGTGTGATCTCCGCGTCTAAGCGTGCAGCGGTATATTTTTTAAAAGGAGCATAGAGAAGAAACAAAAAAAGAAAATAAATAAAATGAAAAAATAAAAATTGGGCAACGGTTGTAAAAGTACTCGTACAAACGGCGAGTTACATGAAAGTTCGCTCCGTCGTAATTGCCTGTTCTCGATTTTCGATCCGGGAATGAAATATTTCGCAGGGAATTCGGAAGGCGATAATACGCGCCCCCCGCATGAATTTCGAGCGAAATTAAATTGGGCACAGGGGCCCACAGAGTATTTATTTTCATTTTGACGCCTCGCACCGCGGTGGGCGCGTTTGTTACCGAATTTTGAACCCTCCAATCGGTCGGTCCCTTTGCCTACGGTCCCACCACAAAGCTATCGGCTTACAAGGTTCGCTGTTTTTCGCCTCTTTCATCTTAGCCGCTCGATCCGCTTTCGATGATCCCTCAATGACTTTTTCCCAAGCTCTTTCTTTTTTTGCCACCCCACTTCGCCAACGCCGTCAATTTTCTTTTTGTTTTTTTTTTTCGGCGTTTTTTTCACTGCTCTGTTTTTTCATTTTCCTTTTCTCGTTATTTTTTCTCAATTTTTTTTTCGCACGAAAATCTATACACTCGTGCGTCGTTCATTTGTTTCCCCGACCGTACCACATAATATATTATCAGGTTATACAGTGTATCGATCATTAATTAAGTCTTGTCTATTCTCGCAATCAATTTTATTATTCTAGACGCCAGTTTTCAATTCGTTTTTTCTTGTGTTCTCTCAGAAAGCCGCAATTCAATCGTTAGTTCGATTTATCCGCTTCCATTTCTCTGCGATTTTATTATAGCAACAAGAAAATAAACGTTAATAACTTAATCCCGAAGTAATCGTATGTAAGTTGGATAATTGAATTCTGAGAAATGCAATAATCTATAACGGTATAACTTACATAGGTATGTGTATAATAGATCGATATCCGAAATGTGTGTGTATATATATACATACGAGAAGCTAAATCTTCGAAAAAAAGAACGGTTCGTAATGTAGGAATGATTAGAAATTAAACGATGCTAATAATTGATTCAAATATTTCCGAAGTGAAAAATTAATTGTATGAATTTCGAGCGATTGTAAATAATATTTAATATTATATATTAAATGTGAACAGATAAATAAATAAATAAATGTATTACGAAAAATGGTGGCATTTGAATTTATGACTAACAAACGTTTTTCAAAGTAGACAAGCGAAGGAACACACTAACGCCAATTCGACTAACATTTATAATATAAATCGCGCTTAATAAAGAAATTCATATGCTATGAAATATCGAACGGCTTTCTCTCCGTATTCACGCATCGCCGCATCGTGCTAATCTTCTTTTCGTCCGGCACCTCTCTGGTGTCATTCGAATCATACACAAACCATGACCTCCGTTTCGGACACAAGCGGGAAAATACGTTACAGTTTCTTACATAGACACAGTTGAACATAGCAACACGCAAATTGATCTTCAACGCACAGTTTACAAGCAAGATATTTTTTCACCAAGCGTATGAAAATCGAACGGGGGTAATAATAAAATTTTTGCGACGAAAGGATACGTTACGATATCACGTAACGTGAGAAATCACATAGTGCACGATACGTAGTAGTAGTGATAAAAATCGGTGATATCGGGGAGTAATAAAAAACGAGGAATATAGGCATAGAGGAGAAAAAGAAAAAAAAGAAAAAAGAAGGACGAAGAAAACTGAAAATTATTCTGTTGATCCACAACCGATTCTGACGTAACGGATCAATTTAAGTGTTTCTTTCGGGCGGATGAGCGGCGAGAAAATTACAGACCCGGGTAGACCGAAGGCGGCTACCGACTCGGTGCTTCAAAGACCAGTCATTTTCAGCCGGAGCAATACGACTGATTAATGGAGGCTTTTAATTCGTTCATTCACCGATTCAGATAAAAATCTGAACCCGCGAGCTCACGCGCCCCCCAAACATCATCATCAACATCACCACTACCATCACCGTCATCATCATCATCATCAAAATCATAATAATAATCTTCACGAGACGATGATGATCCGCCCGGCTTTCTCGGTGGTCCCGCGAGCTTCGATAAGTCGGTAAAATGCAATTTCTTTCACTCACCATCTCCCAGCTTCGCCTCATCCTCTGGGTCCCGACCCCTCAGGAGCCGGGAAATCGCCGAAACACTCGGGGCACTTGTCCTGTCGCATATCCCCTCCTTTATCAGACGGTCTCTTATCTCCCATGAGAATATACCGGGGTTGTCGCGTTTGTACTCCTCGATCCGAGCCTCGACCTCCGGGGTCGCAACTCTCGGTTTGCTGCCCCCGATCACTCCGGGACGTATACTTCCGGTCTCCTGGTACCGGTTAAGTATCTTCGACACGCATCCGTGCGACACCCGCAGCTGTCTGCTCCGCGTGAAAAACAAAAGAAGAATAAAAAAAAAAAAAGAAGAAAGAAAGAAAAAGTATAAAATTTTTATACCGGCGGAAAAAGGATTTTTTCCGCACACCAACTGCGGTGAGAAAAGTATCTCTTCGTTTTTATTATTCGAATATTCGACGAACAAACGTCAACGGTACAATGATTTGGGTTGTTGAATGGAATCACAACATTTACTCAAATCAACGGAACACATTGTACCAAAACATTTTTTTTTTTTCTTTCACACCTCTCTTGCGTCAACGGCGATATTTATACTTTGATATTTGAGGGATTGGATCACTGTTGGAAATTTATACTTTTTTGTGCATCGATTGCGTTATTAAGTATTTATGAAAATTAAACGCTTCGTAAGCTGATTCCATGCTTTTGTTATAGATAATGAATCGATGATTCGTGACACGATGAGAATAATTATCGATAATTTCGTCGGGGAAAGACATGATGTTCCAGCAAAAACTATCGACGTTTCGGCTGGGCCCAGCTAGCCATATTCAGGGTACAATTTTTTGAGACGAAACTTCAGGCAATTATTTAATGCGATAACGCCAGGTGATAAAGCGACAACGTTATTGGAGATTATAAGTGTGTGCAGCACTGTGCCAATTTAAATTTATGCAGAAATTACAAATTGATAATAATAGAACGGTCAGTTTAAGTTGAAGAGAATTGTACATTGCGATGGGTTGTAAAATATAATCTAAACGAACAAAGACTTACAATAGTTGACTATCCATCCTGCTTGGGGGTGTTGGTTATCTGGCTAACCAGGTGGAAGTGATCTCCTTGCTTCGAAATCGAAATGGCTGATTTTCGTATATCCATTACGTCTTACGTAGTAGGAAATTGATCATAGAACCAATTTTGACTAGCATTGCATAAGGCGCGAAAATTTTGAAAAATTAATCCAGAATGGTCGAAATATGTGATCAAACGATCCTCGAGTACAAATGGCTAAGGCTTTGAATATCAGTGCGTCCGTTATGTACTGTATTACTTTTCGAGATGTGTGTAATTTTTTTAACGAGACGTTTAAGCCAGTTGTCCCCTTTATCGATAATTTTAACTCCATCAAAATTAAATGTATGAACTACGGTGAGCGAATGAAAAGCTAGTGCAGACTTGTCGGGATGATGTGATTTGATATTATATTTGTGATTGGAAATTCTCGTTTTAAGATGTTGATATGACTGGTCAACGTAACATTCTGGACAATCTTTACAATTAATTTTGTATACCGTGTTGATATGATCAGAAATTGAAGTTTTAGATTTTAATGTTGCGGAAAGGCTGTTAAGTGTGTTAGAAATTCGATAGCTTTTGCTTAAATATTATTTCCTTCATTGACCTTCTCCGACGAAATTATCGATAGTTAAAGTTAATAGGGAGAATAAGAAATACTAAAGTTACAATGAACGATAGTTTATACATCGGTTTTTTCAACTTCAAATAGCATTGAAATAATTGCGAACATAGAAGAGTAGTAGAATAATTTTTTCGTTTTCACTCCACGATTGGTCATTTTGTATGGAAAAATGTTTTTCACAAATTTATTGAAAAATATATATATTTTTTTTCTTTTGAATTATCTATTTAATATTTATATTTTTTCAACAATATCAATATTCACGCTTACTCTTGAATAATTGAATATTACACGATCATACGAACATGATGAAATAATGTCTACGAATTGTAGAGAAGAATTTTCGGAATTAAATTGAGCGAATAAAGTATATTTTTCACAATTCTAAACCGATTCGAAATGAAAAATCGCCACCTATTTAAGGCTTACACCTTGTTCATGTTAATCTTAGATGCTTTTAATCTCATGTTTAGAAGCATCTTTTAGCTAATATATCAATTTGGATAATAGTACTAAATGTGCGACCATATATCTCGTAATAAAATGGACATTGATTTTCAATTCATCAACTTATTCATATGTTCAAAAACATTCTCGTATTCATTCGATTCAATAGTCGTAAGAATTTCAGGATATTCGTTGAGGGCAATATTTCTCAAGCAACATGTAAACGTGATTCTTGGATTCTATACATACGAGACAATTTATTTTGATCGGACTGAAGAAAAATCTGTGTGACGCAAAGAAATTGCTCATTACTGCTACGATCATGTATTATTAAATAATCTGATTAAATCGAAATGCAGGGTTTTAACGATTTAAAAAAATCATTTCACGTACAGTGGCGTGTCGAAGAATTAATTAGACAATTATCTAGATGCCATACGTATCATTGTGAAAAAGAATTTTCGCAAAATTGATAAGAATCAGATGCATTTGATCACATTATTTATATTGCTTTTCAGGAGCGCTGAGAAAATTCTTCTCGTGAGATGAAGTTAGTTTAAGCCAAAGTGAAGTACGTAATTATTTTGCGGGGAACCAAAGATTCACAGTATCAATGAATTTTTGCCGAGTGTTATCCACGCGATATGATCGTTTTTTACGCATTTTCAAGTGAAATTTGCTCCACGGAAAACTTGAGAATCATTAATGTCAATTTATTTTCAGACACTCGTCAAAGATCATCGTGGTTTCGAATATTTCTTACTAACGGTATGTCATTTGCAGAATCACCGCCTTGTATTTTTCTTTCATTTCAATGATCTTCAGAGAAAACGAGGAGATACATGGGTTACATTTTCAGGACTGGACTCAAATATTACAATACATAAACTGCGTGCTGATCTTACCTCGATATAACGCAGGGTCTCACACCGGCGGCAGCCATTTCAACGATCTTTAAACGTGTGTGATTAGGAAGCGGTCTTCCGTTAATGAAAACTCCTCCCAGCTGATTAACGCGGCCCTGACCTGGTATCGAGCCCAAGTCTGAAAAAGAAAATTCAAATGCACTTGTCCGGTCGCGCGCTGACCAAAAAAAAATACCCAAATTATTGGGGAACTCCGTATTTTGCGCTACTATTCAATTTCTCTCTCTCTCTCTCTCTGTCTCTCTCTCTCTCTCTCGTAAGTAATTAATAACTTCGATATACTGCAGATAAAATATTGCATAAAGTAAAAAACAATTAAGAGAGCAATGAAGAGAGCCAATACGCAATTGTCGCAGTTGATATTTTGGCGCAGCTGATTGACTTGCGGCTCATTAACGAGGCGCTCGTAAAACTCACGGAGAGGTTGAATAACGAACGTGGTAACGATAAGGGGGCGATTGATTGCTCAAACCAAACTATAAACCATCGGGAATAATAAAAATCCAATCTTCTCAGGCTCTGCGTGCGCTCCCTGCAATTATTCTTTGCGTGAATGTACGCGTATATAATAATCATTGCATAACTCGAGTAGATGCAGAGCTTAATTATCGCGGCTGCCATTTTGGAGAAAATATAATAATATAGGGTTTGCAAATTTTTAGCGAGTATGGTACATCAGCCGTAGATCGAACCAGCGGGGTCATTAGACCGGAAATACGGTCGACATCTGTCTCACTGTTTCTCTCTCTCTCTCTCTCTCTCTCTCCCTTTTCAGTGTCTCGAAGAGGAGAGAAGCAAAAAAAGAAAGAGTATAGGAGAAGAATAGCGAACGGCAAGAAATCGGCATGAAATCGGCCAGTTTGTCCCTCATTGTAAACGGTAAGAGGCGGAAAATTTTTCCCCGACACCCACCGCGAGTTAGAAAATTATATACGACCGGTAATTCCGGGCTCCTTGGACCCGTAATATATCATTCTAACTGCAGGGATTTTACAACTCAGAAGGACCTCATCCCGGTTCCCGTATATCAAATCACTTCAGGCCTTGAATATACTGACGCCTAAAAGCTACCGATCAAAAACTTGTAACGTGAAGTCGAATTATTGCGTCCTGCGATCGATTTCAACATCGCGACGACACGGTATGTTTTACCTCTTTAACGCGCGAGAACGTATCAGAGTAGTACATGAAAAGTACGACAAGACATTGGAGGGTGTAAAAAAGAAAATGACGGTGTCAAGAGCGACCAGCGTTAAAGTCTGCTCGTTATCAGGGAACAGTGTCCGTGGTCCATTCGTACATCCAAGACCATATACTGTCGGATCGATATCATTGGCACGGAGTGACAGTGAACAAAAGTCAAGCCGGTATTTCGTTCAGAGTAATCACAGTGACAACGAGACAAAGAGGTAAATTATGCAAGGCACCTTGAAAGGGATATCCAGTGAAGCAGGGTCGCATCATGGAGAAGTTTGTGGTAACCGTCATCTCACGTCGATGATCGGATGATGCGTGGTATCAGCGCGGTTGCGATCCGTGACAGAGAGCAAGGCGCTGATCACAGGGGTCACATACACACGGAGAACACTGCCAATGGGGGGTGGTCGATAATCACTGTCAAGCACAAATACGAAACCGTAAAACTCGCGGTCTTTCACCGTCCGACCGATTTCTGCTCCTCGCAGATCGGCGCCCTCGTTCTCACTGAACTTTGCCACGACTCTGCGCGGCCGCTCGGCCGTCGGTGGCTGCCGCCCCCTCTTCTTCCGGGGGCAATTTCGGAGGGGCGAGGCCTTGCCGCCTCTTCCGGCGTCCCAGCCGCGAGTCTTGACGCCACGCAAGCTCCGCCCCCCTTCAAAAGCCCACAACGATGCACAACTAACTCTTTCTCTCTCTCTCTCTCTCTCTCTCTCTCTGATCCTGCAGTTCCAATCGCTCCCCCCCTTCGCTGTCAATCTCTCTTTCGCTGCACCCTGGCGCTGCATCCGCCATGTTCTGTGCCTCCTGACTTCCATTTTGTCATCGCTTCTTCACTGTCAGCCTCGATTACGTCCTGCGTTACCGTCCTTTGCATGGTCGCAACATACTCGTCACCATTTCGATTATGTACTCGATCAGGGAATGGCACACTGTCAAAAATGTGGCGTCGATCTTTTTGTACTCAATTGTGAAGTTCAGTATCAGATAACGTTGGACTGACGTCTGATGGTGTTTAATTTGACCTAAGACGGTATTGGATTATCAACAGATGATGTTAGATATGACCTAAGAGAGTATTGGATTGACGTAATGAGACAGTGTTAGATTTCAGCTAAGACAATTCTATCGAACTAACGTCGTCTAGTGTTAGCAAATTATATTTTCCGGAAGTTCACATAAACATATTCACACAATGTACGTACAATATTGGGCACACAATTTCAATCTGTGAACAGCGGAATGAGTTGAAGTTCGTGACCGTGTAGATAATTATGACTGTTTGTTTGATTTCGTTGGATGAGGGTCAGAGTTGAAATGACCAGAATTAGGAACCAGTTTTATTGTTCTATACGACGCTTCGGCAGGCCCTGCCTACCATCCTCAGGTTTCTTTAATACGTCGTGGATCAATTCCTCTCATTGATGGCCTGTCACAAAACATTAGAAAGATACTATCGAAAGAGTGCATTAATGTTTCGTGTAAAATTACTAACACTTTGAATAATATATTTACATGTTTAAAGTCGAAAACAGTCACACTAGAACAAAATAACATTCTATGAAAAATTGAATGTAAAGATTGTGACAAATGTTGCAAAGGTCATTTCTCACAGCATTTCAAAAAAAGAATGACAAATCATAAGTATGATCTCAAAACGCGTGATCCTGAGGCTTATCAAAGAAATGATACCCAAAAACAATACTGTCAGTGGAAGAACTAACGTTCAAAACCTGACGATGAGTCACCTCTATTCGGACATCATTTAAAATTGTCTTTATAAATTGACATAAACTGTTACGTAAACAATTAGGCAAATCCACCAACAAACATGTAAACAGGCAGATGATATTCAAAGTTTGTTGTTAATTTAAATATTAAGAGAATAGGTAGCTTAGTAAATGTAAGTTGGTATTCACTTCCTTCTCGGAAACTGTGGAATAAACGTTAAGTGTTAAGGAATGTCGATTTATGTGAGTGAAAAATTTGTTAATTTTCCGTTGTAGTTTAAATAATACGATCAATTTTCACACTTGGCATTCACGTACAATATCAAAATTGAACATTAGTTTAACACAATATCGATAACTTCCTAACTGTTCGATGTTTTTAACGTGACAGTTAGTGATGAAATGTAATTCATGTAAAAATCTGTGATTTTTTGTATATTGAAGAAACCTGATGACGGTAGGCAGGGCCTGGAGAAACGTCGTACGGAACGATAAAATTGGATGCTTAATTCGCATCGTTTCAACCCTGACCGCCATCCAACGAAATCAAATACTCGGTACAGCACAGTATTCAGTTAATTCGCCGTGTCTAGGTGTTCCGAATAATTTAAGGAAGATGACATCGTCTCTTGTTCGATAATTTCCGAGTACCTACCGATTTCAGATAACCTGCTATAAAAGCAAAGCTTTTTCGGTTCTGATCGGCGAAATTACCTGCACGGTAGTTGACGGGTCCCATTTGGCTCCGATTAGACGGGAAGTCGTGTTTCTGCGCCATGTTGTTGGGTCACGGTACTCTTGCTTCGCATCCTGTTGTATGTGTAAACCGATTTTTGTACGGTGGTATACGAAGCGCGTGTAGTTACCGCATATACTGCGGCGTCATTTCCTTCGTGTAAACTAAAACTCGGTAACTAAAAGAATAAAAGAACAAAACAGAAGAAAGACAGAGGAGTGAAAAGAGAAATAGAAGAATAGATATCGTTGCGTATCCTATTGGAAATCGTCATTGACGTGTGAAAATTCTTCCAGGTTAAACATTCACGATTAATCATGTCGCGGGGTTTGTTTTTAGAAGGTCGCGATCGCTGTGAATCACTGTAATTAATCTGACCGGTCAATGAGCTGCAGCGATGCTGATTAGCAATGTCGATCAAATCGGCACTAAATCAATCCGATCGTAAATCCGCGCCGAGTGCACGATTAATCGATCGATCACAACGGTGTAACCTGGAAAAGTACTGTTTCCAAAAGTTGCAACGAAAGATTAGCACAGCTGGGTGAGCAAATAAAGAATCTTCCAAGATCCGACCGCAAGATGCATTCATGGTTGAAACGGACAATGATTCGTCGCGTCACGAGCTTCCTGACTGTTACCTGAAGCGCACGGTAGATTTACGGCGTTCATCCGACCGCAGTTTTCTGCTCGGTCTTATCTAATGGTAAATTCGTTTTCATACTTCAATTGACACTCGCTCGCTGCAGTGTGCAGGTATTTACGATGCGGTCACCATTGCTTGACGTTATTTACGACCGTAACGGGTAGCGCGATGCATCCGCGTTTAGTTTCCACCCTTGAACGTCGTCTCTGAGAACGCTTGCGACTTTCTACCACGCGGTGTTTTCCTCTTTTGCCTCTTCCTCGATCCGCATCACCGGTAATTCGGTATCCAGGCTCCAAGATTCAAGATAAATACCGGAATTCAATGTCGATTTAACGCCACCTGACGCGTCTAATTCCGAAACTGACCATTAAAAGTTCTTCATATTACGGTCCCCCAAACCTGCCGATTTTCGTAGATTTTAACACCAGCGTTTCAAGAGGGTAGTCCGGAATTATTGAGGACCGCGAAGCTGCGAAGCATGGCTTCCAAGACGGAGGCAGCGAAAACCGAGAGTGGTGGCTACCTGTTCACCCGGGGCGGCGAGTAAGTGAAGTAGCATGAAGACATTAGCGAGTTTGTTTGACCGGGCGACTCGGCGGGTGGTCATTTGGATCTCGAGTAATGTCAACGGTCCGGGTTCCTCCTCGTGATGCCACGTTAGCGCGCCCCAGGGCGCAAGCTCGACTGAAAGGGCTCGCCGGCGTGGCCTCGCCATTTTATTTACAGACTCCGAATAACGCGCCGCCCCGCTTCCCGCATCTCGGGCCCATTCTCTTCACCCCGGGACCCACGTAGTCTTCTCCAACGCCATATCTCTCCTCCTAGTTGTCTCAAACACGTTGTACAGTAACAAACATTGATTATTTCCGGTACGTTGCAGCACTCGGCATAACCGATTCCTTTCTACTTTTTTTCACTCTTGGTTACATTCCGCACTCCTAGACTCGGAGAAGATCGGGATCAGGGCTCAATGTCGTCGGGCTTTTCCTTCGTCGTCGATCTTTCAATTATCCGTCACGAGCATGAGCGACGATGGTCACTACCGATAGTAGGATGTACACTCTAAGAACGGCGATGTTAGGATAAGTGTTGTTGTAGGATCTTGGAAATGTAGGTCATTAATTTAACAACAAGTTTTTGCTGTCAACGTTTCGACTCTGATCGGAGTCATCCTCGGGACAATTTAATGCATCTATTGAAAACATCCGATTGTAGTACATTGTTGGTACAGGGTCGGAACAACGTTATGATATATAAGAGAATGAGTGTGGATGATAAGAAGAAAGTAAGCAAATATGTGTATAAACGTGTGAGCTAAGTGGGAGGTCCTTCGCATCACGCAAGTAAGAAGGTCGTTCGAATACCTTGTTGATGATTAAAATATAAACAGTCAATTTTTAAAATACAATAACGTTCTGTTACGAACATTGACGAAAGAAAGTTGAAGGACATGAGTAAATAAGATAAACCGTTTCTTGCGCCGATTGAACATAGATAAGAAAGAGGAGTGATTAGAGGTGTAAACGTGTGAGATAATTGAGAAGGTCGTCCTTAACCGTACGATGAAGAGGTCGTTGAACTGCCTAAGCCTTCATATCCTTGATTAATTTAATATAAATTTCGCTTCAATTTTCAATGTCTTGTCTAAGATTGACAGAATTGGTATGATCGGCGATGTTACACATTTCTAACACTAGTCTATTATAATATCGAGGTTCTTTATGCAATATCTGAGCATTATCAAAGTCAAAATTGTGGTTTGAGGACATTGCATGTTTTGTTAAAGCCGTATAATGGTCGTCTGAATCTTTGAAGTTGTTTTTATGTTCATTGATTCTTACATTTAAGCAACGGCTAGTTTGTCCAATGTATGGCTTTTTGCAATCTTTGCAACAGATTTTATACACTAAGTTTGATTGTTTTTCCAGTGGTAATTTATCTTTCCCCTATATTTATATCATAATGTTGTTCCGACCCAGTACCGGCAATGTATTACAATCAGATGTTTTCAATAGATGCATTAAATTGTCCTGAGGATGACTCCGATCAGAGTCGAAACGTTGACAGCAAAAACTTGTTGTTAAATTAATGACCTACATTTCCAAGATCCTGCAACAACACGTATACCACAAGGTCAAGATCATTTTTTCAAAGTTAAGATAAGTGTACCAGTTATCGACACGTTTAGACCCAATTATCGACCCTTCTACTTTCCAAAATTATAAATTGTCAGAGGCTACAAATTCATTTATTGGTAATTTTAGAACCAAGGATCAAACAGGTACAACCAAAAAAAGGTCTATGACTGGGACAGGGTCAGTAACTGGTACACTTACCTTATTGACTGAAACTGGTCGGTGTGGACTAGTACAAAAGAATTGTTGTGGTCGATTCTGAAATTTCAACATATCACAAGTGTCAGATTGATTTCTAATAATACCGTCTAGAGTTCAATACCGCGTTTTTCCGACTCTTTTCCCATCTACGAGAGAGTGAAATTCGGATCGGCGTATCGAGTAATCGCGTTCCAAACTCATTGCGATAATGTTTTTCACTCTTCTCAGTTCGAAACAAGGATCTTGCAAGTTTTCCAAGAAAGTTCATTCAATACTAGAAATTCGATGACATTGATTACCGATGTCGACCGAATTGGGTCCCCAATTACGATATTTGAACGCCAGCTCGTAATCCGCTATGAACTCGATTGACCTCGGCGATACTTTGATTCCCGCATCGACTATTTCACAAACTATAAGACTTGAGCCGGTCCCGAACAGCCACGATGTAAAAAGTAAAGTTCGTCGTGGACAAGTCGAGTTTTTTTGAATTCCATCCCAGGGTACACTGCGGCAGTGTGACGTGATAATTCGGTGCAGTTGGTATTCCGCCTACTGTCCCGGCTCCAAGAAGAGCACTGCAGCCTAGGCTGTATAGTAATTACCTAGCTGGGCGCTGCTCGCTTCCGTTAATTTTGCGCCTGCAGTCCAACAGCCGAGTCGTATATCAGGCATGATGAGTTTACGGCACGGGGTCGTATAGCCATCATTTCTTCACTGCAACTTTTCGTGAGATGCCCATCGACCCCCGAACAATGCGCTCCGGGACCCACAGATTTACAGTCGTCCCGGGGCCAGTCAGACCCACCCCCGTCTTCTCGTTGACCCGGGACTAACGGCAACCTGGACGTAAGACCGGCAACATTTGGACTTTTGCCTTCGACCTCCCGTCGCCCCGACTCTGTGAACTTGTCAACATCCTTGTACCCGGGCCGCTTCTGCGACGGTAGCCTTCGAAAGATCTTCCCTCTTTTCATCCCCCGTTTTAACCGTGAAACAATTACCTCGACGTTCGGAGCTTTGTGTGCTCAGAAGGTGTCTTCATCTCCTCATCACTGAGAAAAATATATCTATGAGTCGTGTTTACAATCCGGGAACTGTAATTTTCATTTCTTAGGATGAACGAAAAATCTTTAGTCCTGCGTTCAAAATTTGAATGAGGTTTTTCAGTGTTACCAACGATATTTTTCATATTCGAACAGTTATTTTAACGATTCATCCGTTTTACGGGAATTCTCTGGTACAGGGATTACACGTACATACATGTATTGGGGTGTATCGAAAAATTAAAAAACTCTTGGCTACCCTTAAAAATCAAAGATATCATCAAAATCAAGGTCTCCGTGCAATGGTTAGATTTTTTGACAATATATAGGGGGCGCGTGGGACGTTTAAAAACGCCATTTTTAGCATTAAATTCAGTGTATCACTGATAAACGGAAACAGATGAATCAAAAAATTCTGCATTTTTTATACAAGGTGCCCGGATATGTACTCTTTCAAACCCATATTCACCGAACATTAACAAATGGTTTATATATTCGAAAAAAAATCTCTGAAAATCAATATATATATATATTTAACGAAATTTTTCTCAGTATTTAATTGACTGATGAACCGGTTTCCGAATGCCTCAACAAATAGCTGATTTCTTCTGGTTTCGTACTGTTGCAATAACTATCTGCAACGCTGTATATCGTACATAATGTACAACGATGATTATTCTTCTTCGACAAATTCGTGCCGAACCAATCGCTTTTCCACGGAAATTTTCGAACCAGTCTTGCTTATCGTCTACATCACTCTGTTACATCTGGACTGTAAATATTGATTCTCTACTTTTACACGGAACGAAGTGTCAAAAATAACTTGAGAAAAATACTAGTATTCCTTCATTCGGATTGTTCTCGTTTTGTGCAAATATATAATTCGCAAGAATTAGTGCTCGATAAAAAAAAAAACGTCGATTTATGATCCGTTTAAGGTTCTGTCACGTGTACAAAATTTATATCTACAAAAAAAAAAAAACAAAAAAATAAATAAATGGACAAAATCGAAGCAGAGTTAAAACTTTGCCTCAGCATAAGTTAGAAGTTACTACATTATGTATGAAGTAATTACGTAAACCGTGCCGTTTGTCGAGCAGCGGGCAAAAGCAACAGCAGCAGGTATCTCTAGCGGGTAAATTGCGCAACGCGTCATGAATTCATATACCTGCACGGTTTCATATACGCACAGGTATAGGTGTGCATAGACGCAACTATGCGTGCGAACACATTTAAACGATTGCAGATACCGTTTTTACACTTGCAAAATCGGCCGAGGCTCGTGTCCACAATATTGTGAATTTTTGCCGTGGGTTTTTTGCCCGTTGCGATACATATCGTACAGCCTCGAAGGTCTCTGATCATTTTTGCTGGGATAAAAATTGCGCTGGATATACTAGATAAAAGAAATGTAACGATGCGGTGAAACGATCCGCGTTCGATTGTCGCGTTCAATCGTATCGCGAATATATGTATAGGCATTGATATTATAATACAGAAGAAAAGAATTTTTCGTTGCACAGTCGTTGCTCTTAGTCATGATCGTAATTTTTTATCTCCCATCTTATCTTCGACGCGGTTGCAATCGTTGTGATATTATAAAAGAATTTCGTCCTTGCCGTACGTACAATATACCCGATGCAGGAATTTTCTAAATTGGGAAACGCGGCCTTTGTACAATACGATCGTTTTATACATCGCGTATATTTGTAATAGATCGCGCAATGTTTAGCCTGTGAGAATAATGTCGGATATACAATCTTTGCTTTCCTTGATCAATGAGTAAAAAATGAATAAGAAAGAAAAGGAAAAAAAAAGAAAAATTACGAAACGAAATAACGGAGAAGAAGAACGATTCCACTTCATCTCTCTCGGAGCAAAGAGTAGAGCTGCGGATTTATAGGCGTGAATACCGATCGAGGAAGGAAGACGACGATCCGGAGATAAAAAGAAGGCGCAGAAACGGTTGTGAGAGGGAGAGGGAGGGAAGGTGTGTATACACAATCCCGCAAAGTCGTTCAACGGAAAATGAATCGTGAAATTTTGATTAGCTTATTATTATCAGCTGGACGTCGCGAGGCTAGAGAAGCATTAAACGGGGCCTAGCTCTAGGCTGCATTACCGCGGGACAATGGGAACAGGGAAGAATTTCATCGGACGTCGCGTCTTACGGCTCTCTGTACAATGTAAAACGCGGATGGGAACCCGGCTGATCCAAAAAGTACACGTTCCGATAACCTTAATTGAATCCCCGCTACGTCAAGTTCCTCGCGAAGCGGTTTATTCGGTCAGGAATAGGAATTGACGCGGCGCGGAAAAATCGCAACACCCGCAAAACGCGGCGCGAACCTGCATAAACGCTCGAAATTTCCCAATTTTTGGCGAAATCCCGAAGACAGGAGGATTTTCCTCCCCCCCCCCCCCTTTGACCTACGATTTGGCGCCTTCTTTATCCAGCGTCGAATTCACCGAGGAATATCGTTTTCCCGCGGCTCGGAATTCGGCTGCTTCTATGCACCGCAGCCTGAGGAAAAACCAGCCGCGAAATTCCGATCATTCACGCTCGCCTCGCATTATTCTCCTCCGATTTTTTTTTAACTCCACCATCTTTCGAGCATCGACACGCCTTATTATTCCTTACGAAAATCTCGGACAGCTTGATCTCAGATTCGTATGAATTTAGTACTGAGATCGGAAACGCAAATTATTTGCAACTCTTATACGCTCGAGATTCTTCAGGAAATTCTAACTTCTCGAAAAGTCAGGAAAATCGATCTTATATCGCTTTTTTACGCATTCCAAATTTTCCAAACCACCCAATTCCGACTCTGAAATGTTTTGCACCTCCTGTATAATCTCGACCTTCTGATCTCGAATATATTCGCATGCAGTTATCCCGAAGTAGAAAAATGTGTTCTTTGGACCGAGAGAAATTTTGATACTACAAAATTGTTTTCATTTTTTACCACAACCGACAAAGAACGTAACAATTCTGGGTAGAAAACGGAAATTATTTTCACAGCATATCAGTAACCAGAAAATTAAGCACTGCTAATTGCAATCGCACTAAATGCACATCCACCGGTAGCACAAATTTTTTACACGACTTGAACAACATTCAAACCGTCATTCTAACGATTCACCTTCTCGATAATAATTTTCTAGCAAGTTGACTATAAAAAACGAGACATCTTTTATCACTGTAGGCTTTAATTTTCTGATCACTGCATCCCTCGGGTGGAATTCGAGAAGCTAGAAGAATAAGGATGAAGCAGCGGGTCAATGGCTGACGCTTTGGGTGGATTTTGCTCTTATTTTCCGAACTACACGGCCGAGCATCGGTGCCATGGTATAAATTCTCACAGTATTTCGTCGGCTTGACCCTATGTTCGAGACTCGTGACCTCGTTCGGTAATTTTTTCCCTTTCTTGCTCGGTCCAATTCGTTTATTTTTTATTATTTTTTTTTTTGTTTTTATTTATTCATGTATTTTCAATCCTTTTCTTATTTCTCTCCTCGGCTCGCATCTGCTGCACAGATAGGTATATTTTCATCGACTTTTTACACATCGCTCTGTCCGCTTTGACTTGGATCATTGTTGGGTAGGCTACGTATACTATAACCTGATCCTCGAGGACACGATTTTACGTTTTAACTCGAGTCGAGCGAGCTCGGGAAGGATTATATTATTCAGGATTATTATTATTATTATTGCATTACTTATTTTACCTCGGATGCTCGCGTCTTCGCAAGCTGTCATAATTTTTCTACGACAGATGCAAGCAAAGAAATAACCGAAGTTATAAATCGAGCTGAAGTAACGATTTTTCGATTCAAATTCTTTGAAAATTGTAAACAATGTAATTCTGTAGAATAAAATTGGAGAGTAACTACTTATTTTACTCAGAGGATTACTTTCTTTGTTTTTCTATCAAATCGGTTTCACTGAATGATAAACTTTTTCCAGATTATACCGATATTAATTTCGGTTAAGAAATAAGCAATGTGAAATTTTGTATTTAGAAAAAATAGTAAAATCTGTTACATTGGATTGACAGAAAATAATTTCCTCAATAAAATAGGTATGAATGTATCAGCTCTCGTTTACGATTTTAGTACATTTTTTCGTCAAAGAATCGAAAAAGAAATAGAAAAATGTACGAAAAATATGTACTGTAAAATTTGCATAAGAACTATAAAAATTCCCATCACCTCTTACATTTCATCACGGGAGAGTGGAACTAAAATGGAATAAAAAACGTGTTTGCTGCAGCGATCTGGAGAAGTGCAGAGACACGATTATTTCCAGTCTCTGTGTACAGTGCATGAAGTTAGAAAGTGAATTTCGTGGAATTCGTAGTCGCAAGTTTCCCGCGATTTACCTAACAACTAATTAACCCTCAACGATCTTTCTTTCTGCCGACTTGCAGACACGATCGATGATCGTTTTCTACATATTTTATGCCGCGCAGTTTATAATCTATAATTCGGTCAGGCTGAGGTAAATATAAAACAAAAACAACGCAAGATGGATAAAACTATGATAAACAGGTAAACAAAAATAAAATTAATCCAAATAATCACGGAGTAAAAATTTCCTCCGCGATTCGCGAAACGGATCGACCAATAGAGAAGTCGATTATTGGTTTACTCATAAAACAACGATCCTGCAGCCCAGCCTGTGAGAACTATTGTGCAATATAATCGAGGAGAGGCGACTGCCCGATGATTTGTACTGTTACAATATCAGCTTTCGAAAGTGCATCGTAAGACGGATGAAATGGCAATTTTTTTTTTTTCCTATTCTCTTTTCTCTTCTTTCGCGGGAAAAACCTATGCATTATAATGCATTATACAATATAAATTGTGAAATGAGAACCTAATTCAATAATGACGATTGAAATTTTGCACAGTTGTAAGAATTCAATGCTGCTGTATTTCTACCGTTGTTACGGTATAAAGAAAATTAATGATTCGGAATAAGGCGATATAAAAAAAAAAAAAAAAAAAATGGCGAGGCGATCTGCCGCTGCAGTCTTAAAGATGTAAAAATACAATGAATTCACGACAAATTTGTGCATTTTATCTAATTGCAGCGGCGAGCTTGGCGAACAAGTAAAATAGAAATAAGTTACAATTAAGACGGAATTCCCTTCGACTGGAACGATCGTCGGTCTGATCAGCGTCTGTGTCCGCATACACCGGTTGGGCGAACGGATCGACGATGCCATGTCGGTTTGGGTAAAAAGGCGGGGAGCCGCTTAGCGAACAATTAAATAGCCTAATTCCAATTTTCCAGATCGAAATTTCGTTCTGATTCGAAACGATGGATGTTTGTCGAGCGTTATTGTGTACAACCTGGTGGCTCACGCTTCGGAAAACGTCGCCCTGCATCTTGCCGCAGCAGGGAATCGTACCGTCCATTTTCAATTCACAGTCCGAGAACTCAGAATTTAAAAAAGAAAAACTTTTCATAAGAGAAAACTAAAGATTTTCATTGTGAATCTAAATCGTGGATCGGATTTTTTTTCTTCCACAGTTTTTGTACGATCTCCAGTGATCGATCGAAAGTTTGACGATGAATATCGGTTTTGGATCGAATTATTCGACAACCACTTTCTATAGTGACATGTCAGTATTGCAATCGTTACACTTCTGCACCTTAGTATAATATATGTATGTATATACATATCAATTATACTGTATCATAAAGTCGAATATTTTTTTTTTTCAAAACTCAGGTCGAAAATATTGTTCCAAATGACGGAAAAAAAAATGCTGTCCAGGTTTCAACTCTTAATATTATTATTTAGAGGTGCCTCATCGTGATTTTTTATCTCCCATTTGAGTAACATGGAAATTTTTTTTTTCCAACTCTGGAATTTTATAACTCGTCAACGCATTAGTGTATTGATAAGACAAGAGCGTATTTTTGTAGGGAATTGAACGCTCTACGAACAAGCTCTGTTATCATTTTATGATAAATCTACTCTTTCAAAAGTTATTAAAGATCCTTTGTCGACCTTTGACCACAAAATGTTCCATACGTACAAAATGGAAAAAATTTCTGATTTTTCATACATACCTAGAAAATTTCATTAAAATTGGTATTGTGAAAACAAAAAATTTGGCGTAACTTCTCACTTCCAGCTTACACTTCAATATTATAGAAAGAATTCTATCCGTGAGCTCTGAATAATAAAACAACGATAAATCGTTGAAATTAATTTGTAATAATGAAGAAAAAAAAAATCACGAGAAAGGAAAAAACAAAAGTAACCCCCGTCAATAATCGAAAGTAAATTAATTATATTTGTAAATGCGTTCGCAGTGTATAGTTGCAGAGAATAATCTTAGGCAGAGCCCATCGCCGCGGGGCGCATTGTAGTTACAGGTATAAGGTGTTCCTAAATCGGCTTGTGGGCACACAAATACACACGAATATACGCGTCGACATTAAATCGTGCAAAGGATAACTGCAGGAGCGGCGTGCGCACAGGTGTAGCGTTAATTCGACGTGTGAGAGAATCCGCCGCTCTGGGGAGTCTTCCGGTTTACATACCGATGGGTGTGTGTGTGTATGGATATACGCACAGGCGCGTGTATACCTGAGAAATCGCACGGCGATACAGCGATGCATTTTTCCACCCGACTTCGGTGTCGAATATCCGAGAGCAAAACGAGCCGCAGTGCCGAGCGAATTTTAATAAGGATAAATGCGGTACCGATATTATTGGGGCCGTTTTTACACGTCCGTTTCAGTGCCGATAGTTTGTGAAAATGGTTGCAGAGCGTGCGATGACGACGTCGAAAGAATCGAAGGAGGGAGAGAAGGAAAGAAAGAAAGAGAGAAAGGCCGGGTGAATTAATTGCTCGGCGAGGATTAATGATTATTTTTAATCAAGAGAATTATTGACGATCGTCGGTGTTTCAGTGCCTCTGTATCGTCGCCGTTTCGAGACGGATCCTCACGCCCACCGTACGGTTAGTTAGTCATAGGCAATGACAAGTCGAAATTTCAATTGCAGGATGCGTATGCAGTGCTTATGGGGCGATACGAGGTGGAGCGAATTTCATAAAAATACTATCACGAACCATCATGCGAACGGTGTTAAAGCCACTAGCCTGCTACAGTTTCTCACGGCAATGTAAGATTTAGAAAAACTGTTTTATACGCAACGGGAACATGAATTCAATTTTCAATTTCACCATTTTTCTATTCGTTTATTGTCCACCAAAGATTCGAAAATCGACAGAAGTAGAATCTTGACGAATGATGTTCAGGATGTAAGAATGTTCGACTTGAAAATTGAAAAAAAATAAAACAAGGTCAAAATTTTCTTGTATAATTTTCCTCAGTCACCGGGTGCAGTCGTAACCCCGGACGAGAGGAGGAGATCGGCCATGCCGAGTTACTGGTTAGGCACGCGCTGTTCTCCGTTGCAGAAATATTGTCGCGGAAGGAAAGGGGATATATGCAGAGCATCGGAGCTGAGACGCGTAATGACCTACCGCAGTGTGCGGGGGCCAATTTACGGGACCATTGACCATCTCTTTAAGGCTGCCGTGCAACCCGGGCAGGACGAAAACGTCACAGACGAGATGAGCTGAGCCGAGCCCAGCGACGCTGAATCGTCGCGACGCTCAACTGAGCGCCGACATTCGGATGATGCATGGCCTTCTGCAAGCCTTCGGCTAGCCCACACATGCCGAGATTTAGGTGGATATCCGTACACCTAAGTCTGAAAACGCCGATCCTGCTGTAAGCAGAGAGAAAAAAAAAAAAACATAGTGAAATAGTTGGTAATTATGAACACTGCAATACGGAAAAATTATATAAGTCATGCTAGTCTAATTAAGTATGATAGTGGGAGTTGGCGGGAAATTTTTTTTTCTTACAGGAGACGGCAGGAAACATGTTTGAAAATTTTCAAATTGTCGATAATCGTTATCTCGTTGTCTTCGGTTCACACAAAATCGAGCACAGATTGTTTACGGTTACTCATTCAGGATACAAAAATCGTCGAACACTGTTGAACGTGTGTTGTGAATTTTTTTATTTCATTCATATTGTTTATTTATTTTATTTATTTTTTTTTTTTTCACTTGAACTTATTGATTTGGCTTCATTTTGCGCAAAATCGTGTTTAATCAAACACGTGTTTAAAAAACTATGTCTTGAACTACCAACTGATATATTTGCTATTCGAAAATGAATGTGAGAAGCTTGGAAGTGGTATAAAAAATTCAAAGATCATGTCGAAAAATGTTCCACAATTTATATGCGTTCTGAAAGAGTAATTTTAGTGCATGATTCACTCCGTGCAAAAAAAAAATTCGACAAGATGGCGAAGGAACTCGAATGCAGGATGTTCAAATATGTTGAACATTGTTAAACATGGGATTATCGTGCAGGGTTAATCAACGCCTTTCAATTCCCATATGACGATTGGATCTGTACAAACGAATGAAAATAAACGAACTGCGAGAATTTTTAACGTAATAAAAAATGTCTCCATGTTAGAAAAAAATTGCTCGCCGATTTCTCTCGAAAAAATTTACAGAGCTAGCCCGTTTCCGTATCGAATAAAATGAATTTGACGTTACGGAATCGCACGATTTTCGGAATTGCAAGAACATGCCGATTTTCGTCCCGTCGCCGATGCATCGAGGCGGCAGGCGATGCGCTCCTCCCGAATCCCTCGGGGGCGATGGCTGAGGCGGGAAAGAGGAGAGGCAGAAACAAGAAGCCATCAACCCCCGGTCCATTGTAGGTGCTCACGAAATGCAGGCCGGAGACGCGGCACCGCGGGATGTGACGCAGCTCTCTGGTCCCGTGGAGGCGAGACAGGCCCAACCTCCGAACGAGCGGGCCCCGGTTCGGTTATACTTCTTACACGTTTTTACCGTCGGCCCGCCATGACTCGGCTGGAATTTCTCATTAACCGCCTCCGATATTTTTGTAAAATTGGATTTTCCCCATACATATACATGCCTGTGCATGTCGGCATCCACACTCACAAATCACCACCAGCCACACCTAGCTTCTTCCGTTTATTATTATACGGGTACTCGCTATCCTGCCGATTCAGCGGACTCTCCATTTTTTATCCATTAATTGCTCCTTATGCAACTACGATCGTTATACGTGAATTGGGAAGAATAATTGTCAACTTTAAGGAAAGTTTCGTTTCATTATGTAAAATGACACGGTACATTGTATACGTGCTGGGTAAAATTTTATACTCTACAAAATTTATTTCATTAGTTTTCTCCATCTGCAGCGTACATCTTAAAATTACGGTCTATTCCTTTCTTGTGTTACCTTCAAATTTATGCGGATCTAAAAAATCTCCAACGCTTTTCGCACCTCGCGCGCCAGTGATGTGTCTTTTTGTCTATCTGATCGGGTTTTCAAAATCAGAACAGAAGGATAATAAATGTATTCTACGCAGGTGTGAAAGATGCAGCCAGAATCACGTACGTAGTACCGAGGCTCGGTTTATCTTACATTTTTTGCCCTGTTTATCTTCTTTTTTTTTTTTTTATCTTTTTGATTCCACCGCATTCATCTTGTTGCCGGGGAATACCTATAGAACAATAAGAAAGAAGAAGAAGACGAAGAACCATCCTCGATTTGTGTGAGTGTATATATAAAAGACAGCCGTGCGATCGTAACTGAGCGATTGACTATTTCCCGTTTTTTATTGCTGTACATCGACTTTTCCTTTACTTGTTTATCCATTTTTTTTTTTTTTTTTTTTTTTTTTGTTTTGCCCATTTATAATCCCTACCAAAGTTTAGTCCAGTTTTTTTTCTCGTTATCTCTCTCGTTCCCTCTCTCTCACTCGCTCACGTTCTGTTCATCCGTCAAACGTTTTTCCTTGCCGTTTCACTGGCTTAATTGCCCCCGCACGTAGTCGTGGGAATCAAACCCTTCGCAAGTTTCTTCGGATATCGTGTACAAGCAATGCTGCTGTACATCGTCCATCGATTATTCCCGTACAGTACATACCAACAGCAATGAAAACGCAGCGAGAAAACAATGCAATATAATTTGAGAAAAAAAAAAAAAAAAATGAAACGAAAAGCAATCGAAATAAATTTCACACAGTCAAATCACAAGGTGGACGCAGGCCGCGGTGAAATTCTAATATCGCTCAACCTGCAGGCGATTCGAATGTTTCAATAAACTCGAAACCAGGTACAGAAATTTTACTTACCGTGTGTAAAACAATACTTATCGATTCGAATTCAGTGAACAACATTTGATCATTAAAAAATAGAAGCAAATCGCAAAACTGGGAAAGAGATCACGAGAATATCTTTGACCGCGAGAATCGAGCGCCACCTGGCGCCGGCCGTTGAACGAAATAAGTTCGCTTTTGCTGATACGAAAGTTATTCGATCGCGCAAAAATTTTACAAATACAGACCGTCATTCGCGTATTTTGCCGAATTTGTAAGCCGATTTTTCTCGTAATGTTGGGCTGCAGGAACGGTCAACACGCACAGGTGGGTTTCGGTATTCGTTTGTGAGGAAAGTCTTCGTCGCCTCGGGGACCAAAACCCCTGGCTTTCCAGACCCCCCCCCCCCCCCCACATAATTAAAAACTTTGTTCTGTCCACTCTGAAATTGAGATCGAAAAATAATAGCGAGCTTTGATATGTTTCTACGCACAACGTCGTTCGTACGAAAGCTGCTCCTGAACACGTTAAACATACATTATTGGCATCAAAAATTGGTGAAATTTTTTTCTACAACGCTTTTGAATTTTCCATATCTAATCGGTATTTTAATTTTACCTCACCTTTGTCGATATTTGTTTTCCCAACACGGTTTCACGAGATCATGATCCGTGAAAAAAAAAAAAAATACTTATCGTCTATGTATGATATGTTTAAATTCAATCAGTTTTACGATTCTCCTCGTTAAGGATATTCGGATTTACATTATCAAACCGCGATCCCGATTAAAATGTCGATACGATACGTGCAAAATATGTTAACTTTGGATATGAATTTTAAATCGTGAAAATCAACAACCAAAAATCGGAGTCCGTAAGTGTAATTAGCTGCAGCGAGCGAAGGACGGTTTCGTCGTTTGCCGTCGGCGGGAGTTCAGCGACGGCGAGCGTCGCGACGCTGAGCGACGCTACGCGAAGCGGCGGGCTGACCATCGGCGTGCAGTTTTGAAAAAATTGACCGATAGCTTCTTCTTCGTTCTCTTCTTATTTTCTTTTTTTCTCATTTTTCTTCTTCTTGTTCTTCTTCTTCTTCTATTTTCATACGGAGAGCTGGAGCGCAGCGCTTTCAGTGTCCGCTGAGGAATTTCCTCGTACCGCAGCCACTCTGGCCGTACAGAATCTGTAATTTCCCTTTATCCGCGCTGCATGGCGCGCAAGCTTCGACGGTAGAAAATCGCGGCTAGACCGCATTCCGCTGCGTTCGGCTATTGCTGCTGATGCTGTTGCCGCGTGACGTCCGGGTGCAAAAAATTTCATTATGTTCGTATGACCATTCTCGTGTGCTTTGACTTTACGCCGTTAAATTTGCGCAATTCGAAAAGCCTTTCTTTTGCTGCGGGGTTTCTTTTTGATACGTTATACAGCGAATTAGAATAGAAGGCTGGATAAAATGATGGAGTGAAGATAGCCGGGAAACGTAATTGAATATTCGTCAATTTTGGCAAGTCTAAGGTAACATAGTGCGCTATTTTTTATGATTTTTTGTCAAGGTAATTCACTAGAGTTGCGAAAACCGTGATAGGAAATTATTACGGAGGCTGGTCGACCGATAATCGCTACTTTTTAATAATTACTTTATGAGATTATCTGTAGCATTGGGTAATTTTTTGAAATTATTATCGTACAGTCGTAAAGCTGCAGTAATACAAGAATAGAAAATGTTGGGATCAATAAATAAAACTAAGGGATAAATGTCGATTTTAATGCTTTCCAAATCGCTTAAAAACTGTTAAAAGCAAAAGTAGAATTCATTCGATTTCATTCGGTGATAAATCATTTTATTCAGAAGACTACTTTTCACAAGTCTGTTCGCTAAAATACTTTCTTTTTTTTTTTATTTCATCACGTTTTCACCTTTAAATACTTAGTATCGCGCCTGTGTTGACTAAAATGAACAAATGTCAATGTTGAATTGCACTATATACTGGAAAAAAATGAAACTGTTTTGAATGAAATATGCGATCATAGAAAGAAATGGAACGAATCTACTAAACTTGTAACAATTTCGAATCAACTTGAAAAAAGCATTGATTATTTATACCAAGCCTCTATTCATTTTTCCAGTATGTTCTATTTTCGTCTTTGCAAATATATCTTCGTACGGCTTACGAATATAGTAATGTACGACCATCTCGTGATAAAAATAGCAAAAAGTATCGAATTTTGGCGAAACAATTCCTCGTTAAAAATTTTGCAATCCGTATACCTAGGTGCGTAAAATTCAAATGAAATCAATCGGCATCGGTTTCACTATCCGAGGCGATTATACCTGCCAGTCAAATCGGGTACGTTATAGACAATCGAAGAGGCAATACAGGTATAATAGAGGCTGAAGAATTTCCGGGGCAGGTTTTCGGCTTACGGCGGTTATATCGCCGTACTATAAAACTATAAAACTACCGATATTTTACACCAGGTTCTATAATAATGAGGGGTTTTGGCCAGCGTATAACTATCATTATTCTCCTAATGGCCAAATTACAGGGTAAACTCTTACCTCTCGCTCGCGTTCGGGCTGCACTTTGTTAACCCGCGCTAGATTCCGTATCTAGTCTCACACACGCGCCCTCTTTCACATCCGTAAAGCCTGATAGGGGGAAAATCCAAATTGTCTCAAAAATAAAGACGAGGATTATAAAAAAGTACAACGAGACTGGCAAATCTATCGCGCTTGCTCCCAATTTCTCTAAATAGTTATAACTCGTTTCGCATCGATTAACAGCCTTGCGTCGAGAAAATAAATAAATACCTCTTCCCTAATTTTATTACCGGATAGAAGCACGCATACGGTACTTATTATAAGTACATGCAATATATATTTCTAAGCTGCACAGTAAGTTTTCTGTACAGAAATGCAAGATAAAAATATTATGGGTATAAATTATCAACAGTAGCTTAGATACCTATTTTTGATTTCGAATATTATTAGAATGGTTAAAATTATTACTGACTTGTACGATTCTGCGGCTCTGAAATTACGACTAATTTAATTTAAAAAGTTACAATATTTCTTACCGTTTGATCATATTACAGAACACGTTTCTTCGTCACGTTTGTATAATCGTTGAGTATTTAGAATTTTCTTCATTGACTGATTATTAATCTTGATCAACAAGTAATGGGGATATTGAATCTATCATTGAGAAGAAGAAAACGATCTGTTTCGGTGAATTTGTGAAAAACGGTTTTCTCAATAAAATAAATCACCGTAGAGTAAATCCGAATAAATCCGACAGATTTTCAAACCCACTTTGTAGCGATTCTGAATGAAAAATCGACATACGATTTTAGTTTCTAATCTTACCTTGTCGTGAAAACCATCGTAGTTGAATATGAATATATGTATATTAGTTCGATGAATAGTTGATTCATCGAAAATCATTGATTTTCAGCTCGCCAACTTTCCTGAATAACAAAAAAACAGATTTCCATTTTGAGGAGAACAAAAAAAGTTAAAAAAAAAAAAAAAAGATTTCATTTCATTCCAGTACCTACCGCAATCAATGCGGGTATACGGAATGATCGAGGGGTTGGGTGCAACATTGCAGAGACGAGGAGGAAATCATCTGCCCATCTCTTCGCCCTGATGCGCTACAGGTGGCAGCCAGCCCACAGCACTGGATTCAGAGGCTCTCAGACGTTCATTTTCATCCGCCCCCGAAGATTTTTAGCAAATAAATAGCCAGAGACTAAACTCGAAAAAAAAATGTAAAAGATAAAATTGCAGCTTTGAATACAAAAGACATAGAAATTTCATTGCCGTTGTTAAATTGTTACATTTTCCAGTATCGGTTTTTTTCCTGACATTTACGCGATTTTTATTCTTTTGTTTTTTTTTATCTTCGCACAACGGGGTACGTAAAAAAGCGCAAAGATATCATTATCAGACTGTGAAATTATTGAAGACTTGCCGTATCGTAATCGGTTCTGGATTTGTGCACAGCTCTACTACGGAATAAGTGATTACCGAAATTTGGTTGAGAGACACTGCAGTGTGAAACGGGCGGCAACTGAAAAGTGTAATTAATGATCTCCGGCCGTTGGTTCATTCATGGCTCGGAGGATCCGGAGCTGGTTGAGATGAATTAAAAAAAATTGAAGAAAGTAAGAAAGAAGAATGAAAATGAAAAGAAGACAAAAAAAAAAATAAAAAAATAAAAAAATAAAATAAAAATAAATAAAAAATCTAGCGCGTGTACGCGTGTGTAAGTTTGATACGCGCTTGTGTATACATACGGATAAATTATATATTTCACGTACAAACACACACACGCACGCACACACACAAATATCGAACGAAAAATGTGAAAAAGTCGAATAAGAAAAGGGAGCAAAAATTGGAGCGCATTGTGGCTGAAACGGATTTTTCTTCTTTCTTTCTCTCCCTCGTAGCATGCGTATGTACAACTATAAGCATGTGGCCCGGGACGCCCGCGAGGAATTTCATATTCTTCCATTTTTGACGATCTAATTCCAGGAGCTTAATTACCTTATAGGCTCTGCCAGAGCCGGCCAACTCTCCTGCAGCGGGTACAACCCAGACACAATGCAGGTGTGGGTTATATAGCCAGCCAGGGATCAACCTGCCTCTCTGTGTGCTATGTGCTTTGTAATATAATCCACGCTCTGCCTGGTTGTAATACATACCCGTGTAAGGGATTCCTTGTACCGGCTGCAGATGCGGGATTACAACGATTCGCGCCGATCGAGACCATCGATCGCATCATCTTCACGAGTCGGAAAAGCTGAAGTGAGGATAATTAATTAGGTACATAAGCTTTATGGAGGTTTGAAAAATTTGGGGATGAAATAATTGTAGTCTGAAATTTGCGTGGTTTTTATTGTGTACGCGATGAAAACTGAAGCTTTTCAGGATCCTTATTGAGAAAGACTTGGGATAGATGCTTGGAACGTGTTAAAGTTGCCGTTTTCTTTCTCTGTGATAAAATTGTAAAAAAAAAAAAAAAAAAAACTACAATCAAGGAAAAAAAAGAGGAAAACTTATATTTTTCACGGTCAGAGCGCGTTGCGTCGAGCTGTAGGTCAGGATCGAGCGACAATGAGGCAGTGTTTTTTCGATTCCGGTACGATCGGTGCGGTCAAAGTCGCGATGAACCAATGACGGTTGGATACGGAGCGAAATTATCGCTTCCGATAATTTTTGGCGTAAAGTGTATAAACTATCGTTATGATAAATCGTTTTTTATTAAATGATTCGGCGTTGTCGTCCCCGGTGTGCGGACGACCGCTGCACAAGCTGCCGAATAACTGTGAGGAGAGTTGCGTTGAGCTTATTGTTACATATACGAAATACGTAGATATAGGACGTTTTTTGAGCACGGCGTGTGTGCGCGTGTAAATTTACCAACCGGTCACGGCTAATAAACCGTGTCTTTTTTATCTCGATCCTCATTTATTTACCAATCGAGAAGCAGTGGGCCAGATAGAGAGAGAGAGGTAGAGAGAGGTGGCGAGAGGGAAGGGGGGAATTATCTGCCTCGCGCGATCGCAGCGTGACGGATCTGGATCAGCTACCGGAATTAACCAGCGAGGAGCGAAGAGGAGAGGCGAGAGAGGCGAAAGAGGCGAGAGAGGCGAGAGAGGCGAGAGAGGAGCCTCGGTATGTGTGAAACCGAGCCGAGCACGCCCTCTGATCCCTCGATGAGTCGGCATGCCCGAAGGTAGCGCCCCTGGCGGTGGCGTCGGCGCAACTGCGACGGGCAGAAAAATCGGTTCTTTTCGCCCGAACGAAACAAACAACCCGCCGCCGCCCGCTCGGGCGCATACCTGGTGCCGAGGGAAGGTGCGTATGTGGTTAATTACCGAGCACAGGCTATTATCGGACACAATGAGCCCTCCCTCCGCCCCCCGGCCCGGCTAAGAAGAGGAAAGTGTTTTGTTTTTGCCTAATTTTCCCCCGGGGTAATCTTCCTCCGTCAGCTCCGTCCATCCCTTCCTCCCTCTGTCCTCCCCCTTCCACCGCGGGGGATCACCACGGCACGGCGTCCATTCCCCGCGAAATTGTCAAGTCATCTCTGACGCTTTATTCGCGCCGACACTCGACCCTCTCTCTTTATCTATCTCTCGGCTACCGTTCGTCGTCCTTCGGCACCTTATCCAGACGGCGTGTATACACTGGTCGGGAATTTTCAACCTAGGGGAATGAATAATCTCTGACGGTCGGAATATCGGTGATCGGTTTTAATTTCGTTGGAAATTTATTGGGTTAAATTGGATGGTTTTACCGATTCGTTTGAGACGCGTTCGTGTTGTACGTAGTATCGAGACTTTTCAAATGCAAGAACGATCGTCGTGTTCCAGAGGACCCTGATCGTGTAACGTACTTGGTGTTTTGTAACTAGAAAATTCTTTGTGGTACACGGTGATAAAATTTAAAGCCATTGAATTGTAACTTTAAAAATACCATGCATGTCGCGTTACAGGTTTCATAATTTTTTCATCGACAAATCAAAATTCCTTCATCGATCTTGATAAACAGTAGATTACTTTATCATCTACTAGATTCTCCACAAATCATTCGACTTGAAGTTCTGATAATGATTAAGTATAACGTAATTCTCGGTCAATGGTAAGTTTGTCTCTGTAAATCATAACGATTTACTGATCATTTTAGTTGATTTGTATGACATTGATGTCTGAATTTGCGTGTAAAAAAGTATCGGAATTTTCCGGTGAAAAAATAGTAAAACCATGTAATTAATCCCTCTGAGATTGTTAATAACAAGGTTTATTAACCGTTGACTATTGTATCAGAAGTATTTTTTTTTTCCAATGAACGGGTCATAATTCTTCAATTAAATTCACTTTTATTAGCCTCAGTCGTAATTTCTGAAGCATTGTTCGGAGCAACGTGATAAAAAATGGCTCAGGCGCGTGTAATTTGAATAGAGCAATACCGTGTTGGCGGGCAGAAAGGATGACCAGGGTCGATCCGGGAGCTGGATGATGATGAACCGGGGCAGACGGTCCGAAGAGAGAGGAAAGATCACGCCCGGAGGCTTCGTCGGCGGGACCCGCGGGGTGCGGGAGAGCTCTCTCTTCTCCCGGACGATCTCATTTCGTTAGGTGAATGAGCCGAGGCAGCGGTCGGCGTTCCTCAAACGGGACGAGGAGCTGCCGGTCGGTAAGGGTCAGTTGATTTTTCCCATTTTTATTTTTCGGGATTTGATTCTCCTCCCTTCTCCCTCGCCTCTCCTCTCCCTTATTCTTTTTATTCTCTTTTTATCATTCCCGATCGCCACCGCTGCCGTCCGACGAAAACGCCGCGTTGCCTCGTCGACAAGTAACACTGGAAGCCGTTCGACCACAATGCTGCAGACCGCGAGGCCAACTACTGTTAGCTTCTTACTTGGATGGGAAGAAGACTCGGAATGCCGGTACAAGAAGAGCCGATGTCCTTCCGGAAATCTTCACACTTCGCGTAATGCTCTTCACGCAGCTTTTGAACAATACTCGGATTCTTATTCGTGCAACTGTTGGAAACATGATCTAGGCGAAGAGGATACGATCGATAACGAGCTGCTAGGACAAAGTCAACTTACCGTGCCGATTGGATGGAAAGAGGACTCGGAATGTTGGTCCAAAAAAAGCCCATGTCCTTCCGAAAGTTTTCATTGATCGTGTAACGATCTTCGTTCAGCTTTGGAACTTTACCAGGAGTCTTGGTACCCTCTGCTCCGTCACTTGGCTTGGCTTCTTATGTGTGTATATGTCCTAGACGAATAGGACAGAAGCAAAAATGAGCTGCTAGGATGACGCCAACTACTGTTAGTTTCCTACTGACCTGGCTGGTTGGACCGAGGATTCAGCATGCCAGTCCAAGCAGAGCGGATGTTTAATTTCCAAAGTTGCATATTCCAAGCAATGCTCTTGGAACAGCCTCCAGACTCTCGGTATCCGCTGCTTTTCTCCTTGGTCTAGCTTCTTGTCTCTGTGCAACTGTCGAGAAAATGATGCAGGCGAATAGGACAGAAGCGATAATGAGCTTCCAACAAGGAACGCTTGGCCGGATATAATTCGGTGAAACACAGTGCATCCAGCGTTGTTAGATCGGCTTCTGAATAGTAGTTTGAAAATGAGTTGGCCCCATTAGCACAGCAGCACCAGCAGCAGCAGCAGCAGCGGCGGCAGAGTGTATACGCTGACAACAAAAAGCGACATAATTTGGTCGAGGGTACAAAGAAAGTGAGGAACCGGTCCGACTCGGCCGCAGGTCCTCGTCTCCGGCGGTGCAGCGGCGGTTTATATACGAAGGGCGAAATCGAGCGACTTGATAAATTAATTCGCACCGGAAGCGTCTGACAAGGAAATGACGTCGTTACACCGGCTCGCGAGGAGCGCGGCCATTGTGGTCTGGAATTCTCGGGGCTTTTGTTATCCCCAAAGGAGAATCGGGGTTGGTCGAAAAAGTTGCGGGGCGCGAATCTGCGGCTTTTCACACTTCCTTTTCCAGCTCATCTGCGCGGCATGCTGCTGCGCACATGCGGGACACGACACTATAAATAAGTGAAGCACGTGCTGGCCGGACCGGGCGGCTATTATTAGAGGCAATTAATGAGACACGGTTTCTGTTCGGAAGTAATCCGTGGTAAAGCGGATTTTCCGCGGTACGGCTTCCTCAATCCTGCGTCGTCGAGTCCGGGCCTCGTCGTGGCCAGGATCCAGGGGCAAAATCGAGCCCAACATTGGCCGACAGCTTCGCAGCCCCGCTGTAAGACCACCCACGAAGAAGAAGAAGAAGAAGAAGAATATGAATAAGAAGGAGCGACCCGGCGCAAGAACTATTAGCATCGACGCGTGCTCGAGTAATGACTGGATGTGGCCCTGGCATATGGCGCTCAAGTTGACACCGCTAACACTCGGGACCTCCCATAAGACCTGGTGAAACGCGCTGCACGTGTGTTCGTAAATAAGACGAGCTCGGGCTCCTCGCAATTAGTCGGTTCACTAATTGCCGCCGTCCATCGGTCCCGCGGTTTCTTCTGCCCAGAAGAGAGGCCGCAACGCTCCCTACCTACCACCCTCTCTCTCTCGAGAGACAAATAGCCGCCCTCGCTGTCACGTCACGCCGTTGCCCCTAAACTCATCGTATTTGCCGCTGCTCTGCCTGCAGTGTGTCATTCGCGATGATCAGGAATTTCGCGGCTATCCGCCGCGCCGGATAGCGGGGAATTCAATTTCGGCGTCGTGACGTCATTCGCCTCTGACGAATCCCGGTCTGGGCGCGCAATTCGAATCGTCGATCACCCTCAGGTTTTATTGCTTCTTATTCCGGTTACGGTAGCCAGGGCTTCCGAGTCGGGTGATCGTCGCTCTACCCTCAAAGGGAGGGCTCGACCGCTATAACAAGATTACGCCCGAAGTTTTGTAAACTTTTAGTCAACAACCTGCCTAATGACGGCTGTTAATCCCAGAGTTGGGCGGATGAGCGTTCTCGAAGGTGTCCAATGTCTGCAAATACTGGTGGATGGAGATACTTAACTCTGTCAAACCGCAGGGGGGGTTGATTTTAACTTATTCACGGATCGTTTCGGATGGTTAAAATTTGTCAAACCTGTTCCAGGGTCGAGTTCTCCGCCCCGTTTCCTACACTGTGACTAAATATCGCTTCTATCACCGTCGATACCTGAACCTTTTGGGGAAAATATTTTGACTAATTGGTTCCCTGAACTTTTGGATAGAATAGGAGAATCTGCAGGTTATGGTTAAATTCTTCTCTTCGATTCTTGAAAAATTACGTATTTGACGCGCACAGGGATTTCGATCGAGGATTGATCGATCCTGAAGAGGGTGAATCATCGTCGTGGATGCGGAACGGGCTCCGTTGCCCACGCCCAGCCGCATTATGAGGCGAAGGCGTTCCCGGAGGAGGGATTCAGTCCCCACCGCTCGGTTACAATGAGCGGGGCCTCATAAGGCCCAATATTGACGAAATTCGTCGATGTGACTTCGGGGCTACGGATGTCCTATCTTTGATTTTCTTAAGCAGTGATCAGGATCTTTAAAGTTTTCGGAACGACGAACATGCTGCTGAACGTTGTCACCCGTAAATCGCAACATTTTCCGATCCGCGAACCGCGTTGTTTATTGTTCATCGACCGATCACCCAGATAGTATAAAATTTACATAATTTACTGTTATTGCGTAAAAATCAGTGCTTAGGTTCTCATTTTTGCATTTGAAGAACCGTGAAATTCAGAGTTCATCTCATTCTATTATAATTTTATATTGTTTAGTCCCTCGTTATTAAATACCAGGATATTGCGATAGTATCATTATTCTCGATCTTTACTAGAAATTTAACTTAATAATAAAATAAATAACTTGATCAAAAGACCGGATCAGAAACGATTGAGTCCCTGAATCGATTGTATTTTATTGGAATTCATCGAATCGTGTCGATTGAATACTTTTCTTTAACAATTAAAAGCTATATAAAATTCGCAACAAACCGGAAGATTAATTATTTTTAACATTAACAATAGCGGGGTTGAAATTTCATGAGATTCAAGTTCGTGAAGTAAGACTAGTGTTTAATTTTTAGGAACAATCGTGTTTTTAAAACTTCGGAACAGCTGTTTGAAATTGAATAAACCTTGATAAAGCAAAACATGACTACATTTTGCCAAGTCAAACTTTTTCAAAGTCATTCTGAAGCTGCCAACCAGCGATTTTTATTTGACGTTTCATGTTAGAGTTATGTGAAGGTACTTAAGGTTCAACCTTGTGAAAATTTTCGATCTCGACCTCGAAACTCCGTCAGCTGGTTCTCGTTTGAAAATTTCTCGGGATGATTTACGGCGACTAATAATATTACGGCGCGCGCTATCCTCTACTCTTTATTCTTCCTTCTCTTCTTTTTATTTTTCTTCTTCAGTTTTTGAAAAAATCCCCTCCTAAGAGCTGTGCAAATAGTTTACGATGAGAAACGTCCTCGCGACGTCCTCGTGTTCGTTGAAATTTTACGGCACTTTACGACCGTGGCTGTGCGCTTAGGTGATTTTAGGGCCCAATGAGGCCCCAAAAATCGGACGTGGCCGGCGTGTGGCCCGTCGGCGGTTGCCCCGAACTTCGGTTTATAGCTACGATCGTGTGCTCCGCTGGTAAAAACAGCGAGAGAAACGACACGAATTGCACTCCTTTTCGCCAAATTAGTTCAAATTTGCACGGAAACGCGGTGAGAAGAGTTTCATTTTTTTACACTTACCAGAAAATTCTAATTTAACGGATATCGTTATAATAACTACGATTTGAATATTGTTCTAATAATAAAAAAGTTATTCGTTAAGTGACCATTAAGTCTGACGTTTCTAGTTGTCAGTGCCTCATTTTTCGGTGACGGCAACGTAACGTCTATTTGTTTGGTTTCTGACATTTCTTTTTGTAAAATAAGGCCGTAACACCAATTTATCATCGTATCCTGATATAAAATTATTGCAGCAGTTACAAGAAAGTACAGTCAGTGACCATAATCAGAAAAAATAAAACAGAACGCAGTATTATATTATTTTTAGTCAAAAATAAATAACTCCTTATCATTTTGTATCCAGTACAGTTTTTTCGATCATGGTATAAAGTGAAAATCTATGAAGACAGGCTGGTGATCACAACTAGAAATTTCTCTCGGTGGTGTAGAGAAGTGTTTTTCGAAATCCATGGCGATTCGCACCTAGAGCAAGAATTTTACGACATACTTTATAGCCTAACTGCCATGAAATTTCTCTTGTTCAAGCCTCTGGTTCGCTTTCCATTTTGGATTTATAATACCTGCAGTATTGGCGAAGGCGTGCGCAGCTTTCTCAAGGACTCGAGTTTTTCCAAAGGACGCAGACATTTTACAACCCTCCGGCACACGGGGCTTATCGTAAATGCCCGACAACGATGCGACTCGAAACCACGAGCCTCCTTTTTCAATGAATTCTACTGCCCCAGGACTGCAGTTCATTAAATGATAAAGGGAAGCTCGTCTCACTATAATATACAGTCAATTGATTCATCCCACCTGCAAGGGTTTTGCGCACGGTGCGTCATATTAAAAGTGTTTGCAAACGATCGTCTAGATATACAGCGAGAGAAATTTTTGGTTCCGGTTACCGCTCAGTCCTTGACTATTTTCATTTTTTACCACAATCGAAAAATGTAGTTCTAGGTAGAAAATGAAAATAAGTTTTCTAGCTGTTACCGGAAAGTCTAGTATCCGTTACTAATCTTTCTCATCACGATCGCTGTTACTATATTTTCTTGCAATTGTTGCGAAAATTTAATGCTTGCGCAACGATAAATTGACGTTAAGCCTTATTTAACTAAAAAAGTAGAGTAAACCTCACAAACTGATTTTGCGTTGCAATAACCAGAAAAGAATCGACAATAGCGCAAAATGTTTACGCGTACCTCGATTTTCGTAACTCCAACAATATTCAAACAGGTTTTTTTTAACGATACCTGTTTTACTGAATTTTTCTAGTTGCAGGAGTAGGTCACGGGACCAGGGTAGGAAATTATCCGAAAGCTGGTCAGCGGTGCGTACAAAACGGTGTCCTCAAAAATTTATACGACCCCCAGCGGCCGCCGTGGCGAGCTACCGTTCGGCGATTACCCGCCCCCCAATAAATCAGACAGGCGGATACCTGCTCTGGTAAAATCGCGAAGATTTTCACCGCCGTCTCGGGTCGAAAAGGATCGAAAAGTAAAAAGTTCTTCCGGGCGTGTTTTCAGCCCCGCTTCGACGCGGCGCGGCGCCTTTGGAAACCGGAAGCCGCGGTCACGCCAGACAGTAATTAAGCACCTAGAGAGGGTAAAAAATTTTCCCGCCCCCCGGCGGCGGCGTCGAGGTGTGATACGTTACAGCTGGTTAAACAGCTGCGGTTCCCCCGGCGAACCCCGAGTCGCCAATCTCGCCGATTTGACGCTTCTCTAATCGTTCCTCCCGTTCATCTTACTTCTGCAGGAAAACTTTTCGTAGCTTCTCCGAACCACCGGGGGCAGAAGAATGATCGTGGTACAGGTGGCGCAAATCAAGCCTGCACTTTGCCCACAAAGTAGTCGTTATATCCGAACACGCAACCCGGCTCCTCGACTCCATGGTTATTAAGATGCGATCCGCACTCTTTCCGGGCGATCGCTCAATTCAGGCACTTCGTAAACGGTAGGAGACCAAGTACAGTAAGTTTTACTCCTATGCTCCAGTTTCGGCTGAAAATTTCTGACCACAAATTTTGCGACTCCGGTATTTTTCGCTACCCAGACGGTACAATAAAGTTTAAGCCATGAAAGAGACGTTCGAAACATGTCTTGAGCAGCCGTTTTTTGACATCGAAAAAGTACCCTTATGTCCAAAAGAAATTTTTCGCGATTCTTGGACGTTAAAAAACGGCTAGTAAGACATCTTCCGAACGTCTTTTTGGCGACCTTAAGTTTTGATCTGTCTGGGTAAACTCTTTCCGCTGATCCGGCCAAACTGCACGGATTCCAGGGAAAGTGATCGGTCGAATGGGAACCGTTTATTGGTATCACTTTTTTTCACCTGGCACCTTTTACAGAGAGGAATTTTATTCCTGCAGCGTTGGATCGAGATTTTTTTCAGCGAATCTGCAACACAGCTTGAAGAAAGTTCGCTACAAAAAAAGCTTCGAAGATTTTTCAATTTGTACTTACTTCGACGTCGGTTGATTCCGACCCTGCACAGCATTTCTTCGACCTCGTGACACAGTTGTGAAATGGAAAGTGAAAATTGGCAAGTAGAAAGAGGCGGGTTTCGGCAGTGCCGCATCCCCCGCTGTGCGGTGGCACAGTTTTTGCTACTGTTTAAATTTAGGGTCTGCACAACGTGCAGAAGCGACGAAGCTGAAAGTGCAGCTTGCAATTTCAGTCCGTGATGCTCGTCGACTCCGTCTCCGACTCCAAGCAGCTCCTGCAAAAGAGAAAAGCGGAATCGGTGTAGACTCCAGCTATTGAACAGATTTACAGCCGCTCCTGATCCTGATGATGGGGAAAGAATTTAAGAAGGAAAGTAGAAATCTTTTGAACAAGGTGATGAACCACTCGTCGTTCTTCGCGACACCGGTAGCTCCGCCAAATTTACGACCGAAGGAAGCGTGGCGAGTGAAAGAGGTGGAAAACGGAACCCGAAGAAGCTCGTCCTTTGTCAGGCTGGCACGCGACCTCGAAGTGAATAAAACCCCTGGAGAAGCTGTCCGTCGGAGCTCTTCTTCGTTTTTCAAGAGTTCTGTTACGACTTGTGTTCTTAGGACGCAGCTCTTACCTGGAGCGTGATGGAGGAAGGGGAGGAGGAGAGTGGTGATAAATTAAAAAGTTATTATCGGCTAAATAGGAGGCGATTAATTTAACCCTCGTGTAACAAATGCGTGGTGGCTTGTTCGGGGCGCCCTTCGACTGCATCCGACACGTCGCGTTGATCGCACATGATCGTACGAAACCAACAGACACCATAACACGGCCTACGCTCAAAGGATACGGGTGTCAGTTGCACTGTGAAATTTCTCATCAATCTAATAAATTTACCAGCCCTCCTCAACTCGAGCATATGGCTCGATCATATCCCCTGGCTTTTGGGTATACCTCGAAAATACTTCCAGCCGCGATATTACATTTTGAAGCAATAAGGCGGTACGCTTCCGGGGGTCTCTTGTCCTCCGACCAGCTTGGATAATGCTGCGCTATTGTGCTCTCGATGCGTTGTTATTAATCACGCGGAAATTTATGATTACCCATAGTCGGCTCGTCGCTGCTGTTCGTTATTTTCTATCAACGCGAAGTAGGTATTTCATCGATTTCTACCGACTCGGAAATGTCTTCCCTCATCGACACCCCGGAGGAGGTATAATCCGAGCGGAACAAGGCGCAGCGGGGAAAAGATCGAGGCTTATGCGGGAGATCCTGATCTCGGACAACAAGTAATTGGGCAATTAAACCCGTTCGGGAATGATCCGGGATTGCGGCATAACGGAGGCGGGCGGCGAGGATGACCCTTGAAACACGAAAATCGCGATATAGTAGGCGAGAGATTCGAAACGCTCGGAGGATCGGCTGTGCAGGAAGAGTTTCTCCGCACGTACCGCCGCAGTGAAAATGCATCTGCGGTAGGATTCGCGTTTGCGCCATGGCGGATCGATCCTCTCTCACCGCGTTTATCGTTTTCGCCCCGGGGTATTTTTGTTTCGCGGTAGCGAAATCGGCGTAACCGTTGAAACAGGTGAACGGATTCACCTGTGTGCACAAATCGCAAGGAGAGGACCAAAAAGACCGAGGGTATAATAGCCGGTCCCAGTACCCGGTTCAAAGTTTACTCCTGCATGCACGGGAATTACGCATTCGGTGCACTCCAGCAGGCGGTCCATCTCCACCTGCGCTGTTATTAACTGCTCATCATTACCCCGATATTCCCGCACCTCTCAAAACCGTTCCACGGAGAAAACTCTCCGTCCATGATCCGTGTATATTTTAAATCGGCCAACACCGCGAGTAATATAAGAAGAAGATCGCTAATGGTGGTCAGAAGGAGTTGTACTGGTCCTGTTTCGGGGCGATGCTTCTCTGCAGCTTCGAACTAAAGACAAACGTCCAGCCGTTACCGGGGATCCGTTTCCGCCCGGAAATCACCTCGTAACTACCCGGCCCGGGACTTATCTCGAAGGGTCGAAGCGGCCTCGCGATCTTCACACTGTCGTTGAAAGGGTGGACCACTCCTTTCCTTTCGGGTCGCAGCTCCGCGGGATGGACAGGAGTGTACCAGCCTGGTCCCGGAGCTTCCGGTTCCTTGTAGCAGAGGCTGATGTCCTCGAGCATGCTTCGCACCGTTGGTTTCTTGGTGAACCTGAAAAAGAGAAAGATTATGAAGGGTTTTAAAAGATGAAGCGGAGGCTTCGCCTCACCTTGGACAGGTCGTCCAGGCTCCTTTGAACCGGTTCGATCCTTCAACGGCCTTCTCGAAATCGCTCGGAAACTTCGTCGGCCAGTTTTTGGTGTCCGTTGGCTTCGGTCGGGCTAGGTAACCGAAGATTGTGCTCGCGTCTCTCGGTCCTGAGACAGTACAAAGTGAGGGGTTTCGTTGGAAGTAGAACGAAAGACGCTGAGCCAGGAAAGATGACGCGGGTAATGTTTGGCTTATAGTGCCTTTTGCGGCAGATTTTCCCCAGCGCCGATCCTTGAACTCACCTGTGAACAAGTCGTACGGTCCTCGCTTGCTCGTTACCTTCTTCAATTTGCTGTCCATAGAGTCCGGATGTCGCACGTTGTACCTGGTAAACAGAATCGGAAAGTCATCGATGAGAGAAAGAGGAAAATGCATAAACCAAAACGAATTATGCAGAAATGTTGACATTAACGGGATTCGAATATAACCCCTTCCAAATTTG
Organism: Neodiprion virginianus; assembly: GCF_021901495.1. Classification (NCBI taxonomy): domain Eukaryota; kingdom Metazoa; phylum Arthropoda; class Insecta; order Hymenoptera; family Diprionidae; genus Neodiprion; species Neodiprion virginianus. Next base: position 20,739,545 of record NC_060880.1, read on the forward strand.
TCCAACCCAAGTTTCACTATCCTTTCTTCCTTATGTTTCATAAATATGGCAAAATATCACACTGATAAGTAGGAAGAATTTTTTCATCTCACCGGTTGCAGGGAATCGACCAGCTGCGAACGGATTTCTTGAATCTGGGTAAACAACCGTCGTACTCGAAACTCGAAAGGCAGGAGAAGGACTTGAACCGATTCTTCTCAACGTGGTAATACGGGTTGTGTTCTTTTCCAGTGTATCCTGAAAAGTGTCAAAATTTTGTGTCTCTTATATCGTTATGACGCAATAATAAACATTCGGATCAGTAACAACTAGTTTTATCGTCTGGCTCCCGACATTATTATCAATATTTAATCCTCTTTCTGATTACCTGGACCAGGTGTTTCCTTGGCGCGGGAGTTTTTGAATCTGGGAATTCTACCAAAGCCGGTATTTTCACGCCGGATGTTGCAGCTTCCTTCCAAAACGACTTCTGGCCATTGTCGAATATCGTGTACACCCGGCCCGCGGCCACGCTTCATCAGGTCCCTCTGGAGAGCGTATTTCTCCGGGAGTTTACCGCCCATCGTTTCAGCGAACTCCTTCATCTCCTCTTCCCGCTTCCAGCTGAAATCATTACTCATTTTTTCCATAAAACAATCGCTCGGATTAGGTCTTCAGCTTGGTCGCAAGAAATTTCGTTCGTTATAATTCTCTGCTTTTCTTATCGTCAGGGTCAATTACAATTTTGGAAATTTGGAGTCGAAATGGAAACTAAAATTCATTAGAAATTTTATTCAGCGCCTAACTTTAGTCAACCCGCATTACGCCCGTGAATCGCAGGTCACATAAAGACTGGGTCGAAACTTAGTAATTTTCAATACTTTGAATGCAAAAATATTGTCCATAGTCCGGAAAATGTTAATCAATAGTTATGTAGACATTTTAAAATCGATAGTTCGATCTGATCATCTGTATCGCAGGTTAACAACATGATCTGTTTGTCGTAATTAAAAATTTTAAAAACTCTCCACACGTATCGCTCTTGAAAAAGAAAAGAGCAAACTCCACAAACACAAATCAGAATGTGAATAAGAAGTTTCTTCTCTGCATGCACGATGTATAAGGAGACTCTAATGTGTAGATGTTGTGTTTACCCTTTTTTTTTTTTTTTGAATCCTTGCTTCCGATGAGAAGCCCGTAAGACAAGCAATGCCGTCTATTGAATGATACGCGGATGTGCAAATCATTTATCTACGAGAGAATATTTGTTGAAAGAATTGAAAGAAATCTTTCAACAAATCAGAATATTCGAGAGAAATAACAAAAACTTGCGAACACTAATGTCATGGTGCACGAAATAGAAAATTTGTTTTAATGGATGGAAAGCTGGAGCAAAATTTTGCACAACACGTTCAGTTAGCATTAATTTACGTCAATTTTGCAATATGTCACGTGGGTGGAAATTGACCGAAAAAAAGAAAATAATTTCACCTTGTTACAGGGCATTTTGATACCAGGGGCGGAGGATCGTAGGTCCCTGGGGGCGGGCCGTCGTTCAATTTCACCCCGAGACGCGGGTGCATTCCAATTTTCGCCCCGATCGGCACCGAGCTTCCGAAAGGCGGCGGGGGTTTTGGTTTTCGGAGAATGAGGCATTTGCATCGCCATCGACAAGAGCAGCGGCATAATTTGAAGGACGAAGTTTCACCCCGATTGCAGGGCATTTTCAGGCCGCCGAATCTGAATTCTTTCTGTGCCGGAACAGGTCAAGTTCGTTGATTGCGTTGGGCGATTCGAACGAATTGAGAATTGTGGCCCGAAGATTAGGTTGGAATTTTGGTTTCATTTGCCCAACTCGCGATTTTCCGCGAGTTTTCCATCCCGTCACTAAATTTAAATTCAAATCGACGGATTTGCGGTTGGATGGAATGGGATAAGAATAGACCCAGCTGCCTCGATTCCGTTTACTTTCCACGCTCTTATTTTGTTACGCGAATTTCTTTTATTCAGTATTATCTTTTATATACTTCTTGGTTTTGTTCCCGATGTTCGTGCCTCGTCGTTGCCCGCGAAGTAAATTACCTTAGAATAATATTCAGGGCTGTAAGTAATTCATTACGGCAAACTGCCGAGAATAACGAAATTCTTTTAACTAAATTTGAAAAAAAAAAACATAAATCATTTCGTATTGGTTTGGAAATTTCAAACCGTTCTTGCTTTACCGCACGCTGGATTTTAGTCTTACCCGATAAATCACACAACCGACTATTTTATCGACCGTTGGACTCCCGTTGCAGCCTTGTTTTTAGCTCTTATCATCCATGAGTCGCAGCAAAGAGCAGGATCTGTTCACTTGACGATACTTAATCTCAAGGCAATAATTTATTCAAGATCTTAACAGAGGGCGTAGTAATGATAATATGAAAAGTAGTCGCGTGTTCGACATTGCGCAAAAATTTTTAAAACGGAAACTTAAATCAATTTAGTGCAAATATTTATTTCCGGTAAAAAAAAAATAAAAAAAGATTAATATACGTATTACGGTGGTTCTTATTTTGGTCGTGTCGGAATTTCTTCGCGCTCACTCGCCGAAAAAGTAATCAACATACATAGAAAAAAATCTGGCCAAGTCGACGAATTTTTCCAACAATTCTAACACACCCCGACATGCAATCGAATTTTTAAATGGAAAAATGTACGCATCTGAAGTTTTTTTTTTAAGAAAACTGTACGTACAAACATTTTTCTGTTTGTCTGTAATATTTGCAGCGAGAAGAGAACTCGCGAAGTTGGTTAGCAGTAAAGTTTTTAATCAAATTCGCACTCGCTCGGCTTGGAAAATAATTTAGCGCGTTCAGAAAGTTTGAAATTAAATTGCTGAGAATTTGCAAAAGCGCTTACTGTACGTATAATTATCTTTACTTTATTCCCTATTCTTTTGCAAAGCTTGCGCGTTCATATTTTCTGTCGTTTTTCGATGCTTTCAAAATACCTCACATAAGAATGAAAAAACTTTGCAAACGAGAATGAAATGTTTAAAAATTCACAGATACGAGTTTTTTCCTGATAAAATATTGCCCATGTATTTATAATATATCGAAAGGTTCTCGTTTATAATTTCCTCGCCATTATAGCGTGAAGAAAAAGCTTCGCTTACGAAATAAAGTCACTTTATAGGGGCATCGAAAGAGAAGAAACAGAATTCCAAGAAAAGAATATAAGAGAACTGAAAATCCTTTGACGTATAATTTTTCCTTTTACTCTCTCGCCCTTTCTTCATCCTCCGTCGCATTAAATTCGTAGCCACGCCAAAATCTTATAGAGAAAGAGAGAGCTTGAAAAACGAATCTAGAGCCCTCTCGTTACTTTATACCCTCACTTTTCTTCCGTTTTTTTTTCACAAAGCTTCGCGAGCAACCGCAGAACATTTGTCTTTGATCATCGACGGAGAGTGTTTCACTAAAGCATTATCATTACATCGTTTCATTGACATTTTGTCCCACGGGTTATTTCATCGCCGGTGTACACGAATTGAGAAGAAAGGAAAAAAAAAACATTCTACGGAGCAACAATTTTTAGTTTCAGAGAAAAAGAAACATCTTCCTCACCACGCATCGAAAAGTTTTTCCGTCTCTTTGACGTCGCTAAAATTTTCTCTCTTAGCGAATTATTCGTTGTTCTGTTTAATTTCGTTCATAATTTTCGCATCCCTTGCTCGGATTTTTTGTAGAAAAGAAAAAAGAGAGAAATAAAAAAAATGACCCGTATGCGACTGTATCCTCTTGGATATTTTGAGACGCGGGTTAGTTTTTTTAAGCCGCAGGACAATCTTAAACTTGAATCGTCGAGTCGAAGAATTGCTTCGGTATAAAAGAAATAGGGGAAGAACGATAAGAGAAATGGAAAAAAGGGGCAAGAAACCGCTCTCAGCCAGAGGTGGAGAATTTACCTACCCATAATACGATCATAACTCAGAGTTGGTTTCTGCACTTCTTATGTTGTAGGTATAAGGATATAGCTGAAGGTATAATATAATCGCGACACCCACGGCGGTCCGTTTCTTCATTTTTTTTTTTTTTTTTTATCCCATTCTCCATTTTCTTTATAGTCTTTTATTCTGTATTATATATAAGACGCACGTTCCCCGAATCGCAAATGTCTGGAACCTCTTTAACTATGTCACAATATCGTTTGTTCGTATTATGTAATAAAGGTGGAAAACAAGTCGACGAAAGAGTGATGGTGCATAGAGGAAAAAGAGAGAGAAATTTTTTTTTTTAAATAATACCATGTAACCCTCGTCCAATATAGAAACTCGCGATGTCGAAAGGTGTTTAGCGAATTTTCTCGACGATTTGTTATTTTTTTCTTCCGTTTATCTTCTCGCGAATTTCGTTTTTTTTTTTTTTATTTTTTTTTTGTTTTTTTAGAATTCCATGTCGTATATCATCCTTCATACCGGCAGTGTACATCATACAATTTTATTACATATCTATACAAGTCTATAATTTTATATACCGTATCAATCACTCACACGTCACATAATATATGTATATCATGGAACATAGAACTTGATAATATAATAAATTTTTTATCAATATATGATATGAATATTATTATTATCTGTATACACGCACTGACAATAAAACGAACATTTGATTGTACATAGAAACGCCACACGGCATACGATATATTATAATTAATATACACCCTAATCAATATAATTAAAAGGTTTTTCTTATCTTTTATTTGCACATAATACCAGTTTTAATTTCTCTTTGATAATATTTTTCTTTCCATTATAAATGCGTGTAATTTTGGTATGCCTACGATGCGATTTGATAATGAATTATAAATTAAACGGGTACTCGTCTAGAATATTATTCTTATTAATATAGTATATTATATGCAATGCAAGCTGCGCCCCAATTGCAGCTTTGCATTCAGTTATGCGGCATAATTTCATTATGTACACATAGAAGTTAGATTGGTATTTATTATATAATAATTCATTTCAGAATATAAGAGACGAGTGCCCATTTTTCATAATGCATCTCTTTCTGCGTGTGTAATATGATAGCCTGTACGCGCGCGTGTGTGTGTGTGTGTGTGTATGGAGGGGTGGTGTGTTTTATATACATTGAAAATTAATTTAAAATCTCGTTTTATCCAGACTCTTAATATATGTATATCTATTAATAATATTTACGGAGTGTTGGTGTATAAATTTACATATGCATATACATATATATATGTATATATATATATATACCTACCTATTACGTGTAATACGGATATTTTTAAATAACACACAATACGTAGAACGATTATTACATATCATTATGTGCGATTAATTACGGAGCGTAGAATTAATTTTACTTTAAATATATATTTACGTATATAAATTTACGTATGCGTACGTATCATACTCATATAGAGACGAGCGGAGCTGGATGTATCGATACATTACGAATTAGTAGAGATCGAGCCGTTCTTTGGAACGGATTTTTATAATTAATTAATAATAAAAGATCTTTCGTGTGTGTGTGTATATACATGCAATAAATACAATATAATTTAAAACTAATTAGTACTAATTACGTATTTCAATACGATACTTAAGATTATGATATACGATCTATAATAATATACATATATGTATGCGGTAAGACAGTAAAAGTTGGGTTATAAATTTACGTATATGTATGTGGATTATTTGAAAAGGGGGAAGTTATGCGTGTGAAAATTTGGGAAGAGAGAAAACAGAATGTGATGATCATTGTTGTTTTTTTTTTTTTTATATAATTCGGTTATTTTCCTTCCAGTCTTTGTTTCTCTGGTTTTCTTTCACTCTTTTTCCAATTCGATTTTGTTTATTTTTTTTTTTTTTCACGAAAATCTAGGACACTCGTGCGGTGATTGAGTTAGGCGGTCAAATTGAAAAACGCGATGGGCGAACGACGATTTTTTTTACTTCGCATTTCGTTGTTTTCCTCGTTTAATTTTTATCTCGAACAGAAGCGAATTGTCCGACGAAGCGGTGAATCGGAAGTTTCAATTCAACCCCTGCAATGAATGCAGCGCGAAATAGAGTGGAAAACGGAGACAGCGAGAGAGAGAGAGAGAGAGAGAGAGAGAGAGAGAGAGAGTTGGAGTGAAAGAGATCGAAAAAATGATGAAACGAGTAATTAAATAATTACGAACAAATACCCGCGTGCAACATTAAATCTTAATTTCAGTGAATACATATAATATATTACGATGCAGCAGTACTTTTCATCTTAACTTATTATTATATCCCTCGACGAGTTCCAAGGGATCAGGTAAAATCAGGTCCACCTGAAAATTGGAACCGTGTGAGAAGGATATACAAAAAGGAATAATAATAATAATAATAATAATAATAATAATAATAATAATAATAATAATAATAATAATAATAAAATTACAATGCCAACAATGAACAAGTAAACATTGAAAAACACAAAAACACACAACGGGTTAATCGGGAAAAACTATATAATATATATATTAAGGAAGTTTGCGATTTTTTACAATTATACACCATGTTGTACATTATATATGTAGGTATATTGTAAAAGCAACAATGATATCTGTTGTTATACAAATTAATTAATCAATCCTCTTATTCCTTTCCCCTAATTAATCAGTCAATTAGTTCCAACACCGAGAAAAGCGCTGCTTTCCCCAAATCGTATTTCGGGATTAATATTATGATTATTATTACAGGAGGTACAATTCATTCAAGTTCAACGAAATTATGCATACAATAAATATAGCTCATATTACGTATATATATATATTATTTGCGGTTACTCAGGCGATGAGAAAATTAATTAACTCTTGAACGAAAAAGATAATAATAATAATAACAATAATAACAACAACATCAAGAACATCAACAACAAGAGGAGAAGAGTTGAAGTCACCGAAGATAAATCGTTTCGGCTTATTAGATGCTATGCAGTCGGTTAAATTATATGTATTATACATATAGGTGTATTACATATACGCATGGATGTACATCGAAGAAAAACATTCAAAGAACCTCAGAATGAAAGCAACAAAGAGAGGGAAAAAAATCACCAAGAAGCTGAGGATGCGAAAATAACAAGAAAAAGAAATTGCGGAAGATTTTTTTTTATACCAATCGTGGTTTTCTTTTAAACTTTTCAATTTCTTCCCTTTTAGTTCGAGTTTGGATAAAAAAAAATCACTCCGATGGAGTTTAAAAAGCTTCGTGTTCAAGGCAGCGAGATATAATAAATGAAAAAAAACTGTTTTGAATAAACAAACAGAGTGTCAGAAGTGAAAGTCACGTCGATTGCGTTGAATTTTTCTATAACGTGATCATTTTTCATCAAGACGTGATGTATGGTGAATCACATGGCATTCCCCGATATATGTGTACATGAAAAAGTGAAAAAGAAAAGAAAGTAGACTTGAAAAGTTCTATAAAAAAAACGACGTCTGCACCAGAATTTGGAAATGGATCGTTGAAATTTAGAAAGAAAAAAAACAGGAAAAGAAAAATAATCGTAAAGTCCTCCAGAGACGAATCCCGATAGAATTAAGAGGCCGGACGTATTGATTGCAGTCGTTAATCAATCAGCAAAGTTTCTTCCAGATTTGCAGTTTTTTCGATTTCAACATAAGCGCAATCAGTCCGCGGAATATCGTTTTTGCCGGAAGACTCTGATCTTTTTTTGCGGATATTCGCTTCTCTCGCTGTTTCCGATCTGCAGACACAAGCCGAAAGAAAGAAGATAAAGACGGAGAAGATGAAGAGAAAAAGTAAAGGAAAGAAAAGGAAATGACTGAAAGATTGACGCCAGGTTTATCAGGGCTGATTTCGCATTCCCAGATGTACGAATAATAATAATAATCCCTCTGACGTATGATATCGTGGATTTCTTGTAAAACATGCGGAGTGACGCATGAATAATATAATAACACGGACGTCACGAAGTCGTCAAGTTCTGTAATTAATTTCCCCCGAACGGATCCCCGGTTCATATAATATTATATATATGTATGCATAATTGTATATACATATTCAAAGCTGAGCAAATAACTGAGAATAATTTACCATGAATTGAAATACGAAAATTCTGTAAATGTACATAGTATAATGAAATAAAGTTGTTGAGAATAATTTTCATCCACTTTTAGTACGATTGTTTTTTAGTATACTTTCTCTCCTCCTGTTTATCGATAAATCGTGATTGATCGAACCTATCGAATCGTCGAAGAAGTTGCAATACGATATAAATATTACGTAGTTAATTTTTCCATAAATACGACTACCATTAATATTGTTATTAGTATGGTTAATAATAATATAATTAAACGTCATGCAATAATTGGATTTTTTAAATTCTGTAAGTAAGCGCAGGACGATCTTAAAAAGCTCCTGTATTAATTGCAATGGATTTATCGTGCTAATAAGATGATAACAATTATTACTAATATTATGAGACACGAAAGAGAAATAATGTTATATTCGTTAATACAAATAATACATTTTAAAAGAAGAAGAAGAAGAAGATAAAGGGTTAAACAACAAGTGATGTACGTAATAATAGGTAATAAAGAAAAAAAAAAGTAGAGGGAAATAAAAAAGTTGGATACGTGAATTAAATTATACAATACGTAATATATACTTGTGCAAAGTTTTTGTTACCTATTATAATAAATATCTCTCTCGCATTGTTCGGTATAGGATAATGTAACATTATACATTTGTGCTCTACACGACAACCGTACGGGTTTTGGAGGCGTTCGTCAAAGGAAACTTCATCATGCTGATTGAGAGCTGACGCCACCTGCGTATATATATACACACATACATGACATATATATACACGAGAAAAAAAAATAAGAAAGATATGAGAGAGAGAAGAAAAAAAAAAAAAAAAACAATTCGTAAGATAATTCGTGATGTTGAAAAATGCCGAGAGTGGAGAGAACGAAAATTATGTGGTAGAGAAAATATGATGTTCTTGTTTGCTGTTATTATTATTTTTCTGTAAGTATAATTGTACTCGTGAACCGGAGAGAGTGTATAAAAAATTATTAATGAACAAATGGACTCAATAATTACGACTTGGAAAATACTTGAGTGCAAATTGATGAATACAAGAAAAGAAAGAAAAAATTTGCAAAGTATGAGGAATACGAACAGCCTTACTGCATTATTCTCTATATAAATATAGTGTGATGATATGTTTTTTTACATAATACGCATGCAAAACGCAAAACCAATGTCGAATTTTACACTACAATTAATGTTATAATTAGTTTCGTATAATATCAAATCATGCGCGCTTATTACGTGCGTTTTTTTTTTTTGTTTGCTTTCATTTCATAAATCGTTTCACGTTAGTGATTCGATATGAGTGGTTAAATTGTGGGTAAAAAGATTTTTTTTCTCATTGAATACAGTTCTGAATTTTGATCATTAATTTAATTTTCACACCTCGCGGGGCGGGTGAAAAAGTTTTGATACCACGATAATGCTTGAACTTTCGGTGTGAAGATAATAATAATAACAATCGTAGTAATAATAATTATCAAACACTCGCTGGGTAAGGATATGCGATTTCGTATACAACGTGACGCAAAAGTGCAAGTAAGCGCATTATCTACAATCTATGACAAATTAACGATTTTATGAACCTTTAGAAGAAATTAGAGAGTAATGGAGCGTCGATGAAAAAATACAAAACAGACAAGAAAAGAAACTGTCATGAACCGAAGTAATGAAATGAGCAGTAAAAATTATCCTTCCGTGGCGAAAATTTATCTATAAATAGATTTTTCATCTTTACAGAACATACATTTACGCTGCGGAAATTCGACAATTATCGAAGAAAAAAAAAAAAGTATGTCAAAATAAAATTAATATATAACTTATATATATTTTATGATCGATTAAGCCAAGCAACGAGAATTGGTGTTACTCGAAGCTAACGAGTCCACCGCGTTAATTAAAACTCGCGGAATAAATTTTCGCCACGTAGAGACTGTAGATTGAAAAATTGGCGTCATGCGCAGTCCGGGATCCGAAAATTGACCCAAAGAAATTATCCGGGCGTTATACAAATGAAACGAATCGAGAAAACGGGCATTACTTTTTTTTATTCTCTTTTTGTCAGACGCTCGGGGGCTGGAGGGGGATCGGGAGAAGGGTGGAAATCGACCCGCGAACAAACAGCGAGGCACTTCCTTGCGGAAGTGGATTTATACTGACCGAACGCTCGTCGTCCTTGTCTGGCTCAGGCTCGGATGCCTCTTGACTCGACCTGACGAACGGTAATTCCGCCGCGGACAACAGCAGCAGCTTCCGCAGGCCGCAGAGAGGAAACTCTGCCTGAAGTGCTTTGACATAAATCCGTAGATGATGGGATTTATGCAGCTGCACAGCGAGACGGAGAAAGGGATTCAAAATTTCGTTTCAAAAATCGTTGGGACGAAAAACATTCAAAATCAGGGCTCAATTGACCAAATTCAACGAGATGGACGCTCGTTTTTTACTCACGTCTTGATAAGCAACAAAGTTAAAATCGTATTAAGGATAAATGGAATGTTGGGCGAAAAGAAATATCTGTTCGTGAAATGAAAAAGGGATTTAAACGTTCCAAAAATCTTCGGGATGAAAAGGAATGTAAATCAAAATCCAATAGACGAAATCCAACAAGACAGAAATTATTTTTTAACTTGTCGTTTCTCTGTTTCCGGCGAACAAAGAAGTTATTGTGCAGTCACTTAACCTTGATAAATATAATCTTAAGCCCGGAATAAAGATGTAATTAAAAAAAAACACGCTCAAAAAAAAAAAAAAAATATCCTTCAGCGTTATTAATTTTTTTTTTTTTCAACTGAAACGAATCTTAGCAAATTTTAATATCCAACACAATTAGCTATAGGCTGTCAACGATTCGAGAAAAATTTTTATTATCAGACTGCTGAAGCTGATTAAACTGCGGTGGTTTATTTTTTGAACGCTGATCAAATATTTGACAACTTTTTTTTTGTTTTTTTTTCTTTAATTAATTTTTGCCAACTTTCGACTCGGACGATTCTTCGCGGTATTTATCCGTATTTATTTTGTTACGCAATCTTGACTGCCAATACGATGGATTGAACTTTGTTCGTCAATTGTCGACGTGAATGAGCCAGGAGTCGTTTCGAATATCGCATTGTTACGAGGGAACATTTGTCCACGTCACCTGTTGAAGTAAGCCATAAGCTGAAAGGTGACGTTGCTGTGTCTGTAGGGGCCGATTTTAGCCCAGGGCAAAATCCCGTAGGCTGTCAAAACATTGTCGACCAACATCGGACCCCAGCAAATTCCAAATAGAACAACTACGGCCACAAGCATCTTGACAACCTGAAATCGAAAGAATAACAATCGTCCCATCTTCGTGAAACAAAAAGCGCAAAAAGAAAAAAAAAGAATAACGAGGAAAAACCGAACAACCAAGAATAAAGAGAAAGGAGACACATCTTGAAGACAAGATTCTTATTGCTCCTATATCTCTTAATCTTCTCATTTTTTTTTTTTTTTTTTCAATTCGTACACATTACACATTAGACTGTATAAAAAAAATATTCTATTTTTTTTATTGCAAAATTCAAATCGAAAATATTGCTCCAAATTACGAAAAAACGATGCTGTCCAAGTTTGAGCTCTTAACATTAATATTTAGAGGTGTATCATCGCGATTTTCTATTTCTCTTTTAAGTAACATTGGAAATAAAAAAACAAAAAAATAATCCTTTGTTGACCTTTGACCTTAAGTAACTTTTGAAAGAGTAGATTTATCGTAAAATAATAAGAGACCTTTTTCCTACAGCGTTCAATTCCCTGCATAAATGCGTTTTCGTTTTATTACTGCACTAATGCGTTGGTGAGTTATAAAATTCCAAAGTTAGAAGTAAAAATTTCGCGTGTCGTTCAAACCGTAAAATAGAAAATCGCGATGAGACACCTCTAAATATTAAGAATAAGAGTTTAAACTTGGACAGCATCCTCTTTTCGTCATTTGGAACAATATTTTCAACTTGAATTTTGGAATAAAAAAATTGTCGATTTTCTTTAAACAGTCTATTGCATATACAACAAATCTATCAGTTCGGAATTAACCGAGCCTTTATTCACCCCTTCATTTACCAATTCTATCGATCGCACGTTCGTTTATTTATTCGTTTTTGTTATTCCTGATGTGGAATAATAAATTGACTGTTTTTCGTTACGCTCTTTAAATTCAGCCAATACACGCGGTACAACAAACGACGAGGATGAAGAATGTACTGTGTGAAATCGGCTGCAAATCGTTGCCAAGTATTTCGAAACAGTGGCGATAAAACGAATATTCACTCTTTTCAGCTAACTTTTAGATATTTTAACGTTCATTTTTTACAAATTCTCATAGATTTATTCACTTTTGGTCAACGCGTAAAACCTATCTGGTACTTTCGTTCGATTACTTTGAATGTTTAATCGCTGAAGAAACTCGTAAATATTCGCTTCAAAATGTCGAACTATGCGTAACAAGTCTTTTGTTTCAATCGAAACACATCCGTCGCTTTCGTATATTTAAATTTAAACTTCACCGAGAGGTTGCATATTCATTATACCTGTAATGTATACTCCTAACGGTAAAGTAATTGCCAGTGGAAAAGCGTCGAATCTCGTTGAATGACAAAAACGATAGAAAAAAATAAATAAAACCGTAATATAGTCGCTTGACTCTTGACAACTTTTAGCCCGAAATATTCATCATACGATACGTCGAAAAACAATGACGTAATATATACCTAATGTAATGTACATGACCGTTACGTTTGCGAAATATATTATCGTTGAATAAATGAATATTATTGCTCATTGCGGGTATTATAGTGTATTATTCTTCGTATAACATTGATTATATTACGTATGTAAACGAGATTGAGTGTTCGAGGTAAAATAAAAAAATACACACATGTATGTGGACGAAAAACTGTAGGCAGAAAATTATCGTTTACATTCGAATAATAATAAAAATCTAAGAATGACGGAAACTTGTGAAATTTCGTGGAATATTATTATAGATGTTATACAGATAAACCGACGGTAAATGATCGTTGCTCGAATTTTTTTTTTTTTTTTTAACGAATTAGTTTTATTTGGCGGAAATTTTTTAGTGACTAATGCTTCTTAGAAGCCTATTTTTTTTATTTTTTTTTTATTTTGATTTCTTGTATCTCTTGTTCCGACAGAAAAAAACCAGCTTGTACATTTGAAATCATATCGAGTTATGCAGCTTTTAAATCACAAAGACTGACTAGTCTCGAAGTGTTGAATAAAGGCAGATGTCTTGAACGACCAGTGGCTGCATCGTGAGTGTATAAATTAATCGCGGCTGGATCGTTAAGGCCACCGTGGTTATTTTACATAACCCGTGTAATAATAATCCGACTCGACTCAAGTTTCAACCATAAGACGGAAGATATTATGTTCCTTGTTAGCGTTAGCGAAATATACATGTTAATTGAAGGATAAGTGACATTTTAGGCACCTTATTTAAAGCAGTGATAACACTAACTGGACAATGAGAGGGAGAAAGAATGATAATGGATAAAAACCGAAAAATAAACGTATCAACGGTGAAGGAAAAAGGAGCACAAAATTTTCGCGAAAGAACTCTGCCCGAATTTGGAATAAAATTTTTTTCTTTCTCTCTCTCTCTCTCTCAAATCACGTTTAACGAAATAAATAAATAAGCAATAACGATCATGTACCGAAATATTATAATTGGCAGATTTTTAACTCTTTCCTAAAATTTCCGCCTCGCCGTTCCGAGTTTGTGGTAATAAAATTTGGGAAACGAAATTACCAGCGTAATTAGACAAAATTTTTAATTACCCTTTGCACGAATTAATGTCTTAATTATACGTATAATATGTATAATGTATTTGGCGACGGAAATTTTTATTCGTACACTCGAGGAAATGGGAGTAAATCTTTTTTTTTGAGAAGGGGGCATGAAGAAACGAGAACGGAAATGAAAACCGACCTGTTTCATGGTCCGCGATTCTTCCTCCGTTCTGACGTCTTCCCGGCGTCCCCGTCTTCCGTTTTTACCACTTCCGGGGTGCCGATCATTCAAGGCAATGCATTCAGTGGCCGAATTACGGCTGGGACTGAGTCTGGAAAGAGGAACACACACACGCACATCTAATGGTTGTAAAATTCTGAAAGAAGATGAGTTCGGCGAGTGAAAGAAAATTTTTTACTTTAAAGGGGAACTGTTTTTCTCCACACGACGCGTCGATCAAGATGTACCTGAGAGGAAATTAAAACTATAAAATCGAAAAAAGGTAACGGAAAGAAAAAAGAAAATGGCACGTGCGATATGTGAAGAATTTTCCAATCTCATATAATCCTGTTCGCTTCACGATCGCAAAAAGCGTCTCCAATTTCCATGCCTAGTACGTATGAGTACACACGCGCACATATGTATATATACATATATATGCAAGCTTCAATTCCTTTTAAAATTTCCCGTTTCCGCCCCGCACTTGACGAAACGTCATCGCGTATCCCTGCAATTGACTCGCGGTGAGCTTTCAAAAGTATCGAAAAAGGTAAGAAAGGTAGCGAGGCTAGAAAAGAAACGGATGTAGGCAAAGAATGTATTTTATTAGCTGCGGTGTAATAAATGTTGACTGATTGATTTCGGTTTATTAATTTTTAAACCACGGGGTTGGTGATACGAAAAATCAGAGAAGATGAAGAGTGTTGTTTAAATCCACTTGTGTGATTCTATAAACGAATTCGGTATTTAATAAACATTGGACGGTCGGATTCAAGGATGCTAAATATTTTATCAAACTGCGTGATTTACGGATTTCGATAAATTTCAAAACATACGCTTCAAGGTCCGTTCAACTTGATTTCCAATTAGGAATGTGCGCGTTCTTTTTCTCTTTCACATCCGATGAAACTCTTAGCGTCGTAAAACCTCGCGGGATGTCAAAGAGATTGAAAACGGAACGCGACGATTGTAATCTAGGTGTATATAATTGCGTGGTTACGTAATTGATGAAAAATAAAAGTAGCTCACATTTTTCATTTTTACTTTGAAAGAAAATTCTTCAAAGTAAATAAAAAATAGACAAATAAAGCACAATGTATAAAAAGAGTTTAAAGTATGTTAAAAAGAAAAAACAAAAAAAAAAAATAGGTTATTCATTTATTCATACAATTAAACATCAAGAAAAGAAATACCCCTACAGGTCGTAAACCAAACGAGAACCAAAAATTTACCGAGAGTAAAACTTATTTTCTTTTCAATGAGAAATAAGCAAATACAATAAAAAATAGGAAATATCATTTAAATAATAAACGTTGGGCCTCAATGGGCCCAGCAGAGGACCCGGACCCAAAAAATGATATGCTCATCGGATGTCCTCCAACATTTTTCGATTTAATGCTTGGTTTTCGATACGTTTGAGCATACTTTTTTTCAATGGGACACCCTGTATCTTATACACCTAGCAAAAATACTGAAGTTCGATTGCTTTTAACATTCACAATTGTAATATACTTTTGACGAAGAAGAAAAAATATAACATAATTATTTCCATTCACTGTACCAAATGTCCTTATTAAAATGTGAAATGAAAATTACGGACGATGGATAAGAATCGTGGTAATTGAGGATTGTATACATTGTGACGAAATAAGTCCGGGAAAACTAGTAGAAGAATATTCACACTGGTGAACTTCCCTTGGGAAAGATTTGTATTGTAGCAGAGCCGGGTGAAATGTGAAAGGAGGTATAAAAGAGGAAAGAGAGAATGAGGAGAAGAATAAGAAGAAGGAGAACCAGCATCATGGGTAAAATAGGAAGAAAAACGAACCTTTCTCGAGGGACGTCCTCGATCCTTCTTCTCGGATCCACCCCTACGTAACATACAATTGGTACTTACGCGCCGTGCACTTCAAATATTCCTGAAAAATCCCGCCTTGTTCCCAATTTATATCCATTCCCTCTCTGTGAAAATATTTCCTTCACTGATTATTTCCAAGGGGTCGTACTTGCACTCTTAAAATTTCGTGTACACCAGTCTTGAAATTTTTTGGAACCGTTCGAAATCGCATGAAATTCCAGAAATTTACTGAAATCTTTTGAAATACCTCGAAGTATTCTGAAATCTTACGAAAGCACATGAAATTCCTAAAGTCGCATGAAACCCTTTAAGATCCTTCAAAATCTCATAAAATCCGGTACGAAACAATTCTCTGAAATAATCTAAATAACGTGAAACCTTGAATAGCCGTCAATAAATTTTGTAATCAGGTACAACATCTACGCGCAAACTGAAGAGTGATTAACCCCTCGGTAATGATTTAAATATCCCCTGATATCTCACCATACGGAATAATTAATTGTTTAATTTCGCCGAACAATCCTTTCGACGAAGATTACAGATCCGAGAGAAAAAAAAAAGAAGGAAATACCCGAAACGTTTTTGACCATTTTTTTTTATTTGCAGATCGTTCCTCTAATCCTCGGTTCAATTTTATCATTATATCACGTACGTAACCTACGTACAGCTACGACCGATACTTTAACCACTTGTGTCGCAGCTGAATATGTCCCAGATCAGGTACAGGAATGAGCGATAATATACGTGAAGGGGGCGGGAAATTTTTAGGGAAATTGAACGAGCTGTTCGCTGGAATGTTTGGATACCTCTTGATTTTGTGTCTAGCTGCGTATGCGTGTGTGGTATACATACATGTATATTAGGGTGGTCTTTATTCAGGGTGTTGAAGAATTTTTGCCAGACGATCCCCCAAACCAACTTCGAATAATTCGAAAACACTCGCCTAATTTTTTCAGTTTTTTACATCGACTCTAAGATAGTCCGCATTGTGATCGAAGTTTCTTATGGAAATTAAACTTTTTTTCTCAGTATATATTTTATTGCAAGAGTAATAATGTTCCAAATAACCTGTAACCGCGAGGTTTTGGCGAGAATTAGCGATACTATCTGGGAAAAAATACACATCATCGTACCGGGCAATCTAGACGAATTGCACAACCTCGAAACCTGACTTTGTTTTTTATTTAGAGGAAGCGCAATTCGTCTAGATTGCCCGGTACGATGATGTGTGTTGTTTTTTTTTTTTTTTCACATAGTATCACTAACGCCGACTAAAACCTCGCAGTTACAGATTTTCTGGAACATTATTATTTTCGCGATGAAATATATAGTGCGAAAAAAAGTTTTTCTCGTGTCACTTCCATAAGGAACTTCGATCACAATGCGGGCTATCTCAGATTTGCTGTAAGAATCTGAAAAAAATTTGGCGACTCTTTTTAAATGATTTAAAATTGATTTCAGTGATGGGGCGGTAAAAATTCGTCAACACCCTAAACAAGGACCACCCTAATATACGTATATGCACAAGAGCTTTGAGGAAGCTGGCGGGGCTTGCAAGCGGCGAAGCTCAGCTGCGCTGGCAACGGATGGGCTTGATTTAATCCTATTAGGTCCTCGTCCTCTGCCAACAGCGATAATATCACCTCACCAATTCCCTTTCCGTTCGGTTTTATTCATCTGCCGGCAACCCTTCGCCCTCATTTACAACGTTTCGCTCCTTTATACTCTGCTCCCTCTTTTTTTTTTCTTTCCACCTGCGGGTCTAATTAATATACAACGTCAATTAATGCCGATTTATCAAGTCGCGATATTGCTTCGCTTTTCTTCTAACGACGCGACGTCTGCATCGTTTTTTGGTTATTATACTGGGTGTTTCTGTGTAAACACCGTTGTATGTTGGGTTGCCTATCACTGATGAGGATAAAACTTTTTTTTTCACTCGTTTTCACGTTTCTGTTCATGGCATTTAACCATTCAGCTCTGTGGCAGGTTATTTCGTCAATTGGTTCAGAAAACCAATTCGTCCCGCGTCGTACTCGCCTGAAATTGAGCTTCGAATTTTCGAACCCCTTTACAGTTCGCCTTTTTTTTGATATTTTTACAACGCGCGGAGTTTCGTTATTAGCTTTCTTTTTTCTTTTCGATCGTTTCGGTTACCCTGTTTGGTTGTCATTTTTAATTTCGGAATTGGATTGAGATTCGGCTTCGATGTCCATTATTCTCTAACCGGTGATTCGTTATTGTTAATCATTTTTTTTCAGTCTCTCTTTTCCTTTTCTTTCTTTAATGCTCTTTTTTTTTGTCTACGAAATAAACTTGCGACCTACAAGGCTGATTACAATTTTTTTCACCCTTCCACGTTTTTACTTTCTTCGAATCTTTATTACCTACACACATAATTAACCAACGGCACGACATGCATACGTTACTCAAGCTCCTGTTCAAGTCGCTTTCTAGGCTCCAAGGAAGATTGATTACACGAGAGAAGATCGATACGAGTCTCCAGCGTAATGAAAATACACGCGAGACAAAACGTTTAAACTTTGAAGGATTTTTCGGATCGTTATAATAACAATAATACTAAAGTTCTTACAATAATGAGAATTACGAATGTACGAAATTCATATCCTTCTGTTATCTCGCATGTGTTATATAAATATATTCCTCGCTTAAAGTTATTCTTCGGAACTAAGGTACATCTCATCGTGAAATTGAAACGAGGCACATTTATTGAATATAAAAAAATTCGCTTCGTTCATTATTATTATTGAATAAATTTAACCAACAAGAAAAGGCGCACATACTGCGTAGATTCTATAATTTCTCATTCGTTGGGACAAAGTCTGCAGTTCGAGTAGAAAAGAAGGAGAGACGGATAGAGAGAGAGAGAGAGAGAGAGAGAGAGAGAGAGAGAGAGAGACAGAAAGAGAGAGATTGGGAGAGATAGAGAAAACAAAATAACTTTTAATTGACGGGATGGGAAACAATGTGAAAATTGTGCATTGTCATTGTTTATTTTATTTTTTTCTTCATTTCAGTTTTTGAAATATGCCGCAAGCATATCGCCCACACATGCATGTGTAATATAATCAATCAATTACTCACGCGTGCCTGGACGTCATGTGGTAACGCCGCTTCATTACCCTCCATATCTCCCAGCATATAGCCGTGTAGCAGAAGGCCATGACAATGAGGGGGACAACGAGGACCAGCAGTAGCATGTACACTTCGTGAATTTGCCAAAGCGTTACCGATCTCCTGTCACGTACGCACCAAAACGCCCCGAGGTATCCGGGACCGACGGATTCGTGCCGCTGCGAGAACAGAGATGTGAGAAAGGCGCGAAAGACGCGATACAGCCATTAGTTTATATTTTTAACAACATTCCTCGTCGTCCGAGCTAACGAATTTTTTATTCTTGCGATAAAACAGCGTACGCGTATTCTTGTGATATTTTAACAACAAGAATGGGACAGGGGTTGAATATCTTTGCTCACCTGCGTAAAGAGTATCGGTATCGCCAGTAAAAACGACGTTATCCAAGTCATGATTACGATTCTTCGGGCCTGACTTATCGTGCACGTGTACTGAGCCCTCATCGGATGAACGATCGCGTAGTATCTGAAATTAGTTGATAAAGACATGCGGTGAAAGATTTGCGAAGAGACCGCGTATAACGGACACAAATCTCAAATTAGCGATTTAATGTCTGAATGAAACAGCATCGGCATTGATCAATTTTTGCCGACTGGTTGTTTGATTATTTGGGTTTGATGAAAAGATTCGTGGTTTTATCAGATAATTCTATTTTTTTTTTTTTTTTTAACGTATTCTGCTTGTTTTACATTTTTTTCTCATTCCTTCATCGTAGACAAAAAGGAGGAAACAAAGGATAATGGAAAAGGAGATCAGAAATGAGACTGTACAACACTGACGAGTAAATATAAAACAAAATAAAAACAGCGAGTATAAGATTGAGCCAAAAATTTCGACGAGTCGAACTAGAATTATCGCGTTGGCCTTGATCCGTGTAAGAAACGAAAGTGTGTGAATATACATGTATGACGATAATCGTGCAAAGAATATTAGTGAATATAAAAGGTATTCGAGGTATGAAAAGGCGGTTCGAGGAAGGATAAAGAAATTTTTGTGAAAGAAATAGAGGGCATCTTTTTTATTGTAAAAGAAGAAAAGAACGCGATCTCTTACCTCTCTATCGACATCGCGGTCAACGTTAAGACGGAGCAAATGGCCGAAACGCTCTGCATGTAGTGAACGGATTTGCAGAGAAACATTCCCATGCTCCAGGTGTAGGAGAAGAGCTTGGCAATCTGTAAGAAAAATAAAAAGAATAGAAGAAGACACAGCTTGAGCGATGATAACTCGGGTTAATCGAATACGGGCTTATGATTCACGATTTCGCCACATGGCGTGGGTTCATTATCAGACTACACGGTGTAGTAGAACCATTATAACCGCATCGTTATAAGGCTTAGGATGGTAACGCGTAACATAGAGAATCTCACGAAGCGTGCCTTCCCCAAATGTCAAACGGACTGCTCAACACTGCCAGCGCTGGGTAATATTACGATAATCAAGGCCTCGTCTGCGACTAACGAGGTGAAATCTCGGCATGGAAGCGTGAACGAGAAGTGAATAAGGCTGTAATTCGCGCTTAGTAGAGGGAAGGAGAGAGAGAGAGTGGGGCCAAAATTGAACCGCTTTTCAAAAAGCAGAAACCTCGACACGCGGACGTTTTGTCGTGTAGCCAAAACTGCGGCCACTGTCACTTTGCGACTGTGTTGTGTTGCGGGAATAGTTGGACCATGGCCAAAATCTAGGGCAAAAATAATCGTTCGAGTACAACAACGCATACTACTTCGGCGATGAACGGCTAATGGGAGATGAAGAGAATAACAGGAAGAAGCGTAAAAGAATCTGGAAGAGTACAGGGGGAGCAAAGTCCGCGAATCTGGTTCGAAATTAAGCTGACTCATATCACCGTTCATCCCTGAACGACACTGAATTTGCAAAGTTGCCGCGGTACTTCGACTTGGTGAAATATGATCGAGCTTTGCCGATAGTGATCGTAAGCTGGTCTGTGCTTGTCATACCTCAGCACTTTCAGTTTCGGATTGCGTGCGGAGAGTGAATTTTCGTCGCGCGAACCTTTTCTCACCTTTCCGAAAAACTTTTTGCTTGGTTAGGAAAGGGTTTGGGGAATTAGTTTTGCCCCGGCAAAAGTTCAGCAAAATCGTGTTGAACTTGTCAATTAAGCCCGACGTGAAACTGGATCGATTCGATCGACGATTCCTCAATTCCAATTTTTGACGTCGCTCCAACGACGACCGAGAAATATTACAAGTAAATATCGGTGCGAAATTAGTCGCCGCGTGTTTTTTCACTGGTGGAAAGATGGACCGGGAGCGATACCGACGTCCTTACCCGCAAGAGTATTGGTAAATTTTTCACAACACCGAGCACACGGGCAGTTTGCTCTCCCGCGTAACGCGTTCGAGTTTCCCCTAACAGCACATATCGACGTCCCGAGGGATGTGAAAAGAAGCCAAATTTCTTCGGCGAAGGACCGAAGTTCGGAAGGCACGTATTCAAATTTCCGTCGCCCCCGCAACTTTCGCTTACAAGCTGGAGTTTGACGCCAATCGGAAATGATGTTCCCTGGTGTAACTTTTAATCCCTCATCCTCGACAAATAAACACCGCGGTGTCAGAGTTACGTTTCGCGTGTAAAATATGGGAGTAACGATATTATAACTGCACTCGAGCTCTGCATGATCGCAAGGGAATTTTAGCCTGTTGCTTCTTGTCTACGTGCGAAATGGAAAACATGGGTTCGTGACCCACGTCCAGTATAATTGGCTGGCTCAACGATCAGCCGTCTGTCTAATTCGTGTTTTTGACGTTGATACAAAAATAAACTGCAGGCACTGTCTAACCCAGTCGCTAAACGAAGCCCGAAATCCCAGCCCGATGAAATTGGAACTGTTCAACGGTTCAACGTTCGCTGCAGATGCGACAGTTTCAGTTGCAGCGAACGTGCTTCAGCCGCAGTTTTAGTTCCGATTATCTGCAGCGCTGCATAGTTTCGTAGTTAAATTCGAATAGTGACTGACTGATGACCCGAAAGAAAAATTAATAAAGCTGAATCATATCCGAGACACATTGTTCAGTAAGCTCTTTTATGTCCGAGCATTCCTCTGGTGACTTTTTCATCGTTGAGATGGCCGTTGGGCCATGGAAAATCAACGAAGAAAGAATACGCGGAGCTTGTCAGATTGGCGATGATATTCAAAGAGCAAAAACGATCAGCGTACGATGACGAAAAAATTGGTTCGTTGGTTCGTTTGTTCGATCATTCGTATTGGCACTTTTTAGAGAAGACTCAAAGGAGGGTTGGAAGGGGGACAAAGTTGAAGTGAATAACCGTGGACACTGATCAGTGGAAAATCGAACACCGACGAAGCAGTAATTTGAGCCTTCATGGCCGCCATCATCATCATCATCATCATCAACATCATCGTCGTCGTCGTCGTCGTCGTCTTGATAGTTTCTTTACGAGTCTGAAGCGTCGAAGATTCGACTCACCGTTTCGAGTAGAGGGACAGATTCTGTTCGAGACTTGGCGAAGGTCGCCGTTTGTACAACGGATTTGGGTATCAAGAAAGGACATTTGTCTCACTCGGTGCGGGGCTGTTGGGGAAATGTGACCGGGGAACAAACGCGCGCACCGACTCTGCAATCCTCGCGGAATAACCGTGCCTACCTCCACCTTCACCCTCACCTCCGCCTCTAGTTTGGAAGCGTTTGAGGTTAATCGGAGCAGTGACAGAAATCCCTGGTAAGTGAGTAATTACTTGTTGGATGTCGATCTTGCGGCGGGAGAGTCGAAAGACCCGAAGGGCAAGGGGTCGCGACGCACAAGCCAACATCGTCATAACCCCGAGTTATGCGGCTAAACGACGACGGGTTCTCCGCATATTCGAGACGCCGAATATTACATCAAGGCGATGTATGGGACGTACAGTCAGGGTCAGAATATCTCCAAACAAAAGCCTGGCCGAAACCCAGGCTTCAAAATTACCATTGAATTGACGCCCGGCGGGATTCATCTACGAAAGAATCTCATCTCAAACATATCGAACGAGTGATTATGTTGAAAACGCTTGCCATAGTGTCAAAGATTCGAACTTGGATCCAGAGACGTGTGATCTTCATTTTTTCTTTAAATGCAATCACTCACGTTTTCAACGAAATGTTCTTATACAAGAGCAAAAAGACCAAAAGATAACATTTCCGACATTGATTTCGAATGATGAAATTCGGTGTCTTAAAAACATCTCTTCAACGTCAGTGATTCTTGGTTAACTCGCACGTGACTAGGTAGATGTACGTATAGGTCCTGCGAGAGTTTTCGAACCTCTCTACTTTCTCGTTTTTCTTTCGGTTCGCTTTACTTTTTGACCGGACTGTACGTCCCATAGATTCTTAATATTATAATACACCTTGTGCGTGACTGGCGTCGTGGTTATAATACATGATGCTGGATGCAAAAACGTTTGACGATATATAACGTTAAGGGTTAACACATGGAGCCGCAGTATCGCGCCAGGCCAGACCGATGCCAGTGATTCCGGCCACGGCCATCCATTACCGTTTTCACATCGGCGATACGCTATCAGTGCCAGAATCTGAGCGGCTCGGACTCAAGTCGGTTCTTGTCCTCGTTCCAAAAAAAGATTTTTTCCAAGCTGCGCCACCGCCGGCGACGTTTTGATGTGATGAAAAGCTTCCGGCGCAGCGGGTCTGGACCATTTCTCCACTGTTTTTTTTTTTTTACCTCCACGCTACCAGATGCCGCAGCATTTTACAACGATTTCATCGAGCCGTTGCAGACCGATTTTCGATCAGTGGGTCCTGAGATATCGCCGTCTCAAGTACGCCATTAGCGCGAGCGCGCAGCGCTCGCTGATTCGCGTCGCCGTGCAGACGCGCGAGCGCCGCACTTCAAAACGCGATATCTCAAGATCCAATCGTTCAAAATCGTGCCACGGCGGCTCCTTGGAAGCGTCTCGAGGCCGGCCATTCGATAAGCAATGGTCGTAAAAAAAATATTGGCAAAAAACCTCAGAGAAACATAATATCGACGCAAACATTCACAGACAATACACGTAGGGTGGACGGCATCGAAACTTAAAATTTCATCGAAACACCTAAAAAAAAGTTGCCAAAAATTCAAAGAGAGAATTTTAGCATCGCGAATGTCTCACTGCTCGGGTAAAGGTATAAGAGACATTCTTTTTTCGAAACAACAGGAAAGAAGGTATCAGGAATTCTTCCCACGAGCATTCTACTCTCTTCGTCGATAGATACGGAGAATTGGAACTCGGGGTTTCCGACCCGGAATTCGCATACGGAAAGAAAGCAGACGGATATTCTTCTCGCGAGAATTATTCATGCATCGTTTGAGTGAAAAGGGTAGTACAGGGGAGAAAAATAAATGACAAAAAGCACTCTCATTTTTGATAAAAAATTAAAATAGTTGTAAAAATGCTGTAATGACTATCACGTATCAAACGTACGAGAATCGAACGATTGACTCAAAGTGATAAATATAGAAAATGAGAAATCATCAAGGATTGTCAAGTTTATAATTCTACAACGAATTTGTTCCCCGCACCGTTTAAAATTTCATACATTTGGATCCCCGTTTAGATTCAAAAAACATTACGAATCCAGATTCTTGACTATCTGGTTTATAAAAGGCGATGATCGGGCGAATGTTCAACTTCCGTAGGAAGATTGCTTTTCCATGTCGAAGACTACCAGACGTCGCTTTCGCACTTTCAATTTCTCTTCTTCACTCGCTGCCGGCAGATGAGCGGTGATCGTTCTTCCGTGAACAAAACGGGTCGCAGTAATTCCCTCCTCATAATAAAGCGCCGCATTCTGTATCCCCGAGCATGACGAAGGTTGGAGGTAGCGGAAAAGTGTCAAGTAATTACAAGTCGTGACTAGAGAAGGGTAAAGGGGGAGAGAAACGATGGAAACCGCCAGGAACGATCGCCAGGGACTTGTTCGTGTGCAGAATCTCTCGCTGACGAATGGGGGATGAAATTTCGCGGCGTATTTTGCGGGGGAAAAATTTATTCGTTAATTCATTCCAGCTGTAATTCCATAGCCATGCCTCGAGTTCGTCTAGAGATAGGAATTACACGTCTCACAAAATTTCGGCGTTGAAATTTCTTGTATACATATATATATACATATTAAAGGGTGTTTCATTTGGAAGCACCATTTGTCTCTGTGCTTTTTATACGAAAAACTTGTTCTACATAGAAATATAAATACCTCGCAGAGGGACATTTCCCAAACCCAATTATCAACGATTCTTTTAGGAGTTTGACGTCATTCCACGCTTCAATGATGTGGGAAATATGTCATTGTTTTCAAATCGTTACCACACAGCCGCATTTAATGACACGGAATTGCTCGTGAAAGCATTTTGAGGAGAATCAAATTTTCTACAACAATGCGCGTTGAGAGAAATCCGTAGTTGAATTAACGATTCAGAAATCATAAACTCCGTCTCAAGATTCAATTTAATACGCACAAATATTGAGCTTCCATGTTCAGTGGCTAAAGTATTGACTGCAGGTAAATAATTTATCGAGAATTTAATTTTAAAAAAATTGCTTCCAAGATAAAATCCGTATCGTTACGCAAAGATGAGCGGTAGCAATTGATGAAAAAAAATATCTCTTCCTGATGTTATCTGAACGAGAAAAATTAGGTTTCAAGAGATCAAGAGAAACAGAAAAAGAGGAATAAATTCTACGCACAAAACTAGACACCCTAATACGCGTACGAACTAACGCCAGGTAGAAGACGGTATTATCTTCTCGAGTTTCGACGGGGTTGACTTGATAAATACGTGAGGGGGTTATGCTTACGTACCGGGACGATGTAAGGCTACAGCCACAACTCGATCTCAACCCCTGCAAACAAAACTGCCTGCAATTTTGGGCGAACGTGAATTTCACCTCTCCTCCCCAGGGAAACTCTCTCTCTCTCTCTCTATTTCTCTCTCCTCGCGCCTCCTCGTTCAGAGACGACAGCTAGACGACCTAGAGCGAGGCGCGGGGGAACCGAGTGACCCGAAAAATGTGTTTTTAAACCCGAATGACAAATAGAGAAAACCGCGATACAGACGCTGGTCGCAAACCCTTCACCTGGAGCTCGGGGATCAGAAAACACTCCTCGATAGATATCCTTTCACCTTTTTCTGCATCTTTTTTTCTTTCAAACAGAATACCCCTTTTAAACTGTTTCATTATTAAAAATTAATCTCCAAGATCTGTATATCTGATTAACCGAATATTTACCAAACCACGGCCCTGTTTTCAATTAAAAAGAATAACTGTGAACCAATTATATTTCCAACTTACATTCTGTCCATAAATAGGAAGGAAGGAAATATTGCGAGTTATTTTAAAATCAAATGGATGTAATTGGGGATACATTTCCGAACAAAAGATTAAACATCTGTTTTCTGAACGCGTTTCTCTTTTCCTCTTCAACGGTGAGAATCCGATGGTTGGTGAGGAAAAGGAAGTGAAACAAAAAAAAAAAAAAAATACTCTCAAAGGAGCTGAATTTCGTACAGACCGGCTGTACTTTCAAGTCTAAATTTGATTAATAATTGATTCAAGCACTCACCGCCTACCTTTCTTCCCTCTCATTTTCAAATGCGTTAAAATACATTTTATTGATTGAGAGGTGGAGTTCACGAATTCGCGAGGAACGGTCTAACACGAGGGTGAGGGTGAAGCAATACTCGTGCACGTACATATACTAACATGGCGGCTCCTTTCAGTTCAGTACCGTGAGTTAATTGGATCTCTTTATTACGCGTTTACCAGTTAGCCTAGGTATGTACGCATAGATACATACACGTCAATATACATCATAGATGGAACACAATCACAGTGACAAGAGCGGCGAAATTT
Source organism: Neodiprion virginianus (assembly GCF_021901495.1). Classification (NCBI taxonomy): domain Eukaryota; kingdom Metazoa; phylum Arthropoda; class Insecta; order Hymenoptera; family Diprionidae; genus Neodiprion; species Neodiprion virginianus. Next base: position 20,766,513 of record NC_060880.1, read on the forward strand.
GATCAGGAATTCCTGAATTTCAATCGTTCTCCACCCACGATTGTAATTCCCTATCTGAACTTGACGCGTCGCCGTTGTACGAGAAAATGAGAGAGAATAATTTGAGGCAGGAACGAAAAGTTGGAGCAAAAAATTAAAAGTTTTAGTTGCATGTCAAGATGTAACGCGCTGCGTCGAGTTTTTAGGAAAAAATTAAAACGTGGTACGATATAAGCACGATGAGCAGGAATTACAAGTTATTCGAATTATCGATCACTGCAGGGAAAACGCGAAAATAATTTAAAGTTAAAATTGTAAAACTGAAATAACCAGAGGACGAGGAGTTTGAGGAGGAGGCTGGGAATGAAAGGAATTAAAAAGCACAGCCGCCCTCGCTGCGTAGGGTAATTCGACGCTTTTCTCCTTTCACATCGCGTACGGAATGAATTCTTGCGGGCGTTTTCATCATTTTGCCGGTAGCAGGTTAGGCGAGAAAACCGAGTTCACGCGAATTTAGAGTGTAAAGGGAAAAGACGAGAGAAAAAAAAACATCTCCCGCATCAGGTTTCACAGATTTTTCGCTGTGTGTTTATGCAAGGATTTTGCGCGCTGAATATTATCAATGTGTATAAATGCGTTGCAGAAACGGAGCATTCAATGAACCACAAATAATTAGCTTTACTCAAATAATCTTCAACAATATTTATACTTCATTATTTTCTTCAGGATTTAATAGTAGAAAGAACAATTGCAAAAAAGGAATATACGCATAATAACGCGTTTTATAATATTACTGACTGTTGAATAAATGCAATAATATTATATCTGATGGTGAAAAAAATTCGTCATATATATATATATATATATACACATATATAGATATACACGTTACACACACACACGTTTTATACATACTTACATACGTCCTTACGTATGGCAGTTATGGGAAAAACGTTGCGGCCTCGTCAATCACGCTATTTCGAAGCGCCGAATCGAGAAAAAGAAATAGACGAGATAAAAATTGAACGAACAAGAAATGAAAACGGAGAAATGCAAAATAAAAAGAATTTCTGCACAAAACCTCATCGTTTCTGTACAACTCCCATGCATACATAAATACTCGTCCGCTGTTCGACTATATTGAACTTTTTTCTTGCCCCTTGCACACGACGTGCTGCTTTAATTTCATACGTTTTTTCTCTTTCCTTTTTCTGTTTGAAATTTTTTTTTTTTCCTACTTTTGTTCTCTTCTATTTCCATCAGTTTTTCCCTCATCATTTCATTGCATTGTACGTGGCTTCTACATATACATTATATATATATGTAAAAACTATGACGAGGCCTATATTCACCTCATCATATTTCTTCCTCACTCCCAAATTCGAAATTTCACTGCACAACAGTGAGCGCCCTTGGCAGCTTTACGGTCAATAGTACATGCGTGTAAATATGAGCGAATACAGACGATAGAATGCCGAGGGCATATGACAGATGAGTACATAAGCTATTATCAGCGTAATCACACGTAGAAACGGCAGAACGAGAGGAAAATAAGTTGTAAATGTCGTTTCTCCATTTACAGGTAATATTATTTTTATTCAACGTAGAATATAAGTACGTAGTGTAAAAAAAAGTAATGTAATGTAATAGTATACGAAACAATAAACTCCATTTACAGAAAAACTCATCGCAGCTTCGACAAGGTTAAAAGAAAGGAACATTATATATATATATGTTGGTACATGTGGAACAAACTCTGTTTATTTGAATCGCGAAAAAAAAAAGAATCTTCTCAAATCGAAGAGAAATGCGCGCTACATGACTGACGAAATCGTAAAAGAGGGTGAAGAAAGGGTCGAAATGTACATACGTGTCAAGATCGGTGGTCGATGATCGTGCCAAGTTGATTAAAAAAAAATAAAATAAATAAATAAACGCGGAACGATCCAAGGCATTATTTTTTACCGCGAAAAGTTGCTAATATCCTACCCGAAGAAAATATTATCACATATTTCTTCCCACTCGCGATGAAATTCAACATTTGACAGTTTTTGTACGTTTTTAGATTACAAAAGCTTTCATTCAAGGCTTATGTCGATACGATCGATGCACGGATGGCTGAAATATACCAATTGTAATATTTCCAACATCGTCGAAATCGTCAGTTTCCATCAAGAATCCTCAACCACTTTGCGACAAAACATATGAAATACGCTTTTGAGGGTCGGTATATAGATGTAGAATCAGTTATAAATGCCGTTGTCCATATCTCTACAATTGACTCGTGGTATAAGCGAATTGTATGACTATAATATAATACGACATAGAAAGTCGCTCGACTCGTACGAAATTTATGTGAACGTATGAACTCTATGGTCGCGCCTGCATGGTGACAAAAATTTGAACGACTCTGTTCAGGATAGAATTCGAACAGCATTTCAAATTCTATCTTAAATTGATATATTTTTCAAGGTATTTTTCTAAAAAGGTCCGCCAAGTACCACTTGCTAGTTTAATTTTTTTTTTTCAATTCAATGGATCTTCAATTCCATTGGGTAGCACTTGCCAATCGTCTGCAATTACGCAGTTGTATGCAAGGTTCGGTATGACGTTTATAGTTGAGCGTCAAAAGCACAGACAGTACGCGCTTCTTATAATCGCGTTTGGAAAGTTACGTCAAGTTTCAGCTATTCTTTCATTGTAAATTAACAGAAATGTAGTAAGCAATAGTACGTGATTTGAATCTTTTTTTTTTATAAAGGTTGAGGATATTTATTTATTTACAGTGTTTTCGTGAAACGAGAATCTTGCATAAAATGATTGAATGCGTACATTTTCGATCAAATAAGGTATTTTCGTGGGTAATGACCACATTTAATGTACTTGGGGAAAGATTCTTCCACCAGAGGTGAATTTTCGGAGGTATATATATGTGCCAATTTATCCAAGCGCAATAGTGAGACGATTCATTTGAAACGTGACTTCTTTTTTTTTCTTTTCTATTTCTTCGCTCGAGACGGTGATTTTTCACCGTTTCGACAAAACGAGAGGGATAAAAATGGAAAAGAAAAAAAAAAAATGAAAAAAAGGAAAACTAATATTGTAAAAACGAGAATCGGAGAAATGAGAACGAACAAGACGTGTGAGAAAGGAAAAAGAAAAAAATCGGGGACTGCCAATTGATTTCGCGAACCTCTGAAACGACCCGAGAGCACGTTGGTCGTGATCGCGCTATCGGTAAAAATTTTTCGTCATCTGAAGTAGAGAAAGCGAGAAAAAAGTGGAAAAAAAGTACCTGAAAGAAGAAAAAAAAAAAAAAAATTCAGCGTACATTCAAACAAACCGTCACAAATAAAAAAGAATATCGATCCGCCGCGCGTTATCTTTGCTTTTGGAGAAGAACGAGAAGAAGAAAACGAAAAGAGAAACACGAAATCCTTAAAAACCAATTTCTGTAGATAAATTTTAACACAAATAAACGAAAAGAATATTTTTTTTTTTACCATTCAAAATTTAACTTCATCGTTAGTGAATGATATTTAATTACGTATTCGGGGATTCATGAGACGGGCCGATTTTGAAAAACATTGCGTTAAATAGTTCGTAAATGTTTTCAACAAACCCGAAACATAAAATTATTCTTGCACGTTGAGAATTTGTTCAATGGTACGTGTACAGTGTGAATTACTACCGACATAATGATCCGTCGTTTGCTATAATTTAATGCGCATGCGCCACAATGCCAGGGCGACCAACCGTAACAAATTTAGACGTTAGTTCGCCGCGATGCGTGTAACATGAAAAATTCCAACAGTTGTCTGCGCTGAACACAATCGCCAGCGACAGGTGTGAAAATATTTTGAGGTTACGTTCACGACGGTTGGTCACCCTGGCAAACAATTGCTCTCGGATTGTAATCATAGCGGATGCGCATTAAAACACAGCAGATAACGGACCATTCTGTCATTAGCAATTCACACTGTATACATTACGTATGTTATGCAATGAAGTGATGAGTTGATAAAATGAAGAGAATCATTTCAACCCCTCTGCGCAAAATTTGCACCGGAATAAAAGCGTTTAATCTGATTTTTCTCGCTCCTTGATCCCTGCACGCGTCCCTTGAACAGGCTGTAATGCACATCCACAATCTAAGCAAGTGCGTGTATTTTGGTGCTGGATCTGTATCGTCTCTGACCAATCCCAAAGCCCCTCAACCGAGGTGAAGGAGCCGAACAATATCCGACGTATCCAGTCTACCTCTCATGTCATTCCAATCATCCCCAATCAGTACGACTCTCGGAAAGAGAAAACGGAAGCGAAGATTCCCCTGTCTCATCGTCAGCGTCAATCCGAGGCGAATTTAGCAGCAGGCAATCAGCCGTGATCGTCTCATTACAACCGGGGTTCCGCAAATTCATTTTCTCATTTTTATTCACCCCCTCGGACCGTGGGAAGAAGAACTTTTTTTCCATCACTTTTACTTCCGAACATTTTTTCGCCTCCCTTTTTCTCGCTTTCCAAACGTAATATCGGCGAAAGAGGAAGGAACGTGACGAAACGGTAGTGAAATTTGTAAATTAAAAAACTCATTTAAGATCAAACAGAAAAATAAATGTTTGCCATTTAAATCAGTTATTTGTGTTTCTTCTGGAACGTGACCTTTGAGCTTTTTTTTTCGAATTTTGTTCTTCGTTTCACCCGGTGTCTGGATGAAACTAGGCAGAGATTCGAAAGGGTATGTAAGGTTTGGGAACACATAATATATATGTGTGTGTGTGTGTGTAAAAGCCGCGCGTGAGATCTCGACGTTTGGAAATCGAATGGGACCCAATAAAACCTCGGCTATTCATCGGATTCCGTAAAGGTCGAGGATTCGGTGGCAGTACGTTGGGAATTTTATTCTTTCTCTCTGTCCGAAGAAGGGGGAGGAGTGACGGAGGCTGCGGGATGTTTTCGCCGGCGATTCCCGATCCCCGAAAATGGAGGCGACTTGATACCGAGTCATCCCGACCGTACGACTAAGCTCGGAAAGTGTTTTGTCCCGACGTAATTTTTTACTTTTTTTTTTTTGTTTTTTTTTTTTGTTCTTTGCTTCTCGATCCTTCCATCCTCCGACTTGCCATCTTCACGGGATGGTTGGTAAAATCAAGGATATAAATATTACGTTAAAGATGTGTCAATAAGCCGTGACTTTGAAGTGAAATGAAAAAGACGAAAGAAATTAAACGAAACGCCGAGGAACGGATCGTAATTATCGCGTGGAATATTTTTTTTACGAAAAAAAAAAAAAATAGAAAGGAAAAAACAGGCGGTGAAAACTCGCCAAGTTGGGGCGAGAGCGGAAAAAAGAGTTTATTACGCTCGTGACAAAAAAAAAAAAAAAACAAAGCTGTTCGAGAAAATTGCAAGAAAAATAATACTTCGAGGGTCAGTTTTTACCCGTAAACTGGAAACATGAAAGAGTGAAAAAATTAAGGGATGTGTGGAATGTACGCGTTGAGGCACAAAATGTCTCGATACAAAAACGTGACCAAGTAACGAGTGATCGATAAGTTATATTCAAGTTGAATCTAAACTGTGAAGAAAAAACATCCTTCTGATCGCAAAAAGAATTTGAAAATACGGATTGATTGAATATTAACAGCATCAGAAAATACGCCATTACTCGACTATTTTTCCATCAATAAATTAATATACTCTGTTCGTCTATAACGAAAAAAATAGCTCACTGTATTCATCCACGAATTCTTTACAAGCGTCAGTAGATTAAGAAAAAACCCGACAAGTAAGATGGTTATTATCTACATGAGATAACATGATGACTCAGAAGTAAAGACGTTATAAATATTGTGCAAAATCCAACTTGGACGATTTATGGATATTTCATGCGCGTTGAAAATAAACCGTTGTTTATCAAAATTCCAAAAGCATGGCAATATGAGTTCTACTGTAGAAAAAACAAATGGTAGAACAATGTTATTACGTCAACGCTGTTGATGCAACAATTTTTTCCTGCAGTACAATAACTTTTTTTCCTTAATATTAGATGCGACCAGATTATCAGCCTCAGTGCAACTGTTAAAACCTTTATTTCACCTCTTTTTTGTTTCGACAAATTTTTCCAGGTTTCAATCTTGATTAAACTTAAAAACCGTAGATAATCTGTCAGGAGATAAAATTGCAAGCACGGAATAAAGTGGAAAAAAAAGATTGCAAAAAGAAGATAAATACTGTAAAAACGATTAATGTAAAATCAAATAACGCGATAAAATAAAACGACCGATCAATTCCGTGTCCGATGGACTTTCATTTTCCCGCTACTCATAAAGCGAACCAGAAACGAAGAACGAAAATCAGAGAGGAAGAAAGGGGGAGAAGGAAAGCAAACACGCGTTATAAAATACAACGTTGGTAATCAGACCCGAGGTGGCAGGGGAGGGGGTGTGATATCAAGAGAGGGTTATCAGGGTATACATCCCAGAAATTGATAATCTCCCATTGTACGGAATCCGCTGGGTTCGCGTAATCTCATGGCGGTTAATTTTCGTGCTAATCAAAACCGACGCGTTGCTTCTACAATATAACCTTCATCAGTCCATGCCCTAATACACACGCAGCACATTATTTTACCCTCAATCAAAGTCCGGGAATTCATGTGTACTCAAATTTTTTCACAAGTATCGCGATATAGGAATGAATTTTTTTTCTTTTTTTTTCCCCCTTTTAACAAATTCACGCCAAATTATCCAGCGTTTAGCGTTATTTGATCGGTAAGTGATGCAAAATACAAGATTGATCAAAATAGATTGTAGACATAGATTGAGATTAAGTTTTTAAATTGTTTATCGTTTCATATCCTACCAGTGACAGATAAATTGAATATTATATTGGTCATAAGTTTTTGGTTCTTTTTTTTTAACTAAACGTGGAAAGTGATATTTGTGTATAATATTATCAGACATGTTATTATTATTATTATAGTATCGTGAAAATAAATTTCTCAGTCACTTAGCGGTTGTCGATTCGTACGTTATTTATACCACGAATACATTATACTGAATAAACATTTTGATCGAACGTTCGAACAACTTGATTGACTTTTATTTTGATATGATAAAATTTTTTCAACGATAATTTTCCGTGCGGTGAATTAATTTGCGAAATCATTCGGTAAAATCATGCAGCAAATCGTATATATTGTTTCTTATATATTTATCTTTACAATATTATCATCGTTCGATAGATAGGGAAAAAAATGTCTAATTGTGATTACCGTACGGACGTTTATAAATATTTTTATTTCAAATTATAACCGAAAAATATATGGTTTTCGTTAAGAATGAAAATGACGCGGAGTTTTGTATTTGTAATCGGAATATCTAGTCTACGATCGCTTTTAGGATTTTTTCCTTTGATTTGATATTGAATAATAAAGGAAAGAATTATTCATCAACGTTGCCGTAACAACCATAAAATGTACATTGACCATTACGAACCAGACTAACAAATATTTTCCAGTACAAAGCACAAGTTTCCTTTTTGTTTAAATGAAAAAATATGTGAACCGTAACCGCACAGATGCTTAAATTTGCCGAAACTTTCCGCCGTCTACAAAACATGAAATTTTCTTTTTTCTCAGACACACGCGGTGTAGCAAATCGAAATTTTCTACCGATCGTATACACGCGTTGTATAAATTACGTTGCGTCATGTATTCTGTCGTCGATAATATGGCCGGGATTTGTAAATGATTGAGGGGGCGGTTTCAGACTGCAGACAGTAAACACACGCGCGCATCTTAAGTGAAGTAATTAGGGGTGGTTTAAGGGGGCGCGATATTAAGCGAGTAAATTTCGTGCAAGGCCATAGAGAAACAATATCGATGGAGTTGTCAGTTTTACCATAATGAATCCCCCCCTAACCCCCAGGTAACGCCATTTAATAATATGTCCTCGCTATTACATTTTGCGAGGTATCGCAATCAGTTGTGATTTCAGAGTCTCGTATGTTATACCGGAGAATCTTCACAGCTTCGCCCGCATCCAAATTTAATCTAATAAAATGAAAATTGTATTCGGATTGTAAAAAAAAAAAAAAATCCTGCTCACAGTTAAGAATATTTGAACGAAGACTGATAATAAAAAGTTTAAAGTAAGCGTTCGCACAAGTGTGGAATCCCGTTCTCGCTTGGCTTGCAAATATTGTTTCTTCTCCGAAACAATCAATCTGCCTGTAACGAAATATTGCCTAAAATCTGGTCAGACGTTGCAGCTATTGACAGAAAAAAGGATAATCAAAATCGGTTCGGTGGTTCTGGAGTTATAAGCAGACGTAAGTCGGAAAAACTTTGAGTTTTTTCTCAAGGAAAGAAAGCGATGTGAAAACTCACGAACTGCCGCTAAACTATATGAAATAGCAAAGAATAATTATAAGCGAAAAAGCGGATATGTTTGGATACGAAGTACTCTCATTAAAGTCTGTAGGCTGAGTGTTATTACGATAAATATTGGTTGCTCGAATTACCGCACATTAGACAAATGACGTGCCAGGGTGTACAAGGGGTGTAAGCACGACTTTTTTACAATATAGCCACTTGTTTTTTATCCTCTCGGATCTGTTTCAAAATTGGTTATACTTAAAGGTACTCTGTGTAAATTTTTTCAGATTTATCGATTTAATCTATTCGGAAATGGTTTTTTTTTTTTTTTATTTGCGTATATAATGAAAAATTGAAATCGGACAAAAACAATTTGAGCATACAAAACGTCATGTTTTTCCATGAAGTATTTATATGCTATATTTTAATGGCATCGTATGTCGCGTTAAATGGTTCATGGAAAAGAGGAACTCGGATGTATCTTTAATTCACTTTTCTCGGTAAAATATTTTTTCTACCCGGCAAGAACGTCGAGTTCCAGGATGTCAATATTTTTTATACATTTCCAAATACACCGCCGAATACCCTGTAAAATTTACAGCGAAATCAAAGGAAAAAGGAAATTTTCCATTTTTTTTGTTTTTTTTTTTCTCACTGAAAATAATCGTTTTCATGCTATCAAAATATAACATATATTGCATCAAATAGTTCATGGAAAATCATAACCTTGTCATATTCGAAATTTATCTTTGGTCCGACTTCAATCTCCCATGATATACGGGTTAAAAAACAAAACCATTTCGGAAACGGGTAAATCTGAAAATTTGAAAAAAATTACAAAGAGTATTTTTAAGATCCGAGGGGATAAGAAAAAAGTGGCTGACAATTAGTGGCGAAGAACGCCTCACATATGTATAATACGTATACATGTATAAAATGCCGATATTACGCAACATGATAAAAATAAATAAAAATACAGAAACAATTAGCGATAAAAAATCAATGCAACAATGTTTCTTCGCCTCGTATTTTCTGATTCTCTTACGACCGTTCGCTCGTGCCTTATCTTGAAAACACCTTCTTCGGCAGCTGCAGTCTCCCGACTTCGAAACGTTATGGTAGAAAATAAATAACTTTTATCTACACTTACGAGCATTTGTATCCGCCACCTGTTCGTGGTGCTAATTTGTTATTTCTTCTATTTTCCATTTCCTAGAGGCGGTTTCGATTGGCCGCGATGACAGGGATCGTTAAATTGTCACGTTCTACGTTTCGACGTTTCAACGTTTTAACGGTTCGATCTCAGGCATAAAATTGGCGTGATAAAAACGTGTGCACGCATGTAAGTGTAATGCTATAAACGCGCGCGTTGTAAAAATAAACGTGAAGAGTTTGGAGAAAAAAAAGAAGAAGCGGAAGAGGAGGAAAAAAAAAGAGAGAGAGAGAAACTTACGTTTCAACGCAACAGGCTAAATTGCTGTTAAAAACGAGGACGGCAAACGACTTTTTATATACATACCTATACAATACACAATACCGTATTTATACGACTTACTGATAAATCAATTCGGCGGAAACTTGAAATGAAAGGAAAAAGAATAAAGTAAAATCCACACACACACACAATGAAGAGAAATTGAAAAGTTACAGAAGCAGTGAAAATACGAGTGAAGAGGATGACGGTAATGAAAAAAGAAACGGGAATAAGAATGAAGAAAAAAAAATATGTACACATATATATATATACACATGTATTCACACAAGTAACTAACTTTGTTCCATGTACGCAGAGTGTCTGAAATTCTTATACAAACCACGTTTCGTGAAACTCTCGCTTCAAAATAACGGTGTACATATGTACTTATAATTCTTTCTTCGCTTTTTTCTTCTCAGATATATCTTTACCTTTCCCTTTATCTTTTATACGTGAAAACTTCTCCTCACTCTGTTGATTTTCACCTGCTTTTTTTCTTTTCATTATTCTTTTTTTTGTCTTTTGTTTTTGTTTTTCATTTCTGGTTCTTTCGCCTTTTTTATTGATCAATTCATTTACTTTCATCTTTTGCTTCTTCAGCTCTCACTTCTACAGTTTAATAATGCCAGGTTGCTACTTTTATAAGCGGGCTTAAGAAAATGTTGGACAAACTCGTTGCGTGAGAGATATGATTGTGGCTAAAGGGCTGTGAAAGCTGAGAGAGGGCGCAAATAAGAGCAAGAAAATCTTAGAATCAAGATTAAAAGGTGTGAATGTGTATATATATATATATATGTATTTATGTACAAGATAGCCGCGAAGAAAATAGAAGACAACCAGCTAGTAATTTGTTAGCGGAATTATATACCTACCTCTGTACAAAAACTTATTTGGCGTAACTACGTATACAAGAAAAGTTTGTCGAGAGAACTTGCGAGACTAAAAATATAAATCTGCACAGCGACGGAAAGCTCGAAAGCTGAGCTTGCGACACATGTATAAAAATAATAAAAGGACGGAGGGACAGAAGAAAAAATTTGAAACAAAGTATACTCCGCGTAATAATAAAAATAATAATGATAATAATAATAATAATATTAATAATGACCTCAGCGCAAAAGAAAATAAAATATGGAAGAAGAAGCGGAAGAAAATTTTTTTGCTTGATTTGTCAGCGGTTTATCGAGTATTTAGTTTTTTAATTAATTTTCGAAATATACAATAGATATTCAATTTCCTTGAGAAGAAAAACGATGTTCAATTTTTTATTTAACGCTTGTTACAATATGGTATGAAAAATTCTATGAACTATAATTTTCTAAGTAAGGTGACAATTTCGTTACGTGTCGTATGTATTGAAGGGGAATAAAAGCTGCGAATGAAATCATCGATGACAATTTTCAATCGGACGAAATGGTCGGAGTCGTTTCAAACATACACGCGGTGTGCGATGATACGCAATTTATTATTATACAACCCTGTCCAATCATCCAATCTATGCATCTCAAGTGTTCGGATCTGAACGAACGATTCTTATCTCGTTGAGACGCTGTTTGTTATTGTCGACGATAATTTACAAGCAATTTATACGAACTACGCGGGCCACCTTTTAACGAGAGGACAATTTCTCTTCACCTCAATTCATCCTTTTTTTATCACAGTTTCATTCCGTCTCGCCGTTCATCAACTCGACACATTAATTATTATTACACGCAATAATCAATCGATTGTAATAGTGGTCGAGTCGGTTACGATGCACAGAAAAAAGAAAGAAGAATGAAATTGAAGTAAATAAACTGGTCAACAGTGGTTTTGTTGCCCTTGATATTTGAGTCGACTCAGTAAGATTTGACGTTAACGATCCTAGAAGTAAGCGTGGTTTTTAAAAATTGGCTCCAGTTATTAATTTTATCGACATTTTCACAAACGTGTCTTAAAAAAGTATTATTCAGATGAAAAATTCGATTTTTCTTTAATATCCAACGTTTATGAATAAAATGCTACGCTACGCTTAGCAATAAAAAAAATCAGGACGACAAAAAAAGAATTGTTTTTTTTTTATTCAGCTGTGACGTAAATTCGAACCTGTATAAATCGAATTTATTATACCTTGAACAAATTTGTATGCATTCGTCTAATCAGGATCACTATAGATTGAACTTGAGCGAATACTTGCGTCTGTAATATAATCTAAGCTTGCAAGCTGCAGCTGGGAACGAGGAGAGGAATACATTCTAGACGCGAAATTGAATCGGTTCTTCGATTTCATCGTTGGAAAATCGCGTACCTGCAGTGAACACGTGAATGCATTTGTTCCTACGCGATATGCAACAAATTCGTGTTATTTGTCCATTTCTCTCCATCCTTTCATATCTCTTCTATTAGCGTAAGTGTGTGCTTCTATTTTCGAGCAGCTCCACTCTTTAATGAAAATAAAATATATCCTCCACGGCAATGCCAAGTTCTATAATCGTACTCGGTCGCCGATGCGAAATCTTCATCGTACCGAACGCAAATATTATACGGATTGCTTATAACTCTCTCGGCTTGCAAAATAAGCTTTTACAGACTCGATTTAGATGCTGATTTTTTTCATCCCGTGTATGCAAACGAACAAAACACATTCAAAACGTCGATTCCAGTTTAAGCTTGACGGGTTATCATATTCAAACAATATTACTTTTTGTTTCCTGCATTTTTGAGCAATCGATCGATTGAATTACCGACTAACAACGATCAATGCGATATTTTATATAATTACAAAATACATTTAAACCAATTTTCACTATCCTAAGATGGATTTTTCAATTACAATTAATTTTTCACATTCCCATCTCCGATTTGCTATCGAGCTTACGTATATTGTAAAAATCGAATAGCAATCAAATCAGTTCTCTGCGATTTGTGATACAGTTTTTTTTTTTTACCGGATATTTAGGTGTACAAAATCCGACTTTTTTTGCTAGTTAAAGATAAAATTATATAGATCGAATAAAAATGCTTTCGAACGAGTATAAAATGTAATGCAAATACGGTTTTCATTACCCCATCTCGTATATCGTATATAGCATTTAAAGTTCATTCAAGCCAATGCATAATTCAAACAAGGGTTACATTTTATTAAATCGTCGTATGAAAATATATACGGACGCCTGTACACACGTGCATAGAATTTATTTTCGATTAAGAATCGAGAGGTTTAAAAATCGTTTACAATTCAATCATCGAACCAGCGGCAGAAAAAAAATATACGTCAACGTATGCAACATAAAAAGACCAAATTGCGAAGATATAAATAGCGAGGTAATAAATTTTCTACGAGTACGTAATAACGAGTAATTCGATTTTAATTTACTCTCTACAAATAATCGATGATTGGTTCGAATAATGGATGAAAATAAAAGAATTCTCACCTTCACCGGTATGCAGAAGATTATCAGGAGCAAATCAGCCGTCGCTAAACCGCCGAGGAAAACGTTTGTCGGTGTTGCCGGCAACGGTCTCAGCCGAGGGCAAAGAGTCGATGCGATGATCAGCACGTTGCCTGAAAACAAAAATGTCGTCGGTAAAAAAAATAGTAAAACAATGACGTAGCATACTTAGAAATGGATTTAAATTATACAATTATATGAGAAAGAAATTCTTCTTAAAATTGAATTTTTCAAGTATTATTATGTTATATTATACGTTATACGCATATAACACACATGCGGATGTATGCATGTTCAAATTGAATTTTTTTCAATCCAAAGTTGGTAGTTTATACAATACTTTGCGGTCTAATTATTACACATTTCATTTATTCGGTGATTGCGCTTTGTTTTTTTTTTTTTTTTCTTTGTTTTAAATTTATTTATTCATTTTCTTTTTCATAAATTGTTATTCCTCGATTCGCATCGAAGAACCAAAGATGAAGATAAGAAGAAAAGAAACACCCGTTTCACCGTTCCGGTTCAAGGAATATCGACATTATAATGTATGTAGAAGATACGATATGTCGTATTATTGCAGTCATGCAGGGCCGCATTACGACGTCAGTCGCTTCAACGCCAAACCGATCGCGGCGCCCGTTTGAGAAATCTAAAAGTTACCAGACATTTTTTTTTACGCATCGTACAATTACTCGGAATGCTTAGAATTATAGTTATGTGACTCTAATGTCGAAAATTCCCAAGAATCCAATCAATTGAGAATTAATTATCTTACATGAATACCTACTAATCCGAGTATTTCAAATTGAATAATTCCACCTGTAACATGAATAATAATTGTTTTTCTTACAACGCAGGTATCAGGTAATTTTCTAAAATAAATAATAATGACGCTTATCGTAAACGTAATTTCTTTGATTTTTTTTTTTTTTTACGATAATGGCAAGAGCTACCTCGAAAACGTACGTAAAAGTTGATTTGAATTCAAAATATTCCATATTGTCAAGTTATCGTGCTTCCGAAATTCTATTAATTAAGAATTAAGAATTTATATCTTCAATTTTAGTTTCGAGTTATCGGAATCATAGGAATTGACGGTGAATATAGCGATTTCAATCACAAAAACCTGCATGCATGGGATATTTTTGGTAAATACCACGTTTTTCAGTGTGCTGTATCCAAAAACCATTTCTTGCAAAACACAAAGTGTTTGCATAAAAAAAAAAGCACAAAAGTAATGAAAAAAACCCCATTACATTACAATGAAATAAACAACATTTCTTATAAAATTAAACAAACAATTTCTTTATGAAATGTATTCAACATTCCGTGTTTATTCTTTTCCCCTACAATGAAACCTTTGTTTCTTCTCTTTTGATACACCCCCGGATATGCTTCCATTTTCCATTTTCTGTTTCACCGTCTGCATTTACTCTCGAGTCTCACTTTAATACATATTAAATGAAATTAAGCAACCACGTTTGCGTATGATTCTTAAATTGAAGAATGGTACACCAGATTTCTAATCAAACGGGAGTTTCATTCTAAATAAAACTGCAAGCACGAGTTCAAGAAAAAACCTGACGTGATGAAACTTTTCGATTATTTTTCCCGGTTTCAATGAGTGAAAATTAGGATAAAAAAAAAAAAAATGGTATAAAAAACCTGTGTAGTTTTTTGGTTGCACGTCACGTGGTAACATTTTTTGCAACATTTTCGTATCGAAGTCGTTGAGTGAGTTGTCGATGAATATCTTTGAAAGATTTATAATTTGACCAAATTTTGTCAATGAAGAAAATTTGCAATAAAATAAAAAAAAAAAAAAACTTATAAGAATGGCGCGGTTCGCGGAGCGGGTAAATTCGGCCCTGTTTGATATCTACATGCGTATCTGTCGGTGAGACAAAAGCGGACGCGAGGATTTCTCACCTTGTTATAAAACGGGGGCAAAAGTCGCGGAGAATGATCGTTGAGATGCGCAAGGAAGTGTGAAGAGAGGAGGAGAAGGATATCTGCACTTTTTCAGGAAAGAAAAACCGACAATGAGAATGGTAAGAAGTAAAAAATATGGTAAAAAGAGGAATGTAACAAAGAGGAGAAAAACACGACAAGGAAAGTGAGAAAACATGGAGTAAAAACTTTGCAATAAATAATCAGCGTATGCGTGTATATTCGATAAGTTATTGCGTAATGCTCATTGCACGCCTCTGTTTTGCCGGAAGAAAAAAAGTGAGAAATAAATGTTGTCGTGAAATCAATCATCTGCGATCATTGAGAAGAGCAAGAGAAGAGAAGAAAAAAAAACTGACGTTTAGGTGTATTTGAGAGGAATATAAGTGTTTGAATAAATTATTATAATAATGTAGTTGTGTAACAGGGTGGTTCTTATTTGCGTCATGTCAGAATTTCTTTGCGTTAACTCCCAGAAAGTCACCATGTTGCATGGAAAAACATAAGGCTAAATCCAAAAAAATTTCGGTGCCAGTCGAATTTTATATGGACAAATTCATGCCACGAATTTGAATTTTTTTTTAAGGAAAACTTTTAATTACTTTAACACTGTATATATTATAAAAACAATCCCTTTGGCTACTCTGTAGGAAATTTGACGCCCGACAAAAGATATCTCTTGTAAAATAATCGTAATTCCTAATTTCGACGATCAGTTTTTCGCTCATAATGTGATAAATATCAGGTTTACGAAAATTCAAATATTCTTTTAGTTACTTTGATTATCGAATTTTGATAAAAATTGCCAGATTGTCGTTGTATGAGGAGAAAGATATATCGAACCCTAAGAATTGAAAACGGAAAATCAAATGGCTGAAAAAATAAAATGGTTGGTTGGTGGAAAAATTAATTTAAAAAATGACCGTTTCATCTGCCTACTTCAATTTCGGTTGAAATATTTTTGGGTTTGGCCACGAAAATTTATGTAATTTGTTTCATAATTTTCAAAAATTATTCCAATAACTGTCGAAGTATCATCATCAATTTTTAGAAAAAATCGCAGTACCAAATCCAAAAAAGTAGGAATAAGGTCCTAGCCTAATTGACGTGCATGCTTCGTATATGATATATAATAATTTATACAGCTATATAAGAACAAATACGTGGATGCTAAAAATTTGATATATATTGTATATATATGTGTATAAAATATTGCGCTGTATATAATAGATATTTTTAAAAAATTATATGCGGATACTCGCGATGTATTATCGCGACACTCGGCTGTGCTCGAATGTATAAGCAGCATCAGGATCAGGATCAGAGGCGGCTTTCGTGCCGAGAGCTAATTTTCTCCATCCGTGAAGCTTGCGCCCGAATTAGTCAGCTTTATACATATACATACAGGTATCTTAACAGAGATGAGAAATTCGATTTATAACCGGGATCGCTCGCGAGATTCGGCAAAGTGTTTAACGCGTTTTGTTTATCTCGACAGTTGCGTGAGATTCGTAGGTTTTAATTTCATGCAGTAAAACGGCACTTTTCACCCCCCCCCCCCCCCCCCCCCCCCCCAAAGAAAAAATATATTTCATATTATACGTACGCGCGATAGTTCATTTATTCTCGTATTTGCGTGTAATTTGTGTGATCATACAGATTATAAAATAGCAAACGAATAAATTTGAGAGTGCAAAAACAAAGAAACAAAAAAAAAAAAAGGAGGCAGGAAATGCTACGAAAATGTTGAAATTCAAAGGTACTGGCAAATATTTTACTTTCACTCCCTTTTTTCGGCACATCTGCTGTTTGAATAAAAAATAAATGAAAAATAAAAAAAATATATATATATAGATAAATCGAAACTGATTGCGACGATGATTCTTCACTTGTCGTGTTACGTACTCGTATTGTAGCCACATATTGGAATAATTGTATCCATTCGGTTTCGACGTTCTCATTCGTCCTTAATACGCAGCGCGGGTCAAATTTAAAAATTGAAGGTTGGAATAAAAAAAAAAAAAAAAAGAAAAAGTCAAAAAAAAACAGAGAAGAAGAAAAGCCAACGAATACACGACGAAGAATTATCTCAATCAAATATAATTACCTATAACATGTTAATTACAGTGATAATCAATTCGTCTGTATTTAATTATAACATGTAACGGGAGAGGCTTAATTTTGTCAGATTTGAAACGAAGCTTAAAAAAGATTTTCTTTTTTTTTCCACTCGCCGCGATACTTTTGTCCGGAAACGACTTAATTACGCAAAGTACGGGTCGAACGGTACGTGTAACTAAAATAATACAGCACGCTAGTACGTATTTCTGTATATAATTACGTATCCCTGTACGTATGCATGTACCTACGTACAATGTAGGGGAAGGTTTAGAATCCGATGTATACCTAAGCTTGCAATCAGCCAAGACGATTATCCCGCTACCTCGCGGCTCTCAATCTCTGCTCTCTTATCACCGTGATTAATGCCGCTCTTACTCCTCGCGTATAATACACCTATACACGAGTGAATTTGGGTATCCGAACTACAGACGCGTGATCATCGTCTTATACAGCAAACGCAACCCAGGTGCTCGAAACTGTTGGGACGAAAAAACTGGCAAATAAAAACACATCTAGCGTTCGGAACTTGTAGAATAAAAAAAAAGGATCGCAAAAGGATCACTTCGTACTATCGGACGATGTATCTATACGACAGGTATGTTACATTTACATTATACCTGTGATATGGTAATGAAATTACACGCGTAAGTGTATACTTACTGCAACGTGGTAAACATGAAATTTATATAATGAATAGGTACGTACCTACGCGATGGGCTGCATATTTATTCGGTGTCGAATTCTTATTCAAATTTTGAAGTTACGTCATGTTTATTCTATTATTTTTTTTTTCTCTCCAATCACTTCATTCATTCCTGTTCGTTTTTCTTCCGTTCACTTTTTTTGCTCGCGCGTTTGTCCAATTTGTTGGTGAATATATTACACGGACAACAATTTCCACACTGCTCCCGATAGTTGAGGCTAACAATTTTTTCTCATTTTGTTTATTCTGTTGCTATCGGTTCGTTTGTTTTGTTTTTTTTTTGTTTTCATTTACTATTCGCTTCTTCATCGTTTCTTGATAATTCGATGTCGTTGTGTCGTTTTGCAAAAACAGAGAAATGAAATGAGGGAAATGTACGAATGGAAGGAAAACGAAATGGGAAATCTTACGTTTGCGCATTGCGTAATTATTCATCGTTACAGACTACGGATAGATTCACTTACCGGCCAAGCCGAGGAAGAAGGTGAGGCTGTAGACGACGAGGGCAGGTGCCAGTTCGACCCAGTCGAAATAGTTGAAGGAAAAATCAACGTCGTAATCACCGTAGTCAGTTTCGTTGATCGTATCGTTGAACGTTCCATTTTTAACGAACATCGACGCGACATTGGCACGATCGACGATCACCGAGTCCTCCGTCATTTTTTTTCACTTTAGGATTTTCACTGATTTTTCAAACATTCGTACGTACGTAACGTTTGTGGGTAATTTATTTTCTCTTGTTTTATTTGTTTGTTATCCCTCACTGTTTTCGTTTATGCGACGTTATTGTTACGGATAAAGAGTACGTAGAATGAGAGAAGAATAACAGAGTGAAAAATAAACGAAACAGAGTTTCTTTCCGATTTCTTCTATTAATTTTTTTCATCAGCTTGTTTGTTTTTATTAGAATTTTTGTATTCTCGTCAAATCATATTTATTTAGAGTTTTGTTAACGTCCGATCGTATTTTTACAAGAAAATTATGGGATCACGGTCGAAAATAGAGGAAAATACTTTTTTCTTCTTTCTATTATTTTAACAAAATTCGATTATTATACACACACAAACACACACACAATTAATTACATATTATTGCTATCGCATATAAATCTTTCACACAGAAAGATATAAATAATAAAGAAGTAATCGAGCAAAATTTCATATCGTATAAAAATCGTCCGGCATAAGGTAAATTAAGTAATGCAATTTAAAACCGAATCAATTATGAAACCAAGAGTCAAATCTGGGTCAACGGAAGCGTGATGACGAATTCGTCGTTAACTTCCGGATTTCTTCCGACCGCTTCAGCTGCTGTCTGTAATCCCAGCAATCGGATCATCGGTAATTAGTCGTTAATTAACGCGGTATTATTTATAAAACTGAACCGCACCGCGATGCGACGATATTTATACTCAAAGCTATAAAATAATAGGTAACATATTGCGTTGTGCAGAAATTGGAGCAAATCTCGATTGATATTCCCACTCTCTCTCTCTCTCTCTCTCTCTCTCTCTCTCTCTCTCTGATTCCCCCAATTTCTTTATCTTCGTCGTATCTTTTATTATACTTCAGAAGCGCAATTGACACGCGATACGTGTTGCACAAACAGAAAAGGTCGGAAGCTTTTCCACCCGAAGCTTCTGATCCGTTGTTTTATTTTTTCGTTTCTCTTTTCTTTCATTTCCCACAGTCTTGCAACTAAGTGCTCAATTATCGATTGTTATACTCCGTGTATCAGCTGTATTATACAAGAAAGGTTTCACGTACTATTATTATCATTGTTATTATTGTTCGTCGCTCTTATATTCTTCCATGCTGGAAAAATTAGTGAAATTTTCTTTCCCTTCTCTTACTCTCCTGCACTAAATTTATTTCCTCGTTCATCAATCTATACAACCCGCCTATAAATCATTCGTTATATGATCTACAATATGACGCACGTACTTTGCACGTGCATTTATATTTAATACATTATATAGGAAACGCGATGCGACGATGACTATATAATGTGTTATATATTCTATGTATATATTTTTAGACACTTCTCGATTATATTTATATTATACAGTGTCTCTGTCTCTCTGTGTGTGTGCTTGTGTGAAAACGTTAACGTATGCAAGTGTATCTACATATGGAAATGATCTACTACAAATTATGCGCTACGCTCTAATCGTGAACCGAAATAAATGTGCAGCAGGCCTTATGACGTTATTATTATTCTTATTTGCCCATGTTTTATACACACGAGTTTTTGGTATGACAATCTCTGCTTTATCGATACTTTATACACACAATACAATAGCGTTGATTATTTATAACTTCGCAATGTATTATATGTGCCCGATTACGTAATTCGCTTAAAATATAACAAAGTTTATCAATGTATGTAAATATATATATATGTATAATTTGGAAGATTAATGGACAAAGCAGTAACGGGTCAGAAAAAAAGAGAGAAAAAAAAAAAATAAATCGAACAGAATTACAACGTTTAATTCTTTTTCTTTCGATCGATAATTGAATTGAAATATTAAAGAGAAAAAAAAAGAAAGAAAAAGAAGCAGACAAAGAAAAAGAGCGAAATTTCTTCGGCAACTTGAGACGCGAATGTATCTCGTCTTGGGGTGGCGAGACCGCTATCTGACAAATTATAATTCCTCACCGATTAATCATCCCGCCTATCAATTCCCACGATCTATCCGTCTATGTTCACTTTGTTTCGTTTTGTACCGTGTACGAGATTTTTTAGACGATATAAGGAAGACGAATATTTTGCTACATACGAGGCGACGCGATGCGAAGTAATAATTCATGTGTAGGGAAGAAAAAACTGAAAAAAGAAAAATGAAAATAAAGAAAAATAAAAATACAGCACGTTACGCAAGTAAGTCCGAATATTTTTCCTGTAATTCTTGTGATATTTTTATGCTATATTTAAATAGATAAAATAGTGCGTTAGAAGATAATGGATGTTTATATTTAGGGCTCGCTTTTTTTACAGAACGGTCGAAAGGCCGGACGATAAATATAATTGTGGAAGATACGTGAATTATAAATCGAATAACGATTCGATGTTCATACCCTGTCAATGCTCAAGTTTCAATAAAATAAAACACGTTGGCGTAGCCGAGAATTTTTTTATTTTATTTTTTCTCACTTTTGCGTACTCAACGTCTACCTCATTCCGTCTTATACGTGTGCAATATTTGCGTGTGAAAATTAAAGTTCTACTTTTAATTTTTAGGTTTAGAATATCAAATTTTTTAATTTATATTTTTTATTCGAAATAGAATATTTTCGTTATCGTTATACTAAACCGAAGCACTGATTGGTTGAAATATCTCCTTCCTCCCCCCCCAGCAGTAATGCATAATTTCACTCGTGCGTGTAGCAAACGAAGAAATGACAAAATGCGACGAAGTAATATTGAGATAAATCAGACGACGAGATAAAGTGTATAGAAAAGAAATATTTAACCAAAGGCAAATACAAAACTCGTAAAAACGGTGGAGAGAATTGACGAGTTAGATAAAAAAAAAAAAAAAAAAAAACTTTGGATGTCGGTGACAATGGAGAAAAAAAAAAAAAAAAGAAAGAAAAAAAAAGAATAAAAATAATAAAAAAAAAAAAAAAACCTGAGGATGCAGAGCGAGTCACGTTTTTCCCCCCTTTCTTTCTCTAATCGTCCCTTCGGCTCTTTCCCCGTAGCTGCAGCGGCCAACCGGACCGTTCGCGATGCTGCGGCTAACTTCCGTTGACTGACGCTTCGCGACGTCGAAGAGTGGCGAGCCTCTCGGTTCGGTTACTCGGCCGGCGATTGAAGAAGAACCCGCCACGCCGAGGAAAGCCGAGCACCGACGGCGCGGCGTAAACTGCCGAGATTAGAATTCGAATAGAGAATGCAGGCGGGCACAGGTGTAAAACCGCCTTAAGCAAACGCGACGCATCTGCGTTACCGACCGAGCGACGATCTTTTCCTCTTTTTTTTTCGTTGTTTTTTTTTTTTTCTTTTACTTGTCACGAGTTTTCGTTTTTTCCTCTCACATTCGAAGGAATACAAACAATTGCCATTTGATTTAATTGAACGGTTAATGAAAGGAGAAGTGTTTTTTTTTTTTTTCTTTTTTTTCATCGATACATTCTGGCGTTTAAAGGATTTTTTTATAACTTTTCCAGCAACACGAAGAAAAAGGCGGGTTTGTTTTCGGTTTTTCTTTTTTTCTCATCCACAGGAATATAAGTAATTGGCATTCGAATGAAATGAAAAATCGATCGGTACAGTCGTGTTTTTGCTTTATTTCTCTCAAAATTGAATCGTTCGTCTAAAAAATCGACGAAATTTCGCCCGATTTGAAGAGTTTTTTATAATTTTACCTGCAAACAAGGCGAAAGGGCTGTTTTTATTTTCGTTTTTTTTTTCTACCGCATAATCGTGTAATGATTCTCATTCGATTGAAAATATATTTACTTGAGGTAACCAAACATTCATCCATCCGTGTTCAGCCTTTAAAAAACTCATTATTATTTTTATGTGTCATTATCGTTATCTTTTTCATCCCCTCTCTATTTACACGTAATTCAAGCCCTGAATAAACGTACGTGTAAAACAAGAACCTGAGGAAAATTTGCAATATCATGAGAGAACAGCTGCTGCGTCTAAAGAAAAAAGTTTGAATGAAAAAACAGAAACCGTGCATTGAATAATAAAGAGAGAAATTGTCTTTTTCGCGTGAAGTGACGCAGCTTATGTCAAAGTCCATTCAAAAAAAAAAGATCACCGATTACACACGTAATTGCATAAATATAATACATATTTCGAATTTCTTCGGTGAATTTTTTCAATGAGGAAAAATATTTTTGTCCTTAAAATTTCGGTCGATCTAAAAGTCATATACTTGTAATTTACAGAAAAATTCTTCGCACAAAATATATCATATTTTTTTTTTCAAATGTCAATTGCTCGTTGCAATTATCGGTAGCAAAATAGTGAAAAGTTATTTCTTTAATTTGGTATATTTTTTTTTTCCAGTATACATATACGCGAATAGAAATTTTTCGGTAAAACTAAAACTGTGATTTCTACATTCATCGATTCTGGGTATTTTTTTGATTCTTTTAATATTTTTTTTTTGTTATACGAATCCTTCATACAACACTCTCGATATCATACAACGCCGAACTTCGACGGAATTGACCGTCGATATACGCCTTCAATTCCATAACCGATAAAAATGACAGGATGAAGTCAATCCGACGCGTGCGAATTACTCCCCTGGACGTAAATTGATACCGACGTTGCAACGTTTCTATTATATACTTTAACCGATGCATGTATAGTGGGCGTATTATATGCAACGCGGGACAAAATTTGACCGTATAAAATACAGGGTGGACCGTCGTTTACGGTTCATTGACGATTACTTTTCATTTGCTATTTCGCGTGACTAATGCCAAAAGGGCGTACTACAGCAGTTAGATAGGGATCCATGCCAAAAGGGCGTATAAAAAATTTTTTTTTTGCCATTCGACTTAAAATCACTCGAAACGTAAAGATCTGCAAAAAAAAATTTTTCGATGTACTAACGCCAAAAGGGCGTATCTCAAGATATACGCCCTTTTGGCTTTAGGAAATTGCCGGCCTAAAGCCAAAAGGGCGTATAAAAAAAATCAAGATTTTTCAAAATTTTGAATAAAAATTGCATATTATTGAGTAAGGAATAAATTAGAAATTATTATCAAAAAAATAATACGCCCTTTTGGCTTTATAACTTGAGATATACGCCCTTTTGGCTTTGAAAATTTTTTTTTCATTTTTAGGCTTAGAATATATTGACAAAACGATTGGCACAAAAAAAAAAATTATACGCCCTTTTGGTTTTGAAAAGCCAAAAGGGCGTACAATTTTTATACGCCCTTTTGGCATTAGTCACGCGATTTATATTTCTTGCCAAACATCGCGACAGCAACGAAAGGGGAAAATACAAAGGGAATAAAAGAGAGAAATCCTCTGCTACAATGACGACAAATGAGTCAATTTTAAATAATTGGCAAATCATGTAATAATATGTATGTATGGGCTATTCCACCAGATGTCGATCAAGGTAGGAAATTGTGATTTAAATTTGCCCCAGAATTTTTTATATCAAAGTACTGTTCGAAGAATGCCAACTGATTGAAAAAAATAAATAATGATCAACTACCCCTTATGAGCTATAATCCAATTTGCTGTTTCCGGAGTATCCGTTTTCTAAATTCTGAAAAACTTTATAAAACTCTAAAAAAATTTAACAAAGTCTTCGAATCCTTGTCACGAGTTAGACGGTTAGCATTGGCTCTGTAACGACCCAAGACATGAATTTGGGTATTTTTGGGTTCGATCCCGTCGCTACTCTCCACTCATAGAATACAGGACGGAGAAAGAATTGATCTGACAATGAGTAAGACGTATATTTGAATGTATAATGATTTATTGAAAAAATAAGGGAAATATAGGTGCTTAGTTGAACAAAGTGGATTCTGAATTTCGATAACCCCAATCTATTGGCTTTTAGTTTAGAAGCTACAGGCGACACATGTGATTGAAAAGTGAGAAAAATCAAGGTAAACACAATTTTGATTGATAAAAATATCGTTTTCTCCCATTTTTTAATTATTTGTTCCGCCAGTAGCTTCTAAACCAAAAGCCAATCGACTGAGGTTATCGATTCCAAGATTTTCGATTTTTAACAAAGACTTCGTGAGAAAAATTAGAAGGCAATCGATTGAGGCTGTTGGTTTAGAAATTGGCTCTTCGTGTTTTTGAGAGCAGAAAAAATCAGCCCCGTAGTCCGAGAAACCCAAAACTCGATGTAAGATAATCTTTTCCGTACTTGAAAATAAAAGAATCGCTCATAGTGAGGATCATGCCTTATATACTCTGCAAGTGAAAAATGAGAGAGAGAAAGGATGAAGGATCGAAAGAAACGAAGTAAAAACGAATGCAGCAGGAAAAGGAACATATTCAGATGTATAATAATAACATAAACGATACCGCGATTTTGCAAAAACGCGTTTGTATATTATTATAATATACACAGTTACAAGAGTGAAATTGAACGGCTCGATTAACGCGGCGAGTATTACGTGAGAATAAAGATGAAAGGAAAGATAACTGAGAGAGTGAGAGAGAGAGAGAGAGTTAAAAGGCGCGAAAGGAGGGGACAAGATTGCCGGGATCAGAGTTGTGTGTACCAGATGAAAGAATATGGTCGCGAAAAGCGGGGGATGAAGGATAAGGGTGAAAAAGAGTCGAGTTGGGAAGGCGGCCGAGGCGACGAGACAATGATGCGGAGGTAATGGAGTTGAAAATCAAATTCCCTGACATGGCGCCCGTGCCTTAATCTGCCTCTGCGTGTGTTTGCGTGTGTAGGTAGAAATTCGTACACACGTAATCGGAGAAATTTCACGTCACGTTTAATGGACTCGCGGCGCGGGATGAAAGCCGAGTGGAAACTGTTGCCGTCCTCCTTTATATATCGTTGGATTATTGATTTCCTGTTATCGATTCCGTATACATTGTTCTTGAAGGAATAAAAAGCAAGGTGCGCTATTGTTACGAATCCTCGTTACATTTATCTTCTACCACTCGAGTCGGGCAGTAAACGTAGTCATTGAAAATAAATGAGCATCCGCCTTTTTATTTGACGGGGATCGAAATGAAGAAGGTTCAGAAAATAGAAGGGTAAAAAAGTCGAATTTTTAATGAGGCAAAAATCGGTTTCGTAAAGTTTGTAAAGTTGTATGTAGCGTGTTGAAATATATAAAAGTGTAATCGAAATCCTGGACTGATCTTTCTATACCTCGATTTTACAAACTTTTAGAATTTTATATAGTTGTGGAAAAATCGTTTTATCACGTTTTTGAAATTTCGATACTCTGACCCTTCTATTTTCTGATTTTTCCATATTTTTATCCCCACCCTTATTTTCATGACGAATATTCGCCACCCGATAGAATCGGCTGTTAATTAAAACCCTTTTGTTCCCGCTGCGTTTATCGAGAGAAACTGTAATATACAGAAAATTCAAAAAAACGCTCCGTAGAACAATGGAAAATATTGAAATATGCACGAGGCATTCCACGTCAATTCGACTAGGGTCAGACCCTCACCCTCTTGGATTTGGTCCGCGATTTTTTGTAATGTTGTTCCAACTCTAAATTTCGTTAGATTTTTTTTCAGATTTTCCCTTCCCCCGCGCCCCCAGAGCTTTGTAAACAATAATATTTCGACAGTGATTCCGATATTTTTAAAAATTATAAAAAAAAAATCACGTAAATTACGTGTAGGTACATCGTAAATTCGTAACGCAAAGAGCGAATTTATCTATATCTATATATATATATAAATGAATTGCTGTGCGTTAGTCTCGCTAAAACTCAAAAACGGCTGGACCAATTTTAAAAATTGATTTTGTTTTGTTCGCTATGGTTCAGGGATGGTTCTGAAAAAATTTTTTTTTGGAAAACCTAAAGTTCGGCTAAAAAAATTAAAAAATCAAAAATTATTAATTTTGTATCGGATTCGCTTTCAAATTGTTCAATATATGAGGGATTCTCCGTCAACTCGGCCACTTTTTTTTCGACCATCTCATAACGTACATATTAAAATGACCAAGATGTTTCATTCAATAACTTAATACCATTTTAACCGTACGCAATACAACCAGTGTTTATTGTCGACAAAAATAAATTAGAGTTTAAAGGTTGATAATCGCGAATCAAAAGTTGTAAAAAAAATGTTGCAGGTGATACGAAGTTCACCGGGTCAGTTAGTAGTATTATATATTCGAGTTCGCGTACCCTCTCAACAGAAGGATCAAAACATCGACGGCCTTGGAGCCACATCGGACCTGTAAACTCGACAGTCAGATGATAACATCGGATGCGTAACGACGCGTGTTGTTGTCAGTGAGTGCGAGTGTTAAACGCCCGAGGCCAGCATCAAGCCTTTGAATAATTTGGATTACGTCCATCGAAGAGAAGGTAATGAACAGCATTAGTTAATTAGACATCGTTACTTAGCCAAGAATTTATTGTTCTCTCCTGCTGCTACCTCCTTCAATTGTAAGACTATCACAAGCAACTGGATTCGGTAGCCATGTTGCAGTCCGCGAATAAACGACTCTCGGGCCGAGAGTCCGAGTTAATCGGTATATTCTAATTTGGTTTGAAGTTAGTTTACGAAAATCTTACCTTACCTGTTGCTCAAAGAAAGTAAATTGGAGAGCTTCGTACCGATGAGTCGTGGAACGCCGACACACGTGAAATAAGGCCCGAATCATGCACCTGAACGACTTTCAGCTTTTGTCACTAGATTGCGAACAGGGTGTTTTGCTACAACGTATATATGAGGTATTTCACGTTAAATCGAACGGTCGGTCGGTCTCCCTGACTCATTTTAATCTGATTGCCCTTTCACGCAATCAAAGCATGTATTAAACTTTTTCAAATGTTTTCGACGCATGATTTCTTGGCAACAACTCATTTAATAAATTGATTTCAACAATGTTTTGATTTCTCGAGCCAA
Source organism: Neodiprion virginianus (assembly GCF_021901495.1). Taxonomy (NCBI): domain Eukaryota; kingdom Metazoa; phylum Arthropoda; class Insecta; order Hymenoptera; family Diprionidae; genus Neodiprion; species Neodiprion virginianus. The sequence continues at coordinate 20,794,115 of NC_060880.1, forward strand.
TGTAGCTTAACCTGGACGACAGATGAATAACGTTCGTTCACAAAAATTTTAGGTTCTCTTGTGAATTTCTCGAGAGTATTTTTTTCGGATTTTTCATACCTCGTTTCAGTGTAGTTTTGATACGAAATACGCGCAAATTATTTGTAACTGAAAAGTGCCCCGATCAAACGGGCTACAATTTATACATGGCGTGCCTTCTTCGATGCGAAATGTTATCTGAAAACTTCACAGTGGTTCGGAAGATACATCGATAAATATTCACACAGTGGCGAGAATTCGGTTCGAACTTCGCGGCGCGGCAATTAATTTGCTTACCCTGCGCGTGGCGCTGCTGCGCACTCGAACGCGATCTTCAATTGTTACGCGTCTTGTTTATAATCTCGATTGTCAACTGTTGTTGAGGAGTTTACATCCGTCCATCATTTATCACGATTCCTGACATAATATGTGAGATCCGTACTGCCGGACAACATTTTCGAAGCACATTCATCCAAGGTAAGAATTCAATGATGTATTGCGTATCGCAACACCGACTGTGTAACTTTCACCGTTCATACCGCGACATTATCACAATACGTATGGATGAGAAGTTTCACAGTTCCATGTAAACTGTTACTTGTAACTTTTGAACTACTTTTCCGCCCACTACGAAACTTATAGACAATCTTTGGTGTTGAAAAAGACATGCAGTGTAAATATTTCAGTCAATTCGATCAGGGCACTATTTTGTTACAAAAGATTTTCGAAGATTTTTCGTCAAAACTCCTACTTTAACGGAGCACGAGAAATCGCACAAATTATTCGTAACTGAAAAGTGCCCCGATCGAACGGGCTACAATTTATACACGGCGTGCCTTCTTCGATGCGAAGTGTTATCTGAAAACTTCACAGTGGTTCGAAAGATATATCGACAAATATTCACACAGTGGCGAGAATTCGGTTCGAACTTCGCGGCGCGGCAATTAATTTGCTTACCCTGCGCGTGGCGCTGCTGCGCACTAGAACGCGATCTTCAATTGTTACGCGTCTTGTTTATAATCTCGATTGTCAACTGTTGTTGAGGAGTTTACTTCGGTCCATCATTTATCACGATTCCTGACATAATATGTGAGTTCCGTACTGCCGGACGATATTTTCAAAGCACATTCATCCAAGGTAAGAATTCAATGGTGTATTTCGTATCGCAACACCGACTGTGTAACTTTCACCGTTCATACCGCGACATTATCACAATACGTATGGATGAGAAGTTTCACAGTTCCATGTAAACTGTTACTTGTAACTTTTGAACTATTTTTCCGCCCACTACGAAACTTATAGACAATCTTTGGTGTTGAAAAAGACATGCAGTGTAAATATTTCAGTCAATTCGATCAGGGCACTATTTTGTTACAAAAGATTTTCGAAGATTTTTCGTCAAAACTCCTACTTTAACGGAGCACGAGAAATCGCACAAAATTATTTCTAGAAAAAAAGAAAGATTTACTTGGTGGAATTGGTAAAATTCGTTTTTCGCAGCAGGGTTTTTAGCTTAGAACCGTCGCCTTGTGCAATGTGGATAAAAAAGAAAGTTGTTCAGAATTGCTTTAAGAAATTTGATAATAAAGTGTAAAGTAGGAGTTTTGCGAGAGTCTGCCGTGCAGTCTCGGCGAATTAACGAGGGTACAATCATCATACATCATACATACGTAGTACTAAAGTTCGAAAGCAAAGTTTGAATGTTCAGAAAGTGACGTCACCCAAATTTTTTTTCTCTTGACATCATTGATCTATAGTAATCGTCGACGATGAAAATCAGCTAACCGAATTCCTCAGTCCTGAAACAACCGCGCAGCAGAGAAGACGTATGAGAATCGCGCTCCGCAGATTTCGAGTACCGGGTTGTCTACCTCCTGGATCCTGCGCTCCAGGTCCGGTTCCTGGTGCAATTCGACTTCCAGGACAAGCGCTCCGTAGCTCCTGCGCTCTAGCTTCACACGGTAACTTTAGATCTTCAGGACCAGCGTTCCGTAGTTCCTGCTCAGTGCAGTGAGCATTGAGGGCGTAAGGTGTCTCATTAATCTCGTATCATCTGGTAAAACACTGATAACGAGTAAGCGAGCGCAGCGAGCGCACGAGCACAAAATCCAACTATTCTAAGCATTCGACCCTGAGCGAGCTTTAGCGAGCGAGTGTTTTACAGCTAGTAAGAAATAAAAGAAAAAAAAAGAAACGTACGACACAACGTGCAGTATATAACATCTGACTATACATAGGTGTACTTAGTATAATACATGAGACGAAAGTTTGAGTTTATACAGGTATATGTGAGTAAGCTATGTGTATAATAACAGTCTTCTACACCCCCAGCAAACTCTAAACTTCATCTGATATATTATACTGTACGTAACATCTTTACACGTAGGTATAGTTAGGTGTCATGTACTACAACCTTGTGTCGTACTTTTTTTTCTTCGCTCTTTTTATTATACCCTCGTTAAATCGCCCAGACTACACAGCAGACTCTACATTGTAATATCTCTAATAGGTATCGCAACGTCGCATTTCGGAACGGCCCGTTTGCACAAAGCTAATCAATTATCGAAGAACCCGATAAAAGTCAGGCAGGAAACTATTAATAAATAATTCTTCTTCTCGTAAATTGTATATTCCGTGAGATCTCCTCATTTGTTGCTCGAGCAAATCCGTTAAATTCTTGCTACCTTTTCTTTCGCTAACCTTTATCTCTGTTATCGTTCTTTCGTAAATTCTACCTTCGTTCTACCATCTTCGCTCGCGTTTCTGTTTATCGTTTTTGTGCTGTCGTTAAGTTTAATTAAAATAAAAAATAAAAAAATCAGTGTCGGAGTAGTATTTTTGCTGGTTATATTTATCTTATTAAAGAGCAGTTTATTTCCTTTGTTCGTTATATCAATTAATTATAAATTTTAACGTTTTTGAGTACAAGACTTCAACCTCAATCTACTTACGAAACGATCTTCGAAGTTTTTCATCTCCTCGCTGTTATAAAATCTCGTATAAATCTTGCAAGTTCTGGCGAAATATACTGCATTGATTCTTGAATAGTCATCTTACTACATTATTACAATCCACGATAATACAGGTTCCCTCAACGGTGATACATTACTGACAACGAGCGACGGCCTAACGACCAATAAAATGCTTAGAAACAGACAAACATTGGCCGCGTGTGTTTCCTTCTCTCTCACTTTTGGCTTTATCATAGACTTAAGGGAGGAAGTCGATGTAAAATTTTCAAAAACTCGATTTTTTTTTTCGTCAATTTGAAAATACAGTATGTTGAGCGTGTACTAACGAGAGGAAAAAAAAATCTCGAATATTGACGAAGTTATAGCTAATATAATGGAGCGGGCCGGAGTGCGTATTGTAAAGTAGCGAGCCAGTAATAATTCCGTAGTCCCAACGACTTGTGTTGATGTAGAAAAACGATACTAAAACATTACGTTACCACCAAATTTATTTGAGGCTTTTACGTGGAGTTCCCCCCTTAAACAGACAGGCTGCGCTTTTTGTGGCCTGTGCACCGAGCTGAAGTGGTAATTAGAAAGAGAGACCAACAGCTGGAGTCGGATCTCTCACTCTAACCGGTGAATCGCGGATCGTGAATACATAGCTTATCCAAGTACACCTCCCCACATGCAACATAGGAAAAGCGCAGTTCATCCTCCATGATTACGATCCCATTTTTGCACGTCGGCTTCATCGCCGGTCATCGTCGAATAATCGCGTAGAATTGTACTCGCATTTTGTTACGGACCGAAACAATTCAGCCAGAGGGTTAAGGCATTTATGCCTTTTACTATACGTATACCTGTGCTTACAAGCTTGTTAGCTAATCCACTCGCCGAATTCCCTAGTTATTATCGTAATGTGACCTTCCTTTATTAATCAAAAATTGACGCACGAGCGACTGGCGTCCAACGATTTTTTCTACCGATAGTTTAATCAACCTAAGTTTAATTGGGCAAGCACGCCGAAGTGTCGAAATATCCGTATACATATTATACACTCGTACATATACTGTCTACTGCAGAGCCGTGTCAACCTCCTCCCCGTTTCCCATCCCTTGAAACGCTTTCACGTTAAAGGTATATACCTACTCGCGGAGTAAAGTTAGTTCTATAATAGTTTCTGGCGATGTTTGCAATTGGCGTGCAATATGCAGAGCATTTATTACGAACATAATACATGTGTGTATAATTATATACTAAGAGGAGAAAACGTCGATGTTATGTTACAAACTACACGAATGTTTTCCGCAAATTACGTATACAAAAACAACAAAATTATGATATCATGTTATTGGAAATCGTAAACTGCAATTATGATCGGGAAAACGGGAAAACGAAAAATGCGGAAATGGAATTAACGGAAAAGAATTGAGATAAAATCGTCGCTTGTTACAACAATAGTAATGATAATAATGATAATGATACGCCGTACAAGAATACGATTCCGAAATCGCTGTAAGATGATATCCTGATTTTGGTATCGCGCAGTTATGAGCGCAAGGAGCTGATTGAGTTTGCAACTGATCTTGCGTAGCTGTTGCAGCTTTTGTCGAGATTGCGATTGCCTGGGGGCAGCAATCTGATACGAAACCACGCGTAGGCAGGTGAATGCCTAACGGACGACGATAGAGGTCCGGAACCTGAGCTGCCTGCACGGTATTGTTAAGGATTAGAGATTACACCGACTTCCGCGTCCTACGTAAACTCCGGTGGAAATTCGCTTGCCGAATTATCGCGTCGAAGGTGAACAGAGCAGGTAAATTTTCGGGTTACAATTGCCAAACAGCCCGAAATTGTACACACCGTGAAGTGGAGAGCTAACTTTGTACCCAAGTCCTCGTTTTGGACCATCTGAGCGCATTGTACAAACTGCGTTTTGACCCAAAATTAGCTATATACTTAGATAATTGACAGCTAGAAACCAAACAGAGAGAATTTTTCGTTGAGTTTTCAAAAAGCAGGATCGCTCAAAATTTCGGTATGCGCTAACGAATATCATCGATCTTTGTAACAGATAGATGATCGAAATGTTTTTTTTTTTCTCTTCGGTAAACTTCTTTGTCGCGAAGGAGAGGAGCTTATTGTTAGATGAAAAATCCATGTTCGGGAGGTGAAGAATAACAATAAAATTATCGTTTGTAAGTCAGGAATCATTGCAAATTTTCCTGGTTTTATTCCCGACCGGTGGATCCTTAGGTCCGATCACTACCGGCTGATACTACTGAAGAAAAGTGCCGGGGATGGATTTTCACGGTAGTCGGTAAGCAAGGATGACTCGCAGGTTACGGCTCGAAAAAATTTTCATTAACACGGACGGTCATGATATACTTACTGTTAAACGATAAGATGACCGAGAGTTCTTATCAAGTAAACAAATTATTTCAACAACCGTCGGTAAATAAACATTATACCGACTTGACGGGTGATCGTTGTTCGGAAAGCAGTTTTCAGACGGTCGAATAGCTTCCGATAAAACAATTGGATCAATGTGCTTATGCGATGACCATTCAAAGGGGTATAATTCTAATAACTGAAAAAATGAAGCCTTTAATTTGTATGAGTCTGTATGCTGCAACACTTTGAGAATTTAAACTTTGAACGCCTTTTTCTTTACTTTTCATTTTTGATACTTTACTCGCCTGAAATTTTCACACGTTGGTTTTGTAAGTATTTTTTACAAATTGTCATAGAATTTTGCGCAAGTTTTCGCTTGGGGGCGAGATACATCAAATTTTATGTTAAAACGGCTAATTTTTGTCACGATTCCTAAAAGTAATGTATTTTCTTTCAAAATAAAGGTATTGAAAAAATTCTATGACAATTTGTGGGCATCTCCAGGTAGATTATGCCATAAAAATCCGTTCGCTATGGTACAAATATTAAGTGAGAAACCTTGCGCGCAATGAATTTTTACCTTTTTACACTTTATCAAAATTGCACTCTGTGCAAATTTATTCTGAAAGATGTAAGAAATGCATACCTGAAATCTCTGAATTTTTTTTTAACTTTTCCTGCATGAGAAAAGAATGAACTGAAATGCCTAGGAATATTAGAAAATTCCTGTAAATGCCGCCTTAATATTGTGATTCCAGTTTCTTCGTCACATCTCGTGTATCGCAATTCACGTTGAATTTACACGGTTATTTTTTTATTCCTCCCGCAACTTTCGCACCTTCACACAATTGGCCCAAAGTTCCCGAAGCCCTTGCTTGATTTTTCTTTTACTATTCCTGTAACAATGCCCTTATCGATTATCCCAATTTCCGCCGCACACCATTCGTACGATTATACTCGATTCGAATATAATTAATAGGATTACGATACGAATCCTCAATCAAGATTCGACCCCCTTTCCTTCATCAACTTCGTTTGAGGGTGTATAATCAAATGTACCGTAGTTCGAGAAAAACAATTATGTACCTATACAACGCAATTACGATACGAGTATTGAACGAATGCAACAAATGACGTTAATCAAGTCGAATTTGGCGAAAACAAGACGGAGAAACAAAAAACAAATACGTTAATTGACACAAATTTTTTACGCTGAGCAAAAATGACCGTATATTTAATATGGATGTACAAGCAAATTAATTGGGAATGTAAATAAAAGAAAACAGGAAGTCGATTCGAAAGTTAGTAGGGTAAAAGGTCAGCAGATGAAGAAAAATCTACATTGAAGGGATTTCGCGGTTCGTGTTGAAATTCTGACGAAAGATTTCTTCTTGCTAATCTTCTTCGTCCCTTGTTCTAATTTATTAGAAGTCGTTATTTTGAACAATGGGATGCTTTAAGCTTAAAATTTTTGTTTTCTCACAAAGAATTTACAGTGCGAATTTCATTGAGATTCAATATGGCTAACAGTGATTTAGCTAATCGAGTAATTAGTATTGTCAGTGAATAAATAGGATGAGTGTGGAAGAAGTGAAAAATAATATTGGATACTACAACAGTTTTTCGATTTTTGCTTAACGAAAACAAACCTTTTCAAATATTGACACGACGCTTGTGTTATTTTAAAGAGCAGTCAAAATAAGTGGTTCAACCAACGTGATTTTATAGTGAGAGAATTTCGAAATTTTTTAAATATCCACAGCAAGGTACAACTGCAAAAACACTTTATTCGTGTGTTGAGTTCTCCATTTCAACGTTTGTTTATAACATGTTTCGAGCATTGAAGTAAAGTTTAGTCTGACTATCGCCGGATTTGACTACTGAAGAAAATCAGAGACATAAATACGAACGTCGGTAAGAAAGGAGCTCAGACATAACGACTTTGAAGATAATTTCAAAGAACAGCGTCGATCAAATACTTGCAGTCAATGAAAAAGGTGGTTTTTTCTTTTCCGAACGGAAGGAGGCATCGCATAAAAATCGAAACATGAGATTTTTCGAAAAAGAAAATAAAAATATCGTCGCACCGAGAAAGATAATTTCCAAATCGAGGAAAGCAAAAACGTTGGCCCGTCGAGAGGGGGGTGCGGTGAGGGGTGGAGAACAAAAACATACAAACAATCATCGGTAAACACGAATTACCGACGTGACACGTGATTCATGTTTAGTAAAACAGATTCCGATCGGTCAAACAGGCTGCGATGAAATTTCATTCTTATCGTACACCGAGAACGTGATTGGAGAAAAAATTTCAAGCTTGAGTTTAATTATCGTTATTCGTAAGCGTTGATAATTGCGATAAATTGAGAAAATGAAAAAATATAAATCACTGATATCCCTGCGTTGATCTTTTTTTCTTTACAAACACACGGGATATTTTTCACCAATACTTGCGTCTAGTCGTAGACAGCCAGTGTGGATATACACCTTTATTCTGTCGGATAAAAATTCATTATGCAAAACAATGTACGCCCGTTAGTAGAATAAATATGGATATTCCCCCTCTCTGTCGTCTCACAGAGAGAGAGAGAGAGGAGAGCGGCTTTTGCCAAGGCCTGGCTCTCGTTCTCCTACCTTCCATCCTGCTGGGTAGGTACGGGTTATAAATAATTTATTTTCTACAGCCAGTGAGGCACTACGAAACCCTGGCTGAAACGAAGGGAAAATGGGGGCGGATTTTTTCTTGTACCTACCCTCGGTTTTCTGCCTAGCTAATGATTATTTTAATTAACGCAGGCGGTTCGATCGAAATTCAGATTCATACGAATACCTAATTCGAATATACTACGTATATACCGTAGGTTTGACGGATACTTTGCCTGCAAAGGACGGACCGAACCTGACGTCCTTCTTCTTGGCGTTCAATCTCGCAATTGGTTTTACTTTCCAATTCTTCATCAAGGCTCAACCCCTTTTTTTCATTCTCTGCTTCGTTTCGAGGTGTGTCGAGTCTACACTGTAAAAAATTTGCGGTGTAAACAAGCTCGGAGTTGTTGTTTAGGAATATCGGTGTCACAAACAACACCAATAAAGTGTATGAAAAACTCCGGCGATGTTGTTGTAATTAGAAATGGTGTTATCTTAACTAAATCAACACCATCTGCAGTGTTTAACTCATACTAACACCTTTTGGTGCAATTTGAATGACTAAGCCGTTCATTCAGCCTCTTCAGAAGTTAGTAAACAAGCTCGGTGTTATTGGCTGGGAATTTCGGTGTCACAAATAACACCAATAAAGTTTATGAAATACTCCGGCAATGTTGTTGAGATTAAAAATGATGTCATCTTACGTGAATCAACACCATCTGCAGTTTTTTACTCAAACAGACACCTTTCGGTGCAATTTGAATGATCAGGGTGTTGATTTACCCTCTTCAGAAGTTAGTATATCTTCAAAATAAAAATTCCCATAGTCACAATGAGCCTCGTCTGTGGTACGAGGTATACTCACTGTCTAGATGTCGGAAATCTTCGTACATAACTTGAGAATTATATTCAATGATTATATCTCACCGTGCGCGAGATTACTCGGGAAAAAAATAGTCCGCCCTAACACGATAAAATTAAATAAAAACAAACAAATTACAATTCGAATTTGATCCAATAAGATTATATCAGATTATACGCATGTATGTATAAATTAGTATATATTATATGGGCAACATTTATTCGTTAATTCAAGAATTTAGCACTATATGGTGTCGAAAATGACGAGTTGCGTGTGTTTAACAAGCTGACCGTGAGCCAGCCCTCGATCTTCCCGTTATCACACTGCAGGTTCCGAGTTGACGGGAAAAAAAATATTAATATCCAATTCGAATTTCGAACTACAAATTCAGATTCGTGATTGATGTATCGAAAGTCCTTGGATACCATATTACATGAAGATAAAATGATTTTCTTTTATTTTGAACCACTATAATGGATCCACCATTATAAATTTGGGAATTCTGACCTTGGATTTGTTATCGGTGACCTAAAAAACCTCCGACTACTAATTTCTACCAAAATCCGAATATTTTTAGATTTTATTCCACCATATTGGATTCGCCATTTCAGATTTTGCAAATCTGATCCCATATTCGTGATCAACGACCCCAGAAATCTCATGGTACCAATTTTCATTCAAATCCGTTGATCCATTCTCAAGATATTTTTATTTTATTTTTCGGAGATTTGATGTTCGAATAATTCAAAAAGTACTGAACCGATCAAAGCAAAAATCTACTCAGTTCTAAGTTTTGAAAAGCCGCGTCGATTGAGACCAAAATCATTGAAATGCAGTGCCTCGTTTTTGAGATATCGTGGGACAAAAAAATTGATCACACACGTATATACATACACACATACACACACACAGTCGTCCGTCCGAAAGCGGTCGGAGATGATTCTCTAGATCTTGAAACGTCAAGATTTAGTGAACACCTAACTTTTCATTTTCGGGGTGATTACAATAATTTCCTTTTTTCTCCGAAAACGGAGAAACGGGAAGTTAAAAAGCACCAAATAGTGCTGCTTCCAAACCGAAATGCAGTCTATAGAAGTTTTATAGAAGTTCACACCGTCGATTGTTTACAATGTGTTGGTTTGACGGCGATGGTGTCAACCTCAAAATCCAAGTCTGTCACAGAATTACGTATACACCGACATAGTGTTGCATTGACACCGACACAATGTTGAATTGACACCGATGGTGTCATTCTGATGTCGAAAGCTCTTACGCGTACAAGTTTTAACATGCCGCAAGTCCTTAGCCCGCAGTCAGAAAAACTCAGTTTCCTCCACGCGCGCTTACAAGCAGTCGCTTCGCATTTCAGGTAAAACGTGTCGTCTGCCTCGTGTATGGTTCTAGTTATGTCGGAATCAGATTTTGTTAATGTTTTTACCGTGACTTTGCTTAATATGGATGGCCCTGAAATGGAAAATGTGTTGATCAATAGTGCACAGCAAGCAGCAAATGTGCAGGATGCACCGGATAGTGGTGACATTATTACCGGGACATCTTTCCAGTTGCGAAAGGGACGATACAACGGGGAGACTAAATGGATAAAAGTGCTCACTCCCAATGGCAAGCCCTTGGAATAGAATGATTTTATTATTGCAGGTAAGTGTTAATAAATAATATTTTCCAATAAATCGTTAAATGCTATTTTCTGTTCATCTAACACTATTTGGTGTTCTTTGAATAGTATCTAGGGTTCTTTCAACGCTATATGGTGTTATTTTAAACCATTTGGTGCTGACTTGTATAATTGAGTACGAACCGAGCATTATCATTTCATTCCGCGTACTGAATTACCAAAACGCTCGGTGTACACTAACCTATCTCCATTTGGTGAATTTATTGGAAATAAATAATTAAATTGGAATAAAATACTGCCACATTCTAGTCGGCATTAGCTTTGAAAAAAATTTTGAATTAACATATTTTACCTATATATAAGTGAAACTTTAGCCCGATATTTTTTACAGAATCATATACAGTAGCGAATTGTTTATGCGTTAATAAAACTATCTAGCATTTACTGATTTAAATTTCAGGAAATATTCTATGACCCTGAAGGCCGGTCAGGTTACATCTCCTGGAGACTGCGCACCCGCAATAGACGTCGTCAGGTGCCGAGTAAAGAAGTTAAAATTGAGCAGAAAGAAAACGTTCAACCCCCAAAAATGTGTACCCTCACAATGAGGAAAGTGCGCAAGGACAGTTGATCTTCCTCCGCAATGCCTGTCCTAAGACACAAAAGAAAGAAATTTTATTGGCTCAGGCGGAGGCAAATTTGATAGGTATGACAATTTTATATTTGAATTTTTGTTAGCGAGAAGCGATTTTCAATTTAATCCATCCGATAGAATATTCGTGGTGAAAAAAGTAGTTTCTGGATTTCTTTATAAAGTCGGATTTTCAATTGCAACCCATATTGATGAACAGACGGATCTACCCGTATTTCAGGTCATCACTCATATCTTTGTACATCGCAATGTACCATTCGTTATTTGTACCAAATGTAAAACGAAATATTTTAGTGACGAGTACCATGCTTTTGTATTCGAACCCGAAATTATAAAGACCTATAGTTTAATCGATCTCAATCTGTTGGATCATAAGTATGCCTATGAATTTCATCAAAGTTATCACAAAACTACCACGTTCGTAGTGCCGAAATGTCATATTTTTTAAACGTACCAATATGCTACTATTTTCATCATTATCATAATTATAATCTATATGTATATTGTACTATTAGTTTTTACGTCTTTTCGTGTCACTCAATTCATATGTTCATATAAATGCATACCGTATTGAAAAGTTCCTATCCCGCAGAACGGAAAGTACAAACAATAATGATTAATTATTATTTAGCCAATTTGTTGTTAAAGAGAAAATAAGTTTTGTACTATTGATATTAAATATATAATATGTAAGATTATTCTAAGGTTCATGTGATTATATATATGTATATATGTATAAGCAAAAATAAGTTTATATATGTATATATTTGAAAGCACATGTATGGTGTTTACCTATATAACAGAAATTACATATTGACTTGGATTATCTTATGAATCACTGTATTTTATTTTTAAACCCTACCTCATGTGTCATATATGCATATACCTATATTCATACAAGAAAAAAAAGAGTCGGTTTGCCAATTCTCTGGTGTTATTACCATGGTGTCAATTTTTTGGAGTTGTTCTCAGGGTGTAAGTTCTATAGTGCTATATTGCGGATGTCAATTTTCTGGTGTTATCAACTGGGTGTCAATTTTTTGGTGTTATTGCCAGGGTGTTAATCCGCTGGTGTTCATTCGCAAGGTGCTTATTCAGTGGTGTGGATTCTTATGGTGTCCATTTCAATGTTGTTATTTCGCAGGGTTCAAATTCCTTGGTGCTGATTTTTATGGTGTCATAATTGTCTGGGCGTCAATACTCTGGTGTTATTCTGAAGGTGTCAGGTTTCGGGTGTTACTGCAATCGGTGTTACTTCGGAACACCGAACTTTTAACACTGTCTGTTAACACCAAGCATGCACACCAGCGGAGTGGACTTTTCGGGACTACGCGTGGTGTTAAAATGGTGTTGATTTTGACACCAAATTTTTTACAGTGTACAGCCCGGAAAAAAACAATGTGAAAGTGAAACGATTCACTCGAAATGAAAAACGAATACGTGCGGATTAGGGTTGCTCAAATTAAACTCGGTCGAAATTACGCGGATTGGGAAAAAAAAAAAAAAAAATAAACAAATAAATAAACGAAGAAAAGAATTTGCAATGATCGTCAGGGTTTTTGGTTTATGGGGAAGTTTTTGGCTAATGCACAAGTTGTAGCCTATATCGAATTTCAATAAATCATAATTAATTTAGCGATTCTTAATATATCCATGCTATCATTTATATTTGTGTATAATTGATTAACAAACAAGACGATCGGCTGTGTCATTAATTGAAATAGGACGAACTGTACGACTTTGGCGTGAAAAAAAAGTTGCACGATACAAAATGTAACCAGTATTGGATATTTATTTATTGCTGAGTAATTTCGATCAAAATGCACTGTTTTTAATTTTTTTTTTTTTTTTTTTTGGATTTTGCTACGAATTTCGCGTACAGTGTTTCTTTTCATCACTTTTTCTCTATCGCGTTATACGAACCAGACTTACATAATGCTCGTCTATGCAAGTACATATGTACATTTTATACATTATACCTATGTATCAGATGCGGGGATTGGAGTAAACGTCGAACGGGTGGCGAAAAAAATCTCTCAAGCAAATCACTCGCGAGGAAGTGAAACGGTCGGAGGATCGGATAGCGAAAGATAAACGGAAAAATAAAACTGTGCCGCGCGGAAGAAAGAGAGAAAGAAACTGACTCAAAATAAAATAAAAATAAAAATCGAAGTGGATAAGCAGAAAAAAAAAAAAAAACGGAAGGGTGGGAGGGAGAAGAGGAATGGGGAATGGCGTACCTAGATTTGAGTGGTCCTCGTTTTAAATCCTGCTTTTCTCAAACCCGCAGAGCGATCGGATAGGCGTTACCTTACAGGTACCGATAATATCGACCGTTACGCGTGCCGCGATAAATCTGTGGAAGCCTTTAATCAAAGCAATTCCCATTTATACAAATTATAGAAACTTACACATGTACATAGGCAACAATAAAAAAAGCCGCAAATTTCTTCGAGTTTTTTTATTCCAAGTTTCGAAATTTTTTCCAAAATTATTGGTCAATTTTTTCGTTTTTCACGTTGTAATTATCGCTATCGGATAGAAATATTTGAAACGTTTTTGTTCATGTCTACGATGATATTTTCAATCGTGGTAAAAAAATTAAACGAATATTTACTATTGTTAACAGTCTTTCTTTAAATTTTTTTTCCTACTCATTCTCGATTCGATCTTCACGTATAATAATTCATTTCAATTAACATAATTATTGAATATAATTACGCGTATAAGTGTAGAAAATTTTGAAATATGAATTTTGATCGACTCGAAGTCGCTCGATTCCAATCTGAATAAAAATGACAAATTATCCGACTGTGAGATCCGGAAGATGATAAAATTTATCATTACAAGAGAGAGAGAGAGAGAGAGAGAGATGAAAGGAGAAGTGAAAAAATTGAAATATCTCTACTCGCAGGAACATAAGAGTATGATAATCCCTGAAGCAACTTTGCCTGCATGTAACACATAATGTATGTATACACGTATGTGTATGTGTACGTAAATGGAGCTACTTATGCGCACACGTGTATGTATAATATCGAGTTCTTAAGCCGAGTGTCTGAAGGAGAAGAGTCGAGAGGAGAGGAGAGGAGAGGAGAGCAGAGGGCCGGAAGATTGGCTGCGGTTCGAAAAGTATTTCTCATTTCGCCTTTTCATAAGGTCTTAGGATTACCAGAGCGGCAGCCTGGATCCAACACATCGCGCGGCTCCTTTTCCTGAACCCTCAGCCGAGGGCTTGGATCTTGAATAAAAAGCGCGAGGGGAAGAAACGGCGAATAATTAGAAGCCGCGGGTTAATTGGCCAAGATTCTTAGCGAAAATTACTTGTTACACGTGTATACGCACTTTTTACTCTCTAGTTTTTAAATCATTTTTTTCCTTATTTTTGCTTTTCGATTCTATCTTGCAAAAAAAAAAAAAAAAGAAGAAAATTATTGGATATGAATCGGTCAGGTATATAAGCCAGTGAATTATACGAATCGCAATATAATCAGTACAAAATGATATCGAGTTACAGAAAAATCGGAGAGAATTTTTTTTTCACACATCGCAGAAGACTTGTAATTTTAATTACGATTATTATTCCGCGGTCGTTGTAACGAATTGTATTTTTGAATAATTGAAATTTCCTTGTTCACGTTTATCATTATTCGAGGTATGTATGTAATTGCGATTGAAACGGAGTAATTACAACGGATCAAAGTAACAACGATTAAAGCTTGGGAGAAAGAAAAAGAAGGAAAAGGGAACGGTTTCGAGTAAAAGGGGGGCCGCAGAATGAGAAGGCGGGAGTGAAATCTCGTTAAGAATGGCGCTGGTATGGTTTTTAAAAAGTTCGCCTCGGGGGGCCGACGCGGTAATAAGGAGTAATAAATAACGAGGAAATTAAGAGGTAGGAAGAAGGAGAAGGAGGAGTGAAGAAGAAGGAGAGGAGTTGCGGCTGCAGCGGCGTTATAAGTGGTAAAGTAATTTTGGCCCTCGAGGGTGGAGGAGCATTAGGGCCATTATTACAATCTCTTAATTTGCGAAAAACACAATGTTTCATACACGCTTACGGCTTACGAGCCGAGCCAAACTTTTCACTGAGCTAAAAATTTCTATACCGTATAAAAGCGGATCATTCGCATTCGATTTATCGTTAGCGTGGAGTCTGAACCAAGACGAAAAAAATCACCGAAAGAAAAAAGGAACAACATCGCAAAGTTAACCGAGCCTCATCTTAAAAGCTAGTCTCGCTCGAATCAATCGATCGAGCTCAAAATTTGATTGAAAAAAATATCATTATTATTTCCCGGGAAAAAATGTTTCTGTACGATCAGATAAGATTTTTATGAAATTATATCTCGAATTTGATCTTATTTTTGTATAATTTTATACGAATTTAAATAAATCTCAATAATTTTATCCAACTTCGTAAATATTAATAGAATCATGCGAACCTCTTAAAAAATGCAAGTTTGACATAATTTCATATGATTTTATAAATTTATATGAAACATTATCAAATTGTAATATGATAATGTATATATGAAAATTTTTTTAAACAATTTTTGGTTGAAAAATGTGATTAGTTGTTCATAATCGTACGTATTTGAATATTTTTTTATTTAACATTTGTGCTACGAGATCGAACCCGAGAAGGGTGTTTTGTAACCTAAAAAAAGTCCTTCTATCCGTTAAAAGTTGAACAGTGATGTCAGGAGATGCGCCACCGCAAAACAGCCCTCGGGTTTGGAATCGTTCGCTACTTATATCCGCCATGCCGCCCTTTCATTATTAATTTCGATGAAAAAATTCCATAATGTTCTTGAAACTATGAATAATAATGCCCTTAAGCTGAAATAGCTCTGAGTGTTTCATTTTCTTCTTCTTCTTCTTCAAAAAAAAAAACTATAAATCGGTATGATTACAGACCGTCCAAACTGTACCCCTCACCTCTCTTATTCGAATATTCTTGAAAAGAAGTTTTTTCTTTTTGTTTTTCACTTCCTCCACCCATCAAGAAACTATGATAATACAGGGGTATATTTTGAATGTACAACATGCAGCCTCTTCTTTCCCTTCGCGCCCCTCTTGTTGATTATGATTAATCATTCGTTGCGCATTTTCGCAACTCGGCAACCTCTCAGGTATAATTAATCTTCCCTTGTTATTAGCACTCTGGGTACTTTTTTTTTTTTTTTTCTTCCTTTTCATTTTCTTCTTCTTTTCGTATTACGTATACGTACAACGGTGTACAGCATCGCAGTGCTTCGCGTATTACATTTTCTCTGTATCTCTCTCTTTCTCTCAGTATATGAAGCCTTTCAAACTATTATGTTATATACATACAATTTTCCCAAAATTATGAAGCCTACCGCTCTTAATCCCGATTTACAACCTCCACTTCAGCCTTTTTTCGTAATCCGAGATTTTGGCGATTCCCTGGCCTCCTTTTAAAAATATATCTGTAATATTATATACCGAAAAGGAGAACTTTTCGTTTGATATAACATACACCGAATTAATGCGTTATTATCATCGTGCACTTAGTTACATACCTAATAATATAGGTAGTATGTACGTGTTTGTATAAACTTTTTACTTAAAATTTCTCACTCTCCTTTCCTTTCCACTTATACTTTGGGCTGTATTTTTTTTTCTTTCTTTCTTTGTTACGATAATTCGTATCACGGAAGAAAAATAAATCAACGAACATTTCACAAGGTGCACCAATTACCGTATAGTCAAAATCAAATTTTCAAAATATCTTCGATACAATATATAATACATATGCGACAAATGAAAGTGTAGAAACTGCTGATTGATAAAATATAACGAACAAAGCTATTGACTGAGAAAAATTTCATTTGTTATAGTAAATATAAAAATTCAGCAACACAGGTGTCGTTGAAAAAACTATTTGAATATTGTTGGAATTACGAAGAACGAGGTACGCCTAACCATTTTGCGCTATCGTCGATCCTTTTTTGGTAATTGCAACGAAAAATCAGTTTGTGAGGTTTACTCTCCTTTTTCAGCTAAATAAGGGTTTAACGTCAATTTATTGTTGAACAAGCATTAAATTGTCGCAACAGTTGCAAGAAAATATATAGTAACACTGATCGTAATGAGAAAGAACAGTAACGGATACCAGACTTTCCGTTATCAGCTAAAAAACTAATTCTCATTTTCTACCTGGAACTATATTTTTCGATTGTAGTAAAAAATGAAAATAGTTAAGGACCTAGTGGTAACCGGAACTAGAAATTTCTCTCAGTGTAACATTGCTTAGATTTCAATAATTTTTTTTCACAGACAGCAAAAATAAAAAATCGAATCGAATCAGTTTTTCACGCGTACTGTACGATACAGACATATCTCATCGTCAACGTTCTAGACTGGAATCGACCAATTACGTGTATTTGTCGAATGTTTGACCGATGTCCCGTTCAAATATAATGTGTAATGGAGTTTTTCATTTATTTCTATGTACTCATGTGCAATATGCACACACACGGGCACACGTTAAACACACGAATACATACGTTATACAGCTCTATAATATACAGCTATATGTATACGGCGACGGAAATGTTGTTGCCGGTAATTGAATAACGTAGTTTTAGCTTCGCTTCAGCTGTTGGTGGTGGAGGTGGAAAAGGTGAATGAGGGGCCGGTTGTCGAGTGAATAAAAGCCGCGCCGCGTTATAATGAAGCTTCGCTTCATGTCTCGTCAACGCAACGGTCCTCCTCCACCCCTCCAACCCTCACCCTCTCTCCCAATCTCTCTCTCTCTTTCACTCTCTCTCTCTCTCTCTCTCTCTCTCTCTCTCTCTCTCTCTCTCGCTCGCTCTCTCTCTGTCGATCTCCTCCTCTTTATAACTGTCCCCGTGAATTTGCACACTGCAAAACACGCGTAATACTTCATCGTGGAAAAAACCTCGGCGTATAATAACAGCGTTTCTGCCATGCGGCTTCTTTTCCGCGCGATATTGCTAAAATTGGATGAATAGGCGAATGAATGATAGAACGAATGAATGGAAGCTACCGAATGAAAAAATTGCGAAAAACGAGGCAGAGAAACTCTTAAGCTAGATCAAGAGACGGTTTGTATTATGTTTGTATGATTTTTTACAAAGTGAAAGGAAAAATTCGAACCGTAATAACGAGCCGTTCTCTATATGTATATATATATATATATATATAAGGTGGTTGACAAAAATCAACCATTTTTTTTTCAAAGTCACACCTTTGATAGTTGTAGGACGAGGAAATAAGATTGCTTTTATAATCTGAACTTTTAATGTTAATATTTAGTGGTTCCTGAGCGCCATTTTTCATTTTCCATTTGATTAATACGCGAAAATAATTTTACTTTCATTCCTAATTTCGTTGTTCAGTAACAAGGCAACGTACATATTTTTATAGAGAATTGAATGTTCTACAAAAAAGGTCTCCTATAATTTTTTGATAAAGCAACTCTTTTCAAAGTTATTCAAGGTTAAAGTTGAAATCGTGTGAAAATTCACTTTTCTCGAGATTGACAGCAAAAATACTAAACTTATCACGGAATATTGTGATTTTTCTTTGTAAAGCATTACAACTGCTACCAAATCATGTCATTCAATTAACGTTCAACTTTTTTTTGAAGGACCCTAATATATTTGTCTTCTTTGGATCGTAAAACGACAACGACAAGAAAGAAAATTATAAATTTTACATACGTTCAAACGCTTGAAAGTCGAGTTATTTTTTCACTTTGATTTTTTTCAATTAATTTTCGTACACGCGGTATCTATTACATCATAATTTACATATCTACATAACGCGCGAAATTTTATAATAATCCAAACAAAGAAAAAAATCATTAACACATTCTGAACGGATTTTATACCCATATCTATCAAACTTGTCAAGTTATCGCTAAACGCGGAATATAAAAATTTTCCTTTCGTTTGCCTTGTCATTCCGATATACATAAGTATTAATTTGCGAACAATTTTTTATCGTTCATCTATCTTCTGAACCTGCAAATTGATTCGTAATAGTTCGCGATTAAATCCTTGCGCTGCACATCTCCTGTATATATCTATATAACACTTGTGTCATACCGGGGTCGCTGAAGACCCCGAGTCAAAAATCATTGCGTCGAAACGGAGATGTCGATTCAAATCACTTGAAAAAATTCAGAGATACTGTTCAACTATGATATTTTCGAGCAAATTAGTTATCTTTACCGTATTGAAATTTTGAATGTGAAAAAAAAAAAAAATTACGTCGCAGCAAAATACCGGGAAATGGATCACTCTACTCAAAAAATCGTACTTCACTGAATATTCAACATTTTGAGTTGAAAATTCACCGAGTAACACTCAAGAAACAGATAATTGAACTAAAAACAAAAAATATGGAGATACTGCTCGATAAAAAAAAAAGGTATTTTCTTTGAATGAGTGGAGTTGATTTTTTGGAAAAAGAATGAATTCACGTTTTTTATGATATTTCGCTATTCATCTTAGATCAAATCAGATTATTTTGTGTATATTTTTCATATGGAATTTATAGCGAAGAAGCCGTGGGGCCGTTTTGGCTCAGGTGTGCAGCGTAGGTAAGGGTTAAAATATTCGAATGAGATGTAAAATTCATACGTTCCTTTAATCCGAAATCACGATCGAAAGGGAAAGAAACACAGAGGGCGAGAGTTTGAGAACTAGATTTTCGGCTTGTACTTTCGGATAACGGCGAATCGAATCATTGTCGACGATCCGGAAGTCAAACGACGAGGGGCTGAATATATACACCAGGTACATGAGAACTGAATAGTTGCAGGGTTGTATCGCAGTTTGCAGGACATGAGGCTAGATCGGTTTGTTCTTCGGATTGCGCTTCAAGTATCAATTCTGTGTAAACTTTACTCGATACGTTAAGAGTTTATAAGCCTATTTACGGTGTTTGTAGTCCCTGTGGGATCTAAAAGCCGAAAGTCAAATGCCAAGTGAAATTGGAGGTTCGATTATTGGGCTAAGACGATCGTATTTCTTTCATTCGCTTTTCATTCTTCTTCTTCTTTCGGTAGGTTGTCGTAATAGACGGAATTACTTACGGTGCACAAGGTGAATTTTTTTTCTTCGTTGCAAATACGCAGAAAATTTGCTTCGTTAAATACAAAAAAATGATTAATACGATTTTAGAAAATAAATTAATTATTTGCGCCGATTTTTTTCATAAAAGTTTTTCTTGGGTTCCTGACGAGAGGAAGCAGGTTGGGAAAGAAAGAAAAAAAAAATATCCCGAATCGAGATTTGTTAAGACTGATATTTTTCGCAACTCCGTTAACGAGATGAATTCCCGTTAAAATTGCAGGACTGGCGAATATTCGAAAGCGGAATTCAAACCGCACTCTACGTGTCCAAGGAACGGAAACAAGGACCTGCCGTATAATAACCGGGTCTTTTCCTCCACTTGGTCGAATATTATACGCGGTACAAAGAGAATGAGAGCGAGAAGAAAAGAGAAATAGCGAGAGAGATGTAGAAATAAAAAATAAAAAAATGGTAAACGTGCAAACCCCGAGCCGACTGGTGTTTAAAAATGAAATACAGAAATAACGGATATCCGGTTAATCTCGCGGTTCTGTCTGCTGGATACAACGTGTACGTATGTATATGTACGCGTATACACAGAATGTACGATAATATACGTACATCTATGTTGCAAAGGCACAAATGCCTATTTATATTCCCGTATCAGCTGACAGGGCGAAGATGATAAAACTTCGTAACACGTGACGTCTGTGAAATTAAAAGACGATTCGACGATAATGTGGAAAGAAAAAATTACCTAGTTCATATATTTTCGTGCAATTTGTTTTCCCTTAGAAAGTAAATTTCATCAATCAGTCGCGAATTTTTAATCAAGCCGCGAGCGTCATGAATTTGGAATAAAATATATCGATACAGATCTGTGTACAATTCGGTCAACCGTGAGATAATTAAATTTGAGAATTTTTATAAGAAAAATATCTAATTTTTCTCACAAATATGCAGCGGTTGAAAAAATTAATCATTATTCATACCACAAAGTGGACTATACATCTCAGCAATCAAAATCCTCATTGATTACAAACTTTTGAACAATGCTTTAATTTTAATAATAAATTTTCTGTCACATTATGACGCATGTGTGTTTCATGCTGCGGGTTGAAAACAAGGTATACAAAACAAAAAATAAAAAAGAAATAAAACACGATTAGTTACGAACGGTGCGAGAAAAGAGTTTCCCAAAAAAAAAGTAATAATTCAAACATCGATTAGCTTAAAAAGCCGAGTGATCAAGCATTTTCCGACAAATCTTAAATCGTGTTGTGCGAACCGGTGAATTGCAAACATCTGTCAAATAAGATGGTATGATGGGGGTTGAAAATCCACAGGATCACGGATAGACAGATAGATGGATAGATACATGCGTTAAACACATATAGATGTATAATGTGTGTAATATAGGTTGACACGTGGAAAACGTGAACCTGTAGCTATTACGTATTAATTTGCGCCGTACATCGAAACGGGAACTGAACTGAACCGAACGGGTTTCGCGAAGGAGGGGACGAAGGGGGACGATGAGGGGCGGGGGGGGAGGGTTAAGGGTGGGCAAACACCGTCAGCATAGCCAAACACTAGTTTCAACACAATCGTTGAGGGAAGGGAGAAAAAGGGGTGGCGGGGTGGGGGGAATCAGAGCGTCGGTTTATGGCTCTGCTTGTATCTATGTATGTATGTATGTAAATTTTCAGTCTATTCCGAGTTACACACACGTTGTACAACATATAGTACGTATATTGTATTTACATATCGACAACTCAATGATAATTATCGCGCATTTCGTCCGATGCAGGACGGGAGGGGGGGAGGGGGGGGGGGGATTAGTTTTAAGTTACGGGGGTAAATTTATTCAATTTGTCCAATAAATGCAACTTTCAATATATGATTTTATTCAGTTTCAATGTAGATACATTTTTCCTGCTGCACGGTTTTCGTTTCGTTCCTCTCTCATTCGGATCGTTTGACATACACTGATAAATAAAAAGCGCACAAGCGTGGATTAAAGATTACACTGCTGAAGTAGTTAAGAATATTTGGTGTTAAATTTTCAAAATATACGCAAATTTTTTTGAAAAAATTCTTATCTGTGTTTCAGGTATATGTAATTATAATTTATTGTTATATAGAGGAGAATGATTACTATTTACTTTCACCATGGTTCCACGTTTTTACCTTATCGGTTCCCGATCTGTCCGTAAAAAAACCTAAAAAAAAATTACAAATAAAAATGTCGCACGTCGATAATAATAATAATAATAATAACAACAACAACAAAAATTTTATAGAAATGAAAACAATGCGCCGATTGTATGTAATACAATTACACGCACAAAACGAGGAAAATGATTGGCACATCTCGAAAGTATTTATCAGGGTTCATTCACGCATAAATTGTGTATAAAATGCAACCCTTTGCCCTTTTATCGAAATTTTCCATTTTCCCGCCGGTGGGCTGGCGACAATTTCGAATTTATGAGTTTGCACACCGCGTTGTTGTGCCCCTGCAGAATATTGTTTACCACGCTTGCGCCCCCTTGTTCATCTCTTTTGTTTTTCTTTGCTTTGGTTTTTGTTTTTAATACACCTTTTTCCTCGATTCCATTTATAGTCGGCGCGTTTTCCCCGCACCACGCGGCATCTCTTTTACCACCTCTCGTTTCTGTCGCCACCCTCGCGACGCACGGGGTGAAATTGTACGGCATTGATCGATTGTTTCTATTTTCCTGTTCTTCTTGTTACCGTTATACCGTTGTTTCTATGTAGGTATACACATCGACCTGTCGACCTCCCTTAAAACGTCGTTAAAAATACACATTTACTACCACCCCCTGTGTGTACAACGTACGCAGATACGCGGGTAACACGACGTATCCCTGACCATGAACCTAACTCGTATTTCATTTATACTCTTTATCGCCGATATTGTAATTCCGCTTTTTATTAATATCTTTTTTCTCGTATTTTCTTACCTTCGAAACACATCAATTTCACATCTATCGAACAATGTTTGAGTGCTGATTTTTTGATTTGTTTTTTCCCCGCTGTCTTTCTTTTGTAACTATAAAAATATTTTCTATAATCATCCCATATGTATCTGAAACTGTACCCTGAATTTTTTCAGATCTATTTATCCGACTGGTTGATTATTTATGATTATTGAGAGTGATTATGAGAAGAACCGTTTTTTTCAGAATTCTCAAGAAATTCACATAAACTGTATTTTCTTTTCCAAAGATCTCAATACCGGGCCCATAATTGATCGACTTCTTCTTCTTTTTTGTAGAAGCTTTAATTTTTTTTTAAAAATAGTGTGCATGAAGTTTGACGGTGAATATCTTCTGAACAGTGAGGTATACAAAAAAATTTGTAAGAGACTTTTTTTTGTAGAGAATTCAATTTCCTACGAAAATATGAGTTGCGCGTATTATAATGACTTTTTGTTGAAGAGTTATAAAATTCATAAAAAAAAAGACATCCACCTTAAAATGATCAAACTTTAACCTTCAATAACTTCTGAACAGTGAGGTATACAAAAAAATTGTAAGAGACCTTTTTTGTAGAGTATTCAATTTCCTACGAAGATATGATACTCATTTTTTTTTTATCAATAGTAGATACCGAGATATGTATTTTTCTTTCTCACCATAAGAAATAATAGAAAACTGCGAGGAACTTGGAGAGAATTTTTTTGCGGTCTCTACCAACCAAGTTTTCGGAGTACAAAGTGAAAAAAAAAAAAAAAGTCGATTTTTTTCGCCCACCCTAATATATATATGGGAAAACATGTGATTAAAAATAAGACAATGTCTTGCCACCTGCATCGACGTGTCGTCATATTATATTATATGTATACGTGTACAGAGTACAAGTATGATCGTATACATCACATAGAGGGTCGGTGAAAATGGGGTATGGAGGATAAACGCCGAGGGAAAAATTGATAACAATTGATAGGACGAACTGGGGGGAAGAATGGGAGACGGAGGAGTTTTTGGGGGGTAAAATCGTCGCCAGATAAAAAAAATCTCATATATACCGTACAGTGTATACGTCCCTGGGTACATAGCCGCATTGTATGTACAATGTATGTACGTATACATATGTATACAATATATCGGCGTTGATAATAACGCGGAAGAGAGTGTTCGCCGCTGTGAATGGTTCGGTTCCATCGTTGAAGTGACTATACGCCGCGACGATTATCGGAAAATTCATGATTGATAAAAATTCATCCTGCACGGCTCGCGTCCCGCGTCAATTCTGTACGAACGCGAGATCCATTTATTTATTTTTTGTCTTTTTCATTCATCTACTTGTTTTGAATATACATCTGCATGTTTTTTGTTCTACTTTGTTCTTCCTTGCCTTTTCAAATCAATCATCGATTTCGTTATCGGTGACGAATATTGTAGGGGTAAAATTCTTGTCTGCATTTGTTTTAAATATTCAAATAGTATTTACCTTAATCAACTGTACATATTATTCAGTTGCTTGTGTTTTATTGAAACCTCGATTATCCCAACGTCGGCTATCCCAATTTTTATCTGCCACATACAAAACGATCATTTTACTTTATTATATTTGAGTGGTCGAATATCTTCGAATAAATTTAGTTTTTTCGCGTGCGTCGGAAAAGTTAAATCCTGTGATAAAACAAATTCTTGCGAAAGGAGAGCCTTGCAGCTCAATTTGAAGAAGTCGCTCACGGGACTTTTTCTGTATTCCGTATCTGATTAACACGTGACAAATCAGAGAGGCAGCGACGGGATAAGCTCCAGACTAAAGCGCACAGTGCACTTGTTTTTTTACAAACTTTTTTGTGAAGTTCTTCGAGTGTTACAACCGAACATCTTATCGGGTGGATGGGAATTACTGCTTGATTCGAAAAATCTTGAGCCTTTTCGATCGTGATATTTGCCCTCTGTCGAATGGTTGGCTTCGGCGAAGTATCGATGATAGAAAAAAAAAAAAATTCCCCTGTCGCTGCCCCTACGATCTTTCACGTCTATATCAGATACGGAATAAACAAGACGCGTTAGCGATCTTTTAAAATTGAGCTACAGGACTCTCCTGTCACGGGATTTTGTTTTAGCTCACGAATAAACTTTTCGTATAAACGACAAGAAGAAAACATTTTTTTTTTTTGAATACCCTAATCTAATATACCGAGAGTTTTACTTGAAAGGACCTGCTCGTAACGCACGCGATTCAACTTGCTCGATTTCAATTGGTTGACATACGTGCTCGCAGCCTGAAGCAAACCTTCGCTGTCAGTAACAAATTCCCTAGAATCGACCGGTTGTCAAGTGACAGTTCACTACGCGTCGGTTTCTCTGTCTACCATGCTGCATGGTAACATTTTTAAGAAGTTGGCTACGCTTGTAAACTAGACGAGTATAAGCAATCGAATGTATGTAAAATGTCATCGACCTTTCGATCGAATCTCACCAATTCAATTCTCTGTGTATTTTCGATACCACGTAGTGAATTAATTTCCTGTATGGGATATATATATACATTGTATATATAGGTCCCTTATGTGCGCATTGTCCATTAATTGTGCGATAATCTTACAATGTCTTTCGTAGATATATTTCAACGTAATATACATCATATGCGTAAAGTATATGTACAATATATTTGTCGTACCTTGTATGTGTGGTGTGCAGAACGACAGTGGTTGACAGATCATGGATTAACGGGGCTGCAAGTTTCTCCCTCTCTCTCTCTCTTTCTCTCTCTCTGGGTTCAAGGGTCACTCCTGTCCTCTCCTCTCCTCTCCTCTCGATCCCTGCACTACATTTCGTTCCCGCGGAGCTACTCCAACGCTACTCGAAACCCTGATGGCGTCAGCTGTTATGTACTGCTGTGGACCGACGGTCTCGTTTGTACGGTGCACATTATATGCCTATACATCTAACACGTGTAATAAGTATAAGTCAAAAAAAAAAAAAAAAAAAAAAGTGAGGAAAAGTTGAGGAAAAAGAAAATAAAAATAAATACAAACGGATGAAAGAAAAGGGACAAAACGATTATTATATACGCGCAAGTTAAAATTGCAAAAACACGAAAATAACAAGTTAAACTCATTTTATATAAAATATTTTTCAATTCATTTGACAAAAGTTTATCCCTTTCCGAAACTTGTTGCGTGAACTACAATCTCGCATATACCATTATTTTTTTTTCTCCATCTCCCGTTCCGATTGTTAATTTAGCTTAAAATATTTCAGTTTACTTTGCATATGTTATTCGATAAGATTTTTGGTATTTCCAACGATTATCGCGTGATAATAAAATTAGTTTAAAATAATTTATTTTTTGGTTCCACCGTAAAATCTTCTCGATAATCGAACTTCCGATCAGCTCGCGAATCTGGCTCCTTCTTCCCAGCAGAAGCTGCAATATCGCGTCCGCGTTAAAGTCAGAAGAAGGGGATGAAAGGGGTGGGCGAAAAACCGTTGCAAGCAATGTTCCCAATTGAGTTTTATTGACCGGTACAGTTGTACGTATGCTCGACGTATCGGACACACACGTGTTTCAGTAAATACATGTTACACACTGGTGTTTACACGTATAATATTATGCGTATACGTCGTGCGTGTGTCGCGATTCCAACAAAATTCTCTCCCCCGTCGGCAACAAATGGCAGCTGTACAGAGAAAGAGAGAGGGAGAGAGAGGGAGAGAGATTGCGGGTGATGACAAAAAGGGGGCGGTGATTCACTCAGCGAAATATGATAACGTCGTTCGTTCCCGCATATTTTCTTTTTTCTCCTCTTTTTTTTTTTTTTTTTCTTCTCCTCTTTCCCTCTTTCTTTCCTTTTTTCGCATGTTTCTTGTTCATTTTTTCCACTCAAGGGTTTGTTTGTTTTTCTTTTCGTTTTGTTCATTCGTGTTTTTGTTTTTTTTTTTTTTTTAAATCTCGAACCCCCTCATCCAGATAATAGCTGCAGCATGAGATGAGAAGCACCCCGCATTCTTCTGACATCCTTAATCACTTTCTCCTTCTCTCTCTCTCTCTCTCTCTCTCTTTCTCTCTCTCTCCCTCCCTCCCTCCCTGTTTCTTTTTTTCTCTACGCGACGATAATAATAACGACGATTAAAATGAGAGCGTAAAATCAAGCGGGGCGAAGGGGGAGGAATTAATTTATCCGGAATATCACCGAAGACGACAACAACTTGAAAATTTTAACCTCTCAAATTTCCATGCTACAAATGTATCGCGTTGTCATTTCCGCATACATTACGTACGTTTTATTAATATGTCGAAAAACAAAAAAAAAAAAAAAAATTCCCCAACTCAACTGCTATTCTTTCTTCACGCTTTCAAGTTTTTCTTGATATTTGTATCTCCTTTCAGACCTTCTACTTATCGATCGTCAAAGAGATTGTAGACGAATACGCGTACAAGGCATGAGTCGAAACGGAATTGTATATTCAAGCTAACACTTCTTCAATACTCACATATGCATATAATATCGTCAATATATGCTGTTTGTGCACGGATTTTCTCTACTGACTTTTTTATGGTCTTTGCTTGTTTGTTTGTTCTTTTTTTTTTTTTTTCTCCCGAATCGTACGTGTTTAGATGATATACGACATGTCGGCCTTATCGGATATAGTTTCAATATTTTAAATAATCTAACAACGTGGAACGTGCTGTGAAAAATTCAACGATGCAAATGACCTTTCACTATACATATATGCATAGGCATGCATATTGTATGTACATTAGGGTGTTGCACGTAAAAATAATTTGCGAATTTCCATCGCGGCACCCTCTGGAAAATTTGTTTGGGCTAAAAGAAGAATTCTCCCCAAAGATGAGGGTTGTACGTTACATCTAAGGTGGCGCTCATTCATTTTTGCTAAAAAAAAAAGTGAAAAATCGAATGAGCGCCATCTTAAACGTAACGTACAACGCTCATCTTTCGAGAGAATCTTTCTTTCAACCGAAACGTAGTTTGCAGGGGGTGTCGCGATGGAATTTCGCAAATTATTTTTTCGTGCAACATCCTAACGTTCGTACTCGATTGTAAAATATAGAATTTGAGAAAACGCAGTGTGAAGTGAAAGAATGCAATAAATATTAAATTCGGTCTGCATTATACGTATTGTACA
Source organism: Neodiprion virginianus (assembly GCF_021901495.1). Classification (NCBI taxonomy): domain Eukaryota; kingdom Metazoa; phylum Arthropoda; class Insecta; order Hymenoptera; family Diprionidae; genus Neodiprion; species Neodiprion virginianus. The sequence goes on from NC_060880.1 coordinate 20,822,480, forward strand.
CTAACTGAAATTTGAAAAAATATCTCGTCAACGTTAAATAACTCGATATAACTATTTATATAATAATAACTGAATTTTTTTTTTTTTATACATGAAAGATAAATAAAAAAAAATGAAGTTTACAAGTCGCAAAAAAGCTCTCGAATGAAATCATCAAAACTGCATCCATTAAATTAAACGGATGTATCGATAATATTGAAAAAAAAAAAAAAGAAAAAAACTAATAACATGCAGCGGGCGGCCCATAAATATATAAACCTTTGTATACGTCTGTATAATGTGTACACACCCACACACCCACACACATATATCGGGTTGTTCGCAAAATACCGTAGCCGATGTTATATAGAATACCGGCCGTATAAAGTCCTGTGTGGTGTGGGAGAGACGAAGGGGCGAAGAAGGGTACGTATAAAAGTCGGTTGAAATGAAGGAGTTCAGGGAGAGGAATAAGGGGAAGAGGTGGATTGAATGCAGGGACGTCGTAGGAAATCGTTGAATCTATAAAAGTTGTCGCTCACATATATTCCTTTGCCTTACGCTCCTCGCGATCGGCTCTCGAAGAAATCGCCACGTACGATAAATATGCATTGAAGAAGAGAAAAAAAAAAAAAAAAACACTCAACGAATGTTACATCTGAATTTTTATATACCTAAGTGGGCGTTTGATTTTTTAACCCTCGATCTAACCCGCAAACACATGAAACGCACAAATTATTATATTGTATGCAGCATATTGTCAGCTGGTTAGGCATAAATTTGAAAAGGAAAGAAGAAAAGAAGGAAAATGAAATGAGGCTAAGGCTCAGAGTTAAATGAGCGAAATAATGCACCGAAAAAAAATTGAAAAAGTTGAATACAGAATAATATTCATTCTAATTCTCATTGGCAGGTAATTTATCGATTCAAAAAAATGTTTGATCATTTCGACAAAAATCATTCTATTTCGAACAAACTTTTCTATCTACAACTGAATAAATATTTAAAATGATTGATTGATTGATTGATTGCCAAGGACTATTGGAATAAATATTCTCTTGGTTTAAACTCTTTTTTTTTTTTTATCGATGTGGAAATTCACTGATTTTCACACTTGCTCAGGATTTTGACAAAAGATTGACGATGAAAACAGAATTCGGTGCACAGCACTTCAAGAGGAAAAAATTTAATTTCTACATTTAACCTCATAGATAGTTCAAAAATACCGTATACAATATATTACAGTGTACGACAGAACGGATTCTGTACAGCGTTTTTCGAAATCAATAAAAATTTGTTAAAAAGAAAAAAATCATCAGGTGCAGGTTTGTAGCCTCATTTTTCTCTTCTGCGATTTTTCATGCGAATTTGTTGTTTCCTCGTAGACAGAAAATAATCGGTAAATTTCAAATTTACTAGCACGCACGTTTTGCAAGCTTGAAAGCGTTTATTTATTTTCTCTCGCATCGAGATCGACAAAAATTTTCTGACTTCGTTTCTTACCGTTCCTTTTTTTTAACACTGTTATTACCCCCATTATTACGGTTCTTTTTTTTTTTTTTTTTTTTTTTTTTCTACCTTTTATACGCTCTCACCCGATGAGGAGGAGAAGGAGAAAGCGAGCGGAAAAATGTGGATTGGGGGACTGGGATGGATTTTAGAGCTGGGCGATAAATAAATGGGGGTCAATCGGTGTATAAACTTCTTGTGTAGAGTGATTTAGCCACTTCATTGGCTCATATATGAGAGGAAGGTTGAGTGTAGAACGCAGGCCGTAAACCTGCGCACCGGGCGGCCAAGCCGCGTTAAACGGAGGAAAGTGTCTTCGGGTGTGTAAAACCCCTGAGGTATAACGTACGACGAAAGAGGAGAAAATAAAAAAGGAAACAAAGAAATAAAAGAAAAAATAAACGACAAGAAAGAAACGACCACCCCCTCTACCAGCCGACAAACAAAACAAGACAAAATGAAAAGTGGAAAAAACAACCGCACAGTTTTATTTTTACGGTGGATTTAACTATTTCACTCACTTTCTCTCTCTCTCCCTCTCTTCGTTTCTTTCTCTCTCTCTCCCTCCTCACGCCGGCTGCCTGCAGGCAGGCCGCAGACTCGCAATCCACCCGCGACCTGCCATTTACTATACCCGTATCCGATACGGTAATCCACTACACTTTTCTCTTCTTCGGTTCACGGTATTTTATTTATTTATTTATTTTTTTTTCTTTCACTTTTTTACCTTTTCCAAAACTTTTATTTTTTAAAATTATTTTTCTACCACCCCTTCAGCACGATCGTTTCTTCTCTCACTTTTGTTTCCTCTCTTACCTTACGCATGACGACTTTCTTTCGATCCGTTCGAATTTCTCACTTTTTTTTTTTTTTTTTGGTTTCTAATTTTTCATCTGGTCAATGATCTTTACCCTCAAATTGGCCAAGTCTTTCGAAAAACGAATAACAGAGAAGACTTAATTGCAGAAGAAAACGTGAAAGATGCGTCGTTCATCGCACCAGAATTTTCTCCCTTTAGTTTATTTGCAAAATTGTTAAGCTATCTTCCCTTCATTCTGAGAATTTAGATCAACTTTGCCCGGGGGGAAATTAGGGGGATTGATAAACAGGCGCAACGCTGTGCTGTGGAGGTGAGGCATGGTTTTCTGCCGCGAAAGAGAGAGAGAGATAGAGAGATAGAGAGATAGAGAGGAGAGAGAGAGAAAAGGTGCCCCTGTATACGGGCGAGGTAATCGAGCCTCACCGGTAAAGTGATTGGATATGGATTATAACGACAGTTAGTCTTGATATTGCCGAGTGCCATTCGTCAATGACTCTTCGTTTTCTTCTTATTCTTTTTCTACTTCCTTCTTTTTTTTTCATTCCCCGTCCGCAGTTATAAATTACCCTAATTCAGAACAGGTTATATATAGAAACAAATATACGTATCACATGATACATACATTGATTTATGTATTTGATTTAATTTGATTTCACCTGCATTTTTTTTTTTGTCGTTTTCGCTCAACGACGATGATAAACATTAAATCAAACATTAATAATAACCAAGATATTTACTGAAATGCCTAAAATTTGAAGATTAGTTTTAACCGCTTCAAAACCTGTTTAGAATTTAATGATATTACAGTTTTCTGAATATCGCGTTATTCTCTTTATTGTTCATCGAATATTATCGTCGAGCTTGAGAGAAGAAATAAGTATGAAAGACAAAGAAAAAAATAAATTTTACCGACGTCTCCTTACTTTGGATTTGCGATCCGTGTCGTTTGAGGCGTTCATACAGATCACACGGTGTAACACAAAAGAGATGCTTACGTACGGCGAGAAGAAAGAGGATCATCGATTTTGAGCCTCGGCATGAAACGGCAATTTGCCGTCGGCCGGTTCTTGCGGTTTCACCCCGATCCTCCCTCCTCGTTCCTCTGATCCTGACCTCGATCCTCATCCTCTTCTCAAGAATCGGCTCGAAGATGCGAAGGTGCAGGGAAGAGAAGAGAAGAGAAGAAAAGAGAAGATACCGCATCGGAGCTGGGGCGAGTAATCGGGGGCTGTTTTTGCCGCTCAGTCGGTAAAACAGAGGCGAATCAACCCGTTCCCATCGGTTCCACCCGGGCGATCCCTAATGCCACTCGAATTTCTGCAGGCCAGTTCGCTGCCTTACCTGCAGGCGGCGGCCACGGCGCGAGATTAGTCCTGACTCCCCTGCCACCCCTTCCACCACCCCGACCTACGTTATCTGATGATTTTTTAGGGTTTTGCCCTCAAATTGGCCGGAATTTACCGAATTAAAATCTGACCCCAGCCTGCAGCGTCCTGGATAACGGATAAGGGATTAAAAGCTCCGACGCCACCGCCCATCCCTCACCCAGAAAATCTCCTCCCTCATCGACGTGTGTATTTGCCGATTCGACCCGCGCCTCCGGCTTGTACAGTCCTGAAACGCGATATACGCTTCGATTGTTCCCGCACCACCGGCAAAACGAAAAACCGAAGTAGAGGAAAAGGGAAAAAGAAAATCGGGATGGAAACAGAACGAGGGGATGAAAAGAAATCAAACCCCTTTTACAACATCAGCATCGATTCAACCATCGTTTCAAGTTCAATTCCAAGACAAACCGAAGAATCACGAGTAAAAATAACGATATTAGGAAGATCATTTATGAGTTTGGAAGTATATAAATTATATGTGGTTATTATATGGAAGAAGTATATATTCAAACGCAAGATATATACTTCGTAGATTTTTCTTCTTTCAATTTTATTACAGAGTCATTCGTATGACAATGACGATCAACAATTTCACAAGAGATTTTGACCTGAAATATCTGATAACAAGTGTAACGTCATTCTGGAAAATTGTTTGTTTTTCAGTTCAGTTAAAGTGATCTCACATGAAATTTTGATACTGGAGTGAAAGAATTCTGACACATTGTATAACATCGGTTCAAGTACTGTATTACCTTGGATGGAATCTCTCCAGGTAGAAAATCTGTTACAGGGAAACCTGCAGAATCGCTGAGCAATGAACATTTCAGTGACCAATAAATGAAGGTACCATTACAGACCCTCATCGATGTGGCCAAGAGCAAAGTCCAGCGACTGGCAAAACGGGTATTCATCCCGGATGTGGGAGGTAAGGGTCTAACAGCAGCAGCAGGATAGGACGAAGTCAGTCGTGTTCGAGAGTCCTTTGGAGGACTCGGGGTCTCGTAGGTCATTCGGGAACAGGGAGCAAGCTCCGGTTTGGGTTCCGGCGATGTAGCGGAGGAAGAACAGGGTCTGCGAAGGGTGGGGAGATGGGGAAAAACGGGGAAAAGCCGGGAGGTGCGGAGAGGAGGAAAGAGACGAGAGATGAAAAATAAATTAAAGACGAATCAGGATCGCGGGGCGGGAACTCTCGGTGTCGCAGAGTCAGCAGAGTTATAGTCAAAGCGGAGGACCGACTCGGCACGACCAAATTTATATTCCTTTTGATGATGAGGCGACGGCGGAGGCTCCGGATACAGAGAGAGAGAGAGAGAGAGAGGATCGATTCCCACCACTGCACTACTGCATACCTTAAATTTATTAATCTCATTCCTCGTCCACGGAGTCCATCTTCCTCTTCTTCCTCATCCCTTCTCTCCATCGACGTGAAATATTTGCTGTCTTATCCAAGAACGACTCGATATGTGCAGCAGCACAGATCCAACTATGGGTATGTGTGAATATTAATTTGTCCTCGGGAATTGAATTGAATTGAATTGAATCGAATCGAATCGCTCGTGTTTGTGATTAACGAGCGATCGTCGATAGGAAAGCAAAAACAAACTTTGACGACGAATAGTCGTCAGCTGATGGAAGTGTTCAATTGGAATCTGAGTTAACAGACACGTAGAAAGGGAGACGAAATGGAATCGGACAGGCTTGGAAAATCTAGTGAGGCCAAGAGACATTATCGATATTCGGGTAATTAGGTACCTTGTCATCATCTCACAGTCAATTTACGCAGTAACTTCTTCATCGGTTAACCGAATCTACATCCTGATCGCAAATGACACCGAGACAGACAAGAAGATGAACTCAGGCTGACTAAAAAAAGTGCAACTCTCAGCAAGTATGGGTTTATATGTGTAAGAGTGAAATTAGAGATTTAGCGATTGAAGGTGGGCGAAGAGGAGATTGAACTGCAGAGCGAAAAGTTGACGGAGCACAGAAAGGAAAAAAAAGTTAGTAACTGCGGAACGAAGAGAAAGAGAGTTGAGCTGTAATCGATTGTTGGAAGAAGGTCCCAGAATTTGGATTTGGATTGATGGAGCGAGTGCAAGTGTTTCGAGTACCCCAGAGGTGAAGTTTAATTATGAAAACTGCAGAGGAAACGCACCTGCTCCTGATGATCTGGCCAACCCTCCACGATCGTATTTTTTGGAGTATAAGAAGCGCCGCTTTAGGATGAGCTTGGTCCCTCCTCCTTCTTTCCTGTCGAATTTGTACTTTGAAAGTTGTTAAAAGTAGCAGGCGAAACTGGGGCTTAATTGAAGGTAGCTGGCGGCAGGTGTTTCCCTTTCCAATATGCGGACAGCTTGATGAAAATATAAGGGAGGAGGTATCGAGTGACGATCGGGCTCGTAAAAGTCGCAAAAAGTTGGCATCACGGTGGTGCGTTGCTCCGATCCATTCACCGCTGGCAATTACCCTCCTTAAGAACACGCCGCGCGAGTTCCTTTGCTTCACCCCTTCGTTGTTGGCTCGTTCCACAACACCCGAGGCCGGATTTGGATCCCGTCACTCGGTAACCGCATCCGCAACCGCGACAACCAAACTCACCACGTTCACCCGGCTGACTACTCTCTCCCTCTCTCATCCCTATGTTTGTCTGCACACTATCTTTCCACCAGGATTAATTTCAACCCCGTTTGCAAGCGCCCCGTCCCACCGACGTACAAACTCCCCACAACTGTTCTCAGTTGCCTTTCGAAGGGACGTGTGAATGCACACACTGGGTATCAGACTACGTTTGATTATTGTTTTCTTCCTGGCACTTGGGGTATGAATTTTGACAGACACTTCTCATTGTACACAGTTATTAACGATAAGACACGGTTAGCTATATTGCTCGTGAGCTTTGATCGTTTCTCACTTTCATTCCGATCTGAATCGTGTCCTAGGATTGAAAACTAGTCGCTCCTGATCATCGTCTGAAGAGATGCGTGATTCCCGAAGTGGTTTTGATGATTCACATTTTGTTCCCAATCTGAATCATGTCCCGAGGTGGAAGACTAATCATTCCTCGTCATCATCCGAAAAGATTCGTCATTTCTGACGTGGTTTTGACGATACTCGTCTGATTCCAGATCAAAATCATGTTTCTGATATTGGAAGTGGTCGTTCATTATCCGTTCTTAGGGATAACTTGTAAAGATTCATGACTTATGAAGTATTTCCGATGATTTTGCTTTACATCTGACGAGAATCGATCCTGGCATTGAAAACTGGTCTTTTGCCATTTCAATTAAACAAGTTTCCAAGGAAAAATGTACGATTCGAAAGATTCTGGTAGTACACTTCTGGTCACGAGGCTGCAGGTAACCCGAGTACCTAATTCCATGAAAGTCCGTCACTATACTTCGTTTCGAAAATAAAGATCAATTTCGCTCTGGATTCCAGCTCCACTGATCCAACTCCTTCGTCAAGTTTGGATTAAGTCTTCTTTCCCGGAGCAGAACATCGGGTGAAATCGAATATGTAACCAGAATGTCAATCGGGATAGCATTGAGAGGAGGAATTCACAGCTGAGAAGAGCTGCCTTGGATGGTCGATCGTGTTTCATTAAGGGGCTGGGTTAAAGCGGCGGCGTTTCTTATAATCCCGTATCTCTCGATATAAGAGAGAGAATTCGCGAAGCGCTGGCACGTCCGATGAGTAAACGCAGGCGTGAACCAGTGGCTGGTCGGTTGGCTGCGAGCAGTAGCGGCAGACAGTTGGAAATAAGGAAAGGATACAGGAAGTAAAGAAGGAGAAAAAGGAACCGGACGGACGGGTGGGCATTGGATGGAGTGGTAGTAGCTACATCCTCGGAAGCTTCCAAGAACCAATAATGAGTGTGGAATAAGAGAGAGAGGAGAGAAAGAGAGCTTTCTTTATCAGTGGTGAAAATCAAATTGTCCCTTACTTCGGTTGGGCAATCTGCCGCGGCGCAGCTCTCACATCTGCCTTGGTTCTCTCCCTCCTTTCCCTTCCATTCCGTTTCGTTCCATTCCCACGAGCTGGGGGCAAACTTAAACATCAGCTCTAACCAAGTAGCGAGTAATAATTGAGTCAGACAAGTGTGTATGTGGACACTCGGTAGGTAGAGGTTCGAAACAGACGACCAGAATCCCAAGCAGCGGACCGGCCAACTTCTCCATCCTCTCCTCTCTCCGCGCTCCTTCCGGACCGCTCCGAAGCAACTATCAATCCGTGGGCAATTTATACCAACGCCCTCAGGGAGGGAGAAAGAGGTGGACGGCGATTGAGGAGAGCTCTGAACCGAGATGAAGATCGAAGGGTGGCATCTTCTACTGTCCGTCAAGCGCCCTTCTCGTCTTCTTCTTCATCCTCCTATTCCTCAACTTCTTCCTCTTTTTCTTATTCCAGAACAGCTCAATCGCATCCATCCAAACAACGAGTCGTTTGGAATTTCGTGATGAATTCCAACGAAGGATCAACGCTTTTCAGAGCGAAAAGCCCGTCAATTTACCTAGCTCCTGGATACAAGGTGATCCGGCGTCCGGAGAAGGGCACTTAGGCAGCGATCTATACTTCGATAACCAGCCGTCATCCGGTACGTTATATGCTGCAGAAAAAACTCTCTCGTAGAAATTCGAAGCAATGTATTTCTCACGTTACGGGGACAGTACGATACCCGTGGCGCCAATTTTTGACCATTGATTTCTAACATTCTTACCATAAAGATTTTACGGACTGCTATTGTTCCGAGATGAAAATCGTAGCAAGTCTTTGTGACACAATATATGACGAAAACAGCGGTAAAGATTTTGGTAGGTGAAGCTGAAACTTGGAAAATTCGAATGGGAAAAACGGTCAGTAAATGTCCGAACGTTGCGCATTCGTCGTCGCGGTTTCCAATTCCCGGAGTAAAACAAAGCGCGCCTTGGTACGGTATGGAAACTTGTGGGTATACAAAGCGACAACGACGTCATATCACGTCAGGGTAAGTTTAAGGTGACAAGAAACAGTTCGTTCCTTCCTTCCGTCCCCCGTTCGAAGTAGAGTCGAGGTTGCGCCTCCTTCTCGGGTCTCTCTAACGGTGTCAGCTCTCGAACTGTCCAACTGTCCAACAGAGTCCATTTTGCGCCCCCGAGTCGCGTGTTTTTCCACGATCGAGAAATCTCATTCGGCCCGTGTCGAGTTGGACGTTGTGGAATGGGCGACGCATTTGTTGTATTCTTCTTCTTTTGTCGTACCTACTTCATTTTACTCTTTTCCGATTTTCGCCGCAGCCGTATACCCGCCGAATATTCTGCGAGATTGTGTGAAGGGAAAATTCGGGCCACTGGTCGCCTCGATATATTATTACGCCACCCCCTGCAGCCGCCTCCCTCAAAGCATGTTTAGCGCCGTCTCGCCTCGCCTCCCCCCCCCCCACCCTCGCTTATTCATGGGCCGAGAATTTCACGTTCGGAATTCGAAACGGCAAGAATTTCATCCCTCTACCTCCCCTCCCTCATCCCCCTTCTCCTAGACCTCCTCCGCTTCGATCCTTCTTGAATCCAGAAGAGCAGACAACACGACGCGTCGCGTCGTTGCAGATATATATATATATATATAAGCGAGAGACCTGTAGTATGAGCAAATTACTATCGAACCTCACCTACAACTTCACAGCTAAAATGTTCGGGCGAATATACTCAAGGGAACGTTATAGTGCTTTATCGATTCCGATATATCAGCGTCAATAATGATGTGTGTGTCCCCCCCACCTCCCTTCCTCCGCCCTTTTTTATCGCAGAGTAAAAATCAAGAAATGGTTGCTGAGTTGATAAAGAATAACTATCATGCGTGTATTTAAAGATGACTTTGACCGTTCTTGTGGCATAGAATTCAAAAATTTTTCTATTTCAATTCATGACTCTTCCCCGTCGTCTAATTATTAATACATTGTGGATAAATCCTTAATATCTTTCGATGAATCAGTTCTCATCGTTTGAATGCAGGGTTTTGAAAACGAAAATCGTACGGACAGTTCTAATCAATTATTTTAATTCTTGGAGAAAAATTTCTCCCATTTGTAAAGAAATTTTTGTCCCGAATTCCTACATGACGTGACGAGAAATGGTTTATGGGAAGGATACCAGGCATCGAGAGGGTGCATTGGATCATACCGAGATGTAAAAATCCCTACCACGTAAATCACAAATTTTCTTCGATTCGAAATGAATTTTGATTGAGAAATAACCATCGATTTTGGACATGCGATAATTTTTTTTTTTTTTTTATCGAAAGTAGTCTTAGCGGCTCATTAAATCATTCGCGATTAAACTTGATCGATTTGACGCGAGCATGAAATTTCGTTGAAAGTTACGATTCCTGTTAATCACGACCAAACCGCCGTAACGCGACGTCTGTATTACAGGTAATAATTGCCAAGGGTGACACGATAATGCTGTCGGAAGGAACGAGAACGGGGCTTCGGGGTCGTTTTAATCAGCAGTAAAGTGGGGGATGGGGGTGAACGGTAGGCTGCTGCGGGGTTGGTATCAGCGCGGCGGAACTCGATACAAGAGAACGGCGGCAGCCGCAGCAGCAGCAGCCATCCGTTGCGGATCAGGTTTTCCGGTGGATGATCGGCCTTCCGTAGTATCGACGACGCTCGGCTATTCGGGGTCTCGGCGACGTTGTTTCGTAGTAATCTTGCCCGGTTGTTAGACTTTTTTTATGGCCAGCGCTAAACCCGAGACCCGGAAACGGGGGATGAGGGAGAGCGGAGCAAGGGAACGACGAAGGGTTGCGAGAAGGAGGAAGAGAGCGAGTGGGAGGGAGAAACGGGACGCGGCCAAGATTGCCTCCTTTCTAATTTATAACTAGACGAGGCCTCGAGCCTTAACAATTTACGCCCGCACGGCCAACCATACACACAGCTTTAGTGCCGACCGTTTGCCACAGTTATAGTTACATTTATTCTCTCCCTTCCCCTCAACCCCCTCATCGCCCTCTTCTGCAGGTGCTGAATTTATTCACCGGAAGTCTGCACTTCCGGACCGTGGCGAGAACGTCCGGGCGGGAAATAAAAAAATAAAAAAAAAAAAATGGAAAAACCAATTTTGCTAACCGTAAAACGTGATTCAAAATATCGCACATAAAAATAGTTGTCCCGGATTTTACTGCGTTTTTTATTCTACACCATTTTTCAAAGTTTTTCGTTTCGTTTCGGTGTATTCGGAATAATAGGTACAGATATTCTGTGTACCATTCGCCAAAAATCATTTTTCACCAAATATATCGTTGCTCTGTTCCGTTTGTTTTTTTTTTTTTTATCATTTTTCTTTTCTCCACGCAACGATTTTCATATATTCTAGTCGAAAAAGTTCTGGACAAATTCAGACCTCGCGACTCGAAATCCCTTTCGTGAAAAAATGTAGAACAATAAAATAAAAAAAAAAAAAATAAATGAATAAAAAAGAAACCATCGAAAGTCTTACACGAGATTAAGAATGTTAAGGTCAAAGCCTGGCTTACAGTTGGTACGAAATGCCCCTTATATATTATATATAAAACTAAGACACACCCTAGAGCCGACGGTATCTGAATTGCAAATTTCATTTTCTAATGGAGAAAGTGCCAATCACTTTTTTTACACTCGGTAAGTCTCGAGGCACCGCTGCAGCACCATTGGGATTCAATGCTTATCGTCTTGTGTGTATATGTATACGTAGACTGTACTGTATGTATGTTAACTTTCACGTGTGTACGACATAAGCACCCCTATACTTTATAGCTGTATATTTATATGTATACGTATACATACATCCGTAAGCCAGTCGGATATTTGCACCTTACTCAATCCCCGCGCTCAAGAAACGGAGCGAGAGAGGCACTCTAAATCCAACCTCCATTTTTGAGAAGGCACTTGTCTCAATTTCCGTTTATATACCTATAATGCAGCTTTTCGCTGCGAGGAGCCGAAGATTTTCCTCCCCCTCACTAACGCATAATCGTATCAAAAATCGTTTGGTAAGCTCGCACGTGATGTTTTTACGCGATATTCTAATCACTTGCGGTATAATCGAATGTTAGTAAAAATAGAATGGTTAAAAAGCTTTTGCACCAATTGCGTTGTTACTTGTGATGTATAATTGATTCATTTCAATTTTTGATTTCTTTCATTTTTAAATCATACGAAATGTGAGAAAATAATTTGAAAGAAAAAAAAAATAGTGATCCGGAACCAATCGCCTATCCAATGATTGTAATTGTGACACAGAGCGAGTAATTGATTGGAAAATAAATTGGGAATCTCAGATTGTAGAAGGTTGGAGAAAAGAGGGAAATTTGATCCTGATCGCGCTGACATTTTTCTTTACGTCGATACAGGGGGGAGATGAGTGAGTGAGTGACTGGAGAATTTTTCATCGTATATAACACGTTTTACCCGTCCTGCGTGCGTGTTAGGCCGTCGAAAAATAGGGGAAGGGGCAGAGAAGTGATTGAAAGTAAACTTAGGGATAAGGTAACTGAGCGACGCAGTACCAGCGGCATTAGAAGCAGGATGCGAAGGGAGAGAAAACGGGGAAAAAGTGGGGGGCGAGAGAGCTTTGAGAAGCTCGTGTTCTGTAGATACAAGGTAATTTTCCCTGCAGCGCAATGTGAGATGAGAGGAAGCGGAAAAAGGGGTATTGAAAAAAGAATATCGAATCGTATCATATTTCAATCTCTCATCTTCTCTCTCTTTCTCTCGATTTTTCTCGACCTATTTTTTTAAACTAAAATCACAGAGAAGGGACGAAAAGTTTTCTCCAGCTGTGTGGGACTAATCACTGGAAAAGTACTTGTACTATGATATACGACTTGGTAATTACATTTGTAAATTTAGCTCGAAAAGTAAATAAGAAAAAAAAGAACTCAATCTATGCAAACTAGCCTGGAAACCGATTCTCGCGTAATCCTTTTTCAATTATCCTTCTGAATAATCGTGCAGATCATTATGACTATGCGAAAATATCAAGTTTTTCTGAAAACTTGTTCTTTACATGCTGTAACTGAATATAAGAAGAAGAAGAAATTTACGCAGGCTAGAAGCAAAAGAATTTGTTGTACCGATTGGCGAGAGGATATTCTGAATAAAACGTGAGAAACAAAACGAACAGAGGCAAAACTTTCACGGAATGTGCAGAAATAAGTGAATGATCGGCGAGTTATTCGAGAAGAAGATGGGCAAAAAGAAAAGAAGGACCAGGAGGGAGAGTAGAAAGAAGACAAAGGAGGGAAGACAAATTTTCAGGTTTATTAGAGGATTTCAAACGGACCATTTCATTCCCTTGATCCTCTTCTTCTTGTGCTTATACTCACACACGTCTATGCAGTTTTCTTGCTTCTTCTTTTTTTTTTTTTTCCTTCGCACACCTTTCTTATCATTCTCTATTTGGAGGCAGGAGAATATACTCCGCGTGTATAAAGTGGCCCGAAATTATCTCGTCAGAAATTCAACCCTCGTGTAGGCATGCACAGCACATAAATTATACATCTATATGGTTTTCACGTTTCAAAAATTTCTTATTACATTTATATGAATTTTTTTTTCTATCATGCGTGTTACTTGTATAAAGATTAGACTGAAGCAAGCGAGAAAGCGGCAAAGAAAGAACGGAAAACGGTAGCCGAAAAAAGGTTAAAGAAGAAGAACGCAACGAAGTGAGAATATCTTTGCCTCTTGTTTCTGTAGTCAAGTTTCTCCGACTTCTTTTCTTCGCGCGGAATATTCGTCATTCCAAAAATTGAAACATGAAAAAGTCTAGAGAGACAGAGAGAGAGAGAGAGGGGGGAACAACTAAAAAAGTGAGAAAGCGAAGGAAGTGGATAAGCCAAATCAACCTGACTTAATTCTAGAAGTACAAAAAGATCGTGATGAAGAGAATCGGCGGTTCGGAGGTGGCGAAAGAAGAGGGAGATGGGAGAAAGAGAGAGAAAACGGGAGCGGGTGAGGCGGAAGAAAGAAATAAAGGTGTGACTCGAACGACAAACATTTGCTACCCCTGTCAATCGATGCGAATTTAATAAATTCTACTTCAACGGGGGGCGCCAGGACCTTTCGACACTGCACTCCCTCCTCCTCTTTCTTCCTCTTCTTCTGCTTATTTTTATTATTTCCTCCAAGTCAAACCGATAATCGACATAAAGCTCCATTTTTATATATATTATTTCTTATAATAACAGCCTGTACGAAGAAATATCGAGTAAATATAGAGTAAAAGTGTACTCTTTCCAATAGGAAAAAAAATACAGTCACGCACACGTTTTACTGTAAATACTTACGGTAAAAAAATAAACTGTACATTTCTGTATACTCAACTAAAAGTGAAGGTATACTGTAAATTTTGTTAAATAATTGATCGAAGAAACAAACAAAAACGGTAGGACGAAATAAAAAAAAGCACAAAATATGCGGTTGATCGAGATAGTGAAGCACGTTTACAGTATCGGTTTACCTAATTGGAACGAAAATATAATCTATGGCGTATAAGGCGAGAGGACGAGTTGAAAAACTAAAAATTAAAAACTAATTAAAAAAAAAAAAAAAACGAGAGAACCGTCTGAGAGACAAGAGACAACGGAGAAAGTGAAAAACGAGAAACGAAGAAGAATATGGCGAAAAGCTGTGGGTGCAGGTATAGCTGTAGATACAGATATGTGTGCCAGGTAAAGTTCTTCAGGGCTGAAACTGAGTTCGGTACGCGAGTCACATCAGGTAAATTTTCAATCGAGCAAATTCAGAAAGGGCGGGCGTGTGGAGGGAGGGAGAGAGAAAGAGTGGAGAGGGTCAGGGGGCGATGTGAGCATTGAAGGGGAGGGAGGGCGGGAGGAATGAAGATGGGAGGGCGAAACTCCGTTCGGTGAACAAGCTTAAAAATCGATGCAGTACCGTGGATGAAAAAGGAGCGACGTGGCGGCTGGAGTAGGGCGAAAAAAGCAAGGGAAAAAGGTAAACGAGAAGTGGGAAGAAGAAGGAGAACGCGAGACGCGGAGGAAAGAATGGGAATGGAATGGAATAAACGAGGATGAGATGGAGAGAGATAAATAGATGGATAGATAGATAGATAAGACTTATTACGTCCGTCGCGTTTTCGGACAAGAATCAGAAACACATTTAAAACGGTAAGAAGAAATAAAAAGAGGTAAGACTAAATGTAGACGTATGAAGGTACCTATAAGATGGTATAGAATAAAGTAGGCATGGAATAAAGTAAGTAGAGAGAGAGAGAGAGAGAGAGAGAGCTGCAGCAGCTGTATTCACTCTCTAGTCATCTAGTCTGCATCACGGTCCCGATGTGCAGGTCTTATCTTCTACCTTATACCTGAAACCTTATATACCTATATCATTCTCTACAACCCCCGCGATTCGCCTCACCCGCCTTGCCGCCTAGGTACAAATGCCTAGGTGAAACCCCCTTTTCCGTCTCCCTCCACCCCCTTCATCCTCGTGCCGGAAAGGGGTGAGGATTCGAATTTTGCACGCCGCTCACGTTCCCGCTAAAACGCCCCCATGATTCAATTCGCATCAGCCCCCCCCCCCCCCCCTTCGCCCCTTTTGAACCCCTCTATCTGCCTCCCAACCCCCTCCGGAAAACCCCACGTGACCCCGACCAGCCCTTCTCTGGTCTAGCCTAGTTCAGCCTAGACTGTAATAATGTTGCAGTTATTATCTTGCATCGGCGAAATTCTTGCAGTGATATTCAGATGGGTGTGTGGCTGCATTGCTATAATAAGGATCGCTGGCTAGCAGAAGGTTAAAGATTTACAAAACAGAATCACTGTACCAAGAAAATCATCGAGAGATATACAAAATGCTAATGCGGTGCGTGCAGCTGTAATAAATTAAGTTGAATCGGTAGTTTTGAAACGTATCTGTTGATACACGCAAATACCAACAGAACA
Organism: Neodiprion virginianus; assembly: GCF_021901495.1. Lineage (NCBI taxonomy): Eukaryota > Metazoa > Arthropoda > Insecta > Hymenoptera > Diprionidae > Neodiprion > Neodiprion virginianus. Next base: position 20,838,098 of record NC_060880.1, read on the forward strand.
AAAAAACTGAATTATCACAAAACGCGATACTTCTTCATTGAAATGCAATTTCTAAACTTGAAAAAAACTTTTGCATGCAGTATGTTGAGAAAAGAAAAAGGAAAACACCCGAGAAGGATATGGAATGGAAGGAAGAAAGAAGGAAGGAAAAAAGAAACATTCGCGAATCCGTGCGAATCGATAGCGTGTTTCGAAGTGATTGAAATCTCTGGTGTGCTCATGCACTCGGAACAGCGCAAAGGTATATATAACACGCGAGAATGGAATCCGAAACGAAACATTTGTCCAGGTTTAATCAGACTCGATTGAACTGATCTGTGCAAATGGTCGACGGAAATTTTAACCTCAATTCCAGATAGAGAGACAGAGAGAGAGAGAAAGGAAGAGGGAGAAGAGGGAATAATATAATTGCCTCTGCTCCATTTGGGAAATTCGTGCCTGATTTCCTTTATCGGTCGCGTTTAATCCCCTCTCTTTGTCTTGTTTTTTTAAGCCTTCTTTTTTTATAATTCCACTTCTTCGTTGCATCATTTTTCAAATTGAAATCTATCATACTTTCATATATGGGTATGGGTATGGAACGTTGTAGTCTAAACGAAGTCTGGTATAAAAAATATGCCTGTAAAATCTGAAGCAAAAAGAGAAAAGAAAAAAAAAACATTCGCAATTTTGCTAACAAGTCCTCACCAAATCCTTTTGAAACGAGAAAAAACAAACAAACGAAACAACGAAGATTGAGTTTGAAATACTCGAAATATTTGTTAGACACAATAATATTTGAGCCAGAAGAAAACGATCTCCGATCGAGAGTGAGGGAAAAAAGAAATACATTTATAAAAGTACACGCGTAATTCACATGCAGGGTGAATTCTTAACGACAGAATGGTTCATGGTCTTCTATAGTTTTATGCGTATGCGCTACGATTCGATAGCGGTTGTTTGCCAGGTTGACCAACCGTAATAAATTTAGACGACAGTTCGCCGCAATGTATCTAAACTCAAAAATTTTGACAGCCATCGGTCTTGAACACAACTGCCAGAACCAACTGTCTAAAGTTTTTGAGGTTACGTTCATGACGGTTGGTCACCCTGACAAAACAACTGCTCTCGGATTGTAGAGCATGCGCATTTAGCTATAGCAGACGACTGGCTATTCACACCGTACATACTGTATATGCATGCAAAATCGTTGTGACGGCGGATTCGAATTTAAATTCAGCCGTAAGCGGGAAGGCCGTGAAGCAATAATAATAACAGCAACAATGATAATAGCAATCATAACAGCAACAACGAAAACAATGTTGCGAAGGGAAACAACACGTAAAAAAATCGGCCGAGAGAGGAACAATTAGACACGCTAGAGGCGGCTCTGCGTGCTGTGGATCCCCATGTAAAGCGGCATGTACGTGCGGAGTAAGCCATCAAACGGGGGGGTTGACGAGTGAAGACCCTGCAGGGTTCGCACCCTCGTTCACCGGCAGTGGTAATGTGATTGATATGGTCAGACACCCGTGACTCCTGTATATTCAACGGCGATATTCGATTCTAGTCTCGGCAGTTTTGGGCTACGGCAACTGGTTCGTGATCCCGAACCGAGAGGCCTTAATTCGAAATCGATTTTGCGGAAAGTTTGTAATTTTTTTTACTTTGTTTTAGATTTGTTTACTTTTTATACTCTTATTTTTCTTTTTTTTTTTTTTGCTTCTTCGTAGAGTTATTATACAGATATTTGGAATGAGAGTCAATATTATATATACATATGTATATAGATATATTAGGATATTGCACGAAAACATAATTTGCGAATTTCCATCGTGGCACCCTCTGAAAAGTTTGTTTAGGATAAAAGAAAGACTCTCTCCAAAGATGAGCATTGTACGTTGCGTCTAAGATGGCGCTCATTAGATTTTTCACTTTTTTAGAACAAGTTAAGATATGATCCGCTTGCTCGGTTATAAAAAGAAATTGTAAACCGTAAATTTTGATCATAATATTGCAGTGATTAATAATCTGAAATGGATGAGATTGTTGATTACATAATTTTGTAATTGTCAAATTCGTATTCAATTCTTTGTCCGATTTCAATGATTGTTGGCTTATTTTGTCGATGAATGAATTGTACGCAAATCACCTGTCACGGATTTTTGACGACAACGAACATATTTCGAAACAGAGCGTTAATTAAATCAACCTGTGCTGCGTGTATTGATTCTATGCAATTTCGTGCAATTTCAAGATAATCGATTCACAAACAAAATGAAAATTGGATATATAATACGGTACGTAATTTTATTTTCACCAAAAAAATGCAGAATCGTGGTACGATGCATCGAAAACTTGTTGACAACTAAGTTTAAATAAATATCATTACCTAAATTGTCGATTGAAAATCTTTTAAATCACGTAAACGAAAAAACTATTTTCATGCTTGCGTGACGAGAGTGAAAATGAGGCTTCGCAATTTTCTGAAACATCGCATTCTCTGATTTGACTAAAAAAAAATTTTGAATACCGCAAAAAAAAAAGGACGAAAAATCGTACATCCATTTCTGTATCGTGAACCGCGTGTTTTGTTTTCGTTTTCGCAGTTCGGAAAAAAACGTAGATGATCCCGAATCCCTGGCTAAATCGATTCTCGCTCAAGATAAGCAGCATTCCACGTTTTTTGATCGACGGTACCGTAGATGAATCCACGTACATACATTACAACCACACAAATCCATAGAATATACGTGCAGACTCGATCCCTCCACACGAACCGTAGAACCGCGAGAGAGAATCATATCCCGCGGGTGGATGGGTCGAGCTTTTTACGGTTTCGGGGGATGCCACGATATCGGTTATAGATAGGTGTAATTGGTAACTCGGCTGTAACTCACCCCGCGTACAGCGTTTAACCGTTGGCGAAGCGAGGCCAAGCCAAAATCGCCACGGCACGCAGCAAGAGACGTCGATGAATACGTGGGATAGGTAAAATCGGCGATATTATCTCGCGGTTAAATTTAATGAAGTAATATATTTCGGCTGGTGGTCGTACCGAGGGGCGGGGGGGGGGAGGACGAAGAAGAGATGGCCACCGCGTGGCTATTAAGTCTAACAAGCGCTTCACCCCCTCCCCGACCACCCTTACATTTTACCCGAGTGGCGGAAAAAAGGGGCGGGGAGGGGAGGGGGGATTAATTAATATAAGTCACTTTCGTTCATTACCTAATTGGTAATTAGATCGCTGCCTCATGGCTCAAGTGATTACAAAATCCTCCCACCCCCCTCCCCCGATTCGCCCTCCTTTTCCTCACCCCCGACTGTGTGTCGACCCCTTTGATACGATCAATTACACTCAAATTTATACACGTATTTAGGCTCACACGTATTATTGTTATGTACCTAATACGATGTACAAAGTTTCGACGAAGCTTTGGGTATATTACAATTTGCATAATTGAGGCTGGATATCCTTGGAACGAAATTTAAGGAATGCAGATGAGCAGAAAATGTCGAGAGGAGGAAGGAACGAAATGAAAAGACAACGTGTTTTTGGTTGTCAATAGAAGGGAAAAAGAAGGAGATAAGAAAGATCGAAGAATAAGCTAACGAAACACTTCGATTACTCGAATAACTGATTTTGAAATTGGTTTTTTCTTTTTTTTTCTTTTTTTTTTTTATTAGAACTGTAAACTGTATAAAACAATTTATTTGAATCTATCAAAGTGTGTTTCGATATTTTGACAATACCACGAAGTACGTATTATTTCGTTAAATTTGTTTAATATAAATTTAAAATCAACATTTCCTGTTTATAATTCTACTTTATTCTAGAAAAATTTTCCGCCATTCCGTAAAACTTATTTAACGAATTTTGATATTTGCAAAAAAAATATCGTTCTCCAACGAGAAAATCTTGTACAATATGATCCTTTGTGAAAAAATAAATCATACTTTTCACCGAGTGTGATCGTTGCTGATTGTCGCGTCGCATGCCGAAGGATAATAAGGATGATCCTGAAGGACGAACGGCTCGACCGCGAAGCCCTGCAGGTGCAAACTTTTCGTCCCTTTGCGAGTAATTCAAAGGCATTTCGGTGGGTAAAACTATGGGAAAAGTTAGTCCGCGATGCGGCGAGGGGCGGGAAGGAGGCGGAGGAAGATCCCGGTTCGTTCCTTCCTCTTCCTTCGTTGGCATAACTGGGTCGAGATACCCTGACAAGTTTACTCGGTCGGGGTTACTTACTCACTTTGCGACCCCCCTTAACTCAAACTTTGCGGCCAGCCCCTTATTCGCCCTGCCATGCCATTTTCCCGCGCTTTGCTTCACGTTTTGCTGCAACGCAACGCTGCAAATTGTCAAATAACGAGACGTGCCCTTGCCCCGTGTTGTTATTGTCATTACGGTTAGTGCGTTTTTGCTTTTGCGCCAATTATCTCGGCATCGATGTTTTTCTACAAGTATGCGTGCAATAATAGAGAATTTACCGCACCCTCGACGATTCTCAGTTTTTTTTTTTTATCAATTTTTTGTCCCACCATGCATTCTCGTGATTATGAATCAAGGGTTGTTTTTTTTCGATAAGGTTTTTCTTGAACGACGATTGATTATAAATCGTCGATGAAAAATCGGATTAACTTTTCCTACGACATTTGCGTTAATTTTTATGTTCATTCTTCGCGCCTTACAGGTTATTCAGAAACGAACGAGTCATTGATCGCGTCGAAGCATTCTTTTGTTGATATAATATAACCAGTGTCGTGAGTTTTTGACTACATATCAAATTTTATACACCGCGTGTGAGTGAACAATTTTTTTTTATTCGTATGTAAAACAAGCGTAAATACCAACGACACATATTTCAATTTTCATCACGCAAAACTCGTTATCACCAATTAATCTTAATCTTGTGATGTGTATAATTGAAATGAATTTAGTCACGTATTACTTTTGTGTATGGTAATTTGAAAATTTCTCATTACAAAATACTGTTTTATTATTTGATGTAATGGTAATATAAGCCTGACTGTAGAATATCAGTTCTTGTCAAGGCAATTGATTTTTTTTTTTCTGTCAACCGTCAGCACTGATCTTTTATATGAAAAGATTTTTTTTCCAAACACTATTGAAATATCTGTATAAAAACCAGTCCGGTCGTCTGGATTTTTTCTTGCTTTCTTACTACTTTTTGCGAAGCTCGTTATATTATCGCAGCGACGAGTATACGCAATGTATACAATGCGCGAAATTCCCTGAACAGAAAGAATCTGATAAGATGAAAAATGTCTGTAAAAGAGGCAGAGAGAAAAAAAACGTTGCATAAAGTTGGTACGTGAACGGTGCGCATCAACATTCAAGAGGGAAAAAACGCGTTGTTTGGTTGAAACAGATGGGATTGGCCGGCTTGAAATTAACGCGATTTAGTTAACTCGCCCCTTCGGCTCTTTCGTGCAGCCGACAGACGCGAGTTTTTATAATTCCACGTACGAAATTGGATTAACATTGTCGAAAATAATTGCGTCTCAGATTTAAAGGACAAATTAGCAACAAGATAGCCGTGATAATACGCAAATTGCTGCGTATGCGTAGAAAGACGCGCGTTTCGTTGCATGTGTACGATGCATATAATACTTATATGCACAAGGTATCTAATAAATAAGTAAGCACGTCAAGCTTCTACAGAGGCGAAGCGTCATTTTGGAAATATTGTAAGGAATTATATTTGAATATTGTATTGTAAGGATGATAATGTCGGTTCTCGTTTCTGCACCCTCACCTTGTACACCCAGCTGTGATTCTTGTTCAGTGAAAATCCGATATACCATGTATACGTATACATGCATACACACACACACGCAGGCACACACATACGACAACCCTCCTCGGCCCCCTTTTGACAGCTATCATATATACTCGTGCGATATGAAATTCATCGCACAAATCTCATTTCTCGATTGTTATACGACGTACATTATTCACTGAGAGTTACACTGGCGAAACGAAAGAAGGAGTTTTTTTTTCTACACGCTGTTCAGTGATAGTTACTTCAAGCATTCAATTACGCATTGAGCAATTTGTAAAATATTCTCATCAGTTTCAATATGATTTTTTACAGAATTTAAACAGTTTCAAACAACGAATTAAAATCATTTAGAATACAGCTGCAGTTTGTCAAATTATGTTTTTTATCGTAGTGAACTAGAGTCTAGTATTTTGAATTTCATACATATAGTATAATAACGAGAAAACATGTATTAATAATGTATTTGAATTTGCGTACAATTTATTACCATTATTGTTGTTGTTGTATTTTGGAAATTCAAAAAACTTGCAACAGTTTTTTTATTTATTAGGTTCAAAATAATTTAAAATGTGTATATACATATAAACGAACAACTGATTGAAATAATTCATAAGACAGCTGTTTTTTATGACATTGCAATCCCTCTCCGTCCTCTGTGATTGCGGAGAGTTTAATTTCACGGATGATAATAATAAATGCGTGACGAGTAATTATTCACGCATTAAAAAGGGTTCGTTCGATACATGGTATCAACGTCCATGTGTTGTAACATAATAGCTGCTGAATGTAACGAGGTGGATCAATCAAATTCGCCAAATTATTTATCCATCCATTCGGCATCTGGAAGATTAACATTTATTGATTTTTTGTTTGATTTTTTTTTATTCCGAAATTTCTCTCTCGTCCCATTTTGTACAAATTAATTACATGTATGAAGCAGTCCGTGCCAAGCCAACCTACTGCGAAAATTGACATTTTTGATTTGGCTGATACTGGACTATCTTTTTTACATTCTGTGAAATAGGGAAAATCTGTTCCTAACCAAACACAATCGATCGATATATTCAAGTTTACAAGAAAAAGGTTTAATCTTGAAATAGAAAAAAAAAATGTCAGTAAAGAAGCCTTCGATATTTTATTGCATCGCATTTTTTAAAAATATACGCAAAAACAATTTGGAAAATAAAATTTTAAATTTATTGTTTTTTCGTCTAGTTTCAAGCATTTGAAAGATAAAAAAATATCAACATTTTCAAAAATTCATATCTCATGAACGGTTCGACGCAAAAATTTGAAAAAATCATGGAATCTTTTTCTCACAGAATGCAAAAAGATAGCCAAGTTTCAACTGATTCGAAAATGTCAATTTTTTTCAATAAGTTAGCTTGGTAACGACTATCTTATATATATAATCGTGTCTGTATTTTTGCATTTCTAAACACGAATTCGCCAAGTTCCGATTCTCCGCCAAAATTCCTTAATGTAAAATTGCAAACGCATACATATATATATATATATATATATATATTTTCTATATGTATATATATATAGACATATATAGTATATATATGTTTATACGTACAGTGCATAGACTATAATGCGGGTCATACCTACGCAGTGGTGATAATCAGTATTCGGTCGGCGCCTACCAAGAATTCAATACCATCTCGAGGTTATAAATTTTTTGTTCTCCCTCGTAAAGGCGCGTGTGCTAGAGGGACTCGAACCTGGGCAAATAACACAACGGGTGGTGATTTTCGCGGTTGCAATATCGGCGATAGAAAGGAAAAAAACGTCGGTAACGATTCGAACCGTTGCAAAAATTGTTCGATGTATAAATAGTGGTAACGAATCAAAAAAAAAAAAAAAAAAACAAAGAGAATAAATTTAAACTCGTTATTATACGTTGAAGAAAGAATTTTTCTAATTTACAAATTTCAGCTCCTTGTTTATTTATCATGCTTTCCACAGGTATTAATTAATCGTAGAATTTTCATTTATCTTGTGGAAGCAATTGTTGAGAAAATATTTCATAGTAGTATACTATGTGTATATATTATGTATAGGAAGGGGGGGGGGGGGCAAAATGGGGTACCCCAAAGATTGCGTAAAAATTTTTTTCCTACTGAAAATCGAAAATTGACATTATTTACGTTGTTTGCAACTAAAAAAAAAGAAAATTTAACAAATTTACGTTCGTAAAATTTTAGTATTTCCTCAAATACCCCGTTTTGCCCCCCCTACCCCTATATATATATATATATATGTAAGTTATACAACGAATAATATATTTGAATCGATTGATAGTTTATATGTTTAATTACAATTACCATGTATTGAAATCAAACAAACATTATCCGTGAGCATTAATTAGCATGTACCACAAAATTTTTACATCTGTTTTTACGCGATTATGTTTCGACATTCTTCATACATCTACAGAACGAATAAAATTAGAAGATATAAAAAAAAAAAATGCTATCGGAAAATTCGTTTTCTTGAAAGTAGAATTGATTCGTTTGAACAAATTTTGATTAAATAAAGACCGAGAGCTTTCCAGTGGTTATAAATAAACTATATACATAACCTTGCGATTCGGATAAGATTCGCAAGTGTAAAAATACGTGAATTTGTATTTATCCGAACGATTATTGAACCGAAAATTCGGTCTGCGTGTAGAAAATCGGGCAATCCGAAGCCACCCGTTATACGACTAGCCAGGGGCGAAGGCGCAGGGGCGGATATTAATACCGAGCATAGGGGCACGTGGCGCACACACACAAAAAGAGAGAGAGAGAGAGAGAGAGGGAGGGAGAGAGGGAGAGAGCCGTGCACACGTACGGATTAAAGATAGAAGATCATTCCGCGGTTATCATTCATAAGCGGGGTGTAACATCCATAGATCTGCGGGGGGTAGTTTTATCCCTGGCTGTATAAGGGCGGGATGATATTCGCCGGGGGTTGAGGGAGCGCTTGGTCAGAAGGAAAAACGCCGGGGCGAACAAGAAATATGTTTAGTCAGCTCCTCGCCCCGACGCATTTCCGCCTCACCCTTCACCTTACTTCGCCGGAAGTGGCGGATGCACGATGCGCACGTACGATCAAGAGGAACGATCACTTCCGGTGACTCATACTTTTGCTTCACCCTTCTTTTTGGAAGTCATTTTCGTATCGGTCCGTTCGTTTATTTTATTTACTTTCTTCCCCCCACCCCCCTTCTCCCGTTTTTACAGCGCGTTATTTACTCGGTACGATTTTTTAAAGCAATCGCACGTCGAAAGTTAGTCAAAATTTACAGGCTGAAATATTGTTATCGATGGATTTTTTACGGCGAAATTGGCCAGAGAATTGAAAGACGGTATTTTATTGCTATATTTCAGATATTTGATAATCATAATTCAATTCGAATCAATAATATATGTATATTTAAAACTAACGGAATTATAAAATATATATACTTTACAATATAAACTCGTTGGGTTCGAAATTGCACAAAGTATTTTTTTAAATCGAATGACAAACAATTTCGACCAGATTCTGCAGCAGCTTCGATTACCGTCTTGAATTTATAGTTTCAGTTGGAATATATCGTTGGTAGACAAAAAATTGTTAGGCGTCAAAATTGTAGGGAATTGAATTTGATACAGATTTGGTTACGACCATTTTTAGTCAAAAGTTGGTAATGGCAGAGTTATCTGACAAAAACAAATTCCTACACAAATTCAAAATGGCAGCTGAAGATGGCAGCCACTCTAGAATCTGGTGGAAATTATGGATTTGGAAAAGCGAAGACTTCCTCCAAAGATTAGAAAAAGAAAATGGTGGTATTAAAAATTGCAATCTTAAATTTAAATTCCGACTCGATTAATTCGAAAACATTAAGAAATTTCGATCGTGCATATCGAACTCTGCGTAATAGCAGATCTGTAATCTGCGTTGTTACATACTTACATAAACGAGGTAAACAAATCTTTCGTTTTTCTTCGATGAATATAATTTTCGACTAGAGAATTCCTAGGACTTCGAAGTGATATTTTCCGTACTCCGCGCATGCGCATTCGCAGACTCATTTTACGGTCATGTAAACAGGTACTTTGCGCACGTAAATCATGCATGGAAAAACGCGTGGAACACGCTTGCGTTATATAAAAGCTACTTTTCACCGGGAAGCCTTAGAAAAACTCCGATGAACGAACCTCGTCCAAATTCAAATTACTGTTTCGTTTTGCGCGGTACAAAAACCCGTTATTAAAATGCCGAAGCGACTTTTCTCCTTTGTCAACAAACGTGAGACCGTGCCCTGTAAATTAATCCGCAATATGTAATCTACGTTCGTGAGATTTTCACAGAGAGGAAAAACCAAACGGGTTGTATACTTTGGGCAGGGGATCACTGCTCTCAGATTTCTGAGATTCGGATTTTTATTTTATAGATCAGAAATAATCTTTTTCCAACTCTGATGCATATTATTCATGAAATATAAAAATGACGATACATATTAAAGGGATGCTTATATCAATATTATACTTATTTTATTGTTTAGAAAAATCATTTTCGCAGACCCTAAAACTGGTGATACAGCGCTCAGTTTATGAGACTTCTTTTTAGACTAGCGTTTTTCGTACACGCCGGTAGGAAATTCGAAATTTTTTTGAACTTTGAATCACCCTAACGTACATACGTGTGCCTTGAAAAGTTTGTCGCGATGTTACGGATCTTTTGTCGTTTACTTTCCAGCCTGCTTTTTAACGATCATTTTTAATAAGCAGTTTTGCAGTCAGTTTCGATGTTTCTTTGACTTTTATTGTACAATACATTAATAAAAAAAAATGAAATTGACAAAAATGTAGAATAATTCCGCGACACAATTACCCTTGAAATCCGTTAATTTTTTTCATCACTTTTGATAAACCGAATTACTGTGAAGCGTGTAATTTTTTTCACAATAAAGAGAAGGAAAAAAAAAAAATATCCAGGAAAAAAATGCCCGCACGCATTTACCGTCAGACCATGAATGAAATAATTTGGAATAAGTTACCGTCAGTAACAGCTGGAAATTTTGGATGAGGAAACGGAGTGGCGGGGAAAAAGGAAGGGTAAGGAGTTTTAAAATAATTTTATGCAAAGTAGACTTTAACTTTGTTTTAACGCGCAATAGCTATCCGCGCCTCGAAACCAGCCATCTCTCTTTCTCTCTTCCTGTCTTTTTTTTCTCCCCCCCCCCCCCCACCCCTCTCTCTCTCTCTCTCTTTGCTGTAATGTATACATATATACACTTCCTATGTATATGCATACATATGTATCGTCGTTATACGTACCTTGGATAGACGGAGAAGCTGCCGCTGCTGCTGCTGCTGCATTCAGAAAACGAGAGGGGCTCGAGACTTCGGGGAAATAGTCGCCAATTCACTAGAGATTATCCCTCGACAAAGTGAGGGAAAATCGTGAAAGGGTTTTAAACTTATGATAATTTATTTCAAATTCCTCATCAGCACTTGCTAATTTTCTTCGTTCTTTTCCTGTCTAGTTAGACGTAAAGACGTATAATAGCTCCATTTTTATTTCGATTTTTCTTAATTTTCATTTCGTCAAATCACATTTTCATCCCGTTTTTCTAATTTTTAAGCCAGTCGAGAGTAAGGAATTAATTTTTTTCCCCTCGTTTCTAGTTTCAGTTATGACATTTGTCTCTCTTCTCTCTCTGCAGTCCTTCTGTACATTGTCATTATACGCGTGAAATTAGTTTCTCGTTGTATTGTCAAAAATTGTTTGATCTCTCGTTGAAGAAACGTCGCAAAATGTAGGAAACAAAACGACGTCTATTCGATTTTTAATCTCTTTCTCTTCTTCCTTTGGTCTTCTTTCTCTGAAGTCGTGGCGATTTTATCTCGATTCACGGTGAAGTTGGCAAGTTGTAAAAAATTGACGAAGGATATGCAATATGTACCGTTCGGGTACCGGCTATTATACATTATACATATGTATACTTATACAGAATCATTACATATGTATCGTCGCAGAATGATCGAGCATACAAATGATTATACGGGTATACAAAATTGTTCGACAAATTATTTTCGAGCAAAAACCGACGATGCTACCGCCAAGCTGCGCTTTTTACTTGGGTTTGATACGAATATATATATGTATACTAAATACGTATTACCTTATACAGACTGACACGCGCGTACCTTGAATAATTATTATCATTATCAACTCGATATCAGAAACCCTGTAGGTTATTATTATTGTTGTTGCTCGTCAAGGCGGAAAATATAGTTCTTTTTTTGCAGTTGTTGTTACATAAGATTGATATAATTTTGTTGGTAAGGGTGAAATAAAGTTCAGAGGATGGTATTGTGTTTGTTGTTTCATTTTTTTGTTTTTAGTTTCTCTGTCTTTTAGACGGCTGGTGAGTTGAAAATCGACGATTCTTTACCGCGTTACATTTGTTTATTATACCGTGATAGAGAAAGGTAAAAAAATGATAAAAGAAAAAATCGCAGAGGTTTGATTGGATTTCTGTTTTTCATCCATTAAAAACGATATATTTGTTTAAATATTATTCTTTGAAGTTCTCACTTTGTTGAAATTGCACTTGTTGATCGAATCAGTGTACGTATAATAATAAGTCAAAAGTTCAAGGTGTTTTATAAAAGAATTGTAGAGTGGAAGAAAAATTAAAAAAAAAACAACCGCCGTGAAATAGCCACGTAGAATTTGAAAATCGGTCGTTGTTGGGTCGAAACGTGGGCATATCCGGTTGTACTTCCAGTTTTCGGTTTGTTGTGTCCTCACTGCCCGGTGCCTCGAAAATGTCAGCGAGGGCAAAATTTTGGTAGAAATGTTTTAATTTTTCAATGAAGAACCTTTCGACCGGACCGGACAACGAGTCTCTCTCTCTCTTCCTCTCTCACTCTCTCATTCGCACCCTCAGGAGGGAGAATCCAGTTTTCGATATGTAATAATTAACGCGCAAGGGTTAGTGAAAGAGAGAGAGAGAAAGACCGCGTCCCGCAGCAGAGATCCGGATAGAGAATTTACATATGTACTCATAATTCACGTGTATGTATAATACACGTGCATGCGTAGAAGCAAGGCTCGTAATAATACCGATGATCCCTCAGGTGTGCGAAACCGGCGCGGGTTCATCGCCGTTCTTCCTTATACACAGCAAAACGTTTATTACACACATGCGTTTAATAGGATCCTGTAATACACAGGCACGTGTATTTAATCATTGAAATTCAACATGTATAGTACGCATTTACAGCACCGGCTCTAATGGCACAGGGACGCCATGAACCGCCTTATTATCACCGCCCCCTTCATCGTCACACGTCAATTTATGCATTCTCGTAAATCAGTTAGCAGACAAAGTATTAATCGAAACATGTCAAATGAAATTGATGCAGGAATTGCTTCTAAAATGAACAGTATTTTTTTTTTTTTGCTACACAAATCCAGGTTAATTTAGATTGATTCGTACAGAAATTTCCGTAAATTCTGCTTAATTTAAATTATTTCGGACTGATTCCGTCAATATCAAATAATTTTTTCTAATTCCAATCAATTCGAATTAATCAATTTACCTTATGCGATTCAATTCTATTCAATCGATGTTAATTCGTATTAATTTACAATAATTCACATGCCATTAACACGCCGATTCAAGTTATTTCCCTCTCGGATTAATTGTAATCGTTTCACTTACTCGATTACTTCTTCTCGCAGTCACTTAACGAACGGTAACTTTTACGTATAATTCGTATATTGTTGAAAGTGGAAAACGCCGGGGATTTGGCGAAATTGCTCTGAAATCGATATCTCAGAAGTCACTAACCCGAATCATTTGACTCAATTATTTCCTGTCGGGATAATGAACTTTTTCTTCGTCGCTCACTGCTCTATTTATATTTTTGCTTTTCTTCACAATAATACTTTTTCTTTCATTATAAAACACTTCAACAGTACAATACATTCATTCGTTATAACATTGTTGACTACTACTTTTTCAATTTAGCCCCCTCCCCGGATGTGCCTCTTTGGCTCATGCCACCGGCCCGCATTCTGCACATTTATACACATGTGCATAATACAGGTATACAGCTACGGAGCGACGCGTTTTAAACACGTGTTCCGCGTAAGTAATTAATGTTGGAAAAAGGTTTTTCATTTTTATATACGTTCATAATGAACCCTCGTGTTTTTACACTTCGTGCCCTATTTTTTTTTTTTTTTTTTTAGATACTTTTAAATTATGATCGGAAAGTTTGCTTTTCATTCGTTTTCTTCTCAGCTAGCCGCGCTTCATTTTTACAATTTTCTACCACGCTGTATCGAATTTTTTTACTTTCATCAGATTTGTCGCAAATATCGGTTTTCTCAACGAAATTTTCGATTATAAAACAGATACAATTATTGATAGGGTAATTATTATCATCGGTAAATTTTCAAACCCAGCGAAAAGGATGTGCTAGACTTGTCAATTACTTTTTTTCTTTCATTCGAAAATTTTGATGAATATTTCACTGAAAAGTGACAAAATAAATCCACGTTTCGTTATGCCTATAGTTAGTATGTATACGTATTATATATATACGTATATTAGGGCGGTTTTTTTAACTTTCTTTTTTTCTTCTTTTTACTAATCATCATCGACATGTACAGCAGTCTCGACCGTTTTTGTAGAAATTTTGATTATCTACAAAATGAAACCAAAAGCAGCTTCCCAAATTGTGTAGTTTTCAAGATGTTTCGGTTAGAGTGTTTGAAAAATTGAAACCCGATGTATCACCTTTCAGAATTTTACTGCCGAGTTCCGGTTTCGCGAGGCCTCTCGTTTGATGCAAAAAAACTGACTTTGCGAAGGGTACGTAAGACGAAGAAAATTTTTTCCTCTTAATTCCGGCCCAATATATATATATATATATAAATATATATACGTAATTATATACATCTGCAACTATAAATACTCGTTTTTCATTCGTTTAGATAATCGTCGTCCAATCAACTTCTATACCCATATAGAACTTATATTAGGTACTCGGTAATTAAAAATGCGCAGTGATTAATCCTTTGATATTCCGATGCTGCCGCCGCGTTGATCAGCGGATTTTCCCACGAATCATCCACATTTAAAATACATACGTAGGTATCTCTGTGTATCACGCGATATGTTCATACATATAGAGTAGTGTATCATTGCGTGCAGTTGCACACGCGCTTCATTCGACGTCCCCTACAGCAAATGACGAGGATCGTAATAATAATTAGAATAAACGAAAGATCAGGTTTTTTTCTTTTATATAGAACCAAAATACTTAAGGATGATTACAACATTTCTGTGAAAAAAAAAATGACCTTTCACGGTGATGGAGGAATTGGTTGGCACAAGAAAAAACAAATATTGAGAAACGTAATTAAAAAACGAGACGTGACATGTAAATAAAAAATAAAAATATATCGATAAAACTTAAAAAATTGGGGAAAGAATTTTTTTTGGTACTTATGATATATCTATCATACCTTATTACACCTGACACCCTGACTATTAACATATTTTTTTTAGCCCCCTCTCCGAGACTTTCTCAATATAGAGACAGAGACAGAGATTTAAGATCGATGAGTCATTCGCATACTTTTGCTTATCTCTTATTTATTTCCCACACTGGCACATCTGCAACCCGTTCGGCTTTCCTTATTCTTTCTAATCAAAACTTTTAGATCTCGTCTCGGACGTGCGAGCTACTGAATTCTCCTTCGACTCGTTGCGACGAAAGTATTTCACATGATTTTTCTCACTTTATTTTTTTCTATTAATCTGTTTTCACGGTTTTTGTTTTTCGTACTTTTATTCCACTATTTTTCCTTTTTTCTTCTCTCTCCCTCCCTTGGCATTCTTATGTATATAATATACTAGATTATTCAGAATTTATGCATCATAAATTTAGTAAAAATCAAAATTTATTTTTTTCCGAAACGCAATGATTATATATACATATAAAATATATATATGTATATATGTATATACTTTCGAAAAGATGATAATGAAAATATTTTTTGAAAATCATTTGCCATCGCACAATTTTTACGTTACGATATATATGTAAATTCGAACCTAATTTCGAAATTGTTTTATTACGAATTGAATATTAAAAATTTTCCATTTGGCTAATTGTATAAAATCTTAATGTATACATAAACGAACAAAATTAGTCGAACCAAAACGTTATAATTGCAAAAACGACCATGAAACAAAATCTTTCTAATTCTTTCTATCGTCTATCGTCGTGTAAGATTTTCTACCCCATGGCGTTCAATTTTTCCTATCAAATTCTTTTTTCAAATTCCTACAAGTACGATGATCGAAAAGATTTGTTGTATATAAAAAAAAAAAATTGAGGAAGTATCGTATTGCCTTTTTGAAAGTTTTTTTTTTTTTCACACTCTTGCGGAGATCCTGTGCAGGGTATAAGTAATAAAAAATGAAAGAGGATAGAGAGAGAGAGAGGGAGTGGGAATGGGGAAGGCTCATCTCGCCTTCCTTATCTGCAGAACCATCCTGCAACGAATATAATCTCCTAAATCTTTTGCCAAGGGGGTTTATAGTGTGTGTACCTCCTACACGTGCACCTACACCTACACCTTCATATATACACGTGGGTGGGTATAAGCCGCGAACGACTACCTATCTCGAGCCATTTTCCTGCCACCGGATCTTTCATATCCTTCTTTGGACTCTCCTTCTCTCTCTCTCTCTCTTTCTCTCTCTCTCTCTCTCTCTCTCTCTCTCTCTATCTCTATCTCTTTCTCTGTCTGGCTTCTTTCTCCTTCCGTTTCGTTTCGTTTCGTCTCGTTCAGCAGCTCGCCCCTACCTTATACTATGGATGTACATACTCGTATATACATGTATATTGTATGTATCGTCCTAATACAGAATATTTTAACAAGGACGGATTTATATACAACGTGTATTATATATACACATGTACGCACGTAACTGAGATGTGAAAGCTCTGCGAGCGGTGAAACGGAAAAAACAAAGAAAGGAAACTGAAGAAAAAAAAAAAATTCACAATGAAATATGCCGAAAACAAACGGGATATGAGGTATATTATATGGTGTGTGTGTATATACATATATATATATATATATATATATATATACTACGGTGTTTCGGAAAGAAATAATTTGCGATTTTACCACGTGGCACACCCTCAAAAGTTTGTTTAGGTTAGAAGAAAGATTTTGGGGAAATACGAGCGTTGTACGATACGTGGAAGATCGTCCTCATTTGAGTTTTCACTTCTTACATTTTTTTTTTTTTTTTTCAGTTTACGAAGAATAACGAAAACATAATTTTTTTATCGCTTACATCGATCTAAATATCGTCTTACATCGTAAAGAAGACCCACACTTGTGACGTTAATTCTAATTCTCTGTTTGATATTTTTCATTATTCATTCGATCGCGTAAAAAAATTCTAATTTAACATGAACTTTTAGTTTAGGAAAATAAGATTCCCGTTCGATATATCTTCGTGTTACAAATCGGTGATCTTTCTGTTGAATGTAAATTTCAGGAAGGCAATAATAATTGAGGTGCTACAATATGCCTCTGATTCATGGATTCGATAAAACGCTGAGGAAAGTAAGAAATCAAACGAGGACGATTTTTCACGTAACGTAGAACGCTCATCTTTTCTTAGAACTTTTTTTTCAACCTAAACAAACTTTTCAAAAGATGCCATTTTGGAAAATCGAAATTGTATTTTTTTTTTTTTTGAGATCAATTATTATTTCTGAATACACGTGTATAAAAAACGTTACAAACAAGAAAAAAAAATTTTCGTCGGTGTAATTGCAGTAAATTTATACGCATATTACCTACATGTGTAGATACAAGTACGCGTATTGTACACTCAAGTACATACATCCGATGTGTATAACGATGCCGTGCAAACAATACGAATATCGCGGCGTTACTTTTCCAAGTGTCGTGCGGGTCGATCGACGTCGACAACGACGTCGATTCAACGGACGAACAATTAAAACGACTCGAGCACTTGAGCGACTCGACTACCCTCCCCCCCCCCCCCTCATTTTCCACCTGCGCCCTGCGGTGACCAATCAAAATAATCCTCTATAGTACCCACGTAGTTAAACTAACGAAGGTAATAACGGAGAATGGACAAGTAGAACAAGAATAAAAGGATTTGAAAATAAAACGGAAACAAAATAAATTTACTTTTTTTTTTTTTTGTTTTTTTTTTTCAAATGGGAAGAGTAAATTAAAAAAGCGAAACACTCGAAGGGGTGGAATATTGTAAAGTTGAATGCAAATCGACTCGACTACCGCAAAACGTAAATATACGTATCGGGCTGCGCTTCTTAATCCGTTTGCGGTTTTTAATCTCGTTATCGCATTGTTACTATTACCAGGATTTTTATTCTTACCGATCCCCCGAATGTTTGAAATATTGAAAAATCTGTATGTATAGAATTTATGTCGAATCTGTTATTTAGTACGCGGTTCTGTTATTTGGGTGTAAAAAAAAAAAAAGAACAAAAAATTTTTTTTTATGGTAACAGAAAATCTTGGCATGAAATAAAGGTATTTTTTACGCGATTTATGCGTTATCAGCGGAGATCGGTTGTTCGTGAGGGTGACCAACCATCGGAAATTTGAATAGAAAATGTTGTAATCAAATAATCAAGGATCTTGTCAAATCTCAGGTCAGTCGGTGGAAAAGATTTTGAAAAAAACATAGTTTCGAGGAAAAAAAAAAGCAAAAGAAAAAAGTGTATGGGAATCCAGACTTAGTTTTTGATATGAGAGAAATAAAAAAAAAAAACAAACCGAAACTTCACGAAACCTTATACCAATTACGTGTAAAAATCCAACCTAGTCCTTCTAATACTCTGGTAGAAAAAAAAAATGTTGAAAATCGAGGTATTTTTTTGAATCAAATCCTTATCCCAATGGCTTGAATTCCATCGTACGACGGAGTGTTCGCTTGTTAAGAATTCACTCGGTACAACAAATGAAATTTGTCCCTACATCAGCGTGCGTGATAATAAAAACGCGAAATTAAGGCGTGTCGTTGTAAGAATAGCGTAACTCGTCGAATTGCGTTCGTGGCGGGGGAGATTGTTTCTCCTTTTCTTTTCCCTCCTTTTTTTTCGGGGGTGAGTCGGGGGGCTAAGTGAAAAGTTTGTTTGCACCCACGTCCAACCGCGCGGGTAGGACGTGGACGAAACCCTATACACGACCCCCAACCCCCAACCCCCAACCCTCAACCCCCACCCCGAGTTTAACGGGGCTGGCTAAGTACCGCCGACTTCCACCCAGGATCGGATAGCGTGTGTATAACAGTGATGTTTCTATGTGTAGGGGAGCCGAAGACGCCGAGGATCGGGTTACTCGAGCCTTGCTGCATTCTCCTTATTTCCGAAATTGCGAAGGCGAGGAAGAGAGGTAAGAATTTAGACGTTTTTTGGTCACTCGATCACGCGTTTGCATTACAGGCGTGGGTTGAGAACATTTTGCAAATCAATTTTGAAGATCATCCTAATTTCGTATTGGTATGAAATGCAGGAAGAACAGTAAACGACAGCTTGTATCAATAGATGTGTAACGATTTTTTATTTTTTTTTTCATCGACCCCTAAATTGTAGAAAACGTTTCAAATGTACTTTACACTTTGAGGAAACCAGTAGAGAAATCCTAATTGAAAAATTAACGTTCATTCTTTTTTCTTTGATGTTCGATTTTCGTTATTTTTCCACTTTTCTTCGAGGGTATTTTTTCACGTCGTTGATTTAATTCATTCTTTCGGTCTCTTATACCCTCCCCTGAATTGGTCCTGACCTTGTGAACGTAGGAATGTGAAAACAAAAATCACGTGTGTAGTTACGTTTTTTTTTTTTTTTTACAAACAACAAAAAATAAATTCAATTTGCAAATAATTTTGTTAAAATTCACACGACGAGGATTATTTGTCTGAAAAAAAATAACGATAAAGTCTCCTGTTTTGATTTTTTTTTTCGTGTGCAAACGTAATTCGGTCAAGACAGAAATCAATTTTGGACAATGTGTAATTTTTTTGAAAGTCGCTCGAATCGCAGCTGCAAGACTGATTTTCATTTTGAACCCAAAACTGTGATAATTTTTTTTTGCTTATGGTGAAAAAACGAAAACAGTCAAGGACTGTACGACAGCAACGGATAAAAAAAATTTTTCCCTCGGTGTAGGTAATCAAATCTACAAATATGATTACGAATTGTAAATCAAAAGTTCGATAGACATATCGTTCCATTTTCTGAAAAATCAGATTCTTTTTTCCTTCTCCTTCACGATTCGCACTTCGCCAAGCGATTCTTCTCCTCGTTTCCTCTTTTTTATCCGGATCGTCAAGTCTCCTGCAGAATGAATGAAATACCGATAACAAGAACGAAACCCGGGACATTGGTTGGCATTCAATTATTTCCTTCGAATCGAGGAATAACCACTTTTTCACCCCCTCTGCGCGGCATTTCTTTCACCCCCCACAGCTTCCGTGCCAAGCCTCCGACCCGACGGAGATAATTGCGCACGCGACTCGCATATTATACACCCGCTAATTCCAGGATTATGCGTCTCAAGGTATAAGTACGAAATGCTATGACGCTCACATTTGCGGAAGAAGAGTCACGCGGAATTTCCTTGATAGTAAATCGTCGGGATACGTAGATTAGAATTAAACTGTTTCAGATCGGGACAGTGTCACAAGTATTTTACAGAGTGAATTGTACTCGCGAAATAATTAATTCTGTATCTAGAAAAAAGAAAATTTGCTCGCACGATAAGTAAAGTCTATCGAGTTTGTAAATTTCGAATTACCCAAGTGGCTGAATCGTGTTTAAATAAAATCCTCTTGTTTCAAGCAAATCTAAAGGAAGTTTGGTCCTTTTTTAAGTGTGGAATCGTCGTTCGTTACACAGAATTATGTGTTATAAATCGGCGAGTTACTTTGCACCTGTAAGATTAATTTTTTTAGAATTTGATCGATGTGTCGAAGTTTTTATTAAAAAAAAAAAAAAAAACTGTATTATTGGATCTTTTTCTTTACTTCAATTGCATGCACTAAGGGAAAAGAGATTCTTTATACTTTGAGCACATTTTTGACATAGACAATTGTACGAAATACAAAAAATCCGCGTGATTAGGCAAGTCTATCAATTCAACGTCAACACTTTTTGATCATCTTATTGCGATACGACCGTACGTCGAGTGTTTATCAAATTAACTGTTTCATAATATGATTCGATGATTCTCATGAGTATACAAAAATAAAACAACTAAAAAAAAATCCTGAACAAAAACACGGGTGACGATTTTTCACATCGAAACGCTTAAAAACGGTCAGAAAAATCCCTGATATATTTATTCGATTTCACTCTGCCACGATTTGCTTGTATTCAAAAGACCATTCTCTGTAATATCACTCGGACAATGAAGAAAAATATACATATTATTTTTGTTATAACTTTTGCATGGTTAGAATTCTAATTCTTCAAGATTGCACAGCCTTATCGATTTTTATAAAGAAATATATTATCGTAGCAGTAACGAATTGACTATTGAGAGAGAAAGATATTATCTTGCGGTGCAGTTTATTTCCTTTTTTTTTTTTTTTATACATATAACGAACAGTTTTCCAAACGAATTATATCGATCAACCAGATTGAAACAAAAAATTGATATAAAAAACAACTGTTGATCATAATTTCACTATATTTTTGAAGAAGAAGAAGAAGAAGAATGAAGGGGGAAAAATATCGGCAAATAATTACAATCGATTTTCAACCGCACTACAACCGTCCAATTAAGAGCGACGTCGTCGAGGCCGGGGTTGAATTTCATTCATAATTTAGCCCCGCCGTAAATTCTGCCCGAGTTGTATGCCTGCCTGAAATACCCGCCTAATTTCGTTTAGCCAAAATCAACGCTGCGAACCGAAAGAGAGTCGTGCCAGGCCATGCCATGCCGGCTCGAATGAGAGAACGAGTCTCCTTTCGCCTCGAATTTCCTCTCGTTCGCCGGACCTCTCGACCGGCTTCAGAACGGCTGCAACGAACCGAGAGAACGAACCTAATCGCGAGTTATATAACCTACTTGTGTGCTTGCGCCATGCCATGCCTCTGCGGGCAATTATAAACAGGGAAACGTCATTTCGGGGTGAAGCTGTCTCGAGGGTTGACGGGAAATTCGGAGGGCTCGAGAAAACAATAGAAACGTCAATTTTTTTTTTTCAGAATTAGATGAAATTTATTCGCATTACGGTGTGACGGTGACCTATCTGAAAATAACCCATCAAAAAATAACCTGTCATAAATAATCTAAACAATACCAACCCATGACAAAGAATTGACTAAAAATTGAATTATACTAAAATGAATTGAATTTCACGTTGTTTTTTTTGGGGGGGGGGGGGGGGGGGGGGTAGTATATTATTTGTGGGTTTTTTGGTTCTAGTACCTTACAATACGTACATAAAAAAATTACATACTGTCGTAGCGATTTGATTTCAGACGTGTATACCTACATGATCCCCCAATTTGCGTGAAGGTACGTAATAACAAGATAATTCTGGTTGGAAAAATTTTTACTCGTCAATTTGTGCAGTGGAATGAAAAAGATTCACATATAAATTAGTTTTGATTGTTTGTACGGCGTAGGACTGAAATTTTTTGATTAGGTTCATGTACAAGTGTGGAAAATTCGAATCTTAATACTTCGTAAATTAAACAATCAATCCAAACAGGCTGAAAGACATTTGTTTTGTACGAAACTGTTACTGATATGGTTAAAATTTTTAACACCGTTCAAAGAAACTGAATAGATTTTGATAGATCGTAACCGTGTTTTTAAATACCTATTGATTCGGAGATTTGTTACTTATATTAGATATATCACTGAGAGAAATTTTTAGTTCCGGTTACCGCTCAGTCCTTAACTATTTTCATTTTTTACCACAATCGAAAAATATAGTTCTAGGTACAAAATGAAAATTAGTTTTCCAGCTGTTACCGGAAAGTCTAGTATCCGTTACTATTCTTTCTCATTACGATCACTGTGACTAGATTTTCTTGTAACTGTTGCGAAAATTTAATGCTCGTGCAACAATGAATTGACGTTGAAGCCTTATTTAACTGAAAAAGTAGAGTAAACCTCACTAACTGATTTTGCGTTGCGATTACCAAAAAAGGATCGACAATAGTGCAAAATAGTAACGCGTATCTCATTTTTCGTAATACCAACAATATTCAAACAGTTTTTTTTTTAACGATACCTGTTTGACTGAATTTTTCTAGTTACTATAACAAATGAAATTTTTCCCACTATTGAATTGAAAATGTTGTTGGTTCGAATTTTGATTAGGGAAAAATTATGGCTCATTCATGCGAAAGTCAAATATTTTCGGTCGTTTTTATGCAAAAAAAAAAAAAGAAACGACCAATTTTGCGAGAAGAACTTTTTTTTCACAATCTTGTTCGGCAATTTCGAAGAAGAAAAACATCGTGCCCGTGAAAATTTTACCGAAATTCGAGCCTTAACGAAGGGCGGAAAGTGCAGGATCGAAATTATAACCGATTTCGAGAGCGCGGCTAGTAAATCGCTTCGCGCTATCGGGCTTTTTGACAATTTTGGAACCATTTGAGGCGGGAGAGGCGCGGATTCGGGTTGCGTCCGCACCCTTGGCCATAAATCTATGGGTTCCTTATCGGGGCCGTTTGGCTGCGTGTAAGCGGTAGAATCGCGGATCCCGTTGCGTGCTTGTGTGTACGTGACGCGTGATACACGCGTGCACACGTCTTTTTGGCGGCACTCCGGCTGCTGCTGCTCCTCCTGTGTCCGCGCAGAGATTAGGCACCTTTATGGCGCCGCCCCCTCCGAGCCTGCGGTTTATTCTCGAATTTCACCCCATCTCTGGGAACAGATTCCCGCCCCCTTTCCCCATTCCGAGACGCGATAACCCGCGGGAGGAACTGCGTAAACGACGACGAATATGGGCGGGAAATTTTTAGATAAACAGCTACACTTGGTAATAAAAAAAAAAAAGTTTTTTTTTTTTTTATCATCCCTTTGTTCGATCTGGAGGTAACGCGTTTTTTTTATGAAAGTTAACAGAGTTCTATTTGACCCAACAAAATGCGGTAAAACAGTTCTTGTTGTTTTTAAAAAAAAAAGTATCTTGGTTGATTCGAAGAACAACTTTTTGCGTAATATGGTTTGGTAAGACGTTTTGCTTAGCCAAAAAACCGATTTACATGTAGTAAATAAAAATAACCGAACTAGGCATTGTCTCAAATTAAATGAGATTTTGCTAAACCATATTACACTGATAAAAATTTGAATCATTCGAGTAAATTTTGTTTTGATTCATCGAGCTTTTCTCCGACTACTAATTGTCGCAATGTGGAAAATATGAAGAACGAAAGAAAGATCAAACGATATTATTTTAATTTCATAAATCCAAAACATGAAACAAATTACTGGCCGAATTCTGCTATATTTCACGGCAATCATAAGTCGAGTAAAAAATATTCTCCTATAAAATTGTGCAAAAATTTTGGTACATACACATGCGAAAGGCAGCAGATGAACATGGGGTGAGAATTCAAAGCGTTGACGCGGAAGGAAGTCGATCAGAAGAGTAAAACGAGGATTGTGAAAAAGAAAGAAAAAGCACGAGAAAGCAAAAAAGCGCGGTTGAATTTCGCTCGTTTTCGGAGTTCCAGGAACGAGGATAAAGTTGTTACCATTTACCCACCGCTCTCAAATTACGCTTCCATGCTTGTATATTATACTCCTGCAAAGGACGATCATCTCGGCACAAAACCGATCCTGCTGAAGCAAAGTTGAGCGAATCGAGAGGCGCTTCAGCGTTTTCCCTTAGCGTTATATCGGCGGGCAAACGATGATGGCGCTCAGGGCGAGCATTTCGCGAATACTTAGGCACTCCGCTGCATCTCTATCACCGCTGTGCAGGATTATTCAAAGCTACTATTGAAAGGGTCATAATCGTCGGTTGGTAGGGAGGAAGGGACTCGTTCGCGAACGGAAGTAAAACTCTTCTCTCCGACTCTGTTTTCATCCCCCAAACCAACTTCCCTGATTCAGACGTCGCGCTCTTACGGCTGCAGATATTCAAATTAGGGGTGCGGAGTTCTCTTATCACCTTATTCGTTATATTGCGATGCGAAATTGTATTACGCGAGGACGGGAAAGAGGAAGGGTGAAAAAAGGGGGATGGGGAAATTTACCTCACATGAGGCTAAATTAACGACAAGTGACGAAAATCGAAATTATATGCCGGCGTTACTGTACGGGGTGAAAGAATTTAATAACCCGTGTAAAAATTACCGGAAACAAAAATAACGTGTCGTAAATAATCCAAACGAAAATAAACAAATAAATAACAAAACTGACACGAAATTAACCTAGAGGGAGAAAAATAGCCTAGCAAAAAGTAATCGAAGACAAAAATAACTCGCGTGAAAATAACTCATGACTAATATAACCCAGAACACAAAATAACACACGATGATAAAAACCACAGAAAAATAAGCCACGACAAATACAAGTGACAGAAAATTGACCACAGAAAAAAAAAATAACCAAGCCAAAAATAACCTGCACAAATATAACCCAAGACGAAAATAATTGACAAAAAAATAACCCAAGGCAAGAATGAATCATAATGGAGAAAAAAAAAAGTCACGACCAATTATAAATAAACCAAGATAAAAATAACGCACACAAAAATAATCCGCACAAATATAACCCAAGTTGAAAATATTTAATGACGAAGAACAGATAAAACATTAAATTACATCAAATTAAATTGAACTTCAGATGTGTTATTTTTGTGGTGACACGTCTGTTCGACTCGTGACAAAATAACTCGAACACAAATATCCCAGCGTGAACTAACTCGTGCGTATTTAATACAATGTGATCTTGTTCTTGATTAAATTGAGTGAGCGCCCGACGTCGTGAAAGTGCGACGTTAATACTCAACATCTACGTGTTGTATACATTTGGAACTCAATGAGATGTCGCTTTCGTTAAGTTCGTCTTTGTTACATCTTTTTATCCGGAATAACAACGCACACAAGAGGTACGAACTACGCTGCCGATGTCTGTGCCCTCAGAGTTACTTCGGACTGGGATATTTGTGTTGCGAGCTATCTTTTTGAGATTATTTTGTCCAAGTTATTTTCTCTCGAGTTCAATAGACGTGCGACCATTTTTATCTGGGTTATTGTTTTTGGATCGTTTGGTCCTGGTATCATTATACAAAGGTGGAGAAAAATAAAGAAGGACAATGGTAACGGTAAGAAAACTCTGGCGGACTTGTGTACACCAAATTACTACTGAAAGTTGATCGAACGATTTTCACACGAATCTCTGATTCGGTCTTTCAACTGTTCCGTTTGGTTCTTCTCACTAAGGACCCAAATCCCGAAAACGCGATCAAAAGTAGCAAGCGTTCATTAATGTTTATACAAATCCATAAATATAGATTTTCGAGATCACTGTTTAGGAATCCAAAGTCAGATTTAGAAAAAACAAAACAACAGCTCTAAAATGGCACAAAAATGGTTCTAGCATAATGAATAATCGTGTACATTTTTTTAAATTTTCTGCATGGATATTTCCGAGGTCGCTGATTACGAATCAAAAAAATATTTTCAGAAACAAAACAGCGAACTCATAGACGATTACTTTGTGAAAAGTTCATTGGATTGGCACGGAATTCAGTGTTTAGGATTTTTCACGGTTGCTAGATGCTGATGATGAATATGAAGCCAAATTACAGTATAATGCGTTTCAAAATGGTGATTATGAATAAATTACCTGAAAAATTTCATAATGTTTTAGATACGAGGATCGGGGAAGATGAGGATTGAAATGAAGTAATTAATCACTATTAAAATGATAGTGAAAATTTATTTTTATTTAATTCTACAATTTCTTGTAACTCTTGTAATTTCTTGTTGACTTTTTAGAACGGGAACAAAAAAAAAATACGACCACCTTCGTGATTAATTTACCATTTGAAATATTGTTGATATTTAACACACGAATCCATTTTCTAAATCAAAATCGGTCAACTCTTTACTATTCTACGTGTATTCGAAGTTAATAATCGCAATACATACTGAATGTACCAGTACAACTATTCCAATAGTCAAAAGTCTCTGGATGAAAATTTCTTTGTCTCAACTTTTGGCCAGTTTTTTGGATGCTTTGATTGAAATTTCTCAGTTTTGTTCAATTTCATTGAACACGTTAATTGACATATGTTTGTGAGAACGTCTTGTGAAAATAATTAATCATTCCCAATCGAATATGAGGTTTTCATTCACTATTTCCTACAGCAAAATCATCAGAATCAAAAACCAGTATTTGTGAAATATTTCACTAATTTCATATACGAGAGGTATACATGATATTATAATTCATTATCCGAAGCAATTCAGGATTCGATAACGGCAAACACTAGAGCAAAAATGAGTCGATGTATGGTTTGAAATCTTTCGTGTTGATAACTTTCAGTAGAGAGGGCTTTTCAAGGTGGACTTGCGGAAATACGGATGGCGTAATTTTCCTGCGTCTGGATTTTTTCGTTACTGAAAGTATTTCGGTTCAGAATACGCTTCAGAACGTAGTGCTCTACGGGATTTTATAGCAGAATTAGTTGACGTAGGGTCAAAAGTCACCGTTACAAATTTTGGAAGTCTGAGCTTGGATTCGTTATCGATGACCCAAAAAGTCTCCGCTTACTAATCTCTGTTAAAGTTGGAATATCTACTATTATTGGAGTATTTTCTACCACATTGGATTCGTCATTTTGGATTTCAAAAGTTTGGCCTCAGATTCGTGATCGGTCACCCAAAAGATCGACGAGTATCAGTTTTCATCAAAATCCAAATGTTTTTATTTTCGGCTTATTGAATGCGCCAAATTTAAATTTTGCACATCCGACCTCAGATTCGTGATTAACGACTCAAAAACCTCACGTTATCAAATTTCATTCAAATCCATTCGTCCATTCTCAAGATATCATAATTTTCATTTGATTTTTTGAAATTTCGTTACTTAAATAGTTGATAAAGTACTGCACCGATCAAAGCCAAAATCTAATCGGTTAGAAATTTGAAAATGCCGTCTCGATTGATACCAAGATCATCGAAATCCGGTAACTCGCGTTTTCGAGATATAGTCGGACAAAAAAATTCATCACACACACAATTGATTCTTCAGATCTAATTTTGAAACGTCGATATCTAGCGGAAGCTCAACTTTTCATTTTCGGGACGATTACGATAACTTCCTCACCCTATGAAGATAAAGAAACGGGAGGTTAAAAAGTATCTCAGGCCTAACGTAATTCCGAAAAAGCAAATCGTCCGCTCTCGCCTGTCACTTGGCCGACGAAATAATTCATTGCATCGACCATCTCTCAGCTCGAACAATTTCCGAGTGCACCTGCAGCAGCCGCATTAGTTTAATTCGGGATCAGCGAGGCGTCGCGACGCCGGAATCCCGGCGAATGCCGAAAACGGCGCCGCGACGCCCGGCTTCGCCGTCACGCGCATGTTCCCCAAAGTGGTGGCGATACGACGACGCGTTTGTTTCACGGTGGTGGGGGCACGAAACGTGGTCGAGAGCGTCGCGACGCCCGCCGGCTGTCAGTGCCCGTCGAAAACTCCGGGAGAGACGGTCGCCTCGCGTCCGAAGGCCCGATTCATACTCTGGAAAAGACGAGAATTGTCGAAAGACTGACGCAAATATAATTTGCGAAATAATTGAGTTTTTACCCAGGAATAAAACTCGCGCGGTTATCGATTGGAATACTCAAATTATATTTCTATAATTTACTTTTTCGACTAATACCGTGTTTTGTTTGTTCATTTATTTTATTACTTCACATCTTACAAAAATTAATACAAACGAGACGATGATTTTTAGTCGAACTTCTCATCTCGAGATGAAAGAGAAACTTTTTCCATGATATGATCGTCGGTTTTTTTGTAACAACGGTTTATCGTTGAAGTATTTTTAAAACGTTATGCAGTGCTATCCTCGTTGTTGTTGTTGTTATAATAATTATTATTATTATTACTATCGTCGTCATTGTCGGTCGAACCGATCAAACGAACGACGAAATCAAATTTCAAGAAACTTTTTTTGAAACTTTTACTTTTAATTTATTCTTCGTTATCCTTGGTTGGTGATTTCTCTCTCGTTCATTCGTCATCTTCATTTCTCTCTCTCTCTCTCTCTCTCTCTCTCTCTCTCTCTCTCTCTCTCTCTCTCTCTCTCTCTCTCTCTCTCTCTCGCTCTTTGATTTCAATGTTCTTCGCGACTGTCTATAAATGATGTGAGATCCTTTGGAATACGGGAATACCAAAAAGGTACGAAGAAAAAAAAATGATCTCCAAGATTGATCCAACGAGAGATAATTTTTCAACTCCCAATAAATAACCAAGTTTACGCGTAATATGAAAATCGTGATGAATGCACAGTTCATCCTCGTGATATGATATTTCATCATATATTTATAAAAAATATATAATATACATAATATATATATATATATATATATATATATACCGAAGTAAATAAATTGTTTAAGATGAGATAACCCTACGGTATCGAGTTGCGCAAGCAGATGCAGTAAATATAACTGAGGGTACGATGCGTAATATGAAAATTTTTAACGCAGCTCAGGAACGATAAACACAGTTTCAAGAACAAAGATGAGAAAAACAATGATCAATAAAGCGTAGCTGTTAGCTATACGGAATGATAGCGATAGCGAAACAAGGACGAGAAAAAGAAACGAAAAATCTAACATCGTAGCATTATATAAATGCGTCGTTGAAACTACGATCGCAGATCCATGGATTTGAATATCGGCATTGAGCGCTGATAGATCGTCAACGAAAATTCTCGAGGGTTAAAGAAAATACAAAACTAAAACGAGGATAAATTCTTTTTAAATATCGTGAATGAAGATCAGAGAAGATAATAGTCAAAACGTGTGAAAGTGAACGTAGTGAAGGAAACGAAGGTGGTGGAAATTTATAAAATAATCACAAATGCAATTAATACATGGACGGACATTATTAGAAATATAAAAAAAAAGAAAATTAATTAGTCCCGAGTATAATATAATCACTTCTAATATCGTACGAAAATGTTACATCTGCGGTGCAGGCGGTTTTTCTGTCTCCTCAGCGTTTTTGCCAGCGTTATTATCGGTGAGTGAAGTTTATTATACCTACATTACATTATCGATAATTATCGTGAACAAATCCGACGGTAATGATAAAAATCATGTTAATAATAGTAATAATACCGTATTCTGGTTTGATATTTTACCTCGACCTATTTTTTCATCCCTATTATCTTATCGTTCTCAAATTTCTTCCACTTTCTTCGATGATGCGGTATAATGTATATTATTATTGTGACTATTATTATTATTATTATTATTATTATTATTATTATTATTATTATTATTATTATTATCGTACCCAAGCCTATATCTAATCATAGCGAATGAAGCTATATAAATTAACCAGGAAAATGGAACGGCAAATTTAGGCGTGTACCTATGCATATGCACCAATTTATATATATATGTGCGTGTGTGTGTGTGTGCACGTAAACGTATAGTGTATACGTAAGAAAATTGAGCCACACCCGTTAAAAGAACCCTATCTTATACTCATATTTTACAGCCCTTCTTCTTTGGCACGCATGCCTTATTACAACTGCACGCGTTACATAATTTTACCTATACATAGGTATATACCTATATACATATATACATATTCCTGGCTCCGTCGTTAATTTTTCGAGTCACCTGAAATATTCGAATTTGCAATTTCTATATACATATATACACACGTGTGCATAGGCAAGAATTAGTCATGGGGTAAGTTGGTTCCGAAAATTATTTTCTTCAAAATAATTAAAAAAAAAATACCTACCGACGTCTAGTATTTCACACGCGTACACAAAATTAATTGAAAATTAGAAAGAAAAACAAACTTAATATATAACGAATTGAAACAAGTTAATCCAAAACTCTTTAATTTGTGGTATTGAAAAATTGAGGGACGTATTTGCTGCAGAATTTTTTACTTTCTTTTTTTGTCGTTGTATTTTGCTCCAATTTTCAAGGTACGATTTTTGAATGAAATAGATAATATTGTTTGATATTTCATGTACATGATTATAGTATACAATATGAAGGTTAGAATATACATATATATATAGCTAGGGTGTTTCAAAAGAAGACGAATTTTTTTTTTTCTTATGCTGTCCAACAATTGATAGTATACATAAAAATAAAAATTTTGCCGCCAATATGAGCTCTTAATATCAATGAGAAGGTTTACCCCTATCCATTTCTTTATTTTCCATTTAAATAACACAGAAAAATTTGTTTTTTATTTTTGACAGTTGAAATATTTTTATAACAAGTTGTTAATATTGTTTTTTGTTGTAAAGAATTAATTGTTCAATAAAATTCCTTAGTATTTAGTGAAAAAAAAAATTGATTTGTTATAAAAGAGACCCAAAAATCATTTATGTGATATTTTTAACCTTTATATTTATGTATTAGTGCTTTTTGTGAGTTAAGTATTGAATTAATTAGCAAAAAAAAAGTTCACAATCTCAGGTTAACAGAATTAAAGTAATTTTACATAAAAAATTATATAAATATGGCATATGATATTTTTTTGTAGTTTTATTTGAAAATATTTGAAATTTTTGATTAGTCTTATTTTTGATCGCTGGTATCTTTGAAACGGTTGATCTGAGGAACTTTGATCTTGAGACGTTTTTTGTAGAGCGTGAAATTTCCTACAAATCCCTTTTACAGATTGTTGTTACGATGAACCGTTCCAAAGTAATAAAAATTCAAAAATAAAAAAAAAATTTTCCCGTGTTATTTAAATGGAAAATAAAGAAATGGATAGAGGCAAACCGTACTATTGATATTACGAGCTCGTATTAGCGCCAAAAATTTTGTTTTTAGGTATACTATCAATTTTTGAACACTATAAGAAAAAAAAAATCGTCTTTTTTTGAAATACCCTAAATTATATACGTGTATACATGAGCACAGATACGTATGGTTTCAGCGTTCATGAGTAACGTGTGAATGTGGGACGAATTCGTTCTCGCTTCGAGCTCACAAATTCGTGATAGAAACCCGACAAAACGTGCTGACGTAGCCGGGATGGGAGGGCGGAAGGGAGAGAGGGAGGGTAGGTACGCGATGCCTGATTTGATAGAGTCCCACGTTGCGCGGAATTGGAGAACGAGAGAAAAATAGACAGGTAGAGGGAAACATGGAGAAAATAAAAAGAACTACGAAAAAGTGGAGAAATTATTTAAAAAAATAAATAAACAAATAAAATAAAACAGCTTGGTCCTGATCGGCAGGAAATCAACTTCTCCCATCCCCCCTCTTTTCAGTTTTCGCTATCAAATTTTAAATCATTTCATTTCACGTTATTATATATTGTTATTTATTATACTATACATTTACCAATGCAATGTAGAAGACAAAAGACTTTGGAGAGACTTTATTTTTTATTTATCGATTTGTTTTATATTTTTGACCCTGTTTTTTTTCCCCAGCGCTTTGAGCTTCTTGCCCCAGTGATTTTATCTCTTATTGTATAGTTTTACGAGTTCTTTGAACGAAAGAAAGAGAAGAAAAATAAAATTCGCGAACAAAGAAATCGAGTCTAGGTAATAAAACGAGCGAGATATTAAGGTGGATTTTTAAATATTGCTGTGAAGGGTGCTGGTAGTTTCTCGTTGAAAAGGCGCCGAGCGTTTCTGCTCATCTTCCGAAGCTTCTCCAGCTTTTGGATGCACGATAAAGGCTGCTGGTTGGTTTCGTTTCGTTCCATTTTTACCCGAAGAAGATTATAATGTACGCGATCTTCACCGCGATTTGTTAAGAGAGGGTATTTTCCTCGGTTTTTGCAAAAACAAGAAAAAAAGAGACTCGCGTATTTTTAAAATCTGTTTTCAGTTCTATTTTCACAGTCTGCAATGAAAGGAAGAGGAAAAAATATTGTCCATTGTATTATCCTTTTTCATACCCATGTAAGGATCATCTATCCTTTTTCTCTATCCGCTTATTTAATAAATGCATTATACGAACATTTGTCCGAAAGAAACAATTCAGACAACGATATTTATATTTTACATAAACATAATGATTGTGAATTACTTTTCAATTGATGAGTAAATTTTATTTGTAATTGTCAGAAATTATTCCGGCGAAGAAATTCAATTACTATGTATATACAAATTCCATTATACCTATGTATAATCCAAAAATGTGTTTATTGAGTTGTAAAAACTTTCTCGCCTACTCGTAAATTCTAAATTAGAAGAATTACAGTGAAATCAGATTTGTCGAATTACTTTGTGCCCCGAAACTGAGGGTGGAGAGATAAAGTCGCATCCGAAGTCTCGAATTGGTTCAGAGGGAGATTTTCGATCCCCAATTTCTCATCAATATCGTTTAATGATCACGTCTCGTCGTGGCGGTTTTGACGTAAAGATTAAACGATCACTTCGCGGCTGTATGAAAATATCCGAGGATTACAGCCGAACTCCTCGGTCTGAAGTATTCTTGGCTAGAGGGGGAATGACCAATGGGAAACTCGAGTGATAAACCGGATATCGAATTTCTTCCCTCACCAAGAACCGCGGTGAGCCTTTAATCCCCGCTTAATCTTACCTTTTTTTTCGATAATACATCGACCGACCGATAACTGATATCCACCTTAATTAAAAGTCATTATCGAGGGTCAAGGCTATCGGAGATATAAATATATACAGTGTCTCTCTTCTGCTGCAGCCTCGTTTTCAAATTACAGGTTATAATTACCTGGGGGTGAAGTACAAACGAGGGGAACGAATCTCTTTTCAATATTCGTTTGAATTCATAAACTATCAACAACTGGTTCAGACTGTTAGAAAATATCCAAAGGAATCAGTTAACCGAGTTTTTATATGTTAATCAACTGTGAAATTAATTATCATTCCGTTGTCTCAAGGTGCACAGATTGCTACGCTAATCACTGCAGGATACAAATGCGGCTGATTTTTTAGTTTTGAATTCTATCAGTTTATTCGGAATCCTAAAATTAGGACACAGCCGAATTACCGAAATAAAGACGGACAATAATTGATAAACAAAGGCGTAAAATGAATGACTGAATTACGATTTAATGTGGATTTTAGAAGAAAACTATTTCCATAGCATAAAGAATCAGTGATTCCAAACAGTAAATATTTATCAAAATAATTGAGTGATTGATAGTTCGAGACTCGTTAAATTATATAGCACGTTTTATAAATGTCAAACTCGCGTAGTTGAACCAAATTTAAATTGATTAACCTCAGTTTCGCTTTTGTAGTATTTACGTGATAATTTATTTATTCTGACATTCCATAAGTAACGGTACATAGATACTTGAAAAACCAGAATAAAAAAATAAGAGTAAAAATACAATGAGGAGTTAGTAATACTCAAAATCTTACGCAGCATACACCCGACGACTGTAGTCTGAGAATGAGAATAGTCTCTTGAACACCCACTTGAGTTAATTTTAAAGTGACGAAATTTGAGCTACGGAAAATCATTCGAAATCACTTTCAACCATCGTATTGTTTCAATTCACTTAGGGTACCTAATTCCCGGTCATTTCAAAAGTTACCCAAAGTCTCCGTATACACGAGTGAATTTCGAGTTACTTAAGGGTGAGAAGCAGGGTTTTCAAGTTCGAGGTAGGGAGAAAATGAAATGTTGGGGTTGTCTTCGGTGACAAAAAGAATTGAAAATTACTCTTCAAGTAACTTCGGAGTGCCTTTGTGGAGTTGGTTGATAGTGGGAAGGGAGAACTCGACTCAGTCGATAAAGAAGAATACTGCCGTGTTGACACCGCTGCAGCGAGCGAGATGTCGAGGGGCGCCGGAAATGAAAATCGGGTCTCTAAGTCTGGAGCTTTTCACTCGTTAATACCGGATGCTTGAATAACATTATCACCCGCGCCGAGGTACTTCAAACACCCTCTTTCATCCGGATGCCGTATTTCTATAAAATCATCGGCGAGAATAGGATCTGAAAGAATTTTTTTATTCAAGGTTTATTCGAAAATTAACTGAATTAATCTGCCGAGAGAAATTCCTGAATTTGGTTACGATGCATGAGTCAATTATTTCCTCAGCCAAATGAATACATTCATCAGGCTGATTCTCGATACAGATTTCCTTACCGACATTTACTAACATTTAGCCAAGACACAAACCTTTTTCGAAAATTCAAACCAATCAAAAGGATATCCCCCACCGTCTCGAACGTTGTAGAGAAAGGTTTGTATCTTGGATAAGTGACAGTAAATGGCGGTATGGGAACCTGTATTCAGAACCAGCATCGAGGGGTTAATCAGTCTCGATTGTACTCGTTTCTTACTACCTTATCTAACTTATTTCCCTCATCTATCCTAAGACAAACCAGATTCATATGCCTACTTAAATGTTTGTGACATACACATGGTAGAAAAAGTTGCAGGCTAAAACTGTCGTCGAATGTGTAAAAAAAAATCATTCAGTTCGGCTAATATAGCCAGAGTGTGTGGCGACAAGAACTTTTAACCTTCTGCAGTTGTGAAAGCTTACGCATGCGCCTGTTACGTTCTAGGAAGAATGCTGTGAGAGATCTTCGATTCGATGCTTGATTCAGATTTAAGTTCGGTACACAAACCTTGCGATGTCCATGAAGGAAAAAGTATTTTGCGTGTGAAATAGAAGAAAGCAAGTGAAAAGTCGAGTATTTTTTTATTTTTTTTTTTATTTTTCAAATCTCAATTCTATCGATCGACAATCAGTAGCGTTATTACATGACGCTAAAATTAATAATCACTGCAGAACGATACGTGACGAAGTATTTATTATTATGAAATGCCAGGGTATGAAGTCCAATTAAATTAATAATATGTCGCTTATTTCATGCGAAATGAATTTAATATCTTTTCATTTCACCTTCCTGCTTATCACTATAATTACAGAAGCGCGCGTTCTTCCGTTTTACTTTCTGTCCATCTCTCACTCTCACCTCTCCTCTCTCCTCTCCGTCATGATCCGGCATTCTCCTTCTAATTTCAGTTTACTTTTTTCCCCCTCCTCTCTTCCTTCCTTCTTTTTCACCACGCCAGGCGTCAGTAACGGTCTGTCCAAGACGACACGGGGATGGAAGTGGAAGTGGAACTGAAAGTCGAGGGGTGAGCGAGTTTGCTTCTCGTATAATAGCATAATATTCTACAAAAGACGCAAGGAACCTCGATGTTATAACGAGGAACTTTCTCAGCAGCGTGGCAGCATCATGCCGTTTATACACACACACACACACACATATATATATACGTATGATACATACACCTGCTGCTGCTGCTGCTGCTGCACACAGTGGCCCGTCTAACTCGCATCCGTTCACTCCTTCATTATACGCCGTAGTAATAATTTAAACTTATTCTAAGATTTTACCCTGCGACGGTAAGGGAGAAGCATGAAAAAAAAAGGAAATAAAATTAACTGAAATATACGTGTGTAGAAAAACTGAAGAACTCGAATGAAACGAGAAATGAACAAAAATGATGGTGTACTTTTGTTGCAATTCGCCGCGAGGGGTGGAAAAAAATGATGCATCTTTCCTTCGTCCCGTAATTCGATTTCTTAAACACGAATAAACAAGAAACGTAAAATATAAATTATGATAATAATAATAAGAATGATTTATCAGGTGGCAGAAAAAAATGGTGTAGAATATTATACATTCTTAGGATGTTTTTTGCTGTATACAAAATAGAAAACAAAACAAATTTTGTCGCGCTTATTAAAGATGTACGAGGTGTATAGTCATGTCAAAAATGTGTAAAAAAAAATCTCTGTGATTCAGATGATAATGTTTGAACACTGAATTTCAATTATAAGCACCTTGTCATCAACAACGTCAGAGACATCATATTATTCCACAACTTTTTCACCCAAAAATCCGTATGGATCGTTTGACTGTGTTGAAAAATAGCTCATCATGTGTATAAAATAATCCCCTACAAATTGTATGAATCAGAATCTTTCTTGAGTTCGTCAGTTGGCAAATGAAGAGTCCGATGAGTGCAACCGTAATAATTATCACATTTCAAACTTGTGATCCAACAAGGAATACGTTGTTGTCTGTCACAATTCGACTTGGACGAACTATGAAAAATTCGTTTACAAATGAAATCAGCTATCGCTCATTAGAATCGGACAAGTAATACGGATCTGTCGGTAAAAAAAAAATAGAAGAATACTGAAACTTCTACGGCGCAGTTGGGAGAACGAGGTGTTTGTAATTGTACTCCAGTGTTTAAACATTTTCTTTTTCATCTGACGAACTTTTGTAGCTGAATATAACTGGATTAGCTTCTGTAAGACTGTGTAAAGCTCTGTTTAATCATGTTTTGGTTTCAACACATTTTCAATCTGACTGTACAGCCTTTACGTCCTCAAACAATCCTCGTCGATCAGATAATTGAGGTTATAGAGACATCGGTTTGATTTTATATGCTGGGGGGAAATGCAGAAAGGAGAATAAGGGTTAAGAATAAGAGAAAGAAGTACAAGTGTAAGAGTTTGGAGAAAAGTCTTGGCACTACAAACTCGATGGGCGTGGGTAGGCGTGCATATATATGTGTGTGTGTGTGTAGATAAGGGGGCTAGCCGATATAGGGGGGTGGTGTCTGCGTCTGGCTCTTCTTAGGGGTTGTTGATATCGACGCTCGGTGTGTTTTCCGCGGCAGCCGAAAGAGAAAAAGAAGGAGAAGGAGAAGACAGGAGGGAGACGATAGATGATAAGAAGAAGATGCTTCGCCCGAGGGAGAGCGCAGGAGTTCTTTAAATAACAAGGTCCTTAAATACCTGTACACATCGCCCCCTTCCACCTTCTTCTCGTTTTTTCCTTCTCTCTCTCTCTCTCACTCTCTCTCTCTCGATATTCTCCAAAATTCAATACCGCGTCCATGACGCGAAATTCATCTACGCACTCAGAGAGAAACAGAAAGAGCAAAATAGGGAGAGAGCTTGTGTAAAGTATCAGTGATAAGGTGAAACTTTTCATTGTGCACGTGTTATTATTATATCCTGAAACAAAATTTTCATCCAAAGTCAATGCTAGCGGCGGAGGCTGTCTGACTCTTTTTGTTCCTTTCTGTACACCGTGAGGCGCAGGGTTGGAAAATGAATGAATGGATGAATTAATGAATGAATGAATGAACGATGGCAGGAAGGAAGGAAGGTATGAATGGGTGTTGAATTATCAGAGGAAACGAGGTCGTATTTCACTTCCCGTCGATGTCAGTGGTAGGCTGTGAGAGAATGACGCGATGATCATTATAAGCGTGATTCGCTATTCGTGTAAATAAGATCGGCGATTAGTTGTTTTTTTTTTTTTTCTCATTTTTCTCATTGTTCTACCACTCCATTTCCAATACGTCTGAGTTGTAAAGACCCATCTGTCAGGTGTACAGTCCTGTCGAAAATTATCTCTTAATTAAGTAATTACAAAACAAAGACTGGATCACAAGTTTAATTCAATTAGCAGAATGTGGAGGAATCAGAAAGGCGAGATAGAATCAACCGATTTGTACCAAAAATCTCCGTGAAACGACAATTATTTATAGACACTATTTACTATTAAAAAAACCTTCACCGTATGTATATACAATTTTGACAAATCGTAATGAATTTAGTTTGTGATTGAACAATTATCTACGAGTCACCCGAAGTCGGATTTTTTACTTGAAACTCGAACTGTGCAAACTCAAAAGACGAATAATGTAAAATCAATACATTGCAAGTTGCATCGAATAAACTAATGTTTTTTTCAGAACACTTAATTCTTGGTAATGAAATGAGCTATGATTAATCGATTGAAATTGGAGAAACTAGACGAATTCATGGAACCAGTCTTAGGTCGTTATTTCTAAAATTACCTCGATCAAAATTCGTGGTTTTTCAATCATTTATTACTTTGGGTTGGTTTTGGGTAAAAAAATGTATTTAAGGATCACGACGTCGAACTTTCTGGAATACGAATATCTGTCTCACAGAATTTTTCGACTGTAGAAGGATAAAGCATAGAATACTACAGTGTAGAATCGTCGTAATTCTGCTATATTATAATTCGTATCGACGAATCTGTACGGTGAATTTCTGTACGCTGACGTTTAAACGTTTCGAGAGTTCTTTGAATCAGAAGTCGATATTGCAACCCATGAATTTTCCAATCCTTCTACACTTATACCCCAAGTCTGTACTCTTTTACACAAATACCCACCGCAACTCGAATCAGTAATTAATTAACCCCGAGTTTCTGCATCTCAATCCATCGGCTTGGACAGTTTTTTCATCGGACTGTACACCCGATCCATCCTTAATCTTCGGAATGAAATCGAGCGACGCGAACACCCGACTCTACACCCCGGTTCAATAGTGACGTGTACTGCGGTGATAATGACCCGGGAATATCGAAGTAACGAGCCATCGGCTCTGCGGAGAGGGTGGCGGTGGTGGAGGATGAGGACGAGGATGAGGAGGAGGAGGGTTGCGGGATCGAGTTGAGTGTGGGGGATACGTGAGCTGAATTAGGCGTTTGAAACTGGCCGAATTGCTTTTGCCAAACTTTGGATTGGCTACGTTCGCTCTTCGCCTCCCTCCAAACCACGAAAATGTGGAGAAGGAGAAGCGTGCAGGTATGTCGGGTGCAGGTTATATTCGTCTATACGGGAGTCGTGATTGCCACCCGAGGGGTTGTCGTCCTCCTTCGACGCTCGAAAGTCGAAGAAAGAAGAGAAAAAGAAAATAAGCTCAAAAGTTGGTCAAATATTTACCAGAAGTCAGGTTCGAGAATTAAGAACTGGATAAAACGCGACCGAACCAAAAGTTGGGAGAAAAGAATGAAGAAAAAAAAAAAGTAAAGCATCCGCGGAACATCTCCGACAATTTTATTTAACCCATAGATTAGAGCTGAGAAGAATATAATGAATAACATCCCTGCAATACGATAAAAATGAATCCGATTTTTTTTGTTCCCTTTACGCAATTTTTATTTTTTTTTTTTATTTTAAGGACTAATTAATCTTTGAGTCGATTACACTCGCGCTTAACTTGGTACACAAAATTATCACTTGAATTACCCCAAATTGAGGTTTTGTTTCCTTCTTTATTTATTTATTTTTTTTGTTCTCCAAAAGAAGATGATATCAGTTAATTTTTTTTCAATGTTGTTTTCGTCTCCTTTCCAGCATTGTTTTTCTTTTCCAAATATCAGTCGTAACTGAAATACGATCTTTCTTTTTTGCAAACGGATCGTCTATCTCTCGAGAGGTAATAGTTATTTTGTATTTTATTTGGGTATTTTTTTTTTTTTCTTATCGTTTTTACTTTCGGTCCGTCACTAAAGCCCGTCTCTCGTACCTGTTTTGTCTGCACAACTCCGCCACCAGATTCCGAAACTTGAGCCTTGCAGAAGCGAAGGCTGGTGTGAAAAAAAATGCTTTTATTCGCAATACTGTACAATTCGATCCGACTTGTCACTGCATTTTCTTTGTCTGTTTTCGTATTGTTTTCTGACATAGCTTTTCGTTTTTACTAAGCGGACTCCTCTGTCGTCAAAACACACTTATTCTTCGCAACTTTTTAAGTAGAGACGAGACAGAAAGTGGATAAAAAAAAATCAACGAGACGCTAATAAAAAAAAACAAACCGCAACAACCACGAGTCCTGACTCGCACCCTGAGAATTCCCTACAAACTTAATTTTTTTTTTTTTTTTTCATGTCGTATTATACAAATTTACTATTTTCAGACTTTGTCCTTTAATTGTGCTGTGAGACCCTGCTTGCTTATCTCTGAATTTCATGATTTTAGTCTAGTTTATGCGAATAGTGACCTATAGATTTTGACAATTGACATAAATGGCCGTATCTTTTTATTGCATTGACTTAGAAGCTTGAATTTTTTACACCTTCAAAGAACCTTAGACCTTAGTATTTGACGTTAATTTGAACTTGATGGCTCTACCCGTTCCTGAGAAAAAGGTTCTTGACAGACGGACGGACAGCGAAGTGATCCTGTAAGAGTTCCATTGTTTATTTATTTTTTTTAATTTTTTTTTTCGAGCTACGGAATCCTAAAAACGGAAAATTGTACCTATGAGAAATTTTTTTTTTCACTCTTTATTCTCCTATTATGACTCGCGGATTATTGTAAACGCAACTTGGTTTTCCGCTGTGTTTGTGTAGGAAAAATTCTACTGGGGGATGGAAATGTAATTGGAATATCTTGTTTGGGCGAAGGTGGCGGGCTGCTCTTTCTCCCCTCTCTTTTATCTCTCTCTCTCTCTCTCTCTCTCTCTTGGCCGAGTTGGTACTTGATTTACGGAGTTTGTTGAAAAATACACTTTATTCCGCGGTACATTTGCTAATTCACCCTCCAACCCGAAAGTGTCACTCGACTGGAGGGGTGGCTCTGCTCGGCGCCGTGCCGCCGCTCTCATGTAGGTATATACATATACGTATACATACACGTACATGTACACATAGATACATAGTGTGCACACCCACTCACACACAACGAATGCAGAAGAACCCGCCAGTATTTAATTTCCGTTCCCTGTTTTATTATACTATTTTCATCATTCTTTCATTCGTTGGCGTTGCGATATGTACGTAAGATTTGTAAGCATTGCGATACGAAAAATTGCGAGAATTCACGTGTAAGGAAAATTTCCCAGTGATTTCCGAAAACCCGACTTTGACAAGGATTATCATTAATATTGTTATAATTATGTATTTCGGATAATCGGTCGTTCGTAATTGAAAAGTGTTTATTTTTTTTTTTTCTTTCATATTTTCAAAACTTTCAAGCCTTGCAAAAAATTCGCATTCAACCGATCATGTAACGTCGTTATCACACGCATGCAAATAATTCTTTGTTTTCGGATTTTTTTTTTTTGCTGCCTTTTCTGATCGAAACCACCGCTCTTTGTTTTCGTTTTTCATTCTTTTTCGACTCTTTCACTCATTTCCTCCGCCTTCCGCAACGCGCGACGATCATGATCAATCCGAGTCTCTGAGGCAGCAAGTAAATGCGGTGAAAGCATTCACGCGAGAGTTAGCTCTCGTTATCCGTTTTCCCACTGCATGCAGCGTTGACAATTCGGACCACCCGCTTTCGCCCCCCCCCCCTTTCGCCCCCTTTTCACCGCCCGCATCACCGACGCCAAATTGTTTAAAACCCCGTACAAAGCTGCCCACTTCTTTTTTTTTTTTTTTTTTTTTCTTTACGTTTGTCTTTTTGTCTTGTCATTTTGTTTGTTTATCTATACCTCGCCTTTCTTCTTTTCACTCTTGTCTGCCATTGTTTTATTCATCCCCTCTTGTTCTTTCTTCTATTTGTTGTTTGGCTTCTCTTCTCTCGTCTCTCCGCCAGATTCTCCCACTGTTTTTATACCCTTTACCAGGTACACGCAACGACGATATATATATATATGTATATATTGTATATATATACACACATACGCATACGTCAAACTGACAATGCCGAGAGTAAGCGCAGATTGAAATCGAAGCTTTGTATTATACATACGACGCCCACATGTAAAATTCTCGCTGTGCTGAATCCGCACAATGGGCTCCCTGCCCGTTTATCTCGGAATTTGTGTAAAACGATTTATTTCATATTTATTATTCTCGCGCAGGTACAGATCTGATGTAGATATATGTATGTATATTATACACCGCATAATCTTCGCGTTTCAGGACTGATATCGCAACGCGCTACTATCCCGGTATTTTTATCAACGGTAATATACAATTGAATCACAAAATGCGTTTAACGAAGAGAAGTTATATCTTCACTGATTCAATTTCTATTTTCCTATCGTTTTCGTTTTTCAAATGTTATTCGAATTACAAAAAAAAAACTTGTCACGCAAGTAATCATATTTAGTATAAATTTATTGTTCTCATTACTATATAATTCTCTATTAAATGAGGCGTTCAACTATCGCAATACTTAGAAGAAAGTGTAGTACCTACAAATGACCGTGATCGAAAAAAATGTAGTATCTCGTACTACAGATTTTACGTTCGGCGCAAAAAATCTCTTTTTTATTTTGTACCCGGAAAAAATGAAAATAGTTAAGGAATTTACGGTAAAGATGACTCGACTAGAAATTTGTCTCGTCGATCCTCGGCCTTCCGATTTCCTCAACTTCGGTTCATCCGGATACCGTCACGAGTAGCGTCAGGTAGAACGGGATATAGCCGAATGGCGGGGGATCGGATTGCGTAATTTGAAAATTTTTGGGTCGAGTTTGGACCCTCGGCCTAATCCCGGGCCTGGCTTTAGCCCTAACCACAAACGCGGTCCGACCCGCCCTGTTATGCAGGGCAGTTAAAATCCCCCAGAGGGTGGTGAAAGTGCCCTTACAGGAGCGGCTTAGGAGCTCTTCGTAGAGCGGGACAATCGGCCAGAGGGTGAAAGATTCCTGGGGAAAACCGCCGAGCGAATAGTTTCAAAATTGAAAAGAAAGTTTATAGGAGCGACAACTTCA
Organism: Neodiprion virginianus; assembly: GCF_021901495.1. Lineage (NCBI taxonomy): Eukaryota > Metazoa > Arthropoda > Insecta > Hymenoptera > Diprionidae > Neodiprion > Neodiprion virginianus. Next base: position 20,881,642 of record NC_060880.1, read on the forward strand.
TTGCCATTATTAATCTCCGAAGCGAGTAGCTGACAAGCGAAAGTACCCGAAATCTAGTACGTGAAAAAACATTTGACACGTATTTTTTTTTTTACATGCCAATTCGGTTGATTAAGGGGTAAAAACTGGTCTCAAAGTTTACCCTGAAAAATTCAATTATTGTTAGAGTTTCTCGATAATGATGTAAATTTTTTCTAAAAAATAGATCGAGTTTGTTCGATATCGGTAGACGATAATACGCACAGTGTTTTCACCCTGAGGGGTTGCATCCCTTGAAATACGGGGGTTGTTTTTATCTCCAGAGCGACGGAATTGACACGTGACAAAAGGTGCGTGTTCAATGTTTTTTTTCATGTGCTACAAGGTATCGTGATATGAGAAAAATCGGCGAGAAGCAACTCGGGCACTTTACTTAGTGAGAAAAGACTGGAAAGTCAAACGACAGCAGTTGACTTTCATTCATCATTGTCGTAACGATCAAGCCGCGCATCGCTCTTGGCGAAGGTTCCCCCTTTATTTCCCTTTCAATTCATGATGCCCGTTGAATATCGAACCCTCGTTTCTCGTCGCGCGATGATCCTGCGAAAATCGTCCATCCTGCGCACCACTCGAAACGTCGGCTTGGTGACAAGTTCGCCCGGCTTTTTACCTCCTTGTTCTTCTTCGGTGACGAATGAACGAACCTCACTTGAGGCCTGATACTCAAAGCGATGATCCTCTTTGCGGGTTTCGTAAAAGCTGCTGGGGATCGCGTTGAGACTACGGAGAGACTTTTGTCGGAAGAACGAAACGTCGTCGTGCAGTTTATTTCTGCTGAAACCCAGCTCTTTTCGACTTCTCACGAGCAAATAGCACCCACTTCCGGAAATTCACTATGTGAGTTATATCGCCTTCCAGCCGGAAGTAGAGACCATCAACTTCTCTCGCTGGAACCTCTTCCTGCCACCTAAATCCACGTGATGCAGGAGACATCCTTCGATGCACCTTTTCTCTCTCTCTCTCTCTCTCTCTTTTTTTTGAAAAAATCGATCTATTGGATCGGTTTGATCGTGTTGCACTGGTTGATTTTCTCGCTGGTGTTTGAATGGGTATTTATCGAAGGACAAAGTTGATGTTTATTAATCGGGTGTTTTTCGCATTATTCGGACAGCAAAATCAAAAACAAACACAGGATCTTACTTGTTCATATTTTATGAACTCGAAACAAAATCCAAACTTGTTCGTTTTTCTAAACAGCATCCCGTATCAACATTGTTATCCAAGGTTTGTTAATTACCTCGACAACCGATCGTTGAAAATTTCTCGTTTGTTTTCGATGTCTCGAATCCTTTCTCGTCTGAAACTTAAAATCCAAACAGTTATAATATGACATACAGTACCTTCTCCTCGTTGTCTCATTTTCTTTCTTAAACCCTCAAAGTGAATTATTCTCCTTTCTTACCTCGCATTGTCGGTATCAGAAGGTACAACTAAAAAAAAAAGAAAAATTGGAACATCAAAAAATTGCCGGAGAAAGCGAAGAGAGGTTTTTTTCACTTTGAGCCAGAGAACCAGTGCTTGACTGATCCCAATCCCGAGCCTGAACCTTGTTTCAAAGAAGCTCTCACTGCGCAAGCTGGAAAATCGTAATAACAATGGCGGTAGTTGAACAATGCAAGTCGCTGAACCACTGCATGCTGCTACTGCTCATTCGGATGTGGAGAAGTGGCCGGTGTGACCCGTTAGCTAAAATTGTCTGATAATCCATTTACGCCTCTGGACGTCGCGTCGCCCCCCCTTTTCAACCCCCCCATTTTCCCACTCCCGACGGATCGCGGGGCGCAAACAGCAAGCGTTCAACGGGACCGAGAGAACAGGGCTTAGCATTCAAATGGGGCCAATTTGCAGCAGGTGATAAAGGTGATAAAGGTGACACAGTGGTTGCAGCGCCTAACGCCTAACGCCTAACGCCACCCTCCCTTCCATCCTCCCTCCACCAACTCTCGACCACTCTCGAGGTGATAAGCTCCTAAATAGCTGGCCCCTTTACTGGTGTGTGTGTGTGAGAGAGAGAGAGAGAGAGAGAGAGAGAGAGAGAGAGAAACCGTAAGCCATACTATCCAACCTGCAGCGAGTGTCACAAGCGACGGCTATGAACCAACGCAGAAAGGTTATTTTGAAGTTATGCTTTGGTTTGAGATGGTTATTAACAACCGGACAATTATTATTATTTTTTTTCTCACGTCTTTCTAATTCCCTGGTGGTATACGAAAGGAAGAAATTGGGCTTGGTAAAAATTCTTTTCAAGGAAACTCAAGTAAGGATTAAAATTACATTGTACTCTGGTAATTGAAATAACAACGGTAAGATGATTTTGAGATCCGTAAGTGTTTTTTTTAATTCATCGGATTTGCCGGTTTCCCGCTTTTTATTTTTGAACCACGCAAATCCTTCGCTAGTCGCTAATGCCGTCTGAGTTCTCGGTGCAACTGTTTTCGACGCCGACACCGACGTTCCTCGTGCGATGATGTCTGTATGGGGCATTCCACTTCAATTCGACTAGGGTCCGACCCTTATCTTCTTGATTCAACTTCAATAATAATGTTTTGACGGTGATTGTCACATTTTTTAAAATTATGATCAATAATTACATGAACTCTGTGACCAAAACTAAAAATATTCCAATTCCAATTGAAGTGGGCAGGCAAAACAGTGATTTTTTTATAAATTCTTAACCAATAAATAATTTTTATAGTGCTCAGATTTGTTGTTATAATCTCCAGGGTTCGATATAGTTGCCCTGATACAACAACAATCTGTAAAATTTTTATTGAAATTCAAAACGAAAAGATCAAAGTAATTTGCAAGAATGATTTTTAATTTTGAACTTTTCTTTGAATTTCAATTGAAATTTAGCGATTGTTGTTGTATTGGAGAAGATGGATTTTTTTTTAAGTCAATGCAATACTTTTGTAACGTGCATTCTTATGTATAATAAATTTGAGTTCCGAGGCATTGACGCTGTATTTATTGACCTTCGACACCGAGAAAGCACGTCTCTTGGAGAAGATATATTGAACCCTAAATATAAAAAAAAAACCAAAATGACTGAAAAAAAATTATTGATTAGTTGAAAAACGTGTAAAAAATTACCGTTTTACCTATCCACTTCAATTTTGATTGCAATATTTTCGGTTTTGGCCACAGAATTTATGCAATTTCTTCATAATTTTCAAAAATGTCGCAATCACTGTCAAAATATCATTCCACCATCATTCAAGGTGCTCTGTGTACGTCGTGGTAAAAGTTGTAAAAATTTGAAATAAAGATCTTAATGATATTTAGGGTCGGAACAGCGATTTAAAAAATCTCGGACCAAATCCACGAATTGTCGTGGAATACCCCGTATACATACACACATATTTACACATCATACACACGTAATGTCCATATATCGGAAAACAATTCGCCCTCTGATAGGTATATTTCTAGGTGTATACGTGCAGTTATACAAAGTCCTGGTATTACACATATCATGTTATAGATGTACGTTGTTGTACATGAATACGTATAACTCGCTTTGCATGATGCGGAAAAGTTGGATAAACAGATTATAATTCCGGTTGAATAATACGTGTTCTCTCGATCCCCGAGCAGGTGTGTCAACTTTTCTCTTCATCTTCGTTGTCGAACCGAAAGTAAACTGACAAGTATTTCTTTTCTCTTCTCTTGCTGTTGTGCTACAGAAATTTTCATTTGTTATGTGCTCTTTTTGCCAATAAAAATGGTGGAGATTATGAACGATGTTGAAGCAGCCATCCCACACCACGTTAAAGCACTTTAACGGGAGTTTGCCGAATTTTCCTAATTCCCGTGGGATCATTCTTACTTGGACAATTTGGGAACAAGGCTCAGCAATTATTACATTGCACCCTTAAATACACACACACATATATATATATATATATATATATCTAATGCTCTAGCTTCGAAATCGTCGCGATTCCACTCCAAAATACACTTTATAACATCCGGCTAATATCCGGGATTATCGCCTCCTACGGAATATCCGAAGCAGCGAGGTAATGATCAAGATTTTGAAGAATTATATCTATTCCTGTAAAATGAGAGTGAAAAAAAAAAAACAAACAAATTACTCATCAAAAGACGCGAAGTGAAATAAAAGAAAAAAAATTAAAACCATATTTAGGTAGAACAATTTCGAACGAAAAATGGGATCACGAAACTTGAATCACATCTTTGTATAAAATGAAATAGAAATAAAGAAAAATGAGATTGTGAGGAATGAGAAAATTTCCCACCTTGGCTCAGATGACAGTTGAAAAGTGAAGAAGAAAAATAAATAAAAAAAAAAATTAAATAAAAAAAAAAACAAGTAATAAAATAAGAGAATAAACAAACACCGAGTACACAAGAAACGTCGCTTTCACTCGAGAGAACGCGGCGGCGATGATCGGGGGTTGGCTCGTTTGAAATTTCTTTACTCCATAACCCTCACTTGTTGCTTCGGGCGCCGGCTTGACACACGAACCGAGCGTCTGGGGCTTAGCGGAGTCAGGAGTCAGAGGCCGTATACATTTTTCCTCATTTTTCTCCCTTCCACCCTCCTTCTGTCTCTCGGTCTCTCCCTCGATTCTCCTTCATGCCGCCCTCTCTGTCCCTCTAGGTGTTTTCGCACGTTGTCCAAAAATCTGCGTCGTCGGTAGAATTCGTGCAAATTGTTTGCCTTCTTGCTTTTTCTAGTTTTATTTATTTTTTTTTTTTTTATAGGTTAGATATAATACAGATAATTTTCTTCGTGACGTTTTAGAGTTTTCTCTGTAAGGTTTAATTTTCATACGAAAATCGCGATCAGCTCTCGTAGGCATGAATATAAATTGGATGGAATCCAATCGGATATCAATATATAGTGAATTTATTCGTGTACCGCTGTTCTTACTATTCCCACTATTCCTTGCACTATTTCCACCATTGCTATCATTTCTTGCATTATTCCCACTATTGCCGTCATTCCCTCGATCACCGCTCCACTCACTATTTCTACTATTGCCACTATTCCTTGAACTATTTCCACCATTGTTCCTACTTCTATCATTACTAACAAGAAAATACAATCTCATCCTGTATTGAAAAAACCTTCAATATACCTACACATTTATACAGTGTTAAATATATCAATCCACCAACAGAGCGAATAGTTTCAATTGTTCGGATTAAAAATATCTCGCTATTATGCTGAAAAACATCAAGCCGTTGACATTGACGCGTGCAGCGTGGAGTGAAAAGAAAGCGTGTGAAGACGGGGAAAGCAAAGAGAGGAAAAAAAAAATGGCACACCTCGAGAGAAGAAAAGTGACAGCAACCGAGGTATGAGAGAGGGTCTCTCGTTGGTGTAACGTGGCTGCCTAAGGGGGGCTGAAGGTGTTTGGCTGGCACTGAATGGGTTAATGGAAAATCACTATCCGCTGTGACGAGGGCGAAAGATTGTTCATCGCTCTCCCCACGAGAATGGCTCGAGAGAGCGGGAGAGAGAGAGAGAGAGAGAGAGAGATATGGTGATTCCTCTTGCAATTTATCCCTTTATCGCGTTTTCATCATCCCCTTAAAGAGACGAGCGCGATCTGCACACGCGTAGTTCTCTCTTGTATTTTGTGTATTTTATGGATGTACGTATGTATAAACGCGTCGTTATATACACCCCTCGTTGTTCGCCCACCTTACCGCCCTAATCTCGACTGTTCCACCCTTATCACACCCCGTCGAACATCCGCGATATTGCTTGCCTAACATCGTCGTTTCTACACCGTCCGGAGGAAATTTTTTCGTCGCCTGTACGCACGCGCAAAAATTAATCCACAACTCTGATCGTAACGGAGATTTTTGCGATTTGGAGCACAGTGAAAGGATTTGGAAATTTAGAAGAATAAAAAAAAAAAAACAAAAAATCGATGCAACTATTCGGGCAATCTTTTAAATTTATCAAATTATTCACCGACTATATATATTTTGATCGTTGTAATCTGTTGCAGCTCGTTTGAACGGCATTGTAAGATAAAATTTAGAAATTGATAAAATGTACATAACCGGTTAAACAAAAACTGTGGGTGTTAATGGCAAGTAATTTTTTTTTTTTTTTTGTGAATTTTCAATTACTAGTCTGTCTCCTTGACTGACACTTTTGTCCTCTTCTCTGCTTCTTTGTTGTAATGAAAAAAAAATATTGTATCGTAGTGCGTGCTAAACAAAAAAAAAAAAAAAAAAACTCAGTCATACGAACGGAGACAAATAACAGTGCAGGCGAAAAAATATAAATTTCGTCCGCGTCGAAGCTAAAGCACCGTTTTCGTTACATAAACATACGCGTGTGCATTATATACGTGTATATATATATACACACACTTTACTATGTACTCAACTGTCGGTTTTAATTGCAGTTTGGAAATGAATCTAGGAGATCCAGGGCCCTGTTGTTATTTCCGGAAATTCGTGCTCGTTGAAACTCGGAGGCCGACTTTAATTAACGTATCACTCGAGCCTGTAGTTAATTAACTATATATGTATACAAAATTTATACATATACATATACATAATAATCGCGGTTATTTATTTATGCGAATAGGGGTTCAACGGGTGTGAATCATACATATACATTACCACGCAAATTATTTAATAAAAACATTGTTTAGTGAACGGAAGAAGAAAGAAATAAATGAATAAATGAAACTGCGTAGAAATATTTCAATACATTATGCCGATGTCTTATGTAATGAATCGTATACATCGCATGCCGAAAAATTGTTTCGTAAAAACAAAAAAAAGAAACAGATAAATTCGCCACTTGGTTCAAACTTGGCCGCGTTAATTTTGATTACATTTTGAAATATTTCAACGAGTTCCGACCAATCTGTTCGAGCTTTCAATTATCGTTGAATATGGTCTTGGTAATGAATATGAAGACAATTGAATTATCATCGTTTGGGGTTTTTTTCTCGCCAATTTGACGTTAGCTTGTTCGCTCAGTGATCAACCCTTTCGTATGGATGGCATGCATGTATATATATATATATCCGTCGTTTGCGGGGGGTTGAAACAAGGATCCGGCGAACCGCCGCGAGTGTCACAGCCGGTGATCCGAACCGAAACGGAAACCTCGAAAACCCTGCGGAAATTCATCCCCAATTTTCCCTTTAAACTCGTTCGTACGGACGTTCCTACGTAACGACGCCCTGAGAATTGTTTCAGGAAAAACCCTTTCGTTCGTATAACCCATACGTGTTTTATATGTACCTATACAGGTCCGAGCTGTTTATAATTGGACAATAAATTTCAAGCCTTCACGTTCCGGCGAAATTAATTGCACGTACGCTTTGAAACACCCTTTGCTGAAAATTTTGCACGTGTCGATTTATTTCAATATTCAATTTCTTTCTTAATTTCTTACGTTTCTTTATTCGTTTCTTTTGTTTTTAGATTGTTTTTTTTTTTTTTTTTAATTCTCTTCTCTATCATTTTAAGAAAAAGAAACATGGACGAGTAAACTGGTGAATAAAAAATTTTGGATTCTGTACACTCGAATATTATTGTAATAACTGAGCGGTCCGAAACGATTCATCTCAATTTTATTCTATCAATTTTTTGTTAGATATATAATAACGATAATTATTGTTGAGGTTTTTTCCTATCTTTCTTTCGTCGGTTCGGTCATTTTTCTTTTTTGTTTTTAACTATTTCTCTCACTTCTCGTTTACCGGCCTAATTACATTAAGAAGAAAGTAGTTTTTATTCCTGCGTGTTTACATGTTATATACGCGTACAACGTGCATGTAAAGACTTTTGGACATGCCAAAAGGGAGTAACGAAAACGTGGGAAATAAAAAGAAAAAGAAAAATGGTATAAAAAAAGAGAAAAACCAACATTCATATTTCAAATCCAGACACGCCCTAAGCGAACGGCTCTTCCGTATTATGTAATGTATTATGTAATGTATTATATACACATATATATATATATAATGTCCATTACGCGTGCGTTTATAATACAGTTACATACATTTATGCCTATGTAGAAGACCTTACGTGCGTTCATTCTTCGCCCACAAACGCACACGCATATACGTACATCAAATTATATACATGGTATATTGTATGGTATTGTATTATCGGAATTAGATACTTGAGCTGCATTATCGAAATTGATGGATCGATTTTCCACTCCGTGCTATCACCCGACGATATTAACTCCTCGCTCATTTACATACACGCATATTTACAATCCATGCATACGGTTATCATGTAGATACGGATGTATATATATATTCCTAGAAACACACGCGTATTGTTAATGCATAGTAATTTTTTACTCACCCGCCTCGCTTTTTGCCTTAACGATCATGATCTGTTGTTTGTTTGTTTGTTTGTTTGCTTGTTTGTTTGATTACTTACTTTTTTCGAAGCCGGTTTTTTTTTTTTTTTTTTTTCTTTGTCTGCTTCTACTCCGAACTTCTATTTTATCCGCTTCTCTCTCTCACTCTCTCGCCGACGGTTAGCCGCCGTAATTAGAGTCGCATGTACCATGCATGCCGCACATATAATGCATACGCGATATGCGTGGGAGCAAACCGTTACCGCCCAAATTGTTTATCACGTTTTATATACTATACAGTTATACGTACGTATAACGTATATCTGTATTATTTACGGTAAAGCCTCTTGCCGAGTGTGTTACGCAATGAAAATTGCACAACCCCAGCGAAAAGAATTGTCCTTTGCAGTCGCGTTCGCTTTTTGCCCTTTATTGGCTGAAATCTATTTCAGGCTGTTACATATACACATACGTATGTATATATATATATATATATATCCGCCGATCGGTCAACACATTATTCATCATGTGTCCGAAGTAGTAATTCCATTCCACTATACATTTATATATACAGTAATATATGTACAGGGTGTCTTATTTTAAACAATCCAGTCGAATATCTCGAAAATCAAAAGTGCGAGTGAAAAATGTTTTAGTCAAAAGGTTTGAAGAAGGAAAGAAGATGAAAAGATCGGATTCAAGGTTAAAGTTAAAATCATGTAATAAGTCACTTTTTTCGAGATTATATATTAGCGAAAATACCAGACTTATCACAAAATATTGTGGTTTACTTTTGTGAAGCTGTGAAGCATTTTAATCACCATAAAATCATGTCATCAAAAGGTACAAAAAATATCATATGCCATATTTATATTATTTTTTGTGTAAAATTACTTTAATTCTGTTAACCTGAGACTGTAAACTTTTTTTGTGCCAATTAATTCAATACTTAACTCACAAAGTAATTAATTCAATACTTAACTCACATAGTTTTATTGGAAAATATTTGAAATTTTTGATTAGTGTTATTTTTGATCGCTGATATCTTTGAAACGATTGATCTGAGGAACTTTGATCTTCAGACGTTTTTTGTAGAGCGTGAAATTTCCTACGAACCTCTTTTTCCAGATTGTTGTTACAAGGAACCGTTCCAAAGTAATAAGAATTCAAAAATGAAAAAAAAATTTCCTACGTTATTTAAATGGAAAATAAAGAAATGGATAGAGGCAAACCTTCTTATTGATATTAAGAGCTCATATTGGCGCCAAAATTTTTGTTTTTAGATATACTATCAATTTTTGGACACCATAAGAAAAAAAAAAAATCCGTCTTTTTTTGAAACACCCTAATATGCATACATGTATATATATATATATATAATACATGAAAATCTGTGCTTCAAAAATATACGCGCAGATCAAAGGAAAACGCGGGAGCTTGAGGCTGATGATAAATTCGGAAGGTTTTGGGGGTTGAAAGGAGGAAACAGCAGGTGTAACGAATATAAATCAGGAGCTTTGAATCATTCGTTTGGCTTCCTGTTTCCGGGTCTGAAACTTCCGGCGTTGGGAATCAAAAATTCCCTCGACCCCTGGGCTTCGAGCAGCGTATGCCCGTAATCTCAACCCTCGCCCCCCACCCCCAACGGTATTTTAAGGAATATAAACGAGCCGGATTGCGTCATCGCCGCCGTGCCCCTTATTCTGCGCCCTGTAACATTAAATAGATAGGATATATACCGATCCGTGTACGTGTGAAGGCTGCGATGCTATGTATGGTTGTCTCTTCCTTGTCGACCCGCTCAATCAAATCAAACAGCCTCGTAAACTATCCACGTCAATTTGTTAAGGATCTATCAGGCATACAGTCGAGGCGGAAAACAACCCCCGGAAAAAATTATATTTTCCTACGCGTACGTGATAATCGCATTTATTTGCACTCGAAAATTTGGCAGCTCGGAAAGCTAAAAACTAATTTGATTTGAACGATACAATGAGAAAAAAACACGACAAAACAAGAACGGTATTTCCTTTTGAACTCTGAATTTTTCGAATGATGAAAAAAAACACACCGTACCGCTTAATCGATTTCTATAAATCGTAAGGTAATTTTTTTTTTCCCCCTCATCTTGTAAATGAATTATTTACAGACATTGCCCGAAGGTGAATTTTTAATCAGCTCGTCAGTTATAATCACGGGATAAACAATTTACGTAAAATAAACACAGATCACATACACATAACGTACTTCATCTCGATTGATCAACTGTTTCGATAAAAATTCGTAGATGTAACATTTTTTTTTTTTACCCTGCCAAGGGGGTACTTTTCTATCCAGCCACTCATTCGTCGCTTTTGCATCACAATTTTTCTATTCCGATATTTTTTTCACCTGACTGTACATCTGATACATCCTTGACCCCGGTTGTTATGCCTCGCTAACCACAGCGGCTGTTGCCTTTGTCAAAATAAGAAAGAAGAAGGAATTTCCTGACGGCGCGTGTTATATGAATCCCATGTATTCATTTTATTTTTTTATTAAGAAATAAAATATTTTGGCGTGATTAAAAAGAACATATTATACATATGCACGCAATGTTCGATAACTTGTAAGTTTTTAAATCAACAGGTTAATCTCGACGAAGCGGATTGAATAAAAAAAAAAAAACGAAATTACCGAACGGAGTTTTAAGAAGCCGGAGAATTTTGGATCCTAATAATTTTCATAGAATATAAAATTCTCCCCTCCTTCCGTTCCCCCATTTTTTTTCTTTCCCTCGCATTCTTCACACTTTCAATTTCATCTCCAATTCTTCGCAGACCTGCGATTCATTGCAGAGGGTGTAAAATTTTCACTTTCGGGAAGTCGAAAATTAACCATCGTGACGACGATGACGACGCCTACGTTTCACCGGCATTTCATTGATATTATACGCACGATAATCGGGGACAAAAGGAAGTTCTTGAAATAAAAAGGCAACGGGCGTGACGATAAATTCGACGAAGCTTTATTTCTCTACAAAATCACCGCAGATGGATCGGGATACTTTTTATTCTTTCTTTCCACTCTGTTATTTCTCAGCTTCCGTTCTTCCTTTCAATTCTCCTTCCTCTTTTTCTTTCACTTTGTCCTTTTACGTTCTTCTACATTCGCTCCGCTTTACTTAGTTCTTCACTGTTGTTACACTTGCGAGGATTTTCGGTGCGACTATACGTATACGTACGACCGTTACTTAATTTCACCAACCACCGATGTTACGCTACTACTATTATCGCGGTAAACTAATTCCCCCTCTCGAAAAACCGGAAACCTTCGATCCCCGACGCTTGAATTTCGCGACAAAAAAATCTCGGTGCAGAAAAGTTGGAACGGAAAATGACGGGCAGCGAGAAGTCACGTGGATATTGTTGAAAAAGTTAGACGTTGCAATAAACGTAAATAATGGCTCTCGATATTCTTCATTCAAATTTTCTCAATCAGTTTTATTGTTGTTTACTTAAACACTTGTATTCATTTTTCGTCTCATACTCATAGGTTCAAAAATTTGTGCTTCAGATGACGGACAACTGCGAGGGTGTTTTATGTGTATATATAAGTTTATACATACCGCAGTGACCGTATAAATGAATTTATTTTATGTTTTCTTTTGCGGTCTCACGATTCACTTAGCAGATTAAAACATTCGGATGCTGCGCATGCGGCGACAGCGACTACGAGTCAGGAAGATTTCGTACTTTGGTATGTTTGGGGAAGAGGGGAGGGGGTGATAAATAAGAAGACGAAGAAGAAAAAATCAAGGAGCGAAGGTAAACGAAACGGCAAACGGAGAGAAGTCGGTAACGAAAAAAAAATTTACAAAAAATGGGAATAGCTCACGAAAGTTGAAATGTTTCTTGTTTTTTTCTTTCTTTTTCTTTCCGTTCCGTCCTTATTCGTCTCACGATATTCTGCAAAAAAAAAAAAAAAAAAATACCGTCATTAATTTTAATTAATTTGATAAAATTAATACGATAGAAGATTAAAACACAAACAAAATTAATTCCTACACTATTTATCATCTCTTTTTCATTGTACGTGTTTGTGCATTTGTGGAATTTGCTTCATTTCAGACTCGTTTACGTTACAATACTCTGCCAAGAAAACGAAGAAAAAACAAAAGGTTTGGTACAGTTTTCCGATAACTATCATTGTCAACTACACAACATACAGCGATGAAATCAAATCTATGAAAATTTAACGTTGACGTTTAACAAGTGATATATCGATGAGATAACGGCGAGAGATTGAGAGATAAAAAAAATTCGTCAGATTAAACGACGTATATAAAAAAAAAAAGGAAAAAGAAACAAAAAAAGAGCGGAGAAGCGAGCTTTGATTACATGTTAATTAATTTCAAATTCGGGTTAACATTGCGCGTATTTGTGTTACACCGTATAAGCCCCCGCACGCACGTATAACGAAAGTTTTGCGAATGACCGACCTAATTACAAGTCTGGTCGTATATATAACGGTGGCGAACTGTGCCTATAACTAGGCACGACGACTAGGTGTTGCATTTACGTGACATATGTATACATACATGTGTATATTTATATATATATGTGTGTGTGTGTGTGCGTAATCCATAGGCGAGAGACTAGCTTGTGTTTGAGGCCAAAACATGCGAGGAACAACACCCTGAGCACCATTTGACAATTTAATAATATTCCATGCCCCCGGCTCCTCCTCGTGACGCTGCGACAACCCGCACGGGATATTATATCCCATCCTTACATCCTTCCACCCCTCGATCCCTCCGCCCCTCTTCCCTCCTTACACTATAACCGTATACGAAATATATAACGAAATACCACGGGACACGTAAGGGTGACTAATTAAATTCAGTGCCATTGCCGGGAATGCCTCACGTGCTGCGCTTTCACTGTCCTTTTATACGCCATTCCCTTGCATGATTAAGGCGAGATACCCAACCGCTGATTTATCACTGAATCGTCGGCGATGCGGTTTGAGAAAGGATTGAAAAAATCGCTCATATTATCTGGATTTTCGACTTCCTTAACGAATTTCTTTTTATTCGGATGGGGAGGGAATAGGCGATATAATCAGTCCCGAAGTTTAATGTTAAGCTTCTATTTGCAATTTTCATGGTTCTTAACGGCTTGTTCGATTTTACAATTCTTAAACCTTATACGTAACGCTGATGTTACATTGGGGTTTGGTTGTTGTTTCAGTTTTACATTTTTTACATTTTTTTCTAGGATAGTTAAGGTTGAAAAATTGTGGGTATTCTTTGGAAATTCTAGACTAAAGCTGGGGATAAAATTTCTTATGATAAAATAAAACTGAAAAAAAACTGATACAATATAACAACCGTTGTCCTTCCTTGGAAAAATTATTCCGCAGTCCGTTTATAAGTCATTCGTGAACGTGACAAATTCTAAAAATTTTTTTTCATCAACGTTTCTTGAACTTTCATCAATTGTACACACAAGACGAAATGCGAGAAGTATAAACGCGCAATGGAACAAAATTTAAAAACTGGATTAATGATTTGCTTTATGTTTTTCTTTTTCTTTTAATTCCAATCTGCCTTTTAAAAAGAGTATTTCTGTTCTTGGCCAAAAGTTTTATTTCAATTTGTTTCAAAAAAAAAAAAGAAAAGAACGTTCCTTTCGATAAGTGAGCTTCTAGGCAAAAACAAAAAAAAAAAACAATTAACATAAAAAATTCCCTCTTAAAAGCGGAGTCCCATATTTGTCCGTTGAAACGAGAGTTTGATTGGGACTTAAAAAAAAAAAACGAAAACGACTAATTAATTACCTCCAAATTTTTAGCGTATATTTATTGTTGTGTACAAATTAGGTATTAAGAAAAAAAAATTTTTAAAAATGCAATTATCTTTATGAAAAATTCGGCCTGAGCGTAACCACTGGTATCAAGAATTTCTTCACTTCACTTTTGGTAGCCTGAAAAATAAAAAAAAAAGAACAACAACATTTCAGTTCGTACGCATGTAGCTATCGTTCAATAAATTCTGGTTATTTTTATTCATTTATTTTTTTTTTTCAACACCTAAATTGTCAATAAATATACCCGGATTCGGAAGTTATTGACCGCACAGTTTAATTTCATTTAAATCCCCAAGGAATTGTAGTCTCGGAAGCCAAATATGGGACTCCACCCTTAAAATCTTGTCCGAAAATCCGAACAGTGACATGCGGCCTCTGTCTGTCATGTGCATGTCTGAAAAGTCCCGGGGCGGGGGTCGAAGGGTGTATCAGGTGGGGTTGCCGGGGTTGCCGGGGTTGCCGGGGGTTCTCTTCCTGCGCGGGCCGAAAATTTAATATTGTGTAAAAGCTTTCCGCCGTTTTAGAAGTAGCCTTCTCTGCATGCACTGATGCCGCCGGCGAGGCGGGGGATCGAGGAGTCGGTTTTAACGCGAAGCAATTTAATATGCTGATGCGTCGCATAAATACTCAAACAGCACGCTTCTGGCCGACTTTGGTCGCTGCTGCTGCTGCTCCTGCAGGATACCGGGATCCACATCCTCGGTCTGGCCACCGAAAACACCGGATTTCGCTTCGACTTTGATCCTTCGCTCAGAAAAAAGATTTTTTCAGACGCGGATTTTTTTTTTTTTTTTTTAGTTCTAATCTTGTGGCATGAAATGAAAATTTAACGGATTGGAATTAATTTTCATCGAATCAAACAGAGTTTTATCGTTTGATTCGAAGTCGTTGTTGAAAAATAATCGTATTCTTTTGTTATACGAACAAATTCGGAAGTTGGTGTTTTATACATTCGTGAAAATGTGGATAAAGTTGCGCAATGTTATAAAGAAATTGTCGAATCGAAAGATTTTAATTTTATTTCAGAGAGAAAAGAATTATTCCGAATGAAATTCTTTGTAGGTATATTCTTATTTCATACATCGTCAAAGCAAAAACGTGGGATGATTAAAAAATAAAAGGATGTAACGGTGTCGAATTTTCGAATACGCGAAAATTTATTTTACATACAGAATTCCGAGATGTAGAATGAAATGAAAATACGGAATCTTCCAAATGTTCTGTATATTTTAACATACCAACTATCTACAGTATACATACATCATATAATTCTAGAAATCGTAAATTCGCAATTTTGAAATTTCTCTACCGCAAACCTTCTATATTCCAAGTTCTTCCGAATTTTTATTAAATACATATATGATCAAAATAATATCGAGAATAGAAGATTGATAGAGTGAGTATAGAAAAAAGAATACACCGAAAATTATGTATTCAAACGTGACTCGTGCAGCGGTTATATTATAATTATTCTATCGAGGAAATTTATCCCTCTAGATGTTGCATGTGCGGCATGGTTGAAATTAGTTTTCAGGTGGTTCTGATAATTAGCCGCTCATTACGGATCGAGTAGCGGGAGAAGGAGGGAGGGGAATAGAAAGAGAGAGAGAGAGAGAGAGAGCACCTTCCGCACCCTGTAGCCGTACGCTTACCCAACCATCCCCTATTTCTCCCCGAGGTTACGAAGCAGCCCTGTTTCTCCTCCTCCTCCTTCTCCTTCTCCTTAAATTCTCCTTGTCGTCGCGTCGTTACGTGTGACATAGTTTCCTAAACATTCCAAAATAGTTTTGCCAACAATTTTCGGCCTGTATTTTCCCCTGGCATCGTAACCACCCAACGGCAGAACAGACTGTTAAAATCGCGTTACAATAGGTGTATGTATAATATTGAAATTTGAATGTTTCTTTGTTTGTTCGTTTGTTCGTTCCATACGCCTTTCTATATAATATACAAATCGTCCGATCGCGACGAAACGTTGGTGAATTGTTGTGCGCATACCCGCGAAGCTTGCTGAATTAGTACAACCATTTTACAATAAGTGGCGAGCGAGTCGTTTCGACAAATATTAATATTTAAAAGTTAAAAAAATCACTATTACGGATTTCAACATAAATTTTTTTAATCTAATATTATTCAACTTATTCAAATGTTAATATTCGAAAGTTGAAAAACTTAGTTTCATGAATTTCAACATACATTTTTCCGTACTAAAAAAAAAATCGCACGCCTCGAAAATTTGACAAAAACTTTTGTTTCGTGGTACAAAATATACCCACCAAAGGATTTGAAAATTCCCGAAAACAGTCTTTTTTCGAAATTTCAAAGTTTTTGAGCAGAGGAAAAAATTTTTTTTTCCGCTCAACCCTTTCGCGTGAGTTATTTTTTAGTGAAAGATTGCCAGAATCTCGGCGGAGAGGGAAATCTAAATAAAAATTCATTTCTGAACCTTCCTAATATATATATATAATATATGTATATTATAATACGTGTAATTATTACACATAATATATGCACAAAACTCTATCGAAAAAGGTAGAGAGAAGATTCGTGCGAGCGTGTTAAAACAACATCATGCATCATATGTTGAGTGAAAAATATCTATCATTCATATTTCCTTTTCCAGTATGTTATACGCGCAGCGTTGCGTTGTTACAACACGTACGGACATGAAATACGCCGGAGAGGAGGGGAAAAAAGGGCGAGTATAGTAAACAGAGGAAACATTTTTTTGACATAAAATAAAAAAATGTGGGGGCGGGTTTAACTAAAACAAAAATTACGGAAAACAGATTTTCGTTTTTTTTCCGATTTCGTTTTTGTTTCGCGTTTCTCTTCCACCTTTCGTTTTGTATCCACTGCGAATGGTTATACGCGTGCACCAAACGTTCGTTCTACCGCGAATTTATAGAAATTAAAAAAGAAAAAAAAGAAAAAAGAAAAAAAAAAATGCGACGTTCTGAAATAACCGCAGTTTTATCCGCTGTAGCCTGTGTAATAACTCGCCACTCCGCACCGCTGCTGCTGCTTCACGGTTTTGCATTTTAAACCGCGTATTCCAAAGATTCCTAGCCTGACCTCAACTCCGTTTTTACACTCCACGTTTGGTCGGATGCGGGATATAATACACCGTTTACACGCATACGTATATGCACGTTACCATAAACTAGGCATGTAACTTTGTATATAATGTTTCAACGAAGGGGGATATCCGGTATTTAAGGAATTCCGATTTTTACTGCAATTTTTTTTCCACCCAACAGTTTTCTTTTTATTTTCGCTCCTGAATATACGCGAATGTAAAATAATTTATTCAAGCGTCTGCAGAGTTTATAACTGCCTTTATGACGCAGGAAATTATATCGAAGGTTTTTCTTTTTCTTTTTTTTTTTCTTTTTCTTCCATTGAACCGTTTTCGGACGTAATTCTTGCTTTTGCAAATTACGAAACGTTATACCAATCGAAATGGGAAATTTTAATCAACAGTGCGGTAAATTTCTGCTTTCTCTCTCTGTTTTTTTTTTTTTTTTTATTTTGATCTACTCAACCGAGTTTTGTCGCAACGATTATTACGTGATCGAAGGATTGATTGTTATTCTGTTCAAAGATGTTTGAGTTACAAGTTGGGATGATCTGCGATTAAATTTTATCGGCATGAAATGAATTATTCTTTCTCAACTTTCTTCTTCTTCTTCTTCTTCTTCTTCTTTACTGATCCGGAAAATCGTATTTCTCGTGTTGATAATGAGTAATCAGTCCGAGTCTTGATTAGCTCGTTGATCAGGCGCGTGCAGAAAATCCCTTCCCAAGACTTTGGAGGCGGTAGGAAATAAAGAAGGAAAGGACTTAAGGACTTACGACGGATGGAAGGATGCATCCGCGCCGTGGAGAGATAAAAAGGTCTGCTCGGCCAAAATGAGATTGCGATCCAATTAAAAGTCCTGCGGAGTCCGGCGAATCCTGAATCCCAGGCTTCGAGCCTTGGAGAGCCGACTCAAAAATTCATTCCCTACCTTCTTGTCTACCTTCTTTACACTCTCCGAGTGAGAATATAAAAGGAACAAAAAAAGAAATAAAAAAAAAAAGCCCGACCACCGTGCCGATTTTATCTAACCACCTCGTCATTGGGTGTTGTTGTTGTTGTTGTTGTTGTTGTGTCGTTGTTCTTGCCGCTGCTGATGAATTGCTCCGAGAGGGGTGATTAACCTTGACCTGACAAATTAATTGCCCGTTTTTGTTCAAATTCACGGAAGGAAATGAAAGGGAGGGGGATAAAGCAGGGGAATTATATTGTTGAAACAGATGAGAATAAAAAGATATTCATAAGAATTTTTACATCTTGATGCGGTTGAGGATGAATCGGCACGAATCAAAAGTTGTGAAAAGAAGATGGAAAAAAGTAAGTGTGCAACTTTTTTTACGCCTGTGATAGTGAAGACAAATGATACAATTCTGCCTAATACTAGACAGAAATAAAACTATTTGTAAGCAAATTCCAATAATTCAAGTTTAAGATATCGAGATTTTGGAAAAATATTTTACATAATGAGAAAGTTTAAAGTGATGAAGAGAATTCCAAAGATCCTTTGAAATTTTAATTTATTTTTTTTATTTACAGTTTTGTCCAGAGTTACTGAAAACAGATTTGTCTAACAATAAGTACGTTGGTATAAATATTTGGTGATACTTCGTAGGCATCTGATTAACGAGTAAAATGACCCCAAAAACATGAAAATCGGATCAAGAACACCAGAGACTAATTATTTTGAACACCGAAGTTCACCTTTTTTTTCTAACTTTTGACATTTCAGCTCGAGTTATTCGAATTTGCTTAGATTCATTTGAATTGGATACAGAAGCGATGTTTTTTCTCGATGTTCACTGTGACCAGCGCAAATAACATCGCGGGGGATGCTTTTGAACGATTTTTCGTCATTTTCAAACTTTCGATTTGAACGGTCTACAAACCAATTCGTCCCGACAGGGAAAATTCTTCTCAATTTTACTTACCTTCACATTTCTTGGTTATTTTTGATTCTTACGAAAACAATGGAAAATTATAAAATCTCCAGACACAAAGAGAAAGAACAACGCGATAAGGGATCAAAAAGGGATTCTTCATTCGGGGGTGAATTAGCCGCGAAGGAAGGAACTTGAGCGAGTAGTTTGAAATAAACAAAACTATAAAGCCGGTGGCTCGGATTACTGCCTCGGGAGGCGAGCAAACCCCCATACCGTCACCCCCCTTCATCCCCCTTCGACCCCTTTCTCCTCGCGAGCCCCGTGTGGTTGCTTTTTATTTACCCTATTCCCCTTGTTTACTTGAGGGTTCGCTCGACGCCCGGGAATCCCCGCCGCTGCAATACCTCGTTTTTCACCCCTCGGTAGCCTGCAGGAGAGAGAATTAGGGGATGATTGAGACCTCGAGAGGGAGAAAAAGACGAACACGTTGAGAGAGAGACAGAGAGAGTTAGAGATTGAAAGAGAAAGAGACGCGAAACGTGGAATAAGAAGGTAAAGAAGAACAGGAGAAAAAACGTGCTCACTTATAATATATCGACAAAAAGGTTTCTCTCAGAAATTTGACTCCACGACAATTTTGCGGGGAATCAAAAACTTCCTCCCAAAGCAGGATCTTGATCCTCTTCTATCTGTTCCGCGGATACAATTGTGAAAATGTACTTAAAAAGAAAAAAAAAAAAAAATCACATCACGAAGCTTGAAAGAACCAACGAAAACTTTGATTTCTAAAAATTCAAACGACTAACCCATTTTTTATTCGTCACTTTCTTTACAGTGAATTTAATAGGGATAAAGAAGATGAGGAGAAAAATTACGAAATCGATTGAAATTAATCGTTTGTTGATTTACATACGTCGTTAAATTTACGGACAGTTTTTTTATTCATTTATTTTTTTTTTCATTCGTCAGTTTGTTTCGTGATCAATCGTCTCTCAAATGTCAAAAAACACGACAATCAAAGCACAGGTTTTGGCTGTTTGGAAGCGAATTTTGAGGCACCGAACCGGCTTGCATCAGCCGTAAGAGAAAAAAAGGTGACAGCGGTGGGACGAAAAGATCGGAGCGGCGGCGTGGATACGTTGAGGAACGTGCGTTTAAAATTAACGTGGGACCGAAAATAGGGTCACCGGCTTGGGTAAACGAGTTGTCACTCTGACGTGGCAGGGTCGCCAACGAGTGGCCAAATGTAATTTAAAGAAGAACCGGCGGGCTCTCGCTTTTTCTTTTCTACTACTTTATTCTCCCATTCCATCCCCACCAGGGCTGCCAACCACCTCGGAAAAGTTTCCACGGTCGGTTTACAATTCCGCCCGCATGTAGAGTCGCCGTCTTATTTGACTTCGGTGAACCACTTCTTCTTCTTCTTCTTCTTCTTCTTCTTCTTCTTCTTCTTCTTCCTTGTTCTCTTTCTCTCTCTCTCTCTCTCTCTGTTCTCTAATTTTCCCTTATTCACCTCGACGTCGTTGCAGGATTCCGCCTCCCTCTTCTCCACGTTTCTCATCCAGAGAAAATCCCACTCTGTCTAGAACTGCGCAGTGGTCAGGGGTAGTTCTTAATCCCTTCCACCCTTCTTTCGTCAAATCTCTGCTGCGAATTGCTCCGAGGAAAGCGAATGAAAAGAAACGGAGCAATATGACGGAACATGCAATATATTCGGGGGTAAATCGAACCTTTCTTACACCCTCTGCAGGTGTAAATTATCTTGAGGCTAGAAACGACGTTTGTACATTGTGCAGACCAGGCAGCCATTTTTGGTCAGACATAAAAGGCGGTTCCGTTGTTTCTGGTACTGGAAACCCATTCGATTGTTGATTTATTCACTGAAGCCATCTTTCAAGTAAATATCGGTGCAACTTTAGACCGATAAATTCTTTTCATAATTCTTTTTTACGACGGTCAAAGCCGATCGAATACTCTTATGAGATTCGTGATCAGGCCTTTATTTATACATGCAATGAGTGTGGCCACAAATTGGATCAATTGATGGTCAAATATAGTACAAGTATCCTACGCAACACGATTGTTTCATTCATTTGAATTTCCAAGAGTGGGTTAGGAATTATTACGAACTGAGGGAAGAAGTTGAAAATATTGTTACGAATTTTTGTTTTCTGAGCTCCAGCCGCGTCATTGGAATATTGCAGAAAATAAGAAGGATAAGAAGAAGACGAAGAGAAGGAGGATATTTTTTCTTGGTAATGGTTCGAGGGAATAAATTTAAATTATAACGATCCAATGAAGAATTAACTGATTACGGGAACGCACGCGAGGGGTCGAAACTCCTCCTCTTCTCTCCCTCTTACATATATTCGGATGAAATGAAAAACACGCGAAAAGTGTATTTAAACCTGCAACCCTCGTGGCTCTGACTCAGGTGTATAATAACATCGTGCGGTACATTTTTAAAATTGAAATTTATCACTTTGTTGCTAAAAAAAAAATTTCACCCTGTCGTAGACACTGATTATCGTCGTTTCGTCGATTCAACATTTAACGAAAATGAAAATTCTGGTCTAACAATTGCAATCACTTAAGGGGTTGCATCATCCTGAGAGGCTGAAATGAGATTCGGTATTCATGAATATTTTGTAGCTTAACTAATGCATATTTTTTATTTCCATCTTTACACATTTTTAGTAGAGGTTTTCAGCTTCTTAAATGTATTTTTTTTAATTTAAAAATATTTATACACACCTCCGTGCGCATCAATTTTTTTTCCGTCGCCAATCTACGGAATTCTTAACGGCCTCACGGTTCGCTCGAAACATAAAAGAATGAAAATATTTTGTTAACTTAGGTTAAATGCACAGCATTACAATCATAACAATTGCTCCGATGGTTGTGTTTAATACGTATAATATTAATAAAATATTACTATAGCAATCATTGTAAATACAAGTAGCGATGTAAGCAGCTATTTCAACTACTTTCGCACATGATGTTGACATTTATTTTCCGTACGATTTTTCATATCGCACCGTTTATATGCTTTCGTTACAGTTTTTATTATATTGTCCTAAACACCGTACGAGCAGATGCTCTGTGTCAGTGAGAGTTTCGTAAACAGGGCGAATTGCTTTTTGTACATCTTTACGAAGCCCAGATTTATGCTGATATTAGTGAAAGTTTGCTTGTACTTCCGCTTTTCGCCAAGTACGCCAACTCGTTTCACCGGGCAGACAAAATTCGCGTTCAGGTTGTTCGTTGGTCGAAGATTTAGGATAAAACGTCGACCAGATCGCGTTTCTCATATCTTCTACGGAATTACAATTGCTTCTTATCGAAAATCTACAGTAAACGCTCAATTCGTCTATTAACTTTCCTGTAAGTTTACCTCTACCGCCTATTTAGTGTATTATTATCTTTTTTCACCTTGCGGAGTCTTTTCCCCTTTTTTTTTTTTTAGTTCCAAATCGTTACCACACGGTTTGAAGTCCATTACTGCCCTGAAGGTTTTAAACAACCCGTCACCCACATAATTACAGTATTTAACACCTGCAGCGAGCGAGCGCCGCACAGTGCGGTAGAAAAAAAATTAACATCTTCGTTAATATTCTCATACGCACAGACTTCGCATTCAGCAGAAAATTGTCCTCAGGGTTCAAACTTTGATAAAAAAAAATCGATTTCTAGAAATTTTCAGGGTGGTGTAACCCCTTAACGTTTTACCTTTATTTTTTTTTCTATTTTTTTTTCTTCCAAAAATAAAAATTCGAATGTCCGCTCGAGCAAGTCTCACGGCAAAGTTTAGCTTCCGTTCAAAGAAACTGACGATTAATCAACTTGATCGAGCTTTCATCCCCGATGATTTTTGATTTTTGGTATTTGGAAGCATCGGTTGTGGCCTAAAGTTTTTTCGATTTATCTTTTTATTTTCACGCATGTTTATCCGCGTATATCAGCGTATAATATATTCCAATGTAGTGTAAACAGAGAGTTTCGAGAGTGCTAGGAACTCGTTGTGCAGCACTTGACGACACTCGGCCACTTAAGCTTGCGTAGCCGTGTCCGCGTTGCACGCGTGTAACACACGTGTTACGCGTGCTTAGGGCAGGTAGGCCGCACTCGAGGGTCGAGGGTAAGGTCGCGTTATACGCGGGCGTCGAGTGGGGCGGAAAACCGTTTCCTTTCACCTCGCCCATTTACCCGCGAACCCTGCTCCAAACGAATATATCCATATCCACTGCACCCTCCAATCACACATGATATAGTTATACTCACATTTCCATGCACGGTATTATTTACCATGTGTAATCATTTCCTCCGGAGATTTCTCTCACTCTATCTGTCTCTCTCTTTCTCAAATTGGCGTTGACATGAGATTTCTTCGGATCAATGATTAACGCAACTATGAAAATGGGAAACAAAATTTGGAAACAATCGAAACGCTGTGAAAAAAGCAATTTTAACCAATTGTTGTTGTGTTTTTTTATTTTATGTTTTTTTTTCACCTTAATTAAGACGAACGATTACTGACTATGAGAAAAACGGATCTAGAACAATTGAAGCGCTGTCAAGAAACTATTGTCACCATTTTTTACTGATATAGATAATTATTTATTCTGATTAAAACAATTCGTGAATTAAAAAAAAATATTTAAAACACTTTTTAAAAATACATTGTCACCATTTTTCAAGTCGGTGATCATGTTATATAGGTTCAAAAAAATTTAACAACTTGAATAAACTGACATGATGTGTTTAGAAAGAAAAAAAAAACTGTCTTCTCCTCTACCAAGTCTTTCACGATTTTCTAACTTTCCGAACCGTTAGAATAATTTAAAATATAAATTCAGGTTTTCGGCAGAGGTGAACATTGTTGAATTCTGAAAATTATGTATGGACTTTATAAATTGCGCGCGATAAGATAATTCGTTTTCTTGCTACAGCAGAGTAAGAAAAGTCTAGTTTTTTCAATGATGTGTTTTTAGTGTAGTACTATTTTATTTTTTCGTTTCATTCGCTTGAAAATCGGTTAGAAATTGTATAATGGATTTGATTTTTTCATACTTGAAATAAACTCATATCGAATGTGATCAATTGATTTCTGTAAATATATATGTATATTATACATGGAAATCAATTAATCGAGTTATGTATAACTTGTTAAATTAAATATACACGTGTAATTCCGGTTTTTGAAGACTTGGAAAATATTCGAGAAAATTTCAAAATGTACGAAATCTTGAAACAATAATAAAAGAAAAAAAAAACGCGCCAACTACGGCACTTATGTTAGCCAGAAATTATCACCTCGTGTGGCGTGATTGGTAACCGTATACGTATCTCTTTCTCTCTCTCTCTCTCCCCGCGTTCTCGTTTTTTCGTCTCTCTCAATACGTCAGGTATTGCGCGGTTGTACAACGGCGGTAATTTTCATAAAACGTACGTAAATTTATTCAGCGAACGAGGGCAGAGCTTTCCGCTATCCGCATGCCGCAGGGACGGGCCGCACCGCAACCTCCGCTTCCTTTATAAAACGTTTTATTTTTTCCACCTCAAATTTCTCCTCCTCATTAACGAAGGAGAAAACAGAACGAAAGAAAAAACAATTTTTTTATTACTTACGTTATCTCATCAAAAACCCTGCGGCGGTGTTATTGTTCTTTAGCCAGGCTTGAAACTTGTCGAGAGCTTTTTCACAGGATAGCAAAAAAAAAGGATTTTGGTGAAGATACCGAGAAATGAGAAAAAATATTTTCACAATATCGATTTTTAGAAATGTGAAATTATATTTTATACAATTTTTCAAGTATGGAAAGGCCGCAAAATCGAAAAGTCAGGACGTAGAAAGACCAAAATAAAAAATTGTCAGAATGAATGTAAAAATATATCCGAATTTCAACCATTTTATATTCTGGTTTTATATAATTCATCTTTCTGCATATTGATTTTTCTACACTTGGACTTTTCGACATTGAAAAAATTCTGTTGCATATATTTTCGCGTCTTTTAAAATTCGACACTGTGACTCTTTTACTAACCAACTGATCCTTCTATATATTTACCCCCACTCACAAAATGAAACATATCATCATATATCAATATATCAATTTTTTCCTCTCTCTCTCTCTCTCTCTCTCTCTCTCTCTCTCTCTCTCTCTCTCTCTCGATCTTCCGCCCACCCCTTTCTCCGCTCTATGCGTTCGCATAATGCGGCCCTGTTCAGCCGGCTTCTTATTCCTCGTTCTCGTTCCCATTCTCATTTTCTTACCGCAGGTTTTCTCCTCCTCGTCTTCTCGGCAGCCAGTGGTCGTAACAGATTGAAGGCCATAAAAATATTGTAATTTTCCAGCGAGACCGAGAGCAGCCTGCTTTCTCTCCCTCTCTCTCTTTCTCTCTTTCTCTTTCAGCCCCTCTTTTTTCCTCCAACCATCCCCCTCGACGATAGGGCTGGCTGAATTATGTATCGCAGTTGAATTATTAAAAGCTGTTTATTTATCGCCTTAACTCTCATTATACTATCCCTCCCCTCCTTTTCCTCGCCCTGTTTTCCTCCTCATTCCCGTAGCTCCGGAGGTATTTCGCCTCTTCTTCTTTATCGTTTCAACCATTTTTCCCTCAGCTGTATTCTTGTAAAATTGTATTATCGCGCAGCCAGCGAGACGGCCGGTTTTATATCTAGGTATAGGGTGAAAAAGAAATTGATAATTCAGCTTAAATCGCATGTTTTTCCTGCAGCTCCGACTGCTGCTGCTCTTCTTGAGCCAAGATGAAAACTTAAATTATGCGCCCATGGTGCTTCATAGGTATACGCTCCTATCGGTTCATCCACTTTTTTCGCCGCACCATTTTCGCTTTTCGTTTTATACCCTCATATCGATTGCAGATTTTCTTTTTTCTTCTTCTCAACTATTAAAACGGTGTGCAAAAAATCACGCTAATACAACCAGAAAAAATGTCTTTTATAATTTCAATATATGAACGTGTTGGAATGTTTTCCCAGCTCGAAACAAAAATTTATCGGATTGAAAGAAAATTTTCTTGCTTAAGCCAAGTAATTTAGATTCATATTCAAACGAAATTTTCTTGTTTTTCAATTCCTTCGGTATATCGTCAGTTGTGCAGTATGTAAAAAAAGTAAAAATTTCACATCGTGAGTCGAAAAAAAAAAGTTACAATACTTTGATTAGTTTTGAGTGACCGGTATAGTGTTAAATAAATTATTTTAACCGCAGTAAACCGTAATATCTACTATTGTTCGAAATATAAAGCAATGGTATATATATGAATATAAAGAACAAATTTTCTAACTACATTTATGAGATTTTTACAATTTCACGCGACATTCACTAATGAGAATCACATATTTATCTGATTTCAGAGTCCCAAGCCAGCTGGGAAGAATGGTGGACCTACGACGGAATATCAGGTATGTCATGGTAGAACAATAAAAAAGAAACAAAAAAAAAAAACCGGAACGGAAACGCGAACAATATCATTCAAAAGAAAAAAAAAAAAATGCGAGCAACCCAAATAAAAAGCAACAACTGAAATTGAAAGAAAGAATTTTTCAACCCTGCAAAGGGTGGCTGTATATGTATACACGTGTATACATGATACATATACACAAAGTACTATTACATTACCACGCGCGTTTATTACATTGCCGAATGAGGAAAAAGTGAAAAGAATAGAAAGGGGGAGGAGAGGGGCAACATTTTTCCGTCGAAAATTTCTTAATTTTCTTAATTTAAACTTACGATCCTCCCCCACATCGTCCTACTCGTATATTGTACATATATAATATATACATATACATATACATACACATGTACCGGAGAATTTTTTAATCTCCGTCATGTACAAATGTTCCTTTCTCTCTCTCTCGGTGTTTTCTTTTCTTTTGTTTCTACCTTCTTCTTCTTCTTCTTCTTCTTCTTCTTTTTTCCGCTTCTTCCTTCCTTCCGTATACATGCATACCTATATGTATATACACATTCGCATGTACGTATAGATATATTTTGACCATCTTACCCGATCGTCCCCTCCTCTCCGCGGCTCCCTCATTTTTCTCCCTTGGTTTATTAAAACTGGGAGGAGGGTGGGGTGTGGAACCCTGCCTCGTCAGGCGCGAAACGCGTTCCTTCGGGAAGAAGTAGGCAGCGGATCGTCGGGGGTGAATTTTGAGTTAGGGGGGTGTAACGGCTGGCGCCGCCTGCACTCGTTCTCTTCCGCCGGCGCGGATTATACATGATATGCGGCGTGTATGTGCAATATACATGCACGTACCTACCTACCTACGTACCTACTATACGTACCTCGTAACCTTAAAAAGCAGAAGTTGTGTCGGCCGGCTGGTCGCTGTGTATACATATATACATATGTATATATAAATATATATATATATATATATACATATACATATATATATCAGCTCCGCAGTCAGTTTCGGTTCACCCAGGCCAAACTCCCTGCCCTGCCACCCTCCGCCCTCCTGACTACGTCGTAAAAAATACCTACACGGAAGGTTGCGGAAAACTACCGCCGCTCTCCCGCCTTTTTCACCCCGAGCCCGATCGCCGCGGATCGGTCGTAACTTATTATGCGTTCAACGTTATGTCTTTCCTGCTTGTATTCGTACGGGGCATTCCACGAGGAATCGACCAGCGTCTGATCCTCGACCTCGTGGATTTTGACAGTGATTTTTTATATTTTTATCGCAACTCTAAAAAGTACTGGATTTTTTTTTTTTCCACAATTTTCTTGAGTTTATTTCTTGTTTCACTTGGGATTTTAGAAACGTCAACGCGTCTTTGGACGTGATTTGGAAATCGATAAGGAAATCAAAAATCTTGTTTCAGTCATCGAAATTTTTAAACTTGGACCCAGAGTGGGCCGGCGTTCGCTTCAGCTCTTTTTTTTCCAGCTTTTTAAGGAAAAACGATTGAAAACAACACGCAAATAGAAATGACTTCAAACCTTGGGCTAAGTATGAATATGTTTGAACGGCAACCTAATTAATCTAATTTTTTTATTTCATTTTTTTCTACATTCAAAAGCTCAAAAAAAGTAGAAGCGAATGCTAGCTGATTATGGGTACAGGTTTAAAATTTTGATAACTGCCACAAGATTTTTCAGAATTTTTTTTCATATTTTTGAATTACGTCCAAAGACGTGTTGGTTTTCGGTAAAACAAATTTACTTGAAAAAGTTGGAAAAATATTTCCGTACTGTTTGAGCTGGAACAACGATATAAAAAATTGGCTAACAAATCCAAAAGGTCGAGGGTCAGATCCTGGTCGATTTCGCGTGAAATGCCCCGTATACTCAAGCAAGTGTAATACACATGTATACGTGCGTACGCGTACATGTCGTATGTTTGTGCAACGTTATTATGCTACTCGATTCTTCTTATGGTCCAAAACACGTTACAATCTCACGTGTCATTGATTTTTTCCTTCTACTTTCTCACTGCCGTTGTAGCTTTATATGCCACAAAGTTTTACCTCGCCATTGCAACTGATCGGCCCCTCAGTTTTTTTTTTTTTTTTATATTTATTATTTTTTCCATAAGACACATATGTATAAAGCAATTGTATTATTGTACAAGTATCGTTATGTGACAGGTATTTAGGAGAAGGGGAAAAAATGGCGAAGAATTGTGTGTTGAAGAAATAATTAATGCATGTACCTACACGTATAGTGTGTGTCAGAAGCGAGGGCAAACAAAATTCACTGGGTATATAAATCCCGGTTTGCGCATTCTTTTCTTCTTCGAATTTTAATTTTTTTTTTTTTCTTTTTTTTGTGAGCAGCGAGGTTGTAAGGGTGTCTCATTAATCTCGTATCATCTGGTAAAACACTGATAACGAGTCAGCGAGCGCACGAGCACAAAATCCAGCTACACTGGGCATCCGATCCCGAGCGAGCTTTAGATTTTATGATTTTAACAATTCGATGATTGCTCTTCATGTGTGTTGTTGTACACAACCTGTAGGAAAATATTGTTCAGAAAAATTTATATAGAAAAATATTTTGTAGGACAATCTTCCTGCAGAACAATTCTCGTGTATAATAAATCATGCAGAATTATTCTGATGTGAATCTCGAATTCCTTTGTGCAAAAAAAAAATTTTCTGTAGAAACGAGTCTATAATACAGAAAATATTATTCTCTAGAACATTTGCTTTGTGGAACTGATTTCCTTAGAATCGAACCGGATATATCTTGAAATATGTAACATATGTCTACATATTCACGCACACGCGCAAAGTTATATGTAGATAATCGTATTCATTGCGAGTTACTCAAAGGTCTGCAGAACCGGGAAGCAGATTGATATATTCGCGTTGCCTTATGCAACGGGGTCGCGCGTGAGCTGAAAGTGATTCGTCGTCACGCGTCGTACGGACGAGTTTTTTTTTTTTGCTATTTTTTAAAACTTTTTTTACACGCATACATTCGTATAATCGTAAGAAAATTGCTGCGATACGGGATTTTTTTGCGAAATGAAGCAAACGTACGAAAACCATCCTTGATGAAAGAAAAAATTGAAACAAAAATTTGACTTTGGGAATATTTATTTATCGTAATTAATCGTTAACCGTTTTTGATCTTTGATTTTTCACTTCCTCGTTGAAAATGGAACGACGAAGACTTTTTGGTTCAATTTTCTTTTCTTTGTTAATTGAACAGCAGTAACGGTAATGTGATTTTTTCGTTGCTAGTATTTTTGCTGTTTCTTGTTTGACGTTGCTTGCAATGTCGGATGCCCTCTAGGCTGGAGATCAGAGGTTACACCGCCTCTAGCTTTCATGGCATAAAAGTGCACAGTTAGAGAAACCGAGGGCTGCACGGTTCGACGCATTTGCATGTTTATATTCGGCCTGGCCTCGTCGGCTGCCTTTATATTACCTTATGTAGGTACATATTAAGCCTTACCGTACAGAGCCACTTGACTTCTTGACTTTCCTCGAATCACGAAGTCTCGCGAATTATTATACGTGCCATGAACGCGGCGCACGCATCGTCGCTACAACTATAATAATATAACTATTGTTGTTAGTTCATGCGGGGATTGGCTGAATTTAATCCGTCGGAAAACAGACTTTCGAGATTTTCAGAGGGTGGGCAAAAGAATATTAAGAGAAACGGAAGAAATGAGTTTCCAATATTTTCTAATAAATAGATTTGAAAATATTATATGCCCGGTTTGCGAGAAATATAAGAAACAAGCGGCTTTAGGCTGGCCGTGACCTCCGAGTTCGAAGAAAAAAAACCTGAATATCAAATTCGAATTTCGAACTACAAATTTAGATTCGTGATTAACGATTTAAAAGCCCTCACGTACCATATTACATGAAAATATGATGATTTTTTCTATATTCAATTACTATTACGGATCCATCTTTACAAATTTTGCAAGTCTGACCTTGGAATTGCCATCGGTGACCCAAAAAACCTCCACCTACTAATTTATGCCAAAATTCGAATAATTTCAAATTTATTTTCCACCATATTGAATTTCGCAAATCTGATCTTAGATTCGTGATCGGCCGTTTATCAAACTTTCGAGTAAGAATTTTTCATCAAAATTCAAATGTTTTCAGCTTTTTCAGTATATTGAATACGTCGAATTTAAATTTCTCAAATCTAACTTTAGATTCGTGATTAGCGACCCAAAAAATTTAACTGTACCAATTTTTATCCGAATTCATTCATCTGTTCTCTAGAATTTATTAAGTTTCTTTTATTTTTTGGAATTTTGTTATGTAAATAATTTGAATAGTATTGAACAGGTCAAAGCCAAAATCCAATCAGTTCCAAGTTTAAAAAATTCGCGACGGCTGAGGCTGAAATTATTGAAATTCGAAAACTCGCTCTCAAGATATCGTCGGACAAAAAAATTAATCAAACACATGCGTACATACATACCTATATGCACATACATAATTGCCAACTGATCACTTTGATTGTGACATCTGGTGGCCGAAAAAGAAACCAGTTTTAGTTAGAATTTAAATAAATTATTAAAGCCCAAAAGTCATTTAAATAAAATGGAAAGGCAGATAAAATTTCTTCTCAATACCATGGAAGTTAAACAAGTGAGCACTGATTGTAAATAAACTGATGAACATTTCGGTGCACGTAATATTCAGCCATGCTTTTCCAGCTCCACCACTATGACCATTCCCAATCCTGGCTGTTTGCCAGGATGACCAATGACTAACCGTCATGAATTTGAGCTGAAAAATTTTTACAGTCGATCGTGTCGAGCAAAACTCCCAGCGCGAACTGTATCAAAATTTTTGAGGTTACGTTGACGACGGTTGGTTGCCCTGGTAAACAGCCGCTCTCGGATTGTAGCGCGTGCGCATTAAATTTTAGCAGACGACGGACCGCGCAGTCGTTAGGAATTCACTTTGTATAGAAGTAAAGGGGGATAGAAAGAAAAAAGGATGGTAAAATAAATGAAATAGACGAAATAGAGAATAATTGAACCGTCAGACCGTAGTTGCGGTACTTTTAGAAAATTGCGGTGCGAACTAGCCCCAGTTAGGAGAAAACGGAGTGGAGGGAGGCTGCGGCAACCGTTGCGCGGGTACCTACAACAACTTCATGGTTGTAAATTTGTTAATTAACTAAGATAATTGCTCGTGTTGCTCGTAATACACCCAATCCCGGACAGTATAAACACGCTGTTACAACCGACGCGACGCGACTCGACGGGCAGAGAGAAAGGTTTGCCGGTTTTAGCCGCAGCAACGGTTACGAACTGACTTCGAGTCCGATCAAAGGATTAACGAAGCTTGTCTACATTTCGGTAAATTTTGTTTGACTCTTTTTTTTAAATAAGGGTGGTGGTAAAAATATCGAAAGTTCAGAAAATCCAAGAGTGGGAATATGGAATTTTGAAAAAAGCCGAAACTGTTAAAAATTTATAGGTGTATTTTTATGTGCAGAAAATTTAGAAATGGAAAAGCTGAAAGCTGATATATTCGTCGGAATTTAATGAATAAGAGTATAGCAGAATTCTTTTCTGTAACGTCTCAATTTTCTGCATTCCAAAAAGTCTGTAAAGCAAATGTTTCGCATGCACGCAAATTCGATAACGTGACACTTATATTTCCCGTATTTTACTATACATTATGATACCCAGCTTTTATTTATTCGTCTTTATTTCTACTTGCGTATAATGCTTATCTGTATGCTGTTATAAACATTGGGTGTGAAGCTGAGGAAATGAATTATTCGCAACATCTTATTCAAAGGTTGATGAATAAAAAATTAATTCAAGGTGCACGTACCTAATAGGTATTATAATAATAATAATATAATATACATTTTCACAACTAGTTTAATATACAGAAAGATAGAAGAATACGAAGCAAAGAACTATACATTATTTCTTTCAAACTATTACTTTTTCACTGCACTGTAATACAGATATCGAAGGATTTCAGTAAACAAGAATTGAAAATGACATGACATTGAAATTCAAGTCGATAGCACATCTTTCTTCTTGACTATTTAAAAAAAAAAAAGAAACAAATTATTTTTTAAAATCGAAAACTCTCAGACTATTTTAAATACATACAAAATTTAAAAACAAAAATATCGACTTTCGGTATCATTATAAAAATGTCGAAAGGAAGCATTTTTCGGTACGTTGGCTTCCCGCACACTCGATGCATTTTGGTGTCTGGTTACAGTAATTTTTGGTAAGCCCATACCTTTGACGTTTTGTGCATTGTGGGATTTCCCTCTTGACTCGGGGTAATTCGATCACTACCACGGTGTGCATAAGTAGTTTGATGTTATAAATTTCTTTGTTGTTTTCTCGGGGTTCTAGATCCATGCAGATCATAGGTCATTTTTTTTTTTTTTTTACCTTTGCTTGGATCTTGACCTGTTCCCCGTTCATGGCTTTTAGCGTGCAGTCGTCTTTAGCTATTTGATCTAGTAGTTCTGTTACACCCGTTACATTAATCGGGGATGGTTTTGGCTCGTTTTCGTTCTGCCAATCGGTTTCAATGTCGTCTACATGGGGTGGATTTTGAAAGTAAGCTATTATTTGTTTCGACAGTAGTATTACTCAGCCATAGTAGTCGCGTTCACCCTTGGTTGTTGGAGTTTTCCGTTGTCATCCTTTGGGCTTCCGAGTCGCTTCTTGGTGTTAGTCACCTTTTGGGACTCACTGTTGTTATTCCACTGTGTAGGCGGTGCTGCGGTGTTCGCAACATTGTTGTTGTTGAACTGGCTCGTTGAATATTTCTCGCCTTGTCTCTCATCTTCTGCTTGCGTTGTTGTTAAGTGTATTGTTTTTAGTGGGTTTTGCGATCGCAGCTGGGGAATGTTTGCATCGCGAATGGTAGTTTTCTGGCCATCGTCACCAGCGCGTGATCTTGTCTCGTTAATGTTTGGTTTTATTTGGTTATTAGTCCCGTTGTAACTGCTTGGTTCTACTTAGCCACCGCATACGGATGTCGCCGTGAAGTCATTTACCGTGTAAAAAGTGACCGGCATAAAACGGGCGTAAGCACGTCCGACTACGACGAGTGTCAACAAGGAATCGCTGTGAAATTTGACATTGAAAAATTGCATGATTTCGGAGAGATTTCTTTCGTTTATTTGGAACCAATCTGGAGAATGTCCCGGTCGAATTTCGACGAATTCAAAAATAACGACGCGTCCGATTTTTATGTTCAGACGCGCTTATACCCCGTCGCGATATATCGTGACTTCTGCTTTCACCCTCCCTCCCCGCCTCACCATAATTCGCCAGGGGTCGAATTCGGGCAATGCGATATTCGCGGTCGGATTTGGGGGTGTTAAAGGGTACGTGGAATCGGAGCTTCAGCCGGTGGTGCAGTAGGCGGATTTGTCCGGTGGTCACTGCAGTATACGATCGGCACGCGGGGATGTCCAAGTGTCGATTTTGGTGGTAAGAACGGCGAGGAAGGGGAAGGAAATTCGCAGCATATCGATGCCGATGTGGTGTACCCCTAAACTTGCGGACGGGAATTCCCGTCCAACGTGTTTGCGGGGCGGATTCCGGGGAACGGAAGGGGGAGATTCGTTCGCATCCCTGGATATACATGTAGAGGGGGATGAAAAGACGAAGAGAGGGGGAAAGAGAGAAAGACAGAGAGAGAGAGAGAGAGAGAGAGAGAGAGAACATATTCCATGCATACATGCATACCAAAACGAGGAGGAGGTAGAAGGAGAGACGGTGACCACCGTTCAACACCTGCCATCCACCCTGTCGCGTAACTACGTTACATGCATACGTAGGTGTACGTATAGACACACAGATGTATACATGGCGTCAAGCGAAGGCTGATACGGAATATAAACGATGGTTCGGTTTTCTTTCTATCTTTCTCACCTCCAAACATTATAATAATTTTGAAATAGCCACGAGCGAATAAATTTTTCGAAGCATTATTATACGTACCCAATCACTGTATGATGGAAAGAAATTTCGCTATCTAGACTTTTTTTTCCGTTTAGATTTGTATTAATACGAATTTGTCTTTTCTGAGAACTATTAAAATTGAATGGAAACGGAGGAAGGATACAAAATGGACGTATCGCAGAATCTTAAAACATTGTCCGTCTCATAGTATAAATGCATTTTGAAGAATTTTCGTTTGACAGAAATTTTTTTTCTTCCGTCTCACAGGTTTCTTTTGTGACCGGTTGAGTTTGATTATTGTTTGTTCACGGAAGAATCAAATCACCACAATAATTTAACACTCGTTTTAAGACAAGGTTTTTAAATATGATTCGCCTGAAATGAACGATGAGTTTTTCTCTCTTGGTGATGCTCTTGTGTTGAGAGGGAATCAGCTGCTGGATGAAAAAAGTGCCATTTACGTTTCGTTGATCTTGATAATTCGCGCTGCGGGCGGCTCTGCGTGTCCGGCGGTGACTGGATATGGTATAAACTGCTACGTTGTTCGTACTTTTTCTAAAAGTACGGAGTTTAAATAAATCGTCTGACAAAATTTACGCACGATTGCTCTGGCTGCGATAGCTGAATTATTGTCTCTGGCTAAATGAATGAAATTTCTTCTAATAATTGTGTTTATTTCCACACTTTCAACCTGTTATTTACAGTGTGGATTTATGGAGAGGTTTCAAAAGAAAAAAGTATAATTCACCAATGCCAAATAGGGCGCCAGTGGATATAATAAAAAATTGGTACGGAGACAGTTTAATAGGTTTGCAAGTCTGGTTTATTCACGTTGAAGGTAATTAATTAGGTTCATTCACAATGTAAATTAAACACAATGACGAGGTTTATTCAAATCCAACTGAATCAAAGTCACAATTATTGAATATTATTGTGAAAATGGTATTATTCGATAAGGAGACAAGTACGAAATTTCATCAGGCTTATTTTAGAGGACTTGCCTTGATTTAGGATATTTTACGAACTGCTCTGATCGAAGGTTTTCGAAGAACCGCTATAATCAGATGACGCTTTCGAACTGCCCTGATTCTAATCAACGGAACGCTTTTAAGAAATTCGTTCGTCAGCGTGTTGTTTTCTAACGTGCTTCCTAATTGGTTCCTTCCATTTTTATGGAAGTTGAACCAATACGGAAGATTCTCACATATGTAGAGATAATATTCTGGGCCTTCTTATTCACCCTGAACTACCCCTGTCCTCTGGGACTAGCGTGTCAGGTTCGTTGCATCCACCTTTCCCACGGATGCGGGTAAGAATTTCGGTACTTGCCTTGTATACATTTATATTAAATCTGGACATACTTCCAGAGTGTGTAGGAGCTGCCTAGGCAAGCATGTTGAAATCAGAAACCCCTTTATAACTATTCAGTCGTAGACAACGGTACAAACTTCTTGTGAGAAGTTAAGAACAATAAAAACGATGGTAAAACATGTGACAATTAGCAGTGGTGACTCCAAGTTGCTATGGGAAAATCGCAGCGCCAAGCGATTTGTCATCGTGCCTTGGAAAATGTGACGTTATTTTTGCAAGTTTTACCAGTAAATCTTGGAAGAATTGTACAGCATTAATTCAAAGAGATTTTAGAGCGTCTGCTAGTCGCATCAATTTACTGAATCCATTTTTTACTAACCGTATGTATGGTATACATATGGGGAATGGACGGCAGATATTATATTTACATTGAATGTGACAATTAGTATTACGTATTTACTTCTTCGTCTATCTAAGCTTAACCTTAACTTAGCTTCGATCTAACCTATCTTACAAGGAAAGTATCCCAGGTCGATATCTCCGATTTCATTTCTTTTGTAACAATATGTTATAGTAGACCAAAAACTGAGCGACAGGTATTTTTTACCTACCATTAAACACTTTAAAGGGGTGAAACAACCCTCGAAAGTAAGGTAAGCATGTCAAGGAGCGATTTGGCGGGTTTTTTTATTTTTTATTTTTTTTTTATTCTTATTGAGAAAATTACATTTTTCATTTCTCGTTATGAGAAAACTTTTCCAGTTGGATCGGTTGAAAAATATTATGTTCTTGCGGGTGAAACCGCTAAATCGCCCCTTGACATGCCTCACTTTGGAGGGTAGTTTTACCCCCTTAAAGTGTTTAATGGCAGATAAAAAAAAAAATTCGTGTCACTTGGTTTTCAGTCTACTGTAACATATTACGAAAGAAATCAAATCGGAAATATCGACCTGGAATACCTTGCTTGTTACTCTTAGCTATACGCTCGGTAGTCCGGACGAATTCCAGTTACATATTCATGTTATAAACGCGGTTCGTTATACACTACCTGATGATAATTTGCAGCGCTAGCGAGAATCTACGTATCTGTGTGTAGCCATATATAATAATGAGCGCAGGCGAAGTTAACCCTGCCAAACTCAAATCTCGTGAAAAATCAATGGTCAGCATGGAATTTAAACTACGAAGCTCGGTGAGTATCGAATTTAGTCGAAAATTTTCGTCGATGAATTTACTATTCCCGCTGGGAATCTTTTTAACACAATTTCTCGACTTGTGTTGTATTTCGATACAGTTAGCCCAAGATGTATCGCATCCACCTTACACTGCTGTTCGTTATGGGGAACTTACATCAGTATTTTGATGGAAGAAATATTAATTCGCTAGTTCGTTATTCCTATTTCTTTAGTAGCCTTCACTACTTTCATTTTTCCTACTTGCGGATTATAACCAGCGATGCGCATTTATTACTTTTTGCTCTGGTGAACTAATAAAACGTAGTATTCAAATAACGACTTTTCTTTATACCGTAAGAAATATTGCGAGAAATGTCGATATGTCCCTAAGATGTCAGCAATTATAGGACTTTCTGGAAACAATTTGTCTCTCCGTGTACCACTCGTTCTATGGTGTGGTCCTTCTGGTAGGCACGTGCACGTAAACCTGTTTGGGTTAAGTCTTCCCTTGATATTATTCGATTATAGGGTTGACGTAAACAAGAATGAGCGTTTCCCAAAAACGGATAAGAGATAATAAAATATTTGGAGTGAAATATAAGAACGAATTGAAATGGAATTATAACCTTTGTTAAATACTTATACGTACATAAAAAGAGTCGCTAAACGATATATCAATCCATGAAATGTAGCAGATGATGCAAAATAAGTCTAATATTCAGGGACATCGGGCATCGAGGGTATGACACTTTTCTTTTCTTCTTCTCTTTTAAAATAAATTGTACATTAATTTTTGGCGTATCTTTATTCTTTTATACATTTCCTTTTCTTCTGTACATATCTTCTATCTGGTCATGTATATGTAATATATATATATATGTATATATGCGATGCACAGTCATCCTCTGCACCGTTAAATTACGCCATTTAAATAATCTCATTTATTTCAATTCGTACGGTCAACACGCAGGGGTGGTTCGCGAATAGAACGAGCATCTACACCTACTCGCGTTGTACATCTATACAATATATATATATATATATATATATATATATATATATTGTGTATAACATATAGCTGCGGCAGACCGAGATAAATGAACTTAACAGGGGTGCAAATTTCACCCTCAGCATGAGCTAGGCAAAAACCGTCGTCTCGTGTTCTCCAGATTACTATTTCTGCATATGTGGTATTAATTTCACCCCGTCTACCATTTTTCAGCATAAATTATTTTCTGTTTTTTTTTTTACAATCCTTTCGTTCCGTTCGTAAAAGTTTACCGAACTGCGACAGAACTATATAAAAATAATACCTGGATTTTAATAAACAAATAATTTTACATGAATGTGGATGGCTTTTTTTTTTCACGGTCAAATCAAAACTGATTTCGAATATGAGAAAATATAATGCTGATTTGTATTAATGAAAATTTTTGAAAAAGAAGATCAAAAAAGTGTATAACGTGGATATTAGTCCACGATTTTTAGACCCGGATACGTTGACTCCCAAATAATTGTGGCCCTAAAATGGGGGCAGGAAAGTCAGAAGGGTAAAACACAGAGGAATCTAAATTCCATTCTGACGGGGCTAACGATTATTCGAACCACTGCCGTTCCGGGTGTGTGCCGTGATATTTTGTCAAACTTTGGAGAGTGCCTGCCGGTGTTTGCGGGTGTAATTAGGGTCAGTCAGTCGGTCATGCGAACGTTGTATGAAAGACGAGCTTTTTATTAAAGGTATATCGTGCCGAAAGCATTATCCGCGAGAAAATATCTCTCGATCGTCAAAACTCAACTGGAATTGTTCGTAATGAGGATTTTTTACGCTCACATGTAGATGTTTTTTTCGTAATCCAGAGCTTTCGTTATTGGCGATTATTGAAGCGGGATATTTTCTAGAGTTTTGTAAATGGCGCAAAAACTTTTGAAGCTTCGACTCATCATTTATTGAGTTCTCGTTTTTTTTTTTTTTTTTTTTGGTATTTTTGAGAGGTTGGTTGGCCAAAAATCGACGCTTTTTATTAATTTTATTATGAAATAGTCCTGAATTGATTGTTCGTCAGATTATGATTCCAAACTATCAAGATCTCTTTGGAAATACTAAAATGTAAAATACGGGGGTCAAAAACAAAAAATTAATTATCGATGCTTTGATTCAAATGAATTGAAATTCGTTTGATTTCATTCTACATTGCCTGGTTTTACTCAGAATGCTATTGTCTACAAATTCTTTGGGACACTTTATTTTCGTCATAATGGCATCGAAGAATATCTTGCACAACATTGCAAGAATGTTTGATAGCAACATTGAATTAAATGTTCTACAACGGAAAGGGCATCTGTTTCAGTGGCTTTGTACAGAAAACTTTTTACTGAAAACTAACAAGTTATCGTAAAATGAAATCGAACTAATTTACGAAATTCTTGACAACACGGAGACGATTTCAATCGATGCATTGAAATTCAAGCCTTTGTGCAAAATTCCAGTACTTTCTATTTTTATAATTTTAGAAGGATTTTATTGGCTGAAGAACTTATAACGGTTTGACGAATACACAACGTGCAATCATCTCGTAATAAAATCTATGAAAAGTGTCAATTTTTGACAAATTAAGAAATGAAGAACCTCGGTACAACTAGACTTCCAATAATCCAGAAAAATTAAATACTGTTCAGATTCTTATTTTTTTCCAGCAAACTCTTAGTCTTAGAGATTTGTAAAAATGCATGATTGTTGACGATGGTTTGAGTTTCATAACCTGTGATTCGCATGATATCTTAATGACAAATAACAAAATGCAAGCCTTCTCAACAAAATGACTGCCAAAAAATTTTAATCAGACCAAAGGTGCTTCGAAAATCCCCAAAACAAGTGACTGATTTCGCTTCAAAATGGACTCACCTATTCACCAATGCCTTGCTTTTATTTGTTATCGGTGTCTCATGCAAATCACCGTGAATTTTTCCTAAAAATCGGATCTCCAGAGACAAGTTATTTAGACGTGTTGGATGATTCTGAACTGATCAAAAACCTACTGGTGGATTAAGATAACTTAGGTTAGACGAACTTGAGTCAGGCGAACTTGGGTCAGGATGACTCAGGTTGAACGAACTCAGGTCACGATACTTATTATGGGTAGGTTAGGTTGGGTTAGGTTAGGTTAGGAAGCCCAAACCATCGATATAAACATTGATTTTTCCCAAATCTCGCAAGACCAAAAGTACCTACGTCAGAAAAAAGTTAAAGTCCGACCACTTTTTGACTTTTCTGTATTATAATGAAAAAATCGGATTAATACTTGGACGGCGACCCCGCGATGTGAGTTTGAAGGAGCGAGGCGAGGTTATCGGGAGTGTCGAGGGGTTGGGAATTGGATACCACGCGGAGGAGTAGTGATTACTTTCTTATCACGGCAGGGAGAGGAAGACCATTATCACATTTATCACGTGCCCGAGCTTGCAGCTGGAGGCGGGAGGCGGAGGCCAAACCTCCGGCAAGTTGTCGGTGCGGTGGAAGGAAGGAAACAACCCTATTATTGAAACTTCAAGCCCCGCGAGCAATCATTCTGCAATTAGCAAAAGTGATTAAGTGCGGCGGGAGGCTAAGGCTAACAAGCTCCTCGCCAAACCTTACCCTCCCCTTTTCTACCTTTCCTCCCTCTCCGCCCGTTCCTTCCTCGCTGCAAAGTTCATTCGACACCTGCTTCAATTACTCTGCCAACCATCATCGCGATCTCTCTGTTCTACATATCCTCCGTACGACCGAAGACGGTCTGATTATTACCTATTTCACACCTCGAGATCCCAACTTATCCCTGTTTCTCCGCCTCGTCTCTCTCTCTCTCTCTCTCTCTCTCTGTGTATCTCTCATTAATCTTCGACATGTCTCAAATACTTACCGACAATTTACTAATTAGCCTGGAGAAATTTGTGCACATAGTTATACGTAGTCCTTCCGTTTATTCGAACCGAATCGAGTGTTTCGAACTTGGAAAATTCTAAACCCACCTGAAATGAGAATCTGATCCCTATTGTGCAGTTTCCGATTCGTAATGAAAATCCCCCACTCTTCATACTTCTATCTCGATTACACGAGTCGCGCGGAGCATTCGTGCATACGGAAGCTGGAAAATTCACCCCTCGCATACGGGCAAGCAAATGTGAAAAAGAGATACTCGCTGTGTTTTTTGTTGATAATTGTTGCAATCCGTTGTTCGCCCTGAAGCATTATCTGCACTTGCATCTGCATCACGTGGAACATTTTTTGGCGACCGAGGCGCCATTCGATGCGAATAGACTCGGTTCTAATGACGAAAGCTCAAGGGTAGCGAGCTTCGTTCACTCTGAGGGAGAACCGCAGGGCGCTCAGTCCAATTAAGATGTTTTTCACCGAGGTTCGTGCGCCGGGTTTTCTCCAGTTTAAAAGCATCCCCTCTATATTTATGTATACCTTCTTTCTTTCGTCGCGTTCGCCGTTCGGAATTCATATGCATACATTAATACATTTTGCGGGCACGTGCATAGGATGGCTACACGCCTAGGGGTGGAAAATTTCCGGCCAGCGTGTCTCTGAGAAGTCAAGATAACGCGTGTCACATTTTTCTACCAAAGTTTACGAGACATTTCCGCAACCAATAATTAATTATCAGGCGTAGAAAAAATAAATGATATGTCTGAACCAACTTTCTGGATTAGTAAGTCTCGGGGTGAAAGACAAATTATTATTACTGAGAAAACTAAAATGACCGAAAGATGATTTTCGCGAAACTAGGCCAGCGTAAATATTAGACAATTTATAAGTTCACTAAACGGAGCTGAAACTAATCGGATTAAGGTATCGAATCAAAAATATATCCGTGTTACAGGAAAACAATTTTAAAATGCTACTTTTCAACCGTACTTGAACACGTTTTACTATTTTTTTTTTTTTTTTTTTTACCGAAAAATTCCTAACATTCTTAAGATTTTAGTGAAAAACTGCTTGTTCCGAACGCGAATAAATTTCCTACTAATCTTCTCTCAGATACATTTTTTTATTTTTAGCTTGTCATGTTTTTAAATAAAAATCGGATCCGAGTGTTTGGAATCGTTGTAATAATTTACAATTTCTAACAAGCTGACGATTCTAAAAGATAACATCGCTGTTGTTATTGTTTAACTGAATTTAACCTAGATCATTTGCGGGGAATTTCTTTACAAATTAAACAAGCCATTGTTCATCATAATTGGTCAAGTAATGAAGATATTTTAGTTAAAAAAAAAAAAAATCGGGGATAATGTGATTTCTCTGATATTGTTAATTCGTTGAAATTTGTCATTCAGGGTTTGAGTTCTGTGTATTTAAAAAAATTTCCAGTATGCGCAGAGACTTTTTTAATTAAGTTTAACGTTAAATCAGCATCAGCGACACCTTTCGATGTATCTTTTTTTCTACAATTAATGAGAAACAAAAACCAAAAACGGTGAAATTGTCGACTGCGAACGTAAAAGCAAAACCTCCGACATTGTACAGGTGGAGACACGAAAATTTTGAGTGTACATGATATCCAGTTACGGATATATATTTTTGCCTGTCCGTCCGTATGCGGAGCTGTAATTTGCCGGGAGACGAAGAGAAGCGAAAGCGAAAGCAATAGCAAAAGCAGAGGCGCGTGTCGCGGGGTGGATAAAACGTCGGGGGTGCTTTTCGCCACTTAGCTCAACTGGTTGGGACGCGGTAAAAGCCACGAGAGTTCCTCTTTCCTCCCTTGTTCGGTTCTCTCGCCCCCATCGCGACCCCAAAGTCTCGTCGAGTCTCGTCAACACCGCAAGAAAAGTCGACGACGACGACGACGACGACGGTGATGTTGGCACTGATTCTAATCACGGATCAGAGATGAAGTAAACTGAAGACTCGAGTCGAGAGTCGAAAGTCGAGGGTGCGAAAGATGGGAGTGAAAGCTCTGCAGGACAAGTGTTTCTCTCTTTACTGTGTTGAAGAAATTTGCGAGCACATTTGCAGTGTGATTTTATTTGAAAAGATTGCTTCTTGCCGTTTATTAATTTGTTTCATTCGTAGACTGCGAGGATCCATCCATAAAAGATATATGCAAATGTTACGAGGAATTGAATTTTAAAGGTTTTGTAATGTATAAGTACGTATCAGGTCACGTTGTTGTAGTTTTAAGCCTGCCGTATTTTTGTCTAATATTTTAATTTTAATTCAACAGAAGAAAGGATATCATACAATCACTTTTGATTTCTCTGCTCGATACGCATTACAAAATTCCGCGTCCCAATTCCGGAATATCGTCATTTCTTCTTTGGATATTTTGTGTCCATACAAATTTTCGAGGATGTATATATGAAGGTTAAAAAAAAAAAAAACGCATTTTATCGGATATGTTATAGAAAATTCCTGTGAATCTTTACAACGATAGGGAGAAATTTATAACGGGACGCCGAGAGTAGAAGAAGAATAAAAAAAAGTAAGAAGAAGAAGAAGAAGAAGAAGAAGAGAGTAGAGTGAAAACGGGAGTGACGGACCCTCGCCGCCCTGTCAAGACAATAATGAATGAGGATATTGATGACGCCGAGCCGGGTGAAAACGTCGAGATTCTTATTCGCCTCGGGATGGCTAATCGATTGATAGCGACAAATGATGGGGAAATAATAGAAAAAAGTCGGAAAGAGATTTTCCCCCTTCTCTGCCACCCGTAGTGCAAAATAATCAAATCCCACTCTCGTCTGAAAACTCGCTTCTCAGCTCCAATGAAATTAACCCCTGACATCCATCTTGCGCAATCTTTTCGCATCCCTTTTCCGTCATATATAATATTCTACAAATTAATGTCAGCCTTTTCAAATCTCAGCGACGTATAAAATCGTGCCAATTTTTCGCGCATACTCATTATATACAGAATGAATTGCTAACGATAGAACGGGGATCCTCTTCCTTTACAGTTAAATGCGCATGCGCGCTACAATCCAAGAGCAGTTGTTTTGTCAGGGTGACCAACCGTCATGAACGTAACCTCGAAAATTTTGACAATTTTCGCTGGCAGTTGCGCTCAACACAGACAGCTGTCAATATTTTTTAGGTTACACATATCGCGGCGAACTGTCGTCTAAATTTATGACGGTTGGTCACCCTGGCAAACAACTGCTCCCGGATTA
Source organism: Neodiprion virginianus (assembly GCF_021901495.1). NCBI lineage: Eukaryota > Metazoa > Arthropoda > Insecta > Hymenoptera > Diprionidae > Neodiprion > Neodiprion virginianus. Next base: position 20,925,874 of record NC_060880.1, read on the forward strand.
TAGCGCATGCGCATTAAACTGTAGCAGATGACTGACCATTCTGTCGTTAGCAATTCGCTCTGTATGTATATACCTTGTTTCTTATATTTGGTTCTATTTTTTTTTTCCCGCACTCTCATAATTCGGTTCGATTCCCGAGTGTAAAGTACAATATTTATCAATAAGTGAACGAGTGAATAAATGAACGGACCGGGTATAACCGTGGGTATATGTATACTATAGAATAAGGATCCGGGAAGATTGCCTCGGCAATAATCCATAGCCTCGTTCTTATATGCCGCGCGTTGCTCGGCGAACGAAGTGAATGCAGAGAACTTTTCCTGGGCTGAACTGAAGAATCAACCGCTCGCCCTTTCGATGTTTTTCTTCCCCCGAAATCTGATTAAAACATTACGAGACCGTGGCAGCGGGAACTAGACGCCGAAGAAAGGGAACCAGGTCCCCCAGGTGTGTCCGAGGAGGGAATTAGCCTTCGCGAAAAGTGAAAAGTGTATTTTTTCTTCCCTTATTTCTTTCTTTTCTTCTTTCCTTCTTTCCACAAGGTTCCTTTATATTTTTGCCGGAGTTTCGAGAGTTCGACTCGCGTGCTGGATTATAAAAATTTCACATTCCAACCGCGGTTTCGCCGGGCAAAACTGATATTTGATGTATACCCTTGTACAAATCCCGAACATATACATACGCACACATATGTATACATGTATATAATATGTATGTATGTATGTGCATTTCGAAAAGTTTCTCCACCGTTATTCATACCCGTGTATGCCCGGTTCCTTCGGGAATCAAACCGCGGGAACCGAGAATCGGGGGAGCGACAGAAAGATTATTATCATAACTTTTTTTCCTCAATTTCTTTATTTTCTGCATTCTATATTCAGGCCCCAGTTCTTGTATGAAGTATGTTAAAGTGCGTATTGAGAGAAGATAATGTAATTGATTAAAAAGTTGGTAAGATGAAACCGCTGAGTTGATAATGTGCAAAGATAATAGTTAGGTTGATCTAATCGAACTTTATTGAGAGAATATTTTCTCAATTTGATGGTAAAGAAAGCGGGAGGAAAGAAAAGTTTCGAAATTGAAAAAATTACGCATCAGTAATGCAATCGATCGATTCTTCTTTTTTTTCCCCTCTTAACGTGAATTGTGTATCTTTGGAAAAAGAAATTAAAAAATGCGGTGAAAGAGTAGAATTATTACACATCTTTCACGAATTTTCGAAAACAATAAAATACAGTTCGTAGATTTTGAAAATTCCGAAAGTCGTTGTGTAGAATCGTAAGAATAATTACATAGCATTTTGTTACTTCGACTTTTCTATTTTCTTGAATTTCAAAATTGTCAAGTACCACTTGAACAAGTAGATGATTTGTGAGAATGTTTTGAGTACGGAATTCGATATTGTCACTCGACACGTTGTTCCCCAAAAATAAGAACTTCCACTCACAAGAAAAAACTATGTCTTATTTATTACAATAGTAATATGCACCTTTTTCGAATCCCTTTGTTCAATCTGAAGCGAAAATGTTTTCGACGCAGGAAAAACAGCCTGTTCCTTTCGTTTGATAAAAACATTTTCATCACAGATTTCATCAGAATAATAAAACAAAAAAAAAAAACCATATTCAAGATTTAATGAAGATATCTATCGTGCATATAGATTGTCCTCCAAAACAATCAACACTTAATTTCAAAATACAAAATGTAACGGTTAATAAGGCGTAAATATTATGTATAACATTGAAAGGTAAAACCGATTTATTTATGTTAAATTATGAATAAGAGTGTAAACAAGATATTACGTTTCTTAAGATGAATAAGAATTTGATTCCATACTGTACAGTATTGTTCCTAAAAAAAAAAAAGCGTACGTTGATAAATTTTGTCGATTTGAAAGCAAACTTTTCGGTTTTCCCCGCAAATGTATACGGCCACCGGTAAAAAGGACTGCTTTGAGCTAAGGGTGCACTTGACTGTTTCAGGTCCGTCGTTCTGGGGCCTGATAAACCCGCAATGGTCGCTGTGCAGCAAAGGGCGAAGGCAGAGCCCGATAAACGTGGAGCCGGACAAATTGCTGTTCGACCCTCACCTGCGTCCGTTGCACGTTGACAAGCACAAGGTGAGCCCGGAAATTATAGCTCTACCTTTCATTTATCCTTCGTCCTGGCCTGACCGACTCCCTCTTCTCCCTTCTCCTCCTCCTTCTCCTTCTCTTCGTCCTCGCGGTGCGACACGTCGCTCCTAGATCGATCTGCAAGCCCACACCGGAATCCGACCCCCACCTTTCTGCCCGCCGTCCGTTCTTCCTTCCTTCCTCCCTTTGGACCTGATTAAATAAAGCGAATCGATCGCCGCTATATAAGCTAGTTCGAACCCTGACCGAATACACCCCTAGGCTCCTTTCGGGGTGAAAGATTCGCGGCTGCCTTATACCTCCACCCCTACCCCCCGTCCACCCCCTGTTATCTTTCCCCCGATCGTCGTTACTTCTTCGCTTTTATACTTCTTTTCCATCGCCGTTTTGCTTCCATCTTGTTTCCAAGTCAATTTCTTCGTTTTCTCTTCTCTATCTCTTTTTCTTTTCTTCTCTACTCTCGTCGTTCTTTCTCATTTTTAAGAGTGGAGGCGCGCGCTGAAAATTTACCTTTTTTTTCTTCTTCTTCCTCTTCCTCCTGCCAATTTTAAATTGGATCGGTATTTGGTTTAGTGTTTTTTTCCTTTTTGTGGTTTTTTGGCTCTTGTTTTCGACGAATGGTTACGAACATTTACTTTCGGTTCGGTTCTGTAGAAAACCCAACATCCATTGTAACAAAAAAAGATGAATTTCGACAAAAATGCATAATTTCGAAGCTCATTATTCGAATTTTCATAACACAATCGAAAAAAAGAAAATTACAACATCTCTTTCGTTTTTTTTTTTTTTTGTTATTTTTTCTCGATCGATGACTTACGCATTGGAAGAAAAGGACAAAAAAATGTATACGAATGTTATCGAAATATTCACTGGAGTTATCATGTGTACACAATGATGTTTTTTTTTTCTCGCAATCATTTCACCTACGAAATTTTTGCCGATTTTCGTATACTAGTACGGGTAAAAATACACACACACACACACGCACACGCGCGCGCGCGCACACACTATCATACAACGACACTTATACGGATTTTGATTTAAAAAAAAAAAAATCAAAACGGAAGAAACAATAAATTACGCCCGTATATCGAGTGTTTCCAAGTATACAACGCTCTAATTTTGGATTGCCCACCCCTAAGGGGAACAAATATGGGTAAAACAGATCTACTGAGACATAGTCAAGTCAGGTCATTTTATCGCTTTAACGTGACTCCGGGACGCGATCACTGAACTCTTCAGCACGTGTTATAAACAACGTAGCAACAGCTTGGCCAAATCCACACAACTTAGAAGCATGGGCAGTTCCAGCTCACTCGCAAGAACCTATCGATAACTCGGTAGCTCTGTATTACCGATATTTGTTCCCTTCAGTGGTAGGCAACCCAACATACTGCATTCGTAATTTTTATCCCGTAATCTCGATGATTTTCCGAATTACGGAAAATATGAGGAGAAAGACAAAGAAAAAAAAAAAAAAACGACTCTCGCCGTAAAAATTTACATTGATCGATAATACGTGATTCGCGTGTAAAAAACACTGCAGCACAAGCTATGAAAACTTTTACGTGATGAGTTTCCCCTGAGTTTCTGGGATGGGAATTGATGTTGTTGTTGCTGCTGCTTCGGCGATAACGAACAATGCGTATAGGTATAATATTATAACACGTTAAACGTGTAAACGTTGAATGGGGGAAGATGCAGAGTCGTTGGTGGTGGAGTATGGGAAGAAGAAGGGGAAGCGGAGTGGATGGATCCCTGTTAACTCGCGGCAGGGGGTTGCAGGGTGATAAACCGTTGACAATAGAATTTCAACGAGGCTTTTCGGTCTCTCGAATTCACCTACAACTTGCTCTGCCCTAACAGAAAGTTTTCCCCCTTCCTCCCTACAAACGCATATCATGTACGTAACAATATACAAAATACATCATTACGCGCATATGCATAGGTACACACATTGATCTTAGCATGGTATATTTGACACGGAATTTCTGATACATTCGTCGATTACACCATCAGCCTCGTTTCTTCGACTTCTTTTATTCTTTTTTTCTTGCCTAGTTTACGAAACTGCCCCTGTGATCTAGAAAATAGGATTGACATAATAAAAACAAATAAAAGCAATTAGGAAAAATCGAATTCAGGTTCAAATAACTCTGATCTCTCAGTCTGGGAAATTCTTCACTCAAGATGGACACGTTCTTAACTTTATATACAGGTATATAAACTGTACCGTTTATAAGGTATATATACACGTTTCGCTAAGAAGAAGAAGAAGAAGAAGAAGAAGAAGTGGTTGAAGTCAGCTGCAAGCCAGCCCGCCACGCGGTTTAAGGTGATGAATAAATGTTTCCATAATGGAAAATTAGTGTTCAGCGAAGAGTGTGTGTATATACATATATACCCATATATAGTTGTATATGTATATATAGATTATACATATATATGCGTATATAGACGTACATATATACGGTATATATGTACATTAGACGCTAAATAGGCGGTCTCATAATTAATAACTTCGTTATCGAATTAGCGAACTTTCCGCCGCTCCGCTTCGCGTCGAAGCCGCTTGGGTGCAACAGATTTTTAAGATTGTAATATAATAATACAACTTATACGTATACATGTAAAACTTATACATACAGAGGATGAAAATTTTAACAGACACACACACGCGAACACAATTGATTTCTAAAATCGTTGCATACCTCTATTAACCAATCGAACGTACGTAATGATATTAAATACCGGGAGTTTTCTGTGAAACTCATCACACATCGCCAAAAGACAGGCAAACGAAGGTGCGTTCTGAATACGTACAGCGATTAAAAATGCGTCGGACGGCGAGTTTCGAAGGAAATTTCCGGTGTGAATATTTGTGTGATATCATTGGTTTCAAGGCGAGGAAAAAACGTTTCTTCTTCAGCTTCCTTTTGGTTTTTTCTTCGGGGGTGGGTTGTTATTACGAGTGGACTCTCTGAGGTCTAGGCTGACGTCATCACGCCACCCTCTGGATATACAGTACCTTCGGCTTTATCCCCCGATCATTTTGCGAATTTATACGCCATTTAACCCGGTTGAAAACTTTGGCACTTAAATTAAACAATAGAACGAGTCGAACGTATGTCTTTCGCCCCTCGAGCTGCTCGCCCCCTTTTCCCTTTTCCCTTTTCCCTTTAACCGTGTTCCTGTTCGACCTTCTATATACCGCCGGTTCTCTTCACTCCCTGCGGAGGAGTACATTTCGAAAAAGACAAAGAATAGGAATTTAGAGGGAAATATATATACGAAAACTCGAAATTTGTCGGGCGAATGGGGGATTAAGAAGATTTGATTTATCTGCCGTGAAGATTAATTTTGAGCCAATTGCAGTGTGAAAATTATTAAACAGAGCACAGATTGTTTGAAATTTATTTCACGTACATATGACGCGGGAAGAAACTGAGAAGATTGTATATTTTGAGCTGGATTATTTGAAAAATCAATTTTCGATCTTTAGAAAAGTTTTAAAAAATTCGATCACAAGCCCAGAGTGATCCGAAAATTTACGTAAATCAAAAGTCTAACATTCGTAAACGGGATTGATTTCTTCGAAGAATTATTTAAAATCTAACCTTTGCCTGTATTACAGTTCTTAAAAAATTGAATCCTGAATTTGAGAAATTTTAAAAATTAATCGTCAATCTTTATAACCTTTTTCGATTCGAACAATATAATGCCGAACAGCAGCGCTTGTGTAAAGTGAGAATCGATGAAAATTGAATGTTTTTCGCACCACGGATTACTTGACAATAATATACAGTGTAATATATGTATATACATGTATCGTATGTATGTAATGTATACACCAGAGTATCCGAACAGCGTTTGTCGCCCGTAAATTGGAGTCGCGTGTGCGGCACCACGCCTGATAATATTCAGCCCCGTTCCGGGAATGAAAAAATGTCACGCTGTTATAATGTCAGCTGGGGCTGGAGTAGAAGGAGGAGAAGGAAGAGGAGGAGGGATAAAGCCATCGCAATCCGTGCCAAACTCTCTGTACATAAGCCGTGTGCAGATTTTCTTCGTTCCATTTCCGTCTATCCGCACATTATTTAATTTTTTATTTCGTCTTTTTATATTCACGCCATTTTTTTTTTTTTTTTCATATTTTTTCCCCACTTTTTCTTTTACCTTCAATGTAGTTTCAGAACTTTTGCCATTTCCGTGTATACATAGCCACCCATAACAAATTTAATCCCTCTCTCTCTCTCTCTCGCTCTGTCGCTCTCTTTTTCTCAATTCTTTCCCTTCTTCTTCTTCTGCACTTTTTTTTCCCCATACGCGGAGCATGTGAACTAGAAAGTTTTTTTTTTTTTTTCAATCTTCATCTTGTTCTTTGTCCCGGGTAAAGAAGTCTGAGCCAAAAAACTGTAAAAAATGTACGAAGTTTACATCGAACAAGATAAGAACTTTTGCGCTCGCCGCGTTTTCTCATGTCGATGATGCATATTCGAAATTATTATACCTACAACGCGCGACTTGTATGCTTAATTAATTAATCATATGACTGAAATTTTTTTTCTGTTAAATTTATGCAAGATCCGCGCGGCTTTACGATTTACGCAACAATTACAAAGCCATTGAAGCAAAAAATGAGTAGTTAACAAGAAAAAACACCAGAAGTTGTTACAAACGCAAACGCAAAAAAAAGTATCGCAACACTGTTTTGATAAATGAACTGGACAAATGCCGCCCGTAAAGATAATCCCGATCTTTTTTCATTCGGTAGTCTCTTTGTCTTTTTTCCGTCACAACGAACACTATTAATTGTAATTGATATTTTGATTCATACGACCGTCTCTAATGACCGTTAAAGGCGTCGACAGTTCAACCTTCTGTCGGTGAACAGACACGGGTGAAAAAAAAAAAATTAAAACAGCCAAGAAAAAACGTCGCATGTTTATTCATTTATGTTAATTGTGGCGTCGCGGCATCGGTCCTACGAATAGTTGTTATATTTTGATTATTTTTTCTTCTTATTTATTTATTTTTTTCTTTGCATTCTTCGGGATTCCGGAGAGAGTGTATAATAAAAATGTATATACGTTTGCATGTATCTATAATGTATAATCTATACGAATGACTAGCCGTATATCTAATGAGTATAATATCATTAAACCGCGCACCTTGAAGTCGACTATGTAACCTCTGATTATATAAATGTCAGAAGTGGGAAGAATTTTAAGACTATATTCACGAGCCATTTAAAGAAAAATGTAGTAATAATAATAACAACAATAATAATAGTAATAATAAGATAAGACAAGGCGACAAAATCGCGACTCGATTAGCATTTCATTATGTCATACATATAATTATGAAAATATCCGAAGTTACGATTCTTACTCATCGTAGAAAAAGAGAAAACTTGAATGATAACTGCATGTAGATAAGTCCACCAATTATCAACACGTGAACGAGACGTGAAAAAATCGATTTGTCTGAAATTTTTACCTCTGTAATATGTACTGAGATTGAAAAGTTGACCAAGTTTGAACCTTCTAGGTTTTACCGTTCGCGAGAAATGCCGTGTCAAACTATCGTTTCGACCTAATTGTGGTTTAAACTCGAATTGTTTTCGTATCGTTATCGGGATAAAAAAAAATGAGGAAAATATTGGTATTTTGTGTGAAGAATTCTCACCTTTCCGAATATGTTCGCGCAGTTCCGAATATATGCAGTCGACTCGTGAACTGCCGCTAAATGCATCTAATGGTCCAGAATTCAAAGAAGTAAAAAAAAAGCGAATTCCAAAAAGAGAGTATGTATTATTTACAGACCTTTATCAGTTGAACGTAGCTCACGTGAAATTCTACGGCCATTCCACTCTGAAAATTTGAGTTCCTCGCTGAGAAAATCCAAAGTAAGATAAATTTTAGTGGCCCCTGAAAACACCGGTTTTTTTTCTGCCGAAAAACGTGTTTTTAAGATGGATTGCGAACAGTTATCCAGAAATGAATAACATATTCGGATAGGTGAGAATTTTTCACATAAGATACCTATATTTTCATAATTTTTTTTATGCCGATAACGATACGAAAGCAATTTGCGTTTAAACCTCAATTAGGTTGAATGATAAACTTTGATGTAGCATTTCTTGCAGACGGTAAGTCCTAGAAAATTCAAACTTGGTCAACTTTTCAATCTTAGTACACGCTACAAGAGGTAAAAATTTCTATACACAAAATAAAAATAATAACAGATTCGTATTGTGTAAAAAGTACAGACACAGAGAAAAATATGACGTAAATCCAACTCTCGATATGATTTGCAGTTTGTGCCGATATAAAACAGTATAAATCTTACGTACTTGAAGCGAAGTTCAATATAATCATTCGATATTTTCAATCACCAGAGAACGGATGACGTTTGTTTATATTATACGTATAATTTATATATTTTTTTCTTACCACATCGTATTTTATTTCATTGCCTTGCCATTTGAATATTGAATTCGATAATAACTGTCAAACCGTCATAGTCAATTCTAATAATTTTTATACGTGCATACGGATATACATAATATATTGCTGACATTTGCTATTTATTGATTTTCAATTCATCGTTAAGTTGAAACTCTTAATCGTATAACGTATACGTATATGATAATATTTCCATCTTGACTCTTCAGACTTTCGTATTTTATTGTTTTTATTCATCCTTCGTTGCAAGCCATTTGTCAATGTGCATATTGGTAAAAAAAAAAAAAGAGTTAATTCGTGGAGTAACCAAGCAATCAGGGAACACATTTTTCACGACAAACATAAAGAAGAGGAAAAAAATCTTGAATTGCACAAAAAATAAATACCGTCAGAATAATTCCAATGTTCGAAAACGCGAAGGTAATAAAGAAGTGCAGTTTTACGATCGGCATGATTTTACCGAAACGGAATTCAGCCGCTGTGCTGTAATATGTGTAACTAAAATAATACGCAAGTAAAAATATGGTAAAAGGATTGCATGAGTGAAAGAAAAGTGATTCGGAACTGCAATAAAAGAATCGAATTATAGTTTCAATGAAAACGTGTATGGTCTGACCTCTGGCATTCGAAGTCTATCATTGGCATCTGCATCTTTTCACGGTACGGTAATAAAGCCAACTAGCTAACACGCCTCACCGGTAGAAATGAATAGCATATAAATGTTCTCACTCCATCAGCGCGACCGGGAACCGATCACCACTCGTTATTTGATCTGGACGGTGAACAGTCATTAACTGTAAGCAAGTCACACTTGCAGGCCAATTAATCCCCCTCACCTTACATCTGCCGCCATCTCTGTAAATCGGGGCCTGATGATTGTTCCGAATACGTCAACGTCACTGTCACCTAATTCCCGTCATGTAAGACAAATTAGCGACGTCTCGTTATCACAGCTGAATTATTACAACACGGATCTTGGAAGACCGGCATTTTCTTTTTTTTTTATCTCTCGCTCTTTGTTTCTTTCTTCCTCGTCACTCCGGATAGACACACCATTTATTTATTTTTTTTCTTTTTTTTTCTCTCTAGCCATTTTTATCCACACTCTTCTTCTGTAAACGGTTTTTTCTTTTTGCAGATAGTAAAAAGGCATTAATCGAATCTTAAGTTATTACATCGTCGTGATTTTTTTATTTTTGTAATTTTTGGCTCATTTCGAGGAGTTGATACGTTGTAGTAGTGACGTGTGATTTGCAGAATGTTGTCCGAAAAAAGAGGGTTTTATCATTTTTGTTGGAGTCATAAAGTACCGGTAATAGGGGGGGAGAGAGAGAGAGAGAGAAAGAAAGAACACTGATCACGTATTATTATACTGGTCAGATTTTAGAAGCTTGGTGAATTGGTAATTAATACTTTTTGTTAGCTTAATTACCAAACGCTATGGCACATTAAACGTTTAGAAAATTAACGTATTCACACAACAAGTCTGTGGAAGAATTCTAACCTTGGATGAAAAGAAGGTAAATATAAAAAAATCCACTAGGTACAGAAGATCCGATCTACATTCACCATCTTCGAACGATGACTCTCATCTAGATCTGTAAAGTAAGGAAAAGTTTCTCCTTCCTTGCCAAATAAATTCCTGAATGTCGTTCCACAGTGAGGAAAATAATAGCCACCGATGACGACGTGTTGGGATTAATAACACTGTTAAACGACTTGTCGCATTGTTTCTGTTCGTAGGTTTCCGGTCATCTGCACAACACGGGTCAGTCGCTGGTGTTCAGAGCCGACCGTGAGGCGAAGGTCCGAGTTAACATAACGGGGGGACCGCTGGCGTATCATTATCAATTCGAGGAGATTTATATTCACTACGCACTCGACAATAACCACGGCTCCGAGCATCGCGTCAACAACTACGCTTTTCCTGCCGAGGTAAGTCGAGTCGCTGTATTATTAGTCGAACCTCGAATCAGCTACGTGCATTCAGTCCGCACAGGCACGTGGCCGGATCAAGAGAGGGGACCCATTGTCGGCGTCGATGAGTTACGGAAACAGTAGATCCGATCTTCGAACAGATAAGAGTCGTTAACACTAGTCGTACAAACAGGCCCGGTCAAATGACCGATCACACTACGGAAAGAACAGGGATAGGTATGATACGTGAAGTGACGGTGGAGTCAATGGTGAACTGCCTCGTCAAATCCGGCCAAACTTCCTGTCCCCTTTCCTCTGGCAGTAACGCAAGATCGACAAAAATCGTCTCACCTTGATCGCGGCGCGTTATTGTGGCGGAGGACTTTTGGAGAACGGTTTTTACCGTCCGAGTGGAAAGAACCGATCCAGTGTGATCAGTGTCGCGCCGAACGTCGTGACGAAGAGAGGTAGGCTCCTCGGTACGATACCCAATCGCAATGTCCGTAAACTGGGCGAAACCGCGACCCATCGACATCGAGTTCGTCAAGCTGACGTACGCGACGCCTCACAGGTCACGGAAGCAGGGCATGAAGCAGATCCTGAAGGGAGTTTCGGGCCGCTTTCGATCCGGTGAGCTCACCGCGATCCTTGGACCTTCGGGGGCCGGGAAGACCTCGCTTTTTCACATCCTCACGGGATTTCACCGCACCAACGTCACCGGAGAGGTGCGGTATCTGGGGACCGACGGGTCCGTCGACTTCGAGGAGTACCGAAAGGCCCTGCGTTACATCCAGCAGGAGGACAAACTCTATCCAAGCTTCACGGTAATCGAGGCGATGCGCATAGCTGCCGAGCTCAAGCTCGGGGTACACGTTTCGGCAGCCGACAAATGCAGGATAATCGAGGACACGCTGAAGACCTTCAACATGACCAGGGTGCGGGATGTGCGTTGTGACCTGCTCAGCGGGGGGCAGCAGAAGCGGCTCTGCATCGCCGTGGAACTCGTCGACAATCCGGGGGTCGTTTTCCTCGACGAGCCCACCACGGGACTCGACTCGTTGCTGTCCACCGAGTGTATCGCCACCCTGAAGACCCTAGCGGCCGACCAGCGAACCGTTGTCTGTGTCATCCATCAGCCAAGCGCTGCCATCTTCGAGGCCTTCGACAAGGTGTATTTCCTCGCCGACGGAAAGTGCGTCTATCAAGGTCCGCCGGGAGAGACCGTTTCCTACTTCAGGGAACTCGGACTATGCTGTCCACTCTATCACAACCCCGCCGACTACGTCACCGAGGTCATAAGCAACAAGCTCGAGTTCATCGAGGAGCCCGAATTCGTCGAGGAGTCGGTCGACAAGGTCGATTCGGCGTGGGTCGAACGGCGGCCGGCCGCTGCAGAACGCACCAGATTGTTCGTATTCGAGTTTCACAAGTTCATCGTACTCTTGAAACGGTGTGTTCTTCAGCTTATCAGACAATGGAGCGACGTTCAGATGAAAATTGGGCTGAGCATTCTACTCGGCATTGTACTGGGCGTCATGTTTCGCGACGCCGGTAATAACGCCTCGAAGAGCTTCGACAATATCAGGTTCATGATATGCTCCTGCGTCGTTCTCAGCTACACGACGCTCATGCCGGCCGTCTTGCGGTTCCCGCTCGAGCTGCAGGTTCTTCAGAAGGAGCACTTCAACAACTGGTATCACCTCAGAACCTACTTTGCCGCGGTCAACTTCGTCGGCATACCCTACCAGGTTGGCCTCTCCCTAATCTACTGCGGTATAAGCTTCGTGCTTACGGGTCAGCCCATGGAGCTGATGAGGTTCCTGATGTTCTACCTCATCGGCGTTTGTACCGCGCTCACGGCCGAGTCGATCGGTCTGCTTTTCGGGACCCTGTTCAACCCCGTTAACGGGACCTTCTTTGGAGCAGCAACCCTCGCCGTGATGATATCACTCGCCGGGATCGTACCGCTGTTCCAACACATGTCGGCCTTCATGTACAACATCAGCTACCTCAGCTTCCTTCGATACTCCCTCGAAGGTATGACAGTGGCCGTTTACGGTTTCGGACGCGAGAAGCTGCCTTGTCCCGCCGGTGTCGATTACTGTCACCTTAGTTACCCGAGAAAGATCATGAGCGAATTGTGCATGGACGATTCTCGATATTGGACAAACGTCGGTGTTCTCCTTGTAAACTTTTTCGTTATTCGTATTTTGTCATGCTTTGCTCTTAAGAGGAGACTCTCACAACCCTGTTGAAAACTGTCATTTACCAGTGCGCGTAGTGGTGCTATTGTATAATTTATTTTCTATACCTATTACGAATATTTGTGATCCAACTATATTTTCGCAGCTTGAGAAGAGGAGAATGTAGTAAAAAAAAAAAAAACTTTGTGACTGAGTTGTAAGATCGTTGACCTTGGTGTACACAAGTGTCGGCAAATTTATTTTTATTCATTATTTTCTTCATTTTTATTCACCTATAATTTGTGAACATATTGCATGGATGATGGATGTTTCTTTTTTTTTTTTTTTTTTAATTTGGTGAAAAGTTTGGGTACTGTTGAATGACGTTTTTTTAACAACGCGTGGTCGTCTTACGTGTGAGAAATACAGGAATGTGAAGGGCGTTAAGCTGTTATTCCAACAGAACGTGAGAATGATGCGTATAATTGCTATTGTTAATATTGTTATATCGATAAGTCAATTCGTTGAAAAATCAAATAAAAAAAAATTCGTAAGATAATAAATATACAAAGTAGTCGGACGATTAATCAGTGATCAGCAACGAGAAGAAGAAGAAACGTAGAAAAAGGTGAAAAACAAAAACCAACTTGACCGTGTCGAACGAACGAATCTTAACAGCGAAACACTTTTTTTTAACGATGCGTAATTATTACCTCCGTCTCCGATCGTGATAACAATTTTTTTCCTTTCGATTCTTCTTTTCTCCCTCTTTTCGTTATTCAATCTTTTACATTGAATACAAATTGTTCATATTCGCTTAATAGTCGGTGATTAAATTGGAAAAGAACCAGCTTAAGTAGCGATTAACGTATAATACCGTGTGACGTAAGTAAGACGGAGGTAAGCGATTTTTTAGCAATACATAGAATATCGAAGAAACACGTTTACTAAGTATTCGTACACAATCTTGCTTCACGTGTCTATGAATTTTATTCTGCATGTTTTAAAGCGAGGATTTGAAATTTATTCAGTTTCATTTGCTTTTTTTCAACCATATCTTTTCTCGATTTTCAATACCGAATTCCTCTGCACACGTGTATTAATATCAAAGTCAATCGCTGAAGAAACAAGCCGCGGTTCGGTTTATTCAACTTATTTTGCTATTTGAGCTTATTTTTCAACCTATGCATTTATCCATATTGTAATTGAATTTTTTTCAAACCCGTAACCAGCGTACAAGGCCTTGAGCTTTGAGCACCGAATTCGAGGATGACCCCAATGAATTTAACCAATAATTTCCGAAGTACCCTGATAGGAGATGAATCGCACCCTCTCCTTTTCCCGGATTCATCCCCCAAGGAACGTTTCGGACCAGCCTCAGCCGCATCAAAGCCTCTCTGTACCTTCCTTCTCCAGGGTCCTCCATCAACCTTCGTAGGATCGCTTTCTCAGCAGAACCCCTTTCCGGTTCCCTGGAATCGCGATATCCGTGCAGCTCGCGCCGTCTCTTCCTCCGAACATTCAACTTCTTACCTCTTACTCCGTGTCCTAGAATTAGTTGATATTGAATTTCTGCAATACATGCGTTATTTCTCCGTCGCGACGTTTTGAAGAATTTGCATTACTTGATCGGCTGTATGAAAACCGGTGGGTATCACGTTGCAGCAAGACGGACGGTATTCGCTGCGAAAGAAAAATAAAAACAAAAAGGAATAGAAAAAAAAAACAAACGTGAATGTCACTCTTCGGTATGAAGTAGGGGGAAAAAAAACCACATGCCGTTCGAATTGGAATTCACGTTAAACTCGTTTCAGTTTCGACCAAGTTTTCGCGGATAAACTAGCACCGTTTATTAACTGACCGTAGCTGCGACCTAAAACTCTGGAACAGGAGGACTTGGGTTCAAATTAACTTAGCACGTCGATGGGGGACAAGGACCTGAGCGACACTCGCAAAAATGGTAAGACGGATCGCGTCGTTTGGATGCCAAATCGGCAAGCTGAGGCTTAGACTCGCTCTTACGAAGTTACACCTGGGCAAGCTTTACGAAGTTTTCCTTATCCCGTGCGCCAATGCTGGTGTTTTTATTGAACACACATTAAAACGATCGCAGACGCATAATGATGGGCAGTAATTGATCCCCTCCATTGCCCCGTACAAGTCAAACTGCTCACTCAGATATTCGAAATCGGGTATGACGGGTATTCGGGATGATTATTATCATTGTTAATATTATTATTGTTATTCAAACACGCGAGAAGATCGGTTGACCGTCATGAAAAATCGCGTAGTCAATGACCCGGATCAGTGTCAATTATGAGCAAATGTTTGGGCGAAGATACTGGCAAGCGTTGATAAGTTTGCCGGTGTGGAATGCTGTGGGTCAATTATCACGGTCAATACGGAAATTTAACATCGGACAGAGTTAAACGGACGCTGGATTATGGTCTGTAGAAGTGTCTACGCCAAAATTCTTCTAACAGCACTGCCGTGTTCTGATCAAAAATAACTTGAGGAAGTTTTAGCTTAGACTAGCGTATTGGGTTTTTCAGAGTTTGGCAACGTCGCGTCATGTTATCGGCAAAGCTTTGTTCATTCACTTTATACAAGATCCAAGATTCCAAGATCCGTCGTGCATAAAATTTATATTTTTATTTATAACCGAAAAGTAACTCTGATACAGCAATTTCATGTTTTACGCATGCGATGCGCCGTTGCCACGTTACTGCGTGTTACGGCCTGCTCAGCTGGATACAACCGCAGACATATATACATTATTTTAAATAATTTTGTCCAATATGACGGAAGTGGTGAATAATTCCAAAATATCTTTATCAATTATTATTAGACTTGCTTCTACTGCCAAAAATAATTTCCACGAAATTTCAACGTCACTTCATCGCAAATTTAATCGATGTCTTCAATTCTCGTCGATTCCTCCACAACTATCCAATATATGTTTATAAATTTTAATCCGGTGATTGAATCACACAAATCTACCGAATCGCCAAACTTTATCGAAGACCAAATGTTAATTCTCGCATGGACAGATCCTCCCTTAACAATATGGTTTAAAATTCCGGAAGTGTTTACGATAACGAGCTGGCAGCAGACGCTTCCGGCTTTCGGATCAGTAGGGACCAGGTTCCCGGAGGTTCGGGACTGCTCCCGACGCTCGGAGAGAGGCCGAGTGATGTAGTGGAGGCTTTGGCTGGCTAGGTGAGGGTACTGAGGGACAGCACTCGATCACGTGGTCGATAAGTGCGGACGAGGGTCGGGCGGTGCTGGTGCTGGTTCATGGTGGATGGAGGGGCTTGCAAACCGGGGAAACTGTCGCTCAAACGCGATCTGGTAATGGCCCGAATCACGCCGGAGGACCTCGGCTCTGCCTGCTAGTACCGCCTCTCAAACGGGAGCCGATTCCTAGGCCATGCAGATATGCGCGCTACTAATGGTCAAACACGGTTATCATCAGTGTCCGATCGACCAGTCGCTTCCGCGTAACGAAGACGGAGAAAAAGTTGGAACGACTCGTCGGCTCCGGGTGATTGGCTTTTAGATTTCTTCATATTCGGCAACCTGTTGACCTCGGCAATCTTCGTTATACAATGTGTTAAACACTCTCGTCGCCGACTGTTTTTATCATCCTCGCGGTATTTAATTTTTAAGGAATGTTTTTCGAGATCGCTTTAACCGCTCTTTTTTACCGTCGTATTATGTACCCGGTCCGGTTCACCTCAAGGCTAGACGGATTACGTGATTCTCTCTGGGTATCGAAAGTAGCCCGGTGACGTAGGTGTTTGACGGCTTTTTACGGAAATGGTCCGATGCACCGTCCGTATTTATATATCCGAATCTCGAAATGTTGCAAGAATAAACCTTGACGGTGTCCTTGAGATTGCGGAAATCTGTCCGCCG
Source organism: Neodiprion virginianus (assembly GCF_021901495.1). Classification (NCBI taxonomy): domain Eukaryota; kingdom Metazoa; phylum Arthropoda; class Insecta; order Hymenoptera; family Diprionidae; genus Neodiprion; species Neodiprion virginianus. The sequence goes on from NC_060880.1 coordinate 20,942,493, forward strand.
TCCGTATTCACCTATCGTCAATTCGTTTAACAATGAAAAACTGAGGAATCCTGTCGTTCGGAGGAACCGTCACGTTGAGGTAAACGGAGAAGCTCCTTATTGCCGATGTGGACAATCGATATCGATCAACGATGTGTGGACAAGCAAACGAGCTGGCAAACAGCTCAGTTTTATGGGGGCTGAAACAGACAAGGTGGTAAAAATACCTTCGTGACAATCGTGAATCCGGGTATCACCTATATCGCACGACGGTTGAAAAAGCTCTGATCAAAACCAGCCGAGCGACTTGTTAAATTTTTAGACGATGTGCAGTGTGATCGAAATGCGGGCCTCATCACTGCATCACCACCTCTCTTTCTCTCTCTCTCTCTCTCTATGTATATTTTTTAGAACGCTGTGTCTGGGTGAGCCGGGACTCCTCGGTGACCAGCTTCGACTTAGGTCTGACCTGGTGAGACGCCGTGACTTGACCCGGACCGACACGCTTTATGTCCCCACTTTCCAGAGATCTTTTCTGGTTGCTGGAATCCAATTCTGGAACTCCTTGCCGCCAGAAATCACTTCTGCTTCCACACTTTCAACTTTTCGCCATCTTGTTCGTATTAAGTATCTGCTGTCCGAGGAGGAGCGTGAGGCTGGGATGTCCGGGTGACTTACCAGTCTGTAATCTACTTTTAATCCCAATTTTAACCGTAGTTTGAAGTTTAATTCAATTTTAACTATTTTTATTTATGTTATTTTTTATTATTTTAATCGTGCATATAGCTTACAGACACATTTTATACTAACATTTTATATTTATACTTTACATTTATATGATTATTTTATGATATACATGTATGCTCTGTAATTTGCCTGTGGCCCTTAGGGAGTATCGCTCCAGAGTCAAACAAATGTTCTCTCTCTCTCTTTCTCTCTCTCTCTCTTCTCTCTCTCTCTTCTCTCTCCACCCCCCCCTCTCTCTCTCTCTCCCCCCCCCCCTCTCTCTCTGTTCGTTCGTTCGTCAGAATTTCTGATCAAAGAGAAGAGATATCCGTCCCAAAGCGATACGCCGGACCGACCGATTCCCACTTACTATTTGACGATTTACCGATCTTATCCTCCGAGCGAGAATTTGTACGATCAAAAAATCCGAGCCACGTTGTGACGTTGAGATCCACGCTAAGCTCGCAATTCCCGATCCCTCTTTCAGTGCCGATGGTATTTTCTTCGCAGCTGAATTTAGCTTTGCAGAGTCTATGTTCTTCTCCACTTCCCAAGTTAATTGAGCATCGAGTAGCTCAGCGTATCGTGGAAATGGCAAAGGAGGACACGGCGAATCGAATAACCGGAAGAAGGTGCCTCGTATTAGATTCCGCTTGTGTCATAGAGACTCTGCATAGATATATATATATCCGACTTGCCCGTCGCTCTATCTATCACTCGAAGACGAGAATGGAGTATTGTCCCGGGTCTTGAGTATGCCGAGTGCAGATTCGCAGCCGTATTGGTAACGCGTCGGTTGCATACGTGGGCTGCAGGATCCTCTGTGACCGGGAACTGGAGATGCTCAATTTCTGTTCACCGTGCACTCGACACGTCAGCGCATCGCCGAAGAGTCTCATGAATTAATAAGAATTCCATACCGGTCGTGATCTCACTTCAAATTTATGCCTCGATATTGAAAATACATTGTGCTTGTGTGACATCAACGATTATTGGAAAATGTGTTCGTAAATTAGTATATCCTTTTATCCTTTTACGGTTAACCTTCTCTTTTTTCCCTCTGAAAGCTAATTGGCCAATCAATCATTTCACGTTCCGTTCGACAAGCCGGCTATTTTAAACTCCCGGGAATGACACGCAACACGAGTTTCATGCGTGCTTGACTCGACTTCGATGTAACTACCTCTGTGCGTTTCTGTGTCCGTGTGTAAAGCGTTATACGAACCTATCAAGGCAGCGATTTAACTTCGGATTCATAGATCGATTCTGCTAGTTCCGAATATGTACCGTAATCCTGGGTTCCGTGCTCAGAGTTAACGTCTTTGACGAACTACAATGAACTCGGGGTAAATTAGCATTGGAATAAATAAGCTGTACGAAGATTGGTTTCTAGTCGTCGTCTATGTTCGTGCGAAAAATGGGGTGGAGAAAACTCGGGGAAAATATTGAGCCCCCCATTCCCTCTCTCTCTCTCTCTCTATCTATCTATCTCTTGATCTCCCGAGAAGCAATGCAAATTTGCTTAATTATCAGCGACGCTGCAGCCCCCCTCGTCCTTCGCAGCGTCTGGTTCAACGGAGTGATAATTGTAGTGGTCGTTTATAGTTGAACGATCCTCGAGGAAGGCTCTTCAGTCGTACTGCATAATCGCGCGCCGCGTCAGCGGATCATCAGGAATAAGTCTCAAAGCGCGGGACGGTCGTTTAAAGCGAGTTCGAACTCGAAGCCTTCTTCTATTTTATTCCTCCGGCGTGAAGGCGGCGCCGTCTCACCTGCTTCCACTTTCCAAGCCTCGCTCAAAACAGTCCGTCTCTCCTCGGCCGCTCTTTCTCCGTCCGACAGTGTGAACGAGGGGGTCAAGTGCCGGGGGTGGGTAATAGGATTACGCTCCCTCGACGCGAGGTGTATCGACATTCAACTGTTCCCGCCCCATGGAGGCGAAAAACACCCCCGGAAACATCCGGCACGCATGCACGGCCGCCTTTTCCCTCGATTTAAAGTCTGCGGAACGTACAGTCCGGTCAGAAATGTGAAAAAGAGAGACTTGAGTTGAGAGTACGATACTGGAGCCGATCGAGTCGAATCTAATGAAAACGATGAGAGATTATATCGACTCGTAAAAATCGCAGATCACTTTTGATTCACATTGATTAGATATCGCTTGGAACCGCTTGGATATTTTTTTCACAACTTGGAAATATCTTGGAATCGGTTGGAAACCATTTATAACTCGTTAAGAACTGGTAAAAACCAATTTAAATTCATTCGAAATAAGTTTGCAACAGTTTAGAATAGTTTTCAATCACTTTGTCATTATTTTTAAATTATCTGCTAGAAAAAAATCATATTCATCTATTGACATTATGAATATCAATTGGAACTAATCTCTCGGTCCATAGCTGATGTATCGGTCTTTTCTAAATAACTTATACAGAAGCATCGTTACTCTCACGTTTCATCAATTCTCTTGAATATACATACAAATCAGTAATCCCACGTCACGCGAGCAACTATCTCTCTGAACAAACAGAGATAACCAGTCAAATTCGAAGTGTATATATACCGTATAAATTGTCCTGGCAGTGAAACCTTTGAAACCTGTCTGCTATCGCGTTTTCTCTAACCAAATCGAGATAAAGGTTACATCAGGTCTTGAAAAGTGAAACCATCCAAGTATATTAAGTTGGATTTGATTGTGGGAGAAATCGGCTCGACTCGGAGCTTCTCAGGAAGCTTTGTTTCGTTATACGTTTCCCCCTGTTTCGACACTTTTTGCTGATACCGTATCAGCCCGATAGGCCCGTGCAGATCATTATCGAACTGCGTGGAAACGGAGGAATGGGAAATCGTCGGGAGAAAGGATTTCGAGAGGTAGGTGGTGGGCGGTTTCCGCTAATGGTCGGTAATGAAAACCCGGAGGCACTCGAGGCATGGACATCGCAATTAGAGCGCGACTCGCGACTGGGAATGTAATTGTTCCACCTAAATAATTCCGGTATTGCATAATCGCCAAAACGCTTTGCGCCTTGTTCTCTCTCTCTCCCCCTCTCTTAGTATGTGTGCGAGAGCCGCATCCAGAGGGGGACGAAAACCTCTCGAGAGTAAGTCGTTACCCTCGGTTTTCCGAGGCCTGCAGATGTCGCCCAACGGAACCGGAAGTATTCCTTCCCCAATTCTATCTCCCAACCAGACTCACGCGGCTCTAACGATGCAGCGAATGGATTAATTATTTACACCGCTACGTGCGCCGGAGCTCTGTCAATTTCTGCAATTCGAAACGGACTGCATCACGCACGCCTCACCCCGCATTGAAACGGGTTAACCGCACTCTATCGATCCTACTTACCCCGCAATTAAAGCCGTCTCAGATTATCCTGAGCCGTCGGGCGGTTTACGGAAGCTCGAACCAATTCCGGAATCGCCTATTCTTTTCCACAGATCACACAAAAATCACCTTGATTTACACCTGTCGGCTCGGGATCGGGCTGAATTCACGAATTGCAATTTCGCGAACATAATTCGACTCTGTATGATTTCATTGAACTTTAACTTTGTCACGTTGAAGATAATTTTTCTTTCCTTTCTTCAACCGACGCAGACTTTGAGTGATTAAAAAATCGTCTCTGTGTATTTTTCTCATATACTTTGAACAGGCTGAAACAACTTTGAACGATTCTTAGATTACCCCAAAAGGACTTTGAACTGTTCACCGAATTTTTACCGGCTTCTAAAGTTCGTTTGAACAAGTTTGTTCGAGAGTTTTTATTTCTGATTACTTCAACCGAGTTCAACGAACTTCGAGTACCTGAGCTATTCGAATTTGGTTGGACTTGAAGTGACTTCAAACGATGTAACATCACATCTCTCTCGATGTAAACGGTGACAATTTTCGGAGAAATATCGACACTAAACTTGTCTTCTTCTCGTATGTTTTCAGATCCAAATCTACGGCTTCAACGCTGAGCTTTATCACAACATGAGCGAGGCGCAGCACAAAAGCCAGGGACTGGTTGCGGTTTCTCTGATGGTCCAGGTAACAACCTCAAATCATCTAAACAACTTACTTGCACTACATTTGCGAGTGACAAGTTCCGTTGACGTGATTCTCCGATTTCCACTTCCATAATACGATCCAATTTGCTTTACAAAAACCGTGAAAAATAAAGAAATGTGAAATCGGAAACGAATTCGAGGGGTTATAGGATAAGGTCAAGCAGTCCTAATTTCATATCCACGTCATTCTCCCACAGCGGAGTGGATATGGAGGGGGGATCTGGATTTATTTGATTTTGAAGCGGTAGGAAGTCAGCCAGACAAAGCCAGCAGATTTTAACGCAATTTGCCACGAGATTACCTTATACGCGCTGAACGAGCCAGCGAGCGGCGTGAATGATTCGATAAAGTTGAGAAAAAAAAAAATAATCCACCACCCCCCGGGTCTTCTTCTCTCACCATCCCTTTCGGTTTTTTATTTTATTTATTTTTTTGCCAACGTGACGCATCGCCGGAACCGGTTAGTTGAACCAGTTTAACACTTTTGGGCGGTCGTTCTGCACTTGTCTCCCGGGAATCTGGGGGCTGCAAAATACCAACAACCCTCGGGAACCGCGAAAGCTGCGGGACGCCGTCCTCCTCAGGGTTTAATCAGCTCCTAGGCACGTCTAAATTGACAATTACGTCAGCAGTTAACGCCGAGCCGGCTCTCTTCGCTCTTGCTTTGCATCATCTTAAGCCACCCTTCTCTACGCTGTCGAAATCCCTCCACACATATCGCGTGGTTGACAAGCGAAAGGAAAGAAAATTATTAAAAAACGAACTTATCAAACTTTTCTTTTTGATCTAATTTTTATTATAAACAAAAAAAATTTCTTCTTCGCTCCGGACTTTTAGCGATTCTTCGACTTTCTCCGACAATCCTCCCCCCCCCCCCCCCCCCCCCCACCCTTCACGGGAGAAAAAAAAAAATTATCACTTAATTATAACTTTGAAAATATGCCAAGCTGGGCGGGAGAAAAAACGTGGAAAATTTATATCGGATTTGTTAGTCTTACCTAATCTTGGAGACGGCGCGGCCTGCGCGAGGTTATTGGCTAGGATATAATGAAGATCACGGTGGCATGTAGCCTTTACATACCTGCAGGGGGTGGAAGAGAAGAACGAGACTTACAAGTTGGCGTAATCAAGCCCCGGAGCCTCGGCGGAGGCTCGAGAATCGCTGGAGGATTTAAGTTTGATGACAGATCACCTTCATCCCCGTTTATTATATCGCTGTCCCCGCCGTGCCACGGGGATTAAATTAAGGAAGAGAGATTATGTATTTGAATAATATTTGTAATACGCTGATACAACGCTATCATCGTGTGTTTAAAACCTTCGACCCAGGAGTGCGTCATTTTTTCAAGTCTTATGAATAATGCGTTTCTCGCTCAGGTATTGTTTGAGTTATTACGTCGTGCGATTTTCACGCCGAAAATAAAAGGAAAAGTACTGGAGAAAATGTGCCGACTGCGAACCGCGAACGAATGCGAAATCTTAAACATTTTGAATATCATTACATCGTGTATAATACAACATTTTATATATTCAGGTATGTATAGGGAAGGGGCAGGCAAAATGTACAACCCTGAAAATTTTTCATATTTTTTCAAAATTTAGAAAAGGTTTCTTTACCAATATTTCAACTAAGGAACACTGGGCATTTTCAAATCTGGTAATTAAAACCAGTAATTGGCGCTTCAATTCCTGGAAGGGGATGAAAGATTTCAAGATTTCACGACAGAGATAATTTCATGTTCAAGGTTGTCGAAAAAAAAAAAACTCGAGCGGTAAAAAATTGAAAAAAAACGACGAATAATTCAGGATTCATACAAACAATTCGGCAAAATCGTTTACACAGGCGTAATTATTTTATCTGCCAGATTCGATATTCTGAAATTTTCATTGTCACAGACGCGATTCTGATTCAGACCGTTCGATTCTTTCCAACCCCTCGACTGTCGACGTTTTTCTCAGTCGGGGGAAAGAAATGAAATGAATGATAAGATTTACAACGAAAAAAACTTCCCCCAAAAAAAAAAAAAAACAAAAAAAAGCAAAAAATAAAAAATCGAGAACGGGGCGAAAAAATTATCGGTTTCTCACAGGCGGCGACGGTGACTGTCAAGGTGGTAAGCGACTGCTAATCCGCACAGTCGTTCCCAAGAGTCGGTTTCTTGAGGGGTGGATGTCGGCGGAAAAGCTGGGCGGGGGGGGGGGGGGGAGGGGTGTGGAGTAGGAGTCCTTAATATTCATAAGACGAACTCGACGGGCTTTCGGAGCAGGGGTTGCGTCGCCGAAAAGCTCCTTGCGTGAGGGCCGCGAACGCGTTTTCAGGTGCGGTCGGAGTGACGGCTGGAAAGTTGGAGAAGGGCGGGGTGGAGGGGGGGGGGGGGGCGTGTTTAAGTGTTTTGGGAGAATCCCAAAGCTCGGTTATATTAACAGCGAGGGTTTCAGGGGTTGGGAATCGGGGGGAGAGAGAGAGAGACGCTCTCTCATCGCTCTGTCACTTTGCGCGGCACGACGACGGCAACCACCTTCGCCTCCCTTGCGGCCCATAATCTGTCTGAATTACCCGCACCGCGTGGCTCGCAGAAAAAGAAAAAAAAAAACGAAATTTCAACATGCCCAGTCGGTAACGAACATTCCTCTCGTACCCCTGAAGTTACCGAATCATTGAGTTTAACCGAGCACAAAATATTTCTCTGCATTCCATGCTTTGCCATCAAAATTAATGCCTACGGGGGGATTCCATACCAATTCGACCTGGGCCTGATCCTCCACCTCTTAGATCTGATCCGCGATTTTTTTGAATCATTCTTCTGTCTCGAAATAGCGGTTAAAAATTTTTTCAGATTTTTTTAATTACATTTCAGCGCGTCATGAATTCTTAAGTTTTTTTTTTCTTTTTGTAACATCTCTATGATCGTGATCGGAAAATTTAGAAAAAATTTGAAAAAATTCTGTGTTGGAAATACAATTTTTTTAACCAAAATTCATAATGTCTGAAAGTCTGAAATCTGAAAAAAGTTTCAAAAATTCTCTTCTATCGTTAGAAATATCAAGCAGCAGTCCACGGTGTATTAATAACCGCTTCTACTTTTGAAAATTTTTCCTTCAAAAAAAAACTTAAAAGAACAGACTGAAGCAAAAGCGCAGACAATATGAAATCGAGTTCAACATTCCCTGTTTCTGATACAGAATTTTTGAGAATTTTTTCAGATTGTTCCATCACGGCCATCGAAGTGTAAAAAAAAAAAGTTCAAAAATTTATTACGTGCTCAGATTCAGCCTAATAAATTTGAAATTAATCCTAATCGCTATTTAGAGTCAAAAGAATAATACAAATAAACATAAATCTAAGAGGTCAAGGGTCAGATCCAGATCGGATTGGTATGGAATGCCCCATTACAGATAAAATATGCAACTTTCATAACGATTTTTTTTTCTTCATCTCTCCTCATCGAACACTCAAAAATACAAAAGTTGCTTTAGTTTTTGTTTCACACTTGTGACGTCATTGCTCCGTAGTCTTAAACCACACAGGAAATAACTTTAGAAATTACCGGGAGATTCTTTTAATCCAAAAACAGTTGCCAATCAAAGTTGCACGTCTTCTTCCGGATTATTCAATAAGAAAAAAAAAAAAGAAAAAAAATAGGAAAGGTAAAAAAAAACTATCCATTTACACCGCACATCTCGTGAGGGATCATTTTTTAAAAAAATCTTTGATTAATCCCACGATTCTCGTTTAATCTGTTGCAGTTGGGCGACACTCCGAATCCAGAATTAAGGATCCTGACCAGCACATTCAACAAGGTTCTGTACAAAGGTGAGTGAGAAACTGAAGCATGCAAGCTTTATGCGGAGAGAAAGCTCGAGGAGAAGGAGAAAGAATAAATAAGTAAGTGTCTAAAAAAAAAGAAAGAAAAAAAAGAAATAAGTAACAAAGTAAGGAATGGTGAGATGAAAGGCGCCAGGAAGAGTTTCAATTGGCAAAACCGGCACCGGACGAACTTCTTCGGGTTAAATTCTCGAGCGGAGCAAGAGAAGAGAAATAAGAGCCGAGTGGCCAGGAGGAGGAGGAGGCGTGGAGGTGGAGGAGGAAGGGAGGCGTGTATCTCGGTTCGCTGCAACCGGGGCGAAAGGGGTATGAAAGCATGGGGTGCAATTAGCGGGCATCAAAACCGGGGGATTACGCAAGACGATGAATGCCACTCTCACACGCGACATAACCCCGCCTCCGGGCCGTTATCTAACCGTGACTCGGCGTCTCGAGCCTTCGGGATAACCTACCTAAGGAACACCTGATGCAGGGATAATAGGACCGTGAACTCGGGGATGAAAGAAGACCGAAACACACTCACCGAGTTGAGAAAAAGAGAAATGAATATACCTGCCCAACACTATCCGCTGAGATTTTCTTCGCATCTGTGTTTTGTTTTTTTTTTTTTTTTAATATCATCGCGCTTCGTCTTCTTCATCTTTTTCAAGCATATCGCTTGAATACGGATAAGAAATTTTTTAATTACGAATTATAGTTGCGCGAGTTCTTCTTGTTTTTTTTTTTTTTTTTTTTTTCCCTCCCTGTTTTACAATGTATACCTTTTAGTCTTCCCCCCCCCCCTATTCGCAAAAAATACTTTGAAAAAGTTTTTGAGAATCCGCGAGACGATTGTCACGGCAAACAATCGTACGATTCGTCATTAACCTTGAGAACAAGTATTATTTTTTGCATGCTAAGCAAAAGTTTCCTATTCTCTTTTTCTTTCTCCCCCCCCCCCCCCCCCCCCCCGCTCCTTCCGTTATTCTTCTCTTTATCCACGAGGCAAGATAGTTTTTATTTTTTTGTTTTTCTTTTTTTTGTTTTTTTCTTTCTTTTCGTTTTCTCTCTCAAATTCAAACACGCCACGACGAGACACTTTGAGATATTATTATAAGTAAAACGGGGGTTGCGTTTGCGGGTTCATTAATCACCCCTCGACGTGCATTCGCCCGTATTTTTTCACCGTCTTTTACCCATATCCTGGGCGCGCCTCAGCATCCCCGGATTTTCTTTTCGCCCTTTATGCTCGCTCGCGCGTGTGCGTCTGTGGGTGTGTGTCTGTTTGTATATCGTACACAAGGCGGCGAAAGGTCGGTTGATATTTTTCTGTCTCGCCTCCTCCGCGTTATTATTTGTCATTTCACGGACCGGCGTCTCCGGAAATGTCCGCCGTTACATATTACATATATCGTATACATATATATATGTGTGTGTGTGTGTGTGTGTGTGTACGAAGCTTGCAAGGGGAAATCGGTACAACCCACGTGTCGATATATAAGAGCATCGGAGATTGTGTATTTTTTTTTCATTTCACGTTACCTTCTCGTCCGCCCGAAATTAGAAGCGAAGGATGAGGAAAGGGCGGGAGGGGGGGGGGGAGGAGGCAGAGGCAGAAACAGGGAGGAAAACGCTTTACCCCCATTATGCAACGGACTCCCGGTGCTTTCTGCAGCTCTTACCCGACCTGGATGGGAAAACCACCCTCTTCTTTGACGTTTCTTCGTCCTCTTCGTTCTTCATACCTTGCGACAGAAGCACGAGCTTCTCTTCTTGTTCATCTTCTTCGTCTTCGCGCAGCCAGCTCCAACGGATGACGGGCCGACATTCTCGTTCTTTACAATGTCAACCAGTCTCAATAATAAAAGAAACGCCGCGGTGATGTATACCCTGTGCATCGTGGCATCGTGGACGAGATATAATGCGCGAAAAAAGCAGCGACGAAGAAAGGATGCTACGAGGAACACACTACGCATTCCACGGCTAGCTTGTGTGTATGGGGAGAGAGATATCTCAGCTGAGAAAGAGAGAGAGAGAGAGAAAATTCGAGAGCAAAGCCTTAGTCGTCCTCTGATGCCGCTCGCTGCCTAAGTGGTACCGAAAACAAGTTGTGAAAAATTGCTCTTCTTCACTCCACATCCTCTCTCTCTTTCTCTCCCTCTTTCTCGGTGGCAGGACTTGCCAAGGAGAGGAGAACTTGAATAATGGTTTTTTCATTCGCCGGCGCGTTACGCGCGCCTTGCCTATTTCCTTTTTCGAATTCTCTACCTGCTTCTTTTTTTATTCGTTCCGCGTGTGTTGTTTTCTTCTTTTTTCTTCTTCTTCTTCTTCTTCTTCTTCTTCTTCTCAGAACCCATGGCGTGGAAGAAGAGGGTGAAAAAAAAATTTTCGAAGCAAACAAAAACACATTTCTCCCATACTATTAGGTTTTGTACTGTTTTTCACGTTCGCGGTGTTAATAACGTTGAGAATAAATTAAAAAGCAGATTAGATTCGATCATTTACTATTTCTCCCTTTGGGATTTTCATTTTCAACCTACAACTATACCGATTATGGATAACATGTAAAAGAAGCCTTAAAAAATATGTAACAAAAAGTTTAATCAGAAAGCTTCGTTTTATATCGAGACCATGGGTGAAAACAAAGCTTTTACAATCTTTGAAAAAGAACAAAACACAGATCGAAGTAGAGTTCATAACAACGTCAAGGAACTAAAACTGGTGACCATATAAAAATGAAGCTTGTAAGAAATCCGAACGTCTCGAGGAAAACCTGACGACGGAACTTGACTTTGGAAGAACAGATGAAAAATGACTAATTTCGTAGGTATTGCAGTTACACTGAAATCATCAAGTGTGAATCATTCGGATTAATAGCGGCACGTTGAATTCGAGAACCATCGTTGGGAGTAAGGTTGTTGAAGGGAAATCCCTTCGCAGGTCGACGAGAATCCCACGATATCCGTTCTCCATCATCCCCCGAAAGATCTGCAGCGGGGCGAGCTAATAAATTACGTTAACATTGTTGTCTGTGTATATGTACGAGAAGCATGGCAACTAGCTAAGCTCGTATCGCCGCGATACATAATCTCGTGGAAGCTGGCGCCAGGGGCTCGGCAGGGCTTCGAGAACTTTGAGATGCCATCGGCGCAAAGGGGCGGAGGAGGGGGAGGAGGACGGGTTTGAATACACGCCGAGAAGAGCTATTACATTAATTCGCATCTCTCCAGGCAACGATGACAATGGGACACTTAGATTCCTGATGTCATTCCGTCCCCCCGCCCTTCGGAGGAACGGAGCACCCTGCATTGTCTTTTGATTTATGTTCGCTGCCCGCTGCCGTGTTAACAACCTATTGATTGAAACACACGCGGCACACCGACTCCCGTCCCTCTTCACACCCCCCTCATTGTCTTCACCACCAAGATGCTCCCCACGGTTTATGAAAGGATTCAAAAACTCACCAATTTCAACCGGGTGGTCAGCACTTGGCAGCTTTTTTTCTTCGCTCTTGATTCGAAGAGTCGATTATTAAATTTCTGAATGATTTGTCGAGGTTTTAAAATTTTGAAGAATCTACATGACTTTGTTCGATTTTATGAAATTGCATTCGTCATTTTGTGGGATTTAATGTAATTACAGAATTTTCAAATATTTCGTTGACTCTAGACGATTTAGCGGTATCTCAAAATGTTTAATAAAAATTCAAATATTTCGAAGAATTGCAATGAAATTTAACGATTTCTTAGCATTTCATGAATGGTGCACACCATATTTCACTGGTAGATTATTTTTTAACACTAAAATCAATCAAGCACAGTTCAAAATCGACTTAGTTATTTCGTATTACTTACGTATCGTAATATCATGGAACCAAATATTTCACAGGTCATTTCAAATCGCGGTAGTAAATGATGAAAATTATTTATGGGAATGCAATGTATCCTTGGATGATCGAGAAATGATCATAAGATCCTGTTGTCTCAAGCAAACCTCAGTCCGACGAAAAAAAAATTCATCACATAAATTTCATGAAAAATTGTATCTGTGATAAAATCCATAGAATCGAACATAGAAAAATAAAATGAAAAGTTAATGCTTGTAAAGTCGACGGACTTGGAGGGTGGAAAAATTGGCACTCGATCAGTTTCTTTCATACTTGCGTCTCTTCAGTCTTGAATCGATTGTTATTGTTAAATCATAATTACCGGTTCTTCTCAAAGTCCTCGTCTCCTTAATTTTTAGGCGACAAGGCGCAGGTCAGGCACTTGTCGGTGAAGGAATTGCTGCCGAAAACGAACGGCTATATGACGTACGAAGGAAGCACAACGCATCCCGGATGTTGGGAAACCACGGTCTGGCTAATTCTCAACAAGCCGATATACATAACGGCGCAGGAGGTGAGAGAACAGCGGAATAAACCGAAAAACGGGCGCAATTGCATTACTCTTTTTCAACCCGTCATACGTTTCTCTCAATCTCTCTCTCTCTCTCTCTTTCGTTTCAAAATCACGTTTTCGTTTATTCGTTTATTATTTCTCCGCATTCATTTTTTTTGCAGAGAATAATAAAATTGAGGATGAAATAAAAAAAGGAAACTAAGGGAAAGATTACATGTGAATAAGTAAGAACGAAAGGAGCGATTTTCCGGGGTGCATCCTCTTTATTTTTGATGATTTCGTTTTGTCTTCCCCTACCGGGTCCGTCCGACTCCTTTTATCAGTAGCGGCAGGATATTCGGCTCCCGCTCCCTCCGTCAAACATTTGAATAAATAATGACCTGATTCGTTATTCCTTGCATCTTTCTCAACTCTGAAAGCTCTACGTGCTGAGGAAGCTCATGCAGGGACCCGACGGCACCCCGAAAGCTCCCCTGGGGAACAACGCGAGGCCTTTGCAGGGACTCCACCATCGCACCATCAGGACGAACATCGACTTTCGCAGGGTGAGCTCGGTTTCCAACGGTATAATAATAATTCGCCGATATACCGGTAATCACTTTTCGCAATTTAATACCGACGACCGTTTTATCCGTCTCTCTTTTCTCACTTTCTCTGCACAGCAGCGCCCGGACGCAAAATGCCCGTCGATGGCCAAGGACATGCATTACACAGGTAACGATACCGTGGGCTCCGTTAAAGAACCCCGTAGAAACCCACAAGTGAAATCGGGGCGGGTAATTTTTATGAGTGTTTTAAAATAAGACGAATTTTTCTTTCCAGCTAACAAGTGGCAGGACGATGGATCCTTATCGCACAACGTCGTGTAACGACAGTAATTTTATATACGTATAGATATACTACGATATCGTAACGATGATTATAATAACGATTATCCGATAATCCGATAATGATGGTGTTGACTGCAATTTGTGACGCGCGATGGTGCGTAATGCGTGTACATTGTACGTTATATGCAAATATCGCGCTATTTCTTTTTTTTCTCTCTTATTACATGATTTCTTTATTCTTATCTTAATTTAATTAATTTCCTTTCTTTCCTTCGCATTTCTTTCTGTGAAAAACTTCTATTTCTCACGGATCGTGACGATGGTACAAAACTGTCTTTAGGGAAAAAGGAAGGTCGCGAGAGATGGAAAAAGAAAAGAAAAACGTGAACGACAGAGACGACAAACGGAGAGACACGATAAGATAATCGGGCCTTCGCGTACACTGCAAGTTAAAACTGATTACTATATACAAAAGTATAATTTATTGTTTATACTGTAATATGTAGATATACATAATATATACTTATACATTGTACACATATTATACTGGTATATAATATGAAATAGGGATGAAAAGTGGGCGTAGGGGGAATGGTACATAAATGACAAATTTTTTTGACACACAATAATACCTAGTAATAATAACAATAATAATAATAATGATAATAATAATATTAATAATAGTAATAATAGTAATAACGATAAATTAACTAACAATCGAGAGAGAGCTTTACATGTTCGGCGATGGGAGAGCGAATGAATGATGAAAAATATGTTAGCATTATTCTCGTAATTTGCGCAGGATATTTCGTTGATCTATTTTCATGTCGAATTTTTTCCAAACAAGTGACTTATGCGTAATTACGTGCAGCCGTAAACTAATGTTCTTATTTGTGCGACTTTATTTCGCTTCCCCATTTCTTAGACCGTCGATTGATACTTTCGGTTCTTTTTTTCTTCGTCAATTTCGCATCGTTCTTCGATCGTGTCGTGTATAATAGTTATACGTAAAACATACGACAACAATACATATTGTAATAAATTCGATAATGATGATGATGATGATACAGACACACACACACAGACACGCGTATAAATATAGGGTATATAAATAAACATATGCAAATATATTATATTATATACATAAAGTATGATTACCAATGACGTGTTTTCTGTCAATTACTTTTGTAGCCAAAAAAAAAGGAAGACAAAAAAAATAAAAATATTGGACTAGCGAAAATGCGGGGGAAAAAATTGAAAAATTAACAATTTACGTAATGTACGCAAAAAAGGAAAATATGTATATCGACGCCTCGCGAGGAGAACGCATGTATAATTTTATCTAAGCATATAGGTATAATTATAAAAACGAAGATAGAGATTCGGATCAGCAAACTAAAGCTGTGTATCGAAGAATGCGGGAGAAATTTATCATCAACGATGTAATAATATAGTGATAATGCGGAGGAAGCTCGGGTGAAACGGGGGCTCCGGCATAGTTACACTGTATGCATGCCATATAATATTATAAGCGTCGAGGATTAAAATGCTTTTGTAAATACGTACGCGCTTGGGTGTATGCATGATATATGCATGGGTTTAGTACACTTGTATATTGCCCACGCGGGTATGTGGCGTAACGGAAGATTTGTATAGAGAAAATTGTATAAAATGAAACTCTGATATGGAATTGGGAAGAGGGATGCCTTCGCGGAAAAGATCCTCAACTCGGGTGTCAATTCGGACCCTAAACTTTTTTCTTATGGGAATTTAGCGTTATCTATAAGTTGGGGGGGTACGAATTTACCACCAAGTGGCAAGTTTTTTCCGTGAGGGTGCGAAAAATGCCGAAGTAGAAGGAGAAGCGGAAAGAGGAAAACAAAAAGACAAGGTGGACTACGCGAAACCATCGATAATAACGAAGAAAAAACAATTGTGAACGAATAAGATTTAACGAACAACAATTACGATGATGATAATAAACGTAATGTTATATTGTAACCAACTTCGCCAATGCGCGGCGCGTTTTATTCAACTTATTCAATCCCTAAACCCATTAGTATTTTTGAAAACGGAATGAGCCCTGATCTCGGAGAAAAAAAAATAAATAGATGAAGAGTCTAATTTTATCTTTGAATCAAAAAACTGTACGGTATAAATAAGGCTTTTGTAATATTAACTTATTCATTTTCTTACGTGGTTAAATTCAACTCAATTGTAAACCTGATCCTCTTTCTGATTGATGCGAAAAATCCGACGACGGTGCCTCTAGGGGGTTGGAAATATCGAGTCTTCATGTTCCGCGGCTGCATCATCGGGTGCTCAAGTTTATTCAACGACGCACGAGACGAGTATGGTAATTAATTTGCAAGTATTGACCCGTAGTGCCGGTTACAAGACTTGAAGTGGGCGGGGGTGGAGGAATAAGAAGAGGAGGAGGGTCGGGGTACCTGGCGTTTAAATTTCCATCAAGAATCCATTATGAGCACATCCACATGCCTGAGCACTCGACCGTAATACGGCAAAACAGGAGTAAGTAAATGTGAAACAAGACGGGGGTAAAAAGTATGCGCGATGAAAGTGAGCGAGGGTAACAATTTTTGGAAAGTCTACCGGGCCATGCATAGCTACTGCATGTCTCCGAGAATGTGTGACTTTTTGTTATAACAATAACCGCCGACCGCTGGTAATAAGCGCGAGTAATTTTAATAAACATCGCGTGTATCCGTGAAAATATATTCGTAATGAAAACTTGACGGGAGGGTGAAAAACAGGATGGAATAAGGAAAAAGAGAAGCGGAAGAGGGTGGGAGAGGAGAAAAAAAATTACAGGACCGGGTAATGGCTATAACGGTACGGCGATAAAATGCGGGCGAGTTCTGGGATGCTAGGAAAGAAGGAATGGGGGGGGGGGGGGGGGGCGGAATATGTGCTTACGAAGCTCAAAGCTCGCAGACGAGACGGCGACGCGCCGCGTTGCCTCCCCTCATCATCCCTCTACTTCTCTCCTTTGCTTCCTACTTCACTTCACTATGGAAATTCAAGGACTCGATTTCCACCCCCAGACGTATACAAAACTCTGATAGAGACGCTGGTCTTCTTATCATGTTCTTCTTTTCTTTATTCATTATTTTTTTTTTTTTATTTTTTTCGCCATGTTGCAAGCTCGGAAAACCTCCTCTTCGACGATCATTGAAATCCTCCTCCTTCCGGTGCCTGAATTCAAAATACTGCATAGAATATGGCGGAAAAAAGATTTCGGAAGTTTATTTATATAAGGATAATTTCTGATTAATTTATAAAGATAGGTTTTTGCATGCAAAAGATATTCACAAGTTGAAGACGTATCTATTAAACTTGCGACTAGAAACGATTCGGGACGATTTTTTATGGGGGTAAAAATATCGTCAGGCTGATTTAATACCACGCAACAGCCGGTATGGCGGAGCTGATAAGTTTATCGATAGCGTATCAATAAATTTCGAAATACCGGCGAAACCAATCAAAAACTTATGTCATCAGAAACTCGGAACGCTGTTAGCTACATCGGGGTTTTAACTAGCGACTCTCGAGGGCAGCGAATACTGTTCGTCAGAGGCGAGGACGACCACTCGAGTAGTCGGATGAAGATTGATTACAGGAATCAGAAGCTCGCCGATCCTCAGTTCCGAAAATGGCGGGGCGAAGAAGAAGAAGAAGAAGAAAGAGAAAAAAAAAGGCGAGGAAAAACTTTGAGGTGGAAAAAATAAAATTGATCGGTCCGTGGAGAGTCTAACCCGAGTGGGAACGAAAAAATTCCTCCATCCACCCGCTAATTAGCCTCGAGTTCCTCGATTCCGGTACAACCCTTTCGTGTCCCTCGATAAAAAATTTTGATATACGTATGTTTACTTAAGCTATACGTCTAACCGAGCACTCGCATAATTACTCGGGACTCGATGCATTTTTATGCATATTTATATAATTACGCTCACTCTCGAGCAACATGGCGGCGAAAAAGCAATCAGCTGATCGTTTCGGTTAAGCTGTGCGATTATCGGGTGACGGAGAATGCCGTGCAAGCAACCAGACTTTTCTACGGTCGGCTAGATCCGACGGCGAATAAAAAATACGGGAAAAAAGTACTTTTAAAATTAAATACGAGAGCCACGAAATGGCATCGTTTACTTGGCGCGTAACCCGGAGTCGGTGAAATATCTCGGCGATTCTTCTACGTCGTTTGGTTCGGTTCGTCCGATTACAACAAGTGCAACGGACGAGGTTGTATAACGAGGTTATGAAAAGATACGCGGTGCTGACGAAGACGATGAGGCAAAGGAGAATGAGAAGGAGAAGACGGAGGGGGGAGAGAAATCGGATAGAATGATTGGTAATAAAAATATTACGAGGTCCTTTATAATCTCTCGCTTATAATGGCGCCCATCCCTCGGGTGGCATCGGGAAGCCACGATCGGATACGTTTACCGTTGTCTGCGTGTATCCGTGTAAGTACGTGGTTGACAGAGGTAGGTACTCCGAAAAAATTGCAACCTCATTCCCTTCCGTGAAAATCGATCTGCGTATGTAATACGCGCGATGGAACTGCCAGGAAGGTATATACGAGCTGGATATCAGGGAGGGTAAACACTGTCATGAATTGGAAGGATTTCGAAGTCGTTTGAAGATTCGATGTATCAAAGATCTGTTTCCCCTATCACGAAGACTTTTTAGGTTAGATGTTATGACGAGAGTCCTATAGGCTCGATGCGACTTTTTAAACCTCTGTTGGAAAGCGTCTTTGACTCGACTGTACGTCCCACGCGTCAGCATAACTGACAGTTGGAGTGTCACATGAGACAAATAGTAGGTGAAAGTTTTGGAAAAACGGGGTTTTTACTATGTGCGTGACGTCTTGAGGGGTGGAATCGAAGGATGATGAGCACAAGTCTAGGGTGGAAGCGGGTGGGTTCCCAGAATCGAGACGTGGTCCCTTAGGAGCGAACTTCGGGATGGCTAGATTCAATAGAATTAGAATATTTCTGGTTATTTAGATGAGGGCGGAGGGTGTCCACGGCCCTGCACGGCAGTTTTGGCTTCCTGCCTGGCTGCAGGGTTGTTATTTTGTTTTTGTTGAAACGGAATATGCTCTCCTTAACACAGTTATGCAAATTGTCTAACGGCGAACAGCCACCGGCGGCGAATTCGTGTCGAACACTGTAACGCATAGATATGTACATATCTATGTATGTACATAGGTGGTATATAAATGGAGGAGTATTTATACCCGACGTTCGTTCCCTGACGATGCACTGTGCAGGGGCTAAAAACTAGCCTCAAACTATCAACCCTTGATATTTGAAGACATTGACTGGTCTCAACATCGTCGAAGAACTTTCTGCACACCTAAAGGAGAAATAAAATTGCTTTAAAATTTCGAAACGGTGAATTGATGGAAGCCCTTCAGCAAGCACTCGAAACCCGCAAGCCATACACGCGCGACATGCGTGAAATGGAGACATTTCGTCAAAGTACTTTTAAGGACGATTCCCCTTATTTTCAGGATGCTCCCACGACCATCAAAGCCTCCGCCCACTTCCTCCCCAAATTCCAACCTTATCCCATCGGCAATATGGAAGTTACATCGACTCTGTCTGTAGAGATAAACAACAAAGAGGAGGAGAAAAATAAGAAACTGGAATGACTTTACCTCGTTTATTAATATATTCTTCCGAATGACAATACTTTCTAACTCTCCTACATTTCTTGTAGTGACGTTGTAGACTCTATCCTGTCCTCTTATCTCCATCGCTATTACTCTGCCAATTCCATTCCTCCGTATTCTGGATTCTCGCACCTTTCGTGCACTCGTACGCTTTGTCTGTAACGCACTTGGATTCCTACTTTCATCGACTAAACCGCTCATGACACGGTCCTCGTCCTTTGTTCACTCTCGTTTATAATTGCGAATAAATCATTCGATATCCTTGTACAAACGATTGTACTCTCAATAGAATGGCAAAATATGACTTTGAGCGGAAAAGAACCCAAACAACATCGGTACTCCATAACGGACGCAACACGGCATTGTGGAAAAAAAAAAAAAAAATTTTAAACTTACCGTATAACGCAGAAAACTCAACTCTTCGCACGACCTTTCCGAGGCCATAAGCCAACCTGACCGCGGAGTTTGACCGGTGAATAAAAACGTTTGAATTTTCATTTGAATTGAGAAAGAAGAAGTGGAGGGTTTGGAGATTCAGGGGGTTCTGGAAAGGCGCCGCTTCTTTCGTATTGTGCGAGCGTTGAGCCGATTCACCGCTATTACGATCCCCAGCTCTCCCACGTTTGCACCCTGCGTATACCAGTAGACGATGAATGAAAACGATTTCGAATGGCAATATTTTCCCAAGCTCGAATATCAAAAAGTTATATTCCAGCTTCTTCCAGCCGTTACATTCGCGCTCTCGCCTCCCTACAATGAGCTCTCATCCACCTCGTCGATCCACTTCACCGCATCACCCCGCACGGTAAGCACATTAAAAGTTCATACCGTACAGCACACACGTTATGCCGTGCCTCTCTGCCGAACAGAATCTCATCTACCTTATAAGCAGATGTATGAAATGAATGCAAACGCGCGCATTCGCGAATGCAAATTATTTTTATTGTACGCTTGAATATGGAAATGAGCGTCTATTAGCGCAACGGCCAAGGCACGGAGTGTCTATTTTGCACAGTTTTCATATCGAGCGATACGAATGAAATCGATGATATCGTGTAACCGACACTCTTCCTGACTACTTTTCTTTCCCTCCCCCCCTCCACCGCCGAGATTTTTGTTGAGACTTCGCGGTTACGTGCCATGAAATCTCAGGAAGCTTATCACTCGTCCCAATGTTCCGAGCCAACAAAGCGTAACTTTTCACCCTGAGTGAGCTCCAGTCGCTTTCAGAGTCGGTCGGCTAGCTTAGGCTGGATTGACAAACACAATGAGACTCTATTCTTCTTTCTCTTACTCTCCGATTCGGTTGATAATAGGAGGAGGAGTCAAGACTCTTTGCGCCCTGTTAGGTGTAAATATTTTGTTGTAGTATAAATACTCCGCATTCGATTCTCCTCGGGGTCATTATCGCCGGGGGTTGGGAAGGGTGATGGTGATAAATAACGCACTGGCGATTAAACGCCGATATTTAAGTAATGGAAATTTAATGCCGTTTGGCTGTCAGTCGTAAATAACCCGATGATAAGACCTGGGTGATAGTAGACTAGCTGTGTATACCGCGGAGAAATGGAAACGACCAACGGTTTCGCGGCCGATTCCAGGACTCGACGGAGGAGAAGGAGGAGCTCCTCCGAAACTAAGACCCGACACTAAGATAACTTGAATAAAATATAAAAGCAAACAGCCCGACTTCTCTAAGTGAAAATCGATAGGTCGTTATTACAACCACGTCCTCTACGCAGCCCCGCGTAGCACAGCTCTCACCTAACTTCACCCTGCACTCTTATTTCTCTCACTTATCGTTACTCGTGTAGGCAGGTAACTCTTGCCATCCTCGCCGCGAATCGACAAGCCCTCGGTGCCTTTTTCTATTCAAACCGTGGCCTCTTCATTCGCGAGAAAAGAGGACGCAGTCCCGAACTCTCGACTCTCTTCTTCCGGTGCTTGGTAGTCGATTTTGATGAGGAACCGAGCTACTTTTTCCACTGTCACGCTGCCCACGGACAGTCCGGGTAATTTGGTAATCTTGGTCTTTGCCTGGGTGCGTCGGGAGAGGTAAAAAGCCTGTAATTCAAGGCAGGATCAGCCCTCTCTCGTCCTCCCCCTCTCTCTCTCTCTCTGTATCCACAAAAGCGCTGAGTGTGGGAAGGGTAACAGAACTGCGAGTAGTCTATGGGCACCTAATCCGAGAGAGATCCCGCCGCAGAGACAAGGTCCGAGCCGCGTTCTTCGTTCATAATTCAAATCGGCGTGCTGAAGCCGCTTGTGTTGGTCCCGGAACGCGTGTGCGTGTTCATAATTCAAAAATTTTAGCCGTAGAGCCGGAAATCCCCCGCGCTCACCCGACCCTGCAACATAATGATGCTAACGCACGGGAAAAGCTCCGGGCCGGAAATTTATGCATTTTTTAAGCACCCGCCGCCGTGTGCTTACTTACACCGCATGCGTGTAACACTATGCTGAATGTTGGAGGATGGTTAAATTAGCCAAAATCGCCGAGCGCCTTTCATCTTCCGCCCCCCGTCGCTTAACGGCCAGGCATTATACATAGGAATAATATTTTCCTTCGACAAACTGGGGAAGAACGTTGATAAATATATAGCAAAGGACTCGCGGCACAAAGAAGCTCGAGAAGCTCAAGGAGAAGAATCAGATTTCGACGAGGATGAGAAAGCTCGACTGGGCAACTCTACACGCTCCGTCGCCTTTCTTGAAATATTCGGACCCGCCAGCAGTCGGCCAGGCAAGGAGAAATTTCTGCTCGTGTGGAAAAGTGAGACTCGGTGTATCTCGAAGACCTCTGGCCGTCTGGTCGTGTGAACGATTATTATCAGAAGATGCGAATGAACGAATGGCGGAGAACGGAATTCGGATACTGGAGAATATGGAGCCTCTTCAGTGTTTGATCAACTCCCGTCCATGGATGCAGCACTCAGCAAATTTCCTCCGTGAACTGGACACGAGGATCCACCGAGCACACGAGAGAATACCGCGAAAGCAGACTAGCGGCCAACTCATCTGTGAACCTCCGACAATAACCGGAGAGACGGACAAGCCTGGTTTCCGGTTCACCCCTCTCCTCCTCCTCCCCCCCCCCCCCCCTTCTCTCGCTCTCTCTCTCTCTCTCTCTGTTTCTCTCTTCCTTCCTCTGTGAACAAGAGTGAGTCGAACAGACGTGCAATTCGCCCTTTGAGGCGACTCCGGTCTGACTGCATAATGAGTCCTGCTACTTGCGAGCTTCTGACCTCTGTGTCCACAGCGTCTAGCCACCGCCGAGCAAGTCTCCACCTACTTCCCTTGTTCAATCCCAGATGGGACTGAAGCTTTTGGACCAAACGCAAGAAACTTTGAGAGCTGAGAAGGGTTTTTTCAGGCCCTCTTGGCGCGCGTGGACTTTGAACCAAAAGAGAAGCGGCTCGATAGCGTTAACAAGAGAACAGCTTAAGGATACGTCGGGTGTAACGGTCGAGTCAAAAGAGTGCCAAAATTTGGATGAGAAATTGCGAAACGGAGTGTCAGTCGTTAGTAGCTAAATCTGTTGAATTGAATTGCGTAATTTTAAACGATGAAAAACGTTCCTAAATCGGATTTACGATGAACGGATTGGAAAGAACTGATTTTGCGTAGATTTTTCCTTTATACGTGTCCCTGAAAGCGAAGTGCAGACTCATCGAATTTCGCGGAGGCAAGGATAGCTTGAACGGAGGGATAAAAGCATGTGTGTGGATCAGAGCGCGCAACGTTTTATATTCGCAAAAATTTTGTTCGAATCCAATTCCAGTCGAGGGATTACAATTTCAGTTTCTAGAAGTCCTATTCACATTCCATGCATAGCACGCGCTTCCCGCCATACCCAGCGGAAGAGTGTATCTCTTTTTCCCTTCTCCATTGCTGGTTGGTAGGAAAAAATCGGATTGTCCGGTTTGTTGGGTTGCCGCTGACTCCGCAAGCTCAGCCAGTAATACATCAGAGGCTTACCAATACGCCGGAAAAGCAGACTCACTCGGCTACACTCGAACCTGAAATATCCATCCACTTCACGAACTGAATATTCCCCTCATGGCCGCGTCGCTCCCGCTCGTTTTGCCATCGGTTGAAGCTAGTGCAGGAACAGGTTCGTTGCACACGTTACAATTTAGGCGAGCCTCTTTATTTCTTTCTTTCCTTCCTTCTTTCCCTCCGTTGTGCAACGTTTTGGAAGTACCGCGGTGCTATTTGCCAGGAGTGAACGCCTCAAATCACCCGTGCGGGTTTAATCCAGCGTAAAAGGAAAGAGATACCGGCGCAAAATCGTAAAATCGATCTCGGCAATCATATTATAACAATAACAATGTACTATCAGTGTCGGACTCGAGGTGGGGTATTAGGTTACGTCAAGATCTGTCTGGAGGCACGTCTGCTTCTTCGTCACGGGTTAATTATAAAATGGAGATAACCTTGTCACGGTGAATTTATTCCCGAGGACGACTCCTCGCTCGATTGGCATTACATTACACCAGACAGTTGATGAATTATAAAAAGTTTCTAAGCCTGAATGAGTTCATCGCTGAGCTTTCCGCGCTGTCTGGGTAAAGAAGAAAAGGAATAAGCTGATCTGAATTGCGGGATGATCAGACGGCGGAAGGGCGTCGAAAAATAATAACGACTGTGCATCCGGTGGCAGAATCTTCTACCTCTCATCGGATGATAATAAATTAGTCAAGCAAATCGATAATCCGCTCTCTGATTCCCGATGTGCAGTTCTATGAGCACCACCGACGTGCACCGGCGGTCCGACATAAAGGCTTTAAGCTCGCGCGGCGATGTTTAAGAATAAAAGTAAGGCGAGAAAAGGCGGAAGCAAACAAGAATTCCAAGAAGAAATGAGAAATAAGAGTGTCTGTGTGGGCGAAGCGGCGGTGGCGAAGCCGTGAAAGAAATAATAATGACGGTAGAAGCCGTATTATGTAGCTGTTTCATTCTTTTCAGACTCTCCGCTTCGGGTTCGGCGCGGAAACCGCATCCCGCGCCCCGATCCGCCGCCCCTGAACAGGACTGTCTAGCTTTCCTGTTATCGGGAATACTCGCCCGGGGGGCTTTCGCATCATTAGAATCCTCTCTTTCGCCCGCTTCTTCTTCTATTCCCGAAGCCGTCTTTGCGCCCTCAAACGGCCTCCACCTCGCCCGCGTATCGCCAGCTTCTTTATAATGCCAACGTAATGCTCGGAAATTTTGCACTCGGTTAATAGGCGCCAGTTTTGTATAGGTAGGTATATTCGTTCGCCGACTCACCTCGCCTCGGAATTATAAGAGGGGAAGTTGGGAAATTAGATTTGTTAACTCGCGGTTACACTCGCGGGCAAGACACTCCGCCCGCCGGTATCAAAGCGGATTTTACACCCCGTACAGTCGCTCAACAACGCCAGCTATAACCACCTGCAATTAAAACGCCGCGTGGCCAGTCCCGCTTCCGCTCATCCCCCGCGGTCTTGAGATTCAGATTTTTTCAGGGGTGGGCAGGTCGTTCCGTTACTCGCGCCTCGATACCTTCCGCCCGCCTCGAGAGATCCGGGATTGCGAATAGAGATTCAATCGCCTTTCTTGCCAGATATTAACATTACGAGAAGATCACATTTTTACGAAATTCAACCTTCTTTTCGCACGGAAGTTCAAGCCTGTTCTCAGACGGTTCCAACGAGCCCAGTTTTGCCCATGTCCGATCAGCCGAACTTGAGATATCGCAGTTTTAATTCGACAGATAGCGCGCGAGCGGTATAAGCTAGCGGTGCGCTATCGGCGCGAGTCAGTTCTATGCTAACCGTGCGAGTAGCAAGTCGCACGCGTCTTGCGATACTTTAAATCGCTGTATCTCACGAACCGTTCAATCGATGTTGACCGGACAAAGTTCGTTGTGTTCGTCTCGATGGCCGCGGAAACGCGAACGGTGACGGGGGACATTTCACAATGGTCCAAGAACAGTGATTCCAGTTCTACCGTCTCGCAACAATCGGAATAACGTCGAATTCATAACTCCAATATTTTTTCACTTCGGGTAGCGGTTGAAAAATGTTCGTAATTGGGAGTGACTACTGAGAGTGATTTTGAAAGTATACCTCTGAATTTTAGTAAGTAAAAGGGTTCGGTAGTTGTAGAGTTATGGGCGATCAAAAAGTGAACAGGGTCTGATCGACCGAGAGTGTAAGAGATGTTCGAAAAAATAGGTGTGTACTCGAAGGGTTAAAGCTCGGCTGCGGATCCGCGCTCACGTATAATAATAATGGCGATATAAATGTGAATGTGTGTCAGTGAGGTGCGAAGAGGGGCGGTGAAACTCGGGACCGTATCTCTCCGGTCCAAAATCCCTTATTCTATTACTTGAGCGGGCGTCACGCGTCAAATAAAGGATAAATAAAGAAGGAAGAAAACCGATCATTGAACGAGCGCCGAACCGCGACAGGCGAAGCGAGGCGAGGCCGGCGGGCGCGGCCCTTGAGGAACAAGACAAATGCCGCTTCGTCCCTGTCAATCTTGTCAATCTTCATACCCCACGTGTGCTAAAGAAACTTCTGCCTCGTTTCGCCGTTGCCGAAAATAAGGGAGAAGAGACAGAAGGGTGCTCAGGTGCTGTATAAGGTAAATGAAGTGCTGGTTTGTACGTTTTATTTTTTCATTCCTTTCAACGCCGAAGAGCTGATTCGACTCTGGGTAAAAGAAAAAGGAGCATAAATTTGTAGAGAAACCCGACGCACATGCGGGGGATGTTACACATTCCCGATGATGAATTTCGCGGGTTGCTGCGCGGACCAGCTGAGTCAGTTTTTTCCTCCCCTGTTCTCGCTCCGTCAAAAATTATTACGGTTCGAGTCCGCGAGGGTGGCGCACGAGCCATTTTACCGATCGAGCTTAAGCACCTCGTACAGGCAGTAATTAAATGCTCAGTTTGTCCCAAAGTGGTGTGGCTAAGAGGCACGGAACTTGTTAAGCTCCGGCCGGGCGGCGTCGTGACGCTCGCGACGTCCCCGACCCCTCTTGAGCGATTCGCGTCAAGTGTAATAAAGTAGCTTCAACCGGAAATCGCCTCGATGCAGCCGACGCTTCGCTCCTCTCAGCTGCTGATGAAGTTGCTAAAATGTTAAAAATCCCGCGGCGATTAATTTCACCACCGTTGAGTGTAATCGAGTTAACTCATTTTCGTCGGGCTTTTCGTTTATTTTTCACGGTACTGGATTCGGGAAATTTTCCGCGAGTTTTTTCGTAATATCCTTTCAGTGCTTTCTCCGACGTTGAAACACTTTTACGACCGTTTAAAAGAATTTCACGTCAATCTTCCGATCACATTACCATGCAGCGCAATAAGAACTGAAAGGAATCTCTTTCTTATTCCCGTGTTTCGTTTTCTCCGTTTTTTTTTTTTTTTCTTTTTCTTCTTTTGTGTCTTATTTTATCTCACGGTTGACTACTCAGCGAGCTTGTCCTTCTTCCTCTCCTCAGCCCCGTCCTCGCGGCATATAAGAAACAAACGAACAAAGAAAAAAAGAAAGAAAGCTTTAACGATGCTATATTGGCTCCATTCCTGCAACGTAATTCGGAATGCCTTCCGCGCCTCTCATGCCTCGGCCCTTGATAAGACGGGGAAAGTGGGCCCGAAATTTAAGACATTGCTCTCGAATCGGACGGTACAACAGTAACAGCCACGTTCCACCTACGATTTAAGACACTAACGGGCGCAATTTCGATACGAAATTAAAACTACAGCCTATTTATTCGCGAGAGAAAAAGAAAAGTAGTGGAGACTAGGTATCGACTTTTACGAATTTTCCGCTCACTGCACCGCCACCTTAATCTCATCGATGAACCAAGATGGAATCTGTCGACAAATGTTTCGCCTGTATCAAAGTGAATCGCATTTGATTATAAAAGTGGTTCTTCATCGTGTATTCTATTCGATATCGACTTAACATTATGTAATGAAAACCTGATAGCTTGCGCGAACTTTACCGTGCTTTGATATTAGCATAAATCGCCTGAAACGATCAGCCGATTACCCGGTTCGACGCCAAACTGCCAGCACGTAAATCAATGCGAGTGGTACGAGATTAAATAACAATGGGAAAAAGAAATCGGAAAAAGATGACCGATAAAAAAATTATTGCGAATTGCACGACGTGACTCGAGGTTGGATTGAGATCCTTCGCTCCTTCTCTCCCTCTCTCTCTCTCTCTCTCTCTCTCTCTCTCTAAATATCTGTTCGACCCTCGTCGGCGAGGCTAAGGGGATGCGGTGAAGACTGTATACTGATGGCGAGGGAGGCGAGAGAGTTTCTGGCGCCACGGTTACGAGTCTGGGCGTCGTGATGTCTGCATCCTGTTTCACCCGGCGCCATCCAGACTGGGACGTCGGGGTCCTGCAGGCGCCATCCAGACTCCCCCAGCGCCGGAATATCTCGTGTCTGATTCGCAACCGAGGGACGGCTGTTTTGTATCGCATATTCGCGTGTTTGTGTTCCGAACAAACGTGAGATATAGAAAATAGACGAAAAAGAAAATAAAGAAATCTTGGAAAACGTCTTATTCTCCTGATTGAATAAACGCTTGAAATATAAAAATCAAGCTAATCCCGATACATCGTCGATCTGTTATAAAATCTCTGGATCCATGAAAGATGTAGCCGAGGCTCTCGAGTGTGCGGGAAAAACAAGGGAGGGGATTGCAGGTCGCTGGAGATAACGGGGAGCCTTGCCTTCGGGGTTAAATCAACCCTCGTTAGATATTTAGGGGCTGGTTTTTAGGCGCTAAACTGAGGCCACCGGGTCCCTAGGAATCCGCATAAACTTCTACGCGAGAGGCGCGTCTGCAATCAGGTAATCGAGACGGGACTAGAACCAAACCATTCAGTAATTCGCGAACGGATTCTCGAGTCCTTCAGGAGATAGTATCCTTTACCCCTAGAATAAGTCTCAGACTTAACCGGCCTTCGGGTGCAGGAAGAGATTTTTTCCCTCTTCTCGGCGTTTACCCTTATGAAAAATTCACCCCCGTACACAGCGCCAATTCGCCCTTCCTCGCCCCTCTTTGGCTTTTGCTTGTAATTTCATTACTTGTTTTTTTGTTCTCGTGCATTTATAAAACAAATAAATAAAAATCATCACAGCTTTTGAATACATCATTTTCAGGGATATAACTCATTGTGTGGATATCTTTAGTATTAATTAACACAACTTGTCGACATGGAAACATGAAATTATAATTCCAAATTAGTTATTACATTTTTATCTGGTATACTGAAATGAAGAATTTTCCCCCATTTTTTCCATTAGCATAATATGTTTATAACATAGACCGACAAAAAGAAAAAGCAAGAGCCATTACATAGGAATATTTTTCGAAGCGTGAAGGCTTGCGGAGTTTAATTTAATTTTTTTTTTTGTATTTTCTCGATGAATCGACGATTTTTGATCGTCACTGCGAACGATGTCTGGAATATTAATTAAACACTCGCGTGCGCTCGAAAAAAAAGAAGGAGAAGGAGGAAAAAAGGGCCGGGACAAGTTGTAAAAACAAAGAAGACGAAAATACTGTCGAGTCATTGGCGTATCGGGGTCGCGTCGAGGTTTCCGGTGATGGTATAACACTGCGAGGGATTTTGGGTAGGGTTGCAGAGAGGCGGTCGGGGGCTGTGTGACGTATGTGGCTACTTATAACGAGAGTGGTAGCTAGAAGTCAGGGGCAGACAAACTCGAGGTAAAATAAATGGCCGAGATTTGTAATTTTTATCCGTTTTCTCATTCTTATTCCGGCGGGTCGCCTCTTCTTTCCTTAGCTCTCGACTCGACTCGACTCGACGCTTTTCTATTTCCCTTATTTATTTTTCGGCAACTCGTGCGAGCTTCCAGCCGTTCTTAGTTTTTTTTTCCCCCCTATTTATTTCGCCCTCTTTCTTTCTCGTCTCGAGCTTCTGTTTTTAAAAGCCGATTTAAAAAAAGAGGACGTTTTCTTTCATCGGCAAAAACTGCTAAATAATTTCCCGCTTGCAAAATATCGGCAAT
This sequence comes from Neodiprion virginianus, assembly GCF_021901495.1. Lineage (NCBI taxonomy): Eukaryota > Metazoa > Arthropoda > Insecta > Hymenoptera > Diprionidae > Neodiprion > Neodiprion virginianus. The sequence goes on from NC_060880.1 coordinate 20,972,011, forward strand.
TTCTGTTACGTGACAATGAAATGCGGGAACAGCGTCTATCGAACTAAAAATTTTCAATCACGTAAGCACGCCCGAAATTTTCCAGTCTTTTTGGCACTATCGTATCTTCTACTTCGTATCGTTTACTCTCGCGTTGCTCGAATTGCCGTGACCTACGGGAAAAAAAACTTTTAACCGATTACCCGCGATACCCGCATCAAATCCCCCACCCCCCAGGTCGTGCAGGGTTTGACGTTTGCTCAGGCTTACACACAGACACACCTGCAGTGGTTCGCCATATTTTATGTACACCTCTGCATGCGAATTCACACGTGATGGAGGGTAAGGTTTTTAGATTTATCCCTAAAACGATGCACATATGTATTACACACACAGACACGGACTTACTACCGCCATACATAATTCGCGCAACCCCTGAAGAGGGCTATAAGTCCCTGGAATTACGCTTGCATACTCTATAAGCGATTTCCCCCAAACACATTTTTCTATCCCACAAGGTTGAAGAAGTGTAAGCGGAAGGCTCGAAGCGAAATTCCGGTGAAGAATCGAGGTGTAATTGCGATAAGCAAGTACGGCGATGAAATAAGATTAGAAGAGCAGAAGACGCATTGTCGACTAATCAATGCCGAGGTGTGGAGGATTTTTTTCGACGCTTTCAATAAGAGGAAACCGCGCAAGAAAAAGAGGGAGGCGAATGGCCCGGGATAACTCGGCCAGACCTGACCTAATCTACTCTAATCTAGCCTGATCTCTAATCTCTAATCTAATCTCGTCCGGAGCCTTGCCGCACAGAGAGTGTAGCAACAGCAACAGCAACACCAAAAGATCGGAGAGTCCAAAGGTGGAGTTGCTAGTAGTCCGGGTCGCCCGACTCAAGGGTCGCGCAAATTCCCAGAGGGAATTTAGAGAGCGAAATAACTGAATATTACAGCGCGGCCTGCAGTCAGTTTCGTTTTTCTCCCTTCCCTCTCTCTCTTTCTCTTTCTCTCTCTATTACCCCCTTTCTCACCTCCCGCGTTTCTCTGCATTTTCGGACAGAAAGAAAGTTGTTTCACAATATCCCGGAAAACTGAACGTTTGTATAGTTTTCGCTTCATCTCGACGTCTTTGGTTATCGAAAATAAATTTCGAAACCGCATCTTTTTATTTTTTTGCGCAAACGGAAATCTTCTCGTCGAAAATTCTTGTTTTCGCAAATAAGGGGGTTATGGAATATTGATTAATTCTTGGATACGATGTTTGTCATGATTCACCTATTATCTTCATCTTTTTCTTCCACTCAGCCGCAGGCGGCAGTTATATCGGCTCGCGAATCGGGGTGTATGGGACGTGCGATTCTGATTTCGGATCGAGGGTTTCGGATTCCGCATCTGTTCTACTCGACTCGACTTTGCACAGCCCGAGGTAATAGGTCTGACTAATAACCATATGCAGCGGGCAAATACCCAGGTGTAATTATCCCCCGAAACCAAACTATCGAGCGAGAGAGAGAGAGAGAGAGAGAGAGAGAGATAGCCATTCGTGGAGGACCCGCATTTTCTTGCGGTTATCTGAAAGTAATTCTACTGGCATCTCGGAGGTCTAACGAAATTCCAAAGGACCTCGACCGCTAAAAATAATTCCGATCCCATTTAATTCCATGACGGTGTTCGAATTTTTTAAATTAACAATTAACTAGAATAACCAAAGGAAGGTGAAAATCAAAACGAGATGCTCAACTTTGTTCTTGTTATAATCTTCAAGTTTACAGTCTAGAAAAGTTGCGGAATCTGAGTAAAATTTTTCTTTTCATCCAAAGTACATTTCCGTTGAAAAAGAACAACAACAATAATTATTATTATTATTATTATTTTTATTTTCATGACAATGACAGTGATAAAAATACCGTAACCAATGTTTTACGTTGGAGAGTGTTTGAAATTTTGAATTACGCTGCAAAATTTATCTGTACATGTACACAAATGCAAGTAAAGCAATTACGTCATATGATATCGCAATTTTTCGAGGATCAAAATTTCCCCACAGCAGATTTTAACGGATCGTGTAATAATGGCTGAGCAATAATTGCTACATGATTGTACGTATGTAGCTACTTTTAATATACGTGGTACATGATATGAATTATTGTACACTTATTATTCCTTTTACTATTCGAAAAATTTATTCAATAAAACGGATTACAGATATATAATTACATTATTTTATATATGTCCGGACCCACGTTATAGGATATATAATGGGTCCTTCATTTGAATCGAATTTTAATTAAAATTTCTTATCGAATAACAATAATTGTATTATTAACGGTTCGGAAGCGATGACCCGTGCCAATTTCGCTTCTCCCCTTCCCCGAGTCGCTCCCTCTTTGAACCGATTCAAAATTATTATACCTACCGCTGCAGTCTGCGCTATTATAATATACATGTATACATTATATACTGTATTCAGCATATAACGGTCGATTTTCGCGATGCTTACAGAATATACATTTATTCCCAGCGATATACAGGCGACGGTTTCGCGAGTTCAACGAGATGTAAAATTTATAATAATATTCATCGTTGGGGGGGAGAGAGGAAGAGAGGAGAGCCTGGCTGACTGCTGCACATTATCGCCGCTAGAGAGGGAAAAGGAGAGAAAGAGAGAAAGAGTGAGAGTGAGTGAGAGAGACAGAGACGGGTCCACTTTTTCTCCGACGGTTCGCCACCGCTTTGCGGGGATGATGATGGCCCCGCTTTCGCCACTTCGTGCGAAAAAAGTGCCGCGCTAACAAAAGCCGTCGACGACGGTACGACACGACGCAAACGACCCGAACCCGCAAAAGAGACCACGGATCAACCTAGTTTCAAATCCATCCATGCGTTTCTACCCACAGCAGTATACCTCGTTTCTCCCTGAACGCTGGGCGACTCGTTTTTCCAAATTTTAAAATCACTTAATCACGGAGGTTCGTTTATAACAGTACAACGGAAAAAATGGTCCGATGAATAAGAAGTACAGTCGAAATGTAATAAATATTGCGAAACTCAGCTGGCTGCTCATTGTTCTAAATTTCATTGCACGAATAATTCGTATGAATCAAAATTTGAAAGGAAATGAAGAATCGTTTTGAAAAATATCCAGCAATGTTATCTCTTTGTTATCTGTTTCAACAATAGACTCTTACTAGTACCGTACGACAGAATATATTCGTTAGTAATTACATTTGTACGCTGTGACTAAACTAAAATCCTGTTTTTTCCAATTTTTTTAAAAGACACTTTGCGAAGCACTCGTCAGTGAGTAAAATAAGTTTCTAAACATTGAAGTCGGATAAAAAATACCAGAGTCGAATCATTTTCAACGTTTAAACTACGAAACCTTTTTCAAATTGTTGACATCTTATACAGCTTTCGTCGTTCAAATTTCCTCAGACTCGTTTCTATCAGATCCCACGAATGTTGTTTCATTAATGTCCACCACAATTGACGCCAATAACGCAGCTGAATATTCGTTGAACCGTCTTTTTCTCTTCCTAAATTCAACCCTAAGCCCGTCTCTTCCCCGCATCAAATAAATACAAAAAAATCGAGATCCATCAATTGAAAACTTTCGCAATCCGCAAATTCTGCACTTGCAATACGTATATATGCGATCGACAAAGTCGAACGGGGTAATCGAAAGGTATTAATACCTAATTAAACGCGGTTCTGAAGAGAATCTTTTCGCCAAAGGCATTTCGAGGACCTCGAGCAGCAGAAACACTCGATCCTGCAGGATCGGGATCGGCCGGGGCGGAAGCTGATCCGGTTACAAACGGAAGTGGCTGGCACTCGACCCTCGGACCTCTTCACTGACCGCGTCCTCGGATTCGAGGCTCCCATAGCTTACGCCTTTGACACCCTTATTGCCGCCTTGGCGCCACCCTTTCGCGGTTCCACCGAGGAGACGTGGATTAATTAACCTATCCCGCGATATGTTCGCGCTGCAAGTGATGGGATTTCCCCGTCATTATCGCTTCCTTCTTTCTTTTCAATTATTTATTTGTTTATTTGTTTTTCTACGTAGGCCAACGTGTTATTAAATTGTTTACGTTGCACGAAAACGCTGTTGGAAGGTGATTCGAAAACTTCAACGAATCGTCGAATAATCGCAAATCGTCCGCATTTCTCGATTTCAGGAAATTGAGCATTACCGTAACTCGTTTCCCGGTGTTAATTTCAACTCGGAATCGAACCCTATCTTCAAGTTTTGATCAATGATCTCTGTGCACGGTCGCCTGTCCGTTAAACACACACACTACTGCATAATCCGAAAGATCTCGGCCGGATAAAATATCCAATTTAAAGTTTCATCGTAATTTTACGATTCTTGGAAGTAAATTAATCGCATTATCTCCTCTCGACCCACCCTTCGACTCTTCTCCATCTCCTTCTTCTTCTTCTTCTGCTTCTTCTCGCCAAGAATGAGAACTTATTCCACGGGAAAAAGTAGCCCATTACTCATTGCTCGGTGTCTTATCGCCTCGAGACGGTAAATCCGCACGCGCCAAACTCGATCGGTGATCGTGAATTTTTATTTTTCACTTTTTTTTCCCCGCGAAACAACGAAAGAGAAATCAGCCATAAGATACAGCGGCATTGATCGTTGCGCAATATTTTCGCACAAGTGCGATAAGCGAAATTCTCGATTTTATTTTACTCTTTTTACCTTTTTCTTCTTGCAGGACTCTATACCATGCATAACAAGAGGTGAGAAATCGCGGAGCGAGAGGTCGAGGAATAGAAAGAGAGCGGAATGAAACGAGACGAGGAACTCGAAGAAATGTTATTAAACTTTGCAACTGAGGTAGGGACGGGGAAACAGCCGTTGGGCACGTACCAACCTGCGGTTCGTATGTATAAGGAAAGTTCACATGCGTAGAAATCGGCCATACTTTTTTAAATTTTCACCCATCCAAGAAGACGCGCAGAGCCCTAATCTGCATTCAAAACGTCGCTGGAGAACGGCTGCGGTGAAATAAAAGACACCGTCAGCTTCGTCTCTTCACACTTCTCTGCATATTTCCGCTGCAAGAGACTTGCTAATTGCGAAATCTGAATCTACCCTTCCCACACTTTTATTCATATTGCTCTTCGTTCATAAGGTAAGATGCGTTTCAGGCTTGAATGTAATATTTCTGTTTTTTTCTTTTAATTTTCGGAAAAACATGACGTTCGTATTTTGAAAATCGCGAATTCTTTCGCCCAGGTTTTAACAGAGAAAATGAGCCCAGCGAACTGAGCCAAGTAATCCAACTACGGTAAAGTTTTCTTCTTTCCTTCACCTCCGCTTCATCCTCTCTTCTTCTTGCCACGCGGCGGAGGGTTTGGGGTGGATTTTTAAAGCGACGCGTTTCAGCCAACGATTCTCGGGCTTCCTGTCTTATTTGCCGCCATTCCCGTTCTCAGAGAATTGGGCGATAAAAAATGAAAAGAAATACGTAAAATCGGGAATTGAGGGAGGGAATCGAACGGGGCCCGATGCACCGAAAACTGTTGGGGCGACGACTGGCTCTCCGCCACACGTGAAAAGCGACGGAAGGGGGCGAAAACGAACATTAAGAGGCGCTGAGCTTGCGACACGGCAATCTCAGGAAACCGTGGGGAAAAAAATCGGTGGAAAAAAACTGGCTAAAAGGTCGTTAAGGTTAATGCACGCCGAGAGCTACTAAGTCCCTGGCAGTAGGCTGAAGCGCCGCGGCTGCTTCGCAGAGCTGGGGAGAAGAACGACGTCTCCTGGCATAATACCGGGGAACGTCGTCGCCTCCCTCTTCCTACCCTCCCACTTTCCCTCTGGAGAGATGTCGACTCGAGTATAAAAACTGGATGAGCCACCCCCGGCGCCCGGAATTCGAACTGCAAGCTTCTCGGGGTCAGAGCTGAATTCCTCACGAGGTTATACCAGGAAGAAGCCGAAGAAGAAGAAGTAGATGGGGATGAAGAAGACGAAGAGGCGGCAGATGGAGACGAGAGGAGATCTGCAGCCCAGATTTGCTAAATACCTCGCGACTCTGACGCCGGGCACTTGACGAGCTCCTCGCTAACGACCCTCCCCCTCCTCTCATCCCTCCCCCAGCTCATTGACGGGCCAGGCTGCTTGTTACCTCACCCCCTCCGCGACGGAAAGGATTCGGACTAAGTCCACAATAACTCGCCAGAGAGTGTGACGAAATACTGTTTAATCCACCCCTGGTACGCGGTTTTTAATGCTTCGCTTTAGGGGGGAAAAGGAAGGAAGCTTTAGACGAGGGTCGGCACCTAGAAGGGAGAAACAACAGGCTCTCGTCGACTCTCGGTGCGGAAACTAGTTATTAAAAAATTAACCAGAAGCATTAGTTACAAATGTATCGTGTCTTAATTTCAGAACTGCGCTGTCAAGTTTAATAACTTCCCTTCTTCTTCAACTTCTCTGAATACAGAGCGGCGAAAAGTTGAAGAGAGAAATATCAGATAAAAGTATAACTCCGATAATTTCTTGTACACTCTTAATTTTCTTCTCGAGAAGGAATAAATTGAGAAATGTAACTCAGATATCTCCGAGTAGTCTATATACACCTCTACGTATGTATATATATATGTGTCTGTGTGTGTGTGTATTTTGTATATATATATATATATATATATATATATATACACATATGTAAATGTATGTGCCTGTGTGCATTCAGAGGTAAGTCGTCGGCGGTAAAAAGTTTCCGAATGCTAATTTATTTTTCACCAATATTGAGACGTTCCTATAACGTTATACGCATACGTACCTATATAAATAAATACAAAATTCACATTATACATCCACAAAGTTGTATTATATACTTTTAAGTCGGTATATTTTCTGCAAGTCAGGGTGAGTTTCACAAAGTATATGCACGTCAGAAATCCGCGTGTCAATTAGCCTGAAACGTGCCGCAGGGCCCTTTCCTTTCACGGACGGAAAGGCAGCTGTAAGACGAGGCTACACATTGTACATACACATATATGTATACCAGATGCGGTGTAAACAGGGATGTAATACACGCTCAAATCGAGAATACCCGCGGTGGATAATAAGAAAATTTACGCTCAAAACTCGTGAGGCCCGGGGGGCGAGGGGATTCTAATTTCGTTAATGGCGTCTGTACCATGATTCAAACTTTCGAGCATAACCAGCGGATGTTGGTACCTCCTAGCCAGCTTTCCTTTTGACCAACAAAATCAACCTCCTTCTCCCCCTTCCCTCGCACGTGTTCAAGTTGATATTCCAATCACACGTCGAAAATTGTATTCATTTTCCTTCTTCTTTGTGCGAATCTGCAACACTTGTAAGTGCGATGATTTTATCCTTTTTTTTTTTCTTCCGACCAATTCGACGTGAACCTTTTAATGTTTTCTCAACGAAAGAAAAGGAGAAGAGAAAAGAGGAGATGTATCACGAATCCAATAGGGTTGAAGTAAATTAGCACTCCGGAGTGCAAACGGACAAAGAACGAGGACCTGTGCGAAGAACCAAGAATCAAATCTGAGAATTGCCGCGCGTGGAAACAAGTGTGATTCGGGGATTTGCGGGTGGGTTGATTATGCCGTCATTCCGGGGTAACTTTGGGCTGGAAAGTACCAACTGCACTTCGGGCGATTGGTTGATTTAATGTAATGTATCGTCGGCGGTGAGGCCAAGTTGTATGCCCGAGCGGGCACGAAATATATTTCGTTTTGTTTGGCTATGCGCTGATATCATTGTGGAGTTCCGATTGAACCGCGCGGCTCGGCGGCCCGGTTTATTCGGCTCGACTAGGTATGCGTGAGCTTCCTGCCCTCCCCAAACAGCGCACGAACACACACAGGCGAACGTCTCAATCGACAACGAGAGGCGGCACGAGAGCTGGGAAACCGGCGGGACTCTATACAATACCATTCGCGTATAGAGGGTGACTCGATTCGGAATCGAAGTCTGCGCGAAAATTTAGGGCGATGTTTATTTGACCAGAAATTTGAGCGACGTCTGGTTTCCGAGTTGCGGAGCATCGTGTTTCGCCAATCAGCGACGCGGCCTCACCCCCTCAGCGTCACGTGACGGCCGTCTGATTGGCCAAACTTGAATCGCACGTAACTCGGCAATCATGCGTCGCTCGAAGTTCACGCTCAATAAGTTTCGCTTCGAAATTTCTCGGGCAAGCTGCTGGGCAAGTTGGCGATCGGTTTGCGCTCGGCCACCCTGTAGACGCTAAATCGTTGCGCCGTTCCTGTGTTCTATGAGCATTTTATACCCGATCGAATGCGGTCCACGTATGCAAATGTAATTCATAGGCGTTTCAGCGAATTAGATTGTTCTTTTTTCTCCATCCCCGAAGTTGGATACCGACATTTACTGAACTCGATACCCCCCGATGATTCCGTGCGATATTCTATACGAACGAATCAGAGTCCCTCGACACATCTGAGACCCGCGGTTAGCAGGTGGCGAATTATCAAGTTAGCACAAAGGTTACCGCTCTCCCGGTTAATGGCTTCCCCTGGTAATTCCCCACGCCGACACACTCAGCCTCCAGGATATCGCTCGGCTTAGAAACGACCAAAAGTCTCGCAGCGCGGTGGCACGAGCCGCCCTCCGTCACCGCTGCACCGCAGAGCCGTCAACGGGTGACGGAAACGGGGTGTGAGGTACATGTAAATCCGAGTAAATAAGGTTATTCAGAATGTACGTGAGGTAATTAATCAACCACTTGGCAGTTTAGTGTCGAATTACGTCACTGCGGCCGCCATTTGTGTTCGCAGGAATCGCGCGATATCCCCGCGAAACAATTACCGAAAATCAAAAAAGAAATCTCTCAAATCTGCCGCGCAACGCGTATCGTTTCACCGATTCGTCGCTGCACTTCTGACGTCACTCCACCGTTGCGTTCCGCGCCATCTCTCAGTCACCAAAACAAATGCCGAATGCAATTTCATCGAATTCAGGATAGATGAACACTTCTAGAAAATTTTAAGGTACATGTTTTTCACCGCGTTCGTGTTTCGGTAATTCTTGATAACTTTTGAAACTCTTCGGATGATTTATCTGCGAACAACGGGGAGAAATTACAAGTTTTGTTAGTCTAGTTCCTAATTTCTCAACTTTCCGCTCCAACTTTGCGGGTTCGGAGGGCGACGGTGGTATTTTTGTCTGCCCTGGTTTGCCCTTGTTCCTATTCCCCCCTCTCTCCCAGCTCGCTCGTCTTTACCGTCGTTTTAATCTTTTCGCTTTCGAGATTTATTCCCGTGATTTACAGTTTGGATTCGCACCAGGCGCTGTCAACCGTTGAGACAAAGGCGCCGCTCTCCGATGAGACAGTTCTATTCTCTCTAGTTCCACAAAGTATCTCGCCTGCTTTCACGCCCGCCCAAACGAACGGAGAGCACAGCCGCGCTCTCTTCACCTCTGCACTCCAGCCGTTCTCCACTACCCACCTTCAGTACATCCGAGATTGTCTCCTGTTCTCTTATATTACCGATCCTCCCTCGCAATACCAATTCCTCGTCTTTCCTCACTCCCCAGTTCCAGCTTTGTCTTCTTTACGAACTGGTGAACAGGCGTCAAACAATTATACCGACTGTGAAGAACTCAAAGGCAAACCAAAGTGTTTTTCTAATCTCAGTCGACAACCACCGTCACAGGATTTAATCAATCATCTTTATTTCAGACCTCGGTATTTTGTGAGAAACTTCGTAGGCACGAAGTTGATATATAGATGACTAAAAAATCTTCACCACCTATTTTCTTGTCACGTGAAAAACAAGTTGAGCTCTGATCAATTTAAAGTGACCGCTGTTGTCTCACTTGAAATTTTATTTCAACTCTAAGACTGTTTCCAGCGCCTACGGATTATCCAGCGCTACTTTGGCCGGGAGGAAATGATGGCAGAAGCGGTTTGGTTATGGTTCCACTTGCAGCGATATCCTAAAAGCTCAAAATTTCAAATCCGAAATGCACTAGTCCTTTCTACACTGTTCCATCGTCCATGGTTCACGGTCTTCAGAAAGCAGCATTGATCGAAAAAAAATGTTTGCACGTCATAGCGTCCCGATCTGTTTTTCCATGATGAATGAAATTGAACTGTTTTCTTGTTCAGACCAACCCGAAAGCTCGAAGACGCATCGTCGAAGGCTTGGATCAGACGCTGAGTCCAGGCGTAATTTATATTCATCGGAAAGTTTGATATTTAGATACAGTTGAGGAGTTACGGCGGAGTGATTTTCTTTCCGCCACTTCCTTCGGAACGAGGACAGATAATAATGGAGAATAGAAAAATATACTAGAATGGACGGACGAATAGCTGTCGCGGTTAGAAAGCCACCGCCGGCTGCGCCGATCGACCTTTTATTCGTCAACAATCGATCTCCATAAAATAGCGTTACGCCGCAAAATGAGCTCCAATCCTATGCGGGTAGTTCGAATGCGGCGAACCCCTTCAGCGCACCCGAATCCCATTCCTAATATTGCGCACTTCTTCAATACCGGGTTGAAAAATTCCTCTCCGTTTTGGCAAGAATCAAAAACGCTTTATGTGATATTTTCCTTTAAATTGTTGGAGTTGGAATCTGACAGAAGTCAACTGTTTCGTGACCGTCTTTTGATATAATTTTTAAAAAACCATTGTTCCTTATTCCCTGTGTACATTATACGTATTCCCTGAAACCCCTGCGCCGTTGGTTAATTTAATTTGCGCGGGCACAAAAGGCGCTACCCACAATACAACGAGACCGGTTTCCTTCCAGCCACCTTGAACGATACCTTGAAACCGTTTATTCGTTTTACAGAAGGAAAAGCGCCTCAGTTTTCTGACATTTTTTCGCCCGTGCACGTACAGCTTTCACACATATATTGGCATTATGAACGCCTTATTCGAGAGGTCGAATTCTGCAGTCCTGATTCGTTAGGATCGTCAAGGATGGTGAAAAAAAATCAGTAATCTAATTTCATACCGCGGAAATCAGCGCCGATGCATGCAATGCCAAATTTTCGGGGAAGCAGAATGCGCAGAGTAGCAAATAGAGAAAATCTCTCGGACATCGGAGAGAGTGAGTTCGTGTACATATATGGGGGATAACGAGCGGCAGGTTGTCCTAGAAATTGCGTCTATTTATTGATCGCCCGTATATACATATTCACCTGTGCATTACACTCGCCTAGATACGTCGAGATGTGACGACATATTCGTCAAGCGCTAAAAATTTCGACTTGCCAACGAGCGCGTTTTATGCATAAAATATTTCGGAGGAAACGAGGATGAAAAAAGTTAACGAGTGGCTAAGCGGGAAAGTATTAACGCATATATCTGTTTTACTGGCAAAAAATTCGGGCCGTTCGCGCTGCACTCGCCCGTGCTATTAGCTCTTAAGTTAAGCCGGAAATTCGAATCCGGATCTGCGCAGCCCCAGCTGCCGGGCGGCAAAGAGCCCTAAAGAAATTTATACCCTCTTTCAACCTCTTTGGAAAAATACCTACGGCCAACCCTTCTCGCCGCTGCTGAACCTTAGCCCAACCCTCGATCAACCCCTCAACCTCTTCACAGTCCCAGTGTATCGGTGTACCGCTGAACGCTTTGGACTGCTCAGATTCTTCCCAATTTATCGGCGATCCTTCCCCGAATGTACAATCTAACGTGACTCCGTGTATTTCAGTTTTCACGATTACTTAACAATAGCGTGATATAGCAGTTCTGTGATGGAATTGGTTTGTTGGTAGAGGAAGAAAGACACATCATCATTTTTATCTTGTAATTTTTTATTGAAAAAACAACAGAGTACAATCATCATATCATACATCATACATAGTATTAAAGTTCGAAACCAAATCTTGGATGTTCGGATTTTCAGAAAGTGACGTCACCCAAAAATTTTTTTCTCCTGACGTCATCGATCTACAGTAATCGTCGACGACGAAAATCAGCTAGCGGAATTCCTCAGTCTGGAAACAATCGCGCAGTAGAGAGGACGGATGAGAATCGCACTCCGCGAATTTCGAGTACCAGGTTCTCTACCTCCTGGATCCTGCGCTCCAGGTCCGCTACCTGGTGAAACTCGACTTCCGGGACAAGTGCTCCGTAGTTTCTGCGCTCCAGGTACGCTACCCGGTGACATTTGACCTTCAGGACTAATTTTTCGTAGTTCTGGCTGTCCAGATTCTCCACAATTTTCCCTATTTCTGGTTCTCCAGGTTCTCCACCCGGTGAAATTCGACCTCCAGAACAAACGCTCCGTGGTTTCTGCGCTCCAGGTCCTTCACCTGATGACTTTCGTCCTCTAGGACCAGCGCTCCGAAGTTCCTCATAGTTGCTGAGCTGCCGATGATTTACCTAATGAATAGCGACTTCCAGGGCCTCTACCTGGTGAATTTCAACCTTCAGGACGAGTGCTCCGTAGTTCCTGCTCAGTGCAGTGAGCAGTGAGGGCGTAAGGTGTCTCATTAATCTCGTATCATCTGGTAAAACACTGATAACGGGTAAGCGAGCGCAGCGAGCGCACGAGCACAAAATCCAGCTACACTGGGCATAAAGCTCGCTCGGGTTTTAGAGCTAGTCTTATATTAAGAGTTTCTCGTAGTGTGCATGAAAAGTTGACAGACATTTCGAATACGATTAATAAATAATCTCAATAGTCTTGGTCATTCTGGGAATTAGCTATGTAAAAATTTCTTTGTGCGAAAATCTGCAAACAAAATTATCAGTGTCTTAGGGAGAATCGGTTGAGTTGACAACGTAGTCAGAGAACGAGGGGCGGGGGACAATATTTCAGTCAGTAAACAAGTAACAAGTAACAAGTAGCCAGGCATCTCCGGCATCGGGAGGATACGAATATGTTTGTGTCATGTACGTACAGAAGCGTAGGTGTGCCGGTAAATTAATTAAATTTCTACCGAGTGTAAGAGAGCCAGCGCAGAAGCGAACTCGAGCCCCGGGTTCAGCTCGAGGGAATATTGTAATTAAGATATGCACTTCTATTCCCTGTTTCCTCTACAACACGGCCAGATATCATCCCTGCGATTTATACGTTCTAACACGCGAATCACAAAACCATTGTCCGTCCGTCTTGCAGCGTAATTGCAACTTCTTCATATTATTCGTTCGGCAATTTATTCGCTCTGGCTAATCACGTGAAAACAATACGATTAACCGCCTGTGGATAAGCAACCTGAATTACGCCCCATAGATTTGGTGTGGGTGGTTTGGGTTGCCTTGGCACAGGTGTGTAAATGTTTTAATTCCGAATTATCTCCCGTGTAAACGAATGAGATTTCTGAATATGAAATTACGTATTCTGGTTTTACTTTCAGTTTGACACCCTTTCAATCATTTTCATATTTCATATTCAACCTCGCGTTGGGTGCAAAAAATTTCGAGAATCAAGAGCCTAACCGATGCTCGTGACTTGCGTCAGTATGCAGACTAAAGTCTAGCGGTAAAGCGCTGGGTTCTAACTATGTCGGGTGAACATTAGCGGATGATTTTCTTGTGCACCAGAGAGGCTGCAAGATAAATTCGTTTCGGCATTCCTGTTGGTGTATAATGCACCTGCAGGACTTCAACGAGGCTTAGGAATATGCTCTGCTGTTGAGTATAAGCCAGCCGTCGTCCAGATGAATGATGAAACATTCCTCGCGTCCGAGATCGATGCAAGTGCAGCATCTTCTGGATAACTATTGAATTGGTAGTGATAGATTAACGACGAAATTTTATGAGTTTGTTCTCTTGAAGAGTTGTACAAAAACTGGCCGTCAATGTTACGTAATTATTTAGTTATAGTGATCATATTCAAGCGGATCAGTACGTGCAGGAATAAATGTATGTTCTGAAGTGACATTAACAACGGTAACAGAAGTAACATTACAGATACTTGCGATGTGAATACTTTGACGCTTCAACTTTATACTTTTGGGTATGAATTGACAGTATCTTTGTCAACGAACATGTAAACTGAAAAAAATTAATAAGTCGTAATATCTAAGATATTGTCAGACAAATTTTAGGTAAAAACAAAATGTGTCGATGTGATAAGTAAAATACCCGGGAAAAATAGCCATTCTTCAAAGTGATTTCTGGAGCCAAAAAATTATCAATCAGTTTATTGACCGGCTAAAATTCGAGAACATCTAAAACACCTTGTTTGGATTACGCGCAAGTGTTTCCTATAGCAAAATTACGTCGATATAGCGTTCGAATGGACTGAAAATATACAAAAGGTAACCTTCCTTTTTCTTCAATGTTTCAAAAACTTTTCGTCATAGAATGGATTCAGATGTCTTCCTTAACAGATTAAACCCCAAGGAATCCAGTGAAAGTAATCAAAACATTGTAGGACCAACAGCTAATAAATTACCAAGGAAATCCTTCCTTTTTCGACTGTAACTTGTGAACACTGTTCGTGTAATGAAGTAAGACTAACAATAAGCGCAATCGATTCCTTCCGCAAAATTACGTCGACACAGCGTCTGAATATGTAAATTGATTCGTAATTTCTTAAGTTACAGTCACAGTTGTGATTCCGGTCAAGTATTAGAAACCTGTATGAAATGTGATTATTTTACACTAACCGTGTAAAACAATGTTTGCAATATTGTCGCTTCTAGACTCTTCTCGAGGGAAAATCCGTGAAATATGTAAATCATTGGTGAACTTCGTAATATTATTCAGTGCACTTTATTTATAATCAATATACATTAAGGAGGGATAACTTAGAGAAAAATAGATTCGGTGAATTTTCATAATGTTCGATAGAACCTCAATTTTTTAATAACTACAAAATAAACATGCTTTATTAATCTAGCGTTACGACAAAGCAAGGTACACAGAATTTGCAATTAATCATACAATTGGTGGCGGTAATCATTTATTAATTAGTCTCACCAAACGTCACAAAACCGCAAAAATCAAACACCCACACATTCGTTCAATTCTCTTAGAACATTATCGATATCTCAAGTTTATTCATTTCAAACAACTTACACTAATCCTCAATCTTATTCTCCCAATCATTCATTTATAAAAGATTCGTTTTAGCGTATTAGTAAACTATGTACATCTTTGCTTCGTGAAATTTGCAAACCCACTTGCTCTCATCACGTTTGCACTTCACGAATCGTAATCCATCGTACAATCGATGATTTATTGATCAGATAATTCATCCAATGATGTGCTATTCGTAAATTAATGTATGTGATTGACTTTCAGTTACATAAAATCCGATGTAAACAATATTCGACTCATTGAAAACGGGTTTTACTTCGAATCGTGCACATATTGGTCGACTTATAACTTCGACTTATAAATCATCTGGCCAAGTTGACTAATGTAAATCAGTTCACTTTAACACACGATTGTTTTCAATATTCTACAGTTCCAGTGCAGTATCTTGTTATAATTAAAGATAACCTTGATCCCATCAATTTTCATTATATGGTTATTGATGAGTATGATGGTTAAATTACATTTAACAGTCCCTTATTTTTAGAAACTGATTGATTGCACTTGTCTCCAAATAAAATTTACCCTTATTCATGAGCGACACAGATTCCCAGTGAAGATCACACTTCAAGTTATACAGTTTACAGTCTCATGCATTCCGAATGTGAAATAGTAATTTAAATAATAAAAGTAAAAACCAAGGACAAAAATACCCATTCCGTTTTCAAACAGTTTTACAAAACAAAATTGCATTTGATACTATTTGAAAATACGTCCAATAATACAGGGCTGTATTTTTATAAATTTAGGTACTTCTGTAGTAACTTGAATAAATTTAATCCAATTACTACACAGTGAAGCAATATTTACGGGACAAAAACACTGTGTGATTTTCTCAGTGAATCCATGAAAGCTGATATACTGTAAGAAACTTTAATATGCCTGTCCAACTTTTTTCTAAACACAATACGAGAGATTTTTCGTAATTAGTTTTTGGCGACTCTTCACTTCGCTCTGGACATCAATAAAACCCTAACCCTGTTTTTACAGCTCAACTTTTCACTTCCTAATCATTCATTATACGTATACTTAAAAAAAACAAAAATAGATAATAACATGTTTTGTTTAATTAATTGAAGAGACAGTTTTAGTAAAGATAGTCGTATAGTCTTGTGCGCTCGAGCCTTTCAGCTTTCAGTCTCTAAGAATAAGAGCTCTCTATTTCTCTTTCCCTTTTTTTGAACGAAAGAAAATACAATCTGAAGAGACTGCTGTTAGAGTAAACGAAAACAAAAAAGATACGTGCAGAAAGATGTCTGGTGTAGTTGCGGCACTGGTCGAATATACAAGTATGCGTAAAACGCAATTTGGAGTTGGCCATGAGTCATTCACGACGCTATTCGATTTATCATCCGTGATACCCTTATCGACTCACCTCAATTATAATTGCAGGTGTCATGTTGTCGTTACTGTGATGTTGACCTACCGCACTCGTCGCTGGTAGCGATATTGTACGAATAGTGTTTGTACTACTCGTGGTTGTTATATGCTGGGTAATCATCGTATTTGTATTCGCCCTACTGAGGAAACAATTCGTTTTAATTGCGGCGTTCAGATCGGCGCTAATTATGGTTTATTCCATTCCTAAACATTTGAAACCTAGTTTGTTAACCGGTCTTTCTATCCATCTAATGAAATACGTAGGAAATCTAAATAAGGTCATTTACGAACCTTCTCTTTTTTACCTGGCCAGAATGAAAACGACCTCCTTCCCCACGAATCCTATTCATCGCATGCCTGTGGCGTGACTCGTGTAGGTATTTCTGTAAACAGAGGGAAAAAACATAAACGGGTTTCACGATTTTCTCTGTTTTGTCTCAGGTCAAGTCGCAAGCAGATAGATTTATTCCTGGATCAACCTACCGGTCTTTCTTTGGGTATTTTTCCTTCAGCTTCTAACTTGGCGCGGGCTTGACGGCGTTTTAAAATACGACGATACTGCTTAGCATTGACGTACAAGGGTTCTTCTTCAAGAAATTCTGCATTCGGTAATGCTACTCTCTGAAATTGAGCCTGACCACTGTTTCCGGGCACCATCTGTTGACCACAGTTAAACATTTAGATTACTATCAAATGTCAAGGTGTCCAGAAGTGTAAAAATAACCTCCGCATGCGAACAGGAATAGCAAGTCTTTTTATAATAATAACAACAGTTTGAATGAGTTAACAATATACTAAAACCATCCAAATCTGTCCATGCTACAGCGTCGATGAGTTGTATTAAAAACGGCAACACTACTGTACAAAGGTCGCAGAGTGAATAGTGAGAGAAAACTCGCGGATGATAAATGAAATGAGTTCAATATTAGATATAGATGAAAATAAAGAAATCAGCAAATAATTTAGATTACTGGACCAACGCCAGCCGTAGTGTTAATGTTGCTCTATGATCACTACAAGTCTGTATAATATTCGATACACTGACTATGTGAGTGAAAGAGGCTTTGCCTAATAGTAATCACCATGACAATATTCCCTGCCTGTGAAGCTGTTGCGGTAGGACTAGAGAGCGGTTGTACAGGAGCAGTGTTTGCTGTAGGCGTTGACGTCTGTGATGTAGTGCCAGCAATTTGCATCAGGTTTCCATTGATGTTGATAACTGCAATGAAAAGGTAACAACCAAAATTTCAAAGCTTTTGTTTGACAAGAAAGGAATAGAGTGAAATACATGGATAATATTTTCATCACCTACCTGTTGGCTGGGCCTGCTGTACTTGTCCCTCGAGTTGAACTGGCTGATAAATATAGGTTTGTCCATCGGGAGTTTGAATAATTTGAGGGGTCTGTGGCTGCTGGATGACTATTTGTTGCCCAGCCCCAGCTAGGCTGGAGACGGGTACAACTTGAATCTGTCCATTAGGTGCTGCGACCTGAATAGTCTGAGGCAGCATCATCGTCTGGCCGCCCTGACCCATCTGAACAACCTGAACAGCTCCTCCGCTGCCAACCATGACCGTCTGGCCTTCGCCAAGTTGCTCCATGGTGACGTCTCACTGTCAATAGAACAAAAATCCAGGATGTTAAAATCGATCAGTTTCACGCCGATAAAAGTAAAATAACCGAAAGTAATATTGGACAGAGAATAGCGAAAACATACTGGTTGCTAAAACCGAGTATTTCAGGTTAGAATTGCAACGCATGGGGACGCGACGGGAAAAAATTACGAGCGTCCGTGCTGCTGACGCAAACGCGATATTGCGTATAACCTAGTATCGGGTAGCGGGAATCGTGGATGTGCCCAGGGTGTAAACAAAGTAGTAACAACAAGTAATCGCAAAAGGCGAATACGAGAGTGCTAGGCGTCAATAATAGGCGAGCAGACGGTCGCATTAATCGGTAAATCCGTCGGTGCAGGTAAATCGTTTGTTAGAAGGTCAGGATTCGGGGCGTCGAAACGGTAGCAAGGCATCGTTGGTTATTAAAATCGCCATTACCATTGCCACGAAATATCGTTTGCATCAAACATGGCCGTAGCCGTTTCTCTAGCAGCGTATGTGAGCGTGGAGACGGATGAAACGTGTCTGACATAACGAAAATAACGAAATTGATCGAGGCTCCATGAGCCAAAGTGATCACGGTAGATGTTTGATAATTTGTGGACTTACATTGGATATTTTCGTCGGCACTTTCCCAATGATTGGTCGGCAAATTGAGGACCAATGGTCGGCGATATAGAGCCCGGCTGTAGCCTGTATTGGTGCGACTGTGAGGGGAACTGCCAGTCCGGGGCGAAGCGGCGGTCGATGCCCCTTCGATGCCCGCCAATGGCGCCCGCCCTTCCTCTTTCTGCGACGCGGTTCGCTCCCCTCCGCCACCTTGCTCGCTCCTTACTCGCCCCCTACACCCGCTTTCTTTCAAAATATCCGCCAAAGCGTCGTTCGGAATCATTTTCCCCGATTCAACACTCCCCGAGAGAGAGTTTCGTTCCGCGGCCCTGTTCTTCGCAATTTCAAATAAACATGCTTTCCCTGTTTTTACTTCCTCCCCCACCTCCCACCGCTCCAATTTTAGTCGCGATATTATAAGGATACAATTGCACGTACATACATGAATCAGAGAATTCCTCTATTCGCAATCTACGTTTCACAATTATCGTTAGCGCGTACTACAAATAATTATTACCGGCCAATCAGTCGTTGATCACGTGATATATCAGCGAAATACTTAATTATTCAAGATGTAAGAGTTTTTCATTTTAAAGTTAATGCATACATGTGACACGTGTTTCGATAAACATGCGTCTGTATTTGATCGTTTTCATTATGTTATACGATAATTGGAAGAATTGTTAGACGTTCGTTATCTGGAGATATTCAGTTTGCTCGGTAACACTTATACAATGTTGTATAAATGTACGAACGTGCCTTCTTTTTTTATTTTTTTTGCCTCTTTCAATTCTTTTTACCTAATCGTTATAATTAATGTCTGTATAAATGCAGAGTTATAACAGCTATAACTTTATCAGTAGTACAGTTGATACAGTATATGGTAAATTGTAATGATGCAACAGAACCAGATAACGCGTAACCGCAACTATGCAAGCTAGTCATTTCATTGATACGAAATAAAAATTAATATGTTTTTATGACAAGTTCACAAGGTTCCCGCTTACGACAATTCTCCTTGATCAATCTACATGCACTGGATATATGCGCATAATAAACTTTTGATTTAATTTTGGCTTCAACAAAGCATAAGTCTTTTCTCATATTCCGAATGTATTTTTTTTTTAGTTACGTTCATACTCACATCTATATGAGATATTCCATGTCGACTCAACCAATGATTTTTCCTCAGCATTTTCGATATGATTCATGATATTCATAAATACTTCAATAGAAGATGATAATTTTACACCATGTCTGGAAGAGGAAACTATTTTTCTTATATTTATTTAACTGATTTAAAGTTTTTTTTTTTTTACAATGCTGTGCAATTTTAAATAAATATAAGAAGAATAGTTTCCACTTCCGGATATGGCCTAAAATTTCCATCTTTGATCGAAAAACTTTCAATAATTTTTTTGAGAAAATACAAAATATTTTTCTGTTTTGAGGTTTGAAAATTCATCAGAATGTTACGGGGTGGACGATTGTAATCAAGACGAGCGGCTATCGCAGAGAGGAACTTGTACTGAGGAGTTAAATGTTTGAGTACATAATTGATGTATTGTAAAAGATATGGAGCGTAGAATGAGAAGATGTGGAGGAGGAAAAGGGGTAGAGAGATGAATTTTGAGATGTTGGCCAAAAGGAAGATGACTCAAGAGTGTATATATAGGGGGAAGGATGCAAGGACTGGGTAATTGCACTTTAGGAGTAGAGGGAGCACTCTGTTGATATTGTACGGGAACTGAGGCAGCAAGGTGTTGATAAGAAGAGGATGCAGGGTATAAGATAGCTGTAAGAGTGTGGGAAATAAATCTAAGGTCTGAAGGACGTAACAATGAAAGATCGGTTAGAGAATAAAATCAGAAATAATTCAGGACTGAGGAGTGCTATTTAGAGTTAGAAAAATAGCATAAAACATTATGAACGAAATGAAAAATGCTGAGGGAAAATCATCGGTCGAGTTGTCACGGAATACCTCATATCAATTATTACTGGGAGCCAAATGATGAATGCGCACCAGGTGCGCGTCGAGTCTCCCTCTAACATAAAACAGCTTGCCGCACTCCTTGCATTCGAATCTCCTCTGCTCGATCGCTGCATGTTTTCTGAGATGACTCTTAAGATTTAGCTTGTTGCTGAAAATAATAAATCACGTATTTATCTCTACAAGTACGAAAAATGGACAGTGTGGAAAAAACAAAAAAATTTCACGCGGTTCTATTACCTTAAAACTTTTCCGCACAGTTCACAGATGTAATTTCCTTTTTCATGTCTCACCATGTGATCCCATCTGGCAGTAATGCTTCTATAAAACAAAGATTCACAGTTTTTATTATTTGATAACGAAAGTTCATCGAACAGCATTTTGATAGTAATGGTACCTGAAAAATTTTCCGCAATGGTGACAAACAAAAGGTTTATCTCCGGTGTGTATTCGCTCGTGATCGAGTAACGAATAGTAAGAAGTCAGTTGTTTACCGCAGTATCTACAAATGAACACATCGCGGCTGTTCTTGCCCTGACGTCCATCCTGTTCAACTTTAGAATTCCTCTTTGCGGACTTGAAAGTCTCACCGTGGACATCTCTCAAATGCTTCCTCAGAATTTGCATACTTTTAAAAACATTATCACAGAAACGACATGTCTGTTCGGAATGCTTCGCGCGATGTCTGATCTTTTTGGTGAAGATAGAAAGAAAAAAAATGCAGCTAAATACCAATTCCAATCCTATAATGCTACTTATAACAAAAATTAACTGCAGTGTGCTTTTACCATATTAGCATTCCGATTAAATGTATGGCCGCATATGTCGCACTGGTAAGGCTTGGTTCCGTTGTGTATGGTTTCATGTGATTTCAGTTTAAATCGATCCCCAAAAGCCCGGCAGCATATTTCGCATCTGAACCTGTTCCAGCACGCAGGATCGTGAACCTGGAATTAAATATTCAGAATAATAATAAAACTTTTCTGGTATGAATATCAATCATGCGTTCAGAACTTAAAAGGCATGCTTCAAACTTACGTTGCGATGTTTTTGATATAGCACCTTGTCGACAAATATTTTTGGACATGTGACGCACTTGTAAACAGTCACTGACGGGTCGTTGAGCATTTCCTGTTTGTGTACCTGCAAAGCGAAGAACGTAAGAAAAAAAGCAATGTGAACACATCCATTTTTTATCATACAAGATATTTAATAATCAACTCACTCGCATGTGAATCATAAGCTTCTGCTTCCTCAAAAATACTTTATTGCAATATTTGCAATTGTGTAAGTCATTTCTTGGGCTTGGTATTTTCGTTTTCAACTGGTTATGGGCTACTCGTTTGTGCATAAGATATTCGAATACAGACTGACACCGTCTTTGGCATAGCGAACATTTGACTCGTCTAGGCAAATGGATAATGTGGTGCGTACGAAATTGTTTGGCATCTACAAAGACTATTTTACACTTTGTGCAGTTTAACTTTGATAAATTGTTCCTTAGTTCTGAAGATTTTTTAAGATTTAATGGCAATGAAATATCAAGGTGCCCAACATTGCTGGCTAATTGAGGTATCATAGATTCTGAACTGAGTATGCCAGGTGCGTCGCAGAAAATCTCTTCAACCTTCACCTTCTCACAGTTTTTGCATGCTAAAATTCTACCACTATGATTCAACATTTTGTGGGCTAGCAGTTCGTGGGATGTTTCGAAGCTGTGATCACAGAAACTGCAACGCCATTTCAGAAGATGAAAAGTTTCTATGTGCCTATCAAACATATTCATATCTTCGAAAAAATCGTCGCACAGGTCACATTTTATTGGACCGTTTATCCGAAATATGGGCTCCTCTTTTTCCATGGATTTATGTTTAGATACTTTTGATGCATCTCTTGTTGGCTTTTTGTACCACTTGGGAGTATTTGACTCGCCAAACTTTGATCGAAGGATCGTATCAGCTCTTAGAGAACAGATTATCAATTTGTAACTAACGTTTAAATAGTATAAGCAATGTTGGCAAATGTACAGAGGCAGATTGTCAGTGGGCAAGACCTGCAATAAAAAAAGAAATCAGATGTAATAATTTCGAGAATGTTTTGACGGAAAAAAGTGTTTCTCGTTTTCTTTTTATTATCATCTAACACTTACTATTACTGGCAAACATCTACTTATTTTCTCAGCCAAATTAGAATCCCCAAATATTGGAAAGTAGTTTTGACTTTTGCTGCTCGCACAAATTCGGCAATAAATATTGTCTTCTGATTCATTAGTTTCAACAATGTTACCCACTTTATCATTGAGTGGTTCCCAGATCGGATCAAGATCAAAATCATTGTTCACTGTAATAATAAAGGTACTTGACCCTATCTGATAAACTGATGAACTTCTTTGAAAATTAAAGAATCAAAGATGCAAAACTGTGTTCATTAAAAACTTACAGTGAATATTTGGAATTGCATTATTTTTCAGTAGCAAACCATTGTTTGAATCGAAGCAATCCATAGAAAAGTGTTTTCTGCAAATTACACTTTGAGCAGATGGGATCCAGCCTTTTCTACACACTGTTAGCCATTTTTCCAAAAGGACAGGGTCGTGTAGTGGAAATCTGCAAAACAAGAAACTATGCTATAATTGTTCACCTATGAATAAAGATCTATGAAAAGAACGAGATGACACAGGGAATGATCCGAGAAACCAGAAAAAACAGCTTACTCATAGAAGAATGATTTTAACCAACGTGCTTCAAATTGGCTACTGCAATTGGCTGCCGAGCACACGAGTGTCTTCCCATCGAGGTTCGAGTTCTGAACAAGTTAGTGTTAACTCTATTTGTTTTCACTTTGTTTTACACTCAGGAAATACAATGCAATTTGAGAACTTACCGGCACATTGAAACTTTTAATAAATGCAGTAGAGGTATCCGAATGATTGACAGGCAATCTAGTCACGTTAGGTGTTGCAATGAATTTTGGCTCTTCAGGACACTTTTTACGTAGCGGAGAATGAATTGAGGTTTCAAATATCGTCGGAACTGCATTACATTTCAGTTTCCGAGTACCATCTTCCCTCGTTTTTTCCCATTGATCCTGGTCAAAATGTACCTGAAGAAAAACGATCTATTCGTTGAATAATTCATTTTTCGCAAGGGACGGCGGATAAAAATCTACGTTTCTTATATTTTCAAATTCACCTCGCACAATCGACTGTTGTCAGTTGGCTGCCACCCGTCTCTGTTCGTCTGTGATGCCCAAAGTGCTCTCCTCTCGGGATTCCGTGGGAAGCTTTTCATGAAAAAACCCCTGTCGCCTCTGTTCGAACAACCAACTGCCGAACAACCAGACATCTCTGCTGAAACTTAAATAGATTTGACTGAACAAAATAAAGACGGTTACCTCTCGGTAAATTTTTGTGACCAGTTTTCGGCGGGCAAGTGGACCGAGGTGGGACTGGGAGCGTAGGAGGGTTTTGCTCTATGAACTCTACCTAACGGGCTCGCACCGACATTCGTAGCAGCCAAAGTAGTGTCGGTATGGAAGCTTGAGATTGAGTCGGTACAAAGTGAGTACGTAAGACTACTTGTCCGCTGCGATATAGAAATGTCGATCAGCTCGATCATTGCCGTGGGAAGAAGCGTAACCGCGTTCACCGCCATCCACCCCCAATTACTTCCGAGCACCGCTAACCGCCGTCAACCACCTCCGAGCACCCCCAACCACCTCCTACGACCTCTTACCACCTCCAACCACCCTCTAACAGCTCCTACCAGCTTTTACAACCTCCTACCACCACCGAACACCTCCTACCATCGCCTACCATTTCCAAACACCTCCTACCATCTCTTACCACCTCCAACCACCACCAACCACCTCCTACGACCTCTTATCACCTCCAACCACCCTCTAACACCTCCTACCAGTTTCTACCGCCTCCTACCACCACTGAACACCTCCTACCACCGCCTACCATTTCCGAACACCTCCTGCCATCTCCGGTCACCTTCTACCACCCTCTACCACCTCCTACTAGCGTCTACCACCTCCTACGATTTCTCAGCACCTCCAACCACCTCCGGCCATCTTCGTCCTCCTTGTCCTCCTCGACCTTCGCCGATCGTCACCAACCACCTCCAAACACCTCCTACGTTGACTGTGAAATATAAGGACAGTTGCCCCTAATGGGCTTTGGTGTGACAACCGAAAATCGTCATGCGCTTGCGCTCCCTGAGATATTCCAATGGTAGAGTTGAGAACTTATTGCAGAACATCAGAGAATTACCGATTTCGACACGAGTACTCATACACAATATTTTTGATGTGTTCTGATACTGAAAATATTTATTGCTGTTCCAGGTACAACCCAAGGTGGCTATCGGTGGTTGTTCGAGGTGGTTGGCGATTGTTGGAGGTGGTCGGAGGTGGACGAGGAGGAGGAGGAACTGAACTGAGTCTCGAAGCCCTGTTGACATAAAAGCAGCTATTCGATAGAAATTATAGTTTATAGTTTACACAGCCCATTGCATGATATTTCATTATAAATACATATGTTTCAATGTATTTAGGAATAATTTATCAAATATACAGAAGTCATGTGCAAATAATAAATGAATTGATTCGACCGCAGTTTGATGTATTCATTAGAGCTTTAACAATAAATTTAAGCTTTGTTACTTCTTTTATTTTATTATGGATAATCAAAAACATTTCCGACTAATCGTGCTGTGGAAGCATGGGGATTAAACCAAATGTAGCAAAAGATTAGAAACAGTGTATGTAGAGTACGAGTATTTTTCTAATAATGCAGATAGAATAGAATACCACGCCTTGCGAATTAGCTTTCCAGTCAGAGATGAATGATGAATTTTAAGGACTGCATTATCGTTGATGAATACTCTATGCCTCATGGGAAAAGAAAATCTGTAACGACAAACTTGATGCACCGGATCATCGTCGACTTTAACTTTTGAAATGTCCTACCATTTTCGAACGCCTCCTACCTCCCCCTGCCACCTCCGACCATCAACGGCCACTTTCGAGCACCCCCTATCACCTTCTGCCAGCGCCGACCGCCTCCTACCATTTCCGAACACCTCCAACCATCCTATTTACCTATATCACCAGATTAGCTATGATATGAAAAGAGAAGAATTATTCATTTCGAAATGGGATTCTATTCGACGCGCGCTCGATGTATTCCATGACATTAGTATTCATAATTATTCCAACAACTTTTCATTTGCTCTCTCGATCTTGAATTTTCATAGGCATAGAATCGAAACGTTGTTTTAGCTGGTCGCAAGTGAAGTATCTGCGTTGGGTGGAGGAGCAGAATAGTTTTTCGAAAAGTATTCGGATGGAAAAAAAATTCAGAGTAACTGTAATACATCACGGATGCGTTAATTTTGAACGAGATGAAACGGATGCTTCGTATATGAGACAGTATTTAACGCTGCGTAGTGATTTAAAGACCTAGAAAGGTGATAGGGAGAGAAAGAACGACGCTTCTTAACATTTCGAGTGTATTTTAACACACATTTGAAAGATACGAGCGAAATTTTTCATCATCCAACTGTCGCAGAACGGCAGCGTTATTAGCCGAGCCGTTCACTGAAGAATATATCTTCAGTCAACGGCTGACCATCGAAGGGCCTGGCCGCTTGAGTCTGGAATCGGCAGGAGAGATGAAGTGCGTATTTCTTGTATGAAACGTGAAAACTAAAAGCATTATACATCATATCATATCATCATACATCGTACACCATACATCATACACCATTCATCGTACATCATACATCATACATCATACATCACACATCATCATACCTAGTATTACAGTTCGAAACCAAAGTTTGAATTTTCGGATGTTCGGAAAGTGACGTCACCAATCTAAAATCGGCTAGCCGAGTTCCTCAGTCTGGTAACAACCGCGCAGTAGAGCGGACGGTTGAGAGTCGCGCTCCGCAAACTTCGAGTACCGGGTTCTCAACCTCCCGGATCCCGCGCTTCGGCTCCGCTACGTATTTCGAGTACCGGGTTCTCAACCTCCCGGATCCCGCGCTTCGGGTCCGCTACGCGGTGAAACTCGACTTCCAGGATAAGCGCTCCGTGGTTCCTGGTTCACGTTTACAATAAATTATTTCAATTCGTTTTTCGCGCAACCCTGAATTCGGTAGCTGTCAGTCCGCTAATAAAATTTCTCGACTTCTATGATAAGCGCTCCGTGGTTCCTGGTTCACGTTTACAATAAATTATTTCAATTCGTTTTTCGCGCAACCCCAAATTCGGTAGCTGTCAGTCCGCTAATAAAATTTCTCGACTTCTATGATAAGCGCTCCGTGGTTCCTGGTTCACGTTAACAATAAATTATTTCAATTCGTATTTCGCGCAACCCCAAATTCGGTAGCTGTCAGTCCGCTAATAAAATTTCTCGACTTCTATGATAAGCGCTCCGTGGTTCCTGGTTCACGTTTACAATAAATTATTTCAATTCGTTTTTCGCGCAACCCCAAATTCGGTAGCTGTCAGTCCGCTAATAAAATTTCTCGACTTCTATGATAAGCGCTCCGTGGTTCCTGGTTCACGTTAACAATAAATTATTTCAATTCGTATTTCGCGCAACCCCAAATTCGGTAGCTGTCAGTCCGGTAATAAAATTTCTCGACTTCTATGATAAGCGCTCCGTGGTTCCTGGTTCACGTTTACAATAAATTATTTCTATTCGTTTTTCGCGCAACCCCAAATTCGGTAGCTGTCAGTCCGCTAATAAAATTTCTCGACTTCTATGATAAGCGCTTCGTGGTTCCTGGTTCACGTTTACAATAAATTATTTCAATTCGTTTTTCGCGCAACCCTAAATTCGGTAGCTGTCAGTCCGCTAATAAAATTTCTCGACTTCTATGTTAAGCTCTCCGTGGTTCCTGGTTCACGTTTACAATAAATTATTTCTATTTGTTTTTCGCGCAACCCCAAATTCGGTAGCTGTCAGTCCGCTAATAAAATTTCTCGACTTCCAGGATGAGCGCTCCGTGGTTCCTGGTTCACGTTTACAATAAATTATTTCAATTCGTATTTCGCGCAACCCCAAATTCGGTAGCTGTCAGTCCGCTAATAAAATTTCTCGACTTCTATGATAAGCGCTCCGTGGTTCCTGGTTCACGTTTACAATAAATTATTTCAATTCGTTTTTCGCGCAACCCTAAATTCGGTAGCTGTCAGTCCGCTAATAAAATTTCTCGACTTCCAGGATGAGCGCTCCGTGGTTCCTGGTTCACGTTTACAATAAATTATTTCAATTCGTTTTTCGCGCAACCCCAAATTCGGTAGCTGTCAGTCCGCTAATAAAATTTCTCGACTTCTATGATAAGCGCTCCGTGGTTCCTGGTTCACGTTTACAATAAATTATTTCAATTCGTTTTTCGCGCAACCCTAAATTCGGTAGCCGTCAGTCCGCTAATAAAATTTCTCGACTTCCAGGATAAGCGCTCCGTGGTTCCTGGTTCACGTTTACAATAAATTATTTCAATTCGTTTTTCGCGCAACCCTAAATTCGGTAGCCGTCAGTCCGCTAATAAAATTTCTCGACTTCCAGGATAAGGTTGCTGGGTGAGTAAAACACTTTTATAATATTTGATGGCAATTGTAATTATATTTCATCTGAAATATTACAAACTTGTCACGTTTACAATAAATTATTTCAATTCATTTTTCGTGCAAGCACATATTCAGTAGCTATGAATAATCTTATACAATTTGTTATATTATTAATTAATTAATTAATATTCTTATAATATTTGATGGCAATTGTAATTATATTTCATCTGAAATATTACAAACTTGTCACGTTTACAATAAATTATTTCAATTCATTTTTCGTGCAAGCACATATTCAGTAGCTATGGATAAACTTGTACATTTCATTATATTATTAATCAATTTATTAATTACATTAATCCTCACACAATATTTTTGATGTGTTCCTATACTAAAAATATTCATTACTATTCCAGGTATTACCCGAGGTGGTCGGAGGTGGACGAGGAAGAGGACGAGCTGGACGAGGAGGAGGACCAGGTGGACGAGGAGGAGGACGCGGTGGACGAGGAGGAGGCGGGGTGGGTCGTGGGAGAGGACCTCTCCTCTCCCAGAGGAGGGGAGGGGGAGGGGCAGGGAAGGGGGAGAGGTGGGCGGGGAGGGGGAAGGGAAGGGAAGGGAAGGGAAGGGAAGGGAAAGGGGGGGGGGAGGGAAGGGAAGGGGCCGGGTGGGGAGGGAGGGAGGGAGGGAGGAAGGGCGGGCGGGAGGGAGGGAGGGAGGGCGGGCGGGAGGGAGGGAGGGAAGGGGCGGGGGGGGAGGGAGGGAGGGAGGGAGAGAGAGTGGAGGACGGATGTCGATGCGAGTTAAAGTTAATAGAGCAAAACACCCCCCCGCCCACCCCTTCC
Source organism: Neodiprion virginianus (assembly GCF_021901495.1). Taxonomy (NCBI): domain Eukaryota; kingdom Metazoa; phylum Arthropoda; class Insecta; order Hymenoptera; family Diprionidae; genus Neodiprion; species Neodiprion virginianus. Next base: position 21,001,030 of record NC_060880.1, read on the forward strand.
CTTTCCCTCCCTCCCTCCCTCCCTCCCTCCCTCCCTCCCGCCCGCCCTCCCTCCCTCCCCACCCGGCCCCTTCCCTTCCCTTCCCTCCCCCCCCCCTTTCCCTTCCCTTCCCTTCCCTTCCCTTCCCTTCCCTTCCCTTCCCTTCCCCCTCCCCGCCCACCTCTCCCCCTTCCCTGCCCCTCCCCCTCCCCTCCTCTGGGAGAGGAGAGGTCCTCTCCCACGACCCACCCCGCCTCCTCCTCGTCCACCGCGTCCTCCTCCTCGTCCACCTGGTCCTCCTCCTCGTCCAGCTCGTCCTCCTCCTCGTCCACCTCCGACCACCTCGGGTAATACCTGGAACAGTAATGAATATTTTTAGTATAGGAACACATCAAAAATATTGTGTAAGGATTAATGTAATTAATAAATTGATTAATAATATAATGAAATGTACAAGTTTATCCATAGCTACTGAATATATGCTTGCACGAAAAATGAATTGAAATAATTTATTGTAAACGTGACAAGTTTGTAATATTTCAGATGAAATATAATTACAATTGCCATCAAATATTATAAGAATATTAATTAATTAATTAATAATATAACAAATTGTATAAGATTATTCATAGCTACTGAATATGTGCTTGCACGAAAAATGAATTGAAATAATTTATTGTAAACGTGACAAGTTTGTAATATTTCAGATGAAACATAATTACAATTGCCATTAAATATTATAAGAATATCAATTAATTAATTAATAATATAATAAATTGTATAAGATTATTCGTAGCTACTGAATATGTGCTTGCACGAAAAATGAATTGAAATAATTTATTGTAAACGTGACAAGTTTGTAATATTTCAGATGAAATATAATTACAATTGCCATCAAATATTATAAAAGTGTTTTACTCACCCAGCAACCTTATCCTGGAAGTCGAGAAATTTTATTAGCGGACTGACAGCTACCGAATTTAGGGTTGCGCGAAAAACGAATTGAAATAATTTATTGTAAACGTGAACCAGGAACCACGGAGCGCTTATCATAGAAGTCGAGAAATTTTATTAGCGGACTGACAGCTACCGAATTTGGGGTTGCGCGAAATACGAATTGAAATAATTTATTGTAAACGTGAACCAGGAACCACGGAGCGCTCATCCTGGAAGTCGAGAAATTTTATTAGCGGACTGACAGCTACCGAATTTGGGGTTGCGCGAAAAACGAATTGAAATAATTTATTGTAAACGTGAACCAGGAACCACGGAGCGCTTATCATAGAAGTCGAGAAATTTTATTAGCGGACTGACAGCTACCGAATTTGGGGTTGCGCGAAAAACGAATTGAAATAATTTATTGTAAACGTGAACCAGGAACCACGGAGCGCTTATCATAGAAGTCGAGAAATTTTATTAGCGGACTGACAGCTACCGAATTTAGGGTTGCGCGAAAAACGAATTGAAATAATTTATTGTAAACGTGAACCAGGAACCACGGAGCGCTTATCATAGAAGTCGAGAAATTTTATTAGCGGACTGACAGCTACCGAATTTGGGGTTGCGCGAAAAACGAATTGAAATAATTTATTGTAAACGTGAACCAGGAACCACGGAGCGCTCATCCTGGAAGTCGAGAAATTTTATTAGCGGACTGACAGCTACCGAATTTAGGGTTGCGCGAAAAACGAATTGAAATAATTTATTGTAAACGTGAACCAGGAACCACGGAGCGCTTATCATAGAAGTCGAGAAATTTTATTAGCGGACTGACAGCTACCGAATTTGGGGTTGCGCGAAAAACGAATTGAAATAATTTATTGTAAACGTGAACCAGGAACCACGGAGCGCTCATCCTGGAAGTCGAGAAATTTTATTAGCGGACTGACAGCTACCGAATTTAGGGTTGCGCGAAAAACGAATTGAAATAATTTATTGTAAACGTGAACCAGGAACCACGGAGCGATCATCCTGGAAGTCGAGAAATTTTATTAGCGGACTGACAGCTACCGAATTTGGGGTTGCGCGAAAAACGAATAGAAATAATTTATTGTAAACGTGAACCAGGAACCACGGAGCGCTTATCATAGAAGTCGAGAAATTTTATTAGCGGACTGACAGCTACCGAATTTAGGGTTGCGCGAAAAACGAATTGAAATAATTTATTGTAAACGTGAACCAGGAACCACGGAGCGCTTATCATAGAAGTCGAGAAATTTTATTAGCGGACTGACAGCTACCGAATTTGGGGTTGCGCGAAATACGAATTGAAATAATTTATTGTTAACGTGAACCAGGAACCACGGAGCGCTTATCATAGAAGTCGAGAAATTTTATCAGCGGACTGACAGCTACCGAATTTGGGGTTGCGCGAAAAACGAATAGAAATAATTTATTGTAAACGTGAACCAGGAACCACGGAGCGCTTATCATAGAAGTCGAGAAATTTTATTAGCGGACTGACAGCTACCGAATTTGGGGTTGCGCGAAATACGAATTGAAATAATTTATTGTTAACGTGAACCAGGAACCACGGAGCGCTTATCATAGAAGTCGAGAAATTTTATTAGCGGACTGACAGCTACCGAATTCAGGGTTGCGCGAAAAACGAATTGAAATAATTTATTGTAAACGTGAACCAGGAACCACGGAGCGCTTATCCTGGAAGTCGAGTTTCACCGCGTAGCGGACCCGAAGCGCGGGATCCGGGAGGTTGAGAACCCGGTACTCGAAATACGTAGCGGAGCCGAAGCGCGGGATCCGGGAGGTTGAGAACCCGGTACTCGAAGTTTGCGGAGCGCGACTCTCAACCGTCCGCTCTACTGCGCGGTTGTTACCAGACTGAGGAACTCGGCTAGCCGATTTTAGATTGGTGACGTCACTTTCCGAACATCCGAAAATTCAAACTTTGGTTTCGAACTGTAATACTAGGTATGATGATGTGTGATGTATGATGTATGATGTATGATGTACGATGAATGGTGTATGATGTATGGTGTACGATGTATGATGATATGATATGATGTATAATGCTTTTAGTTTTCACGTTTCATACAAGAAATACGCACTTCATCTCTCCTGCCGATTCCAGACTCAAGCGGCCAGGCCCTTCGATGGTCAGCCGTTGACTGAAGATATATTCTTCAGTGAACGGCTCGGCTAATAACGCTGCCGTTCTGCGACAGTTGGATGATGAAAAATTTCGCTCGTATCTTTCAAATGTGTGTTAAAATACACTCGAAATGTTAAGAAGCGTCGTTCTTTCTCTCCCTATCACCTTTCTAGGTCTTTAAATCACTACGCAGCGTTAAATACTGTCTCATATACGAAGCATCCGTTTCATCTCGTTCAAAATTAACGCATCCGTGATGTATTACAGTTACTCTGAATTTTTTTTCCATCCGAATACTTTTCGAAAAACTATTCTGCTCCTCCACCCAACGCAGATACTTCACTTGCGACCAGCTAAAACAACGTTTCGATTCTATGCCTATGAAAATTCAAGATCGAGAGAGCAAATGAAAAGTTGTTGGAATAATTATGAATACTAATGTCATGGAATACATCGAGCGCGCGTCGAATAGAATCCCATTTCGAAATGAATAATTCTTCTCTTTTCATATCATAGCTAATCTGGTGATATAGGTAAATAGGATGGTTGGAGGTGTTCGGAAATGGTAGGAGGCGGTCGGCGCTGGCAGAAGGTGATAGGGGGTGCTCGAAAGTGGCCGTTGATGGTCGGAGGTGGCAGGGGGAGGTAGGAGGCGTTCGAAAATGGTAGGACATTTCAAAAGTTAAAGTCGACGATGATCCGGTGCATCAAGTTTGTCGTTACAGATTTTCTTTTCCCATGAGGCATAGAGTATTCATCAACGATAATGCAGTCCTTAAAATTCATCATTCATCTCTGACTGGAAAGCTAATTCGCAAGGCGTGGTATTCTATTCTATCTGCATTATTAGAAAAATACTCGTACTCTACATACACTGTTTCTAATCTTTTGCTACATTTGGTTTAATCCCCATGCTTCCACAGCACGATTAGTCGGAAATGTTTTTGATTATCCATAATAAAATAAAAGAAGTAACAAAGCTTAAATTTATTGTTAAAGCTCTAATGAATACATCAAACTGCGGTCGAATCAATTCATTTATTATTTGCACATGACTTCTGTATATTTGATAAATTATTCCTAAATACATTGAAACATATGTATTTATAATGAAATATCATGCAATGGGCTGTGTAAACTATAAACTATAATTTCTATCGAATAGCTGCTTTTATGTCAACAGGGCTTCGAGACTCAGTTCAGTTCCTCCTCCTCCTCGTCCACCTCCGACCACCTCCAACAATCGCCAACCACCTCGAACAACCACCGATAGCCACCTTGGGTTGTACCTGGAATAGCAATAAATATTTTCAGTGTCAGAAGACATCAAAAATATTACGTGAGGATTAATATTTGAAAAGTGCTGGAATAAATTTTTTCTGGCACTATTCGGACGCAATTTAGCAAAACCCCTTTGCATTTTTGGCGAAAATTTTCGCGATTTTCAAAAGTACTGGAATAAATTAATTGTGGCACTATTCCGACGCAATTTTGCGAGAGCAATCGGTTGGGCGCAGTCCCAATACGCTGCGATCAACGCATCATAAGTTACAGGCAAAAAATGAGAACCAGTGTTTTCGACATTTTTCAGCAGGTGCTTTTTCCTTCGTGATTTCTATCCTGTTGATCCCACGCTGTTTCCGCTGCGTTTTCTGAGTTCCTGGGGGTCCGTTCAATCAGAAAAGGGTCATACAAATCGAATCGGTGACTAAAAGTTTTTCGCCCAAAAAAACAGCAAGGCTTACCCCTTTGTATTTTTGGCGAAAATTTTCGCGATTTTGAAAAGTGCTGAAATAAATTCTTTCACGCGCTATTCCGACGTAATTTTGCGAGAGGAATCGATTGGGCGCAGTCCCAATGCGCTGCGAGCAACATATCAGAAGTTAGAGCCGAAAAACCAGAACCTGTGTTTTTGATATTTTTCAGCTGGTGCTCTTTTCTTCGTACTGTCTCTGCTGTTGTTCCCACGCTCTTTTCGCTGCGTTTTCTGAGTTCCTGGACATTCAATTAGTCAGAGAAGGGTCATACAAATCAAATCCACGACCAAACATTTTTAAGAAGAACTGATAGGAAAACAGTCTATAATACGCAGTCTTCAATAATATGACAACTTTATATAGCCTGAAAGTCAGATTCACCTGAAAATAATTAGATTTCAGCGGAAAAGATTTATTATATCGTATGAGGTAAAATAAATAAAAATCTCCAACAGCATGTGAATATTTATAATTATTAAATATTTCATTATTACAAATCGTTCAGATACATTTTCGTAACGTAGCAATCAGGTAAATAATACAAATAAATCATCAAATCATATTCAACAATATCCTAGCACTCCATCTCGAAAAATTTATAGATGCAGAAATTTAAGTATGGACCCTCCCAATTTAAGTTACGAAGCTTTCATAGTTTATCCATACATTTTTTCTCTCTCTTTCTCTTCCTAGTCGTTGGTATAGCTTATTTCACTTTCGGTTTTTTTGTTTTAATTACAGAAACATCATGAGAGCATAATATATCTCAACAACACCCTTGGTAGAATTTGGAGGAATCTAATAAAACTATACTTTGATGAGCCAGTGATTCAAAGGATGTGTCCTCGTGTGGTCAATACATCATCCAACCAATTTATCTCAAAGAGATTTATGCTTTTTCTCTCTTTTTATAGTGCCGGAAAGCATGCACAACATACACTCACGGATAACTGTCCATTTTTATTATGGCTAAACTATGTCCACTCATAACAGATATTGAGAAGATTTATAATATCCAATCATATTGTATTTGCATCTGTGATCCAGAGCTTAATTCTCAAATTCCTGATTCCAGGCCAAGTTGACACGCTTGCGGGTATGGGCATTTGCAAACTTATCAACTCATCAATAACTAAACAACAATTGAAATTTCGATTTCGAAATATAATATACGTACCTATATTCAACTAATTTTGACCGAAACGTAAAATTTGTCTCCACATTAGAGAAGATAAAATTCGAAGAAAGCGCAACATCAATTGCTTGAATATAAAAATACTCTAAAAAATAATATACTAGAATTAAATTTCCACGCCTTAAAAAATTCAAATTTCGATTAGCTCAACAATTTTTAGATTTCTTCATAATATGATTTTCTGATCATAAGCCTGCTAGTCCATCTGGGGACAAGCAAGCTAAAAATACCTTTGACAAATATCTTAATATTTTATGGATATGGAAGTACTATTAAAATACTAAGATTTTGCAAGTTTCAGACTTCAATCTCAATTGGATTATAAGAATGAAAAAAAATTAATAAAATACATGAAATTGATTTTCTTTCAGGGTTGACTTGACCGATTTGTTCGAACTTCAATAGTTGCCAGTTATACTCTTATTTTTATATAATGTATGTATGTACCTGTAATAATAACTACTTATCGTCAAGATATTCATAAAAGGCAATTTTAGCTTATCCCCCTATGACCTTTTTCTCACACTTGTGTGTCATTACAGCTTAGATTTTCAATCGTCTCTAACTTTTTCTTGTATTTTAAATTCCATGTTCAGTTCTATACATACCAGTACTTACTAGCAAGTATAAAGTATCGAAGTAATTGTCACTATCGCTGCATTTAAATAGTATCCAAACAATCCAGATATATGGCATTCGTAAATTTTTTAAATTTGAAGGCATTTTCTTTAGTTGTAAACTATTTGAATTGACAACATGCAGTGTGCAAGTACACCGTACGTTTGTATTATTCAAACTTTGCTCTATAGTATAGAACTGGCTCTAATAATTTCTATCAATCTTTATAATATTACTGAACATGTACGATACCTTATATTTGGATCTATATTTTATAAAACTCTAAATACATACGTCTGTATACGCAAATGAGATGTAAATATGCGGTATATTTCAAATGCGCGCTAGCCTCAGGTCAAAACTTTACAGGATACAAATTAACTTACAATACTGTTTGCAAATCATTTGACAATAAAATTTATGTAATATTGCCGAATAAATCTAGCTGCTTTGAAACAACTGTTAAGGCTCGACAGAAATTTGGAATGAAAAAGTCTTCAACAAAATGATGAAACAAAAAACAATAGGTTTATATTTTATAAATAATTACCGTTTACAACTATTGCGGTTAGAACTAAAATGTTTTGTTCAACTGAGAAAAAAGCAACGATTTTTACAGTGATAAATGAAATCTAAAGTTTTGTAATTACATGGAAGGCTTGTAAGTGACATTCTATGTAAGCGGAAACTCTCTCTCAGGGTTACGTTGAGAAATCGAAATCAGAAGCTGTGAATCATTTATACTTTACAGTTGAGTTATGTAAGTATGATTCCTCAATAGATTAATTTTTATACTTCATGTAACATATATATGTATCTATATTATTTTTACAGATATATAGGGTACTTTCCTTGAGGCAACACATGTGAAGTATCTCGTACTCCACATTTGCAATTTCAAAAAAAAAAACCCTGCACATGTATGTAATATATAATGTAATTTATATTTAAAACAATATTAATGTAACCATATATATTTCTTTAAATCGGCTTGTCTTACTATGCAGTGCTTGGAAATAATCGACCCTTTTTCATAGTCATGTGTTTAATCATCAACAATTTCAAATTAAAACAGATAACATAACGTATAGTTAGTGGATCAAATCGTTATTTTAACGTAAGTACGTAAAAGCGTGAAGCAGTCTCTCACTGGGCTGAATAGTCCCTGTGTAACAAAAAAAAAAAGTAGGGTAATTGTATGAACATCTGTCTTCCACATGATCGATGCAACTACTGTTTGTTACGTTGAAATTTGCGTAATACGCAATTCAATATACTAAATGTGAATATAATCATCCATTGCTCAACACAGAGTAAAGCATGTCATCGATGAAACTTTTTTTTTAAGTTGACCCTGGAATGGTAACTAAAAGAATTGTGGCCACTGTTTGCTACTGAACAAAATCTCTTAGACTTATAGGTACCATTTCTAAGGTAAAAATTTTTTTAATGAATAACTCCATGTATACCAGTGATGAATTCACTTGTCCTTATGGTTAGTTCAAATTATCACTACATATAACAATAGGAATCAATTGTCCATCATCATTATAATTTTAGTACGATTGAGTAAAGTAATTCAGACTTAGATCCAAAGTAGTCGTAAGCTTAAGCCGTAGTCTTATGGGCTTACCTCATACTTGCCTAGAGAGCAAATAAGGACTTGTCTTGATCTTTATTAATTTGGCGCTGAGCATTTGTATTAGTAGTCGTCGCGGTAGTCGTAGGAGGTATGGTGGGTAGCGCTTCGGCTGCAGCTGCTCTCTCAGCTAGGAATCTTTCAAACTCAAATGATGTTAATGATTCCTGGTCACCTTGGGCACCGGGCTGAAATTAGAGTAGGAGAAACCAATTCATCATCATGGTTAGGGAAAATGGTTGTGGTGTTATAATTTTTTCAGTTAGTTTACAATTCCCAAACTATCACATATGTGACTCTGAATTTATATGCCCTGAATTACAACATACATGCGAATAACAATTTTTACCATGAGTGCTGACAAGTCTTCTGTACTAGATAAAAATATTGTTGAATTAATACATAACATGATTTTTCCAACTAGACAATCCCAGTTTGAGATATTTATAACACGAGTAGTGAGGAATTTCGGATACATCAGAATTTACCAAAACTCCACGAAACTCCAAGGTGATCCTTCGGTTTCTTTTCATAAACGAGTAGTACCCTAGTACCCTTTGAGTGTGCACAAGTCACTCCAAATTCAATTTGTCTTTGGATTGGTAAAAACTAAACTCTGCACTTACTAGGCTTTGATGAACGTAGTCCACGGTTTACCAATATTACGGACCCTTGTTAAACAGTTTGAGCTTTACTGAGTTGATGGAAAGAGCAGTGGAACTAGTTTTCAAAAACTTCAATCAATCTGTCATGCAAATTTGACTCTACTGCAATTAATATGGATTGAACTTGACGGATAACCAAATATTGTAGAACGTGTAGGACACATATATAGAATATATTGAATAGAACGTAACATAGGGCAAGAACATAATCAAATTACACATCTGAAGGAAGAAAGTGAAGGCTATTAAAATACAAGTTCACAAATAAGAAGTTAATCACTCACCGTACGATCCAACCAAGCAGCCATCTCGTTGAATTCAGATTCTTGGTTTAGCTGAGCAACAGAAGAAAACAAACATTCAGCAAAACCAAATACCAAGGCAAGCAGAAAAAGATGTATCAACTGTGCCTAAAAATTGACATCACGTTTTGAAACCAGAGTAAAGACACAAGTAACCGACGATTTTCTTTTAATAAAATAGAAATTTAAAATAGGATCCTTATTTTGGTAGCATGGTAAAAAAAAGAAAAACCTTGGCAATTACTGTACAAAAACTTTGATTTAGTAGATATTAAGTCGGTGAAAAAATCACGATTTTTGTATGATCAGAGCATTTTACAAACATTACAAAAAAAAGCCAACATTGTTACACATCACCATCATGGCCTCTGAATAGAGTACAATTACGACGAAAAAAAGACAAAATTACAACATCAATCCTGAAAATGTTGCAACAGTTAGTAAACAAGCAATTAAAATCATTCTCAGCACAATACCAAACCTGTTGTAAATTTGTATACCGTATTGTTCCGAATATAAGCCGAGGTTTTTTGTCGTTGACAGCATCCACCAAAATCGTCGCCGTCTTATACGCGCACCCGTCTTATGTGTTGGTAATTAAGAAAAACAGCCTGAAATACTATCTTAGAATTGGGGGTCGGTATATATTCGAAACAATACTGTATCTAATTATGTAGAGTAATGTTGCTCAAGTTTTGTTTTTGAAAAGCTCGACAATACCTACATTAAACTGCCTGAAGAATTGTCACAATGTAGTTATAATGAATGACTGAAATATTATCAGAGGTTACTATTACGTACAACAGTTGCAGGAGCAGCGGTTGTTGTGTTCTGTGGCGGTTGATTAGGGTTATTTCGATTAAGAATGGCTGAGCTTAGACTTCCCCCACTCACCGGCTGTTCAGCATTATCCTCGTATCTGCTACCACTGCAAAAAAAGCAATATATTATTGCGTCAACTCTAACAAATCATTAGACGGAATAGATTTGAATCAAATAGTTATAGATAACAACCAAGCAGCGCATGTTAATCACACAGGGTACAACGCATGAAGTTAAGTGCGAGCACACTGATTGCATTGCCTCATCATAGATGTTGCGTACGTCGCATAGTGGGTAGGTAATACACAATTAATTCGATAAAGAATAATTTTGTCACTTCGATAAATTATTCACTATAAATAATCATGTTAGCTGTAATCCAAGATTTTAAAAAACTATGCTTGACAAATAGATTGCTAATGTTATCAAGTTACAAAGTTTGATATATAAATTTCTACCCGTTCATTTCTGTTTCAATAGTTGCAAGGGTTTAAATCTGTGTGATTCTGTGAACAATATTATTCTGTAAGATTCTATTAGCTTTTTCAACTGGTTACACCAGTGCACACCAGGTGTACACTGAAATAATCATACACTGTGTTATACTTGTATGCTGCGTTATAATGCTGGATACACTTTCTATGTACCATGTTTGACTGACAAGATCGGTACAAAAATGGTGTGCGATTTTTACCGGAAGTGCAAAAGCTTGTGCCAGTACAGTGTAAATATGGCTACATGCATAACCAAGGTCAAGACAGAATGTGTATTGCAAGGTAGTATCAAGTTTGGTTTTGTAAGTCTTTTCGTTGCATTTACATATATAACGACGTCAAAATAACAAAATTAATTTAGTATACAGCAATTTGGTATAAAACCAAGTTTTAATACCAAGCAGTACACCACAAGTTCCATCATGATTCCGGTCATGGGGGTAGCCATATTTACCTTCAACAATTCCGGGGTAAAGTTTAGATTTTATAAATCATAGACTACAATTATTTCGGTAAAGTATATATATTTTTTTTTCTTTTTTCATGCAACATATAACATGTATAAAAAATAAATATGTTTCAGTCCTCAATACAATCGCACGACGTGAAAGTATTACGTATTGCACGAGCACGACAACCACGATTTGTGACTCATATAAATTTCAATTGAGGATACATGTGTTCGCTCGTATGAACGCACGTTATGTAGGATAATTCACATACGTCCTACCAACATGCACACACTATGTGAACATTCTGTTATCTGGGTAAATCAAGTCATCTTAAGATATTACAATACACCAACTTAGAATTTGTAATAAAAGTGATAAGTTTTGTTTCACCAGTATACCGATTTAACAAGAATCATAAGCCAAACTAATTCAGTAATGGAAAAGACTGTAAAAATCTGAAGAATACTCCTAGGGTAGCTGTTATTAGACAATTATTAGTTACATAAAATATTCGTTTTGATTACCTATTTTTCGTTGTTTCGTAAGTAGCAGTACGTGATTGGGCAAACATGTCAAATTCGTCATTGTCACCCTCTTTTTCCTTAGGCTTCTCTTTTCGCGAATCACTTGCTCTCGGAGCGCCATCCACCACACCTATACACACAAAGTAAAATGATATGTAATTAGCTTTGTTTTCAGATTAAACAATTACTGAACACATTCTGGTAAAATGATAATGATTGAGAAAATCTCTGATACAAAAATTGGTGAAATATAACAACGTGTTACAGTCGTTTTTAATCAGGTACTAGACCCTACAATTAAAGTAATGAATAACCATTCAATTGAAAGATTTGTTCTTTGATAATATTTTGTGAAACTGTATACTTTCAAATACAATTTTTATTCTAAACTGGGTATAAAAATATGAATCTGATGCAATTTCCTAAATTGACTAAAAATAACTTGCATCTTTTCATTAATACTAGTTTACACTGCCCGAAAGTTCTGCCCCACACTACTGTTGCCAAAATCAGGTTTTATATTGAAATATCTGTGATCACAGAGAATTCTATAGCACATATAAGAAAAGGGAGCTCAGTTGAATTGAACATTCCCTAGACGGATATGAATCGAATTTGGTCAAAAACAAGTGGCTAAAATGTTGACGTAGTTCTTAGACTTACTGATGCTTGCTAATTCTTTTCCCAAGCTGTCTGTTCCGTCTGATAAGTCGATTAGTGATTCAGCTTCACGTTTGCTCAACACAGGAGCGGCATTAACACGTGCATTATTTGGTGGTTGGCCAATGGTCTGTGCCAATATAGTACTAGGAGGTGTTGCCTTATTTTTCGTGTATCGGGTGTAACGCAGAAACAAGTTGTTAAGTTCGTCATTCACACGAAGCAATTCAGCAGTCATTTCATCATGGGCGAGCTTACCAATTAATTCTACAACTCGTTCTTGCATCGCTTTGCAGGTGGAATGTAGCTCCTAAAATATTAATGCAAATATTTAGAAGATTACAACTTTATTGAAAGTATATGGTGATAACTTGCTGCTACATTAAAATTCAAACAGGGAATACCAAAAATGAATTATTTAAACCATTTACCAAAGAATCATTAAATAAATAAATAAAAATTGGGTAAAATAATAAGTAAAGAAAATAACTATCACTATACCGTAAGGAGTTCCAAGTCAGCTGGATCTGGTTGCTGATTAGCCGTTTGATTCGGATTGGTTAGATGCGTTAGCATCTCAGCAAGAACGCGCATATTACCCTGAACAACATCCAACTCACTCTGTAACTTGGCCAGCTGTGGTTCTGTAAGTTGAGCAGGCACATTGCTCCCTTGGACTGCCAGCGGCATGGGAGGTTGTTCACCTACCGGTGGGACTGCCAATGCCGTGGTCTGCTCACTTTCCGGTACACTCTGATAAGTCACTTTCTGTTGTTTATAAAGGTATTAAAAAAGTAAAGAACTAAACTTTAAACAAAAGCGTGAATTGCGATTTTATCTACAAACAACGAATAACTGTCCTATCTCTCCTTATCAAAATATCTGAAATCTTATAAATAAACTCGCTTCAGCTTGATGTCTGAGCTATGAGCTACATACATTGTAAATAGCTTATCAGGTATGAAAAAAATAATTCCTGATATACAATACGATCACGAAAAATATTGTCTCAAACAACATGTTTTTGGCAAACATAGCGATACGATCCACTTGAAAGGGTATTCGAAGCCTTGCTGAGAGAGATTGTATTTTCAATGAACAATGTATGATACATATGCATAGTAAATTGGTCAGAACTAGCATAAGTGTATTTATATTTACCCTTTGGGGAGTAATTATTGGCGCCATAGCATCAAGATCAGTCATAGGAAATTCAATTCCTTTTTGTTTAAGCTCTTGATAAACTTGCACAACTCCTTGAGTATGAGGTTGATGACGAAAGGTTTCAGCCCACGCTTGAATGAGGCTCAATACTTTTTCTTGTACTGCTGTAGGCGGTTCATTTTTTGGACCAATTAATTTAACCAGCTCCAGTACAAACTCTCGTGAGCAAGCGAGCGCATGAAAACACTTGCCGCAGTTTTTCACACATGTTTCAAGAACCTGAAACGAATAAACCACAGTTGTTGATTTATAGAAAACTGTCCTGAGTTATCCCATTCTCAAAGCCAAATTTTTAGGAATTATTTCTTTGCGCTACAAATACGCGGTATAACGACAATTGGAAGAAACTGTTGTTGCTATTGCTGTTCAAAAATATTTCATCTTCTACCACATAGAATAAAATATAATGCTTAAAACCTATAGGGGTGAATAATAATTACGTGCATGTTGGTAATTATGTTCAAGCCAGTGGTCAAAATTAGCTGCTATGCATACTAATGTTAGTTGAAAAAGATCATCAAAGCAAAATGATGTAAAGGCTCAGAATTCAAAATTTCTTCAAATCTCTAGAAAGTTTAATACATTTACAGAATCATAAGTATTGAATTGTACTACAGAACTCCATTTGGAAAAAGTCGAGTATGTTGAGTGACTAACTGGAACCACTAGGTTCAGCTTCATGACATTGTGCTATTAAGGGAAAGAAAACTCTGTTTTTGCCCATAGCAGACAAATTAGAAGGACCAAATACTAACAGTGAGAGTGTACATAACGATGGTATAGTTCTTTCCAGCTGCTTGATTCAATCGCCGTCGAATAGCTTTAACTGCATCCCGAGGTCCGTCTTCAGTTTCGTTAATGATATCGCATATTTCCATATTAAGTGCCCAATTCTCACTTGGCAGGCTTCCATCTGTAGCTTGTTCTGCAATTTTATATCACAATGTCTCAATTATTCCAGTACACGTTGAGTTACAGTAACAGCGCATAATTGGTTCAATTTGTAGACATCATTTATATTCCTACTGCCACGCAGGCTGCGACATGCGAGTAAAAAATTTCAGCGAGTAGATTTTTTTGCAGATTTTTTGAATTCACTCAGAATAAGTTTCATCTAAAAATAGAATATAAACCTGTTAACAAGATCTAGTTTCAAGTGAATTGGATTCTATGGCAAGTGCCCATTAACAGACAATGATACAAGGTAATTTAATTATATTTTCAAGGAAATATCATTACTAATATAATTACACCATTATTCAGAGGAATATTATTGCAAAAATTGTGATAAGTTTCCATCAGTTCACACCTTTGAAGCAGCTCAGTAAGAAAATATAGACAATAATAATTTACGCTAATTAAACGTTCCGCTTATGCTCCTGATAATTGACCACATAATTAGTGCACCTCAATGTTCATTAGTAAATCTAAGGTAACCAGAGGAAGAAGGGAATATAAAAAATAAAGAAAGAAAGGAAAGCTAAGGAGTGCTACAACAATGTGGTGCAGAAAATAATCAATAAAACAAAACAACTAAAAAACATCGCGACACGCCAAGACAATAGTATTGAACGTTTACGTAATAATGCAGTAGGTAACCAATTAGACGAATGAATATATGGTCAAAACAACAATGGCATGGAAAAAGCTAGGCTTATACGACGAACTATGAATCTCACCTATTCTCTGACCAACTGGCGTCGAAAATGGATTCACAGGTACACCGAAAAAAGACATTTTTTGTTCCTTTTATACCGTATTTGGATGTTAGAACTTTGCACACTGCCTCTCGGCTTACTGCCGCATAAGTAAGTAGCCTGACGGTAAATTTATCGGCAAATTGTTGTCGGACAGTAACAGTTTATCAAATTTTCACTCTCCCGATGTGTCACGTAGAGATAATCATATGACACCGTGGTAATGGAGTACTGCGCCTAGACGTCAAATCATGTTTTCCCCGACCAATGGTACTCCATTTTCCGTGACGCAGCTGCACTGGCTTCGCTAAATGACCGCCTATTGGCTCAAAAATCAAAATGGCCGCCTCGATTGAATGCTTGCTACGCATATTCAAACGCCTCGGAAGACGAGGCGTAAGTAATGCCTATAGTCAACATCGTTCGGATAATGAGTGTAATGAACTGGGATTCGTCAATTGCGTCTATATTTATTACGACAATTTGTTATTTTTAATATACATTTTGCCTGAAAACTGAGGCGTGATGCCGCCATATTTACGATCGGATTTTCAAATCGGAGCAAAGTTTGAAATTCAACAATCACGAATTTCTATAATCTCATTTTCAAAGTTTTCGAATTCGATCATGCGAAAAAAAATGCTTTATCATTAAAATCTAATTGCTTTTAATACGATTTAGTTTTGAATGTGCATTTTGTAACGTGGCAAAAACAAAGAATCGATATAGTAATGTTCAATGAGTCATGTCATCAGGCTCATTGCGACGAAAGTATAAATATCTATATCGCTATGGAAACGGGAAACTATTTTGTTGATATGAATACCAAGCAAATGTGAATTCTAAGGTTAAATTTTACATCAGACCATCCCACATTTTGAACTAGCTGATACGTGAATTTTGAATGCTAAAATTATTCACGTGAGTTAACGTTTCGTACAACTGCATACACCAGTTTCTTCATCGTTGTATTTCATTTAAACATACAAAATACAACGAAGAGTTTTTAGAACGCAGTATAAATTATGAAGACTGAAGACAAACCGATAATATTGCAAGAATCCGCAGAACCTGGGGTGATAGACCAAAAAATGCTCGTGGCTTTAATAATTGACCAAGGGCCAAAAAAGGAAGCTGGAAGATTGTTTGTAGAGGATGGGATAAACCTGGAAGAAGTGACAGAAATTCGAATCGAATTTCTTAGTAAGAAACCTATGGATATTATGTGGGATCCAACACGGGCGCGGTAGGGTGTCGAAAAAAAATTAATAAACGTCGATGGTCTTACATCGAGTGTACGAATATGAAGACTCGGAAAACTTCGTGCTAGCTGTTAAATTGTTTTTTTTTTTTTTTGTAATGTAGTGTCGAATCCTATTTCAGAACAAAATAGTTCCTTATACTCATTACTTTTATCTTTTTTAGATATTTTAAATATAGACCACCTATGGTTAATGCCAAACTTGGTGAAATTAAAACTGAGCAACAACAAAATTGAAAGGATTGTTAACTTGGATGTCCTGATTAATTTAAAAGAGCTTGATCTGTCGTTCAACCATATCGAAACTATGGAGAATTTGAACCATTTGAAATGTTTGGAAATTTTATTGCTGTATGAGAATCAAATTAGTCTTATTCAGGGAATCGACGATTTGAATGAACTTACAATTTTCAGTATTGGAAATAACAATATTGCCGATTGGCATCATGTAATTCATTATTCTTCTACATAAGTTCTAATTTCGCATCATGTGTGTTATTGTTATTATTGTTATTTTTTTTGAACTTAGTTAATTATCACCTAGAAATTCTTATGCTTTTTCAATCATTGAATCAACCAATCTTAAATTATCGCACTGTAATTAAATTATTATTGATAGCTATATGTAGGGCTCCAATTTGCTTAAATTTCATGGTCAGCATAATTGCTAAATTTTTACAGGTCATGTATTTACGGAAATTCAAAAAATTACGGAGTTTAAATGTCTCTGGAAATTCGTGCATGGAAAAAGAAGGATATTTGAACTATTTGATTGCCTTTATACCACAATTAATCTATCTTCAGTACAAAATGATAACGGACCGAGAACGCCAGGCTGCCGCTGATGAACATTAGTAAATTTCATATTTCCCGTAAATCGACAGAGTTAGATTGATTTGTAAAAATCCACTCATGCTCATAATTTAGAGTATTTTTAATACCGCCAGATATTGCAGGCCATCATGGGGTATAAATATTATTGCAAAAGAATTGCAGGAAGAAATTAATAATGCATTGTTCAAGTTTTATCCTAGATGCGTTTAAACAGAATTAATGATAATCAGTTTGTATACTTAAATGTTTTAGTCGAATCATTAGTAATTTGTTGGAAGAAGAAGCTAAACAACAAGAAAAGTTGGACAAGCAAGCAGCATTTGAGGAAAATGTTGCATTATTATCCATATCTTACGTGGAATATCTCGATGACGACTACTTGTTCAATAAAATGTTTGAAAAAGACAAGGGTAATTATGAAAGAAAGAAAATTTTCTCTTTTAATACTTTTTGCTTTTATCAACAATATCTTAAATATTATTCTCTTTATCTTAAGACATCAATACTTTCTATTTGGCATCAAACTACGCTTATTCGTCTGGGATACGATTTTTTTTCGTTAATCTAGCCCTACTGGAAAAGTTTGAGAGGATTTGTAAGATTCTAATAGAATATTATAGAATGGATTTCAAAAACACCATAGACTTATCACTGTGTATCGTGTTTGTGGCTCGTATTCTATGATATTCTTTAATATTTAATTGTGATCTATCAATGCCTATCAGGCTTTTCAAGCAGAAAAATATTCAATAAATAAAATTTCCGTCTTAAGTGTGAATTTTACCATAATATTTGAAAATTGAATGTCTGAAAATATGTAAAATTCACATTTTGATTCAGAAATACTTCATTACAGAAGGTAACGACTTCTTAACACTCAGCGAAGATGCACGATCTGCATATGCGGAGTATAAAGTAAAGTTCATGGAACTTTGCAAAGATTTGTATGAACTGGGGCTAGCTGAACAAATCCGAAGGTCCAACGAAATAAAAATGTTTGAAGATTTAGTCACTAAAGGTGAAGACGACATTCAGAAAGATTCCCAAATGTAAGTACCAGATATACCTTACATAATTCATATAATAATAATATGAATATAAAGTGTATAATCGCAAATGTCAATAATTAGTAAAAATAAATCACAGATTTCGTCAATTATTCATACTATTAAAACAATTTCACAATAAATGAGACTTTCATTAAATTACAAGTATAAATACACAAAAAAATGCTAATCATATTCTTCGGACAAATAAATTTATTAGCATTTCTTTCAATTGAAATTTTTTTGTATAAAGGATGATGGATGAAATAATGGATAGAAAGGCTGAAATCTTAGCAGATGTAAAAGCACTTATGCAATCAATGACTGAAGAGTTGGAGACTGAAGTTCTCGAAGAAAAATTAGACAAAGCTCGTCAGCTGTCCGAAGAATTCAGTGACTTGGTGGCTAGAACCTGGACAAAGCTCATGCACAAGGAAGTGATTCTTCATGACCAAATGGAAGTGTGTATCCATTTATTTATCACTGGTGTTGAATGAATTACTGGTATTCCTTTCAGCTATTCATATAGTTTCACACAAGGCAAAGTTAGTCATACATGATAAACATTTGATTTGGATTGCACAAGTAATCAGAGTTCTCCAAATACCTCCTATTGCTTAATAAAACTAATATTGACCGAGCAAATCAATTAGACACACTTGCGACGTTTGACCTGCAGCTTTTTATAAGTATTGATTGCAACAAATACTGATAATTATATATTAACAATGACATATCTGCAGGATATAAACGAAGTGTTCAAACAGCATATGTCAGATATGGTTGGATCGTTCTTAGAAGCAGCCCAGAATATATTCTCATTAATGAGAAATCTGGAAGCCGAATATACCGACAACATTGCTGGAATAGCTAGTGTTGTTATGAATACAAGTCAGACTACGGAAGATAGTAAAATGTCACCTAGTGTAACGGATATAATCGGTGATAAGGACATTTTGAATAACAATTTGGCAGCATCCCATGATCTACATCTACAGGTATGCTTATATGCTTATTTGAGTGCACGAATAAATATTAAGCTATTTAAAATCAACAAATGTCGTTTTTCATCGCTTACGTTTTTCGAGCAGTTGCATAATGATCAAAACAACATGATAAATGACATGGGCTCTCATAAAATTCTTTTAATTTCTGCTTATTCAGATCATTGATGGGCGTGAAGATCGTCTAACAAGTCGACTTAATGGTTGGCTTGAAGGAAAGATTGAAAAATTGGCAGAGTAAGTAGCAGCATAACTATTGAGATAATTTAAACCACAAATGTCCAAGATACACGAGATCTGTCTCATTTTTAAAATAGACTGTAGACTGTAGAATTTGTGATCTATATTTTTCGAGCAGTAACCATATTAGTAAAGTCGAGGTGGCCTTCGTTTTTCTGTTTTAAGGAATGAAAGTAACCGGAACCGTCAGAAGATACTAGAAATTTCCCATTTTCTTGAATGTCAACGGGAAGAATTTGATGCACTACAATTACAGCAGCCGTTATACGTGAACACTGACGATCCAGATATTGCTGCAGTACTTGAGCAATAAAACATAAAGCAACTGATTTCTTATAAAGCCAGTTTGTTTCATAATACTGTGAACAAAATGAATTAAATGTATAAACAATAAACGTTTTATCCATTCCTACTGTTTATTAGTACCTATTTCAAATATAACATACTCAAAAAAATTCACGGTAAATAAATTCATATCAAAATATTTTTATTTCTTATCTGCATTGTAAAGTAGAAAAATCTATTGTATTCGCCATATATCACAGCTCTGTCAGATGGGCGCTGTTATGGCGTGACGTATCGTTACTGTTAGCTTCAGCGGTTTCACTTCTTTTTTAAGCTCTGGATGTACATATCCAAACCCTTTTGTACCTGTGGTTGCTCTAAGAAGCCAATGAATAGTTTCACATCAAAATCTCTATTTTTTTCAAGCCATGAGAGTGCTGACTTCCTTAACTGATGCTTCGTTGCGGACCTTGCACCAGCTGCAGAACGAAATTTGTATTAGAATATCTGCATTCTAAAATAATACAGTTAATATTATCACACAGAATATCGAGACTTAAAGGTTTTCACATTGTATTTGATTTTGCAATGATATCTTCATAATGCATACATAATATATACATATGTTCAAAGCATGTAATGCCACTGATCTATTGTGATAATGTTAAAAGATTATCACATTTATCACATAATACTCACGTGATATTTTAGCATAAGCTGCAATATATTTTTCGCACTTAGCGATTGCTTCTTCTTTATTTGTAGCTAATTCATCGACCAGGCCAATTTTTAGTGCCTCTTCTGGTGTGTAAAGCGAACCTCTGTATATGAATGCCAATTGTTACACTTACATGAGGGAGGTTTCATTTATTTTTTTGCGATTTTATCCATCAAAGTACGAAAAAAAACTTATTACGTGTTTGGGCAGGACGTATTAAGCCACCCTTATTGGTTTTATAAATTATTTCACTTTTCCGCATTTTTCAATGAGCTCAAACATCCAAACAAGTAGTTATTATTACGATTAAGAACATTAATATTTGTCACACTTGGTCAAGAAAAAAAATATAGCATAAGATTCAAGCTTGCCGGCAAAAATATTATACTAAAGTATCTATACTTCCACATTTGTAGAAAACAATTTAACTTTCTATGAATTGCGACACCTTCAAATTCTACAATATTGATCGCAAAATATTAAATCTGAACTGAAGCCAACGGAAGAATATTTCTCTTCGAAAATATGGAATATTGAATTATGTATTCATAAATTTGCAAAGCCAATGAAGATGGCCTTGTAGATAATGCCCATCACTTTTCTAGGTATTTGAATCTAGATGAAATTTGATGAAAAGATAGGCATCAGTGACCTTCACCGACTAAATGAAACGAAATGAAACTTCCACTCGTATAAATATTGAATTAAATAATTCATCGTTATTTGTGAACGGTAAATAATACTAATTACCGCAACAGTGATATTTCTCCTTGACGTTGACCGATTACATTAACAAATGTATCCTGGAACCATTTAGGAGCAATTATACCCAATTGTGTTTCGTTCAGTCCTATTGTATGTTTTCCTTCAACGAAAACTCGATACTCACAAGACGTTGCGAGGAGACAGCCACCCGCAGGACTAGCACCCTGAAATTTACATAGCATGGAATTCGAATTCGAATGGAATATGATACACGAATTTTGTACTTACGTTTCTATCTTTAAGCTACTTCTGTTATTTAATGTGTTTGCCAACTTCAGTATACTTCTTCAGTATAATATCTGGTTATGATTATTCGTATTACAATGTCATGATTGGTTTTGAGGAATCTTTGTCAAAGATTTCAAGAAGATATTTATTTTTATAGTATTCATTGCAAAAGGTTGATACCAATGCATTATCAGAACTTTTACACTTTATGAACAAATAAGTCGTTCTTTTCATATTTTTGGTAAAATTCGAGATTGAATTCAGAAATTTACAGTTTATTTCACTGCGAGGCATTTCTTATTAAATTTGAATGTTGAATTGAGACAAAGTTTCCCCGATACACATATATAACATGACAACCACAGCAAGAATAAGTTGAACATACATTGACTGCAGCTGCAGTAGGTAGCGCTAAACCGTACAAAGTCAACCAAAGGTCCTGAAGTGCACGCCAAAAGCTTTCTGCACGTTTTAAGTCTGGCTTATACATTTCCAAGATATCTAATCCAGCTGAAAATACTTTTGGCAAAGCTGAGGTCAATATAATACCTCGGCATTTGCTTTTCTCCAGTTCTTGAAAATTGTAATTCAGTTCTGTGATGAATTCCAGATTTAAACTGTTTACTGGTGGTTTATTCATCGACACTGTAGCGATACCTGTGTATTTAAAATAATATAATTATTTGAGCGACGCGGGATTATGATTCTTGGAAATTGGGTCATAAAGTTATGAATCGGTAAGTGCTTATTTTAAAAATAGTAGCTGGATAGCATACAATTCAAAGATGCCAAATTTACAACAACGATCCTGATTCTCTGATGTTGACAATAGAAAGAATAGGTTGACTATAAAGTTCTAAATTTTTCAGACGTCTTGTGGAATTATAACGACTGATATTCTAAAACAATTTGTCCAAAATATAGTTATACAAGTCTTCTGCAGTATCTTTTTCATTATGATGAAAAATTTTAATGAAGAGAAATTTTGTATCAGGTTTCTGATGCAATGATCTGCCAACAATAAAATTTCGTAAAAGACGTTACAAATAAAAGTTGAAGCTATCGGCCGAATGTATTCACATTGATTGAAATATGGCAGTTAAGTCCATGATTAAAAATTTTGTCAAATATCATGGGAAAATAATAATTATACAGGATTACAGATATAAAATTGCATAGCATTGTTCTAATTGCCAGAAGTTTCATTAGGTCAGCAAACGAAACCACTGGCTTTAGTTTCATACTTTTCATTGCAGTATCATGGAGTCAAGGTGACTGAACAGTTGTCAATATATTATAATTATATAATTGACTGTTGTGTTTCTTATGTATTTACAACTAACCAGAGACTTTCAGCTATCAGATAAACAATCAGCTTTATTGGATGTATGTGCATACGTAGGATATTTACCATCACTTTAATATAGTAGTGCATTTGAATAATAAAGGAAAAGCAAAATCAACAATCATTATAATATAATGAGTCCTTACCCATTCTTATCCTTACCTGTTTTATCGCTTACATTTACATCAACTAACTTGGCAGCAGATGAATATTGCTTTCTGAACTGACCCATTGTCAGAAACTTAGCAGTGGTGTACCTTCTTAGTGCGGCCATGGCTAGGAAAATTAGCGAAATATAGTATATTACCAGCTATATGCTGCTTTATCAAGTTGAACTTTGTAATGCTAGCGTAATCATACATCCTTGAAAATTATCGCTAATTGACAAATTCAGAATTTTCAGTATCTTATGGCATGAAGGATTAAGCAACATATACTCATTCTGCTTATTCTTCATGCAATGAACAGAAACATCGTATTTAACTACAAAACTCCACGCGAACTTTGAACTACACGGTTTTTCATTAACTAAATGTAAATAAAATCAGATTTATCGTATTCCATTCTTTTTACGCAAACCTAAAGTCGTGAGTGTAGGGTTAGATATAATACTGCACAGATGCATACATACCTATAGGTAGATTGATAGATATATACATGCATATAGGTAGATTGACAAACATCACCCACTCACCTTTAAATATTACTTACTGTATAGGGTTCTCAGTAAATTCGTTTCAAAATGAAACGTTAGTATTCTTCTAGCACTCTTATATAATGACTCGATACTTATCGGGCAATAAATAATCAGCAGCGATAATTAAAGACAGTGGATATTGCACTCAAGAGGATGCTGTAGACCGTTTTTATCGACCGCGTCGAATACCAATTTGACTACTGTACCATCTCTGACTGTACAGCCTGAGATATCCACTGACGTGCACTAATGTGAAAATATCACAGAAGCGAAATCACATCAACCTTGCGGCCAAACACATACTAGCCGACAACGAGCTCACGCGGTGGAATTCGAGTACTTGACCGGCCGTACGGTCCGGCTGGAAGAGTAGTGGAGGCAGAGAGGGGGGGGGGGGGTGGGGGGGGGGGGGGGGGGGGGGAGAAGGCATTTTATGCAATTCTTATCTCCGATGAGCAAAGGGAGATCCAAATAGACTATTAGGTTGTATACTAATAGTCCACACGAATAAGCTATGAAATTGACTGACTTCTATTCTGGAATAACGTAGGTTAGCCGATTTTTTTATAGGTTCATTAGAGACGAACGAACATATTTTCACCTATGCCCCAAAATGTTAGGTCGGGTCTGTCCGTAACGATTGTTTAAACTTTTGAGGCCCCACATTTTGTTAAATAACGTCTTCGTTATGGGTCATACACGAAAACTGTTCAAACAAAAGTTGTCCGTCTCATCATTGTCGATAAAACAAGCTGTCGTGAGATCAATTTCCTCTATTTGTTCAGTTGCAAAATGCAAAATGTCGTGGAAAAAAAAATTCACATTTCTTGTTATAAATTCATGAGTAAACAACGTGTGGCTTTGAAACTCATGGTACAGGTAATATGAAGTGTCTTCAAAATTATCCTTCAAGGCTTTTTTGGCTGTGTTATATAGTTGAGCAACAATCCGCGACAAGCCAAAATCCGTATATCGTCTGCCCTTTCTTATGTGATTGGCCCACAGGTTGCCAAAAAATCATGGAGTCAGTTCGTTACTAGTACTTTCCATAAATGAAAAAAAAAATTTTATACTCGAAAATCACAATTTTTGGGCGACTTGAAATTTTTTACGAATGATAAATAAAAATATTTTATACTGCTATAAATATCCTATTCTCGCAGTCAATGAGTTTTTCTCTTAGGGCGACACAAATTATAGGGATGTAAGCCATATTTTTATAACATTACTTCAGTACGTAGTTTTGAAAGCTCTTCATTTTTTTTAATTTAGGTTAATAATCGACAAGTGTAAGTTTTCCACGCGCAATTCAAGAAGTCGTTGATAATGCCATGAAATACGAAATATTATGTGGGAAACTTGAACATTTTGAAAATTCACAGCTCGTTAACAACTTCGACTCCTAGCTGGAAATTTTCAGCGTTGTTTGGGGATGGAATGAAGTATACTCCCTAAAAATTTCAAGCGATTTCGAGTTGATAGAAAAAAGTTATAGCTATGTGAAAACAGCGATTTTTCAGAAATCAGTTGGTTTTGCGAGGCCGTATATAAAAAGGAACGTGGTAATTAATAATAATTCGTGTAGGTAGTGATGAAGTATACCTAGACGAAAAATTTGAGCCGTCGATTGGCCGTCTACATGGAAAATTCTTGACTTGGCAGCGTTTCAAAGTTATGCGAAATTTTGCTAAAATAGTAGTTCATGAAAAGGGTCCTAATTAAACTGGATTTTGCTTTGGAGTAAAACACTATTTTTTTCTCAAAAATACAAGGTCAGAGAAGGGGAATGCCGTTTGATTCGAGTCTTTAAGTTCCATAGAGCTCCCATGAAAAAATCGTGAAAATAACTGAAAAATTGAATTATTAATAACTTCAAAAATTTCTATAGCCACCAGATTTTCTTATATTAAGCTCAAATTTGGAGAATCGTCTTTTTTTATAACCTACTTTCTTGAAAAAAATCAGCAGCCGAATCGCTGACCCAAGCCCGCAGGCTGCGGTCGAAAACTATTGGACGTT
Organism: Neodiprion virginianus; assembly: GCF_021901495.1. Classification (NCBI taxonomy): domain Eukaryota; kingdom Metazoa; phylum Arthropoda; class Insecta; order Hymenoptera; family Diprionidae; genus Neodiprion; species Neodiprion virginianus. The sequence continues at coordinate 21,026,612 of NC_060880.1, forward strand.
GAATTTTTTTTTCCACGGCATTTTCCATTTTGCAACTGAACAAATAGAGGAAATTGATCTCACGACAGCTTGTTTTATCGACAATGATGAGACGGACAACTTTTGTTTGAACAGTTTTCGTGTATGACCCATAACAAAGACGTTATTTAACAAAATGTGAGGCCTCAAAAGTTTAAACAATCGTTACGGACAGACCCGGACCTAACATTTTAGGGCATAGGTGAAAATATGTTCGTCCGACTCTAATGAACCTATAAAAAAATCGGCTAACCTACGTTATTCCAGAATAGAACTTATCACCCGCCGCATAAGTTTGCTCTGATAATTCAAAACAAAAATTCGAACTAAACGAGCCAGACAATCGCGTACGTCTCCAACCCGTATTTAACACTCCAACAAATCAACATTTTTGACATTCCAGAAAATAAATTCGAGTAACGGGTTAATAAAGAAATTGATGAATAAAAAATGGTAAGAAAATTCTCGAACAGACATAGCAAGTATAATGAGTATTATTAATATTGACAACTTTGATATCATCTTCAGCCAAATGTGACAACTTAAAATGAGCTTTTGTTAATCCTAACCGAACAACTATCCTCAAAACGCGTCCAAATGAATAGCTAAAAAATGCAGTCAAACCGCAACTCTCCCAACAATCGGAAAAGAATAGAAACGGAACGATTAGCAGAATTATGAATATCATTTCTTTAAGTTTCCGAATTAAGCATGAGTTATTCCAATGAGACACTGTTCGTTTTAATCTGTTTATTCGTTTCTATTCGATTTTACCTGTTATTTCCTATCCCGTCATATTCGCGACAATGCCACCTCTAATAGCTTCTTCGTTTCAATTGTATATTTAGAATAAGGGATGGCAATTATCAATCCGATTCAATTCTTTCTATCGGAATTAATTCTTTTCAAAGAATACAAAACATCCGTTTGGATAAAGAAATCGGAATAGATCGTATTGAAATTCTCAATCCGTTTTTATCCTTTTCCGATTGTTGGGCTGCACCGCAATAACATTTACAAATAGTGTTCTCATTTCATCAAAAATAATTTTTAGCATATTCCAAGTTACTTTTTTTCTTCAAGTACAATAAACATGTATAGAATCCGAAATTCATACAAATCTAAGGTGTATTGTCAGTACTATAAAAGGCAGAAATAAATTTGTGGACACCTGCATTCGATATTTCTACACAGGTGTAGAATGACAAACTCGAATCGTCACATCAGAGATAGACCAGGAGTACAATGGGACAAGTTGAAAATTCGATTATACAGGATGTTCCCTTTTAAACGAGCCATTACAATATCTCGAAAACTAAAAAGTTTTAGACGAAAATTGTTCAATATCAAAGAGGAAGTTTGTAACGACTTGAGGGTCGTTTATTTCCGAGCGGCAGCGGGTAGAGTGCGATTGGGTTCAACTTCGCTTTTGCGTTTAAAAACAACTAGGATGAAGATTATTGATTGAGGTGTTGAAAGTGAAAATGGATTTCGTAGATCATATAGCACTAGGTGATTTATTGATCGTAAACGTATAATGTATGCGTGGGGACGAGTAATTATAGAGTCGCGAAGAGAACTGCATAGATCGAGAGGTAAAGACGACGTGCACAGTTTGGATTGTAGATGGGAAGTACAAAGTAGGACACTTGACAAAAGCACATGATTATCGTTCTTTGAATGAAATTTTCCTCTTCTTGTTCACTTGTAACCGACGGAAATATTTTACTTTGAAAGCTGCAATAAAAATTGAATTTTTTTTTTCTCGTTTTCGATCCTCAAGGGAAGGTGAGGCACTTCCGAAGAAAGTGCAAAAAGAAAACAGCATTATTTTTCACTTTATTCTTGAACTGCCCCACTTTGTTTCAGTCTTCCTTATATTACGTGGTACAGTGCAGAATTTGTCACTATAATTCATACTCCTCGCGTTGAAATAGTATAATTTCCATTTTGAAAATTTTCTACAGAACCATTCATAACTCGCAGACCTTCGCTATTGCAGTTATTCGCTGATTTATTTCATTGTTTCTTCGGTTCAAAAACACTTTTACCATTTTATTCAAAATGCTGGTGAACCGTGTCTGAATTAAAATGAAAATTACAGCACATAACGCCTATTTCTCAGACACTGAAACAAAATGATCAGTGTTTTAGAACAAGAGAAACAATTTAAAAAATCAGTGAACAAATTTGTGAAGGTGATCCAGAAATTGCGAATCGCCGAATTGACGAGGAATCCACCCTAAACAAAATGTTTCTTAGAATACTTTCAAAATAGAAGGTTTCATACAATTTCGCGATATAACAGTAATTTAAGATATTGTAGATTAGAAAACGTAATCATACATCGGCACAAAAATGAAAAACACGCATGAAAAAAAAACACGTAAAACATGCTCGTGTTCTGTAAAAAGAATTACCTTTTATACTCTAAACTTGATGTGAAAATTCGGAAAATAAATCATGCCATTTGTAGGTTTTCGACCCAAACATCTAAACTCTAAACTTCCAGAGTATGCTACAATTTTGGTGCCCAACTTGCTTTGGTGTTATACACACGAATTAGCTTTAAGCACATCGTTTAAGTATTATACCTAATACAGCATACACTCAGGCCGGAAAACAACCCGGAACATTAATTTTTTGCGCGATGCATTTCGTCAAAAAGGTAATTGTTTAGGTTTATCAGTAGGCAAAGAGAAAAAAAATGCACATCTTTTTTTTACTGAAGAACAAAAAATTGTATAAAATTTTTTTTAAATAACTAAGTAAACTCGGAAGACATAATTGGTCATTTAGAAAAAATTATAAATGATGAAAAAGTATAAGTTAGTCGGTAAAACGTTGAAACTCAATTCAATTCCGGTAGAATTAGTAGTTCAAATCGGTACATGGCAACTTTTCATGAAAATCAATTCATTGTAAAATCCTGTTTTTCGGATTCTAGAGGTGCAAGAACGTAAAGTTTCGTTGAAATTATAAAAAGTAAATTTCGACCGAAACCAGTTACACTTTTCTGATCTCACCAAAGTTGATGAAAATAATATTATATATATATATATATATATATATATATATATAGGTTTTCTTACTATTGAAGCCTCGCAGTTACTATCTGAAAACCAGTTTCAAGCGATACAGAGTCGGCTTCTAATTCTTCCAGATGTTACCGAAATAATATACGAATAAGCTTTAATCGTAAACAACATATATTTTATCGGTGTGAAAACCGTACAGTGCCAACCTACTTTAAATGTAATTTGAAATCAAAAGATCGGCCATACAGCGGCCGGCTTTTAATTCTTCCACACATTTTAAAAATAGTATACATGCAGTATAAGCTTCAAGTAATGTGAATTTTAGCGACATTAAAACGTGACTTACCAAATAACAACCTTCGGAGCGGTGAATGAGGGTGCAGACCTTGTTGCAATCTATTTTATCCAGTGTTGCGCCGAAGAATGATTTTAAAATCGATATGCTTGTTACAAATATTGAATTAGTTTTGTTATAATTAAAGGTACACTTTTAGACAAACACTGCGGTTTATTAATATTGTTAATAGCTGCAGATTTAAAATCTTCATTATGTAAAAATATTTAATGTACGATAATTTTACCACTTTAACCTAATTATAGGCTGACGATTTTAAACTTTATCTAGACTAAAATAGCTGTGTAAAATTGTTACTATATAGATACAATCGAAGCAAGTTATTAGTTCGTTGTTACATCGAAATTGCAGTTTACCCCTCAGACGGAGCTTTTAAGACCATACGGTCCTCACAAGCTCCGCTGAGGGCAATAGTACTGCAATGACGCGCTTCGTTTAGATATATGTCAAGAGGTTTTATACACAGTACAATCGCACCCACACCGTGTCTGCACTAAGATGGAGTTTGAAAGCGCCTTTTATACCAGTAGTAGGAAGGGGGAAGTCTACGTATTCAATTCGGGGAATACCAAATCAGTATTCCAACGTCGATTGTAACTTCACTCAGTGCACACCGAAGTGGGGTTTTCCCGGTATTCAACCAATAGCAGAAGCGAAATCCTGGGAAAACCCCACTCACAACGAGATCGTCAGACTTCCGTATCGCGAATTTTGGTGAAGATCTAATTGCCTCAATATATGTACTTATATAAAAGTATCCTGATGTGTACAAGTTTTATATACCCATTGGGCCGGTCTTCACTCCGGTTAAAATCGATACAGTAGCAATTTAATGAGTGGAATGCCTTGATAAACGAAACCTATTATGTATTTTTACCTGAAATATAAATTTTGGAGTCTTTTAAACCCTAGAGCGAAAAAAGCTTTCCCGCGCCGCGAGCGGCCAATGAAAATCCCCTACGCGAAAAACGCAATTACAGCACTAATTGTAAGCGACATAAGATATTTTTTAGTCAACGGAAGCAGTGTACTCGTGAAAGTGAATGTAAGAAATATTCCCACATAATCAGGTTTTCGATTCGAGACGATTTTGGGGAAGACCCCGCAAATCAAGTCACGTATTAGCTGACTTGAGTCTTGAACATTGTAGAATCCGGTAAACCTCTTCGTTTCCATTTTCACCTAACAAGTGACTTTTCCGATTCATTTAATACTTCCCGGGTGACAAGTTAGGAAAATACCAATTCAACAATCAGTATTTTTCCTGCGATGTCTACGTCCCTGTATCGTAAGGTTAAATGCGACTATAGATCCCTGATTATAAGTACCGGATTTAAAATGGGAACACCGCAAATGGCGACGGAGACGTAGTCAGTGAGAATTGCATATAAAGATATATAAATACTTAACTTCTGTGTTTTCATTTACGACAAAAAGGAGATTTCTGATCTATTCCATATTTCAGAAAATATAAAAAACAAGTCTGATCAAAGAATATGGACGTTAGAAGAACGTACCGAAGCCTCGTGGGGACATCTACTATACTATACCCAACTGTCGGTAACAAATGCCTCACTAGGCTTCCGTACATAAGGCATTTCTGATTGGCCACCAGAATCGTACTTATCGCTGGTCGTCACACGTGCGTCTAGTTCATTCTGCCCAATTCTGCTACACCAGACTCAAATCTTAACCTGCAAGTTATTTTAACTCGTGTACAAAATGATAAAGTCTGGATAAAGCAGTCAAAACAAAAGACGTAATATTTCGCGTCTTACGTAAATATATTTAATAACTAAGTTAAAGGTACGTTAGGGAAAACGCTTTCATTACGGATTGTATATATCATTGTATATACTATTAAACTTTGAACATGACGATTGTTGAATATGTTCAAACTTTGTCGGACAATCCATATTTTGGAGCTGGTTTCGGGCTTTTTGGACTTGGTGCTGGTGCGGCTATGCTTAGAAAAGGAATGCAAGTTGGAATGATCCTTTTCAGGCGGCATTATATGATCACATTAGAGGTACCTTGTCGCGATAAAAGTTACCAGTGGCTTCTACACTGGTTAACTCATAAGGGTGCTAGGAAAACACAGCATCTATCTGTAGAGACAAGTTTTGAAGAAAAAGATACTGGGTATGTCAAGACCAAGTATGAATTCATACCAAGTATCGGTACTCACTTTTTCAGTTACAACGGTAACTGGATAAAAGTAGAGAGAACGAGGGAACAGCAAACGTTGGATTTGCACATGGGTATCCCTTGGGAAACTGTTCAACTTACAGCATTTGGGAGAGACAAGAGCATATATTTTAATATCCTTGAGGAAGCTAGACAAATGGCATTAAAGGAGCACGAAGGAAAGACAATAATGTACACGGCAATGGGAAGTGAATGGAGGCCCTTTGGACATGCAAGGAAAAGACGACCCCTAAATTCCGTGGTATTGGATGCCGGAATTGGAGAGAGAATATTAAACGACTGCAAAGAATTTATAGACAATCATGGATGGTATAGTGAAAGAGGGATTCCTTACCGAAGAGGGTATTTGCTTTATGGACCGCCAGGCTGTGGCAAATCTTCGTACATAACTGCATTGGCTGGTGAACTGGAACATGGCATCTGTGTGCTGAATTTATCAGAAAGAGGTCTGTCTGATGACAGATTAAATCATTTGCTAGCCGTTGCTCCTCAGCAAACCATTATTCTTCTAGAGGATGTAGATGCTGCTTTTATTAGTCGAGAAGAATCAAAAGAAATCAGGGCAGCTTATGACGGGCTTAATCGAGTGACATTTAGCGGTTTATTGAATTGTCTGGACGGCGTTGCTTCTACAGAAGCAAGGATAGTCTTCATGACCACTAATTATCTCGAGAGATTAGATCCAGCCCTTGTGAGACCTGGTAGAGTTGATCTCAAAGAGTACATAGGTTGGTGCAGCGCCTATCAAGTGGAACAAATGTTTCTGAGGTTTTACAAATTCTCCGAGAAATGTACACATACATTGGCTCAAGAGTTTGCCAATAGTGTTATAGCTCATAAACGTAACGTGAGTCCAGCACAAATTCAGGGTTTCTTTATGTTTCACAAGAACAACCCTGAGGAAGTAGTGAACAATGTATCGAAAATATGGGAACTTCAATAAAATAATATCTTAGTATCAATAAATACAGGTCACAGGAAGTGTAATGTTATGTACAGTATTCCAAGCATGGACTTATAACCTGAATTAATTAAAAATTTAGTTTGAAGCATATTTCGAAGTGTAAGTTGGCGTTTATAAAAGAGGACATAACACAGATACTTTAAATTTTTCTGAACATTGTGACCTCAGAAATTTGAAAATTAACATTTTTCTCCTCAACTAGCAATCTTTGTAACGATCTGGCACTGAGTAACCATATTTTTTTTACTAAAGTGTACCAGCCTTATGGCGTTGCTTATGGCATGGAATGAGAAAACGGAATGATAAATTATGTTCAAAGGAATAGCTAGTAAATATTTAATTTGTGTTTTGCAATGCCGGCCAGGTCTACTGCATAGACTTACGGTCTACTGATACATAAGTACACTGGATAGAGGTATCCCTACGAGGATCGCCTATGCTTGGCAGTTGACTGAGCGACCAAGCGTACGGCAACTCACTCATAGAGCCACAACTTCATGCAGTTATATATCAGTGGCCAGGTCATCTGACGATATGTATAGATTCGAATAGATTCAAGGCCACTAATGTGTGGAAAATCAAGGGTAAATCCGCAGGTAAAAGGCCGCAGGAACTGAGAATTCAAGCCCAAGACATTTCCACCTAATAGACAGAGCACTATTCCGTATCTTGAACTTCACTTGGAAAAGCGAAAAACATTGTTTTAACCGATCAAGAAGCTGTCTTAAGCGTTTATCTCTTATCATTACGGACGAACTTACAGAAACGCTCCCCAAAGACTGCTTCTGATTCGCTCTGTGATAAGCGCCACCTAAACAGATCAGAAGGCAGCTTTAAACGAAAATTCATGCCCCTGGGCCCAGTTATTTAATAGCTAAATTCTACAGTAATTTATGAAATTTCCTTGACTTCCTCCCTCTCTCTATCCGCAGAACCTTTCCACCAACAATTAGGTTAGTCTGCATCTTGCCCACTCTACCTGTATCATATCTACGGAAATCATCCAGACTAGTCATCGAAGAACACTAGCACTACTAGTGGCTGTTCTGGTACTACTCTCTTGGTCTCCGAAATGCGAACCATTTCTGTACTGTGGAGTTCGGTCTCCCCTCTAATTATACTTTCTGGTTTTAGCCTTTTTAGCCCGGTTCGGGCTTCTGCTAGATGGTCTCGTGTTTTCAGTTTCATACCACCAAGCATTGAGTAAGTTTTCTTCGTAAAAAATCATGTACACTGTCTCGAAGGGGCCTAGTAAAATCGTAGCAAAGACGCGAAGAGGTAGAAAATGATTTTAAAGACTCGGGATAGACAGTTAGTATTAAAGAAACAAATTAATTTACATGTCAAGTTAATTCTTTCAGGAATTAGTCAAAACTTAGAGAGGCTAGAAACGCTGCGTGATCTTACGAGAAAATCAGATCCCGATGAAAATCACGATGTAACTAAGTGAGTATATTAATATATAATTCGATCGAAAGTTATTGTTGGGCAATCGGTATAACGTAACGAGTCAATTTAGTGATGATTATTAAATCCCCATTGACGCAACAATCACTTACACCTATTTGTTCCACGCAATATTACGCAATGATAATAGTTGCAAGCCATCTCCCATAGCAACTGTAGAGTATTTATACCGTTCCTTACACGCCACACACCATTCATAATGTATTAACCATTAAAATTCGTTTGGCAACTTGAAATTCATTGAAAAATATCACAAGATGATTTTAGCTCATTCAAATTAATTAAAACACGATGACACGGACTTTACAAGTCATTTCCTAGGTGAACAACGAGTCTTGGCAAATTTATAAAATCAGGGTTTATGAATGAATAACAATAATAATTATGGTATTGATCACAAAAAAGAATACTAGATGATGTTAAAGGTTAAAATCAGCGCATTTTGTTATGAATTATTGAAAAACAGCTATTCGTGAAAGATAATGGGGCAATTGCAATGGTTATGACACTAGAAAAAATTATAAAATGTACTTCGAACCTTAGTCAGCTCCAAAGTATTTTTTTTAACATTGAGAATATATTGAGAATATATAAATACATTACTCCAACTGCTTAGCATATTTCGCAAGTTTAGTTTGATATGATTTATCGTTTATTCCATATTTTAATTTTTCTGTATCATTGAATGTATTAAATCGGTTTAAATGCTGCAACCTTTACCAACAAGCACTAATTTCTCTGTTATTTTTTTCTTTTAGTCATGTACCAAAGCCTGTCTTCCACATCAATGGGAAATCAAAATTCAGTTCTCAAAGGCACCTTCAGAATCAAGAGGCAATTACTCCACAGCACGAGGAACTTATTAAATTTGTTTACGAATGTAATTAATGATTTTAAACATTATTCTTAATCTTCAGTTTTTTTTTTTTTACATTTGTAATTGATGGACAGAAATGGTTAACGTCATTTTACTTTCTACACAGCACGTAATGTTGCGGGAAAACTAAAAGACCTAACATGGCAACATCGTAATATTTTAGATATACTGCTCGATTTTTCTACAATGCTCTAGACATCGCAGAGCAACATTTTGATGTCCGTTCTTTTAAATATACTTGCTATGTTCCTGTAATGATTTAATGAAATATGTCTCAAGTATCAGTACGTTACTTTTTGAAAGGGCTGTGTATCCGCCCTGTGAATAAAATCTCATTTGTTTTGTTCATCCATTGCTTCAGTAGCCATTGTTCCAGGCAGATCGGATGAAACAAAGGCTACCTATCTAATGTACTAAATACTTGAATCATTTTCAGTTAAATGTAAGACGTAAGTAAAGAAATGATTATAATGATAATAGTATTTTCCAACGTAGCGTTTGGTGTACCAGTATCTAGGAAAGGTGTTTTGAATCCTCAATTCAACACACAGTAAAATGATGTAATGATAATACTACTGGATTATTTATGCATAATTTCAAGTACACTGATTGTATTGCGATATTTCTGCAACGTTGTGACCGCCATTGCAGTATATTGCAGTATAGAAATATTGGAGAAATATTTCTGCAAGATTGCGTGCCGTGCAAACTGCTTATTAATTTAATGTGTTTCTTAAACAATTTGATTGCATAATGTAAAACTTGGTCTCGATAGCTTCATAACTCCCATAGAGAGGCTAATTCTAAAAAAAAGCTATTCATCATTGCAACCGAGTTCGAATATGTGTTACACATGGCACTTATGTTTTCAGCCTGGGGGGTCTGTAACCTTACACTCTGCATGGTTGTCTGTTGTTCCATGTACTGAATATGAAATGTACTTATCTATACTGCTTTGACTTCTGTGATAATATTAGCGAAAAACTGTTCTCAGAATAATCTTGTTAATTTTGGGAATTTAATATGAAAAAAAAAAAAACAGTGTCTGTAGTACTTATTTATGATAGTACTTGGTATGAATTTTTATTTTTTTTTTTTCTCGGCAGCTCATATATCACGAAATATATCATTTTTAGCTAATTCTTTTTTTTTCATAAGTAAATATGGTGGTATATCTTTGTGAAAATAATACATCATCACATACAACGAGTAAATCACAAAAAATCAATGATCGAACTCAATTTTCTTGTGAATGTTATATGTAATTATAACAGTTGCGGTATTTTCGAGCATTGCAGTTCAACTATGAATTTTGAAAAATTTCAATTTGCAGCTTCAGAGCCCAAGAGACAAATAGAACTATATTTATACTTGTTCTGAAACAACGTCACGAACATTTAGGAGAAAACATACTTACAGTATGTTAGGAATTATTACATTTATTAATCCATATATGTCTTTTAATATAATTTTTTTAAATAAGTGTTCATATTGCTTGGAATCATTCAAATTAAAGTTATTCAATCTATAGCTGATCTAACTATATCATTTAATCTCATTTCAGCGTGGAGCCAAGTTAGCACACAGAATAGCGAGTCCTCAGATGGTTCTGAATGTCCTGAGCCATGCAGTAAGTAATCGAAAATCACTGGCCATAATTTTGATTTTTATTCTCATTGATAGATTGCTTGCAGTCACATACCTGATCATCAACGTCGACTGTCAATTCTTGGATAAGTCGATTTTTTGCAATAGAATATAAAAAAAGTTTCGTTTCTAAAATTTCAAGGCACAATCAAATCTCACGATATAAGCTTTCAAAGTTATTGCCTTTCACCAATGGAAGGCATCTTTTAGAACTTTGTTAGCCCCGTGAACCTATCAGCAAGCACGTATGTGGGTAAAGGTTCTAAAACTCCTCTACGATTAGTGAACGGCAGCTTGAAAACTACTCGTGCTCTCAACTTTTTGAAAAAGAATTTTTTTTTTTTTATTTTTTTTTTTTTTATTTAGCAAGAAATCAACCTACCTATAATTGATGTTCGCCATTAATTACTCTGTATGTCTGACGAATGCTACTCACTTATATTTTATTTGAATTCCGATTGCTGTTTTTTTTTTTTTTTTTATATCTATCTCCATACAATATTTTAATTCAACTAATAGATACAATTTGCAAATCCGAAATAATAACTAAACGCTGTCTGAGGTAATATTTGCTTGGTATCAAGCCACTTTTTCCCTGCATTGAATTGATTAAAACAAATAGAAATTAGGTGATTTAGTCATTATAGAGCAAGTAAAGCAACAAAAGATTGATCGTTGGCCACAATTTCATTACAGGCCCTGGGGCGATAGTATATTACAACGATGGAGAACCTAACGTAGTCTTACAGGGTAAGGATGATTTCACATTTTTTATTTAATCTCGGCTTTACGTAAATAGTTGTTTTAGAAGGACGTGCACTGAATCTAGGTTCAATATTACAAAAGTTTTGGTACATGATTTCGTATTAGATATCTCAAAGCACGTTGTGAGAAATTAAAGTTTCGTGTATGTGTAAATTACTTCTGAAAATTGTTAAATAGTTCAAGTCATGAATTAATTGAAAATTTTGATCGTACAATTTCAGACTTCAAACCATTCGATTTGGAGTCTTGGTGGGGAAAGCGGCTTTTTCACAATATCACCAAGTCACTTTAAGATATTAAATCATCTTATGTTCAAAAGTGGCTTCAATAACAATGTGAACGAATGACACGAAGATCAAATCAGTTGGTTTCATATTGAATTTAAAATTGATGAATATTGAAGAGAGCGCACAAAATTAAATTTAGTATGAATATCTTGTAATTGCAGTTCTTGATTCAAGCGAATACCCAACGTAGAAGAATTATCATTTTACCGATATTCTCCAACAATAACTGATAGATTTTTGTTGCAAGAGATTATTGGTTAAAATTAGTCAAGACTTTCTTACATATAAGGAGGTCTTTAACATTTTATAAATATTAAATTTTAATTATGTTTATAGGTAGTTGAAAGGTAACTAAATGTACCCGCGACAATTTTTACACAGTGCCATTTGTTACACAGCAATTTGTAAATAACGGGTGCTTTATAAATTTGTTGTATATTAAAATGTTATCTGCTGAACTTCTATTAATTGTTAGCAACTGTAGATGTCATTTAATGTTGGACAAAAATACGCCAACTTTCATAGTTTTGTTTATTATTGTTTAATATGCTGTAGAATGTGTCTCTCAGATTTCTGTGCTGAATTCTATAGCAAGAAAATTATTATAACACACGCTATTCGATTGATATCGTAGTATCCTCATCATTGGTACACTGCTGAATTTTTTAAATTCTCGTGCTCTTAAACACAGCGTAATTTGTTATAGAGATACATACAAAATGCAATGTCAGGTAGACAATAAATAATATTATTGTTATTTTAAAGAGTGAATGTCGCATGAGTAAAAAAGAGAATTATTGAGTTATGGATTGAACTATGATGTGAATCTATCTATACGTGTATTATGTACATGTGTATAAGCACGATACAAATTGACACGTATGCATAAGGTGTCCGCTAAGCGAATGTTTGAAAATGATATCATTGATTGTTACAACACTTGTATCATTTAACTATTTTAAGTACTAGTATAACTTTGTAGACTGATACTATTAAGATTGTTATAAATTTATAAAATATTTTTACAGCGTGAAAAAATTAATGGTCGCTCGATTATCATAAACATTACATGAGTAGTTGTGGGTTATTGTCGAGTTTATGAGGTACACATTTCTTTATGCCATTAATTTATTCGCACTGTATTAAAATTGCAAATTGCAATTTTGTAGTCGACATGTAGTGAGAAAATTTGGCCTACGCTGCTGAATTTGTTATTAAAAGATATATATATATATGTATATGTATATGTATATAAAATATATATATCTTTATATTTTACCCTGTGTTTTCGTTGTTTCATTCTGGTCTACTTAAGTCATATCTCCCCCATTTATTTCTGTTCAAGGCAAAGTGATAATGAAATATTGAATCACACTCTTCCATACGTAGACTGAAAACTAAAATTTTCGATGAATGATTTAGGTATTGCCTTTTCCCCAACGCATTGCATCTAATTGTAAGTATTAGGGGCGTGCGGGTACTGAAATTCTTCGGGTCGGATCGGGACGGGTAAAATGGACTACTTTCAGGTCGGGTACACGGAAATTTCAAGTACTCAGAAAGTTCGGATTACCCAAAATTTTCGGGTACCCGAAAATCTCGAGTTTGCCGAAAAACGAAAATATTGATCCAGGACTCCAGCGGATGATCTTCGTATGTTCAGGAGCGGATTAGATAGTTCTGCCATTCTAGGTAATTCTAGTACAGGATACGGGATAAGGATGACCTACATACAACTGTTTACCAGATAAAAACTATATTGCACCTGTGGCCTGTTACTACAAAACGATGCCATGAAATATGAAATATTATGTGGGAAACTGGAACATTTTGAAAATTCACAGCTCGTTAACAACTTCGACTCTTAGCTGAAATTTTCAGCGTTGTTTGGGGATAGAATGAAGTATATTCCCTGAAAATTTCAAGCGATTTCGAGTTGATAGAAAAAAGTTATAGCTATGTGAAAACAGCGATTTTTCAGAAATCAGTTGGTTTTGCGAGGCCGTATATAAAAAGGAACGTGGTAATTAATAATAATTCGTGTAGGTAGTGATGAAGTATACCTAGACGAAAAATTTGAGCCGTCGATTGGCCGTCTACATGGAAAATTCTTGACTTGGCAGCGTTTCAAAGTTATGCGAAATTTTGCTAAAATAGTAGTTCATGAAAAGGGTCCTAATTAAACTGGATTTTGCTTTGGAGTAAAAAACTATTTTTTTCTCAAAAATACAAGGTCAGAGAAGGGGAATGCCGTTTGATTCGAGTCTTTAAGTTCCATAGAGCTCCCATGAAAAAATCGTGAAAATAACTAAAAAATTGAATTATTAAAAACTTCAAAAATTTCTATAGCCACCAGATTTTCTTATATTAAGCTCAAATTTGGAGAATCGTCTTTTTTTATAACCTACTTTCTTTAAAAAAAATCAGCAGCCGAACCGCTGACCCAAGCCCGCAGGCTGCGGTCGAAAAGTATTGAACGTACCCATATTCATTCTATGAAAAATTGTCAAGTACCTGACTACCGTTAAACACAAATAACAGCACACGAATAAAGGAATTAATATCCGCCTTAGGAATATTTTCAGACCACACCGTTACCGAGTTACCGCGAAGAAATTGTTGACACTGAAAAAAAAATTTTTCGTAACATTTTCATTAGCTTTTTCGACACTTCATTTTTTAATTTCGTAACCCCAAAGAAGTACTATTCTTTCGTAAAACATGGCGATGGCATTTATTTTCTTACAGACTATTGCGTCTGTTTCAAAACCCCGGTTAAAATTTTTGAAATGGCTCGTTATAAAAAAAATTAATAAATAAAAAATTGTTGTTTGAAAAGTGAGAGTTTTACTAATTTTCTGCATCTTTCGGTCTTAAAATGGATATTCCATTTACTATAAACTTTAATATAGTTGAATTTCACGCACATGATTCTCTTCCTTATTGGAACAAAGTAGAGGTTGATGTCCATGCTATCAAGTCTCTTTATTTCTAATAGGAATGATTTTACGAACAAAAAAGACGCAAAAGACTTTTTTTTACTTCATCGTTACTAACTTTGTGTCGTTTTTCTATGGTCATGTTGCTTCCGAGTTGGAAATTTTTTCAAAGTATTTACTAATTTTTCAGTATCCATTCTTTTATTGCTTCTGAATTTCATTACTGTCTGTATTATCATCTTATTATCTACTTGGTTATAAATTTTTCTGCCTATATGATCGGCTTGACGATGTCATTTGGTTGTGTGAGTTTTTAAGTTAAGGTAAAACAATTTTTTTCGAAAAAAAGAAATTTTGTCCATCCATTTTTCTTACAGGTTTCTCAATGGTTTGAAACTTCCTTGTAATTTGTTTTAGATCTTACATGAGCATTCAGTTCGAGATTTTTAAAATGAACCAAAATCCATTTTACCAATAACATATTAAAAAATTCCCCTTATCAAAGCTTATATATTTTTTTTTTTTTGGAAATCTTGGCTGCTCTCCGCGAAAACGTTAACAAAAGATCCACATAAATTATCATTCTTATTTTTTCCATTTCACCCTGGATTGTTAGTAAATTAGCGGGCGGCAATTTGTGATTTTCAAAACTTCATTTTTGTTTGTTTTACCTGAACAAGCTCGATTTTGCGGACAGAGAAATGGATATTATTGATTTGACTAATTATAAATGAGCAAAGAATTTGAGTACGTGATCGTTTTGGATTGAAAATGTGATGTGATCCTATGCCTCTCTTCTGGCTTCGATCGCATGCTTTTAATTGGCATGCACATAAAACTTGTCCTATAAAAAATATTTCATTCGCATATATTTTATAGGTATCCGAATTACGCGTGGATTGGATTGTGTTTAAATTTCTAATCAGTACATTCATATTTTATACTTGTCGTATACTGCAAAAATATTATAATATTTTGCACTCGATTTTACCCGATGTATAAATGATTCCTGCCTGCAAGCGTAAATTTTTTACCGCATGATAAGATAGGTCTTGTCAATTTAGCGGGTAGAGCTGACAGCTCTCAGTCAAGATTCTGGGGCTCTGTATAGCAGAATAATGAAATAATGATCCCATAGAGTAAAATTGGTTGAACTGGGTCAATCGATATATAGACAGAGACCCAGCCTTTATGTACCCTTGTTCTCTCGACCCTCGCCTCTCGTCGAAGACGCGTGCGTCTGGATATTCCTGCCCATTCCATAACATGGCCTCCGACCTGAAAGTAGTGTCGATCCAGGAAGATAGATTTTCTGACGTGATCGTTCACCTGAGAAAAAATTTTTTCTCTGACGAGCCTCTCAACAAGGCAGTGAAACTTTGCAAACGTGGTGAACCTCACGCAGCCCTGGAGCGACACAGTTTGGCTACCCTCCAGCAGGGTTTCTCGCGGATGGCTGTCACCGATTCAGGGGTGGTAAATCATTATTTACTTGAAATGTATTCCCATAATTTGTTCAATACATTCAATACACGGTGAACGTTAGTAATTTGATCATTTTCGCATTACGATAATAAACGGACAAAATTGTAAAGTTAAACTATACAGGTATGTGTTTAGCTTCCATGTATTCATGAATGTAATTCTTCATCCGTTGATTATATATGTTGAAGCCAGTTGAAAAATGGTCAACTAGTCTCGCTTTGGCAGTATGTAAGGGACTTTCCACGTGAAATCGACAAACCGAAAACCCTCACCATGTCAGTTTTGATCGGCGATTATTGTACGGTACTAGTTAGAACTCCCTCTGAAACACTCTATCTTGATTCTTTCGGATTTCCTTTTCGAACCGTTTGCGCCACGAGCTATCAATTTTCTCAAGTTCATAATTATGCCCTTGTCTACTGTCTTGGAAATATTCACAAAAATTCTACGATCCAGGAGAAACATTTCCAATCAACGTTTTTCCGTTATATTTAAATTTTTTTTTTTTAACTTCAATATCGCATCGATGCGAGAAATATATGAGAATGAATAAAAAGCATAAATAATAGCAATAGAAAATTTTTCAAGTTGATTCATCTTTTATTTTCTCTTGTCACATAGATTCTCTCGTTAAATAAATTTTATTATTGTATATACCTACATATTAATATTTTATTGTGTGGCACTTCCGTTAATGTAGTATTGAACAAAAAAAAACACCAAAATTTGAACGAAAAAATGTTAACACTATCAACTTTGTTGGAAAATGATTGTCGTTTTTAAAACAATCGGTAAGGGTGTAATTTTTAACTCGAAAAAAGCCATAAATCAGAAATTGTTCTAAAAACGATCTGGAAAAATCAGGAGAGTGTTCCAGAGGAAATACTACCATGCAAAAAATCGCCGAACAAAATTGAGATTGGGAGGGTTTTTGACTTGTCGATTTCATGCGGAAAGATCGATATACTAACTCGCAATCAGCTACTTAAATTGTATTAAAGAATCTCGTACTTCAATTATAAAGAGTGAAATATTGGCAAGCATACATGTACACAGGTGTGTGAAAAAATATCGCCGTTTGAGTTCCCAGTGTTTAGAAACTCGTTGCGGCGTCAAAAGTAAAATCAACACTAAACTGTTCTTGCCAATATATCTTCCGGCGTGATGTAGCTTCAGATAACCATGGCGTGTTGGAATCTACCATATAAACTAATATCGTTGAAATAAATTTGCAATTGTATTAACGGCGACCATATAGATTTAGTGTTAATATCACTAGATGATTCACCGAGGAAGTTGTGAACATACATTTTTTTATAGCACAAGTAAAATTTGTGCATGATTACCTCGTACCTTATTTCGCGCTAGGTATTTTAAAAAGTCGTAATTAACATTTACGAGTATTCACTTCGAATAATTCATTCGTATACTTACGGTTTGTACATGTGCTTGTGCCTAAGGATATCGTTTACTCTTATTGTTAGGTATTAATCTGAGTGTTTTTAGATCGCAGGAGTTGCTCTGAATGGTACGGTAAAGAAAAGTGAACGAGAGAAGGCGGAATCGCGTCTCCTGGAAACGGCCGACGAAAAATTCAAAGCAATTTTTACGTTACTTTACGGTGTAAATGAGAAGGTTGATTTATTTTCAACCTACAATACCGAAGAGCTTTTTGAATGTCGAATTTTAAGTGTCGACGAAAACTTCAGAGGTAGAGGCTTGGCATCTACCTTGATGACTGATAGTATGGAAACAGCGAAGCAAGCCGGATTTAAGGTACCTAATTCGGAAATCTTACATCCGTATAGCTGCTCACTCGATTAATTATATCCCTTTGTTTTCATTACGATTATTTGTAATTCGAGAACCAGTTTTTCATCTCCGTATGTACTCGCATTATTATTTCATTCAAGGCAAACAAACACTGCAATAACAAATTTCGGGTATGAACGATTCCACGTCAAATCGGACAAGAATTTATCTCGTGTTTGTTAAATCGTTCGAAACTTTCCTTATGCAATTTATACGGAAAAAGAGAAGACATGTATTTTTCTTCGTTAAGAATGATATGTTTTTTCAAATTAAAACGTAATCCTTTTTTGCGAAAAGTGAATCCGCCGTCTGATTTGACAATAATAAACAAGAGTATACATCTCTTTTCTTTCCACGTGTACTTTGCGTAGAAAAAATTTGACTCACTTGAGTGGAGCACCCGGTGAAATTTCTAAATCCGGTATTTTTCAGTAGAACTAAATGTGCATCAGACTATTTGTTTTCAGGCCATGATCGAAATTTTGTTTTTTAAGACTCCTCCCTTTCATTTCTTTTGAACAATATGTTAGGCTGTCGCATCGATTTTTTTAGGATGCTTAGCATCCATAATTGTTGTATAAAACATATCAAAGATCAAAACACGCGTAACCAAAGACTCGAAAGCAAGTAGTTTGATGCGCATTTATATTTAGTTTTATTGGAAAATGCCGAACTTGAAAATTCCATTGGGCGCTGCTCCCCTTTGAATAATAAGAAATCTAAAAACTTCCAAATCCGTTCATTTGTTTCGTTAGTTTGACGTGGAAACTGCCGATATCAACACGGAACACTTACCTCTAATGGACGTATCATGAAGAATATTTAACACTGTCACGTGCACATTTTGTTCTGCCCCAGAGAGATAGTCCAAAGCTTACAATTACACGATATAAACTAGGCACTCACAAACGACCAAGTACGAAGTAGACACCGGACAAAGTTTAAAATCAACATCGAAACAGAGAGCAGAATTGCTGAGGGGTTATATAGTTTGGAGCTCTCTTTTGTGGCGAGAGACAAGAGCAACCGTTCGCCACCTGGTGGTTGTCCGTAGAACCTCCACTTACATGCATGGATATTCGTAAACATCAAATGGATATCTATCACCGGCTTTAATCTAATCGTACAGAGGATTTCTGTAGAGATCTCTCTATTAGAGATCCACTATGGATATGGACCTCTAATAGATAGAGTGTTCCGTGTGGGTATAGGCACTGCACAGGCCTTAAAGCTGCATTGGTAACCGTATTAAAACTGAACACCATTCTATCACATCGCGAGTACATCACTCATGGTGCGTATAACGAGTACTGAACTGTACCAGATGTACGCGGATTTTTTCATTTTTAAATTCCAATACCCTTACACTGTTTATGGAAGTTTGAATTGGTACGTTCAGGAGTCATTTTTCGTGCAACCCATTTTAAGCTCCGGTCATACGTTTGAAGATTTCTACAATAGAAATGTAGTGTGCCGCGTAAGAGCCCTAGCTGTTATACTCGTGTATAATCTCTTGAACTAAAATGAGGAAACCCGTGTTTCGGTGTTTCACGGTACAGGCATTTGTTAACGAGAAAAAACCACTGAAAACTTAATTTCGATGTCTTCTAGAAAATATTTTAGTTTACTGAGAATTTTATCAGAACATGTTGGTCCTGTTCTTTCTACTACCTCGCTTCCCAAATATTTTTTAAATATTTAAGTCACCTAACATTTTCGAATTTGCTACTTGGGGTATTATCTGTGTAGAATTAATTTTGCATTTTTAATTTGGCAATATCACTAGGCAACTAAAATATCACAGTCTATTAAGAACGAACGTAAGAGCGTATCGAATCGTAAGTTACGTGGAGCCATTAAGTGGATATCAGCGGATTTTTTTACCTCAATTGTGTAAATACGAAACTACAGACAGCTGAGTGCAAGCAGTGAGGTTTTAGTTTTTGCACATGTAATCAATATACAGCAAATAATATGACGAAAGAGGTTTTTTAAAATTAGATATGGCCCAAAAATACCTATTTCGTGAGATGCCGAAACACGGGTCTCTTACTTGAGAATGCCATATTAACTGTGCCATACGATTTTATCCACAATTTTTCATAGGTAGAACTGGCATATTTGGCTTCTCAAAAATTGAAACAGATGATATGTGTTTAAATTAAAGATGAGTAATCCTAAGCTGTGCAGCAAATAGTTCATTAATTTCTATGTTCCTGTTTTTCAGCATGCGAAGTTCCGTTCGTTTGCATGGATGGTTTTGTTTTCTATCCACGCCACAATATGTAAATATTAAATTTTCATGTTTTTCGTTTGACCCTTCACTATTATTGTATATTATCATAAAATCTATCGTGGTAAATATTTTTGAATGATCTTTGCCATTTCTTCTGCAACCGGAAATTCATCATACTTTCAGTTTATACATTATAATAGTTTCCATTCTCTAAATAAAAGAAATATCAGTACATTTTGATTTATATGTATACATAATGCATCTGCGATAATTGTGTTGCACATTATCAAAATATAAAATATAAAATATAATGGTTTTCGTATTGTCACACCTATTTTCAATTTGGTTTACTTAAATTTATATCAAACTTTCCACGTACAAATTTGATACGTTAAATTGAAAAAGGAATTTGTCGAAGATAATTTATATTAATATTTTAGAGCAGTACGACTCTTTTTATAGGTATTCAAAGCTGACGCGACTGGTGTATACTCCCAGAAAATCTGTGAAAATTTTGGATTTAAAACTGTGGCAGAAATTCCGTACAGCGAAGTAGATGAAAATATTAGACCGCCACCACCACACGAAGCTTTAAAGTTGATGGTAAAAATTTTGGAATAAGCGTACATGATTATACATATTGTATTCAGACCAACGCACAAAAGATGAAATGATATATGTTTAAAAATGAACATATATACTATACATATAGGTAGATATGGTATTCATGTATACATATATGTATACGTTTCGTTTTTTTGAACGTGACAATAAAAGCTTTCTTATATTTAATCGTATAAATACGTGAAACAAAATACTGACAGAAATGAAAAGTTAATCTGGAATTTCTATTATTGTTAAATACGAAAATACCATTTACCATATATTATATACATGTATAGATATTGTTCATGTGACTGTGTTTTAAAGGAACTTTCGTTAATAGATGGTATACCATGAATGTTTTGAAAGTACATATACATATATATATACAAATACGTTTGTGTGTATTACACAATTATACTGTTACAAACATGTTTAGAAAAAAGAAAAGAAAATTGTTGTATGACTTGTCGTGAAGTATAGCAAAAAAGACTAACGTTAAATAAGTGTTGACGTTTTTTTTAAATATGTGACAATGATGCTACACACTGATGAAAGTCTAAAGTAAATAATTTGTCACCTGAGTACATTGGTGCCATTATATACATAAATAAGTTCAAGCGGAATTCAAAAATTTCACTGCAAGTAATATAGGGTGCTGGTAAAATACCAAAAAACGGAAGCTCACGATTGAGATTGCAAAAATATTGAACCTGCCGCCAACAGGCTATCGTATTATATTGATATTTTTTTAGAGAGTTTGTAGCACAGATTTACCTCATAAAATTTATTGTTCAGAAACGGGTCCACATACCTGCGTGATGATGTTACTAAAGTATAAATATGATTGAATAATATTTTCGTTGTTCAGAAGTATTAGAAAAGAAAGAACAACAAAAACTGATACAAATGATATTACATATACATGTTATTTTTTAAGGGTGTCAACAGAATAAATCCTCAATTTTACTATAATCCATGTCACATCATTCGTTTATTTCCTCAACTCCATGTGCATCCAAGAATGCATGTTACAATGATTTCACAGGAACTTTGAAATGTTCTACAGTTCAACACAATAATTCAACTTCGGTAAATAGAATATGAATGTTGTTCTAAACAAACACTCAATGTAATGAAATATATTTAGAATCGCAACGTTCGTCCTTAATTTACAAATGTTTTCGCTAACGTCTAAATTAAACTTTATAACAAGTATTTCAACATCTTTTAATATGGTTAATTTTAAATGAAAGATACTAAGATGATCATTGACAGTTTGCGCGGAGAAACGAAAACGTTCGGAAGAAAATTCAAGTTGTTTGAATAAGAAGGGGTGTCAATTTTTTTCTCGAAAGTGAGGTGAAGAAAAAGTTACCATTTTTGATAACAATTCCCGTTAAGACTGTTATTGATATATAATTCCTGTAATCAGGAACATAATAATTAACACCTAAAAATTGACTTGTTGCCGGAAATGTTTCTGTAATTTATTCGCTTTAAATTGTAGCTGTGTCGAGTATCTAGCTTGAACTTTTTGCATGTATTTTATATCCCTAGCTTTTTTGATCACAGCTTCCTTCTGCGTATCAGTCCACCCCAGAGCTCTGTACTGTGTTAAAACTGCTCGTAATTTATCTCTTTTTGGCAGAGCTAGTGCTCTATTTGGATCCAAACTCTGCTTATAATACCGCATTAGAGATCTATGTCCAATCGTGGCTCCAGATGGGAGGACCAATTGATAATCGGTATCATCAATCTCTGAAATTTCGACCTCTTCATCTGGATTATCGTACCCTTCATCAGGATAACTAGAAGAGTAGTCATAGAAGTCTGCGTACTCTATCAGAGCTTCGCCTTCGTGGAGCATCTTGCAGTGTCCTTTGTCAAGCATGTGAGTTCTAGCTGCGTCTGCACTTTGGAATGCTTTACCAGAGTTGTTGCACCAAAGGCACATATAACCTGCATAAACTTTCTCACCAAGATATATCAACAACCCTCTGGGGTTCGTGCAGTATTCGGGATCAGGTAAGAAGAAAGAATGAGCCTCAGTCATGTGTTTAAGATTACGGACAAAGGACCTGCTGTGGTGGCTGCAGAAAATACAGTCATTATTTTCAACCGGATTTTCAGTGTCTTCAATCCATTCATCCGAATCTATGGACTCAATTTCTGAATCAATTTCCATGTCTTCGAGGGTTTCAGGAGGATTTTTAAAACGAGAATGTAGTCGACTGTTATTCTTTTTCGACAAATTTTCGGCATTTTTTGATGTTTCTAATGTTGTGGTTTCAAGAATGTCCTCATCATGAAAAGACAATGCTTTTTCTTTGTGTTTTTTTGATGTCAAATGATTCTCATACTGATTTTTTGTGTTAAAACTTTTTCTGCAGGCTTTGCAGTTGTAAGATTGTTCCTCTTTTCCTCGCTGTGCAATCACCCTCCTCTGAAACTCATCTGATGTTACTGGCGGCAATTCTGCAACTTTTCGTTTCAAGTTATACCTGTGCCAATCGGACTTATAATGCTGCCTTTGAATATCAAGATCCCTGAATGCCACACGACAGGTAATGCATGTGTATGGCGTATTCATAATGTCTATATTTCCTCAGCACAGTTGCTTTCTGAAATCGAGAAGAATCGAATTGATCTAATATTTACTCACATGTACAGCGATATACTGACAGCAAGATTTCAAACAGACTTGCATGAACACTTGATTCCTTTGTTTCTAACAGAATATCTACTTGTTTGTACCTATATGCACCACAAGCCATCAAATTCTTTTTATAGTAACCCGGCGTTACTGCATTGAAACCTTTGCTGCGACTATTAGCAGTATGGAATGAATGTACACAGCACTCCAAGTTTTTCCTAGCAAATTATAGACAAGCAAAGATTTACCGTGTCTACATTGTCTGGAATGTTCCCTATGTAGATTCCTTTTGTAATGGACATTGCCGCATCGTAAAGTCCATTTCTTTATTGTGATTATTTTGGAATGGAAAAAATATCGAAGTATGATGGATAACAAAAGGGTGAACAAATTTTATAACAGCCTTTAGATTACTAACAGATGATGTCAAATGCCTTGAACTGTACTCAAACTTAAGTCACTTAATTAATGAGCAAAATGTGTACAGACATATGATCAATTTCTTAAAAATTCTAAAAGTTGGGTGATATATATTTCCAGATTCATTTTGAAAAGCAGTCAAGTACTGAATAAACTACAATTCACCGCTGAAACCAGGACAGTATTGACTACCCCGAGCATAAATAATGAATAAAATTTATAAAGGGTCTGTTAGCATGCAAAACATGATTGCTGAATAACAAAAAGACAAATGAAATATCAAATCGTGTAATAATATGATGTCCACAATTGAACAGGTTTTTGCATCCAATTATTGAAATGGAGTGATGTCAAATCTTCGTACAGTTAGGCATAAATTAGGTTAGGTTGTGATTTCATCAGGTGACTCATTTGGTTTTAAAATCGGGTGTTAGAAATGGATCATGCCTATGAAAATTGAAAAATTTCACTCGCTAAGATTATTACCAGAATAGTGTTGATTATTTTTGCGACGGATACTGGAACAATTACTAATAAATCCGTCACGCTGCTACACTTGCATATGTACGATCCTCTTTGGGCTTGTGGTGACTTGTGCTAGACTACTAAAAAGCAGAATAAAAGCTCGTTCAATTATGGCTTTTGAGTCAGTTAGCAGATAATTATCAGGCGGTTTACTTGATATACAGCGATCACGATTGGTCAAAAGTTTGCCCCAGAGCACCTTAGCGTGACTCGGAGCACGTGAAAATTTTATAATCGAACATAACCGAATGTAGCCTTGAAAACAAGTAGAGGTTAGAGCGTCACACGCTCACATGGCAGTTGCGGTAGTTACGGAATGAAATGAAGCTGCCAACAACTTGGAATAAGTTTATCAATCGGTGATTGTTTTCGACCTGAGCATTTTTTGAAGCACTTGTCAGCTTAAAAATATGCAAGATTATCATTTTTAGATAAATTTTGGCAGCTCGCTTGAATCAGTTTTCTGGTGTTTAAAGAGAGTAAGAACTAAGAATTGCTATATAGATTTCGTAACTTCGTGTGGGTGACTTACAAATCAGTTGAATATTTTTCCTCGATAATATATACTACTGGAGATAGCTAAATCCAGTGCCGTGAACTTGCGAAAACTACAGCTGAATTGGCAAGAAAACGAGATTTATGTCCCCACAGTACTTCAGCTCCCTCACTTTAGTATTTGAATGGCTGTTACGAAGAGTACCCGACCAATCAAATGGTAAACGAGAGAGACGGAGTTGCAATCGCGGGGATCTAGGGGGCATGTTATATATTTCTTCTCTCTCTCTCTCGCACTAGACTTCCGCTACACGTTCTTTGAACGTGCGGAATCGTCCCTCCAGTAAATACCGCAAATACGTCATGTTCCAAGGCAACTACTTCTTCCATAGTTGTTCACCGCGGCTCTGTTTCAATATTATTATTCTTGCCTCAGTCTAGCTTATATGCGAATCACAATATAGTTTGTGAATTTGCGAGAAAGTAACAAGGAAGAATCGTTGAATCGCTACCTGCATGTGAGAAGTCGAATAGAAGTATGTCAGTGAACAACCCGTGCATGCTGCTGTTCGGCCCATGCTGCAGCAGCATGTAACAATCATGCTCAATTCTGCCGTAAAGCGCTCCCGGTCTGAATCGAAAACTCGTTATCACATGCTACCTGAGTTAGGTTGGAAGCGTGATTGACGGCTCTTAAACGTATACCGAAAATTATCTTATGGACGTTTGTTTGCAAACTTTTTCCAAAACATTTCTATCTGTCAGCGCTTTCAGTGCCCGGAGTAGGAACGATGAAACCAGCCCCAAAGAAGGGCTCCTCGCTAGTTACCGTGGTAACAACCTTTTACACGTCGGTGTCAATTCGCATGCAAACCAACCCGCGCTCCTAAGTACCCATAGATGCGTTTTTCGTGTTCCCGATTTATTAGCTCCCTCGAATACGAAATAGGTTTTTGGAACTAATTTTCAATGTGCTTGGTCACCCGGTTACGCGGTACTTCACACTTAAGCATCACTGAAGCAGTGAGTGATGCAGAACACATTCATGGATAATTGGGTGTCATTGGTCGAGACCATTTGAGATTGGGCTAATTACAAAGATCTACTGCGTATTAGAAAGTCATTTAAGACTATTCTCGTACGCAAAAAAAGTTTAAAAATCAACGCGTTTTCGATACGCTACCGCACAACACGAATTTTCATCATTTTTATAGTTTGTTTGATTGCTTGCACGGTCTTAAAAAGAATGTGGTTACTCTATGCTGTAACGTAGAGCATAGACGAATTCAATTGCGATAAACGTTTATTTGAATAATTATCATCAGAATAGTAAATTGATGTACAATAATGAACGTTCTCAGCAGGCCAACTTTGTCTTAACAGATGTAACTATTGATATATTACGGGATTGGATATTAATTATTATTCGACAACGGTACAATACGATCGAAATGAATAATAGCAATATTAAATTCAAAACGAAATATCATAGAAACATTGATAATAAATTAGAAGTACTTCAAAATTTGAACGATTTAGTAGTTAAAATTTTTTTTGTTTTTTTTTTCCCTGTCAGCAATATTTATAAGTATAGTATATTGCATAAAATGCAATTAAAAATTGCAACACGTTGAAATATCCTCAAGCAGAGTTTACTGCCAGTATATTTAGGCCCAAGAAAATTTTTATTTAGAACAACTTGAGAAATTGTTATGAATTGATACTCATTGAAGGTAATTATTTAAGCAAAGTATGCGCGATGTAAACTGTAGTGTGAATACTAATACAGTAAAGTAAGAAAACTCTAATATAAACTGACATTGTGCTAAGACAACTTCCCTGTTTCAGGTATATTTTTTGTCTTCTTCAATCAACACATTTCCGTACTCTTTAAATTGCATCAATGTCAACATCGTCTTCTTCTGAGTCATCAATAAGAGGTTTCTTGGTGGGCTGTTGTTGCTGCTGCTGCTGTTGTTTCAGCGGTTGCTTGGCTCTATCGTCGTATTCGATCTAGAAAATAAATGAACATAGTCTTTATTCAAAAAATTCAATCTTAATACAAAAGAATCTATTTGTTTGGACTTTCTGTGTAACGATATTTTCATCCAACCTTACTGAACACCACTTCATTCGTTTTTAAAATGTAAAGTATTCATGACTTGGCGATTACTGATTATACTAGTTGAAGAAATTAGCATAAAACTAGTTCCTAGATGCCTACCTCAAGATCATCATCTTCTTCCTGGGAATCGGAGTCTTCTTCTTCAGCTTCTTTTAACCACGTTAGGAATGGTGCCGCTTTGTCATGGATTTCCTGGGCCAAGTCTTTGGAAACATACTTCTTACTAACTTTGCTGGCCCACTCGAGTAAAGCTTTTTCTTCTAATATATCAGAGTCGTAGAAAAGCTGAAAAACAAGTAATGTAGTATTATTCAATAGCCAATAAACTAAAATTTATTATGCATTTTGTCAAAAATTAATATCTATATAGGGTGTCTCATTTTGAGTGGAGTAGTAATTTTCATAGTAATAGTATTATGGGAACGATAGGTTTCACTGAAAAATGGGATTATATATCAAAGTTGTTAAGTTTCAAGAGTGAAATAAAATAGTTCTATGTATTTGTCTATATCCATTTCTTCCATGGTTTCATTAGCGACTTCGAAATGTTTCTAATATATGACAATTTGCTCCAATCTCCTTTGTTAAACCACCTAAGGAGCTAAACTACTAAACTATTCCAAATTAAGAATGCGATCGTTAGGTCGTGCTCATTGCAAAAAACTTAACTTTTTTTTACATCTTGTGGATAAAGTATTCAGCGTCATTAATAAAAAAAATAAGTAAATAAAAAAAAAACAAAATCCCCAAAATAGTCGTTTCTTACCTTCAGGATTCCAGGAACTTTTGGCATCAACGAATCTTTATGGAGAGCGATGACCTGTTCTATGCCTCCTAACAAATACTTCTGTGCTTTAGCATCGTCGTGAGTAAAACGAAGTAGCAGTACGCGATGCTTTTTGACTTGGATGGCAATAGCATGATCAAACAATAGCTCAGCAAGAACCAACGGGGCTTTCGATTTGATCTCAAGACGCTCAGCCTCGCTAACAAGTTCCTTGTGGCTATCAAGTTGGCCAGCATCACGTCGACGTTTAACCAACTCGTAAAAAATGTCCATGCGTTCTTTTTCGGTTTTTTCGAGATCATCACTGATAGTCATGCCTTTTGCTCCATCTGTTAAATCCTGTTGCCGAGCTCGCACTGCCTCTTCAGAGACATCAACTGCCCACTGATCGTATTCATCTTCAACAGCAATTTTAGTCGGAGCTTGAACTATTATATCCGTAGTACTGTTTTCGTTTTCAGGGGAACCTGAACGATCACCGTTAGTATCACCGTTAGTTTTCTTAGAACGTTTGCCACGCTTTCCTTCAGTAAGAGAACTTCCTGTGGCTGCTGGGTTCAGGCTTGGTGGATTCTTCAATATGAATGTATTGAGTTTGTGGTTGAATTCAAGGAGGTTATGATGACCACAGGCTTTGCATCCCTGAGAAATCGTTCCCTTTTTTGCGCTGATAAGCAGTTCAGTTTCCGGATTGTCACAAGCAGGACACAAAACGTATTTTCTGATGAATCCATCGAGAAGATCTTGAAGTTTGGTTGCATCATGAGATCCGTTAACGATGAATCTTTCATTTTTAAAATCAAATTGAGTCTGAGCTCCAAGTTCGCATCCAAAGTACTTTGTTGGATACGTGGGGGGTCTCCCGATGGCTTTGGCGACTTCTATCATGTTGACGATTACAGTTTTTATTCCATTGCCTTTGCCCTCTACCTTGGCTTGAATCCGAGGCATTTTGTAGCGATAAAAGGCATCGCTAACAGCCCGATTGACGTTTAGACTTCCCATGGTGACTGGTATTTTCGCCTTCTACTTCTCGCAAGTTTATGAGTTCGTTCAAACTGTAACAACTTTTGACGAGACGTTTTTGCGAAACGTAGAAGCAGCTTGTACGAATGTTTTGCGTCGTGCTCTTGCCGTACACCTTGTCTCTGGAGCTCAGGTCGGTAACGTCCTCAAACTTCTATATTTTATTTTGACGGTTTTGAGCAACAGTTTGATTGCTGAGCAGTGACGACCTTGCCTGGCAGTGGCTACCTACCGGTAGCAAACAACGTGTCAAGTCAGGGCTGGTTGTTTTCGTTGTTGCGGTTTGGTATGCCGCGATACCTTGTGACGACAGTCACGTTTCCCTGAATGGTTGAAGCTTCCGATGCCTATTACTGAAAATGATTACAAATCATTCAATTTTCAACATATTTACAGTGTTAAAGAAGATCAGGGATCTCAGACGAAGTTATATATTTTATTATTATATAACAAAGCAATATGTAGTTGTAAAAATGAGACTATTGGTTGAATTATACTGTAATCATTCAATTAAAATATGCAAGATTGGTAGATTTATGTTCATGACAAACTTAATTTCTGTGTACTGAACACAGTAAAGTGTGACAAAAATCACCTGGAAAATTTTGAGGTCCTGTGTTTGGGCAGGACCAGATGGTTTAGAAAACGTTGGGTGGTATCTTGGTGCGGATTTTGCCTCGGTCTGGTGGGCAGAGGGGGGTGGTCTTCAATGATCATACACGCTGCCTGTCTACCGCTCTTGCCTTCAATAAAGCCTGAACGCCACACCGATATTATTGTTCGACCGGTTGTCGATAGCGAAAGATTAGCCTGCGTGGAAGAGATGGTTCTGCAAATCTTGGGACCGTTGGACAATGTCCGCCCTCCGCCGCCTTTGCTGCAATACACCGATCCTTTCCCTCTGGATATCCTGGATGTTTCTGTTGGAAGAAAAAAAATAATACCTCTTTTAATAAATTTTTATATGAAAATAAATTGAATTATATCAAATTATCATGAAAGTCTCTCGGTTGTGAATAACGTGTTTTCAATAAGTATTTAATTTCTACGATTTGGAAGTCCTATTCATATTATCAATCTCATCAGCATTATTCTCAAAAATTCATTGGTAAAAACAAGATTCCTATACCTATAATTGATTAACGC
The DNA here is from genome assembly GCF_021901495.1 of Neodiprion virginianus. Lineage (NCBI taxonomy): Eukaryota > Metazoa > Arthropoda > Insecta > Hymenoptera > Diprionidae > Neodiprion > Neodiprion virginianus. The sequence goes on from NC_060880.1 coordinate 21,056,493, forward strand.
CTTTAGACGAATCTGAAGAAATAACTTTACTCCATGTAATTTCTGAAATGATATGCACTTCAACTTCGTATTAAGTTAACCCTAGAACGCATGTACGGGGTAGTTAACTATCGCAGCTGTCTTTCAAACTGCTCTCTTAAGCTAAAAAAGTGACATTATCAGCTGGGGACTGTGACCACAATTCAGTTTCACTATCTGGCTGCGATCTTAAACTGCTGGGGTAGCTAACTATCCGACTTTGCTGTGAGTGAATTTTACTTTTTTAATCAAACAAAAATATTGAACTTGTTAAAAAATACATGTACTTTGCATATCGAAGCAATTTTCTCTGCCAAAGTGCTTTTTTTTTAGCACTTTTTGCAGTTGATTGAATTTTTCACTAACTAAGCTTCATCAAAATTGGATTTGGTCTTCACCGTTCGTTTCCTTATTAAAAAACGAAAAGATTTGTGTACTTACTGGTCCCATTATCGGTTTTGGAAAGATTTTACGAACGAGAAAAGCGTGGGGTTGTTAACTATCCCGCTCATGTGTTAGACGGCAGGGAAAAAAGGTACATGCGTTTTCTGGGTTAAACTAAATTTAAAATATTTCTTCGTAATAATTAACGCCATTTGTTGAGAAAACGGATTCACTACATTAAAAGGGAATAAATTTGGTAAATATAAATATGTTAAATGAGTAGTCACGTTTTAAGACACGACTATAGTTGCTACACACATACTACAGCATCCTAAAGCACTCGAATATTTTCATAATATTCATGATACTTCGAAAAATTGATATCAGTTAAAGGGAAACTTGAATTATAAATAAAAGCCAAGAGCATAAGATCCAAACGTATCAAACACGAAGAAATCATTAAAAATTAATTAAAAATCAATTAATACCCTTTTGAAACTGTACCCAGAAAACAAACGTGTCGAAAACCGATCTTTTGAACAATTTTGCAGAGACGTTTTTTATACAAGGCAAATATACGACATTAGTACGTCTTTTTGAAAAAGGTAACTATTTTGATGAGACATACGGATTCTACAAGTGTTAAACAGCATTGAAGACGGGTTTCTGTGACATTCTCATTTTTACCGTCACATGGATCTGCATGTAGACTAAAATAGTACGCGTAGCTCTTAGCAAATATGCACACTGAAGCGCCGGAACTGCCTTGGAACGTCTTCCATTGAACACATTGTAATTTACTTTACAGTGGCCTAGGAGCCGTTCAACAGCGAAATGAGTAACTGTAATTAAGGAATCTCTTTTCCACAATTTAATATCATCAGTCGATGGATATCCGTGGGTAACTACTGGTATCTGACCTCTGTATATTTTCCTAATTTCAGGCATCGGCAGTACTAAAAAAAGTTACGTGCTTCGCTTTCCCTGAACACCAATTTAGCGCAACGGTTTCGGCCGGTCTCCGCTCCAACGATCCTTATAGATAACGCCGAAATCCCTCAAGGATACCATCTTTCTAGATTGGCAAGATTTTTGAATACAGAATTTTATATTGTCTCAGTCAATTGGCGCCCAACTTCTCAGGCTATGATGCGTAGAAACCGTTAGGAAATATTCACAATTACATAAAACACATTCTAGGTTTGATGATAACGGACTTGTGCGTAGAGAGAAAGAAAATTAACGTCATAATACGCGCAAGTAGCAAAAATCCAGAATTTTACGGAAGCATTTAAAAAATGAAGTTAATTAGAAGAAACGTGCGAATAAAATGGGCTAATATGTTTGATTCATACCGTCGTCGAGACATTCGATTTTCTAAGAAAACGCCGCTGTTCAATACCTTCAATACGTAATTTGCAATTTTTGTAATTTTCTCATCATCGTAGTGAAGGGCGGGATCGGTGTGAGATTATACTTTTATTCCTTTTTTCAAATATCTCGTTACACGCGTGACCTATTTATGTGAACCGCATCACTTGTAAGCACCATCGTAATGAGATTTCCAAAAGCTGTTTGTAGAGGGCTAGATCTGCTTGAAATTGCATTTGTAGAGGTCGAGTATGCGTGTTATTTCCCTTGTACCGCGATTCGATTTTTTTTTTTCTTTTGTGTTTGTAATTATTTTTGGGTAGTCTGTCGCACACGCGGGTCAGGTTTTATCGATCATTTGGACGGTTTTCGCGAGGGCTCAATCCCAGGGTCATGATAGCGAAAATCTTCGGGCCCCTACACTGCGGCTTTGACAGCCGTGATGTTGTTGTTGACTAAACAAATGGAAAGAGAAATGGTTCAAAGGACAGTCGGAGACAAATCGTGTCTCAAAAGAAAAGAACACCGAATGAAAAAATGTCAAGACGGTGAAAAACGGGAACCAGAACCACCGTAATAAGAGCAATCAAGTTTAATCATTTTAAACGTTTTACTTGTGAAACCTCTTCTCGGATTGTTCAATATCTTAGCATGTGATACTCGAATTCACTCAGTTTTATCACTTCTACGTATAGCGATGTTGTTTTGCCCATGTTTATTGTCATTGGCATAAATAACATTGTAGGAGATTTTGTAGTGGGTTTTTCTCCTATCGTAACTTTTGATTCATTCAGACGCCTCCCACGAATCAACCTGTATAAACTTTCGAACACAAAGTTATGCTTTCCTGCACTTGGTTTTCGAAAGTTTTCTCCTTTGTTAAATCAGTGATATCAAATTCGCTTTTATATTTTGTACGATTCTCGCATTTTCATTAAGAGTTGAAGTTCGTATAGCGTTGATTTTCGTTTCTTGTTTATTTTTCAGTTTTATTAGGTCTCAAAACGTTTTTTTCATTCGAACAAAAATCCCCGATTCTACGGGAAATAGGGCGTTTAGTTGATGCCTAGTTCGATAAGACTAATGTTTGTTTTGAATAGTTTATTATATGAGGCGGTTCCTAAGAGATGGCTTAAAAATCAATTGAAATCGTTGAACATTGCTTGAAATCATTCGGAACCAAAGCACAAATCACTTAGTTTCCGACCGAAAATCGCTTAAATTGTTTAAAATCAAGATGGAAGTTGCTCGCAATCGCTGAATATCGTTCGAAATTTAAATCACCGAAAATCGGTTGAAATCGAGTGAAATCGAGTGAAATTATAGGGAATCGTGTGAAATCACTGAAATTTTGCAATCGCTTGTCACATATAGTCTGTAAGTGAATAGCTTCTCGAGTTTTACCTATGTTGACTATTAACTAGGTACGCGTATCGTGGATACGAAAAAGCCATAGTCAGCACAATTTTACATGCAATGCTCGAACACATACAATGACGTGAGAAAATGTAATCCTACAACTATTGGAATGTGGCGATCGTCAACGGCTTGGAGAAGCCATGATCGTGCGGTAAAGTTTTATAATTACCGTTGTTGCGTTGGTGCACCTGGTATCACGTGACTCGCAATCGGCATAGAGTTCCGCGGTTAAGTCACGTGGTACCAGGTGTACCAATACAGCAGAATAAACATTCAATTTTATACACATTAGGATGGCTCAACAACATTTTTTTCTTAGCATGGATCGAAACAGTTTATTTGCGTGCTAAAACAAATTCCTGTGAAAAGAGAGTTCTGTAGCTCAATATTAAAATGATGAACACGTGAAATATCGTAGGGACAGCGACGGGGCAATCGTTGGGTTTTTAATGTTTTTTTTCTGCACCCATACTTCGCTGAAGCGAACCATTCGAAAGAGTGCAAATATCACGATCGAAAAAGCTCAAGATTTTTGGAATCAAACAGTAATTCCTATCCGCCCGATAAGATGTTGTAACACTCAAACAACTTGACTCAAAAAGTTTGTAAAAAAAAAAAGCAAGTGCACTATGCGCTTATTCAGCAATATAGGCTCATACCCTGTCGCTGATCCCTCTGATTTTTCACGCGTTAATCAGAAACGAAATACAAAAGTCCCGTGAGTGACGTTTTAAACAGCTTTTAAAAGCTACAGGGCTCTCTTTTCACGGCTAATTTGTTTTAGCACACAAATCAAGTTTTTCGATCCAGGCAAGAAAAATGATTTTTTTTTTTTTTGCCCACCCTAATATAAATATTTTTTTTTTTACCGGCGGAAAACGGTTTAAGGAGGTGAAAATCACCCCCAAAGAGGGCACCCAACAAACGGGGTAATTTCTTGATGCACTTGATGTATTTCAATGAAATCACCGCTGAAATGTTTCTATTGATGAACACCATCGAACCTCTCGAGACTGCGGATACCGCAGACTCAAAGTCAATAGATTACATTCGCAAGTTTATTGTACCCATTACGTAGGTATTTGCTTTTCTCTGGCCCTGTAACGTTGATCAAAGATTGGTATGCGTGTTTTAGCCCAGGCCCACGCCTTACTAGTTAGCAGGCATGCGATTTTTCAAATATACCGATCACATTTCAATATTTTGGAATAATCTGACAAGCAACACATTTCTGGTACATATGTATAAATTACGGTGATATAATGACAAAATGACCGCACCAAAGACATGCCACTTCAGATTTGTAACGCGACATCCACCTAGAGTGTTGATTGATTGATAGACGTGTTTATTTGTGCACGATAAATTAACAATATGCTTGTCTCTTCGAAGTGGCGATGTCGTATTAAAATTTCCTCGAAATGGTATAGATATAGATATTCCAAATAAACATATGTCAATCGAAATCAGATGGAATTATGACAGAATAAAGAGAATGATATTCCTGAATACAAATTCGGGGTCACGCCCATTGCATATGGCAGAAAATCTCTATATACGTATTTAAAAAACTCTACGTATCGATGTTTTATCGTACACGCATTGCGATATTTTCTTCACCGTGAATGTGAACTGCAGTAATAATTACTTCGCGACTGACCAATATATTATAACAGCAATAATTCACAATCAGAAGCAAAACGAACACTTTCTGCAATATGCAACAGCAATGAACTTCGAATATTGATTTAATACAGTAAGTCATTATACGACGTGACTATCATACTTATGATTCTAATATTCCTTTCCATTCCTTTCGGAACGTAAACTGAAGACATTCATAACGTTCTTTTCGCGGATTTCTGTAACATGGATTAAGCATTGATCCAGAATATTCCTTTTTTGTGACAAAATAGCATGATTTGCCATTTATCGCAACCCTTCTGGCCGGGTTTCGCAACCATCAAGCATGGCTCTGTTACCGCACTGTTAAAATATAGTTTCACCTGCACATGTAGAGTCTCTTGTCATGCTCAGCGTTGAAAATCACCCAAACTCGAGTCCATTTTTTTTGCAGTTCTTGCGATATTGAGAAAAAGCCTCGCATTATTCAGTCCGTCGTGCGGAAGGATTACGCACAAGAAGTTCCAAATTATGACATTGTACAAAAAATATTCGGCAAACGGCCTGAATTACGCGGTTGAAGCCTTAGCAGCAGGTCAATTGGAATTAAGAGTTTAATTTTTGCAGACCCAACGCACGTATTTTGAGCCCGGAAACTTCCTACTTCCAGCGAATGACCCGGGCGTTAGAGGAAGGGCTTGACTTCAATCGTGCGATTTACAATAAACGTCGCGTACACGTAAAGTTACCTTCTCGGTGATGACGCATAAGTCGAGATTTGCGTATGGTGGCTCTGGTGTTTCGCTGCTCTACTACAATGCGGCAGGTGATATGCCCCCGATAACAATACGACGGAGATTTAGCTCTCTACTGAGCAGAGTTTGCCGTTCGTGTCCCGGACGATATTCGCCAGCCGATTATACCCCCGCGTTTTGCGCAAGCGTCGTTTAACTGTAAGGCGGACGTCGAGATGGTGCCTATTGATCGTCCTCAACGACGACGTCAGTTACGGGCGCATTCAGGGTGCGACACGTACTTCCTCTACACGTATTGGCAAGGCCGAATTTTCGCGAGTGCAATGCGGAAAGTTTGCGGCGCGCGATATACTTTAATTAATACGTACCGTGTACAGACCCTCAGATTTATTCCGACACATTTAAGGCCGCCGGTGTATTCTGCCGCCACTCGTTTAAACATGAGAAAAAGATGCCGTCGGTGGCAATGAATGCGTCGGAATTATCCAAGGGTTCGTACCTATAGATATAAAGGAATAGGTCATCCGTTATATATCCGGTATAATATTTTTAATTTTTAATAACATTTCAGATTGCAGGTCTTTTACCAAATTTTTTACTGCAAGGTTGGGCAAAATGCAGCTTTTACCGATGCGTTTGAAATACGAAATGGAAAATGCTTGTAAAAATGTCATTCCGTTCCACTCAACGAAAATTTGAAACATCAACCCTATTCTATCGTTGAGAAAAATTTTGAAACAATTTAACCCGATTGAAGCAACTGATTGCGGTCTCTCGTACTTTGAGTCTCAGCGGTGGGAAATTTTTGGCGTAAAAACGAGCCAGGTATACAAGCCTGCATCTCGTTTCGTTCAAACGAACCTTCGGAACTTGAGGCACCTTTTAAATGAACAAATTGAGGTGCTTTCCTGACTTATATGTATTCGAAAAGGAAAATGGGTATTTGAAGTGAGTCAAAAAATGTAAAATGGCGTGTATACTGTAGTTGTTAAAAATGTCTAGCAGTTAAGATCAGGGGTGTGCGGGTTCCTGAAATCTCGGGTATTCGAACTCGGGTTCGAGTCGGGGTTTTGGCAATCCCGAAATCTTTGAGTACGCGAAATTTCCGGGAACCTGCTCCAAAATTAATCCATTTTACCCGACCCGAGCCAGAGAATTTCAGTACCTGCACACCCTTACTGGACGATAATAAAATCATTTCACGATGATATGCTAATGAAGCAGATGTGAAGGAATCCGAGAGTATAATTTTCTGTGAGCCTCTAGTCTGATTTTTGAGACTAGAACCTCCAAACCTCAAAATACCAGACGACTACGAAATTGTCCTTTAGATTTTCCGGGGTTTTGGAAATGACACAAGTGCGAAATCTTCAAAAATCTCCGTTCACTTCAGAAATTCCGGTATTTTTGGAGAAGCGAAAACAGCCGTGACCAAAATTTTCGAGATCCCTGCAATCTTCGGCAAACCCGAGATTTTCGAGGAACTCGAGATTTTCGGGTCCCGAACTTTTGGGCAATCCGACCCGAAAGTAATCCATATTATCCGATCCGATCCGACCCGACCTGAAGAATTTTACACCCCTTGACGACCCAAAGATACACCTTGGTTGCTTGAATTTGATTCCTGCGTATTCTTTCTTTTTTTTTTTGTACATGGAACTGCTATATTCTGTTGATGTGTCTCATGTTAGGCGACATTACGAATCCATCTTATGTAAATAATCAAGCAATTGGGATAGACGATGGTGAACAAGTATTGCATTTCAAGTACACTTTGGTAGGCACAGGAAAACGCAGTGTTGAAGATTCTTACTAGATTTAGCTGGTCACCGTTATTGAAAAGATATATTGCAAGTACTGCAGTCACACGTTGTTTATTTCTGGAACATCATACACAAAACGCTCTCATCTCTCTGGAAGCTAAAGAGAAGTTACAGGCAGACACAGGTCCTCACGTGCAAGTCAGTCAAGATATTTGTCGAATCACTACTTCATCCGAGTAAAAGGATCGACGCGTTGCTAAATACAATCTCTTAAAGTTGAAAATTAAGTGAAGTCCTGGCAATTTCAATATACTTCATTCTAATCGGAATTAAATAATAAATAAATCGCTTAGAAATCTTGAAAGCAAACTGTGATAACGATACAGCTTGCAATATCTCCAAAAGCTTCAGACTCTCCAAGCATTGTAATATTATAATTACTAGTATTACAAATAGGTATTGAATAAAAATTACAATTTTTGACTTCCTACTTCTGTCCCACACTGAAGTGCAATGCTTGTGTTATTACAATAATCTCGCATGTATCGTTTGGCTTCGCGTGACGTCCGAGTCCACCACCTACAATAAAGAAGCCAACGCGCGATATTTGTCTTCAATCATGAACCTTGTATTATTGTTTTTTACAGTTTTCTCATCAACGAATCTTCGCATCGTATTTTCGTAACTCTACATAGCATGGTTATGTATAAAAATGGTTTATTATTAGAAACGCGATCTAACGAAAAGATCCATCTCCCCAAGACTCAGCAGAACGACGTTTTTGGCTGATGCTATTTCGCATCAATGTAAAGTAGGTTTAATATTACGTCAGTTAGATTATTGTTTTACACTCGGCGCATCGATCTCTTTTTCCGACACCACGTAACTCTTTCCACACCGTCGTAGTTACTCGCGTGAACGTAAGAAAACGTTGTAAAAAATCACTGTATTTTGCAAATTTAGAGTGACTCTGAAGTAGTTGAGTTTGCAAAATATACGAGTATAGTTATTTGGCACGTTACTGCAGACTATTGAATTTCACATAATCCCGAAGTTGCGAAATAACGATTGCTTATGAAAATGCATCGTCACGCTAACCTTGCGAACTTCAACCTTATCCCCCGCACGGATAATATTCAGCCTAGAGGTCAGGAGTCCACATGGACGTAAGGTCATTGCCGCACCCGCACATTTCATGATTAAAACTGATCATTTTTTCATCGGGACAGCAGACTCTCAAATTTTCACCCACAATTACGAGGCTGAAGTTAGTAATGCGTAACGAGATATTAGGGGGGGTGTCACTGTTTAGCAATTTTGTACTGACTTTGAAGCAGCCAAGTTTTGAAATTATAAATTATTTTCACCTTGGTATAATTCACTGCATTTCAGCCAATGCTAAAATTGCGAAATTGCGGGCTTTGCTAACTGCATATCTCATAATGTCGAATGAAGTAGTGCGAAAACCTAATAAATGACAAAGCAAACGAGATCTTTGAATTCAGAGAATCTGCAGAGCAATCAGATCTGACAAGCCGTTTCGTGTTAATCGTTGTTTGTTTTTATTACTGTTAATTTCACTACCAAAGGTGTGATAATCGAAATACGAATAAAATGCGCAATTGATTACGTGGCGTAATAATGACGTACCGGAAAATCATGGTATGCAAATGATAGAAAACATGAATCGATAAAGTTTGTACACACGTCACAGGATATAATACGTTTATGCTCGTGCCTCACCTTCCCGGTACGACCGAGTTTAAATTCCTTCCCACCATCACTATATACATATATCGCTACTAAATCATGAATATAAACATCCTACATACCGATTATATTTCATGGGCGAGAAAATAAATCCTACAATCATTTGTTATATTCTGCATTACGATGAACAGAAAGAACCAATTCACCAGAAGTACAATTTAAAAAGATATCCGATTTATGCTTCAAAGGCATTGATTACTCTCGCAGCTTTTCAATTTCCCATAAAATTTCATATTCGTATTATCTTATATAACTGTCTTTCGAATGACAACGTGGACTGACAATCGTCAAGTCCGCGTTACGTTGAACGCACACTCAGGTTTTTGGTAGGTACGCGTGTGTATGATTGCAATTCGGCAGCGTGTAGAGCGCGCCATGTGTAACATTACACAACGTTGTATCAGAAGCTACCGTATCTTATGTAATGACGTACCGCACGTTCTCACAGTGATTCTCATCGCACCTTCCTTATTCGGCGGGCTTCACGGTGATCAAGTCAAGGTAATTTTAGGGAAAATAGGGCGGTATTAGGGTTCCGATATGTTTTCATTGTACTGACTGAATAGAACAGAACTAGATACACACTGGGATGACCGTTAATTCGGTCGTTTAGAAATTTTTTCCATTGCACCACGAAAATATAGTCATATTATAAGCAAAAAAAAATTTCCCTTAAATATAGAAATTTACGGATAATATCAACACGTGCCGGGGCGAGATTGAAATTTTGATTGTGAAATACTTTGAAATTTTCGATGTTTTTAAATTGTCTTTTTTTTTTCACAAAGTAAAATGGACTGAAAAAGTCAATTTGATACTCGAGAACAATGTTTAATATCCAACTAAATGTAGGAAAAAAATAATTTTGGATAAGCGCACGTATTCCGTAGATAACGGCACTCGATTAAACCGTAAAAATTATGGTTTTGTGAAATATTTTTTTTATTTTTTTTATTACCATGTTAAGTTGAAACAATAAACATTGTACTCGAGTATAAAATTGATTTTTTAGTCCATTTCAATTTATGAAAGGAAAAGGAACTGATTGGCAAAAATAGAGAGATCTTAGGGGGAAATTGACTGCTTTGGGGTACATTTGGGCGAAATCTTCAGTTTTAGAGTGCTTATGGGGAATGAAGAAAAAATAGGATAATGAAAGGGAAATAGGGGACTCACTGCGTAACCAGTATTACTGATAGTTTATTTATTTTTATTTTTGTATTGCGTTCTTAATTTAGGACCTTAGGTGTTTCCTTTTGTTCTTTTCAGTTTATTATATCTCTTTTTAACGCGTGATTTTACATTACGTTCGATAGGATTTCATTTTGCGTATGATTCTCTGCATGTATGATCTTTAACAATAGTATTATCACGTTGAACACTTATGTAGATGTATAACGGATCCTAAAATATTAAAAAATATTTCCTGTCGTTTGGCCTTGAGGTTTATTTACCGTCATTGCAAAAGTTTATTCAACTGGAAATTGTTTCCTTTTGAATGCAAAAGCAAAAGTATACACATCGTCAGAATGTAATATAAGGCGTTTCATAAAGATTATTTCTTTTGCTTAATCACCCGTAGAATTTCACAATGTAAAATATTATAAGTTCTGGAACAAATAATTTTGTGCCGTTATACGAACTTTTATTAGTACTGAGAATTTTGATTGGTATATAATCAGGGAATTTACTCTTAATCGCAAATTGTGTGGGGAAAAAATTTTGCCGACTTAAAATATTTTCACATATTCTTGTAGAATATCTTCCAGTACCAGCATTTAAAATAAATTTTACAAATCTTATTTTTCCTGGCTTTAGCGCGTATACTTTGTGTCAACCGAAATTTCACGGAAGTATTTGCATAATAAACAAAACTTTTATCGGTAAACTCACCTTTTCACTACAAGTTCATACTGAGATTTTGGCATATAGTAACTGTCTAAAATTTTCACCAAAAATAGCTAACTCACTGCCAGAAGTTTACTGCTGGTAAATTGTTACGCGTTACAACTCGTAAAACGCGATCCATAAATTTTAATACGTACTTGGGTGACATCGGTGCATCGTTCCAAATAAAAACATCTGTGTTTTCGAGAAATAAACAAACGTCAAACGTTCATTCAGGGTAATCGGTTTTAATCGCATCAGGCGAATATTTCAAAAAGGAAAAGAGATACGAGAAAAAGTTCTATGCAAAACTTGAAAGGTTTCAAGGGGGAAAGATGACGCTGATATGGGTCAACGTTATGGAATATGCCGTTTTTGTGATTGTTTAAGTAACGCCTGATTTTAGATACAGATGAGGCACTTTAAATATGTGCAGCTGAGAGCCGGATCAAAAATGAATTCTTTACAAATTTTGTGTAAGACTTTGTCTTATATCTCATCACGATTTTGAAATATTCGCCTGGGGCGATTAAAACCAACCACCCTGTATGACTAGCCGTGAAAAGGTTAACCGGTCGTACTTCATCACTGTGTAGACGAAAAAGAATATTCATCTCGTGTGAGTTTAATATTTTATGTGTGTTGAAATTTTGCTCTATCAACGGAAGCTTTCAATTTTCAATTCATGACATGAGATGTTATAAGCACAAAAATTGATACCATCTTACAACAAAGTTGTTTTATTGATATTTTCGCAATTCACCGACAAGTATATTATTAATTTGTATAATCATTACCGATATTGATTTATACATTAATCAATCAGAGTCGAGGCTGTAGGCGTGGTTTTGTTTACTCCACAATAAAGATCCAACTGGCGGGAAGTTTCAAATAGAATACAGAGTTATTTATGCAAAACCTGAATCACGAGATGCGGCACTTCTCCAAGACTCAATTCCACGGAAGAATCAGGTTGAGAATAAATTTTTAATAAATCACTAACTGTCTTTATATTTTCCAGCTCGGAACCGCGAAATTAAAAACTTATTCCAAGTCACACCGTTGGTTGAATCTATTTTTACAACTACCAAATTCAATCGCGTAGAACCAGAATTATTTTAGATAAAATATACAGCGTTGTGCAATTCGAGTACGTGAGTTGCTGAGTGGAATCTTCACACAGTCGTATCGTTCATCATAATTTACTGACAATATTAATTGTCAAGCGCTCAAAAATAATCCTCTTGTTAGCCCCATTTAGATTGGGTTAAATTGTGAAATAATACTATTTTTTCGCGTGCGACATCTTCTCGAATATTGTTTCCTAAAAGTTAGTAGTTCGTAACATCATACAGATGTCGCTGAAAATATCTCGCCAAATACGTTATCGCGAAAAAAAACGGCATTTTGAATCTGTGTCAATTTTTTTAACACATGTATGGTTGACCCGTCGCGTGCGGTCAAATAGCATAATCTCTTCCGTGGAGGACTATTTGAAGCAATCGAAAAACGCTACACAAATACATTTATTTCTAGCGTTGGCGGCAAAAAAAAACTCAGTTTTTCACGTCTACCCGATACACAAACCGAAATCATTTACCTACCAATTCTAATGACGTATGTACAGCGCTATTAGTTGATACGCTCACTGCTGTTATCATTTCGTTCACGCGCATGCTACTTAAGTGTATTCTCAGTATAAAAAACATACACAGAATGCATATTCATGTTCAGTAAACCAATGGATGTATCTTAAAGTTATAAGAACCATGCTTGCTTTGGAAATTTCGTGACGAAAAATTTTCTTTGCTGTCAAAGGTTGGATAATGTGTACATATAATATGTGCATCTGTGTACATATAATATGTGTATGTATCCACACATCTATACGTGATATATCATGACGCTCGCATCCGTTTGATGACGTCACATCATAACCCCGTCGGCACACTTTAAAAGTTCCACTTCGTAGTAGGATATAGAAGTTTGCCAATTGCGTTTGGGGAATCGCTTGTTTCTCAACTCCTCCGTTATTATTATTATAGATTGAAAAAAAATGCACACACGCTATTATAGGTACATGTATGTACATGGATTTATTTTAATATTATTGCATGGCGTGGAAGAATCGAGCATACCATGCATTATCTCATACACGCAGATCGACAATAACAGAATACAGAAAGACTACCTTTCTTATGCTCGGTAGAAAAAATATTGAAGCACTCTAAGTGTCAAGAGCGAGTGACCAATCGATTCAAAGGGAAAACAAATTTGCGAGTATTGTGTAAACGGACTAAACGGTATGAAACGGAAATAGGTGAGCTGGTTAATTCAAAATTTGAACGAATGCAGGAACACACTTAGAAACGTGAGATATTCTTTACAGTTTCCTGCGCATACTTGACCAAGTGATAAGCTTAGTTACGCGGATGTAGGTACGGAATGACGCAATGACGTAACGAGGCTGTTTTCGTACATCGAAAACGCAAAATCGGACCGTCGAGATGTGGCGGAGATGAAAATAAATAGCTAATTATAATTCAATATGTGAAAATTTCTGATCAAATATCAATGGGCATATCGGTAGAAGGTTCGCAGTTCGTTCTTCGTATTTTGAGAACACCGAGAAATAACATCTGGCACCGAATGAATAACGATTTTTTAAATCAGAGAACGCACCGTGTGGGGCCCTCAAATTCCGTGTTTCGTACATTTTGCGCATCGGGCGAACACGTTCGTCAGCGAGCGGTAGTTGTTATCGTAGATTTATCATTTCAGAGGGCTTTATAATCGACGTTGCGCAGCATGAATAGTATATTGGACAACAGTTCATATTTCAAGCGAGGAGAACGGTAGGCCATTTTGAATATGGAACGTGATGTAGAGCGTTGAAGTGTATATAAGTACAAAGAGAGGGAAGGAGAAAGGGAGGGCGAGAAGTAGGTGTTATATTGTACCCAGGTTTGTCGGCGGATGGTAGAGTTGATAAAAAATAAAGATCAGATTTCTCGAAGGGTAATAGCCATTCAAGAGCAGAGTTCACATCCAAAATGGCTGTTGCTAAAATTAGCTTTGCAGAAAAAAAAAAAAAAACCTTCTGGTGTTAATTACCGATAGTTATATTTAATTTAAAGAACGACAAAATAAAAAAAAAATAGCGTAACCTCACCTTGACGTTGATGAAAAGTCATATAAAATGGTAACGCCCTGCTGGACGGCCGCCTTCTAGCGTGAAAATTAAAAGAAAAATTCACAAAAAATCCAAGACAGATGGTTCGCCCTTTTGAGAGCACCCAAAGTCGCTGTGCAGTTTTGATAGCCTGTAAAAGAGAAAGAAGCAAAAAGTACGTGTATGCTGCAGAAGGAAAACTTTCATCTCGAACAAAACACCAATCACTAACACCTGGGATTATGCAATTTTTAACGACTATACGCCAATCTTAGCCAGAGCGAGGAAAAAAGTACGTTAACCACACCTAGTACCTACTTTTTTGCCAAGAAATTACAGCGGAACGACCCGACCCGAACGACGGCTACTAGATGTCTGTTTCAATAATGAATAAAACATTAAACAGTCGGGAAACTGACTTCCGTCGTAGCGCAAACGGAGACCGGACAAGAATGGGTATGAGAGGCAGTGGTGTAAAATAAAAGGGATAGGCGATCCAAGTGGCGTTGTTGCGCTGTGCTCGTCTCGACCTGTTTCACGGAATATCCACCAGATGTCTCGTGGGCATAAACTTCAAAAGACGGTTAACAAAACTATATTACGAGTAACCGGATCCTATCAAAGAATTAAGGCCAGCTCTGGGCAATTTTACCGTTATATCCGGGGAGGCCAAGAGCTAGTCGGTAATGTTAGCAATTTGAAAGTGTTTAATGGTAAAAAAAACAAACATGTCGGCAAGCATTCCGTCAGGAGCGTTGAGTTACGGGGTCGCTGAAGCCCAAACCGAAAGACACAGATCCGGTGTCCTGGAGCCGGTCCTCTCTGTTGCACGATCGAAAGACTGGAGAACAACCGCTAGGCGGAAAATCATAATAAGGCAACTTGTATGAGCCCTGTAAGCCTGTGTGTTTTCCCCACCACGTCACCGATTAGAGTGAGAGGTCCGACTCCAGCTATTGCTTTCTGTTTCTAATTACGACCTCAACTCGTGCACAGAACCCTAGGTATCATTCTGTCGCAAGTTCACGCAATGGCCATCACCCGAGCGAGTGTATGACTCTACCGGTAGACCACTATTTGCCAGTTCCCGCAGTTGCAGGAAGACTTTCATATGTGCGCTTATGAAAGAGGCCTGCTGCAGATTTGTGGCAGATAACACGTACTTACGCTTTGCCGCAAGAAAAAAAAAATTTGTCGCTTCGATAACCGAGCTGATTGATACCGTACATGTTCCGAATGGGATAGAATCAGTAACTGTTTGATAGTCTCAATTTTGTAGCTGTTTGCCACGACGCTGTTTCAATGTGTGTTCGAAGCATAGATTTATAGAGATAGACTGAGCGCTCCTACAAGAGGTACTGAAGCTTACATATAAAGGACAGAGATATACCGGGAGGCTGCTCTCTCTTTTCAATCGGTTTCACACCGGGAGACAAGGGCGTAGTGGAAGTGGACAGCTATAGATATAGGCGCATAATTTCGACTCATTCTCCCTCTACCGCCTCGATCCCCGCCACAAATATCATCAGAGAGAGCAAGGAGTACTACTCCCGGCATATTTCTGTCCTTTAAATGTTTGCTTCAAGCGGCTCATATGCGCGCTCAGTCTATCTTTTATAAGTCTATAGATTATAGTTTTGTGCACTTGTGAGATAGTTACAAGAAAAAAACCGTTTAATCGCCACCTATGTGTGAGAATTCGAAGTATATCAGTAAGCAGACCAGATCAGTGCATAACGTCGTTCGACCATTGCTATGTCGTAAGTATCTACAATCTGAATGGCTGACCGTAGAAACGCTTAAGTACGAAGTTCAAATTTGGCTAGATTCTACTAACAATAAAACGGATTCTACGAAAGCGTTATCAGTTGGCGCTGTTCCGTTGTAAATCATAGTACAGATTCCCTATAATCCCTATTATATCCTTCACCTCCCTAACGCAGCGGTTACGGTTACGGTAACGAACATTGTAAACTGTCTTTTATTGACGCACACCACTAACGGTGGTATGGACGGGCGAAAAGTCAAGGGCAAAGAGATATCAGCAGCGATTGGCTGGATTTTCACGGGCAGCAAAATGCTACGGTAGTATTTTATTGCAGAGTTATTGACCACTAGGAATGGCAATAAAACAGGAAAGCTCTACCTGGAGTCTCTACAAAACGGACTCTAGCGCTACCTGGTGCGCGCCAAATACGAATTACCTATTTTCTTGGCTTTTGTATTGGCCAAGAACTAGGCTGCAAAATACTGTGGAAGTATTTTGCTGCCCATGAAAATCTAGACATTCTCTTTCCTTTCTCATGCGCGTTTCGGGTTTTTCGGCACCTCGCCCGTTCTATCTTAATATTATTTCTATGGTCTCTGATTATAGTTCGGTGGCTAGTTCACGGGTCCGGCGCAGAAACTGGAGTCGTGCTAGTCGGAATTTTAGATCGACTTGACAGCTTTCGCTCGTTCCGATGGTTCCGATCAGTAGGCGATAATAAGTCAAGTTCTATTTGAACAAGAGAGGCTATAACCTTTAACGTGTTAATATTTTAAATACCAACGGTGTTAGAGGGAAGTTAATTGTGAGTTGGTGAACAATCGTAAATAATACTTAGTAATTCGCGTTTGTTTTAATACATTTCGCTCTTCGCCAT
The DNA here is from genome assembly GCF_021901495.1 of Neodiprion virginianus. Classification (NCBI taxonomy): domain Eukaryota; kingdom Metazoa; phylum Arthropoda; class Insecta; order Hymenoptera; family Diprionidae; genus Neodiprion; species Neodiprion virginianus. The sequence goes on from NC_060880.1 coordinate 21,073,300, forward strand.
TTTGGCCTGTCATCAGCTTGCGATAAATCCACTCGGTGAACAATTTCTTGCCAGTTTATTTACCATCTTGTGAAAGCCGCACGTTATTTTTTACTTGTTCCTTGAATCGTTGTGACGTTTAACTCGCTTCAAGGATAAATCTGTCCCTTGAAATCCATAAGATTGATAGAGATGTCTTTTTACAGCAGTGGGATGGTACATTGAAGACCGTCCACGTTAGGGATTCCTGCATGGACCGTTCTCAAGAGTGAGTATATTTTTCCCTTTTTACTCCGAGCTTCATTTTCTTTACACTAATTTAGCTAAAAATAATTCATTCTTCGTCACGAACCACGCCTTCCAAGACGAACAGGTGCAACCGGAAGTTAATTCTCTAATCCATTTCCTCCGGCTCCGGGGTACCGTGACGAAAAATCACTGACCATGACCATTGGATCACGAATTATTCGTTCGCACTCTAATTTACAGTATAGAAATTGTCAGATTAATTAGATATTTGTCCGCTGAGCTTTCGTGAGAAAAAAAACCATGTGTTTATTTTTTTCTATCACGTCCATTGTTTTTGTTTTCAACGTGAATATACACGCGAGATAGGTGGACCACGATGATGCAGTTTCGGAATGTCGGACTTGACGAAAAGATATTTAAAAAATCATTTTCCCCGTTATCATTCTTATGCGGTATTCAGGTAACGGGGGGATTGTATTTTATTTCATTCGACACACGATCAGAACCCTACCTAACGAATATCCATAGCGTCGTATAAGGTCGCCGCCCTGCTGTTTTACGCTACAACACCATTTGAGGTGTGAGTATAACGTTATTAAGCACCTGCCTAGGTTATTCAATTTCTCTAACACCTCGTGGGCGAGTTCGTTTATCTGACAAGCGATTACGTCGACGTCGGCACATCGGATTTAATTATCTTTCCATTACAATCTACGGATATTAAGATTGTATTACACTTCTTCTTGACTTACTAAAATTTGTATCAAATTTATCGTTCGTAACGAGAAATGTTGAGATATTCAGTAATGTGGGTAAAAAAATTAATCCATTCAAAGTTCCGCACTACTTCCTGCACGAACATGGTAGCTCGCATTGTGTCTAGTGTTCGGTATATTTTTCTCATTATCGAATTTCACGACGATAAATTGACGTGAAGCTGCCTGATGCTCTGCGGAAAATGTGAACATATATTTCCCGTCAGTTGCGTAAAACTAAAACGGACTCAAAAAACTATAAACTTTCGGTATTGTGCTACTCTGGCTGATTTTTTCAAATAATTTTAACGAATAGGTATCTCTACTTCCGCCATTGCTTTCAACCATCAAATACGTGAAAAAATATTTGCCCTCTGTATTTCTTTCCGATTTATTAGAACATATTGTACAACAAATACAGAAAAGTGGTATATATTTTTTTTTTGCAAATTTTGCGGGTCACTTCTACATTCATTGTTTTTTTCTTTTTTTGTTTTGTTTTGTAAAAATAAAAAAGAAACCAAGTTGAAATTCACACCGACGTCATTCCGCAAAAACGTTAATAATCGCCGAGGGAATAATTTCATTCACGAAAGGAAGCTGCGTAAGTTGGCCAAGATATATCATGTCGTCATGCTATGAATCATCGCTCACTCGGCAGGAGCAGGTCTGCAGTTGTCGTTCACTGGTTACATGGGCAATGACTGTACGCACAGCGTGAACACGTAGCTGTATAGGTGGAAACTTATAGGAATGAAAATTTACTTTGCAATGTAAAAACCACCAAAACGAAAATTCAAGTTCAAGTAATTACAAGCAACAATATCCCTCCCTGAAAAAATATTTAAATAAAAATATTTACCGCCAGGTACGCAACTTTTTTGAAAAATTAACAAAATCAATAACAAAAGTCGAGAATTCGGGACGAAATGAAAAATTCCGAGGATAGCTGTTGAATGCGATGTTGAACTTGAATTTGATCTCCCTAAAATATCAGCATCAGACGCAACAATTTTACGAAAGATCTTCTACGGACCTCCATATTCTCAATTGTACATCTTGTCTAACCATACAAAATGAATAGACATAGAGAAAGTCTAGAAAAATAAATTGACGAACAAAGAAAATTCTATCCGTGGGCGACAGATAAATGAGAACAAATCCGAATGCACGGGGAGAGAAAAAAATCAGATTCCACTTAAGACTGCAAAAAAAGAAGACCGCGTCAAGTTATATATTATTATACCTGCTACAACTGTATTTTTTACTATAAATGTAGCAGATTTTACCCTGTACACAATGATTTTCACTGTTGTAAGAGTGAATTCTGCACGTTACGAAGTATATTTTACCAAAAAAACCTGATGTAACCCCCTTTTCCAGCAGTTCTGTGTAATATCAGCTCTTATATTCTCTCCGTGTATGCCAGCATAAAACGGATATGCCCTGATCTGATTCGCGTAAGCTAATTTTTACTCGTCGTTTTCGCGCATCAAAATGTGGAGACGTTTGTGATTTCAGCACAATTTTCTACATTATTATGTGCAAATTTTTAAGACAGTAATTGAGTAATTTGTTATGCGATGTTCCGCGGACCTGTATTTGATAGATATCACACCGAATTAGAAAATTCTTTTTCTTTAAACTCTTCCATGGTATAAGGCGACTTACTTTCAATGAAAGTAAAATCCGTTGGAGCATTTATTTAAAAACCGCATTATCAATGAAACATGATTGTCGCGTTAAAAAAACACGAAACTCTTCTCTCTACCTTGACCGTGGTTATTTATCGTAAATTGGTCGGCGCAGGCGTGGAAACACCCCCAATTTCGAGGACGGAGGTACATACATACATACGTGCTATGCTTAAGGGTAGAACACGCAGAAGCGTCACTCAGTGGTAAAGAAAACGCGACGAGGAACGGGGCTGCTCTCTTCGTCTCATATATAGCGGACATAAATTTATTCTCGCATATTTTTGTACTTTCGTGTGTTCGGGTGATGAATTGAAATTTTTTTACAAATAGAACAAAAGGACCGATTGCCATTTTAAGTGCTCTCGTACGTTATAACATATCGAGTGTGTGACAACTGTGACAATATCCCTCGCGAATGTCCATAGAATAAGAAAGAAAAGAGAAAAACAGAATGAAATATAAATTGATTTAATTGAATATTTAGTACGTTTCGTATATAATAAGCGATTAGGTAGGTTGAAAGAATAAGAAAAAAAAATAGATACAAATTCTTTGATTACTGATGGGTAGAACAGATATGTCAAAAACGCTGAACGCTTATAGAATGTGAGTAACACGTTTATTGGAAATATGTTTTGTATTTCTCATACTCTTCGTTTATCGTAATTTCGATTGATTGAATTTTTCCCCACTCACCTGCAGTGTAATATCATATATTTACATACATTTTGTGTGTAGATATCCATCATTACTCAATCTGTGAACAAATACTTTGGATTTTTACATGCGTGCATCATTATTTGGCATAAATACTCTATTAACAGACCTTCTTTTTCTTTTTCTGCTCTTGGACATAATAGGATGTTATTAATGATGAACTCCGAAATGGAGAACGTGTAAATTTATCTGCAAGATACACGTTGATTAAACTCATTGCAATCTCAAATAAATATGTCATCTCATCATTCGAGGTTCACGCAACTGTCTTCGCGAACTTTAAGTAATTCGACAGTTTGCGGATCCAGTACATGTGATATATATCTCACACCACATTTATAAACGAAAATAACACGATGTACAACAAACGTGTACGGTAGCGAATTACATTATAGACAGATTTCGTTGGAATAGACATTTCGCCGCATGTGTCCTTGTGCAAGAACGTTTTCAAGCTAGATGGCTTATACATATTGTGGTTTTGTATTAAACTACTTTATCACGTGTCTAGGGCGTACAGAAGCGATGTTTATGTAATCAAGTCATTTTCCGTCTCTTCCTATCGCGAATAAATCTCATCACTCTGTACACACAATCAACTCCTAATGAATTTTGAAAAACAGCCAACGGTAGGGTTGATTTTCACATGATCTCCCCGCAAGACTTCTACATTATGTGACCTATGTTGGTACCTTTGTAAAAAAAAATAAAAAAATAAAAAAAACTTATCAACGTGTAACAGGCCCATAAAATTTCGCCGATTTACAAGCCTTTACACACGCTTTACTGCAGTTTGTCTCCTTTCACATGTTACTATCCGTACATTTGCTTGCGCGTATGCACGATATGTACGCTGTCGCATTGAATTGAGGCGTGATACGCGTGCGCGAGATTATTGAGCTTTAACTTATTAAACTTCGGTTCACGCGCGTCCCTGACATGGGGTAAGTTCGTATCCCGATTCGTTTTCAGATATAATTGATTCCCGTGGGCGTTTTGGCTCGTTTTAACAATAAAAATAATAATAAAAAATAAAAAAAAAAAAAACCATACATTTGTAGCAGCCCGTATCCTCGCAGCTAGCGTAATATCCACCGAGATTTTTAGGGGCTCATCCACCGCAGTCGTTGTTAGCTCTTATTATTGATTTCAAGTCCCAGTTGGTCTTTACTGCAGACTCTCGGTGTCACGTAGCTACCGGCTTCTTCGCCGTGAAAATAATCCCCTGAATTAGAGTATAACGCTGGATAAAGTTTCCGTACGTCCTCCTCTTCTTTCGTCGTTGTGCAGGTGCTATTGTCAGTTCATTCCGGTTCTTGGACTAAATACGTACCGTCTCGAGGTGCTCACGACCACTCTTGTATAGAGGATTGGTCACAGGGTGAAGAACACGTTTTTATTAACCCCTCGCGCAGTCCTTGGTTATCAAGTAATTGGAGATAAAAAAAAATTTCCCCTCAAATTTAATTATCTCGTTAAACTTGTTGACTCGCTGAAGTTCTCTAGTTAAACTTTGGTGAAATTTGTTTCTTTGAAAAATTGGAAAATAATTATAGTATTTTGTTTTACAATAAGTATAAACGTTCTTCTGAAGAAAGATATTCAAGAATCACTTTATATAATTCTACTGAGTTGTGAAAAAGTTTCGGCTGAAAGATAATTTTTTAAGAAGAGGTGATATGTAAATATTTTTTTTCTTCTTTTTTTTATAATGCACAAATTACAAAACGAACGAATAAAATTTGATCTTGTCGTCAGAGATTTCTCAAAATTTTTGATGCTGATGCTTTACTAATTTCTTCCTTTCTCGTATATGTATCTAAACTATCGACGAATCGTAGCGAATTGATATTCTTCACAGTCAATCAGAGAATTGCAATGTACAATTTTCACCGGAACCTAAGACACCATTCACTCTTGGAATAACATCATATGCTTTTTTCTTGTCTTGAAATATTTTTAAATTATCTGTACTAAATATTATTATATTTTAAAGCTATCATTGGCGAAATTTTGAGCCTCCACATTTTATTTTTCCATCTATAACCATGAAACTTCAAAAAGAAATAGAGTTTGAAGTCTTGCGCCACTTTTTATTTAGAGCAAACGTGAAGTAATTCTTTTTTTTTCATCGGATCAGCGATAATTAATGATCGTTTTAGAACATTGGTTCACTGAATTTATACCGCTTGTTTTAATTTCAGTAAGAAAATCGAACATATAGGCAGAATGACAGCCATGACACAGGAGGAGATAGTAGCCGGCGCTCGGACGGTGGCCCAGGGACTGGAGGCTCTTCGCTGTGAACACGGGGGTCTCCTGCAGGGTCTACAGTCTCAGGAGGCACCAGCGGCGAGGGAAAAGGCCAGTCTAATATCCAGGAATATTGAAATGATCGAATTGGGTCTTGGAGAAGCACAAGTCATGATGGCCTTGGCTAGTCACTTACAAATGGTCGAAGCTGAGAAGCAGAAACTCAGAACGCAAGTTAGACGATTGTGTCAGGAAAATGCATGGCTCAGAGACGAGCTTGCAGGAACTCAACAGAAGTTGCAGGGCAGTGAACAAGCGGTATGCAGCCTTCCGTTTTGTTACTTAAAAATTATTTTCACCTTTCGTTTGTTTATCTAGTAATACCGATAACTAGTAATATGTGTTTATTGAAAATGTGTAATAAATAATTGAGTTGTTGGTAATTGGATGAATGAAAAACGAGTGAAATTCATGGATTTATGTGTTTCTGGTTTTGCTTTATGAAGGTACATGAAAAGTGACCAAGAAAGTTCCAAAGATTTTCCATTTTACGTACAGCATTGGAATCTACATAGCTTACAGATTCATTTTCAAAGTTATCCTGGACTTGCCAAATAGTAATTTAGGTTTCAACGTTGTATAAAGTTGACGTTAATAATTTAAAACTCATTCTGAAGTAGAGTTTATTATAAAACATCACTATTTGATTCTCTAAAGTGCAACATAACTTTTCGTTTTAGGTTGCACAACTAGAAGTAGAGAAGAGGCAGCTGAACTTTATGGCCAGCATAAGACAATTTGATCCTGATCCACCAGCTGAGGATGAAAATACAAAGGATAGGCCGAAAGATGATCCAGTTGTTGATCTGTTCCCGGATGATGATAACGATGATCGAAGTAAGTTATGTTGCTCTTTGTTATTCACAATTCACTTGAAAGAACTTCGAATCATCTGCGTTGCGTTAATCAACAAGTTGTGAAATGATTCTTGTACGCCTTACAAAAGTTTTTTCGTAGACTGCCCATTGATTTCATACATCTATCATTCAGACTTTCATTATGACCGTACGGACTGAAATCAGTGTTTTAAATTTGACATTGTCTTGTTTTTCAGCCATGACACCAACTCCACCATCTCAGTTCGCCCAACAAGTGAATGCTGGATACGAAATACCAGCACGTCTCCGTACTCTACATAATCTTGTTATCCAATATGCGAGTCAAGGGCGTTACGAAGTGGCAGTACCACTGTGCAAGCAGGCGTTAGAAGACCTTGAAAAAACATCTGGTCATGATCACCCCGATGTTGCAACGATGCTAAATATTTTAGCCCTAGTTTACAGAGATCAAAACAAGTTCAAAGAGGCAGCAAATCTGCTTAATGATGCTTTAGCCATCAGAGAAAAAACTTTGGGTGAAAATCACCCAGCTGTTGCTGCAACGTTAAATAACTTGGCTGTTTTATATGGTAAACGTGGGAAATATAAGGAAGCTGAGCCGTTATGCAAGCGTGCATTGGAGATTCGGGAAAAGGTACTTGGACGTGAGCATCCAGATGTTGCAAAACAGTTGAATAATTTGGCGCTGTTGTGTCAAAACCAGGGAAAATATGAGGAGGTATGTTATTTTCATTGCATTGCCAATTTGGTGTCCAAAAATCTTGTAATTTCTGAAGTTTTTGGAAATGGATTTCAAAGTATTAAGTTTTGAACCCTCGAAACTTCGCGAATAAAATTTAGTGGTAGTGAATATATAAATATTATTTATTTTTACGATTTTATCATACTTAATTTTATATGTAATTCCTTGCAGGAATTGCAAAGTAACAGTTTATTTCTTATCTGCTTTCAGGTTGAACGCTACTATCAACGTGCTTTAGTAATTTACGAATCAAAGTTAGGGCCAGACGATCCAAACGTTGCAAAGACAAAAAATAATCTTGCCTCTTGTTACCTCAAACAAGGAAAATATAAGGAGGCGGAGGTTCTCTACAAACAGGTCCTAACAAGAGCTCATGAACGTGAATTTGGGGCAATTGAAGGTGACAACAAACCAATATGGCAGGTGTGTTGAAAGGGGTACATATGCGCTTATTAAAATTAATTCCAATCCTTTTTCACGTACAGAAATGATTATTTCATATGTGTTAAGTTTTAAAAAATATAGGTGTTCTTTGAATAAGTTATAACTTACAGTAATCTGATTTCATGAATAAAACAGTTATCTTATACTCAGGCCGGCAACCAACTAAATTCAATCCCAGTATCTTCTAAGAGTACTTCCGGGCCTCTGATCACTATATTATTTCTCTTGTCTTGCCTGCCTTTTGCTTCTTGTTTCCTTCTCAGCTCCTTGATCATTTCTTCGAGCTCTTGACCGATTTATCACCTGCGCACTCTCACCTGCTATCTCTTTTGTTTTGCTGGTACTTCGAGTATCATGCTTATGCTTCGATCTAGTCTCCACTTCTATTTTAAATGTTGGTTATTTTGAAGTCAGCTTTCCGTTATGGTTTTGTCTTTTTACCTCTTTTTATCAATGTGGTTGGAAAAACGTTTACTTGCACCCTGCTCACACGTCTTATGCGTGTATCTATGCGCACTGTGGTATTCACTTCCTGGATTCACTAAGTTTTATAAAGGTTTTGATGCGTTGTACGCTATGTCATTATCACTCAGTGTTCATGCCGGAAATCCTTGAGAAAAAATATATGTCATAAGAAATTGAAACATGACTAGTAGTAAAAATGATGGTATCGTTTAATTGGACAGCAGTCTTAGTTGACAGGAGTAAGGTGAGAAAAAAGAAAAACATATAAGTGAAGAAAAGTCCAGCCACACCGAAAAAGTCGATTAAGAGTGAGATCCAATATGAGAGATAGATTACAAGGTAAAGTACAGTTGGTAAAGTACAGAAATAACCTAGGAACGAGGGTCCTTAGTCAACTTGAAATTTTCGATATTATGCTGAAAACATTGGGCTCAACGTTTGATGTACTCAAACACGCAGTAAATCCAATCGTCTTTGGTGCAAACTTATATTCCACTCAACATCAATTCTACTGACATAGGGTGCAATTAAACTGGTCAGATAAATTGTGTTACACTTGTGAATGTAGAGTGATCAGAGAAGGCTTAGAAAAAACATATGAGAAGTTGGATAGATGGAATGAACAAACAAGATCTAGAGATAGAAAGATAAGAACTGATTCAAGGAAGGTAATGCTAGAGGCGTGCAAGTACAGCAGACGAAAACAAAGCTGTGGAGAAGACAGAAGCGAGATTAGACTAACGTTAATAATATGATGTATTATTAAGAGCAATGTGAGTTCTGAAAATGCGTCCATTAAGAAGTGTAATCGCAAAAAAAATTGTATAATGGAAGGGCATGAAACATACTAAACACTACTGATATTGTTTCAGGTAGCGGAAGAGCGTGAAGAAAATAAACATAGAAATAAGGAAAACGCGCCATATGGTGAATATGGTGGTTGGCATAAAGCAGCAAAAGTCGATTCACCTACGGTAACTACAACACTCAAAAACTTAGGCGCACTTTACCGGCGACAGGGAAAATATGAGGCTGCTGAAACGCTTGAAGACTGTGCGTTGAGGTCACGAAGAGAGGTAATTTACATATATTTTATTGAATTTAGTCAGTGCTACGTGATCAAATTTGGGTTATTCCACGTGAGAAGTGACGTTAAATGATATGTTATTTCTTCATTTTGTGTGCTGCTAACCCTCTGAGAGCTGAATTCTTCCGCAAAATAGTATTTTAATTTATGAAAAAAATTGCTAAATGAAAAACGAAATTTGTTTTACTTGAAAAACATCCAAGAAGGCAAGTATGAATCTGTGCAAAAACATGCTTGAATTACAAAGTGATGGAAAAGCTTTTAAAAATAATATGGCCCATTGGTTTTGAGTATTCCCAAGAAATCAATCGTTGATTGAATTATGTTATTAAACGCCATTTGTCCATGGCCTTGGTTGACTTGGCATACCCTCTAAGTAAATAGGGGTTTTTTACTCGTTTGAACATGTAAATACTGCAGATCATACTGCAGTTTGATATATTACTTGTATTATTGCACTTCCAAAGTTTCCAAAAGTGTGCAATTTGGTGAATGCCGCAGACCAGTTACCCCGCAACATGAAAATTTCAATGTAAAAAACCGTAACACAGAATAACCCAAGTTATTGAGACCTATAAATATAGAAAATCAAAATAAGCTTACAAATCGATTGAATCCACCCGTGGAATACCCCGTATGCAATGACTTCTACCAAAGTGGACAATCATTTACTTTATTGTAATTAAAAAACGAGATCAATCTAAGGGTCAATCATACCAGTTTCTTTTTGCGAGGCATGTACAATGTACAAACTAAAATATTCGACGGCTAAATTCTTAAAATTGACCAGGCTTTTCTTGAATGATTGATATGAAAACTATTTACCCAATAAAAATGTTTCGTTATATCCAAGCCAAGATGGCCGCTGTTGTACAGTTGCAATTTCATTTTGGCTCTACACTGATTTCTGGCACTCGGATATTAAATGTTATTTTATACCGAGTAAAATGGCAGCTAGAACAAAAGCCAAATTTATGATTACTTGAACTCGGGTACAAGGACAGCTTTGAATGTGTTGAATAATTTACATGGTTGACAAAGATCACTCGCTGTTTATTTTTAACATTGACTCCTAGTAGAGAATATCTTTTGAATTTAAATTTCGAATGGATGATCAGTTGTTTCAACTAATCATCTGGAAGTAAGTGAGAGCCAACAAAGTGTTCGTTTATTTTCATACGTATCGGAAAAACATAATTTTTTTCAAATGGTCACTCATTTTCGTAAGACACCTTCATATACGATATCCTCTGAATTTTCTCAATCCGTATTCACGAGAAATGGAAGTTTTTGGCGCTCTATACTTTAAACTCCGCGTCAGGGGAGAGGACGAATACTATCGTTCTACCCTGTATTTGAGTGGAGATGACTCATTTCCTTAAAAAAATATGGAAAAATTGACAAATTGAGTGCTATAATGTTATCGCATTTTGATGTAATTAATTCAAATTGATTGTAATAATAACGTATTCATACTTATATTACAAGCCGCACGTACAGCAGGTGAGTCTCAAAGCGTTATTTGGAAAAATTAGTAGTTTGAATAAGTACGTTAATTTAGCAGTCAATTTTTTCTTCGTCTAAAATGCTGAATACTAAGCTAAGTGTATGGTATAGAGTGACGACATCGGGAAGATCAAGAAAATTAAAGTTCATAATTCAAAGGAAAGACACAAGTTCTCAAAATCAGTCAATTTGACCAATTTACAATTTTTTAAAATAACTTCCCAACACATCTTGGGCGAAAATGTTCCATCTTATTTAAATAATAAGATGAGCATTTAAGGAACCCAAATTGTGAATTGGTTTACATTATTAATAGTTCAAAATTTTATGGATCTTGTGGAAAAAAAATATGGTAAAACACATATTCTCAATCATCGAAGTTGAGGGATTTCAATTCACTTAGCTTGTTGCTGTATGTATAGTATAAAAAATAATGAATGATGATCTTCTAACATAATGGATATCTACCATTTTTTAATTACGTTGTATCATAGTCAATTATATCGATACGGATAATTAATTTGATGAAAAATCATTTTGCTAGCTGTTTTCTGTTTAGAAGTAATATTTATAACTTTGAGATTCGCGGTTTCGATTTCATTTCTGTTTTTCAACTTATTAACAGGCGCTAGACTTAGTGAAGCAGGCGAAAGTAGCACAGATCCTTGGAGATGAGAAAGGATCAACAAGGCGAGGCTCACGATCGAGTTTGGCAAACAGCGAGCAAGAACAGCACGACGAGGTGAGTAAACGTGCTACGTATATTCTCTAATTATTATTCGCACCGCATGCAGTAGCACACCATTAGTCGTCTACTATCCTTTTTCTTCTGTCTTTTTTGTTTTTTTCGTTGTCCGGCCCGAATCCACGATTCGACGACTCGACACTCAATCACAGACCTCGCTGCCGTTGGTACAAGGGGCGCTGCACGAAGAACAGTCTGGCCATCAAGATGCTAGCCCAAACAAACCAGGACTCAAAACCAAACTGTTCAATGTTCTTGGAATTCATTCTTCTACGTAGGACGTTGCTCTGATTGTTTGATTGTTCTCTTGTTTGTTCCTTTGTTAACTTGGGGTTGTTTTAGATAACGCAGCACTAGATTCGTCGATATTTATAGTTGAAAAAAAATTCATACAACTGAATTTCCCACAGCAACAAAGTATACTCTTCAACTACATAAACAGCTTTTATTTCAACTGAATTCGGAAATAAATATTTTGCTTCTAGGATAATAATTAAACGTTTCTCAGGCAAGTTTTGCGTTCAATCATGTGAAGAATATGACTTTAAACTGCTATTTTGGCATCATGTTTTCGGATAAAATCTTGACTCGAGGCTAAGAGCATCTGATTATAGATTCAAAATTATTTCCGTTCAAAAGCAATTAATAAAGCTTATCATCGAATTGATTATCCATACTTTCATATTAAACGTGAAGCAAAAAAACCTGCTACAAACAGACGACGATTTCTTGGAGATGAAAACAAGCTATTGAGTGCTGTTGAAATTCGCTAATTTGTAATTTCTGGAAGGATAGAGTGAATTAAATTGCTACATCGGATCAAATCGTTTATATAACATTAATAATACATTATTTTTGAAAGTTGAGGCAGCGTTTTACCGAAGCAATTGATGATGAAGTCGATTTGTCCGGGGTGCTTCATAGTCGGGATTGTACATCTTGTTGAAAACGAAATTATTTACAACAATATATACGTTTATGCTCGCAAAACTATTTAACCATGCCTAATACATCGTTGTTAGCAAGATATCGTAGAATTGTGCCGCGATAAATATAACGAATAGTCTTCCTCTGTTGAAAACATTACAGATAATCTATTCACGAAACAACTACACAATTTAGTATTCTATTAACCAAATTACTGTTATCTTGAAGCGATAATTCACAATGATACATTATTACATTTGCTTTGCATAACTATATAGCTGAGTATAGATACGCAAAGGCAATTTTTTAAACACCCTATTCACGAATATACTTATGTTCTGAATACTGTGGGGACGAGGCTCGATGTTCAAGTCATTTATATTCGCAGTGATTCTCTCATAATTTGATAGTCTACATTGTTCTATTTTTAGTAAAGTTCACACTTTGCAAGGGTTTTATCATGATTTTACAAAATGTTCGAAACAATTTTTATATATCGTTTTTTTACTGTATCAATCTCTTTTTACGTCCTGCATGTGCATATTTCTAAGAAAAATTTAATTCTGGGTACTTGAGTATCGTTTTATTTAGTTCACTATGTTGCGCCGAACTTTTCAAATTTAGGTAAAATCATTTTTAACAAACTCATTCATTTTTAGCTAACAAGTATAATACATCAGGATAAAATAAGAGCTCTATATTCAATCGAGATCAGGCTCATATTTACACAGTCATAAAATTTGGCACCTGGATGCCAAAAACAAAAATAGTATACGTAGAAATATATATATATCACGATTAGTATTTAATAAAGTTGTAACAAAAGCCGTTTATTCAGTATAAAACGCAGAAAAACTAATCGATAACGCATACAGGTCGCGCAGAATATTTGTCAGGCTATTTATAAAAGTTATACTTTGATATGAGGGACCCTGTATTAATTTTTTTTTTTTTTTTTTTCATTTTCATTTTTACCTTTATAGAATAATTAAGTTTCTTACGAAGTAATGTTAATTGTTTAACTTTATTACTAGATAGAATTCAAGTCTAAGATTTCAATTGATTGTTCCAAGAGTTTAAAGAACAGTTATTATAGGAAAACTGTAAAACAGTGAAGGGTAGTGCCTTGATACTTTAACAAATCAATAAATTATTTTACAAAAGTGAAAGATTATTATTTATAAATAAAAGTTATTCACGCTGTCTCTGTCATAGTAAGATTTTGTTAAAAGCCCTTGTCTTTTTTACTGCATGGGATTTAACCGTTTCTCGTAGGCATATATCCATTCAATAGGAATTTCAAAAACGGTATACATTGTATTGATGCAGAGCATAATTAGGTAACAGTTGAGTGTCTTCTCTGGTAATCCGTTCAAAAAAATTATCTACTTAGTCTAGATGATTGATCATTGTCACGATAGATTTCCATTTGAAGCTCTTTTGGCGAAATAATAACAGTAGACTGTTGTACTCATTCTGAATACTAAAATTTTGATTAATGTTGAGGGTGTAAACCAATTTTGAAGACAAGATAGTTGAATTTGATACACTTAGAAGAATGCTTGCATATCGTATTACAAAACGTTAAGAACTTAGGTCATAATTATAAGATCTGCATCATTATTTCTAAATTCTAAAATCAGAAGCCGTATTAAAGATGTTAGATTTAATTTCTGTTGCCGATCGCCATCGCAGTATCTAAGATATTATTTTACATGGTTTTACATTTTACATAATCAGGATCGAGGTCATCGAGGTTTTTATGCATCTTTACCTTTGACTCGTATTAGGTTTTCTTTCATATACTTGCGTTCGTATTTTTTCGACTTTATTTGAATACCGCGGGCCTGGGGTTTAGGTACGGATGCCAGCAGATCATCAAAATCGAAATAACCAGACGGAATGTACCTAAAATAAACAGGTGCGTAATGGTAGTTTACTCTCCTATTTATGGTTTTTGAATGTTAGCGAGTTAGTAAAATGCAAACTTAATTATTCACACATGAAGGGTCTAGGCTTGGTACAATCGCACCATGGTTTATGATTGCTTTACAAAAGTAAAGTCTAGACTCGACATGCAAATCAAATGATCATTATCATTTTATGTGTACGCAGCATATTAATGTTTTAAATGAAACTTTATTATCTGCTTGCTTAATGATATAAACGTAACCCCCCTCCATGAATCATTTAACAATCCCGTCTCACAATTCTTTCAGACTTAATTTGTGAGTAAACCTGGTTAACTGAGCAAATTTAATGCTTCTAATAAAACTCACAGTCATTCATGTGCTAATGTAAAAGTTGTCTATGTTGCAAGATATACCTGAAAGCTGACCACTACAAATATCCAGACAGTGCGTTATCACATCGAAGATGGATAACGGCTGTGTGAATTTTCATGGATAATAGCTAACCAGACGATACGGAATGTGTGAATTCTTGCTTGGCTTGTCTAATATTCGTGTGTAGTTTGTTATTGAATTGTAGATTTCGTTGTGTTTGCAATCATATATATGCTCGTTATTTCATAAATCCCGTTTATTTTCAACAGACTGTTGAAAAGTATACGAAGTTCAAATACTTTCTATCGTTCATTACGTTAAATTGTATGTGACATGCTGTTCGAATTCAATCTATTTTGCGTTAAACAAACATCGAGGAGACAGCTTTTACTAGTAATTTAAACTAGTTTTGTCAAATTCTGGGAATTATTGTTTAAATTGTTGCGCATATATTGCCGTAATAAAATAGAACGTTTCTGCTTGACATAATTTAATTCTTATGCGTAATTTAAAATTTGGATAAAATATTCATCCTCAAATTCAGATCTAAAGAGATTGAGGTCATTGTTTCGAGTAAGTTATGGTAGATAGTACGCTTTTCTCTTGTTTCAGGATCGCAAACACGCTGTTCGTGCCCAGTAACCAGGATATAAAAGAAACATTCAAATGAAGGCCAAGGACTCGACAATGTTTTACTAAAATGTTGCCCGACGTCCACAAGACCTACATCATATGGTTTCTCAGCACATTCCAGCTGCTTTTAAATTGATACGAGATTTCAGGCTTATCTAGGTGGGTTCATTAAATACTTAATCAGTTCAAATACAGTGATCACCAAGCAAACGTAACAACTTCTTGACATGCTCATTTTAGGAAACGAGTGACAACGATTCGAAATAAAAATTCACTCTAATGGTAACCCCAATTCTTTTCATACTTATATTACTTTTAATGTGTAAAAATTTGTTATAGGTGAGCGTATATTATTAATTGTAAAGCAGGTCATCAAATCCTGCATGGATTATATTTCCCAAAATATCACCTTTGCAAGCCTGTGCTCTGTATCAAAATAAATCGTTACAACGTCAAAATCTATTTGCACAGACCTAGTAATGTAGCGGAATAACTTTGTGGCGTTATCACTTTCTAGTTCATCATGCATATTTAATTGAATGAGAAAAAACAAATACGTATCCACAGAATGGAAAAAAAAGAAGAAAAACTATGTAAATAAATACTGGCAAACTACAACCGATTTTTGCAGCATGTAATACTGTTAACTTGACTGGAAAATAATAAAAAAAAAAAAAAAACAGTAGCAGAAAACGGACATATTATCGCTTTGAATGCTATGTGCAAGGACATTCTCAATGAGCGTTTATCGTCAAGAATGAAGTTGTCATCTTGGCAATTGAAGAACTCTCTGTGATGTTATCATTTGTTTGGTCTTCTTTTTTCTTCCTCAATGTATGTAGTGCAAAACTGGTCAAGTTTTCCATTTGTATTACTATGTGTCCTATATACAAATATGCAATACGCCTTATACTCATTCTTAGCTTGAACTAAAGACATTTCCTTTTTTAAACGATGGATTATTATTACATACATCAATTCCATGCTATGATGGTTTATTCTTAAGTTATTTGGTGAAAGGTGAGCCTCTCGAGTAGAGGTCATGTCAACAAATAATTTTCAAAAACTTCTTACGACAGTGCGTCAATATTTTCCGGAGACCCAAATCAAGATGTTTTATCATTATTTAAATTAGTTTACTGTACTTAATAACAATATTGCAAGGTTTGTACTTTTTTTTTTACACAAGTAATCACATTGAAACTGGCCGTTTGCTATGTATATTTGTTACCTTCTAATTGCGATTGGCAGCTAATTTATTTCGCAATTAATTTTTCTGGGTACTCATCCAGAGTAGATCTCTCTCTCTCAGAGATGATAATACGTACATTTCTGAAATTTATATTATAACAGCAGTGTTTGATGAACAATTAGTATAACAACAGAGGTCAGTAGATTCGGTTGCCTAACGTGGTAATCCCATCGGAGCTATTCTAAACAGTTAGTAGAAGGCTTGTTATGCTTTCATCTTTTTAAAAAGGTT